>NC_134237.1:137363145-139763145 GCF_965152275.1 Natator depressus | reverse complement strand
AGCCCCCAGATAGCCCTGCAAAGTACAGAGGGAAACTGAGGCACACACAGAATTCATAAAAATATTACAGAAAATTCCCACTTGATCACGTGGGTGGAGGCGAGGTGCCCTGGATCAGGCAGCAGAGGGAAGTGGAGTTCTCTCTGCATGGCAGCTCCATTGCTATGCCGGTCATTGATGGGGAACATGTGTGGCATGAAATTACTAATGAGAGGCTGTGCTCCAGGGTACTCCAGGAACGTGTATAATAATGTGGGAGCAGCTGGAAGGCTCTCTCATTACGGGAGCAGTTAGCGTCCATCGGGGACCCCCTCGGAGGCTGCATTCCACCGCTCAGCCTCTCTTCCCAGCTGGCTGGCGAGGGGTGGCCGTGAGAAGCAGGAGGTCAGGGGGTACGGTGGGTTATGGCCTGATGGCTGGCCTGCGAGATGGCAGCGCGGGGGCAGACATGGGTGGGTGCGTGGGCAGGGTGATACTGCGGCAAAGGGCCGAAAGGGGATGGGACAATACAGAGCAGTGCCAGCCCCTCCTGCCCCTTGTAACAGGCTTTCAGAGAGGCAGGATTTCTAACAGCTGTGGATAGCACCGGCCTGCCAGTGCTGGGATTTCCATGGGACAGTAGCAGGTGGAGCATGTTTAGCCCTAGTGTGAGACATCTGCAGGCCTCCAGCTTCTCTGTACATCTCGGGAGGAGAAGAACCTGGCCTGGGTTTCATGCTGCCTGCCAGGCAGGGACTCCAGCTCCACTTTTTAAATGGGTGAATGGCTTGGACAGAGAAGCAAGGGGCCAAGCACTTGCTATTGCTGAGAAAAGAACTTGCCATGAATCATTTGTTAAGACATTTTTTGCCTTTTTTTTCTCATTGCGAATTGTCTGTGAGCCAGTTGCAAAATTCACAGCTCCGGGCCTTGCACCAGTGACATGTCAGTTTAGTGGGCAATGCGTGGCCTGCAGATCGGTTACCCAGTGACTGGGAGCTCCAGGTGGGGGCAGGGCCCCATGGCGCCCGACATGGGACGTACATGGGATGGGAGATAGCCCCTGCCATGAAGGACTTACAACAGAAGGATTAATTCCCCACTTCAGTATCGTCAACACCTAACATTCAAAAAATCACAAGTCAGGTCCCCGAAAATATGAGATTTCTGCGAGGCGACTAGTCCCTTGGGGTTCGGTTTGCTCGCTTGCCGGGCTTACAGCCTTTCGGCTGCTCTCGCACACATGTTCAAGCTTTTCTTCGCAATAATGAGGGCTAGAAACTTACTTTTGAGTGAAAGCCGAGATTTCCCCACTATCGCGTCACCAGGAGCTGGGTCTTTAAATTAAGATCAAATAGTACAAAACTTGGGATAAAGTCACCGGAGTGGGGAATGCTGCAGTTTCACAGACAGGAATTGGGGCACAGAGAGGCTAAGTGACTGGGCCAACATCACCCAGGACATCCGGGCTGCAGCAGCAACTTGAACCCAGGTCTTACAAGTGCTAGTTAGGGCCCTGACCACTGGACCAGACTTCCGCCGTACAGCCAGCTGTAACCTTTGATACTCACAATAGTGGCTGGCTCAGCGAATGGGGCGGCACATACTGGTCCAGCCAGAGCTGTCCCTAGGGGATGGTGAATCAGGGTGACCACTCCGGGCCCCGCGCTTTGGGGGCCTCCGTGGGCTGGTGCAATTGGCCAGTGCCGCATGGGCAGCGGGTGAACCGCTGGCTGGGGGAGGCTACCCCCAGCCCCGCCCCTTCCACCCGAGGGAGAGTGTGTGGTGCCGCCCCAGCCTCCCCAGCCCCGGGAGGGCGGGTGCCGTGGCCCCAGCCCCCTGGAGCCCAGTGGCACTGCCGAAGCGGGCCCTGGGGGGGCGGAATGTGGGCAGGGCCAGCCTGGCTGTTTGGGGAGGCACTGCCTCCCCTACCCACCCCGGGCGCAGTCGGTCCTGGAAGTGACTTCACTTCCCCCCCGGCCCCACCCCCCTAGGAACGGCCCTGGTCCAGCCCAGAAGCACTGGAGCCCTGAATACGTTTCAGCATGTTAGGTCTGAGGCCTTTGTCTGCAGCCAGGTTAGGAGAGCAGCAGCCATGAGCCAAGAAGCAGGAAGTCACATCCTCACAGTCCATCTAAATTACATTAAAACGATGTCATATTGGGCTGTTAAGGAAGCTCCTGTCCTTACAGCTCCCACCATCACCAGAGAGAGAAACAGAGCTTAAGATGGTTAAAGAAAACTTCGTTTGACAGAATTCTGTCTGGCAAGGAACCACTTATCAACAGTTGTGGGTGTGAAATCTCTACTTCTTTATTGTTTTGCTTTTATGGTCCATTCTTCTCTATTGTTTGTCTGTCTGGTCTCTGTCTGGTTCTTTGATTGTTTCTGTCTGTTGCATAATTAATTTTACAAGATTTAAATCAACTAAGGTGGTGGGGTATGACTGGGTGAAGAATTGTTTCACAATATGTTAGGACTGGTCAAATAATTATTTTGTAGTACTTTAGTAAAATGATTGGTTAAGGTGGAGCTAAGCAAAACTCAAGTTTCACTATACAAACTGGGGTCCAAAAGGAAGTTCATTGGAACCAGCTCCAGGACACGGCCCCAAGATCAGAGCTGCCAGACCTCAACACCCTGCCAATGGCACCGTGCAGAAGCTGGAGTCCCAGGATGACCTGATCCTGACTGGCCACCAGGAAAAGTTTGTCTGCCTTATTGGGAGTTGTGACCACTGTATATGTAGCGAGTGCATTCTATTTTGGTGATTGTTAATCAGTAGAGGTTAAGTCAGATATTACTGTGCAAGGCTCTTTCACTGGTAAAAGACCCCACGGACCCGCAGAGTGTAAGGTTATGCCCTGAGCCCATGAAAGGTAAAGGTGGGTGCCCCTAGAACGTACAGGTTTCAAGCGAGAGCATGACGGGTGCTGTAGCCTTTGGAGATTGTCACTCCACAGTGTCAGGAATACTGCGCTCCAGGAGGGAACGTCACTGGGAACATACAAGGTGAGAGCATTGACCGTTGCACTACAGAGCTGTGTAACAAAGCACAGTCATGTGAGTGTGACCTGCTAACAGACGGACGAGTTGGGGACTGAATGATCCATTCTGGTATAACTCAGCGCACCTGTATCGTGAGACCTGGGCCTGGCTTTACAGAGAACAGGAGTGATTTGCGAGGCTTCCCAAATGGAAGCGTTAACAAGTAGTGAGAGAATGGAAGTCAGCTTATTAAAAGTGCATCCCACAAGGCCAAAGCACCAGGGTGAAGAACTGGAGACCACACCTGTTTGCAGTGCACACGGAGGCAATCGCAACGCAGCACGAAGGGGTCAGAGCACTGGGTGCAGTAAAATAACCAGTCTGGAAGAGTTTGTTGCTCCGGCATAAAGCATCACACGCCAGCGAACATCCAGCTGCAGAGTTTTATAGGTCAGGTCTTCTTGGAAATGTACAAAACAGGGATGTGCCACAGAGAGGTTTGTGACTCTGGAAATATACGAATGAAAAACAAATGTCAAAGTAGCATCTGGATGTGAATATAGCATACGCCCGGCAAGGGTGCGCAAAGAGACCGCTGACCACCTAGCACAACTCCGCTTCTTTCATCCCGCACGCAAAGGTCTGGACGTGGGCGGAGGCCACTCAGGCAGATTTTGAAAGAGCAGAACTGAGAGGCCCAAGAGCGCTTGCTTTGACGAGCAGTCTGCAAATGCAGATCACCAAACAGGGGTACTGTTTGTAAAGACCCTAACGAACCTGGGGTGTTTAATGGACTGGCCTGCACGACGGGCGTGGTGCAGCGCAGCAAGTGAGGTCCCCACATGCCGACCCAGATGCACGCACCTCGGAAAGGCTCATCAGCACAGAGAGAGAAAGAAAAAACCAAACCAGACTGGATACTAAAATTCACTACAATGAAAGCGAATTCAGACCCCAGTGTCAGAGCAAACACCTGTTAATTTATAATGTGGACTAGGGGTATTATAAGTGAGCTTAATGCAGGCAGCAACTCACAAGTATTTCATGAAGTCCAAACACTAACCCCATTCTGATAAACCTAACGTCTAAACAATGCTAACCCACAGGTGGGTCCGACTGGTCTCCAGCTGTGCATTTGTCCGTGTTCAGCGAGGCCTACGGGCCTGGGCATGAGCTGGCAGCTGGTCTGCCAGCGTCAGACCCAACCTGCTGCCAGTGCACTAAGACCTGTACATCTCCATCCGGGGCCGTGTCCACCCCAAGAGCCAGGCACCTCAGTCATGTCAGCGTGTCTGTACAGATCCCCTCTCTTGCTGGGGTCTGGGACCTGACGGCTTCTCCTGCCCCATAGTCCCGTGTTTGTTTTCTGGCTTTTTCTCGACTGGATCCTTGATCTTCTAGGCTGCAAGGCCTCACCTTGTGGCGGGGCCGAGTTGCTGGCCCGTTCTGTGCTGGGTGGGAGTCACTATGCAGGGCCCCTTTCCCAGCTGCAGGCATTTGCATCTCTTCAGTCTCTTTTCAGCAGCATGAGTCAGGCTGTGTTTTCCCCACACAGCATTTCTTCCTCAGCTGCTCCAAGGATCCAGACTTCAGCGTTGGCAGGTTTCCGCTGAAGCCTTGTGAAAAACATTTGCACTGTTGATTAATCCGGGATATGTGTGTGTGTATGCACATGTGTGGGTCCCCGTGTGTGCGTATGCGCATGTGTCCCCCCCGTGTGTGTATTTAGAATCTCATCAGTTTCACCTTGACTCTTTTGCTATTGTTCCGATGTCTCCAATAGGCCATTGGTCTATAATGTGGACCAATGTCCCTGAGCAGGCCATCGGCCTATAAATTGCACTGATCTCTCTTGGTGGGCCATCAGACTACATCGTGGACTGGCAATGTCAGAAGAATCATTAGTCTATCATATGAACCAATGCTTCTGGGCTATCCACTGATCAGTGATATGGACAGATATCCATGATATGGACTGATAGCCACTGATCAGCGATATGGACTGCTGCCTCCTGGTGGGTCTGTAATAGGACTAAGGCTGTGGGCTTATGGAATGGATGGTGGCCTCCAGACGAGTGATAGCTGTGTGCCAGGAACCGCTCCGTTGGTCTACAGACTGACCACTTTAGGTGTCAGGTCCATCAGTCTATAATATGGACCGGTGTTCATGAGCAGACCATTGGTCTATAATACCCCCCCCTTTCTCCATCACTTCTCCCCCTCACTCCCTCCATCTTGCTGTTCCCTCTCCTCCTCCGTCCCTTTTCCCATCGGGGTGATCTCTGAGGCGGCACTCGGAGCGCTCCCGAAATGGCCCTTCCAGTGTATTAGTAACGGCAGTAGGCAAGGCTGGCTGACCTGTTAGTCTCCCATCAGAGGTGGCAGTTGCCATGCATGGTGGGTGTCTGGGGGAGCTGTCTGCGATACAGCGAGAGGCCAGACTCCGTAGTGGGGCAGACTCAGGGGCCAGGAGACCAGAGGTCTCCTCCCCAGGGGGGTGGCAGTGGAAGGGGGCAGGAGGAGGGCAGATTTCTCAAGGGAGCTGCAGGCACCGGATGCCGTCACAGGGAAACCCAGCCCCTGACTCCCACAGCCCTCTGCTTCCTGGTACCAGCACGGCACCTTGCTTTGAGATAGGACCCGGGGGTTGGGACCGGGGTGGCCAGTCAGTTCGGGGCACACCTGCTTGACTTTGGCATTGGCCCCAGGCCACTGGCTCTTAATGGAAGGCTGCTATCCCCTTGGTGAGTCCTCTGGCCCACTCTCCCTGGGAGCCGCAGCAGCTGCCCAAGGCCAGGGATGGTTCTGTGGTACGTGTCTCCTTCCTATCCTCCTTCCTTTTGTTGTTGCTCCAAGTTAAGTTTCTAGCAAGACAATGATGTGGCCTGACAGCCCTTGCTAATTGGAGTAAATTAATTGATCTCGGGTGCAGCCTTTCCGAGCACAGCTCGTTTCCCTGCATAAGTGATGTGCACGCGGCCCCTGAATTAGCTCTGACTTTTTAATCATTGAAGAGTGCAATCTGCTAATTAGCACACAGGGGTGCAGGGGAGGGGTCCGGGCGAGCCGTGGAGCGGGGATGCCAGCTTGCCACGGCACTGGAGACGCGGTGGGGAGCTGGGCGCTGCAGGATGGCAGCTGTCTCCTGCCTTGATTTATTCATCCCCAGAGCAGATGTTGCAGAGCAAAGGGGTGGTGTGCTGGGGCGAGCGGCGTAGTGAGGGGGAAGCCAGCGAGGGGGGTGGAGAGAAAGAGAAGGGATGCACAGTCTGGTTACCCCCGAGGGCGAGGATAATGGAGGAGTCCTCAGTCACACAGCTGGGATACAGAGATCTCCCCTGTGATGCTCAGACCAGGGAGAGCAGGTCATCCATCCCCCTCCCGTCTCATAGGGTCTGTGAGGAGGGAGGACGAGCTCTGGGAGGAGCAGGGAGCTCTGGGCACCTTGCTCCGGAGGGTGGAGCAGCAGCAGCCCCTGGGGGCCAAGGGGCTGGCATGTGAGATGGCCAGCGGAGGAGGGCCCAAGCTGCCCATTCAGCTCAAAGTCCAGGGGGTGTTTGCGCCGGAGGGACTGGCTCCCTCTGAGCAGAGCTGGACGCTGCAGCGTCCCCCGCTGTGGTCCCCGGCACAGGGGCGCGTGGCGAGCTGGCTGGTCACAAGATGCGGGCTGCTCCTGTTTCCAGCCCCGCCGCTGGATTAGCAGACGCTAAGGCCCAACTTTTCCAAGCAGGGTGTGAGATGCCTCGGGCCGGATTTAGGAGCTTGGCTGGTGCTGATGGACCTGCCTGGCTGACGCCGATTCAGGCACCCGCCCTCGCCCCGCTGAGCCTGGCTAAGCACTGGTGCGTGTCTACACGAGCGCTGGTCTGAGCTGTTTCGGGTGCAACGCCCTCTGGGTACCTTGCCCACAGTTCCCGGCCACAGTGCATTATGGGAGATTTCACAAGGTCATGGGTGGGCAGTAGAAGGTGTAGATTGTCCGCGTCCAGGCCGGTGCTCGCCCCGTTCAGACTGAAACGGTGCAAACCAAAGTGGCATTTAGTGCGGCTGCAAACAAGGCTGGAGCCCGTGTGCGTGCGGAGGCAAGGTGTGTCACCAGCCTCCCGGGGGGAACAACCAGCCCCCGGCACAGTCAATTCCGCCTGTTTACACCAGGCCTCTGGTGCCTGCAGCCCGGCTGCTGAGACCGCAGCCCCAGTCGGGCAGGGAGAAGGGCTTTTCCTTTGCTGAAGGGTGCAAGGTTCAGCTGAGCTGAACTCCCGTTCGCCCCGGAGCGAAGAGCCTGGGCGGGGAAGAGATGAGGGTGGAAAGTGACGCACTGAACGTCATGTTCCAGGCTGAGGCGTTAGCCGCTCAGGAGACGGCCAGGGAGAACGACGGGAAAGTCTGGATCTCGCCTGGCCGGATCAGGAAAAGCTCGACAGTCCGACAGCCAATCTCTGAGCCCAGCCTGCGGCGGGGACATGGCGGGAGCGATGGTAGCTGCACCAGGAGCCCCCTCGTCCCTAGGCAGGGCAATCTCTGGGTAATACACTCCCCTCCCCCCCCGAACCCGTCAGTTCCATACTCTTCACTGGAGCTGTCCAGGCGCTGTTATGGAGCCCATCACCGTGGTATCTGGGAAACTGCCCACCATGAAACAAGCTGCACCTGCAAATCCAGGGCCTCTTCCAGTCAGATACCAAGAGAGCCGAGCCCCAGGCTAGATGTCTCCAGGGCAGGTAACCACGCAGGGAGCCAAGTCGCTAGCTCACAGGTCAGCAGCGACCCAGAGGGGTGCGGCCGATTGGTCCAAGACCAGCTGGGTCTGGTGGGCGTCAGTCCCATCCCTAGGAGATCAGCGTCTGGATCACCCCCACCCCCGGCTGCAAGGCTGGTCCCCGTGTCCCTCTCCCCAGCAAGTTCAGCAGTTTCCCTCTCCCTGCCAAGCCCCCCGCTCCTGTCTCCAGGTGTAACAGAAATGCCTCCCGCTCACCCCTTCCTGCCTCCGAGAGCCCAGCCTTGGCCCTGGACAGACATTGGTCTCAGGTCAGACCACAGACTCTCCTGCTTCTCTTTCCCCACAGCTACTTCCTTCCCCACGGCACAGCTCTGGGGCCAGGTGCTGCAGGAAACCCTGGGCTGGCAACCCCAGCTCTGCCCCTTGAGGACTCGGACAAAACCCACACAGACTTCCCGCTGGCTCGGGTTCCTCGTCCTTCTACCCGGGCAGCTCTTACGTCTCCCCTGCCAGGCTCTTTGACTGGAGGGACCTGGAGCTCCTGGCTCCTTGCTTGCTCTCCCAGCTGGAGCACCCCCACCACAGAGTCCCCTCCTTGGCCTCTCCCATACTCAGAGAAAGGGAACTGCTTATATACAAGCTTCCCTTCCCAGGATTCCTTGCTGTGGTGCCTGCAGTGCCCATGTGCCCTGGAAACTACAGTTCCCAGAATGCCGCTGGGCTAAAAGCAGGGCGAGGGCCACGCTGGAGCGGGCGCCTCCCTTAGGGCATGAGAAAGGCCAGTTGCACCCCTTTCTAGGGCAGGGCTGAGGCATGCTGCTAGGGCGTGGTGCCCAGGGGCAGGCGGCCCGCTCTGTCGGGGTGCAGAGGACACTGGTCTGCGGGGGTGACCGGGCATCCCTGCGTTCCCGGGACCAGAGACTATCTCCAGATTTGCTGCATGAACGCAGAGGGCAGCGGGGGGCAGGGAAGGAAACGGCTGGTCCCGACTTTTCACGCGTACAGGGAGGGACGAGGAGCCATGGGGCCGCCCGGAGCCAGGAGCACTGAGGGACCACGGCCTCCTGCGGCGTGGGGCATGATCTTCGGGGGAAGGAAGGGCCATGGCTTGGCACCGGGAACACGAGACTGGGCAGACAGTGCAGGGGGCAGTTCTGCACTGGGCCCGCCAGGGGTGGGGAGGGGCGCAAGGCTCCGATCGCTCGGGGACTCCCCCTAACTTTGGTGGCGGGGGGGGGGGAGAGCCTCAGTGTCTTCAGTTTGCTCCTGAAGATGCCTCAGTGTCTTCAGTCGGTGTCTGCCCAAGCGAGGCCCTCAGGAGGCTGCCCCGGGCTGGCCTGCGAGTGAAGAGCCCGGGAGGCCCCTCGCGTTCGGTCCAGCCCGGCCATGCGTTGCGGTGGGGGCCGTATGCTGGCTCCTCGCCCCCTCCTCAGCGCTCGGTCCCGGCACCACCGTGCTACCTGCCAGCTAAGCCCTCCCCACCGCTTGGCTTTGACAGCCCCGGAGGCAGCTGCCTGCTTTATGGCCCATGGGCCATATTCAAGCCCGAGGCAGCTCACAGCAGGGGGTTGATTAGAAAAGTTTCAAATTACAAATGAGCTAATAAAAGTCTTTGGCTCCCCCCTCCCTCCGCCTCCCCCTCCTGCCCCATTGCAGCAAATGGTGATAAATGCTCTCCATATGTTCCCCATAAAGGCAGCGAGTGCCACATGCCTCTTTCCCTGTGCCCGAGCCGTGAGCAAATAAATTAAAGCAATTACTGCCGCAGCTCGTCTGGCTCTTAACGAGCACCGAGGAGCGGGTGAGAGTGAGCACCTGACACGTCCCATTTGCTGGAAATGTCAGCGTCTCTCTGTGAAATACAGCCCCGCGACGGTGGCCAGATGCTGAACCCCCGGCCCCGCCCTGCCCTGCCCCGCGACAGTGGCCAGATGCTGAACCCCCCCGTTCTGCCCCCCCCCGCCCTGCACTGCTGGCCTCTTCCTCTCAGGTGCGGCAGGTGGGCATTGGGAGGCAGGGGGTGGGATCGGGGAGATGCTCGTGGCCATCTGGGCTGCTGGGGGCTCTTCCTCGCCTCACGTCCCTTTGTCTTGCTCTCGGCACCTATATGGACCAGCTCTCCTCTTGCTGTATGTCACCCTCTCCCATGCTGCCCCCAGCTCTCTCCTTACTGATACCCCGCGCAGAGCGTCCGAAGGGTTAATGGGAAAGGCCTCCTTTGCTCATGGAGAGTGCGTGGGGCATCTCCCCGGCCTACCCTGAGCACTGGGGGCTGCTTCAGATGTCTCCTGCAGATGCAGGTTTCTCTTCTCTGGGTTGCCCACTCTGCCGGCCTGGCGTAGCCTGGCGCTCGGGGCCAGGCACAGCATTGGTCTGTCTGTCCATCCACCCTGGCTGAATGGTATTTGTTGAATGGAGAACGAGGGCTTTTGGCCTCTCTTGGCTTCGTCGTTCAGTCCTGCGTTCGCTCCGGGGGGTTCCAGGGGGTTGTGTCCTGGTTTGGCTCATCCCCAGCGCTTTCCATGGCGGCTTGGCTGCATCCTTGCTCCCCGGCCAGGGTGGGGGCCCATTTCTTGTTCCAGGTTGGGGCGGGGAAGTCGGTGGTGGGGAGAGGGACAAGCTTGAATATGCTCGCTCATCCACCCACAAACACAGGGCAGCCCAGCTGGGCAAAGCACCCACACCTGGACCTGGCACTCTCCAGCCAGAGGGGAAGGGCCAAGCAGCCTCCCAGAGCCGCCTGTTGGTGAGCCCAGGTGAGGTGGCCGCATGGATCCGGTTCAGGACGAGCCACAGATGTAGCAGCAAATTGGTCAGTAGGGGCATTTCTCCCCTGAGCCTCAAGGTTGCTACTGTGCAAGGTATCCTGTAGCTCCTGGAACGGCCTCCCTCCGCCGTAGGGACCCCACCGCCCCCCACATCCCAGGGCAGGTGGTGGGCCCCGCTGGATCTCCCTCTTTCACTGCCCAAGAGATGCCCCGACCCCAAGCGCCTCTCCTCCCAGTGAGGGCAGCACTAGGGAGGGAGACAGACAGAGGCTGCTCCCTCCAGACCCTGCTGCCGACCCAGGGGAAGCCCTGGGCCAGGAGAAACCTGACCTGGAGGAAGGACTGAGGCGACCAGGACTGCCAGCCGCTGAGTACCCGGAGGACCTGGAGGGGCCAGGCTGTAACCCGGGCCAGCGTGAGCCTGACACAGACGGGGGAGCTGAAGCTGCCAGCAGCTGAATACCCGGACGAGCTGGAGGGACCGGAGAGGCCCGCTTGAGAGACTGGAAATATATTTGCAAATATGAGAGGCAGCTAGACAGCTGGAAGATACCCTCTCTTTGTCTTGGAATAGTTCTGTAGGTTAAGAACAGGCATGAGATGCCACATCTCAGAAATTGCTTCTTGAAAAAATAAATGCATTGAATAAAGAACTGTGTGTGCTTCCCTCCACTAAGGGCAAATCCTTTCCAAAGAGCACAGCCTCAGTACCTGTGTGTTGGTAGGTTCTACTAGGAGAGGGAGCTCTCCCTCTTTATCTGCTCTACATCATTGACTGCACCATGAGGTTCTTGTAATTCCTTCAGACCTACTGTTTCTAAACTCTGATTGGAGGAAGATGAAGGAGTGGTAAATCCACAGTGGCTCTACTGGTTGTAAACTCTATTTTGTAATCAAAGATACCCCCATCTGTGTGGATTCCTTCACTAAGGGACGAAAAAGCTCAAGAGATGTCTCAAAATAAAATGCAATAGAAAACAAATGCCTGGCGAATTGAAGATCATTGTCATAAGAAGAAAATGGCAACAAAAGAGTTATATGTTCATCAAAAAATAGGCTGGCAGGAATTGCCTGTGTATGTGGCCATGGAGAAAGTAGAGAAACCCCACCTCTTTTCCACCAGGTCATACCCCACTGAGCTACGTTAGACTGTAAATTGCTTTGTTAACACAGAATGCCTCTACTCAGTCCCGGAACTCAACACCTCTCACTGGGAAGAACTATCAGCCTATTCCTCAGAGAAATCACCTGCATCCAAGACATCCTCTTGTAATACCAGGAGTAACACAACAGATCGATAATCCAAGAATATGGTACCCTCATTCTCTAAACACCTTCCTTCACGCAACAGGAAGTCCTAGAAGTACTGCAGGAAACCCAAGTTATACCCTGTGAGTCTGATCCATCATTCCTGACCAGTGAAAGAGTCAAGGGCACCTGGAACTGGCGTCTTCTGCAGTTTCCACGATATGCTATGCATCCGATGAAGTGAGCTGTAGCTCACGAAAGCTCATGCTCAAATAAACTGGTTAGTCTCTAAGGTGCCACAAGTACTCCTTTTCTTTTTTCTTTTTACGAATACAGACTAACACGGCTGTTACTCTGAAACCTCTCCTCCCACTAGCACCCCCAGCGTGGCCCTGCCTCGTGCATGGGACTTGGGCTTCCCAAGCATTGGGACAATCTGCCTGCCGCGGCCCCGCTCAGCCCCCAGCCTCGCGGACAGTGAGAACGTGTCACAGAGTCCCCGGGCGATGCTCTGGAACTGCTCCCTATCAAGCCAGTCAGGACTCTGGGGCAGTCTCCTTTCTGGGAGCAGCCTGTCTGCAGGACACACAGCTCACACAGCTTCCACCTTCCTGGGTCTGACCTCGGAGCATTCAGCCTCCTCTGCCCTTCCGTGCGCTTCCCACAGCGACTGCACCCAGGCGGGGTCCTGGGGCAGCCAGAGGGTCCTGCCCCCCAACTCCGCAGTCAGACGTGACTCTCAGCCAGCCAGTAAAACAGAAGGTTTATTAGACGACAGGAACATGGTCTAAACCAGAGCTGGTTGGTACAGAGAACAGGACCCCTCAGCTGGGTCCATTTTGGGGGGCAGTGAGCCAGACAACCACTTCTGCACTTCACTCCATGTCCCCAGCCAGCCCCCAACTGACTCACCCTCCAGCCCCTCCTCCTCTGGGCTTTGTCCCTGTCCCGGGGCAGGAGGTCACCGGATTCCTTTGTTCTCCAGCCCTTTAGCTCTCACCTTGCAGGGGGGAAGGGCCCAGGCCATCAGTTGGCAGGAGGCAGAGTGTTGGCCATTTATGTACCCTGGCCCTTTGCTCTGCAACAATTACACCCCCTTATCCCACCTCCTAGAGACTTAAGAACTGCATAGGGGAAACTGAGGCACCCATACAGTATTCAGAGGAAACACTAAGAACAATCCCACTTCGTCACAGGCTGCCCCTGCAGAGATGGCGGCAAAGCTGCCTACGCCATTGACGGATGGTCTGGGCCACTTGCTCACCCACGGATGCCCCAAAGGAGGGGCCAATTGCCCCCGTTCAGCCTCCCCGCTGAATGTGGCCCAGCAACTTGCAGGCGATGGCTGAGCCCGACTGGAGCATCCCTGCTCACGACGAGTGTGTCTGGGATGCGGCAGCCCAAGGAAGAGTCGGAACTGGAGTCGGTTCCCCCGGCTGTCCCAGAGCCGCGCCCAGGATAATGGTTACAGCCTGGCTGTGGGATTGGGTGCCACCCATTGGCACCGACTCCGTGGGAGCTCCGGGCTGGAGCACCCACAGATAATAAATAGGGGGTGCTCAGCACTGGGACCACTGGTCAGCACGGGACAACTGATCAGCTGCTTGGCGGCTGGTGGGAGGTGCTCGGGGGAGGGTGGAGAACGGCGGGCGGGGGCCCTGGGGGAGCGGAAGGGGGGGATGTGGAGCACCCAGGGGGAAGAACCAAAGTCCGCATCTGTGGTGGCACCAAGCATGGCTTGTCCTGAGAGCTTGGGGACGGGCTGCCAGGGGGCAGCACCCGATTCATGTGGCCACATGCTTCGGCCATTCCCTCTGGGCTCGCTTGTTCCCAGATCCCCCTAACTCGCGCCAGCATAGCCGACATTGGATCAGAGCCTCTATGGTCTCGGGCACCCCGCCTGGACATTTGGTTGCGATTAAACCTCCCCCTCGCTCACTGCTCTGCAGATGCTAAGAAAAGTCCCCCTGGGTGATACTCCAACCCTCCCCTGGTCCTGGCCCCAGCGGATCCTGAGCTGCACGCCTCTTCCCATCTCTGGAGGGAACGAAAAGGCTCCAGTCTCTCCAGCTGAGCAGCGCGAGTACAAAGGGAGTGGTGGAGAGCGCGGCCCAGTGGGATCAGTCAGAGGGCAGCCATGCCACCTGATCGCCTGGCTGCTGCCAGAGCCCGGTTACGCCGGGAGCTCTGCAGTCCCCAGAGGAGAACGATGGGAATCTGGTGCAACTGGCCAGACTCCACTGACTTCTGGGGGCAATGTGGGGGGTGGCCCCTGGCCATGTGCGATTGCTGTGAGCTCCTTGGAGGAGGGACGGTCCCACCTCACAGATCTGGAAAGTCCCAGACTTTAAGGGAGCTACTGCAAAATGCTGCCTCTTTGTGCCTCAGTTTCCCCATTTGTAGAATGGGCACACTACTGGACTGCCCTCCCCAGGGGCACCGTGGGGCTGATGGGCCACCTAGACTCTGAAAAGTGGCACTGTAGGGCCCCAGGTTTATTCTTCACTCATATGACAAGTCAAATTGTTTTTTTCTAACTGCCAGCCCGGCCAGCTCCCCCCCGGGATCTGAGAGCCCAGCTGGGCTCTCTCCTCCGCCTGCCTCAGCAGCAGTAAGAGGGTGCCGCAGGCCACATCCTGCCCTCAGTGACACCAGGGCGTTGGCCGCAGGGGAGCTGCGGAAGGACCCTGGAGGTGGTGCTGGACCCTGCTGGGGAGTCTCTGCTGATGATGTCCGAGGCAGCCAAGGTCTTTCCCAGAACCACGTCCACTCTGCCGGGGGGAATCCAAACAGATTTCTGTCCCTAACCCCAGCAGAGCTGGCTCCCCTCACCCACCGGCCGGCAGGTCTGCTGAGCACGCAGGGGCCATTCGTACACAGACGCCCTCCTGGCCACGATCCCACTCGCTCTGGGTAACGTCTGCAGATCCCTGGCTAGCAGGAGCTAGGAAAGGGGAGAGGGTCGTGGCTGATTCCACGGTTTTGTTGTGTCCCTGGAGCTGTTGGCTGCAAACTTGTGGTTAGGCTGGATCCCGGCACAATTGGAAGCTGGAAATGTTGTCAGTCAAATTCCTCCATTCGGACTGACGCCCTGCCCATAACAATGGCCGGGAGTGGAGAGGTCCCTCGTGGCGGGGGTGCCCCTTGGCGTGGGCACTGGTTGGTGATGCCCCCTGGAAACCTGGCAGCCTCCTGTCCCAGGGTGAGGCTGGCAGACCAGAGAGGAGATCTGTGTCGCACCACCAGGTGTCATCCTCCCTCCTCCCAGGAGCTGGCGGATGGAGGTTCATCTAGCTCTGTTAGCGTCCGTCACTGGGGGAGCGGCTGGCTCACGGGGCTGGTGAGGGGCCCACACGCCTTTCACCTGGCTGGCAACAGGGACGGTAGCTAGCGCCCCGTGTGAAATGAGCCGGAGCGTCTCCAGGCAGGTCCTAGTGGGATGAGCCCACGGGACCAAAGCCAGCCTCTCCATTGGCACCGACCCCCCCCTTCCCTTGGCATTCTCAGCAGAGAGTCCCAGGGCTTGCCCTCCCGTCTGCCCCCCAGCTTGGGGGGACGCACAGGAGCAGCCTGGCTACGGAGTTTGCTCGTGGCGGATTCGAAAGCACCAGGGCCAGCTTTGCCGCCCGTCGTACTCTCCCCACGCTTGCCCCACTTTCCCTTTCTCCCAATGCAGCTCCGACCGGCAGCTCCGACCGGATTCCAGCCTGGCTGGCTAGTCAGGATCTCGGCCCCTCTCTGCCCCGGCGCTCATCTGGGCCTCCCCCAAACCGCCTCGGTCAGGACATGCTGGCTTGGAAAGAGACGCACAGAGGGCAAGAAGGAGCTGAGGCCAGCAGCTCCCCCTCGCGGGCAGAGAGCGTGGAGCAGCCCCAGGAGCGTGTTCTTACCCAGCTGAAGGGGTCTAAACAGGGTGGTGACTAGGGGCCTTGGGCACAGGGGCGTGGTCTGTGAATTATAGGGCCTCTATATAGTGCAACGAGTGCTGGTGACTCTCTGGCAGCATGGATGGGTGTCTGCCCCACACAAGGCCGGAAGGGGTTAAGGTGGCCATGTCAGCCAATTAACCACCCAGGCTGCACCTGGAGGAGGAGCCAGGGAGCAAGGACTAATTAGAGATGAAGTGCAGCTGGACAGGGGCCTGAATAGAGCCAGGTAGCTGAGAGCAGAAGGGGGCTGCAGAGAGGCTGCAAATGCTCACAGGGCAGAGGGTGGGCTTGGGTTCCCCTGCTCCACTAAGTGAAGAGAAGACAGCCTGGGACAGCGAGTCCAGGGAGACTCAGGTGCACTTGATTTCCCTGGAAGGGGAAAGCCCTGGTGACCTGGCCTAAGGGCCAACCCGTGAAGCGGGAGCAGCTGAGTCCTGAGACAGAGCTTGCTGGCCTGGAGTGCAACTGCAGGAGGGGTGTTGGCCTGGCTGAGTGCATCCCCAGATGTGGCCAGAAGGAGGCGCTCCAGGGGTGAGTCAAGCACCCTGTGACGGGGCCTAACCCTTCAGGGCAGGAGAGTCTGATCCTGGCCCGGCCCTGCCCATGAAATGTCCAGCTGTCCCTGGTGCTACAATGCAGATGTGAGGGGGTGTCTCTATATGTAGGTTTTCATACAGCGCCCATCACCCTGGTATTGGGGTCATGGGGGGGAGGGTCTGGCAGCCTGTGTGAGTGCCAGCCAGCTCCTGAGCCATGACAGCGGGGCATGCGGGGGTTAGCAATGCGCTTTGAATAGTCTGGTTGCTGATTTAACCTCCGCTTTGGCCGTGAGTGGCCAAACCTGGCCTGTGACGAGCTGGGTCAGAGTCTGGTGGGAGATGTCTGGGGCGCCCTGCTGCCGGCGTGGGCAGGGGATGGCACAAGTGCAGCCGCTCCTCCGCGGTGTGCAGCTCCATCCCAGTCCCACCCAGCGGAGAGAGAGTCCAATCTCCTGAAACTGCAGGGCCGTTCGGCCGAAGGCTGGGGCCCCTCTGCCGCAGGCTTCGCTCTCCGGGGCTGACGGTCCCTGTGGCTGGATTTCAGCCGCGCCTGAGAGTCAGGTGGGGGTGGGATCTGGGCTCCAGCTTTGGGCTCAGTGCCCATTCGGACACTCGTGTTGTCACATTGTCGGTAGATTCCAGGGCCTGGGGTCAGTTACCTGTTTCCTTGTGCTTGAGGCGGAGACAGAGACGGGGGGTTAAACGGGCTTTGACCTACCCAGTCCCACTTGTACTCTGGTGCTGTGCTGGGACCTGCCTGCCCCTGGTGTCAGACAGAGCAGCCCCAGGGCTTCCCTACTTATGCTCTGCTGCCCCGGCCCCCAAGGAAGCAGAGACCAGCTGTAAGGTAGTGCCAGGCTGCCCCCAGGAAGCAGAGGTGGATGCCCTGTTTGAGCAAAGTGTGCTGAGAAGGGCCGCTTGGCTACAGCCCATGGACACGCTGTCCGTGCTAAAGGAAAGGAAGTCGCGAGTCTTTCTTGCCAGTCAGAGGAGCCCAGATGGGAAGGGGCTTTTTTTTTTTAATGCCTTGAGGCAGCTTGTCACATCTGGCAGCCCAGCTGCCCGATGAGTCTCTGAGTGTGGCTGAGCCGCGGCCCTGTGCGGGGGCTTAATTCCACACCAGAGAGCGAGCATGTGTGTGGGGGTGGGGGAGAGGAGCCAGCTGGGCTGCGAGCCGGCACATCGCCTCACGCCACGGAGCTGCCGGGCCTCCCTGGGGTCGTCAGGGAGCAGCCAGCGTTTTGGCGCCCACTCCCCTTCAACATCCTCAAGGAGAGGAGAAGCTGCTGGAGCACCTGGGCCTGTCTCGGGGACAAGGGGGAGGGGGGTTCCTACCCTTGATTTCCACACACCCCTAGGGCCTTTTACCCACTCGACCCCTGTGAAAGTCGCAGCTAAACTCTCCAATCTTCTCCACTCGGGCACTGCGCAGCTAACCTGCATTCCTAGCAGCAAACTGCCCCGAGGGAGCCGGCGGGCGCTCCCTGGGGCACTGAAAGGCTGATCTGGTGGTTAACACACTCGTCAAAGACCAAGAGTGCTGGGTTGGATTCCCAGCTCGGCATGAATCATGTCATTGCTCTCCCTGCCTCAGTTTCCACTCTGCAAGGCATGGGTAAAAATGCTTCCTTGCTCCCGCTTTAATCTGTTTTCACAGCAGCAACTGTCTCTCCCGCCTTGCTTCAGCCTCTAGGTTCTACAGTGAGATCAAGTATAGGCAGGTCTGATAGCGCTGCTATTAACCAGGTTGCCTGATGCTTCCCATTATAAGCCCCTTTTTTCAGTAATGTTGCCAAGCTGTAACTGTTTGAGCTGAAATTTTCCATGCTGTATGTCTGCCCCAGGCTGAATGTTATGGAAAAATTTCAGCCAAAATGGTTCAGCTGTTCCCGGGAACGTGGCTAAGGAAAAATCTATTGTTTTGCAAGGTGACCTTTTCTCTGAGAAGCTCTAGCACCCCCCATACTTTGGGAGCAGGGACTTGAAATTTGGCAGCAGGGTGGCCGGTGTGTCAGGGAGGTTCCTTTTGCTGTTCCTGGGAAAATCTGCCCAAAGTGGGCCACGCCTGTGAAAAATCACAGTTCAGACACGCTCAGTAGAGACTGTTAGAGTTTGACAGCTAAAATCGCCAGAGAGTCTGTCTTCCTCGAGCCGTGCTCCAGCCCCCGAAAGCTCCCATGTGCCCAGACTGCAGAGAGGGAGAGAGAGACCGTGCGTGCGACAGGAGCTGGAGGGAGACTGGGACTGGCTAGGCAAGGGGACTGGGCTGGAAGCTGTAAGGGAAATGGAGGAGGAATGCCTGGGCGGGGGGGACACTGAGCTGGGTAGAGGTGGGGAGCTGGGGCTGGCTGGGCAACGAGTCTGGGACGAGGAGCTGGTTTGGGTGGGGGACTGAGATTTGATAAGGACCGGGGGCAGGGACCCTGGGACTGGGTGGGGATATTGGGAGCCAGGCAGCAAGCCCAGAGGGGGAGGTGAAGATTGGCTAGGCAAGGAGACTGGGACTGGGACAAGGACCCAGGGTGGAAGGCTCCGAATACTTCAGTCTTCGTCTCCCCTCCAGACGTCTCCTCCTAGTCTCCTTATCCAGCCAGCCTGTCCTGCCTTGCCTCCCTGGCTCCTCATCTGAGCTCAGCCGTCCCCCACTCCTGATACCCCACTGGCTCCCTGTCTTCCCCACCTCCATTCCCCTTTGTACAGGCTCCCTCCTGCAGTCTTCTTGCCCAGCTGATCCTAGTCCCCAACGCCCGCCTGGCTCCTTTGCTTAATCTACTTCCCCTCCCCCAAAGTCTGGCTCTGGTCCCCCCTGCATGCAAGCAGCCTGCTCTCTCCTCCAGCTGCCCGGGCAGCAGCCAGGGGAAGTGGGAGAGCCCTGGAGGGACGGCCTCCAGGGTCAGTAGCAGCTGGGAAGAGCGACCGCATGGCAAGTCCTGCTGTGAGCCCCTGCAGCTCTGGGCTGGAGCCTGCTCCGTGCTGCTGAAACCCTCCAGTTTTAGCTGCTAGATTCTAACACGTCTCTGCTGGGCATGTGCGAATGGAGATTTTTTTCCAGAGGTTTAGCACAGCCGCAGGTTGGCATTTTCCCCACAGGACGAGCAGCAGGCTCATTCCTGACTCCAGGGCACCCTCCCCTGCCCAGTTTTAAGCCCTTGCTGCACAGCAGTCGGGCCCTAGAGCGTCTCCGTGAAATGGCTTTAGATGAAAAAATACGTGGTTCTGCTCACCTTTGTTCTCAGAAATGTCTGAAACTTCCCAGATTAATTCAGCCAGAGGCAGGCGCCCAGCTGGGAACACGTCTGCTCAAACGTCAAAGTTTGGCAAGTTCATCAACCGAAAACAGGGTCTTATAGTGGGAAGTGTGGGGCAACCGTAATTAGGAGCAGTGCTACCAGCCTCGCCCATAGCAACAGTCCCAGGCCCACCTAGGGTACCGGGGCCAGGCTGGCAAGCAGGGGCCTGCAGGTGATCAGCCCTACCCATGGCACCCAATCCTGAGCCCTCTGGTCCGTATTAACATGTCAGTAAGGATGTTAAAAGTGTGACCCAGTGCAGGGGATGGAAGTGAGTCGAGTCTTAAACAATAGGGACCCCGCACCTACCTCCCCCTCCCAGCAGGAGGGGCAGGGGAGGGGTATGCGCCATGCCAGGGCTGCAGCAAGAGCGTGGACAGAAGTTTAAAATATTCATGTATCAAGATGTTCTTCCTGCTATTTAGGCTGGCGCTGGGGCAGCCGGACTCTGCCTTTCCGGGCCTGGCTCCAGGTGCCTGTCGTCCTCTCTGATGGCAGGGGTCCCAGCTGGAGCCCCAGACCCCCCCGCCCGGGAGCCAGATCCCAGCTTGGCACTGGGGGCTTGCTTCTTTTCCAAGCAGGTGGCGGTAACCTAGCAACCTTGCTTGCTTTGCCCCCCCCGAGGCGCTGCTCCCATGCCGCCCTCGAAAGGCCTCGCTGAGTCGCACCCTTGGGGGTTCGTTACTGAAGTGGCTCCAAATGGCTCATTAACACCTGCATGAGCTCGCAGCCCCCCCCCCCCCCGCTCCCCTGAGAACCACACTCCCCAGACAGCCCAGCGAGGCGTGGAACGTTTCCCAGGCTATGCTACCGGGGCCTTAGCTGCTCCCCCGCGGGTGCTCTTTGTTCCTGTCCCCTGCACTGGAACCAGCACCGGGGGCGAAAGCCGTCTGTCCCCCCCACGCCAGCCTGTTCAACTGCCCAGAGTCTGGGGTGGGACTGGGGCCCTGGGGGACAGGCCCATCCCCATTTCTCTAGACATCAGGCCCCACCCTGGCCAGATTCCTGCTGTGAACCCTGAAGTGTTTCTACATTGGCCAGATACATTTCTACATTGGTCGGGGGCGCAGGAACCCCCCGCCCTCCGGTGAGCACCCTCCTGGCAGGGGTCTGAGAGCCGGGGGGGGAGGGTGTCAGGCCTCCCTGCCCCATTCCAGCTCCAGGATCAGACAGGACAGCAGCTGCTGTGGCGGCTGAACCAGGTGGAACGAGATCCCCACTGGTCTTTTGGGGCGCAGCTCCTCTAGCACCCCCTCCTGAGAGCTGGGACCCCGTGGCCGCACGGCCCAGCCCCTGCTGACCCCTCACGCTCCTCCGTAGCTCAAATGAACCCTCCCCCAGAACCCCAGCCATACGGGGGCTCGGTTACAGTTCACCTTTCCAGGGGCATGTGCTAGCGAAAGCCAAGAGCCACAGGCAGACGTTGCCCAGGACCCTAATACATCACTGCTCTTTACTCCACAGATCCAGGCAAAAACCCCAACACGCCATGATGGGGCCCAGCCCCATCACCTGCATGGCTGGGGTCACGCCCCAGTTCGTCCTGCGGGGTGGCTGATTAACGAACGGTCTCCTGGCCAGCAGAGGTGGAGCTAGGCCTTAGCAGAGTGCGGGCGCTCGCTTGTGGAGGGCAGACCCAGGAGAGAGGCAGTAGGGAGCGCCCAGGCCTGGGGTAGGCAGACTGAGGAAGGCCACTGGGACAGGATTGGGCTCTGGGGGGGAAAACAGGGACAAGATCTAGGGAGAGGATGTGGGGAAGGCGGGGGGAACCCCCAGGGAGCTGAGTGGGCTGCTGTGGGCGGGGGCCCTGGGACAGCGGCTGTAGCAGAGAAGACTTTAGTAGCCCAAGAGGGCCAAAGAATTCTTCAGTTTCATTTGGGCTTGTTTATGGGACCCGGATGGGGTCTGCACTGGGGTGGCGCGGCCGGAGGGCTGAGCCACAGAGAGCCTGGGGCCGGAGGCAGGCAACCTGCAGGGGCTGCTGGAGCTACGAAGACCCCTGTTCCCTCTAAGCTGTGCGTGTGCACACACACACACACAGATCCTAAACCCCACGCACACGGCAAAACACCGCACGCTCAACAATTTGCACAGAGTAAATTTTTTGCGCACATGGCCTGTCAAAAATTAGAGGGAACGTTGCCGAAGACAGCAGCAAAGTCCTGCACCAATGCCAGGGGCGCTCCAAGGGTGAGCGAGCACGCCACACGCACCCCTACGTGTTTCCCCTACTCCGCTTCCTCAGCCCTGTGGGGAGTACTTAGGGCTTGGACAGAGTCCTCGGCACAGTCCAGGATACTTCCTCTGCAGCTCTCGGCTTCTCTTCAGCTACACGGCACTTCTGTAGCTTTGCGAGCCCGGGGCCGTAGGAGAACCAGACCCCCCTGCCCCACAAGCATGCCCATCTCCTCCTCTGTGCCTTGCTCCATGAGTCTTTTCAGTTTCGATGGCCCCTCCACCAACACGGGGTTTCTTGGTGCTGCTGGGTCTGTTACACTCTCCACTTCACTAGCCCCCAGCAGAGAAACTTGATCAAGCTGACAGGTTTCAGAGCAGCAGCTGTTAGTCTGTATCCGCAAAAATAATGAGGAGTCCTTGTGGCACCTTCGAGACGAACAAATTCAAGCTGGTTTCCCCGCTCAGGCAATCTCCTTCGCACACCCATTGTTCAGTCAGAGCCCAGTCCCTCGGGTTAGTGACTCGTCCTTGTCCCTGCTCTGGTAGCTGCCAGCTCTAGCAATGGGGATTCCACATCCACCCTGATAGATTTCAGAGGAGCAGCCGTGTTAGTCTGTATTCGCAAAAAGAAAAGGAGGACTTGTGGCACCTTAGAGACTAACCAATTTATTTGAGCATGAGCTTTCGTGAGCTACAGCTCACTTCATCGGATGCATTCAGTGGAAATTGCAGAAGACATTATATACACAGACACCAGGTTGTAAGGAGAGTGGTCACTTTGGATAGGCTATTACCAGCAGGAGAGTGAGTTTGTGTGTGTGGTTTTTGGAGGGGGGTGAGGGGGTGAGAGAACCTGGATTTCTGCAGGAAATGGCCCACCTTGATTATCATACACATTGTGAAGAGAGTGGTCACTTTGGATGGGCTATTGCCAGCAAGAGAGTGAGTTTGTCTGTGGGGGGCCGGAGGGTGAGAGAACCTGGATTTGTGCTGGAAATGGCCCAACTTGATGATCACTTTAGATAAGCTATTACCAGCAGGAGAGTGGGGTGGGAGGAGGTATTGTTTCATGGTGTCTGTGTATATAATGTCTTCTGCAGTTTCCACAGTATGCATCCGATGAAGTGAGCTGTAGCTCACGAAAGCTCATGCTCAAATAAATTGGTTAGTCTCTAAGGTGCCACAAGTCCTCCTTTTCTTTTCACCCTGATAGAGCAATTTCTTAACAACAAGGTCCTAGAATCGTAGAACTGGAAGGGACCTCGAGAGGTCTCCTAGTCCAGTCCCCTGCACTCTGGCAGGACTAAGTATTATCTAGCCCATCCCTGACAGGTGTGTGTCTAACCTGCTCCTAAACATCTCCAGTGATGGGGATTCCATAACCTCCCTGGGCAATTTATTCCAGTGCTTCACCACCCTGACAGTTTGGAAGTTTTTTCTAATGTCCAGCCTAAACTTCCCTTGATGCAATTTAAACCCATTGCTCTTGTCCTGTCCTTGGAAGTTAAGAAGAACAATTTTTCTCCCTCCTCCTTGTAACAACCTTTTACATACTTGAAAACTGTTATCATGTCCCCTCTCAGTCTTCTCTTCTCCAGACTAAACAAACCAGTTTTTTCAATCTTCCCTCATAGGTCATGTTTTCTAGACCTTTGATCAGTTTGGTTGCTCTTCTCTGGACTGTCTCCAATTCGTCCAAATCTTTCCTGAAACGTGGCGCCCAGAACTGGACACAATACTCCAGTTGAGGCCTAATCAGCACGGAGCAGAACGGAAGAATTACTGCTCGTGTCTTGCTTGCAACACTCCTGCTAATACAGCCCAGAATGACATTCGCTTTTTTGGCAACAGTGTTACACTGTTGGCTCATATTTAGCTTGTGGTCCACTATGATCCCCAGCTCCCTTTCCACAGTACTCCTTCCTAGGCAGTCATTTCCCATTTTGTATGTGTGCAACTGATGGTTCCTTCCTAAGTGGAGAACTTTGCATTTGTCCTTATTGAATTTCATCCTATTTACTTCAGAGTATTTCTCCAGTTTGTCCAGACCATTTTGAATTTTAATCCTATCCTCCAAAGCACTTGCAACCTCCCAGCTTGGTATCATCCGCAAACTTTATAAGTGCAGTCTGTATGCCATTGTCTAAATCACTGATGAAGATATTGAACTTCTCCTGGGCTGGGCAGATACTCTGAGTGCAAGACATTACCTGGGCACTTCAGAGCCCTGGCTTCTCCCCCCATATCCAGTCGACGATTCGCGGCAAGGCGAGAGGTGAGGGTTCCACAAAGGGTTGGAAACCTCGGGCAAAGGGGTACTGGCTGCTTTCTTTAAGTGTCAGGCAGGAGAATCTTGGCTGGTCCCTGTGGTGGCAGAGAAAAGCTGGAAAGTGTACGCCAGCGAGCCCTGAAGGCCCAGAACCCAGAAGGCAAAGAGAGACCCAGCAGTAGGGTAAAGAATCTCACCAGGATGGCGCCTTTCATGAGCACCTCGCCCTTGCTCCATCCCCGTGTAAATGGCTGCACGTGGAGAGGGGGAACGGAGAAGCAGGCACCTAAGGACAAAGCCCTGGCTGGGATGATTTAATTGGGGATTGGTCCTGCTTTGAGCAGGGGGTTGGACTAGATGACCTCCTGAGGTCCCTTCCAACCCTGGTATTCTATGATTCTAAGGAGCTTTCTGCCCAGGGGCTAATGGAGGACAGAGTACGAAAGCCATAGGGTGTGGGGGGTGGGGGGAGGAAGAGGGCACTTTCCTCCTCCGTAGAGTCAGGTGGGGGGACACGGCAGCTTTTGTTGACGTAGGAACCAGGCCAGAGGTTGAGTCCAAGGAGAATTTATAAGCAATCCTGGCCTAAAGCAAGGTGGGGAGGGGAGACCCCCGACCCATGGAGCCTGGAGGAAGGAGCCAGCTTCCCAACTTCTCCCCGTGCCCTCTAGCATCCCCGCTTTCCACCCAAACACACCGGGATTAACGCGCTTCCCATTACAACGGACGGCCAAGGCTAGCTCTCTCTTCCGTGGCACGGGCCCCCATTAGCTCTCCCAGGAGACCAGCTGCTCCTGGCGGTGTCACACTATGCCAGGCTGGCCAGCACCCTGTGGGGTACGGTAAGGTTTAAACTAGCTGTCCAGCTGCTCCCAGCTTTGTGAGTGAGGAGCCTGGTCCCCGTGTGCCCTGTGTGCCATCCAGGCCCTTGTAATGGGCTCATCCCTGGTGGGGTTGCAGCGTCCTCTAGGCTCCCAGCCCTCCCCCGTTTCGCACAGCAAGGAGTGGGCACTCTGCTTCTGCCTGCGTGGGGCCAGGAGCCAGGCCACACGAGAACCTCACAGCTGGCACCAACTGTCCCTTGCCAGCAGCCTCTGCAGAGAGGCCACAGGCTGCCCAGGGCTCCCCCCAGCCACCCGAGGGCTGGCCCCTCTACAGCGGGCCTGCGGTCCATCAGGTGGTGTTCTGGGGGACGCTTGCCTTGCCACTGCCTGGCTGTCCCTGTGCTGGGGCGACGCATGGGACCTCAGTCCCGGGGCACCTTTCACCCCGCTGCACGGATCTCACTTCCCCGCCCCACATTCCAGCCGGCCAATGGACAGCCAGCCTTGGGCCCGGGGAATCCGCTGCCTGCAGAGCTGGCTCTGCCCCTAACGAGCTTGCCACCCCCACCACTGACGAGGAAGCCAGTGGCATGTCACCTGATTAGTATGTGGCCTCACCCGCTGCTTGTGCTCTCGCTGTCCTGGCAAATCTGCCAGGGGGCACCCAGCTGGCAGCTCCTCGCACTGCGCCCCCCCCCCCCCCCGGACGCTGCATGAAAACACGAGACGCAGTCTTGCGTCCCCCAAGTGTTTAAAACTCATGAGATTGGCTTTAAAATCATGAGATTATGTAAAAATAAAAGCGGTGGGGCCTTTTTAATTTGCCTCCTGCTTTAGGGTGCATGGGGGGGGGTCTCACTTTCATCGAATCTGAGAAGCTCAGGGTGGGAAGGGACCTCAGGAGGTTCTAGTCCCACCCCCGGCTCAAAGCAGGACCAACCCCAACTAAACCCTCCCAGCCAGGGCTGTGTCAAGCCGGGCCTTAAAAACCTCAAAGGAAGGAGATTCCACCACCTCCCTAGGTAACGCATTCCAGTGCTTCACCACCCTCCTCGTGAAACAGTGTTTCCTAATATCCAACCTAAACCTCCCCCACTGCAACTTGAGACCATTACTCCTCGTTCTGGCTACCACTGAGACCAGCCAACCTCCATCCCCTTGGAACCCCCTTTCAGGTAGTGGAAAGCAGCTATCAAATCCCCCCTCATTCTTCTCTTCCGCAGACTAAACAATCCCAGTTCCCTCAGCCTCTCCTCATAAGTCATGTGTTCCAGACCCCTAATCATTTTTGTTGCCCTCTGCTGGACTCTCTCCAATTTTTCCACATCCTTCTTGTCGTGTGGGGCCCAAAACTGGACACACTACTCCAAATGAGGCCTCACCAATGTCGAATAGAGGGGAATGATCACGTCCCTCGATCTGCTGGCAATGCCCCTACTTATACATCCTAAAATGCCATTGGCCTTCTTGGCAACAAGGGCACACTGTTGACTCAATCCAGCTTCTCGTCCACTGTAACCCCTAGGTCCTTTTCTGCAGAACTGCTGCCGAGCCATTCGGTCCCTAGTCTGTAGCGCTGCATGGGATTCTTCCGTCCTAAGTGCAGGACTCTGCACTTGTCCTTGTTGAACCTCATCAGATTTCTTTTGGCCCAATCCTCCAATTTGTCTAGGGCCCTCTGTATCCTATCCCTACCCTCCAGCGTATCGACACTAAACTGGGAGGAGAGGTAATCTGCAAACTTGCTGAGGGTACAATCCACACCATCCTCCAGATGATTTATGAAGATATTGAACAAAACCGGCCCCAGGACTGACCCTTGGGGCACTCCACTTGATACTGGCTGCCAACTAGACATGGAGCCATTGATCACTACCCGTTGAGCCCGACAATCTAGCCAGCTTTCTATCCACCTTATTGTCCATTCATCCAGCCCATACTTTAACTTGCTGGCAAGAATACTGTGGGAGACTGTGTCAAAAGCTTTGCTAAAGTCAAGGAACAACATGTCCACTGCTTTGGATACTTTCTCCACAGCCACAAGGGCCAGAAACTACTTTTTCTTTCAGAACGAAGGCTAAAATCATCCCCTATCCACTGGATTCCAGGAGCTGGGGCTTTAAAGAAAACAATAATGATCATGAGACTCATGACAAACCCCTGAGAGTTGGCAACAGGGGAGATGTGTGCCGAGAAGTGCCTCCTGAGGGGAAACACAGACATGCCCATGCACAAAGGTATTTCTAGACAAAAACACGCACACCCCCAGAACACCCGCAGACCTAAAACACAACCCTGTGCCCAACAGTCAGAACACCCAAACGTACCGGGCACACACACACACACACACTCTCACTCTCATTCAAACACCCACGCAACACAGAGTTTTTCCTGCACTGTGCGCAATATTTGCAGGGGTCTGGGGGGGCAGACAGTGAGGCCAGGCACTGGGGCAGGGGAGGGAAGGCAGGGGCCAGCTGACAGGGAATGTATCTATATTTATGTGGCACCAGGGTCATTGGGGCAGGAGCTAGGCCGCCCTTGCACCTGGGGCACCGCTCTGAGCAGGCCACGGCCTGGGCTGCTATCGGCACCGTGGGGCTCTCCTGCAGTTCCCCCAGGAGCCATCGCCTCACACTGCACTAGCCCCGACTTCCGCGATCTCGCGCATCTCCTGAGCCGTTTCCCCGGGCGCCGGCAGCTCCCTGTCCCAGGCAGGTGAAATCACAGTGCATTTGGCTGAGCGAAGCCACCGTCTCTAGTTGGAGCATTACAATAACCGAAACGTTGCAGAAACCTGGAGCTGGTCTAAGCCGCCTTGACCGGGTGCGTGTCACACAGGGACGAGCAGCCAGGCCTGCGATCCTGCACATGGCTCTGCTCCCTAGGAAATGCAGCCAGGGAGAGCTGAGGATTGGGGAGAGAGGGAAAGGGCCAGGGATGGGGAGCCAGCAAGGGCCTGGGATGCAGGTGTCCCTACTCCGGGCTCTCCGATTTGGCTCTGCCCGGGAAGGATCACCCCTCACGGGGAGAGAAGCCGAGAGTCTCTGTTATCCTGTGTTCATTTCCCAAGCTGCGCCTCCCCCTGCTTTGGTGAGGACAGGGGCTACCCCCCAGCGGCACAGCTCCCCGCAGATGGCGGCTGCACTCACGGCCTGTGGGGGCCCTACCTCTCCCCGACTGCCATGGGAACAGGGGCCTCATTTGCTATGGGGCAAGGGAGACAGCTGTCACCCCCAGACCTTAGTTTGGCGCCGCCCTGCCCCAATTCTCATCTGTCTGTTCCATTCCCTCCCCCCACCACTGACTTTGCAGGCTGTACCATGATCACACCTCTCCAGAATGTCCCTGCTTGGGCAGCCGGCCAAGCCCGCGCCCCTGGGCTGTGGTGCAGACACCGATACCAGCCCCTGGCCCAGGTGCTGATCCACAGCACAGCAGCAGGGGAAGGCAGGGCTGGGCAGCCCTCCCTTGGGGCAGCTGCTTTACTTCCCCAGAGGGAAACCCTATGAACAGGGCAAGGCCCCAGGACCTGCTTCTAGGGCACCTGCCAGTTCCAGGGCACCGGGTACCTCTAAGCACCCAGCTGCCACCCCAACCTCTAGGATTTTCCAGAGGCAGCCAGCATGGAACCAGAGACTCCTGCTGTAACAGTGCGGACCTCTGCCATTTGTGCTAGAGGAGAATCACCATTAGCACTTGCCAGTACAGGGATCTGACACACACAATTGAGTAGTTCTGTTCCCAGCCGGCAGAGGACTGTCCCCGCAGCCAAGTCAAGCTAAACTCTGTTTCGAGGGAGCTGCAATGAGGGGCCCAGTCCAGCTCAGCCCTGGGCGGGGGGACTCAAATTGCCCCCCACTCCCATCCAGCTCCCCCGGCCTGGGGGAGAGTTATACCAATAAATTAAAAACCAGCAGGATCTTATTAAAAGGGAAAAAGGCAAAATACCACATTTATTGTGAATACAGAAAGAATCATAGTAAGCAGTTAGTTATAGTTATAACATTCCATTCAATCTCATATTTATTCACACATTCATTCATACACACACACACACACACAGAGGTTCTGCAAGGTTGTTATCATAGTTACCAGCCTTAGAGTTGCTCATGCCAAGCCACTGGCCAGGTGGCCTGGACATGAGGAGGGAGCAGGGCCTTGTCAGATGCTCATCTGATGCTCCTGGAAGTTGGTTTGCAGAATCAGACCCCCCAAAGTTCTCACTTTCTAGAGTCCATTTTTATAGGAATTTCTTCCTATGCCAGTCTATGGGAATTGCTTCATCATGCTGTTGCTGAATCAATCAGCAGATGGCACATTCCTGACGGCTCCGTGCTGCCAGACGTTATCTTGTTCTTTGGTTCTCCCATTCTTGAGGCTGTTGGGTGGATTCCAGTCTGCCCGCGGGGGTCCTCTGGTTATTTCCACTTGACGCCTTCTTCAGCCGATGGACACTGGATTCTTAGGCTGGCACCTCCCTGATCATTCAGTTATTATCTACACCAAGCATCCATCCACATACATCCTCTATCTCTATTTTAATCACAATTGTTAATACAACAAAAGGGCGGGGAGTCTCTGGGTGCTGTTTCTGTTGTTACAGAGTATTGCTTTGAGTCTCTCTCTGTGTGAATTGCTTTGAGAACAGACTCTGTCTTAGAATGTACTAACACAATTAGCAGCTTGCAAGTTTCACACACAGAGGGAGAGAAACAGTACCAAAAACCAAGAGACCTCTTAATTAGTAATACCCTGGGATTTAAACTATGGGGAATCAAACTCATTGGTGATTTTAATACAGAACTTCTTTAATATGATCCAACAGGAGGTCTCTGCTGCGCCTTTGCGAGCTCCTCACCGTCAAAGTGCAAAGGACTGTTTGTTCTGCCTGCCAGCATTCCCCAGAGGGCTCCACCCCAGAGCCAGCCTGAGCGTTTCTGTGTGGGCCTGTGAGATCACTCCCACCGCACCGAGCCGTGGCCTGGGGAGACGCCACCACCAGCACGATGCAGGCAGGAGTGTGGTAAGAACAGGAAGGGAGCACGTGAGAACTCCTGGGCTCTGTTCCCAGCTATGCCACAGATCTCCTGGGTGGGCTGGTCACATCACTGCTCTGTGCCTCAGTTTCCCCACCTGTGAAATAGGGGGAATTGGCCCTGCCACGTGGAGGATGCTTTGAGGTGCTCCGCTTGAAGGAGCTATTGAAACATAAGGCTGATCCTCCCCATGCTGGCAGGCCTGGGCAGCCAGGCAGCTCCATCGCCCTGCTGTGTGGAGGGCTGCAGGCAGAGGGGAGTGGCTAGGAGGCAGGCAGTGGCATGGGTGGCGGGTGAGCCCCCCTTCGGGGAGGCTAGCCGGCCAGCCCCACCCCTTCTGCCCGTGGCCTCTCCCCCCGCAGAGAGAGAAAGAGAGAGATGAAAAAATCTCTTGCCATCTAGTTTTATTTCCTTCTTCCAGAATTCAAGCTGAAGGGACGTCAGGAGAGCCCTTTGCACACAGCCTCTTCCTGGGTGCAGTGGGGCAATTAACCCAGTCTTTGTGTTGCGATGGCCCAGGATGGCCCATTTGGATCCAACAGTCCTTCGCCAGGGGCAGGAGATAACGCCTCTTGTAAGAACTCAGCATTTTGCATGAGATGAAGTTTTTTCCCTGGGTGGTGAGTTACACAGCTCAGAACAACCATTTGACAGTTACGGAGCAAACACATAAGCATTACCTTACCGAAGGGGATACTGACAGTAGAAGTAGGATTAAGGCCGGCAGCATTTCATAAAGTCTAAACACCAAACAGGCTGTTATAAGTCCGGTGCCCATCTTACCCCGGATGAGCTGGGCTGGCTTCCAGCAATGAATTCGTCCGTGCTCAGTTGAGGCCTTGTGCCCTGGCGAGAGCTGGCACCGGCTCTGCCAGCATCACAGAAACGACGTGGTCTCACCCTAGCCAAGTGAAACGGGAACGTCAGAGCGGTTGGTGTTGATGCTTCTCCATCAAACATGTCATAAAGACCCACCCATTACCGCACAAGGGTTCACTTGAAGAAACTGCATTTTCCAATGGAAAATTGTTCCAGTACAAAGACCCCCCCCCCCCACCCCGTCTTCCCTGCAACCCCACCTCTGGCTGCCTGATCCCTTCGGGACCCAAATGGCCCTCCTGCCTTCCAGCCGGCCTTGCGGACTCCCCGCTCCCCTCCCATCTCACTTAGCCCAGATTCCTCCACACGGCCAGGTCACTCCCGGTGCCCAAACCCCCAGCTCGGTAGCGCTGGAGCAGCCTGGCCCCATCTCAGTCTCCTCACTGCCCTGCCCTGCCGTGCACTTTTTACCTCTCCATGTCACGCTCCCTTTGCCTTCCCTCTCCCCATAGCTGGGCTCATGCTGCCGCTCAGCTCAGTGGCAGAGCCGAGGGCGCATGGCGGGGCCCCGATTCTGGGAGGAGTCTGAGACTGCGGTTTGGATGTAAGACGCCCTCAAAGGAAAGTGGTGTCAGCGATGGCCCCTCCGGGCACCACCAGCCAACTCCTCTCCCAGCGTAGGAGCGTCTAGTCCTGCCGTACAGCGCTGGGCCCAGTGCAGGGCTTCGTCTCACTGGGTGCATCCACACTGCAGCGGGGTGTGAGCCGTAGCAGGGTGGGCGTTGCGGCTCCGGGACAGCTCAGGCTCTGAGACCCACCCGCCCCCTAGGGCCGAGCCAGGCTGGTTAGCCCGTCTGCACCGGACCTGCCACATCCACACTGCTCTTTTGAGCACACTGGCTCGGGCCCCACGAGCGTGAGTCTGCCCCCCCGGGCTGGGCGGCTCGCCGTTGGCCGGCTGGGCCCCGGCTCTTCGCTCCCGTGGCCTGCCGGGGGCCGGGCTGGTTCGCGCCGCACCGAGCGCGGCTCTAATTGCTGCCGAGGTGAAGGCGCAGAACTCTGGGCTGTGATAACACCAGCCGCAGCTGTACCCACAGCCAGCCTCATTAACCTTTCTTGATTAAGGCAATTATTTCCAGCACATTATCCTCTCATCTAAACATCGCAGGCTGCTCTGCTGCGTGGCCCCGGGGGCTGGCGCGTGCGCAGGCAGCCCCCGGGGCCCTTTGCTCCAGGGGGAGGAAAGAGGATCTACCTGAGTGCCAAGCAAACCCCCGGGCACTGAGCACAGGCCGCTGCCCCCCCCCCGCCCCCTCCCGGCTCTCCGGGTTTCCGCACCGTCTGCTGTCTCCCTCCGGGCACCTGGGCCCTGGAAGGCAGAGGCCTGCGGGCGGCTTAGCCCTGCCCTTCCCCATCCCCTCCCCCAAGCCGGGCAATGAGCAGGGCGAGGGATGGATGCCCCCCGAGCAGGGCCCTGCCCTCCTGTGCCAGGCTCCCTGTGCCGCTAATGATGGGCCCCCGCCACAGCCCTAAGCAGCTTTGTTCTCCAGCTCCCCCAAACCTGGCCCCCTCGTGCCACGCTGGGCCCGCTCTGCTTGTGCCAGGCAAGCTGTGGGTGTAGAGTGTCCCCTGTATTCCCCGCCCAGCGCTCCTGTGCCTTCCAGCGAGGCAAAAATCCCCCTAGGCCTAAACACGGGCTTCACGGGAAGGGAAAAATGCTCCTGAGCTGCATCCCCCCTCCCCCCAGTCGGGGTAACTGGGTTTGGGGGGGGAATGTGGTGGACATAATGTACCTGTCCCTCGGCCCGCCTGACGGCCCTGTCCCTCGGCCCGCCTGGTGGCCCTGTCCCTCGGCCCGCCTGACGGCCCGGTCCCGGCCTGCCTGGTGGCCCTGTCCCTCGGCCTGCCTGGTGGCCCTGTCCCTCGGCCCGCCTGACGGCCCGGTCCCTCGGCCCGCCTGGTGGCCCTGTCCCTCGGCCCGCCTGGTGGCCCTGTCCCTCGGCCCGCCTGGTGGCCCTGTCCCTCGGCCCGCCTGGTGGCCCTGGCCTTCGGCCCACCTGATGGCCCTGTCCCGACCTGCCTGGTGGCCCTGTCCCGGCCCTCCTAGTGGCCCTGGCCTTCGGCCCGCCTCACGGCCCTGTCCCGACCCACCTGACAGCCCCGGCCCGGCCCGCCTGACGGCCCCGGCCCGGCCCGCCTGGTGGCCGTGTCCCGGCCCGCCTGGCAGCCTGAGAAGTGGGCTGGAGAAATACAGGCTCTGCAGAACTAGCACTAAGTCCGGACAAACTTCCCACGGGGGAGAGCAGCAGGACGGTGGGACAGACGCTTCGGGGGGCCCCTCACGGGAGGGTTCCCAAAGAGGCTGGAGCTGTCTGTCTGGGATGGGGCAGACACAGCAGATCCTGCCCCTTGCCAGGGGTCAGACTCGCTGGCCCGTGTGGTCCCTTCTGACCCGATGGTTCTGTGATTCTAAGTCTTGCCCCAGAGGAACCCCTGCCCCCGCCACACCCACCCAGCATTGGTACAGGGGGCTGTAGTCAAAAAGGTGGAAGCCCTTTTACCAGCTCCAGGCACCCCCCAGGCTGGGAAGAGCAGAGGGGAGAAAAACTCCAAAATTGGGAGAAAAGCAACATTGCTGGCCTCTTGGCCAGTACTGGGGCAGTGGCAGCGTGAGTTGTGTCTGTTCCCTAGCACCTGACACGCTGTGGCCCTCTCGGCGAGGGGTCTTATCCACAGGGGCCCCATTTCAGATGGGCGGGGCAACTTTAACCATGATTCCAACAGGCACCTGAAAACTCTAGGAGTTACTTTGCAGATAACAACTTAGAAAGGATCTGACGGGAGCACTGTATCGAATTCCTATGTAAAAAAAGAGGATTTAAGAAATATTAGACCCACTCAGCTCTAATACGAACGTGTTTTCACGTCTTGTGTCAAGTCACTTAAGGGACACTGGTTAGGTTTAAAATTGTATATTCTTTGTGACTAACTCTTGAATACAACAATTGTAGAAAACTCTAGAGGACTTTCCATCACTTTTCTGCAGTTCCTCAAGCTTGGAATAGATCATTTAACTTTGGAAACATCCTACAAGGGCAAGGCCCCAAGAGTTTATACTGCACCGGCCTGGGGGTCTAGAGGTGTTACCTCACTATAAATAATAGACTAGAAACTAACCTTAAACAGGAGTGAAACTGACCCTTTCAAGTCACTTTCACAGGATGGCCAACCCCAAATGTTCAAAAATCATGAATCAGGCTCCCCAAAAATCACAAGATTGGCTTTAAAATCATGAGATTATGTAAAAATAACAGATTTGAGGATCTTTTCATTTGCCTTCTGCTTTTTGAGCCTTTCGGGTGAGCTGGGGTCACATTTTGAAGCTTTCTCCACAGCCATGAGGACTAGAAATGTCAGTTTTCTTTAAGAAAGATGGCTGAAATCATCACATCTCCACCTGACTCCAGGAGCTGGGGCTTTAAGGACAACAATTGTCATGAGACTCATGACAAAACCATGCTTTCCCTTCTGTTGAAAGGCGAGCGACTTTCCTAAAGGCTCTGAAACATGACACTCCAGCGACTGAGTTGCAGGTCTCACAGGAGGATATTTAAAACCAAACATCAAGAAAGTTCTATATTTTAAAGTTGAGAAAAAAACCTGAGACATCTGAGGTATGTCAGGGCCACTGCAGGCAGGAAAGGAAAATAAAGAGGCCCAGGAGCTCTGGGCAGCTCTTCCTCTTGAAAGAAAGTCGGAGGGTCAAATCTTCTCGTCCTTAATCCAGTAAAACGTCTATTGCCCTCAGCGCCTCCGCTCACAGCTATAAACATCCCAGTGACCATGTGATAACGTGTGTGGTCAGTAACTTCATATCTGAGCCATCTTCTCCAGAGTTACACAGCTTAGATGCACTGGCTCAGGGACTGGGTTTTCTGGCCTATTCTGAACAGTGCTGAGCGCACAGATCGTGCCCGGTGAATAACACAAATCATGACAATAATCGTCGACTTTATGGACTCTGTGGATGCAGTTTCTGTTTTTTGTTCTGGAATTGGCCTGAATAAAGCTGAAACCCTAAGAATGTGAGGCATAAACACATCGGATACTTATACGGCACTTTCTCATTCCTTCCTTTCCTCAAACTCAGAACAAAAAATGACTAACAAAGTGGTTTTCAGTTCACATGTAAAATTGCCCAGCAGCCATTGCTCTACAACCCAGCCTGGGGCAGAACCTGCCAGCCCTTGGGAGTCAAGTGATCTCCTCTCACCTGACTCTCATTCTCCATCCTTCCTGACCTCTGCGCTGCTTTTCATGCTGTCAGCCATGACCTCCATCCTGGGCCCGTTTGCTGGAGTCTCAGAGAACTGGTCGCCTTGGTTTTGCGCCCATCTATCAGAGTCCTCTCTCTTTTTGCAGCATGCAGCAGAGAGAGAGGCTGGTCCCCTGGATAGGGAGCGAGCCCTGAGAGACCTGGGTTCTACTTCCCCGCATGGACTTCCTGCCTGACCCCAGGCCAGGGCTTTAAGGACAGAATTTCCAAGGGTTTTAGGCACCCAAAGATCTCACTAGAGATTTAGTGGGGTTTACAAAGAACCCAACCTTCTAAGTGCATTTGAAAATCCCACTAGGTGCCTAAATACCTTTGACAATCTGGCCTTGTAGTCTGTGTGTGCCTCAGTGCCCCACCTGTACAATGGGGGTAACAGCGCTGCTCGACCTCCCCGAGGGGCTGGGAGGAGAAATCCGTTAGACCTTGTGCTGCGCAGCCTCAGATACTATGGTGATGAGGCCACGTAAGTTCCACAGGTCAAGTGGGCACGTCTCTATACACTGCGAGCCCTGCCCTGCGTCTGTCCCCTTCTTCCCACCTCTGCCCCAAATCTCCCCTTTTTCTGAATGTAACCTAGGCACAGTGCTTTGCTGTATTTTTGTGAATTCCCCTCCCCCCTTGTTCTCCCTAACACAACCCCTTCCCCCTCTCCCCCTCCAATGCGGGATTCCTCTTTTACAGGCTAAACTTCCATCCCCTTCATTGAGTCCCCAGCCCTTTCTTACCTTAATCACCCGGCCTCTCCCCGCCCCAGGGGCACCTCCCCTCTGAACAACTGACATTTCACACCAATGCTGGGCTGTAGTTAAGCGCTCCACCGGGGAGCTCCCACACCTCCTGTGTGAAACTCAGAGGGGGGCTCCCGCCCTCCCCTGCCCCCTGTAATTGGCACCCTTGCTTATCCACCGCGGAATGCCTGGCAAACCTCAGAGAGGAGGAGGGAGGCCACGCTTGCTGCCCTCGGGACTGCGTCCCAGCAGAGGACTAGGAAGACAGCCGAGTGGAGGGAGGGTTGCGTGCTCCAGGATTAGATGGAGACAGAGGAGGGCAGGCATGGCTGGACAGAGGGACATGCAGGAGAGCGGCTAGGCATGATGCCGAAGCAGAACAGCCGCCGGAAGAACAGTGTTGTCTTTGCTCACACACTCTCCCCTTGGCTCTGTGCTGCAACCTGTCGAGGACAGAGGACGCTGGGAGCCACCTTCCCTTCCCACAACTCCAAGGGACAAGCCCTTCCACCCCCAAGACAAGGAGAACAGCTAGGAACCCACTTCCACATTTTTGTGACCCCGCCTTCACCACAAGGATCTGTGCACTCGGCCCTTTGGGCAGACCTGCCCCATTCCCATTGGGTTTAACTCTGCCCTGTGTTAGTGGTTTGTCTGGGGTTCAATCAATCAATCAGTCATGTTTTATTCGTAGATCCCAAGGGCAGAAGGAACCACTGTGATCACCTAGTCTGACCTCCTGCATGACACAGGCCAGAGAACCTCACCACAATAAATCCCAGAGCAGTGCTTTTAGGAAAACATCCCGTCTTGATTTAAAACTTGTCAGCGATGGAGAATCCCCCACGGCCCTGGGTAAATTGTTTCCATGGTTAATTACTTTCACCGTTATAAATGTACGCCTTGTTTATGCAATCTATTAATTAGGACGCTGCTGGAAGAGGTTATTCGGGGAGCTAATCCTCAAGGACACCCACTCCTACCAAAGCCGTCCCCCAAGGCCCTTCATTTCATTCATCCCCTTGATTACAGTACATCCACGTTCCTCCACTCCGCTCGGAGCAGGAGCACAGATCTTCCTTGCCCAGTTGGTGCACTGAGCAGAGGCCTCCTCTCCGGCGGATCAGAACCTTCCACCTGTCTTCCCCCTTCCCAGCCCTCGGGGAGGCTCTCTCCCTGCTACTCGCAGGCACTTAGCAAACCCAGCAGGCAGCGAGCACACAAGGCAGATGCCCTCCGTGCCACACTGCAGCTTCTCAGGCTATGGTTACACAGCTGCTCTCCTCTGTCCAAGCACCCAGTAAAAGGCTCCATAAGCCAGGTCCCCCAGGAGGAGCCACAACATCACAAATGGCCATCGTGGTCTGAATATCAGGGACCAGGGTCATGAACACCGGCCCACCTGGTAAGTGCTGACCTGCCACCCAAGGACCTGCTAGCACTGGCCAGAACTAGTAGTTGAATTCCAGCAGAGGACTCCAGTCCTGGGCGCTGATTGGCAGAACTCTGGGGGTTCTGGTTGGTTCTCTGCTTGTATTTAAACCGAGCACAGGAACGGGAAGTTATGAAGATATGGTCCCAACCCACAGCCTGGTTGTGACTCCTGGCCCCATGAACCTTTGCAGACTATTCCAAATTAATTCAGTGAACCTGCCCCAGTGACCAACCAGGCTTTGTAGCACCGTGGGGAAACTGCCCTTTGTATGGAGGCCTGGTGTGGGGGGCAAAGACTAAGTATGTGGGTCTCATCAGTGGCTTCTATATAATTCAGTAAACCCAGCCATGCAGATCCATCACCACCCTCCTGTGCATGGCCTGGCTTTATGAGCTGGCATAGCAGCATGCTTTCAATAGCACTCCAAGCCTCCGTGACAACCTCCCAAACAGCTGACCTGCCAACCCCAGAGTGGTCAGCTACTGACCGGTAGCAATTGGGGGTGGTATGCTTCCAGACAGCAATGGCTACATGCTTCTCTGTGCTGAGGGACGCCCTCATGCGGCGACTCTGGGCTGAGCTCTGCACAGATCTCTAGGAAAGCACCGTTCCTCCTCCTGTCCTGTCCCACTGGTCTGTGCTGGTTGACCAAGCCCAGACAGGGTGCTCCAGCGAGTGAAGCTGCTCCAGGAAAAACCGTGCAGAACTAACTGCTTGATTTCCTCCTCCTCCTCTAGCAGTATCCACACAGTATCGCAGCAGCTCTGCTGGTGGCTATCAACCAACTCATCCAAAGCCATCCCTGTGTGACTGCCAGTGCATCGGGGCTCCCTCTTCACCTGGGTAGCTGTCAGGTCCAGCGATAGCAGAAAAACACACACTGGAAAAACTTCCCTGCATACACAAAGCCCTAGAAGCAAGACAAGAATTACTCCCAAGAGAAAAAAGACTCTTGTTATGGTCTAAGAGCTACAAGCGATCAGAAGAAACCAGGAAAATGGTGTCGCCCCTTTGGCAACAGGGTTGTTTCCTTTAGGATGAAAATTTGATGATGGGAATCTGGTCTGTTCTTTGGTGCACTCTTGTTTATTTACAGAAAACTGTCCACGAAGTCCTGAATACAGTCCTGAACACAGCAGAATTCCCCAAGCCTGCCTCTCAGCCAGCCCCAGGCCAAAGAAGCCTTGTCTCTGCTTCCTCCCAGGGTCATGCTCACAACCCTTCTCCTGGCTTCCTGCCTCTAACACACACAGCCTGCAGCTGATATCCTACCTCCTGGGTGTGCAGCCAGGGAATTCTCTCAGTCCACATGGCTTATCCCTGGTGCCTTGCGTGGTTGCTGTCCTCCCAGTCCCGGGCCGTCTGTACTTTATACAGGGATTTGATTGCTCCTTCTGTTGAGCCTGTGTCAGGAGAGTGCCTGGCACATGCAGTGGCTTTAACCAGGTCTGTGATTGTCACTGGATCCAAGGCACCCCAATGGCAGCTATTAGTTCCTTTCAGCAAAAGGACATAATAACAAAAGTCCATATCGCTAAGGTACGGACTGTAAGTCTGAAACCAAAGCCCAGGGCACCCAGTCCTGGCCAAACCAAATGCTTTTGTTCAGCTCTATTAAAAACTGATGCAGCTTAAGATTTGTTCATTACTTCCTGTACAGAGCCCCAAAGCTGATCCGGCCATGACACAGAGAATTGCACATGGCATTCTGGTTAAATAACCAGCACTGTACAAAATCAATCCAGCTCATGTTACTGGGTTAAAACCTGGCTGAGCCAGAGATCTCAGATGTCACTTGTTGCTGGGGAACATTTCCTGGAGGTTGGTTCCAGGGGATCCCACAAGCAGCTGTTCTCAGCCCAACACTATTCAGTATCATTATTGATGATCGGGAAGAAAATATAAACTCATTGCTGGTAAAGTTTATAGCTGACCCTGCGATGGGAGTGTGACACTGCACTCCATATTCGTCATAGTGGTATGATTATGTTATGATTATGACATAATTATGATGCATTTTGTACAAGATGTGTCATGTGAGGTGTCATTGGAAAGGTTATGATTTGCTGAATATGATTATCCTATATGTGTGTGTCACGGAGTGTGGGGGAGTCCAGGCCCTGCACCCCTCTTCCTGGGATTCACTGAGACTCTCAGCCAGCCAGTAAAACAGAAGGTTTATTGGACAACAGGAACACAGTCCAAAACAGAGCTTGTGGGGACACCCAGGACCCCTCAGTCAAGTCCTTCTGGGGGAGCAGGGAGCTTAGACCCCAGCCCTGGGGTTCCCTGTGTTCCTCCACCCAGCCCCGAACTGAAACTAAACCCACCCAGCAGGTTCCCTGCTGCAGCCTCCGTCCACATTCCCGGGCAGAGGTGTTACCTCCCCCTCCCCCTCCTGGCTCAGGTGACAGGCTCTCAGGTCTCCCGTCCCCAGGGCACATTCCCAGGTCAACACTCCCCCCTCCCTGCTGCGTCACATCGTCACATCTCTCCCCCCTTCGAGACTGAACTGAGCGGGGTCACTGTGACCAGTGACCTGGGGAAGTTCGGGGCCCCCTCTCCGGGACAGCGCATCCGCTATCAGGTTGGCACTTCCCTTCACATGGACCACGTCCATGTCGTAATCCTGCAGGAGCAGGCTCCACCTCAGGAGCTTGGCGTTGGCTCCTTTCATCTGGTGCAGCCAGGTCAGGGGCGAGTGGTCGGTGTAGACGGTGAAGTGTCGCCCGAAGAGATAGGGCTCTAGTTTCTTGAGGGCCCACACCATGGCCAGGCACTCCTTCTCGATGGCCGCGTAGTGTCGCTCCCGGGGTAGCAACTTCTTGCTCAGGTACACGATGGGGTGTCTCTCCCCCTTTTCATCCTCCTGCATTAACACCGCCCCCAGTCCCGTGTCGGAGGCGTCGGTGAACACCACAAAGGGCTTGTCAAAGTCTGGGTTTGCTAGAACTGGGCCACTGACCAGAGCCTCCTTCAGCGCCCGGAAAGCCTCCTGGCACTGCTCGGTCCAGACCACCTTGTCTGGCTTCCCCTTCTTGCATAGCTCAGTGATGGGGGTGGCTATGGCGCTAAAGTGGGCACAAATCTTCGGTAGTATCCTGCCATCCCAATAAAGGCTTGGACCTGCTTTTTGGTGTGGGGAGCGGGCCAGTCTCTGATCACCTCCACCTTGGCCGGTTCCGGCTTTAGGCGGCCGCTCCCCACCCGATGGCCCAGGTAAGATACTTCAGCCATCCCCACCTTGCACTTCTCCGCTTTGACAGTCAGCCCAGCCCCCTGGAGTCGGTCCAGCACTTGTCTAACCTGGGACACGTGGTCCTCCCAGGTCTGGCTAAAGACACAGATGTCGTCAATATACGCCACGGCAAAACTCTCCATCCCCCTCAGGAGCTGGTCCACCAGGCGCTGGAAGGTGGCCGGCGCTCCCTTGAGGCCGAAAGGCAGGGTCAGAAACTCATAGAGCCCCAGAGGGGTGATAAAGGCCGATTTCAGCCGGGCATCTGCATCCAGCGGCACTTGCCAGTAGCCCTTTGTAAGGTCCATGGTGGTAAGGTACCGAGCTCCTCCCAGCTTGTCTAGGAGCTCGTCCGGCCTGGGCATGGGGTAGGCATCCGATACAGTGATGGCATTGAGCTTCCGATAGTCCACACAGAACCGGACTGACCCATCCTTTTTGGGGACCAGCACCACCGGCGAGGCCCAAGGGCTGGCCGATGGCTGGATCACCCCCAAAGCCAGCATGTCCCGGACCTCTCTTTCCAGGTCCTGAGCAGTTTTCCCTGTGACTCGGAAGGGGGAGCATCTTATCGGCGGGTGCGACCCCGTCTGCACCCGGTGGACAGTCAGATTAGTGCGTCCAGGCTGGTTGGAAAACAGCTGTCGGTACGGATGCAGCACCCCCCTGACCTCAGCTTGCTGGGCAGGGGTGAGCTGATCCGAGAGGGGGATTGTTTCCAGGGGGGAACCAGCTCTGGTCCCAGGGAATAGATCTACTAAAGGGTCATCTCCCTGCTCCTCCCACTGACCACACACAGCTAACACCACATTCCCCCTGGCATAATATGGCTTCATCATATTCACATGGTACACCCGGCGGTGGTGGGCCCGGTTCGACAGCTCCACCACATAGTTTACCTCATTGAGCTGCTTGACGACCTTGAACGGGCCCTCCCAGGCGGCCTGTAGTTTGTTCTTTCTCACGGGGATGAGAACCATCACCTGATCCCCGGTGGCGTAGGCACGGGCCCGCGCCGTGCGGTCATACCAGACCTTCTGCTTCCTCTGGGCTCTGGCCAGATTCTCCCTGGCCAGGCCCATGAGTTCAGCCAGTCTCTCTCGGAAGGTCAGGACATACTCCACCACTGACTCTCCATCGGGAGTGGCCTTCCCCTCCCACTCGTCTCTCATCAGGTCCAGGGGGCCCCTCACCCTCCTTCCATATAACAGTTCGAAAGGCGAAAATCCGGTAGACTCCTGGGGCACCTCCCTGTACGCGAACAGCAGGTGAGGTAAGTACTTGTCCCAATCCTGCGGGTGCTGGTTCATAAAGGTTTTCAGCATCATCTTTAGCGTCCCGTTAAACCTCTCCACCAGCCCATTGGACTGGGGGTGATACGCAGAGGCCCAGTCATGCCGGACCCCACATTTCTCCCACAAGCACCGGAGCAGGGCCGACATGAAGTTGGAGCCTTGGTCTGTCAAGACTTCCCTGGGGAACCCCACTCGGCTGAAAATGGTCGGGAGCGCATCTGCCACGGTGTCTGCTTCAATGGAGGCTAAGGGCACTGCCTCGGGGTAGCGGGTGGCGAAATCTACCACCACCAGAATGTATTTCTTCCCCGACCGGGTCGTCTTGCTGAGAGGCCCCACGATGTCCATGGCCACCTTCTGGAAAGGCTCCTCTATGATGGGCAAAGGTCTCAACGCCGCTTTCCCCTTGTCCCGGGCCTTCCCCACCCTCTGACAGGGGTCACAGGATCGGCAATACTGCCGGACGGTGGTAAAGACCCCGGGCCAGTAAAAGTTCTGTAGCAACCTCTGCCGGGTGCGCCGGATTCCCTGGTGCCCTGCGAGGGGGATGTCATGGGCCAGGGACAGGAGCTTGCGGCGGTACTTCTGGGGGACCACCAGCTGCCTCCTGATCCCACAGGACTCCCCTTCCCCTGGGGGAGCCCATTCTCGGTACAGGAACCCCTTCTCCCACAGGAACCTCTCCTGGCAGCCTCTCCTCATGGTCCGTCCCTCACTGAAGTCGGCCAGGTCCCTGAGCTTCTGCAAGGAGGGATCTTTCCTCAACTCGGCCTGGAACTCAGCGGCTGGGGAAGGGATGGGGCCCGGTTCCCCCTCCGTGGCCAGGTCTGAGGCCGCAGCCTCTCTGAGCCGTGCCCCTCGGCGCTCCCTCCCCACCCGAGTAGGGTCTCGCGCCTCCAGTGTGGTACCCTCCCCAGGGTCAGGTCGCAGTGCCCCTCGCCGGCTCTGGCTACGGGTCACAACCAGGGCGGTCTGGGGGTCGCTTGGCCAGTCCTCTAGGTCTCCCCCCATCAAAACTTCAGTGGGCAAATGGTGGTGTACCCCCACATCCTTGGGGCCCTCCTTGGTCCCCCATTTCAGGTGTACCCTTGCCACGGGCACCTTAAATGGGGTCCCGCCCACCCCCGTCAGGGTCAGGTAGGTGTTGGGCACCACCCGATCTGGGGCCACCACCTCGGGCCGGGCCAGCGTCACCTCTGCGCCCGTATCCCAGTATCCATTGACCTTCCTCCCATCCACCTCCAGGGGAACAAGGCACTCTCTCCGGAGGGACAGCCCCGCACCCACCCTGTAAACCGAGCACCCTGAGTCCAGAGCCTCCAGCCCTCTGGCGGGGCTGGCTGGGGGTACTCTTCCCTCCTGAGCAGGTGGCAAACTGGTAGCCCCCCTTTCCTGGGTCGCCTGCCCCTCGTCCAGCTGAGTCCCTACCCAGTTAACCCTGGGTAGGTTGGGTCTGCTCAGTTTGTCCCTGAGCCCGGGGCACTGGGCCCGTACGTGGCCTCTCTGGCCACAGTGAATGCAGCTCAGATCACGTTGGTCCCCTCGAACGGGTCGGAGGGGCCCGACACCAGGCGTTCCCCTTTGGAGGGGGTTCTCCCTATTTCCCCGCTGGGAGGCCCCATGGTGACTCTCTCTCTGCATCGGGGGGGGCCTGTTCTTTTGGGACTCCTCCCGGCTACCCCCTGACCGACTGTTCACAAACTCGTCGGCCAGCTGCCCTGCATGCTGGGGGTTCGCGAGCTTTTTGTCCACCAGCCACAGCCTCAGGTCGGAAGGGCACTGTTCATACAGGTGCTCCAGTACAAACAGGTCAAGCAGGTCCTCTTTAGTTTGGGCCCCCGCTGTCCACTTGCGGGCATATCCCTGCATCCTGTTGACCAGTTGTAGGTAGGTGACCTCAGGCGTTTTACGCTGACTCCGGAACCTTCTCCGGTACATCTCGGGGGTCAGCCCAAACTCACGGAGCAGGGCCTGTTTGAACAGTTCATAGTCCCCTGCCTCTGCCCCTGTCATCCGGCTGTAGACCTCCACGGCTTTGGGGTCCAGTAAGGGGGTGAGGAACTGGAGCCTGTCTGCAGGGTCAACCCTGTGCAGCTCGCAGGCATTCTCAAAGGCCGTCAGGAAGCTATCTATGTCCTCCCCCTCCTTCCGCTGGGCCAGGAAGCACTTATCAAAGCTCCTTGCAGTCTTGGGTCCCCCGGCACTCACCGCAGCCGGGGCCCCACTGCTCCTCAGCCTGGCCAGCTCCAGTTCATGCTGTCTTTGTTTCTCCTTCTCCTGCTGCTCATGTTGACGTTGTTTCTCCTTCTCCTCCTGCTCATGTTGACGTTGTTTCTCCTTCTCCTCCTGCTCATGTTGACGTTGTTTCTCCTCATGTTGACGTTGTTTTTCATGTTCCTCCAGCTCCCTCATTTTCCTCTCCCTCTCCCATTCCAGCCGCATCCACTCCAGGGATGGGGAGCTCCGCTGGGAGGATCCCCTGCTGGCTGCTGGGGTCAGGGGGCCCTCGGTATTCGCTGGGCTTCCCACAACCCCTCCCCCAGGCATAGGTAGGAAGGGTCTCGGGGTGTCCTGGGCAGCAGTCTGACCCCTCCCAGCCTGGTCAGGCTCCAGGGCCCACGCTGCGTCCGCCGGGCGGCTTCCCTCAGGGACAGGGATCGGGTCATCCAAGCGATCCCTCTCCTCCAACTGGGCAATCAGCTGTTCCTTGGTGGACCTCCCGATGCGCAGCCCCCTCTGCCTGCACAGCTCCACCAGGTCGCTCTTCAGGCGTTTAGCGTACATCTCCCGGCTGGCCACTCGCAGGCCGGGCAGCTGTCCATGGTTTCCAGGAAAAGCCCCTAGTGTGCCAGTCCTTCTTGAGGTCACCACCTCTTTGCCAGGGTCGAGCTGCAGACTCCTCCGCCCCTGGGACCGCTCGCTGCAATCCCCCGGGGGACCCTGTTACTGCAAAAGTCCTTCTCTCTGGTCACACACTCCCAGGGGTTAACCACCCCCTGAAACCGTCTCTCTCTGAATCTTCAGCACGCCTGGTCCCCGTCAATCCCCCTTCGTTTTACTGTTCCCCAGTCACTTACTGCAGGAAGCGCCGTTCACGGGGTGCAGTAGATCCCACCGCTGCCACCAGTTGTCACGGAGTGTGGGGGAGTCCAGGCCCTGCACCCCTCTTCCTGGGATTCACTGAGACTCTCAGCCAGCCAGTAAAACAGAAGGTTTATTGGACAACAGGAACACAGTCCAAAACAGAGCTTGTGGGGACACCCAGGACCCCTCAGTCAAGTCCTTCTGGGGGAGCAGGGAGCTTAGACCCCAGCCCTGGGGTTCCCTGTGTTCCTCCACCCAGCCCCGAACTGAAACTAAACCCACCCAGCAGGTTCCCTGCTGCAGCCTCCGTCCACATTCCTGGGCAGAGGTGTTACCTCCCCCTCCCCCTCCTGGCTCAGGTGGCAGGCTCTCAGGTCTCCCGTCCCCAGGGCACATTCCCAGGTCAACACTCCCCCCTCCCTGCTGCGTCACATCGTCACAGTGTGCATGTATCATTTTTGTGTCTGGAGTTATGAATATTGACTGTGTATCTGTATTTCAGATGTGCTTACTCTGGGTAACACCCACAACTAGCCTTTCAGGTACAACAGCGTAGAAGCCAGACAGTGCTGATGGCTCATCAACAAAGACAATGGACCATGAAAGAGCTTCACCTACCTGTGAACATTTCAGCCAGTCTATGAGTCATGGCTACTATGACTCAGCAAGGGCATGTGACCAGACTACATGGCACTGAACAATATTTTGGTATCTATATTTTTTCACAAGCTGGACTGGGACTTAGCTTGGAACAAAGGGTTCCCGCCCTATGGAAAAACTATACAAGGTGGGGAGTGATGTCCTCTCTTGTCCTCACTCCCCACACACAAGAGAACTGGAAACACCTGAGGAACAAAGACTGAACCGGGGGAAGTGCTGGAAGGGGCTTGGCAGTGCGAGGGAGGCCGATGGGGACCAGTGAGGATGCTGGGATGCCCTCTCTCGCTGCTGACTGGGCCCCTCTCTGGGCGGAGACCCACCCTGCAAACCAGCTGGCAACACCTTGGTCAAGGGTCTTTCCTACCAGTGGCGGGTGGGACCCACTGTGCCATTTCCATCACCCACATCTGGGACTGACCCCGGGGGGAACCAGTCCCCAGAGCTGGGACAGGCAGAGACCGGGCACACGGAGATTGTGCAGAGGACCTGCTGTCGGATTGATTGTTGTGGCTCTTACAGGCAGATGCTGTCAGCATCTGTGTGATATCAGGGTGCTGTCAACACATTGTTAGCACAAGGGACGCGCATTCACCCCCCAGCTGCCGCTGACCAGCCTTGTGTGGTATGCGGCGTGAACACAATGTTCATGTTTATCTTACAGCATTTGGCACCGTCCCTGGCTTCTGTTCCCTCCCTGAAATCCCCCAGCCAGAGCCAGGTGGCACACGAGTGCTGTTTGCATTCAGCTCCTCCAGGGAAGTGTGGTGCTGGGCTCGGCAGCAACTGGTGCCTGGCTGCGAGGGGGTTCGGGAGACGGGAGCTGCGCACCACGCGCCGGCTCCAAGCTGGGAGAAAATATCTTTGTTTGTTTGCTGTTGCTGTTGTGTAAACTCAGATGGCAGGAGCTTGGCAATAAACAACTGAAACTCCCGCTGTTGATGTCTCCCTATTCCAGGAGATTGCTCTGCTCTGTAGCTTCTTCCATCCATAAATTCCACTGAGAGGACAAAGCCACTGGATAGCAAGGGAGGGACAGGTGCCTGATCCACAGCTGACTTTCTGTGGGAGGCTTTAGTGCAAGACAAGTTCCTGGGCTCAATGTAAGGATGTCAGGGTGACGTTCTCTGGTTCGTGCGCTACAGGAGCTCAGCCTGGATCATCTAATGGTCCCGTTACCTCAAATGCTGTGAATCTATGAGTTGACTCCTGAGCCAGAAGCTCTGGGAGATGCCGACCTGGCTGGCACCTTGCATTCTTGCATCTTGAGAGAGGTCGTGCCCTCTCACTCATCTTCAGCAGAGATCTTGTGGACGTCTGGCACGTGGCCGTGACGCTGATACGGAGCTGCCTCCAGAGATCTCCTGGGTGTCAAGGCAGAGCCCTTGTGGCCAGTGGAGTCAGCTCGGGATTTCCCAGAACATGAAAGATTCAAGGGGAAGCCAGATCCAGGGTAGGGGTCTGGGCCTCAGGACACCAGGGTTCCATTCCCAGTTGGGCTTCGACTTGCTGCGTGACCATGAGCAGGTCACTTCCCCTCTCTGTGCATCAGTTCCCCACCTGGGCAGTAGAGGCAGTGACACTCAGTGCACCCCGTGTCTAGGTGGAGGCTGTGGGGAGGGGGTGCAGGACTGGGGCAGGGGTGAGGGGCAATGGCCCCATGGCTCTCTGGGGCTGTGGATCTCCCAGTTGTGGAGACACACCAATTGTCAGCGTATTTATTGCCCAAGGGGATATTTCACGTCTGGTGCTCGGCGGAGGCACCTCAGGGTGGATCTCCAGGGATCACAACACCGGGCCGCTGGACCGGTGGGTCCCCCCGGCAACGTGGCACGAGACGTGCTGTGTCACACCAAGCCCCATGGATACCCTCTGCAGTGCGTCTCCCATCACGTCTCAGCCAGCCTCAGCCTTCGGTGTCCGTTCTGAGATGCACGTGCTTCCGGGGCAGTGCCTGTTGCAGGCAAAGTGTTCTGGGGGTGCAGATGGCTCTTGGGGTTTGTCTGCGGCTGGGCCCACACCGGTGGTTTTCCAGCACCACAATCCGGCCCCAGCAGCAAAGGGGTGAAAGCACCTGTTGTTATTACTATCGTAAGGCTGGCGTCTCAAGGGCGCAGCTGGACGCAGAGCCCCGTTGTGCCAGGCGCTGCGCAGACAGAGACGCAGAGCTCACAACTGAAGGGCACGAGACAGCCAAAGGTAGGGAGCAGCACACTGGAGACCCTGCGTGGTCTTTTCCCGCAAATCAGGAGGAAAAGTCTGCCAGCCCACCTCCATCCGGAGCCAGGGCATCTCCTGTTAGCCCAGGCCTGGTCCCACCAGCTCTGCTGAGGGCCCTGCCCTGACCCACAGCCCCCGGCCCCTCCCTACATAGGACTCCTGCGGGTTAGGTCTGAGGGGCAGCCATCCTGCAGTATGTGCTAACTGCTTACACTAACCCACCTGTTCCACCTGGGGTTTAGCTGGGACACTCGGGGCATCTGTCCCAGACATGAAGAGGTGGCTCGAAAGCTTGTCTTTCTCACCAACAGTAAAAGATACCCCCTGTGACGAAGTGGGAATGTTCTTAATGGTCCCTCTGAATACTGTGTGGGTGCCTCAGTTTCCCCAATGCATTTCTTAAGTATCTAGGTGGTGGGATCAGGGTGTGTGATTGGTGCAGAGCCTTAGAGGGCCAGCGTGAGGCTGTCTAGGCAGAGAATGGCTGACACCCTGTCTCCTGGCAACTGATGGCCTGGGCCCCTCCTCTGCAAAGGTGCCAACTAAAGGTGTTGGAGAACAAAGGGATCAGGTGGCCTCCTGGCCCGGGAAAGAGACAAAGGCCAGAAGAGGGGTGGGAGAGTCAGTTTGGGGCTGGCTGGGACATGGAGTGAAGTGCAGATGGGGTTGTCTGGCTCACTGCCCCCCAAAATGGACCCAGCTGAGGGGTCCGGTTCTCTGTACCTACAAGCTCTGTTTTAGACCATGTTCCTGTCATCTAATAAACCTCTGTTTTACTGGCTGGCTGAGAGTCCCGTCTGACTGCGGAGTTGGGGGGCAGGACCCTCTGGCTTCCCCAGGACCCCGCCTGGGCGGACTCGCTGTTGTTATTCAGGCAAAACTACACAGGATAGTTTTAGGGGGCAAGACAAGACGTCACATTTATTCTAACACAATTTGATTTATGACCAATAACTAATATCTAATACCTATGTGTATATATACACACACACCCACACATCAAATTTTCTGCAGCTGCTAGATAGTTACCAGTCCTGAATATAGTTTGAGTTCATGGCTTGGGTTCGTAGCTTGTGGTGACTAACTGGCCAGGAAAGCTGGGCACAAGGGAGAGCTGGGTCTCTGCTGGGCGTGCACCGATGCCCTTCCAAGTTGGCAGCAGAATGTTCCCCTCCAAAGTCTTCCATCTCATCCATCCTTTTCGCAAGCTTTAGTTTGAATCCAGAGTCTACAGGTCTTGCTGTGTCAGGCTGCCTCTGGGTCCGGTGTGATTGATCCCCCGTCAATTGCAGACATGACTTTCAGCCTAGGACCTGGCTTTGATGTTTCTTCAATTGTACCTTTGTTCTTTTCTTTTGAGGGTGGACTCTTCTTGCTTTGTCAGGGCTGTTGTCTGCATCTTCAGCCGTTGGTGTGTACACTTTATTTCATCAGGACAGGCTGGGGCTGGAGGTTGATTCCATCATCCATCCATCCCTCATTCCCACATCCAAACTGCACTCATCAGATTACAGCAGGGTTTTGCAAAATGAAGGTTGCAGCAGGGTTTACAAAACGGAGTGAGCATTTTACAATGGAGTTTGGGACAAGTTAAAATGGAGTTTGAGGTACAATATGGACACGTGTAAGGAATGGCAAACAGTGAGCAGAAGTTACAATATAGACAAGGACAATGACTGACAAACAGTGAGCAGAAGTTACAGTGATGAAACAGTGCAAGTTTCAGTGATCTAAGCAGCAGCTGGATTGAAAGTGAAACTCAATTGGCCAGTTATTATTGGGGTAGCCGGTTTTATGAATGAATGTTGTTTCATTCATAAAACTTTGCTCATGAAGTTATATTAATAAAGTGAACAATTAAAAACAATTTCATTGATCAGTTGTACACTGCAGGAAGCGCAAGGAGGGGCAGAGGAGGCTGAAGGCTCTGAGGTCAGACCCAGGAAGGTGGAAGCCGGGTGAGCTGTGTGTCCTGCAGACAGGCTGCTCCCCGAGAGGAGACTTTCCCAGAGTCCTGCCTGGCTTTGTAGGGAGCAGTTCCAGAGCATCGCCTGGGGACTCCGTGACACCCCCTCACCCACCCTGTCTCTCAGACAGACAGACAGACAGACAGACAGACAGACAGAGGGGTCTTTATGGGAATAGAGGATAGCAGTGGCCACGAGCTCATTTTCCATCTGCGCTGGCCTGGTGAGCTGTGACCTGTCCTTTCAGCTTTGGGACCGTACTACAGTGTCCCAGGCCGGTGCCACCTCAGGGCTGGGTTCCTGCGGCACGCTGGCCTCGGGGAGCCCTTCCGAGCTCCAGCTGGCACTCTGGGTGTTGCACCTGTGCACCGGGATCCTGAGCACATGCAGTCAGCGGTGCTGGTGATCCCACAGTGCTCTCAGTCTGCCTGGACGGGATGGCGAGGGTGGAGCACCATCCCTGTCATCGGTGACACAGGGGGGCTGCTGGCTCCCAGCTGCCGTTAGACAAGCGAGAGCCTCAGCCTCCGAGAGGCTCTTTACCCTCTGCACCTGTCCAAGAGACCGTGGCTCTTTCCTGGGCACTCCCTGCATTGCACTGTCCATGGGGCTGCACCCCTGGGCAAGCCAGACCCTGCGGGGATGAACTGGGAAACCTTCCTGCTGGGGAGTCCGTCTCTCCATGTGCCCCAGGCCACAGCTGCCGTCAGAGGCTCCAGCTGGGCCCTAAAGAGAGGGGCTGGCGGAAAAGCATTCTCCATGACAGGCTTCAGCTCTGGAACAAGCTGCCCCTGCTGCCCCTCTGCCAGGTCTGTGGGCTTCAGGGCACGCTGGGGTTGCCAGGTGTCTGGTTCTTGACAGGAACACCCAGTCAGAAAGGGGCCCTGGCAGCTCCGGTCAGCACTAAAAGTCTGGTTGCCAAAAGTCTGGTGAGTGGCACAGTAGGGCGAAGGGAGGCTCCATGCCCAGCTCCGTGTGGCTCCCAGGAAGTGGTAGGCATGTCTCTCCAGCTCCTAGGCAGAGGGGCAGCCAGGGGGCTCCACACGCTGCCTACACCTGCAGGTGCCACCATGAGCACCGGCTCCGCAGCTCCCATTGGCCGGGAACTGCAGCCAATGGGAGCTGCGGAGCCAGCGCTCAGGGTGGGGACATCATGCGGAGCCCCCTGGCTGCCCCTCTGCCTACGAGCCAGAGGGACATGCTGGCTGCTTCACAGGAGCCATGTGGACTTCCTCCATCCCTGCGAAATGCTGGGGCCACCTGAGGTCAGCATCACCCAGAGCCCACACCCCGAATCCCCTTCCACACCCTAGCCCCCGTCCCAGCTCAGAACCCCTCCTGCACCCAAACTCCCTCCCAGAGCCCGCACCCTCTCCTGCACCCTAACCCCCTGTCCCAGCCCTAAGCCCTCTCCCACACTCTGAACCCTTCAGCCCCAGCCTGGAGCCCCTCATGCACCCCAAACCCCTCATCCCCGGCCCACCACAGAGCCCACACCCCCAGCCAGAGCCCTCACCCCCCCACACACCCCAACACCTGCCTCAGCCCAAAGCCCCCTCCCACACCCTGAACCCCTCATTTCTGCCCCTACCCTGGAGCCCACACCCCCAGCCCAGAACCCGTACCCTCTCCCACACCTAACCCCCTGCCCCAGCCCAGAGTCCCCTCCCACACTCCAAACCCCTAGGGCCCATCATGGAGCTTCCTCCTGCACCCCAAACCCCTTATCCCTGGCCCGACCCCAGAGCCCACACCCCAGTCAGAGCCCTCACCCCCCTGAACCCCAACCCCCAGCCCGGTGAAAATGTGTGAGTGAGTGAGGGTGGGGAGAGCGAGACAGAGGGAGGGGGGATGGAGTGACTTTGGAGAAGGGGCGGGGCTTCAGGGAAGGGGCGTGGCAGGGGGTGGGGCAAGGGTGTTCGGTTTTCTGCCATTTGAAAGTTGGCAACCCGAGGGCAAGCCGCAGGGGAGCGGGGTCGTCACAGCCCCGAACGGCAGAGCCGGGCTCTTGAGTGCAAGCTGCAGTGACTCCTGCTTCTAGGCCTGGCGCTCTCCAGTCCGACCCACACGCGGCCCGTGGCTGGGCAGCTGCCAAGGAGGGAGCGGTTTGATGGGGTTGGATCTGTTTCATTTGACTCTGTTGCTGCCGTCGGGGGCAGGGCCGAGGCCCCTTCTCACTCCGCAATCGAATATACCGGGGGAATTTGCCCCAGGGGTCAGGCGAGGCGCTGGGACGAAGAGAGCCTGGCTCGGAGGGAGGCTGCTGGCTGGCCAGACTGCACAGGGTGACCGTGCATCCCGTTTTGGCTGGGACGGTCCCTTTTTCAAGCCCTGTCCTGGCTGTCCCGACTTTTTTGGCAAACCTGGGCACTTGGTCATAGAATCATAGAATCATAGAATATCAGGGTTGGAAGGGACCCCAGAAGGTCATCTAGTCCAACCCCCTGCTCGAAGCAGGACCAATTCCCAGTTAAATCATCCCAGCCAGGGCTTTGTCAAGCCTGACCTTAAAAACCTCTAAGGAAGGAGATTCTACCACCTCCCTAGGTAACGCATTCCAGTGTTTCACCACCCTCTTAGTGAAAAAGTTTTTCCTAATATCCAATCTAAACCTCCCCCATTGCAACTTGAGACCATTACTCCTCGTTCTGTCATCTGCTACCATTGAGAACAGTCTAGAGCCATCCTCTTTGGAACCCCCTTTCAGGTAGTTGAAAGCAGCTATCAAATCCCCCCTCATTCTTCTCTTCCGCAGACTAAACAATCCCAGCTCCCTCAGCCTCTCTTCATAAGTCATGTGCTCTAGACCCCTAATCATTTTTGTTGCCCTTCGCTGGACTCTCTCCAATTTATCCACATCCTTCTTGTAGTGTGGGGCCCAAAACTGGACACAGTACTCCAGATGAGGCCTCACCAGTGTCGAATAGAGGGGAACGATCACATCCCTCGATCTGCTCGCTATGCCCCTACTTATACATCCCAAAATGCCATTGGCCTTCTTGGCAACAAGGGCACACTGCTGACTCATATCCAGCTTCTCGTCCACTGTCACCCCTAGGTCCTTTTCCGCAGAACTGCTGCCTAGCCATTCGGTCCCTAGTCTGTAGCGGTGCATTGGATTCTTCCATCCTAAGTGCAGGACCCTGCACTTATCCTTATTGAACCTCATCAGATTTCTTTTGGCCCAATCCTCCAATTTGTCTAGGTCCTTCTGTATCCTATCCCTCCCCTCCAGCGTATCTACCACTCCTCCCAGTTTAGTATCATCTGCAAATTTGCTGAGAGTGCAATCCACACCATCCTCCAGATCATTTATGAAGATATTGAACAAAACCGGCCCCAGGACCGACCCCTGGGGCACTCCACTTGACACCGGCTGCCAACTAGACATGGAGCCATTTATCACTACCCGTTGAGCCCGACAATCCAGCCAGCTTTCTACCCACCTTATAGTGCATTCATCTAGCCCATACTTCCTTAACTTGCTGACAAGAATACTGTGGGAGACCGTGTCAAAAGCTTTGCTAAAGTCAAGAAACAATACATCCACTGCTTTCCCTTCATCCACAGAACCAGTAATCTCATCATAAAAGGCGATTAGATTAGTCAGGCATGACCTTCCCTTGGTGAATCCATGCTGACTGTTCCTGATCACTTTCCTCTCATGTAAGTGCTTCAGGATTGATTCTTTGAGGACCTGCTCCATGATTTTTCCAGGGACTGAGGTGAGGCTGACTGGCCTGTAGTTCCCAGGATCCTCCTTCTTCTTCCCTTTTTTAAAGATTGGCACTACATTAGCCTTTTTCCAGTCATCCGGGACTTCCCCCGTTCGCCACGAGTTTTCAAAGATAATGGCCAAGGGCTCTGCAATCACAGCCGCCAATTCCTTCAGCACTCTCGGATGTAACTCGTCCGGCCCCATGGACTTGTGCACGTCCAGCTTTTCTAAATAGTCCCTAACCACCTCTATCTCCACAGAGGGCTGGCCATCTCTTCCCCATTCTGTGATGCCCAGCGCAGCAGTCTGGGAGCTGACCTTGTTAGTGAAAACAGAGGCAAAAAAAGCATTGAGTACATTAGCTTTTTCCACATCCTCTGTCACTAGGTTGCCTCCCTCATTCAGTAAGGGGCCCACACTTTCCTTGGCTTTCTTCTTGTTGCCAACATACCTGAAGAAACCCTTCTTGTTACTCTTGACATCTCTTGCTAGCTGCAGCTCCAGGTGCGATTTGGCCCTCCTGATATCTTTCCTACATGCCCGAGCAATATTTTTATACTCTTCCCTGGTCATATGTCCAACCTTCCACTTCTTGTAAGCTTCTTTTTTATGTTTAAGATCCGCTAGGATTTCACCATTAAGCCAAGCTGGTCGCTTGCCATGTTTACTATTCTTTCGACTCATCGGGATGGTTTGTCCCTGTAACCTCAACAGGGATTCCTTGAAATACAGCCAGCTCTCCTGGACTCCCTTCCCCTTCATGATAGTCCCCCAGGGGATCCTACCCATCCGTTCCCTGAGGGAGTCGAAGTCTGCTTTCCTGAAGTCCAGGGTCCGTATCCTGCTGCTTACCTTTCTTCCCTGCGTCAGGATCCTGAACTCAACCAACTCATGGTCACTGCCTCCCAGATTCCCATCCACTTTTGCTTCCCCCACTAATTCTACCCGGTTTGTGAGCAGCAGGTCAAGAAAAGCGCCCCCCCTAGTTGGCTCCCCTAGCACTTGCACCAGGAAATTGTCCCCTACGCTTTCCAAAAACTTCCTGGATTGTCTGTGCACCGCTGTATTGCTCTCCCGTTTACTCATCAGCTGGCGAGAGCAGATGGGACAAATGCCCCAGTTTGGCCCAAAAAGTGAGGTGCGACCCCTAGTGGGGCACAGAGGAATGTGCGGGGAGGGGAGAGCAGCAACACCGGCCCTGCACGGGAGGGAGGGCTTGTTAGAGCGGCTCCGGCTGGGCCAGCCCCACAGGGGCAGGTGGCAAGGGCTAGCAGGCTGGCCCCATGCACGGGTGGCGGGGGAGGTTCTTGGGCCAGCCCTCCACGTCAGGGTTGGGGGGGGGGAGATGGAGGGCTCAGGCCAGCCCTGGGGGGTGCAGGGGGGGGATTTTGGAAAATACGGTCACCCTACTTCTGCCCTCTGAGACCGGGGGCTGAGGGGGGAGACTGAGCTGAGGCGGACTGGCAGGACTGGAGTGTTCTGGCACCCGTAGTGCGGTCACTCTGGCACGGTGCTGGGCAGTATGTGGGGAAGCCAAGAGGCCATGGATCTCCGGGGATGTCAGAGGCTAAGGGCTGGCACGTTCCCCATCTAACCAGCCCAGGGAATCTCTGGCTCTGGAAGCCCGTGGGCCAAGATGCCAATGGAAAGTGTGAGTGATGACGCCCCCTCCTGCCTCGGCTCCAGTTCACCCCCGCTCCCCCGTGAGGTGCTCGGATGAGCCAGGCTGGGGGACTGGTTGAGCCCCTGCCCTCCATCTGGGCACCCCACATGCTGGGAGAGATGCCGGAGCCAGATGTTTCTCTGCTTTCTCCTGCCCTGTGTAGCCCAGCAATGCTCGTTCAGGGACCATTCGGTGTCATTGCAGAGGTCAGGACAAGAAGGAGTTTTTCAAGTCTATTAGGGACAAAATGAATCCTGACAATGGGCTTGTGCCGTTACTAGCCGGAAATAGTAAAACTGTCAGTAATAATGGAGAACAGGCAGCCATGTTCAGTAAACATTTCTGTTCCTTGTCTGGGAAAAAAACAGATTATGTTATTGTAATCACATCGTATGATAACACTCTTGTCTTTCCTTCCACTGGTATCTCAGGAGGATGGTAAGCAGCAGCGGCTAAAGTTAGACATTTTAAAATCAGCAGGTCTGGATAATTTGCACCCAAGAGTTTTAAAAGAGCTGGCTGAGCAGCTCGCTGGACCATTAATGTTGATTTTCAATAAGTCACAGAACCTTGGGGAAGTTCCAGAAGACTGGAAGGAAGCTAATGTAGTGCCAATATTTAAAAAAGGTAAACAGGAAGATCCAGTTAATTAGAGGCCTGGGCAAGGTAATGGAGTGGTTGATACAGGACTTGATTAATAAAGAATGAAAGGAGGGTGATGTAATTAATGCCAATCAACCTGGGCTTATTCCTCTAATTCCTCGCTCAGGTGCCCATTGGGTCCCCAGATCCCTGGGCTCTTTATATCACGGCAGAGACACACAGCTGCAAGGTGCAGGCCCACAAGCTTCATCTGTCCCGTCAGCACAGCACCACCTGGAGCCCCAGATGCTTCCCCCACCATGCACTGGGCTCTCCATAAAGCCTGGCTGGACTCTCCGGAGGGCCGAGCACCCACGCAATATTGTTCACAGCACAGAAGCCAACTCGGCCTCGTGCTGGAGGTGGCCTTGGAGAACTCTGGTTCCCAGTCACCTGCTCTATTAGACCTCCTGGTTGAAGTTTATGACTCTCTGCCCAATTACTGTCCCATCTGCCTACTTCTGCCCCGGGAACTTCAGCACTTCGGGGGTGGGGGGAACAGGACAGGATGTGCAGCAGCTGGCAAACGGACCTGGGACGTGCTTAAGAAACGAGCTGTTGCCTAAGATGGCAATTGCGTGGCAAATGTCACGGGAGCACGTGTGTGCGTGGACCTGTGTGAGCGGCTGCGTGTGCACGGAATTCACAGCGGCAGTTCTGCGCTGTGGCTCCTGGCGCTTCAGCCCCTGCCGAGCCCCCGGGGCCTTGCGGCTGGACCCCCTTTGGTCTGGGATGCCTCCGTGTGGGCGAAACTCTCCAGGAAAACCTGGGAAACAAAACCAGACACGGTGGCCTGACTCTTGGGCGGAACCGGCAGCTCTTCCGACGTGTGAAGCAGGCGGGTGCCGCACAATCGGCTCCGAACCTCCCTGAGCCCACCCTGCCTTCCCTGGGGAGCCCTGCGCAGGCTGCAAACACACGGCGAGCTCAGCTCACGCTGCAAGTGCTCGCTGCGGAGCCGACTCTCCCGCACCCTCGGGGGGGCCAGCGGGAGGGGTGGAGCCCCCGGCGCCCCCTGGAGGCCAGCCATCTTCACCTTGCCCCCGGGCCGCAATCTGTCCCCTGGGCAGAGATTTGGCTGGGGGATGGGCAAAGTGACGCGTGGTCCTGGAGCTGTTCTTGGGGTCTGTGCCGTGCCCAAGCCCTGGGGGGAGCACCGAGGCACTCCTCCAGTGCGACGAATAGCGGTGTTAGCCGAAAGTCTCCACCGCTGGTGACAGCCTTGCTGTCCTTGTGACACAGCGCAACGCTGCAGGCCTCAGCCGGCCCCCCGGGGCTCTGCCCCTTGCAGCAAGAGGGGCGGAAGGCAGAGGGAAGGTCAGAGTGCCACTCCTTCCAGGTGTTCAGCGTTTTAGGGACGTGTGTAATACCCACCAGCCGAGAACCTGCAGACGTGTTTTCGTGGCGGAGTCACCAGGTGGTGAGCACTTTCCCAGTTCTTTTCCCTGGCGGGAGATCAGAGTTCGGTCTGTGAAGAAATGATCTATTGCTCTGCTTTGTGATGCTGCTTCTGTTGGGGGAGCTGTTGCCAACAGCCTGAGGGTTGGGCGGAGCTGTTACTAACAGTCGGAGGGTTGGGAGGAGCTGTTGCCAACAGCCTGAGGGTTGGGCGGAGCTGTTACTAACAGCCGGAGGGTTGAGGGGAGCTGTTGCCAACAGCCTGAGTGTTGGGGGAGCTGTTACTAACAGCCAGAGGGTTGAGGGGAGCTGTTACGAACAGTCAGAAGGTTGGGGGGAGCTGTTGCCAACAGCCGGAGGGTTGGGGGAGCTGTTACTAACAGCCAGAGGGTTGAGGGGAGCTGTTACTAACAGTCAGAAGGTTGGGGGGAGCTGTTGCCAACAGCCGGAGGGTTGAGGGGAGCTGTTCCTAACAGCTGGAGGGTTGAGGGGAGCTCTTACTAACAGTCAGGGGGTTGGGGGAGCTGTTGCCAACAGCTGGAGGGTTGGGGGGAAGCTGGTGCCACAGCCAGAGAGTTGCTCTTTGCATTAATCTCGAGTCATTCGTGGGGCAGTCGCAGCCAGGGATCCAGGTGTTGGCACCTGATAGTAGGGTTTCCTGCAGCTGTTGGTGACCAGGGCACCTGCCCACTCAATAGCTGCGCTCGGACCTGGGTGCAAGACTGGGTGTTTTCTGAGAAAGAAAAACCCAAAGGGTGAGTGGGGCTCACGGGGCTTAGTCTGACTGACTGTAAAATACTATCTGTTCCCCGGCTGCCAGTCACTGCAGTGCTGGCTGGGATGGGAAATGGGTGGGGTGAGCTGGCCCTTTAAGGGAGGTGGGCTCAGTCTCACCTGTGCCAGGTATAGCCTGCCTCCCTGCTGATGGGAATGGTGTAGGGGTCATGTGACTGACCCCAGCCTGTAGGGAGATCAGAGGGCAGCCCGTGGGCCTTCAGGGGGCAGGCTCAGGACAGAGAGGCCCTGCTTGGAGAGGGCAGCCCGCAGGCCAGGAAGAGGCCACAGAAGGAGAGATGGGGCAGTGTAGGTTATGGGGCAGCCAGCCCTGTTGTTCATGCTCCCAGGAGCCCATAGCAGAGTGTGGGTCTGGGGTCCCCTCATGTGGCCATCTTGGGAAGGGGGGCAGCCACCCCTGCTGGCCAAGGCTGGATGTCCGCGGGGCTGGAAGTGGAGCCTAGGAGAAGGGCTGCTGGCTGCTGTGGAGGGAGGGGGCTGGGCCTGGGCCTGACCAGAGTCTTGGGGGGGGAAGATTTGTGATTTGTGTCTCGGACTCGGATTCCCTCTGGACTCTTACGCTGCCCGGCTACATCTCGTCAGTGACCTGCCCATGCTGCAAGCTGGAGGAGAAGCATTGGAGAGGAGGGGAAACTGAGGCAAGCCCTGAAGGCAGCTTGTGTCTGCCCTGTGACAGTGAGGTAAGGACCTGGCTGGGGTGGTGCGGGTGGGTGGGCTGTGGGCATATCCCCAGGCACAAGGCAGTTAGCTGCGGTGTACAAATGGCCATTGCTCTTGTGGGGGGCACAGCCCTGGCTGCCCTCCCCTGCTCTCTGGGCGAGGCACAGCGGGGGGGCAGTGGCTTGGTGCCGCTGCAGAGGGGAGAGGGCGTGCCAGCCCTGTAACTGGGCGGGGAGCCTGGGGGGTGGCCAGGCTGGCATTGGGGGTTCGAGCAGGGCCCTGTGCAGCCTTGGGCCAGGCTGGTCACGCCACACCTTGTCCTGTTAGGAACCAGGAGGCCCCTCATGTGGCAACTGGTCCGTTTCCTGAATCCCTCCGGTCCCAGCACAGCACAGTGCCCCTGGGGCAGGGGCCTTTGCTGCGCTGGGGTCTGGGTGAAGACACCGACCAGCTGTTGTCTACAGCTCTGCCCTAGGGGCTATTGTGGGGCAGGTCTCTGGCCTGGGCTCCCCAGGGGTCTTGCACTGGTCCAGCCTGGCCTTGGAATCTAGGCCTCCCTCCCTGCTGGCTCTGTCCGCTGCCAGGGCGGGCGGGGGGCCTGGGTACGCGCTGGGCGTGCTGCAGAGGACGGGGGGTGCACAGCTGTAAGGGGCCTGCAGCTGCACAGGCTGCTGCTGCGGGAGGGGGGCAGCCAGGATTCGACCCCCTCTGAGTCCATCTCCAGACCCTCGGACCCTGCGCATGGCAGGGCTGCAGTGCCCGGGCCTGGCAGGTTCCCGCGGCTGCTTCCAGAGGCATGGCAGGGATCCGTTCTCACGGTCTCCCTGTCCGAGGGCTCGCCCGGGGCATCTGCCCATCGTGCGGTATCTTCCTCCCCGGCTTCATGCCCAGGACCCCTGTGGGGGCAGTGACAGGCTGCGTGCGTGGCAGGACCCTTGGGGTGCAGTCAGCGCTCCCTAATCCGGGCCGAGCTGGGAGGTTCCTGCCTGAGTGGGGCTCCCAGCCGGCTCTGCGATGCGTGATACGAGTCCAGCGATCCCGGGCGGGCCGGGGTGCGGCAGGGGTAGGCAGGATTAGGGTTGCCAAAGGGTCACAGAGTCCCCGAGCGATGCTGTGGAAATGCTCCCTGCGAAGCCAGTCAGGACTCTGGGGCAGTCGCCTTTCTGGGAGCAGCCTGTCTGCAGGACACACAGCTCACCCGGCTTCCACCTTCCTGGGTCTGACCTCGGAGCATTCAGCATCCTCTGCCCCTCCATGCGCTTCCCACAGCGAGTCCGCCCAGGCGGGATCCTGGGGAAGCCAGAGGGTCCTGGACCCCAACTCCGCAGTCAGACGTGACTCTCAGCCAGCCAGTAAAACAGGTTTATTAGACGACAGGAACAGGGTCTAAACCAGAGCTTGTAGGTGCAGAGAACCGGACACCTCAGCTGGGTCCATTTTGGGAGCAGTGAGCCAGACAACCATGTCTGCCCTTCACTCCATGTCTCCAGCCAGCCCCAAACTGAAACTCCCTCCAGCCCCTCCTCCTCTCGGCTTTGTCCCTTTCCCGGGCCAGGAGGTCACCGGATTCCTTTGTTCTCCAACCCTTTAAGAACAGTCCCACTTCGTCACATCTCTCCCCCCTTCGAGATCGAACTGAGCGGGGTCACTTTAGCCGGTGACCTGGGGAAGTTCGAAGCCACCAACGTTCCCATGGATGCCCCAGCATCTCTCCCGTTCCTTGGTAGGAGTTACACCAGGCCCTTCCAGTTTCACGCCCTCCCTTAGGTCGGGGGTGGTCGATAGCACTCGCAGGCCGCATGTGGGAAGGTTTATGCGGCCCATGCCCTTTGGCCACCCCAAAACCCCAGGGGGTCAAACTGGGATTGGGTCTTCTCCCCAACAAGCTGGCCAAACACAGCCACTTGGTTATAGGACTGTTTAATTTTCTTAACAGCTTTCACTCCATCTGAGACCTTCTCAAAGCTATCCACACTGGATCTTTCAACAGGAAAGTCAGTGGATCCATTCACAACAGAACATTTCTGGCTGTTAGGAACTGAAACTTTCTTGGTTAAATCACTTTCACACCCTTCAGTTGCAGTAAACTGCTTGCAAAGACTCCATGAGGATTCCTTTCCCTCGGGGCTTTTCTATGCAACCATTCACCCCTCACAGAAATTCTGCCCTTACCCTCTTCACCTAGGGCTTGCTCTAGAGGAACACTTTCCTGAGCAACAACAGACTCTTTCTGGGTCTCCCTTACACCCAGAATCACCTCTGGCCCATCCGGCGGATTCCTCCACAATCCCCTTCCAGGCAAACTGACAGACTTCCTAGATAAAAGGTCAGAAGCATTCTCCTTCCCTTTGCCACACACAAGTTCAGGAATCTTTTCCTTCTTGCTACAGGTTTCCACCCCCTCAGTAGGTAACACAATCACATCACCTTCATGCTCTCCTTGTGCCCTGGCTAGGATCTCACCCTGATTAGACAGAGTTGCTGCACCCTTTCCCAACAACACACTAGCAACAGGCAAAATACAAGCACCAGAATTGTCTGGGCTCTGGGATTTTACATAGACACTAACTGGATGTGACCTAGTTACAGGCCCATTCTCCCGAGCAGACACAAACTTAGGACCCTTCTCTTCCTGGGCTTTAGCTGAATCCAGAACCAACTCTGAGACAACTGCACGACCCTCAACCATCACAGGCTGAAAGGCCCCTTCTGTCTGCTCCATAGACAAAGAAGAGCCGGACACACTTTCTCCTTTCCCAGACACACAGCTTGGGATCTCATTCCCCTGGTCCCAGCACACAAGGCTGGTCACAGACACCTGCTTGGAGATCAGGGTAGCTCCCTCCACAGGCAAGTCAATACCCCTGACAGACACAGGCACGTTTCCTTCACTGTCCCAATTCTCCACCCAGCTAACAGGTAAGGTCCAGGGACACTCGTCTTCCACTCTCCTCGCCTTCCCACCCTGCTGACTAGACACAGCCATCAGCTCACAGGGCTGCCTAGGCTCATCCAGACTTTCCTTACCCAGCACCTTGCCACTCCCCACACATCCCCTGCCCTGCCTGTGTCTCCCCCACTCAGCTGGGGTCTTATCTCCCCCCTTGCTCAGCGCTGCCCTTGCTGTCCCAGTGGGGGTAGGCAGCGAGCGCGCTGCTTTCCTCACTGCATCAGAGCCAGCCTGAGCCCCCTGAGCCCCCCTCTCCGGTGTGCAAGGGGGGCAGGGAGCCCCAGGGGTCTGGTCACAGGCAGGCAGGTAGCCTGAGCCTAGCAGCTCCTCCCTGCTGCCAGCCAGGTCATCTGCCTTTTCACTGACCATTTCCCTCTCCGCCGATTGGTTCCCTGGATTAAATTCAAACCCTCGGCAGTTACAGGAACAGGGCCTGGATCCTGTCCCAAAGAGAGACAGTCACCCCTCAACGGGGTCTCGCAGCTGGTGTCCTGGAGGACCCCAACGGCCAGCCAGCCCGACCCCTCCTGGATCTACACAGGGATCTGGGCCATAGGCAGGGCGAGGGGCTTCATCCCTGGGACCCTCACACAGCCCCTCAGCATCTGAGGCTGCACCACCCAGGGCCTAACACCAGTTCTCTCTGTCTCAGGATCTCGCCACCCCAGGAATGTCTCCCCATTGACCATCACCTTCTGCTCCCACTGGGGGTCCGAGGGGCCGGGCCCCAGGAAACTCCACGCAGACATATAGGTTGGGGTCAGGAGTGGGAGCCTGTCCACCTCCCCCCATCTGGCTGACGGAGTCTATGGCCTTGAGACCCAGCAAGGGAGCTAGACACCGGGGCTTTTCCGCCAGCCTGCTCAAAGGCAGTGAGGTGGCATCCACATCCCCCCCCCCCCCACCAGAGCCAGCAATTGAGTCTCGAGGTTCCCTGCGGAACTGGCCCCCCGGGGTCTATCCCCACTCACCCCGGGGAGGTCCCCTAGGCCTCTCCGCTCCCCCACCGCCAGTTCATGCTGCTGCTGCTTCTGCAGCTCTTTCTCGGGCTCTCGCTGTCTCTCACAGTCCTCTTGTTCTCTCGGACTCAGCTCCAATCCCGTCCGTCTCCGATCCCCCGATGGGGAACCTGATCATGAAGACCCTCGTCTGGTCGGGGACAGGAGTCTTGGGGATGCCTGGCTACCACTCCAGCTGCTCCCAGATCCTGCTATAGCCCCATTTGGGGTCAGGAATCTGCTCCTTAGAGCGGTCATCCTCCTCCAGCTGCACGATGAACTGTGCTTTGGTGAACTTTCCAGTGCTCAACCCTCTCTTTCTGCACAGGGTTACAATGTCCTTCTTAAGGAGACGGTGACAGGCCATCACTCCGCTCTTCCCAAGTTGTTGTGGACTCACAGGCCTGTGTGCTCTCAGCTCCCCACGGTTTCCAGGGAGAACCCCTAGTGTGCCAGCCCTTCTCGAGGTCACCACCTCTTTGCCAGGGTCGAGCTGCAGACTCCTCCGCCCCGGGACCGCTCGCTGCAATCCCCCGGGGGACCCTGTTACTGCAAAAGTCCTTCTCTCTGGTCACACACTCCCAGGGGTTAACCGCCCCCTGAAACCGTCTCTCTCTGAATCTTCAGCACACCTGGTCCCCATCAATCCCCCTTCGTTTTACTGCTCCCCAGTCACTTACTGCAGGAAGCGCCGTTCACGGGGTGCAGTAGATCCCACCGCTGCCACCAGTTGTCACGGAGTCCCTGGGCGATGCTCTGGAACTGCTCCCTGTGAAGCCAGGAAGGACTCTGGGGAAGTCGCCTTTCTGTGAGCAGCCTGTCTGCAGGGCAAACAGCTCACACAGCTTCCACCTTCCTGGGTCTGACCTCGGAGCATTCAGCCTCCTCTGCCCCTCTGTGCGCTTCCCACAGTGAGTCTGCTCAGGCGGGGCTCCTGGGAGAGCCAGAGGGTCCTGCCCCCCAACTCCGCAGTCAGACGTGACTCTCAGCCAGCCAGTAAAACAGAGGTTTATTAGACAACAGGAACATGGTCTAAAATAGAGCTTGCAGGTGCAGAGAACGGGACCCCTCAGCTGGGTCCATTTTGGGGGGCAGTGAGCCAGACAACTACGTCTGCACTTCACTCCATGTCTCCAGCCAGCCCCAAACTGAAACTCCCTCCAGCCCCTCCTCCTCCGGGCTTTGTCCCTTTCCCGGGCCAGGAGGTCACCTGATTCCTTTGTTCTCCAACCCTTTAGCTCTCACCTTGCAGGGGGGAAGGGCCAGGCCACAAGTTGCCAGGAAACAGGGTATCGGCCATTGTCTGTGTCCAGACTCCTGCACACACCTGCCCTCTAGGGCTCTGCAACGATCATACACCCTTATCCCACCCCCTAGATACTTAAGAACTGCATAGGGGAAACTGAGGCACCCCCACACTATTCAGAGGAAACATTAAGAAAAGTCCCACTTCGTCACGCCAGGTGTCCGTTTTTCAGCCGGAAAGTTCAGTCAGAAGGAAGCCTGGATGGTGTCCGGTCAGAGGTCCGGACACCAAAAGTTCGGTTACCGCAGGGGGAGGTGCCGGGTCATCCACCCGCGCCAGCCCCGGCTCAGCCAGGACCGCCCCCATCCGCATCTCGTGCCAGGGGCTGCAGCCCCCGGCCCAGCTCGGAGCAGACTGGCGGGGGTGGGAAGTGGAGAGGCTCGAGTGACAGGGGAGAGCGGCGAGCAAGAGGGGAGGGGTGGGGAGGGGTGCGCAGTGGGCGGGGCCTTAGGGAAGAGGCGGGGCCTCGGGGGAGCGGTGGGGCACAGGCCGCTCCGGCTGCAGTGTCCGGTTTTCAGCAATTAGCAAGTTGGCAACCCTAGGCATGAGGCACGTGCCTCAGATCTCACCCCCTGCCCTCTGGGCACCAAAGCGCCTGCTAGTCCCGAACGAGCCCCTGGACAGCACGAGCGACTTGGCAGGGGCGGCCCCCCGCCCCGGTCTGCACAACCCAGCGCTCGCTGGTTTTTGCTAGCGCCAGGGTAGGCTTAGCTACTCCCAACCAGTCCCCACTTCCTCGCCCCCTTCCTAGGCGGGCAGATCTCCAGCCCCCCTCCACGCCCACTTAGCTCGACTTATGTCCCACTCTCGGGCACTGCTCCCCGCCCCTGTCCCCACCAGGCTGCTGCCAAGCCGGCCCTCGCGGCAGGGGGGTCGGCGAGAGGGCTGCTCTCTGCCCTGCCCCTCGGACCTTCTCTGAAACAGCAGAACAGGGCCGCCTGGGGGCCAGAGGACTTGGGGACTGAGGGCGGGTCTGGGCTCCCAGGCCTGGTGCTCACGGCTGGGTTCTGGCTGCCCCCCAGCCCCAGGCCTCCCCTGAGCAGGGTGAAGTATTGACCATGAGTAATACCCGGGCCGCGGTGGGGCAGAACTGGGCTGAGCTGGGGGGAGGCGGGGGGCTCCTGGCCGCGGTGGGGCAGGGCTGAGCTGGGGGGAGGTGGGGGGCTCCTGGCTGCGGTTGGGCAGGGCTGGGCTGGGGGGAGGCGGGGGGCGCTCTCTGCACAGAGTTGGTCCTGAGCGATGCACCGTGGGGGGCTGGCGGGGGCTGGGCTCTTAGGTTTCCATCCTGCCCCCACGGCGGGTCCCCAGGAGGGGGCCGTTCACCCCCGGGCGCTCTGGCCTCGTTCTCTTCTGCAAACACCCCTGGGCTCTGCGTCACGCTGCCTGGTGCTGATACAGCTGCTGCGTTGCCCCCCAGAGGTGGCTGCTTTGCAGTGGGGAAATGACTCGTGTACCCTACTTGGAAAGTTGGGGATGTGCTTCACCCTGGGGTGCCCCCCCCCAGCCCAGCCGCACGCCACCTCCCTCCTGCCTCCGAGGGACCCGCTCAGACCCTCGGCGTCTACAGACTCCACTTCTAGGGTCCCTGGCCCCCGGAGGCCCAAGCCCTCAGCCCAGGTCTGTCCTGCCGTAGGAGGGTGCAGCTCCCGGGTGTGTGAGGGGGGCGCCCCCCAGCCGCAGGCACGGGGGACTGGCACGGGGGGACTGGCCACCCCGCCAGTTTCTAGCCTGGCACGGGGGACTGAAGGGAACTAGCCACCCCGGCCTCCTAGCTGGCTTCGGCCTCGCATCCCACTCTCAGTGATCTGGCAGCTCCGCACCCCGTTAACCCCCCCCGCCCCCGTCCCCCTGTAGCCAAGTGCCCAGCTCAGCGTGCGCGTGGCTCCAGTTAGCACCTGTCCAGCTCCTAAAACTCACTGAAAGGTGCGTGGTGAGGCTGGCCCCTCTGCCGTGGGCTCCGCTCCGCCTGAAAGGGCTCAGGGCTGCTTGGTCCAGACCCCCAGCTTCTAGACAGTGGGGTGCTCCCTATGGGCAGGGTTAATGGGCTGGGATTTCCCGGAGCTCCTCGAGGTCCAGGCCACGGGGGGCTGCCTGCCGGCCCTGGCCCAAGGAGGGCTGAGTACCCCAGATGGGCACGGGAGGGATGGCTGGCCCCAGCTCGCAGATGGCCCAGAGAGGGCCAGCGACTCCCCCAAGGTCACATGGGGGCTATGCTATGCCCGAGGAGGAACTTGAACTCAGATCTTCTGGGGGCCAGCCAGTGCCCGCCCCCAGGGCTGCCCACCCTCTCCCAGCCGGCCCCTCGCGCTAAGGAGCGCATCGTGGCATCCCAGTTCCTGCTGGGACGAGCTCTTGGCGCTGAACGCCCCCAGCCGCCCCCCGGGAGCTGTATCCTTGTCGACCGGGAGCCGCCAGCGGACGCTGGAAGCTCCAGCCTCCTTCCACCACCCGGGCTTAAAAGCGCACGTGAGAAAACGCTGGTTCTAGCATTAGCTGCTTGGCTCCTTGTCGGGCTGTTTCGGCCGGGCCAGGGCCCAGGCCAAGTCACGGCGCCCCTCTGGCACGGGTGGGCGCTGTGCTGAGAGGGCAGCGATGCCCGGCACCTGACAGGTGTGGACGACCCCTGCCCTGAACAGCGGCCGGTCGCAGGCCCTGCCCCAGCGTCCTGGAGCCCGGGGGGTGCTGTGCCGGTGCCCAGGGGCCACCCGCTGCAGCCCGAGGGCCGCCCCAGGCGAGCCCAGTGCCCTGGGCACGGGGAGGTGAATGGGTCCTAGTGCCAGTGTTCTAACGCTGTCGATTCTCTTCAGAGCGCTCTGCCGGGCAGCCCCTGCCCCGGACAGCCCCGGGCAGCTGACGGGTACCCCCAGCCCTGTGCCAGCAGCTCCCTGGCGGAGGGGAAGTCCCTGCACTCAAACCATGGGGCCGTGCTGCCCAGAAGGAGCTCCCCGGCCCTCGGCGCGGTGCACGCGGGCTGCCTGGCCGTGGAGACCCGGGGCAGGGGGGCGAGTTGTGAGCCGAGGTGGGAGTTAAACACCGTGCTGCAATCAGTGAGCTAGCGCCTGGTCACACCCAGCCCGGCCGGCACGTGCAGGGCAAGAATTGGGGGGGGGGCTTGTTCCACCCAGAGCCTCCCCTCTGCACCGGGCGGTGGGGGGGCTGGGGGTGCAGCTATGTGACCGTAGGTCACAGAAAAAGACAAAATGCCTTGTCCCGGGTGAGACACTGGGGAACCGCTGGTCTAGGGCGTGGGGTGGGGGGTGCCCTCTGGGCCCAGCTGCCGGGGCAGTCGGAGCGGGGCAGGTTCTTCACTGGTGCAAGGCCCCCGGGCTGATCCACGAGCAGGGAGGCTTCTAGAAGGCAGGCTGGGGCTGAATCAGGCACTGGACCCCCCCCCCCCCCCCACGGGAGCGAGTCCCCCAGCGAATGAAGCCCCAGGTCGTCCTTAACAGCAGGCGGCCCTGGGCTACCTCCGCTCTGCTGAGCCTTGCTGACTTGCCATGGAGAAACTCGAGCCGCGGAAGGCAACATGGTCCCCGCCCGCCCCCAGCCAGGGCAGGGCGCAGAGGGTGGCGGGCGCGTGCCGCTAACTGGGGAAAACGGAGAGTCGGTTACGTGGGCCCCAGAGCGTCTCCCGCGGGCAGGGCCTGACTCCGACGTCCGGCTGAAGGGCAAAGCTGCCCGAGGGGCTGACAAGCGGCTCGGGGCCCTGAAACGCGCCCCTCGGAGATGGAACACAGCCACTGTTCGCTATGGCAATGAGACGCCCAGATGCCACGGTGATGGCCGAGGCGTAGCTAGAATGGCCTGGAGGGGCACTTTGGCCAGGCAGGTCCTGGCTGCGAGGGCCGCGGGCAGCGTCTGAGGTCAGAGGACAGGGGCTGGCGTGGTGGGTGGCAGAACCCTGCACAGCGGGTGGAGGCTGCATGCTTCTCCCTCCGCCCCCGGGTCTATGCGTCCCAGCTGGGCACGCTGGGGTGGGGCGTAGCAGTGGGGGACCCCAGCAGTCCCCTCACCGCACTCCACCGGCCAATGGAATGGGGTCAGCCGGCTCCCATTTCAGCCCCAGCCTGGGGTGGAGGGGCGGGAGCAGGGCCGAGGCAGGGCAATTAGCCCGTTCGCTGCGGGCTCCTTCCCAGGCTCCTGCAGCATGAGACGGGAGGCTGCCCCCGGCTGGCGCCGCCCATGCACTTCCCGTGGCCCTGGGCTGGGGTTGGTGTGCTTGGCGCCTCCGGCTTGCCCTGCTGGCTGCCGGTGGTTGGATTCGCCACGCCTGCTCCCCGCAGGGCCCAGGGGCGGATGTCGGGCTGATTTATGGAGCCCAGGTGTGGTCTGGGTGAAATGCAGAAGGCGAGCGGGGGATTGGGGAGGGGAAGCATCTGGAATCGCTCTGGTGTGTGAGCCAGCGGGAGCAGGCGCCTCCAGACCACCCCACACTTTCCATTGTCAGCGAGGTCACTAGCCCTAGCCCCCAGGCCTGGCGGAGACTCCTGCCCTCCCCCGTCCTCCCCGGCCTCAGCCCCAGACCCAGCAGAGCCCCCTCGGCTGCAGTTACATGGCACATGTGGATTTGTTACCAGCAAACACCCCCGGCTACACAGGAGCACACGCGTGTGTGGACAGGCCCACGGCTCCGGGCTCGCAGGAGCACACGCGTGTGTGGACAGGCCCACGGCTCCAGGCTCGCAGGAGCACACGCGTGTGTGGACAGGCCCACGGCTCCGGGCTCGCAGGAGCACACGCGTGTGTGGACAGGCACATGGCTCTGGGCCCGCAGGAGCACACGCGTGTGTGGACAGGCCCACGGCTCTGGGCCCGCAGGAGCACACGCGTGTGTGGACAGGCTCACGGCTCTGGGCCCGCAGGAGCACACGCGTGTGTGGACAGGCCCACGGCTCTGGGCCCGCAGGAGCACACGCGTGTGTGGACAGGCCCACGGCTCCGGGCCCGCAGGAGCACACGCGTGTGTGGACAGGCCCACGGCTCCGGGCCCGCAGGAGCACACGTGTGTGTGGACAGGCCCACGGCTCCGGGCCCGCAGGAGCACACGTGTGTGTGGACAGGCCCACGGCTCTGGGCCCGCAGGAACACACGCGTGTGTGGACAGGCCCACGGCCCGGGCACACAGGAGCACACGCATGTGTGGACAGGCCCACGGCCCTGCTCAGACTGTACCTGCCTGTGCCCATACACGCCCACAGCTCTGGCACAGCCAGCCGTGAGCGTGTCCACAAGCACACACGTGCCTGGGGCGTGTACGTGCGCCTACAGATACATGCGGGCACTCGCTCATGGCTGCACCTCAGGCACGTACCCCTGCCCATCCCCTCCCCCTCCCCCTTGGAGTCTGGACTTTGTCCCTGGGCCGGGGGCTCACTCTGGCCCCGCCCGGCAGCCTGGGGGGCTCTGGGAGGTTCGTTCGTTGCACGGGGGATCCAGACGCTCCCCCCCGGAGGTGATCAGCCGCTCCTGCAGAGAGCCGGGTCTGACAGAACCCCACCCCGGGCGCCTGCCTCCCCCCCGTGCCCCTGCCCCAGCCCCGGGGGTTCCCCTTGGGGTCTAGGGCCAGGGGTGGCCCACATGCCTTTGGCCTGGGTCTGGCGCGGCCAGCACAGCTGGTGGTTCCTGCCCACGCTGCTGTTTGCACTGAGCTCAGCCCTGTTTGCACGTTGACTGGGCTGAGGACTCCCTCCCGAATTCCCCTCCTAGCCTGGCGCTTCCGGCCTTTGGCTTGGGGCTGCTCCTTGCTGGGGGGAGGCACAACCCTCTCCGGTTAAAGCCCCGGCCCTCAGCACCACGCAGGACATCGCTGGCAGTGGGGGGGTGGGGGGAGAGATCTGCTCCACGCAGCCCCCCAGCATGAGTGAATTCAGCCTCCCCGTGGCCAGGTGGGCAGTGACCCTGCTCCCCACTTTACAGATGGGGAAACTGAGGCACAGAGAGGTCAGGGTCATCCAGTGAGTCAGCTGCACAGCGAGAGCTGGGCCGCAGGACGCCCGGGCCCTGGGGCTAGCCAGGAGGCATAGCTGGACTCTGCAGTGAGCCTCCAGGGAGGGGCCATGGGGCCAGTGGGACATGTGGGGGGGTAGAGGGGTGCAGGGGTGGGGGGATGGAGGGGGGTGCGGAGGTGGGGGGTGGAGGGACAGGTGTGGGGGTGGAGGGGTGCAGGGGTGGAGGGACATGTGGAGGGGTGCAGGGGTGGGGGGTTGGAGGGACATGTGCAGGGGTGTGGGGATGGAGGGGTGCAGGGGTGGGGGGTGGAGGGACAGGTGCAGGGGTATGGGGATGGAGGGGTGCAGGGGTGCGCGGGGGGTGGAGGGAGGGATGCTCTGATTTTCCTTTAGAGCAGTTGGTCCTCAGACTTCCCGTACCGGCACCCCAGTCACCCGGCAAGCCCCCCTTATAAATTAAAGCCCCATTTCTCATATTTCGCACTATTTTAAAGGCCGCATGTGGGGCCCTGTTCTTTCCAACGTCCGGACGGACCCTCTCTCCCCGCTCTCACCGGGAGGCTAACGCTCATTTTTATCAAATTACTGGTTCAAGCAGCAGAGCTGTTTTCTAAGGAGGCCGGTGCTGGGGCGGGGGGTGCCCAAGGGCTCTGCCACCCTCGCAGCTGCGCTGCCCAGCGGGGCGGCCGGAGAGCAGCGGCTGCGGGCCCCGTGCCCAGCCCCGAAGGCAGCGCAGACCCGCGGAAGTGCTGGAGGGCAACGCCATCCTGTGCCAGCCTCCCTTCTGCATGACGTTTGACCTTTGCTTTGGGGTGGCTGGGGGGGGGTGTTGTCTCCACAAGCCCCCCCCCCCCGGGGCGCCGCCCCTGCCTGGGTGCTGCCCGCTGAATTAGACATTACGGGGGGGTTGGGGCTCTCTGTGCTCTGGTCGCTCTGCGTTTTATGCATCCCTTCAGCTGCTGACCCCTCAACGCCCCGAACGCCGCCTGGGCCCCCCGAGCGCGCGACACTGCGATGGCCGGAGTCCCGCTCCTTAGCGGGGTGCGAAGGCAGCTCCATGCTGCGGGCGGGAGCGGGATCGCGGCGTTGCCCGCGTCCGAGACTCCGGGAATGCCCTGTCGCCTTGCGAAGGAAAGGGGGGTGCCCTTTCCCAAAACGCTGGATTTAAATGATACATTTCATAGCGGTTGCTCTCTGCTTCGTGCACGTGCTCGCGACCCCCACGTCACGCCCGTGTGACCCCCTGAGGGGTCGTGACCCCCAGGTTGAGGACCCCCGCGTTAGAGAATCCGGTCCCTTTGCCCAGCATCCCCGGGAGGTGCATCCTCTTACGTCAGAGCTGAGTTTGGTCCCAGGCGAGCCGTTGGGCCGTTCTCTGGCACTGGCTTTCACGCCCCCGGCCCTGCGCAGCGGGTGGCCCCTGGGCTCTGGGTGCTAGCGAGCCGTGACCGGACGGAAAAGGAGCCCTGCCCTCCCCTGCAGCCAGGAGCAGATCCAGCGCCATGTGTAAACGCGGATCGCAGCTGAAAGGGGATCGGGCCCCTCCCGCCTGCCCCCCGTGCAGTGCACAGCTGGTTTGGAGCTCCCAGTAAATCACAGTGCCGCAGCCAGCGAGCGCGGGATGGCGCGAGGGCAAAAGGCAGCCCCCAGAGCGGGCAGGAGTTAGGAAAGGAAATGGCTCGGGGGGTTGGGTTCTTTCCCCTACTTGCTTTTCTAAGCAAGGGGGTCACGGCTGCCCCAGTGCCTGGGGGAGGAGGGATTACAGCCAGGGCCTGTGTGACGAAGCGGGACTGTTCTTAATGTTTCCTCTGAATAGTGTGGGGGTGCCTCAGTTTCCCCTATGCAGCTCTTAAGTATCTGGGTGGTGGGATAAGGGTGTATGATCGTTGCAGAGCCCTAGAGGGCAGGTGTGTGCAGGGGTCTGGACACAGAAAATGGCTGACACCCTGTTTCCTGGCCACTGATGGCCTGGGCCCTTCCCCCCTGCAAGGTGAGAGCTAAAGGGTTGGAGAACAAAGGAATCCGGTGACCTCCTGGCCAGGGAAAGGGACAAAGCCCAGGGTGTGGGGGCTGGAGGGGGAGTCAGTTGGGGGCTGGCTGGGGACGTGGAGTGAAGTGCAGACGTGGTTGTACTTCCCCAGACCTGGGCCATGCCCAGGGAGCGCGGTGAGCTGGCCTGCCCTGGGCTCATGGCTTGTCAATTCAGTGCTGGCAAGTGAGCCACATCGGCAGCCCTGGACTCCATGGTCTCCCCTGGACCACAGACCACAGCACGTCAGGCCCAAGCCAGGCCCCCTAGGGAGGGTCCCCCTTGGAGCGAGAAATCTCACAGTCCTGCCCCTATCGTACTGATGCCCAGCAGCGAGGCATGGGAGACTGCGTCACCCAGTGGATAGAGCACTGGACTGGCGCTCAGGAGTCCTGGCACTGGCCTGCTGGGGGGCCTTGGACAAGTCACTGCACCAATCTGTGCCTCAGTTTCCCCTCTTCAAAATGGGGAGAATGCTCCTTCCCTCCTTGGTGAGGTTCTCTGGCTTGTGCTGGGCAAGTCGGACCAGATGGTTGCACCAGCCCCTTCCAGCTTAAGAGCCATCAGTGGCTTGTCCCCTGTCACCCCGGCCTCAGGGCTACGATGGCTACGGGCTGCCTGTGACCGCCCGTTATGGTGGCAGGGGAACCAGGCTGAGAGCGCCCCGCTTTCCTGTCATTGCCAGCTCCTCCGAGGGACTGTTCCAAGCTGGGCACGAGCACCGATCCTGGAGATCCGGGACATGCGGCTCTGCACCCACTTGCTGGCCCTGCCGCATGGGCGCCTGGCCTGCGACTCCCCTCTAGAGCCACCTGCCTGGTGCAGGGTGCAGCTGGGCAGACCAGAGAGGGCACATGGCCCTGGCACAGGGCGCTGGTCACCAGCTCATGCTACTGGTGACTAAACTATTAACCCTTGTGTGACGATGTGACGCAGCAGGGAGGGGGGAGTGTTGACCTGGGAATGTGCCCTGGGGACGGGAGACCTGAGAGCCTGTCACCTGAGCCAGGAGGGGGAGGGGGAGGTAACACCTCTGCCCAGGAATGTGGAGGGAGGCTGCAGCAGGGAACCTGCTCGGTGGGTTTAGTTTTCAGTTTGGGGCTGGGTGGAGGAACACAGGGAACCCCAGGGCTGGGGTCTAAGCTCCCTGCTCCCCCAGAAGGACTTCACTGAGGGGTCCTGGGTGTACCCACAAGCCCTGTTTTGGACTGTGTTCCTGTTGTCCAATAAACCTTCGGTTTTACTGGCTGGCTGAGAGTCTCAGTGAATCCCAGGAAGAGGGGTGCAGGGCCTGGACTCCCCCACACTCCGTGACAACTGGTGGCAGCGGTGGGATCTACTGCACCCCGTGAACGGCGCTTCCTGCAGTAAGTGACTGGGGAACAGTAAAACGAAGGGGGATTGACGGGGACCAGGCGTGCTGAAGATTCAGAGAGAGAGACGGTTTCAGGGGGCGGTTAACCCCTGGGAGTGTGTGACCAGAGAGAAGGACTTTTGCAGTAACAGGGTCCCCCGGGGGATTGCAGCGAGCGGTCCCAGGGGCGGAGGAGTCTGCAACTCGACCCTGGCAAAGAGGTGGTGGCCCCAGATCGGGTGGTGCCCAACACCTACCTGACCCTGACGGGGGTGGGCGGGACCCCATTTAAGGTGCCCGTGGCAAGGGTACACCTGAAATGGGGGGCCAAGGAGGGCCCCAAGGATGTGGGGGTACACCACCATTTGCCCACTGAAGTTTTGATGGGGGGAGACCTAGAGGACTGGCCAAGCGACCCCCAGACCGCCCTGGTTGTGACCCGTAGCCAGAGCCGGCGAGGGGCACTGCGACCTGACCCTGGGGAGGGTACCACACTGGAGGCGCGAGACCCTACTCGGGTGGGGAGGGAGCGCCGAGGGGCACGGCTCAGAGAGGCTGCGGCCTCAGACCTGGCCACGGAGGGGGAACCGGGCCCCATCCCTTCCCCAGCCGCTGAGTTCCAGGCCGAGTTGAGGAAAGATCCCTCCTTGCGGAAGCTCAGGGACCTGGCCGACCTCAGTGAGGGACGGACCATGAGGAGAGGCTGCCAGGAGAGGTTCCTGTGGGAGAAGGGGTTCCTGTACCGAGAATGGGCTCCCCCAGGGGAAGGGGAGTCCTGTGGGATCAGGAGGCAGCTGGTGGTCCCCCAGAAGTACCGCCGCAAGCTCCTGTCCCTGGCCCATGACATCCCCCTCGCAGGGCACCAGGGAATCCGGCGCACCCGGCAGAGGTTGCTACAGAACTTTTACTGGCCCGGGGTCTTTACCACCGTCCGGCAGTATTGCCGATCCTGTGACCCCTGTCAGAGGGTGGGGAAGGCCCGGGACAAGGGGAAAGCGGCGTTGAGACCTTTGCCCATCATAGAGGAGCCTTTCCAGAAGGTGGCCATGGACATCGTGGGGCCTCTCAGCAAGACGACCCGGTCGGGGAAGAAATACATTCTGGTGGTGGTAGATTTCGCCACCCGCTACCCCGAGGCAGTGCCCTTAGCTTCCATTGAAGCAGACACCGTGGCAGATGCGCTCCTGACCATTTTCAGCCGAGTGGGGTTCCCCAGGGAAGTCTTGACAGACCAAGGCTCCAACTTCATGTCGGCCCTGCTCCGGTGCTTGTGGGAGAAATGTGGGGTCCGGCATGACTGGGCCTCAGCGTATCACCCCCAGTCCAATGGGCTGGTGGAGAGGTTTAACGGGACGCTAAAGATGATGCTGAAAACCTTTATGAACCAGCACCCGCAGGATTGGGACAAGTACTTACCTCACCTGCTGTTCGCGTACAGGGAGGTGCCCCAGGAGTCTACCGGATTTTCGCCTTTCGAACTGTTATATGGAAGGAGGGTGAGGGGCCCCCTGGACCTGATGAGAGACGAGTGGGAGGGGAAGGCCACTCCCGATGGAGAGTCAGTGGTGGAGTATGTCCTGACCTTCCGAGAGAGACTGGCTGAACTCATGGGCCTGGCCAGGGAGAATCTGGCCAGAGCCCAGAGGAAGCAGAAGGTCTGGTATGACCGCACGGCGCGGGCCCGTGCCTACGCCACCGGGGATCAGGTGATGGTTCTCATCCCCGTGAGAAAGAACAAACTACAGGCCGCCTGGGAGGGCCCGTTCAAGGTCGTCAAGCAGCTCAATGAGGTAAACTATGTGGTGGAGCTGTCGAACCGGGCCCACCACCGCCGGGTGTACCATGTGAATATGATGAAGCCATATTATGCCAGGGGGAATGTGGTGTTAGCTGTGTGTGGTCAGTGGGAGGAGCAGGGAGATGACCCTTTAGTAGATCTATTCCCTGGGACCAGAGCTGGTTCCCCCCTGGAAACAATCCCCCTCTCGGATCAGCTCACCCCTGCCCAGCAAGCTGAGGTCAGGGGGGTGCTGCATCCGTACCGACAGCTGTTTTCCAACCAGCCTGGACGCACTAATCTGACTGTCCACCGGGTGCAGACAGGGTCGCACCCGCCGATAAGATGCTCCCCCTTCCGAGTCACAGGGAAAACTGCTCAGGACCTGGAAAGAGAGGTCCGGGACATGCTGGCTTTGGGGGTGATCCAGCCATCGGCCAGCCCTTGGGCCTCGCCGGTGGTGCTGGTCCCCAAAAAGGATGGGTCAGTCCGGTTCTGTGTGGACTATCGGAAGCTCAATGCCATCACTGTATCGGATGCCTACCCCATGCCCAGGCCGGACGAGCTCCTAGACAAGCTGGGAGGAGCTCGGTACCTTACCACCATGGACCTTACAAAGGGCTACTGGCAAGTGCCGCTGGATGCAGATGCCCGGCTGAAATCGGCCTTTATCACCCCTCTGGGGCTCTATGAGTTTCTGACCCTGCCTTTCGGCCTCAAGGGAGCGCCGGCCACCTTCCAGCGCCTGGTGGACCAGCTCCTGAGGGGGATGGAGAGTTTTGCCGTGGCGTATATTGACGACATCTGTGTCTTTAGCCAGACCTGGGAGGACCACGTGTCCCAGGTTAGACAAGTGCTGGACCGACTCCAGGGGGCTGGGCTGACTGTCAAAGCGGAGAAGTGCAAGGTGGGGATGGCTGAAGTATCTTACCTGGGCCATCGGGTGGGGAGCGGCCGCCTAAAGCCGGAACCGGCCAAGGTGGAGGTGATCAGAGACTGGCCCGCTCCCCACACCAAAAAGCAGGTCCAAGCCTTTATTGGGATGGCAGGATACTACCGAAGATTTGTGCCCCACTTTAGCGCCATAGCCACCCCCATCACTGAGCTATGCAAGAAGGGGAAGCCAGACAAGGTGGTCTGGACCGAGCAGTGCCAGGAGGCTTTCCGGGCGCTGAAGGAGGCTCTGGTCAGTGGCCCAGTTCTAGCAAACCCAGACTTTGACAAGCCCTTTGTGGTGTTCACCGACGCCTCCGACACGGGACTGGGGGCGGTGCTAATGCAGGAGGATGAAAAGGGGGAGAGACACCCCATCGTGTACCTGAGCAAGAAGTTGCTACCCCGGGAGCAACACTACGCGGCCATCGAGAAGGAGTGCCTGGCCATGGTGTGGGCCCTCAAGAAACTAGAGCCCTATCTCTTCGGGCGACACTTCACCGTCTACACCGACCACTCTCCCCTGACCTGGCTGCACCAGATGAAAGGAGCCAACGCCAAGCTCCTGAGGTGGAGCCTGCTCCTGCAGGATTACGACATGGACGTGGTCCACGTGAAGGGAAGTGCCAACCTGATAGCGGATGCGCTGTCCCGGAGAGGGGGCCCCGAACTTCCCCAGGTCACTGGTCACAGTGACCCCGCTCAGTTCAGTCTCGAAGGGGGGAGAGATGTGACGATGTGACGCAGCAGGGAGGGGGGAGTGTTGACCTGGGAATGTGCCCTGGGGACGGGAGACCTGAGAGCCTGTCACCTGAGCCAGGAGGGGGAGGGGGAGGTAACACCTCTGCCCAGGAATGTGGAGGGAGGCTGCAGCAGGGAACCTGCTCGGTGGGTTTAGTTTTCAGTTTGGGGCTGGGTGGAGGAACACAGGGAACCCCAGGGCTGGGGTCTAAGCTCCCTGCTCCCCCAGAAGGACTTCACTGAGGGGTCCTGGGTGTACCCACAAGCCCTGTTTTGGACTGTGTTCCTGTTGTCCAATAAACCTTCGGTTTTACTGGCTGGCTGAGAGTCTCAGTGAATCCCAGGAAGAGGGGTGCAGGGCCTGGACTCCCCCACACTCCGTGACACCTTGACAGCCTCAAGCGGGTTATCTCCGAGGCTGCCTCTTCTCTTGAGGCCCATTGCGGCCATTGCAAAGCCATTGTCATAGCTCCTACAGCCATAACCGGCTGTGTGTCACAGCCCCTACATTGCTAATTGTGACTGAGGATTCTCCCTTGGCTCAGCTGGCCTGTACTTTTAGAGCAGGAGGATGTGACTTCCAGCCCTGCTGCTGCAGGGAAAGTCAGAGTGGGTCTGCTGCAAGACATCCCCTTTGTGGGTAACAGCCCTGGACGAAGGGGTCCCCCCAGATTAGCATCACCTGCCAAGGGGGCACCCTGCAGATCAGCAACTGCCCCCAGCCAAGGGGGACCCCTGGAGACCGGCTCCACCAGACCCCGCCATGCCTGTTCCAAGCCCATGCTGGGGGAGTGGGCATGGAGGAGGTGGTATCTGGGAGCCAGGGTGGGCTCACACGCTTCGTTGGCTCTCAGGACCCCGTTTCGCCACACTCTGCGCCCAAGAGTTTAGTCTGCAGAGACCAGACAAAGGATGGGGGGAAACAGAGGGGCTCTCGCTCTGGGGCACCCAGCGGTTCAATGGCACAGACAGGCCTCGAACCCAGGTCCAGCCAGACCCCAGGCAGTTCCCTGCCCACAGGGCCACATTTCTGTAGTGGGCTGCAGGCCTGGCTCAGCACGAGCCAGCAATGCCCCGCCCATACATGGGGGGCAAACCCCAAGGCTTTTTACAACTCGTTCTACCTGTCACGCCCATAGCACTTCAGCCTCGTTCTGCAGATGGGGAAACTGAGGCTGGAGGGGGGCAATGCCCAGCTCGCGCAGCAGTGGAGTGGAGAGTGGAATCTAGTTCTTGCCTTAGCTATTAGGCCGCGCTGCCTCTCCTCATTTATTGCCAGGCTGAGGGCCGATCCGAGCCGGGGGTGGCACCCTCGCTCCACGTCCTCTGCCTTGGGAAATGCTTTCCCCGCTGCTCCCCTCTGGCCTAAGGTCGGGGCTCGGGGCCCCATTGTGCCAGGTGCTGGACACCGTGTAATGAAACCCCCTCTCCTGGCCCTCAGCCCGGTGCTTCCCCCAGCTTCGACTCCCTCCATCATGCACTCTGATTCCTGCCCCAGACTCCTCTCCCCTCGGAGCGATGGGGGACAAGGCGCCTGGATGGTGGCCCAGAGGACTCGCGTTTCCAGAGCCAGTGGCCCCGCGTTCTCGGCTGCAGCTGCTGAGCGCGGTGCAGCTGGGACGGTCCGCAAAGGCTCCTAGGAGCCTTTGCTCCAGTCCAGAGCAGCCAAAAGAGCTGAGCTGAGCGGCCAGTGCGCCCTGCGCCCGGCTCCTGTCCCTGGAGTGCTCGTGTGCGGCTGCCGGTCACCGCGCCCCGCGGAGGATGCTTGCCAAGCCCAGCCAGGAAGCAGCTGCCGTGCCATGGGCATGAGACACACTGGGGGGACGCTGCCGTCCGGAGAAGGGGGCTGGGGTCTCGTGCTCCTCTCGCGACGGCATCGCCGGACACTTTGCAGCAGGAGTCGCCGGTGAAGCAAGACACCAGGCAGGGCTAGCAAGCTGATACATGGCTCGGATGACGTGTGGCCCGCAGAGCTTGTGAACAGCGAGGTCTTGGTGTGTTCGCATTCCCAAAGGAGGGGCAGGATGCTGGCCTGTCCTCGGGGCGCTGAGCCCCTCCTCTGCAGCCCTGAGCACCCTCGGAAGACCCCCGGCAGGGCCAGACCGCGCCTGGGTGGAGTTTGGACAAGGACGGGTTGGATCATTCGTTTCAGCCTTTACTTACCTGCCCAGCCCCACTTTGTGGCTCTGACTCCTCGCCCTGCGGAGTAGCTGCTATGAACGCATCGGGGGTGGGCATGTCCCAGAGCTGCCAAGCCCGGGGCTGCGTTGAGAGTGACGTATGCAAATTATGGCATGAGCTGTTTTGCATATTTGCAAATAATGCGTGTAGCCACCACCTGCAGCGCAGGGGCACCCTGGGCTGCCCCAGGCAGCACGAGCGGGACGGGGTGGGAAAGCCGGTGCTGGGGGGCGAGGTGGCTGGGATCAGAATCCGTTCACTGGACAAACTCACGTGGGCTCAGGAATATCCCTGCCAACCTCATCCAGCAGCTGCTAATGCTACACGCTGGCCCTAGCCAGACTGGGCCAGCCCCGAGCTCCAGCTAGCCCCAGGGCCGCTCGCCGACGGGCAGGGCCAGGGGCTGCAGAGGCAGGTGTCAAAACCTGGCAGTGGCAGATGGGGGATAATTAGGGCTCCTCTGGGCTCTAATAGTCAGAGGTTGCTTTAAACCCTGAAGTGTGAGGGTTAAATCCCTACCAACATTTTATCGTCATTAGTTCTGGGGAGTCTTTTTATCCACAGGTATGTCTAGTCCCTATTTGAATTGTGCCAAGTTCTTGGCCGACAATGAAATCCTGTGGCAGAGAGTTCCACAGGCTAAATCTCGCTGTGTGAAAAAGTGTTTCCTTGTACCAGTTTTGAATTTCCCACCTTTCAATTCCATTGACTGTCCCCTCGTTCTTGTGTTAGGAGATGGGGGAAGGGAAGCCCCGATTCCGTTCTCCAGCCAAGACGTAATTTTAAAGATTTTTATCATTTCCCCTCTTCATCGTCTTCTTCCTAAGGTAACAAGCCCAGTCTTGTCAATCTCGCTTCGTAGGAGAGTTTTCCGGGCCCTTGATCATTCTCATCACTCTTCTCCGAACCCCCTCTAGCTCTGCAATATCCTTTTGGAGATGGGGAGCCCACTCTGGTTCCCAGATGGAGACCACCACAGAGTCATACAAGGCTGTTTGAATATTCTCTGTATGATTCATCGTCCCATTCCTTATTCATTGCAGCTGGACCTGAACCAAGTCAGGCCGGAGTAGTGCTTGAATGAGGAGAACCCAGGGCTGTTGGAGGGTGGGGTTGGCTAACTCAGGAGAGCGCGTTCCCCCATCACAGTCCCCTGTGTCTCACTGCGGTGCAAAGAGGTGCTACCTTTCAGCAGAGTGTAAAAGCTCAACACCTCCTTTAGTGATGCCGTGTTCCCTCTGGCCTCCTCCCCACTGTTCTGGCTCAGTGCTGGTCTGTGTAATGAAATCACTCCAGGCCCTGCACCCCTCTTCCTGGCATTCACTGAGACTCTCAGCCAGCCAGTAAAACCGAAGGTTTATTGGACAACAGGAACACAGTCCAAAACAGAGCTTGTGGGTACACCCAGGACCCCTCAGTCAAGTCCTTCTGGGGGAGCAGGGAGCTTAGACCCCAGCCCTGGGGTTCCCTGTGTTCCTCCACGCAGCCCCAAACTGAAACTAAACCCCCCCAGCAGGTTCCCTGCTGCAGCCTCCGTCCACATTCCTGGGCAGAGGTGTCACCTCCCCCTCCCCCTCCTGGCTCAGGTGACAGGCTCTCAGGTCTCCCGTCCCCAGGGCACATTCCCAGGTCAACACTCCCCCCTCCCTGCTGCGTCACATCGTCACATCTCTCCCCCCTTCGAGACTGAACTGAGCGGGGTCACTGTGACCAGTGACCTGGGGAAGTTCGGGGCCCCCTCTCCGGGACAGCGCATCTGCTATCAGGTTGGCCCTTCCCTTCACGTGGACCACGTCCATGTCGTAATCCTGCAGAAGCAGGCTCCACCTCAGGAGCTTGGCGTTGGCTCCTTTCATCTGGTGCAGCCAGGTCAGGGGAGAGTGGTCGGTGTACACGGTGAAGTGTCGCCCGAAGAGATAGGGCTCTAGTTTCTTGAGGGCCCACACCATGGCCAGGCACTCCTTCTCGATGGCCGCGTAGTGTTGCTCCCGGGGTAGCAACTTCTTGCTCAGGTACACGATGGGGTGTCTCTCCCCCTTTTCATCCTCCTGCATTAACACCGCCCCCAGTCCCGTGTCGGAGGCGTCGGTGAACACCACAAAGGGCTTGTCAAAGTCTGGGTTTGCCAGAACCGGGCCACTGACCAGAGCCTCCTTCAGCGCCCGGAAAGCCTCCTGGCACTGCTCGGTCCAGACCACCTTGTCTGGCTTCCCCTTCTTGCATAGCTCAGTGATGGGGGTGGCTATGGTGCTAAAGTGGGGCACAAATCTTCGGTAGTATCCTGCCATCCCAATAAAGGCTTGGACCTGCTTTTTGGTGTGGGGAGCGGGCCAGTCTCTGATCACCTCCACCTTGGCCGGTTCCGGCTTTAGGCGGCCGCTCCCCACCCGATGGCCCAGGTAAGATACTTCAGCCATCCCCACCTTGCACTTCTCCGCTTTGACAGTCAGCCCAGCCCCCTGGAGTCGGTCCAGCACTTGTCTAACGTGGGACACGTGGTCCTCGCAGGTCTGGCTAAAGACACAGATGTCATCAATATACGCCACGGCAAAACTCTCCATCCCCCTCAGGAGCTGGTCCACCAGGCGCTGGAAGGTGGCTGGCGCTCCCTTGAGGCCGAAAGGCAGGGTCAGGAACTCATAGAGCCCCAGAGGGGTGATAAAGGCCGATTTCAGCCGGGCATCTGCATCCAACGGCACTTGCCAGTAGCCCTTTGTAAGGTCCATGGTGGTAAGGTACCGAGCTCCTCCCAGCTTGTCTAGGAGCTCGTCCGGCCTGGGCATGGGGTAGGCATCAGATACAGTGATGGCATTGAGCTTCCGATAGTCCACACAGAACCGGACCGACCCATCTTTTTTGGGGACCAGCACCACCGGTGAGGCCCAAGGGCTGGCCGATGGCTGGATCACCCCCAAAGCCAGCATGTCCCGGACCTCTCTTTCCAGGTCCTGAGCAGTTTTCCCTGTGACTCGGAAGGGGGAGCATCTTATCGGCGGGTGCGACCCCGTCTGCACCCGGTGGACAGTCAGATTAGTGCGTCCAGGCTGGTTGGAAAACAGCTGTCGGGACGGATGCAGCACCCCCCTGACCTCAGCTTGCTGGGCAGGGGTTAGCTGATCCGAGAGGGGAATTGTTTCCAGGGGGGAACCAGCTCTGGTCCCAGGGAACAGATCTACTAAAGGGTCATCTCCCTGCTCCTCCCACTGTCCACACACGGCCAACACCACATTCCCCCTGGCATAATATGGCTTCATCATATTCACATGGTACACCCGGCGGTGGTGGGCCCGGTTCGACAGCTCCACCACATAGTTTACCTCATTGAGCTGCTTGACGACCTTGAAAGGGCCCTCCCAGGCGGCCTGTAGTTTGTTCTTTCTCACGGGGATGAGAACATCACCTGATCCCCGGTGGCGTAGGCCCGGGCCCGCGCCGTGCGGTCATACCAGACCTTCTGCTTCCTCTGGGCTCTGGCCAGATTCTCCCTGGCCAGGCCCATGAGTTCAGCCAGTCTCTCTCGGAAGATCAGGACATACTCCACCACTGACTCTCCATCGGGAGTGGCCTTCCCCTCCCACTCGTCTCTCATCAGGTCCAAGGGGCCCCTCACCCTCCTTCCATATAACAGTTCAAACGGCGAAAATCCGGTAGACTCCTGGGGCACCTCCCTGTACGCGAACAGCAGGTGAGGTAAGTACTTGTCCCAATCCTGCGGGTGCTGGTTCATAAAGGTTTTCAGCATCATCTTTAGCGTCCCGTTAAACCTCTCCACCAGCCCATTGGACTGGGGGTGATACGCTGAGGCCCAGTCATGCCGGACCCCACATTTCTCCCACAAGCACCGGAGCAGGGCCGACATGAAGTTGGAGCCTTGGTCTGTCAAGACTTCCCTGGGGAACCCCACTCGGCTGAAAATGGTCAGGAGCGCATCTGCCACGGTGTCTGCTTCAATGGAAGCTAAGGGCACTGCCTCGGGGTAGCGGGTGGCGAAATCTACCACCACCAGAATGTATTTCTTCCCCGACCGGGTCGTCTTGCTGAGAGGCCCCACGATGTCCATGGCCACCTTCTGGAAAGGCTCCTCTATGATGGGCAAAGGTCTCAACGCCGCTTTCCCCTTGTCCCGGGCCTTCCCCACCCTCTGACAGGGGTCACAGGATCGGCAATACTGCCGGACGGTGGTAAAGACCCCGGGCCAGTAAAAGTTCTGTAGCAACCTCTGCCGGGTGCGCCAGATTCCCTGGTGCCCTGCGAGGGGGATGTCATGGGCCAGGGACAGGAGCTTGCGGCAATACTTCTGGGGGACCCCCAGCTGCCTCCTGATCCCACAGGACTCCCCTTCCCTTGTGGGAGCCCATTCTCGGTACAGGAACCCCTTCTCCCACAGGAACCTCTCCTGGCAGCCTCTCCTCATGGTCCGTACCGCCCTGAGGTCGGCCAGGTCCCTGAGCTTCTGCAAGGAGGGATCTTTCCTCAACTCGGCCTGGAACTCAGCGGCTGGGGAAGGGATGGGGCCCGGTTCCCCCTCCGTGGCCAGGTCTGAGGCCGCAGCCTCTCTGAGCCGTGCCCCTCGGCGCTCCCTCCCCACCAGAGTAGGGTCCTGCGCCTCCGGTGTGGTACCCTCCCCAAGGTCAGGGCGCAGTGCCCCTCACCGGCTCTGGCTATGGGTCACAACCAGGGCGGTCTGGGGGTCGCTTGGCCAGTCCTCTAGGTCTCCCCCCATCAAAACTTCAGTGGGCAAATGGTGGTGTACCCCCAAATCCTTGGGGCCCTCCTTGGCCCCCCATTTCAGGTGTACCCTTGCCACGGGCACCTTAAATGGGGTCCCGCCCACCCCCGTCAGGGTCAGGTAGGTGTTGGGCACCACCCGATCTGGGGCCACCACCTCGGGCCGGGCCAGCATCACCTCCGCCCCCGTATCCCAGTATCCATTGACCTTCCTCCCATCCACCCCCAGGGGAACAAGGCACTCTCTCCGGAGGGACAGCCCCGCGCCCACCCTGTAAACCGAGCACCCTGAGTCCGGAGCATCCGGCCCTCTGGCGGAGCTGGCCAGGGGTACTCTTCCCTCCTGCGCAGGTGGTAAACTGGTAGCCCCCCTTTCCTGGGTCGTCTGCCCCTCGTCCAGCTGAGTCCCTACCCAGTTAACCCTGGGTAGGTTGGGTCTGCTCAGTTTGTCCCTGAGCCCGGGGCACTGGGTCCGTACGTGGCCTCTCTGGCCACAGTGATAGCAGCTCAGGTCACGTTGGTCCCCTTGAGCGGGTCGGAGGGGCCCGACGCCAGGCGTTCCCCTTTGGAGGGGGTTCTCCCTATTTCCCCGCTGGGAGGTCCCAGGGTGACTCTCTCTCTGCAGCGGGGGGAGCCTGTTCTTTTGGGACTCCTCCCTGCTACCCCCTGACCGACTGTTCCCAAACTCGTCGGCCAGCTGCCCTGCATGCTGGGGGTTGGCGAGCTTTTTGTCCACCAGCCACAGCCTCAGGTCGGAAGGGCACTGTTCATACAGGTGCTCCAGTACAAACAGGTCAAGCAGGTCCTCTTTAGTTTGGGCCCCCGCTGTCCACTTGCGGGCATATCCCTGCATCCTGTTGACCAGTTGTAGGTAGGTGACCTCAGGCGTTTTACGCTGACTCCGGAACCTTCTCCGGTACATCTCGGGGGTCAGCCCAAACTCACGGAGCAGGGCCTGTTTGAACAGTTCATAGTCCCCTGCCTCCGCCCCTGTCATCCGGCTGCACACCTCCACGGCTTTGGGGTCCAGTAAGGGGGTGAGGAACTGGAGCCTGTCTGCAGGGTCAACCCTATGCATCTCGCAGGCATTCTCAAAGGCCGTCAGGAAGCTATCTATGTCCTCCCCGTCCTTCCGCTGGGCCAGGAAGCACTTGTCAAAGCTCCTTGCAGTCTTGGATCCCCCCTCACTCACCGCAGCCGGGGCCCCACTGCTCCTCAGCCTGGCCAGCTCCAGTTCATGCTGTCTTTGTTTCTCCTTCTCCTGATGTTCCCTCTCCTTCTCCTCCTGCTCATGTTGACGTTGTTTTTCATGATCCTCCAGCTCCCTCATTTTCATCTCCCTCTCCCATTCCAGCCGCATCCGCTCCAGGGATGGGGAGCTCCGCCGGGAGGATCCCCTGCTGGCTGCTGGGGTCAGGGTGCCCTCGGTATTCGCTGGGCTTCCCCCAACCCCTCCCCCAGGCATAGGTAGGAAGGGTCTCGGGATGCCCTCGGCAGCAGTCTGACCCCTCCCAGCCTGGTCAGGCCCCAGGGCCCACGCTGCATCCCCCGGGCGGCTTCCCTCCGGGACAGGGATCAGATCATCCAAGCGATCCCTCTCCTCCAACTGGGCAATCAGCTGTTCCTTGGTGGACCTCCTGATGTGCAGCCCCCTCTGCCTGCACAGCTCCACCAGGTCGCTCTTAAGGCGTTTAGCGTACGTCTCCCTGCTGGCCACTAGCAGGCCGGGCAGCTGTCCACGGTTTCCAGGAGAAGCCCCTAGTGTGCCAGTCCTTCTTGAGGTCACCACCTCTTTGCCAGGGTTGAGCTGCAGACTCCTCCGCCCCTGGGACCGCTCGCTGCAATCCCCCGGGGGACCCTGTTACTGCAAAAGTCCTTCTCTCTGGTCACACACTCCCAGGGGTTAACTGCCCCCTGGAACCGTCTCTCTCTGAATCTTCAGCACACCTGGTCCCCGTCAATCCCCCTTCGTTTTACTGTTCCCCAGTCACTTACTGCAGGAAGCGCCGTTCACGGGGTGCAGTAGATCCCACCGCTGCCACCAGTTGTCACGGAGTGTGGGGGAGTCCAGGCCCTGCACCCCTCTTCCTGGGATTCACTGAGACTCTCAGCCAGCCAGTAAAACCGAAGGTTTATTGGACAATAGGAACACAGTCTAAAACAGAGCTTGTGGGTACACCCAGGACCCCTCAGTCAAGTCCTTCTGGGGGAGCAGGGAGCTTAGACCCCAGCCCTGGGGTTCCCTGTGTTCCTCCACCCAGCCCCAAACTGAAACTAAACCCACCCAGCAGGTTCCCTGCTGCAGCCTCCGTCCACATTCCTGGGCAGAGGTGTCACCTCCCCCTCCCCCTCCTGGCTCAGGTGACAGGCTCTCAGGTCTCCCGTCCCCAGGGCACATTCCCAGGTCAACACTCCCCCCTCCCTGCTGCGTCACATCGTCACACACCTCCTTTAGTGATGCCGTGTTCCCTCTGGGCTCCTCCCCACTGTTCTGGCTCAGTGCTGGTCTGTGTAATGAAATCAGGCCTCTCCTCCCGCGCACATTCTCCAAGACCAGAGTGGCTCTCCTGGTTTTATCTCAAGTCTCAGGGGAGTTGGTGTTTTCCAAAAAGCCCCAGCTCCTGGAGGCATGTGATTCAGTAGGAACATGATGGCTCCAAACCCAGAAGGCACGGGGAAAAACACTGATTGATTGGCTTTGTCATGGGACATCTGCTCACGTTTTGCTCCCCACAGTCCTTTGCACTCCTACCCCAGAATCCTTTGTGCTGCTTCAACCCAGCAGGCCAGAAATACAGCAACACAGAATGATGTTATTTTGTATTAATTCGTTGGCTGGAAATAACGAATACTGGCTGTTAGCTCGTGGATTTACCTGGGAGGTAATTTCACATGAAGAAACGGACTGAGAATGTGTTCAAGAGCCAGGAACTCCTGGGTTCTGATCCCCTCTCTGACACTGATTTCCTCTGTTACATAACTGATCTGTGCCTCAGTTTCTCTATCTATAAAATGGGGACAGTAAATGTTACTGACCTGCCTTGGGAGCGCTCTGTGCATTAAGGGTTTAATTTTGTAAAAGTGCAGAATGTTCTTATCTCACTGAAACTGCACAATCCCTGATGATGAACCCTTGACAATGTAAAATACACAGGGTTTTTTAAAAAAATTCCATGTTGTTCATATCAATTCGCTATTCATAGCTGGGGCAGTTCTGAGTGAAAGGGAAGGTCAAGGGGTGGTTTGATCACAGCCTCCAGGTGTCTACTTGGGGAAGAGAATTTGCGAATTGGCTCTTCAGTCGAGCAGACAAAGGTCTAACAAGATCCAGTGGCTGGAAGTTGAAGCGAGACCGGTTCAGACTGGAAATAAGGGATGCATTTTTAGCTGTGAAGGTAATTAACCATAGGAACAACTTACCACCAGGTCTTACCAAGGGTCATGGTGGATTCTCCATCCCTGGCAACTTTTCAATCAAGACTGGCTCTTTTACTACAAGATCTGCTCTGGGGTTTTTCCCGGGAAGCCCTGTGTTTTTCGGAGGTCGGACTAGGCAATCAGCGTCTTCCTCTCTGGCCTCGGCGCCTGTGAATGGCTGGGTGGTGAGCGTGGCCGTTTCAGAAGTACAAACAGTGAAAAGAAACAACACGACCCAACAGCCACGTGGTCTTTATAAGTGTGGTTTCAAAACCAGGAGAACACAAGTGGAAAACAGCTAAGACTATGGTCAGGCGTTAAACTAAGTATAAAATTCTGTACTTAAATGTGCGAAGGATCGGAGACGGGTGTTTCGAAGGGGGCAGGAGGGGAGGGCGGGTTAAGTTTGACCAAAGATTTGTTATTTTTCCAAGACTTACCCAGTGAAACCCCGACGACGGTGTAGATGGAGGCTTTTCTTTGATGCCCACTGTCAACCGCAGGCTTCCCGCGCTCCCTGGGCCGTGCTAGGTTACAGGAGATTCAATAAGCCGGCTCGTAGCAGTTTGGAAAGTTCCCTTCGGAATCCGCCAGGACGGACAGTTTTGTTTCCAGGGCAAGTTTAGGGGCTGTCGAAAGTCTTGTCTAAATCTCCCGCCCCCACCCCGGAGAGCTCCGCGCTTTGGAGTCGCGAGGCTGAGGCTGGTGCTCCCATGTGGGGGTCAGAGTTTGGGGGGGACATGGCCCCCATGCAGCGGGTGCACTGTGCTAAGCAGCTGAGGGGACACGTGAAGCCACAGCCCCCACCCCAGCTCCACAAGCCTAATCCCGGCCCAGTGTGGCGGGGAGGCCATGGGGGGTGGGCTGGAGAGTGACCCTGCCCCTCGCTCACCCCGCAGCGATGGCTTCTGTCCCATGGGGCGGGACCCGGCTCCCCACTCCAGGCGTTGTGACCTCTGTCATGTCCCTTTCCAAGCCCTTCCCCAACTTCCCCCCCATCCCCGGGGCTCCTCTCTGCATCGGGCTGGGAGAAGCAGATATCGGGTTTTGCACCCTTTGATTCATGATTTCTGTGGGTGGGGTCGGTCTCACAGTCTCTCTGCCGAGCCCACGGCGCTGACTGAGGTTGGCGTTGGTTTTGTGTGCGTGGCTGGAGCAGTGTGACCACGCCGGGGCTCTGCCCTCCGCTGCGGAGACCAGCGAGGCGAGGCTGGCTGCCGGGAGTGTCCGGCAGTTCCTGGAGTTCACTTTCTTTTCCAGCTTCTCGCTGGGCTCTTGGCGTGTTGCCATTGACTCACTGGAACTTGGGCAAGTTGCTTCCCCCCGCTGTCAAATGTGGGCCCCACCTTTGGAACGTCTGCTGAGACGTAGGGGGGCAACCTCCTGAGAACGGCCAGACCGGGTCAGACAAATGGTCCATCCAGCTCAGCATCCTGTCTGCCAGCACTGGCCAGGTACCTCAGAGGGAATGAACAGAACAGACAGTTAACGACTGTCAGCTAGTCCCAGCCTCTGGCAGTTAAGGGTTTAGGGACACCCAGGGCATGGTTTTGTGTCCCTGCCCTTCCTGGCTAAGAGCCATTGATGGACCATCCTCCAGGAACTTATCTAGCAATTTTTTGAACCCCATTATAGTCTTGGCCTTCACAACATCCTCTGGCAAGGAGTTCCACAGGTTGACTGTGCAGAGTGTGAAGAAATACTTCCTTTTGTGTGTTTTAAACCTGCTGCCTATTAATTTCATTGGGTGACCCCTAGTTCTTGTGTTATGAGAAGGAGTAAATAACACTTCTTTATTTACTTTCTCCACCCCAGTCATGAGTTGAAAGATCTCAGCCATATCCCCCCGAAGTCATCTCTTTTCCAAGCTGAAAAGTCCAAGTCTTATTAATCTTCCTACAGAAGCCATTCCAGACCCCTTATTATTTTTGTTGCCCTTTTCTGAACCTTTTCCAGTTCCAATATATCTTTTTTGAGATGGGGCGACCACATCCGCACGCAGTATTCAAGGTGTGGGTGTACCATGGATGTATACAGTGGCAATATGATATTTTCTGTCTTATTCTCTACCCCTTTCCTGATGATTCCCAACATTCTGTTCGCTTTTCGGACGGCCGCTGCACACTGCGTGGATGTTTTCAGAGAACTCCCCACAATGACTCCGAGATCTCTCTCTCTCGAGTGGGAACAGCCAATTTAGACCCCATCATTGTGTATGGATAGACCCTGGTGTCTGTGCTGAGCCTCAGCAATGATCATTGTTCTTATCTGGCCCCCTTGCTGCAGTCTGGGCAGCAGGGTGGTTCTGAGAGGAGCTGCGGCACAGGGAGGCTAAGGGACTGGCCCAAGGTCACACAGGCAGTCAGTGGCAGAGCAGGGACTTGACTCCAGGTCTCGCAGGTTCCCCACTCGTACCCGTGCCACGGGGCCACCCTTCCCTCCACAGCCTGGGCCAGGCCTACAGGGGCTGAGAGGCTGTGTCTGGGCCCCCGGCCCCTGTGTGCCATCAGGCAGTGCCCGGGCACCACGGCGCAGGCTGGGAGGGGAAGCCCCAGGGGGAATGTGGTGCTGCTATTCCAGTTCTTGAGGCTGGTAGAGCCGTGGAGGCCAGCACCAGGGGAGCAGTTGCCTCCCGGACCCCCAGCAGGCTGCCTGCTCTTCCCTGGTTGGGCCGCAGACCACCCCGTGTGAGCCGGGAGCACCCTGCCCCACGCTGCGGTGACAGGGCTGGGAACCAGCGAGTCGCAGCTCCCCCAGACATGGCCAGGGGCTAGCGCTCTGAGGGCCCAATCCTGCTCCCCTCCAGGGTCTTTTCCCAGGGGCTCCCAAGGGAGCAGCCTCAGGATCTCCGGCACTTCCCAAGGTGGCTGGGCGTTTCCTTCTGCTGGGAGAGGGTTTCCCCAAAGCCCGGTGCTGCTGGGACTGGGCTCAGCCTCTTCCATCCCCCTCCCCCCGCCGCAGGCTGTGCCCCCCCCCCCAGCGTGAGAGCCCCTGTCCTAGAACAACCACAGGGCCTGTCAGGCGCGGGGGGCGAAGCTGAGCTCCCCGGCTGTGACGTTACTGACTTGAACTGGGACCGTATAGATCATTGTTGCAACCAAGATCCTGTAGTGGCACCAAATCTTATATAAAGGGGGTCAAATGAGGTGTCTCAGACAAGGTGATGGTTTGCTGGTTATGATGATGCTGTCTGTCTGTGGGTATCATTTTTGTAGTTGAAGTTACGAACATTGGCTCTACACTGTCTGTAGTTCAAACTTGTGCTGTGCTTCTGGGTGACACCCCAGACAAGTTGGCGTCAGCTCTGCCTAGCCTGCTGGGTGGCCCGTTAAGGACCATCAGCGACACAACTGACCCACTGAGAGAAGGCAGACACACCTGGGGACTCAGCCAGGTGTGCAGGGACCTGCCTAGGGACAGAACTCTGAGGTGTTTCCAGGCCATGGGATGGGCAGCTTGTCTTTGGGACAAAGAAAGAGAGACCACATGGCAAGAGACTATAAAAAGCTGCGGCAGCTCCTCCATCTGGTCTTCAGTCCTGCTTCCGACCTCTGGAGGGACTTTGCTACACGGAAGCTTTGAACAAAGGACTGAAGGACCCCTCCCAGCTGGGGATGTTCTCCAGAGACGGGATTTGAACCTGCTGTTTATTCCATCGCTGCTGCGAGCCTGAACCAAGAACTTGGCCATGACTGGATGTCATTGATTCCATATAACCCATTCTCGCTCTCGTCTCTCTCTTTTTCCTTTTATGAATAAACCTTTAGATTTTAGATTCGAAAGGATTGGCAACAGCGTGATTTGTGGGTAAGATCTAACTTGTGTATTGACCTGGGTCTGGGACTTGGTCCTTTGGGGTCGAGGGAACCTTTTTTCTTTTACTGGGGTATTTGGTTTTCATAACCATCTGTCCCCATAACGAGGGGCACTGGTGGTGAAACTGGGAAACTGGGGTGTCTAAGGGAATTGCTTGTGTGATTTGTGGTTAGCCAGTGGGGTGAGACCAAAGTCCTCTCTGTCTGGCTGGTTTGGTTTGCCTTGGGGTGCACAGAAACCCCAGCCTTGGGCTGTAACTGCCCTGCTCGAAGCAATTTGTCCTGAATTGGCACCTCTCTGTTGGGTCCCGCCAGAACCAGCCTCGTTACACTGGCACATCTGGGCCCTGCTGGGGGAGTCCCAGAAGGCTCCGATGCCAGACTCAGGGTAAGAGCCAAGGACCCCCAAGTCTTTGGCATTGCAACACGTGTGTTGCTCACTTGAGCTAAAGGAGTCGCTCTGTTAGCTGCTAGCAGTAGGAGGCTCTTATCCAATCTGAGCTGCGGCTACTGATCCAGCTGCAATGACTCATTTCCGGGCTAGTGATTTTCTGATTGGTGTTACGGGTAGCATCTAGCGCAGTGGTACCGGGTGCTCATTGCACATGGGCCACCCCGGGGCCCTGCAGGGGGAGAGATTGTCTCTTCTGCACGGTTTTCACTGTAGCTTGTGCAAAGAGCTGGGGGGAATCTGACCCCAGAGGCTGGCACCAGGCCATGCACCCTGATTTTGGTTCTGCAACCCGCCCTCTACAGGCCAGTCAGCCTCACCTCAGTCCCTGGAAAAATCATGGAGCAGGTCCTCAAAGAATCAATTCTGAAGCACTTAGAGGCGAGGAAAGTGATCAGGAACAGTCAGCATGGATTCACCAAGGGCAAGTCATGCCTGACTAATCTAATTGCCTTCTATGACGAGATAACTGGCTCTGTGGATGAGGGGAAAGCGGTGGACGTGTTATTCCTTGACTTGAGCAAAGCTTTTAACACAAAAAGAAAAGGAGTACTTGTGGCACCTTAGAGACTAACCAATTTATTTGAGCATAAACTTTCGTGAGCTACAGCTCACTTCATTGGATCCGATGAAGTGAGCTGTAGCTCACGAAAGCTTATGCTCAAATAAATTGGTTAGTCTCTAAGGTGCCACAAGTCCTCCTTTTCTTTTTGCGAATACAGACTAACACGGCTGTTACTCTGAAACCTTTTAACACAGTCTCCCACAGTATTCTTGCCAGCAAGTAAAAGAAGTATGGGCTGGATGAATGGACGATAAGGTGGATAGAAAGCTGGCTAGATTGTCGGGCTCAACGGGTAGTGATCAATGGCTCCATGTCTAGTTGGCAGCCGGTGTCAAGTGGAGTGCCCCAAGGGTCGGTCCTGGGGCCGGTTTTGTTCAATATCTTCATAAATGATCTGGAGGATGGTGTGGATTGCACCCTCAGCAAGTTTGCAGATGACACTAAACTGGGAGGAGAGGTAGATACACTGGAGGGTAGGGATAGGATACAGAGGGCCCTAGACAAATTGGAGGATTGGGCCAAAAAAAATCTGATGAGGTTCAATAAGGATAAGTGCAGGGTCCTACACTTAGGATGGAAGAATCCAATGCACCGCTACAGACTAGGGACCGAATGGCTAGGCAGCAGTTCTGCGGAAAAGGACCTAGGGGTGACAGTGGACGAGAAGCTGGATATGAGTCAACAGTGTGCTGTTGTTGCCAAGAAGGCCAATGGCATTTTGGGGTGTATAAGTAGGGGCATTGCCAGCAGATCGAGGGACATGATCGTTCCCCTCTATTCGACACTGGTGAGGCCTCATCTGGAGTACTGTGTCCAGTTTTGGGCCCCACACTACAAGAAGGAGGTGGAAAAATTGGAAAGCGTCCAGCGGAGGGCAACAAAAGTGATTAGGGGGCTGGGGCACATGACTTATGAGGAGAGGCTGAGGGAACTGGGATTGTTTAGTCTGTGGAAGAGAAGAGTGAGGGGGGATTTGATAGCTGCTTTCAACTACCTGAAGGGATGAAGCTCGGCTGTTCTCAGTGGTGGCAGATGACAGAACAAGGAGCAATGGTCTCAAGTTGCAGTGGGGGAGGTTTAGGTTGGATATTAGGAAAAAAATTTTCACTAGGAGGGTGGTGAAACACTGGAATGCGTTACCTAGGGAGGTGGTGGAATCTCCATCCTTAGAGGTTTTTAAGGCCTGGCTGGTCACAGCCCTGGCTGGGATGATTTAGTTGGGGTTGGTCCTGCTTTGAGCTGGGGGTGGGACTAGAACCTCCTGAGGTCCCTTCCCACCCTGAGCTTCTCTGATTCTAGGATTCTGGTTGGGGGTGCTGGGACCCAGCCTCCTCCTTCAGCCATGTCACTAATTGGCACCGTAACAAACCCACGGCTTGTGAGACTCACCGTCTGTCACTGTGCTGGACCCCAAGGTGGCAGGGGGGACACAGAACTCAGCTCCCCCTTCTCCCAGAACACAGTGACTCTCCTCGAACTAAAGGAGAATCTCCATGAGCAGTGTAGGGACTTTGACACACAATAGAGCAGTTGTGATTCCATCCAGCAGAGGGCAGTGGTGACAAGCTCACGCCAGCCCATTCCTTACAGTACGGGTGCCCTGAGGGGCTCAGACATCAGCCCCTGGCCGCAGGTGCTGGAGGGTGAAGCGGAGGACCTGGGGCAGCAACAAACACGTCGGACGATGGCATCACGGGGGCGGGTTCTGCGTATCGTGGCAACGTAAGCACCCGGTGCAAACCCAGCGCGGCTCTCAGGGTGCTGGAGAGCCGGCTCTGCCGCCCACGCGGGCGCCCCATCACGGAGCGGGGGGGGTAGCAGGCCGGCTGGATCCAACGCCGTGTGCTGGAAGGTGCTGGCGGAGCGCCCCTCCCTGCGCGCTCAGACGTGGGGCGATGGGAGTGGTGGGCCGGGGGGCCAGGGAATGGCTGGAGATTCTGCTCGCCCGCCGCGTGGGGCTGGGCTCCGATGTTACGCAGCTCCCCGGGGCAGGGGGCCCCCTCCGCCGGACCCTGCGGGTTCTGCTCACAGACAGGCCCCAGAGAACCCGCTGGGTCTGAAACGTCTCACACGCGGGGAGGGGCAGGCGGAGCCGCACACAAGGGCACAGAGGCGGGCACCAGCCAGGCCCACGTACCCCGTGGGCCGGGGTTGCGCCGGGGGCAGGACGCATGCAGCGACCCGCCCGCAGGGTGGCGCCGGGGCTCACGCCCCGGTCACGCACACGGGCGGCCCTGGTGTCGCTGGGATGTGGCTCCGGGCCTGACACCCCAGACCCCCCTCTGCCCCGGCTCCCTGCCCGCCTGGTGCACACACTCCCCCTCCTCCCCCCCGCCTACCCAAGGTGTTTATAGGCTGAGCCGGGGCTGCTGGTTGAGCGGCTCCCTCCTGGGGAGGATTTAGGGGGCCACGGGGCGACAGCCAGGCCACCCAGCCTCTCCTAGCCCCCCGCCGGCCCTCCCTGCTCGGCTGCATTGGGGCTGCTGGGCAACCTTCCCCCAGCCAAACCCCCCGCTCCCCCGCTCAGCCTGCACCCCCCGCCCCTGGCAGCCTCGCCTGCTCCCCCTCTTCCTTCCCCTCCTGTCTGGCAGCCAGGCCTGCAGCCCTTTCCCCCGAGCCTGCACCACCTCCTTCTCCTGCAGCCCTCCCCCCCAGCCCTTGGGGAAGCCCTGGGGCTGGCCCCATACCTGTAGCTGTCCAGTCCCGGGCTCATGGCAAGGGAGCCAGGCGGAGAGCAAAGCCCCTGAGCGGGGTCCGGGTGGTGGGACAAGGAAGCCGGGCTGGGAGGAGGAGCTGGGGGTTAGGCCAGAGGGGCCGCGGAGGGGGGAGTCCTGCAGGGGTCTGCCTCAGCGTGGGGAGCCCGGCGGTGGGTGGTCTGCAGGGGACCCTCCCGCTGCCGCACAGCAGGTGTGGGATAGGCCAGCACCTCCCATCCAGGAGCAAGAAGGGCGGAGGTGGCAAAGGAGGGGGACGTCAGCAAGCTGCTGGCATCAAAGGGGGGTTTCATGTGAGGCCCCCCAACCCGTGTGTCCCCAGCCGGAGGCTTCTGAGAGCTCCCTGCAGTGAGCAAGAGGGAGGCCCAGGAGGGTGGCTGAGCTGGGCAGGGGAAGGGACTGGGCAGGAGGAGGAGGGCAGGGAATGGGGAGGGGAGAGGAGGAACGGGGGCAGACAAGGAGGAAGGTGGAGGGAATGGAAGGGATTGGGGTCAGCCCTGGGGGGCAGAGATCAGCACGGGGGGTTGTCCACAGTGATCGGCTGAGAGCCCCTGGGCTGGAGCCCCTGTTCCGAGCCCTGTGCCACGAGTGACTGGCCGGCGGAACTCACCACCACAGGAAGCAGGAACATCAAGTGTGGATTTTGTGCAGGACGGGGTGACTTTAAGGCCATGGATGTGAGCAGGGGGGGCCCTCAAGGGACCAGTGCTGAACAGGGATTGCCCAGGCCTTTCCAGAAAGCACCTCAAATTCCAGAAGCTAGTTGGAGGGGGAGGGGCAGACAGCACCCACTTAGCGGAGGCACGAGCCAGTGGAGAGCTAGGTCTGAGCAGGGGACTGGGAGCCTGGACTCCTGGGTTCTATTTTCAGCTCCTCCACTGACTCACTGTGTGCCCTCGGGCAAGTCACTCCCTCACTCTGTGCCTCAGTTTCCCACTCTATGAAATGAGCCCACGCTAGAGTTCAAACTGATGTCAGTCACTCTGGGGAGGGGAGAGGGGGAAGGGCAGCAGGGTCCGGGGGGCTGTTGAGGATTGAACCTGTCTGGTGCGGTTCTCAATCACAAGCCCGGATTCCCAGCCCAGGTGCTGAGATCTGCTGGGGGCAGCCTATTGCTAATGGGGCTCCATGCCAGGGCCAGGGGCCGTGCCCCAGTGGGATTTCGGGGCTGTTGCAAGCTGGACCCTGAACCCGGGTGCTCTCCCTCGGCCGTGTCACTGAGCAGGGAAGTGCCCAATCGCCGTTAGCGGTGAGCAGTGCAGGGGCTATGACACACAGCTGCTCAGCGCTGATCCCATCTGGTGGCGGGAGCTGGTGACACAGACCAGCCAGGACGGTATCTGCCCTGGCTCTGATGTGGCACCTTTCGTCTGGGGATGTCGGGGAGCCAGGAGCGGCCGCCTCTGCGTCGCGGGCCATGGCTCTGGGGGTGACCACAGCACTTGTGCCATGAAACACAGGTGCGCGTGTCAAGATGCTCCCCCAAGCAGCCGGGGCCTGGGCTCTGCCTCAGACCCAGGTCAGCTCAGCGAGGGCTGCCGAGCCGTGGCGTGGCCCATCCCACCCAGTCGGAAGTGGGGCAGCCCCTCCAGGCCGGGCACTGCCTGCCAACTCCACTCCCAGGTGCTTGGGCATCAGAGACCCGCCACTGCCAGGGCCCCGGCTGCCAGCCTGTCGGCCGTGGCCCAGCTCCCGCCCCTCACCCCGCAGGCACCGGGTTCGGGACTGTGTATGGGCGAGCCCCAGGCAGCACTGCCGCGGGCCCCGTAGTAATGAAATAAACCCTGAGCCCAGCCAAGTCCCCTGCAAGTCCAGTGCCCCCGTTTGCCCCAGGCCAGCTCCTGGGCCGGCAGCAGGTCGGGGGCTGGGGCTGGCTAGTGTCGAAGGGACGGAGCGCTGGGGGAGAAGGAAACGTCCTTCCCATGGCAGCCCCCTGCTCCCCCAACTGGCTCCCCTCTCCGCACCCCCACCCCACACCCCCGCGGCAGCCCTGCAGCTCGGAGCATGCTGGGCAAAGGTGGGCTGCTCTGGAGTTTGCCAGGGAAAGCTGGAGCCGGGGCCGGTCCTGAGCTGGAGCCCCCTCACCCCTCTCCAGGCTGGGGCGAGTGCAAGGCCGGCTGGGGAGCAGCAGTCGGGCTCTGGTGGTGCGGGTTTCCCGTTGGCATGGCGGGCGGAGCTCGGGCTGCCCAGTCCTCCTGCCCCGGGCCCCCACTCCCACCACCCGTCCACGGGTCCCAGCTGCAGCTCTCGCCCCCCTGGCAGGCAGCACGTGACCACCCCCCCCCCCCGGACCCCCCTCATGCAGCACAAGCCAGGAGGCTGGGAGGGATGGATCTGGCTTCGATTAGCCCCCTGGCAAAGGGCCCTGCTCTCCGCGCTGGCCGGCGAAGGGCTCCCCGGGGCCCAGCCCATGCAGCTGGGGCGGGGCTCAGCACCGCTCCTATTCCACTGCTTCCTGCTGGCCCATGCTGGAGGCGGCCCCCTGCCCTTTCCTCGGGGGCTACAGCCCCACAGCGCTTTCCCCGGGCCAGGGCTTGACTCACGTGGGTCAAGTGGGGACTGGGGTGAGACTGAGCCGTGTCTTGGGGCTCTCACCCTGCCCCCACCCAGAGCTGGCAGGGTAGGGGCCAGGCCCAGCCCTTGTACAGTCGCCACAGAGAAAGGAAGGCGGGTTAGCCTTCTTCGCCAGATGGGGAAACTGAGGCACGGAGGTGGGCAGTGACTTGCCCAAGGCCACTCAGGCTGTCAGTGGCAGAGCTGGTGATGGACCCCCCCAGGTATCCTGACCCTCTGTGCTCTGTAACGATGCGAGGGAGGCCCAAAGAGGAACACCAGAGCCCAGCGTCTCCCCCACCTGCCTGGGCTGGGCCCAGCCCCCGTGTGGGGTGAATGGTGGGTAGCCTGAGTCCACCAGCCTGGTGCATACCTGCGCGTGTGCTGGCGAGCGGGCGCAGTGGCTGCAGGACTGCGTGGTGGGGGCTGATCTGGACGGGGCTGATCTGGCGTGGGTGGCGAGGGGAGGGCTGATCTGGCCCTGCGGCCCACACTGGAGGCCGTGGGGCTTGCACCTGCTTCCTCTGGGCCGCACTGCGGTTTGTGGAGGCGGAGACAGGATATTTGCCTTGGCTCGGGCCCCCGGCTCTGCTGAGCGCAGGGAAAGCAGCACCACCCAGAGGGTTCGAGTGCAGAGCCAGGGCCAGGCAGGGGCCCGCCAGCATCCGGGGGGCTGCGCCCAGGGCCCCCGGTGCGGTTTGACAGCCACTGAGTGGGGCACGGGCATCAGCCCGTTGATCCAGGGGCTCCCCATGCCCAGGACAGCCAGACCAGGGAGCTCCGGGACAGGGCTTGGCTAAAGGAGCCGGGGATGAGGGGTGTGTGTGTGGGGGGTGGGGTAGCCCGAATCCTGCAGGGCACCCCAGGTTCGTGCATGTGTGTGCAAGTGTGTACGTGTGTCTGCACGTGTGCATATGTGTGTGCGCACGCTTGTGTGTGTGTGTGCACCCCCTTCCACGCCAGATCTGCCCCCAGGCCGTACCGCCTGTATCCGCCTCCTTCCACGCCAGATCTGCCCCCGGGCCGTACTGCCTGTATCCGCCCCCTTCCGCGCCAGAGCTGCCCCCCGGGCCGTACTGCCTGTATCCGCCCCCTTCCACGCCAGATCTGCCCCCGGGCCGTACTGCCTGTATCCGCCCCCTTCCACGCCAGATCTGCCCCCGGGCCGTACTGCCTGTATCCGCCTCCTTCCGCGCCAGATCTGCCCCCCGGGCCGTACTGCCTGTATCCGCCCCCTTCCATTCCAGATCTGCTCCCGGGCCGTACTGCCTGTATCCGCCCCCTTCCGCGCGAGATCTGCTCCCGGGCCGTACTGCCTGTATCCGCCCCCTTCCGCTCCAGATCTGCCCCCGGGCCGTACTGCCTGTATCCGCCCCCTTCTGCGCCAGATCTGCCCCCGGGCCATACTGCCTGTATCCGCCCCCTTCCATGCTGCCTTGGTGGGCCATGTTGTCTAGCGTCCAGCTCATCCCATGACTGCCCGTGGTCTCACCACCTCTTTCTTCGTGCTGCCTGGCTCCCAGCTGGCGGCTGCCTGTGCGCCCAGCGTCTCCGTAGGCTGGCGTCACCCTGCCCCATGCCCCACCCTAGCCCAGGCCCCTCACCTCAAGCTGGGGTCCTGTACGTGGCACAGGCCCAGCCCCCAAGTCCCCTGGCCTCAAATGCCATCAGAGCCGGGGCTGGGGGGGAGTCACCTTGTCCCCCAGCGTGGGGCTCAGATTCTGGAGGGCTGGACTCTCCCCCCGCATGGCTCTGCAGCCCCAGTGAGGCGGGCGGGGGCCAGGGAGAGGGTCTTTCTGGCTCTCTGCCTCCCTCCTGCTTGTGCCGAGCAGGCCCGGGCGTATCTGGGCATCGCTCCTCCCAGAACTGGGTGTCGGCTGGGCTAAGGCAGCTGTGCCAGGGCTGCGGGTGCCCGGCTGGGCAGCCAAGGGCTTTCCCCCAACTGCTGCCTGCCAGCCTGAGCCAACCCCCTCATGGGCTGGATGGAGCCTGCGAAACCCCACTGGGACCGGAGACACCCTCGGCCCCTGTCTCCTCGCCACATGGGTAGCTCCCTGCCCCCCTACAGATGCCTTCAGCCTTGGTCCTGTGGGGAGCCGGGGCCCAGTGCTGCCCTGGGGGCTGGTCCCCCGGTGGGGCACAAGACCGGAGAGCGAGGGGGTGGGCCGCAGGCTGGGAAACGGTGCCCGGCCTGAGCGTGGCCGAGTCCCCGAGGGCAGGGCTGGGACTAGACTGGCCGCAGCACTGCAGCATGGACTCGGGGGGCCCAGCCTGCATTGGCCAGGGCGGGGGAACAGCCTGGCTCATCCCGCAAGGGGCTTTCCCTGGAGCTCGGCTCTCCCACGCTGACCCTCAGCTGCTGCCGTGGGGAGCCGGTGCGAGTGACGCAGGATGGGGCAGCCAGGTGGTGGCGGGGGGCGCTGGCCCTGGGGCGTGCGCGCCCAGGGGCACGGGGAGTCTCCCGTGCTTGGTGTCCAGGCTCGAGATGGGACGTCTGGCTACAAAATGCCTCGGGCTCCCCGAGCTGTTCTGGGCGGGCCAGGGGCACTGGCCAGGGTCTCTGCCCAGGGCTATGCAGGAGGGCAGCCTGGCTGGGTGACCTTTCTGGCCTCGCATCTCTGACCCTAGGACAAGTTTTGCTGCTGGGAGTCCATGGCCAGAACCCCCTCGCCCCATAGCAGCCCTCTGCCCCACAGCCACTCAGGGAGCTACATGGGCGCAAATCCACCACCATCCATGGCCTTGCTCTGGATTTTCACCAGCGTAACCAAGCGCTGGCCCAGCCCTGAGGCTTTGGCGCGGAGAAAGCCTGGTCAAAGCTGGGCCTTTTGGGATTCCCCGGCCCTGGCGTGGCTCGGCGCGGGGCAGAGACGACACACGGAGCACCCGGGGAAGGCAGCGTCGGGCAGTATATTCTAGGCCCCAGCGCCTAGCGGGTGGATAAGGAGGCTAATATTCGCTTTACATGTGCTTACATTTACACAGTGCATGAAGGTAGCGCCAGGGCTCCTGTACAGGCTTCACAGACGACGACAGACAGAGTAAAAAAGTCAACGTGCGGGAGGCACCCGCTCGGCAGCCAGAGAAACACGGAGAAGCCGGGGGCCCAGCTGGCACCAGGGCCTTCCCTTTCCCTTATTGACACAATCTGGGCCCCTCGCTGCCGCCTGGGGCGAAGGAGCCCGAAACTCCTCCTGCCCCCTTTCCCGGTACTACATCCCAGGGGTGGGGCTGGGGGGATTTATTACATCTCCAAGCCGGCAGCTCTGGCTCGGCATCTGGGCCCAGGGGCCGCGGCTCAGGCCTGGCTCTGCAGGGTTAAAACGGAGCCGAATGGAAAATGCCAACGCCGGCTTTACACACAGCGTTTCTCCCAGCGCGGCAGGGCCGTGCGCTCCACCAAGGGAGCTGCCTTTCGCCGGAGCCGGCCTGAGCCTCTCACGCTTTGCTAACTCCTGCCCCGGGCCCGGGGAAGGGCAGAGGCCGGACCCCCAGCCCAGGGGACCCAGGGACTCCAGGGGGCGTTGGAGGCGGCCCTGGGAGAGCAAACCAGCAGCTGGCCTGGGCTCCGGTTCCTCCTCGGCTCGCAGGGCTGGGCCCAGCCAGACCTGGCCGAGCTCCACACCAAACTACCCCGCCTGGGCTAACGAGGCTGCTCCGGTGCCGGCTGCCGCGGTCCCAGCAAGCAGCCTGTGGGGGATCTGTGGGCGGGCAGCTCCATAGCTGGCTGGGAACATCTGGGAACATCCCGGTGCTGAGCGACCAGCCCACGATCCGAGCTGGGAAGGGAGGCGCGAGGGGCTGGGGCCTGCGCGGCCAACCCCGGCAGCTGCGGTTCTAGGGCCGGGCTCTGACCGCTGCGGGCTCTGGGCTGTGCCGGGGCAGATTCTGGTGCCATGAGCCCCTCTTGCATTGCCCTGGCGTCCCGGCTGGCTGCCCGGCTCCTGCCCCCCGCTTAGGTGACCCTTCCAGAGATGCGTGGCCAGGCAGGAGGGAAACAAAGCAGGCGTGCCGGGAGCGACTCTCCCCAGGTTTTGCCCAGCGCGTAGGAGACGGGGCATGCCCGGGGGGGGGGTTGGAAAAGGCACGAATTGCCCTGAGCCTCTGCCCACAAACTCCAGCCCGGCCCCTGAGCTGGGGTTTGGGGTTTTGACGTTAAAATAATAAAGTTTGGTTAATGTGGGAATGGTCAGTTCCCACCCCCAGGTCTCTGGGCTTCCCCGGACTCTGGGCAGTTAGTTCGGATGCTGTGGGGCGCAGGACACGTCGCCAGCGGCCTGCGGTCGCCCCAGTGCCCCCCCACAGAGCGAGTGAGCTGGGCCAGGCTCTGGTCAGCCCGTGGCCTGGCCCGTGGTGGTGCCAGCACTCCAAAGACCAGAATCCGGCCCAGTCACTAAGTCACCCTCGGCCCCCTGCCAGCCCCCTTTCCAGATGGGGCCAAAGAGGGGCAGCCGGTTGCCAAGGCTACAGAGGCAGTCGGGCGGAGCCGGGATCAGAACCCAAGATTCCTGGCCCCAGAGCCTGTGCTCGGGCAGCTGCCCTCTCTGAGCTCCCTTCTCAAGCCCCAGGGCAGAGCCATGGGGGAGAGCTCCCCAGCAGGGGCCCTTCCCCCCACGGCAGTGCCCCACACCTAGCCTAGCACTGCTCGGGGGGTGTTACCGGGAGCTCACCACCTGGGGCGGCCAGGAGCGGCATTCCTGTGCCAGGCTGGGGCAGCCCGGGGGAGCTCCCCGAAGGAAGGAGCGGGAGGTGCAGTCAGAGTGAGAGACCCCTGCCCCCAGCCAGCCCCCATCCCTTTGCACTACCCTGTGGAGGGACCCAGCCTGTCCATGCCGCCAGGCCCTGGCAGGAGCTTGGCAGGAGAACTGCCCCTGGCTAGAGGGCACGGCTTCCCCTCTGGCCGCAGCCTGGCTTCCCACCGAACCACCACTGGAGCGGGGGGGCCTGTGGGCACGAGCCCCCCACAGCCCCTGGGGGGCCCCAGAGTCAATGGTGAGGTTCGGTCCCCGTGCATGGTCTGCTCCCTCCGGGGTCCTGGTCCAGTCCCGGGTCACATGGGCAGCACGATGAGACCCGACGTGGCTGCAAGAGAAGGAGAAGGCGTTGGCCAGCATCCCTGGCCTGGGGGCTACGGGGGGGCGGGGTGGGGGGGGCGCTTGCGTGCCGCATGCAGCCGGGGAGAGCGGGAAGCGCCAGCCCCAGCAGCAGGGCGTCGTGTGGGGGAGCAGAACGGAGCTGGGAGGGGCTGCCACGCCAGGCACCTGGGAGCCTCCCCACAACAGCGTCCCGCCGCCCGCTCCCTCCCGGGGGGCTTGTAGCTCAGCGCTGCAGATGCCGGCGCATGGAGAGAGGCGGGTAGGCATGCCAGGATCCCCAGCAGCTGTCCTGAGCCTCTCGCCCCTTCAGAGCACTGGGCAGGGCCACGAACCAAGGGCTCGCTGGGGCCTGGCCCCGCTGCCCGGGGATGTCCCACGACTTCCCATCCCCACGGCAGGGACGGCCACAGCCGCGGTGTGTCCAGCCCAGGTCAGGGTATGCTGCAGTGTGGGATGCCAGGCGGTGCAGACCGGTGGCCCCGGGGCACTCACAGGCTCTCAGAGTCTCCCCAGGCCAATGCCCTAGTCACCGGGCCGGGCCCGCTCCCATCGGCGATGGGGAGAGGCCACTGGGCGAGCCTGGGTCCCACCCAGCCCGGCTTGCAACGCGAAGATTCCCGCAATGCGGAGGGGCCCCGCCCAGAGCCCTGGGGGACGGCCCCCCTCCTCACACAGGGGCAGCAGAGCCCGTGGACAGACGTACCGTGTCTAGGAATAGGCCAGTCCTTGGAGCGACCGAGCAGGGGGGTGAAACTTGTCGGAGTCCTCGAAAGACTGGTCTGGGCAGCCGAGCAAAGCGCAGCGGGGAGGGAAGAAGAGAGGGAAAGTGTCAACACGGGCGGGAGGGGAGAACTGGAGCCAGTGCGGCCACTTTACCCCCCAGCCCACTGGCCAATCCGCACCCGGCCCCCAGGAATTACAGGCCCCCTGCCCCCTGTATGAGATCCCACCTGGCCACGGCGGGCCCCGCTCTGCCCAGCCTCTGCAGGGGATTCCCTCCTGGCCACGGCGGGCCCCGCTCCGCCTGGTCTCTGCAGGGGATCCCCACCCGGCCATAGCAGGATCCGCTCTGCCCAGTCTCTGGCCAGAGGTAGGCCTCACATCTTGGTCCAGAGAAGGCGCCGGCGCTTGCGAGGAGGTGTCCCAAGGCAGGAGCAGTGGGAACGCCATGTGATCCGAAGGGAACACCTGCTAGAGCAGGCTGGAGCGGTGCATAGTCAACCTGCGGGACTGGCTGCCGCAGGGCGGGAGAGTGGGAAATGACTTTGACGCTTCCAAAAAGAACAGAGGCAAAAAGCATGGGGGACAGATGGACGCGGGCCTGGCCAGGCTCCCTGCTTGGATCCTGGGCTGGGAGCAGAGTGGGAGGGAGAGGAGCTCGGCACCTTGGCTGGCGGGGCGGCACCTGGGTGAATACCTAGCTGTGCCAGTCCAGCACTGGCTGCGCCCATCAAGGGCATTAGTATCCCAGCCCCCTGTGGGAATCCAGGCCAAGGCCCTGTTGGGCCCCCGCTGCCCAGGGATCCAGAGGGGGCGCACGGCGACCCACACGGCCTCCCAGCCCCCAGGGTGCAGCCGACTCACCCTGCAGGCTGTTCCCGTTGGTGCTGGTGCAGGTGGGGGTGGGGGAGGTGGGCGGCCGCACCACGGGGGCGAAGGCGCTCTTCTGCTTGACGGCGGAGATCATGTTGACTGGGGAGAAGGAGAAGACGCCGGCGGGGGTGGAGGAGCTGGCGCCGGACGGGAGGGTGATGGAGGACGCGCCCAGCGGGGGGCTGGAGGGCATGACTGCAGCGGGCAGAGGAGACAGTCAGACAGGCTGGCAGGGGCCCGCGGAGTAGTCGGGTATCAGATGTGGTCTGGGGGGGGGCTGGGCAGGGGACTCCAGGGGGCGCCCCCTGCCCCACCCAGCACAGGTTGTATGGTGGTGGCATGCGAGGAAGACCCTGAGAGCAGGTGCAGGACAGGAGCCCATGGCACACCGCAGGGCAGGGCTGAGCAGAGGGGCTGGGCGCCGGGCAGGGGGCAGGGCTAGGGGCTCTGTGATGCCATGGGGCAGGGCTGTATTGGGCAAGGGGCCCTGGAGACATGGGACACCTCCCCCCCCAGAAGGGAGCCATTCCAATGGGGTTACAGAGCAACCTGTGGGCAGCAACCTGGGGGTCCAGTGCCCGCCTGCGCTCTCTGCGGGTGGAGCCGGGGGGGTTAGGGGCGCCGGTGGAGTCACCTTTGCCCAGAGAGCCCCCGGTGCAGCCCCCTATGGATGCACGACAGGAGGTGCCCCCTGCATAGGGTGGCAGCGCCCGCCCGTGCCCCTCTGCGACTCACTGGCGTAGGGGGAGTTGGCGGTGGAGCCGTTGAGGAAGCTGGGGGAGCCGGGCACCCCGAGGCCGGTCATGGCCGCCCCCCCGTAGCCGTTCATGCTGGACGTGATGGTGTTGTAGCCGGTCTGCTGCGGGGTGGAGCTGGGCACATAGCCCCGCGGCGAGACGCTGCTTGTGTTGCGGGCGTAACCTGCGGGCGACAAGGGGCAGCGTTGGCGGGATGGCTGGGGGGGGGGCTGCTCCCACCGCCCGCTGATCCCGCTACCTGGTCGCAGGGGAGGAAGGAACGCCCCCCCGGCCAGGTGCATTATGGGAGTGGGCTCCCTGGGCAGGACACGGCACCAGACCCCCTGGCCCATCTGAAACCACGCCCAGTCCTCTCCCCTCCCTGACCCGGGCTCACCACAGACCACCCCCCTGCACAGAGCCCCAGCCCTGTGGGCAGCTGGCAGGGCTGGGGCCAGACGGGGGCTCGGCAGAGTCCCTAGGGCCCTGCCCCGGCCGGGGGACACAGCGCAGGACCCACCTGCTCCCCAGGGACCAGCTGGTGGCACCGAGGGCTGGTCTGGTCTGACCAGGCTCCCGCCCCCGCACACACCTTGCTCGGTGCCCGGGGCCGAGTCGCTGATGTTGATGGCCAGCTGGCTCCCGAAGGAGTTGACGCCCATCATGCCCGCGTGGGCGTGGTTCCCGGCCAGCGAGGACAGCTGGCTAGGGGTGCGCGGGACGCTGTACAGGGCCTCGGCGATGTCTGCTGCTCGCTTCAGGATGATGTCCTGCAGAGACAGGAGCTGCCACTTACCCCCGGGGACTCGCTCAGGCCAGGGACCAGCTCGGCAGCTGCCAGGCAGAAGCATCTACCCGGCAAGCCTGGCGCGGCCAGGGCAAGGCAGCCAGGCCAGAGGGTCCCGGCCTGAGGGGCCCACCCCCCACAGCTCATTCAGACCCTTCCTGCTGGCAGGGGGCATGGGTGAGCCCGGCTGCCCGGCCGAGGGGGGTGGGGGCGGAGGCCTCCCAAACTTGTGTCATGCAGGCCTGGGACAGGCTTGGCACCAAAGGGGCTTCACAGAGCCCGAGCCTGGGGCACAGGGAGCCGAGGGGGCTGGGCCCGACCCGCGGGGGCTCCTGGGGCTTTGGTCCGCCCAGGGGGCAGGCAGCAGAGGCTGCGCGGGAGCGGGGGCCGGGGAAGTGGCAGCCCCTGCACGTGGGCGGAGGCAGCTCCGGGCGCTCCTTACTCAACGGCCCTGGAATTCCTGATGCGAAGCAGATGTGGGGCTGGGCCCAGCCAGCTCCACCGCCCCTGCCTTCCCCAACGGGGCCGGGGGGGGTGGCAGGGGGATGGGGGGCACACAGTGGAGGGGGATGGATGGGGCAGTGAAGGGGTGGGGGTGGGAGGACATGGACAGAGTGTGAGGGGGCAGGGAGGGTGCAGGGAGTGGAGGGGGATGGACGGGGCAGTGAAGGGGTGGGGGTGGGAGGACTTGGATGGGGTGGGGGTGCAGGGAGGGCGCAGGGAGTGGAGGGGATGGACAGGGCAGTGAAGGGGTGGGGGTGGGGCTGTGCATGGGGTGTTATCTGACCCAATCTCTGTCCCACGGTGTCAGACCGTGCCCACCCCCGGTCCTGGGCTCAGGGAGGCGGGCACTGACGCCAGATGGCCCCTCGGGTCCCAGCTCGCAGTCTGGGGCAGGAGCCAGTCACAGAGTGAGGGGCACGGGGGGGCCGGGACAGGTCCCGCTGGGCAGGAGACTGTCACTGCTCACAGTCTCCCCAGGCCCCAGGCTCTGGCTGGGCGGTGGCAGGACCCATGTCCCGACTCCTGCCTGGGTGCCAGCGCGGGGCTGTCGCGCCATCAGAGACTTTGGTCACCAAGCCACGTCAGGCAGCTCCGGCTGGGCCAATGCCCAGGGAAGGGGGTCAGACGCCTTGGTGATGGGCAGGCAGACGGGGCATTCTCCCACCCCCCTCGTCCCAGCCAGAGTCTTCAGCTGGGCGCCAGTTCTGTGGTACCTGGTTATTGTGCGGCATCCCGTACAGGGCCTCCACCAGGTCTGCTGCCCTCTTCAGCAAGACTTCCTGGGAGGAGAGAGGGGGCTCAGAGGTGGCCGGCGGGGGCTCCGCCTGGCCTCCCCAGGCTGGCAACACCCAGCAGAAGGAGAGTTCTCCTGTCGCCTCTCAATGGCGCTGCACCCGCACAGCACGCCTGGCACGCTAATCCCTGGCCGCTCCACAGCGCCACCCCCAAAGCCAGACGCTCGGCAGACCCCTCGCCTGCCCAGCCCCACCTCTGCGGGGCTGCACGGTGCCCATCACCATTGGGACGGGGTGGCCCGGCCATGCCCTGCCTCTGCCCAAATCCACGCGCGTGCCCATTCCCACCTCCACAGCGCCACTTGCCTCTGGGCATCACCCCACTGTGATGCTGCAGAGCAGGTGCCAGCTCCTGCCAAGGTCCCCGTGTCTCAGCTGAGCCCTGAGCAGTACCCGGCTGGAACCAGGCTGGCTGCCCCGGGCACGAGGGGCATGAGAAGGGCTTTGGTGTTCTAGGGACTGTTTTGAGCTGCCACCCCCACGGATCCCATCGATATCCCACGTAGTCCCGTGGGAGGCGCTAGTTCCGCACCGTACTCTGAGCTCCTGTGACCGTGTAACTCACCAGACAGGGGAGGGACATGAGGGTGGGAAGTGCTGGTCTCCAGCAGAAGGTGTTATGTCCTGCCCGACACGAGTCGTGCAAGTGGATTCCTCCCACCAGCTGCGTTCGCCGCTCAGAGCACGTGGGGAGAGGGGGATAAAACCCCTAAGAAGAAGGAACTGTGTCTCGACGTGGCTTGGACTCTGGGGGGCAAGGTTTCCAGGCATAAGCAAGAGAGCCCCAGTGCTTAGCCTGGGTTAGCCCTAAAGGTCATACAGAGCTCTCTTATGATCGAAGCTTCTCTTACCTTTTGAAACTTAAGACTGTAACTCATTTGTGTATCTATGTTTACCTGCTTTAGCCTTGTAAATAAGTCTCGCTTCCTTTTCCTATTAATACATTTATTACAAGATGGGCTACAGGTGTTCTCTGTGGTGTGCAATCGACCGGGGGTCAGTGACTGGTCCTTGGGCACTGGCAGTAACCCGAATGTTACTGAGATTCTTTGGGACCATCTGTCACACAGGCAGGCTCAGCTGGGTGGCAAGACAGACTGCTGCGCCCAAGGGGACGTCTGTGACTCCGTGCTCAGGCAGTTACGGGGCCTGAGGAGTTTGCACTTGGTAATTGGTTGGTGAAATCTGAGCACAGATCTCCCAGCCAATGTGAGGCTTGTGCCCTGGTTCCTGGCAGCCTGCCCTGAGATTGGGGCTCGTGCTCCTGAGTCCCGGCAGGGCAGCCTGATGCGACCCCCAACATCCAGGTGTCACCGATGCTCCTGACCGCACCTCAGGGTTCTCCTATTCTATGCCGTCTTTCCCCTCCTTACGGGCTATTTCCATGCCCCACTCCTGCCGCAATTTGTCCTGAATACTCTCAGTCCTGTCCCACCAAAGGCAGCATCCTTAAACTTGGTCAAGCTGGTTTCCCCGCTCAGGCAATCTCCTTCGCACACCCATTGTTCAGTCAGAGCCCAGTCCCTCGGGTTAGTGACTCGTCCTTGTCCCTGCTCTGGTAGCTGCCAGCTCTAGCAATGGGGATTCCACATCCACCGCGATAGAGCAATTTCTTAACAACAAGGTCCTAGAATCGTAGAACTGGAAGGGATCTCGAGAGGTCTCCTAGTCCAGTCCCCTGCACTCATGGCAGGACTAAGTATTATCTAGCCCATCCCCGACAGGTGTGTGTCTAACCTGCTCCTAAACATCTCCAGTGATGGGGATTCCACAGCCTCCCTGGGCAATTTATTCCAGTGCTTCACCACCCTGACACTTAGGAAGTTTTTCCTAATGTCCAACCTAAACCTCCCTGGCTGCAATTTAAGCCCATTGCGTTTTGTCCCATCCTCAGAGGTTAACGAGAACAATTTTTCTCCCTCCTTGTAACATTTTATGTACTTGAAAACTGTTCTCATGTCCCCTCTCCGTCTTCTCTACTCCAGACTAAACAATCCCAATTTTTTCAATCTTCCCTCATAGGTCCTGTTTTCTAGACCTTTGATCATTTTTGTTGCTCTTCTCTGGACTCTCCAATTTGTCCACATCCCTCCTGAAATGTGGTGCCCAGAACTGGACACGCTACTCCAGCTGAGGCCGTATCAGTGTGGAGTAGAGTGGAAGAATTACTTCTCGTGCCCCGCTAATACATCCCAGAATGATATTTTTCATGATCTCCATCAGCCCCTGCCTTCATTATCCATTGTCTCATACAATGACCCATTGTGTGCACATATTCAGTATTGGGGGTAGTCGTGTTAGCCTGTAGCCACAAACACAACAAGGAGTCTGGTGGCACCTAACGTTTATTTGGGCATAAGCTTTTGTGGATAAAAAACCACCCAGGAAAGCTTATGCCCAAATAAATGTATTAGTCTGAACCGGACATATTCAGTGTGAGTGACCCTGTCAAACACTCCCATGGTTCTCTAATCACTCAAGAGGGCTCAGGGGTGAGCTCCAATCTTTTCAACACATTTTCTTTACCCATCTTGTCCACCTCAGCATCGCCCTCCACCGGATCGTTACAAACTTGCCTGGCTTTCCCAGCTGATCTGGTTAAGAGGACAGGCATCTGCTTGTCCTCTGGGACACTGCGCGCCCCACAGTCTCTCAAAAGCTCAAAGGCAGACAGGAACTCTTCTCTGCAGTCAGGCAGACTTTCTCCCACTCCGTGGTGCTGGGAAGGGGTGTTTTAGGGGACGGACTAGAAACTCCTTTCACTGCTCCAGTCCTTTGGGATTCACTGCTGGAGCTCCCACCTGCCTCTGGTGGGGTCTGCCACTGTCTGGGCTGCTTGTCTCCCTGACCCACAGTTCCCCCATCAGTCTCTCGTGCTCATGTTCTTCCTGGGCTCTCGGGGGTTGCAGTCGGGCCAGTTCCCCTGCGGGGGGCTCCTCTGTGGCATCTGGGGCTGGAGGGTCCTGGGGCTTCACCACCCCTTCTTCCCTGGGCATCCAAGCTCTCAGCGCCTGATCTGGGGTTTTCCTGTTATGGGATATTCCCCTCTGCAAACGGATCTGTTCCAGGTCTTTCCCCCCATGGGTCACTCATGTCTATTCTGTGACCTGGGCAATTCTCAATATCAAGTTTACACTTTTAACAGCGCAGGGGTCCGGATCTGTAAACATCACTCATCTGGGAGATGTGACGCCTGCCACGGTTACACGGGGGTCAGGCTGCCCTGCAGGGCTCCAGAGCGTGAGAACCAACCTCAGGGCAGGCTCTCAGGAGCCAGGGCACAGAGCCCAAATGGTCTGTGAGTTCTGTACTTCCATTTCACCAACTAATCATCAAGTGCAAACTCCTCATGCACCATAACAGCCTCAACACGGAGTCACAGACAGTCCCCTTGGGTGCTCCGATCTCTCTTGCTCCCCTGGTGAGCCTGCCTTAGTGACAGCTGGTCCCTTACACCAAGAATCACAGCAATATTCAGCTTACTTCCCGTCCCAAAGGACCAGTCACTTACCCCAGGTCAGTTGCACCTTAGATCTCACACCAGAGACACAATAAACTATCTAACGATTAACTAGAAAAAGGAAATGAGAATTATTTACAAGTTTAAAGCACGTAAACATACACACACACGAGTTCCAATCTTAAGCTTCAAAAGGTAACCCAATCTTCTATAATAAACAAGCTCTTTATGTCCTTTAGGGTTAACCTAGGCTAAGCACTGGGGATCTTTTGCTTATGCCAAGAAACCTCACCCTCCAGAGTTTTTATTCCTTTCCCACCATGTGCTCTGAGCTGCAAACTCAGCTGACGGGAGGAATCCACTTGCATGACTCATCTTCACGGAGGGAGGGCAGAACAGCCAATGTCTTTTGTCCTCTTTAATGTCCCACAATAGTCCGTCCGATGTTGCTGGGCCTTCCCTGTGGGCCAGGACGTAACACCTTCTGTTGGAGACCAGCACTTCACACCAGTTACTGTCTCTCTCCTGTCTGGTGAGTTACAATGTCAGAGAGGCTCCCAATACAACCGCTCAAATAGTACCTTACAGTACGGGACACAGATGCAGTAAGTGAGATTAATGCTGGCAGCAACCCACAAGAGTTCAGTAAAGTCTAAACACCAAAAACATTCTTATAACCCTAACCCTATTTTACCAGCACTAACGGGGGGGGGGGGGGGGGGAGGGCGAGGGGGGGAGGGGCAGGCAGATCCAAGATACATATTTGTCAGTGTTCAGTTCAGCCATAGAGACCTTGGCATGAGCTGGCAGCAGCTCTGCCAGTGTCGCCCCCACTCTATGCACCTCCTGGACCCGCAGCACAGTGCTCAGAGCATTAGTGTATCCCCCCAAAGGGGCCGTCAACAACCTCACCCCAAAACCCTACACTAGCTGCTTGTCCCCCATCTCCTTTTGGCGTGGGGAGCTCTCCATGGATCCAAGATGTTCTGTTTGCCCCGGGTGTCGGCTTGTGGCTAGGGGTCAGGGATGGGGGTGTGGGCTGGCCGTGGAGTGGGGGCTTGTGGCTCCTGGAGGGGACTCTCGCTCCCCGAGGCTGCATTCACCTGGCAGAGTTGAAGAAGGGGCTGTTCCCCCAGGGAGGGGGGGGTATCCGAGTTACAGCTGGGGCTGCCTGCCCCTTGTTCCCTGCCCGCGCCCCAGCCCACTAGGGATAATGCGGAGGGGCGAGGGGTGCGGGGCCGTTAGAGCCCCCGGGAGCCGTTGGCGTACACTGGATTGCAGCTGGCCCTGCCAGTGCGCTGGCTGGGTCCTGTCTCCTGGGCTCTGCTCCTCATCTCACCCTTGGGGGTGGGCGTGGGGCTGAGGTACTGGCCATGCCCAGGAGGCCTGCGTAAGGGGAGGAGTCCCAGGACGGGGGGGCCCAAGGAGGAGCTCGGGTTGGAGCAATACACACCCCAAGAAGGAGGAGAACCAGCTGGCCCCACTGCAGGATTCCCAGGGAACCTGGCAACCACCAGCCAGAGACATGGGGCTCCCGGTTCCAGGGGGCCCGTCGGGGTATGGCCAGGTGCCCGGCTGCCCATAGACTGGAAGAGCCCTGTGACAGTTCCCTGCTTGGGCAGCGTGAGAGCAAGCGGGCACAGAGGCGCTCCACACCCTGCAGGGGCCTAGCCAGGCGGGTCAGAGGCAGGGCCATGCCCAGGGTGCCCCCTGCAAGGCGGTGTGGGGGGAGAGCACGACAAACCGCGGGTGAGCAGGCTTCCCCTGCTACCTCCAGAGGCACTGGGGCAGAGCCAGCCAGGGGAGAGCGCCCCCTACTGAGCCCCTCCCCGCTCCCGGCAGCACAGAGCCCCCTAGCAGCATGCTGGGGACTGGGGAGAGCACCCCCTATAGAGCCCCTCCCCGCTCCTGGCAGCACAGCGCCCCCTAGCAGCGTGCTGGGGACTGGGGAGAGCGCCCCCTACTGAGCCCCTCCCCGCTCCCGGCAGCACAGCGCCCCCTAGCAGCGTGCTGGGGACTGGGGAGAGCGCCCCCTACTGAGCCCCTCCCCGCTCCCGGCAGCACAGTGCCCCCTAGCAGCGTGCTGGGGACTGGGGAGAGCGCCCCCTACTGAGCCCCTCCCCGCTCCCAGCAGCACAGCGCCCCCTAGCAGCGTGCTGGGGACTGGGGAGAGCACCCCCTACTGAGCCCTCCCCGCTCCCGGCAGCACAGCGCCCCCTAGCAGCGTGCTGGGGACTGGGGAGAGCACCCCATACTGAGCCCCTCCCCGCTCCCGGCAGCACAGCGCCCCCTAGCAGCATGCTGGGGACTGGGGAGAGCGCCCCCTACTGAGCCCCTCCCCGCTCCCGGCAGCACAGCGCCCCCTAGCAGCATGCTGGGGACTGGGGAGAGCGCCCCATACTGAGCCCCTCCCCGCTCCCGGCAGCACAGCGCCCCCTAGCAGCGTGCTGGGGACTGGGGAGAGCACCCCCTATAGAGCCCCTCCCCGCTCCCAGCAGCACAGCGCCCCCTAGCAGCGTGCTGGGGACTGGGGAGAGCGCCCCCTACTGAGCCCTCCCCGCTCCCGGCAGCACAGCGCCCCCTAGCAGCGTGCTGGGGACTGGGGAGAGCACCCCCTACTGAGCCCCTCCCCGCTCCCGGCAGCACAGCGCCCCCTAGCACCATGCTGGGGACTGGGGAGAGCGCCCCCTACTGAGCCCCTCCCCGCTCCCGGCAGCACAGCGCCCCCTAGCAGCATGCTGGGGACTGGGGAGAGCGCCCCATACTGAGCCCCTCCCCGCTCCCGGCAGCACAGCGCCCCCTAGCAGCATGCTGGGGACTGGGGAGAGCGCCCCCTACAGAGCCCCTCCCCGCTCCCGGCAGCACAGCGCCCCCTCGTGCTGTACTGGGGCATCGGGGCCAGCCCTGGTTGATTCGCCGTGGCTGGCCTCAGGACCCCTTGCCCACCTTTGGGCGAGCTCAGGTTTCCGCGAGAGGACGCTGGCAGAACCCCGAAGCGCCTGCAGACGCTGCAGTGACGAAATGCTGGCCAAGGCCCCCGCTCCCGGCACCGGCGCGGCTGCACGAACGGCTCCTTCCACCGGGCTGCGCACCCTGTCATCAGCCGGCCATCCCGGGCCTCCCCACGCCAATCACAGGGCCCGAACGGTGACTGCCCGCGGCGCGGCCTTCCCCAACGCCCCTGCCACGCTCCCTGGGGCTGATCCGGCGGGAGACCCCGGCTGGCTCCAGGGGCTGGGATCAGGCCCTCGGACTGCCAGCTCCTCGGGCAGGGACCAGCGCTTCGTGTCTGGGCCGTGCCCGGCGCAGGGGGGCCTGTGGCCCAGGGATCCATAGATTCATAAATTCCAGGGCCGGAAGGGGCCACTGTGCTCACCTCGTCTGACTCCTGGAGAACAGGCCAGAGACCCGCCCCACAGCAATTCCTTTGGCCCTAGGCCTTACCCGGCCAGGGTGTTGAAAGCTCCCAGGAAATACAGCCCAACAGGGAGCGATCCCGCTTGCCTGGCTGCACCCCCGAGTCACACTGGTTTAATTTAAATCAGGTTCCAAGCAGTTCAGTGAGAGCGGTGCGGAGCCAGTGTGGACACGCCGACCGCCGTCGATTCCTCCCCTACGCCAGGGAAATGGGTCCCTCTGGAGTCCGGGCGTCCACATGGCAAGGGGGCCACGGCACCACTTCCAGGGCAGCCCTGCAGCCCTGTCTGCGCTGAGCAGTAACCCGCCGGGCGGGCGGGCGGGAGGGCGGGGCTGGAAGTGCAGCAGCCGGTCCTGAGGAGCGCCAGGCGTGGCCACTCCTATTCGATCCCCGGGGACAAGCCCCGGGTCAGGTGCAGCGCAGAGCCGTGGGTGCCTCGGGCCCAGAGTGGGCAGCCGGACGCACCCGGGCTCCCCAGTCCCGGGGCCGCAAGGGGGCTGCCGGGAGGGGTGACGCGAGGGACGGGCAGGGCGGGGCGCTCTCTGGAGAGGGTGCATCCGGCGAGATTTTATCCCCAGGGGTCAACCATACAGCCACAGCTGGAGGTACGGGGGCCCCTTTCTCCTCTCTCCAGTCCCGGCCCCCCCGGCCCGCCCCAGCCTCCCGTCACCCCGGCCCCACAGGCCTCTGCCCACACGGACACCGGACAGCAACCGGACGCTGCGGGGCAGGCAGGGCCGTGCTGTAACGGGGGTCTGCCACTAGAGGGTGCACAGGCGCACCCTTCCCTGGATACACCCCCCGCCCCAGTACACAACACACCCACCCACACCCACACAGGTACACAGCACACCCACTCACATCCCCTATACACAACACATGTGCCCCCGATACACAACACAACACACTCACCCCGATACACAACACCCACACCCCAATACACAACACACTCACATCCCGATACACAACTCACCCGCCCCATACATGCCTACACACATACATCCCGATATACAACACCCCCCCAATACGCAGCACCCCGATACACACACACATCCACACCCCAATACGCAACACCCCAGACACAACACCAGACACACCGATACACAACACATCCACCCCTAATACACACACACATCCCTAATATGTAACACACATTCATCCACAGATACACAACACCCCTCCCCAATAGGCAGCACCCCCAATACACAACACACGCTCACCCACACTGGTACACAACAAACACACACACACACATCCCCGATATACAACACACACAGCACCCCAGCCCAGGCCCCTCCATGGGAAGCTGGTCTGTGGGGCGACGGGCACAGAGAAGGAGTCTGCCAGGCCTCGGCCCCCCGCCCGGTTCCCAGCTGTTTGCCCAGGGCCCCCTGGCGGGCGGCAACGGCATGTGTGGGGGCGAGGTGGGCAGCGCCCCGTCCGTCCAGCCCCCCGCCCCCAGCCACTGAGATCCGTGGTATTGACTTGCTGTCAAGCTAAGCATGGACAATGGCAGCCACGCGCTCGCTGGCCGTCTGTAATCCCTGTCCGATCAATGCCGCCATGGAGAAGCCCGGCTGCGGCCCGCACCCGCCGACTGCTCGCTCAGGCTGATCGCCAGCGCGGGTGGCACTGACCCTGGGATTGCTGGGGCGCGGGCAGGTGGCGGGGGGGCAGTGACTGCCCTTCTCCAGGCACACCTGGCCCCCGGCCTGGGCCGGCTATGCCGAGCCAGGCAGCTGGTTACGGCTGGGGCTGAATGCAGCCAATACCCCCGCGCCCACCACGTATCTCAGCTATGGGCACGGGCTGGGGGCACAAAGCCACCCAGCCATGGGGGAAGGAGGGGGGCCCCTCATCTGGGCTGCAGCACGGACACAGTGCCCTTCCCCTCCCGGGAACCCGATCAGCAGCCCCAGCCAGTGCTGAGCTGGGAACCAGGGTGGGGTGGGTGGCCCCAGTACAACCCTGGATGCCTGGACACCCCATCAGCACCCTTCCCCAAGCCTCACGCGCCCACGCCTGGGACAGCTGGTGGGAGAAAGGGGAGCACTGCAGGCCTGGGGGAGAAGTCCTGGCTCTCACCCACAGACCCCACTCCCCTCCCAGAGCCAGGAATGGAACCCAGGAGTCCTGAGGCCCACCCCCTGCTCTACCCACCGGCCCCCCGGCTATCTGACAGCGATACACTAGTGGGCGGCACAGAGAATGCCGTGCTGTCCCCCCACTCCCGGCGGAGGGGCCGATGCCCCATAGGGCCGGAGCACAGGATTCGGGTTCTAATCCTGCGTCTGACTCCGATGGCCTCTGGGCCGTGGGGCAGGTCGTTCCCCCTTGTGGCCCCCGTGTGTACACTGGGACGGGGGTCCCTGCCCCCCTATCCCCACAGGGGCAGCAGCGAGCGCAGCGTGGGCGGCTGGGCCCTGTCACCACATGATGAATGGCTTCAATTTGTCAGCAGCTTTGGCCTGTCACTTCTCATCAGGCGGCCCTGGCCCTGCCTGGAGCCATTAGTGTCACCGCACGGGGGGGAGGTGGGGGGGGAAGGACTGGCCCATCTAGACCCTGCTCCCTGCAGCGCCCCATGGCCCGCCAGCCCCCACCCCTCATGCAGCCCAGCACTGGCTGTGCCCCCATCCCAGCTGCCTGGCACCATCTCCAAAGGGCCCCCCATGCCCCATGGCGGTCGTTTCGGGGGCTGTTTCACACTGCGTTTATGTTTGCCCCAGGCAGCGTCCACCCCCTCCCCGACCAGCACAGCGATGGCAAACCGCTGTCCCCTGCCGGGGCAAGGGGCGCAAAGGGGGGCACAGGGAGGGAGCAGTGCCAACAGAGGGAGGAGTGCCAGGGGCGGCTCAAATCTCTGAGGCACCTGGCCTCTCAGGGGTGCGGCGTGCCAGTCCTGGAGTCCCCAGCCAGCCCGACATCCCCTCCCCATGGCCGATGGCCACGTTGCTCCCCCTGGGCCTGTCGGTCAGGTTGTGCTCTCTCGGGCAGCACTGGGGTGTCTGTATGTTGGGAAAGTGCCTCGGGAAACAAAAACCAGATTCCCACTGATGACGGTGGCCTCGATCCTGCGAGCAGACCCAGCCGGGCGGCCCTGGCAGCAGGGAGGCCCCAGGGACTTCCCTGCCACTTGCGCCTCAGTTTCCCCCTCAGGAGGTGAGGGCTGGGAGGGGTATAAATTCAGTAACGCCAGGGCAGGGTCACAGCAGAATAGGAGGATCTTCGGGGAGCCCCAGGCAGCTGCTTGGCCATGACACGCCATTTCCCCCCCCGCCTCCTCAGCCCGGGTGCCAGCGTGCTGTCCGGGCATGGGGAGCACGGGGACAGAGCCATGCAGCCATTTGCTAGCAGTGCTGTGGAGCCCGTCATCACTGTGGGCCTGTGACGAAGCGGGACTGTTCTTAATGTTTCCTCTGAATAGTGTGGGGGTGCCTCAGTTTCCCCTAGGCAGTTCTTAAGTATCTAGGGGGTGGGGTAAGGGTGTATGATCATTGCAGATCCCTAGAGGGCAGGTGTGTGCAGGGGTCTGGACACAGAGAATGGCCGACACCCTGTTTCCTGGCAACTGATGGCCTGGGCCCTTCCCCCCTGCAAGGTGAGAGCTAAAGGGTTGGAGAACAAAGGAATCCGGTGACCTCCTGGCCCGGGAAAGGGACAAAGCCCAGAGGAGGAGGGGCTGGAGGGGGAGTCATTTGGGGGCTGGCTGGGACATGGAGTGAAGTACAGACGTGGTTGTCTGGCTCACTGCCCCCCAAAATGGACCCAGCTGAGGGGTCCTGTTCTCTGCACCTACAAGCTCTGGTTTAGACCATGTTCCTGTTATTTAATAAACCTCTGTTTTACTGGCTGGCTGAGAGTCACGTCTGACTGTGGAGTTGGGGGGCAGGACCCTCTGGCTTCCCCAGGACCCCGCCTGGGCGGACTGGCTATGGGAAGCGCAGGGAGGGGCAGAGGAGGCTGAATGCTCCGAGGTCAGACCCGGGAAGATGGGAGCCGGGTGAGCTGTGTGTCCTGCAGACAGGCTGCTCCCCGAGAGGAGACTTCCCCAGAGTCCTAACTGGCTTCGTAGAGAGCCGTTCCGGAGCATCGCCCGGGGACTCTGTGACAGGGCCACCCGCTAGTCACCGTGCGGGGCTAGCGGCACGGGAACCTGACCGCCGTGGGGCTGTCCACCCTGACCCGTGCTGCCTCCATGCCCCACAGGGGAGCAGCCCTACCTTGGGTAAGCGCTCGGGGTCTCCGGGGTGCCGGGGGATCACCTTCTGCAGCCGCTGGAACCCATAGTCAATGGTTGGCTCGTTCAGTGCTGGGGAGGGAGGGAAACAGAGAGGGTCAGGTGCCATGGACAGGGCTCCCTCTAAACCCCACCTGCCTGAGGGGAAGGGCTGGCGCTGTCCCCGTGGGGAAAACTGAGGTATGGTGCAGGGGGCTGACCTACCCATGAGCACAGAGCCAGGCCACAGAACCCAGGAGTCCTGGGGTGACAAAGTGGGAAAGTTTTGTAATGATACTATGACCCCGGTGTTTGCCTCAGTTTCCCTCCAGCCTTGCCTGCCTCCCAGGGGGAGGAAAGGACGACATTCGCTCTCAGGGCAGGCCAGGAGACGCAGGCATGCGTGTTGCTGAGCTGCCAGGCTAAAGAGTGGCTGAGTCTGACCCAAAGCCATGGAGAACCCGAGATGACGACGGACAATCCCTGAGGCCAGAACACTGACCCCGGTGACCCTGCGACTGCCTGGCCCGCAGGCTTGGGCACAGAGGGCTGGGAGGGGACCGGCGGGGATAAGGGGCCGGCTCCTGGCACAGGCTGTCTGCCCTCTCCAGGGGCTGAGGCAGGCCAGAGAGAGCCAGAGCCAGGGGTGAACCCGCCGCCCCCGACTGGTGCTTTGTGGGGGCAGGATAGACAGACGGTGCTTTCACCCGTACGTCTCGGGGCTGCCCCAGGGCTGCACCCAGGTGCCCAACAAACCTGGCTTGGTCTGCAAATTCAGCCGGGCGTCACTGCATAACCTGCGGGTGCACTGCTCCATGTAGGGGGGCGAGGGTCTCCGGGGGGCTGGCCCCATGCGACCCGCTGGGCTGAGCTCCAGGCATGAAGCAGGGGGCTGGAGCCCAGAGGCTCCATCTAGGAAGTGGGGCCCACACAAGGAAAAGTGGGACCCAGTGGGGGTCTGGCATACTGAGGGGCCCTCCCAGGGACTGTTTAAAAGGTGGGGCGTCGCCCCGATCCCATGGATCCGTGACCCCTGGGCCCAGCCACCTGCTCTGCTCCCGTTAGAGATGGACGTCGCCTCCTTGCGCGAGTGACATGGAGTCTACCCGGGGCTGGGGGCCGGGACGTCCCTGCCTCTCCCCAAACCCCCGCAGTTGCATGGCCAGGGTCCAAGCCCAGGGTTCAGCGCCATGGCCAGGGCTGGCACCAGGCCAGAGGGGCAGAGACTGGACGGCCAGACAGGGCACGTGGAGGCTAGGACTGGATGGACAGGGGTGCGCCCGGGCGCTAGGGCTGGACAGACAGACAGACAGAGGGATGCTGGGAGGGGGGCAGGGCGTGGGGAGAGAAGAGGCTCTGCAGGCTGGCAGCAGGAGCCCCTGGCCGCTCCGTGGGTGGGACGGGCTGGCTCCCGGGGAAGGCTTGGGGACAGGCAGGCTTGCCCCAGCCCTTCGACAATGGCCGACGGGCCGTCTCCCCACCCGTCGCCCCACGCTCCGGGCAGGAGCCACCCGGCGCTGTGTGCTGGGACGCCCGCCAGCGGCTCGACCCCTCAGAAGGGAGCACGGGCATCGGGCCGGGGAGGTGCCCAAACCGCCCGAGCTGCCACTCAGCAGCCGGGGCTCACCCGGAGCACGTGCCAGCCGGGGGGGCAGATGGGGATGGAGGGAGAATCACTGTGACACACACACACTGAGTGACATACACACACAGCATCACACACAGGGTCTCAGACACATGGTGTTACACACACAGGGTCTCACACACACACACACACACGATATTACACACACGGTGTCATGTAGGGCGACCAGACAGCAAGTGTGAAAAACCGGGACAGGGGGTGGGGGGTTATAGGAGCCTATATAAGACAAAGCCCCAACTATTGGGACTGTCCCCATAAAATCGGGACGTCTGGTCACCCTAGTGTCACGTCACACACACAGAGTCTTAGACACACACACGGTGTCACACACAGAGGAAAGCCCCTCCCAGGAACACACACCCTATTGATCCCCCCCCACCCCCCGTCCTTAATCTTCCATGGCTGGGCAAAGCCAGAGAAGCTGGAAACTGGGATCTAGCCAGCGGAGCGGGGGCCAAATCAATCACTCCCCCCGGCCCCCTCAGCCAGGTCGATATGCACAGAGCAGCCCTGGTCTGGAAAGGGAGGCTGAGTGCCGGTGTGACGAAGTGGGACTGTTCTTAATGTTCCCTCTGAATAGTGTGGGGTGCCTCAGTTTCCCCTATGAAGTTCTTAAGTATCTAGCGGGTGGGGTAAGGGTGTATGATCATTGCAGAGCCCTAGAGGGCAGGTGTGTGCAGGAGTCTGGACACAGACAATGGCCGACACCCTGTTTCCTGGCAACTGATGGCCTGGGCCCTTCCCCCCTGCAAGGTGAGAGCTAAAGGGTTGGAGAACAAAGGAATCAGGTGACCTCCTGGCCCGGGAAAGGAACAAAGCCCAGAGGAGGAGGGGCTGGGGGGTTTTTCAGTTTGGGGCTGGCTGGGACATGGAGTGAAGGGCAGACGTGGTTGTCTGGCTCACTGCCCCCCCAAAATGGACCCAGCTGAGGGGTCCTGTTCTCTGCACCTGCAAGCTCTGGTTTAGACCATGTTCCTGTCGTCTAATAAACCTCTGTTTTACTGGCTGGCTGAGAGTCACGTCTGACTGGGGAGTTGGGGTGCAGGACCCTCTGGCTTCCCCAGGAGCCCTGCCTGGGCGCACTCGCTGGGGGAAGCGCAGGGAGGGGCAGAGGATGCTGAATGCTCCGAGGTCTGACCTAGGAAGGTGGAAGCTGTGTGAGCTGTTTGCCCTGCAGACAGGCTGCTCACAGAAAGGCGACTTCCCCAGAGTCCTGACTGGCTTCATGGGGAGCAGTTCCAGAGCATCGCCCGGGGACTCCGTGACAACTGGTGGCAGTGGTGGGATGTACTGCACCCCATGGACGGCGCTTCCTGCAGTAAGTGACGGGGGAGCAGTAAAAGGAAGGGGGATTGACGGGGACCAGGCGTGCTGAAGATTCAGAGAGAGACGGTTTCAGGGGGCGGTTAACCCCTGGGAGTGTGTGACCAGAGAGAAGGACTTCTGCAGTAACAGGGTCCCCCGGGGGACTGCAGCGAGTGGTCCCAGGGGCGGAGGAGTCTGCAGCTCGACCCTGGCAAAGAGGTGGTGACCTCGAGAAGGGCTGGCACACTAGGGGTTCTCCCTGGAAACCGTGGGGAGCTGAGAGCACACAGGCCTCTGAGTCCACAACAACTTGGGAAGAGCGGAGTGATGGCCTGTCACCATCTCCTTAAGAAGGACATTGTAACCCTGTGCAGAAAGAGAGGGTTGAGCATTGGAAAGTTCACCAAAGCACAGTTCATCGTGCAGCTGGAGGAGGGTGACCGCTCTAAGGAACAGACTCCTGACCCCAAATGGGGCTATAGCAGGATCTGGGAGCAGCTGGAGTAGTAGCCAGGCATCGCCAAGACTCCTGTCCCCGACCAGACGAGGGTCTTCATGATCGGGTTCCCCATCGGGGGATCGGAGATGGACGGGATTGGAGCTGAGTCCGAGAGAGCAAGAGGACTGAGAGAGACAGCGAGAGTCCGAGAAAGAGCTGCAGAAGCAGCAGCTGCATGAACTGGCGGTGGGGGAGCGGAGAGGCCTAGGGGACCTGCCAGGGGTGAGTGGGGATAGACCCCGGGGGGCCAGTTCCGCAGGGAACCTCGAGACTCAATTGCTGCCCCTGGTTAAGGAGGGGGGGATGTGGATGCCACCTCACTGCCTTTGAGCAGGCTGGAGATTTGAACCAGGGGGACCCTGCGGAAAAGCCCCGGTGTCTAGCTCCCTTGCTGGGTCCCAAGGCCACAGACTCTGTCAGCCAGATGGGTGGGGAGGTGGACAGGCTCCCACTCCTGACCCCAACCTATATGTCTGTGTGGAGTTTCCTGGGGCCCGGCCCCTCGGACCCCCAGTGGGAGCGGAAGGTGATGGTCAATGGGGAGACATTCCTGGGGGGGCGAGATCCTGGGACAGAGAGAACTGTTGTCAGGCTCCTGGTGGTGCAGCCTCAGAGGCTGAGGGGCTGTGTGAGCTGGGTGAGGGTCCCAGGGACGAAGCCCCTCGCCCTGCCTATGGCCCAGATCCCTGTGCAGACCCAGGAGGGGTGGGGCTGGCTGGTTGTTGGGGTTCTCCAGGATACCAGCTGCGAGACCCTGTTGTGGGGTGACTGTGTCTCTTTGGGGCAGGATCCAGGCCCTGCTCCTGTAACTGCCAAGGGTTTGAATTTGAATCCAGGGAACCAATCGGCGGAGAGGGAAATGGTCAGTGAAAATGCAGATGACCTGGCTGGCAGCAGGGAGGAGCGGCTAGGCTCAGGCTACCTGCCTGCCTGTAACCAGACCCCTGGGGCTGGGTGGGACAGAGAGATGCTCCCCGCCCCCCTTGCACTCCGGAGAGGGGGCTCAGGCTGGCTCTGATGCAGTGAGGAAAGCAGCGAGCTCGCTGCCTACCCCCACTGGCACAGCAAGGGCAGCGCTGAGCACAGTGGGAGCTGAGACCCCAGCTGAGTGGGCGGAGACCCAGTCAGGGCAGGGGATCTGTGGGGAGTGGCAAGGTGCTCGGTAAGGAAAGTTTGGATGAGCCTAGGCAGCCTTGTGAGCTAATGGCTGTGTCTAGTCAGCAGGGCCGGAAGGCGAGGAGAGTGGAAGATGAGTGTCCCTGGACCTTACCTGTTAGCTGGGTGGAGAAGTGTGACAGGGAAGGAAACGTGCCTGTGTCTGCCAGGGGTATTGACTTGCCTATGGAGGGAGCTACCCTGATCTCCAAGCAGTTGTCTGTGACCAGCCTTGTGTGCTGGGACAAGGGGAGAGAGGTCCCAAGCTGTGTGTCTGGGAAGGGAGAAAGTGTGTCCGGCTCTTCTTTGTCTGTGGAGCAGACAGAAGGGGCCTTTCAGCCTGTGCTGGTTGAGGGTCGTGCAGTTGTCTCAGAGTTGGTTCTGGATTCAGCTAAAGCCCAGGAAGGGAAGGGTCCTAAGTTTGGGTCTGCTCAGGAAAATGGCCCTGTAACTAGGTCGCATCCAGTTAGTGTCTATGTAAAATCCCAGAGACCAGACAATTCTGGTGCTTGTATTTTGTCTGTTGCTAGTGTGTTGTTGGAAAGGGTGGAGCAACTCTGTCTAATCAGGGTGAGATCCTAGCCAGGGCACAAGGAGAGCATAAAGGTGTGTGATTGTGTTACCTACTGAGGGTGTGGAAACCCGTAGCAAGAAGGAAAAGATTCCTGAACTTGTGTGTGGCAAAGGGAAGGAGAATGCTTCTGACCTTTTATCTAGGAAGCCTGTAAGTTTGCCTGGAAGGGGATTGTGTAGGAATCCGCCGGATGGGCCAGAGGTGATTCTGGATGTAAGGGAGACCCAGAAAGAGTCTGTTGTTGCTCAGGAAAGTGTTCTTCTAGAGCAAGCCCTCGGTGAAGAGGGTAAGAGCAGAATTTCTGGGAGGGGTGAATTGTTGCATAGAAAAGCCCTCGGGAAAGGAATCCTCATGGAGTCTTTGCAAGCAGTTTACTGCAACTGAAGGGTGTGAAAGTGATTTAATCAAGAAAGTTTCAGTTCCTAACAGCCAGAAATTTTCTGTTGTGAATGGATCCACTGACTTTCCTGTTGAAAGACCCAGTGTGGATAGCTTTGAGAAGGTCTCAGATGAAATGAAAGCTGTTAAGAAAGTTAAACAGTCCTATAACCAAGTGGCTGTGTTTGGCCAGCTTGTTGGGGAGAAGACCCAATCCCAGTTTGACCCCTTGGGGTTTTGGGGTGGCCAAAGGGCACAGGCAGCATAAACCTTCCCACATGCGGCCTGCGAGTGCTATCGACCACCCCCGACCTAAGGGAGGGCGTGAAACTGGAAGGGCCTGGTGTAACTCCTACCAAGGAATGGGAGAGATGCTGGGGCATCCATGGGAACGTTGGTGGCTTCGAACTTCCCCAGGTCACCGGCTAAAGTGACCCCGCTCAGTTCGATCTCGAAGGGGGGAGAGATGTGACGAAGTGGGACTGTTCTTAATGTTCCCTCTGAATAATGTGGGGGTGCCTCAGTCTCCCCTATGAAGTTCTTAAGTATCTAGGGGGTGGGGTAAGGGTGTATGATCATTGCAGAGCCCTAGAGGGCAGGTATGTGCAGGGGTCTGGACACAGAGAATGGCCAACACCCTGTTTCCTGACAACTGATGGCCTGGGCCCTTCCCCCCTGCAAGGTGAGAGCTAAAGGGCTGGAGAACAAAGGAATCAGTTGACCTCCTGGCCCGGGAAAGGAACAAAGCCCAGAGGAGGAGGGGCTGGAGGGAGTTTCAGTTTGGGGCTGGCTGGGACATGGAGTGAAGGGCAGACGTGGTTGTCTGGCTCACTGCCCCCCCAAAATGGACCCAGCTGAGGGGTCCTGTTCTCTGCACCTGCAAGCTCTGGTTTAGACCATGTTCCTGTCATCTAATAAACCTCTGTTTTACTGGCTGGCTGAGAGTCACGTCTGACTGCGGAGTTGGGGGGCAGGACCCTCTGGCTGCCCCAGGAGCCCCACCTGGGCGGACTGGCTGTGGGAAGCGCAGGGAGGGGCAGAGGAGGCTGAATGCTCCGAGGTCAGACCCAGGAAGGTGGAAGCTGGGTGAGCTGTGTGTCCTGCAGACAGGCTGCTCACAGAGAGGAGACTTCCCCAGAGTCCTGCCTGGCTTCATGGGCAGCAGTTCCAGAGCATCGCCTGGGGACTCTGTGACAGCCGGGAACCCCCCCAGGCCCCTTTCGGGCCCCCGCACAGCAGGGAGAGCAGCAGCAGTGGGAGTGGGGGACCTGGACGAGTGCCCTACGAAAGGGAGCATCGAGTCTCTGCCCTCCGTCCCCCCTGCATGAATCTACCCCCCAGTGTCCCAATTCCGGCCGCCCCCCTGCCTCCATCCCCGCCCCTCCCATCCCCCCCACCTACCCACCCATCCCCCGCATGAATCTACCCCCCAGCGACCCAATTCCGGCCGCCCCCCTGCCTCCATCCCCGCCCCTCCCATCCCCCCCACCCATCCTCCATGCATCTACCCCCCAGCGACCCACCTCCGGCCGCCCCCCTGCCTCCATCCCCGCCCCTCCCATCCCCCCCACCCATCCTCCATGCATCTACCCCCCAGCGACCCACCTCTGGCCGCCCCCTGGCTCCATCCCCGCCCCTCCCATCCCCCCCCACCTACCTACCCATCCCCCGCATGCATCTACCCCCCAGCGACCCACCTCCGGCCGCCCCCCTCCCTCCATCCCCGCCCCTCTCATCTTCCCCACCCACCTATCCATCCCCCGCATGCATCTACCTCTCACTGACCACCTCCAGCCACCCCCTCCCTCCATCCCCGCCCCTCCCATCCCCCCACCTACCCATCCTCCATGCATCTACCACCTACCTACCCATCCATCCATCATGCCCCCCACATCTATCCCCACACCTACCGACCCACCTCCATCCACCTCCCTCCCTCCATCCCCACCCCTCCCACCCCCCCACTTACCTACCCATCCATCCATCCTATCACCAAACCAATCCTCTATAATCTACCCCATGTACCCCTACCTACCTCCATTTACCCCTCCGCCCCTCCCCCCTGCACACACATCTATCACCAAACCAGCCCTATAGAGACATCTGCCCCCTCACTGTCCTCCCGCCCGCCCCCACAGGCCCTCTGTGCCTAGCCTGGGCTGGGGGGGTGATTCAGAGCTCACCAGGGCCCAGACGGAGGCCCCGCTCCCACTCCTGCATTTCCACGGGGTCAGGAGAGGCAGGTCCTTGCTGCCCTGCCCCTCCAGCGTGGCTCCACCGTGCCCAGGCTGGGGGCGCCCCTCAGAGCAGGGACCCGGTCTCTGCTGGGCCGGTGGCGGGGAGACGTGTGGGCGGCCGTGCAGAGGGGCTGCCTGCTGCTCCCATCACGCCTGCGAGCAGCCATGTGACGGCTCCCTCCCGGAGCCCAGGACACAGCACCCCTCCCCGACGCCCCTCGCCCTGGGGCAGGAGGAAACGGCATCCCAAGGGCAGACGAAGGAGACGCTGGCCACCAAGAATGCGTTTTCCTGGCCATCCAATGGGCTGGAGGCCTCGGGGGCGACAGATCACCCACCAGTCCCTGGCCACCCAGACCCCCAGTGACTCCCAGACTCCCCCGGGGCGGGGCCTGGCAGTTACACCAGAGGGGGCAGGACTCTGGGGTGCCACTCCCACCTCTGCCACCCACTCGCTCTCTGGCCCTGGGCACGTCACCCGTCCCGCCGTGGCCGAGCGGTGGTGGAGCAGGGTGGTGAGCCCCGAGGGCAGAGCTGCCCGGCCCGGCCGCGCCCCTCACCTGTGTAGACGAAGCGGCCGGGCGCTCCCTTGCAGAACTGCTTCGACTTGTAGGAGAGCGTCACCTCCACCACGCCGGGGATGTGGCGGGGCGGCGTCTGCACCCGGATGGCGTGAGGGGTGATCAGCTGCACGGGGCAGGAGAGAGGGGGGCTGAGCCCATGTGCAGTGCAGGGGGGGATGGAGGAGGGGAGATGATGACCGGAGGGGCAATGGGGGGGGAGGAGATTAAGGCCCCGATTCAGGAGCAGATTCACTCTCCTCCCCCGGGGCTGAGCCCAGCCGGCTCCCCCAGCCTCTCAAGCTCACAGACTAGCCGGTCCAAGGACCCTTCGCTGGCTAACCAGGGGCATGAGGAGCCTCCATCCCAGCCCCCCCTCGTGGGGAGCCCCCAGGGTGCCGCTGTGCCTCTGGAGCCCGTCCCCCGGGCCCTCTGCCCTTGCCCAGTTCCCCAGGCCAGGCTGGGCCGGGGCTCCCTCCGGGGAAGTGGCCTGGCATTGGGAGATGGGCGGGAGGGATCTGGCGCGGTGCCCGCTGAGACAGGATCCGGCGGGGTCGGAGCTCTGAAGGGAGCCTGGCTCCGCACCTCCAGGGGCTGCACCCCACAGGGCAGGGCCCCTTCGCCTTGACCCAGAGCTACCCCCGGCCCAGCCCGAAGGGGCCCTGCCCGGCGCGTCGGGATGGGGCTGCGCGGCGCCGGGAGGCCTCAGGATGGACAGAGACGTGGGGGGCGGGCATGGGGGGGCGGAGAGGCACCGGGGGAAGGGGGCTCACGCTCACCCACCTCGCTCCACACCAGCATGGTGCCGAAGACGACCTGCAGCCCGTCAAAGAAGTTGTCGCCGATGACGATGACGGTGGCACCGCCCGTCGTCCACCCTTCGCTGGGGCTGATGGCTTTGATGCAGGGGGTGGCTGCTGCGGGCGGGGAGGGAGAGACAGCGCGTGGTCAGGGGGTGACAGAGAGCGGGGAGCACGGGGAGAGCCGGGACGGGGAGGAGGAGAAAGCAGGCGAGGAGAGGAGAGAGCAGGGCTGGGATGAGAGACAGACAGGTAGAGAGGAGGGGTGTGAATGGGGACAGATGGATGGAGGGACAGACAGAGGGATGTGTAGGGGGAGGGATGGATGCAGAGGCGTGATGGGGGTGGAAGGACGGGCGGAGGGGTGTGTATGGGGGCGGATGGATGGAGGGGTGTGATGGAGTGGTGAGAATGGGAAGAAATGGATGGAGGGAGAGGTGTGTACAGGGAGGGATGGATGGAGGAATAGAGGGAGGGGTGTGATGGGGTTGCAGGATGGAGGGTGTGTAGGGGGAGGGATGGATGGATGGAGGGGTGTGTATGGGGAGGGATGGATGGAAGGATGGACGGAGGGGTGTGTATGGGGCGGATATATGGAGGGGTGTGATGGAGGGGTGAGAATGGGGAGAGATGGATGGAGAGGTGTGTACAGGGATGGAGGGGTGTGTATGGGGAGGGATGGAGGGAGGGACAGACAGGGGTGTGTACGGGGAGGGATGGATGGATGGATGGAGGGGTGTGTATGGGGAGGGATGGAGGGAGGGGTGGATGGAAGGACGGAAGGATGGAGGGAGGGGTGTTAATGGGAAGGGATGGGTGGAGAAAGGGGTGTGATGGAGAAGGATGGATGGAGAGATGGAAGGATGGACAGAGGGGTGTGTATGGGGGTGGATGCATGGAGGGGTGTGATGGAGGGGTGAGACTGGGGAGAGATGGATGGAGAAGTGTGTACAGGGAGGGAGGGATGGATGGATGGAGGGAGGGGTGTGTACGGGGAGGGATGGAGGGAGGGGTGGATGGAAGGACGGGTGGAGGAGTGTGTAGGGGGAGGGATGGATGGAGGGTGGGGTGGATAGAAGGATGGGTGGAGGGGTGTGTAGGGGGAAGAATGGATGGAGGGAGGGGTGTGAATAGGGAAGGATGGAAGGGCGGATGGATGGAGGGAGGGGGGCAGATGGACTTACTGCAGGGGAGTAGGGCTGGGACACTCGTTCCCCGTGGGAATGGCAAAGCTTCCCTCGGCCGGGGAGGGGGCTGGGGGGAGCTCTAGAGCGGGGCACTGCAGGGCCGCTGGGCACTGCCGGCTCCAGAGAGGGTCTAGCCTGCCAGGCCCGGGGGGTCAGCGCTGGGGGAGACACAGACGCCGAGCCGGGGGTCTGCCAGCTGGGACTGGCAGTTCCACAGAGGCCGTAACATAGCGTGGCTGGGGGCCTGGCCCCCAAATGCCAGAGGGGGTGGGGTGGGGAGCGGAAGGAACAGAGGGTGGACTTGTGCGGTGTCGCAGCAGCTGCAGTGGGGAGGGATCCCAGGGCATGGCAGGCGAGTGGAGGTTCGCGGGGGACACACACTTCCCCCGGGGACCTGCTGCAAAGGCCCGCGTCGGAGAGCTCCCGGTCCCAGCCCTGGCAGGCCTGGGGGGAAGGCGGGAGGACCCGAACCCCTGTGAGATCCTTGGGAAGCCTCCGGGTGCCATCAGTGGGCCTTGGGTCCAACTCTCCAGGCTCAGGAGAGCCCCCCTGGGGCCAGGGGCTTTGAGGATGGCCAGTGGCAGCCCTGGCAGAACCATGCCAGGAGCCAGACCCCAGGCCAGTGCCAGCCTGGCCGGGTCCGCATCGGTGCTGCCACAGATCCCATCCCGCTGGGTGCAGGTCCCGGGGCCGTGATGTGTGGGTCTGGCTGCACCTGTGCCCTGCCGATGGCATTGCATCACAGCAGGCCCCAGAGCCAAGTGCCAGGCCCTGCCCCTCGCCACCCCCACCCCCCAAGCTGTATTCGACAGCAGGAGGGGCGAAGCAGGAGCCAGTGGAGTTTCTTGCCCGGGGGAGCCCTGATGGTGGAGATCGGGGAGTCTGGGGGCTGCTGGGGCAGGGGTGGGGGGTGACCGGCGTCTCAGCCAGGCTTCGCCACGCACATGACACGGGAACGGGCCAGGACGTGGGTGCCGGGCCCTGGCAGCAGCAGCCGATCAGAACACACTGGGCCCCTGCGGGGGGGGGCTGTCTAGCTTCTGTGCACCCGCCACCTGAGACGGCAGCGCCCCCCGAAGGGCTCAGCCCCCCCTTTACTGTGGGGCAGCGAGGAAACGATCATCCACCTGCCGGCTTAGAAAGGGGGCCCGGGGCTGGGGGGTCCCGGGTGTCCTGGGCTTGGGGTGTCCTGGGGGCACTCAGTGTTCCCAGCTGCCCAGAGCACCCACCACGGGGCCGGTAGCGCTGACAGCGAGTGCTGTGCAGGGAGCGGTGTGTTTGGGGTGACGTACAGGTCCCCCCATCTCTCCCAGAACAGCCTGCGCTGGGCAACTGCCATCAACAGGGCAGGTCATCCTGCTCCTACGGAGCCCGCGGTGGGATGTGCTGGCCGCTAGCCAAGAACTTGGGGCTGCCCCGTTTGAAGCATCAAGCCCGTGGGCAGCTGGGCCGCGGCAGGTTTGGGGCAGGGCCAGCAAGTCCTTAAGGGGCTGACAGGGTCATTCAAAGGGCAGCGCTGTGGGATTTGGTGCCAGGCCATTTCTAGGGCAGATGGCGTGTGTCGGGATCCTCTGCAATGCTGGGCATCATGCCAGCAGAGCCGGCTGGCTGCCTCCAGGGGACGGGCCTTGGCCAGGGCCCAGCCACCCACGGGGAGAGCGCAGGGGCCAGGTCTTGGGGAGGGCTCGTGCTGCTTTTATTTTGGGGTGGGGTGCTGGTTTCTGGCTCAGGACTTGAAAGTGGACCCGGGTGGGTGGGGTGGGTCGTGGCCTGGTGCGATCGCACAGGGAAATGGAGATCATGGCGGTGCAATGGTGGTCGGTGCTGGGGAGACCCGTGCGAGGGGAGTGCTCACAGGGCTGCGCTCAGGGCTGCTCTCTGCGGCTGTTTCCCGGCACTCCATGCCTGGAGACCCCCTGCACGCTTAGCTGGGGCCCGCCCCCTGCAATTTCCCAAAGCGGCTGCTCATTCTGAGCCCCCCGCTCCCGCCGACCTGCGTGCAGCAGGGGGCTGGATGCTCCGGCAGAGCCGGGGGGTGCTCACCTTCAGAGGGGTCCAGCCGTCGTGCCCGGCGCCCGTGCTTCGAGTTGTTGTGGACGAACATGTTATCGGACACCGCCAGGACGTGCCCGTCCACGTTCACCGTCGTTGACACCACCACCTGGGGGCCAAGAGCATCTCAGCGTTATGGCAGCCGTGCGGCAGGAGAGCCGGTCCAGCGAGACCTCGGCAGCCGGTGCACTGCATGGCCCGGGCCCCCGCGGCAGCTCTCAGGGACCCCGCCCCAGTTTGGGACATTGCCTGTACCCCAAGAGTGCAGGTCAGGGGTAGAGTCCCCCCCAGACGGGACAGCCCATCCCACCGCAGAGTCCTTAGCACCCCCCCCAAACGGGACAGCCCATCACACCACAGTCCTTAGCACCACCCCTCAATGGGGCAGCCCATTGCAATGCAGAGTCCTTAGAACCCCCCCCCGCCCCCAAACGGGACAGCCCATCACACCATAGAGTCCTTAGCACCACCCCTCAATGGGGCAGCCCCATTGCAATGCAGAGTCCTTAGCACCCCCGCCCCACCCAAATGGGACAGCCCATCACACCACAGTCCTTAGCACCACCCCTCAATGGGGCAGCCCATTGCAATGCAGAGTCCTTAGAACCCCCCCTCCGCCCCCAAACGGGACAGCCCATCACACCATAGAGTCCTTAGCACCACCCCTCAATGGGGCAGCCCCATTGCAATGCAGAGTCCTTAGCACCCCCGCCCCCCAAACGGGACAGCCCATCACACCATAGAGTCCTTAGCACCACCCCTCAATGGGACAGCTCCATTGCAATGCAGAGTCCTTGGAACCCCCCCGAAACTGGACAGCCCATTGCACCATAGGGTCCTTGGAGGCCCCCTCAATGGGGCAGCCCATCGCACGGCAGTGTCTGTTGAACCCTACCCCCAATGGGGCAGCCCAAGGCACTGCAAGGCCCCTGAATGCCAGCCGTGGCCCAGCCCTCTCCGGCGGGGGTAGGGGGTGGGGGATGCCATTACTAGGGGCTAAGTACCAGGGTCTGACGCTGCTTAGGCGATGGCCCACGCCACCCACTGGTGCATTGTGGGAAAGCTGGGAGGGGAGGTTCTGGGGCAGGGCAGCTGTTCAGTCCTGAACCCTGAGCCGCGGCAACTCCCTGCTGCCATGTGCCCTGCAGAGCCAGGTGTGAAGTTACTGACGTGAACTGGGACCGCTGGGACGTTACTAGTATGAACGGGGACCGCACGGATCAGCGTTGCCACCACTGTTCTCTATTTGCAGCAAATATTGTACAAAGGGGGTCGTGGGAGGTGTCTACGGAAAGGCTATGATTTGCTGGGTATGATTATCCTATCTGTGTGGGTGTGTCATGTTTGTAGTTAAAGTTGTGAATACTGGCTATGTACTCGCATCTCAATGTGTTTTGATTCTAGGTAGCCTCAGGGAAGCATTTGGTCAGCTTCTTGAGAAAAGACTATTCTCGGTAAGTGCCCAATCAAGAAACACTTAACTGACAATGGATCTTGGGAGACTCCAATCCACATATGAAAAGTCTTCCTGGAAACGTTCAAGGTAGCATGTGAGCAATGGCTGCTCTACCTGTAAAGACCTGAGTCATGCGTGGACATGTGACTTGCCCAGGTGACTCCAAATTCCACCTTGCTGCTGCGATTTTCCAGAGTAAGAACAAAGGGGTGTCCTTCCACATGGCAGAGGATATAAAAGGCCCTGGAAACCGTTCCATTTTGTCTTCAATCCTGCTTCTTACCTCTGGAGGAACCTTGCTACAGATTGAAGCTCTGAACAAAGGACTGAAGGACCCCTCCCAGCTGGGGATGTTCTCCAGAGACGGGATTTGAACCTGCAGTTTATTCCATCGCGGCTGAAAACCTGAACCAAGAACTTTGCCCTTACTGTATGTCATTGATTCCATTTCACCAATTCTAGCTCTCATCTATATTTCTTTCTTTTTATGAATAAACCTTTAGATTTTAGATTCTAAAGGATTGGCCACAGCGTGATTTGTGGGTAAGATCTGATTTGTATATTGACCTGGGTCTGGGGCTTGGTCCTTTGGGATCGAGAGAACCTTTTTACTTTTACTGGGGTATTGGTTTTCATAACCATTCATCCCCATAAGGAGCGGTGCTGGTGGGGATACTGGGAAACTGGGGTGTCTAAGGGAATTGCTTGTGTGACTTGTGGTTAGCCAGTGGGGTGAGACCGAAGTCCTCTCTGGCTGGCTGGTTTGGTTTGCCTTGGGGTGCACAGAAACCCCAGTCTGGGGCTGTGACTGCCCTGCTCGAAGCAATTTGTCCTGAATTGGTACTCTCAGTAGTGTGCCGCCAAAGGCCGCTTCGTTACACGAGGGTCAGCGTTCCAGGGGGCGAGGGGGCCAGGCCAGCCCCAGCCCCCAGCCTGGCTGCCAGGTCTCCTCCCTGCCCCCACCCGCTCGCTGGCTCGTCGGGGTGGCGGGCTTGGCTGCTCTCCCAGGAACCGCGGCGCTATGCAAATTGGATGGGTTGTTAATCATGTAAAAATGTCACAATTATCATATCTTTCCGAGAGGCCCTAATGAAGGCGCCGCGCTGGGGGTGAGCTGGGGAGCCGGGCCAGAGCCGCCACCTCCGCCTGCCGAGCTGCACCCGCCAGGCACCACGGGGGAGCTGGGCATGGCAGGCCGGAGGAGGCACACGATGCAGGGGGCGGGCAGGGGCAGGGCTGGCGTACCTGGGAGAGAGGCAGGGCTGTACTGCTGCTAACGAGCCCTTGCCCTGTGAGACAACGGCGGTCGCTGTGACGAGGGGATGTACCCCTCTGGCTGGGAGAGCCAGCGGGGAACGGTGACCCTACGCACAGCGGGCCCTGGCTCCGCCACTGCACCGCGGGTGATTGTAAGTCACTGAACTGTTCATGCCTCGGTTTCCCCATCTGTGAAATGTGAGAAGTGCAGAAGAATGGAGGACGAGAGATACTTTGGGGTTACAGATCCCTGGCTGCCTGAGACAGTGCGGGTGGTAGAATGGGAACAGCTGCCCCAGGGGGTCCAATACAATTGCCCGCCCCCATCCTACAGAATGAACCACAGTGCGCCTTGGCCAAAGCCCTGGTCCCTCAAGAACCCAGCTTCCTGGATGCCCCGTTCCTGCGGGCTGGGCCACAGCCGCCCGGCACAACGCGGCTCAGTCCGGTGAGCTTGGTAGTGCAGCTGGGGCCTCGGACACAGGGCTCCCAACACCCTGAGGTGGCCCTGGGCTGGCAGGCCCGCCGAGGCCCCCAGGAGCTGGCGATGGTGCCAGGCTGGTTATTCACACAGTCCCCAGTGTCACAATCACTCTGGCACTCCTCAGACGGGACAGGCAGACAGACAGACCCCCCTTCCCCCTGGGGAACGGCCCGCCGGGCACAGCTGCGACTGCCTCTGCCTTCCACGCCACAATGCAGCCCTCCGACCCCACGTAACGCCACGAGCCGCAGAGACAGAGACGTCCCCAAACCACCCCTCCCCCAGACATCTAGGCAGCCCCCAGCTGCTGCACTGAGCCAGCGAGGGGCTAATGGAAGGGGGAAGGTGCCACTTTTCGGCTCCTTCTGTCTGGGCTGGGGCGAGGGGGCAGGTAAGCAGCTCCAAGGAGAGCAACGGTGCCAGAATCCAGCAAGATCAGACCGTGGAGTCACTCTGGGGGGGATTGCTCCTAACTCCCCTAGGCCCCTCAGAAACTCCTACAGCTCTCAGGCGCGCAGATGTCACGGTGCAGGGCCGGGAGCCGTCGCTGTGTGGATCTATTGGTGGGTTTCGTGCTGGCGAGGGGAGCCGACTCCACAGCCCGGAGAGCAGAGGACCCATCTTTCCTAGCCCCACACGTGCCGGCCCTCCAGGGGTCCCCAGAGCAGGCCTGGCTGCAGTCTCTGCAATGAGCGAGGACACAGGCTGCCCCCGCCCCGTGGCCTGGCCACGTCAGACCGCGGGGATCCCCTGGGGGAGCGGGGTTCTCCCCTCGCTGCGGGCCGAGAGGAGGCTGAGATGTGCCCCCCCTCACCACCGGTCACTGCCCAGAGACTGGACTGGTCACCCTCAGGGGCCCGGGCTGAGCCAGCCCGTGAGCCGCCTCCCAGGCAACCGGCCGCGGGGAGCAGAGACCGAGAAGGCAGCCAGGCCACCTGCCCCTGCGAGCCAGGCCTGGCCCAAGTCACGGACCCCCCCAGCCCTCCCAGGGGAGCCGCCTCCACACCCCCAGACCTCCGTGTCAGGAACACCCCGGGGTTGTGCCCTTCCCCGCCAGGCCCGTCCCAGGCTGCGCTCGTAGCTACCTGCTGGGGGGCCCATGGGGCCCGTCCTCAGCCCAGCGCCCCCTTTCCCCCCACCCAGGGGGTGGCGCAGCGGGACAGCAGCAGAGCGGGCAGCGGGGGCCTGGCTGCAGGCCTGACCGAGCCCCCGCTGTCCGTCCCCAGCCCCGGCGCCTGGGGGGTGCTGCAGGCCCGCCCTGCCGGGCGGGGGCCCCTGTCCCGGGGGGCGGGGTTCACCTGGAAGCGGCGCATGTCCCGGGGGTTCCCCGCGTTCTTCAGGCAGTTCTGGTTGCACTTGAGGAAGAACTTGAGGAAAAACCTGAGAGAAAAGGGGAGAAATCCGGATGTTTAATGCGTGTGTGGGGGGGGTCCTGTCCTACTGGTCCCGCAGCCTATGGCTTCACCTCCCAATCCCACCCCCCATACATCTCCCATCCCACCACGCCTGCCCCATCCCACATGCCCCCAGGGAGATCCGTACCCACTGAGCAGGGGCAGAGCCCGTGGGCCCCCCCCCGAGCCTTGGGTGTCTCCCCACCTGGGCTGTGGGGTGGGGATGTCCCGGGGAGAGTCCCCACACCGCTGTGAAATGACGGGGACCAGGCCAGTGCCCTTGGGGTGACCTGGGGAACCAGCCCCATTCCCAGGGCTCTGGCTTCCTGGTGGGGGCCGAGCAGGCCAGGCGGGATGCCATGCCAGGTCTCTCCTCCGCCCCCCCGGGGGGACAGCAAGCTCGGGTGGCTGGTCCGACAGCGGGGGGTGGGGTGGCGAGGGCTGGCAGACCTGTGGCAGGCTACACGAACCCCCACATGCCCCCCCACCCCAACGCCAGTCACAGCCATGCCCCCCTGCAGCACCCCCAGCACCCGGCTAGAGCACCCCCACCCCGACTCCCGCGTGCAGATGCCCCCGCCCACCCGCGGCCCATCGGTCCCCACAGACACATCTCCAGCTATCTCTGCCGGCGAGCGCCGGGCTGGCCCTTCCAGCGGCTTCTCCCCGCCGCTCTGGGTATCGACCACCCCCTGAGCCCTCCCTGGCGGCAGGCAGCTAATGGGTTTTATTGCTGCAGAGCCGATCAACCAGGGAGCCCGAGCCGGGGGACTCAGGAGTCCTGGGGGGAGGGGAGAGCCGGGATTGATGCCGAGGGCTGTGGGTAGGACGCCCCCCGGAGGAGCAGCCTGGAGAGCAGGGGGTGAGAGCCCCAGGCATGGGGAGGGTGCAGAGCGGGCTGGGCCAGAGAAGGGGAGAGGAGTCCAGGAGTGTGGGGCAGCCCAGCCCGGCCCCACAGGGAGAAGCTGAGGCAGCAGCAGGGAAGAGCCCCCTGCGGACGATGGATGAGGAGGGAGCCCCATCCATTCCCAGCAGCAGCAGGGCCCGAGGAAATATTCAGGACGCTTGTACAGGCCCCGTAATCGCCATCACGCCGTCAATTATTAATGGGCCGCACCAGCGCTCGCGCAGGGCTGGCCTAGGAGGAGAACACCCCAGTCCCTACTCACACGCACAGCCGGGCACCCCAGGACCGACCCACACGCACAGCCGGGCACCCCGATCCCTACTCACATGCACAGCCGGGCACCCTGGGACCGACCCACATGCACAGCCGGGCACCCCGATCCCTACTCACACGCACAGCCAGGCACCACAGGACCGACCCACACGCACAGCCGGGCACCCTGATCCCTACTCACACGCACAGCCGGGCACCCCAGGACTGACCCACACGCACAGCCGGGCACCCCGATCCCTACTCACACGCACAGCCGGGCACCCCAGGACCGACCCACACGCACAGCCGGGCACCCTGATCCCTACTCACACGCACAGCCAGGCACCCCAGGACCGACCCACACGCACAGCGGGGCACCCCGATCCCTACTCACATGCACAGCCGGGCACCCTGGGACTGACCCACATGCACAGCCGGGCACCCCGATCCCTACTCACACGCACAGCCGGGCACCCCAGGACCAACCCACACGCACAGCCGGGCACCCCGATCCCTACTCACACGCACAGCCGGGCACCCCAGGACCGACCCACACGCACAGCCGGGCACCCCGATCCCTACTCACACGCACAGCCGGGCACCCCGATCCCTACTCACACGCACAGCCAGGCACCCCGGGACTGACCCACATGCACAGCTGGGCACCCCGATCCCTACTCATACACACAGCCGGGCACCCCAGGACCGACCCACACGCACAGCCGGGCACCCCGATCCCTACCCACACGCACAGCCGGGCACCCTGATCCCTACTCACACGCACAGCCAGGCACCCCAGGACCGACCCACATGCACAGCCGGGCACCTCGATCCCTACCCACACGCACAGCCGGGCACCCCAGGACCGACCCACACGCACAGCCGGGCACCCCGATCCCTACTCACACACACAGCCGGGCACCCCAGGACTGACCCACACGCGCAGCCGGGCACCCTGATCCCTACTCACACACACAGCCGGGCACCCCAGGACCGACCCACACGCACAGCCAGGCACCCCGATCCCTACTCACACGCACAGCCGGGCACCCCAGTACCGACTCACACACACAGCCAGGCACCCCGATCCCTACTCACACGCACAGCCGGGCACCCCAGGACCGACCCACACGCACAGCCGGGCACCCCGATCCCTACTCACACACACAGCCGGGCACCCCAGGACTGACCCACACGCACAGCCGGGCACCCCGATCCCTACTCACACACACAGCCGGGCACCCCAGGACTGACCCACACGCACAGCCGGGCACCCCGATCCCTACTCACACACACAGCCGGGCACCCCAGGACCTACCAATACCCGGACACACGTGGACCTAGCAACAGACCTACACACAGAGACACATACAGCTATACACGCATGCACGCCCAGCCACACAGGGATCTACCAGCCCACACACATCCAGACACACACCCTGGCCACACCAAGGGGTCTAGCAGCACACACCTCTACGCACAGACACCTAGACACACCTGGCCACACGGGGATCTACAAACCCGCACCTACCTGGACAGACCCAAAGATCCACCAACACATGCCGTGTCCAGTCTAGCCGGGGCCCCCCACCCAGCACCGAGCTCCCCCTGAGTTGTCCCCATCGCGAGACCCCTCATCTCCTGGGCTAACGCGCCTGCCCTTGGCCAGCTCTCCAGCATACGGCCCATTCCTGGGGAAAGCCAGCACCCGCTGCCCCTCAGCCCCTAGCCAGGAAAAGCCCCCCTGCCCCGAACATTATTCAGCCCAAGTTCTCTCCCCCCATCACTAGCCCTTAACATGCCCCTCTCCCCCAGGGGCAGGGCACGGAGATGGGCCTTGCAGAATGCCGGGGCGGTCACCAGACGGGGGTGGGGGGCTCAGTTCCCATCTCTACCACAGGGATAATTCTTCCTCCCGCTTCCCCTCTCACTTACCCCGCCGGGGGCTGGGGACACTGGGGTATTCCTAGTGCCTCGTTAGCAGGTGACCCCTCATTAGTGGCTCCAGGGGGCCAGGTTTGTAAGTGACACGTGGAGGGGATCCTTCATCATCCCTGCTATCACAGCTGGCACCCTCCGGCCCCCCACCATAGTCCCCCCTCCCCAGGGGCACCCCTGCGCCCCAGGGGAGGGGAAGGCTGGGGAGAACCCGCCTAGCTGGCTGCAGGAACCAGGAAAGAGGTGGAAGGATCCTGCAGGAGTAATATACCCTATGTGGGGGGCCCCTTGCTGCACCCCATGGAACTTCACAGCCATGGGGGGCGGGAAGGGGGCTAGAACTTGAATCCCTTGATCTAACTGCCCAGGCCCCTGCCACGGCTGCTCAAGGAGAATCTTCTCTGCTAGCAGCACAGGGCCTATGAGACGTGGTGGGGCAGTTCTGATTCCACCCAGCAGAGGGCAGTGGTGACACATGTACGCTTGCCCGTTTACAGGACTCTCACCCCCATTTTGCAGATGGGGACACTGAGGCAGAGAGTGGGGGAGGGACACACGGCTGAACAAGTCAGGCTTAGAATTTAGGACACTCCTGTCAGCCAGTGCCCCCAAAACCAAACGTACAAGTATCCGGCTGGAGCCTTCCACATCCCACTTACGGGGTGTGTGCCAAGGGGCACGTGCCCTAAATCACGCGCTTGCGACCTCCAGCCCAGGCACACTGAGCCACTGCATGGTCTGACCTGCCTGCCCTGCCTCGGCCGCCCCCACGTCCAGAGCTCTGGCCAGACCCGCACCGTTTTTCTCTCCGGTAAAACAGTTCAGTGCAATTTCCAGGCTTCCCCCAGAGCTGGGATCTTCCGTTGAGGCCTCTCTAGTCCCTACGGCTTGCCTCAGTCACCCTGCTCCAGGAGCCCACCCACTCCCTGGATCCACCCCTCCAGGTCCAGGGGCTTCCTGCCAATCTTCCTGCTGCTGGCAGCTCCCCCCTGGCTTTTACACTGGCTTGGTTGGCTGATCAGTCACAGGTGAGTCTGGGCACCCCACACCTTAAAGAGCCAGCCACCCTGTGACCTAGATCACCCCCTCACAGCCAGCTACACAAACGCACAGTCCCAGCCCTGCTCTGTGCCTCGGTTTCCCCTCCCACCCTTTGCCTGCTCTGTTTAGCCTGTGAGCTCTTTGGGGCAGGGCCTGTCTCTCACCATGTGTCTGCGCAGCGCCTGGCCCACCAGGCCCTGATCTCAGTCGAGGCCTCTAAGTGCTTCTGTGATACAAACCCTGCTCCCCCAGTAAATCAATCCACACCCTCCCCTCCACGCCAGGGCACTGTACCCCCACTGCAGACAGCCCCCGGTCACAGCCACTGCTCCATGGCCACCCCACTGAGCCAGACACAAGCAGGGAGCAGCCCCTGCACCCGGGGAAGCACGAGGACCCTGGAGCCCCCTGCACTCACACGAGGGCCAGCCACAGGGCTGGGGCCCAGGACCCCAGCAGCGATTCCTTCCAGACCCTCTCCACACCCAATGGGTGCGACACTGGGCGCTCGCTCCTGCCTTGGCCCCAGGATACGGGCCTGGGAGGTCTGCTCCGTCTTCAGCCTTTACGGTCGGCTGCGGGGAGTTTGCCCCTGCCAGTGCCCGGGGCTGGCGTTAGGAGCCTCTCTGCCGGCACCCGCAGCTGGGAGTGGGAGGGAACGTAAGGCCAGGGCTGGGAGCAGAAGCTTTGCCTGGCTACTCGGGCCAGCTGGAGCGGGGCCAGCTCCCCTCTCGCCTCAGCAGGGACACCGCGCAGGTGTTAACACAGGGAGTGTGCCGAGGGGAGCCCTGTGCGTGTGGGGGGGGGCATGTGCGTGTGTGTGTGCGCACATGTTGGGGGGCATGTGCACATGTGTGCATGGGTGTGGGTGTGCATGTGTGTGCATGGGTGTGTGCGCACACATGGGTGTGCGCACATGGGGGTGTGCACAGGTGCATGTGCGTGTGTGGGGGTGTGCGCATGGGGGTGTGTGCATGGGTGTGTGCATGCATGGGTGTGTGCGCACAAGCTGTGGATCGGGGCTCTGCTCTCAGCCCCAGGGGGTTATCCGTGGCCGGGGCCATGCAAGGCGGGGAACGCGGCTCCCCCTTTGTAGCGCGGGGGCTGGGAACTCACCGATCAGGACGTGTCTCTGGTGGGCACGTGCACAAGCCTAGTAGATTCCACGGAGGGAAGGGCCAGGTCTGGGACCCCAGGCCGCTCCCTGCTTCCCCCACTCCACACCGACAGCCCCAGTGCTTCAGCCTTGGGCTCCCCTGCCTCACTGCTGTGCCCCCCATCCCAGCCTGCAGCCCCTGCTAGCCCAGCCCGTCTGCCTGCCCTCCCCCCCGCCCCGGCTCTGCTAATGCACCTCAATCCCACCTTGCACCAACCCCAGCTGTTCCCCCACACCCATCCCATCCCTCCTCCTGCTCCTGCCCCACTGCCGGGAAGGGGGCAGAGCCAGGGCAGAGCTGGGGCCACGGGCAGAGCAGACTGGGCAGACTGTGGGGAAAGGAGGTGAGGAGAGCAAGGGGGATGCGGCCAGGGGACCGTGAGGTGCATGAAGGGGGGGCTGGCGGAGGGGCAGATGGGGGAAGGGGGTGAGGAGAAGGCAGCTGATGGGGGGGTGGAGGGGGAGCTGACTCAGCCAAGAGGAGCCGCAGCAGGAAGGAGCCCACTTAGCAGCAGCCCCATTAGCCGCTGAGCAGCGAGTCTGGAGTGCAGGGGAGGGGCAGAGAGGAGCTGGGGTCACTGCGGCTAGCCGGAGAATCGGGGCGTCTCTGGGCCCGGAGGAAACCAAGCGGCATCAGAGGGGGCAGCAGGGGCCAGGTCACAGCCGTTCCCTGGCCCGGTGCCAGCCCTGTACCCACCCCCACACCCCCCAGGTACAGGGACCCCTGGGCCTCGCGAGCACCCCAAGCTGGCTGCAGGCTCACATTTGCAGAGGTTGGGGGAACTGGATGGCTCAGGGGATGGGGCCTCTGACCTGAGGGGAATCCAGTCCAGCCCTGGAGGGAACGAGCGTGGCGGGGGGGGTCTCAGTTTGGCTCCCAATGGGACGGGTGGCTGCACCTCAAAAAACCACTGGTACTGCGTACCCCCCCGTCATCAGGGGGCCCATTGCCAGGGCACATGGAGGGAGCCGGCCCCACCACTGTCGTGGCAGCCCAGTGCCTTTCCCCAGGGCTGGACCCAGGGAGAGGGTCTCAGTAAAGTAATCCCCCCACAGGTAACTGGCCCCAGCAAGCTCCCCCTCTTGCTGCGGGCACCTGCCCCAGGAGCCCTCCCTGGCAGGCTGCTCCCCCAGTGCCCGATCCTCTCCGTCCAGTGTCCGGCGCACCCACCTCGCCGTAGCCATTCCTGGCAGGCCTGGGCTCCATGTCTAGTTGGCAGCCGGTATCTAGAGGAGTGCCCCAGGGGTTGGTCCTGGGGCCTGTTTTGTTCAATATCTTCATTAATGATCTGGAGGATGGTGTGGATTGCGCCCTCAGCAAGTTTGCGGATGACACTAAACTGGGAGGAGAGGTAGATACACTGGAGGGTAGGGATAGGATACAGAGGGCCCTAGACAAATTGGAGGATTGGGCCAAAAGAAATCTGATGAGGTTCAATAAGGATAAGTGCAGGGTCCTGCACTTAGGACGGAAGAATCCCATGCACCGCTACAGACTAGGGATCGAATGGCTCGGCAGCAGTTCTGCAGAGAAGGATCTAGGGGTGACAGTGGACGAGAAGCTGGATATGAGTCAGCAGTGTGCCCTTGTTGCCAAGAAGGCCAATGGCATTTTGGGATGTATAAGTAGGGGCATTGCCAACAGATCGAGGGACGTGATCGTTCCTCTCTATTCGACATTGGTGAGGCCTCATCTGGAGTACTGTGTCCAGTTTTGGGCCCCACACTACAAGAAAGATGTGGAGAAATTGGAGAGAGTCCAGTGAAGGGCAACAAAAATGATTAGGGGTCTGGAACACATGACTTATGAGGAGAGGCTGAGGGAATTGGGATAGTTTAGTCTGTGGAAGAGAAGAATGAGGGGGGGTTTGATAGCTGATTTAACTACCTGAAAGGTGGATCCAAAGAGGATGGATCTAGACTGTTCTCAGTGATAGCAGATGACAGGACAAGGGGTAATGGTCTCAAGTTGCAGTGGGGGAGATTTAGGTTGGATATTAGGAAAAACTTTTTCACTAGGAGGGTGGTGAAACACTGGAATGTGTTACCTAGGGAGGTGGTGGAATCCCCTTCCTTAGAAGTTTTTAAGGTCAGGCTTGACAAAGCCCTGGCTGGGATGATTTAGTTGGGGATTGGTCCTGCTCTGGGCAGGGGGTTGGACTAGATGACCTCCTGAGGTCCCTTCCAACCCTGATATTCTATGATTCTATGATTCTATGGGTGCGCGGTGAGGAGCCCGGCGCCGGGAGCCATTAGCTCAGGGCTCCAGCAGGCCGGGGTGCTCTGGGCAGGGGAAGGGAGAGCCGGCTGGCGGCCGCAGGAGGGGAGTCTGTCGGGCTGTGAATGGAGGATGGCACCTGGGACATGGCAGAGTAGACAGGACACAGCCCGGGAGGATGAACCCACCTGCAGTGGCCCCAGGAACTGAAGGAGAGGGGACCACACAGATCTTTCCCAGCCCTATTCCCTGTCATTCTGCCAGCTCCTTCCCCGAGATCTCACCAGCTGCCCCTCTGCTCCCAAAGCAAACGCAGCCGGTTCTCCAAGGCCTCGCTACCCCCAGTATTCTCCCCACTTCTGTGCCAAAGCCCTGCAGCCCCCTGGGATGGCTACGCTCCCACGAAGGATCACTGTGGGGCTGGGGGCGAGGGACACTCCAGGGTATCACCGCTAATGTGGACGATGGCGGGAAAGGAAGGAACCTGCCCCAAGGGAACGACTCCAGGTCATCAGCCGGCCTCCAGCTCTCCCCATTCTCCTCTCGGGGAAGCAAGATCCAAAGAGGGGCTGGACTTTCCCATGGATAACAAGAACATCCCAAGTGATTCCCAACTAACCCCCCAAGTTCCAGAAGGGATATTACACCTCCTGCTTCAGGGCCTCGGCCAACCTTAGCTACTCCAGCTCTGCATGTACTCAAGTGCGATGGATTCACGTCGGCAGGGCCTGCGGAAATCCACCCGAGGGTGCTTCAGGAACTAGGTGAAGCAATCTCAGAACCATTGGAGATGGTCTTCGAGAACTCAGGCCGGACGGGTGAGGTCTCAGAGAACTGGAGAAGGGCAAACATTGCATCAGTCTTTACAAAGGGGGACAAAGAGAACTGGGGCGTTACAGACTAACTTTGATACCTGGAAAGATACTGGAACAAATTATTGAACAATCAGGAATAGCCAGTATGGATTTGTCAAGAACAAATCATGCCAAACCAGCCAAATTTCCTTCTTTGGCAGGGTTACTGGGTTAGTGGATCGGGGGGACCAGCAGACATGATAGAGCTTGATTTTAGTCCTTTTGACACAGTCCCACGGGACAGTCTCCTAGAAAATTAGGGAAATGTGGTCTCGATTGGATGACTGTAAAGTGGGTGTCCAGCTGGATGAACGAGGAGCTATCAATGGTTTGCTGTCAGACTGGGAGCTCACAGCTAGTGGGGTCTTCAGGGCTCAGCTCTGCGCGTGCTACTAATCAGCATATTCATTAATGACTTGGGCAATGGAGTAGAGAGTCTGTGCATAAGCTCTGTGGCCGACGCCAAGCTGGGAGGGTTACAGGCACTTTGGAGGACAGGATGAGGATTAAAAGGACCCTGACAAATTAGAGAATTGGTCTGAAATCAACAAGGTGAAATTCTATTAAGACAAGCATACAGGTACTTCAGTGTGGAAGGGAAAAGCAAACTGGGGGCTCGCTGGCGAGGCGGCAGACGGCTGACAAGCCTCTGGGGGCTGACGTGGATCACAAATTGAATAAGAGCCACCAATGGGATGCAGTCCCCCAAAAGGGCCAATATTCCGGGCTGTAGGCACTGATTGTCCCGCCCTACTCAGCACTGGTGAAGCCCCAGCTGGAGCATTGTGGCCAGTTCTGGGTGCCACACTTAGGAAAGAGGAGGATGAATTGGAGACTCCAGAGAAGAGCAACAAAACCGAGAAAAGGTTCAGAAAACCTGACCTGAGAGGGAAGGTTAAAAACACGGGGCATGTTTAGTCTGGAGGAAAGACGCCTAAAGGGGACCTGATAACAGCTGTGCAGGGCTGTTATAAAGGGGACGGGGATCCACTGTTCTCTGTGTCCACTGGAGGCAGGACGAGAAGTAACTGGCTTAACCTGCAGCCAGGGAGATTTAGGTCAGATATTGGGGAAAGCTGTCGAACTCTCAGGGGAGTGAAGCTCTGGACCAGGCGTCCAAGGGGGGTTGTGGGATCCCTGTCACTGAAGGTGTTTAGGAACAGGTTGGACAAACCCCTGTCAGGGCTGGTCTAGGTGTACCTGGCCCTGCCTCTGCACGGGGGGCTGGGCTAGATAACCTCTCGAGGTCCCTTCCAGCCCGTCCTGTCTACGAGTCTATGAATGCAGGGGGCAGATTATCCCACATCTGCTACTGTGAGGCTCCTGCACCTTCCTTTGCAACATCTGCTGCTGCCCCCAGCCCCAGCCAGGACCCCGGACACAGGGGTGTGGTTACAGACCCAGAGCCACCCTCCCTGCCCTTTGCTCCATGGCTCAGAGCTCGCTGGGGATGGACGGAGCCCCTGCGGCAGAGTGGACAGGAGGGGACAGGAAACAGAAGGCAGCCAGGAGTGGGACTCCATCACCAGCACTTTAATACAGTCCCCCTCTCTACACACTGCACCCTACGGCCCCCGCCCTCCCCCCACACCGACACCCTGCCCTCCCACGCCCCACACACATCACTCCCCACAAACCCAGCACTCCCGTACCCCCATTGCACGCACACCATCCCTGCCACACCCCACGTCCGGGCCGTGGGCACGTCCCCGACCCCGGTGCCTGCCGGATTCCCCGTGGGCGCGCTATGCAGATGATGGCGCTTGCAGACACCTGCAGTTGTTACTATTTGTCGAGTGTGCGCAGTGCTGGATGGAGCATGGAGAGAGGCAGTCTCTGCCGTGACCAGCATCCCACCAACACCCTGCGTGCCCCCACACCGGAGCATGGCAGCTCTCTATGGGGCCATCCCAGCGGGGGCTGGCAGAGACGCTCGTGTCTCATCACTGGGGCCTCTGCATACCTGGCTTCAGGTCTGCAGCAGGTTCCAGGCAGCCGTGCCTCACCCCGACTCCATTCAACATGCTCCAGTCGTCTTGCTGGCCCATGGCTCCTACCATATCACTCCCCCCTACTCCTCTACACTGATCCCAAAGCCCAGGGCATCACCCTTTCCCCCACTGCGATCCCCCCCCCCGGTTAGCCAGGATCGAGCCCCCCCATTTAGCCAGCTGGGAAGGGCAGGGTGGCAAGGACCCCAACACCTGTTCTCAACCTCCCTCAGTGTGGGGAGCCCTGGGCTGAGACCCCCAGCTGCTGTGACAATGGCAGGGCAGCATAGCCGCAGGGATCCTGGCACGTGGGGCTGCCAGTCCCTATCTAGTATGTTTAAAATCCCCACGCCCCCACTCTGAAATGCCTTGGAACCACCAAGCCATGCACATGGTGCCCAGCATGAGCTCCTCGCTCCCTTGTATTCCCCCATCCACCTGGATCCTCCTGTGGGTTCTTGGTCCGTGGGCAGGGACTCTCTCTTTGCCCTGTCTGTCCAGCGCCTGGCGCAGTGGGGCCCTGCTCTGGGATTGGGGCTCCTAGGCGCTACCACTGTACAAAGAATAATTAATCAGCAGCAGACAGACCTGCAGGCTCATTATCATGACCCCACTTACCCTCCCTTCCCCATCCCTTTATGGTTTGTAACACCACCTCCCTACCCCGCACTGAGTGTTGCTGGGGGGAAACAGCCCTGGTGAGGATGGAGGAAAGGCCCCTTAGGCTACGCAGCAGGTGTTGGGGCGGGAAGGGACCCCTAAGGGCAGTTTGCTTTGCTGTTAGGCCTTCCTAGAGGTCCGAGGAGATCCACCAGCAAGTGATGCTTCACCGAGGTCAGCCAAGCCACACCCATCAACACCAGCTAAGAGTCTGGCCCACTGGGTCTGGTTTTAATTAGACCATGAGAGCTGCGTGGCGCGGACCACGTCTCCGCATAGCTCTGGGCCTTGCTCAGCACAATGGGACCCAGCACAACACAAAGAACACCAGCCCCGAGCCTCTTAGCTGCACCCGGCTGACCCCAGGCTCTCCCCCAGGGTCACTGCCCATCAGGCACTGGCAGACAACTCTCAAGTCCCTCCTTCGTCATTGCTTATCCCTCCAGCCCCCCCAACCCCGAGCTTGCTCGTGGCTCTTCTCGGAGCTCCCCAGCATTTCTCAATACCTCCCTGGTCACGTGGCGTCCTGACCCGGAGGCACTAATCCAGACCCGGCCACAGCAGAGCTGCCCCGCGAGGGACTGCCCCATCCCCCGCTCCAGGGCACGGTGCCCACGAACGCTCCCTCGCAGATTGAGCTCAGACAAACCGGTGCAAAGAGCAGGTGTCCTACACCTCCAGCCCCAGAGAACGGAAATCCACCTCGTGGAGAGAATGGCGGGGGGGTGGCGGTCTGGAACCCCGAGCACAAGCGGCGGATCTAGAACCACCTCCAGAACCCTTAGGGTGCGCCGCCATTCTAGAACCCTGACCTAGAACCCTCGGTGCACGCCACCGCTTTAGAACCGCCATCTAGAGTCCTTAACACACGCTGCTGCTCTCGAACCCCATCGGAAATGCTCCAGAACCTGTAGCACCCACATGAAGACGTGCTGGAGCCCCTCCGTGCCCACCCTAGAACGGCTCAGCTCTGCCCCCGGCCTGGACAGCACCTCTAAGGCAGTCTCAATCTTATGCACATGGCAACCCCCCTCCCGCATTCAATCAGGACTGTCTCGCCCCGCTTGCATGGCTCTCCCCCATGCCAGCTGGAGGCAGGGTCCAGGCAAGGGGGCGATTCCTCCCCCGGAAAAGTCAATCAGTCCAACTAAACGCACTGAAAATACAAAACTGTCTCGGGGAATCCAAAGAAGGAAAGAGAGAAAATCTCTCTCGTCATGTCTCCCGTTCAAATAAAGAAATAAAGAAACAACCCAGCCTTTGAGGCTAATCGAGTCCAGGAGATAACCTCCAAGAGCGCGAGAACGTAGAAGACAGAGCGACAGAAAGCGAGAAGGGCACCTAGGTAAGGATCCCGTTTCTAGGAGGCCCAGCCACCGTCCCAGGTGGTAATCAAAGAAAGGAAGGAACGTGGAAATGCAGTGGGGGGGGGACACTATTCCCCCTCCCTATCCCAGGAAGGATCCAAGATTGACAGCAAGTGAGCTCTGATCCCCCAATGAACCCCCACATGGCTGCTCCCACACCCCTCCGGCACCGCCGACTTTGCCTAAGAGGAGGGGGGAAAAATAATAATAAACCCACGTCGGACTTCTTCACCTCCTTAAGCGGCAGCCGCGCATATGGGCCCGGGAGTTAAAAATAAAGACAATGTGCATACATTAGCATCTATAATGCACAACGCTCCCCATTTAATATGCAAATTCCCAGCAACGCTGCCGAACACCTTCTGTTCCGAGCGCATAAATTTGAATTTGCAATTAGAATAATCTTGTATAATTAATGAAAAGCATCAATTTTAGATCCTAAGTAATTTGATTAACATGTTGATAGGGCACTTATCGGGCTCCCTAAACCAGTGGGGCTGGGCATCAGGGAACGCGGGAGCAGGGCGGCGAGGGGAAAGGAAGGCTGGAGGAAGGTGGTGGGCTGGGGAGATCCTTGCCCCCCAGCTGACCTGAGCAAGGCCAGGGTTGCTCTCGGAGTGGGAGGGATGGACGGAGAGGGGCGGGAAGAGAGAGGAGGCTGGAAGGAGAGATGGTGGCCACCGATGCTGGATGGCATGAAGGGAAACCCGCAGGAAAAATGAGGGCCAGGCTTTATCTGAAGGGACCTTTTAGGGAAATGCCCTCTCGCATTTCCGCTGCCCCAAGTGTACAGCACCATGCTCACAAGCTCCAGGTTAGCGGGTTACATGGTCCTTCCCCGCAGCGCTACCACGTTTCAAACAAGGGGCAGAGGGTCTGCCCAGCAGGAGGGGCCCGACAGGGATCCCTTGAGCACTGGTGGGGGGCGCAGGGGGGATGAAAGAGGGAGGCATGAGGCGGGGGAGAGGAGGAAGGAACAGAGACACCCCAGCCTCCCAAGGTGCAGCGAGTCAGACACCCCGGAAGGGCCGGGGCCGGAGGCGTCCCGGAGCCCTGCCCTGCTGGGGATCGCCACAGCCTCCTGGGGAAGGCTTCGCGGTGCGAGGCTCAGGGCTGTGCCGGCCCTTTGGCCATGGAGCGTCCTTCCCCCCGGGCCAAGAGGGGAGGGGGATACATGTGGGTACAGGCAGAGCTATGAGACCTTCTTGCAGCCTGAACATTTCCCCATCTGGTTCGCATGGGAATCACTGCTGGGCCCAGGCCCCTTGACCTATGTGGGATTCACCACTGGGCCCCTCGACCTACGGGGGATTTGCTGCCGGGCCGGGCCCCCAGCCAATGGGGGAATCGCTGCCGAGCCGGGCCCATCACTTACGGGGGAATCACCGCTGGGCTGGTCCCCTTGCCTAGGTGGGGATTCAGGGCCGGGCCAGGCCCCTGCCCTATGGGGGATTCACGGCTGGGCCCCTCGACCTACGGGGGATTTGCTGCCGAGCCGGGCCCATCACTTACGGGGGAATCACCGCTGGGCTGGTGCCCTTGCCTAGGTGGGGATTCAGGGCCGGGCCAGGCCCCTGCCCTATGGGGGATTCATTGCTGGGCCCCTCGACCTATTGGGAAATCACTGCTGGGCCCCTCGCCTGGGGGGATTCACCGCTGGGCCAGGCCCCTCCCCTACAGGGGATTCACCTCCGGGCCCCTTGCCTATGGGGAATCACCACCAGGCCTGGCCCCTGACCTACGGGGGAATCACCGCCAGGCCTGGCCCCTGACCTACGGGGGAATCACCGCCAGGCCTGGCCCCTGACCTACGGGGGACTCACCACCGGGCCGGGCCCCTCGCCTACAGGGGAATTATTTTGGGGCTGGGCCCCTCCCCTGTGGGTCCCTGGGCAGCCGGAGTTGGGCACGCAGAGCAGAAATGAATGCCGGCCGTCGCACTGGGAGTTCACCCGCCCTGCGAACAGGAACCAAACCAGACCTGGCCCTTCCCGGCTCTCGCCCTGGAACCCAGGACTTGGCCTTGGCTGCTGTCAGAGCCCCTGCCGTGGCTAGCCCAGCGGCACTTGGCCTCGGCTGCTCCAGGGGGTCAGAGAGGAGCCTCAGCCTCAGCCTGCACAGCTGCCCCCACCTCTGCCCCCCACAAGCAGGGCTCTGGGCACAGCGCTCTGGGGACAGGGAGTGTTGCTGGGGGGGAACAGCCCTGGTGAGGATGGAGGAAAGGCCCCTTAGGCTACGCAGCAGGTGTTGGGGGGGAGGGACCCCTAAGGGCAGTTTGCTTTGCTGTTAGGCCTTCCTAGAGATCCGAGGAGACCCTGACCCCTACAGATCTGCCGGAGGCTCCCGTCTCCCCCAGGAAACCCCGGCCCCATGCACTGAGCCCCTCTCACCCCAGAGCCAACAGTCATTCACCTGGAGCGGCTCGGCGCCATCTCTGCCTGGAGAGAGGAGGTGCAGGGGGAAAGAGGAGAAGGATGGGGCTGAGCTGACTTCTCCCCCTTCCCCACCAGCTAGATGAAGAAGCTGGTGGGGAAGGGGGAGAAGCCAGAACAGCCAGACGGAGATGGGGGGCAGGGGGGAGGAACTGTAATGATGCAGTGACATTGCAGAGGATTCTGGACCCGGGAAGAGAGAGCCTGATGGGTCAGGCGGCTCCCCCTGCCCTGGCCTGCCCCAAAGGGAACTCGGCATCTTCAACGCAGGAGACAATACGGAGTCTCTTGTCTGTCAGGAGAGACCAAAATGTCCCAGTCAACAATGCCTTGGTAGCAGTGTCCGGAGGGAGAGGGCGAGGTGGTGATGGCAGAGTGAGGGGTGGGAAGATGGCGAGTGGGGGGAAGATGGGATGGCGTCCCCCGAGGAGAGCAGAGGGTTTTATCTCTGCTCCGGTGGGAAGGAGAAAGGTCAAGAGAACACGTCAGGGATCCCAGAGCCTCTCCCATGGGACCACCAGTGGCATACAGCCACAGTGACTCCCCTAAGGCCGGAAGGGGTTTGGTGGACATTGTGCTGGAAATGACCACCCCACCAAACACTTTGTGCCTTGACAGAGCCCAAGAGCAGGGATATCAACCCATGTCTTGGCCAAAACCCAGCTCCTGTCTCCTTGGGATTCTTCCTTTCCTGTTTGAGGCGGTTTCGTAGCGTGTTCCAGCCCAGCAGTGGCTGCATTTCACTGGTGGTTGCGTGATGTGATTCCTGAGGATCCTGTGGTCCTGTTACGCCTACGGGCAAGGTGCAATTCCCTCTCATTGATTCCTCATCAGACACATCTTTTCGAATTGTTTTATTCACTCCAAGGATTCTCGTGGGCACTTCTAGCCTTCCAGATCTGAGTTGCACCGGATCTGAGTCGCACCGGTTCTCTGTGACTGGCCAAATAACCATATGGGCTTGTCTCTGCTCCCGGATTGGCTACAGCGTGCAAGCCCGGCCAGTGGGAGCAGGCTCTCATGCAGCTCTTGTCCCAGAAACACCAGTGAGGTTCAGATCCCATCACCCCAGGGCTCACGGGCCGAGAACACAAAGCTTGGCTGTCGGTGTGGCCATTCCCGGAGAAGGTTTATGGATGTGGCTCATCCACCACCAGTGTCCTTCCTTCGGGATGAAGGTGCAGATTTGTCTATCCCGCACTTCGACGCCTCCCATAGCCACGCCCTGGGCGGCCAGGACCCCGCTGGATGCCGGGAACTGCAGCATGGCGTTTAGGGTCCTGGGACTCCAACGCTGAACTCCTGAGTCCCGCTCCAGGGCCTCCCCTTTGCAGAAGATGCTGCTGCTGTTACTGTGTGTCGTGGTGTCCAGAGACCTGCCAGCATCCACTTGACTCAGAACAGAGGGAACAGGGGGCAGGGGGCAGAAATCCGGTTCCAGTCAGCTGGGAGCATCTTCCCGTGGAGGCTGTGGTGGGCAGGAGCTCGACCCCATCTCCTCCCCCAGCTGGCCCACGACTCGTTCGCACGTGTCCGCATCGGGAAAGCAATGGCTCGCCAGGTGCTCAGGTCACCCGGCAGCCACCGGCAATGACAGCACCATGAGGCTGCTCCCCTGGGCCGCCAGGGGGGATCACCTGGATGAAGCTAGCAGGCGCACAGAGGGTCCCCCTTGCAGCCTGCCCCCGAGGCTGGGCTGATGGGAGGTTTAGGATGGACAGTCCTGGAGGCTGGAGACCAGCACGGTGAGGGGGACGGGGAGATGCATGCTCAGCCATACCCAGAGCCACCCATCAGACTTGCCCTGCAGGGGTGAGAGCAGCTCAGTCTCCATGGGCCATTCAGTCCTTGGCCTCAGGGCCGCGGCTGCTGACAAAGGGGCTCGTCAGTGCCAGGCCTGGTGCTTTCTGTCCTGTGCACATGGGGCCTCAGGCTGAGGTCCTGGGCACCAGAAGCCCGTACACCAGACCAGGCAGGGAGCCCTGGACGCTCAAGGGCCATACACCAGATGGGGCAGGGAGCCCTGGACATCCAAAGGCCGTACACCAGACGGGGCAGGGAGCCCTGGACACCCAAGGGCCATACACCAGACGGTGCAGGGAGCCTTGGGCACCCGAAGGCCGTACACCAGACGGGGCAGGGAGCCCTGCTCACCTGAGGGCTGTACACCAGACGGGGCAGGGAGCCCTGGGCACCCGAGGGCCGTACACCAGATGGGGCAGGGAGCCCTGGGCACCCGAGGGCCATACACCAGACGGGGTCGGGAGCCCTGGGCACCTGAGGGCCGTACACCAGACCGGGCAGGGAGCCCTGGACATAGAATCATAGAATCATAGAACGTCAGGGTTGGAAGGGACCTCAGGAGGTCATCTAGTCCCACCCCCTGCTCAAAGCAGGACCAATCCCCAACTAAATCATCCCAGCCAGGGCTTTGTCAAGCCTGACCTTAAAAACTTCTAAGGAAGGAGATTCTACCACCTCCCTAGGGAACCCATTCCAGTGCTTCACCATCCTCCGTGTGAAATAGTTTTTCCTAATATCCAACCTAAACGTCCCCCGCTGCAACTTGAGACCATTACTCCTCGTTCTGTCATCTGCTACCACTGAGAACAGTCTAGATCCATCCTCTCTGGAACCCCCTCTCAGGTAGTTGAAAGCAGCTATCAAACCCCCCCTCATTCTTCTCTTCCACAGACTAAACTATCCCAATTCCCTCAGCCTCTCCTCATAAGTCGTGTGTTCCACTCCCCTAATCATTTTTGTTGCCCTCCGCTGGACTCTTTCCAATTTTTCCACATTCTTCTTGTAGTGTGGGGCCCAAAACTGGACACAGTACTCCAGATGAGGCCTCACCAGTGTCGAATAGAGGGGAACGATCACGTCCCTCGATCTGCTCGCTATGCCCCTACTTATACATCCCAAAATGCCATTGGCCTTCTTGGCAACAAGGGCACACTGCTGACTCATATCCAGCTTCTCGTCCACTGTCACCCCTAGGTCCTTTTCTGCAGAACTGCTGCCGAGCCATTCGGTCCCTAGTCTGTAGCGGTGCATGAGATTCTTCCGTCCTAAGTGCAGGACTCTGCACTTGTCCTTGTTGAACCTCATCAGATTTCTTTTGGCCCAATCCTCTAATTTGTCTAGGGCCCTCTGTGTCCTATCCCGAGGGCCGTACATCAGAAGGGGCTGGGAGCCCTGGGCACCCGAGGGCCGTACACCAGACGGGGCAGGGAGCTCTTGGCACCAGAGGGCCGTACACCAGACGGGGCTGGGAGCCCTGGGCACCCGAAAGCCGCACACCAGACGGGGCCGGAAGCGCGACATTCTGATCTTCCAGCCTGGGAGAGGCCGTAGGAGCCACTGTTCTAGGAACCGAGGGCAAGTGATCCCTCCATCCGCCACCACTCCGGAGTATCCGATGCTTCGCCCCTAACCACAGCACCAGCACCGCGTCCCGTGTCCAGTCCATGGGCATCTGGGGGTGCATCAGATCTTCCCCATCTCCCCTCCCTAGTGCCAGCCCGCGGGACTCAGTGGTCTGGCGGCTCCCTGCATGTCTGGCATCCCACTGCCTGATAGGCCCACGTCCCTCCCTGGGACAAGTCAGGGCAGGAGGAACCCAGCAGAGGATACGCCAGTGGGAGCCTGGACAGATCACTCCAAAGAGACATCCGGCCTGGGGCCAGCAGCAGCCAGCTGCCTCCCACGGGGTGAAAGCCGGGCTCCACTGACGTCAGTGGCAAAGCTCCCTGGGACCCTCCGAGCCCTAGTGCCCAGTGGCTTTGGGGCACTGTCTGCCCTCAGACCCAGCCCACTCTCTGCCCCCAACACACGGCTGTCATGGCCGCTGTGCAAAGGGTGCCGTGCGCTCTGCCCGGAGCGCTAAGGACAGGCCGGGTCTGAACATCGCTGTGAAAGGCGGGTGTTCATGGTGACGTGATGCCACTGCAACCCTCAGAGCAGGCAGCCGGGCCTCGGGACAGGCTGCCTAGCCAAAGGAATCTGGCTTTACCCCGGTTTCCACGTTAGCTGTAAACAAGCCAGGGAGCTAGCTCAGCAGGGGCTGTCCCGGGCGGGCCTGAACTCGGGAGGCAGAGACGTGCCATGGCATCTGCACCCAGGGAGACGAAGGAGATGGAGCCCCCAGGAGGCCTCCCTGACTGAGACAAAACGATCCCGTTGGGGATAGGAGGGACAGAGAGACTGTCTTTAGCCTCCACCTTGGCCGACACGGGAGCTAAGCGACTTGTTCTCTGGGACGGGGCCTGGCCAGGCCGGTGAAAGCTGGAAAGGAGCCTGGGGGTGAGAGAAACCGTCTTGGACAAAGACTGGGTCTGCTAGGTTATGTTTTCGATGTGAGTAACCGCCACTGGCTTTCTCCTCGTTACCTGGGATCACTTCACCCCGCGGCCAGGCCGGGGTGTTTTCCTGTCTCTGTGCAGGTGGCTCTGGGAGGGCCCAGCGTGGGGCCAATCCCTGCAGGACAGCGACTGGGGGCGAATTTGGGGCTGGAGGAATCAGAGGCTGGCCTGCCAGGAGTACCCAGGCTGGGCAGAGCCAGGGTGAGGCTGCCGGCTGCCAGGCTCAGAGCTTGAAACGTAAGCGGCCAGAAGGGCAGAGGGACCATTAGATCATCCGCTCTGACCCCCTGCATAGCCGGGGCCATTACACCGCACCCCGCTGCCCCTGTTGGAGCCCAGTCACTTTGGCTAGCGTGTCTCCCAGGAACGCAGCCAGCCTTGATTCCCCCACTGCCCTCGGCCCAATGGTGAATCGGCCTCAGTGTGAAAAATGTCTGTCTCTTTCCGACTGGAGTGTGTCTGGCTTCAGCTTCCAGCCCTCGGGTCTTGTTCTGCCTCTCTCTGCTAGATTACAGAGCCCGCTAGGGCAACGAAGCCAACAAGGGAATGCTCAGCAGCGCAGAAGACAGAATTTACACAGGAGCTGGGCCCAGACTGTGGAACTCCCTGCCACTAGAAAGAAGAGGCCACAGCCTGTGAAGACCCAAATGGCTCATTCCTTTCTTCAATAAATTCTTCACACCCAGACACACACATTCCTCCCTCAGACACACCCAGCCCCCCTTCCCACAGCCCCACCCAAATGAACCAGAGAAGCCTCTCTGAACTAAGTAAGTTGTTTCACTTGCACACTCGGGAGGGAGGGAGAGAGGGTTATTTCGGCTATTTCGAAGGCTAGGGGCTGTTCAGACCCTGCTGTGACAGGGCCAGAGAGTTGGAGGAAGTCACAAGCTACTGCTTATTGGCGTTACTCAAATGGCAGGAGCCCTTACAACGCACGGGGTGATTTCCCAGCCCAGCGGACGACGCAGGTTCTGCCCCAGCGGGCGCCCAATACAAAGTACCCCTAGAACAATGCCGTCCACAACCAGCCGCCCAGAGACGGCTTTTCAGCTCCCATAGCAAGTCACAGCGAGCGTCGCGCATGGAGACGACAGGGCCCGCTGGCCTCTCGCCCCCTCCGGCCCCTGCAGCGTTACTCGGCTTGGCCCGGCTCCCGGGACTCTCGCCCACGCCCTTGGGTCCCTGGCCTCCATTACCCTTCCTTCGGCCCATCCCCTCGCTCTGAGCTGGGCCCACTTCATCATGCCCAGCGCCCTCCCTGGGCCGGTGCCCGCGCGAGTCGTCAGCTGAGCCCTCTGCCACGTGGGCTGGAGCCGCCCGGAGAGGACAGGAGCCAGCTCTCTCGCCCCTGGCTACGGCTGGGTCTGTGCGATGGGCAGCACCACGCCCCCGGGGCAGCAGCGTTGCAGCAGACACCGGGCCACAGGCTGGCCTTGCTCTCCTCTGCCCTGCCGCCTGCCAGACAGCCCAGGAATGGACGCAGTGTCCCGGGTGCGGGCACCACCCATCGCACACCGAGGGTCTCTCACCTGCCAGCTCCGTGGGGCAAGAGCCCCGCACAAGCCACTGCTGCAGCTGCCATATCCCGCTGCAGACTCAGACCTAGCCGCTTGTCTCCCCCGAGCACGCTCCCCGTCCACTCCCTCTAATGGGCCCTCCAGCCTCCTATTTCCCCAGACAGCCCGGCCCGGCTCCCCTCCGTTCGAGGGCACTGAGCCACTGGGCTCCTTTGTGCAGGGGATGAAATGCGGTGGCAGGGAAGGCGGGTTCTGTTTGCACAGGCTGGGAAAAGCCAGTTTGTCTCCTGGCACTCTCAGCACAATGCTCCCTGCAGGAACAATAGCTCCCAGCCGGCGCTCGCTGGCGCCTCTGGCTTAAAGGTGCCCTGTCACCTTGCTCTCCGCTAAAGGGACGGGTAGGCACGACAGCAGAGGGGCCGGATCTGCTCCTGCCCTTGCCCTGGTTAAGTGCTCTGACCGCACAGAGCCCCGTCTGCCACAGCCCATTCCCCCGTCTCTGGGAGACCCGCCCCGGCACTGACCCCTCCGGCCACGCTGGCCCAAAGAGGCAGCCTGCCCGGGGCTCCGTGACCAGCGCAGGGGAGGCTCGCTGGTGCCTGGGCAGCTCTTTTGGCTTTGGCTACGTGCTACAAACCTGCGCTGACGGGGGCAATGTAAACCTGGGGCTCAGACCCAATCTCTGTTCCCCCTGGGTGCTTCCACAGAGCTCCCCTGGATTCATGCCAGGGCAACAGAGGGCAGGGGTTGAGCGGATGGAAGGAGAGGATCAGGTAGATGGACAGACAAACGTGTATAGGGACAGCCAGCCAGCCAGAGTGCCCTCCCCAGGACGACCCACAACCTCCCTGTCCAAACCACCCTCCCCAGCCCCCCGAGGGGGCTGCGTTTGCTCCCCGCACTGGGGCTCCAGGGGTTAAGGCGGGTGGGGGAGGGGAGTACGAAAGGCCGGAGCACACAATGGGTGTGTGGACTGGCTGTAATGGGTTTGATTCTTCTCCTTCTAATCTTGTCTGCTGCCCTGTCAGCCCCTTTTCTCTCCTCCCAGCTGCGGGCTCCCTGGCTGCCGGTGGAGTGACAGGCAGTGTCCCCGCTGCTCCAGCCTCAACAGGACACATCAGATGCTATCGAGGCAGACAAAACCCGGAGAAAGGTCACCGCGCTATCAGCGCTCCCCCATCACCGCTGGGAAGGGCCTTTCTTCCCAGCCCATTCTCCAGCCCTCCGAGGGGGACGGAGAGAGACAGGTGATTGTTATTGCACACAGACATGCTAGCACACACTCACTAACATGCATGCACACAATGACCCAGCCACACAACAGGCTCACACACCGTGGAAATTGATCTGAAATCAACAGGCTGAAAGTCAAAGAAAGACAAGTGCAAAGTACTTCACGTGGGGAGGGGAAACCAAACACCCAGCTCCCAAACGGGGACGAAGTGCCAAGCCGGCTGTATCGCTGGAGAGGAGCAGGGGGTTCTAGTGGATCACAGGCGGAGCATGAGCCAACAGGGTGATGCTGTTCCACAAAAGGCCAATATATTCTGGGGTGTATTAACAGGAGTGCCGTACGGCAGACCCAGGGGATCATTGTCCTGCTCCGCTCGGCATGGGGAGGCCTCAGCTGGAGTCCAGAGTCCAGGTCTGAGTGCCACTCTTTAGGAAAAACAACAAGGAGTCCGGTGGCACCTTAAAGACTAACAGATTTATTTGAGCATAAGCTTTCGTGGGTAAAAACCCCACTTCTTCAGATGCCCTTTTCAGGACAGACGTGGACAAAGTGGAGAGAGTCCAGAGGAGAGCAACGAAAGGGAGAAAGGTTTCAAAAAGCTGCCCTCTGGCTGCCCGAGCTGGGACTGGGTGACGGGACGGATCACTCGCTAATTGCCCTGTTCTGTCCATTCCCTCTGGGGCACCTGGCATCGGCCACTGTCAGAAGACAGGACACTGGGCTAGATGGACCTTTGGTCTGACCCAGTCTGGCCGTTCTAAGGTTAAAAAAACTAGACGTTTAGTCTTGAGGAAAGACAGAGGGGGACCTGATCCCAGTCTCAGGTATATTAAGGGCTGTTATAAAGGGGACGGAGATCATTTGTTCTCTATGTCCACTGCAGGCAGGACAGGAAGCAATGGGCTTAATCTGTAGCCAGGGAGATTTGGGTCAGATACTGGGAAAAACTCGTTAAGCTCTAGCCCAGGCGTGTGTCTAAGGGAGGCTGAGGAATCCCGGCCTTGGAGGTTTGTAAGAACAGCTGGACAGGCGCCTGCCAGGGCTGGGCTAGGCGCATTCGGTCCTGCCCCAGGACTTGAGCATCCCCCAGGGTCCCACATGTCTATGATTCCAGGTGCGCGCTCGCACACACCCACTAACACACACGCGCTAACATCACACCCCAGACACACGTATACACCGACTCCTGAAGCCACACCGAGACACCCCCCCCCGACAATGCCCCCCGCTGACAGTCCGAACCCCGACAGCAGCGACTGCCGGCCTCACCATGGCCACCCGCAGAAAGGCCGCGGCACTTGCTCCGGCACTGTCCCTGGCTGCAGCCCCCAGGTCGCAGTGAGCCCAGCGGGTGCCCCCCTGTACCGCCTGTGACGGACCAGCATGGGGAGAGCTAGCGGGAACAGTGCCGGGCGGGAGGGTGGGTGTGCACAGGCCCAGACGTGGGGTCACATCTCACCCCCTGCGCCCACCTCTTGGCCCTTCTGTTTCCTACCGCAGGGCGGACGCAGTGCATGCAGGGCTGGGGGGCCTATTGCACTCGAGCAGACTCCATCCCCGGCCCGCCAGGGTGACCATGAAGTGACCCACCAAGGTGCCCACCAGTGCCTTTACCAGAGTGGGCAAGCAGGGGATTTCTGCACCCACTGGCCATGGCGCACCAACCCCGGCACACGGCGGGAGGGGTCCACCTTCCCCTGACGTATCCACTGCTGGCCAGGTCGGGGTTACCAGACTATATGGGCACTGCTCTGTCCTGATTGGCCAGGAAGGGGGAATCCCACTGTAGATGGGCCAATGGTCAGTCCTGATTGGCCAGGGATCCCGCCGGAGCTGGGCCAATGGTTTGTTCTGAGTTGGCCAGGGAGGGGGGATCCCGCTGGCGCAGTGTTTTCTCCAGGAATTGAAATTGGGGGGGGGTGGTCAGAGCCGATGAGGGGTGAGACCGTGAGGGTGAAGGTGGCCCTATGGCACTGTGACGAAGTGGGACAGTTCTTAATGTTTCCTCTGAATACTGTAGGGGTGCCTCAGTTTCCCCTATACATTTCTTAAGTCACTAGGTGGTGGGATAAGGGGGTGTAATTGTTGCAGAGCAAAGGGCCAGGGTACATAAATGGCCAATACTCTGCCTCCTGCCAACTGATGGTCTGGGTCCTTCCCCCCTGCAAGGTGAGAGCTAAAGGGTTGGAGAACAAAGGAATCAGGTGGCCTCCTGGCCCGGGAAAGGGGAAAGCCCAGAGGAGGAGGGGGTGGAGGGTGAGTCAGTTGGGGGCTGGCTGAGGATGTGGAGTGAAGTGCAGATGTGGTTGTCTGGCTCACTGCCCTCCAAAATGGACCTGGCTGAGGGGTCCTGTTCTCTGCACCTACAAGCTCTGTTTTAGACCATGTTCCTGTCGTCTAATAAACCTTCTGTTTTACTGGCTGGCTGAGAGTCACGTCTGACTGCGCAGTTGGGGGGCAGGACCCTCTGGCTTCCCCAGGAGCCCCGCCTGGGCGGACTCGCTGTGGGAAGCGCATGGAGAGCAGAGGATGCTGAATGCTCTGAGGTCAGACCCAGGAAGGTGGAAGCTGTGTGAGCTGTGTGTCCTGCAGACAGGCTGCTCCCAGAAAGGAGACTTCCCCAGAGTCCTGACTGGCTTCATGGGGAGCAGTTCCAGAGCATCGCCCTGGTGACTCCATGACAGGCACCATAGTAAAAACTGAAAAATGTTTCATGACCATTTAATTAGATTTAACTCATGTTTTAAAATCATCGCACAAATTAAAGTTGGCTACTCAAGCCTTCTATGAAGCACGACATCTACATCCTTCTTGGTTTCTTGTTATAATTTTGCACAACTCTGTTAATGAACTTCTCGAATGCAATGCATTCATCTTTGGTGGCTTCTCGTGTGTCCGGTACTTCCATTCCTTCAGGTGCTAGGCTCATTAGATCATTCACAGGATCAGGCAGAAGGCGACGTCTTTCAGGGCACAAAATTCTATTCAATGCGGCAAAAGAACGGTCGACTGTCGCTGTTGTGACTGGGAGCCGCAAGAGATGAATTCCTGCTTCTTCCAGCCCAGGAAACAGAGCACAAAGATCCGTCCGAGCCACTAGCGATGATGAAAAAGAAGTTGAAGTCAAATCTTCATTCATTCGTCATATGATATTCCACTCTGTGTTCAAATTCTCTGTTCTATCCTGAGCACACGGCAGCCCCATTGCTGGCAGTGCCTCACTCCACTCAGCTGTTGGCGTTTTATAGAACAGGGATCTGTAAAAGCTACGTGGAGGTTGAGTAGAATCTAGAAGTCGCTGTTGTTGATTTTTAAGAATCAAGTCTGTGGACTTTTCCAGTTGTCTTAACAAATACTTCTTGTCCTCTTCACTTAAGGATTCGATATAAATGCCTTCATTAGTCAACTTCTGGACTGAAGTCTTTGCTTCTTCCAGTACTTTTTCAGTGGATAGCTCTCGGATTGATCCAAATGTAGCTTCTCTTGCTGGACAAAGATCTGCTACTGTTGTAGCAGATGCCTGGATGGCCATTGTTTAATGACCCAAGTGGTTTCAAGAATAGACTTGCAAGAGAGAGAATGGCGATAGTCTTCTCTGAACGTAGTAGCAAAAGTAATCCACCAGCCTCACTACTTAGATCCATCCCATCTTGGTAGATCCTTTCCAAAGCCAGTAATAATGGCTGGAGTAATTTTAAGACAACAGCCAAGAATCGCTCATGAGAAAGCCAGAGGGTTTTCCCAGGTTGGACTAATTTGAACTTCAGTCCCAGTGTATCTTCTATATTTTCCAAGATAGTCAGTCTTTTTGGACTCTTGCTGAAAAAAGAATAGAAGGAAGACATTCCATTTATAGCTTTTTTAATGTCTTTTGAAGAGTCTGCAGCTCGTACTAGCACTAGTTGGAGTAGATGGCCTCTGCAGGGTGTATAGGAGACACTAGGGTTACACTTTTCTCTGAGCAAAGCTTGTGCTCCACCACGTCTTCCAGAGAAGTCTGCAGCTCCATCAAATGCACAAGCAGCCATCTCTTTGGGATCCGGCTGACAAGCATTTAACTCTTCTAAGATGTGGGTTGTCACAGATGCAGCCGATGTGTCTTCTATAACTTGAACATCTAGAAATGCATCGACTGGCCTACCCCGACATCAAGATAACATACACAGTGACTTAATACTTGATGACCATTTGCAACGGTGCATTCATCAGCCAGGCATGCACATTTTTTGAATGTGGTGAGAGAGGTCTTCACTTTTTCAGCTGTTGAGTCTTTCACTGTTGCACCACATGCATCATTAACACACACGGGTGTTGTCCTTGGTCAGTGGGGACTCACAGTTCAGAGGTGCTTTCACATGAGTTCACCTCCCAGGCGGGCGGCAAGAAGGCACCTCGCTCGTTCCTCCAGCTGCTCACGGTTCGCTCTGGCCACTGCTGTTCATTGTGCCACCGTTCACTCCTTCGCTCTGTTGCCAATGGCCCTGTGCTGTCACCTTCTGCTGCCACCTGCCACTGTGACCTCTGCCAGTGGGTCTCTTGAGGTTCCACCAGCTCTCAGTGATTTCAGCTGAGCTCTCAGTGGGGGAACCTCGCTGCTGGTGCAGACTGGGCCATCTCTGCCACAGAAACACTGTCCCACCGCAGGTCTAAGCACTTAGACCTGATTTCAGCTATAGTAGTCGTCACTTAACAGAACAAAAGACTCTCTATGGAGCCTAATCAGCTCTGTCTTTAAACAGTGGAGAGGGGCAGGTCAAATCGTACTTGTGACTCAGGCAGACCATCAAGCAAAACACCTGTCCTCACCCTCCCTCTCGATGCCCTCAGTCAGCAGAGGCTACGTCCAGTTCTACTGCCCTTTACTCCTGCAATAAGAACAACAACATTTCATCCCCCGTCACCCCCCACATTCAAGTGATTTGTAACCTAACCCCAGCCCAAATCTATCACTTGGGCAACGCAGCTCTGTTTGCTGGATACCTGGGTAGATTAGGTGTGAATGTAAATATAATCTGGTCCTGGAGCCTTTCCCCCCAGCCCCAGCTCATCACTAGCTGTCAGGGAGAGCTCCTTTCGACTTTGCTTACAAATCATCATCTGAAATGTTAGGTTGGCCAACATCACCGAAATGAAGGCAGTGACATAGTCATAAAAACAACAGCTGTGTAAGGAAGCTGGTCTCTGTTCATACTTTTCAAATCTATTATACCTCTTCAGATACACGTATTTTATCATACACTGTGTATGCTTTTAAAGTGTGTATTAATGTTTCCATTTTAATTCAAATGTCCAAACAATCACTAAATTGGCAATACTGCATGTAACTAGTTCCCAAAACTGGGGTGGGGGGAGGTGTTGGGGAAATTCAGGGGAGGTGTGGGGAAATCCCTGCGCTGGAGCTGGGCCAATGGTCCATCCTGATTGGCCAGGGAGGGCGGATCCCACTGGAGATGGGCCAATGGTCCGTCCTGATTGGCCAGGCAGGGGAGATCCCGCTGGAGCTGGGCTGATGTCTGGCCCAGCATGGCACTGCCGTGTTCCTGAATTGCTAGGGATGGGAAGAAAAGGAGGGTTCTCCCTGGATTCCCCTGTTCTGACGTAAAGGGCAGAAAAAGCCCTGGTGCCCCCCCTGGCGGGGACGGGGCTCCCCAGAGAAGGAGCTCAGTGTCTGACCCAGCGACCGGCCTGAATGGCTCAGAGCCAGCATCCCCTGACCTCAACTGGCCGTTCCGGGTCCCTACATCCCCCCCATCCCCACAGAGGAAGGCTGTCCCCCGCTGCCCCACAGGAGGGGTACGGTCTCTCCCAGGAGCAGGACGCTCGCGGCCCAGCCCAAGCAGCATTTGGGGTGCACAGGCATGGGGGGGGTGCACTCTCCCCTTCACCTGGCCGCCATGGTCCCAGCTGCACGGACCAGTCCTGGTGCCAAGGGACAGAGAACGGTGATTTGCATGTGCAATTAGCTAACGAGCTCTCTTCCCTTCGTCGGCACATCTGGCTCCCGGCATCACACCTCATTTCTCAAACTGACAGCTGGGCTCCTATCGCTCTCCCACAATGCACCCTGGCACCCACAAAATTAATTGTCAGCCATCCCTTTTCTGCTCCGCACGTCCTCCCTGCCCCGGCACTCCCCCTCACCTTGAGCTCTTCCCTGCGGGGAGCCAGAGGTAGCGTGGCCCTGACCACCGGGGGCCATCAGGGGTCCCCAGGCACGTTCCTTCCAGAGTTGGAGTGTTAACCCTGGTGTCCAGCCCACCACAGCCGGCTGCCCTCAGACAGCCCCTACTGTCTCACTGGACACAGGATTCCACCTCGCTACCTCTCCTACACCGCTGAGTGGCACCTCTGGGCAGCGGCTGCCACCCCCCCAGAGCTAGCCGCATTGCCGAGGCCGGTGAAGGTGCCTGTGTATAACTCCTGCTCAGGTCCGTTCACTGGGCCCTGCAGGGTGACAGGTGGGATGCTGATAGAACAGGATTGTTTTAGGGAACTACGGGCTACGGGCCAGCAGGACCAGCTCTCCCCCAGCCAGCCCCATCGCAGGAGCGTCCCTGGTCAGGGACACTGGAATATTTTTTATAGTGGGGCTGCTGAAAGCCAGCGAAACTGGCCCTAAACTTTTTACCCCCAGACAGGGGTAAGGGGGCCGGGGTTGGGGCCACAGCTGGGACCCTGGGCGCAGGGCCGGGAGCCAAGGCCTGGAACAGAACCTTGGGCATGGGGCCGGCAGCTGGGACCCCAGGCATGGGGCCAGGAGCAGAGCCCCCAGTGCATGCCAGAGGTGCTGCAGCTTCCCCGCCGCACCCCCAGTTCCCGCGCCTATGTCCCGGGTCCCAGCACACATTCCCTGGCTACTGCAGCGCTGTGGAACCGGAGAGTCAGGGTGCTGCAAAGACACCCCGGACTCTGGTGGGGGGTGGGCTCCTCTACCCTTCCCAAAGCGCGTTCCCCAGCTTGCAGGGATGGAACTGTCCCCCCCTCCACAGCGGGAGCTGAAGCACACGGCTGTTACCTGCAGGGATCTCCACCTCCTCGCCTCCCGTGCGGCACCTGGGGAAGCGGGGATGCAATGCCGATCCCGTCTGGGACAGCTGTGGGAATCGAACCCAAGAGCTCTTGGAGCAAATGCACAAGGCTTTCCTGCCTGCATGGAAGGACCGGGTGTGTTAGCCAGCAGGAGGGTCAGAAACCTCTTACAGACTGGGAAAGGTCCCTCAGAGGTCTGTTCCACATATGGACCATCACTTGTAACGACTGGGTGAGTGGCTTGCGGGGATCTACAAGCATGAGGCTTCCCCACCTGAGCGCCAGGGCCAGCCCTCCTGGGCAAACCTCTCTGCACGCTCTACCACTAGACAGGGCAGAGAGCCCCATCCTGTTAGCCTGGGCTGGCAGGGGTCAGAGCAGTGGCCCATCCAGTCTCCTGCCTCCACCAGAGGCCAGTGACCAATGAGTCAGCGGAAGAAATGCCACTGGTGACAATTACAGAACCACCTGCCCACAGAACATCAGAACGGCCAGACTGGGTCGGACCAAAGGTCCATCCAGCCCAGTCTCCTGTCCTCTGATGGTGGCCAGTGCCGGGTGCCCCAGAGGGAACGAACAGAACAGGGAATCATCAAGCGACCCATCCCCTTGCTACTGGCAAACAGGCTAGGGACACGCAGAGCCCGGGGCTGCCTCCCTGACCATCTTGGCTAAAGCCCTGATCATCTCGGAGAAATTCTCTGCTCATACCTGGGTGGCAGGGCTGCCTCGTGGGCTGGAGGAGGCAGATTTCGAGCACCTACCACTGGGGATGTTCTTGTTCTCCAGGCAATGCCACGTCTCTCGACAAAGCTGACGGAGCTCTTGGCTGCGGCGCTCTCTCCTGGCAGCTCAGGCTCACCGGGGAGAAGAGCAGGTCCCTGCGGCTATTTGAGAGTTGCGGATTTTCGGCTCCATTGACGGCGCTTGTATTCAGAGTGCTCCCGTCTCCCCCCTCGTTCTGCACGCCAGGATCATGGCAGCGTGTCTTCACAGAGCAGTAGCACCAGGCGGTGCCGCACCCGCAGGGAGAGACCGTCCCTGCCCCGAGCAGTGCCCTACCGGCATCGACAGGCCAGAGAAGCAATGGGCGGGGTGTCAGCCGGCAGAGCCAGGAACCGACCCCAGCTCTTCCGAGCACCAGCCTGCTGCCCTGCCCATTGGGCCCTGCTGCCTATCATGTCCCCTCCGAGTCTTCTCCTCCCTGGACTGCACAGGGAAACCTGCTACTGCCTGAAAAGAAACCGCATCATGCCAGGCTCTGGGAGAACGCTGCAGATACAAGCCTCGGAGAAACCGCCGCACGGGAAAAACACAAAGCAAAAGACAGGTCAGAGCACTGCGAAAAGGGAAATCGAGGAAGGAGACAAGGACGGGGGGAACGAGGAAGGAGACAAGGACGGGGGGAACGAGGAAGGAGACAAGGACGGGGGGAACGAGGAAGGAGACAAGGACGGGGGAAACGCTGCACATGATGATCAGCAATTCCCCCGGTAGGTGGTTACACTGTACTGTCTGCTAGCCAGCGAGTCCTCACAGACTGCTGTGTAAAGCAAGAGGGAGGGGTAACTTTCGAGCACCCTTCCCCATGCTCAGTAGCACCGTACTCCACAAGCAGGCGAACTGAGGTGCTCAGAGCAAGGTGTTATTTTAGTCCAGGAAGAACCCAGCCCATCGCCTTGGCTTTTTCCTGCCCTTTGATTGTTTATCCTTAAAATTCCCTTAACAAAGTTTTTGTCTGGGTGGAATTGCCTCGGTTGTTTAAAAGGAACACTCCAGACCGGGTCACTAGTGGCTAGACCCTCCCGGAACAGTGACACAGCTTAGGACATCAGCAGGGACAATGGCTTTCCCACAGCTCGCTTCGGAGCCGGTCAGATTTTGTCTTCCAGCATACACAGGTTCCTGTCCCAGGCACTGCACACCCACACCACACCAGCTGAACGAGCCAGGCACGTATGCCCAACACAGCCTCCTTTCGCCATGCACGTCACTGCATGGGTCCTAATTCCGTCAAATCCAAACCTGTTTGCACCCAGACATTCACAGACGCTCCTCCCCAGGGAGCCAATTTTTAACTTTCGCCCTTTGGCTTTAAAGGCGGCCAAAAAAAAAAAAAGGGTTGCAGGAGTGTTTTTTGGCAAGGGGAAAAGTGTGCGTGTGTTTTGGGTTTGTTTGTTGTGGGGCTTTTTGGTCATTTTATTCTTACTCAAAAACAGCTAAGCTGCTTGTACCCAAATTTTCCAGAAATATACACCCGTGGGCAGAATCCAAACAAGGGAAATTTCAGCCTGCAAGTTCAGCTCTTCAGAAAGCTATGTGGGACTGCAAACAGGCGAGTCTGAGGGACACAGTTAGGCACCCTCAGTAATTCCCTGGGCGGTCGGACCAGGGCTACCCAGGTATGGTCGTCTCCTCTGGGGGTTCCGTATTTGAGTCTCTTTGATCACATTAAGTCATTTGACAGGGGTCACCTGGGATTATACAAAAGAAACTAAATATTCCAAGGACCCCCCCTTCAGTGCCGCTGGGGGGTTCAGGCCCAGAGACCGTCTAGGTCCCAAAAGTCTGAGTCAGAGTGCCGGGTGTCTCAGGGAATTGGAGTTGGCTACAAAGCCGTTAACCCAACCCATCCCACGGCGGCTGGGGCTGAAAGTCATTGCCTTCTCACAAGTGGTGAGGCAGCTCACGTGCAGTGAGTCTGGGGGGCCTCAGCCAAGTTCCTAGTGGACAAATCTCTGCTTTGCAAAACCTGCCACTACAACTGGCCCCTTGACAGAAAACCACGGCCTGGCCTGTGCGTCTCAGCATGCCTGCGTGTTCCCGGCATCTTCCATGAGTGGGTCCTGGCGCACGGCACGTCTACACCTCTATAAGGGGTGCTTTGGGCACATTGCAGGGGCATGGCAGGGTTGTGTGTGGGCATCTCGTCTTCGTGGCATGAACGAATGTGTGTCGGTGCAGCTGAGCGGGGAGTCTGCATGGCCGGGGGGTACAGGTACAGGTGTGCATGTATGATCTGCACAGGCCCAAACACCCAGAACCGGGAGCTGATCTAATGGAGCTGATCGCGGCGGGTTCGCGAGCTGGCGGCGTCTGCGTCCATACGGGGCGGGGGCGCGGCGGGTTCGGGTGCCGGCGGTGTCTGGGTCCATACGGGGCGGGGGCGCGGCGGGTTCGGGTGCCGGCGGTGTCTGGGTCCATACGGGGCGGGGGCGTGGCGGGTTCGCGAACTGGCGGTGTCTGGGTCCATACGGGGCGGGGGCGTGGCGGGTTCGCGAACTGGCGGTGTCTGCGGCCATATGGGGCGGGGGCGCAGCGGGTTCGCGAGCCGGCGGTGTCTGCGGCCATACGGGGCGGGGGCGTGGCGGGTTCGCGAACTGGCGGTGTCTGCGGCCATATGGGGCGGGGGCGCAGCGGGTTCGGGTGCCGGCGGTGTCTGCGTCCATACGGGGCGGGGGCGCGGCGGGTTCGGGTGCCGGCGGTGTCTGGGTCCATACGGGGCGGGGGCGCGGCGGGTTCGGGTGCCGGCGGTGTCTGCGGCCATACGGGGCGGGGGCGCGGCGGGTTCGGGTGCCGGCGGTGTCTGCGGCCATACGGGGCGGGGGCGCGGCGGGTTCGGGTGCCGGCGGTGTCTGGGTCCATACGGGGCGGGGGCGCGGCGGGTTCGGGTGCCGGCGGTGTCTGGGTCCATACGGGGCGGGGGCGCGGCGGGTTCGCGAACTGGCGGTGTCTGGGTCCATACGGGGTGGGGGCGCGGCGGGTTCGGGTGCCGGCGGTGTCTGGGTCCATACGGGGCGGGGGCGCGGCAGGTTCGGGTGCCGGCGGTGTCTGGGTCCATACGGGGCGGGGGCGCGGCGGGTTCGGGTGCCGGCGGTGTCTGGGTCCATACGGGGCGGGGGCGCGGCGGGTTCGCGAACTGGCGGTGTCTGGGTCCATACGGGGTGGGGGCGCGGCGGGTTCGGGTGCCGGCGGTGTCTGGGTCCATACGGGGCGGGGGCGCGGCGGGTTCGCGAACTGGCGGTGTCTGGGTCCATACGGGGCGGGGGCGCGGCGGGTTCGGGTGCCGGCGGTGTCTGGGTCCATACGGGGCGGGGGCGCGGCGGGTTCGGGTGCCGGCGGTGTCTGCGGCCATACGGGGCGGGGGCGCGGCGGGTTCGGGTGCCGGCGGTGTCTGGGTCCATACGGGGCGGGGGCGCGGCGGGTTCGGGTGCCGGCGGTGTCTGGGTCCATACGGGGCGGGGGCGCAGCGGGTTCGGGTACCGGCGGTGTCTGGGTCCATACGGGGTGGGGGCGCGGCGGGTTCGGGTACCGGCGGTGTCTGGGTCCATACGGGGTGGGGGCGTGGCGGGTTCGCGAACTGGCGGTGTCTGGGTCCATACGGGGCGGGGGCGCGGCGGGTTCGGGTGCCGGCGGTGTCTGGGTCCATAAGGGGGCGGGGGCGCGGCGGGTTCGGGTGCCGGCGGTGTCTGGGTCCATACGGGGCGGGGGCGCGGCGGGTTCGCGAGCTGGCGGCGTCTGCGTCCATACGGGGGCGGGGGCGCGGCGGGTTCGTGTGACGTTTGTATGGGCACGGCCTGGCTATGTCTGGACGGGTGGGGGCCCGGGGGTGTCTGGGTTGGTGTCTCTGTGTGTGTCGCGTGGATGCCGTGTCTGTGTCCAGGTGTGTCTTAGCCCCGCATGGCGCATGTCCCACGCTCGGTGAGGCTGTCGCGTCCCAGGGTAGCAGGAGCGGCGCTGACACACATTCCCCATTTGGCTAATTCAAGCAGCATCTTGTTGTTTGTGTTATTTATTTGTTTTATTTGCAGTGAAAGTGCGGCGCTGACGGCAAATGTCACTTCCACCATCTGCCGCGTCTGGCTGCCTGGCTGCCGCGAGCAGGAGGGAGGGAGCCAGGAGGGAACCTGGTTTCGAGTATGCGGCTTGTGTCCCTGCGGAAGGGGCTCCAAGCAGGCGAAAAGACTGACGTCTCATCAGGCAAACCTCCCTGGGGAAACCCCCCTTGGGGGAGACACAGGCAGGGTCAGCGCCCCGAACCTCGGCTCCGGGGACTAATCCGCGCAGGGTCTGAGAGACCTGGCTCCACCCCGCATCCGATCCAATGCGGGGCCTGAGAGACCTGGCTCCACCCCGCATCCGATCCAGTGCGGGGCCTGAGGGACCTCGCTCCACCTGGATCCGATCCAATGCGGGGCCTGAGAGACCTGGCTCCACCCCGCATCCGATCCAATGCGGGGCCTGAGGGACCTGGCTCCACCCCGCATCCGATCCAATGCGGGGCCTGAGGGATCTCGTTCCACCCCGCATCCGATCCAATGCGGGGCCTGAGGGACCTCGTTCCACCCCGCATCCGATCCAGTGCGGGGCCTGAGGGACCTGGCTCCACCTGGATCCGATCCAATGCGGGGCCTGAGGGACCTGGCTCCACCCCGCATCCGATCCAACGTGGGGCCTGAGAGACCTGGCTCCATCCCGCATCCGATCCAATGCGGGGCCTGAGGGACCTCGTTCCACCCCGCATCCGATCCAATGCGGGGCCTGAGGGACCTCGTTCCACCCCGCATCCGATCCAGTGCGGGGCCTGAGGGACCTGGCTCCACCTGGATCCGATCCAACGTGGGGCCTGAGGGACCTGGCTCCACCCCGCATCCGATCCAATGCGGGGCCTGAGGGACCTCATTCCACCCCGCATCCGATCCAATGCGGGGCCTGAGGGACCTCGTTCCACCCCGCATCCGATCCAGTGCGGGGCCTGAGGGACCTCGTTCCACCCCACATCCAATCCAATGCGGGGCCTGAGGGACCTGGCTCCACCCCGCATCCGATCCAATGCGGGGCCTGTGGGACCTCCCCTGACCCAAACACCCAGAACCGGGAGCTGATCTAATGCATGAACCGAGCAAGCTCACCTGGCCCAAACACCCTTGCCGCCTTGGATTCCTGGGGTCCCCAGCACCCCTCAACAGGCTCCTGCCAGCACAATCCCTAGCCCACGGGCCCCCCAACCGGCCAGCCAGCCCCGTGCAGGCTCTGACACAGAGCCATCGCCTTGCGTGGGGGGCAGCGAGGGGCCAGGGCAATTTACAAAGCACGGCCTAATTTGCGACCAGCAGTGGCTGGGACGACACCATGAATTCAGCCCCTTAGCCACTATGGAGGCAGCTGATGCTAATAGTTTGTGGTGGGGACAGAGGCTTCCTTGTCTGCCTGATTTATGGACCAGCTTCGGGCCCCAAGCCGGGGCGTGCGCAGACCCAGCCCTGCTGGGACCAACATAAAGAACCCAGGCCAAGCCTCGAAACCGGGGCTGGCGCTGGCACTGCAGAGCTCGGCCCATCAATGAAGCAGGCGTTCGCTCCCTGGAGCCCCGAGGTCCCCCCGGCCCGCTCTCCGCCTCCTCTCGGGCTTCCAGGGTCCCCAGGGGAGCCTGAGGCTTGGAGGCCTTTGGGGTGAGACTGTTTTAATGGGGGAATTTACAGCCCTGCTTATTCCCGGGAGGCAGGGAGCCGAGTGGGACAGATGGCAAGTGCCCCCCCACTGCCCCTCAACCCTTCCTGCTGACCCGGGTTTGCGAGCTCCTGAGCCGTCTGGGGTCTGAGTGCAGGAAGGGGCTCTGTGACCCAGGTCTCTTCCCTCGTGTCACCACCTCTCCCCGCCCCCCCGCCCCATTCACAGTAGGGGTGCACAGGTATTGGGTGCTGCCGGGAGGCACCAGCCCCATGGCATGTCACCTGGACGGGCCGGTTTGTTCAGAGGGAAATGGCCGCTATGCGGCATCACTGCAGCGTGGCTCTGGGCACTGCAGCCGCCCACGCAGGAAACCGGAGCTGGCTGGGGATGGTTCTTCTCCAGGGGAACACGCTGGGGACGAGACGCGGTGCACGGGGCAGTGGAGACACCGGAAAGGGGGAGCACAGATCTGGCTCGTGCTCCCAGGCCAGCTCTCCCCTGCTGTCTGCGCTGGCAGTCAGGGAATGTCCTCGCCACATGTCACACATGCTGGCGCCCCGTCCCCAGCACATAGCAAAGCCATGGGCCCCTAGGACGCAGCCCCAGAGCTGGCACGATGCCCATGCTGGAGGCACTGAACAGCAACAGCAGGGACAGAACTCCACTTCTCCTGCTGCTGCAGATAACAGAGAATCGCTGCTATTGGCAGTATAGGGCCTATGACACAGAGCAGAACAGTTCCAACAGAGTGCAGTCACACACAGAGTCTGGCTAGTCCAGTCCAGTATCCTGTCTGATAGCAGCCCGCATCGGACACCCCAAGAAATCCCACAATGGCCAATTATGGAATAACCTGCCCCGGGGGGGTTTCATCCCAGGCCCGGAGGCGGGAGGGTGGCTGATGTCCAGAAGCAGCAGGAGTTACATCCCCTTCCCTTGCCCCCTCAATGTAACTGGGCGTTCTCCTTGTTGATGCCAAGGCCTGCTCCCCTGGGATCCTGCAAAGCTCTTGGCCTCAGGGCTCTCTTGTGGCAGTGAGTTCCACAGGCCAGACATGTGCTGGGTGAGAACAGACGTTCCAGCCTCTCCTGCCCAAGGGCCACTGGCCAGCTTTAACGCATTTCACTGCACAGCCCCAGGAGCGTAGGACTGCATCAGCACCCCCAATTTACAGCTGGGGGGACCGCGGCATGGAGCAGGGCAGTAGCCAGGCTGGACCCAGGAACCCCCGATTTCCCCATCCTGCGGTCACCCTTTCTGCACCGGGCCAGCCACGACGCCAGCGGGCAGGAGCAGACGAGGGGCTGAACGGAGCCAGACAGCGCGGGGCCCAGTCCAGGGAGGAGACAGCCACACAGCCCGGGGACCGGGGAGACGCAGCTGAGGGCATCCCGAGGCAGCGGGGGAGGGAGAGGACGGGGCTCCAGGCATCACCCCTCAGCTCAGCCAAGCCAGGTGCCCATCAGTCTTTCAGGGCCCAAGCCTGTGCCCAGCTCCCCCCACTGGCCGTGCTGAGGGTGCTCAGCCGCTGGCAGGGTCGGGCCCCAGCACTGAGCCCCGCCTGACGGGGATCCAGCCCACAGGGCCAGGACGGTCGTGGGGGAGGGAGTGCCATGGCCTGGTGGGGTGCTGGGGATGGCGTGTGGGGCCAGGTCCCTGGAACAGTCTGGGGAGGTCCCACGGCCTGTTGTAGTGCTGGGGACGGGGTGCGGGGACAGGACCCCAGGACGGTCCGGGACGGGGTGGGGTCCCATGGCCTGGTGAGGTGCTGGGGATGGCGTGTGGGGCCAGGACCCTGGGACAGTCTGGGGGGGTCCCACGGTCTGTCGGCGCGCTGGGGATGGTGCACAGGGACAGGACCCCAGGACGGTCTGGGGCCGGGGGGTCCCATGGCCTGGCGCAGGGCACGGCGCACGGGGTCCGCTCACCTGTCGATGATGACGGGGTCGGAGGGTGTCTCGTTGCGGTTCCCGCAGCTCTTCTTGTCACAGCAGCGGCTGGGCCGGGGCGAGGGGGAGAGAAGTCGGGGTGAGTGGGGGAGGAGAACCTGCACCCCCAGGGCCTGGCGCCCCTCCCACCCCCAGGGACGGCTGATGGGGGCAGGGGGGCAGGCTAGGAGCTCCCCATCCCCTTGCCTGTCCCATCTCCGTACCTCTCCCCCTCCCCCCGTTCTTCCCCCGCCCCTCCCCGCCATTCTGCCCCCCGCTTCTCCAATCCCCTTCCCCGACACCCCTCACGAATGCCCCCACCACCACCAGAGCCAGGCCCGCAGCACACAGGCTCAGGCTCTGCCCCATGGAGGGAGCAGAGCCAGGACTGTGGGGAGCCTGTATGGGGCAGCACCCAGACTCCAAGACCCCTGTGGGAGGCCCCAGAGAGCTGGGGGGTGCCCTGGGGGCCAGGAGCACTGTTCCCAGGGTGGAAGAAGGTGTCTTGGTCCCCGCACAGCTCTGGGGGTGCTCTGGGGCCCTGCTGTGAGCCTGGGTGACCCGCGCCCCTTCCCAGCCTGGGGGCAAAGCACCAATCAAGAGGCTCGTCTGCTGGGGGCGCTCAGAGCCCCGGGTCCCCCTGCGCCCCTCTAGCTACACACCCCGAGCGCTGGGTAAGTGGGGGGGGTCATTGGTGCCCCCTCGCTGCCAGCCAGGTGGGTTTGAACCGCTGGCCCTGCAGGGAGAGGCTCTGCCCCCCATCCCCAGCCCGGCCCCCAGTCGCAGCTGGAGCCATGGTCAGGGCTGGCTGAGGACGGGAGCTGCGGCCTGGCCCCTGGGTCTCCAGGCACCGAAAACAGGGCTGGGATGGAGACGAGGGATAAACAACCCAGCGGGAGGCCGCCCCTATTCCCTGAGCCCCGAGATCATTAGTGAGGTTCCTGGAGATCAATTAGCTGGGAAAGCCGGCGCTGACACAGCCGCTAATTCCCACAAACACCGAGCACGAGTGTCATAAACAAGGCAGCTCTAATGGGGCACCAGGGACCACGCGGAGACGCAGCTGGGGGAGAGACGCTCCCGGCCCCGCGGGCTCGCTGCCCCCCAACCCCACCCGCGTGCAGCCGGCCGGGAGACACGGGCCTCCAGTGCCCCAGGGCGGTGCTCCGGGCGGGCCAGCTCGGCTCTGTCAGCCTGCCAGGCACAGACGCCCCCCAGTTGCCCCCTGCCTCCCACCAACGCACCTGTGACGAAGTGGGACTGTTCTTAATGTTTCCTCTTAATAGTGTGGGGGTGCCTCAGTTTCCCCTAGGCAGTTCTTAAGTATCTAGGGGGTGGGGTAAGGGTGTATGATCCTTGCAGAGCCCTAGAGGGCAGGTATGTGCAGGGGTCTGGACACAGAGAATGGCCAACACCCTGTTTCCTGGCCACTGATGGCCTGGGCCCTTCCCCTCTGCAAGGTGAGAGCTAAAGGGTTGGAGAACAAAGGAATCAGGTGACTTCCTGGCCCGGGAAAGGGACAAAGCCCAGAGGAGGAGGGGCTGGAGGGAGTTTCAGTTTGAGGCCGGCTGGGACATGGAGTGAAGGGCAGACATGGTGGTCTGGCTCACTGCCCCCCAAACTGGACCCAGCTGAGGGGTCCTGTTCTCTGCACCTGCAAGCTCTGGTTTAGACCATGTTCCTGTTGTCTAATAAACCTTCTGTTTTACTGGCTGGCTGAGAGTCACGTCTGACTGCGAAGTTGGGGGGCAGGACCCTCTGGCTTCCCCAGGACCCTGCCTGAGCGGACTCGCTGTAGGAAGCACACGGAGGGGCAGAGGAGGCTGAATGCTCCGAGGTCAGGCCCAGGAAGGTGGAGCCGGGGGAGCTGTGTGTCCTGCAGACAGGCTGCTCCCCGAGAGGAGACTGCCCCAGAGTCCGGCCTGGCTCGGTAAGGAGCCATTCCGGAGCCTCGCCCGGGGACTCCGTGACAGCGCCCAACAACCCAGCCCCGGCTCTGCCTCCACCGCCCTCGGCAGGTGCCCTGCGTTCCCGCCCCGCCCGGGGCGCCCCCGGGGGCACCGCGGTGGGAACGCTGAGCCGGAGAGAGGAGGGCGGCTGCGGCCAGTGCGCCGGGCCCCGGCAGAACGGGCTGGCAGTGCCCCCCACCGGCGGCCTGCGCAGTGCGTGCTGGGCCCGCAGGCCGGCTCCTGCGGCCGCGCGAGTGGCTGGACGGGGGCCGTGCGGGGCCGTGGCCCCTGCGCACTCTCGCTGCCCCGCCGGCCCCGCGGCAGAGCCCGGCACCTACCTGCACATGATCTCGTGGGTCAGCAGCACGCGGCACATCTCGGGGTTTTTGTCCTGCCCCTCGTAGATGATGGCCTGGCGGGAGAGAGCGCCGGGTGAGGGGCTCTGCCAGCGCGCAGCCCGTGGGGTCTCTGATCGCAACGGGCACCGGCTGGGGGGCGGCTCGGACCCGGCACCAAGCCTCTCACAGCCCCCGCGGGAAGGGAGCAGACCGGGAGCTGCCCGGCCGGCGGGCCGCGGGGAAGGACACGGGTGCTGCGGGGGAAGCCCTGGGGGCAGAAGAAGGCCCGAGATGCAGGCCCGGCGGGGGCTGGGTGGCACCTCAGCGGCACAGGATTTACTGGGAGGGGTGGGGGGTGACCCGGTCTGAACCCCCAGCCCCCAGCCCGGACCAAGCCTCCCCCTGCACTGTCCCCAGCTGGCAGCGTTACCTGCTTGGACATGGAGTCGATGAGCCGCACGTAGAGATCCTGCTCCGTCCGCAGCCCTGCGCGGGGGAGAGGAGACATTCTCACCTGGCCACTGATCCCTCACTCCCGACCCGCAGCCCCCCGTTATCCCAGCCCTGGGCTCCCCCCAACCCACAGCTCTGCCGGTGCCCCTCACTCCCGACCCGCAGCCCCCGCATACTCCAGGACCCCCCCAGGCGATGCTATTTCCCCTGTAGTTCTAGGCCACTGTCCGGGGAGTTCAGCAGCTGAGAACGTGCAGCTCGGCACATCGATGGGGAGGCAGGAGACCCATCCGGCCCCTCTGGAGGCAGGGCACACAGGAGAGGGGGATGGGACCGCAGGCGCTGGGCTGCGGCAGGGAGTCAGTCCTGGGTGCCATTCATGGTGCTGAGGCCCCGGCCCCAAAACTTCCTGATCCCACAGCCTCCTGCCCTCCAGCCCCCTAGCCCCCTGGGCCCCTAGCCCCTGCTCCCAAGCCCCCTGACCCCCAGCCCCTGGCCCCACAGCCCCCCTGCTCTGTAGCCCCCATCCCCCATAGTCCCCTAGCCCCATAACCCCTGCCCCCCACCCCTCTGCTCCCCGGACTCCTGACCCCCAGCCCCATAACCCCTGCCACCGGCCCCCTGCCCCCGCAGCCCCCCTGCTCTGTAGCCCCCATCCCCCCATCCCCCATAGTCCCCTGGCCCCATAATCCCTGCCCCCCTGCAAAGCAGCCCCTGTCTCCCAGGCCCCCGGGCCCACAGCCCCCCTGCCCCGTAGCCCCCGGCCCCGCAGCCCCCCTTCCCTGTAGCCCCCGGCCCTGCAGCCCCCCTGCTCTGTAGCCCCCATCCCCCATAGTCCCCTGGCCCCATAATCCCTGCCCCCCGCCCCCCTGCAACGCAGCCCCTGTCTCCCAGGCCCCCGCCCCGCAGCCCCCCGGCCCCGCAGCCCCCCAGCCCCTACCATTGCTGTACAGCAGTTGCAGGCGGTAGTGGATGCCGTTGTTGGTTTTCTCACCGTTCTGCTCCTGGGGAGGGAGACAGCAGGTCGACGTTGGCCGTTCGCAGGGAGCCGAGCCCTTGGCCCTGCCCCTCCTCCGGGGTACCTGGGACACGGCTATCTGCCCCCCCCTCCAGCCCCCGCCCCCGCCCGAGCTGGCGTGGCCTCCACCACGCAGGCGGACGGGGTGGGATGGGCTGAGGATCTGCCGGCTGCACAGGGTCCCCCGCCCGTGATGTGAGTCTGGGGGGGGTCTCGGCCCCCTTGGGGGATTGGTCTGAGCGGGAGGCTGGGGCTGGACTCCCCACTCATTCTATCCCCCCCCTCACTTGCTCACTCTCCCCACCCTTATGCGTTCGCTCATTTTCACTGGGCTGGCTCAGGGGGTTGGGGTGCGTGGGGGGGTGAAGGCTCCGGCTGGGGCTCAGGGGTGGGGCTGGAGATGAGGGGTGTGGAGTGCAGGAGGGGGCTCCGGGCTGAGGCAAGGAGTTGGGGTGTGGGGGGGTACAGGCTCTGGGCTGGGGGTGCAGGCTCTGGTGTGGGGCCAGGGATGAGCAATTTGCGGTGCAGGAGGGGGCTCCAGGCTGGGACCGAGGGATTTGGAGGGTGGGAGGTGGATCAGGGCTGGGCAGGGGGCTGGGGTGTGAGGGGATGGGGGGAGGGTAAGGGCTTCGGGCAGCGCTTACTTCAAGCTGCTCCCGAAAGCGGCGGCATGTCCCCCCTCCGGCACCTATGCAGAAGCACGGCCAGGCGGCTCTGCACGCTGCCCTGTTCGCAGGCGCCGCCCCCACAGCTCCCATTGGCCATGGTTCCTGGCCAATGGGCGCTGCAGAGCCGGCGCTTGGGGAGGGGCAGCGCATGGAGCCCACTGGCTGCCCCTAGGCCTAGGAGCCGGAGGGGGACATGCCACTGCTTCCGGGAGCCGCGCAGAGCTAGGGCAGGCAGGGAGCTGCCTTAGACTCGCTGCACCGCCAGCTGGACTTCTTACGGCCTGGTCAGCAGTGCTGCCCGCAGCCGCTGGGGTCCCCTTTCGACCAGGCGTTCAGGTCGAAAACCAGACACCTGGCAACCCCAACGGGGGTGGGGTAGGCCATGGGGTGGGGGTGCGGCATAGGGCGGAGGCGGGGCTGACCATGGGACAGGAGCGGGGCCAGGGTGGGGACAGGGCTGGCCATGGGGAGGGGGCGGGGGCAACGCTGGCCACAAGGAGGGGGCAGGGCGGGCTCTCACCCTGTCCTTCTCCACGAAGTCGATGAAGGAGGTGCGCTCGATCTCCACGGGCTGCCCCTGCCGGTCGTACATGGCCAGCACGAAGTGGAAGAAGTTGGATTTCCGCAGGTTGGAGGGCGGCTGCTTCTCGAAATGGGCGCGGGCCAGGCCCACCCCACTGCAAGGGAGAGCGCAGGGTGCTGAGTGCCAGATGCCCGCCGGGCCCCCCCAGCCGTGCCCACCCCTCGCTCCCAGCGCCCGGTGTCCCTGTCGCGGGCTCCACCAGCCTCCCCCGCCCGGCTCCCCCCGGGACCCCTGGGCTCCCCCTCGCAGGCCCTGCCTGCTCAGACCCCCTCCCCCTCGCTGCCCCCCAGCTCCCTGCACTGCCCCTCACAGGCCCCACCCGGTCCAACCCTGTCCCCCTGGCTGCCCCACAGCTCCCTGCTCTGCCTTGGCCCAACGCCGGCTGCAGAGAAACACCCTGGCCGGCCCCCTCCCCAGGGCGTCCAGGCACCTCGCTGCCGGCGGTGGATACGTTACAGCTGGAGCGACACTACTCCCAGACACCCACAGTCCTAGCGAGTGGGTCTCCCCGCCCGCTGGGCCCACCCTTCCTCTCCCGAGCACAGCCTGGGCTCCGTCGTCCGCCTCACCCCCCCCCGCGCGCCCATCGGGGCTACACAGACCCTGGCCACAAGGCGGGAGGTGCATGGGCTGCGTCTGCCCCATGCAGCACCTAGCGCGGCCGAGGCCTGACTTAACCAATGCGTGGCTGGTGAGTATGATGCAGCTGAGGCTGAGGCTCTGGTAGTGATAGAGGCTTCTCCCCCCACACCCACCACAGCTGCCCTGAGTGAACGGGCCCCCAGAGACCACCACAGCCCCCTGCCACGAGCCTGCATCCAGAACCAGGGTGGGAGAGAGCCCAGGAGAGCCCAGTGGCCATTGCTGAGGCATGTCGAAGAAGCCAGAACACATGGCTGAGCTCCCCCTGCCTGGCTAGACACGGTACATCCTGCCCCAAGGCCTGGCAGCCCTGGCTTTTCCAGCAGAGCACCAACCACCAGAGCACCCCAATATTCACCACTGGCATGTAATTAGGACATGTTTTGTACAAAGTCTGCCTTGTGAGGTGTCACTCTAAAAGTCTTGGTCTGCTAGACAGTCGTATCTCGTTGGACGGTATGCGCTACCGTTGTGTGTGAAGTTATGGAGTTTGGCTCTGTATGTGTTACTGGAATGTGTTGTGAGGCTGAAAACACCCACAAGCAGCCTTTCAGGTACAACCGTACAAAGGGCCAAACAACGTTAATGGCTCACTCGGGAAAGACACACAAGCACCAGGATTACCTCAGGAACTGTGTACAACAGAAACCTCTCAGAGACAGCGCTCCACAACGGGAACTGCTTGACCCAGGTCCCAGCAAAAGAGCTTCCAGCAAGTGGGGAGAAGATATAAAAAGGGGACAATGAGATCACGAGGGTACCTCACTCTCCCTACAACAACGCGCCTGAAAACACCTGAGGGGCAAGGACTGAACGGGGAGAATTGATGGTCCCAGGCTCGAGGGATGTGTAGCCTGTGTATGAAAACCTGAGAAACCCAAGCTGCAGAGCCAAGGCAGCTTGTGCCTTAGGAATCTGCCAGCCTGTTTATCACTCAGGGTGAGAATTTGCTAATTCATCTCCTATCGATGGAGTGTGTTATGCTCAGTTTGCGGTTTTGTTTATTTGCTAGGTAACCTGCTTTGATCTGTTTGCTATCACTTATAATCACCTAAAATCTATCCTTCTGTAGTTAATAAACTTATTTTCAGTTTTAATCCAAACCCGTGAGCTTTGACTGGAGTGCTTGGGGAAAATCTCTGCATGGTTACCACAAGTGTGCGTTGTTCTCTTCACACTGAGGGAGAGGCGGACCGGGTGTTAAACCCATATACTGGCCAGATTTGACCAGGGCAGGACAGTACTGCTCTGGGTCCTAGGCTGGGAAGCTGGTAGTTAGAGGGCCTGTGTGTAACTGCAGCTGGGTGTGTCCCCACCTGTGTGAAGCCTGGAGGGGTTCGGACATCGTCACAGCAGCCCAGGGTGAGAGGGAGCTCAGGCTGGTGGGTCAGAGGGCTCAGTGGTACCCCAGTTCCAGGTGGCACCCTGGGAACCCGTCACAGGAGTACCGAAGATGGGGCTGGGAGGGCACCGGAGTGGCTCTGTGGTAGCTGGTGCAGGGCATGTGGTCACCTGGTCATGGCACGGATGCCTTGGGCCAGGCAGACGTGGGTGCAGCTGGCAGCTGCTACAGCCCCTTGTCTCCTGCGTTCGGCCCCACGCAGCATCGGTGTGAAGACGGGGGTTTGGTCACAGCTCCCGACGGGAGGAACCACCAGAGCCCGGTCAGACCTGCCAGTATGTGGGGCGGGTACGCGGGGGCTGTAGCCCGGGGCCGGGCGAGGGGTGGGAGAGATGCAGGATTCCACCCCCGGAGGGTAAATGTCCAAGGCTCCCACCTGGCGAGGGACCCGAGAGAGCCGCAGGGCCATTGGGGCAGCCAGCCCGGGCACAGTGACCGGCCAAAAGACCCGCCAGGAAACCTGCAGACGTGACCAACCCCGGGGAGCTCCCTTAGGGTTCGGAAACCTGGAGCAGTGAGCTCCAAAGTCCCCATGGCCCAGACGCTGCCCAGCAAGCCAAAGGGCCTGGGGCAGGGCTGGAAGAGGGGGCTGCCCACGGCCCAGGGAAAGGGCCCCATGGCGCCAGAGCCGGTGGCATCCTGCGTCTCTCATTAGCTGCTTTTGAAAATGCCAATCCTTTCCTCGTCGTCACGGGACTGGGTCGTGGGGAGCTAAGTGCGGTCCACAGGTACCCCCATCCCCCCGGCTAGTCTAGGCTTGGCCACCCCCCAGCTCTGCCAGAGCCCCCCCATCGGGCCTGTTTTATCCCCTGCGTGCTGTTCTCTGGCCACGGGCACATGATCAAGGAGCATGACGTATTGGTGGGGTATCACCTTTTCTATTCAGTCCTGCCAGAGGCTCCCACCGACCCCCCCTGAGACCAGGGCCCCCGTCGCGCTGGCGCCGCCCAGACCCTCCCCTGAGATCAGGGCCCCCGTTGTGCCAGGGACTGCACAGACACCGCCCCCCCCCCTTTGAGATCGGGGGCCCTGTCACACTGGGCACTGCACAGACTCTCCCCCGAAATTGGGGCCCCCATCATGCCGGGCACTGCACAGACCCCTCCCCTGAGATTGCAGCTCTGCCAGTGCCCCCCTTCGAAATCACCAGCGACCGGCACAAAGGGGTTGGTTTGTGCCTAGATGCAGAGCAGCCCCCCCTTCCGCGGCATGGTTTGAGTAGAACATGGATCACGCCAATGGGCACTGGGAGGAGACGCCCCGTATTGCTTTGCTCCTGGGAGGGGCTTGGGTCCCTTGGTGTGAACTGCAGCCCCGGCCTTCCAGTCAGCCAGCCCTGGGGTACCAGAAGCTACGGAAACAACTGACCAATTTCACGCTGTTTACCAAGCCCCTGCCGGCACCATGACGCTTTCAGAAGCTGTTTAGCCACAACCACGTCTGCCCGTCAGACAACGCCTCACACCCCGGCAGATCCCAGAAGGCTTTGCAGCCTTTACACACACACGAATCACTTCACCTACCACCAAAATGCAGCCACCTCTGAAACAGGGCGCGGCAGCTGTTTAACAGCACCCAGCACTGCTACACAACAGCTTAGGGCAGGGAGTGGAGATTTGTCTAGCCAACAGATTGCAGAGGGGCCTCTGCTCCAGTCCCTCCCGTCGGCATGCACAGGGGTCGGCGTGGACTACCTGCACGAATGGGGGGAACCCACAGTGCTGACAAGCCCGAGTGTTCAAAAATCACCAGCCGGGCACCAAAACTCCCTGCCGGTTTTTTCTGCCTTCCGGTTTCGGAGGCTGGAGGTCGTGCTGGGGTCACACGGCCAGGGCTTTTCTCTGCCACGCTGAGAGCTAGGAAAACAGAAGCTGGGTTCCCTTGTAACCCTGCCGCCGAGAGCAGGAGCTCCGAGCAAACCCCCAAACAGTGCCAGATCCACGACAAACCCCTGTCCGCTGCATTCGCCCCTTGCCAGGGGTACCCACGTGGTCTGCATCTGAGCCGGCTCTGCCAGGGGGTGCCAACCCACCAGGACTGGCCGGGAGTCTCCAGGGATGAAAGAGTCGTCTTTAGTTAAAGATGATGTCACGTGAGGAAACCCCAAGGGATATGTCCAACCACAACTGCCCCCCCCCCCCAGGCTGCCCCACTACGGCGATCCCGCGGGCCCACGTCATACGCAGCGGGGCAGACGCTGCCCTCAGGTACCCGGGCGAGGGCTGGAGCCACGGCAGCGCTCTCGATTCTCTGGGTGTGCCTGAGAGCAGGATCTGGCCCTGGATCTAGGCCTGCGGCGCACACAGCGGATCGGGGGGACGATGCCGAGGGAAATATAGATCAGGAATAATTCCTCACGTCCCGTGATCAAAGAGCGGGCGCCCGCCGGCTGTGACCGAGTCCAGCTGTCCCAGCTGGCCGGGGAGTTACTCCGTGTGCTTTCTTGGCCCCGTCTCCCATTCGGGGATGGGGACAGGGCCGCGAGGCAGGGCGGTTTCACGTCCTGCTTTGCCCACGTCTCCCAGTGCCGGAGCCGACTCGGAGCCCGAGTGACGGAGCCGTAACTGTCCCGTATGGTGCACGGGCCGGGGGGGTTGTTCGTTTAAAGACGCAGCCTGAGGAGACCCCTGTGCAGCTGGCTCTGGAGAGACCCCCCCCCCGCCCTGTCTCTGCCCCAAAGAGCAGCCCCGCCCCAGATAACTCAGCACACAAAGGTCCAGAGCCCCCCCGGCCCCTCTGAGCGGCTGCCTGCTGGGCCCTGCCCTCCTGAACCCACCTCTCCGCTGCAATCCGTGCAGCCCCCGGGAGGGTGGGCGTGGGGCAAACTCCCCCTGCCCCACACAGCTAGGACAGGACTGTCGGAGAGCCCTGGCCCCCACTCCAGCCCCCTGGCCGCCCCGCAGGGAGCCGGCAATTCAGCCTCGGCTGGGCCTGTGTGTGCAGAGACCCGGGATGCCCTGGCCCAGGCACCCCGGCCTGGCCCCTCTGCCGACAGCAGGGAGCTCCCTGGGCGTCTCCGGGGCAGTGGCGCCTGCTCTCCCTGGGGGCCGTGTCCTGCTGCCCCGCCCGGTGCCGCGTTTGCTGGTTCGAGTCCGGGAGTCGCTCCTGGCTAACGGCTGCTGGGCGAGCCCACGTGCCATGAGTTCGGGGGTCTCAGCCTCGCTCCGCGCAGGGCCAGGGTCCACCACGCCAGCACCGGACCCTGCCTTGGCAGCCTGGACGGGGCGGCTACCGGAACTCCCCTCACGCCCAGAGCGGGGCCGGGGGGCAGCCGGACCAGCCGTCACCCAGGCTGAGGGGGGGGAACGGGACTACGAGGGGGCGCCAGGCTCCAGGCACGTCTGCCCAGCGCCTGGTGCCAGCCCCGCGCACCCACAGCACAGACGATAAACCACTGCCCCCTGTTGGCCCTTCTGCGAAGTGCACCGGGAAGTCTCCCCTGCCTTGACCCTTCAGTGCTTGCCCGAGGCCGGATCCCGGCTGACACCCCGGCAAGCCCCCCGGGGCAGGGGCCTGCCAGGCTGTACCCGGGTGAGGGTATCGCTCCTCCAGGGCAGAGCCCACTGTCCACAGAGCCTAGATGCCCCGGTGACTGGACGGACAGACAGACAGGGTGTGGGGAGCCTTCAGGGCCCTGGGTGCGAGGGTGCCCAGCTCCCTGCAGGATGGGCTAGTGCCCCCTGTGACCCGTCTCTCCATAGCCGAGGGGCTGAGCCTGTCCCTTGGACACCAGTGAGAGTTTGCCATTGATGTCAATGGGGCAGCCCCAGGGCTCCCCCTCTGCAGCCAGCCCCAGCTCCCCAGAGAGAATGCGCCCCGCCCCACCTGCTGACATCTCTGGGTCAGGTCACCACATGGAACCGAATCAGGTGGCTTAGACCTATCAGAAAATCACCGCACACTTTGCAGAAATCCAGGGGGGGCTGAGAGTCGGGAGTGAGGGGCACTGGCAGAGCTGGGAGGGGATCCCAGGACTAGGCTAGCAGGGGGCTGTGGGTGAGGGGCACCAGCAGAGCTGGGGGGCAGGGCCGGGCTAGCAGGTGGCTGTGGATCAGGAGTGAGGGGCACCAGCGGAGTGTGGGGGGAGGGCCGGGCTAGCAGGGGCTGTGAGTCGGGAGTGAGGGGCACTGGCAGAGCCAGGGGGGGATCCCAGGACTAGGCTAGCAGGGGGCAATAGGTCGGGAGTGAGGGGCACTGGCTGGGCTGCGTGTGGGGAGCTTGCACAACTCACCCCTGACTCTAGCCAGCGTTAACCAACCCCTCACTTTCACAACATTCAATTCCCGGCCCCCCCGGCCCCGATGGATCCCGGCCCTGCCCCCGCGCGCACAGGCAGGGGAGGAAGCAGCCCGTAGCCCTTTGCAGCAGGACTGTGGCTGTCCTGGCCCCCCTGCAGGTGGGGGAGCTAGAGAACCAGTGAGTGTACCCCTAAACATCCATGTTGGGGTTCTCATGCAGCACAGCCAGCCCCAGCCCAGAACCCCCAGCCTAGGGACCCCTCTGACTCCCCACCCATCAACCCCCATTCATCTGGAGGAGCCCCATCTCCGGACAGTCCATCAGGTCACAGCTCCCCGTCCCACACCTTGGCTGGGTCCGTGTCCTCCGTCTGGGCACTTCCTGAAACATCCACACCACCACCTGACGCTGCCACAATGCACATGGCTGTTGTGTGCCCACCTGCCTCCACCGGAGGGGATCAGAGTGGCTGGCTGCGTGTCATGGACCCTATACTGTTAACGGAGATTCTCCGGCAGCTCAGGTGCCTCTGAAAGCTGGAGGAGCCCAGTCCTACTCCAGCTGCTGCCATCTGGTTCCAGGCAGCCTTGGCGAGCAGAGAAGTCAGAGCTGCACGGCTACAGGTTGTCACAAGGGCCTTGCCCCTAAGGGCAGAGCCCCCCACACAGCTGAACCCCATCCTCAGACTGGCTGCCTGTAACGAGGAGGTTACACCCAACCCTCAAAGAGACGGTGCGGAGCTGCAGCCCGGGAACCAGCTCTCTGCCAGCCAGACCCACTGACAAAAGCTGTGCATGAATCAAAATGTTTTGTGATTTAAAAAAAAATCAAACCCGTCCCCCGTCCCCAGCCTCTCTCTGCCTGCTTGGGGTCACCTCTCCAAGCCTCCCCACAACCAGGCAGGGCAGAAACGGACTCTGCACGTGAATTTAAGCCTTCCTCTAAACCCATCACTTGACTCCAGGGGCTCTGAGAGACACACCAAATACCACGAGACTTGCGATGCAATCCGTGATGTACCAGATCACAGAAACATCTGAGCAAGGACACGCAGGTCCCAAATCGCTAACCCCCCTCCCCCCAAACACTCCCACACGCTGCTATTCCAGCCCCGGGCTCCCCCCACACCACGCTGCAGCCACCGCCCTCCCGCCCCCGGACCCCAGAATCAGAGCTATTCTGGGGCTGCCCCCCACAGACCCGCCCTCGCCCTCCCAAGAGGAATCGCCACTTTCTGGACTCTTTCATCGTATATCTAAAAAGAAGGCACCGTCATGTCCCCAAGGAGGCCTCCTGCACCAGCGGCTTTCCCACGCCCCGTTTCATCGAGCCCCTGGCTTGGGCCCTTGGGCCCTGGCCAGCTGGGCTTGCTCTGAGAACATTACACGCCCAGCCCCTGTCGGCCCCACCCTGTCTCTGGAGCCAACCCCTAGAGACTCCCCCGGGGTGGGGGCGCGGGGGCGGCAGAGCACAGGTGGGGGTGAGGCCGGTGAGGGCCCTGATCACCACAGGGCGAGGAGTGCGAAGGTGCATGGCCCCCTTAGCCCCAACACGGAGCCACCGAGAACCAGCCCTGGCTTGTGGGGTGCTGTGGGGCTCAGTGCCCTAAGGACGGGGGCAGGGGGGCACCTGCTGTGATCCAGCCGTGCTCAGCAGTGACAGAAACCAGCCCACATGGGAGGGCATCCGGGGGGAGAGCTGGCAGCGCTGGGCCTGCCCTGTGGACACCCAGGGCTCCATGCCGCCCAGGCCCCCTCTGGGTGTGCGTGTGTGTGGGTGTGTGTGTGACAGCTCCTTGCACAGGGACAGAGGGGGTCTCTCAGGGGTGCAGCCTGCCCCCAGGCAGTCCCCTCTGCCCTGTGCCAGGGGTATTTCCAGGGCCCCCCCGTACTCAGCTGGCAGGAGGGTCATACTGACTGCCCGGTGCCCACCTCCGGCTCCTTCCCTGAGGGGGGCTTAGAGCGCTTTACAGGCAGCAGTGAGTTAATTCGCACAGCCCTTCCCCCGTCCCCCCAGCCAGGCACATTGCCCCCCTTGTACAGACAGGGACACTGAGGCAAGGTGAGGGGGCGTGACTCACCTGATGCCCCGCGACAAATCAGTGGCAGAACTGGGAACAGAACCCAGGAGTCCGGGTCCCTCCCCTTCCCCCCCAAAACACACACATAGAGCTACACAACCGGCTGTGTGTGTATACACACACCCCGCCCCCTGTGGCAAGACCCAGACTCACCTCAGCCTGCGCCCTGGCCACCAACCCCCCCACTCCTGCGATGCCCGGGCTCACCTGCCCATCCAGGGGTCACCAGACTGCAACCCGCCTCCCCGCATCCACCCAGAGGGACGGGCAGCCTGTGACTGTCCGTCTGGGCCTGTCTGTCAGTCCTGTGAGCTCTCAGCAGCTCCGCGACTAGTCCCAGGCCAAGGGCCATGCGGGGTGAGGGACCCCCGAGCAATCACCCCCAGGGGCTGCCGTCCTCTCCGCCCCCAGCCCCCTCTCCTCCTGCTCCACTGCACTCCCCTTGGAGACAGAGACGGGGGCTGGGTGGACTAAGGAGCCAGGATAGCCCTGGGCCAGGGAGGGGCACAGTCACGCTGTGGGCACTTTCCCACAGTGTCCCCAGAGCCCTCAACCAGGGAGCCCCCTCGGGGGGGCAGGGGGAGCCGCTCCCCAAGTCTAGGCAGTTCTCGCCCCCCTGCTGTAGAGCTGCTGCCTCTAGGAGCTGGGCAGAGCCCTCCCAAACTCAGCTCACCCATGACCACTGAGCAGCGTTCCCAGGCGGGGCCAGCGGGGAGCTCCACCGTCTCCTGCAGCTCCCGGAGGACACTGGGCACCTGGAGGGGCATGACACCACCTAGCCCCCTGCCCGTCTCTCTCGGCACGTCTACACAGCCCTTTGCCAGGGGCAGGTCCTCCGCGAGCCCGCTGGACGCCCACGGGCAGCGCGTGTCTCCAGCCTCCGGGCTGCTGTACATCTCTTGTGAACAGCACCATCATCGAATCCTAGAAGATCAGGGTTGGAAGGGACCTCAGGAGGTCATCTAGTCCAACCCCGGGCTCAAAGCAGGACCGATCCCCAACTAAATCATCCCAGTCAGGGCTTTGTCAAGCCTGACCTTGAAAATCTCTAAGGAAGGAGATTCCACCACCTCCCTAGGTAACGCATTCCAGTGCTTCACCACCCTCCTGGTGACATAGTGTTGCCTAATATCCAACCTAAACCTCCCCCACTGCAACTTGAGACCATTACTCCTTGTTCTGTCATCTGCCACCACTGAGACCATCTAGATCCATCCTCTTTGGAACCCCCTTTCAGGGAGTTAAAAGCAGCTATCAAATCCCCCCTCATTCTTCTCTTCTGCAGACTAAACAATCCCAGTTCCCGCAGCTTCTCCTCATAAGTCATGTGTTCCAGACCCCTAATCATTTTTGTTGCCCTCCGCTGGACGCTTTCCAATTTTTCCACATCCTTCTTGTAGTGTGGGGCCCAAAACTGGACACAGTACTCCAGGTGAGGCCTCACCAATATCGAATAGAGGGGGACGATCACGTCCCTCGACCTGCTGGCAATGCCCCTACTTATACACCCCAAAATGCCATTGGCCTTCTTGGCAACAAGGGCACACTGCTGACTCATATCCAGCTTCTCGTCCACTGTCACCCCTAGGTCCTTTTCTGCAGAACTGCTGCCGAGCCATTCGGTCCCTAGTCTGTAGCGCTGCATGGGATTCTCCCGTCCTAAGTGCAGGACTCTGCACTTGTCCTTGTTGAACCTCATCAGATTTCTTTTGGCCCAATCCTCCAATTTGTCTAGGGCCCTCTGTATCCTATCCCTACCCTCCAGCCTATCTACCTCTCCTCCCAGTTTAGTGTCATCTGCAAACTTGCTGAGGGTGCAATCCACACCGTCCTCCAGATCATTAATGAAGATATTGAACAAAACCGGCCATTCATCCAGCCCAGACTTCTTTAAGGGCACGGGGCTCCCTGGAGCCCTGTCTGCTGCCACAGGGCTCAGCCAAAGGTCCCCTCTGTGCCCCCCCCACCAGCAGAGTGGCCCCAAGACCCTTGCAGACATGTCGGCAGAGGCTCAGCCAAGGCCAGGTGCCTGTCTGTAACCCTCGTCCCCTGGCGGGCCGGGGAGGCCAGAGCTGGGGGCGGGCCAGGATGTCGCCAGGTTAGAACTCAAGGGGACGTGGCGAGACGAGCCCCCGGGCAGCAAAGTGGCCAAGCGGGCGGGTGGATCCATGAACAGAGCCGCTCCTTCCCTCCCTTCCAAGCTGCGGCCGAGAGGAAAACCCACTGTAGCTGAAAGGCCAGATCCTGCTCCCATTCAAACCAATGGCAAAACTCCTCTGGAGCTCATCAGCGCCCGTTCGGCCCTCATGCCCATGGGCCCGCTTCCATTGACTGGAAGGGACCTACGCCGGCTTTATCATAAGAACATGAGAGCGACCAGACTGGGTCAGACCAAAGGTCCAGCTAGCCCAGTATCCTGTCTGCCGACAGTGGCCATTGCCAGGTGCCCCAGAGGGAATGAACAGCCGTTGTTCTCTGGCTCACCTTCCAATAGCCAGAGCTGGGCCAAGCGCTCCCCACCCCCGGGCTCATTAGTGACTGTCCCTGGCCATGCAGAGAGCAGCCGGCCCCCCGCCCGCTCGCGCATCCTCCGCAGCAGATTCTCAACCAGCTGTCAGCCAACTATCGTCCCCCTTTGCCCAAAGTTAGGCCTGTGGGTCACGTGACAGCCCCCTGACGACACAGGGCAAAGCGCAAGAGCTCCCAAGCGAGTGCTTCATGGCTGGGAACATGCTCCTGGCAAGCATCCATGTGAGCGTGTCCTGCGTGCGTGCTCTAGGAAGGGAGAGGAGGGCAGCCACGAGGCGATGGTCATGGATGGGGACTTGAGAGACCTGCGTTCAATTCCCTGCTCCACCACAGAGTCCTTGTAACGTGGGCCAGTCACTCTGTGCCTCAGTTTCCCCTCGGTACGATGGGGAGACTGGCCCTGCCCTAGCTCCCAGGGGTGCGTGAGGATGAAGCCAGCACAGAGTGATGCTACTATGGAGATGGGGCAGATAGTACCCTAGCTAGAGCACCACAGGGCTCAAACATCCAGCGAGCGGGAACACAAGAGGCAGTTCACACAAACTGTCCCAGGAAAAGCCATTCCAGTACTCGCTCAGTACCGACGGCAAACCCCCGCCAGCCAAACCCACCAGCCTTCGCTGCGTGAGGCCCCCCTGGGAAAGCCTTCCACCTCCACGCCCCCTGGACCAGCTCCAACAGCGGGGTGCAGACGGGGCAGCCAGCCCTGGGGGATGCTCAAAGCCAGGCTGGGGGCATCCTGGGTGTTCACTGCAGAGTCTTCTGGCCAGAATCCTGATTAGCCCAATATTCATATGGGGTCCCTTGAAACCTCTGGCTTGTCAGAGCACTGCTGGGTCTCTTGGGTTATAACCGGGGTGGGGGAGGGGGGTATGGTTAAAAAGATCCCTTTGGGAAGAAGAAAATAAATGAAGGATGCACTGGGCTGGCAGAAGCGAGCGAGCTCACTCGCCGGTCGGCTGTGGAAGCCGATTTGCCTGATGGCTGAGGAGAGCTGGCGAACGCGCCGAGGCCCCTGGGGCCGACCCAGACTCAGGCTCAAGGCCGTTTGCACGAGGGATTGAAAGGCTCAAGCGTTGCCCTGGGGAGCTGCGGCTCCCCGCAGGAGTGAGAGAGGCCGGGGGGGAGCAGAGCGAGTGGAGAGGAAAGCGCGACAGGCCCCATGACTCTGTCCTCCAGCCCCGCGCCGGCACCGTGTACGGCGAGCACGGGCGCTCCAGAGTCGCCCCCGTCGCCGGACGGCTGCCTCCCCTTTGCTTTTGGGTTCCTTGTACAATCCCTGCTGCGAAGCCAGCGAGCCCGGCTCTTCCCAGCCAGGGGCTGAGGAGAACAGAGCTGACAGCTGGATCGCTTCCCCCCACCCCCCGCCGCAGGTAGAAAGCTTGTTTAGCTGCAGTGTTTCTCCCGAATAAAGCGCAGGGAACACAGGTGGGCTGCTCCCCACCCCCAGCCACGCAGCCCCCTGTGCTGAGCGCCAGGCTCCCTCCGCTCGCTGCGATTCCCTTCCTCCCCCGGCTTCTCTCCGTCCTCTTTGCGTTGGTAGGTTTCCGGCACAGTGATCACCCTGCTGCTGCTGTTTGGGTTGGGGGGATTTTAATCCAACCTCGCCTTTCGTTTTTCACCTGAAATAAGGCAGCCGCGACTAGAGGGGCCGGGATTGGGGGGCCCCAGCACTGACCCTGCACACGCTCTCACCCACGGGTGACACGATCCCTGGAGCTGCCTCGTTAGCTCCATAGGGCTCCATGTACATCTTGCCTCGCAAGAGTCAGTCTGCCGGATCGGGGCCTTCCCTGCCCCTGCTGCCCACACGTGAGCAGGCAGCCAGGCGAGCGTCAGTGCTAATCCATCGAGGGCCCTGTCCGAAAGCTGGCCCGAGCAGCTGGGTGGGACCGATTTGGCGGAGGGCTGCGCGCAGCTGCCAGGACCAGGGGAGCCGGAGCGCGCTGGGGCCGAGCACGGAAAGGCTGCCTGAGCCAGACCCTTCCCCGGGGCCCGGGAGCACGCAGCGGGCGAGGGCACAGCAGAGACCCCATCCCGCGCCAGACAACGAACGAGAGAGAGTGCTCGATTGCCCCGCCGGGCTCCGAGCTGCCCCGAGCCACCTCGCTGCCCTGCTCCCCACGCTAACCAAGGAGAGCCTGGAATTAAACGTAGCTAAACCGCCCCGATGGGGCTTTGCTGGGGCAGAGGCGTCTGGAGAGACCCAAACACCCACGCACACGCTAGCAAGGCAGAGGAGTCCTCCATGGCGAAGGCCGGGCTACAACGTCCCTCCCGAGTGGGCGCAGGAGGCAGGAAAGGGAGGGATGACGACGACGCCCGCCCCGCCCAGCGTGCCGCAGTGCCGTGTATGGCCCAGCGACGGCTCGGGACGATCACCCCATGTTCTAGCACCTATTCAGTGACCCGCTGGCCCATTCCCCCCGCTCTCCCCTCTGTCTGGCTCCCCCCGGGAGGTGTCCTGGCACTCTGTCCAGTCTGACGCGAAGTGTCACGATCCCCTGGCACAGGCACCCCTGTCGCCAGCTCCCGGGAGTTGGCACCCAGGCCCGCGATCTTTCCCTGCCCATTGGGGAGACCGCAAGCCCGCCTTTAATTCCACGCCACTTCCCCACAGCCGGGGAGGAGAGAAATAAACAAACAGGCAAACTCTGAGTGACCGAGGCAGCCGTCACGCGGTTAATGGCTGCTTCTCTTCTCAGCGCTGCGGAGACCCCGGTGCGCTGAGTGCCGGGCCCGGCTGCCATTAATTATTAAAGGAAATCAGAGCATTTCCTAGCAAACAAGACCAGTGAATGTCTGTTACAGGAAAGCACCAGCTTCCACTCCCGGATCCTCCAGGAACAAGGGGCGTGAGGCAATTACACTGCCGAGATTCTTCCTTCGTTAACTCCAGAGAGGGGCGGGGGAGAGAGGGGCCAGAGCCCAGACAGCGCAAATCAGCAGAAGTTGATGGAGCCACTGATTTACACCAGCTGGGCCCTGGCCTTTCGGATCTGCAAATGGCCACACCGGGTCACCAGGTCTCCACTGACTTTATCCTCCTGCTGGGAGCCCGTGGGAGGGAACGATCCTGCATTGGCTGGAGTGAGGTGGGGGGGGAATGGGATCTAACGGGTCTTTGCAGGTGGCGACTAGCAGGATTTTACTTTTAATAACCGGCCCGCAAGCGGAGCAGCCCCAGGAGCAACTCCCATAAAGAGCCTGGCAATGTGCCAGGGCAAACCCAAACTGCAGCACCCCGCCGGCTGCCTGATGGCAGAGAGCGAGCGTGTGCGTGCAGCCCACATCCACGCCTGGGTCTGCCAGTGTGCCACCCCTGCGTGGCGGGCGCTGGCTGGATCTGGTCAGGACAGACATTGGGAGACACGAGGGTGGGAATGGGGGACCGCAGGGAAAGCCGGCGGCCTCCAGGCCATCTCCTGGGTCAGTGGGCCCCCAGGTGCCCTGGCTCTCGTGTGGCGGTCTGGGATAGGCACTGCCCAGCCAGAGGTACATACGCTCCCAGGCTGCTGCCTGACTAGTTCCTTGGCTGGCCTGGGTCTGCCCCCTGGAAATCAGGCCCGGTTTCTCCCCGGCGCTGGGGCTCTCCTCGCTTTCAGCATGCACAGTGTTCAATGGTCACCCCGGGGGCCAGGCCGGGTTAACCAGCTCAGCGAAAGCATTAGACGGGGACCCTGGCAATGGCAGGCCAGGCCTCGTTCAGCGCTCAAGGGGTTAATTCAACCCACAGCACCCCAGACTTGTGCCGGGGGGCGTTTTGCTCCTGCACCCAGGGCTTGAGCGGGAAGCCTTTGCCCCCTCTCCAGAGGGCCGATCCTGGGTCCCAGCACACAAGGAAGACAGGATCAGGCCCCTGGTGTACAGCTCGGAATAGAGGCGGCTGCGGGGCTAGACCCCAGCTCTATGACGCTGTGCTCGGGGAGCTGCTCCCTGCCACCCGGGGACATAACACTTCCCACAGGGCCAGATCCTCACTGGGCGTAAATCAGTAGAGGGCCTAAATCTGCTTGAATATGGGAGCGATGTTGTTCTTTTCCACTGCAACAAATTCAGGTGTCTCACCCTCCCCGTGCACAGCCCGGCACTGCTCTGCCCCTCCCTCCCGTCTCCCCTCAAGGCACGCTCCCTGCCCGGGGTGCCAGCCTCCACTTTGCCCACTCCCCCATCCCGCAGTGCCCCGCTCCACCGGCCCCACGCCCTGCACAGCTCTGTGACATCCCTGCCCTCCTCATCCCAGTGCCCTGCTTCTCCAAGGACACCTGCCCAAGAGTCCCAGCTAGAGAACACGCCCCTGGGAATTGATCCAGACCAGCTCCACTGAAGTCAAGAGACCCCTGCTGATTTACGCTCGCAGAGGGTTTGGCCCGATGCATTTCGTCTCTCCCCCCCAACCCTCCATGCATCGCTTATTGTCTTGCACTCGGATCCCAATGGTGCATTTGGAAAGGCCAAGCATGATCCTCCAAACCCTAAGGATTAATTAGCGCCTGTACCCAAACCCTGGACTGAAAATCCCACTCTGGGGAACCATGATTTTGCCCTGGTAAAATTTCTCTTCAGTCAGGGAAAGGGAATCACCCAGCCCTTGGAGTTGGGGTGGGGGGGGGAAAGCAACTTGGGAAAGGATGTTGAAAGATTTAAAAGGAAAAAAAATCCCCATCAGGTGCAATTAGCCAGGAGCTCAAATTGTTCCTGCCTTTGATCAATTCCCTCAGCTGACATTGACAGAAGGGAGATCTGGGCCAGGGGGCCTGGGGATCAGGAGAAGGCAGTGAAGTTAAGGACAGCCTCACGCTCCCAGGACGTCTTTCTAACAGCACCAGTTTGAAGAACTCCTGCGTGTTTCTGGACCCATTGTCCCACCCCCCGCCCCCAAGCAGAGCCCGCCAGCATTATTAGCCAGGGGCATTAATTTGGACAGCGGAGTTAATCCCTGGAACAAAATCCAACACACATTCTGTACTGCAGGAAACCTGTCTAAGTGCAAACCTTCTCCCCCCTCTGACCTCAGAATTCAACCTGACCTCTCCAGGACAGCGGGAAGGTTCGGTTACAAGGCCAGGCTGGAAATCTTTTACTAAGCATAATTTTTGTTGGGTTAGGCAATACGGGAGCCCCGAAAAGCAGGGAGGAATCTTGGAATTTGTCAGTTTCCCTGTGAACGTCTGGTTCTGTCTGTTATTGCAACCAGTGCGAGGGGGAAAATAAATCTCCCCTTTCATCCTACGCCATTCTGCCCGCGTTATGTATTTATTTTTCAATCGGAGTTTCGCCCCTCCCCTCCCTGGCAGGGGGCTGGGAGGGTTAATTGCTCAGTGTTTGCAAAGCGCTGTAGGAGTGCTAACGGGGCAGAACCCAGCCTCGGACACACAGAGGCCGCTCTCCGCTGATCGGAGCTGGGCCTGCGGCTCCAAGGGCAGAATTTAGCTAAGCGCGGCCGCTGTGTCTGACGTTGCAGGTGGTTATTCCCTCAGCCATCAAGGCTGCCTGGCCTAAAAGATGCTTCTGTGGACTGGCCCCACCAAGCCCAGGAGTGGAAGAAGGGGCTGCTGATCCCTATGGCGAGCATTAGCAATAGCACTGAGGAAAGGCAGGGCACGGTGCAGGTCCAGAAACCTAGCCCAGGTCAGCTGTGAAAGCCCAGCTCCACCCTCCTCTGTGCCCCGCACATAGCCCTCCTGGCTGGGTTTGAAGGATTTTCTGCTCTTCCCCGGTGTCGGGCACAATCTGGGGGGTGCTTCAGAGAGATGGGGCAGAATTCCTGCTAATCTACCCTGCTTTGTCTGGTGCCATCTGGTCCACAGAAAGTATCTCAGTGTAACCTTTGGGGACAGATAGATAGATAGATCTTTTGTATGGTTATGATCACAGGGTTTTAAAATAAGCCTTTACAATTTCTCCAGGGATCGCCACACAAACACCACCCCAAAATACATTTAATAGATAAAGTCCTGCTCAGCCTGCTTGCTTCTGATGCTTAAAACTAGCCTAGACTCAGAATTAGGAAACAGAGAAAACGGAACAGCCTGCTTGGGGATAGACCAGACAGGAACTAAGAGGTCTTTACCGTCTCCTCCACAATTCTACCCTGGATATTTCAGTTTTGTTTGACAGTTTGAGGTGAGTGTCCAAGTCCAGAACAGCAGGAGGGAAATGATACATTACACCCAAGGAGCTGCTGTGTCACACGCTGCAGGGAAGGAGGCTACATTAAGATCAGGGCTTAGACCAAGGTTTGGCCAAGTTCACTGCCTCTTGTTTCATAGAGAAGGTTAGGAAAATACCCAGCTAGGGAATTTTGCCTAAAGTCAAGCGCTCCAGCACCTTTCCTTCTTCTGTGAAAAGCCAGCTGGACAGTGAGTTGGAAAGACAACAGAGATGCTACATCATATTATATATCTATCTACACACACACACACACTTTACATATTATCTAATGCACATTATTTTCATAATCTCAATTTCCCCTCTGCATAACTGAACTAAAATAAACGCTCAAGGAGAGCAGAAATCAAAGCTTTGGCAACATTCAAGATCAATACAAAAACCAATTTAAATCAAAGGAAGCACAAATCTATGTCCTCCAAGCACAGAGACATGGGATTCACATATTCCTGTTTAGCAGTGTACGGAAACAATCTAATGGGGATGAAGTCAGGTCCACTGTAGACAGACGTAGCCATCCCACACAACAAAGAGAGGTGTCTATTTGTGCATTAGAAACCTGAAAAGTAAGCCTGCCACGCTTCTAAATTTCCACATTGAAATCCATCAGCCTGGTACGGAGCATCAATAAAGCAACCGATTAAAAAACCAAACCCAACCTAACCCCACACATCTACCAGTCCTGAGAACTTTCCCGGCCAGTTAGAGTCATGGATCTGAAGTTTCAACCCTCTGGGTGTTAGGCAAGGGAGGAGAGGGGGGGAAAGGAACAATTTTCCCTGCATCTTGGAGACCCTCAGCTGTCTTGGCAACAGAGTTTTGCCGTTTCAGCCAGAAGTGTTAATTTCAAAACACTTTCCAGCGGCCTGGGGAAAGGAAACGCAACGCCGATTTTTTAAAGTCATGTCAACTGAGCTCCCTCGTCCCTTCCAATCTAAATCGTTTCGACGCTGTGGAGAGATACATCTGAAAGCATTTATATTTCTGCAAGTTCTGACGGTTTGCACAGCTCTAAGAACAACCCCCAAAAGCGCGTTTCTCTCTCTCTGGTCTCCTTGGTACCAGAACAGGTCTCAATGGTTTATCATCGCTCGGCGCGTCGACAAGACGATGGTAACATTAACCTTCCCGAACCTGAGGGGGCGGGAAGAGGGAAGGATAACATGTACTAAGAACAAAAAAACCTGGGGTCTGAAATTCCTTCGTTAATTCTCCTTCCAGGAAGCCTCAGTTTACTTCTTTGGCCGTTTCCTCACCAACCAGCTCAAACAATAGAGGCCATTTAGAATAAAACTAACAACTTTCCTCCATAAACCCTCTCCCCCTCGAGCATAAAGCTGTGGGTCAGGTGTGTACTGGTCTGGCAGGTACCATGCCCACACACAGAAGCAAGCACTCAGCAGGACTGGCTTTCGGGGCTCTGGCTCTGGGAGGACGTGTGCGCCTGCACAGAGCGGTGGCATGACAGATTGCTCTGCTGTGAAGTGTCAGGGCTGGGGCCGGCTGGTCCCTTACCTCTGGGCTGCGGTGTTGGCATCCAGGATCCCAGTGCTTTGCATCCAGGACCTTACGGATGTCAGTCCACTGGTCAAGGGTTCTTCTTTCATGGTCAGCCCTCCTCTGGGGAGACCCTCCTGGATGGAGAACATCAAAACCGCCTTTGAAAGGGGAAGGGGGGGATCAGCTCGCCCCTCAGCGCCCCCAGGCCACCTCCCGGGGGGAGACAGGAATCCAGGCTCCACTGAAGCAATGGACACCAAAAGTTTGTTTGGCCAAACTTCTAGAAAATGCTATTTAAAAAGGGGGCGGGGGGTCCGAATCCTCAAAGCCCCAGGCAGCCCCCAGCTCTGCAGCTGATCCCAGATCCCAGCTCAGAGCAACACAGGGCTCTGGATCCGGCGCAGGCTCAGGCCAGTGTCCTCCTGGCCACCTCCCGCCCAGCAACAGCCCAGGCGACCCCCAGGTGCCAGGGGCGACTGGCCCAGCAGCCAGGGAAGCCGCATCTGGGGTTGTTTGTTTCCAAGTGCGGCGAAGGGGTGGTGCTCGGGGGGGGTGGGAGGTCCAGGGAAGTTGGAGAGAGGAGCAGGAGCCAAGTGGAAATCAGCAGCGGGGAGGGGCAGCTTCGCGCGGGGAGGGGAAGCAGAGCAGGGCAGGAAATCCCAGCGGCGGGGCCGGGGAGGAGGCGGAGGGATGGGGCCGGCGGAGGGATGCGGGGAGCCGGGATGCAGGCGCGGGGCCGGGGCGCTGGTTACCATCCAGGCGGGGGCAGCGGGCAGCAGCCGCCGCCGCCGCCGCGGGCGCTCCCGGGGGAGCCGCGGGGCCGGGGCGCCGGGCCGGCCGCCTCCCCGCCGCCTCCTGCCGCTGCGGCTCCTCCGCCCCTCGCCGGGCAGGAGAACCATGAGCAGCACCAGCCGCCCGGCCGCCGCCGCCGCCGGCCCGGCCCCCGGGGAGCCGCCGCTCTGCGCCCGCGGGCGGCCCGGTCCCCTGCCGGCCTGGCCGACCCGGGCCATGCCGCCGCCGCCGCCTCCTCCCCGGGGAGGGCGGGCGGGCGGCGGGGCCGGAGCCGGGCAGGCTGACATCATTCCGGGGAGGAGCGGCCCCTCCCCGAGCCGGCGGCGGGGGGCGAGGGGCAGCGCCAGGGCAGGGAGCGGCTCCCCCGGCGGCCGCCCCTGAATCCGCCCGCTGAGCGGGACCCCCGAGGCGGCCCCCCCAAAATCCACCGGGTTAAAGGGCCCCCCAAAATCCACCGGGTTAAAGGGACCGCCAACGCGGCCCCCCCACATCCACCAGGTTAAAGGGACCCCCAATGCAGCCCCCCCGGTTTAAAGGGTCCCCCATGCGGCCCCCCAAAATCCACTGGGTTAAAGGGACCACCAAGGCGGCCCCCCACATCCACCAGGTTAAAGGAACCCCCAACGCGGCCCCCCACATCCACCAGGTTAAAGGGACCCTCAACGCAGCCTCCACCAGGTTAAAGGGCCCCCCAAAATCCACTGGGTTAAGGAACCCCCAACGCGGCCCCCCACATCCACCAGGTTAAAGGAACCCCCAACACAGCCTCCACCAGGTTAAAGGGCCCCCCGACGCAGCCCCCCAAAATCCACTGGGTTAAAGGGACCCGCAACGCGGCCCTCCAAATCTACCAGGTTAAAGAGACCCCCAATGCGGTCCCCACCGAGTTAAAGGGCCCCCCAACGCGGCCCCCCCCAAAGTCCACTGGGTTAAAGGGCGCCCCAACGTGCCCCCCAAAATCCACTGGGTTAAAGGGCCCCCCAACGTGGCCCCCCAAAATCCACTGGCTTAAAGGGACCACTAAGGCGGCCCCCCACATCCACCAGGTTAAAGGTACCCCCAACAGAGCCCTCCAAATCTACCAGGTTAAAGGGACCCCCAACGCGGCCCCCCACATCCACCAGGTTAAAGGGAACCCCAACGCGGCCCCCCACATCCACCAGGTTAAAGGGACCACCAATGCAGCCCCTCAAACCCAGCAGGTTAAAGGGACCCACAACACCCCCCCCGAATCCACCAGGTTAAAGGGATCCCCAATGCTCCCCCCCAATCCACCAGGTTAAAGGGACCCCCAACACACCCCCACAAATCCACCAGGTTAAAGGGACCCCCAACATGCCCTCCAAACCCACCAGGTTAAAGGGACCCCAACACGTCCCCCAAAATCCTCCTGGTTAAAGGGACCCCCAATGCAACCCTCCCAAATTCACCAGGTTAAAAGGACCCCCAACACGGCCTCACCAAATGCACCAGGCTAAAGGCCTAATACAGCCCCAAAATCTACCCAGCCAAAGGGACCTCCCAATATGGGTCCCCCCAATCCACCAGGTGAAAGGGACCCCAATACTACCCCCAACTTCACACAGCTCAAGGACACACTAATGCACCCAAATTAATAGACTTCCCAATACTGCCCCCAAAAGAGCCCCCAATGCTGCCCCCGAGTCCACCCATCCAAGGGGAGCTTCAATTTTGCCTCCCCAAATCCACCTGGTTAAATGGGCCCCCATGTTGCCCCCCAGATCCATTCAGCTAAAGGGACCTCCCAATATGCCCTCATTCTCCCCAATGCTGCCCCCCCATCCATCCATGTAAATGGTACCTCAATACTGGCTCCCCAATTCACCCATGAAAGGAATCCCCCATACCAAATTACTGCTGCCCACTGTCTAGAGACACCCCCAATTCTGCTAATCTAAATCCACCCAAACTAACGGCTCCCCCATAATCCACTTTATCCAAAAGGACCCCATTACAGTCCCCCCAAAACCCTCCCATCTAGAGACCCCCAAAATGCTCCCCCTTGGCAACCCTTAGTACTGTACCCTTCAATGGATCTTTGTAAGGAGCCCCCAATTCTGCACCCCGAGCTGCAGCTAGCAAAAGGGATTCCTCAAATTTTGCATCCTAAAGGCTTGCGGTGAAAGGGGCTCCCCTGTAGTGCCCCCCCATCCACCCCAGCTCAAGCAAATCCTCAGTGTCACACCTCAACATCTTGTCAGGGAGATCAGGACCACACCATTTGCTCAGCCAAGCTCAGCAAGCCTCACCCACTGCACTCCAAAAAGTGGGACCTCCCCATCTGCACCCCAACCTCCAGCCCCGCTAAGGACACCTGGAGATTAGCTGAAAACCCTGACCAAGGATAAGGACAAACAGTGGACTGGGGAGGTGGGATGCAATCACTAATGGGGGCAGAGCTGCAAGGATGGGAAATAACGACGGGGGCCAGGAGACGTGGGTAGAAAATAAAATAGGGTCCCCTGGGAACCCTGCAGCTGACATATCTGGGGGGAAAGAACCTGGATGCTCAGTAGGAGGGTGGGTGAGGAATGGCTGAGACACGTAGCGGGCTGGGCAGGCAGCCAGTTTGACACGGGTTCCGTCTACACTAGAGCGGTGACAGCAGTGCCGCGGTTCTTCCAGAGCTGGAGCTGCTCTTCCTCTCCGAGAGGCGGCAGCTCGGTCAGTGGAGGAACTCTTCCGTCCCCGAGCGGCGTCCGGAGCGCGCCGTCCCCCCAGCCCCGCGCAAGGCGTTAAGCTGCCCTGTTTGCCGTGCAGAGTAGCCCGTGGGTTAGTACCGAGCGGTGGCTCCCAGAAAGGGCCAGGGGCGTTCTGGGCTGCAAGCGGCAGAGAGAACAAAGCGCGACTTGTCCCTGCAGCCCAGAACCTAGCAGGCTTCCCAGGGCTGCTCTGCGCTGCAAAACCAGGTCAGCTTGGCGGCATCGCCCTGGGCTGGGGAACACAGCTCGGCCGGCGTGCCATAGTTCAGCCAGCTGAAGCCCCAGCGCGGCCGGAAGAATTGTCCCAGCGGCCTAGCTGCTGCCTCGCAGAGAGGTGGATTTCCTACGGCGATGGAAGTCGCTGTCCCAAGTGTCTGCACTGCAGCGCTCCAGCCGGGCTGCTCCAGCGATTCTGGTGTAGACACAGCCTACGGGGGACTGGGCATTGATATGGACAAGACTAATCAGGGCTGCCACAGGGAATGACCCTGCTGGAAGGGAGAGGCTGCCTCGTGCACCAGAGTTTAAACAACTCTCAGGGTGAGACCTTCCTGGGGGCAGGCTAGCCCACACCTTCTACTGCAGGGTTCTCGCACCTTCTGCAGCAGCCGGCGCTGGCCCACCAGAGACGGGACACCAGCTCTCGGGGCTGAGCCCGTCCGGCCATTCCTCTGTCCCTCTCTGGGGAGAGGCTGACTAGTGCCTTGGTGCCAGGGCAGGGCGTTCCCCAGGGGATCGTGACGGGGCAGCAGGGGGTTCAGGGAGGGGATGCTGGTGGGACTGGTTTGGGAGGAAAGCTGAAAAAAGTGAATCAGTCTGGATTAGCTGAGCAAGAGCCACGATCCCAGTCTAGGGGCGTGTGAGGGGCCCGCACCCCCAGGAGGGAGAGGAGTTAAGAGTGGGACGTGGGGTTCTGGCCAGCAAGTAACGGGATGAGATTAAGACAGGAACATTTTGGCTGGACATCAGGACGTTTCCTGGCAGGAGAAGTCTCTGGCTTTGGGTTGTTTCCGTACAGAAGGGGTGGGAGCTCTGTTGCTTGGCGTCTGTAGCACGAGACTGGGCAAAGCCCTGGGGAATGTCGCACAAGGATCAGTTCTGGAGAGGGCTGTTTGTTGACACTATCGATACCCAGGGATGCTCTACCGGTTCTTTTCCATTGTGAGCTGCTTGTCAGCACCCAGCCCTGACGAAAGGAGCTCACTGCTGCACCCCACGCCTGGCCCACTGCACCCAGCCGGAGAGCTCAGAGATCCCGGGCGCAGACAGCCGAGCTCTCCAAAGGGATCCGTATTTCTGCGCCCCAGCCCAGCCGAAAGGGGCTGCAGTCCTGACCCCACCAGCCAGCCAGGCCGGAAGGAGAGATTCTCAGCCCTTCGCTCTGTTCCCCTTCCCAGCGCTCAGGTCCCCCTGCGGGGAGAGCCATGTCATTTGAAAAATACAATTGCAACTGCAAGGAATGGGCTGCTCCGGCACACACGGGCGAGCTCCCGGGACCTGTTGCTGCTGGGCAAAGGGGGCTGGAGAAGGAGGAAGGTCTGCGGCTAAGGCACGGGCCTGGGGTGCAAAGGACCTGGGTGAAGTTTCTGGCTCTGCTGCAGGCCCATGGGGCTGGGCCTGGCTCCCCTGCCAGGCGGTGAGACCTGGCACACTGGGTTGCAGCGCCATGCAGGTTTGGCTCCACGATGGGGCAGGCAGGCCAAACTTCAGCGAGTGGCGCTGGGCCGTGCCCTGGCATCATGACAGAGGGGTGGGCCAAGCCTGAGTGGCACCATGAGCCCATATGCCACTGCATGCTGGGAATGGGGCACCTGACCCAGCTCCCAGTGGACAGGAGCGTCCGTTGTGGGGTGAGCTCGGGACATCAGGCCCAGCCCCAGGGGACAGGAGCCGCTGCTGCCTGGAGCAGCAACTGCCCCAGCCCCCAGCTTCCATGCCACACTGGTGGGATGAGGGGCTGGCGGTGCCTGGGCGCAGGGGCCTGCAGCGGGTGGTCAGTGCCCCCCGGGGCGGGCGAGGAGGTGGGCATTATTTAATCAAACTCCATGGAGCAGTCAAGGGAGATTTAGCGACCTGGGACTCTGCTGTCTTTTCCTGGGGCTGCTCCCCAAAAACGCCAGGGCCCGGCTGCAGCCCGAGGCCAAAGCAGCGAGAGGTTAGGGGCCCACGGAGGGAGGCGTTCCTTCCTGACCCTGGCAGTTGCGGGGTGGCTTGTGCCCTGGAGGGTTCATCGCCCAATCAAGTGATTTCCCTGCCTGAGGCAAGGGAGGGTCAGCGCCCCAGGCAGCGAGGGGCAGCCCCAGGCAGGCGCCAGCGAACGTGGTGGGCCGAGAGGCAAGATCACCTTCTCTAGGGCCTTGTGGAGAACTTGGAGCCTGGCACCCAGCTGGTATGGGGCAGGGAAGGGAGATCCGCTGGGTTTTCTGCCCCGCTCCTCCTTACCAGGAGCTGGCAGAGACGGCATGAGCCGTGGAGGAATGGCCCTGAAGAAGGGGGAGTCAGATGGGGAGAGCGCTGGTACGCTCAGCGCAGGGCAGACCAGATGCTGGAGACGGGGGGATGGAGATGCCCTGGGAGCTCAGGGGAGAGATGGGCAGAGCTGCCAGTCAGCGAGGTGCCAGTGCCACCCACTGCAGGCCTGGGGAAGGAGGCAGGTAGGTGAGTGCAGGGAGAGTCTCCCAGACTGGCACGGCAAGAGGAGACAGACCAAGTGACTGCAGAAGGGTTCGCTCCTCAATACCCAGAATGGGGCAGATGGCCAAACGCTGCCCCAAAAGCTTCCCCCGAGGCCCAGCACCCAGGTGCCAGCTGGCAGCCTCGGCCGAGGGCAGCACGACACGGCTCTGTCATCTGCCCGTGAGGAACAGCATCCCTGCTGCGGGGCAAACAGCTTGGCTACCGAGCCCTCCACCAGCCGGGGAAGGAGCCGCGAGCCGGTACCACAGATCTAGGCTCGCCAACCCCAGCAGGTCCCACTGGGCGAGACACCACCCCCCGCGCAGGAGGCTGGCCCAGAAGATTCCCTGGTGCCTTTGGGCTGCCCCCAGCCCCGCCCCCAACAGGTGTGTCAAGGACACAGTGCCCAACTGGGAAACGTCTAGGGAAGCAGAGATCTGAGCCCCACCATGCCTGGCGCTGTACAAACACAGCCCCTGAAGAGCTCATGCTCAAAGCCCTGGCTGGGATGATTTAACTGGGAATTGGTCCTGCTTCGAGCAGGGGGTTGGACTAGATGACCTTCTGGGGTCCCTTCCAACCCTGATATTCTATGATTCTATGATTCTATGATTCTAAGTGCAACCCATGATGGGGGGTCGGTGACCTGGGGGCTGGGACCTCACAAACTCACCTCATAGAGGGGCTGCTGAGCTTCCATTGCATGGGAACAGCTTCCATCCGCTGTGGGGCTGAGTTCAGCTGGGTCACCTGCTGGTGAATGGCTCTGAGTTCATTAGCAACACCTGGCGCAGCCAGTCCCCAGACATGCTAGTGTCATGCCTTGGAGACGGTGGCTGCTGTCTGGAGAGACCAGTCGATTAAATCCAAGGTCGACCTTTCCAGAGCTCAGGCAGGCTGAGTCTCCCACACACTGCCCTCTCTCTCGAACACGCTCAATCTGCCCCACCCGGTTCTTAAAGGCACAGCTCCACACAACCACACACAGGCCATGATAACACAACGGCGGTGCGGCTATTAGCACAACAACCAGCTAAGAGGTTTTGCGATCTCAGATCCGGCCGACAGCTATTCTGTGGGTCCTACACTCACAGTTAGGCAGCCATGTGTTTTTTCACACACACATGCAGGTTTTGAACCCTCAAATCTACCCCACACAGCTCTCAGCCACCTCTACTACAGGATTATGGGTTATGTGTGTTACCATATGTCACGGAGTCCCCGGGCGATGCTCTGGAACTGCTCCCCATGAAGCCAGGCAGGACTCTGGGGCAGTCGCCTTCCTGTGAGCAGCCTGTCTGCAGGACACACAGCTCACCCGGCTCCACCTTCCTGGGTCTGACCTCGGAGCCTTCAGCGTCCTCTGCCCCTCCGTGTGCTTCCCACAGCGAGTCCGCCCAGGCGGGGCTCCTGGGGAAGCCAGAGGGTCCTGCACCCCAACTCCCCAGTCAGACGTGACTCTCAGCCAGCCAGGAAAACAGAGGTTTATTAGACGACAGGAACATGGTCTAACACAGAGCTTGTAGGTGCAGAGAACCGGACCCCTCAGCAGGGTCCATTTTGGGGGGCAGTGAGCCAGACAACCACCTCTGCCCTTCACTCCTTGTCTCCAGCCAGCCCCAAACTGAAACTCCCTCCAGCCCCTCCTCCTCTGAGCTTTGTCCCTTTCCCGGGCCAGGAGGGCACCTGATTCCTTTGTTCTCCAACCCTTTAGCTCTCACCTTGCAGGGGTGAAGGGCCCAGGCCATCAGTGGCCAGGAAACAGGGTGTCGGCCATTCTCTGTGTCCAGACTCCTGCACACACCTGCCCTCTAGGGATCTGCAACGATCATACACCCTTACCCCACCACCTAGATACTTAAGAACTGCCTAGGGGAAACCGAGGCACCCCCACACTATTCAGAGGAACCATTAAGAACAGTCCCACTTCGTCACATCTCTCCCCCCCTTCGAGATCGAACCGAGTGGGGTAACTTTAGCCAGTGACCTGGGGAAGTTCGAAGCCACCAACGTTCCCATGGATGCCCCAGCATCTCTCCCATTCCTTGGTGGGAGTTACTCCAGGCCCTTCCAGTTTCACGCCCTCCCTTAGGTCGGGGGTGGTCGATAGCACTTGCAAGCCGCATGTGGGAAGGTTTATGTGGCCCGTGCCCTTTAGCCACCCCAAAACCCCAGGGGGTCAAACTGGGATTGGGTCTTCTCCCCAACAAGCTGGCCAAACACAGCCACTTGGTTAGAGGACTGGTTAACTTTCCTAACAGCTTTCACTTCATCTGAGACCTTCTCAAAGCTATCCACACTGGGTCTTTCAACAGGAAAGTCAGTGGATCCATTCACAACAGAAAATTTCTGGCTGTTAGGAACTAAAACTTTCTTGATTAAATCACTTTCACACCCTTCAGTTGCAGTAAACTGCTTGCAAAGACTCCATGAGGATTCCTTTCCCTCGGGGCTTTTCTATGCAACAATTCACCCCTCACAGAAATTCTGCCCTTACCCTCTTCACCTAGGGCTTGCTCTAGAGGAACACTTTCCTGAGCAACAACAGACTCTTTCTGGGTCTCCCTTACATCCAGAATTACCTCTGGCCCATCAGGCGGATTCCTCCACAATCCCTTTTCAGGCAAACTGACAGACTTCCTAGATAAAAGGTCAGAAGCATTCTCCTTCCCTTTGCCACACACAAGTTCAGGAATCTTTTCCTTCTTGCTACAGGTTTCCACCCCCTCAGTAGGTAACACAATCACACACCTTCATGCTCCCCTTGTGCCCTGGCTAGGATCTCACCCTGATCAGACAGAGTTGCTACAGCCTTTCCCAGCCACACACTAGCAACAGGCAAAATACAAGCACCAGAATTGTCTGGGCTCTGGGATTTTACATAGACCCTAATTGGATGCGACCTAGTTACAGGGCCATTCTCCTGAGCAGACACAAACTTAGGGCCATTCCCTTCCTGGGCTTTAGCTGAATCCAGAACCAGCTCTGAGACAACTGCACAACGCTCAACCATCACAGGCTGCAAGGCCCCTTCTGTCTGCTCCACAGACCAAGAAGAGCCGGACACACTTTCTCCTTTCCCAGACACACAGCTTGGGATCTCGTTCCCCTGGTCCCAGCACACAAGGCTGGTCACAGACACCTGCTTGGAGATCAGGGTAGCTCCCTCCACAGGCAAGTCAATACCCCTGACAGACACAGGCACGTTTCCTTCACTGTCACAATTCTCCACCCAGCTAACAGGTAAGGTCCAGGGACACTCATCTTCCACTCTCCTCTCCTTCCCGCCCTGCTGACTAGACACAGCCATCAGCTCACAAGGCTGCCTAGGCTCATCCAGACTTTCCTTACCAAACACCTTGCCACTCCCCACAGATCCCCTGCCCTGCCTGTGTCTCCCCCCACTCAGCTGGGGTCTCAGCTCCCCCTGGCTCAGCGCTGCCCTTGCTGTCCCAGTGGGGGTAGGCAGCGAGCTCGCTGCTTTCCTCACTGCATCAGAGCCAGCCTGAGCCCCCTGAGCCCCCCTCTCCGGTGTGCAAGGGGGCGGGGAGCATCTCTCTGTCCCACCCAGCCCCAGGGGTCTGGTCACAGGCAGGCAGGTACCCTGAGCCTAGCTGCTCCTCCCCACTGCCAGCCAGGTCATCTGCATTTTCAGTGACCATTTCCCTCTCCACCGATTGGTTCCCTGGATTCAAATTCAAACCCTCGGCAGTTACAGGAGCAGGGCTTGGATCCTGCCCCAAAGAGACACGGTCACCCCACAACAGGGTCTCGCAGCTGGTATCCTGGAGAACCCCAACAACCAGCCAGCCCCACCCCTCCTGGGTCTGCACAGGGATCTGGGCCATAGGCAGGGCGAGGGGCTTCGTCCCTGGGACCCTCACCCAGCTCACACAGCCCCTCAGCATCTGAGGCTGCACCACCCAGGGCCTGACAACAGTTCTCTCTGTCCCAGGATCTCGCCACCCCAGGAATGTCTCCCCATTGACCATCACCTTCCGCTCCCACTGGGGGTCCGAGGGGCCTGGCCCCAGGAAACTCCACACAGACATATAGGTTGGGACCAGGAGTGGGAGCCTGTCCACCTCCCCACCCATCTGGCTGACGGAGTCTGTGGCCTTGGGACCCAGCAAGGGAGATAGACACCCGGCTTTTCCGCAGGGTCCCCCTGGTTCAAATCTCCAGCCTGCTCAAGGGCAGTGAGGTGGCATCCACATCCCCCCCCCCCCTAACAAGGGGCAGCAATTGAGTCTCGAGGTTCCCTGTGGAACTGGCCCCCCGGGGTCTATCCCCACTCACCCCTGGGAGGTCCCCTAGGCCTCTCCGCTCCCCCACCGCCAGTTCATGCAGCTGCTGCTTCTGCAGCTCTTTCTCGGGCTCTCGCTGTCTCTCACAGTCCTCTGGCTCTCTCGGACTCAGCTCCAATCCCGTCCATCTCCGATCCCCGGATGGGGAACCCGATCGTGAAGACCTCCGTCTGGTCGGGGACAGGAGTCTTGGGGATGCCTGGCTACCACTCCAGCTGCTCCCAGATCCTGCTATAGCCCCATTTGGGGTCAGGAATCTGTTCCTTAGAGCGGTCACCCTCCTCCAACTGCACGATTAACTGTGCTTTGGTGAACTTTCCAATGCTCAACCCTCTCTTTCTGCACAGGGTTACAATGTCCTTCTTAAGGAGACGGTGACAGGCCATCACTCCGCTCTTCCCAAGTTGTTGTGGACTCACAGGCCTGTGTGCTCTCAGCTCCCCACGGTTTCCAGGGAGAACCCCTAGTGTGCCAGCCCTTCTCGAGGTCACCACCTCTTTGCCAGGGTCGAGCTGCAGATTCCTCCGCCCCTTGGACCGCTTGCTGCAATCCCCAGGGGAACCCTGTTACTGCAAAAGTCCTTCTCTCTCCCAGGGCCAAGCCGCAGGCTCCTCCGCCCCTGAGACTGCTCCCCGCAGTCCCCAGGGGGACCCCATTACTGCACAGTCCTTCTCGCTGGTCACACACTCCCAGGGGTTAACCGCCCCCCGAAACCGCTCCCCTCTGAGCCTTCAGCACGCCTGGTCCTCGTCAATCCCCCTTCGTTTTACTGCTCCCCCGTCACTTACTGCAGGAAGCGCCGTCCATGGGGTGCAGTACATCCCACCTCTGCCACCAGTTGTCACGGAGTCCCCGGGCGATGCTCTGGAACTGCTCCTCATGAAGCCAGTCAGGACTCTGGTGACATCTGCTCTCTGGGAACAGCCTGTCTGCAGGACTCAAAGCTCACACAGCTTCCACCTTCCTGGGTCAGACCTCGGAGCATTCAGCATCCTCTGCCCCTCCGTGCGCTTCCCCCAGCGAGTGCGCCCAGGCGGGGCTCCTGGGGAAGCCAGAGGGTCCTGCACCCCAACTCCCCAGTCAGACGTGACTCTCAGCCAGCCAGTAAAACAGAGGTTTATTAGATGACAGGAACATAGTCTAACACAGAGCTTGTAGGTGCAGAGAACAGGACCCCTCAGCTGGGTCCATTTTGGGGGGTAGTGAGCCAGACAACCACCTCTGCCCTTCACTCCATGTACCAGCCAGCCCCAAACTGAAAACTCCCTCCAGCCCCTCCTCCTCTGAGCTTTGTCCCTTTCCCGGGCCAGGAGGGCACCTGATTCCTTTGTTCTCCAACCCTTTAGCTCTCACCTTGCAGGGGGGAAGGGCCCAGGCCATCAATTGCCAGGAAACAGGGTGTCGGCCATTGTCTGTGTCCAGACCCCTGCACACACCTGCCCTCTAGGGCTCTGCAACGACCATACACCCTTATCCCACCCCCTAGATACTTAAGAACTGGATAGGGGAAACTGAGGCACCCCCCACACTATTCAGAGGAAACATTAAGAACAGTCCCACTTCGTCACACCATAGCACCCAGCATGACCAAAGCTCCGATTGCGCTAGGTGCGGTACAGACACGCTCCTGCCCCAAAGCGCTCACAAGGTGGGAGACAACAGATGGAGCCAGATCGCAGGGGAGCCCCAGGGAACAAGCAGACAGCCCTGATCCGCACGACAGGCGGCAGAGGTGTAGGGGAGGCATGCTGCTCTCCTCCGGGTGAAGCAGACCACATGGGGGAGCGTTACCGGCTGTCACGAGCAGGGTGCCACCAGGCAGCAGGATTCCTGCTTTCTGGGCCTGGCTCTGGGAGCAGAGTGCGGTCTAGTGGTTGCACATAGCAAATGTAACAATGCCCGTGTTTGGGCCAGAAACCTGTCACCAGCTCCATGACACGGCAGAGGCCCGGCTGCGCATCGGGGTGCGTTAGACACCGGGATGCCTCTGAGGGTCTGGGCTGCAGTCACTCATAAGCCTGTACCCGCCGTCTGCTTTGCAGAGCGTGACCCAGTCAGACTATGTCAGTGTGGGTCACATAAGCACCTAGACTGGCCCGTTCCCGGGGAAGCCTGGGCTGGGCTGGGTGAAATCCGGGCTCTGTGCCCAGCTCTGCCCGGAGAGGCCTCGCGTAAGCTGTCGATAGGTTCATCGTGGGAGTAGGGGAACAAGTGAGACCGTGGCACCTAACAAGGGCTATGAAATGCACAGAAACATTATTAGCAGCCAGCAGAGGAGCTGAGACTAGACTGCACGGGGCTCTGGGCTTGCAGTTTAGTGCACCTTCCCCTAGGCCACCTGGCACTGCCTGGTGGGGGCTCTCGCTGCCTCCCCAAAACTCCCCAGGTGAGGGCTGCAGCTCTTTGCCCCAGCACAGACCTGCCTGCAACAGGGGCCAGAACCACCTCCCGGCGGGTCAGATCATGAGACTTGGCAAGCGTGGGGCAGTGACTGTGCCATGTCGCACATGGAGAGAGAGATCCATGGGGCACTTTGGGATCTGTGATCGGAGGGGCTGGATGGTGCCGGCCTGGGTCAGCCCCTAGCCTTTCTCAGCCAGCGCAGCGCCCCCTCTCTGCCAGGCCAGGCCGTGGGTGTCTGCGCCCCAGGCCTGGCGTCTGGCCCCTCTGGGAGCTCACGGGTCCAGAGAGACAGGATGAGGGGGCACTGGGCTGCCCTGCCCATCCAACCCTGGATAAATCCATGTCCCCGAAGGCCAGGGTTCTGGGGGGCAGGCAAGCTAACCCTTTGCCTCTCCTCTAGCCCTTTCATATCCATCCACCATCACCAAGGGGCCACCACTTCTCCCCTGACAGGTGCACACACAGGGCACTTTGCTGGGCATGTCCGTGCCCTGAGCTCAGTGCACAGGGCTGGGAACCAGGAGCTGGGCTGGGCTGTATCCCTGGCTCTGCTGCCATGGGACTTTGGAGGAGTTTCCCTCCAGCCCCCGCCCCTTTGTCTGTCTTCTCCATGTGGCCTGGGAGCTCCCTGGGACAGACTCGGCCTCTCACTAGGTGCCACCTTGGCCGACGCTCCCGTCCATAGCAGCGCGGCCACCGGCAGCCTCTGGGGCGTTCCAGGCTATTGATCGGTGTGCGGAGAGGAAACGTCTGGGATCGGCTCCGGCCCTTCCTTGGATCCTTACCCCAGAGGGGTCCTATGTCTCCTCTGGAGCCCTCAGCGACCGAGTCCCACCTGGCCCAGTCGTCTCCCCTCCCAGCAGCGGGTGGGAGAGCTGGCGAGGCCCCGGGCTGAGATCCCTGCCTCTCCCCAGCCTCAGATGCAAACCGCAGAGACACGCTCAGCGCCTGGCCCGGGGTGCTGCCCGGGGTGCGTGTGTGTGTGGAAGAACTTGCTCCACTTCTCAGCTTTGTGTCGCCCTCCCAAGGCAGGAGAGAGGCTAACCAGGCGCTGGGGTCCCGCTCCAGGCAGGCGCCTTCCTCCAGACCTGCTGGTTTCTGCTCTCGCCTCACATGCTGCCCCCTTCCCTCGGCCCCAGACGCCTCCGCCCTCCTGTCCCCGCGCTCTCTGCTGGCTCTGTCCTGAGCCCGCCTCGTCCCAGCCCTCTGGCCCGTCTCCGGCCCCAAGCCCTGACGCCCCGTGCGTCACCTGGTGCCCCCTCGCTTCGCACCAGGCTGCTCTGGCGCTGGCCAGCAGGGCCCGTCCCGGGGAGGGGATTTTCCTGCCTTCGTGCAGAGACCCGAATAAAGCCAGTGCCCAGGCACGGCGGTGAGGGGCAGACCTGCTCAGCGCTTCCAGCCCCATGTCAGAACACGGCTCCTCTGACCCCGGCAGGCCCAGCCCACGGGCTCCTCCGGGCCTGGCCGAAACGCCCTCGCTCCCCCCCCACCACACACACATGCTTCCTAGGAGCCCCAACATTCACGCACGGCCCCGTGACCCGCTGCTCCTGGGCTGAGCCTTCCATTCCCTCTCCGGAGCCGGTCCCCCGGTCCGGGCACGTGGCCTCGCTCCGATCGCCTGGCTAGCCCCGGAGCAGCCCCCCGGCTGCGTGACTCGGTTATGCTCTTGACTGCATGGGAGTGAAGCCCGTCCACGCTGGCCGAGGGGCTGGCCACCACCTTCCAGGGCATTGGCACTCAGAGCCCGCTCTGGGACCTCGAGGGCCACCCCCAGCTCCCCCCGCTGGCACACTGGAGCTGTCTGCTGTGGGGGGGAAGGGGGCACATCAGTGCAGGAGCCAGAGAGTTCTCGGGGGGCCAGTCCCAGGTGGTGGAACAGGCCCCATAGGGATGGACCCTCGACCTGCACGGTGCACACAGCGTGGGCCCGGACTGCTCTGATCACGGCTCTGCACTAAACCCACTCGGTGCCAGGGGCGAAGGAGCAGGGGCGACGACATGGGCTAAATGCTGGTCACCGTTCACATCACACTGGCGCAGGGCGCCCTGGTGCCACGGGGCTGGGTGCAGACCGAGGCCCGGTGACGGTTCTGGCCCCTCGGATGGCCCCGGATACCAGCTCAAAGGCAGTGGAAAGATTCGCATCCAGGCCAGTGGGCTTTGGGCCCCATCTCCAGCGCTTCCTATGGCATCCTTTCCTGCCCTGCCAGGGCAGCCAGTTCCCGGGGGGAGCTGCATGAGAAGGGAAGCCTCTGCCAAGCCCCCACCCCGACCATCCCCGACCTGTCAGCCCGCACGTTCCCCTGCCCTGGTCTGGCTGGGGAAAACCGAGTGGCCGTGACACGGTGGCCAATGGCTCCTTCCAGAGTAGCCAACGCAGGGCTGCTGAGAGCCAGGGCTTTAGCGAAAAAGGGGGGACGTCCGCTCGCTCTGCAGCCACCCCTGAAACGCTCCTGCCCCTGAGCGCATGGGCACCAGCCTTACGGCAGCTGGACACCATAACCCTAGCTAGAGCGCAGGGGCCAGCTGCGGGGGTGGTCACCAGCCCTTTCTGGGGGGCTTATGCACTCACTGGATCCCACCCGCCCCAGGGGCCAGGTGACCAGAAGGGGGCCTGGCGTCCCAATGCCACCCCATGGTGCAGAGCGTGAGCAGCACATCTCCGTAGCCCCCCGAGGGCTGCACTGCTGGGACCCTCGAGAACAGCAGGGGCCCCAGGCTGGGTCATCCGGGGCTGGTGGCTTTTGGGGGGCCTGGAGAACCCTGGTATTTTCCCAGGCTGGGGGGCATGTGCAGGGCGAGCCAATGGTGTGCACTGGGATCGTCCTGTAAACAGGGTGCATCCACCAACGGCTGCAGCCCACGCCCAGGGCCCCCGCAGGAGACACGGGGGGAGACACAGGGTGCGGCTGGCACAAGACGGGGCCGAGAATGCAGCTGCAGGCCGGCAGGGATCAGGGCACCTTCCACCAGCAAACGCTGCCTTCGCCTCCCTCTTCCAGGCAGCATTAGCTGGCTCAGCTCCCCCCCAGGGACAGCGCGTTGCTAAGCCGGGGCTCCGGCCCCTGGGGGAGCTTTGTTTTCCAGCTCGCTTCTCCGCTGCGCTGATGCAATCCACCCCTAATGGAAGGCAGCCCAGCCGGCTAACGACATGAAGCGGGGAGGGGGAGGGGGCAGGGCCCGAGGGGCAGATCGGCTCGCCCGGCGCTGCTGGAGGGCAGGAGATGCCCCATGGAGTCAGCCCCAGGCAGGACACCATGCATTGCAAGGTGGGCACAGGGGAGAGCTTGCAGCCGGGGAACCCCAGCCCCTCACAAAGCCGTGTGTCAAGGGGGCTGCATGAACCCCCCTAAGGGGCCTGCGGCCATCCAGCCAGCAGGGCAGGGGTGTGTGTGTGTCCTCCAGAGAGACAGGGACTGGTAGAATCAAGGGGAGGGGAAGCCACCCAGCCAGATTCTCAAATCCCGACCCCCTAGCTAGGGGGTGCCCTTGTCATTGCTGCCCAATACACAGAGGGCACCAGAGATTCGTGGCAGTCAATATCACTGCAGTAGAGCCCAGGCGCTAGGTGCTGCACGGACCCTGCTCTGAAGCGCTCCCAGCTGGCTCCGGAGATGGGACCTGCAGACTAGAAAGGGGACCAGGAGCGACTGAGTGACAATGTCCCCGTCAGCAGCTGGTATGGCACATGCGGGGCTCTGGGCCATGGGGTCGCTGGGCCGCTGGCCCAGGGAGGCTGTTCCAGGCTGTGTGGGGAGGAGCAGACGGATGGGACACAGGGGCTGAACCAGGGCCGGGAGGCGGGCAGAGAGGATGGAGAATTGAGGTGCAGAGACTGGCCCAAGGTCACACAGGGAGCCTGGGGTGGAGCAGGGATTTGAACCCAGGTCTCCTGAGCCCAATCTGGGGCCTGACCCACAAGACCATCCCATTAGGAGGAGGCGGAGAACCATGGAGTGGAAGGGGCTGAACCAGGAGGGGCGGGTGGGGGGAGATGGCCAGGCTGTCCAGGGGGTCTCAGCCGGGGTGGAGGGCTGGCTGCGAGCTGTCAGGATCTGGGTGGATCCGCACACGGGGAGGCCAAGCTGGGCCAGGCGCAGTGATAGGAGGTGCTAGGGTGTGTCAGGAGCTACCGAGCTGGGGGACTGTGGCTCCGCACTGGGGAGCCCCGCTGAGAGGCCCGGCGCCCCAGTGCCGAGAATGCGACGCACCTGAGAGGACGGGGTGGCGCGGAGAGATGGAGCCGGGCTGGTGCCCCAGGAGCTGCGGGGATGCAGAAGGGAGCCGGTCAGGTTCTCAGCGCCGGGTGCTCCGGCTGCGACCAGCCCAGGTGTGTGGGGCTCTGCCGGCCGCCCCCGGCTGGGCCATGGACAGTGCCCGGGGAGGAGCCCCTTGCCCCAGGGGTTCATTCCACTTTCGGCGCGGAAATCCATGGGGTGCTGACACCTTCAGACAGGCGGGGAAAAGTGGTGCCGGTCCCCACCCCGCAACTGCTGTCCCTTTAAACACCTCCCTGGCGAGCACTAACTGGGCCCCTGGGGCGAGAGACTCGGCGCAGACAGCCCCAGGGACGGGCACAGGGGCAGCTCGCCCGGCTGGAGGCCTCAGGCCTGCTCAGCCCCCCAGGAGAGCAGTCGGGTGTCCGAGGCCCCCCGGCCCAGAACCCCGTGTGGAGTGCCATGGCCGGGCAGCGGTGCCCCAGGGCGGAGGGAGCCCTGCAGCTCCCGAGGGTCCCCCCGGCCCGCTCTGGGTTTGAGCCAGCAGCCAGGCCGGAGAGGCCGGGGCGCTAGGCTGCGCTTTGGCCACTCCAGACGGGCCCGGCTGCTAAGAGCCCCTTTGTCTGCCCAGACGGCTGGGCAGGACCTGGCCCCTAGTGGCAAAGCATCCACCACCTCGGAGCCCAGGGGGCCTGGGGAAGCTGGCACGTTAGTGCACAGCCATCCGGGGGGGTGGGGGGAGGGCAGGGGGCAGCCCCGTGCCGGGCTGAGTCCCACATGGACAGTGGGGGGCCTGGCTGCCCGGGCCCAGGGGGCTCTGTAAAACTTGGAGAGACGCCCAGCAGTGCCAGGCAGGGACGGGGGGTATTCGATCCAGCACTGCCCAGCCGGGCACACCCTCTGGCCATTCGGCACAGACAGCAGGACCGGGCTGGGAAGGGCTCAGGGGAGCCGGGGACCCAGCCGGCCTCGCCGCCAGGGGGAGGGGGCTGAGGGATCGCCAGGGGCTTGCACGCGGAGGCAGCCTGGCAGAGGCAAAGAAGCTGCCGGGGCAGGGGGCCGAGGATGGAGGCCTGGAGGTCCAGGACCACACCCCAGCTGGGCTGGGCCTGGCCGGCAAACCCGCTGGCGCGGGGTGGAAGTGGGGGCTGCAGGGCTCTGCCAGCGCCGCTGGGAGGGGAGGGAAAAGCCTGGATTCCCGGGGGACTCTCGCCTCTCCCCAAATGGGTTTTATCGACGGGTTGCTCGCTCCCTTTCGCTAATGGGCTGGTGCAATTCCCTGCTGGGCCAGTGCCATGGCCTGCGCCCGGCGGGTAAGTGCCTGGGCGGGGCAGTGCCGCAAGGCGGAGGGAGGCCATTTACTGAATCCCTGGGGGCGGCCGCAGCCCCCCCAGGAGCAGTTGCTTCCCCTGCAGTCTTGGATGGGCAGCAGCGGAGTTCCAGACCCCCCTCCACCACCGCAGCCCTGTGGGGTGAGCGGGGGGCAGCGGGCGGGGGGGGGCTGCTCTTGGTCTTGGAGCTGCAGGTGCAATTTGGGGCCAGCACTGGCTGCGAGGGGAGATGCCCCATGCGGACACCCCCACCCCCACCCCCGCAGCACGGTGGGCCCGTACCGCTGCTCTGTGCTCGACTGGGGCATAGGGGGCAGCTCAGCTGGTGGGGTGAGCGCCCCCTACTGAGTCATCAGCCCGCAGATCTGGTCAGGAAGGAGCCCCGGGATGGCGGAAGGGTTAGAAAACCTGCATTGTCGTGACAGACTCTGGGAGCTCTCGGGGTGACCCGGGCCCGGTCTGCAGGTACCTGCCTGGGGAACACACTGACAACGGGCTCCTCAGCCCGATCCACGCGCTGGAAGCGGAAGCTAGACACACTCAGCCTGGAAATTATAACGGGGGGGATTCACCATTTCCCCGAGGGCGGGGGGTTCTCCAGCTCTGGCCATCCCGAAATCGAGACGGGCTGTTCCTCTAACAGCTGCTCTGGGGATTACTGGGGGCATGGCTCTGGCCTGGGCTATGAGGGAGGACAGCTGGGACCCGTGTTTCTCAAGCAGGGGGCCAGGGGCCCCTGGGGGGCCACGAGCAGGTTTCAGGGGGGCCTCCAAGCAGGGCCAGCATTAGACTCACTGGGGCCCAGGGCAGAAAGCCGAAGCCCCACCACATGGGGCTGAAGCCCAGGGTGTGACGTTATTGACATAATCTGGGACCGTATAGATCATCGTTGCAACCAAGGTCCTGTAGTGGCACCAAATCTTATATAAAGGGGGTCAAATAAGGCGTCTAAGATGAGGTGATGGTTTGCTGGTTATGATGATGCTGTCTGTCTGTGGGTATCATTTTTGTAGTTGAAGTTACGAACATTGGCTCTACACTGTCTGTAGTTCAAACTTGTGCTGTGCTTCTGGGTGACACCCCAGACAAGTTGGCGTCAGCTCTGCCTAGCCTGCTGGGTGGCCCGTTAAGGACCATCAGCGACACAACTGACCCATTGAGAGAAGGCAGACACGCCTGGGGACTCAGCCAGGTGTGCAGGGACCTGCCTAGGGACAGAACTCTGAGGTGTTTCCAGGCCATGGGATGGGCAGCTTGTCTTTGGGACAAAGAAAGAGAGACCACATGGCAAGAGACTATAAAAAGCTGCGGCAGCTCCTCCATCTGGTCTTCAGTCCTGCTTCCGACCTCTGGAGGGACTTTGCTACACGGAAGCTTTGACCCAAGGACTGAATGACCCATCCCAGTTGGGGATGTTCTCCAGAGACGGGATTTGAACCTGCTGTTTATTCCATCGCTGCTGCGAGCCTGAACCAAGAACTTGGCCATGACTGGATGTCATTGATTCCATATAACCCATTCTCGCTCTCGTCTCTCTCTTTTTCCTTTTATGAATAAACCTTTAGATTTTAGATTCGAAAGGATTGGCAACAGCGTGATTTGTGGGTAAGAGCTGACTTGTATATTGACCCAGGTCTGGGGCTTGGTCCTTTGGGATCGAGGGAACCTTTTTTCTTTTACTGGGGTATTTGGTTTTCATAACCATCTGTCCCCATAACGAGGGGCACTGGTGGGGATACTGGGAAACTGGGGTGTCTAAGGGAATTGCTTGTGTGACTTGTGGTTAGCCAGTGGGGTGAGACCAAAGTCCTCTCTGTCTGGCTGGTTTGGTTTGACTTGGGGTGCACAGAAACCCCAGCCTGGGGCTGTCACTGCCCTGCTCGAAGCAGTTTGTCCTGAACTGGCACCTCTCCATGGGGTCCTGCCTGAACCAGTCTCGTTACACCGGTCCCCGAGCCCCACCACCCAGGGCTGAAGCTGAAGCTGAAGCCTGAGCAATGTAGCTTCGCGGGGCCCCTGCGGTGTGGGGCCCCAGGCCATTGCCCTGCTTGCTACCCCCTCACGCCAGCCCTGGCTTTCCTATGCAGAAAACCAGCTATTGTGGCACAGGTGGGCCCTGGAGTTTCTATAGCATGGGCGGGGGCTCAGAAAGTAAAAGGTTGACAGCTCCTGGCCTGGACCATCCCAACAGGTCCTGCTGTCCTTGGACTCCCCCAGACGCCCGGGGCAGCCACGCTCAGCGGCTGAGCCCTGACGGGGATGTTACAGCCCCAGCTGAAATAAGCCTGGGGGGTGGGGGGGACAGATCCAACATTTATCACTGCCTTCCCTCCAGGGCTGTGCACCCTGTCAGTCCCTGGCCTGGCCGCTCAGCCCGGGGCCCTGGCAGTGCCAGGTGGGCTATGGCTGTGGGCACATCCCACCCGCCCAAGCCACAGGCCAGGCCCCAGACAGCAGGAGCCACCCCAGGCCGGGTTTCCAGGACAGCCAGAGGCAAAAGGCTCCGGCCTCCGTGCCTGCGGCTCTCTCTCCCCGGAGCCAAGCAGAGCCCAGTAGCCCCCGGCAGCTCGGCCATCAGCCCCATTGGTTCTGGTGCCGACGGAGGAGGATTTCAGCCCGTGCGTTCGCCGGTCCCACGTGGCCCCGGAGCTCCGTGCGGCTGGACCGGCCCAGGGCGGGCGGAGAGGCCGCCCTGGGATGCCGAAGGGCAGGGCTGGATTCCCAGCAGCCCCCAGAGGCTGAAAGCAGCAGCAGCTTCGCCTCTACCTGCCAGGCCACAACCGCGCCGGGAAGCCGGGCAGCGAGCCGGCGCCGCAGCCCTGCCCGGGGGACCCGCGGCCGCCTGGACCTGGGAGCGTCGGGATAATGGTGAACCGACAGCGAGGGCAGCTCGCGGCCCGGGGGCCTTGCCAGGCGCGGTGAGAACCCGAGGCTCAGACGCGCTGCCTTGGGGCAGCTCCCCGTGGGCCCCGGACGCCAAGTGCCGTAACCCAGAGAAGCTGGGCCCACGCTGGCAAGCGTTTAGGGGATCCCAGGGGCTCCTAGGGGCTTGGGCAACCTCCTGCCTTCTCCCCCGCTCTGGGCTGGCGGCCAAGCTGCTGAATCGGCTACTTTAATTCGGTTCCCCCTGCAGCGGGGGCTCTGCCCCATCTAGTGGCAGAAGCCAAGAAGACACCAGGCATCGCTGCACTGCCCAGGCCTTTGAGGGGCCCTTCGGCGCCCCCAGCTAGACGAGGCCCGCTATCGCTGGGGTGCGGCCAGGCGCTGCACGGAGCCCGCTGGGAGCTGCCGGGAGGCCAGGCATCCGCCAGGGGAGCGGGCCCACGAGGAAAGGGGCTCGGGTTCTCTCTTGCCCTTTGGGGCCCAGACTCCACTGGGGCATGCAGGACCTGGCCAGCCCCCCAGTCTCAGCGCCTCCACCCGAGCACGGCCACGCTGGGGAGCTGACGCTGCCTTCAGCCCCAGCTGCCAGGCCCCGCCCGTATCCGGGCCCTCCAGAGGGGGACGGGGGAGGCCTGGCAATGCCACGGGGGTGGGTTCACAATTAGGAGGCTTGGGAGCCAATGCCTGGCCTGGGGGCAGCTGCTCCCCCGGTGGCAGTGGAAGGTGCCAGCCCCAGGAGTGACCCACTCACAGCTCCATCGCCATGACCCGGCTGCACCTCAGCCCCTGGGGAGGGACAAGGCAGGCGCCCCCTATTCTAGGTATGCTGCCACCTCTGGGGTGGAGTGTGGCAACTGGAACAAGGGACTGAAGGGGGGCGGGATTCCAGAGCAAACCTCAAACCTGGGCAGGATCTTTAATGCCCATGGTGAGCAGAGAGGACCCAGGGTTCACACCAGTCATATTTCCCCCCTGCCCCAGCCCGAGGGGATCCCCCTGGGCCCAATTTACTGTCCCAGTGACTTGAGCTTCAGTCGTTGGGCTCAGAGACCTAAGGAGGCCGCTGCCTGCCCAGACCCTGCAGCGAAGAGCCAGATCTGGCTGGTTGGGCCTTAAACAGCCTCACCTGGAACAAAATGAACAGTCCCCTCACATCAAAACCTCGGCAAGAACAGCGCTGCGGCTGGCACAGAGGTTTAGCCCGGGTTTGGGGGAGCGGATCCAGGGGGAACTGGGAGAGGAACCAGGCCAGAAGCCAACATCTGCTCGGCTGGGCTGAGGGAGCCGCCAGAGATTCAAGGGGGGAAATCAAACTTGCTCCAAGAAACAAGCAAAAACCACTGGTTTGTGATGACAGAGACCTCCTCACAAATCTCCCCCAGCCTGCTCCTCAGCATGGCCGGTGGTGGGGAGAATGGCTGCCCAGAGGGGAAGTGGCCAGCTGGACCCCTCCAGCCACCTGGAACGTGGAGGGGCAGGGCCCTGCTTCCCCACGCACCCAGGCAGGGCAAGCCCCACGTGAGGAGCAGGGACGGTGACAGTCAGTTTCTCTGGCCCCGGGCCTGGCCCCACGGTGTGCAGTAGGCCCTCGGACTGTCCCTCCCCTGAGAAGGGGGATTACTGCGGGACACTGCGCCAGCTCCACACCCCAGCAGCTGGGCAGCGCGGCCTCCACGTTCCCTCCAGCCAAGAACCTGCACTGAGCCTGCTGCCCTGAAGTTGTGGCCAAGGCCTGGCTATGTGACTTCAGCAGCACGGAGGAACAGGCCTGCACAGGGGCAACCCTTGGCATCGAGCGGGAGGGGCAACAGCCTCCACAGGCCCCTGCCTCACCACCAAGCCCAGGGCCCTGCAGCTGGCTAAGCCAGGCAGCACAGTGGGCAGCAGCCATGGCAGGTGCAAGGGCACTGGCAGGGCTGGAGCAGATCCGGGACTGGGGCACACTGAAGAGCTGAGAACGGAAGGGGACCCGGCTGGACCTGCGGTGCCGGAGCAGGTTACCAGCACCGGGCAGTCCTGGCCCCTGTTTATGAGGGCAGGTGGCTGTTTAGCCTGCGGCCATTCCCTTCGGTTTAGGGTTACCCACACAGGGAGCGGGGCCCGCCCTGCCACCCCCACCCCCAGTTCACAGGTAAGTGATGATCCACGCAAACGTTCCGTGTTTTTAATTGCACTTTCGTAGCCACTCTGTGCTGTTTGCCGTGTCCACCTCGCGGGACGTCGCCGGTCCGAGTGCAAGCAGCCCACAGCGCGACAGCTTGAATGGGAATCTGCACATTCCAGGTGCTTTGATCACCCGAAGGTAACTCACATAAGGCTTCTTAGCCGGGCGGGGTCCCTTCCAAAGGGAAGAGAGCTGACAGTGATCAAACACCTCGCATCCACATGGATCCTACACGCTGCGCAGACATGCCCAGCCCAGCTGTACGAAGGCCTGTCCATCTCCGGTAGAAGTCACGGCTTCCTTGGAATTACTAATCCCTGAGGCTTTAAAAACGAAAGGGGTTTTCTATTCAAGTTTCATCACATTCCCTTGGGGCCTTGCATGGGAAAGGGACATCGACCTGTGGTAGATAAATACTTCACAGAGGGCAGAGTACAGAATGGGGGAGACTTCACGGCCTGTACTTGCTTTGCCTACCACTGGTATGCAGCCACCTCTGGGGTGAGACATGGCTGCTGTTAGTGCACAGCTATGCGCCCTTGTGTCACAGCAGCCTGGCCCCTCCCCTGCCAGGGCAAACTCCTCTGAGAGCAGAACTGGCCTGATACAGGGAGAGGCTCTGCGGGGCATGCTGCAGGCTGAACCAGCAGAGGGAAAGGGACACTGCCCTGTCCAGGGCCCAATCCTGGGAGGTGCCGAGGTCCCCCCAGGAGCCTTGTAATAGCAGTGGTGCAGCAGGCCACCTCCCACCGCAGACAGGCCCGGCCTGGAGAGCACAGGGCCCGCCCAGATAGGTTCCTTCCCCCTTCCCGCACATGGTCCCAAGCAGCTGCAGGACGCCCCAGTCATGCCAGAGCCACCAGGCCAGTGCTTCTCCGCCTCTCCCACTTCGGCAGGGGGAAGGGAAGGGCAGGTGCCACCGGCTGCCTTCTGGCTGAGAACCCCTGCGCTGGGGCAGAGCCCAGATAGATCTGGCACCCAGCTTAGCAGCAGCAGCCAAGTGACAGGGAGCCAGCAGTAACGCCTCATTCTGTAACCGTGGGGAGCCCAGCCCGGTGGTCCCCGTTCGTAATGGAGCACGAGCCATCCAAGTGCCTCCCGGTTGTTTCTGCGCAGCCGGAGCAGGGCTGGGCTGGGCCCTGCCGGCTTTCTAAAAGCCATGCTTGCTTCTTCCCAGCAGGGGGCGCTCCGGCATTGCGTACGGGGTGGGCACACTGCTCTGGGGGCTCCGGAGCTGCAGCAAGTCTGCAGACAGGTGCCAAAGGGCGACTCAGGCCCGTCCTCTGGGGGCTAAGTGGGCGTGTTCCAGGGCAGGACACGGGGCGTTACACTTCCCAGCCCGGCAGCGGCCGTCACGCCCCCTCTGCTGGCACCGGCCATGCCTGGCACTCGCTGTGCACTTGGATTGCAGGCAGGCGCCAGCCCAGGCTCCGGGGGTGGGGGGCCGGCGCCCCAGGCTGAACGCTAAGAGAGGCAGTGGCGGCCGTCGAAGCCCGTGCTGGCCCCGGCTCCTGCCCCCCCTCCACGTTCTCCGCCCCACTCCGGAGGGGGCGGGGTTCCCAGCAGGGCCGTGCGCCCCGGATTGGCACGTGGCTGTGGAGCGCAGCCCCCTCGAGACACTGGCTGGGGAGTCCTGCTCTGAGCGGGGTCCATGGGCTCGCCCTTCCCATGGGGCACAGCTTCTGGGAGCAGTCCGGCCCTGCTGGGCTCTGCCAGTGCTGGGTTCTCCTGCTCCTGCCAGCTGGACTCCCCGCCCTCAGGGGTCCTGCTGGGGTCTGGGGTCCTTGCCCTTCCCGCAGCCCCGGCATCTGCATTCTCAGGCGCCCGCTCCTCTGGGATGGGCTCCGGCTCCGCCCGCTCTCCCCCGGCTGGCTGCAGTCCCTCGGTGGCCGAGGGCTTCACCGGCTGGTGGCACATGGGGCAGGCGTCCTGCACGTACAGCCACTTGCGGAGGCAGCCCGTGTGGAAGAAGTGGCCGCAGTTGGTGATCACGGCCATATCCATCTCCTGCCCGGCAGAGGAAGGAGGGGTTAGTGGGGAGCCGGCCAGCACAGCCAGGGCCGGGACAGACACCGCTGTCCCGCTGGAACGGGATGGGGTACGAAGATCCGGTCTCCAGTCACCCAGGACAGAGCCTGGTTCAAGAGGCCGTCCCAGGCTCCCTCGTGCCATCAAGGGCAAGGGGGTGTTATGGGGTGCTGCCAACCCTTACACCAGCCTCTCCAGCATGGCTGGCACCCCAAGACGAGGAGCCAGGAAATGCCCCATTACCCAGCACCCCTATGCCTGCCCATTGGCCCTCGCCTTCAGGGCCCCTAGGAAGTCACCAGGAGACGTGAGCCACCCATCCTGCTGGCCAGCTGCACCGTGAAGCACCTGCCAGCTTGGTTATACGCAGTGCACTCAAGGGGAGAGGGGTTTCTGATCTGCACAAGAGAACTCGCCCCGTCCCCCACACAGGCTCATCGAAGAGCAGGGGCAGGTTCCCGAGCAGTGACCTACGCCGCGTGGCAGTGGAGTCGGTGCAGGAGGAGGGCGCTGGAGACCCCCTCTGCATCGGAGTGGGAGTCACCCTCCCTGCTGGTGAGCGCTGGCACCACACTGCCATCCCGGGGGGAGGAGGGCGCGGCTGGCTCACCTGGAAGCAGATGGCACACACGTCGTTGTGGTCCCGCAGCTGTCCCCTGGTGGCCCTGAGCAGCGAGTTGATCTTCTTGGCGGCCTCCCTGCGGAGCAGGAAGCTCTTCCAGCCCGACTGGGCCCGCAGCCACACGTTGAAGTAGGAGTGGATGATGATGACAGAGGCGCCCATCCAGCTCCATTCGCCAAAGATGGACTCCCAGGTGCCATAGGCCACCACGCAGACGGCCACCAGGAACTCCAGCACCCGGCTCACCGCATTGACGTAGTAGATGATCTCGTCCGTCTTCTCCAGGGGCGCATCCTGGAACAGCTCAATCATGAAGAGCGCGTAGACGAAGAGGGTGCCCATCACCTGGTGCAAAGGGTCAGAGAGTGGGGATGATGCTCTGCTGCCAACAGCCACCGGGCCAATTAGCCCCATGCCCCTCGCAGGGGGCAGATGCTGGAAAGTCAGGTGACTGGTTACCACGACTGTCACGTGTCCCTTGGCAAGGTCCCCCCCCCAGGGTGGGAGGTAAGGAAACGAAGGGGTTGCGGGCGAGGTGTCACTGCAGGTCGGGACTGGCCCAAGGACAGGGGATGCTGAGTGGCCAGGTTTCGGGGACGAAGGGTTCCCAGCGAGGGCACAGGGCTCCGTGCTGTGGCCACTCTTTACCAGTCAGTAACGCTCTGCAAAGAGGCCAGCAGGGAAGTCACAGCGTTTGCAGAGGGCACAAAATGTAGGTTGGCCAGGAGTGGAGGCGGCTGGAGGAAGTTCAGAGGGACCCAAGCCAGCCAGGGCAGCACCACGGCAGCTGGGATTTGAGGGGGGCAGGTGCTCGTTAGCAGGAGGGACAGATGCTGGAGGGAACAGACTCCAGCTGTACCCGCAAGGAGGGGAGCCCGCAGCTGGGGACCTGGATCGGTAGAAGAGGGATCCGGCTGTACCTGCAGGGAGGGGCACATGCAGCTAGGGACCTGGATCAGGGGGAAGAGGGACCCGGCTGTACCAGTAGGGAGGGCAGCACACAGCTGGGGACCCAGACTGGGGGAAAGGGGACCCAGACATACCCACAGGGCAGGAAGCACGTGGCTGGGGACCTGAATTGGGGGGAGAGGGTCCTGGCCATAGCCCCAGGGAGAGAGGCACGTGGCAGAGGACTTGGACTGAGGAAAGGGGGACCCGGCCGTCCTGGCAGGGAGGGGAGCACATAGCTAGGGACCCGGACTCGGGGGAGAGGGTGTGACGAAGCAGGGTGTGTTCAGAGAAGGGTAACAAGAAGAATTTCTGCTCCAAGCTGGGGGACTGCAAATGGGGAGGTGAGCATGTACCTGGAGACCCTGATCGGGGGAAGGGGACCCGGCCGTACCTGCAGGGAGGTGAGCTTGTACCTGGAGACCCTGATGGGAGGAAGGGGACCCAGCCGTACCTGCAGGGAGGTGAGCATGTACCTGGAGACCCTGATCGGGGGCAGAGGGGCCCAGCCGTACCCGCAGGGAGGTGAGCATGCAGCTGGAGACCCTGATGTGGGGAAGGGGATCCGGCCGTACCTGCAGGGAGGTGAGCATGCAGCTGGAGACCAGGATCAGCAGCCAGAAGTCCATGTGGAAGAAGCGAGCGATCTTGTACGCCATGAAGCAGGGGAAAACCAGCAGGAAGAGGCACAAGCTGAGGCTGCGGAAGTGCTTCCAAGGGCTCCTGGGAAGAGGAACAAGTCAGAGGCCTGGCCAGTCCACAGCTCAGCCTGCAGGGCTCCGGCGCTTCCCCAGAGCCCCCCGCGGCGCCCCAAGAATCCCTCCCACCACGGAGGAGAGGGCTGTGGAGCCTGCCGGACCGGCTGGGAGTGAGGGAGACGCACAACACTCTGCCCGTCCCCGCTTGGGCAGGTGGAGCTAAGGGAGGCCTGTGGGCCCAGCCAGTTCTGCCCGCACTGCTCTGCATCCCATACAGCTCCTCGTGGCCGCTGGGGACTCTCCCTTGAGCCGTGGCACCGTCTCCCAGCCCGGGGTCTCAGCAGCTCCGCGAGGGCCGAAGGGGAAGGCAGCGGCATCACTGCGCTCAGCAGTAGCCTGTCCGAGGGCCTGATCCAGAACCCAGTGACATCAACGGGACCCTTTCTGGAGTTGGCCTTGAGAGAAGAGGGTGCTGCATCAAGCCCCAGGCAGTCCAGAGGGGTGGCCAGGATTGTGCCTGGTCTGGGGAGATCCCCGTGCAATGAGCCCCAGCCATGGGGAGGGCTGGGACTCTGGCTAGGTGGAAGCTGTGCCACACCACCAGGGCAGGCTGCAGGGCACCAGGCGGGGCCGGGTCCTGCTGCCCCCGATGGGAGGCTGGGGGATCGGGTGCTACCTGTTCTGCGAAGCCCCCAGCGCCAGCACGATGGGGTCGGCTATCTCGATCATGGACTGCAGGGTCGACGTCACCACGATGAAGAGGATGATGCTGAGGAGGAAGGTTCTCTGCAGGATCTGCAGGTCCAGCAGCCCCGTCTGGAGAGCCAGCAGCAGCAGGGTCACGCCCTCCGTCACACCTCTGCCAGGCGAGCAGGAGAAGAGGGCATGGGGCTTCAACCAACAACCGCGCGCCCGCCGGAGGCATGCGATCACCACCGCTGCGTGTGCAAAGCCAGGACCTGCTAGTGCAGACGGCCAGGAGCATCACCGGCTATTTGAGCAGGCGGCCATGGTGACCACGCGTGCAGTGACCAGCGCATGAAGGCACAGGCAGTGCTGCATGCCGGGACTCAGACCCTGCCCAAATCAGTTACAGCCAAGCTGCCGTTCGCACAGTGCTGTCACCAGGCAATGCCCTCGACTCGGGGGAGCGGTGCTCACAGCCCAGATCGCCAGGGAAGGCAGCCCAAACTCCCAGCACCCAGCCAGTCACCTGGGGCAGGGCAATCTGCAATCTGCCTAAAACAACATTTAGGGTGAGAAACTCCTACTTGTAACCCGTGTCTGTAGTATTTTAAACTTATATTTCATCTTTGTTTTATTTGCTGGGTAATCTGCTTTGATCTGTTTGCTAGCCCTTATAATCACTTAAAATCTATCCTTTGTAGTTAATAAACTTGCTCTTGTTTTCTCTAAAACCAGTTTGTGAAATCCATAACGGGGTGGGAGGGGCAAAAAGCTGTGCATAACTTCCTCCACACTGTGGGAGGGAGAGAATTTCCTGAGCTTACGCTGTACAGTTTTCTGCGCAATGCAAGACAATACAATTTTGGGTTTGCACCCCAGAGGGAGTGTGCACTTGAGTGCTGGGCGATCCCCTAGCTGATTCTTCCCGTGCAGAGCTGATTTCAGTGTCTGTGTCTTTCTGCAGCTGGGCGTGTCCCTACCTGCGTGTGTGCTGGAGGAGGCTTGAGGGCCTGGCACAGCAGGACAGGGTAAGGAAGCCCAGGCTGGTGGAACTGGTGGGCTCAGTGCGACCCCAGTACATCAGGTGGCACCCCGGAGTGGGGGTTACCCATCACACACAGATCCTGTGCATCAGTTACACCCCCCTCTCCGTACAGCTGCCCAGCACTTTGCCTCAGGCCGATAATAAGCTGCCCAGGCTGTGGGACGTGTTTTCTCTCTGCCATGCAGCACTATGGGGGTCACAATTAACCACGCAGGTGCCCAGCACCAGGGGAGTGTGACTGTGGGCAGGAGAGAGTCAGATCCAGCTCATGGATCACAGAGACAAGAAGGGAGAGCGGAGAGAGTGCCCCCACCGCACCCCTGAGGAAGACAACATCCTGCCGCCCAAGGCAGTGCGGGAAGCCCTGCCCCTGGAGCCCGCCGGCAGCTGCCAGGGGCATGTGTGTCCTGCGATCAGAGCAGTGATGCAGCATGCGTAGGCAGACCTGAGCTAGCCTGCATCTTGCGCTCTCCAGTACCAGTATCCGGGAAGCCACGACAGCATGGGCTGGAGAAGCCCGCCTGGGGTACGTGTTTGAGCAGCTTGCCCATGCTGCCGCCGCTCGTTACTGGAGCGAGCTCGATCCAAGCCAGCTGGGGTACGTCTAGCCGTGGTGCCATCGCACCTCCGGCTGCAGTGCAGACATGCCCAGCGCAGTCACTCGCAGAGCCGCCAGACCAGAAGCCAAGCCTGCGGCTTCCTCAGCCCCAGCACGGCAGCGACGCCCGTGCCCCGGGGGCCCCTCACCTGTGCATGACGTTGCCATTCTGGAAGGCGTCGTAGCCCAGCAGGTAGAACTTGCAAAGGTTGAGCACGGCCAGGGCGAGGTAGGAGACAGTGAAGGTCAGGCCGAGGAGGGAGTAGGGCGTGCCGCAGCACTCCGCCACGCTGCCAACAGACCACACGGCAGGGTGAGACGCTCCTTTGGGAGGCCCCGGGTCCATCCCCCTAACCCATGTGGACAGATCCCCGGGAATGGGCTAGGAGAGCAGGTAGGTATGGCACCGCAGCAGTAACACCAGGGGGCAGTAAGGAGCCGGACCTGAATTGCTGAGGTCCAAGCAGGCCCTGTATGCCACGTCCCTTATCTCAAACCCTGGCAACAGATGAGTTGCAGCCCAGAATGGCCTAGATCCCCCCCACCCCACCCGCACAGGCAGCCTGAGCCCACTGCTCCCTGGATCAGCCCCGGCGGCCCTCCAGGTCATTCCACCCCCTGCCCCAGCGCGGGTCGCCCCCTCCTACCTGCTGAGGAAGATGAAGAGCAGCCCCTGCTGGGCGAGGAGGCTGTTGGAAGAGGCCAGGAAAGAGTAGATCTGGAGGGTGAAGAGCACCAGCCAGAAGACAAGGAAGAGCACCGGGATGGCCCGCTGGCTCCAGAGGGACATGGCCAGCGCCACCAGCCTGTACATCTCCAGTCCCTGGGGAGGAGGCGCCAGTTAGCCAGTGCTGTCACACAGCCTGGGCCGGGGGGCTGCGGTGGGGATCTACTCTGGAGGAGTGTCTGTGGGGGATGAACGTTTCCCAGCTCTGTGTGCTGGACAGAGAGCCCCAGTCTAGCTGAGGGACGGGTGTGTCTGATCACGCACATCGCCAGCCGGGCCTCCATCCCCCCTCTGGTAAGAGTGATGGAGTCAGAGTGTCCAGACACGGGACTGCAGGGACCGCCGGGCTGGGGAGTCAGACTCCTGTACCAGCTCAGCGGGCAGGTTTACAGGGCACCTGGGGGCAGTGTTTGAAGTGTCCCTAGCTCTGGGCTCACAGCCCTGGAGACAGAACCCCGGCTGCTCCCGGAGAGTGCCCTGCCCTCACATCAGCGAGCCACATCCCTGCTCCCCAGCGGTCAGAGGGGAGTCCAGAGCTCCTGACCCCGCCCTGGGGACTGTCCCTAAGGAGGTCGAAGGGGCCCAGTTCCGATGGTGGTTTGCATGAAGGGTCTCAGACTACAATGGACTCAGATTCATCAGCCTGTCTCACACACAGCACCTGACAGCCACCCTGGGCTCGACAGGAACTAGGCCTCTGAGCTGAAAGGTCCCATTGCCCAGCCCCCTGAACTAGCCAGCTGCCCTGCCCTGGGGCCAGATGGGACCCAGCGCCCCCTAGAGGGGAAAAGGCCCTGTATCTCCTCCCCAGCCTGGACACTCCCTCAAGTGGCAAGGCCCCATGTCTCATCCCTACGGCTACGATTTTGTCACGGACATTTTTAGTAAAAGTCAGGGACAGGTCACGGCTTCCGTGTTTTTTTCTTTATTGCCCATGACCCGTCCCTGAGTTTTACTAAAACATCCCTGGCAGAATGTCTAGGGAGGAGGGTCCAGCTGGAAGCTGCAGGGACCCCGTTGCCCAGTGGCTGGAAGGGGTCCCCCTGCGAGGTTGGGAGCTGCAGGGGACCCCCTGCAAGCACTGAGCAGGTCCAGGGATCCTCTGCCACAGCAGGCTGGGAGCTGCAGCGGCAGGAGGGGGCTGCTCCTGGCGGCTGAACGGCTGCGGGGGGCCCCTGAGCAGCTCTGGGGCCCGTCTGCTGCTGCCAGCGGCTGGGAGCTGCGTGGCGGGAGGGGGTTGTGGGTGGGCCACTGCAAAGGGGACCCCTGCCAGCAGCGGTGGCTGGGCAGCTCAGGGATCACCGCCGATGGCAGCAGCCAGTCAGTTGCGGGGGGTCCCGCCACCCACAGCGGTGGGAGGTCCCCTGCCGCCCGCAGAGGCTGGGCTGCTGCAGGGTCCCCCGCTGCTGGCAGAGGCTGGTCAGCTGCGGGGCCCCCAGTGTCACGGAGGTCGCTGGAAGTCACGGGTTCCATGACTTCATAGAATCATAGAATATCAGGGTTGGAAGGGACCCCAGAAGGTCATCTAGTCCAACCCCCTGCTCGAAGCAGGACCAATTCCCAGTTAAATCATCCCAGCCAGGGCTTTGTCAAGCCTGACCTTAAAAACCTCTAAGGAAGGAGATTCTACCACCTCCCTAGGTAACGCATTCCAGTGTTTCACCACCCTCTTAGTGAAAAAGTTTTTCCTAATATCCAATCTAAACCTCCCCCATTGCAACTTGAGACCATTACTCCTCGTTCTGTCATCTGCTACCATTGAGAACAGTCTAGAGCCATCCTCTTTGGAACCCCCTTTCAGGTAGTTGAAAGTAGCTATCAAATCCCCCCTCATTCTTCTCTTCTGCAGACTAAACAATCCCAGCTCCCTCAGCCTCTCCTCATAAGTCATGTGCTCTAGACCCCTAATCATTTTTGTTGCCCTTCGCTGGACTCTCTCCAATTTATCCACATCCTTCTTGTAGTGTGGGGCCCAAAACTGGACACAGTACTCCAGATGAGGCCTCACCAGTGTCGAATAGAGGGGAACAATCACGTCCCTCGATCTGCTCGCTATGCCCCTACTTATACATCCCAAAATGCCATTGGCCTTCTTGGCAACAAGGGCACACTGTTGACTCATATCCAGCTTCTCGTCCACTGTCACCCCTAGGTCCTTTTCCGCAGAACTGCTGCCTAGCCATTCGGTCCCTAGTCTGTAGCGGTGCATTGGATTCTTCCATCCTAAGTGCAGGACCCTGCACTTATCCTTATTGAACCTCATCAGATTTCTTTTGGCCCAATCCTCCAATTTGTCTAGGTCCTTCTGTATCCTATCCCTCCCCTCCAGCGTATCTACCACTCCTCCCAGTTTAGTATCATCTGCAAATTTGCTGAGAGTGCAATCCACACCATCCTCCAGATCATTTATGAAGATATTGAACAAAACCGGCCCCAGGACCGACCCCTGGGGCACTCCACTTGACACCGGCTGCCTTAGCCTTACCATCTTAGCCTTACTCATTCCCCCACCCTCCCCAAGTCAGCTAGTCTCCCACCCTAGAGGGGCAAGGCCCCATGTCTCATTCCCTGCCCCGCTGAGCCAGCCAGTCCCCTGCCCTGCAGTTGGATTGGAACCAGTGCCCCCTACGGGGCAAGGCCCCATGTCCCATTCCCACCCCCCTGACCTGGCCAGACCCCTGGACCAGTCTGGTTTCACTGTGAAGTGCCCCAAGCTACCTGCCTGAGGGCACTGCTGGACCCATTCATCTCCCCCCACCCGCCCTCTCCCTGCATGCCAGCCGCTCACCTGAGCCATCTCCCTGCACACCGCAGCAGCCAGATGGAAGGGAGCCAGCAGGTGGGAGGCGGCCACGTACAGCACCTCCACCACAGTGACGGAGGTGGCAAAGGCGTTGACCACGGGAAGCGCCTGGAGGGGGAGGCCGCAGAGCCGGGCCAGCAGCGGGAGCAGCGGGGCACAGAACAGCCACACCTGCTTGGTCTTCATGAGGAGGGCACAGAGCGTGCTCACAAAGATCTGGCCTGGCGGGAAGGCGAGAGCAGGCCCGTTAGTGCAGCTGGAGCGCGCCGGTGGCTCACAGCCGGCCCCTGCCCACATCCCCCGTCGCTTCCCTGCACAACCAGCGTTCCCAGCTAGCACGATGGCTGCAGCCCACAGCCTAGGCAGCATGGCCTAGTGCTTAGAACGCAGGGCTGGGAGTCACAACTCCTGGGTGCTGTTCCCAGACCTGCCACGGTCTCCTTGTTGGGCGTGGGTGAGACACTGCCCCACCTGGAACAGGCCGTTAATGCTGCCCGCGCCACCAGGGGCCAGTGGGAAGTTTGCTATTCAGTGATCGTGGATGGTGCTTTGAGATCCTCAGATGAGAGGTGCTGGGTGAAGGGAGACACATCACCAGCTCTCCCAGACACTGCTGCAAGCAGGCCTGGGCTCACCCTCCTCCCCAAGGCCCCCAGACAGCTGCGCAGAGGCTGTATGGGAGGGGCTCGACCTGCACCCTGCCTGCAGGGAAGAGTTCCCCACCCAGGTTACAAATGGCCACCGGAGGGCGCTGTCCCCCTGGGTAGCCCTAAGCTGTGTCGTTCGAGGTCAGTTGGGTAGTTGTCGGTCTGCCCTACACATCGCCTCGCCCCGGTTTACTGACACCAGCACAAACCCCTGTGCAGAGACGTCCCTTTTGGGGGAGCTTCCACCTGCCACTCACTGACACACTCCGCTGGGAGAAGCCGGATTGAAAGCAGAGCCAGGGCTGCAGCGTGTAACTGAGGGTGTAACGCCCAAATGGCCAGCTAACCCATCCGGCCTTTACGTCCAAACCCAGGCCCCGTTTGAAGCCCAAAGCAGGGGTGTGAATTCACACGCCCCAGGGCAAGCAGAGATGCGGTCAGGATTCGGATTCAAACTCACTCGAGGTGTTTCTAACGCCCCCTCAGCATGGTGCCAGTCGCTCAGAGATGCTGCTCAGCCAGCAGTCAGGCTGGACTCCCCCCCGCGCTCCCCACTATGCTGCGTGAGCGGGTGTGCCGTGGTCACACTGAGAGGCCATTAAAGGGCCACCCCGACCCTTACCAGGTGCCAGCCGCTGGCTAGAGAGTCTGTGGATCTCTCGGCTCCGCTCCTTGGGAAGTGCTCCCTGAACAGGCGCTGCGGGCCCCCTGCGTGCTCTGCGGCCGTTCCAGTTTTTGGTGGGAGGGATCCCATGGGAAAACCTTGACCCTGGGACACACCCCTCCCTCGGGCTGCAGGGCTTCCATCTGATCCCCATGCCAAAGGGGAAAATGCGGTGGCCCCACAGAGAAAGGCGCCTCAGGAAAGGGCGGCCACAGGGGCTTGCAGCCTCACCTGTCAGGGCGGTCATGAAGCGGCTGAGCACCACAGGGTCCTGGTACACAGCCCCCTGGAACTCATACTCCATCTCATGGCGCATGTAGTCCCTGGAAGGAGAGGGGTGGGGTCTTAGCAGCAGGTGCCTGTTCCTCCCCTGCCCGGCCCTCCTGTCAGCCCCACAGTGCCCCAGACTCACTCTAGTTAGCCAGAGCCCCAGGTATGCACCTGCGATCTTCTACCGAGTCCCCACGCCAGCGAAAACCAACCCACCTTCCTCTCCTGGCTCCTGACCACACCGCAGGGGCAAGCACTACCCCAGGGCCAGGAGTCGGAGCCGCCCCTGCAGCCAGGAGCCGTGAAGTCACGGCCCGAGAGCACGTGTCTCCAGTCCCAGCTTCCCCCGGATCCAGCTCTCCCTCGGGGCTCTCCTCCCAGGGTACCAAGCACTGCTGCGGGGTGCACCGCTAGCTCCCCCACCCTGCAAGAGCCATGTACGCCGCGTGCCCCTGCCAGGGCCGTGGTGAGTGCACAGAGCCCCCAGGGAAAGGCAGGTGGCTTGCAGCCAGGTCGCCGGGCTCACCTGGCTGTCTGGTGCCCCACGAACAGCAGCAGCAGTGTCAGGCCATAGAGGTAAAGTCTCACCAGGGATCTGACTGGGAGCAGCAGCACCCCCACACACAGCACGTGGCCTGGGAAAGGGAGAGAACAGGTCAGCCAGCCATGCCTGCGGTCTCCCATCACTGCGCTGCCCACCCACTCCCGAGGGCACAGCCAGAAACAGCACCCAGCACTCAGAGCTAGCCCCGCAGGAGCGCCGGTCTCCCCTCTTCAAGCCTTTTCTTGGGGTCTCTCTGCCCCATCCCCCATCCTCTTACCTGAGCCAGGAAAGCAGAAACCAGTTCAAACTCAGCCACGTGTGTTACGATGCTGCACTTTCCCAAACAACTCCATCTACAAGCTACACACAGGGGGGGCTTCGCCCACCACTGAAATGCAGCCACCTCTGGAGCAGGGCGCGGCAGTTGTTGAACAGCGACACTGAACAATGGGAAGTGGCTATCACATGTTGCAGGGGCTGCATGAGGGCAGAACAAGCTACTGACTCCAAGGAGAGGGACCCACCCACTGAATCCCTAATGCCAGCCGGGGTTTGCTTGCAATTGTCCCACCCAAGACCTAACCAGCTGTTAGAATATAGATATTCAGGCCGGCCTGTAAAGGCCTACACATTAAGAACTTAGGTGTATTTTTATCACTTAGCTAGTTATAGAGGTATAAAACAAAGCCCTGGCTGGGATGATTTAGTTGGGGATTGGTCTTGCTTTGAGCAGGGGGTTGGACTAGATGACCTCCTGAGGTCCCTTCCAACCCTGATCTTCTATGATTCTATGAAAATCACAGTCTGCCTGTGTATGGGTCTTCTTTCCCTCGGATAGTCTGAGGCCTTGTTCTTAGGCTAAGGCCTCTGGCTAACCAGCAGGGGCAGCCATAAGCTGGGAAGGGAACGGTCACATCCTCACATCACAAGCCAGTCACATTGAAATAAGGTGGTACTGGGCTCTTAGGAATACAATCCTGTCCTGATAATGCCCATCACCACCAGATAAAGATGGTTAAAGAAAACTTAGTTTGATAGCACCCTGTCTGGTGAGAAATCCCTTCTCAATGACTGTGGTTGTGAAACCCTCATTTCTGTATATTTTACCTTTATGGCCCCCACTTTTCTATTGTTAATCTGTCTGGTTCTCTGTTTCTTTTGTCTGCTGTATAATTAATTTTGCTAGGTGCAAGTTAATTAGGGTAGTGGGATATAATTGGTTAGAGAATTACGTTACAATATGTTAGGATTGGTTAGATAGATTTCAGTAAAATGACCGGTTAAGGTATAGCTGGGAATATTACTCTATAAACTGGGGTCAAACAGGAAGTGGAAAGGAAATTGGAATCATGTTTGCTAAGGGGGCGGGAAACGGGACAGGGACACAGGCAGACTCTGTGGCGTCAGAGCTGGGAAAGGGGTGCGACGTTATTAGTATGATCTGGGACCGCATAGATCGGGGTGGCCAACCTGAGCCTGAGAAGGAGCCAGAATTTACCAATGTACATTGCCAAAGAGCCACAGTAATACACCAGCAGCCCCCGGTCAGCTCCCCCACGCCGCTCCCAGCACCTCCCACCCACCGACAGCCCTGCCAATCAGTGCCTCCCCCTCCCTACCCACACTTCCCAATCAGCTGTTTCCTGGCGAGCAGGAGGCTGGGGGGGGGAGGGAGGAGCAAGGGCAAGGCAGGCCCAGGGGTGGGGGGGGGTAAGGGGTGGCGTGGGGGCAGGGCGTGGGGCAGGGCCAGGGGTTGAGCAGTGAGCACCCCCCCCCCCGCACATTGGAAAGTCGGTGCCTGTACAAGGAGCCGCATATTAACTTCTGAAGAGCCGCATGTGGCTCTGGAGCGACAGGTTGGCCACCCCGTCATAGGTCATTGTTGCCAGCCCGGTTATGTATTTGCAGCAAGGCTTGTACAAAGGCTGTCATGGGAAGAGGTTATGATTTGCTGGTTATAATTATGCTAGCTGTATGTGTATCATTTGTGTATTTGAAGTTATGAATGTGGGCTCTGTACTTGTATCTCAAATGTATTTGATGCCACATAGCCTCAGAGAAGTATTTGGTCAGCTTCTTGAGAAAGGATTATTCTCAGTAAGTGCCCAATAAAGAAACACTTAACTGACAATGAACTTTGGGAGACGCCAATCCACATCTGAGCTTTCCTGGGAACCTTCAAACTAACATGTAAACAATGGTGTTGGCGTGTAAAGAACTGAGTCACACGTGGACATGTGACTTGCCCATGTGACTCCAAACTCCATCTTGCTGCTGAGATCTTCCACAGGGCAGAGAATATAAAAGGCCCTGAAAACCCTTCAGCGTGGTAGGTGATCTGCAGCCAACCAACAGCTCGGGGCTATTTTTTCCAGAGCGTCACAAGTTGCCTGGAGCTTTACAGACAATTCTAGCCTGGTCGATAGTTTTAAACTATTTCGGATACAAAAATCACACACACCCCCCCCCCCACTCCCAATGAAACAGTAATACTAGGATAACGGTGCCTTTGACTGGCACAGCTTATACCCCGCCTACGTGGACCAAGTCACACGGGTATCTGCATTTTTATACTGGTACTGCTGAGACCACGTATTTTGGGGGGAACCCTGGGGACACTGGCACAGTTTAAGCAGCACCTGCATTTAGACAAGCCCCTCACAAGACACTGTCTCTGCCCAAGGAGCTGGCAATCTAACAGACAGGCAGAAAAGAGCAAGATGAAGATGCAAGAGGGAAAGCGAAGAGCTGGACGATTTCACATAAGCACTCCCCACTGGGACAGGGCAGCAGCACGGACCCAGCATGGTTCAGAGGTGTCGGACTTTGAGGGCTGTGTGCCTACAAAGGAAGCACTTTTAGGATTTCCAATCTATTCCCTACAATTCTAGCATCCTCCATGACTTGTAGAGTCATTTATGCTACTAACGTTGTACTTTACAGGCAGGGCCGGATCAAGTCTCCTGTGGGCCTGGGGCTATTAGATTTTGTGGGGCCCCTGTATACAAGTCTTTTTCCTGGGAGGGAGTTTGGTGCAGGAGGGGGATGGGGTGGGGGATTGGGGTGCAGGAGAGGGTGTGGAGTCTGGGAGGCAGTTTGGGTGCAGGAGGGGATTCTGACCTGGGGCAGGGGGTTGGGGTGCAGGAGGGGGTACGGGGTCTGGGAGGGAGTTTGGGTACAGGAGGGGAAACTGGCCAATGGGAGGTATGGGGGCAGCATGCAAAGACTCCTTCCCTGACCCCATGAGGGGCCGCAGAGATGTGCTAGCAGCCAGCTGCTTCCAGGAGCGGCGTGGGGCCACGGCATGCAGGCAGAACTGCCTGAGTGCCTCTTTTAGTGGCCTGAAGATCACTGCCTGTGATTTATTTTTGCGGGGCCCTCTTGAGCTGGGGCCCTGGGCTGCAGCCCCTAAAGCCCCTGTCTTAATCCAGCCCTGTTTACAGGTGGAGAGATTAAAAAAATAGTCCCAAATAATTTTGCATTTTCAACTCGTTAAAACATTTCTAACAAGTTTTTCTATAGGCCATGTAGCACCAGAGTCTGGGATGCCACGGGGTGGATTAGAGATTTTTCTGTATGGAATGTGGCAGGCACCATGTCTGGACGGCACTGGGTTGCATAAAGATTTATTTGCACTTGTTCAAATCATGTCATTCTGCCACCCATGAGCACGCCCATTGCAAACTGTCCCACGCCGCTGGGTGGCTTACACACATGGGCCATCTGAGTCTGGCACAGCCAGACAGTGCAGCCCACTGCAAACATGCATATATACCCGCTGCAGCAGCCTGCACCCTCCACCCCGCTTCCCGGATACATCCTCCCCTGGGAGGAAGCAAAATCCACAGTCCCTCCATGCCAGCAGGTGAGGGCAGGTGCAGACGTTGGGAGTCAGACAGGGGCCCGTAGGTCCACGCCACAAAGCTCCGCTCCCTGTCTACGTGGGTGCTGGTTCCCTCAGGTGCAGCAGATGAATCCGCCACTGCGTGGAATCATAGGCCATTCCCCGTCTCCAACAGAGCATGGGGCATGACAGCCGGGGATACCAAGGCTGGCACAGCTGCTATGAAGCAGATCCACTGCTACACTGCAACTGAGGCAGGGGGTGGGGGTCCCCCGCCTGGAGAGTCTTAAGGCCAGTTCAGCTTCTGCGGTTGGGTGCTGGGAACGGAACCGGCATGGACAATGAAGGAAAAACCTTTGGTACTGGATCCATCTAGACTCTCTGTACCCCACCCATCCCCACGGAGCCTGGGTGCCCAGTTCCAGGCCCCAGCGAACCCTGCGGCTGACTCATGTTACTCAGGAGAGCTCCCTCCTCTACAACGGGCGCCTCCTCCCCTGCGGGCTGCATCAGAGGCAAGAACGAATCTCGTGATGCAACAGGGTACGGGGCGCAGCCACGCAGCAAACGAGCTGCCTGGAGAGAGAGATGCCACGGGACCAAGAGGCAGGGCAGACTAGCTGCTGAATCTCCTCCACCAAGAAGAGTTTGAGCTACCCCCTTCCTCGCCTCCGCATGGACATCATGACGCTGCCCCAAGACCTTCTCTCCTGGCCTCCCACTGAACGTGCCCTGCCAGAGCCACTAGCAGACGAGCACAGCAGGGCTAAGGCAGAAGGACCACAGCCAGTCTCTAGCCCTCTCTCTCCTCAGCCCAGCAGATCTCGGTGGTAATGGAGAAACTGGCCCCGCTTGCCCTAACAGATGTGCTGGCGTTGGGCGGGGGTCAGCTGGGGCCTCTCTCCAAGCAGCTGCACCAGTGTGGGTCATCCGGCAGGCCAGGAGGGAGCAGCTGCCTCTTCCCTGTAGGCCCTCGGCGCTCTGGCCAGCCTGGGCCCCAGGTCTCGCACCCGACAGAGTCCCCGCCCTGCAACCGTAACTCACAGAGCAAGGCCCAAAGACATTGGAGGGCTGGATCAGTTTCCTAACACTGTGCCTTGGCAACCGGCCTGTCTGCAGCAGGGTGAGTTGTTCTGTACCTGGCCTTTCAAAGCCAGGCCTGGAATAGCGCATTCAGGTGCGGGGAACCTCAGCGTGTGATTCGCTTACCCGCTCTGGGCCTCACTTCCTCTCTCCGGCAGCCTTGGACTCAAATCCTTTCTCTACGCAGGAGCCACCACTGCACTAGAACGGGAAACCCTCCATGTTCTAGTAAAAATGGCACCACGGGACTCTGTGTTCATTGCCTCTCAGGGACGCCCGAGCCAACAGGCTTGGATTGCAAGTGAACGGGTTTTAATGAAACCTGCCAGCCCTGCAAACTGCCCTGGGACCCGACCATCAAGCCAGGTCCTCCCTCCTCACACAGCAACGAGAAAGCGTCTGCATTTAGAACGTGGGTAATGATTCTCTGGATGATGCATGAATCAAACCCATAAGAATGGCCAGACTAGGTCAGACCAATGGTCCAGCTAGCCCAGTGTCCTGGCTTCCCACAGTGGCCAATGCCAGGGAATTGCCTTCAGAGGGAATGATTAGAACAGAGCAATTATCGAGTGATCCATCCGTCATTCTCTCCCAGCTTCTGGCAGTCAGAGGCTAGGGACACCCAGAGCATGGGGTTGCAGCCCCGGCTAATAGCCATTGATGGACCTATTCTCCAGGAACTTACCTAGTTCTTTTCTGAACCCAAACCCAGCTCCCTCACCCAAGGCAGCATCCACCCTCCAGAGCTCACGAGCCAACAGAACAGCTCCCGCTGGCCCGGGAAGGAGCCAAATGGAGCTAGTTACACGCTGGGCGCAGACCTGAGGAGGAAAGGGCTATTCTGCCTATTCTGTTTGCAGTGGAACCGTGCTCCCAGCTAACTCTCCTGGGAAAACCTGCAAACCAAAGAACTTTATCGTGCTGTCAAACTGCCAGAGACTGGAGCATCGAGGACATGGAGGCCCCCAGGCTTGCCAGTCACATCAAAGCTTGTGAGAGGTGTTGCCTAGACAGGTACCTGGGGGCAGGAGAAGCCGGGCTGACCCCTTGGGTGCCTTTCTGTCCGGGCCTATAGTTAGCTACTGTCATTGGGCAGCGAACGAAGCAGGGTCCCGCTGCGCTAGGATCGATCCACCACTCCTGCAGCCGATCCCCCGGCAATGTGATAGGCAAGAGCTCCGCCCAAAATACGACCCATTCAGAGCGCTCTCACAAGCTGGCCTGCCATGCACATAGCTTAGTCTGACTTCTGTATTTGGGGGATAGGGGACACCACGGGGTGGCTAATGCGTAGGAGCCCCCGGCTGAGGAGTGGGGGGGGGTGCCTTGGAAGCCACAGCTGGAAACCACGCAGCCTCCAGCGCTTGGGGTGGGGGATCCCCACTCCCGCACATGGGTTTCCTGCTGACTCAGAGCCAACCCCACTCAGTCACATGGTGCCGCTGGGCCCCCTACATGAGTGGCAGCTCGCGGAGCCCTGACCTCGGGGGCCAGGCAATCTGCGCCCCACGGGGAGAGGCAGGAACAATGGCTGGGGCTGCAGGCAGGGGGTGTTGCTTTCTGGGGGAGCACACTGAGGGCAAGGGAGAGCTGTGCCCGGGGATGGGGGGGGGGTCTGACTGACTTGAGCTGTTGGGGGGGGGCGGCTGAACCTTTAAATTGTGCCCCCCACTATCCACACCCACAGCTCGGGGGGGGGGGCAGCACCCACCATGGTCACCCAGGACCTTGCGCCCCCATCCAGACAGCGCCCCGCTCCTCCAGCGCCTTCCCGGCTCCCACACCTACACCGTGGGGAGCGGCCGCGCATGCAGACCGCCGGCCCAAGCACGCAGCGCACCCTCAGGATTGGCGCAAAGGAGCAGTGCATGCTGGGACTCGGTCTGCACCTCCCACGCGTCCAGAGGGAACACGAGGGTGGGCGGCCCCGACCCCTCCAGGGGCCTCGCCGTCCCCGCCCGGGCGCTCCCTGGGAGGGCGCAGAACTCGCTGCCCGGAGCAGGGCCGCTCCCCCCTCGCCCCCCAGCCTCACCCAGGTAGTAGGCGTGCCAGAGGGCGCGGCGGCGCCAGGGGGCCTCCTCCTGCTGGGGCCGGAGCAGCTCAGCAAAGGCCTGGACGTCCCAGCGGTAGAGCAGGTCCAGCAGGACGACGCTGGGCACCCGCAGCGCCACGTTGGCCACCTCCTCCAGCCGAGGCATGGCCGGCCCGGGGGGGCCGAGGGGGACCGCCTCTCCCTAGGGTGCAGGCAGGTGTCCCGGGGTCTCCCTCCCCTGGGGGTGCGGGGCTCAACCGGGGGGTCTCCCTCCCCTAGGTGTGGTCCCAAGGATGGGGGGGTCTCGCTCTCTGGGGGGCAGAGCTCAAGGGGGGGGGCTGTCCCGTGGGAGGGGCCCTGTCCCGCGGGGGAGGGGGGGCGCTCAGCGAGGGGGGCGGGCCCTGTCCCGCGGGGGAGGGGGGGCGCTCAGCGGGAGGGGGGGGAGGGCCCTGTCCCGCGGGGGAGGGGGGCGCTCAGCGGGAGGGGGGGGGAGGGCCCTGTCCCGCGGGGGAGGGGGGCGCTCAGCGGGAGGGGGGGCGGGCCCTGTCCCGCGGGGGAGGGGGGGCGCTCAGCGGGAGGGGGGGGAGGGCCCTGTCCCTCGGGGGAGGGGGGCGCTCAGCGGGAGGGGGGAGGGGCCCTGTCCCGCGGGGGAGGGGGGGCGCTCAGCGAGGGGGGAGGGTCCTGTCCCGCGGGGGAGGGGGGGCGCTCAGCGGGAGGGGGGGGGGAGGGTCCTGTCCCGTGGGGGAGGGGGGGGCGCTCATCGAGGGGGGAAGGGCCCTGTCCCGCGGGGGAGGGGGGGCGCTCAGCGGGGGGGGGCCGTGTCCCGCGGGGGAGGGGCTCAGCGAGGGGGGAGGGCCCTGTCCCAGGGGGGAGGGCCCTGTCCCGCGGGGGAGGGGGGGCGCTCAGCGGGGGGTCTCCCCGTGTCCCCCCGCGGGATCTCACCTGACGGGTCACTCCGGGGGGGGGTCTCTCCCTAAGGGAGGGGGGCGGGGGTGTCACTGCCTGCGGCGCGGCGGCTTCTCTGTCACTTTCACTTTCTCCCGTTCCCGTCCCCGCCGCCGCCCGCACCATAGAGAGGCCGCGCCGGAAAGCCTGGCGCAGGCTCCCAGTGACGCCTCGTCGGCCATCTCAGGTAAGGGCAGCCGCCTGCGGCTAGGGAGGCCAAGCTGGAAGCCGCCATCTTCGATAAGAGCACGGTGGGGCGGCCATCTTGGATAAGGGCAAGGAGGGGGCAGCCATGTTGAAGTTGCTGGTGATGGGTTGAGGAAGGCGCCATGTTGGATAAGGGCCAGGCAGGGGCAGCCATGTTGAATAAGGGCCAGGCAGGGGCAGCCATGTTGAAGCTGCTGGTGATGCTTGAGGAAGCCGCCATGTTGGATAAGGGCAAGGCAGGGGGCAGCCATGTTGAAGCTGCAGGCGATGCTTGTATGCAGCAAGGGCCTTGTGTAAGAGCAACCACAGCGTGTGAGCGCCATTCCCTCCGACAGCGCCTTGTAACAACAGCCTGGCTGCTGGCGGGTAGAGGCCCCATCAGTGCAGGCGGGACGTTGCCCCCGCCACCCTCTGGCATCGCTTGGTGTTGGGCGAACCCAGACAAAATGCCAAGGAGTCTCTCGCTGAAGGAGAAAGCGCAGATCGTCCGCGAGTGCCAGAGGCCGGGGGCCACTCAGAGCCAAGTGGCCGCCAAGTGGGAGTTGCACCGGTCGGTCGTGTGCCAGATCTGGCAGCAGAAGGAAAAGCTGTTGGCTGACTACGAAGCTGGCCAGTCGAACGGCTGCCGTAAGCGCGGGCGGGAAGGAAAAGCCCCTGCGGTCGATCGGGCTCTCTTTACCTGGCTCAAGGAGAAGAGGGCGCACGGGGCACGGCTGGCTGGACCCGCAGTCAAGGAAAAAGCCCGTCAGCTCGCTGCTTCCCTAGGGCTGAACGATTTTAAGGCAAGCGACGGTTGGTTTACCAGATGGAAGAAACGCTTCAATGTCGCCTGCAAAAAAGAGCAGGGTGGAAACCAGTCAGCGGGCAAACCCGCATCTGAGCAATGGCAGTGCGAAAACCTTCCTCATATCCTTGAAAAGTTTTCTCCGGCTGACGTCTACAGTGCTGATGAAACAGGGCTTTATCTGAAAGGGTTCTGTGACAGAGAACATGGAGAAAATAATGAAAAGCTAGAAGGAGGGAAAGCGGCAAAGGACAGGGTAACTGTGCTCGTCTGTGCCAACATGGATGGGAGTGACAAACGCCCACTGTTCATGATCGGGAAGTTAAAACGACCCCGATGCTTTCCAGAGGATTTCAGGAAACTTCCCCTCAATTATGTCAGTTCAGCGAATGCCTGGATGACAGGTGAGATTTTCATCAATTGGCTGAAAAAGTGGGATCGCCAGTTTTGCTGGCAGAGCCGTAAAATATGCCTCTTCCTGGCTAACTGCTCCATACATCCTCAAGGAGTGGTTCTCACTAACATTCAGCTCGAATTTTTACCCCCTAACGCTACATCTTCGCTGCAACCTATGGCTCAAGGTGTCATTGAGAACATGAAGGGACATTGCCGATCAAAAATCGCCAACCGGATTAATGTTGCTCTTGATGTGGACCCCAACGCAGATGTTCAGACAGTCCTGAAAACTGTAAACTTGCTAGATTGCGTTCATCTTGTTGCTGAGGCCTGGCGAGATGTAAAGCCGACAACAATTTCCAACTGTTTCTGGAAAGGCAAATTTGTTGTGCCAGAGGAAGGTGGGTGAGATGCGGATATTGCAGAGTCTGACGACCCCCTGAACGATGTTCCACTTCCAGTCAACATGGAAAAAGAGGACTTAGTAGCTGCTGTGGCCGTGGATGAGGATCTGCTCACGTTCAGAGAGCTAAGCGATGAGGAATTACTGCGCGCTGCAGCAAGGCCAGAGAAACGAGCTTGTGTTGATGAAACGTACCATAATCCAGAGGATAATCAAGAGAGTGAGGATGATTTTGATGAAGCTCCACCCCCGACAAACTCTGAGCTGTTGAAGGCTTTGAACACACTTCGGCACTTTTCGCAGCTAGAGGGACTTGGGGACAGGGTCTACCGGGCTCTTTGGTACCTTGAATCCCACCTTCAAAACAAAATTGTGGCAGAGAAGAAGTAGAGCAAATTAAGAGAGTTCTTGCACCCCAAAGGAGTGAGTTCCTCCAGGCTTCGTTTACCGGTTGATACACTGATGTGGAATAGTACTTTAATTTAGGCTATTACAGTATGATTAGCTTAGCAGATGCCCGTATCCAGGGTGACTTACACAACATTACAGTACATGCCAGTAGAAAAAGTGTCTGTGAGGGGTGTTGTTTGTTGTCATGGTTGATGTTTGATCTTAAAACATAAACAGAAAAGTTGATACTTTTATAACTGTTAATTAAGGCTGCTTTCTTGCTACAATGTGGGCGTAGGCGACAAATGCAGACTGGAGCAGCTGTTCAACATGTACAGTACGTACACTGATGCAGTACTGTAGCCACAGCAGGAAACATAGGCTGCATTGTGTCAGTTCTAGGCTGTTTGACACATCAGAAAAAGCGGCTGCCTTTGGTCAGATGACACTCCCCATAACAGCAACAGCCTCTTAGGAGCAACGTAGCAAAAGGGCACCGATATGTTGCTACTAGTGAGCATGTACTGTCAGTCTCGCTCTACTACTCAGAAGGCAGCCATCTTGGATGAGAGGGGTTCGTAGTGGCCATCTTGGATGAGAGCAGCCTGAGTAAGACAGATCTTGGATGAGGGCAGACCAGCTAGGGCTTCAAGGGGCATCCATCTTAGATGAAGGCAGATTCCCTGAGGTCTGAAGGAGTGGCCATCTTGGATGAGGGCAGACCACCTAAGGCTTAGGGGACAGCCATCTTGGATAAGGGCATCCAGCCATCTTGGATGAGGGCAGCCTGACTAAGGCCTCAAGAGGCTGCCACATTAGATGAGGGCCTCCATGTCCCCATCTCCCAGCTGTGACTGTGCCCCAGCTTTGTCCGGCTCAGACTGCCCAGGTGCCTGCAGGCTGTCAGGGAGGCTGGGCAGGCAGCCTGAGGCTTGTGCCCAGGTGTCAGGGAACCGAGTTGGAGCCTAAGCCACAAGTGGAGGATGATCCTGGTGGGGGGCGGCCCAACAGAGCACATGCAGCTGCAGGGCTGAGCCCGCAGGCCAGACTGTGGGACCGGAGCATGGCCCAGCAGTGTTGCCTGATTTTAGGAGATTAATAATATTGTTTAGATAACATGGGTTATAGGCTCGCCAATTAATCTGATCAGAAGATAATAAGATTCTTGTCCCAGAATCAGGCTACACAGCATTTGCAAGGACCCTCAGGATGTATGGCAAGGACACTCACACTGAGACCAAATGTAGCCTTAAAGACTTCTGTTGAGACACAGGGAATAGTAATCAAATAATCAATCAATTACGAAACCATAATATTGTTCTAGCAGTCCATGTGGTATTATATACAATAAAGGTTTCTCAGTTAACACACTCGCACCCTTCCCTGATAACCTGGTGATAAGAGACAAAGGACCAGCCTCGTCTCTGGCATGCCAAGAGAGTCTGATGGTTCAGGTTTCTCAAATTTTGAGTGGGAGGTGAAGAACCTAGTTGAAGCTAGAGCTAAAGCTAAAGACTGTAGAAGCTAACTTAGAGTTACTTAAGAACTAACAAGGACAAACCGAACAATGAATGAACTGAACTGCACTGACACGGTGGACTGTCCTTCTGACAGCGCCTGAGCACTGTGTGCCCAGTTTCCATGTCCAAACTTAATTTCCTCACCGAAATATCAGGTGCACTTACTCTACGGGCTGGAATGTCCTTGCATATTGATGACCATTTAGCTCATTCTCACCTCTGTTTTTTCCGGCCGCACCAGTTATTTCCATGTTTTTTGTGGTGTACCTGTTAAGTCTGAAAAAGGCCATGAACGTAGGTGGTCATATCTACACCAACTTGCTTTAACTTGCTCACTTCTCTATGTTAAAGGCCACACACATACATATACTTTATGCTTTAGCTCAGCACCACCTATCTCGGCTGACGGTCTCCAACATGTGTCTGCTAACTTGCTTTAGCTCAACATACAGGATGTGGCCTGTAGGTTCCTTGCATTACAGCCAATAATACACCAATACAAATGGATAAACCCATTCTAATAAAACAAATGATCAAACCCATAAGAAAAGATATATAGGCAAGCAAGCAGGCTAGCCCTATAGGCTACAGCAGGGCCGCACCGCTCCCTCCCGCTCCTCCGTTGGCCTAGCTGCAGCCACCTGACACCCCTTGTCTCACAGCCCCGTTGTCAGCTCCTCAGGGCCGAGGCCATCCCTGTGCTGTGGCTGTGCAGCGCCTAGCGCAGCCGGGCCCTGGTGTGCGACTGGGGCGCGAGGCTCTGCTGCGGCACCGATAATACATAACGCTGGTGATAGGGCGGGGCAGGGGAGGGTGACGGGTGGACCCTTTTATTCTATTTAATGTTAATTATATTACTGTGGGTTCAGCTCTGGTGACTACAGTCTCAGTTTCAACAGAGTTATCTCTGTTTGTTCTGGATCTAGAGACCTTAGGAACACATGAAATCATAGGCAAATAACACAGACAATTACAAGAGTATCTATCTTGTAGTAGTTTTATTAAAGTTATCAAGTTATAAGTGTCACAGCATATACAGTTCCTAAAGATAAGAACCGTGTACCACTTATACCTACAGACATACTCACATCCTCCCAGATGGTGTTAGAGAGTCTGTTGGCCCTCTCATGGATTGACCATCAATACTGGAGTGGTTCCTGCTGGAGTTTCCTGTAGGAAGCTAAATTTTCCTGCTCTGGGCACCCCTTCTTATTCTGTTAGTCTGTCTATACCTACATTCTGTACATGTACATGAAAGTGTCAACCCTCTCTTCCTTATTGGTCTGTGTCCTTTAGAAACACAAGGGACCCCGAATTCTAGAGGCTGGGGAGGTTCTCATTAACATCAATGTACCACTTTATCTTGTGATTAAGGCACGTGTTGGAGACAATATTTGTTGTTACAAGATTTTATCGTTTAAATTTAATCTTCCCGGCTACACTTTCACATTATTACCAGTTGGTACCTCTTTCCCCATAATCTTTTCGGTTAGTTCTCGGTCGTTGACTTACACCATCATTTCTTGTCAATCAGGGCAAAAAGAGAGGCAGCCAATCAGGGCCGGGCTGGGCCCTATATAAAGGCTGCCTAGCAAAGGAGAGGGCAGTCTCTCCCTGACTAGCAAGGGAGGAGGACTGGCTCCTGGGGTAAGGCGGTAGCACCTTGGACAGAGCAGCGCTGGGTAGGCTCGGAGGAGCAGAGAAGAGCTTCGGCCCAGTTACTTGCCAGGCTGTGGCTCCTGATAAAAAGGGGTCAAGAAGGTGCATGGGGCCAAAGGGGAAGTGGCCCAGGGAAGATAGGTGGACAGGAGGGAAGTGAAGGAGGGCAGAGAGAGAGGCTGCTGCTAGAGGGTCCCTGGGTCAGGACCCAGAGTAGCGGGTGGGCCTGGGTTTCCCCCTTCCCCCGCCTTACACTGCACCTGGCCACAGAGGAGTGGGGCCAAGACAGACTGCGACTTGCGCTGAGGTGAGGGGCTAGACTTTGGGGTTGTGGTTGGCCACTGAAACAGGTGCAAGCCAAAGGACTGTTGTTACTTCCCCCCCAACCTCCCGGAAGGGGGTGAGAAGGGAGTAGTGGGTGCTGCCGGAGGGTAGTGTCCTGAAGCAGACCCCACCGAGCAGGGAGCAAGGCAATTCCCAAATCAGCAGAGCAGACAACAGGTGAGACACCACGTGCAGAGGGCACTCCACAGCTGACAAGAGCTAATTTCTGGAGCAACCAGCCGGAGGCGCCAGCGATGGTGAGTCCTGACCCTGTCACAACCCCATAATGCTTTATAGAATTATGCTTATGAGTGTAAATATGACATAACTGGAATGTTTTAGGCTAAATATGCCATGTAACATATCTTTGCAAAGGTTATGTTCTACTGAATGCATTGCCCCTATTTGTATGTATGGATCATTTTTATATCTGGAGTTAGGAGTGTTGGCTCTATGATAGTATTTAAAGTATTTGCTGTAGGAAGCAACTAAGGCAGATTTGGTCAACATAGTGTGAAGGGGTTATTCAAGTAATTGGGAGCACTTAGCTACAATGGACCTTGAGAGACGCCAATCCACATCTGAGCTTTCCTGGGAACGTTCCGGCTAACATGTGGGCAATGGCGTCGGCCTGTAGAGAACTGGGTCATGCATGGACATCTGATTTGCCCATGTGACTCCAAAACTCCATCTCGTAGCTGTGATTCTACACAGGGAGAGAGAGGGGTTTCCGCCCACAAGAGAGAGACTATATAAGCCCTGGAAACCCCTCCATTTTTGTCTTCAGATGGCTCAAGAGATGCCTGAAAGAAACTGGAACAAAGGACGGTAACTACAGGGGTGTGAGTGATTGCTGGACCTAGACTAGGAATCATAGAATCTCAGGGTTGGAAGGGACCTCAGGAGGTCATCTAGTCCAACCCCCTGCTCAAAGCAGGACCAATCCCCAACTAAATCATCCTAGCCAGGGCTTTGTCAAGCCTGACCTTAAAAACCTCTAAGGAAGGAGATTCCACCACCTCCCTAGGTAACACATTGCAGTGCTTCACCACCCTCCTGGTGGAAAAAGTTTTTCCTAATATCCAACCTAAACCTCCCCCACTGCAACTTGAGACCATTACTCCTCATTCTGTCATCTGCTACCACTGAGAACAGTCTAGATCCACCCTCTTTGGAACCCCCTTTCAGGTAGACGAAAGCAGCTATCAAATCCCCCCTCATTCTTCTCTTCCATAGACTAAACAATCCCAGTTCCCTTAAACTCTCCTCATAAGTCGTGTGTTCCAGTCCCCTAATCACTTTTGTTGCCCTCCCCTGGACGCTTTCCAATTTTTCCACATCCTTCTTGTAGTGTGGGGCCCAAAACTGGACACAGTACTCCAGGTGAGGCCTCACCAATGTCGAATAGAGGAGAACGATCACATCCCTCGATCTGCTGGCAATGCCCCTACTTATACATCCCAAAATGCCATTGGCCTTCTTGGCAACAAGAGCACACTGCTGACTCATGTCCAGCTTCTCGTCCACTGTAACCCCTAGGTCCTTTTCTGCAGAACTGCTGCCGAGCCATTCGGTCCCTAGTCTGTAGCGGTGCATTGGGTTCTTCCGTCCTAAGTGCAGGACCCTGCACTTATCCTTGTTGAACCTCATCAGATTTCTTTTGGCCCAATCCTCTCATTTGTCTAGGTCCCTCTGTATCCTATCCCTACTCTCGACTGTATCTACCACTCCTCCCAGTCTAGTGTCATCTGCAAATTTGCTGAGAGTGCAATCCACACCATCCTCAACATCATTAATGAAGATATTGAACAAAACCGGCCCGAGGACCGACCCTTGGGGCACTCCACTTGATACCGGCTGCCAACTAGACATGGAGCCACTGATCACTACCCGTTGAGCCCGACAATCTAGCCAGCTTTCTATCCACCTTATAGTCCATTCATCCAGCCCATACTACTTTAACTTGCTGGCAAGAATACTGTGGGAGACCATGTCAAAAGCTTTGCTAAAGTCAAGGAACAACACGTCCACTGTTTTCCCTTCATCCACAGAGCCAGTCATCTCGTCATAGAAGGCAATTAGATTAGTCAGGCATGACTTGCCCTTGGTGAAGCCATGCTGACTCTTCCTGATTATTTTCCTCTCCTCCAAGTGCTTCAGAATTGATTCCTTGAGGACCTGCTCCATGATTTTTTTTCCAGGGACTGAGGTGAGGCTGACCGGTCTGTAGTTCCCCAGATCCTCCCCCTTCCGTAGTCTAGTCTGTAAAAGAAGCTTATTGGAACATCTCTGAGGGTGAGATTTACCTGCATTTAGTTTTTTACTGTATTAGGCTTAGACTTGCATGTTTTTGTTTTATCTTGCTTGGTAATTTACTTTGTTCTATCTGTAATTTAAGTGGTTCCAAGTAATCCTACTTTTTATATTAACCCAGAGCAATTATTAATACCTGGGGGCGCAAACAGCTGTGCATCTCTCTATCGGTGTTCTAGAGGGTGAACAACTTATGAGTTTACCTGTATAAGTTTTATACAGACTAAAACAGATTTATTTGAGGTTTCAATCCCATTGGGAACTGGGTGCTGGAGTCAGGAGCACTTCTTAAGCTGTTTTCAGTTAAGCCTGCAGCTTTTGGGGGACGTGGTTCAGGCCTGGGTCTGTGTTTGTAGCAGGCTAGTGTGTCTGGCACAACCAGGCAAGGCACTGAAGTCCCAAGCTGCCAGGGAAAATGGGTTCAGAGGTAGTCTCAGGACATCAGGTGGCCATCCCGAAGCTGTTTCTGTGACCCAACCTGTCTCAGGTTCTTGTGTTTCAGCTTGTCTTACTCATGTCTAATAGTTGGTTCCTCTAAATACTGATCAATCTTATACTTTTATAATCTTACAGATTAACTCTTGCTATGTGGAACTATTAACTATGGTTTGTAACCTGTCCTTTACATCAGCTTCTGTACCCAATGACTGGAAGATAACTAATGTAACGCCAATATTTAAAAAGGGCTCAAGAAGTGATCCCGACAATTACAGACCGGTAAGTCTAACATCCGTACCGGGCAAATTAGTTGAAACAATTGTAAAGAATAAAATTGTCAGACACATTGAAGAACATAAATTGTTGGGCAAAAGTCAACATGGTTTCTGTAAAGTGAGATCATGTCTTACTGATCTATTAGAGTTCTTTGAGGGGGTCAAACATGTGGACAAGGGGGACCCAGTGGACATAGAGTACTTAGATTTCCAGAAAGCCTTTGACAAGGTCCCTCACCAAAGGCTCTTACGTAAATTAAGTTGTCAGGGATAAGAGAGAAAATCCTTTCATAGACTGAGAACTGGTTAAAAGAGAAGGAACAAAGGGTAGGAATAAATGGTAAATTTGCAGAATGGAGAAGGGTAATTAGTGGTGGTCCCCAAGGGTCAGTCCTAGGACCAATCCTATTCAACTTATTCATAAATGATCTTGAGAAAGAGGTAAACAGTGAGGTGGCAAAGTTTGCAGATGATACTAAACTGCTCAAGATAGTTAAGACCAAAGCAGACTGTGAAGAACTTCTAAAGGATCTCACAAAACTAAGCGATTGGGCAACAAAATGGCAAATGAAATGTAATGTGGATAAATGTAAAGTAATGCACATTGGAAAAAATACCCCCAACTATACATACAATATGATGGGGGGGCTAATTTAGCTACAGCAAATCAGGAGAAAGATCTTGGAGTCATCGTGGAGAGTTCTCTGAAGACATCCATGCAGTGTGCAGCGGCAGTCAAAAAAGCAAATGGGATGTTAGGGATCATTAAAAAAGGGATAGAGAATAAGATGGAGAATATCTGATTGCCCTTACATAAATCCATGGTACGCCCACATCTTGAATACTGCGTACAGATGTGGTCTCCTCATCTCAAAAAAGATATACTGGCATTAGAAAAGGTTCAGAGAAGGGCAACTAAAATTATTAGGGGTTTGGAACGGGTCCCATATGAGAAGAGATTAAAGAGGCTAGGACTTTTCAGCTTGGAAAAGAGGAGACTCAGGGGGGATATGATGGAGGTCTATAAAATCATGAGTGGTGTGGAGAAAGTGAAGGAGGAAAAGTTACTGACTTGGTCCCATAATATAAGAACTAGGGGGCATCAAATGAAATTAATGGGCAGCAGGTTTAAAACAAATAAGAGGAAGTTCTTCACTCAGCACACAGTCAACCTGTGGAACTCCTTGCCTGAGGAGGTTGTGAAGGCTAGGACTATAACAGGGTTTAAAAGAGAACTGGATAAATTCCTGGAGGTCAAGTCCATTAATGGCTATTAGCCAGGACGGGTAAGGAATCGTGTCCCTAGCCTCTGTTTGTCAGAGGGTGGAGATGTATGGCAGGAGAGAGATCACTTGATCATTACCTGTTAGATTCATTCCCTCTGGGGCACCTGGCATTGGCCACTGTCTGTAGACAGGATACTGGGCTGGATGGACCTTTGGTCTGACCCAGTCTGGCCATTCTTATGTTATCACACATTAAATGGATAATAAACTAAAATCATTGGCTACATGGGGCTGCATTGCAGGAGGAGCTGGGGGAAGGGGAGGTGGAAGAGGACAGAGGAGGGGGCGCAGGGTGAGCGCCATGCTTAGGTGCTACGGTACCGGCTGGTACGGCTACACCAGGATCATAGCTCTGCTCAACTCACAGCACTTAGATTCGTTTAGAGTGAAAACAAGTAGAAGTTTATTTCAAAGAATAGAGATTAAAGTAATAGCAGGTAGGTGAAAGTATTGGAAACACTTAGTTACATCTAATACAAACTCATAATACGCCTTCTAGAGTCTCGACTTACCTAACAAGGTACTGTCTTGTCTAATGAAGTTTAGCTCAGCTAAAGTCTTTGTAGCTCTTTCCAGCCAGATAGGCTGTGACTCCTTTGGCATGAAACAAGCCACGCTTTCAACTTGTCCCCTAGGAGACAGACCCCCTGTGTTTCTTTGCCATCTCCTACTACACCAGACTAATGCTTTGATCTCTGTCATAAACAGGACACCCTCCTGCTCTGCTGCCTTCCTGCATGTTTTGTGATCTCTTGTCGATTTAGCAATCTAGATTAGCTGGTGTCTCCGCATGCAAATAGATTTACACTGGAAGATGCACAACACCTGTTTATCACCTTCTGGTGACCTGTCTTAGCTTATATACCTTAAGAACATAGTTTTCAGTATAGATACATAACTTTTTAAAAAGAAAAGGAGGACTTGTGGCACCTTAGAGACTAACCAATTTATTTGAGCATGAGCTTTCGTGAGCTACAGCTCACTTCATCGGATGCATTCAGTGGAAACTGCAGAAGACATTATATACACAGAGACCATGAAACAATACCTCCTGCTGGTAATAGCTTATCTAAAGTGATCATCAAGTTGGGCCATTTCCAGCACAAATCCAGGTTTTCTCACCCTCCGCCCCCCCCCCCCCCCAAACTCCAGCAGGAGAGTGAGTTTGGGGGGGGGGGCGGAGGGTGAGAACCTGGATTTGTGCTGGAAATGGCCCAACTTGATGATCACTTTAGATAAGCTATTACCAGCAGGAGAGTGGGGTGGGAGGAGGTATTGTTTCATGGTCTCTGTGTATATAATGTCTTCTGCAGTTTCCACAGTATGCATCCGATGAAGTGAGCTGTTGCTCATGAAAGCTCATGCTCAAATAAATTGGTTAGTCTCACCATCCCACCCACATGTAACCCTTCTGCCTGTCAGAGTTGGCAGCAACAAGGGCCGGGTTCAGTATCTAGGGGATTCATTCCAATAACACAATGCAAACCGGCTCGAGCCCCCACCCAGTGACCTGGGACAAATATATACCACCCCTGCTGGGCGCCTCCAAGAGGCAATACTTCCCCTCTTGCAAACACAGAGTCTGAGTGTAGCAAAAAGCCTTTTAATAACAGGGAGAACCAATGTGGCATTATGTTGGGGAAACACCACCAACAGGATTCGTAACACAACCCATGAGCAAAAAAAAAAAAAACCCACCCCAAGCAAATTGGGGCATGTCCTTTCCCTTTGGTTCTTGAGTCCAGCAACCCCAAATCACCCAAAGTCCCAAAAGTCCAATGACCCAAAAGTCTCTGTCCCTGGTCAGGGCAGCCCCAGAGTTCGAAAGTCTATCTGCAGAGCTTTACCTCCCAACCTGGGTGGAGATGGGCGGGGGGGGAGAGGTAAGGGGCACCTTACATGATCTGAAGCTGACCGCTCCATAGGCCTTTGCTCCACCAGCCGTCCCACGAACTGCTTCGCTCGGCTCCGCTGCTCCACCAGCCGGTCCACGAACTGCTCCGCTCCACATCCCACAAGCAGCTCCTGCCGTCCTATGAACTGCTCCACCAGCCTGTCCACAAGGCACTCCAGCCGTCCCACAAACTGCTCCACAATAGATCTTCAGGCTCCCCCACTACTTAACACCACGCTCAGTGATTTCAGCTCTTAGGTGAATTCAGCTTGTAGTAGGGGAGCCTCAGTGCTGGTGCACCATTAGCCCAAAGTGAGCTCAGCAGCCTGTAACTAGACTCCTAATGGAATCAAAATTAGCTCTGATATTCTACAGTGGAGAGAAGAGGAAGAGCAATTAGCATGTAAGGCCCTCACCCAGGGGCCTATACCACCAAGTAGTAATACTTGTCCCTAGCCTCTCTCCATTCAGAGTTTTGGAACCCATGACCCTTGCCTAGCGAGTGCTACTTCGTTGATGGAGAATCCCTCCATCATAACAAAAGGCCCAGTACAGTTCCAAGCACAGTTCCCATAATCAGGGTAATAGCAAGTTATTCTTCCTGCCCCAATAACAGAGACATTGGGGATCCCACAGCAGCCAAAGTGACCATTTGGGCAGCTATGGCCTCATTCTAGGCGGGATGGGTGTGCCTATGCAAATGAGATCAGCCTCTGAAGTTCTTTTCCACAACTTGCCACATCTCACCACCAGATGTCAGGGTGGAGCTCATCCTGACACTGCTTACAGCTATTAGCCAGGATGGGCAGGGATGCAACCCCACACTCTGGGTGTCCCTAAGTCTCTGACTGCCAGGAGCTGGGACTGGACAACAGGGGATGGATCCCTCGCTCTGTTCTGTTCATTCCCTCTGGGGCACCTGGCACTGGCTACTGTCAGAAGACAGGATACTGGGATAGATGGGCCAGTGGTTTGACCCAGTCTGGCCGTTCTTATGTTCTTAACAAGACCATTTTCATGAGGACTAAATTTCATTAAAAATGGAATAGGTTGCAAATCCCAGAAGTTAGGCAGTGAATGTAGGGATTGGCATGGCTCAGACCATCCAGCAGGTGGCGGTAGGTCTCCAGAGAATTTTTCTTGAGGGTGACAGAAATGCCAAGACCCTGGTATTCCTTGTGCATCTCCCCCCGACTTTGCACCAGTGTCAGCGACAACGGTGGGGGAGAGTCCCCCCCCCCTTCTCAGCCACGGCCTGAAGCACGGCTGCAGCCAGGCTCCAAACACAACTGTCCGGACGGGAAACAGCACCCTGGGTCGCTGGGGGCCAAATCTCTGTTGGCCTAACTCTGTTTATTTCAGCAGCATTACACCAGCAGAGAATCTGTCCCAGGGACTGTTACACCGGACCCAGGCTGGCTAACAGGGCGTTCTGGATAGAAGCCAGGGCATCCCGTTGTGCAATAGTGGCTCACGCTCAAAACCCAGCCCAATGAGGAGCACAGGCTGCAGCTCTGCCCCAGCCAGACATAGACACCCACAGACCGGGAAATACACCAATGAAGGAAACGCTGAGTTAAGTAATGCCTCCCCCCCGCCCCCCAGTAGGCCACACAGCCTTACCTTGGTCCCCTTGGATCAGCACCATGACAGGAGAACCTGGGGGAGACCTCGGTGCTCTGCTGTGATACCTCTGAGCCTCTGCAAGCCTGAGTTATCTGTGAGCCTGAACCTGCTGAAGCCGGACGAGAGACCCTTGAGCCAGAGAGCGTCGATTCACCAGAGACAATTACCTGCCGGACCCGTGATCACCCCCACGCCATTCAGCCAGGATTCAGCCAATCCACAGGCAAGGACCCACCCAGGTCGCCCAAAATGGATATATAGGCTCCTAAGAACGGCCAGACTGGGTGAGACCAAAGGTCCATCCAGCCCAGTATCCTGTCTTCTGACAGGTGCCCCAGAGGGAATGAACAGAACAGGGAATCATCAAGTGATCCATCCCCTGCGCCCATTCCCAGCTTCTGGCAAGCAGAGGCTGGGGACACCAGCCCTGCCCATCCTGGCTAATAGCCATTGATGGACCTATCCTCCATGAACTTATCTAATTCTTTTTTTGAACCCTCTTAGTCTTGGCCTTCACAACATTCTCTGGCAAGGAGTTCCATAGGTTAATTGTGCTTTGTGTGTGTGTGTGTGGGGAAAATACTTCCCTTTGTTTTTTAAACCTGCGGCCTATTAATTTCATTTGGTGACCCTAGTTCTTGTGTTATGAGAAGGAGTAAATAACACTTCCTTATTTACTTTCTCCACACCAGTCATGATTTTCTAGACCTCAATCATCTTTGCCCCCTTCAGTCGTCTCTTTTCCAAGCTGAAAAGTCCAAGTCTTATTATTCTCTCCTCCTATGGAAGCCGTTCCATACCCCTAATCATTTTTGTTGCCCTTTTTCTGAACCTTTCCATTTCCAGAATATCTTTTTTTTTTTGAGATGGGGCGACCAGATCTGCATGCAGTATTCAAGATGTGGGCGTACCATGGATTTATATAGAGGCAAAATGATATTTTCTGTCTTATCTCTCCCTTTCTTAATGATTCCCAACATTCTGTTTGCTTTTTTGACAGCTGCTGCACATTGAGTGGATGTTTTCAAAGAACTCTCCACAATGACTCCAAGATCTTTCTTTAGTGGTAACAGCTAATTTAGACCCCATCACTTTGTACATATAGTTGGGATTATGTTTTCCAATGTGCATTACTTTGCATTTATCAACATTGAATTTCATCTGCCATTTTGTTCCCCAGTCAGCCAGTTTTGTGAGATCCTTTTGTAGCTCTTCGCAGTCTGCCTGGGACTTAACTATCTTGAGCACTTTTGTATCATCTGCAAATTTTGCTACCTCACTGTTTACCCTTTTTTTTTTTTCAGATCATTTATGAATATAGTGAATAGGACTGGGCCCAGTACAGACCCCTGAGGGACACCACTATTTACCTCTCTCCATTCTGAAAACTTACCATTTATTCCTACCCTTTGTTTCCTATCTTTTAACCAGTTACCAATCCATGAGAGGACCTTCCCTCTTATTCCATGACAGCTTACTTTGCTTAAGAGCCTTTGATGAGGGACCTTATCAAAGGCTTTCTGAAAATCTAAGTACAATATATCCACTGGATCCCCTTTGTCCACATGCTTGTTGACCCCCTCAAAGAATTCTAATAGATGGGCAAGGCATGATTTCCTTCTGCAAAAACCATGTTGACTCTTCCCCAACAAATTATATTCATCTGTGTCTGACAATTTTGTTCTTTACTATAGTTTCAACCAGTTTGCCCGGTACTGAAGTCAGGCTACCGGCCTGTAATTGCTGGGATCACCTCTAGAGCCCTTTTAAAAATTGGTGTCACATTAGCTATCCTCCAGTCATTTGGTACAGAAGCTGATTTAAACGATAGGTTACAGACTAATCTAATTGCCTTCTATGATGAGATAACTGGTTCTGTGGATGAAGGGAAAGCAGTGGATGTGTTATTCCTCGACTTTAGCAAAGCTTTTGACATGGTCTCCCACAGTATTCTTGTCAGCAAGTTAAAGAAGTATGGGCTGGATGTATGCACTACAAGGTGGGTAGAAAGTTGGCTAGATTGTCGGGCTCAACGCATAGTGATCAATGGCTCCATGTCTAGTTGGCAGCTGGTATCTAGCGGAGTGCCCCAAGGGTCGGTCCTGGGGCCGGTTTTGTTCAATATCTTCATTAATGATCTGGAGGATGGTGTGGATTGCACCCTCAGCAAGTTTGCAGATGACACTAAACTGGGAGGAGTGTTAGATACGCTGGAGGGTAGGGATAGGGTACAGAGGGACCTAGACAAATTGGAGGATTGGGCCAAAAGAAATCTGATGAGCTTCAACACTTCAACACTTCAACAGAGTCCTGCACTTAGGATGGAAGAATCCAATGCACCGCGACAGACTAGGGACTGAATGGCTAGGCAGCAGTTCTGCAGAGAAGGATCTAGGGGTGACAGTGGACGAGAAGCTGGATATGAGTCAGCAGTGTGCCCTTGTTGCCAAGAAGGCCAATGGCATTTTGGGCTGTATAAGTAGGGGCATTGCCAGCAGATCGAGGGACGTGATCGTTCCCCTCTATTCGACATTGGTGAGGCCTCATCTGGAGTACTGTGTCCAGTTTTGGGCCCCACACTAGAAGAAGGATGTGGAGACATTGGAGAGAGTCCAGCGAAGGGCAACAAAAATGATTAGGGGTCTGGAACACATGACTTTATGAGGAGAGGCTGAGGGAACTGGGATTGTTTAGTCTACGGAAGAGAAGAATGAGGGGTGATTTGATAGCTGCTTTTAACTACCTGAAAGGTGGATCCAAAGAGGATGGATCTAGACTATTCTCAGTGGTAGAAGATGACAGGACAAGGAGTAATGGTCTCAAGTTGCAGTGGGGGAGATTTAGGTTGGATATTAGGAAAACTTTTTCACTAGGAGGGTGGTGAAACACTGTAATGGGTTCCCTAGGGAGGTGGTGGGATCCCCTTCCTTAGAAGTTTTTAAGGTCAGGCTTGACAAAGCCCTGGCTGGGGTGATTTAGTTGGGATTGGTCCTGCTCTGAGCAGGGGGTTGGACTAGATGACCTCCAGAGGTCCCTTCCAACTCTGATATTCTATGACTACAGTTAGTAGTCCTGCAATTTCTCATTTGAGTTCCTTCAGAACTCTTGGGTGATACCATCTGGTCCTGGTGACTTATTACTGTTTAGTTTATCAATTTGTTCCAAAACCTCCTCTACTGACACCCCAATCTGGGACAGTTCCTCAGATTTGTCACCTACAAATATTGTGGGAAGTGTGGGAATCTCCCTCACATCCTCAGCCATGAAGACTGATTCAAAGAATTCGTTTAGTTTCTCTGCAATGGCCTTAGCGTCCTTGAGTGCTCCTTTAGCATCTTGCTTGTCCAGTGGCCCCACTGGTTGTTTAGCAGGCTTCCTGCATCTGATGTACTTACCTTTTTTTTGCTATTACTTTTTGAGTCTTTAACTAGCTGTTCTTCAAATTCTTTTTTTGGCCTTCCTAATTATATTTTTACGTTTCATTTGCCAGAGTTCATGCTCCTTTCTATTTTCCTCACTAGGATTTAACTTCCCCTTTTTAAAGGATGCCTTTTTGCCTCTCACTGCTTCTTTTCCTTTGTTATTTAACTACAGTGGCACTTTTTTGGTTCTCTTACAATGTTTTTTAATTTGGGGTATACATTTAAGTTGAGCCTCTATTATGGTGTCTTTAAAAAGTTTCCATGCAGCTTGCAGGGATTTCACTTTTGGCATGGTACCTTTTAATTTCTGTTTTAACTTCCTCATTTTTGTGTAGTTCCCCTTTCTGAAATGAAATGCTACAGTGTTGGGCCGCTGTGGTGTTTTCCCTGCCATAGGGATGTTAAACTTAATTCTACTATAGTCACCTCTTGGACCAGATCCTGTGCTCCATTTAGGACTGAATCAAGAATTGCCTCTCCTCTGGTGGGTCCCAGGACTAGCTGCTCCAAGAAGCAGTCATTTAAGGTGTCAAACTTTATCTCTGCATCCCATCCTGAGGTGACATGTACCCAGCCAATGTGGGGATAGTTGAAATCCCTCATTATTATTGAGTTTTTTATTTTAATAGTCTCTCTAATCTCCCTGAGCATTTCAGTCATTATCACCATGGCAGTCAGGTGGTTGGTAATAGATCCCTACTGCTGTATTCTTATTAGAGCATGGAATTACTATCCATAGAGATTCTGTGGTACAGTTTGGTTAATTTAAGATTTTCACTTCATTTGATTCTACGCTTTCTTTCACATACAGTGCCAGTCCCCCACCAGCACGACATGTTCTGTCCTTCCGATAGATTTTGTCCCCTGGTATTACTGTGTCCCATTGACTATCCTCATTCCACCGAGTTTCTGTGATGCCTATTATATCAATAGCCTCATTGAATACGAGGCACTCTAGTTTACCCATCTTATTATTTAGACTTCTAGCACTGGTTTATAAGCACTTAAAAAACTTGTCACTTTTTAGCTGTCTACCATTACATGATGTAATTGAACAGGACATTTTTTCATTTGACTGTTTCTCATCAGATCCTATTCGTATTTCATCCTCATCCATCCTCTCCTCCTGACTAAGACACAGAGAATCTCCATTAGAAGATCCTCCCTTAAGGGATGTCGCTGTCTGAACCACATGCTCCTTCGCACCTGTGAGCTTTCCCCCAGCCCTGAACATTAAAAAGGTCGTTGAGCAGTTTTTAAACTAAGTGCCAGCAATCTGGTTCCATTTTGGTTTGGATGGCGCCCATCCTTCCTGTATAGGCTCCCTCTTTCCCCAAAGTTTTCCCCAGTTCCTAATAAATCTAAACCCCTCCTCCCTACACAGTCATCTCATCCACGCATTCAGATCCTGCAGTTCTGCCCGTCTAACTGGCCCTGCGTTTGGAACTGGAGGTGGAAGTCTGCACAGCAATGAAACTGCCCCACGGCCCGAGCCCTGTGAGCCCAAGTTGGCTGGCACGGGCCAGCTGCAGGTGTCTATGTGCTGTGTAGACAGACCCAATGCATTCCCAGGCTAGTCAGCCCCTCCTCCAGCTGGTGTCTGCTCCTGCCCCAGCTGCCCACCCAGCGATTCTGACCCGGGCCCCTCCCCACGATGTGTGGAGGAAGGTGCAGTAGAGAGCATGGGTGAGGCTGGCCAGGTGACTCCTAGTTAGAACTTCCCATTAAAACTAGAGGGAGCCAGAACTTTTCACTGAAACGTTTCTTCAGCGAAACATGCCGGTTTTGTCAAAGTCAGAATGTCCCAAAGAAGGTGTCAGGAAAGGAGCAGAGCTGACTGGACCTGGGAAGCTGCTCAAAGCTGGAGCAGAGATCCCTGGGAGGAGTGATCCTGAAGCCTGAGAGAAAAGGAGAGTTCAGAGACTGATTGCTGTTTGTTTGCTTGCCTGTTTGAAGAGCATCACCTTCTCAAAGGAGACTGGGTGTGGCAGGGGTGTTTGGAAGCCGGGGTGAAGCCCTACCTGGTGACAGCACCCTAGTGGGGGGTGTGTGTGTGTGTATGTTTGCCTGACACACTCTGCCATGTTAGCAGGGGCTCACCCTGCTGGGGAAGTGACAGGGGCTCTGCTGACTTGCTGGCTCTGCCACCCTGATGGAAGGGCAGTGGGTGTGGCTGTCTGGAGAGAGGATCTAGGGTGTGGGCAGAGCAGTGCTGAGTGAGGAACCCCAGGAACAGCCAGCTCTGGGTGGGTCTGAGTGAATGTTGTTGCTGTGGTGTTTGAGAGTTTGAGCCCTATGGAGAGTGTGTCTGTAGAGCAGAGCAGGAAAGGCCGGCACTGGCTCAAAGGGAGAAGCAGCCTCCACTGAGCACCCGGATTTTCCTTTCGGCGTGTTTCCTCCTGCCTTGTCCAAAGAGAGAGATTGTTACCATCTCGCTTTGCAGGAGGAGAGGATGATGTTCTCTGTCTTTTTTTAATTTTCTCCTCTTGTCACCTAAGCTGTCACAGGGCTGCTGATGTACAGCAGCGAACCCATCTCCATTCCAATTACGAGCCAGCCCCGTCCGTGGTGAGTGAGCATTACCCACACAATCCATCAACGGAGTCAGCCCGTGAAAAGAGAGGCCAAAGCAATTAACACAGTGAGAAGGAGTCTGATCCTGTGTGAGGGTGGGGGGCCGGTGGGGAGCATGTCTCCGAGCTCCCCCCAGGTGATGCAGTTGCTCTGAAGGCTGTGTGCTGGACTATCTGCCAGGTGTGTGACCCTGGGCTGAGGCAGAGAAACACAGAAGTGATCATCACAGCAGTGCATGGTGCCTCTTAACCTGCTGAGGCCCCAGCAGGAGGGACACAAGGCAGGAAGCTCAAAAAACCGGGCTGCACTTCCCATCAGTAGCACTCGCTGCTTCCTCAGAGTCCGAGTGCATCCCAGCCAGCCCAAAGCATCAGCCCCACTAGTACTCAGGGGCCCCTCCGCAGCAGGGTGGGGTCTAGGGGCTATGCTGGCTGCACGGCAGCTCCCAATGGGGCCAGTGTCACTGAAAAAAAAAGTCACGTGGAAGAGTATTGGCCTCCTGCCGAGAAACAGCCCGTTAACAGCCTCTGGCTTTGGACTGCACATGAGCGCTGTTTGTTCATGCTCTGCAGCCCCGGCCCTCTCTGCCGGTCTGCCCTCCCTGCCACGCTACGGCCTGTCCACACCAGAGACCGGCCCCACTTGGACAGAACCAGTTTAAGCCCAATGGGTTCGGTGCGTCCACACCAGCCCGGCGGAATCCGTTTACGTTTTGCCCCACTACTAGTGCTGGCCTGGAGCAGTGCAATGCCCTCTGGGTAGCTATCCCACAATGCCCGGCTCAGTTCTCCAGACGCAGTGCCCCCTGGGCGATTCTGCAGAGCCACTGGTGCAGGGGAGGAGCAGCTGCCCTGGTGCAGCCTCAGGCCCCTAGGCTGTGCAGCCTGCCCTCAGTGTGCCACCATCCACTCGCTACCATGCTCTGTCCCTTCAGGGCCAGTTTCCCCTGCCATTGCCGTTAGAACACCCCTCTCTGCAGCGGGCAGACAGCCGGCCAGGCGCTGGGGAGAGGAGCCACTGTGCTGAGTGTTTCCTCTTGTCCCTAGAGCTCCCTGGACCGGCACATGCATGGGTCACGGAGTGCTGGCCGGGCACGCTGCAGGCCGGGAATCCCAGCAGTTCCCGCAGCAGCCTGGCTCGGGCTGCCCGGCTCCCACAGCACCGCACTGACAGGTGTGTGTGGGGGGGTGCCACTTACACAGCCCCTCAGCCCCCCTTTTCCACACAGGCAGAGCACTGAACCCAGGTCTCTGGCTAAAGGCCTAACCACTGCCCCGCCCTCCCTCTCCACCCCCCTCTGCCCTCTTGTCATGCCCCTCCCTCCCTTTCCCCTGTTCTCTTGCTCCTATTTACTCGACCCCTCCTTCCTTTCCTCCTTGCTCCCCGGTGATCCCAAAATAAAGACATGCTGTGGCCGCAGCAGAGCCTCCAGGCCCGATAGGAGTGGGTGCCAATCGCAGCAACCCTGGACTGCAGCACAAGCTGTTACGACTCCAGCCAAAAGGAGAAATTCCGTTGGCCAGCAGCAGTAGCAGGTTGTTAGCCGCTAGGGAGTCAGCCACGAGGGAAGGAGATGAGATGCCTTTTGCCAGTTGACAGCGATTAACACACTATATCATAGCAGGCCAGTTCTTCAGCTGATATTAATTGGTCTAACTATTGACTTCAGAGGAGCTGGGCCTCTTTCCACCAGCTGAGGATCTGGCCCAGTAGAAATAAGAAGGAACTGCACTCTGATAAACGACTCAAAGGCTACGTTCCAGATGCACAGCAAGGTCTGGGAAAGGTTAGGGTGCTTAGAACACACATTACCTGGGCCATGGGGCTCATCTGTTCAACTCCACATCCCAAGGAGTACTGGGAGAGACATTTCTGTGCCTCTCCAGCCTGTCGGACCCTTGGCTTTCGCACTCCTCGGCTTTTAAGCCTCAGCAGTCAGCTGCCCATCTCCAATGACTGCCCTGCCTAGAGGAGAACAACCTACCCCTGATGCCAGCCTCTGGAATTCCCTCCTTCGGCTCACATGGGAGAGCTTCGGGGCTGAAGGCTCCATGTTCAAACCCAGCGGATGAGCTGGAGGCGCTGAGCCACCAGACTGTCCTAGCCGAGTGGTTGGTTCATGGACAGAATGGGGCATTTTTTTCTGATGCCAGTAACGTGGTACCTAAAGTCGCCTGGTTTGGGGAAGCAACAGGCAAACCAGCACCAATGAATATGGCGAACATTTTCTCAAACACGTTGCCTCTAAAATGCCGGGCATAAACCACGTCCCCCATGCCTGAGGGTTTCCAGTGTCTTTCAGTGTCACACGGGCTCTGATCTTAGCTGAGGCCTTGAAGCATTACCATAATGAACCCAATAAATAACCTGAATTGTTGACCTCAGTTTGGGACAGCCACAGGGTAGCTGGGAGCAAAATTGGGCACGTCAACCCTATCCCTTCATTCGTGTGGTCAGTTTACCTTTGTTTCCTCAGCAATGCCCTCACTTAACGCCCAGGCCTGACTGCAACCAATGACCTAGCAGTGACAGGCCGACACTTTCCAAAAAGATCCAGATGCTGGGTGCCCACCTCGACACGCCCAGGCCTGATTTTCGGGGGCTAATGGGCCCACAGACCCCACTGGCTTCACCTGGAGTGGGGAGTGTTCTGAGTTTGGAGATGGGCACCTCTAAAGGGAGGGTCCACAAATCAAAGGGTCCCAGTGCAATTCACAGGCCTCTGAATCATCCAGTCCACCAGCCCTGGGTTCTAGTCCTGACATGTGACCTTAGGCAAGACCCCTCCCATCTCAGTGCCTCTGCTTTTCTTCCCGTGTCTTATCAGCTTAGACCGAAAGCTCTTTGGGACACGGACTGTCCCGTGTAATGTGTTTGTGCAGGGCCTAGCACAATACTGCACTGATCTCCTGTGTGGCCCAGGTCCAGGCAGCACAAAGGGGATGGAAAGCCACCCGAGCCCTGTTTTGATCCAAGCACGGGAGGGGAGGGCCTGGGTGGTGCTTGTGTGCATTGATGGTGGGGATTCCCTAGGCTCGGCCTGTCTCCTCCCTCGGCCTGGGAGCTTTTCCCATCAGGTTCTGCATCCCCAGGGCCTGCGTTGCATTGAATGCCCCGTCTCCCCCTGACTTGGCAAGGAGTCCTCTGAGGATAGACATGGAACGGCACGGAGCCAAGCCCAGGGGTCTCCTCCCGGTGGAGACGCCTCTTCGGAGCATACACGTTGGCCAGCACGTCCCGAGCCACAGCACGGCGCCAGTGTCAGCCAGGATGGACCCTGGACCCAACAAAAGGTCCTGGTGATGTCAAGGAACTATGACGTGATTGGAATAACAGAGACTTGGTGGGATAACTCACATGACTGGAGTACAGTCATGGATGGTTATAAACTGTTCAGGAAGGACAGGCAGGGCAGAAAAGGTGGGGGAGTAGCACTGTATGTAAGGGAGCAGTATGACTGCTCAGAGCTCCGGTACGAAACTGCAGAAAAACCTGAGTGTCTCTGGATTAAGTTTAGAAGTGTGAGCAACAAGAGTGATGTAGTGGTGGGAGTCTGCTATAGACCACCGGACCAGGGGGATGAGGTGGATGAGGCTTTCTTCCGGCAACTCACGGAAGCTACTAGATCGCATGCCCTGATTCTCATGGGTGACTTTAATTTTCCTGATATCTGCTGGGAGAGCAATACAGCGGTGCATAGACAATCCAGGAAGTTTTTGGAAAGCGTAGGGGACAATTTCCTGGCGCAAGTGCTAGGGGAGCCAACTAGGGGGGGCGCTTTTCTTGACCTGCTGCTCACAAACCGGGTAGAATTAGTGGGGGAAGCAAAAGTGGATGGGAATCTGGGAGGCAGTGACCATGAGTTGGTTGAGTTCAGGATCCTGACGCAGGGAAGAAAGGTAAGCAGCAGGATACGGACCCTGGACTTCAGGAAAGCAGACTTCGACTCCCTCAGGGAACGGATGGGTAGGATCCCCTGGGGGACTATCATGAAGGGGAAGGGAGTCCAGGAGAGCTGGCTGTATTTCAAGGAATCCCTGTTGAGGTTACAGGGACAAACCATCCCGATGAGTCGAAAGAATAGTAAACATGGCAAGCGACCAGCTTGGCTTAATGGTGAAATCCTAGCGGATCTTAAACATAAAAAAGAAGCTTACAAGAAGTGGAAGGTTGGACATATGACCAGGGAAGAGTATAAAAATATTGCTCGGGCATGTAGGAAAGATATAAGGAGGGCCAAATCGCACCTGGAGCTGCAGCTAGCAAGAGATGTCAAGAGTAACAAGAAGGGTTTCTTCAGGTATGTTGGCAACAAGAAGAAAGCCAAGGAAAGTGTGGGCCCCTTACTGAATGAGGGAGGCAACCTAGTGACAGAGGATGTGGAAAAAGCTAATGTACTCAATGCTTTTTTTGCCTCTGTTTTCACTAACAAGGTCAGCTCCCAGACTGCTGCGCTGGGCATCACAGAATGGGGAAGAGATGGCCAGCCCTCTGTGGAGATAGAGGTGGTTAGGGACTATTTAGAAAAGCTGGACGTGCACAAGTCCATGGGGCCGGACGAGTTACATCCGAGAGTGCTGAAGGAATTGGCGGCTGTGATTGCAGAGCCCTTGGCCATTATCTTTGAAAACTCGTGGCGAACGGGGGAAGTCCCGGATGACTGGAAAAAGGCTAATGTAGTGCCAATCTTTAAAAAAGGGAAGAAGGAGGATCCTGGGAACTACAGGCCAGTCAGCCTCACCTCAGTCACTGGAAAAATCATGGAGCAGGTCCTCAAAGAATCAATCCTGAAGCACTTACATGAGAGGAAAGTGATCAGGAACAGTCAGCATGGATTCACCAAGGGAAGGTCATGCCTGACTAATCTAATCGCCTTTTATGATGAGATTACTGGTTCTGTGGATGAAGGGAAAGCAGTGGATGTATTGTTTCTTGACTTTAGCAAAGCTTTTGACACGGTCTCCCACAGTATTCTTGTCAGCAAGTTAAGGAAGTATGGGCTAGATGAATGCACTATAAGGTGGGTAGAAAGCTGGCTAGATTGTCGGGCTCAACGGGTAGTGATCAATGGCTCCATGTCTAGTTGGCAGCCGGTGTCAAGTGGAGTGCCCCAAGGGTCGGTCCTGGGGCCGGTTTTGTTCAATATCTTCATAAATGATCTGGAGGATGGTGTGGATTGCACTCTCAGCAAATTTGCAGATGATACTAAACTGGGAGGAGTGGTAGATACGCTGGAGGGGAGGGATAGGATACAGAAGGACCTAGACAAATTGGAGGATTGGGCCAAAAGAAATCTGATGAGGTTCAATAAGGATAAGTGCAGGGTCCTGCACTTAGGATGGAAGAATCCCATGCACCGCTACAGACTAGGGACCGAATGGCTCGGCAGCAGTTCTGCGGAAAAGGACCTAGGGGTGACAGTGGACGAGAAGCTGGATATGAGTCAACAGTGTGCCCTTGTTGCCAAGAAGGCCAATGGCATTTTGGGATGTATAAGTAGGGGCATAGCCAGCAGATCGAGGGATGTGATCGTTCCCCTCTATTCGACACTGGTGAGGCCTCATCTGGAGTACTGTGTCCAGTTTTGGGCCCCACACTACAAGAAGGATGTGGATAAATTGGAGAGAGTCCAGCGAAGGGCAACAAAAATGATTAGGGGTCTAGAGCACATGACTTATGAAGAGAGGCTGAGGGAGCTGGGATTGTTTAGTCTGCAGAAGAGAAGAATGAGGGGGGATTTGATAGCTACTTTCAACTACCTGAAAGGGGGTTCCAAAGAGGATGGCTCTAGACTGTTCTCAATGGTAGCAGATGACAGAACGAGGAGTAATGGTCTCAAGTTGCAATGGGGGAGGTTTAGATTGGATATTAGGAAAAACTTTTTCACTAAGAGGGTGGTGAAACACTGGAATGCGTTACCTAGGGAGGTGGTAGAATCTCCTTCCTTAGAGGTTTTTAAGGTCAGGCTTGACAAAGCCCTGGCTGGGATGATTTAACTGGGAATTGGTCCTGCTTCGAGCAGGGGGTTGGACTAGATGACCTTCTGGGGTCCCTTCCAACCCTGATATTCTATGATTCTATGATTCTATGAAAAGCCTGGGGTAGGGCTGGACTAGAGCGAGGGTTGCCAACTTCCTAATTGCACAAAACCAACCGACCCTGTCCCACCCCTTCCCCAAGGCCCCGCCCCCACTCTCTCCATCCCCCCTCCCTCCGTTGTTCGCTCTCCCCCACCCTCACTCACTTTCACCAGCCTGGGGCAGGGGGTTGGGGTGCAAGAGGAGGATGAGGGCTCTGGACTGGGGGTGCAGGCTCTGGGGTGGGGGTGGGGATGAGGGTTTGGGCTGAAGGGGGGAGCTCCGGGCTGGAGCAGGGGGTTGGGGTGAGGGCTCTGGGCTGGGGCAGGGGGTTGGGGTACAGGAGGAGGGTGAGGGCTCTGGACTGGGGGTTCAGGCTCAGGGATGGGGCCAGGGATGAGGGGTTTGGGTTGAAGGAGGGGGCTCCGGGCTGGGCCAGGGGGTTGGGGTGTGGGAGAGGGTTCAGAGTGCGGGGTCCTGGTGGCGTTTACCACGGCTCCTGGGAAGCGGCCGCCAGGTCCCTGCAGCCCCTAGACACATGGGCGGCCAGGAAGGCTCCGCACGCTGCCCTCGCACCTGCAGGTGCCGCCCCTGCAGCTCCCATTGGTTGCGGTTCCTGGCCAATAGGAGCTGAGGAGCTGGCCCTCGGGGCAGGGGCAGCACGTGGAGCCTCCCTGGTGGCTCATGTGTCTAGGGGCTGCAGAGACCTGGTGGCCGCTTCCGGGAGCCACACAGAGCCAGGGCCGGCAGGGAGCCTGCCTTAGCCCTGGGTTCCCACCCGACTTTTAAGGGCCCGGGTGGTGGTGCTGACCGGAGCCACCAGGGTCCCTTTTCGATCTGGCCTTCTGGTCGAAAACCGGACACGAGGCAACCCTAACTAGAGCCCAGGACACACCAAGTATCAGGGGCCATGGTAAGTATCGGGAAAGGAACATGCATCTCTTCACCTGCGGGGGGCTCGGTACTGTCCTTGTGCACCCAGGGCCCTATGGGAGCAGGCCTGCGAAGGGGACCTCCAGGCAAGGGCTAGTCGGGGAGCCCCAGCTCAGGTGGGAGAAGAGGGACCGGGATGGAGCAGCTATGCACAGCACAAGCATTGCTGATGCACAAAGCAAGAGGGCTCTGGGAAACCCTGGGGTCAGACGGAGCTCCGGGCCGGTCACCACACCCCGGTCAGTGACTGTCTCTGCACATTACACAGCGCTGGGTCTGGCCGGTACATGGCTGGGAAACCTGCAGGAAGTGGGTTTGGCGAGGTAAGTAGCTAACCCCCCGTGTGGTGCTAGGGGGAGCTCCCCTTTCGGTGGCCTGCCTGTGGTCTGTAACGATCCTGTGGCCCTTTGCCCCAAAGCCAGGGCTGTAGGCTGCGCAGCCCAGCCAAATTCCAACTCAGGGAACTGGACTTTGCCTCTCTGACTTCTTCTGCAGTTTCAGCTGGATGTGGATCATTCCCACTTCCTCTCCAGAGCAGAAGGGTGGCTCTTCTGGGCACAGAGCCAGCTTTACTGTTCCAACCCCGAGCTTGCTATGTTGTAAAAACAAGTGAGGGATCCCGGTGCATAAGGTCTAAAGTGCTTTCGGATGGAGAGTGCTGTGGAGACATAACACAGGGCATTCCAAGGCCGTTCCCAACTTCATGGCACTACCATCTGAGCTGCAGGAAAACCTCGGCTAGCAGTATGGGGTGTAGGACACATTCTGCAGCAGTTCTAGTTCCACCCAGCAGGGGGAAGCCGTATACCGAGGAGAGCATTTTGAAGAGTCTGCAGCCACAGGGCCGTTTCCATTGGTTGCAGGTTCACACCCACCATTGGTCAACTTGGTCTGTAGTTTAGGAGGCTCTTGGATTCCGCACTGAGCTCTCCCCTCGCAGCATCCATGAGTAAAGCTTTCTACCATCTCCGGTTGCTGGGAGACTCCATTCCACTGAGGCAAACGATGACCCAGCTTCCGCTGTTCACACCTTCCTCACCTTGTGGCTGGACTCCAGCACCGTGATCTACCTGGGCAGCATACCCTGGAAATGCCAACTAATACAGAATGGTGCAGCACATCTCCTCAGCAACCCATTCTCGGCTCCCAGAACTGGCTTCCCAGAGAATATCGGGGAAAGTCCCAGTCCTCGGTCCTTACCTGCAACATGCTTCATCGCCTGGGCCCAGGGGAGCTAGTTCAGTGGCTTTCCAGACTACTGATTTGTCTTGTGTACCCCAAGTTTCACCTCGCTTAAAAACGACTTGCTTACAAGGTCAGACATAAAAATCACCAAGTGTCCCAGCCCACTGTGACTGAAAACTTGCCGACTTTCTCATTTTTACCATATAATTATAAAATAAATCACTTGGAATATAAATCTTGTACTTACAGGTCAGTGTATCCTATATAGAGCAGGATAAACAAGTCATTGTCTGTGTGAACTTTTCGTGTTCCCTGACTTGGCTAGTCAGGACAAGGGTGTCAGGGTGGGGAACATCCCACTGAATGCATGAACCCTGCTTGGAAAAGGGCAACTGTTTTTTATAGGAGGGGTGGGTTTTTTTGTTTTGTTTTGTTTTCATTGAAATTTCCAGTGAAAATTTCAGAACCCAAAATTTACAGAAATCTATTAAAATATTTGGTTTTGAATATACATTTTGTACCGTTGTACTGACCATTTTTACCAGAAAATAAAATCATTTTGTTTTTTCCATTGAAAAACTAGAAAAGTTAATCAGCAATAATTGTCTTTGAAAAATTTTTCCAATGAAAAGCCGGGTTTTTTTTGGTTGAAAATTCTGTTTGGACAGAAATATTTCGACAAGCTCTAAATAGCACCTTTTCCACGGAGGAAAAACCTCCCCATTTCCCTCCCTGCAAAAAAGGAGGAATTTCAACGAGCCAGGGACCGGCCATTATCCTCCTTCCATGGGACCCGTGTTGCGGGAGCATAGGAACAAATCGTGTTCATGATGCAGGAGCAGGATGGGAATCTGGCTCGCTCTCCCCGAGCGGGGTGGGCTCTGCAGGGCTAATGCGAGGTGCAGTAAGGAGAGGACTTATTTTTGCCACTCAAGTCAGTGGATCTGACTTTGCTCCAACCAGGGAGCTGGTCCACTGGGTAAGAAGGGTGTAACGAGGCTGGTTCTGGCGGGACCCAACGGAGAGGTGCCAATTCAGGACAAACTGCTTCGAGCAGGGCAGTTACAGCCCAAGGCTGGGGTTTCTGTGCACCCCAAGGCAAACCAAACCAGCCAGACAGAGAGGACTTCGGTCTCACCGCACTGGCTAACCACAAGTCACACAAGCAATTCCCTTAGACACCCCAGTTTCCCAGTTTCACCACCAGTGCCCCTTGTTATGGGGACAGATGGTTATGAAAACCAAATACCCCAGTAAAGGAAAAAGGTTCTCTTGATCCCAAAGGACCAAGCCCCAAACCCAGGTCAATATACAAATCAGATCTTACCCACAAATCACTCTGTTTCCAATCCTTTCGAATCTAAAATCTAAAGGTTTATTCATAAAAGGAAAAAGATAGAGACGAGAGCTAGAATGGGTTAAATGGAATCAATGACATGCAGTCATGGCAAAGTTCTTGGTTCAGGCTTGCAGCAGTGATGGAATGAACTGCAGGTTCAAATCCCGTCTCTGGAGAACATCCCCAGCTGGGATGGGTCATTCAGTCCTTGGGTCAAAGCTTCCATGTAGCAAAGTCTCTCCAGAGGTCGGAAGCAGGATTGAAGACCAGATGGAGGAGCTGCCGCAGCTTTTTATAGTCTCTTGCCATGTGGCCTTTCTTTCTTTGTCCCAAAGACAAGGTGCCCATCCCGTGGCCTGGAAACACCTCAGAGTTCTGTCCATAGGCAGGTCCCTGCACACCTGGCTGAGTCCCCAGGCGTGTCTCCCTTCTCTCCATGGGTCAGTTGTGTCGCTGATGGTCCTTAACGGGCCACCCAGCAGGCTAGGCAGAGCTGATGCCAACTTGTCTGGGGTGTCACCCAGAATCACAGCACAAGTTTGAACTACAGACAGTGTAGAGCCAATGTTCATAACTTCAACTACAAAAATGATACCCACATACAGACAGCATCATCATAACCAGCAAATCATAACCTTGTCTTAGACACCTCATTTGATCCCCTTTATACAAGATTTGGTGCCACTATAGGACCTTGGTTGCAACAATGATCTATATGGTCCCAGTTCAAGTCAATAACGTCACAAAGGGGCCATTGTTACAGTCAGGAGAGTGCACGTCAGGAGACTAGAGCAGCACGAAGCAGGAGAGCAGAGCCCCGTGGAGTGGGACTCCTTCTTCTTCGTATGGCTGATGGAAATGTAGAGAGCTAACTATAGTTTTACATTCAGATGATTAAGCCAGATAATTGCTTCTGGAGTAGAAGAGTGTGTCGCCGTGAATCAGGCACTGAGTTGTTCCATGTTGCATGGTCTGTTCTGGCCGGCCACAGCTGCACGCTGCAGAGTCTTTAATTTTCCATTTGTGCGGCAAGTATCTGCATCTGTCCGGTTTGTGCGGCTGCGCTTTAGGGCCGCCCATGAGCTTTGTGGGAGATTGAAGCCAGGGATCTTCTGCATTGAGTCTTTCACGAGAGGTTTATTTGTGACTCCATGTGAACGCCATTGGGTCTCCACGCTGCCTCAGGGTTGACGTTGTCTTGCTGAAGGTTAAACGCATGGGTCCGAGAGGGCTCACGTGACGTCGCGCGTGCTGAGGGACGGTGTTAAGGGGAAGATGTTTGTTTCCCAGGATGCTCTGGAATTCCCGAGGGGTTGCAGCATCATGGCGAATGGATGAGGGAGCAACGTGCGACTCCTGAACGAAGTGTGTCAGTTACAGCCTCAGCCCCGGAGCTAGCGCCTCTCCTCCGAAAGCCGTGATCTGCGAGACGATAAGGCCCCGGCGTGGAGGCCACGTGGATGGCCGGTCTCTGGTGAGCAGGGCATTAGGTTCCCTTCTCTTTAGCCATGAGAGGCTAACCTGTGTGGAATCAGGATCGTGTTCCTTGAGAGAATCAGGGCCTGCAGGACTGCTTGTCTCCAGTGCAGGAATATGAATACAATTGCTGCCTTCGGCACCGGGGGATAATTCCAGTGATTAGATCAGGGCCCCGCCTGATGGGCCTTGACACCCAGCCCACAAGCCAGCCAGGCAGATCAGATGCAGGCCACACACGGTGTGCAAGGAGGTGTGTCTGCCCCGTGACCGTGTGGGCCAGCCCCGGAGGGAGCTCTGCTGGCTCGTCCAGGCCGTTCCCTCATGTGGGCAATGACTCCATCACCAAAACATTGCACCAGTTCTGTGCAACTGCTTGGTGCGTCTCAGATCGCGTCAGTGCAGGGGCAGGACGCAGCCCACAGGACCTGCCCTCACCCCAGCATGCAGAACCTGCGCTGGCTCAAACACCAGCGTGCAAAGGGCTCGAGCTCCCAGCCTTGCAACAGGAAGGTGGTTGCAATGGAGGAGCAGTAAGGAGCCAGGAACCCTTAGCAGCTAGTGACCCTAACTCAGCAGCAGCTGCCTCAGGACCATGCTGCACTGGTGGAAACGCAGTCTCCCTCCAAACCAATGACGTGGCTCCGGATTTACACCACGGTCAAGGACAGCAGCATTTGGCCCAGGGAGCAGGTCCACTGAGTGGGGAGGAGCCAGTGGTGCTAACTGCGCACTGCCCTTGACTGTGGTACCCGCTGATCGCCACAGACGTTGATCACAAGCTCTGTGGGGCAGGGAGCATCTGGTCATTGTAAGGGAGGAAGCATCTGGCCCCCTGGGGCCCTGCCCCCTGCCCGGGGCTGGCCAGTGCTCCCACAGTAATAAGAGTCACAACAGAAACCCTCCCCTCTGGCCTCGGACAAATGCCATCTCGCCCCGCTCGCCCATTCAGAAGGCTGCTGCTAAGATCACTTCCCAGCCGGGCACTGTGACCACGTCCCCTCTCTTCGCATCCCTCCACTGGCTCACCTGCTCTGTCGCCGCTCATCTTCACTTTCGAGGGCCTTCCCGTTCGACCCCCACCCGACCTATCGTCTCTCCTATGCTAGTGAGAGACCAGCTCCCACCCTGGATCAGCCCAGGGCCCCGGCCTCAACCACCTGCTTGTTCCATTTTCAAACAGCCCCTTTGTGCTTTTCCCACACTGCCCCTCGCACTTGGGGGATGCTCCCTGTCAGCATCCGCAGAGCCCCTTCTCCTCCTCCCAATCCCTTCTCAGAACTCGCCTTCGCGGCGAGGCTGACAAAACTCTTGACAGCATTTAGGGTGCTGGAGTGCAGAGACCACAGCCGATCACCCACCTTATCTCCTCGTTTCCTTGTCCTCCCCCATCTGTCTGTATCCGCCCATTGCCTCTTGCCTTATAGTTCGATTGAGAGCTGTCTGGGGCAGGAACTGTCTCTGCTCTGTGTCTGTGCAGCACCTGGCACAATGGGGCCTTGTCTGTGACTGGGGCTCCTTGGATGCTATGGCAATACAAGTAATTCGTTTTTCTCTAACTCAGGGTTCCCGTTCCAGGGTTCACTTTGAAAGAGCCCTTAAAACTAGGCTCTTCAGGAAAGGAACTCGTCTGCTCAATCCATGGGCAACATAAAGCAGTTCATTCCAGTTTCCCTTCCTGCTCTGTTCCCTCACCCGGTCCAGCTGCAGCTTTGTCTGCCAAGCCGCCAACAAAGCCTTCGCCACCCGCAGTTATTAGATAAGTGCCATCCCCCGGCTGGGGACCACAATTAAACTTCATTTCAAAGCACTAATCTGAGGCTGCCGCCACCACCGCTGCTGGCAGTGGCTCCATTGTTCTCCAGCTCCTGTCAAAAGCTTGAAAGACTTTTGATAGAGACGTGGCTCCTATTCATTCCCGGCGCCCTGGGGCTGGGTCCAGACAAAGTGCCAAGGGGGGGAAGAACAGCTGCTGGAAGCTAGTGCCTTGTGCAGCTCTCCATTACAGGGGCACACATGCACGCACAGCCTAGGGGGACTGGAGATAGGAACAGATTTTATTCTGTGGGGTCCAGATCTAACATGGTTGACTTGAATTTTCACCCCAATCTCAGATAGAGCTCATAGAAGTTACCACACTGGGTCAGACTTGCCATCTGACCAGATGCTTCAGAGGAAGGTGCAAGAAACTCAGCAGTAGGCAGATGTGGGATAACCTGCCCTAGGGAAATTTCCCTCCTGACCCCTGATAACTGAAGGCTAGTTCATGACCTGGAGCATGAGGGTTTATATTGATACCTGCCAAAACATCTGAACATCAAAACACCAGAAGGGATGAGAGACTAGGCACTGAGTCTTGAACCGGTTAAAATATCCTGGCAGGGGTGAGTCACGACACATTTATAGAGTTGTAGTTCTTGGAGATTTGGGGAAAACGTATATATGCCCTTTCCATGTAGGCTATCCTGTCTTAGACATAGTGGGGTTCCCTACCTATGAGCTCCTGTTTGTTGGGACGGGCCGCTTGGCCTGAGGCTGATCCTATAGGGTGAGCAGTCTTGGCAAGGAGCTGTGCCCAGGAAATTATGAGGCTTGAGGATGCAGGAGGTTTCAAGGTTCAGATCCACTAGGTCAGTGAAACATTTCCTTTTTCCAGACAGGTTTGTGGGCTTTGCTATTTTTGACTCCCAGGTTATAGGATATTATGAAATTGAAGCGTGAAAAGAACAGGACCCACCAAAGTTGTCACAGGTTAAGGGCCTTGGTTCTTATGGTCTGTAAAACCTGGATGGGGTACCAGGACATTCTAGACAGTGGCACCACTCTTCAAAGGGGATTTTAATTGCCAGGAGTTCCTTGTCCAAAATCCCATAGTTCTGCTCTGTGGGTGTGAGTTTCCTGGAGTAAAAGTCACATGGATGTAACAACTGTTGGGGACCTTGTCTCTGAGAAAGCACCGCTCCGATCCCACGTTGGAAACATCTGCTTCAACGATGAAGGCCTGTGAAGTGTCTGGATGAACCAGAATAGAAGCAGTGGTGAATGTGAATTTTAGCTGCTTGAAGGCCTGTTGGACCTCAGGGGACCAGAGCAGGACAGTGAGGGGGGAGCAACAGGTATTGACCCTGCATTGCATAAGAGAAATTGAAGATTTCCTGGACAGACGTCAGGATATGCTTCTACGGGCACAGCGTTCTGAAGATTCAGAGCAGGCTGCGCAGCGGGGACAGGAGGACGGTGAAGAAATTTGGCAGCATGTGACCTCCAGAAGAAGAAAGGGGAGCGTCCATGTACCAGCAACGCAGATACAAGTGAGGAACCGTTTTCATGTTCTCTCCACAGGTACTAATGCGGAGAGTGGACTAGATGATCCATCTGAGGGCAGGGAACAGAAGGAGACTCCACCGATTGGAAGGCATGAGATGCACTGTCCTAGGGATGGGGGTTCCACGACCACCGCTCCCAAGAGAAGGAGGCGGGTGGTGGTGGTCGGGGACTCTCTCCTCAGGGGGACTGAGTCATCTCTCTGCCGCCCCAACCGGGAAAACCGAGAAGTCTGCTGCTTGCCAGGAGCTAGGATTCACGATGTGACGGAGAGACTGCCGAGACTCATCAAGCCCTCAGATCACTATCCCTTCCTGCTTCTCCACGTGGGCACCAATGATACTGCCAAGAATGACCTTGAGCGGATCACTGCAGACTACGTGGCTCTGGGAAGAAGGATAAAGGAGTTTGAGGCACAAGTGGTGTTCTCGTCCATCCTCCCCGTGGAAGGAAAAGGCTTGGGTAGAGACCGTCGAATCGTGGAAGTCAACGAATGGCTACGCAGGTGGTGTCGGAGAGAAGGCTTTGGATTTTTTGACCATGGGATGGTGTTCCAAGAAGGAATGCTAGGCAGAGACGGGCTCCACCTAACGAAGAGAGGGAAGAGCATCTTCCCAAGCAGGCTGGCTAACCTAGTGAGGAGCGCTTTAAACTAGGTTCACCGGGGGAAGGAGACCAAAGCCCTGAGGTAAGTGGGGAAGTGGGATACCGGGAGGAAGCACAAGCAGAGCGTGCGAGAGGGGAGAGCTCCTGCCTCATACTGAGAAAGAGGGATGATCAGCGAGTTATCTCAAGTGCCTATACACAAATGCACGAAGCCTGGGAAACAAGCAGGGAGAACTGGAAGTCCTGGCACAGTCAAGGAATTAGGATGTGATTGGAATAACAGAGACTTGGTGGGATAACTCACATGACTGGAGCACTGTCATGGATGGATATAAACTGTTCAGGAAGGACAGGCAGGACAGAAAAGGTGGGGGAGTTGCACTGTATGTAAGGGAGCAGTACGACTGCTCAGAGCTCAAGTATGAAACTGCAGAAAAATTAAGTTTAGAAGTGTAAGCAGAGTCAGGATGGGCTCCACCCTGACATCTGGTGGTGAGGTGTGGCAAGTAGTGGAAAAGAACTTCAGGGGCTGATCTCAATTTGCATAGGCACACCCACCCCGCCTAGAATGAGGCCATAACTGCCCAAATGGTCACTTTGGCTGTTGTGGGATCCCCAGTGTCTTTGTTATTGGGGCGGGAAGAGTAAATTGTTATTACCCTGATTATGGGAACTGTGCTTGGAACTGTACTTGGCCTTTTGTTATGATGGAGGGACTCACCATCAACTGAGTAGCACTCGCTAGGCAAGGGACATGGGTTCCAAAACTCTGTGAAGGGAGAGAGACTTGAGACAGGTATTAGTACCTGGTGGTGTGGGCCCCTTTGTGAGGGCCTGAAGCACCAATTGCACCTCTGTCTCTCTCCACTGTGGAATGTCAGAGCTAATTTTGGGTCTATTAAGAGTCTTGCTACAGGTACTGTGCTGAATTCACTTTGGCCTTACAGTGCACCAGCACTAAGGCCCCCACTACTATGAGCTGAAATCACTGAGCACTGTGTCAAGTAGTGGGGAGCCGGAAGATCTAGAGTGCAGTGGTGCTGTTCGTGAGACAGCGAGCTGTGCAGAGCGGAGCCGTTCGTGAGACGGCGAGCTGAGCCGAGCTGTTCGTGAGACGGCGAGCTGTGCAGAGTGGAGCCGTTCGTGAGACAGCGTAGCAGAGCAGAGCCCTGTGGGGCAGTCAGCTTCAGGACACGTAAGGTACCCCTTACCTCTTTCCCCCACACACAGGCACATTTTAGCCAGACTGGGGAGTAACACTCTGCAGATGAACTTTTGAACTCTGGGGCTGGACTTTTTGGATTTTGGGTGATTTGAGGATTGCTGGACTCAAGAGACATTTGGGTTCTGGGACTCAAGAACCCGAGGGAAAGGATGTGGCCCAATTTTCTGGGGTGGGTCTTTGCTCATGGTTTGGTTAATGAACACTAGTTGTGGTGTTTTCCCAAGTTAATGCTGATGTCGTTTACCTCATGTTATTAAAGATTCTCTACTACACCGAGATCCGTGCTTGCGAGAGGGGAAGTATTGCCTCTTTGAGGCGCCCAGGGGGTGTGTAAGATTTTCCCAGGTCACTGGGTGGGGGCTCGAGCCAGTTTTGTATTTGCTTCGATGAGAGGGAACCCCTGTGTACTGAACCCGGCCCTTGCTGCTATCAACTTGGCCTGGCAGAAGGGTTACAGAAGCGTGAGCAACAAGGGTGATGTCATGGTGGGAGTCTGCTATAGACCACCGGACCAGGGGGATGAGGTGGACAAGGCTTTCTTCCGGCAACTCACGGAAGTTACTAGATCGCAGGCCCTGGTTCTCATGGGAGACTTCAATCTCCCTGATATCTGTTGGGAGAGCAATACAGCGGTGCACAGACAATCCAGGAAGTTTTTGGAAAGTGTAGGGGGCAATTTCCTGGTGCAAGTGCTGGAGGAACCATCTAGGGGCAGAGCTCTTCTTGACCTGCTGCTCACAAACCGGGAAGAATTAGTAGGGGAAGCAAAAGTGGGTGGGAACCTGGGAGGCAGTGACCATGAGATGGTCGAGTTCAGGATCCTGACACAAGGAAGAAAGGAGAGCAGCAGAATACAGACCCTGGACTTCAGAAAAGCAGACTTTGACTCCCTTAGGGAACTGATGGGCAGGATCCCCTGGGAGAATAACATGACGGGGAAAGGAGTCCAGGAGCGCTGGCTGTATTTTAAAGAATCCTTATTGAGGTTACAGGGACAAACCATCCCGATGTGTAGAAAGAATAGTAAATATGGCAGGCGACCAGCTTGGCTTAACAGTGAAATCCTTGCTGATCTTAAACACACAAAAGAAGCTTACAAGAAGTGGAAGATTGGACAAATGACCAGGGAGGAGTATAAAAATATTGTTCGGGCATGCAGGAGTGAAATCAGGAAGGCCAAATCACACCTGGAGTTGCAGCTAGCAAGAGATGTTCAGAGTAACAAGAAGGGTTTCTTCAGGTATGTTAGCAACAAGAAGAAAGTCAAGGAAAGTGTGGGCCCCTTACTGAATGAGGGAGGCAACCTGGTGACATCTGATGAAGTGAGCTGTAGCTCATGAAAGCTTATGCTCAAATAAATTGGTTAGTCTCTAAGATGCCACTAGTCCTCCTTTTCTTTTAACCTAGTGACAGAGGATGTGGAAAAAGCTAACGTACTCAATGCTTTTTTTGGCTCTGCGTTCATGAACAACGTCAGCTCCCAGAGTACTGCACCGGGCAGCACAGCGTGGGAGGAGGTGACCAGCCCTCTGTGGAGAAAGAAGTGGTTTGGGACTATTTAGAAAAGCTGGAGGAGCACAAGTCCATGGGGCCGGATGCGTTGCATCCAAGACTGCTAAAGGAGTTGGCGGCTGTGATTGCAGAGCCATTGGCCATTATCTTTGAAAACTCATGGCGATCCAGGGAAGTCCCGGACGACTGGAAAAAGGCTAATGTAGTGCCCATCTTTAAAAAAGGGAAGAAGGAGGATCCTGGGAACTACAGGCCAGTCAGCCTCACCTCAGTCCCTGGAAAAATCATGGAGCAGGTCCTCAAGGAATCAATTCTGAAGCACTTAGAGGAGAGGAAAGTGATCAGGAACAGTCAGCATGGATTCACCAAGGGCAAGTCATACCTGACTAATCTAATTGCCTTCTATGATGAGATGACTGGCTCTGTGGATGAGGGGAAAGCAGTGGAAGTGTTATTCCTTGACTTTAGCAAAGCTTTTGACACGGTCTCCCACAGTATTCTTGCCAGCAAGTTAAAGAAGTATGGGCTGGATGAATGGACTATAAGGTGGATAGAAAGCTGGCTAGATTGTCGGGCTCAACGGGTAGTGATCAATGGCTCCATGTCTAGTTGGCAGCCGGTATCAAGTGGAGTGCCCCAAGGGTCGGTCCTGGGGCCGGTTTTGTTCAATATCTTCATAAATGATCTGGAAGATGGTGTGGATTGCACCCTCAGCAAGTTTGCAGATGACACTAAACTGGGAGGAGAGGTAGATACGCTGGAGGGTAGGCATAGGATACAGAGGGCCCTAGACAAATTAGAGGATTGGGCCAAAAGAAATCTGATGAGGTTCAACAAGGACAAGTGCAGAGTCCTGCACTTAGGACAGAAGAAACCCATGCACCGCTACAGACTGGGGACTGAATGACTCGGCAGCAGTTCTGCAGAAAAGGACCTAGGGGTTACAGCGGACGAGAAGCTGGATATGAGTCAACAGTGTGCCCTTGTTGCCAAGAAGGCCAATGGCATTTTGGGATGTATAAGTAGGGGCATTGCCAACAGATCGAGGGATGTGATCGTTCCCCTCTATTTGACACTGGTGAGGCCTCATCTGGAGTACTGTGTCCAGTTTTGGGCCCCACACTACAAGAAGGATGTGGATAAATTGGAGAAAGTCCAGCGAAGGGCAACAAAAATGATTAGGGGTCTGGAACACATGACTTATGCGGAGAGGCTGAGGGAACTGGGGATGTTTAGTCTGTGGAAGAGAAGAATGAGGGTGGATTTGATAGCTGCTTTCAACTACCTGAAAGGGGGTTTCAAAGAGGATGGATCTAGACTGTTCTCAGTGGTAGCAGATGACAGAACAAGGAGTAATGGTCTCAAGTTGCAGTGGGGGAGGTTTAGGTTGGATATTAGGAAACACTATTTCACTAGAAGGGTGGTGAAGTACTGGAATGGGTTACCTAGGGAGGTGGTGGAATCTCCTTCCTTTGAGGTTTTTAAGGTCAGGCTTGACAAAGCCCTGGCTGGGATGATTTAGTTGGAGTTGGTCCTGCTTTGAGCAGGGGGTTGGACTAGATGACCTCCTGAAGTCCCTTCCAACCCTGATATTCTATGATTCTATGATTATTTTAGAAGAATCTGGGGATAAAGTATCAATAAAACAGGAAGCTCTGTAGTTCATGAACATTACATGATGCTGCCCACTCAAGGAGCATCTTCACCTTGCGATGATCCATCTCAATGCTGTTGGGTGATAAGACAAACCTTGGGAATGCTACTGAAGGCTGGTCAAAGACACATTTCTCCAGTTCAGCATGGAGGCCATGTTGATGTAGTCTCTTCATGACGGAACTGTGTTTTCTGAAAAAATAAGCGTGTCATTCCAGTATGCTGCACATTGGTCCAGAATGTCCTGTTGCTAATAGAATGGTGAAATGTGGTGGGTGCGTTCATCGAACCAAAGGGCATCATGAGATACTCAAAGTGACCGTAAGGAGTTTGGAGGGCAGTGTTCCACTCATCCCCAGCTCTCCTATGGACTACGTTGTACACCTCTCAGAGGTCTAACTTTGTGCACACCTGAGCAGCCCCCACCTAGTCCAATAGTTTGGGGACTAGGGGTAGTGGTATCAGTTACTAATAAGGACTTGATTTAGGGCCCAATAGTTCACAAAATGTTGGAGGCTGCCATCTTTTTTGTTTTGACAAAGAAGACTGGCGCCCCAGCGGGCAAGGTGGCCTTGCGAATAAAGCCCTTGGCTAGATTCTCCTGCAGTTAGGAGTGCGGAGCAGCTTGTTTGGGCTCGGACACGGCGTAAATGTAACTGAACTGAATGCTCGCCCCAGGCTGTAACTCTACTGGGCAATCGTACCCCTGTTTGGGGGCAGGGTGTCTGCGTTTTTCTTTTCAGAGTCCTTGGTGTCGTCGTTATATTTGGATGGGAGTCGAGAATCGGGGTCAGTGCTCAGCTCTGTCGGCCCCGGTACCCCAGCTCTACAACCGCTGGGGGGACTACCGCGTGCTCCCCGTTTCCTGGGGTCAAGCTGTGTTGTGGGCAAAGCCCTGCGGGAACACTGACTGTTCCTCATGCCAGTGGATAAGAGGATTGTGAAGGCCAGCCAAGAGATATCCAGGATCAGGGGAAAACGTGGGGAACGGGTTTCACTGAACTGTAGTGTCTCTCCTTGCCCTTGAAGGTTAACCCACGAGGGAATGGTTTTCATGGCCACAGGCCTGGAGGAGAGAAGGGACCTGTCAGTTGTCTCTACTAAGTCTGGAATGGCTTGGACCGCAGGGAAATCGGCCGTCTCTCTGTCGATAAAGTTATCTGCTGTGCCTGAGCGGAGGAGGGTCCATTGCAGCGGGGATGGTCGGGAATGGCCGGGGGATTTGTAACTCAGTCAGTATTAGTAGATGGGACACTGGTTGACGGGAATTGGCTTTTGCACTGGTTCAGACATCAGCTCGGGACTGGGGAACACTTTGTCAGGGTACCCCGGCCAGCTCCCTTCACTGAGCCTGGTCTGGCTTGTTTCCCTGATTCCTCCAGGCTGGCTTCCTTGTGGGACAACCAGAGATGGTGGGACCCAGCTTGCCACAGTAGAAGCACAGGTTAAAGCGTTGCCAGTGCTCTCTTTCTTCAGGGGCGAGTCCCCGGCAAGCTAGGTCTACCGGCATCGGCTCGACTGGTGGAGAGGAATCTGAGAGCGGGCGGTTGTGACATCTCTCTTCTTTCTTACCATCACTCACCTCGCCAATTGTTGATCCAGATGACCTGATCGACCCAGGTGTCCAGATCCTTTGAGGTCTCCACTCGGGCCGGCTCGTCCTTCATCTCATCCCACAAGCCCCATCGGAACTGGGCTTGGAGCCGCAGCTGAACTTACATAGAAGCGTCACAGCAAGGAGGGAGCTGGCCAGGGCCAGACTCAGGAGCAGAAGGCCAGCAGTGACGATGCCCCCCACCCTGCGCCGCCAAGGGACCGATGTCTTGAGAGGATTTCCTGTTGGCCTTTACGGCTGTGCTGAAAGAAATGGGCCCTTCCTGAATGTGTCTGTAAAGGATCAATTGTGCTGGCAGCTGCAGATACAGAGACAACTGGATTCCAGCTGTGTGACTATGGATGATTCAGTAAACTCATTAAACTCACTAAAAAGGGAATCGGGATCTCTAGATGGCTTGATAGCTTCCGAATGTACGAGTGGGGATGTTACCTGGGTACCGATGCATAGAACAATAATTAAGAGCAATGCATGGGGCTTTGATCAGCTCAAACAACAGATTGTAAAGAGAGAGAGCGAAAGACAGAGACAAAAGGATATAAGAACGTAAGAATGGCCATACTGGGTCAGACCAAAGGTCTATCCAGCCCAGTCTCCTGTCTACCGACAGTGGCCAATGCCGGGTGCCCCAGAGGGAGTGAACCTAACAAGTAATGATCAAGTGATCTCTCTCCTGCCATCCATCTCCACCCTCTGACAAACAGAGGCTAAGGACACCATTCCTTACCCACCCTGGCTGATAGCCAGTAATGGACTTAACCTCCATGAATTTATCCAGTTCTCTTTTAAACCCTGTTATAGTCCTAGCCCTCACAACCTCCTCAGGCAAGGAGTTCCACAGGTTCACTGTGCGCTGAGTGAAGAAGAACTTCCTTTTATTTGTTTTAAACCTGCTGCCCATTAATTTCATTTGGTGGCCCCTCGTTCTTCTATTGTGGGAACAAGTCAATAACTTTTCCTCCTTCACTTTCTCCACACCACTCATGATTTTATAGACCTCGATCATCTCCCCCCTTAGTCTCCTCTTTTCCAAGCTGAAAAGTCCTAGCCTCTTAAATCTCTCCTCATATGGGACCCGTTCCAAACCCCTAATCATTTTAAAAAAAGAAAAGGAGGACTTGTGGCACCTTAGAGATGAACCAATTTATTTGAGCATAAGCTTTCGTGAGCTACAGCTCACTTCATCGGATGCATTCAGTGGAAAATATTTTCCACTGAATGCATCCGATGAAAATGCATCCGATGAAGTGAGCTGTAGCTCACGAAAGCTTATGCTCAAATAAATTGGTTAGTCTCTAAGGTGCCACAAGTCCTCCTTTTCTTTTTGCGAATACAGACTAACACGGCTGCTCCTCTGAAACTAATCATTTTAGTTGCCCTTTTCTGAACGTTTTCTAATGCCTAAACACCTAAAAAAGAAAAACTACCTGTTGGAAAAAGAAAAATGTAAATGTAACAATCAGCTTTCTAAAGCCTCGGATATCTCAGATATAGATGGAAAATAAGGGGATGAAAACAGAAGTAAAACAGAAAGCTGCTACGATATAGAAGTAAAAGAATGCAGGGCACAGATAGATTCTCTCACCTATGTAGAAATTATTCAAAGCTTAAAAATAAAAATCACAGCTTAGAAATGTGAGCAACTTAAATGTGTCACTTGCTCATAACCTGCAATTTACAATAGGAAAACTTCAGGATCATAAAACCATTTTAGGAAAGGAGAAGGTTAGCTGCCAAGGCCAAGGTGAGCAAGTTAAAAATATTTATTTGGTCTCTCGTAATAAACTGCTTACAACATAACAAGGGAGTGCAGAATTTCAGAGAGCCCCTGTTTAAAAAGAAAATGCAAAATGAATTGACTTTTAAAAGATTCCACAAAAATCCATCTGAGCCTGTCATTCAGGGGTGCAAAGATTGTGAAGCAGAGCTAGCAGCTAGCATCCCCTGGCAGCCGTAACGTGGGTCATCAGACCTTCAGGTAACTCAAGGCTTTTACACAGTTTAACCTTTTTTAAAACATTAGACACGAGTTAGTAAATGCAAATAGGGACTCAGAGGGCATCAGGACCAAGTTAGCAGGGAGAGACTCTGGATCCCCTTTTCAGTAATAAAGCAAGAGTTAAAAGAGCTGCAGAAGGACAATAAACAGGATGAATAATATATATTATATAGATTCATAGATACTAAGGTCAGAAGGGACCATTATGATCATCTAGTCTGACCTCCTGCACAACGCAGGCCACAGAATCTCACCCACCCACTCCTGCGAAAAACCTCTCGCCTACATCTGAGCGATTGAAGTCCTCAAATCATGGTTTAAAGACAATACCTAGCACAGTATCTAAATACATCGATGTGGCCAATATAATGTTATTGCACATAAAAAGTGGCAGTTAAATGATGCAAGGAATGTGCCTTCCTATGAAACCTGCCGCTCACACAGTAAAGGGAGCAGAAGAAACATACACAAGACATGCTACTTAATTAGAATCCTATAAAGTCTCCAAAGAGGAGTCACAAGGGGTTGTGTTTTCTTTTTATGATGGCTGGGTGCTTTAAACCAAGGAGCCACAGGCAGGATGGGATTTGACCCATTAACCTAGAGGTGAGCCCCTGTACAGGTACACGTCCAGTGGTGTCCTCCGCAGCTCCCCGGAGCCACCCAACCCAGCACTCTCAGGCCCGGAGCACAATTTCGCTGCTGAGATGCTGCAGAAAACTTCTTGTGCTCATTCCATATTTTTCCTTGGAAGTCAAAGGTCATTTGCACTGTTTTTGTAAACCACTCCCTCCTGCCTCCAGCTTTAGGCGATAGTCGGGCAAGGACGGCACAAATCAGCCGTTCTCTCTCTGCGCATCCAGGAGCCTCCTGCATGACGACGGGCTCACGGGAGCGCTGCCTCGCTGGGGAGGAGGAGGAACGCCGTGTCAGCTCTTTTGCTCTAGCCGCCCGTGGCAAGGGACTGGCTGTGAATCTACATGAGGGTAGAGTCAGGCCCAGATCCAAGGAACCGGAGTCCCACGTGCTGCCAGCCAAGTAAGCCCCTAGGGCTGCGTCTGGTCAGCTGTGGTGTAACCCGAGCCAGGCTCCAGAGCTGGAAGCTCCCCACACGCAGGTCCTGCGGAGCAGGGACTGTGGGTGGGCGTTAGACCCCCCAGCCCGGCACGCGCGTTGGCTAGCTGGGGCCCTGCCGTCAGCGCCGCATGTGGCCCCCCTCGCTGCTGCCTTGGAGTCCCTGTTGGACGGGAATGGCACATCCAGCTCCGATGTGCGTGGGATGCAGCTCTCTCATTTGCCAAGGTGGGGCGGTGCCGTGGGTACCCCAACAGCGGCAGAGGCTACAGCGGCTGCTGGGCCTTGGGGTCTCTCTCCCTGCTCCCTGACTGGTGCAAAGCAGGAATCCCACCAGCACCCCACTCTGCCGAGCACAGTTTGCTTCCCAACCCACCCTGGGATCCCCCTCCCAGCTCGGCCCACCCATCTCCTCTCAGAGCACCCGGCTCCTGGGGGGAGCTGCCAGTGCCCCAGCCTCACACCAGGGCTTCAGCCCCCTGGGGGGAGCTCCCAACACCCCCAGTCCTCCCCACTCCCAGAAGGAGGAGGAGCTGCCACTTGCCCCTTCTATCTGGAGCAGCAAGACCCATAGGGGAATGCCAGTGCCCTGCCCTCTCTCCTCCATCCTGGAGCACTGGGAGCTGCCAGGCATCTGAATGCCCTGCCGCAGAGGTGCCACACCCTAACCCCCACCCTGCCCACTATGCACCCTCTTCTCTCAGCCACAGGGTGGGGATGGGAGCCAGGAGCACCCAGCAAATCTCCATGGGCCTGGAGCCCAGACATCACCCTCTGGAGCCTCCGCCCCGGTCCCCTCCCACCGCTGAGTGTCTGCAAGGAGAGCAGGATGGGGTCTTGGGGGAAGCCTGGTTCCATACGCTCCAGCGAGCAGGGACCAAGCGACCCAGAAAGGCTGGGCCCAGAGGGCTCCGCCTGAGGAATAAGTGAGGACTGAGCATTGTGGAGACAGACAGACCCCCCTCCCAGCCCCAGGGGGTGGAGAGCCGCAGGAATGTCCCTGGCTGTGCTCAGCAGCGGAGGAGGCTCTCGGGGGACCGTCTGTCTCAGCTGGAGCTGCCAGGCTGGAGCTAATTCTAATATGCAAGGCCAGAGTTGGTGCACGGGGGAAGGAAACGATTTGCCAGAGCTCAGCACTGGCGGTGGAGACAAGAGACCCGGAGAGAGACAGCGGGGGCTGGGCAGGAGGACAAGGAGCTTGGGAGCTTGCAAGTGGGGGGACTAGACTGAGACGTGAGAGGTTCTGTCCCTGCAGAGCTGCTGGGAGGGAGCCAGGCAGGACACCCCGGGCCCTTCGCTCCCAGCCCTAAGCTCCCTGCAGCCGTCCTGGCCCAATGGGGATGGCAGCAAATCCGCAGGCACCTGGCATGGTCCTGCTGGGGCTGACGGACCTGGGCTCGTTTAGTCTGCGGAAGAGAAGAGTGAGGGGGGATTTGATAGCAGCCTTCAACTACCTGAAGGGAGGTTCGAAAGAGGATGGAGCTCGGCTGGTCTCAGTGGTGGCAGATGACAGAACGAGGAGCAATGGTCTCAACTTGCCGTGGGGGAGGTCTAGGTTGGATATTAGGAAAAACTATTTCACTAGGAGGGTGGTGAAGCCCTGGAATGGGTTCCCTAAGGAGGTGGTGGAATCTCCTTCCTTTGAGGTTTTTAAGGCCTGGCTTGACAAAGCCCTGGCTGGGATGATTTAGTTGGGGTTGGTCCTACTTTGAGCAGGGGGTGGGACTAGATGACCTCCTGACGTCTCTTCCAACCCTGATATTCCATGATCTATGCTGGCAGGAGGCACCATGGCCAGCGTGGGGCTCAGATCCTCCTGCCCCACAGCCCAGGTCCCAGACACTGGAGCTACACCAGAGCATCCAACATGACCTTGCATCGGGACCCTCCTGCTTCAGGGCATGAGCCAAGCGCTGGCTGGGGGTCAGGAAGGGCTGTCTCCTCTGGGCAGCTGATTCCATCTTGCCCTCTAGGAGGCTCTTGTCCCTCAGCTCTGCCTGTTGGATCCTGTCTATCCAAAACTGCCTCACTGAACCCGGTGGACGTGCCTTTCTCTAGAGCAGCTGGGACTGGCAGGGATGCTGGACTGGCATGGGGCTGCCCTGGCCAGGCAGTTCCCATGTGGGGCGGGGGCTCTCTTTTCTGGGAGCTAGTTCCAAACCCCTGTCCTTAGCTGTGGGGCCAGGAACTCTCTTCCAGCCTGGGGAGACAGGAATTCACCCAGAAACCACTCCCGCACCTTGGTCAGTAACAATCAATCCCTCCAGCCCTGCTCCCCAGTCACCGATCAGGGCCCCCTTTCCTCCAGGCCCTGGCTGATTCCCCCAGGGTCCTTGCAGATGGATCTGGTGGGGACAGGCTGGCCTAAGCTCTGCCTCTCAGTCTGCCATGTCCCTGCAGCACTGGCAGCTCCATCTAGCAGACAACAGTGGGCTTAGCCACGTTGCTGATCAGGGCTGATCTTTATACAGTGACAAAACCATGGCATGAACTGTTAAAGTCCAACACACCTTGGCTATGGAGTCAAATTAAGACGTTGCCTTCACAAAGGTAAAAGAAATGATCACAGCAGCTCCAGTTCTCAGGTACTACGATGTGGACAAACCCATGATGCTCAGTTCGATACAAGCAGCTATGGCCTAGGAGGTGTCTTGTCGCAGTAACAGGGCTCAGAGTGGAAGCCAGGTGCATTTTGCTCTCACACTCACGGAAGCAGAAAAATGATCTTGAGAGAGTGAAAAGGAGGCTGGCAAGTGTCTGGGCATGTGATAACTTGTACAGATATCTCTGTGGGCTGGATTTGTTTACACTGATAATGGACCATAAACCACTTGGGACCCCCATCAATGGAAAAGACCTGGATCAAGCACCGCTCAGATGCCAACATCTATTGCTAAGGTTAAGGTTAAGATTTTGTAGCGGGTAGTTTTAGTAAAAGTCACACACAGGTCATGGGCAATAAACAAAAATTCACAGAAGCTGGTGACCTGTCCATGGCTTATAGCCGAGACTAAGAGTCCGAGCCCTGCCAGGGGCCGACTGCTAGCTGCTGCTCCAACCCGGCCACTGCTCCTGCCCCGCAACTGTGGTGGGGGCTGAAGTGGAAGAAGTCACGGAGGTCTGTTAAAGTCACACGATTTAATCCAGTTGTTAAATGTGTTCCTGGGGAAAATCCTGCAGTAGCAAACACTCTGTCATGGAGCCCAGCAGTGCTGTGAGTTCGAAGATGGGTACGTGGATGTGGTGGACGCATACAGACGAGGGTCAGAAAAGAGATGACACCAGCTACAAAAAGCGTCCCTGACAGACACGCCACTTCCGGACGTTCTAAGTTACATTGGGGCGGCTGGCCCAGGTATCTGAAGGACACTAAGGAAGTGACAAGAGACTACTTTGCAGTGCGTAGACAATTGAGTCAAATGGACGCATGATTAAAGGGGATTGCATCGTAATTCCAAGCGGAATGAGAGGAGAAATCCTAAACCTCATGCAAGAGGGACAACAAGGATCAACGAAATGCCACAAATGGGCCAACCAGTCAGTGTGGGGGCTGGGCGTCAGCAAGGACGGAAAGACTGAAATATCTGCATGTGAACATTGCAGAACTAACAGACCAAGACAACACAAAGAACCTTTCATTACAACACCTCAGCCAGCCAGACCTTGGCAGAAAGGAGCGGCAGATTTATGCAGATTCAGAGGACGTCATCACCTGCTCATTCTGGGCTGTTTTTCTAGGTATATTGAAATAATGTACTTGAAAGCCATAACATTCAACCTGCCGTATACAAGGTGTACATGACAAAGACAGCAGAGGCGGGGGCCGTGGGTTGGGATTGAGGGGCACGGGCCGTGCAGGGGAGGGGAGCCCAGGGCTGGGACAATGGGGGGGGCGTGGGTTGGGATTGAGGGGCATGGGCCGTGCGGGGGAGGGGAGCCCAGGGCTGGGACAATGGGGGGGGGGGCGTGGGTTGGGATTGAGGGGCACGGGCCGTGCGGGGGAGGGGAGCCCAGGGCTGGGACAATGGGGGGGGGCGTGGGTTGGGATTGAGGGGCACCAGCCGAGCTCTGTGTGCGTGTATATGCTGGGGGAGCCCAAGGCTGGCATAGCAGGGATGGGAGGATCTGCGGGGTGGGATGAGGGGCACTGGCAGTGCGGGGGGGCCCCTTTCAGATGGGTGACCAGTGAGGCCCCTTCTCGGGGCGTTCTCCTCCCCTAGTGCAGGACCACCCGGTGGCCCAGCAGTTGCCATGGTGATGCTTGAGGTCCCCTTTGAGACAGTCTCTTTTCGGCCCTGCCCCTCCCCCCCCCCCGAACAGCAGCTGGGTGCACCGAGGCCGGCGGGCTGGGCTGCCTCCGAACCAGGAGCCAGAATCCCCTGCCCTCGCTGGGTCCCCTGTCCCTGGAGACTTGGGGGGAAATCCCAGGGCCGCAGCGCCAGCCTTCCTGGGGCAACGGGCCAGCCACGCGGCCAGCTGCAGCGTGTGCCCGCCCCACCGAGCAGCCCACTCTCTTCAGCGCTATTCCTCTCCAGCCCCCTCAAGCCCCAGTCTAGTGCACCCTGTCCAATCCCCCCGCCCTCCCCCTCGTTCACCGCATTCAGCCCTACGCGGGATTAACCCACTCTGAGCCAGGCAATCTCCATTCATTTCGAGTTACTGGAGGGGCTAAACCCAAGCCCTGGGGCTGAACAATCCTGAATTCTTGGAGGGGGGGGGGTGTTTCATCCCAATTTGGACCCGTATCTGAATTTGGCCCCTTGGAGCCAATTCCCAGTCTAAATCCAACCCAGCAGACTCCAGTCCCATCTGTGGTCCAAGAGGTTCCCAACTCCACCTAATCCATTCTGGTGCGGGTCCGTTTCTAATCCTGCCATCCCTGCTGTGCTGTGCCACCACCCTGAGCCTCCCCTTGGGTTAAGAGAGGGTAGAATTTTTTAAACATGACTATTGCTGGGCTAGCGCATGTCCCAGCAGTGCAAAATATGTGCATTTTGCCCACTCTTGCTGTTTTTTCATGAATCTCACAATATTTGGTGTTTTTTCTTAAAGCCCCAGCTCCTGGAGTCATGTGATAACATGAGAACGGCAGCTTGCATTTAAAAATAAGACTATATCTCTAGCCATCATGCAGGGAAAAACCTTGCAAATGTGACCCCTAAAGTCTCAAAAACCAGAAGGTAAATGAAAAGTGCTCAGCATTCATGATCTTTTAAAATCCTGTGAATGCTAAATTAATCTTATGATTCTGGGGTGGGGCTAGGGGGGCTGATGCAGGAATGTTAAATTCTCAGAGTTGAACATAAGACTGCCCATGTGCTGTGTATGTAGCTAATTAATATTAGAACTGGTCAATAAATGAGAAAAAAAGGTTTTGTGAATTTTTTTCCAAGTTGTTTCCCTTTCACAGGGTTCAAAAGACTCCTGTTTTTATTAATTATTTTAAATTTTTATTTCACAATTAAAAAAAATTATTGAAATGTTTTGTTTGTCAAAAAATCATTTTTGAAGTTTTGATAATAATTATGATTTAAAAGTGTTGCAAAAGATTTCAAACAAGAGAAAAAATCAATAATTTCAACAATTTTTTGCCAAAAAGGTTGTTTTTTTTCTTTTGAAAAAGGCCTTTTCCCACCCAACAAAATTCTCTTTGTTTCAAAAAAGTTTTGATCTGCTCCAGTTAGCATTCTTGCTCTGAATGAAGAGCGCTGCAGAGTCTTAACCGTGGAGCCCTGCGCTCCAGCGCCTCCAGAGCAGAGAGCGCCGTAGACGGGCAGACAGGCGCAGGAAGCATTGTTCATAAACCTGTCGGTTCAATAAAGCTGGCGTTCCGTGTTGCAGTTTGGATGGGGCAGAACTTCATTAAAGCGACCTGGTTGGGGATTTTCCACGGACATGATTCTGTGACGGGAAAGGCAGTTTGCACGCAATCGGAAGATGTCGATTTCGCCAAAGCTTTTTGAGAAAACCAAAATATTTCCTTTCATGTCAGCTCGACATTAAACTGCATCTGCCCACAGTGCCTCGTGGGAGGGGTAGTTTGGGCGCCTCATGCCCTATTCTCTCCTGTGGGTTGGGCTTCTTGGCCGGTCTACATCTCGGGTGATGGCAGAAACCATGCAGGGCTGGTCCGTTGACTGGACAGCTAGTTCTGCCCTCAGTTCCCATTGAAGGCTGTGGGCGTTGAACCCAAGTGAGGACGAGAAGAATTGGGCATGGTTACCGTAAAGTGACATCGTACATGGGAGAGACTCATAGGAATGAAAGCCCAGTCATATCCCCCTGGGGGCCTTGCCTGCTAAAAGCTGTTCTATTCTAACCCACCTCCCTGGAGTTACCTTAGCAATTACAAGGAGCTGCAAGGTGCTTTCCTGCTCTCAGCTACACAGAAAGCTATGCAGTTCTGGGCACCACATTTCAGGAAAGATGTGGAGAAATTGGAGAAAGTCCAGAGAAGAGCAACAAAAATGATTGAAGGTCTAGAAAACAGGACCTATAAGGGAAGATAACAAACCCATTTTTTCAGTCTGGGGAAGAGAAGACTGAGGGGACATGAGAACAGTTTTCAAGTACATAAAAGGTTGTTAAAAGGGGGAGAGAAAAAAATTGTTTTTCTTATCCTCTGAGGACAGGACAAGAAGCAATGGGCTTAAATTGCAGCCAGGGAGGTTTAGGTTGGACATTAGGAAAAACTTCCTAACTGTCAGGGTGGTGAAGCACGGGAATAAATTGCCCAGGGAGGTTGTGGAATCTCCATCACTGGAGATGTTTAAGAGCAGGTTAGACAAACACCTGTCAGGGATGGTCTAGATAATACTTATGTCACGGAGTCCCCGGGCGATGCTCTGGAACTGCTCCCTACGAACCCAGTCAGGATTCTGGGGAAGTCTCCTTTCTGTGAGCAGCCTGTCTTCAGGACACAAAGCTCACACAGCTTCCACCTTCCTGGATCTGACCTTGGAGCATTCAGCATCCTCTGCCCCTCAGTGCACTTCCCCCAGCGAGTGCGCCCAGGCGGGGCTCCTGGGGAAGCCAGAGGGTCCTGCACCCCAACTCCGCCGTCAGACGTGACTCTCAGCCAGCCAGTAAAACAGAAGGTTTATTAGACGACCGGAACATGGTCTAAAACTGAGCTTGTAGGTGCAGAGAACAGGACCCCTCAGCTGGGTCCATTTTGGGGGGCAGTGAGCCAGACAACCACGTCTGCACTTCACTCCATGTCCCCAGCCAGGCCCCAACTGAAACTCTCTTCAGCCCCTCCTCCTCTGGGCTTTGTCCCTTTCCCGGGCCAGGAGGTCACCTGATTCCTTTGTTCTCCAACCCTTTCGCTCTCACCTTGAAGGGGGGAAGAGCCCAGGCCATCAGTTGGCAGGAAACCGGGTGTCGGCCATTCTCTGTGTCCAGACCCCTGCACACACCTGCCCTCTAGGGCTCTGCAACAATCATACACCCTTATCCCACCACCTAGATACTTAAGAACTGCCTAGGGGAAACTGAGGCATCCCCACACTATTCAGAGGAAACATTAAGAACAGTCCCGCTTCGTCACATCTTAGTCCTGCCATGAGTGCAGGGGACTGGACTAGATGACCTCTCGAGGTTCCTTCCAGTCCTATGATTCTATGAGTCTATGAAATAGTGTGAGAAATGGCCTGATGGAAGTTGCCAACTGAACATAAGGATTGCTACCCCGAGCCATCTAGTCCAGCATTCTAGCTGTAACTGCAGCAAGTATTAGATGCTTCAGAGGAAAGGGCAGGATCTTTCCCAGCTCTGCCACAGACTTACTTCTGGATCCTGGACAAGTCGCCATTTAATCTATCCTGTGCCTCAGTTTCCCCCCTGGAAAATGGGGATAATAGCTCCCCTTCTCAGAGGAATGTTGTGAGGCTAGCATCCTTTGCTGATTGGGGCCCAGCTATTAAGGAGGGGAGGCGCACACAATAGCTGGACTGCATCCTCTGCTTCTGTTCTTCACTTCATGTTTCTTCCTTACTCTGTGTAACTTGCTCGGTCCTTTTCTCTGTGCTTTCATAGTGCCTCCCCCTTGTCCTGCCCCTCACTTCAGAGAGACACTGTCAAGTTATCAAGTACAAATGCCTTACTTATGTTACAAGCTGCACTGAGACAGCAGTTCCTCTGCTGACAGCATTTGGTTCAACTCCATTTTCTTCCCAAAACATACGTTGACTGACATCACCGGAGAATCCAGCCCCAGCGCACTGCTCACAAGTTACACGCTTTCTTTTTGCCACTGCAAGGTAACTGGCTCCGACTGAATCTTCTCACATCCACAAGGCACAGGAGCCTCAGGAGAGATGGGTCTGAACACAAGTCACCTGGAGCTCTGACCTTTGTGAAGGGAGAGGCAGAGCAGGGCGAGAAAAGATCAGCATGGATCATAAAAGATTTAGAAATAAATGAACATTTTTTGTTTCATTCAAAACTTTTTGTGGCATATTTTTTTGGTCAAAAAAGTGAAAAACTGCAATAAAAAAAAAGTTTGTTCTATTTCATTAGGGGAAATACCTCGATCACTTATTTCTGCTGTTTTCCAGAAAAACGTGTGTGTGCATGAGTGTGTGTGTGCAAAATGAGAGAGTTTTTCTCCACTTTCTAATGCCCGCTTTCTCCAGTGGGAAGTAAAAAAAGTAACAAACAAAAAAAGTGTTTCCCCTCCCACACATCCAAAACATTCATTGTAGTGTGATAATGCTAACTTCCTTGCTTGAAAAGATTTGGGTGAAAACTGAAAATTTTGGGCCAAAATGAACGTTTTTATTTTGGTCAAAAAGGCATTTTCTTTCCTTCTTTCTTTTCTTTTTTTAAGTTTTGTTGGGAAGTTTTTAACCAACTCTGCTGGGAGCGTTTGGGCTTAGAGCCAGATCTTGTACCTCTTTCAGTTAGCACAATGGCAACAGGATAGACAGGTTCCCTTAGCTTCTGGTTGGAGAGCTAGGTGCACCATGCAGACTCCCTACCAGGTGCGTTTCACTTGCTTTATGGTTTTGCAGCAAATTCTTACTCCAGCTCTAGCCGTAAGCAGCGAGTGGGGGACGGGTGCGGGGGGGAACTACCTCTCTACAGTAGCGAGAGCTATTTACTCCTTGGATTTAGTTCCTTTCCAAGGTAAATGACCCTGCCTATCAAGATGTCAAATTCCTACACGTAAATACACATAATTCTGATGTTTAAGGCACACCTGTAAGGCCTTTTTTTCCAAATTACTGTTTTCAAAGCATCTGCCTCCACATGGCTCCTCAATAACAGGTATCTGGGACTGACTGATTCTAGGAATTTGCACATCACATTCAGACGCTGACATCCTGAATCACGTTAATTGCCCACTTAAACGAATTTAAAGTTTTTGGGGGTGGATGGGTGGGGGGACATTGGCTTAAAAAAATTGCATTTCCAGATTCAGCCAGACCTAGCTGTAGGTTTCAATCCTCCAGGCACAGAACAGAGACTAAATCCTCAACATTTTCTAATACTAAAAAGCTGCCTGCACTGTGTTTCTCTGCACAAAGGGGGAATGAGCAGGCCAGTTAGTTCTCCAGGTTGGTTTGGAATCAACCTGTTGCTAACGAGGTTTTAGAAGATGGATGGATGGATGCAGAGAGAGAAAGGCTAGGGAGCGTCACAGAAAAGACGGGGTTCATGATCAGTTATGAAAAAACAAGTCTAACGCGAACCCCAGCAACTCCCAGCCCAGCATTGCGTTAGAAGGCCAAGGAATACAAGAAGGGAGCTGATTCACGTGCAAGCCAGTGGGGATGGCCAGAAGGAAATAATGTCACAAATTGGCAATGCGGCAGCTGCATTTGCCGCCTTGAACAAGATTTGGTCCTCAAAAGCCTACAGCCTGAAGCCCAAACTAGGAATCTGCAACTCAACCTTCACATACAGAAAGCTGGAAGTCCACCAAAGGTGCAGACGGACTCTAAACGCCTTCAACAGCAAATGCCACAGGAACATATTAGGTATTAAATGGAATAACAAATGCCCAGATTCATCAAGGAGTTCACCAGCCCCTTATCTCCAACGTGATCCAGAAAAGAAGATGTAAATATCTGGGGGCTGTGTTACGGATGAAGCCAGAATGGCTGCCACAGTAGGTGTGCCATTGGGATGGACCGAAAGAATCCCTCCATCAAAGAGCACAGAGAGGGCAAACATATGGGGCTTAACACCATTGAGGACATGCAAAGAATGACCCAAGATAGACAGGGAGGGCAAAGCCTGGGGCACATCCATAGCAATGTTTGGAAGGATTCATACTCAGGCCAGCCTCAACCAGTGAGCAGGAACTGAAGAAAATTAAGTCTCTCTGATGTGTTTAGGGGGAGGAAATCCAAATGAAAAGCTGTGATTCTCCTGTGTCCCCGCAGAGGGGCATGTACCCATAGATTCAGAGATTCCAAGGCCATTATGATCATCTGGTCTGACCTCCTGCCTAGCCCAGGCCAGAGACCAGCCCCACAGTAATCCCCAGAGCAGAGCTTCTAGAAATAGCCCTTCTTGATTTAAACATCGCCAGGGATGGAGAATCCACCTGGGTAAACTGTTCCAATGGTAAAAAAATGATACCTGATTTCCAGTCTGAATTGGGCTAGCTTCAACTTCCAGCCACTGGATCCTGCTCTATCTTTAGCTCCAGGATTGAAGAGCGCATTGCAAACCTCCGATGCACACAAACACACGTACATATACACACAAACACACAGACCGACACCCAGGTCTGACACACACACACCTCTCAAAGGCAGCTACCAGCTTCAATCCCTGCTGCTCCCCCTCCGCCCCCGGCACTGGGCAGCAGGCCCAGTCCTGCAGGTGTGAGTCCCTCCTGCCCTCAGTGCTGTCACCGCAGCGCAGGGCTCTCTGCAGTCCCACCTGCCAGGCCTATTTTAGGAGTCTCTTTGCCTCCCTAACGTTTTGCTCTGGTCTCCAAGTTTCACCCACAGCCTCGGCCTGGGGATTATTCTATTTTGGGCTGGTGCAGACGCTGGCTGCCTGGGTTAAGGGGACTCATTCTGAAGGCACTTCCTGGGGCTTGAGACCCGAGAACCTGCAGGCAGTGGGGCAGCTGACCCGCCAGGCCCCCAGTTCCTGGCTATTAACCCGCCCAACTCCGAAGAATTTTTAAAGTTCTTTTAGTGAATTTAGGGCCCAGTCTCTTTGATCTGTGGGAAGACTGGGGAGGGGGGTCCAGCTCCTACACAGAGCCAGCAAAGCCTCTCCTTCAGGAGAGAGGAAGGGGACACAGATGTCAGCTAATCCCAGGGGTCAAGCAGAAATGGGGCATGGGCATGGGGTCAAAGGAACAACAACAGGGAACAGCACCCACCGCTCCGAGAAGATGTGAATGATGCCAGAGCCCTCGGTCTCCATAGAACATGTCTACGTGTCCACACAGGCATCACTGGCATCACCCAAACACCACAGAGCGGGGGCTGACGATTAGCACTTTGGCATCACCGCAAGGCCGCTTCCAGGCCTGCAGAAAAGCCAGGTTGTGGCAGGCAGCTGTGGGAAGAGGTGGACCCAGGAGCGGAAACAGGGTGTGGCTTCAGCAACCAAACCTCAGCTTAAAACTGCATCCTAGGTGATGTCCCTGGTGCGCTGGGTTTCCCTCCACCACAGAGCCTGTGGGTCTGGAGGGGCGAAACAACGACCAAAGACATGATCTTACAGGAACGGAGGAGCACTATGCCCAGCGCTGAGCAGGGGTATTCGGCCTGGTCTGAGTTAGCTGCGGAAGAAGAATAGGTTTTCGACATGGAGAGCATGTCCGTGCAGTTGAAGAAGCGTGGACCCTGTTTGCTGATACATTTGGGGAAAGAATGTGGAAATAGCTCCTCTAATGCCAGCCTTCCATTCCAGCTGCCCGCTCCCCTTTTCCCTCCCTCTTCCCCCTGCCTGTCCATCCTTGCCCTTTTTTGCCTATCCGTGTGTGCCCTTTATTATTATCACTGCTACCCCCACCCGAGGGTGCTGTGTCTGGGCAATACTGACCGATGTACTGCCTCGTCGTGCAGCTCTGACCGGCTGTAAAGTTACACGGGTGCCCTGGCTCTCCTGTGACAGGCCTGGTATCTGGTAACATACAGGCTGTACCAGGTTTACCTTTTGTATGCTTCTTTATGCAAATTAGTAAAAAAAAATCACCACCCCTCCCAACACGCACAGAGTGTTAGCATGCTCCGTAGAGGGAGATGGTGCAGGCAAGTGGGGGAATGCTGGGCAGCAGGCCTGGCCAGTGGGGTTTCGAAAGCTGGGGAGATCCCACCGTTACTTCCCAGGCCATGCCCACCTGCACTCGGGGGCGACACACCCTCACCCTGGAGCAGGTCTCACCTCATCCAGGAGAGGGCAGTGGGCTCACATCCTGCTGTGTACATAGCCTGCCAGCGCCTTCAGCGGGTGCAGCACCACCCTCCCCGGCCATGGCCAGCGCTACCCGCGGCTGCCGGCTGAGAGCTGGCCAGAGCGTCCTGATCTCCGCAGCACCAACCCCTGGTAACCGACTGTGCATCCAGCCCGAGTCATTCCTGCTGGCGGCCCGCGGCTCCCCCACTTCTTCGGTGGCTCCTCCTCTGGGATGGAACCAGACCGCCCGGGACAACAGCAGGGACGCCCAGCTGGGGGCATTTCCAGTCACGGTGCCCTGCGGGACCTTTAATCAAGCTCTTCCTCATTCTCCTCAAGCCACGCGGCCAGCCGTAGACGCGGTAAATGGGATGGGGGATCCTGCCCCGCCTTTCGCAATTATCCTCTGCGCTGCCCGTTAATGCTCCGCGGGCTCCACACGCTGGAGGGTTTAATTGGAAAGGGGACAAGGTGACCGGCTCCTCTCAGAACCTGTTAGGAGCCGTGGGAGTCGGCGGGACAGCAAGCGGGGCCTGGCGCGTCATCTGACATCTCTGCTTTCCTCCCCTGCCCCTGAAGCCCGGCTGCAGCCAGTCCCTTGCGCTTGTGGCTGGTGCTTGTCAGCGGCATCTCCGGGGCCAAACGATGACATCCCTCGCAGGCTGGTCAGCCAGGATGACAGGCAATTAAGTTCAGGTGAGAGGGTCAGAGCATGAACGGTGCCCAGTAGCGTCTTAGCACAGAAGGAGACGTCTGATGTGGGCAAATGGAAGGAGCCAGTGGACTCATGACTTACTGGCTACTTCTTTTAGTCTCGGAGCTCTGAGAGTGGCAGCCAAGCAGCCAGCAGGGCTGGACCCTCTGCAAGGGATTTTCAAATGCCCCAAAGTGATTTAGGAGCACAGATCCCTTTGGGGCTCAGGATGATCTAGTCCCATTGGTCTTCAGGGGGATTTGGGCTCTCAGGTGCTTTCGAGCAACCCGCCCCTTCTGGGCAACGAGAAACCATTTGCTGAAGGGCTAACGAGCGTTAGGGCTGGTTCTCTGGAGATCTGAAGTGGCTGTGGGAAGAGAACAGCAGTGCTCTGCTGGGCGGGCTGCCAGGCAGAGGACTGGGCCCTGAATGCACCCGGCCAGCTGTCCCAGGCAGGAACTGTCCTTCCTGGTGCAAGGACCTCTGAGGAGAGAGCGGGAGTTTAGTGCAGGAGAGTGACAGCCCGCAGGCTGCCTGTCTTTGGAATGGGCTCAAGCAGGGGAATGGCAGGGCGAGCTTCCCCCAGGCTCCCCACCCTACCAGCCTGCCTCAGGCAGGACAGCCTCTGGGAGCCAGAGGAGTGCTTGATCTCCACAGCCCAACCCAAAGCTGACTGAAATCCATAGGGGCTGGTCCACCAACGTCAGGGGGTTTCGGCTCAGGCCCTAGCTGTGCTGAGGAACCCTGTCCCATAAGAGACTGGGCTGAGATACCTTCGACGGGCCCCTAAATGGCAACCACCTCGTGTCTACTGACCTGGGCTGTATTGGAACAAGCGCGCCGGATGCCAGTGGCTCTTTGCTCTCCTCCATGCCCCGTCCTCTGAGCCAGCCGGTCCCTGTCCAGCTGCCCGGGGATCTGTGCCACACCCCCTTAGCTCATGGGGGTGCTCAGACATGGTGAGCCGGGCAGAGGAGCTCACGGGAGTCCTGCGAGCTGCTGTCTTAGCAGAAAGGCCCAGGAGCAGTAGTTTTCACCAGTTTTGTACTGGTGACCCCTTTCACATAGCAAGCCTCTGAGTGCGACCCCCATTATCAATTAAAAACACTTTTTTATATATTTAACACCATTATAAATGCTAGATGCAAAGCGGGGTTTGGGGTGGAGGCTGACAGCTCGCGACCCCCTGAGGCGTCCCAACCCCCAGTTTGAGAACCCCTGCCCTACAGCCAGCCAGCAAGGTGGGAGTCCCCCTCAGTGGGAGCCCTCAAGCCCTGCAGGGCAGAGAGACCAAAACACAAGAGCCAGCCAGAGGTTGCCTGTTTGATGCCAACCTTTCCACACGGGCTTGGGGAAGCCTGAGGGGTCCGAACTGATCCCCCTAGGGAGGCGCCAAGGGGAACGGGAGAGAAAATCCTAAGTGGAGCTAGTCCACATCTTCCCGCTGAAATGTAAGAACATAAGAACAGCCAGACTGGGTCAGACCAAAGGTCCGTCTAGCCCAGTCTCCTGTCTTCCCACAGTGGCTGATGCCAGGTGCTCCAGAGGGAATGAACAGACCAGGCAATCATCAAGTGATCCATCCCCTGTCGCCTGTTCCTAGCTTCTGGCAAGCAGAGGCTAGGGACACCATCCCTGCCCATCCTGGCTAATCGCCATTGATGGACCTATCCTCCATGAAACTATCTAGTTCTTTTTTGAACCCTCTTATTGTCTTGGCCTTCACAACATCCTCTGGCAATGAGTTCCACAGGTTCACAGTGGCACCAGATGACAGAACAAAGAATAATGGTCTCAGATTGCAGTGGGGGAGGTTTAGGTTGGATATTAGGAAAAACTTTTTCACTAGGAGGGTGGTGAAACACTGGAATGCGTTACCTAGGGAGGTGGTGGAATCTCCATCCTTAGAGGTTTTTAAGGTCAGGCTTGACAAAGCCCTGGCTGGGATGATTTAGTTGGGGATTGGTCCTGCTTTGAGTGGGGGTTGGACTAAATGACCTTCTGAGGTCCCTTCCAACCCTGATATTCTATGATTCTACGACTGTGATAAGAAATACTTCCTTTTGTTTGTTTGAAACCTGCTGCCTATTCATTTCACTTGGTGACCCCGGATTCTTGTGTTATGTGAAGGGGTAAATAACACTTCCCTGTTCACTTTCTCCAAACCAGTCACGATTTTATAGACCGCTATCATATCCCCCCTTAGTCGTCTCTCTTCCAAGCTGAAAAGTAATTTTGACAAAAAGTGGCTTTTCTGAGAAAAAGAAAAAAAGGTTTTGGGGGAGATTTTCATTTGTGTCAAAATTTTCTGATTTCCCCCTGAAAAGCCAAAAATCACATTTTTTCCAGCCAAAATTTTTACTTTTCAAAACCAGAAAAATTTGCGGGGAGGAGAATTTTGTGTCAGAATCCTGACCAATTTCCCCACAGGAAATGTCAATGAAAGCAAAATGTGTTTTGAAATTTCCTCCAAAACCGATAGGCATTTTCCAAGCAACTCTACCCTGGGGCCGTGTGTGCTGGCTCTCAGATCAGCATCAATGTCGATCTCTCCCAGCCCGCGTGCAGGCGTGTGCCACACTAGTTCAGTTGTTTGCTGGAGGACAGGTCAGGAAGTCCATCTTGCTCAATGCCTCTGCTTTGGGCTTGTCACCCGTTTCATGGGTCCTGGAATGATTCTGGCAGAAACTGGGAACTTCTAGCCCAGGCTTGGTCTCCTCCTGCAACACTGAAATGATTCCCAGGGACCCCAAAGGAACTTGTTTCCTTCTGGTCGAGGCAGAACAGGGCCCAATCCAGCTCCGTTTATAGCACCTGTCACTGGACTCTTAGCCTGCAAAGATCCCCAATTCACAGAGGAGAATTTCCAAGGGGACTGGCATATTTATCTCTCCATCACTTTCCTGTCTCACAAAGCTCATAGGAAGGAATCCAGCTGCGAGGACCCAGGTCTGTTTAATCAGCACATTGACCACCCCCTGTGAAGTCAATGGCATGCCTCGCATGTTACGGACTGGGATGTAGGCAGTCTGGCCTCGTCCTCAGAGCAGGAGTTAGGTCTCGTGGGCGGAGCAGGTATGCAGGTTGGGGAATCTAGCTGAGGGGCAGCACCAGAGTCAACAGCCAAGAACCAGGAATCGAAGCGGTCAGAAGTTGGAGGCCCCGGGGGCGGAGCAGGACGGGTCACTGACGATTGGAGGCGAGGTGGAAGGGCAGGAGGAGAGGCAAAGTTTGAGCACAGTGGGAACAGGAGCAAAGCCATGAGTAAGGCAGGAGCCGGGGCAGAGCCGGAACAGGGCAGGAACGCAGGTAGCAGGCGTAAGCAGGGTCCAGTGCAGCGACGACACGCACCCACCTTGTTGCTCAGAGACAAACGTCCTGTTCCTCCTCCTGGCTTAAATAGCATAGCTGGACCCGTCGGTGGAGCTGGGCGATCCTCCAGCCAGCGCTCCCGTGGGTGGCGACTTGGCTGGGCTATAGCCCTAGTAACTTTTCAGCCCCCAGCTCCCGTTGGGTGGCAGCCAGGATGTGGGAGCTGTTGGGGGCTCCCAGGCCGGGGTTGTCACAGTGAGTGAGGGGAGCTCACCCAGGGGTGCAGTGCTGCGCCTTTAGCTATCAGCAAACATGGGCTTTGGGGCAAGTGAACAGATCCAGTTCCTGGGGGTTCCCCAAGCGCTTTCCCACAGAGCTCCCATCCTGCGGGAGCTGACAGGCGCCGTGTCGATTCCCAAGGAACTTGCCCCTTGTTTCTCTGCTAATCGGCATTTAGAGCAAGTGTCTCTGTCTTGCCAAGCTGGTGACGTCTGGGATGGCCAGCAAAGCAGAGAGCCTGCTGATGGCTCCACCCGGCTGCCGGCATGCTGATAAATTGTAGGCAAGGGACTGCATGCCAGTACTCCAGGCTAGTGCCTCAGGATCGTGGCCTGCATTCAGAGGTGATAAAAAGAAAGGGGCCAGGTTGGTTCCAGCAGTGGCCAGCGCAGAGGGCCTCCCAAGACAAAAACTGGCTGTGCAAGGTGTCTGCTACCCAGGCTCTTGGTTGGAGACTCCAGCCATCCCCCTGCTCTCCTGCTGCCCCTGACACCTTTCTGGCCACCTTATCTTCTTGGTCCCTCACCTGCTGTGTGTCTCCGGCTTCCCAGTGCCCAGGGCAGGCAAGAGGCATGATGGAGAAGGCAGACGGAGGCTTCTCTCTCCCAGCCCTGCAAAGGGTTCTCTGCCTCCTCTCTTCCCTCCTTGCACTGTGGATCTGGGAGACCTTGTAGGGCCAGGCCAGGCCAGGCTAGGAAACAGCCACAGCTGGCTCCCCACTCCCTGAACCGCTGCCCTGCACACCTGGCCTGCGTCTAATCCATGCCTGTCAAAGGTGCTTGGAAGGCCAGGGGCTCTGTACAAAATCCAGTCGCGTTCCCTTCTCCCCTGCCTGCTGGGAAGTCAGCGCTGCTCCTGTGACTGTTCTCAGCCGCCCTGAGCACATTAATAATTCACACCCCTGCAGGGGCCAGCAACAGGGCACGGAGGAGAGAGACACAGGGGATGTCTGGCTGAAGACAAACAAAGGATTCAATAAATCATTTCCTCCTGCAATCCTGAGGGAGACCTGAAGCCCAGCAAGGGCCAGCATGAAGGCTGGTTAGCTCACGTTCTGCTGACCCCGCAGCCCCCCGGGTCAATCATTGTGATGTGTCGTGTCACGTGTGGTGGAAAATCAATCTCCCAGCTCCAGTCCAGGTGGGAATTTGGGGGGAGAGGAGGAATTTCAGCAGATGGGGAGCTTTTTGTGTGTCTTAATCTGGTAACTGAAGGGTTAATGAGTTCAGTAATGTCTGAGCGTGGGCTAAGCTGGTGCCCCAGAATCCGTCCCACAAGGTGCCAAGCACCCTGAGCTCTCACTGAACTCACTGGGACATGAGGGTGCTAGGCACGCCCCCGGGTCAGTTATTGTGTTTTGGTCGGCTCGGATTGCCTGGGGTCATTGGTGGGTTCGGGTTGTTCCTAGCTCTTGTGCACTGAACTTGCTGCATCAGCTGGAACCAGCTTTAGCGGCAAGTGTGCGCATGATTCCTGGTTTCACAGATTGCAAGGCCAGGGGGGACCATGGTGACCCTCTGCCTAGCACAGGCCAGGGAACTTCCCCGGAATAAGTCCCAGAGCAGAGCTTTTAGAAAAAGATTTAAAAATTGCCATCAATGGAGAATCTGCCACCCCTTTGGTACATTGGTCCACAGGGTAATTACCCTGCCTGTTGAGATGGGCTGCAGCTGTTGTTGTTAAATTCTGACTCAGTTTCCTAGAAGGCAAGACAAGAAAAATATGCACAAAAGGGGAGAGAAAAGACCAGCAAAGAGAAAATGCAGCTTTTGTCTTGGGCATTGACATGCACTGCCAACCTCCCTGCTGGAGAGACACAGGCCCAGCCCATGTTCTGATCGGCCATTCTGAGACCTGGCAAACTCGTACCAGCAGCAGGCTGTTCAGGGCACTGCTTTTAGCTGCCTTTCTGGTCATAGGCTCACAGCAGTGTTGCAAAATATAGTCTTGGCCAGCTAAGCCAGGCTCTTATTAGATAGACAGAAGGAAAAGGGAGAGAGAGGAAAGAGAGGAAATAGGGTGGGGAAGGAAAAGGACACAGGGGCAGGGCGCAGGCAAACTCTCAGTCCCAGGTGTTGTTCTGAATTTAGCTGGGGCCAGTGGAGGTGGTGATGTCACCTGGGTCCATCTCTCTGGCCCGGTCTGGCCAGGACATCCCTGGGGAGTGGGAAGAAAAAGGTCCAGGGGTCCCAGCAGGTGGCAGAGGGGTGGCAGCCATGATGATGAAGCCCGCTGCTCCCCTCGTCTTGCCTTTCCAGCATTCACTTGCTGGCTTTCACTCAGCCAGTGTCCCGGGAGCCAGCTTTCCGCCCAAAGTGTTGGTTGTCTTTTTTTTTAAAAGGAGACCCCCAGATAGGACTGATGGGCAGAAGAGCCCACTCCTCGTTATTTCATCCACCAATTAGGCCTCATTATCTGCCATAGCAATTTTGATCCATTGGTTTCCGGTTCCACACACCCCGCGTTCCCAGGCATGACCTTAGCACAGTCCCTGAGTTGAACAAAGTCAGTCTGTCTCTTTTTTGCACCTTTTCCCCTGGGCATGTGTTATCCCAGGTTGTTGGGACACTTTTCCCCTGGGCATGTGTTATCCCAGGTTATTGGGACACTTTATGAACTTTCACTCACTTTTAACTGTTGAGCTCACCGTTCAGGGAAAGCTGCAGACCCGGTTATCACAACGGTGGCTACATTGTAGAAGTGGGGAAAATATTCTTTTAATTTTGTTTCCTAGATTTTAAAGCCAGAAAGCATCGTTGCGCTCATGTAATCTGATCTCCTGCTTCCACTGGGTGTCAAATCCAAGACCATCTAAAGCCAGTGCAATTGCTACAGGCCACCAAAGAGGAGAGTGGACATAGCAACCGTCCCGCTCGCTGCCCCTGCCTTGCAGAACCAGTGGTCCAGCAGCTGAGCTGCAGTCAGGGCCGTGGAGAAGAGTTACAGCGTTCAGTGTATTGGCCTTGGAATGATGAACCCTGGAGCTGGCCCTACACAGATAGGAACCTGAGGTTGATGCAGCCTCGGGGTGATCATTTCATGACTGACGCTGAGGCCCCAGGCCAGATACCACAGCAGCAAGGTGCCCTGGCAGTGGGTGCCACAGAAAACCCTTCCCTAAATCAACAGGTTTGTGACCCTTCGTTAATATGTCCTTTGTTTGTCCTTCGGCCCAGGGGCTCTGTGGAGGTCCTACGGCAGAAACCAGGTTCCGGAGTCCCTGAGGGCAGAGCCTGAGGACAGGGAGAGACATCCCATCCTGACCGCTCTACAAGAACTTCCTACTTTAATGCTAAGTTCCCTTTGGCCCCATGAATCCCAGGGTGTGTGTGGGGCTCAAATACTATGTAATGGAAGGTGCACAACAAATCTCTCCCCCTCCCCCTCTGTCTTTCCAACCCTTCCCCCACTGAGAGAGACCCCCTTTCTTTCTTTAAGGGGCTAGCAAAAAGTGCCGTGTGGCTGCAGCATGGGAGGAGAGACTAGCCGGGCTCTCCCAGAGAGGTGTCTTGGTTCACATAAGGAGCCTTCTCCTTCCCGTCCCTACCTTAGGAAGGCAGAAGTTCTTACCTGAGGGTGGAGAGAATAAGGAATTGTTCACTCTCCAGCTGGATCCAGAGACTGAAGCTGTCAGATACTTCCTGATAATTGCTACCATGAGGCCCCAGCTGTAGCTCATTTAAGGCATCAAAGAGGCAGCTCTAACCAGCCAGCAGGAACTGAATCAGCGTGGGTAATTCTGCCGTCCATAAACCCCTCCAGCGGATCTTTGCCGTTCACCTCGGGTTGGCGTTCCATGGAGGAGACAAAGGGCCTAACTCTCCTATTACATACACCGGCCTGACATCGCCACAACGTCCCAAGCCCTACCACTGAGGTGTGCCGCTGTCAGACGAGGTGTGGGTGACTCTGGCAAGGGAGAGTCTCTGAGCCTGGAGTCCCGTGGGCTCCCGGAGCCTGCTGTGAACAGGGAGGAGTGCCACGGAAACACCAGAGCCAGACCAGAATCTGGCTCAGGGGACAGGATGTGCTCTGAGGTTTGGGACCTAGATTTTGAAAGTTCGACGAGGTGCCAATCTGCAGCTGTCAGCACCTAAAGACCTTTCGAAACCTGGCCCTCAGCAACCTCTCTCCATCTTTGCTTTGTCCCCCCCCAGTTAATATACGTTGCCTGTGGATGCATTTACACTCACTTGCTCTGAGCTGTTGCTTTGCAGCTGGGGACAGGGGATAAACCGAGTGTTAAAAACCACAGAGTGGGACCAAACTGGCTGTGGCAAAATGGACACTCGTCCAGCCCTCAGTGCAGCAGAAACGCTCTCAGACAAAACAACTGCAAGGAAATTGAAAGAGAACAATGAGGAGAACTTCACAGGATCTTCATCAAGGAAAATAAGGACATGACCAGGCAACAGGGTTTAACTTTCATCAGCTTAAACTTCTGCAACTTTTGTGTGTGGACACTCCTACATCGGTTTAGCTTGTGCCTGTACGTTTGCTGGACCCAGATAAACCGCTATAAACCAATGAGGGTTGCAGTGGGGTGGCCTGCCCCTTTAAGGGCAGAAGCCCTAGAGCAGGCCTGCCCTGTACAACTGGGCCCGCTTGCCACGGCTGGGCTGGGGTGAGAGGTGTAAGTGACAGTGGGTTTGCAGGAACTGATTCTCCGACAAAAAGCAGCAGGATGTAGGGAGGGCCGATGCTTAGGATCGCCCTTGCTCTTTCTCTCACGCTACAGAGTCTGCTGGGAGTGAGCGGATGCCAGCAGGGAACCCTGAGTTTCCAGGGAAAAGGGGTCCAGGCAGAGAAGCCCTGGAGACACCCAGCGGGAAAGAGACTGGGAGTGTGAACATGATGGGGATTTCTGAGAACTTTACTTGGGGAATGATTGTTCAGGGTTAATAAATCCAGCCCCAAGAAAGGATGTGCTGCACCTGACAAGAGTGTATTGTGATCATTTGACTGAGAAAGCCCTGAAAAGTGGGGAAACTGAGGCAGACCACCTGCACAGTGACCTCAGGCCACTTAGGAGGTGCTTACGAGGTGGCCAGCCTGTTCACAAGTATCCACACACACGCTGGTTTATAGTCAGTATAATATCACGCCTTTAGTTATAATGATACACTTGGAGTGAAGACCAGTCCTCGGGAATTTCTAGGCAAATCTGAATGTGCAAATGAGCAGAGCCCCGAGATTATGGGGTTCAAGAATGGGGAGGGGGCTTCTCAGTAGGACAGCTCCCTCAGAGCCTGAGAGCAGATCCAGCGCTGCATCCCTTGGGCACCCAAACTCCTGGTGAAGTCTGTGGGGATTTGGGGTGTGTGAAGAGCGTTGGGCTGGTCCCCAAAAGACACCCCCTGCCCTGGCCAGCACTGTTATATTCCTGCTCTCAGACTTCTAGGAATTCGGATAACTTCACCCGGCCAGCAGCAGAAAAGTTACACAATAGAAATTAATCCCTGAATTTCCCAGGCCGAGGCAGTGCAAGGATCTGCTTTCCCAGGGGAAGCATCCTAAAAGCATCCATTTTGTGCCTGTCGTAACTACAGACCAAGGAGAGGAACAAGCTAAACCTCTTTACGGAGCAGAAGCCAAAGCAAGGATTTAGGGGCCGTGAGCTGGCTCTGCCAGGCTCCTACCCCAAAGGCCTGGTCCAATGGACAGAGCACGGGGTGAGGAATCAGGAGGGAGGTTCTCTTTCCAGCCTTGCCATTTACTCATCACCTCACTGCTCCATGCCTCGGTTTCCCCATCTCCAACACCGGGTTCGTAGTGCTTATTCACCTCTGTGAATTGCTTTGAGATCTGCAGGTGACGAGCCCTGCCTAAGTGTTAAGTATTATCATGAACTCTGCTAGCACTTACGCATGGCAAAGAAAACACCACACAGGCCTCTTTGCTACCGGACAACGGAGGACGAAGAGTCAAAACAACTTAGAAGATTGTAAAGCTTTATTGTAGCTCAGTTTATTGTGTATCATTTAAACTTAGCTTATCGATTCGGGTTCACAGGCTTTACGAGGCGACACGCTCTGAGGCTTTACAGGATGCAGCAGGCTGCACGGTGCAGCTTGGGGGAGACCAGGAGGCTGCATGGCGGGTCCTCACCGGCTCCCCGCTTCTGCTTCCCAGAAGCTTGCGCTGGAACGAGAGGGACAAGTTCACCGGTACTCGGGAGTTATCCAGGTCTTATTCTCTTCCTTATCCCCACGCGTAGAATTAACTGAGGCCAGAGGGAGAGCACTCTAGAGCAATATGAAAGACTCCCATTATGAGAAGGTTGGTCGTGCGCCTAAGACACTGGGACTCAGGAGATTTGGGTTCAGTCTCCAGCTCCCTCACAGGCCCCCTTAAATAAGTCACGTAGGGAAACCGAGGCACAGAGACTAAGGCCCAGATCCTCAAAGGTACTTACGCACCTAACACCCACTGAAATCAATGAAATACATAGATACAGATGGAGCTGGTCATACCCCGGGGGAAGACTGTACAGAGTTTGCAACTATGACATCGGCAGTTTACTATGATTGTAGATGAAACCTTTAACGTTCAGGGATACACACAGCTTTGAATCTGGGCTGCCTGATCCAGCTGAACTCAGGTATTTTACCCCTAGCCCACTCTTGAGTGGCGAACACCAACGCGTGGGATAGTGGATGAAAACACCCACACGCCAGCACTCTTTGCTTGGCTCAGTCACGAGGAGCTATGCATCCCAGATAGCGAGACTGCGAATAGGGCTGATTAGTGAATGCTCCAGAAAGACTGGGGGGGGGGCACTAGTGTAGACAGAGCAAGTTGTACTTGAACACGTGTTAGCTGATTGAGGGGAACCCCGAAGTGCCCACTAGGGTCCCCCTTGACCAGCTAATCCATGTGAAAATATAACTTGTCCTGGCTACCCCAGGGTTTGTTTTAACGTGTTAGCCACCTTTCTTTAACACAGCTTTTACCCTAGTGTAGACCCTGCCGGGGGCTGGCTTGTCAAAGCCAAGGCGCTCCGGGAACGTGGAATGCTCAGACCACTTCAAGTGTCTCGATTGGGGGTTGATTCCCAAAACGAAGCCACCCAAAATCACTCGGCCTCGATCCCAAGGCCAGAAGGGCCCATCCTGATGATGTAGTCTCACCCCCCGGATACCACAAGCCAAAGCACTGCCCCCAACTGTCCCTGGAGCCGAGCTGTTAGAAGAACAGCCCATCTGGATTTTCAAGTTCCCAGTGCTGGAGAATCCCCCGCCCCCCTTGCGAAATTGTTCCGCGGGTTCATCACACCCCCCGCCCCCCCCCCCGGCTACAAATGGACCCCTTATTTCCGGGCTGATTTCACTTGGGCAGAGCCTGGCCCCAATCCTGCTTTGAAGAGCTGAGCGGTGTCTTCTGGGTTCACACACCCGGACGCAAAGCCAGGATCGGTACGTTTGGCGGCTGTCCATGGACACCTTTGCGTTGGCTTGTTTCCACCACGGAACGGTAAAGCCCAGTCCGCAGGGAGCCAGAGCCTTGGCTTTAGCACCTTCTCGTCTCTCTCTCTGGCGTCTTCAACCCCCCACCCATTGGGGGATCACAATCAAGTAACAAGAAATCCCTGGCGCGCCCCTTTAATTCCCTTTATTCTCAAGGGATCGCCTTGGTCACCAGGGAACCTTCCCACCCAGCTCCCCCGCCAGCTGCCCGCAGAGCTCCGGCCCCCTTCCTCGCTCAGTGTCTTCCCGGGAGAGCTCCGATGCCGGCGGGCAGCGAAGGCGGATCACACTTCGCAACATCCCAATGGGTTTAGACACCGCCCCTCCCCCGGCGTTACACACATACACACACTGGGTGAAGCCCCTGCCCCCCCCGCCCCCCCGCCGCCCCCAGCTTAGAATCCCAGCTGCAGGGGACAGAGCCCGGGATCCGAGCAGCCCTAGCCCGGGCACACACCCACTGGCTGGGGATCGACAGAGCCAGGGGCGGGGTGGGTCTTGGTGACGGAGCCACACAAGCTCCTGCCGCTGGGAATCATTGCGCGGGGGGGGGGGGGGGGGGGCGCATCTGGACAGCTCCAGCTGCCAACATCTGCGGAGGCAGAAGGCTGCGCGCCGCGGGTTTTGCTGGCGCAGCCGGGGCAGGCTGGGCGAACAGCTGCTGCCCCCCCGCACCCCCCAACAGGGGAAAAGGCTCAAACCCCAGCACGCCCCGGGGCTCCTGCGCAGCGATGCGGGCTGCAGAGGGACGTCACAAAAAGTGAAAGCGACACCCCCCTCCCCGGCTCCCTCCCCCAGCGCAGCCCCAGTCCCGGCGTTCACAAGCAAGGCGGGGATGCCACCGCCGTGCCGCGGCCGGGGGAATCGCTGCCCGCCGGCCCCTGGCCGCGGGGCGCAGGAACGCCCGCTGGGGCGAGGCCGGGCGGGCGGCCCCAGCCGCTCACGGGGTGCCCTGGTGCTCCCAGGGCACCGGGTCGCTCTCCTCCCCCGCCGCCGTGTCCCTGCGGTGCTGCCAGAAGTGCTGCAGGTCGGGAAGCTCCTTCTCCGCCGCCGGCGCCTCCCGCAGCGCCTGGGTGCGCTCCGCAGCCCCGGGGCCTCCCCGTCGGGCCAGCGCCCGCAGCCCGGCCCGGAGCTCCGGGCAGGCCGCCAGCAGCACCGCGGGGCCCAGCGCGCCGGGGAGGAAGAGCGCGGCCTGGGCCAGCCCCGCCAGCGCCGCCGGGGGCAGCCGCGCCCCGCCGAGCCGGCCCCAGAGCCACAGCCCCCACTCGGGCAGCCAGGCGGCGTGGAAGAGCAGGCAGAGGCCCAGCAGCAGGCGGGTGGCCGGGCCGGGCGGGGGCGGGCGCTGCCCGGGCGGCCCGCGGGCGCGCAGGGCTCTCCAGTAGCAGCCGCCGGTGAAGGCGGCCGGCAGCAGCAGGGCCAGCAGCGGGTAGGCGGCGTCGAAGACCCGCATGAAGCCGGCGGCGCCCGGGGGCGGCTGGAAGAGGCAGCGCGGCCCGTCGGGGCTGGGCTCCAGCCGGCTGAAGAGCAGCAGGGGCAGCGGCAGGCCCAGGGCCGGCAGCCAGAGCAGCAGCAGCGGCAGGAGCGGGGGCCGGGGCCGGGGCCCGGGCAGGGCGTGCGGGCCGGGGGCCGGGCCGGCGAGCTGCTGCAGGCGGGCTCGCCCGACGGCCGCCAGCGCGAAGCACTTGGCCAGCAGCGCGGCGTGCAGCAGCCAGTCGCTGCCCCGGCACAGGGGCCCGCCCAGCGGCCAGGCGCGGCGGCAGGCGGCGGCCAGGCGCAGCGGGGCGCACAGGAGCAGCAGGAGCAGGTCGGCGCCGCAGAGGTGGAGCAGCCCGGCGAGGGGCGGCGAGCCCCGGCCCCGCCGCAGCTCCTGGCCCAGCACCGCCAGCAGCAGCAGGTTGCCCGCCAGCCCCGCCAGGCCCAGGGCGGCCAGGACCAGGGGCAGCGCCAGGGTCCCGTCCAGCCCCGCGCCGGGCCAGGGGACGGGCTGGGAGCTGTTCATGGCCCCTGGCCGGCGGGCAGCGGGTCTCTGCGCAGCGAAGAGGCGGGCAGGGGCGTCGGGGCTCCGCGGGGCGGCTGGTGGCGCAGCGATCTGGGGTCCGGCTGCCCGTGGGAGCCAGAAGCCCGGCCAGGCATGTAACAACGTGCGTCGGTTCTCGGGCGGGCCCCCGCCGCTGCGCTGGAGCCGAGCGACGGAGGGTCCCTGAGCCAGCTGGGGCACAGGCCGCCCGCTACCTCCACATCGGCTGGCGGGGCGCGGGCAGCCCACGCTGGCTCCCTAGCCGCTGGATCCCGGCTGCGAGCTGGCTGGAGAGCTGGGAACTCCTCGGGGTAGCGGCGCCGGGAGCTGCTCCCCGAGGCGTGGTGCTGAAATGGGACCTGCCAGCCCGGAGCCCGCCCGGCTATATGGCACCGCGCTGACATCAACTCCCACGTCAGGCCCCCCGCCGCCCCCCGGATCACCAGCCCCCGCCCTGCAGCCAGCGGGAGAGCGGCTCGGATACCGGCACGGACTGGCTGGGGCGGGAGCCGTCGGCGTTAATGCGCAGATGATTTCACATCCATTGGACTCACCGAAATCCCTCCCCGGTGTCCCCCTGCACCCCCGCGATCACCCCTTCGCTAGAGATGCGAAACTAGTTTGACACTGGTGATGGCTCCGGCCGCCAGCTGTGTGTGGAGAGGCGGGGTCCCCCCTGCACCCCTTGTGCTGGAGCTCAGCGCCTCTTGCCTTCCACGGGTGCCGGGGAGGCAGAGCGAGCTGCCAGGGGGATCCCCGCGAGCGCGCGGAGTCCACAGCCCCGGCTCTGCTTGCCGGCGAGGCGTCGGGGTAATTCCTGCTTCCCCCGGCGAGATCAGACCCCCTGCCGGTGTCCGGCCCCCGGGGAAGCGGAGGGATCAGAACAATGCCGATTCCGAGGCCGGAAGGGGTCGCAGAGAGAGGATCCCCTCTGCCCTTCTCTGGGCCGGCCTGGAGACCTGCCCCCGAATCGTTCCTGCCGCCGCGCTGTTAGAAGACACCCCGCAGCGGGGGAGACTCCCCCAGAGCCCCGGGACATGGTGCCCGTGGTTCAGGACTTTAGGACAGAGAGGCACCTGCGTTTGTTCTCTCTCTAATCATGTTTCCGGCACCGTCTCCAGGCAGGCAGCTGGTGGAGCGAGGCCGGAATCCAGGGCCGGGGGCGCCGGAGCCAGCGCGGCCAGGGGCTGATCCCAGCGTTCATGTTGGGGGGCCCTGCTGCCGGTGTCACGGAGTGTGGGGGAGTCCAGGCCCTGCACCCCTCTTCCTGGGATTCGCTGAGACTCTCAGCCAGCCAGTAAAACAGAAGGTTTATTGGACAACAGGAACACAGTCCAAAACAGAGCTTGTGGGGACACCCAGGACCCCTCAGTCAAGTCCTTCTGGGGGAGCAGGGAGCTTAGACCCCAGCCCTGGGGTTCCCTGTGTTCCTCCACCCAGCCCCAAACTGAAACCAAAACCCCCACAGCAGGTTCCCTTCTGCAGCCTCTGTTCACATTCCTGGGCAGAGGTGTCACCTCCTCCTCCCCCTCCTGGCTCAGGTGACAGGCTCTCAGGTCTCCCGTCCCCAGGGCACATTCCCAGGTCAACACTCCCCCCTCCCTGCTGCGTCACATCGTCACAGCCGGGCAGCGGCCGTTTCCCCGGCATTGCAGCTGGCAGCCTTTCTAGGTCGTGCGTTTCAAAGTCTGCCTTTGCCGCCGAAGAAACCCCCAGAAAACCCAGCCCGCGACCGGCCTCGGGTCATTTCTTTGCATGCTGCTTTGGGAGCCGGAAGTTTTTAGTCTTTCAAGGGGGCCCTGCTGCTATTGTAGGCGGACAGGGCCTAGCGATCATTAGTGGCCGCACAAGCGAATTGGCCAATTGAACGAGCCGGAACCGGCCGGAGCGTGGCCGGGCTTGGACTTTGAAAAGGGCAGCTGCAAATGAGCTGAAAGAGGGAAGTGAGACGTGGGCCCCAGATCAGCCAGGCGTGGGCTGAGGATTTCTCTCACGGGCCTGGAATTCTGCTGACAAGCTTCCCCAGCTCGGAGACAGCAACCACCCCCGGCTGGGTCCAGGAGAGGCAGAAGGAGGTTTCAGGGGCAGGACTGCATGGAAAGGGTGGGCTTGTGGGCAAAGCACCTGACTAGGGCTCTGGCGAGCGGCAGGCAGTCCCTGCCTCAGCTGTGAATTCCCTGCCCGTCAGTCTGTGCCTCAGTTTCCCACCCACGTGTCTCTCACGCCCCATGGCTCTAGAACAGGAGCACTTCAGAACTGGAGCTGGATGAAGAGTGGACATTTTGAAATAATAAAAAAAAACATTTCAAAAGGGAACAAAAAAGCTGAAATTTCAAAGTGTCCCTTGGAACAAGAATGCTGAGAAAACTTCAGACCCCTCCTGTTGCTTCATTTTGATGCTGGAGGTTTCTTGTGGTTTGATGTTCACCTTTTAGGAAATATGACACAGGACCATGCTGGCCACAGGAACCAACATGGTAACCGCGGCACCCAAATCGACAAGCTGCTGCAAAACATTTCGGTTTTCACAAAACTGGAGACTTGGGACCGAAAACAGTTCGTCAAAACCACAGCCACCAAAAACCTCTCAGGGCACCCATGCAAGCGGGGCAGGGCCATGGCTCTATCCCCAAGGCCCAGAGAGATTAAGTGACCGGCCCAGGGCTACCCTGGCCACAAGTGATGAAGAAGGAACCGAACCCCGGGGCTCTCCCTGGCTGGTCTGCTAGGAACTCTTCTGGGCAGGGACCGTCTCGCTCCGTACCGGGTGTGTCTACACAGCAAGCGCTCCCGCTGCAGCTGTGCCGTGTAGACACTTACTACAGAGACAAGAGGGGACAAGGGCTTTCCCCCTTGCTCTCTTGAATCCACCCCCAGGAAAGGCGGTGGCTGGAAGAATTCCTCCATCGGCCTAGCTGCACCGGCAGGGTGGGTTACCCCAACCGAGTGACAGCGCGCAGGGCAGGAGATTGTTCACAGCCCGGAACAGCGGCGACTCCCAGAGGAGTCACTGATCGTCAGAGCCCAGCTCGCGGCCCTGTTTCTGTAGCCTCCCTCCCAGCTGGCAGCCGGCCCCAGCAGCAGGGCTCTCGGCCAGGCTGCGAGAGAGGGACACGCTTGGGGAGAGCAGGGGAGACGGGCAAGGGGCCGGGGAAGAGCGAGGAGCCGCCGGGGAGGAGAGCGGCTCGTCCGGCCAAAACCCCAATGCGCTTTGATGCGTCTGTTCATTTCCCTCCTGCCTGGACGGGGCGGAGGCGGCCTGCAGCAGGGGTCGTGGGTTCACCGTGCTCCGCAGGGCCCAACGCCCAGACACGGGTAGGAAACCCAGTGTCCCAGGGGGGCTGATTGGTTCGCAGCCAGGCGTGAGAGCCCCACTCACAACAGCAGTTGTGGCCTGTGGGCGGGTGATCTGCCCACGGGGGGCGGCGTGAGGACCAGCCCCCATCCGGGAACCCGCTGCTGCGTGGAGCTCTTCTGAAAGCTTAGCCGCTCTGGGCCTTTTCTAACCCATTGTAATCATAGGAATTAACAGTAAGCCGCTCCTTATTCAAATTCTATTTCCTCCATCTCCTTCCTGGCTCTTTGCATTACCCGCTATGTCAGTTCACACCCGCACTAATGTCCGACCCCTGCTAGCGATGCAGGTAGCATGTTAATGAAACATTCCCAACTCCTAAAACGCCCACTGGAAACCTCCCTCAGAGCAGTTCGAGCCAGAACAGAATGGCAACGTAACCGGGGTCAGGGCCTTGCTACCTTTTACTTTCCCATCACACTAACTCTGCACCAGGAACTTCAGTTTCCCAGACTCCTCTACACTTAGGCCCAGAAACCTGGTTTCTCCTTTTTTTTTTTAAAAAAAATCTGAACGATGTTAACTCATGTCCTAACTATCCTATCGGCTACCACAGGGTCTCTGCCTGGGTCCAGTGGCAGGATCAGGCCCAGGAGTCCTGGAAATTAAGCCTGGCACCACTGGAGAGTTGCTTTGGCTAAGTGTCAAGACTAGTAGCCTTGAACCTTCCGCTACTAATCAGATTACTCAGGGAGGCATAAAGGCTAATGGTTGGAGCAGGGGCACGGGGACAGGGGCACGGGGAGTTAGGGGCCCTGGGCTCTGTTTACAGCTCTGGGGGAGTATGACCTATTGATTCAATCAGGGGACTAGGAGTCAGGTATTGGCATATAGGTGTGTTCGTCAGCCTGAGAGAGAATTTTGGGGTTGACTTTTTGATACTCTTATATCTTATACATATGTGTGAACAAAAAACAAAAGACATGCTGTGTCTTGCTTTTCCCTAGCCAGATGGGTTTGTTAATACAACGGGAAGAGATAAGGGATAGAGCAGTTAAAGTGTTACAGGGTATTGTGGGAGTGTAATACACAAGCACACACTGAAAGGCTGCCTGGCTCTTCTCTCAAGCCAAGGTTAAGCAACCGGTTAGGAGGGAGAAGGGGGGATGGAGGGGAGGCATAATAAACACAAAAAGCCAAAAAAAGCCTGGCCTTGGCCAAAACACAACCTCACTCCTTACCCCTCCCATGGGATACAAAAGAGGTGGGACGAAGACCCTCGACTCATGACCCTCCAAAAGGGAACATGACCATAAGTTGTAAGGGGTATGACTAGGGGCGTGCACTGCAGGTATATTTGGGCCTGCTAAGGAGGGGAAATTGGGAATAGGGAGTGGGGAGATGGGAATGGGGAATAAGGAATAGGGACACAGGCAAGGCTCTGCAGCATCAGAGCTGGAAATGGGGATATGAGGCAAAGGCTCTGTGGTGTCAGAGTGTTGGGATATATATATACACATTGTGATTCATATATTCATGTAATATGTTATAGGTCATTGAGGCCTGGTATGAATGACGCATGCTTGACATGAATATGTGCATTCTAAGTTGGCAACCTAAGCAAGAACTTAAGGTTAAGAATGATTAGAACTATATGTGTAAAAACAATCTTGTCATGTTTTGAGAAAAATATGGAGAGTCAGCAGAAAAGGAAACAACACCAGCTGGACTGATATAAAATTGTATAAGAATTGGAGGAAATGGCGGCCCACCCAGGATTGTGTCTTTGGAATTGTGTGGGTAAAAGGCCTAGTAAACAAAGGCAATAAAACAATAATGCAACAAAATGAACTATAAATGGTTGCCTATAATTTCTGCAAATCAAAGTAATTTATTAATCCAAAGCCCCGTGTGACTATCAATGTGGTTTTTGCCGGCTCCCTGCATCTTATAATAAAAAAAATCTTGACTGGCCATCAGAACTACTCTAACCTTTAAACTCTGATATAGTATGTTTGGGGTGTAAATGTGAAGTAAGTAAGGCTTGTTTTGTAATCAGTAAAAAGCATTTAAAGTATTATATACCAACACTGTGTCTGGTATCTGCCTGCTCCCCATCCTGTAAAAAAACCCTCTATTGAGGGTCTAACAAGAGCTGGGAAGGGGGATACAAGGTAAAGCCTCTGTGGTGTCACAGCTCGGAACGGAACATTTAGAACCAGACTCTGCCGGCGTGTAGAGCTATGGACATGTTTGCTTGGAACTAACCCCAATAAACATCGCATTGTCTGTACTTTGGACTTCTGGTCTTCTGCTTTCTGTCTGCATGACAAGAACCAGTGGAGGAGGTGAAAGGAGAGCCCTCTAACATCTTGGTGCTGTGACTCGGATGCACCATGCTGGATAGGTAAGTAGCAGCCAGGTAAGTCCCCCTCTCCAACAGTCCATGCGGCTGCTTGGGGGGGGGTATGGTGGGCTCTCATAGAATCATAGAATCATAGAATCACAGAATATCAGGGTTGGAAGGGACCCCAGAAGGTCATCTAGTCCAACCCCCTGCTCGAAGCAGGACCAATTCCCAGTTAAATCATCCCAGCCAGAGCTTTGTCAAGCCTGACCTTAAAAACCTCTAAGGAAGGAGATTCTACCACCTCCCTAGGTAACGCATTCCAGTGTTTCACCACCCTCTTAGTGAAAAAGTTTTTCCTAATATTCAATCTAAACCTCCCCCATTGCAACTTGAGACCATTACTCCTCGTTCTGTCATCTGCTACCATTGAGAACAGTCTAGAGCCATCCTCTTTGGAACCCCCTTTCAGGTAGTTGAAAGCAGCTATCAAATCCCCCCTCATTCTTCTCTTCTGCAGACTAAACAATCCCAGCTCCCTCAGCCTCTCCTCATAAGTCATGTGCTCTAGACCCCTAATCATTTTTGTTGCCCTTCGCTGGACTCTCTCCAATTTATCCACATCCTTCTTGTAGTGTGGGGCCCAAAACTTGACACAGTACTCCAGATGAGGCCTCACCAGTGTCGAATAGAGGGGAACGATCACGTCCCTCGATCTGCTCGCTATGCCCCTACTTATACATCCCAAAATGCCATTGGCCTTCTTGGCAACAAGGGCACACTGTTGACTCATATCCAGCTTCTCGTCCACTGTCACCCCTAGGTCCTTTTCCGCAGAACTGCTGCCTAGCCATTCAGTCCCTAGTCTGTAGCGGTGCATTGGATTCTTCCATCCTAAGTGCAGGACCCTGCACTTATCCTTATTGAACCTCATCAGATTTCTTTTGGCCCAATCCTCCAATTTGTCTAGGTCCTTCTGTATCCTATCTCTCCCCTCCAGCGTATCTACCACTCCTCCCAGTTTAGTATCATCCGCAAATTTGCTGAGAGTGCAATCCACACCATCCTCCAGATCATTTATGAAGATATTGAACAAAACCGGCCCCAGGACCGACCCCTGGGGCACTCCACTTGACACCGGCTGCCAACTAGACATGGAGCCATTGATCACTACCCGTTGAGCTCGACAATCTAGCCAGCTTTCTACCCACCTTATAGTGCATTCATCCAGCCCATACTTCCTTAACTTGCTGACAAGAATACTGTGGGAGACCGTGTCAAAAGCTTTGCTAAAGTCAAGAAACAATACATCCACTGCTTTCCCTTCATCCACAGAACCAGTAATCTCATCATAAAAGGCGATTAGATTAGTCAGGCATGACCTTCCCTTGGTGAATCCATGCTGACTGTTCCTGATCACTTTCCTCTCATGTAAGTGCTTCAGGATTGATTCTTTGAGGACCTGCTCCATGATTTTTCCAGGGACTGAGGTGAGGCTGACTGACCTGTAGTTCCCAGGATCCTCTTTCTTCCCTTTTTTAAAGATTGGCACTACATTAGCCTTTTTCCAGTCATCCGGGACTTCCCCCGTTCGCCACGAGTTTTCAAAGATAATGGCCAAGGGCTCTGCAATCACAGCCGCCAATTCCTTCAGCACTCTCGGATGCAACTTGTCCGGCCCCATGGACTTGTGCACGTCCAGCTTTTCTAAATAGTCCCTAACCACCTCTATCTCCACAGAGGGCTGGCCATCTCTTCCCCATTCTGTGATGCCCAGCGCAGCAGTCTGGGAGCTGACCTTGTTAGTGAAAACAGAGGCAAAAAAAGCATTGAGTACATTAGCTTTTTCCACATCCTCTGTCACTAGGTTGCCTCCCTCATTCAGTAGGGGCCCACACTTTCCTTGGCTTTCTTCTTGTTGCCAACATACCTGAAGAAACCCTTCTTGTTACTCTTGACATCTCTTGCTAGCTGCAGCTCCAGGTGCGATTTGGCCCTCCTGATATCTTTCCTACATGCCCGAGCAATATTTTTATACTCTTCCCTGGTCATATGTCCAACCTTCTACTTCTTGTAAGCTTCTTTTTTATGTTTAAGATCCGCTAGGATTTCACCCTTAAGCCAAGCTGGTCGCCTGCCATATTTACTATTCTTTCGACTCATCGGGATGGTTTGTCCCTGTAACCTCAACAGGGATTCCTTGAAATACAGCCAGCTGTCCTGGACTCCCTTCCCCTTCATGTTAGTCCCCCAGGGGATCCTGGCCATCTGTTCCCTGAGGGAGTCGAAGTCTGCTTTCCCGAAGTCCAGGGTCCGTATCCTGCTGCTTACCTTTCATGATGGCAGTTGCTGGTCCTTGCAAGTTGGGGTAACTGTATTTTTGGATAAGTGAATATGGAAGAATCAGGGCCCATCCCAGGTACAAAAACCAGGGGAGGGGGTGAAGGGAAAGCCCTCTAACATCAGGGCTCCATGTTTTGATTTTTCCACTGACCCAGGCTGCCACAAAAGTCATTTCACTTCCCTCCAGTTTCTACATCTGTCAATCCAAGCTAACGCTATCCCCCTCTAGTGTGAAGCACTATGGAAGTTGTGATGTTCCCCTCTGGTGTTAGTTGGACCAGTGATCTGCTAAGTCCCTCCAGTCCTTGACTCTGGGAGCCAGCCTAACCCTGCTCTGCTGTGAGAACCCCCACTCCTGGGCCATTCACACACAGCCTCTGGCATGTAAGCTGCTCCCAGCTACTTGCAACCAAATGACACTAGCCAATATCTCCAGTCCCAGAAACAACCCTGGGAACCTCCATCTTGCAGTGTCCAGTTCTGCCCACTGGACTCTGAAAGCTTATATGAGTTCGTCAATTTAACAAAGTAATTGATATGTATCAGGCTTGTTATCCCAAGGGGAGTCTCTGACACGCTTCAAACCAAACACACTGCTTCAGGTAGAATAAACAAACAAATTTATTAACTACAAAGATAGATTTTAAGTGATTATAAGTCAAAGTATAACAAGTCAGATATGGTCAAATGAAATAAAAGGAAAACGCATTCTAAGCTGATCTGAACACTTTCAGTGCCCTTACAAACTTAGATGCTTCTCACCACAGGGCGGCTGGTTGCCCTTCAGCCAGGCTCTCCCCTTTGATCAGCGCTTGGTGATGATGTCTATAGATGGAGGTAGAAGAGAGAGGAGGAGAATGGCAAACATCTCTCCCTTTTATCATGTTCCTTCTTCCCTCTTGGCTGTGCCCCCCCCTTCAAAGTCAGGTGAGCATTACCTCATCGTAGTCCCTGACTGACCAAAGGAAGGGGGGTGACGCACTCGAGAGTCCAACAGATCCTTTGTTGCTGCCTAGGCCAGTGTCCTTTGTTCCTGTGAGGCTGGGCTGGGTTTGTCCCATACATGTCCTGATGAGGTGTGAACTGCCTCTCTGTTCTTGGAGAGTTTTTGCCTGGGTTTATTTTAAGCCATGAGGACACATTTTCAGCCTCATAACTATATACATGAAATTATAACCTATAACATCACTATAACAACCATGCTCAGTGCACCATGAAGACACCGAAGACACCTGGCATGACAAACTTTGCAATTGGATACCACACAATCATAGTATCAGGACGAACATGGGGGTTCTGGGGGTTCCCCTGAGGCACAGAATGTCACAGAAGTGCAGTGCAGGATTCATGTGACCTCATACGTTTGTTTTGTGACTCTGTGGATCCCTGCCACATTCCCTCTGAATCTGCTGCCTTGGGCTCATTGCTGGTTGCGGCTGTGCTGTACTTGGTTCCCATGGTTTATTTCACATAGATTGTAGTTGCTTTCGAAGCAGTAGGACTTAGTAGATGTATTTGAGTAGCAGCTGGAAGCCCCATTGTGCTGGGCTCAGTGCGCACAAACACACAGATCCTTCTTACCCTGGAAGGTTTACAGTCCGAGTAGACAGACAAAGGGTAGGAAGATGGAAGCATTGTTAACATAGCTGTTTATAGGAAACTGAGGCACAGAGAGATTAAGCAACTTGACCAATGTCAAACATGGAGTCTGTGATGGAGGTGAGAGCAGGACCCAAAGTCTCCTGGCTCCTAGCCCAGAGCCTTAACCACAATACCATCTTTCCTCTCAGATCAGCATGAAATGACCAATCCGGCCCTTGGTTTTCAGCCACGGAGAAATAGATTAAAATCTTAAATAAGTAAAATAAATATCCCCATGCCTTCAAAATACCAACCTTCCTGCACCCCGATCCTCCCTCCCCACAGCCCGAGCTAGCACATGCATTTTGCAATGGGCCCCAACAGGTCTGGACTGCTCCAGGCCAAGGTGGGGGCAAGGTTCCCCCTCCCCCCAGAGAGAAAGGGCCATTCATGGGGGATGGTCTGTCATCTGACTCCTCCATCCTAAACCCAGAGGGTTCCTATCCGAACCCCACCCCCGCCTATTGCCACCACAGCAGTACCATGTAACAAAGTCACCACCAATCACCTCCCATGATGACTGGTGCAAAACACAGGATAGAGCTAGTTATCCGAACTCCCTTTATGCAGACACTCTAGTTATCCGATGGGCATGTCTACAGTGCAGCTGGGAGCGAGTGCGCTAAACACTGCAGCCCTGGCACAAACTCAGCCTAGCCACCCAAACTGAGACCCAGGGCTCGGCGAGCCACAATGGCCATTCGACTATTGCTAGCCTGTTAGAGGGAGCCCTGCAACGTTGACGTATCCAGCGCACGCCCCCCTCTCCCCATAGCCCTATGTTAGTCCATCACCCGCTAATAGCTTCTCAATTAGCCTTAGTGCACGTTAGCATTAATCACCGGCAGTGGATTTGTCTAGCTGTTCCCTGTAAAACAGCTCTTCCATTTATCCCAAGTCATCTGAAACTTCTGAATGTCCCCCAGGCCGTTCGGGTAAGCGGAGCTAGGTAGATACGATAAAGGGGTCAGATCCTCTGCTGGTGGAAACTGACCACGTTCCATTAAAGTCCGTGGAGTTAGGTCAGTTGACACCAGCTGAAGATCTGGGCCCAAATGCGTAATCACGCCCCCCGTCACCTAACAGAGTTCCAAAGCTGTGAGCTCCTGTCTCGCCACGGCAACCTCCATGTGCCGAGGGCTTCAGTCTGGAAGCCGTTCTGGGTTGTGCCTACTAGGCCCTGATGGCAATGGTCTTCTAAGGAAAGAGAAATGGGTCATTGGACTGGAGATGCCCATCACTGGAGCCTAGTGCAAAGGAAGGATCCAATCCTGGCAGGCGGTCAGCACTTCTTGCTCAGTGCTGGGCACCCTTAGCTTCCCTCAGAAGTCCCCTGATGTGCAGTCGCTTGGCATCTGCCAGGATTGGGCCTTACTGTGTGCAGGCTGCTTTGTCAGCAGTTATTAATGAAATAATCCCTTGATATTGTCAGTCTATGGAATTAGTGTGTTTGTAGTGGGCTGGCACTTTGCCAGGTGTGTATACCTCTCTCCGAGGACGTAATCCAGGGGGACATGTAACGATGTAAACCACAACATCTGCGTGGGGGTGGCGGGAGGGGTAATCACGTGATCCTCCCAATTGACAAGGGAGGAATTTATCTCTGGCCACTGTGCTGTGATCCTGCCCGTCGCAGTGGGAGCGAGTGGAGACGGGGTGCGTGGCTAGGTAATGGGGCTGTGGCTAGGGGTTCCAGCCTTGGAGCAGGGCTCTCGTGAGCTGCAAGTGCTAAAAGGTTTGATCCTGCCCAGCCCTGGGGCAGAACATTGGGCATTTACTTGCCTGGTAAAAAGAGCTGATGTGGGGACGGAGGTGGGGGGGGGCGACATGCAGGGGAGACCACAACAGCACTGGGGTGCTGTTATGTGGCCCCCAAGAAGCAGGAGGAAGGTTGAAGAGGGGCAGGTCTAGCTATGCACCTCCTTAGCATGCTGAGGATGGTGCTTTGATCCGACCCACCCATACTCTGCCCTCATCCTGCCTCTTTTTAGTCCAGAGTGTATGCAAGCCCAGGGATGGGCATGCGGGGGCATTGAGACTGGCCCCTCCACATTTAGCTTCAGAGCCACAGAGGTTTGGAGCAAGAACTTGCTCTGTGGCGGGTGGCTGGTCCTAGGCTCAAGGAAGTGCCTTTTGTTGTCTCCATGCAGGTAAAGCCAGATTTTATAAGCCACCGAAAATCACCCTTTGCACGCGTTCAGCAGAACCGGCTAGAGGCTTGCTCCTGAATTCTTTCCAGACCCTCTGAGCCTCCTGCGCCATTTTGAAGAGGCCACACAGAGCAGCGCCTCCAGTTGGAACGCCAAAAATACGACAGGTGTCAGAGGAGCAGCCATACGCAGTCAGCGCCGCATCTGCGTTACAGCCCATCCTGGTCAGGCACTGGTCCGGGGCCCTCCATTGCATTGCATGAGCAGGGTGGGCCACAAGGGACATACCCCACTGGGCATCATCTGCATGCTACAGAGGCAGTCACTCATGTCTCCTTACTGACCCCCCGGTGGGCTCACCTAACCGCTGAACAAGGAAGGCAGAGAGAGGGATCCGGCGCTACCCTGCATGAAAGCGCCATCAAGGGGGATGAAAACTCGTTCAGAACAACCCACTTGGGTCCCTCTCGTATGAGGGCTAATGAAGCCACATTAGACCCTTTCTCACCATGCCAGCCCCGAGATGTATCAACACCCACTCCTGGCCAAAGTCAGCTAGCTCACAGGCCTAACTAAGTCATCGTGGACAGCGCAGCCGCATCCCGAGCCACCAGTCATCGCCACTCAGGTGGCTTCAGGACCATGCCCAGGTCCAAAGCCTGAGGAGAGCTGAACACTACCAGTGTGACCGCAGCTGTTTGGCCCTGCCTTCTCAATGATCCGCCCCCCAGGGGGCTGAAACTGGAGAGCAGAACTGGATACAGTGGTTTTGAACTATCATCCAAAAATGGCCTTTGTTTTTTTCCCCCAAAGTTGAATTTTTTCATGAAAATTTAACTTTTTTTGTGTGTGTGTGTGGGGGGGGGAAATCAAACTTTTTGGAGTCCCCCCCCAAATTTCCTATGCTTTTTTTTATATTGGAACTTTTATCACAGGCCCTGTCATCTTTGCCATCCAAGCAGGACATGGGTTCAGTGTACTGCGGATGGTCTGAACTGCACTTCCAGAACCTCACTGAGCATCCTGGGGACACCGTGATTGTCCTCCCAAGTCCTTGCCTTGACCCCAGGTGCAAGCAGCTCTTTCTGCCCTCTGAGTAAACAGCAAGTTACTCAGTGTGAACACCTGCCTGTTTCCCCATGGGGGCAGCGTGTGACTTTGCAGCTGCTAGGGTGGAGACAAAAACACCTTTTCCGGTGTCCTGCCCAGCCATGGCAGGCAGCATGATTGACACCCCTGGACTACCCCCCGAAAGTGGCTGCAGGGCAGCTATAGAAGCGTGAACTGGTCCTCTCATGTTGTACGTGATTGGCAACAAAACGACATGCCTCAGCCCCCGATGCATCGAAGCAGGCACCACCCCCTACCAAACAACGCCACCGTACTCCTGCGTCATGTGTAAAGAGCCCTCCACTACAGGGGTCAGGAGACTTTGAACCTGGCACCTTTCTGCTCAAAGGCACAGACTTCTACCACTTGAACTAAAGGACTAACTCCATCAGCTGGCCGCAGTGACAGGCTATTATCCTCTCTGGAGAAGGGCAGGGGACACATGCAGTAGGAGACCCCACACTGCTCCTCATTCTAACACAACGAGGGGTTTATGTTTCAGCGAGCCCTGCCCTTGAATCACTCAGGTCCCGGGTGCCCAAACTCCCGCTCCCCACAGGTGTTTGCGAACATGGGCGATGCTGCACGTGGTGCCCCAGAGCCAGCTTCCCTCCTGCCCCTGCTCTTCTGCCTCCCCCATGCCGGAGAGCACCTCCCCATGGAGGAGGCAGGCTGCTCAGCACCGGTAAGAGGAAATACAGGTGGATAGACTCAGAGGCGAAAGATGAAGAGCCTTGTTCACCCCAAGGCAGGGAGCTCTAGCCCGCACAGAACGGAAGCCAGGGCCCCCCTGAGCCTCGTGGGGATAAGCCATTTGCCAGAGAGGGTCAGCAGTAGGTGGAATAGTCACTTCGCCGTGCTGGGAAAGGGGCTGGATGGTGCATACAAACAAAGTCCGCTTGGCCAGCGGGCCTGGCTAATTGAGTCTGCAGCAATTATGGGGGGGTGGGATTAGAACCATTGATCATGATGGACTGAAAAAAATCCCCCAGCTGCCTTTAGTAAAGAAGAAGCCTGAAGCGCCCTCTGCCAGAGCCTTGAATGTGCTGGAAATAGCCTTTTATTCCTGTTCCTGCCAATTACCTAATTTCTTTCGCATGGTAACAGTAGCTAACAGGCCTCTCGGGTTCCTGAGCTGGCTGTTTGAGCCAAAGCCCTGACTTCACATGCTTCAGGGTGGGGCGCCACCAGGCTGCCATTCAGAGCTGAGAGAGACCAGGTGGGGGCGGTAATCTCTTTTATTGGCCCACCTTCTGCTGGCGAGTGTTAAAAGCGTGTGTCTCAGCAACAGAGGCTGGTCCAATAAGAGAGATCACCGCCCCCACCGTGTCTGTCTAATCCTAGGACCCACCCGGCTACACCACCACCTCAAACCACATGCAGATATTTGCTGTTCTCAAAGGGTGTTTCCCTGGAGCACCTTCTAGGTTCAGCTCGATGTTAATGTTCCTAGCAAACTGGCTCCTTCTGTCTCTTCCTTTTCCAGTGTCAGGTGGCTGTGGGTTGTGGGTTTTGTGTGTGTGTTTGAAACGATAAACCACCCCTGGTTGCTGGCTCTGGGTCTCTGCAGACTTGTGTTTAGTAGCAGCCCTGCTTGGAGTTGGGGGAGTGAAAAGTGGATGTGTGGGGTGGAGACAGGCAGGCGGGAAGATCGAGGGGAAAGGGACGGAGGGGCAGCCCGGGAGAGCCAGCTCTTGACCCTGGCCAGTTCATCAGGCTAGAATTGGCTAAGGCTTAAAGTGCAGTGGGTCACAGCTGCAGGCCAAAGAAACACAGCCCAGGGCAGGGTCTAGCCAGGAGACACGGAGGAATCCTGGCAGCTGGCCCTGATCTCCCCCGGCCCCGGCCCTCCATTGGAGCACAGGAGTGCCGTGTGACCATGGCAGTACAGGGGGAAGCATGGGCTGGGCATGAATCTCACTCCCTCCCCATGCCCCTACCTGCCCGACTACCCACGGGTGGGGCTAGGGGAGTGCCGCGTCTGGCTGCAGCTGAGGAATCATAGAAGATCAGGGTTGGAAGGGACCTCAGGAGGTCATCTCGTCCAACCCCCTGCTCAAAGCAGGACCAATCCACATCTAAATCATCCCAGCCAGGGCTCTGTCAAGCCGGGCCTTAAAAACCTCTCGCTAAGGAGGCTCCCAGCTCTGCTGCTGGGCAGCCCATTCACGCTGGGTCTGTTAGACGTCTGACGTCCAGCGGCAGCCCTGCGCAGGATCGGGCCCATCTAACAAGGCCCTGAATGGGGCCGTCACAAGGCAGCGCTTCTGCCCAGCTTGCAAAGGATCCACTGCTCCCCTTTTTGCCCCCCCGCCCCGTCTGGCTGAGGTATTTCTAGTGACCAACAATGGGTGCGCGGTCCTCCCGACGAGCCCCAGGCAACCCCCCCCACCGCCACCACCTCTCACTGCCTCAGGGGCATCCCGCTGCTCCGGCTTCCCAGCTCTTCCCCCCCAGGTCTGGCTCATGTCCCGCCCCAGGTGCCGGATCTGGGTCAGATGATGCTGTGCAGGTGCACTGGCCCTGCTTCCTCGCAAAGGGCTTGTGTGGCCCTGCTCCCTCCTGGCCTGAAGTCCTTGGCCACCCCTAGGGCAAGCCTGTGCCCTCCTCCCGGGCTCCAAACCCTCCTGCCATGCATTAGATAAGGGTGCTCCCAGGCATTACACATTGGAAGCATATCGCAGGGTGGGGGGCTATTGGGTTCCTCTTCTGATCTTTGCCCTCTGATAGTGGGGCAAGATAAATACTAGTGCTGTCGATTAATCGCAGTTAACTCACGTGATTAATTCAAAAAATTAATTGTGATTAAAAAAATAATTGTGATTAAACGCCGTTTTAATTGCACTGCTAAGCAATAGAATATCAAGTGAAATTTACTAAATATTTTTGGATGTTTTTCTACATTTTCATATATTGATTTCAATTACAACACAGAATATAAAGTGCACAGTGGTCACTTTATATTATTACTTTTCATTACTAATATTTTCACTCTAAAAATGGCAAACAAAAGAAACAGTATTTTTCAGTTCACCTCATACAGGTCCTGTGGTGCAATCGCTTTATTGTGAAAGTGCAACTTACAAACGTAGATTTTTTTTGTTACACAACTGCACTCAAACAAAACAATGTAAAACTTCAGCGCCGACAAGGCCACTCAGTCCTAGTTCTTGTTCAGCCAATCGCTCAGACAAACAAGTTTGTTTACATTTACAGAAGATACTGCTGCCTGTTTCTTATTTATAAGGTCACCTGAAAGTGAGAACAGGCATTTGCATGGCACTTTTGTAGCCAGCATTACAGGGTATTTACGTGCCAGATATGATAAACGTTCGTAAGCCCCTTCATGCTTCAGCCACCATTCCAGAGGACATGCTTCCATGCTGATGATACTTGTTAAAAAATAATGCATTAATTAAAAGTGTGACTGAATTCCCTGGGGGAGAACTGTGTGTCCCCTGCTCTGTTTTACCCGCATTCTGTCATAGATTTCATGTTGCAGCAGTCTCGGATGCTCACCCGGCACGTTGTTCATTTTAAGAACACTTCCACAGCAGGTTTGACAAAACGCAAAGACAGTACCAAGGTGAGATTTCTAAAGGTAGCTACAGCACTCGACCAGAGGTTTAAGAATCTGAAGCGCCATCCAAAATCTGAGAGGGACGAGGTGTGGAGCATGCTTTCAGAAGTCTTAAAAGAGGAACACTGATTTGGAAACTACAGAACCGAACCACCAGAAAAGAAAACCAACCTTCTGCTGGTGGCATCTGACTCAGATGATGAAAACGAACATGCGTCAGTCTGCACTGCTGTGGATCATTATTGAGCAGGACCTGTCATCAGCATGGACACGTCCCCTGGAATGGTGGTTGATGCATGAAGGGACATATGAATCTTTAGGGCATTTGGCACGTAAAATCTTGTGACACTGGCTACAACATTGCCACGTGAATGCCTGTTCTCACTTTCAAGTGACATTGCGAATACAGACTAACACGGCTGCTACTCTGAAACCTGTGAAAAAGAAGTGGGCAGCATTATCTCCTGCATATGTAAACAACTTGTCTGTCTGAGCGATTGGCTGAACAAGAAGTAGGACTGAGTGGACTTGCAGGATCTAAAGTTTTACATTGTTTTATTTTTGAATGCAGGGGTTTTTTTACATAATTCTACATTTGTAAATTCAACTTTCATGATAAAGAGATTGCACTACAGTACTTGCAATGTGGGAACTGAAAAATACTATTTCTTTTGTTTTTTACAGTGCAAATATTTGTAATAAAAATAAATATAAAGTGAGCAGTGTGCACTTTGTATTCTGTGTTGTAACTGAAATCAATATATTTGAAAATGTAGAAAACCTCCAAAATATTTAAATAAATGGTATTCTATTATTGTTTAGCAGTGTGATTAATCGCAATTAATTTTTTTAATCGCTACCAGTAGCTAGACAGACAGACAGGCAGACTGACTGAAAGGCTGGGAGGGGCTGTTAGAACCTGTAGCCTGACCTCATGTATAGCACAGGCTAGTCAAATTCATTCACTCCTCCCCCCCCCCGTATTGAGCCCAATCTCTTGTGTTTGGCTAAAGCAGCTTCCAGAAAAGCAGCCAGGCTGGATTTAAAACATCAAGAGATGGAGAATCCAGCCATTCCCTTGGTAGTTTGTTCCAGTTCACACTCACCCTCCCTACTAACAAAGCACCTTATTTCTAATTGGGACTTTGTCTGGCTCCAGCTTCCAACCACTGGATCTTGTTCTGCCTCTCTCTGCTTGAATAAAGAGCCCGTTAGTACCTGGTATCTTCTCCCCAGGCAGGTACTTACACGCTGTAATCAAGTCACCCCACACTCTTCTTTCTGCTAAGCTAACCAGGTTGAGCACTTTAAGTGTCTCACTTCGAAGCATTTTCTCCAGCCCTCAAATCAGTTTTGTGGCTTTTTTTCTTCATCATTTCCATTTTTCAGCATTCCTTTCAAAATGTGGACACCAGAACTGCATGCCGTATTTTAGGTCTGGTCTACATGACATAAGCTGCCTTGTGTCAACCTAACTGTAGAAGTGTCTACACTTAATTTCACTGCTGCTGACGTAACTGCCTGCCTATGCCGACTTAATAACTCCACCTCCACCAGGGGCGTAGAGTCAAGGTTGCTGTGGTTACATCAATGCAGAGTCAGTGTAGACCCTGCGTTCCCACAGTGCCCCGCACTGACAGTACAATTGGCACAAGTGTTCCTGGTGTGGACGCACACCGCTGACATGAGAAGCAAAGTGTAGCCACGCACGAGTGATGTGATTACTGTGGTGACAGTACGCTGACATAAGTTACAGAGTGGTAGCCGTGTTAGTCTGTATCAGCAAAAAAACCGAGGCGTCCTTGTGGCACCTTAGAGACTAACAAATTTATCTGGGCATAAGCTTTCATGGGCTAAAACCCTCTTCATCAGATGCATGCAGTGGAAAATACAGTAGGAAGATATATATACACAGAGAACATGAAACAATGGGTGTTACCATACCAACTCTAACGAGACCAATTAGTTAAGGTGGGCTATTCTCAGCAGGAGAAAAAGAACCTTTTGTAGTGATGATCAGGATGGCCCATTTCAAACAGTTGACAAGGTGTGAGTAACAGTAGGGGGGAAAATTAGCAAGGGGAAATAGTTTTACTCTGTGTCATGACCCATCCACTCCCAGTCTTTATTCAAGCCTAAGTTAATTGTATCCAGTTTGCAAATTAATTCCAGTTCAGCAGTCTCTTGTTGGAGTCTGGTTTTGAAGTTTTTTTGTTGAAGAATTGGCACTTTTAGGTCTGAAATCGAGCGACGAGGGAGGTTGAAGTGTTCTCCGACTGGTTTTTGAATATTATAATTCTTGACATCTGATTTGTGTCCATTTATTCTTTTACGTAGAGACTGTCCAGTTTGGCCAATGTACATGGCAGAGGGACATTGCTGGCACATGATGGCATATATCACATTGGTAGATGTGCAGGTGAACGAGTCTCTGATAGTGTGGCTGATGTGATTAGGTCCTATGATGGTGTCCCTGAATGCATCCGATGAAGTGAGCTGTAGCTCACGAAAGCTTATGCTCAAGTAAATTTGTTAGTCTCTAAGGTGCCACAAGTCCTCCTTTTCTTTTTGCGAATACAGACTAACACGGCTGCTACTCTGAAACCTTGAATAGATATGTGGACAGAGTTGGCAATGGGCTTTGCTGCAAGGATAGGTTCCTGGGTTAGTGTTTTTGTTGTGTGGTATGTGGTTGCTGGTGAGTATTTGCTTCAGGTTGGGGGGCTGTCTGTAAGCAAGGACTGGCCTGTCTCCCAAGATCTGTGAGAGTGATGGGTCGTCCTTCAGGATAGGTTGTACATCCTTGATGATGCGCTGGAGATGTTTAAGTTGAGGGCTGAAGGTGACGGTTAGTGCCACAAGTTCTCCTGGTTTTTTTTAATGTAAGTTGGGTCAACTTAATTTTGTAGTGTAGACACGGCTCCAGTATTGGTCTCACCTCCCAACACCTACTCACTGTGTCCCTGTTTATACATCCTAGGATTGCATTAGCCCTTTTTGCCACTGTTAGGGCTTCCCCGTCGCCCTTCCCTTGGTTCTTGCCACGCAGACAGAGAGCAGAAGACCAGAGTCCGTAGTGCAGGCAATGCCATGGTTACTGGGGTTAATCAGGCAGGTCCATAGCTCTGTGCACCAGTAGAGTTTTTCCCTGTCCCCCATCCTCTTTCTTAGCAGGTTCGATTATACCCGTAGTGCTCGCCCCGGCGCCACCCCTTACAATGAATGGCCATGTTCCGTTTTGCAGGGTCGTGAGTCTGAGAGCTTCAGTACCACCTCTTTTGTACCACTGGGAGGGGTAGGGAGTGAGGTTGTCTATCTGGATATGGGTGCAGGTGGAGGAGACAGGAGCTGCGTTGGAACTGGCAAGTATCAGGGGGTAGCCGTGTTAGTCTGAATCCACAAAAACAACAAGGAGTCCGGTGGTGCCTTAAAGACTAACCGATTGATTTGGGCATAAGTTTTTGTGGGTAAAAAACCACTTGTTGCATCTGAAGAAGTGGGGTTTTTACCCACGAAAGCTTACGCTCAAATCAATCGGTTAGTCTTTAAGGTGCCACCGGACTCCTTTTGTTGTTTTTGTGGAACTGGCAATGTGGCCCTGCCCAATCATAGCTATTGTGTTATGACTCCCTCTTAAAAACTCCGCTGTTTGTGGTCCCCTTGGTCGCTTAGCCTCTGGCTTTTAAGGCCTTCTCTCCTAGGTCAGCCCTACCTCCTCGTTAATCACACAGCGGGAGGGTGATCACCAGGCTGATCAAAGCTGATCAAGGCAGACCCAGGGAACAAAGGCTCAGACTGTCCCCAACACACACAATCCCAACTGACCCTGTAACTTTAAATAATCTGAAAGAGAAAGAAAAACACAAAGAGCCAAAACCCAAACAAACATACACATACTCACCCCAAGGTTAGTACTCACACCTTGTTTGTTCAGCAGGGGATCTCCTTCTCTCCCTCTCAAACTCCCCTGTTCACTGGCTCATGTTCAGTTACTTATCCACTGTGACCCCTAAATGCTTTTCAGCCTCACTTCTGCCCAGGAGACAGTCCCCCATGCTGTAGGTAGGGCCTGCATCCTTTGGTCCTAGATGTATAACCTCGCCTTTGACTGTATTAAAACATATTTTGTTTGAATGGTCCCTGCTTACCAAGCGCTCCAGATTGCTGTGTAGGACTGCTCTGTCTTCATATTATTCCCACTCCGCCAACCTTTGTGTGACCCACACATTTTATCAGCGGTGATTGTATATTTACTTCCAGATCACTGATGACAATGTTAAATAGTATCAGGCCACGGACCAGTCCCTGCAAAATAACACTAAAAACACCCCCATTCAATGACGATTTCTTATTGACAACTACTGGTTGAGATCCGTCAGTTAGCCACTTCTTATTCCATAATACGTCTGCTTTATTGATATCGTAGAGTGCTCGTTTTTTAAATAGAATGTAATGTGGTACAAGGCAAGTGCCTTGTCGAAGTCTATTACATCTACCCAGTTACCTTACTCAATCAAACTTGTTATCTCATGAAAGAAGGAAATCAGGCTTATCTGACAAGACCTGGTTTCCATAAACCCATGTTGGCTGCCACTAATTCTATTCCCATCCTTTTATCAGCCAAACCCCGTGTCAGCTTTCCCGTCATTTTGCCCACAACTGTTGTCAGGCTAACTGGCCCGTCGTTACCCATATCATCCTGCTTTCCCTGTCTGGACACTGCATGACATGAGCATGTGTCTCCAGTCTCGGAGAGGCCAAGAAGTAGAATAGCAAATTGCAGTGTGCGTATGTGTGTGTAAGCAGAGTCAGGATGAGCTCCACCCTGACATCTGGTGGTGAGTTGTGGCAAGTTGTGGAAAAGAACTTCAGGGGCCGATCTCATTTGCATAGGCACACCCATCCCGCCTAGAATGAGGCCATAGCTGCCCAAATGGTCACTTTGGCTGCTGTGGGATCCCCAGTGTCTCTGTTATTGGGGCAAGAATAAATTGTTATTACCCTGATTATGGGAATCAAGGACAGTGGAACTGCACTTGGCCTTTTGTTATGATGGAGGGACTCGCCATCAACTAAGTAGCACTGGCTAGGCAAGGGACATGGGTCCCAAAACTCTGTGAAAGGAGAGAGGCTGGGGACAGGTATTAATGCTTGGTGGCATGGGCCCCCTGGTGAGGGCTTTACATGCTAATTGCACTTCTTCTTCTCTCCACTGTGGAATATCAGAGCTAATTTTGATTCCATTAGGAGTCTAGTTACAGGCTGCTGAGCTGAAGTCACTTTGGGCCAATGGTGCACCAGCACTGCTCCCCTGCTACAAGCTGAAATCACAAAAGAGCTGAACTGACTAAGAGCTGGTTTCAGAGTAGCAGCCGTGTTAGTCTGTATTTGCAAAAAGAAAAGGAGGACTTGTGGCACCTTAGAGACTAACCAATATGAGCATAAGCTTTTGTGAATGCATCCGATGAAGTGAGCTGTAGCTCACGAAAGCTCATGCTCAAATAAATTGGTTAGTCTCTAAGGTGCCACAAGTCCTCCTTTTCTTTTTACTAAGAGGTGAAATCACTGAGTGTTGTGTTACGTAGTGGGGGAACCTGAAGATATAGGGTGGAGCAGTTTGCGGGACGGCGAGCAGAGCAGCTTATGGAGCAGAGCAGCTGGTGGAGCAGAGCAGTTTGTTGGATGCCTGGAGCAGCTCATGGGGCGGCTGGCAGAGCGGAGCCCCATGGAGCGGTGGGGTCATCAGCTTTGGACCAAGTAAGGTGCCCCTTAATGCCCCCCCCATCTCCACCCAGGTTGGGAGGTAAACTCTGCAGATAAACTTTCAAACTCTGGGGCTGCCCTGACCAGGGACAGAGACTTTTGGGTCGTTGGACTTTTGGGACTTTGGGTGATTTTGGGTTGCTGGACTCAAGAACCAAAGGCAAAGGACCTGCCCCAATTTGCTTGGGGTGGGTTTTTGCTCATGGGTTGCGTTATGAATCCTGTTGGTGGTGTTTCCCCAACATAATGCCACATTGTTTCTCTCTGTTATTAAAACGCTTTTTGCTACACTCAGACTCTGTGCTTGCGAGAGGGGAAGTATTGCCTCTTGGAGGCGCCCAGCGGGGGTGGTATATATTTCTCCCAGGTCACTGGGTGGGGGCTCGAGCTGGTTTTGCATTGTGTTATTGGAATGGATCCCCTAGATACTGAACCCGGCCCTTGTTGCTGCCAACTCTGACGGGCAGAAGGGTTACATGTGGGTGGGATGGTGAGGGGGCGGACTGGGATAGCCAGGAGTGCCTGCTGACAGGCAGGATTAAGCTGCTTTGGCAGATCAGTAGTTTGGTCTTTAAGCTGTAGCTTTTCAAAGATAAATCTGGTTGAAGCTGGTAAATGTAGCTGCGGCTTGGCCAGTTTGTAACAATATTTCCTTTTGGCCATCCCCACCGGCTTGCATGTCCGTGCCAACGAATGTGAATTGACCCCCCTCTGGCATTCCTTTGCCTTCGGACGTAATGCTGGAGCTGGGCATTGCTGGGGTTCTCATCAGACTTGTGTTTTCATAACTGATTACTAGCCCTGTCTTTGGTGTGGTGCTGGCCAGACTTTCTGTCTTTGTGTCCTTCTTGCTGAAGCTGTCACTCAGAAGAGCTATTTCATCTGCGAAATCGAGCTCTCGTAATGACCTGTGCCTGAGCCCCGCGGTGCCTGCGTTCTGTCCGGCTGCTCTTTTCCTCATACAGAAGCCAATGGCAACGCCAAACAGGCAAGAGAATGTGTCCTTGTTTCACACTATGCTGAACTATTCACCCAAGCCTGTGTTTGCTGGACCTGCCCATGCCGTGCCTGGATAGAAAGCCTTGATTATATTAATTATTTGTGTGACCTTGCCGGAGCACTTCAGGATGTTCTAGAGTCATGACGGAGGCTGTCAAACGCTTTCTTAAGATCTAGAGAGACAAGGTGGGGGAAGGGAATATCTTTTATTGGACCAACTTCTGTTGGTGAGAGAGACGAGCTTTTGAGCTTACCCAGGGCTCTTCCTCAGGCCTGGTAATGTACTTAGGTTGCTTAGGTCCCCTTTCTCTGGTATTACAGGGATTACAATGCCCTTTTCCATTGTTCTGGAGGCATTTCCTGCTCCCATACTTGGGTGAAGATTTCGGTGATGTTATCGATGGGCTAATCATTGTGAGCTTTCAACATTTCTTCAGTGACTTGGTCTTCACCTGCAGCATTGCCAGGTTTTAATTGTGTTATTGTATCTTTCACTTCTTTGGGATGTGAGATGTTATATTGGCAACTTCATCACTTGAAATCTTTAAATCTAGACCGGGTAGCTTTCTAAAAGACGCCCTCTAACTGAAACAGAAGTTCTGGGTTTGATGCAGAAACCATTGAGTGATGTTCTCTGGGCTGTGTGTACAGGAGATCAGACTAGATTGTCAGCATGGTCTCTTCTGCTCTTACAATCTGTGAGTCTATTGATAGTTCTGAGTGTTGAATTTCTTTGTTAAAGTCAATAGTTTCTAGCGCTGCTGGTCTGTTCAGCACCCTGTGAACACACTTTGCCCATCACTTTCTCTGTTCTTTTCCTGTTGTTAGGGTCTCTCCTTGTTTGTCCTTGACAGGCCGCACTGGCTAATGCAAACTTGTCCGTTACAACGTTGTTGAGTTAATTAAGGGTCAATATACACCAGGGGTGGGCAAACCTTTTGGCCCGAGAGCCACATCGGGTTTCTGAAATTGTATGGAGGGCTGATTAGGGGAGGCTGTGCCTCTCCAAACAGCCAGATGAGGATTGATATTGATATTGATATTGATATTGAGGATTGATATTGATATTGATGAGGTTCAATAAGGATAAGTGCAGGGTCCTGCACTTAGGATGGAAGAATCCAATGCACCGCTACAGACTAGGGACCGAATGGCTAGGCAGCAGTTCTGCGGAAAAGGACCTAGGGGTGACAGTGGACGAGAAGCTGGATATGAGTCAACAGTGTGCCCTTGTTGCCAAGAAGGCCAATGGCATTTTGGGATGTATAAGTAGGGGCATAGCCAGCAGATCGAGGGATGTGATCGTTCCCCTCTATTCGACACTGGTGAGGCCTCATCTGGAGTACTGTGTCCAGTTTTGGGCCCCACACTACAAGAAGGATGTGGATAAATTGGAGAGAGTCCAGCGAAGGGCAACAAAAATGATTAGGGGTCTAGAGCACATGACTTATGAGGAGAGGCTGAGGGAGCTGGGATTGTTTAGTCTGCAGAAGAGAAGAATGAGGGGGGATTTGATAGCTGCTTTCAACTACCTGAAAGGGGGTTCCAAAGAGGATGGCTCTAGACTGTTCTCAATGGTAGCAGATGACAGAACGAGGAGTAATGGTCTCAAGTTGCAATGGGGGAGGTTTAGATTGGATATTAGGAAAAACTTTTTCACTAAGAGGGTGGTGAAACACTGGAATGCGTTACCTAGGGAGGTGGTAGAATCTCCTTCCTTAGAGGTTTTTAAGGTCAGGCTTGACAAAGCCCTGGCTGGGATGATTTAACTGGGAATTGGTCCTGCTTCGAGCAGGGGGTTGGACTAGATGACCTTCTGGGGTCCCTTCCAACCCTGATATTCTATGATTCTATGGCCCAGCCCCTGCCCCCTGTCCAACCCCCCCTGCTTCTCACCCCGTGACGGCCCCCCCGGGACTCCTGCCCCATCCAAGCCCCCTGTTCCCTGTCCCTGATGGCTCTCCCCTGGGACCCCTGCCCATCCACACCTCCCTGTCCCCTAACCACCCCTGGACCCCCTGCCCCTGACTGCCACCCCATCAACCCCCCCTCCTTCCTGACTGCCCCCCCAGGACCCCTGCCCCCATTCAACCCCCCTGTTCCCCATCCTCTGAGCGCCCCACCCCCATCCACACCGCTGTCCCCTGACTACCATCCCGAACTCCCCTGCCCTCTATCCAACCTCCCTGCCCCCAGCCCCCGGCCCCCTACCATGCTGCCTGGAGCACCGGTGGCTGGCGGCATTACAGCCGCACCGCCCGGCTGGAGCCAGCCACGCCACCGTGCAGCACAGAGCACCGGGTCAGGCTGCGGCTCTGCAGCTGTGCTGCCCGGCAAGAGCTCGTAGCCCCCCGCCCAGAGCATTGGCCGGTGGTGCAGTGAGCTGAGGCTGCAGGGGAGGGGGGACAGTGAGGGAGGGGCCGGGGGTGAGCCTCAGGGGCCAGGCAGGAGGGTCCGCGGGCCGTAGTTTGTCCACCTGGCAGTGAGTCTCGGAGCCCAAGGCCAGTGACTCGAGCTCACAAGGCGCACACTGCGGGGTAACCCTCTTAGCGCAGACGTTCCCACTCAGGCCAGGCTCTGAGATCCAGCCCCCGCGCTGGGTTCCAGAGCCCGGGCTCCAGCCCAAGCGGGAGCATCTTCCGGCCAGTCAGCCGACCGGGGCTCTGAGCCTTGCTGCCGCAGGTTGAGTTTTGCAGTGTAGACGTACCCAAAATGTTTTACTAGGGCCTCTTTCAGCAGCCACGTCAGCTTCTTTGGCAGTGCTACCCGGGCACCCCCTCTTCTCCCATCACGCGCCGCTTGTCCCTGCTTTCGCCTGCGTTGTCCTTTCTTCATACGTTTCGTAGGTGCTGCTTTTCCTGGAGACGTTTGTGAGGAGCTGATGTTTGCTGTGGCTTGTTTCCTTTCTCGCCTACAGTTCCAGGTGCCATCACCTCTCCAGACTTTAGGTTTGCTTGTCTGGAAACCAAATACTGTTAGATTGTGGCAGCTCTGGGTGTGGCGATGCTGTGATAAAAGACCAGGGGCTTGGCTGTGGCCGGCCCGGATCAGCTGACTCGGGCTCGTGGGTTCAGGCTGAGGGACTATAAAATTGCAGTGGAGACATTCGGGCTCAGGCTGGAGTCCAGGCTCCAAGACCCTGGGGGTGGGGGTGGCGGGGAAGGTCTCAGTGCCCGGGCTCCAGTCTGAGCCCAAATGTCTCCCTCGCAATTTTTAGATCCTCAGCCTGAGCCCTGGGAGCCCGAGTCAGCCGGCTCTAAGACTTGGCCCCACAGGTTTCTTATCACAGGGTAGGTGTACTCGGTGATAGCTGCCACACTGCCCTGCAGGGCCCCAGAGCGTGAGAACCAACCTCAGGGCAGGCTGTCAGGAGCCAGGGCACAGAGCCCAAACGGGCTGTGAGTCTGTACTTCCATTTCACCAACTAATCATCAGGTGCAAACTCCTCACGCACCATAACAGCCTCAACACGGAGTCACAGACAGTCCCCTTGGGTGCTCCGATCCGTCCTGTCACCTAGGCAAGCTTGCTTTTGTGGTACATGGTTCTTCATACCAAAAATCACAACAATATTCAGGTTACTCCCAGGCTCAAAGGACCTCAATTATCCCAGGTTAATTGCACCTTAGATCTCACATCAAAGACAACGCTTGTAGCCAGTCCTACAATAAACTGTCTAAAGATTAATTAACTTGGGAAAGGAAATAAGAGAGTTACTTACAAGGTTAAAGCAGGTAAACACACACACACACACACACACACACACACACACGAGTTACAGTCTTAAGTTTCAAAAAGTCATAGAAGTTTCTAGATTAAGCAAGCTCTATGTGTCCTGTAGGGATAACCCAGGCCAAGCACCGGGGATAGTTTGCTTATGCTTAGTAACCCTTGCCCCTCAGCATCCAAGCAGCATGAAAGATACAGTTCCTCCTTGTCAGGGCTTTTTATTCCTTCCCCCACCCCCCTGGCTTCGAGTTGCAAATTCAGCTGTTGGGAGGAATTCACCTGTACGTCTCCTCTCCATGGGGTGGAGAGAAAACAACAAAGTATTTTATCCCTTGATGGAGGTTAAGTCCATTAATGGCTATCAGCCAGGGTGGGTAAGGAATGGTGTCCCTAGCCTCTGTTTGTCAGAGGGTGGAGCTGGATGGCAGGAGAGAGATCACGTGATCATTACCGGTTACCAGAGGTGAAAGTAAGGCGGTATGCCCCTGTACAGCGTACCAGCAAGAGCCCGTGCACCGTACTGGGGCAGCCCGGCTTCCCCAGGCAGGGCCGGCTCTAGGCACCAGCAAAACAAGCAGGTGCTTGGGGTGGCACATTTCTAGGGGTGGCATTCCAGCGCTGGCCATGCCGCCCCTAGAAAGGTGCCCCCGCCGCCCCAGCTCGCCTCCGCTCCGCCTCCGCCCGCTCCCTTGAGCGCACCGCCGCTCCGCTTCTGCCCCCTCCCTCCCGGGCTTGCCGCGCGCGAAACAGCTGTTTGGAGCCGCAAGCCTGGGAGGGAGGGAGGAGAAGCCGAGCAGTGGCGCGCTCGGGGGAGGCGGTGGTGGTGGAGCGGAGGTGAGCTGGGGCGGGGGGTTGCGGGGGGGGAGCCGCAGGAAGCAATGGGGGAGGGGGAAATGCGGCACGCCCGGGGGAGGAGGCGGGGCCGGGGATTTGGGGAAGGGGTTGGGAAGGGGCGGAGTTGGGGTGGAGCCGGGGGCGGGGGGAGGGGCATGAAAAAAAAGCAGGCCAGCCAAAAATTGTTTTGCTTGGGGCTGCCAAAATCCTAGAGCTGGCCCTGTCCCCAGGGGGCAATTTAAAGGGCCTGGGGCTCCCAGCAGTGGCTGGAGCCCCAGGCCCTTTAAATTGCTTCCAGAGCCCCGCTGCTGGAGCCCTGGAGTAGCGGCTGTGGGGCTCCAGCGGCTATTTAAAGGGCTCCCCTGCTTCTACCGCCCCGGCCCTTTACATAGCCCCTGTAGCCCTGGGCTGCTGCTGCTACCACCCTGGTGGGGGAGGGGGGAGGGGGAGGAGCAGGAGGAGGGGGGGCACTTACCTTACAGGGTGGGCTGGGGCTGGCTCTGACCCCTCAGCCGTGCCCCTTCTGCCCTAGGCTCCGCCCCTTCCGGGGGCCAGAGCTGGCCCCAGCGTACCGGTAAGTCACTCGACTTACTTTCACCCCTGCCTGTTACCTTTACTCCCTCTGGGGCACCTGGCATTGGCCACTGTCGGAGACAGGATACTGGGCTGGATGGACCTTCGGTCTGACCCAGTCTGGCCGTTCGTATGTTCTGATGTTCCACAATAGCTCATCCGGCGTTGATGGGCCTCCTTGGTTGGCCACTAGTATTTCACGTTCGTTAATGCTCCTCTTCCATCTGGCGATTTGCAGTTACAGAGCAAACACTTAAATGTTACCTTATCACATGGGCTATGGGTATTGTACCTGAGATCCGTGCAGGCAGCATCTTACAAGCGTTCCATAAAGTCTGAACACCAAACTCATTCTTGTCACTCTAATACCTATTTTACCAACATAACACACAGGTGAGCCGGCCTGGTTTCCAGCGATGTATCTGACAGCGTTCAGTTGAGATCTAGGGGCTTTGGCATGAGCTGGCACCTGGTCCACCAGCGTCCCGGTACCATCAGGCAGGAAGGACCATGTCAAGTCAGTGTTGACTGCCTGTGTTGGATCCAGTCTTGTAGCACCTGGAAGCCATTCCTGAGTTCTGTTTGACATTGCAGCTGTGATGTCTCACCCGTGAGCCTTTTGCTGTCAGTTTTCTTGGTGCCTTTGGGGATTATGTTTTTCTTAAGTGCCTAATAGGTGGTTTTAAAAGTGAGTGAGATGTGGCCACACCCCAAGCCAGTCTGTTTCCTGGGGGAAATGAGTCCCATGGCCGTGAATGGCCCCGCCCCCGACGCTCACCATGATCAGCAGCCAGGGCTCCAGCAGTCACCTCGGGGAGACTCACTGGCATGACACAGACTAGGGAGCAGGTGGTCTCTGAAATAACTGGCCCCTCGCTTGTGCCAGGGCTTTGCAGGACCAGGAATTGGACCCTGGACTGGCAGCCAGTGTGAGATGGGGAGCATCATGGCAATATACGGACACTGGTCTGCCCCAGCTGAAAACGTGGCAAGGCCTGCTGCCTCTGGTGATCCTTAGGCCAGCCTGGGCAAGGCACAGGCAGGACTATCTGTGTCCAGATCTGCATCTAGACAAGAGTGAAAATCGGATACAAATTGTATTTGGATCACAGGCTGCTTCAGAGGGAGGGTAACCCCTCCAACATTCAGTTGGCACCGTCCCGTTAATGGAAACCCAGGCTTGGACGAAGCCGGATTGCCTGGAGTAAACAGCTCCTGAGCTTCTGTTTAGGCAGCTTGGACACCGACGGGTTTGCTGCTTCATTGGCAAGCTGTCGTTCCAGCTTCCTTCCCCGGCTGAGGCCTTTTGTCTGGCTGAACCATCAGCTGCTGCTAGATTCCGCACGCAGCTCCCTGCTCATGGAAAGCAGGTGGCTCTCCAACGGGGGCTGTTGCCACGAGTTCACTGCTTCTCTGGGTAAAGACGGATGTAGCTTCTGTTCCTACCATGACCTGCCTGTCCGCGTGGGTCACCCCCATGGCCGACGTGAGGCTGCAAGGTAGCATTAGGGGGATGTTGTACTTTTTCCATAGATTCATGGCGTTTAAGGCCAGAATTGACCCTTAGGCTATCTAGTCTGACCTCCTGTCTAGCACAGGCCATTAAAATTGATCCAGCTCCCCCGTGAGCCCAGTAAGTTCTGCTTGGCTAAAGCATCTTCCAGAGGACATCATGTCTGGAGCTGAAGACGGCAGGAAGCTGGAGAATCCACCAGTTCCCTTGGGAGTGTGTTCTAATGGTCACTCACCCTACCTGTTAACAATCTCTGCCATATTTCTAATTTGAATCTGTCTGGCTTCAGCATCCGGTCATTGGTTCTTGTTCTGCCTTTCCCTGGGAGATTAAAGGGTCTTTTCTTACCACGTATTTTTTCCCCAGGCAGAAAGGTATTTAGATGCTCTAATCAAGTTACCTCTCAAACTTCTTTCCAATAAGTTTTCCACAGGTTGGAGGACCAAAGCCGAAGCCCAAGGGCTTCAAGCGCAGGCAGGAGGTCTGTAAGCTGAAGCCCTCTGGCTTTTGCTTTGGTCCAGGGCAGTGGGGCTTGGGCTTCGGCCCCAGCAAGTCAGGCAGCCCTGGCGACCCCATTAAACAGGGTTGTGACCCATTTTGGGATCCTGACCCACAGTTTGAGAACCGCTGACAGCCCAATATCCTGTCTTCCCACAGTGGCCAATGCCAGGTGCTTCAGAGGGAATGACCAGAACAGGGCAATTATCGAGTGATCCACCCCCTGTCACCCACTCCCAGCTTCTGCCAATCAGAGGCTTGGGACACGCAGAGCATGGGGCTGTGTCCCTGACCATCTTGGCTACTAGCCATTGCTGGACCTGTCCTCCATGAACATTTCTAGTTCTTTTTTGAACCCCGCTATAGTGCTACTAACATTAATAACTGCTCAGCTATAAACCTACTTCCCTGAAAGATGCTGTCGTGACGGGATCCCTGGAGCGCAGCCTGGGACTGTGGGGCCGCTGTGCCCCCCTGAACTCTCTCCAGCCTGGGCTGTCTCTCACAACGCCTTGCCAGCGACCAGCAGCAAACCCCTCCAGGCCCCACACCCCGCTAGGTTGCATGAATGCTCCCGGAGCCACTCATGAATCACACCGAGAAAGGCACCAGCCCAATCGCCCCAGCTCCCAGCCTTGCACCTCGGGAATGTCACAGCTGTGAAGGACGAGAGGCGGCCTGTAGTAGTTTGTGAACCTTGTATGTCCATTTGTCCAGTTGGTCTTATGTGGTTTGCTATGGGGGGGGGGGACGTCAATCAAGCAGGGATCACTTGCATGGACCATATGCAGGAAAGGGAGCCATAGCTCCAGATGGCCCAATTCACCAGAACGTACGCACCACACTGGCGTCATTCACGCTGAGGTTTTCCCTGTGCCCAGGCTGCGTCAGGAGTCTCAACGGGTATGTCTGTGCTGCATAAAAACTCCCCAAACCCTGCGGCAGCGAGTCTCGGAGCCTGGCTCGACAGACTGGGGCTTGGGAGATGGGGCTAGAGATAGCAGTGTCGACGTTTCAGCTTGGGCTGGAGCTCGGGCTGTGAGACCCACTCCCCTTGCTGGGGAATGTCTACGTGGCTATTTTCGGCCCTAGCCTGAGCCCCACAAGCCCACGTCTGTAGTCCTGGGCTCTGAGACTCACTGCCGTGGGTTTTGTGTAGTGTAGTGTAAGCTAGCCTCCCCACACCTGTAGGTGACCGAGATGTGGGCTGGCCTTTCCCTGGGTTACACCCCTGTGCTCTGGTTCTGCTGGGCTGTGTCCTCACTGCTGCCATTCAACTGCACTTGGGGGGAACAAGCTGTCGGGTCTCTGTATTCCCTCCTGGTGGCAGCTCCTGAAGGGCAGACTCACAGGGTCGGAGTCCATCAGGCCTGGGACCTGGGACCCGGCCTGAGAGTGAGAGAAGGGCAGGATTCCATCCTGGGGCGGGTGGAGGCCCGGCCCCCAGACAGAAGGGGTCCAAGGTGCCTCTAGCTCTGAACTGCTTCCTTCTATTTTGTACCTAACGTCCAAGGATGCCAGTCCATGTCCACGGGTGCAAGCTGAATAGGAGCTCCCCGTGCGATGCCTTGGCTAAAGGGGCTAAAGTGATTCCTGGATGTATAAGCAGAGGAATATCGAGTAGGAGTAGGGAGGGGGTATTTCCTCTGCATACAACATGAGTAAGAACGTCACTGGAGACTGTGTCCAGCTCTGGTGTCCACACTTCAGAAAGGATGTTCAGATACTGGAAAGGGTTCAGAAAAGAGCTACACGAATAATCCAAGGTGTGGAATACCTGCCTTGCAGCGAGGGAGTAGAGAAACTCAGTCTCTTTAGATTACCCAAGAGGAGTTAAGAGGTGACACAATCACCGTGTGTGAGTACTAACGTTTGGAAGAGGTTTCTGATACTAAATGGCTCTTTGTTAGACAAAGAAATAACAAGATCAGTGGCTGGAAGCTGAAGACAGATACATTCAGGCTAGAAAGAAGGCACCATTTTTTAAAACAACAAGGGTAATTAATTATTGGCACAGCTTACGATGTCACATGTTGGCTTCTCCTCCACTTGGAGTCTTTACACCACGGTGGGAAGTCTCTAAAAGCTCTGCTCAGGCTCAACCACAGGAGATGCAGGAATCAGTGCGCGAGGTTGTCTGGCCTGGGTGATGCAGGAGGTCAAACTGGTCCCTTCTGGCCTTAACATCTGTGACTTTGTTAATCCAAGGAGTCCCAGCAATGCCTGCAAAGCTCCGCAGTGATGCTCCGGCTCCTTTTTCTGGGGAGGGGGCTGTATTCAGAGCTTTTAAAACATTTTTGAAAGCAAATTTAGGACTGGTGAAAGGTGCCAGATTAACAGCCGTTGGGAGTGGGTTCTGGCGTGTATCAAGAGAACAAGCTGTCATGAACTGGGACATGGGTGGTCTGGCTTAGTGGTCAGAGCAGAGGCGGTCAGGCTTAGTGGTTGGAGCTGGAGTCAGTGGCCAGGAACAGCACCGAAGGTCCCAGTTGGAGTCAGGAACCAGGAACAAAGCAGGGGAGCAGGGCTGGAGCAGACGGGGCAGGACAGGAGCAAGTCTGGAGCAAGGCACCATCAGGGCAGGAGCTAGGCAAGGAGCAGGGCAGGCACAGGAATGATTAGAGCTGCCAACTTTCTACTCGCACAAACCCGAACATCCTTGCCCAGCCCCTGCCCCTCCTCTGAGGCCCTGCCCCTCATCCGAGGCCCTACCCCCTGCTTACTCCATCCCCCCTCCCTCTGCCACTCACTCTCCCCACCCTCACGCACTCATTTTCACTGGGCTGGCTCACGGAGTTGGGGTGGGGGAGGGAGGAGGACTCCGGATGGGGGTGTGGATTCTGATGTGGGGCAGGGGGTTGGGGTACAGGGGGATGAGGGCTCTGGCTTGGGGGGGCAAGCTCTGGTGTGGGGCCAGAGATGAGGGGTTTGAGGTACAGGAGGGGGCTCCAGGCTGGGGCTGAGGGGTTCGGAGTGCGGGAGGGGTCTCCGGGCTGGGATCGAGGGGTTTGGAAGTCAGGAGGGGGATCAGGGCTGGGGGAGGAGGTTCAGGGTGCAGGGCATGCTCTGGGCGGTGCTTACCTCAGGCAGCTCCCGGAAGCAGTGGCATGTCCCCTCTCCAGCACCTATGCAGAGGCGCCGCCAGGCGGCTCTGTGCACTGCCCCATCCACAGGCACCTCCCCACAGCTCTCATTGGCCACAATTCCTGGCCAATGGGAGCTGCGGAGCTGGCGTTTGGGGTGGGGCAGCATGTGGAGCCCCCTGGCCGCCCCTATGCCCAGGAGCCAGAGGGGGGATATGCCACTGCTTCTGGGAGCCACGCAGAGCCACAGCAGGTAGGGAGCCTGCCTTGGCCCTGCTGTGCAGCCGACTGGAGCTGAGCAGAGCTGACCAGAGCCACCAGGGTCCCTTTTCAACTGGACGTTCCGGTCAACAACCGGACACCTGGCAACCCTAGGATTGATTCCAGCTGTGGGTGTGCGCATTAAGCAGCCAGAGAGCAGTTCCTGCTCTTGGGCTTAAGAGCTTGGCTGGGCTCATGGGCTGCCTGGAGACTGGGCAGGCCCAGCGGCTAGGCGTCATCCCTGGCAAACAGCCAGCAAGGACCCAGCCCGAGGTGGACGCCTGGCTACTGGGAATTGGCCTGAGGCCTCGGCTGCCTTAGGAAAGTCCGTGAGTCAATAGAGATTGCCCTGCTCACGTGGTCAGTGCTGCGGGGGTGGGGGGACACTCGGCATGCTGGGGATGTATCCCTGAGGTCCTGGCACTGCACCATGGAGCTGCAAACTGGATACAATTAACTCAGGCTTGAATAAAAGTAAAACTATTCCCTCCCCCCCCCCCCCCCGCACACTGTCCCTCACACGTTCCTGTCAACTGCTGGAAATGGCCCACCTTGATTATCACTACAAAAGGTTCCCCCCCCACCCGCTCTCCTGCTGGTAATAGCTCACCTTTCCTGATCACTCTCGTCACAGTCTGTATGGTAACACCCACTGTTTCATGTTCTCCGTGTATATAAAATCTCCCCACTGTATTTTCCACTGAATGCATCTGATGAAGTGAGCTGTAGCTCACGAAAGCTTATACTCAAATACATTTGTTAGTCTCTAAGGTGCCACAAGTCCACCTGTTCTTTCCTCTGGCGGTGTGACTTCCTGCTGCGCTCAGGCCTGACTTCCCCACTCGCCGGCTGGCTCCGAAACGCCCTCGCACATGCTGGCTCCGGAGCCCGGCATGGGACAAGCCAGGAGGCACCACGCATTTTCTTACAGAAAAGGCCGAAACTCTGTAGCCTACAGTGAAAGCTCGTGGGCTTGGGGGGTCTGTGATGACCCACGAGCCATTTGGAGACACAAACACATCATACGGCCCCTGAGGGAGGGCCGAGGGTGTATGAAAAAATATTCACGACTCCCTTTTTATTTGGCGTCATCATTCTACAGCTCTGGTACTTCGGAGCCAGGTCCCCCCACCATAAAATGGAGGAATTTACCGGAGGTGGGAGTGAAATTTCAATTGGTGCTTGGGAGTTCATTGGCGAGCCGTTCCCAGCGCGGAGTCGGTTCATTCATGCTCCAGTCTAGCCCCAGGGTTTACGATGGTGTCCAGACACCTTCTGGCCTTTAATAAATTGAGGTGGGAACCAGCAAGGATGCTCTTCCCTGAAAACAGCCTTTGACCGGTACCCGGGGGGTCGCTGAAGGGTGGGGTTAATGGGCAGGGTTTTCTGGATCTATTTTTATGGAATGTTTAGCCTGGACCACATGGGAGCCAATGCTGCAGCCCCAGGGCCCGTGTCCGATCTGGGTTACAGCAGTGTGAATCTGGGGTATTCCCAGGGGAGCTACTCTGGATGTACAGCAGCAGAGCCTAGATCTGACTCTGTGTGTGTGTGTGTGTGTGTCTGGCTGTGTGTGTGTGTGTGTGTGTCTGGCTGTGTGTGTGTCTGGCTGTCAGAAGTAAAACCTCAGCAGAGAAGAAACACACTCTTCTATATTATGAAGGAAAATAAATGTCACTCTAAATATCAAATGGAACAACACCCCCCACCCCCACCCTTCAGCTGTTCTATTTTTGAGCTGAGCTGATGCTGTTGTAAGTTCAGCCCGGTGGAGGACGCCCCCGTTTGATGCCTGTTTGTTAAGGACCAGGTTGAGAGTGTCACGTTCATTGGGAGGCTCGCGGTTAGCTCTGAAGGCAGGTCAGCGTATGGGAGGACCTGCACCTCCGTGACCCTGACAGACAGGCCTGAGGCCCAGGGCGGGCCCGTGGACGTTGCGAGGGAGCAGTGTGGAGTGCTCGTGACTGCGTGAGGATCCCAATTTATTCTTCCTACAGGGATCTCTCAGCAGAGATGCAGCAGCTGCTTCTCAGCCAGGTTTTGGCTGGTAATGCACCCAGCACCCGTATTGGCAGGGGCACAAGGAGGTCAAGTGATCTGTCCGATTACGGTGACACACAGGGCAAGCCCATGGTTCGGCTGCCCATCAGAGCCTGGGTAGCCACTTCAGGCTTCCAGTCCTTTCTTCCAGTCAGCAGAGCACATGGCCTCTCAGTCTACAAAGTCCTCTGTGCTGCTGCATGCTGAGGGAGGCCGGGAAGGTCTCCTGTGGGCGTGGGCTCCACCTGAGTCCTTGGCCAGAGGTGTGGCTTCTGATCCCGGGCTACGTGTGGCCAGTGGATGAGAGGAGCCTAGCTTGGCTGCTGCGGGGTCCGAGATCTGACCAGTGGGCCGTAGGAGCCGAGAACCACTTACATGAAGCACTTACTTACTTACGAGAAGCACTTACATGAGAGGAAAGTGATCAGGAACAGTCAGCATGGATTCACCAAGGGAAGGTCATGCCTGACTAATCTAATCGCCTTTTATGATGAGATTACTGGTTCTGTGGATGAAGGGAAAGCAGTGGATGTATTGTTTCTTGACTTTAGCAAAGCTTTTGACACGGTCTCCCACAGTATTCTTGTCAGCAAGTTAAGGAAGTATGGGCTGGATGAATGCACTATAAGGTGGGTAGAAAGCTGGCTAGATTGTCGGGCTCAATGGGTAGTGATCAATGGCTCCATGTCTAGTTGGCAGCCGGTGTCAAGTGGAGTGCCCCAGGGGTCAGTCCTGGGGCCGGTTTTGTTCAATATCTTCATAAATGATCTGGAGGATGGTGTGTATTGCACTCTCAGCAAATTTGCGGATGATACTAAACTGGGAGGAGTGGTAGATACGCTGGAGGGGAGGGATAGGATACAGAAGGACCTAGACAAATTGGAGGATTGGGCCAAAAGAAATCTGATGAGGTTCAATAAGGATAAGTGCAGGGTCCTACACTTAGGATGGAAGAATCCAATGCACCGCTACAGACTAGGGACCGAATGGCTAGGCAGCAGTTCTGCGGAAAAGGACCTAGGGGTGACAGTGGACGAGAAGCTGGATATGAGTCAGCAGTGTGCCCTTGTTGCCAAGAAGGCCAATGGCATTTTGGGATGTATAAGTAGGGGCATAGCGAGCAGATCGAGGGACGTGATCGTTCCCCTCTATTCGACACTGGTGAGGCCTCATCTGGAGTACTGTGTCCAGTTTTGGGCCCCACACTACAAGAAGGATGTGGATAAATTGGAGAGAGTCCAGCGAAGGGCAACAAAAATGATTAGGGGTCTAGAGCACATGACTTATGAGGAGAGGCTGAGGGAGCTGGGATTGTTTAGTCTGCAGAAGAGAAGAATGAGGGGGGATTTGATAGCTGCTTTCAACTACCTGAAAGGGGGTTCCAAAGAGGATGGCTCTAGACTGTTCTCAATGGTAGCAGATGACAGAACGAGGAGTAATGGTCTCAAGTTGCAATGGGGGAGGTTTAGATTGGATATTAGGAAAAACTTTTTCACTAAGAGGGTGGTGAAACACTGGAATGCGTTACCTAGGGAGGTGGTAGAATCTCCTTCCTTAGAGGTTTTTAAGGTCAGGCTTGACAAAACCCTGGCTGGGATGATTTAACTGGGAATTGGTCCTGCTTCGAGCAGGGGGTTGGACTAGATGACCTTCTGGGGTCCCTTCCAACCCTGATATTCTATGATTCTATGATTCTATGAACCCTAGAAAGTTGGCTAGATTGTCAGGCTCAATGGGTAGTGATCAATGGCTCCATGTCTAGTTGGCAGCCGGTATCAAGCGGAGTGCCCCAAGGGTCGGTCCTGGGGCCGGTTTTGTTCAATATCTTCATAAATGATCTGGAGGATGGTGTGGATTGCACCCTCAGCAAGTTTGCAGATGACACTAAACTGGGAGGAGAGGTAGATACACCAGAGGGCAGGGATAGGATACAGAGGGCCCTAGACAAATTAGAGGATTGGGCCAAAAGAAATCTGATGAGGTTCAACAAGGACAAGTGCAGAGTCCTGCACTTAGGACAGAAGAATCCCATGCACCGCTACAGACTAGGGACCGAATGGCTCGGCAGCAGTTCTGCAGAAAAGGACCTAGGGGTTACAGTGGACGGGAAGCTGGACATGAGTCAACAGTGTGCCCTTGTTGCCAAGAAGGCCAATGGCATTTTGGGCTGTATAAGTAGGGGCATTGCCAGCAGATCGAGGGACGTGATCGTTCCCCTCTATTCGGCGTTGGTGAGGCCTCATCTGGAGTACTGTGTCCAGTTTTGGGCCCCACACTACAAGAAGGATGTGGAAAAATTGGAAAGAGTCCAGCGGAGGGCAACAAAAATTATTAGGGGGCTGGGGCACATGACTTATGAGGAGAGGCTGAGGGAACTGGGATTTTTTAGTCTGCGGAAGAGAAGAATGAGGGGGCTTCCAAAGAGGATGGATCTAGACTGTTCTCAGTGGGAGCTGATGACAGAACAAGGAGTAATGGTCTCAAATTGCAGTGGGGGAAGTTTAGATTGGATATTAGGAAAAACTTTTTCACTAGGAGGGTGGTGAAGCAGTGGAATGCGTTACCTAGGGAGGTGGTGGAATCTCCTTCCTTAGATATTGTTAAGGTCAGGCTTGACAAAGCCCTGACTGGGATGATTTAGTTGGGGTTGGTCCTGCTTTGAGCAGGGGGTGGGACTAGATGACCTCCTGAGGTCCCTTCCAACCCTGATATTCTATGATTCTATGAACCCCTGTTTTGTGTTGCAAGATGGGGTGCACCGCAAGACAGTGGCTCCCCACTATCCACGCACCCCACAGGTGGCCTGGAGCTTGGGAGGGGTGCAGCCCATTGATCTGGCTCTCTGAATGCAGGGGGGCTGAAGGGGGAAAGATGCCAGAAAGTGAAGAGAGCTGCCGGGGGGGGGGGGGGGGAGGAGGCAGGGCAAGAGGAGAGATTCTGGAGGCTGCTTTTCCCTCTGGCTGGAGCTGGAGACTTTCCAGTCAATGCCACATTTCCATTGAGGCAGATAGCCAGTGACTCAACGAAGCTGGCACCTCACCCGGCTTGTTCGGTCGCCCACACGGCTCAGCACCATGTGGAGCAAGAGAGGCTGGAATACGTGCATGGCTGGCACCCCACTGCTGCCGCCCACGGTGCCGCCTGCTGCCCGCGCCAGGCCAGCTGGCAGCGGACAGGCCCCTGCTGGTCTCTGTGCTGCTGATGGAAGCAGTCAGCAGCCGAGGTGCCTGCGAGCAGCTGCTGTGCAGGGTGGGGAAGTCCTGGCAGCCCCATAGGGAAGGATAGAGCCTGCAACTCGGGTGCCCAGGAGGAAGGAGGAGCTGGTGTCTGCCAGGGGGTCAGCAGCAGAAGGAAATGCAGCTTCGGGCCTCATTGGGCCAAGAAGTCACTTCCAAGACAGCCTGGCTGAGCCTCACAGCAGCCCGGGGGGCCACAAGGCAGGAGCAAGATCCTGGCCCCAGTGAAGTCAATGGGAGTTTTGCCAACAACTTCAGCGGAGCCAGGCTATCATGCTGGGCGTGAGAGCTTTGAACAATGGCAGTAGGTCCCCCCCCTACTGTTCCCTCTAAGCTCTGCGCTTGTGTGCACACGCACACGGATCCTAAACCCCACGCACACGGCGAAACACCGCACACACAGCAATTTGCACAGAAGAAATTTTTTGCTCACACGGGCTGTCAAAAATTAGAGGGAACATTGCCCTTACCCCTGCTTTTTCCTCGTCTTCTTGGTGCCTCCCATGCCAGGCCCCCGGGGGCATCCGTGCCCCTTGGGCTGGTGGCGTTTGCTGGGGCCAGCTGTAGGAGGGCACCCCAGAGGCCCATGGTAAGGATGAACCATGTAACTGGCAGACAAACGTGTGTGGGTTTAGGAGGAGGAGGAGCTGTGGGTTAGAGGCCCGGGACTCAGGAGGTCAGGGCTCAATTCCCAGCTCTGCCACCGCATCCCTGTGTGACCCTGGGTCAGTCACTGAGCCTCAGTTTTCCTGTCTGTAAAATGGGGATCATCTCCCCCCACCTCACTGCTGTGTGACTAAAGCCATTAGTCTGGAAGGCACTTGGGTCCTGTGGCAACGAGGGCTGCGTAAGGGCATGTCTACACATGAGAGTTATTCCGCAGCAAGGTAAGATGGGAATGCAACGCAGAATGGGAATCCCTCCATGTGAGGGCAAACCCTGAATGCCCTCCCCTCTGCTGCTTGTCTTCCTGGATAGGGAATGCCCCAGGGCAGGGCCAAGGGGTTTGTTCTGCGTGGCGAGGCCCAGCTCCTGACTGCAGTATGGAACATGTGAGTGCTCTCGATCAGGTCTGCCTTTCCTTGCAGGCTCCACAGTTTCAGGCTCGCCAAGCAACCGGACAGTCCCCTCACTCTCCACACCCAGGGTAGTCAATAAACCACAGGCACGGCCCAGCATTGTGGGCAGCAGCAGCGGTGGTCTGCAGGGCAGTTATGAGAGGACACAGGAGAGAAGCCCTCCGATCCTGCCCTGGTGAAGGATCCTGAAGCCATTTAAGGGAACTGTGTGAGGTGTGCAGGAGTCCAGTATGCAGTCCCTGGGCATGGCTTTGCTGGCCTGGTCTGTGAGAGCTATGAAGGCAGCGTTCCCATCTCTTTTCAAAGACGGAGCACCTCCAGCCAAGCCAGGAGACTCTGGATAGGCCCAGGGTTTCCTTGGGACAGCTCCACCAAAGAAAGATGAACTGGCTGCAGGGCCTTCATGGGGATAAATGGTGCATTTCACCAGGAAGTGCCATGCCTCACATGTTGGTGTGAACCGATGCATTAAAGTGCGGGTCATCCTGTCCAGGTTCCTTCCCCACTCTGAACTCTAGGGTACAGATGTGGGGACCTGCATGAAAACCCCCTAAGCTTATTTTTACCAGCTTAGGTTAAAAACTTCCCCAAGGTACAAACTGTGCCTTGTCCTTGAACCCTCTGCTGCCACCACCAAGCATGTTAACAAAGTACAGGGAAAGAGCCCACTTGGAGATGCCTCTGCGTAGGTGCCAGAGGAGGGGACATGCTGCTGCTTCCGGGAGCTGCCTGAGGTAAGCACCACCCAGAGCCTGCCCTGCACCCTGAACCTCCTCCCCCAGCCCTGATCCCCCTCCTGCCTTCCAAACCCCTCAATCCCAGCCCGGAGACCCCTCCCACACTCCGAACCCCTAAGCCCCAGCCTGGAGCCCCCTCCTGCACCTCAAACCCCTCATCTCTGGCCCCACACCAGAGCCCACCCCGCAGCCAGAGCCCTCACCCCCCTGTACCCCAACCCCCAAAATATCCCCCCAAGCCCTACATCCCCTTTCCTGGGGAAGGCTTGAAAATAATATCCTCACCAATTGGTACAGGTGAACACAGACTCAAACCTTGGATCTTAAAAACAATAAAAAGATCAATCAGGTTCTTAAAAGAAGAATTTTAATTAAAGAAAAGGTAAAAGAATCACCTCTGTAAAATCAGGATGGTAAATACCTTACACGGTAATCAGATTCAAAACAGAGAGAATCCCTCTAGGCTAAACCTTAAGTTACAAAAAGACACAAAAACAGGAATATACATTCCCTCCAGAACAGCTTATTTTACAAGCCATTAAACAAAAGAAAACCTAACGCATTTTCTAGCTAGATTTCTTACTAACTTTACAGGAGTTGTAAGGCTGCATTCCTGATCTGTTCCCGGTAAAGGCATCACACAGACAGACCAAACGCTTTGTTCCCCCTCACCCCTTCAGATTTGAAAGTATCTTGTCTCCTCATTGGCCATTTTGGGTCAGGTGCCAGTGGGGTTACCTTAGCTTCTTTACGGTGAAAGGATGTTGCCTCTGGCCAGGAGGGATTTTATAGCACTGTATACAGAAAGGTGATTACCCTTCCCTTTAGATTTATGACACATCCCATGACACAAATGTCTGTGTCACACATGTGACGACATGACACCTTAGCCGCCCATTGCAGGGTGCCAGCCAGCCTCTCGGAGCTGAGCTGCCCTCCCTCAGATGTCCATAATGAAGTCCAAAGGTCAGTCACTCCTCTTCTCTTCTTCCTATGGTCTCTTGTGGCCCATTGCTGTCCTCCAGAGTGTGTGAGACCGCCTGATCACCGACAGCCATGCAGTGGGACATCTCCTCTGGGCAAAAGGCCTCTGAGCATCCCAGAATGTCCATGCAGGAGTGAGTCCATCCAGGTGGCTTTCCTGGGGTCTTTGAACACCAGGGCCCGAGGCTGAGTCAGATGGGCCTGGATTGGGTTGTAACAGCTCCACTTCTGCCACTGAGTATGACCATACTGAGCAAGAGCTTGGCCCAGGTGTCCCTGTGGGTATCAGGCTACATCTGGGCTACATGGCCATGGCTGGAAGGGATATACACACAGCAGCATAATAGCGAGGGGCCAAATGGGCTGTCCCAGTTCAGAGAAGAGGCTGATGAAAAGTCTCAAGATCCCATAAAACACTGCACTGAATATCAACGATACGTCCTGAGTGTCACCTACATTTCTGTTCTTTAATCTCCCTTTGGCCACTTCTGCCTCTGAACATAGACCCTCAGACCTATTTATCACCACTTAACTACTTAGCACCAGCCAAAGGCGCCTCCAGTAGCTACAATTTATGAGCAGACTGTCGCGACTGAATGGCAGACAGTGTCATTCCCGACTTAGATCTGAATCAGGAATCAGCGCTATGTTAACGAGCATTAGGGAACGTTTAGTGCACACTAGCAGGATCTATGTGGGCCAGGCAGGGCACGACCCATTGGTGCGCTTTAGAAATCACACCCTGTTAGTGGGCATCACCGTGCTGTGTAGCCAAGCCCTGGACCTCTGTGAATAGTTGTTCTAATGACACGTGGATTGTATGCTGCCCCCAGGTGGGTTTTGGATCTAGTTACCAGGCAATGCCTGCTTCCCTAAGCTGTGAACACAGGCCAGTGAAGTTGCTCCTGACAAAGATCCACTGGCCGGCTCTGTAGCCCCATGGGTTGCGATTCATTATCAGCCGAAATTGAATTTCGTCTCCTGGCTCAGGCGCTACACTGGAAGCCAGATGATGTATTCACTGCAAACAGTCAATTCATTCCAAGGTGGTTCATGCAAACGAGTGCTCTCTGCATTGCATGAGGCTCCTCCAAAGGCAGGGCAGAGCAGGAGGCCGGGGATTGGCACGAGAGAGGAAATTAAAATCTGCTCTGGACGGTCCTCAGGGACCCGGCTGTCAGGGCGTCTCTCACTAGCAATATTGATGCAGCAATTCTGTTCAATTTGCACTGATCTCAGAGAGCTCAACTGGCCCCGTTCCATGTCGCTGGGCCTGTCTAGGGGTGCTGTGGGTTTCACACCTCACCTGGGCCAGGGCTGGGGGAGCTGACGGGGGTGGATAGCCTGTGGCACTGAAAGCTGGAGTGCAGCTCCCAGGGACTTCCCCTGAGCAGCACTGCAAATCCGCCCCCTTTTACTTGGGTTTAGGTGCTGAGCACTAGGGCCTTAACCCTTCCAGATCTCAGTTTCCCCATGGGATGAGTTAGCTCATTACAAAGCCGGCTAAGTATTTGAGGTTGGCAGGCATGGAGGGCTGTGCACTACTGCGGCCTGAATTCAGGCCTCAAGGTTTGAAAAGGTCACTGTATGTGACTTGCCCACGGTCACCCCGTGAGTCAGTGGCAGAGCTGGGAACAGACACCATCTATCAAGTAAAGGTCCTTATCTGGCCCCCCCCCCCATCATCACAGGACCTGAACACCTCACCATCCTCAGTATATTTCTCCTCACAATGCCCCTGTGCATCCGGGCAGAGCTATTAATACCATTGTACAGATGGGGAAACTGAGGCACGGAGAAATGGAGTGACTTGCCTGTGGTCACACAGAATGCTTACAGTTGAGCAGGAACTGAAGCTCCTTCCTCCCCCAGGACTTCTTTGTGGTGGAGACAGTTGGATATTAGGAAAAACTTTTTCACTAGAAGGGTGGTGAAGCACTGGAATGGGTTACCTAGGGAGGTGGTGGAATCTCCTTCCTTAGAAGTTTTTAAGGTCAGGCTTGACAAAGCCCTGGCAGGGATGATTTAGTTGGGGATTGGCCCTGCTTTGAGCAGGGGGTTGGACTAGATGACCTCCTGAGGTCCCTTCCAACCCTGATATTCTATGATTCTATGATTCTATGAATGCTCCCTGGAGTAACGAGAATATTACGAGCACTGGGAAAAGGAGCCAGCTGACTGGGTTGCCACTTCTCCTTCTGCCAGTCATTCCCTGCACAGTCTGGCCCCCTTCGCCTGGGGCGGCCAGCTGACTGCAGCCCCACCCCGCAGGATTGAAGGACAGCCAGAGAAGACATCAAAGGAGATGCCATTAAAACTGCTAAAGCTGGCGGGGAATCAGATCAGAGAAGGTGGCGGCAGGAGCTGAACAGAGCCCGAACCCAGAACTCGTAAAGGGACACAGTGAATTATGCAAAGAAATCTAAGGAAAGGAAAAGCCATTATATCTGCCCAGCTTGAGTCATTTCAGACTAGACAAAGCGTGACTGTAGGGAACAGACCCACAAGGAACTGGAATAGACACAGCCTTAAAGGCTCTTTTCATCTCCGACTGTGGGATGACAGAAGCAATACACTATCTCAATGCACATGACCGTGTCTCGATCTCCTCCGGTGGCGGGCTGCAGTGACCATAACAGCCTGCTACTTTACAACACCTACAGGCGTCCTCCCCTGGCTTACGAGGGGCTGTGTGGCCCAGGGGTGAGCATGCTAAGCTAGAGCTCAGGAGGGCTGGGTCCTGGGCCCAGCACTGGCCCCACCTGGCTGGGTGACTGTGACAATGCACCCCATACTCCTCATAGAGATATTATTATAATAACAATCATAATATAGTGTATGCAGGAGAGGTCCTATGAGATGTCACTGGAAAGGTTATGACTTACTGAATATGATTATCCTATTTGTATTCATGTATCATTTTTGTATCTGAAGTTAGGAATATTGACTATATCTGTATTATGAAAGTGTTTACACCTGGGGAAGGCGCACTAGGCAAAAGACTGTCAGTCTAGATGGCTAGCTGGGAAGGACCCATTCAGGTTAAAGGGCGATCTGGAGAAAACAATAGGCTTTAGAAGCAGCTAATCTCCCACCAGGAAGCCTTCCCGAGGACGCTATAAACAGCTTCTGACTCGTGGCTGCTATGACACTATCAGGTCACCTGGTGCTGGACTCCGTCTTGGAATATCAGTGTTTTTCCACTGACGGGTCTGGGAACCAAGCTTTGAGACAAAGGGTTCCCGCCATCTGAAAAAGCTATTTAAGGCTCTGGAGTGACATCATCATGGTTCTTCACTGACTCCCCGCCCCAAAGAGACTCCTGGAAACACCTGAGGAACAAGGCCTGAACTGGAGGGAAGTGCTGGACCCAGTCTAAAGGGATTTTTAGCCTATGAATCATAGAATTGGAGAACTGGAAGGGACCTCGAGAGGTCATCTAGTCCAGTCGCCTGCAATCAAGGCAGGACTAAGTATTATCTAGACTGTCCCTGACAGGTGTTTGTCCAACCTGCTCTTAAAAATCCCCAATGAGGGAGATTCCACAACCTCCCTGGGCAATTTATTCCAGTGCTTAACCACCCTGACAGTTAGGAAGTTTTTCCTAATGTCCAACCTAAACGGCCCTTGCTGCAGTTTAAGCCCATTGCTTCTTGTCCTATCCTCAGAGGTTAAGAAGAACAATTCTTCTCTCTCCTCCTTATAACTACCTTTTATGTACTTGAAAACTGTTCTCATGTCCCCTCTCAGTCTTCTCTTCTCCAGACTAAACAAACCCAATTTTTTCAATCTCCCCTCATAGGTCCTGTTTTCTAGACCTTTAATCATTTTTGTTGCTCTTCTCTGGACTTTCTCCAATTTCTCCACATCTTTCCTGAAATATGGCAGCCAGAACTGGACACAACACTCCAGCTGAGGCTTAATCAGCGCAGAGTACAGCAGAAGAATTACTTCTTGTGTCTTGCTTACAACCTCCTGCTAATACAGCCCAGAATGATGTTTGCTTTTTTTGGAACAGAGTTACCCTGTTGACTCATATTTTGCTTATGGTCCACTGTGACCCCCAGATCCTGTTCTGCAGTACCCCTTCCTAGCTCCACCTGGAGGACAGTTGCAATCCTGCAAGGTGCCAGCCTGCACTGCTGAACCGGGGGAGGGTCCAGTGCAGCCTATGCGGGGGTGGTGGTAGCCAAGGAGCAGAGGGCATGGCTAGGGTGATGCAGTGGGTGAGCATCACCCCAAAGAAGCCTGAAAAAGGGAGCCCATCCCCCGAGGTAAAGGTGCTCAACCGGGGTGGATCCAGAAGTGGATGGGATCTTCTCCAGAGTCCAGGCGGGCTCAGGTCAAGCAGCCATCAGAGTAGCCAGAGCGCAGCGCACTCTGCTCATGTTCCTTCTTTCCCAGACGTGCCTTTGACACCCCCATGACATGGTCTAAAAGGGGTACAGGGTGGCACTATTCTGGCAGGTCCATGCTATCTGGGGACCCCTCTCCTACCTGTGCTATTCCTCAGGAGCCACCTCTACCCAGTCCATAGCCCATTCCCGGTGCCAGAGTGTCAGAAAGAGGCCAAAGGGCAAGCCAAAATTAGGCTCTCTGCTAAGACAGGAAACAGCTGGGCCCAAGAAGCACAGTTGCTGTCTGGCTGCTATTTGAGTGGCCAGCACATGCTTTGAAGTCAATGCAGAATATTGGTTAAGATCAATCCCAAGCCTCCACCTGTTCTCCTTTTGAGATCACCGGGGGAGGTGTTTGATTGGCCCAGCAGGGTGCGGGAGACAGAGCGGGCTGCGAATATACTGAAAGCCCATTAGCAACTCTTAATGCATCCTGTACAGGAGCTGCTGAGAGAGGAAGGGAGGGGGAAGGCCCCATCTGCACTGGCAGGGCGAATACCGCATTCAGACTAAGGAACAGTTTGGCTCTGGCTGTGACTAGACAGAGAGAGTCCTGGCCAGTTTGGACACCCATCATGACAGGTCTCAAAGTCTGGGGCGGGGAAGAGAACGGGGGGGGGGAAGAGAGGGAATGGAGCTGCTGTCTCCAAGGCAGACCCGAGCCAGCCAAACAAATGCACCCATGTTTGCACTAGCACTAGGTGTTCATTTAACAATCTCAGCACAGGCCACTGTCAGAGAATGACCCTGGGATCTTCAAAGCACAGACCTCTACTGTGTAAAGCTAAAGGAGCAACTCCATTAGTGGATAGCACTGGCGGGATGTTATCCTGTATGCGGAACAGCCGCTAGAAGGAAACAAGACTCACACGTCACACTCCCAGCCCTGAGCCTAGAAATGCGGCTGTTTAGATCTAGTTGAGAGAGATTCTGCACTGATATCAAAACCACCAGATGACGGGACCCTGGACAAGTCTGAGACTCCTTGGGACTAAGGTAAAGGAAAGATTTTAAGCAAAAAAGGAGGCGTGGGAGTCTTCTCCCTCTCATATTTAACTGCACCTGGCCAGGAGCGAGCTCAGGTCTAGCCAAATATCAACAAAAAGGCACCAAGGTCACAAAGCCAGCAGACCTCCGTGCATAAAAGCAGAGCAAGTGCTTCCCCCTCTCCTATCCATGCCCCAAACCAGGCTCCCAAGTCACCTCCTGCCACACAGGCATGGCCCTGCTCATTGCTCCGAAAGGATGGGATTTATGTGGCTCCAGAGATTATAAACTCGCAGGCTCCAGGGCTTGGGCCAACCTATACCCAAGAGAGGGTAGGAAGAAATGTTTCCTGTGGATGGGTTATCCCATTGTTGCCCACCAGGGGATTTTTTGCACTTGCATCTGATGCTGGCCACTGCTGGAGATGGGATACTGGGTTAGATGGACTTTGGGTCTGATCCATTCTGGCAATTCAGTTAGGACTTCTTGACAGTGAGGTCTGTAACATATGGATTGCCAGACTGGATCAGCCATGAGCCCACCTAGCTCAGTGGCCAGCACCAGATGTTGCAGAGAAAAGTGAAAGAACCCCGCAGTCGCAGATGTGAGGTAGTCCACCCCCATAAAAGTCTCTTCCCAATCTCTAATACTTAGAGATTGGCTTAAACCCTGAAGCAGGAGGTTTAACGTCCCTTCCAAACTTTCTGTTAGAATTAACTGTGATCCAGAGTTAGCTATATAAATGTCAAACCCCTCTTTGAATCTCACTCCATTCTTGGCCTTACTGACATCAGGTGGCAGTGAGTCCCACAGATTAATAATATATTGTTTGGGAAAAATATTTCCCCACCTTTCAGCTTCATTGAACGTCCTCTTGTTCTTGTGTTATGAGCCAGGGAGGTTCAGACTGTAGAAGAGTCTCGCTGTCGAAGCAGCACAAGCCCCCTTCCTGGAGACATTTCACATGAGATTGGAGTAAAGCCCTAGGCACACCAGGAACCATACTGTGTTGTCCTGGAGGGATTGATGCTGTCATCAGCCTTTCCTTCTCTGATTTCCAGATTCCTTTGATAAAAGGTTAGAGCGCTCACAGGAGGAAGCAGGAGAAGAGCATGGAGCCATCACCATGGCATTGCTTGGCATCGTTTGACACTTGGCTGCGATGTCTGAATAAGCAGATGTCAAAACACACTAGCATGTATTCCCAGGTGCGATGTTGCTCTCCGTATGCTCTATAAAAATATGTTTATAAGTGTGAATATGATGTAACTGGAATATGCTTTATGCAAAAGGTCTCTTGTAGGGTATCATTACAAAGCTTATGTTCTACTGAGTGTGTTCATACTATTTGTATGTATGGTTTCAAAGTAGCAGCCGTGTTAGTCTGTATCCTCAAAAAGAAAAGGAGGACTTGCGGCACCTTAGAGACTAACAAATTTATTTGAGCATAAGCTTTCGTGGGCTACAGCCCCACTTCATCGGATGCATGTAGTGGAAAATACAGTAGGACAATTTTATATACACAGAGAACATGAAACAATGGGTGTTACGATGCACACTATAACGAGAGTGATCAGTTAAGGTGAGCTATTACCAGCAGGAGAGAAGAAAAAAAACCCAAAAAACACCTTTTGTAGTCCATGGAAGTTTATGCTCAAATAAATTTGTTAGTCTCTAAGGTGCCACAAGTACTCCTGTTCTATTTGTATGTATGTATCATTCTTATATCCAAAGCTAGAAATATGAAGTATTACTCTGAACTCCTATTGTAATTATACAAAATGTGGGCCATTAATGATGACTTGGAATCTTGATGGCTCCCATCAACTAGGACAATTGGTCGTGAATGGCTCTGTTTACTTGCAAAACTTCCGGGGTACATGCTGGCCAGTCTTGGAAGAATGGAGACTAGGGGTCTCACAGGACATGTGACCATGTCACATGATACTGGAATCCATCTTAAACCTGGTACTTTTCCATTTAGAAGGAGGTGTGGGAACCCAGAGAGAGACAAAAGATTCCCATCTTGTGCCAAAGCTATAAAAGGGAATGGAACAGAAAAAAGGGGGTCCCCAGTCATGAGAAAGGTCCTGCTTTTCACCTAAGATGCCTGCTGGAACTAACAAGGACTGTACCAGGGGAAAGGTTTGGCCTCAGACTAGGAAGGAGTCCAGTCTGTGAACAAAGATTATTGGAACATCTCTGATGGTGAGATTTACTTGTACTCAGTTTCTTAGTGTATTAGGCTTAGACTTGCATGTTTTGTTTTATTTTGCTTGATAACTTACTTTGTTCTGTCTGTTATTACTTGAAACCTTCTTTTTATACTTAATAAAGTCACTTTTGTTTATTAATAAGCCCAGAGTAAGTGATTAATACCCGGGGGAGCAAACAGCTGTGCATATCGCTCTATCAATGTTATAGAGGGCAGACAATTTATGAGTTTACCCTGTATAAACTTTATACAGAGTAAAACAGATTTACTTGGGGTTTGGATCCCATTGCAAACTGGGTGTCTGGGGGCTGGAGATATGTGACCTGCTGAGCAGTTTATGGTTAAAGTCTGCAGCTTTGGGGGTGTGGACCAGAGCTGGGTCTGTGTTGTATCAGGCTAGCATGTCTGGATCAACAAGGCAGGGTTTTGGAGTCCCAAGCTGGCAGGGAAAATGGGCTCAGAGGCAAATTCAGCACATCAGGTGACAGTCCCAAGGGGGTCTCTGTGACCGAATCCATCACACCAGGAAACTGAGGGAATCAGTAAACTGGTGAAACATACTTTTTTTGGTGCAGCTTATTTGAAAGGGAAAAAAAAACGAGAGAGACACACAGAGAGAATTCACCCTTCATCTCCCCAGGAAACACACCTCAGAGTCAGAGAACATGGGAAGGTAGGACAGGAGCTGGCTGGAAAATGACAATTTGGTTTCATGAAAAACCTTGAGGTTTTGAAATTTTAGTTGCATTCTGATGTGGAACAAACTTTTGAAAATTGATAAGGGAAGCCAAGGAATACAAGGAGAAATCTACGGGCAGCAGAGTTCAGGAAGAGTTTAAAAGTATATTATGCATTACCAGTAAGAATGCAGAAAAGGCAGAAGCGTTCAATAAATATTTCTGTTCTGTATTTGGGGGAAAAAGAGATGATGTCATCATATATATGACAACATTCTTTCCATCCCACTAGTATCTCAGGAGGATGTTAAACAGCAGCTACTAAAGTGAGACATTTCTTAAATCAGCAGCTCCAAATAACTTGCATCTGAAAGTTTTACCACAGCTGTCTGAGGAGTTCACTGGACCATTAACGTTGATTTTCAATGAGTCTTGGAACATTGTGGACATATCAGGGGATTGAAAGAAAGCTAATGTCATGCCAATATTTTAAAAGGGTAAATGGGATGACCCAAGTAATTATAGGCCTGTCAGTCTGACATTTATCTTGTATAATGGAGAATCTGATAAGGACCTAAATTAATAAAGAACGAAAAGAGGGAAATATAAATTAATGCCAATCAACATGGGTGTATGGAAAATAGATCCTGTCAAACTAACTTGATATCTTTTTGGATGCAATTACAAGTTTGGTCGATAAGGGTAATAGTGTCAATGTAATATATTTAGACTCTGTAAGGCATTTGACTTGGTACCACACAACATTTTGATTAAAAAACTAGAATGATATAAAATTAACATGGCCCACTTGAAATGCATTAAAGGTTAGCTAACTGACAGATCTCCAAATGTAAATGGGGAATCATCCTTGGACTGGTGTGTGTGACACTCGGCACCCCATATTCATCATCGTGGTATGATGATGATACAAATGCACCAAGTAAGGGGTCAATGATGTGCTGAATATGATTATCCTATTTGTATGCATGTATCATTTTTGTGTCTGGAGTTAGGAATATTGGCTGTGCGTCTGTATTTCAAATGTGCTTGTCCTGGGTAACACCCACAACCAGCCTTTCAGGTACAACAATGAAGAAGCTAGACAGTGCTAATGGCCCATCAGTGAAAATAGGCCATGGAAAAGGCTTGTCCTCACTTGGGGACGCTTCAGTCAGCCTATGGATAATGGCTTCTCTGACTCATCGGGACATGCAAGGGCTTGTGACTAGACCACATGACGCTGAACTCCATTTTGGTACTTGTATTTTTCCACAAACTGGGCTGGGAAAAATTGGCTGGTTGGAACAAGGGGGTTCCCGCCATATGGAAGGAACTATAAACGGGGGAAGTGACATCACCAAGGGATCCCCACAACTCAACATCTGGAAATACCTCTGGAACAACAAAGATTGAATGGGGGGAAGTGCTGGTCCCAAGCAGGGAAGAAGGAAGCCTGCCTGTGTATGGAAGCTTGGTGGATCGTTTATACTATTTAACAGAGTGAGACATTGATTCAAATCCTATCTCGTGTATTAGACTTAGATTACGATTTTGTTTATTTCTTAGGTAACCATAGCTGATCTGTTTGCTATCACTTATAATCACTTAAAATCTATCTTTCTGTAGGTAATAATTTTTTTTTTTTTTTACCTAAAACAGTGTGATTTGAGTGAAGTGTTTGGGGAAACATCTCAGCTCAGTTAACAAAGGCTTTGCGCATATTCCTCTCCATATCACGCAGGGGGTGGGGGATGAAGTGGGTAATTTTAATAAATTCATACTGGTCGGGTTTTGACCAGGGAAGGACTGTACAGCTCTGAGGGCCTAGGCTGGGGAGTTGGGAGTATTTTGGCTAGAGCCTCTGTATTGTTGGTTTATACAGGGACTGGCAGAGCATTCATGAACACAGCTGGGTGTGGTCCCTGCCTGTGGATGTTTGTGTGAGGGCAAGCTTGGAGGCCTTCGCAGCTTGTCACAATGTCACAGTGTGAGAGGGAACCCAGATTAGTAAAACAGAAGGCTCAACTGTACCCCAGTTCCAGGTTGCACCCTGGGGAGACCCATCACAGTGCGTTTCTGGTTGGGTCCTGCAGGGATCAGTTCTTGGCCCTATGCTATTTAACATTTTTATCAATGACCTGGAGGAAAATCTAAAATCATCACAGGTACAGTTCGCAGATGACCCAAAAATTGAGAGAGTGGTTAATAATGAAGAGGACAGGTCACTGACACAGAGCGATCTGGATCGCTTGGTAAACTGGGAGCAAGCAAACAATAGGAGTTTGAATACGGCTAAACGCAAATGGATCCACCTAGGAAGAAAGAATGCAGGCTATAATTACAGGGTGGGGGAATTCTACCCTGGGAAGCAGGGACCCTGAAAAGGATTTGGAGGTCGTGGTGGATAATCAGCGGAACATAAGTTCAAAGTGCGATGCTGTGGCCAAAAGAGCTAATGGGATCCTGGGCTGTATAAACCGGGGAACCTCGGGTAGGAGTGCGACAGATTGACAATACCCTGTAATATCCCAAACACACCTGTGGAAATAAGTTAAACTTTACTGAACAAGCTAAACCTTATTGAATGAGGGTTAACGCCTTTGGGGGACATTGCACTAAAAATGCAGTTGTGTCTGGGTTATTACAGCATTGTATGCACCTTCTCCTGGCAGGGAGTGGGGATGCTAATGAATTTCCTGTTACCTTTGAAGTCGCCCTTCTGGGAGATACCCGTATACTAGTTCAGACTGGATTCTCCAGGGATCAACAGACAAAGAAAAGACTTTTGGGTAACAAAAGGGTGAGTTTAAGCTGGCTGAATGCCTTCTTCCTTGTCCAGCAAACTGACAGGACCCCTGGTCCACAAGGCCCTCTCACAGGATCCACTCACCACAAGTGGCGCCTCCTCCTGGCCGCTCTGGGGATTAGCTCTTTCCAGGCCTGTGGCTCTCTTCTGCTGACGGCTGCACTCTGTTATTGCTCTCTCTCAGCCTCTGCCATTCAGTGTGCTCCCTCTTCATGACTTGGCCCTCCGGCCAGGTCACGGCACCAAAGTCTCTCCAGACAAACGGGCTCAGGCAGAATTCCCGTTCATTGCCCAGTTGGTGCCATGTCCCTAGTGACTGGTAGGGGAACCTGGGCCCGCCCTCTACTCCGGATTCTGGCTAGGGAACCCTCTCTTCACCAGCTAAGGTCTGCCCTATATTATCCCTTGCTGCTTTTCCCCAGAGCCTCCCCGACCTTTCTCGCTCCTCACCATGCTCTGGGTTTGCCAGCCCAAACTCCCTCCTCCAGGGGGGTAACCATCATCCACCCTCTATAGCCCCAAACACAGCTCCCTTCACAGGAGTGACTGCAGCCTGCTTCCCTGAAGCTCCCTTCTGCTCTCAGCTCCCTGGCTTTATAGAAGCCCCTTGTGTTCCTGCACAGGTGAGCTTCTCCTAATTAGAGCTTTCCTCTCAGCCTTCAGCCTAATAGCTTAATTGGTCCATCTGGCCTCCATGAACCCCTTCTGGGCGAGTGTGGGGTGGACACCCCATCCCAGGGCCCCAGTCCTTAGAGGAGGATTGGAAGGACTTGACCTACTGAGGCCTCATCAGACTGTGTGCTGAAGCTGTGATGAACTTGTAACCACAAAGCCACTCCTGGGGTGGGGGGGTGCCTGTTAAGTTCATTAGCACGTGCGCAAGTTATTTAATTGTTTTTAATATGCTTTCCCTGTAGTGCTTTTTAATGTAAGAATAAAGTCGGCTTGCTTAGAAAGAGCTGGGTGGTAACTTATACCAGCAGCAGTCCCTCTGTGATCAGTCTCTGACTAGAAAGCAAGCAGGCCTGTTTAGACAGACTGTCCTTGCTGGGAAACACACAAAGAAGGCAGCCTTGGATTACCCGTCAGAAGAGAGAGAAACGCAGGTCTCCACCCAGAAAGGCAACAGCTGGGGACCTGGAAGCCAAGAGGGGGTGACTTTGCTGAACCATGGACAGCAGGTGCAGTTGCCCTAAACTGTGACAAGGAGCAGAGAGGTTATTATACCCCTGTATTTGTCACTGCTGTAACCACTTCTGGAATCCTGTGACCAGGCCTCGTGCTCACAATTCAAGAAGGATGTTGACAAATTGGAGAGGGGTCAGGGAAGAGCCACAAGACTGATTAAAAGATTAGGAAACCTGCTTTATACCGATAGACTCAAGGAGCTCATTTTATGTAACGTCACAGAGAGAAGGCTAAGGGGTGATTTGATTACAGTCAATAAGTATCTATGTGGGGAACAAATATTTGATACTGGGCTCTTCAATCTAACAGAGAACGATGTAACACGATCCAATGACTGGAAGCTAAAGCTAGGCAAATTCAGACTGGAAATAAGGCGTGTGTTTTCAACAGGGAGTGTAATTAATCACTGGATCAATTTACCAAGGGTCGTGGTGGATTCTCCATCAGTGACAATTTTTGAATCAAGACTGGCAATTTTCCTGAAAGCTCTGCTCTAGGAATTATTGTGGAGCAGGTCTCTGACATGGGCTATCCAGGAGGTCAGACTAGATGATCACAATGTTACCTTCTGGCGTTGGAGTTTAAGAACATAAGAACGGCCATACTGGGTCAGAGCAAAGGTCCATCTAGCCCAGTATCCTGTCTTCCGACAGTGGCCGATGCCAGGTGCCCCAGAGGGAATGAACAGAGCAGGGAATCACCAAGTGATCCATCCCCTGTCACCCATTCCCAGCTTCTGGCAAACAGAGGCTGGGAACACCATCCCTGCCCAGCCTGGCTAATCGCCATTGATGGATCTATCCTCCATGAACTTATCTAATTCTTTTTTGAACCCTGTTATAGTCTTGGCCTTCACAACATCCTCCGGCAAGGAGTTCCACAGGTTGACTGTGCATTGTGTGAAAAAATACTTCCTTTTGTGTTTTAAACCTGCTGCCTATTAATTTCATTTGGTGACCCTAGTTCTTGTGTTATGTAAAGGGGTAAATAACACTTCCTTATCTACTTTCTCCACACCAGTCATGATTTTCTAGACCTCAGTCATCTCCCCCCTTACCCTTGGTCTACACTACGAGTTTAGGTCGAATTTAGCAGCATTATCTTGATTTAACCCTGCACCTGTCCACACGACGAAGCCCTTTTTTTCGACTTAAAGGGCTCTTAAAATCAATTTCTTTACTCCACCCCCGACAAGGGGATTAGCACTGAAATCAGCCTTGCCAGGTCGAATTTGGGGTACTGTGGACGCAATTAGACGGTATTGGCCTCCGGGAGCTATCCCAGAGTGCTCAGTTGTGACCACTCTGGATAGCACTCTCAACTCAGATGCACTGGCCAGGTATACAGGAAAAGGCCCACGAGCTTTTGAATCTCATTTCCTGTTTGGCCAGCGTGGCGAGCTCACCTGCACAGATCACCATGCAGAGCTCATCATCACAGGAGACCAGGCAGTCCCAGAATCGCCTAAGAGCTCCAGCATGGACCAAACGGGAGGTACGGGATCTGATCGCTGTATGGGGAGACGAATCCGTGCTGGCAGAACTCCATTCAAAAAGATGAAATGCCAAAATATTTGAAAAAATCTCCAATGGCATGAAGGACAGAGGCTATAACAGGGACCCGCAGCAGTGCTGTGTGAAAATTAAGGAGCCCAGGCAAGCCTACCAAAAAACCAGAGAGGCAAACGGCCACTCTGGTTCAGAGCCCCAGACATGCTGCTTCTATGATGACCTGCATGCAATTCTAGGGGGTGCAGCCACCACTACCCCAACCCTGTGCTTTGACTCCGTCCAAGGAGTGGGAGGCAACATGGAAGCGGGTTTTGGGAGTGAGGAAGATGATAATGAGGAGGAGGTTGTAGATACCTCACAGCAAGGAAGCAGAGAAACCGGTTTCCCCAACAGCCAGGATCTGTTTATCACCCTGGACCTGGACCCAGTACCCCCCAAACCCACCCAAGGCGGGTTCCCGCACCCTGAAGGCGGAGAAGGGACCTCTGGTGAGTGTACCTTTGTAAATATTATACATGGTTTAAAAGCAAGTGTGTTTAATGATTAATTTGCCCTGGCATTCGCGGACAGTACAGCTACTGGAAAAGTCTGTTAACATGTCTGGGGATGGAGCAGAAATCCTCCAGGGACATCTCCATAAACCTCTCCTGGATGTACTCCCAAAGCCTTTGCAAAAGGTTTCTGGGGAGGGCAGCCTTATTCCATCCTCCATGGTAGGACACTTTACCACGCCAGGCCAGTAGTATGTAGTCAGGAATCGTTGCAGAACAAAGCATGGCAGCTTATGGTCCTGGTGTTTGCTGGCATTCAAACAACATCCGTTCTTTATCTCTCTGTGTTACCCTCAGGAGAGTGATATCATTCATGGTCACCTGGTTGCAATAGGGTGGTTTTAATAAGCAGTCATTCAGAGGTGCCCGTTCCTCCTGGGCTGTTTGCCTGTGGCTGAACAGAAATCTTCCCCGCTGTTAGCCATGCGGTGTGGGGAGGGGTGAAGCCATCATCCTAGAGAATTGGGGGAGTGTGTGCGGGGGGGTTAGTTGGGCTTCTGCTGCACATGAACCCCGGAAACCGCAGCCCCTCCTTTTAAATTGCCAACCCATTGTTAATGGCCAACCCAACGGCTACTTCGTATGGGAAATGAGGGCGCTGCTGTTTGAAACCATTCCCACATGTTGTGAAGGTTAAAGAAGCCAAAAGACTGTGGCTTACCATGGCTGCCTGCAAGCCGAATTCTGCTGCCCAGCCCTGCGTGAGTGATCTCTCACGCCAAACCAGCATACCCTCAATAAGAGGCAAAATAAGACTTTGTAATGAAAGCACATGTGCTATGGAATGTTAACAGCAAGGTTTGCCATGAAAGAGTCTACCCATTGTTCTATAAAATGTGTCTTTTTAACTACCACTCTCCCTTTTTTTTCCCCTCCACCAGCTGGATATGTTTCTCCTTCCCAGAGGCTAGCGAAGATTAGAAGGTGAAAAAAATGCACTTGTGATGAAATGTTCTCTGACCTCATGCTGTCCTTCCACACTGACAGAGCACAGCAAAATACATGGAGGCAGACATGTCAGAGTGCAAGAAAACACAATATGACCGCGAGGAGAGGTGGCGGGCTGAAGATGGTAGGTGGCATCAGCTTGCTGAAAGAAGGCAGGAGTCAGTGCTCAGGCTGCTGGAGGATCAAACTCATATGCTCCAGCGTATGGTTGAGCTGCAGGAAAGGCAGCAGGAGCACAGACCGCCGCTACAGCCCCTGTGTAACCAACCGCCCTCCTCCCCAAGTTCCATAGCCTCCTCACCCAGACACCCAAGAACGCGGTGGGGGTGCCTCCGGCCACCCAGCCACTCCACCCCAGAGGATTGCCCAAGCAACAGAAGGCTGGCATTCAATAAGTTTTAAAGTGCTGAGTGGCTTTGTCCTTCCCTCCTCCACCACCCCTCCCAGTGCTTCCCTCCTCCACCACCCCTCCCGGGCTACCTTGGCAGTTATCCCCCTATTTGTGTGATGAATAAATAAAGAATGCATGAATGTGAAGCAACAATGACTTTATTGCCCCTGCAAGCGGTGATCAAGGGGGGGAGGGGAGGATGCTTAACTTACAGGAAAGTAGAGTGAAACCAGGAGGGGGCGGGGGGTTTCCATCAAGGAGAAACAAACAGAACTTTCACACTGTAGCCTGGCCATTCCTGAAACTGGTTTTCAAAGCTTCTCTGATGGCACCGCGCCCTCCTGTACTCTTCTAACTGCCTTGGTGTCTGGCTGTGAGTAATCAGCGGCCCGGCAATTTGCCTCAACCTCCCACCCTGCCATAAATGTCTCCCCCTTATTCTCACAGAGATTGTGGAGCGCACAGCAAGCAGTAATAACAATGGGAATATTGGTTTCGCTGAGGTCTAACTGAGTCAGTAAACTGCGCCAGCGCGCTTTTAAACTCCCAAATGCACACTCTACCACCATTCTGTACTTGCTCAGCCTATAATTGAACAGCTCCTGACTACTGTCCAGGGTGCCTGTGTATGGCTTCATGAGCCATGGTATGAAGGGGTAGGCTGGGTCCCCAAGGATAACTATAGGCATTTCAACATCCCCAACGGTTATTTTCTGGTCTAGAAAGTAAGTCCCTTGCTGCAGCTGTTGAAACAGACCAGAGTTCCTGAAGATGCGAGCGTCATGAACCTTTCCCGGCCATCCCACGTTGATGTTGGTGAAACATCCCTTGTGATCCACCAGTGCTTGCAGCACTATTGAAAAGTACCCCTTGCGGTTTATGTACTCACCGGCTTGGTGCTCTGGTGCCAAGATAGGGATATGGGTTCCATCTATCGCCCCACCACAGTTAGGGAATCCCACTGCAGCAAAGCCATCCACTATGACCTGCACATTTCCCAGAGTCACTACCCTTGATAGCAGCAGCTCAGTGATTGCATTGGCTACTTGCATCACAGCAGCCCCCACAGTAGATTTGCCCACTCCAAATTGATTCCCGACTGACCACTAGCTGTCTGGCATTGCAAGCTTCCACAGGGCTATTGCCACTCACTTCTCAACTGTGAGGGCTGCTCTCATCTTGGTATTCTTGCGCCTCAGGACAGTGGAAAGCAAGTCACAAAGTTCCATGAAAGTGCCCTTATGCATGTGAAAGTTTCGCAGCCACTGGGAATCGTCCCAGACCTGCAACACTATGCGATCCCACCAGTCTGTGCTTGTTTCCCAGGCCCAGAATCGGCGTTCCACGCCATGAACCTGCCCAATTGACACCATGATGTGCACATTGCAGCGGCCCGTACTTTGTGAGACGTCTATGTCCATGTCCTCATCACTCCCGTCACCGCGCTGCAGTCGCCTCCTCCTCACCTGGTTTTGCTTTTCGTGCAGGTTATGGTTCTGCATATCCTGCTGGATAACGCGCGCGGTGTTTATAGTGCTCATAATTGCCGCGGTGATCTGAGCTCCATCTTCCCAGTGCTATGGCATCTGCGCTGAAAAAAGGCGCAAAACGATTGTCTGCCATTGCTCTGACAGAGGGAGGGGTGACTGACAACATGGCTTACAGGGTTGGCTTACAGGGAATTAAAATCAACAAAGGGGGTGGCTTTGCATCAAGGAGAAACAGAATGGCCTCTTCAAGGATAGAACTCAAAACCCTGGGTTTAGCAGGCCGTTGATTTCACAGAGGAAGGGAGGAGAAAATGAATACAAAACAAATCTGGTCTATTTCTTGTTTTCATCCACTTCATCTATCTTTATACATCTTGCTGGCAGCAGACGGTGCAGTACGACTGCTGGCCATCGTCATCTCCTGGCTGCTCATTAGAAGATGGTGCCAGCAGGACTGAATCGCCATGAGATGAAACTTAAAAGGGAAATGACCTGGCTGAGTCACTCCCATGTTTGCCCAGGCGCCCTTGACCGACCTCACCAAGGTTGGCTAAAAGAGCACCCTGGACAATGGCTACCAGTCATATTGCACTGTCTGCTGCCACAAGGCAATGAGCTGCTGCTATGTAGCAATGCAGTACCGTGTCTGCCAGCACCCAAGAGACGTACGGTGACGGTGAGCTGAGCGGGCTCCATGCTTGCCGTGGTATGGCGTCTGCACGGGTAACCCAGGAAAAAAGGCGCAAAACGATTGTCTGACGTTGCTTTCACGGAGGGAGGGAGGGCAGGGGGGGCCTGACGACATGTACCCAGAACCACCTGCGACAATGTTTTTGCCCCATCAGGCATTGGGATTTCTACCCAGAATTCAAATGGGCTGTGGAGAAAGTCCAGAGAAGAGCAACAAAAATGATTAAAGGTCTAGAAAACAGGACCTACGAGGGAAGATTGAAAAAACTGGGTTTGTTTAGTCTGGAGAAGAGAAGACTCAGAGGGGACATGATAACAGTTTTCAAGTACCTAAAAGGTTGTTACAAGGAGGAGGGAGAAAAATTGCTCTTCTTAACGTCTGAGGACAGGACAAGAAGCAATGGGCTTGAATTGCAGCCAGGGCGGTTTAGATTGGACATTAGGAAAAGCTTCCTCACTGTCAGGGTGGTTAAGCACTGGGTTAAATTGCCCAGGGAGGTTGTGGAATCTCCCTCATTGGGGATTTTTAAGAGCAGGTTAGACACACACATGTCAGGGATGGTCTAGATAATACTTAGTCCTCCCATGAGTGCAGGGGACTGGACTAGGTGACCTCTTGAGGTCCCGTCCAGTTCTATGATTCTATGAAAGTTTATATAACACAGGCCAGAGAAACACTCCGTGCCTCAGCTACCCACTGCCAAACAAAGGTAATAATGCTTCCTTGTCTGCCACGCCCCTCTAGACTGGTGCAGGGACCAGCTCTCCCTCTGTGCCTGCCCAGCACCCAGCACTGGGGGCCCGGATCTCAGCTCTTGCGATTACTGTCCAATCCTGGCTTGGCACAATGATCATTCAGCTGATACAGATGCAAGCGAGAAACACAGCGTAAAAGCAGGATGCCCCGCCTGCTTGCCATGCTCTCCAGAGAGAACTTCCACTGTTCTGAGCTCTCCGGGGAAGTGGACAAGTGCAGCTGAGACGAATTCCTCAGAGCTGGAACGTTATCTACTGTGACAGGAAATGTACATGGGTCCCCAGAGGGATCCCTGCTGGGGGTCAAAGGAGTGGGACTCTCATGAGAACAGCGGGAAGAGGAGTGGTTAGAGATGCCCTGTGTTTGGTTGGGGCTTTGGGAGGGGAGGGGTGTTTACGAGCAGTGAGGTGCTCCCTGTATTTTTAGATATACTCCTAGGACCTGTTCTTTGACGGGTACCGAGCACCCCTGGACTTCCGTTGGATTTGCCCTACAATTCTGGAAGCCAGAACATCACAAACTAGGGTGACCATATTGCTCTATGCTGAATACGGGACATCTGGTAAAATTACTCGTATTCAAGCGAGTTCAACGGCAATCAATCAGAACTATGCAGTACAAACGTTCAAGTTAACATCAAATTAACTGAGCCCTGGTTAAAAAGAAATCCTGCGTATGTAATCCATGTGCCTAATAGGGAGATATCTCTTTAAGAGACCCATTGCGGGGTGGTGGGAGTGAGTTGTGTCTGGGTCATTGTTGCTAGACAGATTAAGCACTCCACATCCAGAAGCTTCTGGAATTGGGGGTGTTAGTTTTGGGTCTGCTCCAATAGGGTCCCTGTGGCCTGGGTCAGACTCCAGGAGGGTCAGCAGACAGGGCAGCTGCTTTGCAGGGGACCATGTGCCCTGGGTGAGCTGGGAGAAGCTGAGCCTAGGGGCAGGAAGCGGACTGATGTCCCGAACTCTGAAGCATTCTGCAGCAGGCAAGTGATATTATACCCTCTAACAGGGAAGCCTGGGCAATGCTAATTATAGCATGGGAAATTGGGAGGGGAAAATAACTTCTATTTTAATTGTATGTTTGAATGTGGTTTTGATTTTAGCCAAACTGTTCTAGTTACATTGTCTGAACGAGTCTGAGCCACCAGCTGTTCTTTAACTGTAGTAATGGGGAGTCATTTCTAGTTTGCTGTTCTCAGGTTTGTATTTTCTTGTAACAGGGGTTTCTCGAAATCTGTACACGTAACTGTGTGGTTGGTTAATCAGTTCGCTGACTGGCTAGCTGACTGGGAACTTTCAGTTTCCTTTCCCTGTGTTTCTGTGGGGACTGAACTGTTCAGATTTTAATTTGTTTTCTTTATTTTTGTTTATGTATAACTGTGAAGATAATGTCTGTGGATTATAAAATAGCCATGTTATGTTGTTAAAATTCTTTGTTTCTTTATCATAAGATTTTATGAAGTTATTTAATTAAATTAATTTCTTTCGTTCTTTTTGGGGAATGTGGGGAGGTTGACCTGTGCTGAAAATCCTTAGAGACTGAACTCTGGTCTCCAGCTACTTTCTATGGGAGCTGGGTTGTTTTTTACGGCACCGGAGATGGGAAATGAAGTGAACTCTAGCCCACCCAAAGGTTACAAATTGGTGCCCGAACAGACAGGGACTTGAGGATTGCTCAGAGCTCACCTCTGAATTCTTTTGAGGAATATTGGAGCAGTTAGTTATAAAATAATCTGGTGTTATTGAATATTATTGAATTTGTGCACTGTGTTAATATTATTATCATGGAAACTTGCACACAGTTAGGGTTAGATCCCTATGGGACCATTTTGGTCAGTGATGTATCCCCTGTTGATAGTACAGCAGAAATTAAGAGGGCTGTTAGAATCTTTGGTCATGTGACTAATATGAGGCGGGTGAAAGGAGAACAAAAACGTGATTCTCTGTGAATTTGAAGGAATCAGAGATATTCTGTGCATTCTGACAGAGGGTTCAAGACTGAGACACAGGCTGTGGGTGACAGACTAGGTGGTTAACAGATGCTACACCAGTTATAGACCGAGGTCCAGTAGAAGCCTTTACTCCTGCTGTGAGTCTCCCTCCTGACATGCAACATCTTTTGTTAGAGAGAGTGCTGAAATCTGCCAATGAAACTGTGACTGATGTGAAATTTAAACTGAAATGTTTTTTGGGTCATTCACCCAGACCCAATGGAGAAGTAGATTATCCTGCTTGGCGAGCAAAAGCCAAAAAAGATGATGGAAGACAGTAAGATTTCTGACAAAGTCAAAAGAAAGAAGATGATCGAAAGTTTATTACCCCCAGCATTGAAGGTGGCCTTAGGAGCTGGTAGCAAGGCATCTGCTGTAGAATGCTTTGATATTTTAGAGAAGGCATATGGAAGTGTCATATTGAGCGTAAGGCTCAATTTTCTGAGACGCACCAACACACTAGAGAACCACCTTCTGTGTAGCTGACTAGACTACACACATTAGCCCAAGAAATTTTGGAGGCTGGTGGGGTAAAAGATACTGAATTGGACTCTTGTATACAAGATCAATTTTTCCGTGGTTGTTGGCATGAATCCTTATTAAATACACTCTTATTAAAAGGGATTAATTGTAGTGGTAGAAAAAAGAGCATCTCTTACACCACACTCCTTTTTGAGGTGAGATCCATTGAAAAGAAGCACTCTGATAAACAGAAGAGAAAACTTCAACAAGAACTAGAAGAAAAAGGAAGGCCATTGAGTAGGAGTAGTTTGCAGTTGATAAAGGCATATGAAAATCCTCCCATGAAGAAGTCACTGCACTAGACTGGAAGGAGAAATATCTGCAGGGTGAGCAGCAGTTGGTAGGACTGCAGTTGACCCAGCCAAGTTCTGAAACGGACGTTTCAGACACACAATTTACTCCTCAAAGACCCAAAGAATTTAATAAACAAGCAATACCAAGATTTAAAAGAAGAAATCCTTTATGTTTTAAATGTGGGCAAATAGGACATTTTCAGAATGAATGTCAGAATTCTCCAACCCCAATGTAATACATGAGCAGCTGACTGGTACACATTCAAATCAGAGCAAGTTTGAGCCAGGAAGAAAAGAAACTAACAACTCTCAGAGCAAGGCTGCTAGTCAATTGGTTCAGGAAACAGATGTTACCCAAATGGGTGTCAGTGAGGCCATCCGGCAGTTAGTGGGACCTGCTTGTCATGGCTATGTATACCTAGGTGGAGTAAGGAGTACCTGCCTAATAGATACTGGTTCTCAAGTTATTTGCATATGTGCAACTGTCTATAATGAGCATTTATCTTATCGAAAGTTACAGTCAGTTGGCAGTATACTTCAGATAGAAGGGGCAGGAGGTCAAATGGTTCCATACCTGGGATATATAACCTTGAAGATACGATTCCCAAAGTTTGTGTCTGGGACTAACAAACAACATGAGGTACCAGTCTGGGTTTGTCCAGACCAACGTGTGAATCAACAAGTGTCAACGCTCATAGGCACCAATGGTCTGAATTTGTAAATGGGATTTCATTACCAAATGAGTGGGCTGAAACTTATAATCAATTTTTACTCAGTCAGAGGTTACAGCAAGAAGCTGACGAAGGGGCTGAACTGGTCTTGAGAGGAAGAATATCAGTGACAATTCCACCTGGCACATCCAAAACAGTGCCAGGAGTTCTGACATTTGCTGTGAATGAATTGGAGACTGCTGTAATGCTGGAAGATCCAGGTGTCGCAGTTGGACCTGGTGGGCTAGCGGTTCTTCCTCAATTTGTTAAAATCACTGGCTCCAGTGTGAGAATAGGAGTACATGTCAAAACCTTAACAAGGAAGGATGTCATATTGAAACCTCACTGACATTGGGAAGGGGCAAGCAGTTGAGTGGATAAAACCAGTGCCAACCCAGGTTTCAGCAGCTGCGACTAAAGAGAGAGATGGTGTCATACTGCCAATCAACTCTGAAGGATCACCTCTCAGTGCTGCTGAGAAGAAAAGGATTGCTGAGACTTAAGGACGGAAGTTTATAAGGCTTTTGCTGTTCATGATCTAGACTTTGGAAGAGTTTCAGGAGTGACACATCACATTGAATTCACAAATAATCTCCTTTTAAAGAACTAGAAGGGTTTCACCCTCAGATTTTGAAGATCGACGTCAGCATCTATGTGAGTTGGTGGCCCTTGGAGTGATTCAGGAAACATATAGTCCATATGCATCACCTGTGGTGCTGGTGCGTAAGAAGACTGGAGCTCTTAGGACGGTGGTGGATTATAGAAAACTGAACAGCATAACCAGAAAGGTTGCCTATCCATTACCCAGGATAGAAGAAACCTTTGCCTTATTGGCAGGACCTAAATGGTTTTCTATATTGGATCTAAAGAGTGGCTACTATCAAGCTCCAGTAGAGCCGACTGACTGTCTGAAGACAGCCTTCACTACACTGTTTCGTAATTGGCAATTCAAAATGATGCCTCAAGGTCTGACTAATGCTCCAGCTACTTCCCAACGAATGATGGAACGTGTTATGTCTGGTATGAATCTCACAGAAGTTGTAGCATTCTTGGATGACTTAATCATATTTTCAACCATGTTGGAAGAACATGAGGAATGTTTCCTACAAGTTTTGAGAAGACTTCAGGAATATGGTTTAAAACTTGCACCGTCAAAGTGTAAATTATTTCAAACTTCAGTGAAATATCTCGGTCATATCATTTCTCAAGATGGGATCTGTCCAGATAAAGAGAAAACTGATGCTATCATCACTTGGCCAGTTCCAACTACTCTCAGAGAACTTCGTAAATTCTTAGGATTTGCTGGTTATTACCGACGATTTGTAGCGAGGTATTCTATTATTGCAAAATCTTTGAATTCTCTTCTTGCTGGTGGCCCTAAAGGAAGTAGATGGAATAGAAAACAGCCACTTGAGAGTAGATTGGATGCAGCTTGCCAAGAGGCCTTTGAAACCTTGAAACAAAAGCTGATTACTGTACCCCTCCTTGGGTTTGCTAATTGGAGGCTGCCATATATTCTCCATACTGATGCCAGTACTACTGGGTTAGGTGCAGCTTGGTATCAAATGCAGGACTAATGGGAAGCCACGAGTTATCGCTTATGCCAGTAGAGGATTGAGCAATAGTGAACGCAATTATCCAGTTCACAAGTTAGAATTTCTAGCCTTGAAGTGGGCGGTTTGTGATAAGTTCCATGATTTCCTGTATGGAGCCCAATTTAAAGTAATGACGGATAACAACCCTCTTACTTACATCCTGAAGACTGCAAAGTTGGATGCGGCTCGCCATAGATGGGTAGCAGCCCTGTAGGGTGACCAGAGGTCCTGATTTTATAGGGACAGTCCTGATATTTGAGGCTTTTTCTTATATAAGTGCCTATTACCCCCCCCACACACACACACACAGTCTGTTCCGATTTTTCATACTTGCTATCTGGGCACCCTACAGCCTTGTCACTATATAACTTTGATATCATTTATAAATCTGGAAACGCCAGTGTTGATGCTGATGCTGTTTCTCGGTGACCGCATGGTATTCCAGGGATAGCTGTTTGCTTTTTTGACTGCCGCTGCACACTGCATGGACGTCTTCAGAGAACTAGCCACCATCACTCCAAGATCTTTCTCCTGATTTGTTGTAGCTAAATTAGCCCCCATCATATTGTATGTATAGTTGGAGTTATTTTTTCCAATGTGCATTACTTTACATTCATCCAGATTACATTTCATTTGCCATGTTGTTGCCCAATCACTTAGTTTTGTGAGATCTTTTTGAAGTTCTTCACAGTCTGCTTTGGTCTTAACTATCTTGAGCAGTTTAGTATCGTCTGCAAACTTTGCCACCTCACTGTTTATCCCTTTCTCCAGATCATTTATGAATACGTTGAATAGGATTGGTCGTAGGACTGACCCTTGGGGACCACCACTAGTTACCCCTCTCCATTCTGAAAATTTACCATTTATTCCTACCCTTTGTTCCCTGTCTTTTAACCAGTTCTCAAATCATGAAAGGATCTTCCCTTTTTTCCCATGACAACTTAATTTACGTAAGAGCCTTTGGCGAGGGACCTTGTCAAAGGCTTTCTGGAAATCTAAGGACACTACATCCACGGGATCCCCCTTGTCCACATAGAATCATAGAATCATAGAATCATAGAATATCAGGGTTGGAAGGGACCCCAGAAGGTCATCTAGTCCAACCCCCTGCTCGAAGCAGGACCAATTCCCAGTTAAATCATCCCAGCCAGGGCTTTGTCAAGCCTGACCTTAAAAACCTCTAAGGAAGGAGATTCTACCACCTCCCTAGGTAACGCATTCCAGTGTTTCACCACCCTCTTAGTGAAAAAGTTTTTCCTAATATCCAATCTAAACCTCCCCCATTGCAACTTGAGACCATTACTCCTCGTTCTGTCATCTACTACCATTGAGAACAGTCTAGAGCCATCCTCTTTGGAACCCCCTTTCAGGTAGTTGAAAGCAGCTATCAAATCCCCCCTCATTCTTCTCTTCTGCAGACTAAACAATCCCAGCTCCCTCAGCCTCTCCTCATAAGTCATGTGCTCTAGACCCCTAATCATTTTTGTTGCCCTTCGCTGGACTCTCTCCAATTTATCCACATCCTTCTTGTAGTGTGGGGCCCAAAACTGGACACAGTACTCCAGATGAGGCCTCACCAGTGTCGAATAGAGGGGAACGATCACATCCCTCGATCTGCTCGCTATGCCCCTACTTATACATCCCAAAATGCCATTGGCCTTCTTGGCAACAAGGGCACACTGTTGACTCATATCCAGCTTCTCGTCCACTGTCACCCCTAGGTCCTTTTCCGCAGAACTGCTGCCTAGCCATTCGGTCCCTAGTCTGTAGCGGTGCATTGGATTCTTCCATCCTAAGTGTAGGACCCTGCACTTATCCTTATTGAACCTCATCAGATTTCTTTTGGCCCAATCCTCCAATTTGTCTAGGTCCTTCTGTATCCTATCCCTCCCCTCCAGCGTATCTACCACTCCTCCCAGTTTAGTATCATCTGCAAATTTGCTGAGAGTGCAATCCACACCATCCTCCAGATCATTTATGAAGATATTGAACAAAACCGGCCCCAGGACCGACCCCTGGGGCACTCCACTTGACACCGGCTGCCAACTAGACATGGAGCCATTTATCACTGCCCGTTGAGCCCGACAATCTAGCCAGCTTTCTACCCACCTTATAGTGCATTCATCTAGCCCATACTTCCTTAACTTGCTGACAAGAATACTGTGGGAGACCGTGTCAAAAGCTTTGTTAAAGTCAAGAAACAATACATCCACTGCTTTCCCTTCATCCACAGAACCAGTAATCTCATCATAAAAGGCGATTAGATTAGTCAGGCATGACCTTCCCTTGGTGAATCCATGCTGACTGTTCCTGATCACTTTCCTCTCATGTAAGTGCTTCAGGATTGATTCTTTGAGGACCTGCTCCATGATTTTTCCAGGGACTGAGGTGAGGCTGACTGGCCTGTAGTTCCCAGGATCCTCCTTCTTTGTTGACCCCCTCAAAGAACTCGAATAGATCAGTAAGACATGATCTCACTTTACAGAAACCATGTTGACTTTGGAGTGGAACATAAATTGTTGCTCTTGGCCAACGGGGACTGCGGGAAGCGGCATGGGCCGAAGGATGTGCTGGCCACCACTTCTCACAGCCTCCACTGGCTTGGAGCGGTGAACCGTGGCCAGTGGGAGCTGTGACTGGCCGAACCTGCAGATGCGGCAGGTAAACAAACCAGCCCGGCCTGCCAGGGGGCTTACCCTGGTGGGCCGTGTACCAAAGGTTGCTGATCCCTGATATAGCCTGTGTGATTCACTTCCTAGAGGCAGGTTATAGACCAAAGCCGGAGGAGGAAAAGAAGGAGGAATATGAGACTCGGTTATATTTATGGGAGTGGTCCAAACTTTTCATTTCAAATGGGGTCTTGTACCGGAAAGCACAACGGCAACGAGAGAATAATCCCCTATACACATCGGGATAGAGCACTAGAAGGCATCCATGATGAAATGGGTCATCTTGGGACTGAGAGAACTTTGGAATTAGCTAGAGACCAATTTTATTGGCCTAGAATGACCAAAGCAGTAGAAATAAAATGCTAAGACTGTGAGCGCTGTATTAGAAGAAAAGCTAGAGTGGAAAAAGCTGCCAATCTTGTGAACATTAAATTATATGCTCCTATGGAACTGGTTTGCATAGACTTTTTAACCTTAGAGCCTGATGCTTCCGGCACTAAGAATATTTTTGTGGTGACTGATCATTTCACTAAATATGCTCAGGCTTATCCAACGAAGGATCAGACGGCCAGAACGGTAGCAAGTGTGCTCTGGGAGAATTTTATCATGGGAGAGGTGACACACACATATTCCCGTACACCTCTCTCACACGACCCTCACTGCCCAGCGCTCTCCACCCTCCATGCCTGGCTGGGCCCCCGGGACAGACCCACCTCTCCTGATACCTGCTGCCACATCTTCCCGAGGCAACACGTGGTGGGGGGCACGCAGGGTCACATGTCCCTCCTCCCCAGGGTTCTGCCAGGGTTCACACCAGAATGGGTCCAGCAGCAGCCTTTCTGCACTGTGTGGGAGGGAAGGGGCAGGAGCTGCTTTCAGCTGCAGGGGAGGTGGGGGGAAAGGGATGACCTGGCCTGTGTCTTTGCAGACCTCATCTCTTCCCCCGCCCACCCCCTGGGGCTGGAAGCAGCTTGTCCCTTCCTCCCCACACAGTGTCGAAAGGCAGCTAACACCTCCAGGCTGCTGCTGGCCACCGACATAACCCACCTGCCTCCTGTCCCCCGGCTACAGCACGGGCAGGAAGGGGTTGGGCCCCAAGGATGCATTGTGCACCAGGGCCCAGGGAACCAGACTGCAGGGGCTTCAGCGAACCCGGCCAGAGTGGTGGCTCAGCAGGGGATGGAGCAGCCCCGCACTGGTCGGTGGGGAAGTGAAGAGGGTGCTAAGCCCCTGCCCGGGGGGCTGCTGTGGAGCCTGCAGGGTTGGGGCACAAGCAGGCTAGAAATCCTCCCCTCCCCCGCCACTCCAGAGCTTAGCTGTGGGGCAGAGAGGCTTCCCCCTGCCAGCGCTGGGTGGGGCTTTGGCACAGGCAGGGCTCGGCTCCTCCTGGCCAGCGTCCCGGGCCGGAGGGTCTTGGGCTTTCCCAGGGCACCCGCCCAGCCAGAGGCGGTGGGGGAAGGAAGGAGCCTGCCGGCCAGGCTGTTGGTGAGCTGAGCGCTCTGGGCAGGGGCTGGCTCTCCGCACAGCGCTGGGAGCGAGACGTGCCCCGCCGGGGGGTACGGAGCGGCAGCGGGGCTGGGGAGGGGGCGAAGGGCAAAGCAGGGCGAGGACAGCCAGAGGGGGAGCACGTAAAGGGCTGAAGGGTGGCAGCAGAGGTGACACGTAACCGGCCGGCACCTCCCTGCACTCACCAGCCACCGCAGCGCGCAGCCAGTGCCGGTCGGAAACGGGACGGGGGGCAGGGCCCTGCTGGCCGAGAGCCAGCACGCAGCGGGGGCTGCGCTGACGGACCGGCAGGGAGAGCGGCCGGCCCTGCACACTGCAGCTTTGCCCTGCCACCAGCCTGGCACGCCACCCCCATTGTTGGCCACTGGACCCCACCACTCACCGCTGGTAGGCGGGCAGCTGGCGAGCAGGGATCCGGCCAGTAGCAGGACCTGCCAGTACTGATGTGGGGGAGACAGAAAATATGGGACAATTTGCCCGTTTTTAAGAAAAAGTCGGGACACCTGCAGGGGAGCCTAATTACGGGACTGTCCCTTTGAAAACAGGACGTCTGGTCACCCTGTCACAAGCCAAGGGCCGGGAGCTGGGAACTGCTGATTTCTAATCCTGCCTTTGTATGCCTGAGGCCAGTCGGTTCACTCACCAGGGAACTATTCCTGTGCTTAAAGTTATGCACACGCTTAAGGGCTTGGGGCCTCACCGTGCTTCCTGCTCCCATAGAAGTTAATGAGAGTTTTGTCCCGGACTCCAACGGCTGCAGGAACAGGCTTTTTAAAAGGGCCGCATCAGCTGCAAAAGTGCAATTATCTGTGAGCACTGTGAGCTGCCAATTTCTCTACAAACTACAACCCATAAATCACAGAGGCCGGGGCTCCCACGGAAAGGGAATTGCAATCAGCTGGCCGGGCTGCGTCTCAGGCTGAACCTTGATGTGTCTTAGACCGTATCTCCGAAGAGCGTCCTGACCGTGCAGTGCATTCTGCCAAGTGTTGGCTGGTTCTCACAAGGTTTCATTGCATTTCTACCAGCCACTCAGTCCAGAGGCCATCGTCTGAGAACTGCACCCCAGGGGAACACTCACCACCAGACACAACTCCTCAAGCCAGGACGGTGCAATCGGCCAGCCAGTCTGACCTCCCACTGACAGTAGAAGTGTGACTGAATCTCATGAGCCATGACAGAGCTGGTTACATTTTTAACGAAGACTGGCTTAGTAGATTAACACTCAGTTTGGTTCCAAGTGGCTCATGGGGAGCCGTTGTTAGTCATTTTGGACAGCTGCTGGGCATCCATGAAAATGTTCACAGATCCCCAAAGTCTCCTGGATTTTATCAAGGCTGAAATTCCATTCGGCAAGTCAAGGGGCCAGGGAGGAGAAATGACACCATGTGACTCAAGTGACCGATCATGCCCCACAGATCGTTGGGAGCTGAACCAAACAGGTCATGAACGATGCAGTGGATGAAATCTGTTTGTGTAAATAATTCAGTGAATCTTCACCTCTAGATTCATAGAAATCGGGGTCCATTTGCTGCCCAGAAAAGAGAGAACTCAGTGGTGAATATTCCTAATGAGTCATTCAGCCAGCGCTAATCAATAGCATCAAATGCCACCCTCAGCAGCAAAGCAATATGAAACTTCTGTGCTGAGCCCTGAATCCAAGATGAAATTCACCAGATCTCAGGTTGCATTAGAAACTCGGGGGGAACCGGGCTAGGACTGAAACAAACCCTGCCACGATTAAAGGATGCCTGGGGGAGCTGATCCAGGTGGAAATCATGGTGGGATTCTGTGCGTTTGCTTGATTTTGGCCCCAAACCAGGTGAAATGGGGTGGTTTTAGCCATCTGGCTGCAAGATTTTCAGTTCACTCAAAACAAAACAAAATGGGGGTTAGATCCCATATGAGATGAAACCAGAAGAAGAGGCTCATGCAACTCTGCCTTTATGTGAGGTTGTCAAAGCACTTTGAAGATATAAATGATTTAATCCTGCAGGGGAGTAGGGAAGTTTCACTAGCCCCATTTTACATATGAAGGACACTGGGGCACAGAGAATTCAAGGCCAATATTTTCAAAAGCATCTGTCTGGGGTGCTGTGCACCCTGCAGCTCCCATTGCACCCAGAGTGAGTGAACACTAGATAATCTAAGCCTAAGTGATGTTACAAAAGGAGCTGAAAAGAGAACCCAGGAGTTCTGGCTGCCGAGGTCTGTGTGATCTAACCATTAGACTGATTGCCTTCCTTTCAGAAATCCACAGGAACTAGGGGAGGGAAGGGAATCTGAAATTGCTGTGGCCAATCAATAATGCTGTACTAGTGCAAGTCCAGTTTCTCTGCTGCCATATGATGGATTTTAAAAGCAGACTGAAATGTGGATTTAAACCACGAGGAAGGTAAAGGGCAGCTGATTGATTATTCAGTCTTTTCATGAACCTTTGACAGAAAAACACAAATGAGAAGCTGGCTGAAAATGAGATGCCAGCAGCTGCCAAGGTCTGGTTCTTCCATAATGGAATGATTAAAACATGCCGGAGCGACTCCAGAGACAGAGTCACAATGCAACCTATCCAGGAGGATTATCACAGCAAGCGCTGGTTAGCATCCCTCTACCTGCCAAGCAGGGACTGGATTGCAGCCCCAAACCCTGAGGCAATTTCAAAATATCTGATAGTGGCATGAAATAATGTGCATGCAGGACCAAAATATGGCTGGCCTGATGTGGGAGGGAGACCGTGAAGGAAGCCATTTCGGCTCCCCGTGCACCTGTTTTTGATATGTGTGCATGTAACTACCTGGTGCGGGCGTAGGACACATCCCCGCCCCCTCCCCCACCTCATCCACAGAGGATATGGGCAGGGTAGTCAATAGGCGGACTGTGAGCCAAATCGGGACCACCAGATGTTTTTGAACTCAAAATCTTTTTATTTATTCATTATTATTGTCATTATTGTTATTATTTTAAAAATAATTTTCTCTGGAGTCTGGACCATGACTATACCGTGAGCAAGAAATTTGGACCTTGACAAAAAAATTGACTATCCCTGGGATATGGGTCTGTTACAACTCTCAGCTTGAGAGCCTGGCTGGTTACCACAAGCTTCAGCATTCATGATCTCAACCATGGAGGTCCCTGGGTCGATCTCTGTGGTTGGCCGGGATGAGAACTGTCATAGGTGGGCATCTGGGTTTCACAAAGGTGCTGAGCACCTGTAGCTCCCATGGAATGCAGCTGGGACTGTGGGTGCTCAGCCCCTCTGTGAGTCGGGGATTAACCCTGGGCTGGAAGTTTCTCAAATAGCATTAAATGCCTTTATTAGGGAAAAGTCAGTGGGAAGTGGCAGCTCTGACATCCTGTGCTATTTATTCCTGAGTCTATTCCTGCCCTGTCCAAGGGCTGTGGAAGGGAACCAAGGGGTCTGGACTGAGTGGGGTTCTTGGGTGGAGTTTGGGGACAGTTTAGCAAACAGGGTGCCCCCACCACACTGGTCACATCAGAGTTCTGCAAGGGTCATAGAACATAAGAACGGCCAGACTGGGTCAGAGCAAAGGTCCATCTAGGCCAGTCTCCTGTCTTCGGACAGTGGCCGATGCCCGATGCCCCAGAGGGAATGAACAGAACAGGTGATCATCAAGCGATCCATCCCCTGTCGCCCATTCCCAGCTTCTGGCAAACAGAGGCTAGGGACACCATCCCTGCCCATCCGGGCTAATAGCCATTGATGGACCTCTCCTCCATGAATCTATCTAGCTCCCTTTTGAATCCCGTTATAGTCTTGGCCTTCACAACATCCTCTGGCAAGGAGTTCCACAGGTTGACTGTGCGTTGTGTGAAAAAATACTTCCTTTTGTTTGTTTTAAACCTGCTGCCTAGTTCTTGTGTTATGAGAAGGAGTAAATAACACTTCCTTATTTATTTTCTCCACACCAGTCGTGATTTTATAGACTTCAGTCATCTGCCCCCTTAGTCGTCTCTTTTCCAGGCTGAAAAGTCCCAGTCTTATTAATCCTCTGGCAAAGAGTCCACAGGTTGACTGTCGATCGGGTCAGGCTGGGTGAGCCGGACTTGTCTTAGACAGACAGGAAAGAGGTAAGAAGAATAATGCAAGGGTGGAAACAAGCACTGGGGAGAAGGCAGCAGGAACGGTAGGGTTCTCATCTCAGGAACGAGCTAGTTCAGAACAGAGCCATGGAAACGGAGCTGGTGGGGGTGCGGGGAGACCTGTGGAGCTGCCTGGGGGCTGCTTGCCCACCCCCCACCCCCCGCCCAGGGCAGGTGGAGGGTCCGGTGCGGCTCCCCATAGCTGTCTGTCCTGCTCTTAGCGTGGCTGGGCTATGGCTCCAAGCCCCCGCACCCCCGCTGGAGCCAAGTCTGGGAGAGCCGCGCTGGCAGCTATGTGGCCATCAGTGTCCCTGCCCGCTCCCAGCCTCCCCGTTCAGTATCCCTGTCCCCTGGCCCCTTCGCCCAGGGCAGGTGGAGGAACCCAGGCTCCCCACAGCAGCCAGCGCGGCTCTCCCTGACCCGGCTCTGGCCGGGAGGGCAGCTCGGAGCTGCAGCCCAGCCATGGTAAGAGCCAGGGAGGCCGCTGTGGGCAGCTGCAGCAGACCCTCCACTTGCCCTGGACATGGGGCCCAAGCAGCCCCCTGCCCAGTGCCCCTGCCCCCCCAGCCCCTCTACCCAGGGCAGGTGGAGGATCCCTGCCGCGGTTCCTCGCAGCTCCCCGCCTGGCTCTTACCGTCAGAGCCCAGCGCGGATATAAAATTTGTGTCCGCATCTGCGTTGCTATCGGCAGAAATGGTCCACAGCTATAAAGCGGAGACCTGCGGATTTGCAGGGCTCTACCCACGCACCCACTTGCACCAGGGTCGTACACACTAGGGCTGGTTTTGCTCAGCTGAAGTCAATGGGCTGCACCGACTTACCCCCGCTGAGGATCTGGCCCGCTATCACCAAACTGGCCGAATACACCCACCTCCCCCTGCCGCTCCCAGGTCAGATTCTATCTGCCTCTGTCCTCGGCAGCAGAGCCCGGCAGCGGGACTGGGGAGTGGGATTGCGGGGTGGGGAGTGGGATTAAAAAAAAAACCGCAAAAAACACGAGCGGCCCGGCCAGCCGCCGCCGCCCTTTGGCTGCCCAGCTCTGAAGGCCGCGCCGCCGCCAGCTGCCGGGCAGGAGTACGGGTGGCGAGGGAGACGGCCTGTGCCTGGGGATGGCGAGGGGTAGGGGCTCCCCGTCCCCTCGGCACGGCGATGCGGGGGCTCTCCGGCCATTTGCATGGAGGGTTAGAGGTCTCTAATCCCTTTGTGTGGGGAAGGGGAGAGGCAGGGGCTGCACCTCCCCTTGTAGCAGTGCGTGAGGATGCCGATCTCTCTGCATGGGTGAGTTGGGAGGGTCGGGGGGGGTCCCCATGCCATTGCACGGGGGTGCAGGGAGTGGGTGGGTGCTGGTGGGGAGACATCTGCTGACCGCAGCACATCCAGCCGTTGCTGGGACAATTGCAGAGGGTCTGGGATTCCACAGGTCCCACAGGACCTGCTGGCATAATAGCAGGAGTGGGATAAAAAAGCAAGAAACGGTGCGGGAGCAGGTGGGATTGGGAGTGGGTATTGTGGGGCGGGACGGGAGCGGGCTCTGCTCTGCAGCCTCAATGCCACCCTCCACCATGGCTCAGGTGACACACCTGCAGCCTCCGTAAGGGCTCCATTGGTTCCCAGAGCCAGAATGCAGCTCTTTCCTGTCCTCAGAGGGTACGTAATGCTCGGGACCGGCCAGAGAGAGGCGGGGGACTACCTGGCTGCACAAGCAGCTCTGATGTTATTAAGCTTGTCCATAAAATGATGACAAAAAAAATGGCATCCAGTACAGCAGGACCTCCGAGATAACCATGGATCAGTTTGGGTTAAGAAGTCCATCCAGAGCATTACATAGAGTCGCAGACAGGGCCATCCTTCGGGTTTATGGAGCCCTGTGCAGTATTATCAAACTGGTGCCCCTGTGCCTGACAGCAGCCCGGCTCGCGGCCTGGGGGGAGGACGAGGCAGCAAAGGGTACCGAGCCTCACACCGGCGCAGAGTCTCAGTTCCCCGCAGAGACCCCCGTACCCTCTCCCTCACGCAGAGCGCGCGGCGCATTCGGCTCTGTGAATACAGCCCCTGCCGAAGGAGGCTGCAGTGTGCGCTGGGTGCGCAGGAGCCGACCCGCTCTTACCTGCTGTCCCGGGCACTGGGTGAAGCTGCCGGCTGGGGAGGCTTGGTCCCCAGCCCTTCTCTTCTGTCTGTGGCCCCGCCCATATTCCACCCCTGCTCCGCCCCTGGCCCCGCCCCCACTCTGCCCAGGCCCCACCCTCTCCCCACAGTCTCCCTCCTCTCTTCCCTCCCCCTCCCTGCTCACCCCCTTCCAGCCAAATCCCTGAAACCAAATGAAGCAAAGGACATTAGAAAGAAATTGCAGAAGAGTGTTTTTTCAAAAGACAATGGAGCATGTTTTCCACGGCGCGCCAGAAGGTGAAGACTGGACACGCAGGAGGTACCTAATTAAAAGCACAAAATTTAGGAATAAAAAATGTCGGTCACTGGTATTTTGATATACCCTGAAATTTGTTAGATTTGCAAAAACTCTGTGGTAAGGGCGAGTCAGCTGCCCTGCTGAATCCAACATGAAATGTCATGGGATACATGAGGCACATCTTCTCTGTTTTACGTTTTCTTCATTAGTATTTTTAAGCTGATTTTCTATTTTAAATGTACTCTTAAGCCTTCAGAAAGGAATCATTCCAGATGACTACATATCTAACTCACTGAAACAAAGACATTATTTTAAATGAATCAGTCACAGAGGTTTAGTGTGTTCATAACAATGTTCACTGCTTTTTGAAAAAGGGAACACTCATTTACTTGGTGTGATCTCCAGAACAAGAGACATGTTTATGAAATTTCACCAACTTTGAATCTCCCCACTGTATTTTCCACTGAATGCATCCAATGAAGTGAGCTGTAGCTCACAAAAGCTTATGCTCAAAGAAATTTGTTAGTCTCTAAGGTGCCACAAGTCCTCCTTTTCTTTTTGCGAACACAGACTAACACGGCTGCTCCTCTGAAACCTTTAAAAATATGTTTCCAAAGATTTTAGGCATAACAAAGGATTTTATAGCTTGCTAGTTACTGATTTTGCTGGAGGGTTCTCTTAAAACTAGTTCATCAAATAGTCAGAAGTAAAGAAAGGGAAACTCATTTGTCCAGCTATCTGGCAGGAAACGGGTGTTGTCCCTTTAAGGGCTGTCTTCAAGAGCGGGGTGAAGGGAGAAAGGGATGGACAGAAAGGACAGGAAGACTTTGGAAGCAAGTTTTTTGTACTATCGTAATTCAAATGAAAATGTGTATTTTAGATGAGGGTGGTCTTTTGAAGGATTTACTTCAAAAACTCTATGTCCGAAGATCCAAGCACTACAGTAACGCACACCCGCTTTTGTCAGTACATTCAGAAACGGGCCGTCTGTACCTGGGGGTTGGCCAATGCCTGTTAAGTGGCTTCATTACCAGTGAATGGCTCTTTACCAGGGTCAGTGTTGTGCTAATAGGGCTGGCAGGCTGGAGGCTTTTTCACTTGTAAGTTACTAGATCCCCTCCGGAGGAAGACTCGCCAGGCTGCAGCAGCCAGCTGTGATGGGAGCCTGCAGGAAGGGTCAGAAGAGGGATAGGAAGAAGGGGGGAGGGTGGACATGAAGATCCAGGGGTGCCCCAAACTTTTTGATGCCCTACGCAGCCCGATATGCTGCGTACGCCTAAGCACGGCCCTGGTCACAGAGCAATTCTTGCTGGTGGAAATAATATGAGAGAAACAAACTGCCTTTGCGCGAGCAAGAGACCCACAATCTGTATTCTTAACAGGCCGTATTCTTAGCACTCCGATGAAGTGAGCTGTAGCTCACAAAAGCTTATGCTCTAATAAATGTGTTAGTCTCTAAGGTGCCACAAGTCCTCCTTTTCTTTTTGCGGATACAGACTAACACGGCTGCTCCTCTGAAACCAACCATTACTAATTGTGTGAATTGATATTTGAGCTTCCCCAGCACCTTTCATCAGAGGGTCTCAAAGCTCAGCTCCTCTGCTGACGAGTGCTGTAGAAAAACCAGACAGGAGGGTGCGCACGGCAAGGGATGCGACAGGTTCGCCGGCTGTGCGGCATGCAATTCAGTAGAGGTTCTATATAATTAAGCAGGTGTAGAGCCAAATATAACAATTTCACCCTTTGATAATCACGGTAACAACTGTATCTGCCTCCTGCCCCCTTCTGGGATTTAATTCTCAGGTAGGACTCTCATCGGGGCATGATCAAAGTGGAGAAATAGCCCCTTTTTGCCTACAGACTGGCAGTGATAATGGCTTTATTTATAGTGGCTAATTAGTTTCTGGGATATGCCAGCCGTTCGCACTCCGCTAATGAGGATTTTGTCTATATGTCAGTGTGTTGGGGAGGGCTCTTGTGTTGATCATGCAGCTAATGGCACGCAAATGCTCCTCGTGCCGAGCTTGGCGAGGGTGGCAGAGGACACTGCCCTGTTAGGACAGAGTAGGGGTGTCGGGCAGGGCTGGCACCAGTGGAAGTGGCTGGACCCGGTTCAGATCTTCAGTTACACAAATGCAAATCCAGGGCTACCAATGGAGGTAGGCTGGCCTGGTACAGATCAGACACGCTGCTGCAAATCTGGAGCCGCTCCACTGATTTCAGTGAAGTGACTGGGATGTAGCCGGGTGTCTCTGAGAGCCAAACCTGACCTTTCATGTCCATTTTACAGAGCAGATCTATCTGGGTTCAGCTCCCTGGGTAGATCTCTGTTCTCCATTGCCCATGCTACGAGTTACTCTTCTGCCACGTGTTATTAAAGTGTGTTTACCTGCTCCACCAAGCCTTGAACGGGATTTTCCTTGAGCAGTTGGGCAAGCAGTTTACATATGGCTGAGGGCCTAGCGTCACCTAGTGGTCTGCTGTGCTATTCCATACTGCTGTATCTGCTGCCTCGTTCCCTGCTCAGTGGAAACCAGAAGAAGAAGAATACCCGGCTCTCCTATAGCGCTTTTCCTAAGCAGATCTCAAAGCACTTCATAAAAGAGATCAGTATCATCACCCCCATTTGGGGAAAATGAGGCACACAGCAGGACAGTGACTTGCCCAAGGTTGCCCAGCAAGTCTGTGGCAGAGCTGGGAACAGAAGGTGACTTGACTTTCGAGAAGCCTTTAGGAGGTGTTATATATATATATGAATGATGGGAATTTTTGCAACATATTCCCTCTTAACCATGGATTTCCATGGGAAATTTAACTTGTGTTTGTAGCTACCTGGAAGCCTGGGCTAGTCAAACACTCATGATTCTTGTCCGGACGTCAAGAACCCGACTGCTGGAACGAGCAGGGGAATCAAATAAAAAGGACATGCAGCAGCCCCGCCCACAGGGGTGATCAAAGCCGAATGCAGCTCCAGGCGCAAATATTCTGTGCTGTGATCTAAATCTGAGACCAGGCCCTAGGCTGAACTCAGCATTCAGTTCTGACTCTAGCCCCAAACCTTCTCCGCCATCGGTGGGTTTTAATGTAGTTCTGGCCCCTCTTTATCGCTATGTCCACCAGGCAACGGGGCAGCCCTCTCATCAGTGTGTCAGTTGAGTTTCCTGGGTGTGATGGAGCCAGCGTGCTAAAATTAGACAGGAAGGCTCAGCAATACAAGTAGCAGGATGGGCTAGCGGCCTCAAATCCTGCCCGGGACCCTGGGTACGTACTCAGGACAGCGAGCCGTTCCTCTTGTTCACGGGTCGCCCTGGTATTTTTCGCGCTGTAGCCGAATCAGACCGAGTGCGGGTACGTCCCCTTGAGCTGGAATGTATAGCTCCAGCTCCATTGCAGCCATACCCTACGTGACTTAGGGGCCCAATGAATTTGACTCTCTAGGTCTTTCCCACAGCAAATCAGCATCATCACCTCTGACCTTTCCAGATGGAGCCTTAGCCAGCTTCCGCTCATCCAAGCTCCGGTCGCAGCCGGGTTCTGGAAGCCAAAGCCACCCTCCCACTTGGGTCTGGTCAACAGGAGAAGCGCATACGGAGAAGCGCCAGAGACTGCTGGCCCTGAAGCAGGGTTGAGCCGGGACGGTGTTCCCGTGGGAGGCGTCCAGGGACCCTGTGGTGCAGCTCGGAGTGGTGGGGGTTGCTGAGTCAGATTGTGACATTCCCTTCTGAGAGTCGGGATGGACTCAGCGACCCAGCGAGGTGCTAGGGAGCACTTGGAGGCATGGGCGGCTGGTATCATAGGCCAGGGGAGGCTAAGCCTCCCCTAACCCAGGCCATGCTCATGCCCACGCTCGGCCCTGAAGCCCTGCTCTCACTCCCCTGAAGGCGGGGGTCAGCTCCAGCCGGTGGCCTGGAGCTTGGGGCTTGGTCCGGCTGGAGGCCTGGGAGGTGGGCTGGCAGCCAGAGGCCGGGATGGCAAGGGGCAGCTCGGGCCGGCTGGCAGCCCATGTGTCGGGCCAGGGTTTGAGCCAGCCATCAGCCCGGGGCAGCTCAGGCCAGCCCGGAGGTTGGGGTGGTCGGCGCAGCGGTGGTGGGGCCGGCCAGCAGCCTGGGGTTTGGGGCGGCTGGGGTGGGCAGGCTGGGCTCCTTCAGCCGCCGGGGGAGGTGGGGAGGAGCTTGGGGCTCCGGAGGGCGAGGAGGGACGGGGCCTTGGGTGGAAGGGATGGGGCCACTGGGCTAGCCTCCCCGATGGGATGGTTCATGCACCAGCCATGCTTGGAGGTGTCATTTTGTCATTTGAGGTCCCTGCCTGTCATGCTGAGCAATACTGTTGCATTGTTCTCTTGCACCCCCATCTGTCTGTACCCATCTGTTGTCTCTTGCCTTACACTGAGAGTGTAAGCCTCTTGGGATGGGGACCATCCTCTTGTCCTGTGTTTGTACAGCCCCTTGCACAGTGAGGTCCTGCTCCATGACTAGGGCTCCAAGGCTTTACAGAAATACAAATAATAATAAAGCATGCAGGATGCTTTTCACAGGAGAAGAGGCCTCTGGTTTAGTAGCCTGCCCTACAGTCTGTCTTACGTTCTCTCCTGCCTCCTGCCCCAGTTTCAATGGAATATGACATTCTTCACTTCCTGTCCTAAACTGGTGTGCAGTGCTGCATTGTGCACTGCTAAGCAACTGCATGCTGCACCCCAGACGTAGCTGCATTTCTCTGGCAGGCGAAGTGAGAACCTCATCCACAGCAATGTGCTGACTGGCTTTCTTCTCTGACCCGGTGCGGCTGGAAGCCTCCTGAGAGAAATGAGTCACCGGATCTGGAGCACGGAGGTCCGAGTGCCCTGCTCCCATTGTGTCCGAGGGACAAGCACAGAACATTGCCCTGCAGTGACGTTTCCTAGCACCACCCATACCTCTTCATTCGTTCAGGGCTACAGGGCCACAGTCCCCACTGCCTTAGATTTACTATGGCTTCACGTCACTGATCTCAGGGCAAGTCCACCAGCAGAGAGGTCCCGTTACTTTCATGTCGCAGCCCCTCGCCACCTCGTTAGCCTCCCGCACCCCGGTACAGCGGGACGGTGCTACCACCCCCATTGCACAGATTGGGACTGAGGCACCTCACAAGGGCCACATTTTTAACCATATCTGGGTGCCTGCAGATGCAGATTGGCCCCTGGTCGGGCTTTTCGAAGTGCCCGAGTCCCACTGATTTCAGTGCCAGCAAGGCGCTTTGGAAAATCCCCTAGCTGGATTTTTGGGAGCCTAGTTACCTTTACAAATCTGGCTCTAGGTGACTTAGTTGGCTACGTACCATTTTCAAAAGTGATTTAGGCACCTCAGAGGCTAAGTCTCATTGGAAGCCAGGAGAGCTTGGAGCCTAAGTCACTTTTGAAACTGAGGCATAGCAAGTCCCTTAGGCCTTGGACCATGGAACAGAGCAACAGCTCCATCCCTGTAAAAATCTGGGCCTAGATGACGTGCTCAGTGTCCCAAATGACAGTTGCAGAAATGTAGGGAGTTGAACCTGGGTCACCTCCTAAACTGTGGCCCCCACCCCCCAGGCCATCCTTCTGCTTTCGCATACCCCCCTGACAATCCCTCCCAAAGCTGCTACACAGCACACAATGCAGCGCTAGAAGGTAAATAACCAGCTGATATTCAACACCCCACCCATCACTTCCCCTTCGCAACCTCAGCTACCTCCCTTCCACCGTCCACACAACTCAACTTCCTCCTGAGTGCCTGCAGGGCACCCGGGACGCCAGCCACAGCCAGTGCCCAAACCCGCAGACTTCAAGCCTGTATCATCTGTACAGACAAATTCATGCCAAACACTGTTTAAGAACATAAGAACGGCCAGGTTGGGTCAGAGCAAGGGTCCATCTAGCCCAGTGTCCTGTCTGCCGACTGTGGCCAATGCCAGGCGCCCCGGAGGGAATGAAAAGAACAGGGAATCAGCAAGTGATCCATCCCCTGTCGCCCGTTCCCAGCTTCTGGCAGACAGAGGTTAGAGACACCATCCCTGCCCAGCCTGGCTAGTAGCCATTTGTTTCCCTTTCCAGGGATGCTGTAACATTCTGACAACCTGGGCCTTCACTCACCCCTCTCCTTGTCCCTTCCAGGGCCTCTGGCTGATAAAAAAGGGCTAGGGCAAGGCGGGGAAAATGGAGTCACAAGTGATCGGAGACTGGCAGCTTGTGGCTCCGCTATAGAAGGAACTGCCTCCTGTCGTACTGGAACAAGGAAGTAGCTGAAGGATGTGAGCAGTTCCGCTGGGTTTTCTTGGGAATTGGTTCTGAGGAACCAGAGGCATTCCTCGGGACGTGTTTACTATAGATGTTCAAAAGTGGACTATGTCTGATGTGTTATATGAGAGAGAGGGAGGGGGGAGAGAGGGTGTTGGGGGTGTGGAGTGTGCAGTTCAGCGTTGCTGGGGACTGGAGTTGTTTAGCTAGAAGAAAACCCCAAAAGTGAGCCACCTTCTCATCCCAGAGCATCTTTGCAGCCCCGGGGAGCAGTACAGCATTGCCCTTCCTTTCTGTCCATGGCTTGTTCCTCAGGACTCATCGACTATAAGGCCAGAAGGGACCATCACAATCATCTAGTCTGACCTCCTGCACAGTGCAGGCCACAGAACTTCACCCACCCCCTCCTGTAATAGACCCAGAACTTCTGGCTGACTCACTGAAGTCCTCAAATCATGATTTAAAGACTTCAAGTTACAGAGACTCCGTCAGCCTGGTCACGACCCTGCATACCGTGTCCTGCCATCTCGAGGGTAGTCAGCCTCTAGTCATAGAATCATAGAATATCAGGGTTGGAAGGGACCTCAGGAGGTCATCTTGTCCAACCCCCTGCTCAAAGCAGGACCAATCCCCAACTAAATCATCCCAGCCAGGGCTTTGTCAAGCCTGACCTTAAAACCTTCTAAGGAAGGAGATTCCACCACCTCCCTAGGTAACACATTCCAGTGCTTCACCACCCTCCTAGTGAAAAAGGTTTTCCTAATATCCAACCTAAACCTCCCCCACTGCAACTTGAGACCATTACTCCTCGTTCTGTCATCTGCTACCACTGAGAACAGTCTAGATCCATCCTCTTTGGAACCCCCTTTCAGGGAGTTGAAAGCAGCTATCAAATCCCCCCTCATTCTTCTCTTCCGCAGACTAAACAATCCCAGTTCCCTCAGCCTCTCCTCATAAATCATGTGTTCCAGTCCCCTAATTGTTTTCCAATTTTTCCACATCCTTGTAGTGTGGGGCCCAAAACAGGACACAGTACTCCAGATGAGGCCTCACCAATGTCGAATAGAGGGGAACGATCACGTCCCTCGATCTGCTGGCAATGCCCCTACTTATACATCCCAAAATGCCATTGGCCTTCTTGGCAACAAGGGCACACTGTTGACTCATATCCAGCTTCTCGTCCACTGTAGCCCCTAGGTCCTTTTCTGCAGAACTGCTGCCGAGCCATTCGGTCCCAAGTCTGTAGCAGTGCATGGGATTGTTCCGTCCTAAGTGCAGGACTCTGCACTTGTCCTTGTTGAACCTCATCAGATTTCCTTTGGCCCAATCCTCTAATTTGTCTAGGGCCCTCTGTATCCTATCCCTACCTTCCAGCGTATCTACCTCTCCTCCCAGTTTAGTGTCATCTGCAAACTTCCTGAGGGTGCAATCCACACCATCCTCCAGATCATTAATGAAGATATTGAGCAAAACCGGCCCGAGGACTGACCCTTGGGGCACTCCACTAGATACCGGCTGCCAACTAGACATGGAGCCATTGATCACTACCCGTTGAGCCCGACAATCTAGCCAACTTTCTATCCACCTTATAGTCCATTCATCCAGCCCATACTTCTTTAACTTGCTGACAAGAATACTGTGGGAGAGCGTGTCAAATGCTTTGTTAAAGTCAAGGAACAACAGGTCCACTGCTTTCCCCTCATCCACAGAGCCAGTTATCTCATCATAGAAGGCAATTAGATTAGTCAGGCATGACTTGCCCTCGGTGAATCCGTGCTGACTGTTCCTGATCACTTTCCTCTTCTCTAAGTTCTTCAGAATTGATTCCTTGAGGACCTGCTCCATGATTTTTCCAGGGACTGAGGTGAGGCTGACTGGCCTGTAGTTCCCCAGATCCTCCTTCTTCCCTTTTTTAAAGATGGGCACTACATTAGCCTTTTTCCAGTCATCTGGGACCTCCCCTGATCACCATGAGTTTTCAAAGATAATGGCCAAGGGCTCTGCAATCACATCCGCCAACTCCTTTAGCACTCTCGGATGCAGAGTATCCGGCCCCATGGACTTGTGCTCATCCAGCTTTTCTAAATAGTCCCGAACCACTTCTTTCTCCACAGAGGGCTGGTCACCTCCTTCCCATGCTGTGCTGCCCAGTGCAGCAGTCTGGGAGCTGACCTTGTTCATGAAGACAGAGGCAAAAAAAGCATTGAGTACATTAGCTTTTTCCACATCCTCTGTCACTAGGTTGCCTCCCTCATTCAGTAAGGGGCCCACACTTTCCTTGACTTTCTTCTTGTTGCTAACATACCTGAAGAAACCTTTCTTGTTACTCTTAACATCTCTTGCTAGCTACAATTCCAGGTGTGATTTGGCCTTCCTGATTTCACTCCTGCATGCCCGAACAATATTTTTATACTCTTCCCTGGTCATTTGTCTAGTCTTCCACTTCTTGTAAGCTTCTTTTTTGTATTTAAGATCAGCAAGGATTTCACTGTTAAGCCAAGCTGGTCACCTGCCGTATTTACTATTCTTTCTACACGTCGGGATGGTTTGTCCCTGTAACCTCAATAAGGATTCTTTAAAATACAGCCAGCTCTCCTGGACTCCTTTCCCCGTCATGTTATTCTCCCAGGGGATCCTGCCCATCAGTTCCCTCAGGGAATCAAAGTCTGCTTTTCTGAAGTCCAGGGTCCGTATTCTGCTGCTCTCCTTTCTTCCCTGTGTCAGGATCCTGAACTCGACCATCTCATGGTCACTGCCTCCCAGGTTCCCATCCATTTTTGCTTCCCCTACTAATTCTTCCCGGTTTGTGAGCAGCAGGTCAAGAAGAGCTCTGCCCCTAGTTGGTTCCTCCAGCACTTGCACCAGGAAATTGTCCCCTACACTTTCCCAAAACTTCCTGGATTGTCTATGCACCGCTGTATTGCTCTCCCAGCAGATATCAGGATGATTGAAGTCTCCCATGAGAACCAGGGCCTGCGATCTAGTAACTTCCGTGAGTTGCCGGAAGAAAACCTCGTCCACCTCATCCCCCTAGTCCGGTGGTTTATAGCAGACTCCCACCATGACATCACCCTTGTTGCTCACGCTTCTAAACTTAATCCAGAGACTCTCAGGTTTTTTTGCAGTTTCATACCGGAGCTCTGAGCAGTCATACTGCTCCCTTACATACAATGCAACTCCCCCACCTTTTCTGCCCTGCCTGTCCTTCCTGAACAGTTTATATCCATCCATGACAGTACTCCAGTCATGTGAGTTATCCCACCCAGTCTCTGTTATTCCAATCATATCAAAATTCCTTGACTGTGCCAGGACTTCCAGTTCTCCCTGCTTGTTTCCCAGGCTTCGTGCATTTGTGTATAGGCACTTGAGATAACTCGCTGATCGTCCCTCTTTCTCAGTATGAGGCAGGAGCCCTCCCCTCTCACACGCTCCTGCTCATGCTTCCTCCCGGTATCCCACTTCCCCACTTACCTCAGGGCTTTGGTCTCCTTCCCCCAGTGAACCTAGTTTAAAGCCCTCCTCACTAGGTTAGCCAGCCTGCTTGCGAAGATGCTCTTCCCTCTCTTCGTTAGGTGGAGCCCGTCTCTGCCTAGCACTCCTCCTTCTTGGAACACCATCCCATGGTCAAAGAATCCAAAGCCTTCTCTCCGACACCACCTGTGTAGCCATTCATTGACTTCCACGATTCGACGGTCTCTACCCAGGCCTTTTCCTTCCACGGGGAGGATGGACGAGAACACCACTTGTGCCTCAAACTCCTTTATCCTCCTTCCCAGAGCCACGTAGTCTGCAGTGATCCGCTCAAGGTCATTCGTGGCAGTATCATTGGTGCCCACGTGGAGAAGCAGGAAGGGGTAGCGATCCGAGGGCTTGATGAGTCTCGGCAGTCTCTCCGTCACATCGTGAATCCTAGGTCCTGGCAAGCAGCAGACTTCTCGGTTTTCCCGGTCGGGGCGGCAGATAGATGACTCAGTTCCCCTGAGGAGAGAGTCCCTGACCACCACCACCCGCCTCCTTTTCTTGGGAGTGGTGGTCGTGGAACCCCCATCCCTAGGACAGGGCATCTCATGCCTTCCAATCGCCGGAGTCTCCTTCTGTTCCCTGCCCTCAGATGTATCATCTAGTCCACTCTCCACATTAGTACCTGTGGAGAGAACATGAAAACGGTTGCTCACCTGTATCTGCGTTGCTGGTACATGGACGCTCCCCTTTCTTCTTCTGGAGGTCACATGCTGCCAAATTTCTTCACCATCCTCCTGTCCCCACAGTGCAGCCTGCTCTGAATCTTCAGAACGCTGTGCCCGTAGAAGCATATCCTGACATCTGTCCACGAAATCTTCAGTTTCTCTTATGCAACGCAGGGTCGATACTTGTTTCTCCAGACCTTGAACCTTCTCTTCCAATATGGAGACCAGCTTGCACTTTGTACAGACAAAGTCGCTTCTGTCCTGAGGAAGAAAGACAAACATGGCACATCCAGTGCAGGTCACAACAGCTGAACGCTCCCCATCCATATTACCTTCCTTCTACAAGCTTCTTCAGGAGTTGTAGTAACTACTCAGAGAAGCTGGCAAGATGTAAGCCTCAGTGGGCTCTCCCCAGGCGAACTCCCTTTGTTAGCCTCTCTGCTGTTCGCAGCTCAGCTGGTTCACAGCTGACTGGCTTTTTATAACAGTCAGGCCCTCTCAAGGCTCACCTGGAACAAAGCACTCCCAAGTCACACTTTTCAAACAACCAATCAAGCACACGGTCAAACTGTCCCCCCTGTCAGACCCACCTGGTTGTGTTTGTATTATTTTCTTTGGCATCCTGTCACCTGTTTGTCTTCTGCAGTGTCCCCACCCACACTGGGATACAGCGGTGCAGAGACACATCCCCGCGGCGGTGGAGGGAGGTCACCTGTCTTCAGGAAACCCAGAAGGGGTTGCACCGAATATTACGAATCAGGTGCTGTAAATCAACCGTATTCAGGAGAAGGGAAACTGATTTCAGATTAGGGCAGTCAGCGCTCACTTTGCCTCTTCAGGCAAGTCTGTCCAGGAGAAGGAAACCTCTGATTTCAAATCCGAGCAATCCAAGCTCATTCGCCTTGGAAGGCGAGCGGACTGATACCTGTTCCTCGCAGGGCAGCAGGCTATGGCACAACATGGAGAGGTGCGATTGGCCTACCAAGCCTTTGCATCCAAAACTCCTGGTTCCAAAAAAGGTACAGCAAAAAGCGAGGCTATCAGGATGAATTTCAAAACAGAGCATTTCAAAATGGTTCCTCTGCAAAATTACTCTGTTATTTCCAAGAAAAGTTCAGCTGTCTCAGGAAGAGAGATTGAGTCAAATCTGGAGACTAAATTCAGTAACTGAAGTGAGAAACACATGGACTTTCATCCTTCTATGAAGTGCAAATCTCAGGGCAGACAGAACTCTGCGCTCGCTTCCAATGCCTCAGAGACTCACTTCGTTCCATTAGCAGGAGAGAGATTTACTTTCTACTTGATACTCCTCTAACTATACGGCCAAGCGTTGCATTTGGTCTTTTATCTACAGCAGCACACTGCAAGCTCATGTTTATCCGGTTATCCACCATGACCCCAAGGGACTTTTCAGTGTCACTGAAATCCGGGATACTGTCTCCCACGCTATAAGTGTAACCTGTATTCTTGGTTCCTAGATGTCAGACCTTGCATTTATCTGTATTGACACATGTCGTTCAAATGAACCCAGCCTACCAAGCAACCCAGACTGTGCTGTCAACCCATCACCATGTTCTGTTATTTACAACTCCACCCATCTGTCATATGCAAACTTTAGTAGCACAGATTTCATGTTTTCTTCCAGGTCACTGTTAGAAATAGTACTGGGGCAAGAACAGAAGACTTTGGTATCTCACCTGTCTGGGTGTTGATTTACATTTACAATTTACATTTACACTTACTTCTTGAGATCTAGCAGTTAGCCTGTCTTTAAACCCTTCAATATGTGCCGCATTGGCCTGGGATAGTGCTAATTTTTAAAAACCAGAACGTCATACAGGACGCCGGGAACTGCCTTACAGAAGTCTAGGTATATTATAGCAGCGGTTTTCTTTGTCAACCAAATTTATAATCTCCTAAAAAAACAATATCAGGTTTGTTTGACAGGACCCATTCTCCATAAAACCAGGTTGACTGGCATTAATTAGGAAACCATCCTTTAATTTTTTATTGATTGAATCCTATATCAGCTTTTCCATGATTTTGCCCTGGATCGATGTCTGGCTAACTGGCCTATAGTTACTCAGATCATCCCATTTACCCTGTTTACGTGTTGGTACATCAGCTTTATTCAACTCCTCTAGAATTTTCCCAGTGTTCCAAGTTTTGTTAAATACCAACATCAGTGGCTCAGGCTCCTCAGCCAGCTCTTTAAAGACATACATGTGCACACCCCTCCCGACAAAATAATTAAAACCAAAACCAAAACCATGCAGTACTAGCATGTCTGAAACTCATCCCGCGGTTTGTATGTTGCATTCCTTTCCCTCCCAGATTCTTTGTCTGTCTTAACTATTTAGAAGGCAAGCTCTCCAGGGCAGGCACTGACTCTGCATATGTATCTGTATAGCACCTGGTGTCAAGCTGCCTTCAGTGACTCAAGAGAATGGGTACCAGTCTCAGGGCAGACTGTTGGGAAGCAGGGCACAAATCCCAAATGGATTGTGAGTTCTATATTTAGGTTTCACCAACCAATTATCAAGTGTAAACTCCTCAGGCACCATAACGGCCTAAACATGGAGTCACAGACAGTTCCCTTGGGTGCTCCAATCTGTCTTGCCACTCAGATGAGCCTACCTTTGTGATAGATGGTCCTTTATACCAAGAATCACAGCAATATTCAAGTTTCTCCCATTCTCAAAGGACTAGTCACTTACCCCAGGTCAGTTGCACCTCAGATCTCACACCAAAGACAATGCTTGTAGCCAATCCTACAATAAACTATCTAAAGATTTATTAAATCGGAAGAGGAGACAAGAGAGTTATTTACAAGGTTAAAGCAGGTAAACATACACACACACATGAATTGCAATCTTCAGTTTCAAAAAGTAAGAGAAGCTTCTATAATAAGCAAGGCTCTATATGTCCTTTAGGGCTAACTCAGGCTGAGCAGCTGGGGGTCTCTTGCTTATGCCTAGAAAACCTTCCACCACCCCAATTCCAAGCAGTGTAGAGATCCAGTTCCTTCTTGTTAGGGGTTTTTATCCCCCTCTTCCCATGTGCTTTGAGCTGCAAACTCAGCTGTCTGGAGGAATCCACTTGCATGACTCATCTTCACGGAGAGGGGATGTGGATAGCAGAGCAACTAAGTCCTTTGTGCTCTTTAATATCCCACTATTGTCTGTCTGGTGTCAATGGACCTTCCCTGTTGTCCAGGACATAACACCTTCTGCTGAAGACCAGCCTTTCATACTAAGTAATGTCGCTTTCCTGTTTGGTGATTTACACAGTCACAGGGGCTCACAATACAACCGCTCAAATATTACATAAGAACATAAGAATGGCCATACTGGGTCAGATCAAAGGTCCATCTACAGTATCCTGTCTTCGGGCAGTGGCCGATGCCAGGTGCCCCAGAGGGAATGAACAGAACAGGTGATAATCAAGTGATCCATCCCCTGTCGCCCATTCCCAGCTTCTGGCAAACAGAGGCTAGGGACACCAACCCTGCCCATCCTGGCTAATCGCCATTGATGGACCTATCCTCCATGAATTTATCTAGTTCTTTTTTGAACTCTGTTATTGTTTTGGCCTTGACAACATCCTCTGGCAAAGAGTTCCATAGGTTGACTGTGTTGTGGTAAGAAATCCTTCCTTTTGTGTGTTTTAAACCTGCTGCCTAGTAATTTCACTTGATGATTCCTAGTTCTTGTGTTATGGGAAGGAGTCAATGACACTTCCCTATTCACTTTCTCCATCCCAGTCATGATTTTATAGACCTCAATCGTATCCCCCCTTAGTCGTCTCTTTTCCAAGCTGAAAAGTCCCAGTTTATTAATCTGTCCTCAAATGGAAGCTGTTCCTTACCCCCATCATTTTTGTTGCCCTTTTCTGTACTTTACAATGTGGGATAGAGATACTATAAGAGAGATGAATGCCGGCAGCAACTCAAGTATTCAATAAAATCTAAACACCAAACACATTCTTATAATTCTAACACCTATTTTAAAAACACTGACACACAGGTGAGCCAGACTTATTCCAGCCAGGAATTTGTCAGTGTTTCATTGAGGCCTGGGGACCCTCGCATGAGCTGGCACCTGGTCTGCGAGCATCACACCGGGCACAGTGGGTCCCCAATTCTGCTTGGGGCCTCTGGAGTAGGCAACTGAGTGCCTTGAAAGCCGATGGTGCAAGCACCAACCAGTTGATTCCCTGTGCCTCGTGCTGCAGCATCATGAGTCTAGGAAATCCAGTTCTCGAGCGACCATCTTTGCGACAAATAGTGCAGGCATACGGCACAGGACCAGAGGAGGAAGTGGGTATATTACTAGCTCTTGAGCCCTGTCCTCTTCTCTCTCTTTGCTTCCCTCTCTCTTAGCCAGCTCTCGCCAGCCTCTTTGATTCCACAGTGCAGTGCAGCCCTCCAGCACGGCCTGTTGCTAACTGCCGCTTGCTAGCTTACCAGGTCAGTGCTGAAAGTTTTCAAGTCCTTGGGGCATTCACAAGTTTTGCATACTGGAGACCCTTTGGAGTGTGTCCATCATTCATCCAGAGCAGTAATTAAGACAACAATGAAGAAATCTGTGTTTAGTGATGAAATTTGGGGGGTTTGCTTTCTCAAGTTCTTTGTTGCCAGGAACTTTGGTTTCCAACTTGATATTTAGAAGATGGTGACGACAGCAGGTGTGGACGGTGTTTAGCTTTCTCTTGTGCCTCCTATAGGTGGTCCATCTCTCACCACCATATAGCAGCATGCTCAGAACACTCATCTGGTAGACCCACATTTTGGTGTTCAGTGTTAGTTTCCTGTTATCACACATACACTTGGCCAGCTGGCCGAATGTGCTAGCTGCCTTTCCAATGCAAGAATTAAGCTCATCAGTGATCGAGACAAGTTATTTGATACAATTGATCCGAGGAAGAAGAACTTGTGCACAACTTCTAGTGTGGCATTACCCATTGAAGCATCTGGTGCAGTCAATACACCTTGTGCCATAATCATTTTCTTCTTTAGGTTAACGGTTAGTCCAAAGTCACCGCAAGCTAGCACAAAGCTATCGCAAAGTTGCTGGAGCACCTCTTCACTGTGTGCAACAAATGGCCTCTGGAATACAAATTAATTAATTAATAATAATAACAATAACAACAATCATAATAATTAATTAATTAATAGTTTCCCCTGCTGTTCTATTACCTCATAAAGATGATCATTTGGGGAGATGGACTGCATGTGAAGAAGACAAGCAGGGTTTAGTCCAGAGGTGGGCAAACTACAGTCCCGGGGCTGCATCTGGCCCTTCAGACCTTTTAATCCAGCTCTCGAGCTCCCGCTGGGGAGCAGGGTCCAGGGCTTGCCCCACTCCAGTGCTCCAACCAGGGAGTGGGGTCGGGGGCTTGCCCCACTCCACACATGCTGTGGCTCCGCGTGGCTCCTGGAAGCAATGGCATGTCCCCCCTCCGGCTCCTACATGTAGGGGCAGTCATGGGGCCCCAACTCCACCTCTGCAGCTCCCATTGGCCGGGAACTGCAGCCAATGGGAACTGCAGGGGTGGCGCCTGCAGACGAGGCGCAGAACTGCCTGGCCATGCCTCCACGTAGGAGCCGGAGCAGGGACATGCCGCTGCTTCTGGGAGCTGCTTGAGGTAAGCGCCACCTGGAGCCTGCACCCCTGACCCCCTCCCGTGTCCCAACCCTCTGCCCCAGTCCTGATCCCCCTCCCACCCTCCAAACCCCTTGGTCCCAGCCCGGAGCACCCCCAACCCCACCCCACCCCAGAGCCCGCACCCTCAGATGGAGCCACACCCCACTCCACACCCCAACCCCCACCCCAGTCTGAGCCCCCTCCCACACCCTGAAAGCCTCATTTCTGGCTCCACCCCAGAGCCCGCACCCCCCAGCTGGAGCCCTCACCCCCTCCCACATCCCAATCCCCAATTTTGTGAGCAGTCATGGCCCGCCACACAATTTCCATTCCCAGATGCAGCCCTGGGGCCAAAAAGTTTGACCACCCCTGGCTTAGTCCCTGGTGCTGCAATTATAGAGGTTTCCTCTAGTTTTCTGCGAGTAGCCCAAAGCAAGTGGGGATCAGGAGGTTGTCTGAGCTGCCTGTTGACTCTTTGTGTTGGTGAAAGCAGCTGGATTGGCATCCCTGGCAAGTAAAGTCCACTTTAGCCACAGACCAGATATAGCACAGTGCTAGCTTCCCCCACACCAATCCAGCTCCCTTTGAGCGTTCTTCGCATACTAGCTCTTGTCCTTTCTGCACAGTCCATCACGGGTCTCCTGAACAATTGTGGCAGGTTTTGTGATCTGAACACTTGCCTGTGGAACTGGCCTGTGTCAGTTCATGCCATAGTTTGTGGCTAACTTGCAGCCTGGCTGATCCCCCTTATCTCTCCCTACACCTGCAGTCGCTCAAAGATCATAGCAGTGTCTGACTTGGCACTCTGTGGTCTGAGCCGTTTTGGTTTTGTTGTCCTTGAGACTTTGTAGATCTCATTTCCCATTTTTATTTCTCAGTCACACATTTGGGTGAGAGAGACATTCACAAACCAGTCAGGAAGACCACCTGACATGGACCAGTTGCGAAGTTTTCCACTCACAATGTGGGCAGGAAAAGAGGAAAATACCTATCAGAATGTGACCAGAGTAATTCCGAGTCGGCAACTTGGGGAAGGTAAGATGCATTCGATCTTTTATGTCGTCTTTCCTGGGCTTCCTTTTCTCTGCAGTTCAGCTTTGCTGAGTGGCAGTCACTGGTGGGTATAGAATCATAGAATATCAGGGTTGGAAGAGACCTCAGGAGGTCATCTAGTCCAACCCCTGCTCAAAGCAGGGTACGGGACGCACAGCCTGCTCTGACAGCTTGAGCTGCACAAGTGGTGCTCAGTCTGTTTCTGAATTTTTCCTCCACCTCAGAGGAGCCAAAGAAAACAACCCCGGCTTGTGTTATGCAGGAGGTCAGCTGGATGATCCTGATGCTCCTTTCCGGCCCTATGAATCTGTCTGTACAGAAACACAGCTTGACCAGTTTTTTAAAAGAAAATGATCAGATTTGAGGGGAAGATTCTTATTTTATCTGAATTGGTTCAGCCACTTCCTGCCAGAACTAATTTTTGGAATTTCCAAAATTTCTGGATATTCCCCTTCTCCTGGGGTCTAGTTTGTGTAGTTCATACAGCTTCCCCAAAAGACATCAGACTCTCCCAAAACCTTAAAGGGGCATGCCATGCAATCAGGGTAGGCTAAGCACTAGCCACCACTACCTTTAAAGGGACAGACTCCCCCCCACACAGCCATATAATTATAGGCCTGCCTGCCTGATGTTGATGCAAAGCAAAATAAAGGGGTGCTTGATATGGGACTCAAATAATAAAGAATTAAAGGAGGTTTATACAATTAATGCCAATCAACATGTGTTTATGTAAAATAGATCTTGTCAGACTAACTTGCTATCTTTCTTGGATGAGATTACAAGTTTGGTTGATCATGGTAATAGTGTTGATGTAATATAATTGCAATCTGTAAGGCATTTGACCTGGTACCGCCAGGGCCAGATTAATCATTTGTGGGCCCCCGCGCCAGGACCGTAGCCCCGCCTCCCACTTCTCCTGCGCTCTGCCCCAGGCCCCACCCGCACTTGGCCTCTTCCCCCCGAGGCCCTGCGCCCGCTTGGCCTCTTCCCCACAAGAGCCTGCCCCCAATCAGCTTTTCCCCCCTAGGCCCTAGGGGGAGGGGTGGATAGGAGCAAACGGTGGGTGGTGCCTCAGGGGGAAGAGGCCGAGCAGGGGCGGGGCCTCAGGGCAGAGCAGGGGGTGGGGACACAGTCTGGGTGCCCGGGCTCCTTCTGAGTGTGGGCCCGGTGCCATGGCACCGTTGGCGCCATTGCAAACCAGGTACTGGTTAACAAACTAGAATTATTCAACATCAACATGGCACATATTAAATGGATTTAAAACTGGCTAACTAATTGTAATTGTAAATGGGGAATCTCAGAGAACAGGTGTGTTTTTAGTGGTATCCTGCAGGGATCAGTTCTTGTTTTCCTGGAAGAAAACATAAAATTATCACTGACACAATTTGCAGGTGACACAAAGATGGGGGAGTGGCAAATAGTGAAGAGGATGGGTCAGTGAACGAGCTAGATCACTTGGTGAGCTGGGCACAAGCAAACAATTTGCATTTCAATACAGCCAAATGTATAGCCATACATCTAGGAACAAAGAATGGAGCCACACTTACAGGATGGGGGACTCTGTCCTGGGTAGCAGGGACTCTGAAAAAGACATGGGAGTCACGGTGGGTAATAAACTGAATATGAGCTCCCAGTGAGATGCTGAGGCCACATGGGCTAATGTGATCCTGGGAGGCATAACCAGGGTTTCTTGAGTAGGAGTAAAGAGGGTGTATTACTTTTATGTTGGTCACTGGTGCTACTGCTGCTGGAATACTGTGTCCAGCTCCTGTGTCTGCACTTCAAGAAGGATGTTGATAAATTTCAGAGGGTTCAGGAAAGTGCCACCAGAATTATTAAAGTATTAGAAAACCTGTTTTACTGAATCATAGAAATGTAGGGCTTGAAGGGACCTTGAGTGGTCATCTAGTCCAGCCCCCTGCGCCGAGGCAGGACCACGTAAACCTAGACCACCTCTGACAGATGTTTGTCCAACCTGTTCTTAAAAACCTCCAATGATGGTGTGTCGGGTTCTCTGGGGTGCAACCTGGAACTGAGATACCGCTGAGCCCTCTGACATACCAACCTGGGCTCCCTCTCACACTGTGATGCTGTGATAAGCTGCAAACCTCTCCAGGTTCTGCACTTACACAGCCATCCACAGGCAGGGACACACACAGCTGAGTTACATGAATGTTTTCACCAGCCACTCATGAACTAACAATAGAGAGGCTCCAGACTAGGACCCCAAGGCTGTACCCTCCTGCCCTGTTCAGAAGCCTGACTAGTATAAATTTATTATGCAGTCTGCCCCTCCCTCAATGTGGAGAGGGCATGCACCAGCTTTTGTACAGTGAGCAGATTTCCCAAGCATTTCAACCAAAACACACTGTTTAAGGTAAAATATAAAACAGATTTATTAACTACAGAAAGATAGATTTTAAGGGATTATAAGTAGTAAGAGTACAGTTCAAAGTTGGTTACCTAAGAAATAAAAGTAAAATCACAATCTGAGTTCTATTAACTAGACAGGATTTGAATCAAGCTGTGTCTCATCCTGATGATATAGTTCCTTACTACACAAGCTGGGATTCTCCTTTCCAGCCTGGGACCACCTTCCCCTTGTCAGTCTTTGTTCTCCTTATGTGCTTCCAGGTGTTGACCTGTGGGGGGAAAGTGAGGCCAAGTGATGATGTCACTTCCCCTCTTTTATGGTTCCTTCCAGCCTGCTGGAAACATCTATGCTTGTGACATGGGTCAAGCAGTCTCCATTACCTGTGTTCTCTCTGAGAAGTCTCCATTGTACAGGTTCCTGGAACAATCCTTGTGAGTGTGGATTCCCTTTAATGGGCCATCAGCATGTCTGGCTCCTCCATTGTTGCACCTGAAAGGCTGGTTGTGGATGTGCCCAACCTCACAACATATTTCAGTAATGCACACACACACACACACACACACACACACACACACACAGCAAAACTTCATAACTCCACATACAATAACAGCACATACAATCCAACATGATATTAATGTTCAACAGATCGAGCCTTTTAAAATGATACCTCACAAGGCATACTTTGTACAAAACATATCATAAGTATATCACCATGGTAGATGTGGGGGTGCCAGGGTACTGCTTTGGAGCACTGAGTGCCACATACGGGAACTCCGCAACCTCCGTTGGACACCTATTCCGGAGCTTAACTACCCTTAGAGTTAGAAAGTTTTTCTCAATATCTAACCTACATCTCCCTTGCTGCAAACTAAGCTGATCACTTCTTGTTCTATCTTCAGTGGATATGGAGAATTTATCACCATCCTCTTTATAACAGCCTTTAACATATTTGAAGACTGTTATCAGCTCCCCCTTCAGCCTTCTCTTCTCTAGATTAAAAAAGCCCAATTCTTTCAACCTTTCTTCATCAGTCACTATAGCAGGATGACCACGTACATAGTGACCCCTCCTGGCCAGGGATGTCTCTGCAGGCTCCTCACCACTGAGTTTTTTTCTTATAAGGGCCCTTTAATAATTTACAGGGGCTTTCTCTGATTAATAACGCTCTTACCTGGGGCTAGTTTAGTACAGAACCAGTTTACAACAACCCAGAGACCCAAACGAAAGCCAATTCCAACCACACAAAGTCCTTGTGTTTTCTCTTGCCCCCAGGGCTCTTCTTCAGGCCCAGTCTGATCTCCCAGGCAGCTCGCCCAGCACTCCCTTGCTGGGACTCTGACATTCAGTCTCAAACACAGTCAGGGTTTCCTACACCCCAGCTGCCTCCCACTCACTGAGCTATACCCTCCAAGCTCTGTGGTGCCGTGGTCCTGCAGCACCCCTTTTTCTCCCTGCAGTATCCTTCAGCATAGCTGCAGCTCCTTGTGCTTCCCTCTTTTCCTGCTCTTTGTAGAGAACTGCCTTATCCCCCTCAGGTGGAGCTCATTCCGTATTCGGGTTGGCTTAGCCCCAGGCTCTCCAGCTGGCAGGGCAAGGCACCCTGTTACAGTCAGGTTTTCTCTTATCATTTTTGTTTTCCTCTGGACTCTCTCCAATTTGTCCACATCTTTCTTAAAGTGCAGTGCCCAGAGTCGGACACAAGCCTCCGGAGGAGGCCTCACCAGTGCTGAGCAGAGTGGGACAATTACCTCCTCTGTCTTACATATGACATTCCTGTTAATACAACTCAGAATGACATTTGTCTTTTTCGCAGCTGCATCATGTTCTTGACTCATATTCAATTTGTGATTCTCTATAAGCCCCAGATCCTTGTCAGCTGTACGACTGCCTAACCACTCCCCCCCCATTTTGTGTTTGTCACATTTTTCCTTTCTAAGTGTAGTACTCCACACTTATCTTTATTGAATTTCATCTTATTGATTTCAGACCAATTCTCCAATTTGTCAAGATCATTTTGAACTCTAATCCTGTCCTCCAAAGTGCTTGCAACCCCTCCCACTTTGGCGTCATCTGCAGATTTTATAAGCATGCTCTCCACTACACCATCCAAGTCGTTAATGAAAATATTGAATAGTACCAGACTCAGAACAGACCCTTGTGGGACCCTACTGGATACATCCTCCTGGTTTGACAGTGAACCATTGATAACTATTCTTTGAGAATGGTCTTTTAACCAATTGGGCACACACCTTATAGTAATTTCATCTACACCACATTTCCCTAGTTTGCTTAGGTTGGATATTAGGAAAAACTTTTTCACTAGGAGGGTGGTGAAACACTGGAATGTGTTATCTAGGGAGGTGGTGGAATTTCCTTCCTTAGATATTTTTACGGTAAGGCTTGACAGAGCCCTGGCTGGGATGATTTAGTTGGGGATTGGTCCTGCTTTGAGCAGGGGGTTGGACTAGATGACCTCCTGAGGTCCCTTCCAACCCTGATATTCTATGATTCTATGATTCTATTAATATCATGTTGGACTGTGTCAAAAGCCTCAATAAAGTCCAGATATATCACATCTACTTCTTCCCTGCTATCCACTAGTAAGAAGCTCAAGGAGCTAGTCTATTTAGCTTATGAAAGAGCGGTTAAGGGATGGCTTGATCACAGTCTATAAGTACCTACATGAGGAACCCAAATTTAATAATACAGGGTTCTTCAGTTTAGCAGACAAAGGCATAACAGTGGTTATGTCTTTGTCAACCTTTTTTCAGTTGTGGACTCCTAAAAATGTTGAATGAAGGTGCAAACCCCTTTGGAAATCTTAGATATAGTCTGTGGACCCCCAGGAATGTGTGGACCACAGGTTGAAAACCACTGTTCTGTGGTAACAACAACCTTTCATAGACGTCTTAGACATAGTCTGCAGAGCCCCAGGGATCCACAGACCATAGGTTGAAAACCACGAGTATAACACAATCCAGTGGCTGCAAGTTGAAGCTAGACAAATTCAGACTAGAAATGAGGCACAAATTTTTAGCAGTGAGGGTACTTAATCATTGGAACAACTTATCAAAGGCTGTGGTGGATTCCCCATCACTGGAAATTTAAAAATCAAGACTGGATGTTTTTCCAAAAGGTACACTCTACATCAACCACAGCTATTGGACTTGAAGTAGGAATTATCTCAGGGCAGTCCTTTGTCCTGTGTTATGCAGGACGTCAGACTAGATGATCACAATGGTACCTCTGGACTAGAAATCTATGAATCTATGAATTTCTAATTTACACAACCACTTAATAAATTTAAATATTTATAAGACTCTGTGTGTGTGTGTTCTTTTTATTGTATTAGTATATGATTTTATCTTTATTATAATTAATAGCATTTCAGGCCTTGCAATGCAGCTGTAACATTTCCTCTTCTCCTTCAAGGAAGACTACCTGAGACATCTCAGAAGAGAGAGGTCATCATCCGTGCTGTAGTTATACTGCTGAGTCTTTCCCTCAGTGCTTCTTTTGTTACTATGACCATTATGTGTAAGTTCCACTATAGCTATAAACTCAACATTTAGGTGAGTTTTGGGGGGTGGAGGTGGGAGGAGGGTAGCAAAAACCTGTTAAGTGTTGAAGGCTGGAATGTCATTGCCTCGGTAATACTGTTCAGGCTGCTTGAGCCGTTCCAGCTGCTCAGTGCTTCTGTTCTTGGAGCTCCAGTGTTATCAGCACTAGCAGAGAGTGCAACCTGCTAACTCAACAGACCTCGATGTTACTCATAAAGAAAGACCACTGGCACAGTTCGCTGACAAAGGCACTCGGCCAGGTTTATTGCCCTCAAGGCACATTCCTAGTGTCCCCCAGGAGCTACAGATACACTAAGACATGAGTGCCCCATTGCAAGGAACGGCTCAGTCAGCAGTGGGAATTTCTGCTGTCCCCTCGGCCACACACAGGATTAAGGCGAGGTACCCTGACATTTATAGTCTGAGACAAACAATTTATGTACCCACCTTATGTGTCTCATGACATCTGCTTGTTACCTTGCTCCAGATGTCATGGGCAAAACATCCCTCTTCCTCACTTCTGTCAAACCCTCTTATCTTGTGCTAGGTCAGGATATATCTGGGCTAATCTTTTGGAATGTGTTCACATACATACCCAGTATCTGTTGCTTCTTAGGAGTGCCTGTGTTTTAGCAAGGCTAGCAGTGCCCTTGCCAAGTTCATATATTGGACAGTGAACGTGTAAGCATCTGCTTTCATACATGGCTTGACTTTGCTGACTATGGTTCAGACCTTAGCTCTTACACCAGGCCCAGTGCTCCAGGCTCGCTCTGACAAAAAACATCCATTTAATGATAGGGTTTTTTAATATTTAACTATGTTACAAAAAGAACTTGAAGGTTGCAAGTAGGAGCATTCAAAAGTCAGAAAATTCCAAAATTAAATTTGTCCCAAAAACCCTTAAGTCTTCCCCCCACTTTGACATTGGTTACAAATAGTTTATAAGTACAGGATCACATTCTCTTTGTTCTGCTGGCTCCTTGTCTCATCCAATGTGAAGGCTGGACAGTGTGCAGGAAATGAGGAATTTGTTCAATATGTATTTTTGTCCTCTCTCGCCCTTGAGGGGATGCCTGCCTAATTTATTACACATCCCTCACTCATTCAGTGACAGCAGTGTCCATTCAGATATATACCATGGTAATTGCCAATAGAATTTGACCAAAACTAAGGCATAGATCCATAAATTTCAGCCCAAAACATGAAAGCTAACAAACGTCTAATCAACTGAAAAGATCCTTTAGAATGGAAATATTGAGGAATTGTAATTATGCCACGTGCCCTATGTCACTCTGTATTCAAACTACAATATATGGAAGGAAGATTTAGGAAAATACCATGGAGTGATCCAGGCTTCCTGCAGCATCAGCATAGACATTCTCTGGCGTGTGCTATGCAGGAGGGCAGACTAGCTGATCTTATGATCTCTTCTGGCTTTAAAATCTATTAATCTAAGCTTGCGGCGTCTCCTTCAGATGATTTAGTTAAACAGGTGTAATGTCTGTGTGTGAACACTCTTATTTCAGTTTGAGTGTGTTACACCGAAATTGACTTTAAGTGAATCAGTGTGAGGCATTCAGAAACTAAACTATGAGGCTCCCCACAAGGAAGTTGCACCCGTTTAACCAAATCAGTTTATAAACCAATTTAATTTTCTCAGGTAGACAAACCCTTAGCACCCACTGGCGTGGGGGAGGGCATTGCAATCCAATTTCTTCTTTCTCCTCTGAAGACAGGGGGCAAAGTGTCGACTCTCCAGTTATTTCTCCCTCCTGTCATCTCTTGTAGATCACCAGGAGCTCAGGAAGAAACACCAAGTTGCAGAAGCGATTCAGAGAATCAAAGACTTTTTGAAGCTTGGCAATACATCTTATTCACCAGCCCTGGAATAAAATGGCAAGTATTATTATTATATTAGAAAGTATTAGAATCTTGTCTGCTGGCTTTTCCTACTGATCCCCTTACTCACACTGAGCGGTGCCTTACTCCATGTGTTGTCCCATTCGTTCCAGCGGGGCGTGAAGATGGCACCCCATGCATAGGTGGGTATTTTACTGCATTTATCTACACTTTGTGTCACTTCAGGGTATTTGCTGGACTGTGAGTCAGGCCCGGGTCCGTTCAGACCTAGTATGCCTGGAGCTTACAACTACGGACACAAGACATCCTAAACCCTCAGAATATCATCTGAGATCCCGGGGTGGGCAATTGCCAACGCTTGGGCCTACACCGCATGGCAGTGCCCCTTTAACTATTTTAATGGGTTTTAGGCCCATTACTGGACACGCTGCAGCTGTTAATGGGCCCTTTGGAGGAAGTCGGCACCTCCCGTGCCGCGATGCGGAAGCAGTACAGTAAGTAACGGGAGCAAATGCTGCAAGGAATCTAACTACCAGTGGGGCAGGCATTAAAGTAAGGGGGTGGGGGAGGGGGAAATAGGGCAGCCACCCCATCTCTTCCTCTCCTGGGCTTGTGGGGAGCTCAGTCTGACCCACTGGTCAGTGTTTGTTACGTGCCCCTGCTCCGTGCCCGATCCACGGAGGGTGTGAGCCTGTCTCAGCTCCAGCTACGGGGTCTGGCTCTCCAGCTCAAGCTGTAGTGACTCGTGCTTCCCGCCCTGGAGGCTCCTGGCTCATTCCCCTACGGCGGTCGTCACATCGGCTTTGCAGAAACAATAATGCAGCTTGAACGCGGGTTACCTTCCCCAGGTGATTTCCACAAGGCTGGAGGCGGGAGGAAGCATCATGGCACCCCACAGTTCAGCCTGGCTATACCCCCTTCTCCTACACAGCCCCTGGACTGTGGAGAGAGAGTGCCCCATCTCTGGGGTGGGGAGGGGGGAACGGTGCCATGGAATTCGTGGTTCCACCTGCAAAGGGGGAGATCTGTACTTGGAGGGCCCTTCCACATGCAGGCTGGAGAGGGGTACAATTAGGGTTGCCAGGTGTCCAGTTTTCGACTGGAACGCCCGGTTGAAAAGAGACCCCAGCGGCTCCGACGACCAGGTGTTAAAAGTCCAGCCGGCGGCACAGCAGGGCTAAGGCAGGTTCCCTGCCTGCTGTGGCTCTGTGCGGCTCCTGGAAGCAGCGGCATGTTCCCACTCTGGGTCCTGTGTGTAAGAGCAGCCAGGGGGCTCTGCACGCTACCCCCGCTCCAAGTGTCAGCTCTGCAGTTCCCATTGGCCAGGAGCCATGGCCAATGGGAGCTGCGGGGGTGGTGCCTGCGGATGGGGCAGTGCGCAGAGCTGCCTGGCTGCGCCTCCGCATAGGAGCCAGAGTGGGGACATGCCACTGCTTCCAGGAGCTGCTTGAGGTATGCGCCGTCTGAAGCCTGGACCCCTGACCCCTCCTGCACCCTGGACCCCTCATTTCTGGCCCAACCCCAGAATCTGCAGCCCCCAGCCCAGAGCCCATACCTCCTTCCATACCCCAACCCCCTGCCTCATACCGGAGCCTCCTCTCTTACTCCGAACCCCTCAGCTCCACCTCCCAGCTTGGACCCCCCTCCTACACCCCAAACTCCTCATCCCTGGCCCCACTCCAGAGCCCGCACCCCCATCCGGAGCCCTCACCGCCTCCCACATCCCAACCCACTGCCTCAGCCCAGAGCCCCCTCCCACACCCTGAACTCCTAATTTCAGGTCCTACCCTGGAGCCCTCACCCCTCCCGCACCCCAACCCCCTGAGCCAGCCTGGTGAAAATGAGAGAATCAGAGAGGGTGGGGAGAGCAAATGACATAGGGAGGAGGGATGGAGTGAGCGGGGGAGACCTCAGAGAAGAGGCGGAGAATGGGCGGGGCCTTGGAGGAGGGGCAGGGTAGGGGACAGGGCAAGGGTGTTTGGTTTTGTTTGAGTAGAAAGTTGGAAACCCTAGGCACAATCTGACCCATAAAAAGACACTCATGGTGTGTATTCTTCTGGTAAAAGAACAAGTGGGACCTGTGCTACAGGGCTAAAATTAGCAATGTAGATGTTTGGGCTCGGGCTGGAGCCTGGCCTCTGAAACCCAGTGAGCAGAGAAGGTCTTGAAGCCCAGGCTCCAGCCCAGCCCCAAATGTCTACACTGCTACTTTTAGCCCCGCAGCACAAGCCCCAGGACCCCAAGACTGTTGACCCAGGGTCTGATGCTCGCTGCGGCATGGTTTGGGATTTTTTTGCTGTGTAGACGTCCCCTTAGAGACACCCCACACCATGGAACCATGGGTGCAATCAATGGAGGCCTTCAGGTGAAGAGATCTTTGCAGTAAACGGGAAGGAGCTGCTGTCAGGGCTTCCTCTGTGCTGAAAGAATCATGGCTTAGAAGTTCCCTGAATCTGTAGCTGTCGAGAGGCAGAGGGTTGGGGGAAAAGCAGCTCCAGAAATCCTGATCTCTCTATGTATTTCCCAGGAGAGTGTAGCACCTTTGTACTGCGCTTCTGACCTCAGTCTCTGCTCCTAGGTGACGTGCTGACAAAGCTCTCCGGCGGCTGGAGATTTAACGGTGGGAACCTCTATTACTTCTCACGAGAGACAAAGTCCTGGGAGGAGGCCGAGCGGTTCTGTGTGTCTCAGGACTCGCACCTGAGCTCCATTGTCACGGAGGCAGAGCAGATGAGAGCAGTAACTTCACAGGGGCCTGAAGGATGATTGAATCACCTCCCAATCACCTGTGATATCTCCGCCCCATGCCACAAGCCATCGGGGGTGGAGCCAGAGTTCACCACTTCCCAGGCTTTCCAGTCCCCTCCCCAAAGGAGACTCAGAGGGAAGCTGGTTCCCACTTTGTTGTACTTCTGTAGCACCTTTCTGTGCCACAAATGGAGACTCTGCCCTGCACTTCTCTCCTCCAGCCCAGCCCCTTCTTCACAGAGAGCTCCAGGGAGCTCCTAGAGCCAGGACTTGAACTGGGAGCATAAGCCCCTGTCCGGCATGCGGACATCAGTGGAGTTACTTCTGATTTACACCAGGGTCAGATGGGAACTGGGCCCTTCACTTACCAATCAAATACAGCAGAAGACTTTCCATGTAACACCTATTAACCCCCGGCAGCCGTGGCTGGATCACTATCATATTGCTCAGGGTCCTGTGGGTGAATGCAAGCAATATAAGTTGTGTTTTGCAGAAATATCTTGTCAATGCAACCTGGGGAACACATCGCTGGATCGGACTCACTGACAAAGGGACAGAAGGCAACTGGCGCTGGGTGGATGGTGCCGAATACACAGGAGGGTAAAGTTTGAAATGAATCATTATGCTGCTGCCATGTATTAATTCTCTAGGAAACGGCTACGGATGCTCCTGCCTATAGGGGATCAACGTCAATGCTCAGTGAGGGGGTCTGTGCTCAGCAGAGCCAGCTGAAGAAAGAAAAGGGAAGATTTCACGAACATTTTCAAAAGAAATGACTTACCCATTCTTTTATGAAAGCTTTGTTCTTTCTCCAAAGAGAAATAGTTTGTTTCGGGTGGGTTGGTTTTCATTGCTTTCCAGATGATTTGTAGATATTGGTCCTTAGGAGAAGGTGCATTTTAACCCAGTTCAGGTACTTCTATGGCCCCCCTTTACCATGCCTCACAATCTTTAATTGGCCAAGCTTGTAAAGGCCATATACTCAAGGGGGGCCAGGTCTACGCTACAGACCTAGTGTGAAAAATCCACACCCTTGAGTGACAGAGTTATACCAGCTTCACCCCCCATGTGGCCAGTGCGATCGTAACGCCGATAGAACCCAGTTGTCAGCAGCCAGGATCAAACCTGGGACCTCTGCAGCTTAGTGCAGGAGCCTCTATTGCATGAGCTAAACGACACCTCTCTTAGCCAAGGCTGTAGCAGCCTCATTGAGCTCTAGCTGGTCTAGCTGCCACTCCAGGGGGACAGAGCGCCAGCCCAAGCAGGCTTGGGTTACTCTGTCGACGGGAGAGCTTCTCCCAACGACGCAGCTGCCGCCTCTCCGGCAGGTGGAGTAACTCCACCGATGGGAGATGCTCTCCTGCCCGCGTAGGCAGCATCTGCCCGAGAACGCTGCAGCTTCGCTGTGGCAGTGCGGTACGTGAAGACAAGTCCGAGATGTCGTTACTGTGTTTGCCTGCAGTGCACTAACTACTGAACACTAGCCATCAAATCCAGCGTTAATGGCCAGAATCCTGTTGATCTGGGGGGGAATCAGAACTCCACAGAGGGAAAGGGGGGCACGTGGAGCCCCTGCCCTCTGTTTAGCATACAGCCCCAGCTTCCATTCATTGATCAAACAATTGGTTGATGGAGCATTAGTGCCTTCCAGCATAGCAGTAACCCTACTCAACCTCCCAATCGAGCTGGATGTGTTGACACCCTGAGTGACCTGTCGCCCAGGCAGATAATACTGGTGGTGGGACTGGGAGGAGGGGGATAAGGACGGGAAATGGTCGCTTGCACACAGCCCTGGCATGGGCAGGAATGGGGAAACCCTAGTATGGGAGCAAGGGGAAATGGGGGCACACAGACCCCCTGGTTGGGGGAGATTGTGGGACCTTTGTACGGGGGAAGGGGAGCATGAGGGGAAAGAGAGGACTGGGGGTGCACCTCGAGCCTCTGCCATGGTGGAGAGAATGGGGGACCTGGTATGTGTGGAAAGAGGAAAGGGAGTGTACAGCGCCTCTGCATGGGTGTGAGAATAGGGGACCCTGCTATGGAGGAAGGGGGCCCACACACAGCCCTGGTAGGAGGGGAGAGCATATGGGGACCCTGGGGAATGGAGCTGTCAAAGGAGCCCTGGGGTGGGCAATGAGCTCTTCCTGCAGAAGCTCTGAAATGTGCAACCCCCCAAGTAAAAAAAAATCCTTGTAAATGAAGTCCAGTCCGTTCAATCAACAGGAAATTTCATTTTATTTCTAGGTTCTGGGCTACAGGTCAGCCAGACAACTGGAATCAGAGCATAGACAGGACAGAGGACTGTGTGTTCCTAGACTCATTCCAAAGCGGTTTTTGGAACAATGTCAGCTGCACTTTCCTGGAAAGGTGGATTTGTAAGAAGGTCGCGGCGCTGTGATGTGGCAGGTCTGAACACAATGGAGCATACTATCCCCGCCCTGGCTAGAAGAGCAGACAGGAAACAGCACGTCCTATTGCAACACATTGGGGAAAAGAAAACTAGGCTGAGATAGATGCAGTGCTGCCAGCTCCCACAATTTCATCACAAACCTTGTGATATTTTTGGGAGGGGCAGGAGGAGAGGCTGACCCAGAAGTTTTGAACACTTGCGGGTGGCAGCACCGTAGTCATCCCTGCGGGGTCAGGTCTAAGTAGGTCGGCCACTCAAACGTTCCCAGAATACCGGACGTTCCGATACTTCCAGGAATGGCGTGGGCCGGCCCCCGCTGGTGTGACCTCGCATACATGGTGCATGTGAGGTCACACCGCATAGGAAGCACCATTTTGCAGAGCACACCCTCCTTTCCCGCCCATGCCAGCACAATCTTGCACGCACGGTGTTCAGAATGGCGTCCCCCATCTAATACAGGACAAAACCATGTCCAGTTTTGTCTCAGTACCGGATGGGGAACAAACCATCCAAAAAGATGACTGTCCGGTTCAAAATGGACAAGTGGCCTCCCAAAGTCCAAGGAGGGGTATCATCCCTCTCTTGGTCCAAAGCTGGAAAAAAATAGATTCAACTGGTTTGTGTGACAGGAACAGCCAAGCCACCGTAAAATCCTGGCCTCTTAATGCCAATAAATATCAAAGCTGCAAAGAGTCCTGTGGCACCTTGTAGACTAACAGACGTACTGGAGCATGAGCTTTGGTGGGTGAATCCCCACTTCGTCAGATGCATGTGTTTGTTTAGTCTGGGAATATTTTTGCATGCCTCCGACGAAATGGGTGTTCACCCACCAAAGCTCATGCTCCAATACGTCTGTTAGTCGAGAAGGTGCCACAGGACTCTTTGCCGCTTTTACCGATCCAGACTAACACGGCTCCCCCTCTGATACTAAATATCAAAACATCCCTAGATAATAGAATAAAAATATTCTACTCTGTTGTGTTTTCCTTCCTTATCATAATGAGTTTTGTCTTCCTTTTTCTCCCCATTCTCTAACTATTTCAAGTTATTTTTTTCTCTAAAATGTCCTCTCCTAATTCAAGATTTTTTTCTGGTTTCTTCTCTCTCCCCTATCCATCTTCTGTTTCTTAACAATAAGTGCTGCAGCAGGCAGGCAGAGTTGTAGGGAACAGGTCTATAATCATTGTGCTAAGATGCCAGCATTACATACTGAGGCTCTAAGGATTGTGCGCTAGCTCGCCACCCCTTCCCCCAAGGCCCCCCTCCCACCCTGCCTCTTCCCCCGCCCCCCCGCCCCGCTCCGTACCCTGAGCCTCTTCCTGTCCAGTTCTTCCCCCTCCCCTGATTGCACCCCTTTCTTGCTCCTCCCCTGCCCGTGTATCCTGCACGCTGTTAGAGGGCTTATTCCTTCACCCACTTACTTCCCTGGTCCTTCTCGCATGAACAGAGAGCAACAATACCCGAAGTCCAAAGGTGCAAACAATTCGATGTTTTTTGGGGTGAACTTCCAGCAAGCATGATTCCAGTTTCCTTCCTTAGTGTCCCCCTTCCCAGCTCTGACACCACAGAGCCTTACACCTGTGTCCCTGTTCCCATTCCTGCCCTTAGCCAAACATGATTCCAATTTCCCCACCCCATTCCCTGTTCCCATTTCCCTCTTTAGCAAAACATGATTCCAATTTCCCCACCCCCATTCCCTGTTCCCATTCCCCCCCCCCCACCCCCCCCCGGCACCTACCCACTTCCTGACTGACTGCAGACTATGTAGTAAAACTTGAGTTCTGCTTAGCTATACCTTAACCAATCATTTTCCTGAAATTTAACTAACCAATCCTAACAGATTGTAACATGATTATGTAACCAATTATATCCCACCACCTTAATTAGTTTACACCCAGCAAAATTAATTATACAGCAGACAGAAACAATCGGAGAACCAGACCGAGATGATACAGACAAACGAGGGAAATGGGGACTACTGTGATAGAACAACACAGAAATGCGGATTTCACATCCCAGCTATGGATAAGTGAGTTCTTGCCAGACGGGATGCTATCAAACTGAGTTTCCTTTTACATCTTCTAGGCACTTCCCTTTCTCTGGAGGCGATAGGCACTATCAGGACAGGATTGTATCCTAACAGCCCAATAGCACCTTCTTTCAATGTGATTAGTTTGGAATGTGAGGAGGTGACCGGTCGCTTCCCAGCTTATGGCTGCCTCTGTTGCTTAGCCAAAGGCCTTAGCCTAAGCACAGGGCCTCAGACTGTCACAGTGAGAGAAGGCCCTTACCCCGGCAGACAGTGATTTTGATTCTTTCTTTTATACCTCTAGAACTAGCCAAGTGATAAGAATACACGTAAATTCTTAGAGTACAGGCCTTTACAGACAGGCCTGAATATCTATATCCTAACACACGCCATGGAACAGCTGATCATGGCAGGTGGGAGGTGCTGGGAGGGAGGGAAGGAGGGAGAGGGAGCTAGCTGCTGGTGGGTGCTAAGCACCTGCTAATTTATTTCTGTGGGTGCTCCAGCCCTGGAGCACCCACAGAGTCGGCACCTCTGCTAAGCACTGTGATGGAATGTACCCCTGTGTCCACACCCTACACACTATTGTAATAATCTTTGTACAAAGTATGCCTTGTGAGGTATCATTTGAAAGCTCATAATTTGCTGGACATTATTGTCCTGATAAAATGCATGTGGCAATGTTGTATGTCAGGTTATAGGATCCCACTGTATAATGTTATTAACACATGTTCCAAACCACAGCCAAAGTTGGCAAACAGGTCTGTCTCTAACAAAGGAATGTGTGCTCTGTTTAATTTGCATTTAAGCAGTAAACAGTCATGAAGCAGGAAGGGTAGACAAAGAAATCTCAAACAGATGAGGAAAAGCAGCAAGAAACACCCTCTCCTATAGATTCTTTGTCTCCTGAATTTCAGCTGGAAATGTTTTCCATGGGGGGACTGACACTATAAAAAGGAGAGACAAACAAACCAAGGCACCTCTCTCTTCTCTCTCTCTCTCTCTTCCTCTCTCTCTGTGCTTATCTACATTATGCTAATAACAATCATTTTAAAACCCAGAGCCAGTTGCAAACAAGCGGTGCAAAAGGTGTATTTTCTTGGTAAAAGAATGGGCTTCCACCTTCCCCCAGACCTCCCACCTCAGCACCCACAATTCAGCAACCCCCATTCCAGTAACCGATCAGTGACATCCAGGAATGCCTGTGCTACCAGCTGCAGCTCTCCATTCTTACATAAATGTACCCCGGACTCAGGTTACAGTCTCTCTTTGTGGTCTCTCGTTGTAACTTCGTCAAATGAGAACATTTATTTCCACCCCACGTCTCAATTAAAACAAAGCAAAACAATTTAGCCTGTGGTCAGCTGGCTGGTTTAGCGACTTGGTAAAGGGTTACAGATTGGCTTCGCCTCCCAACTCTTCTCAGGCACAAAATAGTTTCAAGTCTTGTTCCGTGTGGAAGAACGTAACAGACGACACTGGGTCTTGCGGTCACCAGTGTGATCTTTAGTGCATCGACCATTGGACCACGGTTACTGTCAGGGAGCATTTGAGGATACCATGGTACCTGGCCAGCCACAAATGATCATTTACAAACTCTCACAAGAGCTTCCCCACCAAAGTTATCCACAGAGGGAGGCATGACGGTTTCTTAGCACGCTCTCCCGAGCACACAGGAACGACTGCCTGGGTTTTGAAAAATGTTTGGCTTATGGCCCCCTACTCGGATTGTTTTTAGCACCATCCACCTTTTACAATTAACAGCACTCTCCAGCGCACCAGGCAGCGGGGGGCTCCTTCACCAGTCTCTGACAGCACCTGTTGTTGTAGCCATGTTGGTCTCTCTGTCCGGAAGCAGGGGGATAAAGGGTGAAAGGGGTCTGAGGGCAGAATCCCCATCCTGTCTCCCCCAGCCCTTCAGTTGTGTCTGCCCCAGCTCCTGGAAGTCTGGTGTGTAGCTCTCAGCTCTCTGAATCCAGCTCTTTCCTTCCTTGGAACCATGTCCTGATGCGGCTAGGAAACAGAGGGACGAGCCAGCCCAAGCTCTGTGCTGGTTTCCGGGGCCTGAAGCATGTTGAAGAGCTGCCCACTGTCCAGGAAGGAATTTCTGGGTGGCCTCCCTTACATGGGCTTTTCTCCCCAGAGGGGGAATGGTCCTTCCTCTCAGCCTGCCAACTCCCTCTCCCCCCAGGGATTTGATGCTGGCTGACCAGTCCCCTCCAGCAGGGTGGTTAATTCTGCTGCTGTTTTGGGGGTCCAATGGAGGTTTTGTTTATCTATCCCTCAGTCACGGCTGGATCCCTGATCATCTTGCTGCTCCTGCATCTTCCTGTGTCCCCCACCTCCAGCCCTTCCAGTGGTGTCTTTTGCCCTCCCCCAGCCTCCAGCCTTGGTAGCAGAGTGTTCTCCCCACCTGCTCTGCTCCGCAGAGGTGGATTAAGCTTTACTGGGGCACTGGGCACAAAGAACATTGCGCCCTCAGGGTGTGGGGAGCCCAGGGGGGCCAGAATCGGGGGAGGCATGGGGCCATGCTCCCCCCCACACTTTTAAAAGTGGGAGAGCCATGCCCACCCACTTCTTAACATGGGCGTAGTAGCCTCAGGCAGGTGTGGAGTGGCAGTGGCATGAGCTTAGTTTGGGGCTGCCAAAATCTTAACAACGGGTTCCCTCCTCACCCCACGAGGGGGTCGTTGCCCACCCCGCCCCACGGGACTCCTGCCCCATCCAGTCCTCCGTGTTCCTTGACGTCCCCCCCCACAGGACCCCTGACCCATCCACCCACCTCCCCTGTCCCCTGACTGCCTCCAGAACTGGGCAGGAGGGTCTCAAGGGCCACCGTAGTGGGTGCCCACCTAAGAGCCAGAGGCACCTGCCGGGGGACGAGGTGGGGCGTCCCGGCGGTGCTTACCTAGGGCAGCTCCCAGGAAGCATCCGGCAGGTCCCTCTGGCTCCTAGGGGCAGGGGAGCGTAGCTGTGGGGGAGCAGGGGAGCGGCTGCTCCCCCACTGATCACATCAAAAGTGGCTCCTTAGGCGCCGACTCCCTGGGTTTTCCGGGGCTGGAGCACCCACGGGGAAAATTTGATGGGTGCAGAGCCCCCACCGGCAGCTCCCCGCCCCGCGCCCGGCCCCAGCTCACCTCCGCTCCGCCTCCGCCCCTGAGCGCGCCGCCCCGCTCTGCTTCTCTGCCCCCCTCCCAGCTTCCCGCGAATCAGCTGTTCGCGCAGGAAGCCTGGGAGGGCTGAGAAGCAGGCAGCGGCTTCGCACTCAGGCTGAGGGCGGCGAGGGGAGGTGGGGCGGGGAGCAGTTCCCCTGCGCCCCCCTTACCTGCTGTGGCATGGGCGGCCCTCCTCGCGCCCCCCACCCCCATCCACTATTTCCTGTGCATTACCACGATCACAGTCTTCTTTAGCAGGAGACATTTAATGGCATTACATACTTGGATCCCAGTGGCCCTCACTGTGGCATTTCCAACTTGAAAATGATTCCAGAGCGTCCTGGCCGCTCTTTCCTCCGCTGTCCATGCTGCTCTCACTTCGGTGTCCTTGCACTGGAGGGCAGGGGCAGAGCCCTGGGAAATTGGCCTGTCGCAGCCAGGAGTTCGGCAGCCACTGCTCATCGTCCCAAACGTGTGTTATGACGTGATCCCACCAGTCGGTGCCCATTTCTCAAGCCCAGAAAAAACAAATTGGTAAAGAAATGATTTCTACTGCTTATGAAAGTCACATAGTAACTACCATAACCAACTCGTTAGAGAACATTTAAAAGAGAGAGAGAAAATTGCCTGACCTAATTACTACAAAACAGGTAACTGGCATTGCCCTCAGTGTGTCACAAAAGCAGTGTGAGCTGGCAATGCGGCAGATTGTAGAGACAAATTCCCTGTTAGCACCAGTCATGATTTGGGGTCAGTGACAGCGCGTCATAAGTGAGTCACACGTTATTCAAAACAGTGTCTGGTTACCAATATTGAATCCTGACACAACAATATTTAATAAATTGGTTACTGTCCATTCAGCAGGTTATCTGGAAGACAGCATCTATAAGAAACACCTGGATCTATGTCAGCTAGTGATGTATCACAGAGCAACGCAAACCTAAAGAGCATCGCATCATGGCTTGTATGCCAGACATGTTGTTGACTCCGCAACGCTACTGGGTGGCTAAAATAATTGAGGGTGATCCCAAGGAACAGAGAAGCGAGTCGCTCCTGTCTCCTGCCCAGCAAAACTTCCCAGATGGTGACAACCAGCAGTAAGGGTTGTGGAGCACACTGTAATAATGCCTCTTCCCGTATTTCAGAAAAACTCTTCAGACTGCACCTCCCAACCAAAGTCCTAACATTCCCAGGACCATTAGATGGGACTAAGAGCAATTGGAAAAAGGAAACTGTCCCCAGGTCGTACGAGGGAATGTGCAGACCGTTAGATACTTGGTGCATAAATGTACGGATAGATAAAACAAAATGGCCAAGAAACATTATTTAGCTCACTGAGTCGTTTTCATTGCATACATTATGCTTTTCCAGGATGATGGAAAAACATCCTAACCATAAAGAGACAAAAAGCAGGGAATCGTTAGCTAGGACTGCTCCTGGCTTAGGTAAAAGCGGTGTACTCTTCTTAAGTGTGGTGCTCGTTCCAGGGGCTCACTCTCACCCCCGACACACCCCAGGGAAGGAAGGTTAGTGTTTGTGCCGAGGCATGTGGCTGGGACCCGGGACTTGAGACCCCTTCCCCAGCTCTGGGTATCCCTCCCATCTGACACTCTGTTCTATTACTCACACAATTTAGGGCTCCCGCCCCCTACCCTCCCTAGGCCTGGGGTGCAATGTCCCCCTAAACTCTCAAGGGTACTCAGGGCATAAGGGACCCACCTCTATGGGTCTGCAGGATTTTTTCCCAGTGAAAGAGCCTTGCACAGTAATATCCTTAACCTATATTTATTAACAATTAATTAACAGAATACACTTGCTAAGCATACAATGCTCACCACGCCCAATAAGGTAGACGAGCTTCTCCCAATGGCCAATCAGAATCAGATCTTCTGGGGGCTCTGGTTTCAGCTTCTGCATGGAATGGTTATGCAGATTATCGAGTTCTGGCAGCTTTGATTTTGGACTGTGTCCTGGAGTTAGGTTCCAAAGAACTTCCTTTTAAACCCCAGGTTATATAGCTAAACTTAGGACCTGTTTATCTGTACTTTAACCAACCATTTTTACTAAAGTATTACAGAGCAATTCTTTAACCAATCCTAGCACATTACCTTCTACATACAAGAGTCAATTCAAATGCTGTGAAGCCAGTTACTCAAGAGACAGAAATAATGAAAGACCAGACAGAAACAAATGAAGGTAAAATGAGAAGTATATATATATATATATATATATATATATTTATATATATATATATATATATACATATATATATTTATATATATTCCTCACCTGAAACTGCTCATAAGGGGTTTTTCCAGAGAGAGTGTTATCTTGCAAAGTTTTCCTTTAAACATCTTAATGTCTGTCTGTTGATCTGATCACTGTTGGTGTTACACTTCCTTAGGGCTGGAATGCTTTCTTAACAACCTCATATTCTACTCTTTTGTACAATTTAGGTGTGACGTGACTCCCCACTTTTAGCTAATGGCTGCTGCTGCTACTTTTTACTGCAAAAAGTCCTCAGTCCACAATTCCCCTCCTTAATTCCCCTCCTTAATCATGGAGCACGTCCTCAAGGAATCAATTCTGAAGCACTTAGAGGAAAGGAAAGTGATCAGAAACAGTCAGCCTGGATTCACCAAGGGCAAGTCATGCCTGACTAATCTAATTGCCTTCTATGATGAGACAACTGGCTCTGTGGATGAGGGAAAAGTAGTGGACATGTTGTTCCTTGACTTTAGCAAAGCTTTTGACACGGTCTCCCACAATATTCTTGCCAGCAAGTTAAAGAATTATGGGCTGGATGAAAGGATGATAAGTTGGCTAGATCGTTGAGCTCCGTGGGTAGTGATCAATGGCTCCATGTCTAGTTGGCAGCCGGTATCAAGTGGAGTGCCCCAAGGGTCGGTCCTGGGGCCGATTTTGTTCAATATCTTCATTAATGATCTAGAGGATGAGGTTCAACAAGGACAAGTGCAGGGTCCTGCACTTAGGACGGAAGAACCCAATGCACCGATACAGACTAGGGACCGAATGGCTCGGCAGCAGTTCTGCAGAAAAGGACCTAGGGGTTACAGTGGACGAGAAGCTGGATATGAGTCAACAGTGTGCCGTTGTTGCCAAGAAGGCCAATGGCATTTTGGGATGTATAAGTAGGGGCATTGTCAGCAGATCGAGGGACATGATTGTTCCCCTCTATTCGGCATTGGTGAGGCCTCATCTGGAGTACTGTGTCCAGTTTTGGGCCCCACACTACAAGAAGGATGTGGAAAAATTGGAAAGCGTTCAGCGGAGGGCAACGAAAATAATTAGGGGACTGGAACACATGACTTATGAGGAGAGGCTGCGGGAACTGGGATTGTTTAGTCTGCAGAAGAGAAGAATGAGGGGGGATTTGATAGCTGCTTTCAACTACCTGAAAGGGGGTTCCAAAGAGGATGGATCTAGACTGTTCTCAGTGGTAGCAGATGACAGAACGAGGAGTAATGGTCTCAAGTTGGAGTGGGGGAGGTTTAGGTTGGATATTAGGAAAAACTATTTCACACGGAGGGTGGTGAAGCACTGGAATGCGTTACCTAGGGTGGTGGTGGAATCTCCTTCCTTAAAGGTTTTTAAGGTCAGGCTTGACAAAGCCCTGGCTGGGATGATTTAATTGGGGATTGGTCCTGCTTTGAGCAGGGGGTTGGACTAGATGACCTCCTGAGGTCCCTTCCAACCCTGATATTCTATATTCTATGAATGACACTTTAACCAAAGTCGTGGTTACTATTACAGGAGTCCAATACTCAGACCTTCTCAGACGGTAAGATTAACAAGGGCTTTATTTGACATTTTATGCCAGCCTCCTGTATTTTCTGAACAGTTCTTTTCATCCAGCAAGCAAAGCCATCCTGCCTACCAGTAAAGCAAATCGGATTCCAATGATCACCACAGAGAGATGAGTCATTATGTTTAGCATTCCAGTCACAGAAGGCGACCACCCTAATAGTTTTTCCCACCAAGAGTGATGTCCTGTGTCTGAAATAGTTTTCGGCACTTGGGTGATTTCTGCATTACCGTGTGGTACTTCAGTACGTATTTGCTCTCCTGTCTGAGAAATATATTGTAGATGCGTGATGGGGCATCTGCCCCACACTGGCAGAGAAGGGGTTAAAATCAGCCTAAAGAGGCTGTGCAGGGAGCAGCCTATCTGACAGAGGATGCGAGAAGCAGACAATCAGGGCCCAGCAGGCCCATATGAAAAGAGCTGCAGGGGCAGAGGTGGTCAGTTGCTCCAGGGATCCCAGGAAAGAGGACGGGGTTCATAGAATCATAGAATATCAGGGTTGGAAGGGACCTCAGGAGGTCATCTAGTCCAACCCCCTGCTCAAAGCAGGACCAATCCCCAATTAAATCATCCCAACCAGGGCTTTGTCAAGCCTGACCTTAAAAACTTCTAAGGATGGATATTCTACCACCTCCCTAGGTAACACATTCCAGTGTTTCACCACCCTCTTGGTGAAAAAGTTTTTCCTAATATCCAACCTAAACCTCCCCCACTCCAACTTGAGACCATTACTCCTTGTCCTGTCCTCTTCTACCACTGAGAATAGTCTAGAACCATCCTCTCTGGAACCACCTCTCAGGTAGTTGAAAGTAGCTATCAAATCCCCCCTCATTCTTCTCTTCTGCAGACTAAACAATCCCAGTTCCCTCAGCCTCTCCTCATAAGTCATGTGTTCCAGACCCCTCATCATTTTTGTTGCCCTTCGCTGGACTCTCTCCAATTTATCCACATCCTTCTTGTAGTGTGGGGCCCAAAACTGGACACAGTACTCCAGATGAGGCCTCACCAATGTCGAATAGAGGGGAACGATCACGTCCCTCGATCTGCTCGCTATGCCCCTACTTATACACCCCAAAATGCCATTGGCCTTCTTGGCAACAACGGCACACTGTTGACTCATATCCAGCTTCTCGTCCACTGTCACCCCTAGGTCCTTTTCCGCAGAACTGCTGCCTAGCCATTCGGTCCCTAGTCTGTAGCGGTGCATTGGGTTCTTCCGTCCTAAGTGCGACCCTGCACTTATCCTTATTGAACCTCATCAGATTTCTTTTGGCCCAATCCTCCAATTTGTCTAGGTCCCTCTGTATCCTATCCCTGCCCTCCAGCGTATCTACCACTCCTCCCAGTTTAGTATCATCCGCAAATTTGCTAAGAGTGCAATCCACACCATCCTCCAGATCATTTATGAAGATATTGAACAAAACCGGCCCCAGGACCGACCCCTGGGGCACTCCACTTGACACCGGCTGCCAACTAGACATGGAGCCATTGATCACTACCCGTTGAGCCCGACAATCTAGCCAACTTTCTACCCACCTTATAGTGCATTCATCCAGCCCATACTTCTTTAACTTGCTGACAAGAATACTGTGGGAGACTGTGTCAAAAGCTTTGCTAAAGTCAAGAAACAATACATCCACTGCTTTCCCTTCATCCACAGAACCAGTAATCTCATCATAGAAGGCGATTAGATTAGTCAGGCATGACCTTCCCTTGGTGAATCCATGCTGACTGTTCCTGATCACTTTCCTCTCATGTAAGTGCTTCAGGATTGATTCTTTGAGGACCTGCTCCATGATTTTTCCGGGGACTGAGGTGAGGCTGACTAGCCTGTAGTTCCCAGGATCCTCCTTCTTCCCTTTTTTAAAGATGGGCACTACATTAGCCTTTTTCCAGTCATCCGGGACTTCCCCCGTTCGCCACGAGTTTTCAAAGATAATGGCCAGTGGCTCTGCAATCACAGCCGCCAATTCCTTTAGCACTCTTGGATGCAACTCGTCCGGCCCCATGGACTTGTGCACGTCCAGCTTTTCTAAATAGTCCCTAACCACCTCTTTCTCCACAGAGGGCTGGCCATCTTCTCCCCATGCTGTGATGCCCAGCGCAGCAGTCTGGGAGCTGACCTTGTTCGTGAAGACAGAGGCAAAAAAAGCATTGAGCACATTAGCTTTTTCCACATCCTCTGTCACTAGGTTGCCTCCCTCATTCAGTAAGGGGCCCACACTTTCCTTGGCTTTCTTCTTGTTGCCAACATACCTGAAGAAACCCTTCTTGTTACTCTTGACGTCTCTTGCTAGCTGCAGCTCCAGGTGCGATTTGGCCCTCCTGATTTCATTCCTACATGCCCGAGCAATATTTTTATACTCATCCCTGGTCATATGTCCAACCTTCCACTTCTTGTAAGCTTCTTTTTTATGTTTAAGATCCGCTAGGATTTCACCGTTAAGCCAAGCTGGTCGCCTGCCATATTTACTATTCTTTCGACTCATCGGGATGGTTTGTCCCTGTAACCTCAATAATGATTCTTTAAAATACAGCCAGCTCTCCTGGACTCCTTTCCCCTTCATGTTAGTCCCCCAGGGGATCCTACCCATCTGTTCCCTGAGGGAGTCGAAGTCTGCTTTCCTGAAGTCCGGGGTCCGTATCCTGCTGCTTACCTTTCTTCCCTGCATCAGGATCCTGAACTCGACCAACTCATGGTCACTGCCCCCCAGATTCCCATCCACTTTTGCTTCCCCCACTAATTCTTCCCGGTTTGTGAGCAGCAGGTCAAGAAAAGCTCCTCCCCTAGTTGGCTCCTCTAGCACTTGCACCAGGAAATTGTCCCCTACGCTTTCCAAAAACTTCCTGGATTGTCTATGCACCACTGTATTGCTCTCCCAGCAGATATCAGTTCCTAGAGGGCTGCAGGAGGGTAGCACCTCAGACAGGGCAGCTGCTAGCAGGGACGGAGGGATCTAGAGAGAGCTCCTGGCTGGCTACTGGGGCTTGCAGGCTCAAGGCCCTGGGAATAGGGTGAAGAAAGTGCTGGGGCTGCAGGGAAATGGCCCAGGGAATTTGAAGCAGCACTGATGAGAAATTAAAGAGCTGCAGGGTCCCTGGGCCAGGACCCAGAGTAGTGGGCAGGGCTGGGACCCGGAGTAGGGGGCAGGCTCAGGTCTCTTAATGCTCAGTCCAGCTGACCCAGGCAGCCCCTGGGAAGCTCCTCAAGGTGTTCCGCTAGCATAGGCTCAGATGTGAAAAGCCCGTGAGAGTTCATCAGCTGTTGCAAGAAGTATGAAAAGGAAGCGCAGTGGTGGGTCTCTACCTTTCCACACCATCTCCATTTTGGCAGCTTTCCATCCGCCCCCTTTTGCATAATGTCCAGCAATCCGGTTTCATTTTCACAGGTGTACTGTTGTGGCAGGGTGTCCATTGCGAAATTGTTTCCTTTCTTTTATTTTTGGCTGGGGAGCATTAGGACTGTGTGTGTGCGTTGTGACAGGGTCAGGCCAGATGGCTACAGGAGAGTGATTGAAGGCAGATATATTAGCCCCAGGTTAAGTAGGTCCCTTTTCCCTGGGTAAGATAACAGGGAAGGTTCCAGAACAATCAGGAACTTTCTGGAAACAATTAAGGCAGACAGGCTGATTAGAACACCTGCAGCCAATCAAGAAGCTGCCAGAATCAATTAAGACAGGCAGGCTAATCAGGGCACCTGGGTTTAAAAAGGAGCTCACTTCAGTTTGTGGTGTGTGTGCGAGGATCTGGGAGCAAGAGGCGCAAGAAGCTGAGAGTGAGAAGGCATACGACTGGAAGATTGAGAAGTATAAGCATTATCAGACATCAGGAGGAAGGTCCTGTGGTGAGGATAAAGAAGGTGTTGGGAGGAGGCCATGGGGAAGTGAGACCTCATCTGGAGTACTGTGTCCAGTTTTGGGCCCCACACTACAAGAAGGATGTGGATAAATTGGAGAGAGTCCAGCGAAGGGCAACAAAAATGATTAGGGGTCTAGAGCACATGACTTATGAAGAGAGGCTGAGGGAGCTGGGATTGTTTAGTCTGCAGAAGAGAAGAATGAGGGGGGATTTGATAGCTGCTTTCAACTACCTGAAAGGGGGTTCCAAAGAGGATGGATCTAGACTGTTCTCAGTGGTAGCAGATGACAGAACGAGGAGTAATGGTCTCAAGTTGCAATGGGGGAGGTTTAGATTGGATATTAGGAAAAACTTTTTCACTAAGAGGGTGGTGAAACACTGGAATGCGTTACCTAGGGAGGTGGTAGAATCTCCTTCCTTAGAGGTTTTTAAGGTCAGGCTTGACAAAGCCCTGGCTGGGATGATTTAACTGGGAATTGGTCCTGCTTCAAGCAGGGGGTTGGACTAGATGACCTTCTGGGGTCCCTTCCAACCCTGATATTCTATGATTCTATGATAAGTATCCCAGGGAGTTGTAGCTGTTACAGGAGCCACTGTAGACAACTGCAATCCACAGGGCCCTGGGCTGGAACCCAGAGTAGAGGGTGGGCCAGGGTTCCCCCATCCCTCCATTCCCCCAACTCCCTACTTGTTACCGGAGGAGTTGACCTGGACTGTGGGTTCCACCAGAGGGGAAGGTCTCTGGCCTGTTCCTCAATCCCTAGGTGGATCAGCAGAGACTGTGGGGATTGTTCTTCTTCCTTTCCCCATGCTGGCCAGTGATGAAGCTAACTGAGTGAATGGCAGATTCGAGCCATGAAAATGGCCAAACTGAGGGCTGCCGTGAACCTCTGAGGTGAGCAAATCTGCCAGTAAGCACAGGACCCACCAAGGCAGAGGAGGAACTTTGTCACAGCATGTGTGTGTTGGTGCGTTTTCCTCTTTACAGCCATGTGAAAATTTGGAAGGTTAGCCGAAGGAAAAGTGTTTTTACTAGAAGAAAGTCGTCTTTTTCCACATGTAGGGCCTTTTGACATACAGGTTGACCACTTCCATGGATCTGAATGGGATTTCTACAGTGCCACAATAGCCTCTGCAAAACGGTGAGTATGTGTGTTTGCCTGGGGGTACTAGACTCCCGTGCCTGTGTCTTCCCTGCGTCCCAGGGAGGGATCTTCTGAGGCCCAAAGAATTGGGGAGGAAATGGGTAGAAGAGAAAGCAAAGGAAGCTGACGTGGAGGGCTGGTGCCCCTTGGGAGAGTGCTCCTCCTGATCCTTCCTGTGTGAGCTATGTGGGGCAGTGTGTGGTCCATGCATTGGGAGGCTGTGGTCCAGGGAAGCCCGAGCCCGACCTGGCCCAGGCCGACTCTTAAGCCTCTGCCCTAGCTGGAGGTAGCGACTGTGATGTTGCATTCCATATGTTTTATGGAAATATGCTTATGGGTGTGAATATGATGTAACTGGAATTTGCTTTATGCAAAAGGTCTCTTGTAAGGTATCATAACAAAGGTTAGGAGTACTTGTGGCACCTTAGAGACTAACAAATTTATTTGAGCATAAGCTTTCGTGAGCTACAGCTTTATGCTCAAATAAATTGGTTAGTCTCTAAGGTGCCACAAGTCCTCCTTTTCTTTTTGCGAATACAGACTAACACGGCTGCTACTCTGAAACATAACAAAGGTTATAACCTACTGAATATATTCCTCCTATTTGTATGAATGTATCATTCTTGTATCTGAAGCTAGAAATATGAAGTCTAACTCTGAGGTCCTATTGTAATTATGCAAAGTGTGGGCCATTAATGGTGGTTTAGAATCTTGATGGCTCCCATTGACTAGGACAATTGGTTGTAAATGTCTCTGTTTACTTGCAAGCCTTCCTGCATTCGTGTAAGCCAGCCCGGGAAGAATGAAGGCTGGGGTCTCACAGTACATATGATCAGGTCAACTGATAATGCAATCTATCTTAAATCTGGTACTTTTCCATTTAGAAGGAAAGGGGGGAACCCAGAGAGACAAAAGATTCCTGCCTTGTGCCAAAGCTATAAAAGGGGGTGGAACAGAACAAAGCGGGTTTTCCAGACATGAGAAAGCCCCTGTTTTCCACCTAAGATGTCTGCTGGAACTAACAAGGACTATACCAGGGGAAAGGATCGGGCCCAGACTAGAAAAGGATCTAGTCTGTGAAAAAAGCTGATTGGAACATCTCTGAAGGCAAGATATTATCTGTAATCAGTTTCTTAATGTATTAGGCTTAGACTTGTTTTGCTTTATTTTGCTTGGTGATTTACTTTGTTCTGTCTGTTATTACTTGAAATCACATAAGTCCTACTTTTTATACTTAATAAAATCACTTCTGTTTATTAATGAACCCAGAGTAAATTATTAATACCTGGGGGAGCAAACAGCTGTGCATAGCTCTCTATCAGTGTTATAGAGGGTGGACAATCTGAGTTTACCCTGTATAAGCTTTATACAGAGTAAACTGGATTTATTTGGGGTTTGGATCCCACTGGGAGCTGGGTGTCTGGGTCCTGGAGACAGGTGACCTGCTGAGCAGTTTTTGGTTAAAGTCTGCAGCTTTGGGGGTGTGGACCAGACCTGGGTCTGGGTTGCAGTAGGCTAGTGCATCTGGCTCAACAAGGCAGGGTTCTGGAGTCCCAAGCTGGCAGGGAAAATGGGCTCAGAGGTGATCTCAGCACATCAGGTGACAGTCCCAAGTCGGTCTCTGTGACTGAACCTGTCACAGCAACTATAAGTCTTCCTCTGTGGCTTGGGCTGGAGGGCCTGCCCCCCGTAGGGTGCATTTGGGTGGACAGTGCAGGCGGCAAGAATTTGGGCTATCAGGTCAACCCAGGACAATGGGGTCGAGATGACAGTCCTGTGATATGCACCTTCTCCTGCAAGTCGGGCAGGCAGCTGGCCAGGCTTTGCCCCGGGTCTTAGTCCCTTTCAACCACCAGATCAGGGAACTAGCTGGGAGAGGGGAGGAAAGGAGGTGGCCAGAGCCACCTCCCCGCAGGCTGGCAACTTGCAGTGCCTGTGCCAGATGGACTCTCCTCCCACCAGGACTCTTGCCTGCTCCCTACCAGCTGCTCAGCCCATTTCCTTTTCTGGCCTCCCTGCCCAGAGCAGTCGGCTAAAGAAAGACAAGACAAGAGAACCCCCTCCACCTGTGGAGTGGCCAGCATGGGGCTCGAACCCACTACCTTGGCGTTATTAGGACCATGCTCTAACCAGCTGAGCGAGCCAGCCCACGGGGAGCTAGTTTATAAGTAGCCCTTTTGGAAAGGAGCCACAGGGACATTGTGGCCTCCAGAATGAGATGGGTGGCTCAGGGCAGCTGGGGACTTGCAGGGGAATTAGCTCACATGGCAGAGTTCTAATTTACAATACAGCCAGCAATAGGAATGATGCCTGCATTCTCCAGTGGCAGGGGCATCCCCTTCTTTTTCGAAGGCACTGCCAGCCGGGGGGCACCTCCAGTGGCCCCCTCCCTTTCCCTACTTGGCCTCCCAAAAAGCCGGCCCTTGCGGGGCAGAGAAATGCTGGGCTCTGGCCCTCCTTTGCCTGGCAGTGTCAGGAGCACAGGAGACAGGCTCCAGCTTGGGGGAATTAGCTCAAATGAAAGCGTGCTCGCTTTGCAGGTGAAAGGTAGAAGGATCAATACCCAAGTGCTCCAGCCTGCTCTCTGGTAGTGAGGGATTGGCCCCTTTTTTGCTGAGCTGGCATAAGAGCGCCAGCCCTTTCTCCCTCCCTCCGTGCTCCTCCGCACAAAGCCGACTAGCTAGGAGGGAGTGCCACTCAAGGACAGAATGACTCCAATCCCCGGGATGCACTGAGTGAACGAGCAGACTGGCGGGAGGCGCCCGATGTCGTCAAAGCTGTAGGTCACATAACCCAACCGGCCTCCTGTGCTCAGCCCATGATGAAAGCACACAGAGAGCTTGGCCTGAGCCAAAGCAGGGAAGGGCTGTGTGAGGCCATGTGTCTGTGGGTGTCCCGCCAGGCTGAAGGGAGGGGTGTTTAGCTGTGTGCTGTGCCAGGGAGTCTGTGTAAGCCTGGTTGGGGATCCTGAGCTGGGTCTGCTCCTGTAAATTTGTTGGGTTAGCTAAAAAGTGGTTTTCTCTTAAGTGTGGTGATTGTTCCAGGGGCTAACTCTCATCCCCCTGTCATAAATATAAAGGGAAGGGTAAACACCTTTAAATCCCTCCTGGCCAGAGGAAAAACCCTTTCACCTGTAAAGGGTTAAGAAGCTAAGATAACCTCGCTGGCACCTGACCAAAATGACCAATGAGGAGACAAGATACTTTCAAAGCTGGAGGCGGGTGAGAAACAAAGTGTCTCTCTGTCTGTGTGGTGCTTTTGCCGGGACCAGAGCAGGAATGCAGGTCAGAACTCCTGTAAAGGGCTAATAAGCAATCTAGTTAGATCTGCGTTAAATTCTGTTTTGTTTAAATGGCTGATAAAATAAGTTGTGCTGAATGGAATGGATATTCCTGTTTTTGTGTCTTTTTGTAACTTAAGGTTTTGCCTAGAGGGATTCTCTATGTTTTGAATCTGATTACCCTGTAAGGTATTTACCATCCTGAGTTTACAGAGGTGATTCTTTTACTTTTTCTTTAATTAAAATTCTCTTTTAAGAACCTGATTGTTTTTTCATTGTTCTTAAGATCCAAGGGTTTGGGTCTGTGTTCACCTGTGCAAATTGGTGAGGATTTTTATCAAGCGTTCCCCAGGAAAGGGGGTGTAGGGCTTGGTGGGATATTCTGGGGGGGAGACGTTTCCAAGTGGGCACTTCCCCTGTTTTTGTGGAACACTTTGGTGGTGGCAGCGTTTAACCTAAGCTGGTAAGAATAAGCTTAGGGGGTCTTTCATGCAGGTTCCCACATCTGTACCCTAGAGTTCAGAGTGGGGAAGGAACCTTGACACCCCCCAACACACTTCAGGCAGGGAGCGTTTGTCTTTGTGCCAAGGTGCATGGCTGGGACCTGTAATGACACTACACCCCATATTCTTCACAGTAATGTTGTTATTATTATTATATGATTATGACATAATCATAATGTATTTTATTCAAGATAGGCCATGTGAGTATCATTGGAAAGGTTACGATTTACTGAATATCATTATCCTATTTGTTTGCATGTATCTTTTGGGATCATAAGTTAGGAATATTGACTCTGTATCTGTATTTCCTGTAAAAAGAAAGGGAGGACTTGTGGCACCTTAGAGACTAACCAATTTCTTTGAGCATAAGCTTTCATGAGCTACAGCTCACTTCATCGGATGCATGCAGTGGAAAATACAGTGGGGAGATTTTGTATACACAGAGACCAGGAAACAGTGGGTGTTACCATACACACTGTAACAAGAGTGATCAGGGAAGGTGAGCTATTACCAGCAGGAGAGTGGTGTGTGGGGGGGGACCTTTTGTAGTGATAATCAAGGTGGGCCATTTCCAGCAGTTAACAGGAACATCCGAGGAGCAGGCGGGGGGAGGGGGAGAGGAAATAAACATGGGGAAATAGTTTTACTTTGTGTAATGACTCATCCACTCCCAGTCTCTATTCAAGCCTAAGTTAATTGTATCCAGTTTGCAAATTAATTCCAATTCAGCAGTCTCTCGTTGGAGGCTGTTTTTGAAGTTTTTTTTGTTGAAGAATTAGAACTTTTTTGGCTGACTTAGAACAACGCATCCTCAGCTCTCGTCCCCTAATGCCCCTACTCTACTTGGGCTACATTGATGACATTCAAGTTGCATGGCCCATTAGAGAAACACTTAGCTCACAACGGACTGTGGAAGACACCCATCTACATCTAATGGGCTTTCCTGTAAACGTTCTAACTAAAGTATGGGCATTGGCTTCTGCTACGACTAAGTGAAGCAGGCATGGGCATGTGACTTGCCCATGTGGCTTTACAGGGACATGTGACTAGGTCACCTGGTACTGGACTCCATCTTGGGATAGACTCATAGGACTGGAAGGACGGGACCTCAAGAGGTCTCCTTGTCCACTCTCCTCCACTCATGGCAGGACTAAATATTACCTAGACCATCCCTGACAGGTGTTTATCCAACCTGCTCTTAAAAATCTCCAATGATGATAGATAGGGGGGGATCTGAGTTACGACAGAGAATTCTTTCCTGGGTGTCTGGCTGGTGAATCTTGCCCATACGCTCAAGGTTCAGCTGATTGCCATATTTGGGGTCGGGAAGGAATTTTCCTCCAGGGCAGATTGGAAGAGGCCGTGGAGGTTTTTCGCCTTCCTCTGTAGCATGGGACACGGGTCACTTGCTGGAGGATTCTCTGCTCCTTAAAGTCTTTAAACCACGATTTGAGGACTTCAATAGCTCAGACGTAGGTGAGGGGTTTTTCGCAGGAGTGGGTGGGTGAGATTCTGTGGCCTGCCTTGTGCAGGAGGTGGGACTAGATAATCATAATGGTCCCTTCTGACCTAAATATCTATGAGTCTATGGAGATTCCACAACTCCCTGGGCAATTTATTCCAGTGCTTAACGACCCTGACAGTTAGGAAGTTTTTCCTTATGTCTAACCTAAACCTCCCTTGCAGCAATTTAAGCCCATTGCTTCTTGTCCTATCCTCAGAGGTTAAGAAGAATAACTTCTCTCTCCCTCCTCCTTGTAACAACCTTTTATGTACTAGAAAACTGTTCTCATGTCCCCTCTCAGTTTTCTCTTTTCCAGAGTAAACAAACCCAATTTTTTCCATCTTCCCTCATAGGTCATGTTTTCTAGACCTTTAATCATTTTTGTTGCTCTTCTCTGGACTTTCTCCAGTTTGTCCACATCTTTCCTGAAATGTGGTGCCCAGAACTGGACACAATACTCCAGTTGAGGCCTAATCAGCGCGGAGCAGAGTAGAAGAATTACTTCTCGTGTCTTGGTTACAATACTCCTGCTAATACAGCCCAGAATGATGTTTGCTTTTTTTGCAACAGCGTTACACTGTTGACCCATATTTAGCTTGTGGTACACTATGACCCCCGGATCCCTTTCAGCAGGACTGCTTCCTAGGCAGTCATTTCCCATTTTGTATGTCTGCAACTGATTGTTCCTTCCTAAGTGGAGAACTTTGCATTTGTCCCGATTGAATTTTATCCTATTTACTTCAGACCATTTCTCCAGTTTGTCCAGATCATTTTGAATTTTAATCCTATCCTCCAAAGCACTTGCAACTCCTCCCAGCTTGGTATAGTCTGCAAACTTTATAAGTGTACTCTCTATGCCATTATCTAAATCATTGATGAAGATATTGAACAGAATCAGACCCAGAACTGATCCCTGCAGGACCCACTCATTATGCCCTTACAGAATGACTGTGAACCACTGATAATGACTGTCTGGGAACAGTTTTCCAACCAGTTTTGCACCCACCTTATAGTGGCTCCATCTAGGTTGCATTTCCCTAGTTTGTTTATGAGAAGTTCATGTGGGACAGTATCAAAAGCTTTAGTAAAGTCAAGATATGCCACATCTACTTCCCCCCCATCCACAAGGCTTGTTACCCTGTCAAAGAAAGCTAGCGGGTTGGTTTGACACGATTTGTTCTTGACAAATCTATGCTGACTGTTACTTATCGCCTTATTAAATTCTAGATATTTGCAAATTGATTGCTTAATTGTTTGCTCCCTTATCTTTCCGGGTACAGAAGTTAAGCTGACTGGTCTGTAATTCCCTGGGTTGTCCTTATTTCCCTTTTTATAGATGGGCACTAGATTTGCCCTTTTCCAGTCTTCTCGAATCTCTCCCATCTTCCATGACTTCTCAAAGATAATCGCTAATGGCTCAGATACGTCCTCAGTCAGCTCCTTGAACAGTACATTCTAGGGTGTATTTCATCGGGCCCTGGTGACTTAAACACCTCTAATTTCTCTAAGGCATTTTTAACATGTTCTTTCCCCATTTTAGCCTCTGAGCCTACCTCATTTCCATGGACATTCACTGTGTTAGACGTCCCATCACCACCAACCTTCTTGATGAAAACTGAAACAATGAAGTCATTAAGCACCTCTGCCATTTCCACATTTTCTGTTATTATTCCCCCACCCACCCGCCCGCCCACCAGCCCATTGAGTAATGGGCCTACCCTGTCCTTGGTCTTCCTCTTGCTTCCAATGTATTTGCAGAATGTTTTCTTGTTACCCTTCATGTCTCTAGCTAGTTTGATCTCATTTTGTGCATTGGCCTTTCTAATTTTGCCCCTACATACTTGTATTATTTGTTATATTCATCCTTTAAAATTTGACCAAGTTTTCTCTTTTTATAGGACTCTTTTTTGATTTTTAGATCATTGAAGATCACCTGTTTAAGCCAGAAGAAAGAACGAGGAGTACTTGTGCACCTTAGAGACTAACAAATTTATTTGAGCATAAGCTTTCATGGGCTAAAACCCACTTCATCGGATGCATGCAGTGGAAAATACAGTAGGAAGATATATACACAGAGAACATGAAAAAAAATGAGTGTTGCCATACCAACTCTAACAAGACTAATCAATTAAGGTGGGCTATTATCAGCAGGAGAAAAAAGCTTTTGTTGTGATAATCAGGATGGCCCATTTCAAACAGTTGACAAGAAGGTGTGAGTAAGAGTAGGGGGAAAATTAGCATGGGGAAATAGTTTTTAGTTTGTGAAATGACCCATCCACTCCCAGTCTTTATTCAAGCCTAATATCATGGTGTCCAGTTCGCAAATTAATTCCAGTTCTGCAGTTTCTCGTTGGAGTCTGTTTTTGAAGTTTTTTTGTTGAAGAATTGCCACTTCTAGGTCTGTAATCGAGTGACCATAGAGATTGAAGTGTTCTCCAGCTGATTTTTGAATGTTATAATTCTTGACGTCTGATTTGTGTCCATTTATTCTTTTGCGTAGAGACTGTCCAGTTTGGCCAATGTACATGGCAGAGGGGCATTGCTGGCACATGATGGCATATATCACATTGGTAGATGTGCAGGTGAACGAGCCTCTGATAGTGTGGCTGATGTGATTACATCCTATGATGGTGTCCCTTGACTAGATATGTGGACAGAGTTGGCAACGGGCTTTGTGGCAAGGATAGGTTCCTGGGTTCGTGTTTTTGTTGTGTGGTGTGTGGTTGCTGGTCAGTATTTGCTTCAGGTTGCGGGGCTGTCTGTAGGCAAGGACTGGCCTGTCTCCCAAGATCTGTGAGAGTGATGGATCGTCCTTCAGGATAGGTTGTAGATCCTTGATGATGCGTTGGAGAGGTTTTAGTTGGGGGCTGGAGGTAACGGCTAGTGGCGTTCTGTTACTTTCTTTGTTAGGCCTGTCCTGTAGCAGGTGACTTCTGGGTACTCTTCTGGCTCGGTCAGTCTGTTTCTTCACTTCAGCAGGTGGGTATTGTAGTTGTAAGAACACTTGATAGAGATCTTGTAGGTGTTTGTCTCTGTCTGAGGGGTTGGAGCAAATGCGGTTGTACCGTAGAGCTTGGCTGTAGACAATGGATCGTGTGGTGTGGTCTGGATGAAAGCTGGAGGCATGTAGGTAGGAATAGCGGTCAGTAGGTTTCCAGTATAGGGTGGTGTTTATGTGACCATCGCTTATTAGCACCATAGTGTCCCGGAAGTGGATCTCTTGTGTGGACTGGTCCAGGCTGAGGTTGATGGTGGGATGGAAATTGTTGAAATCTTGGTGGAATTCCTCAAGGGCTTCTTTTCCATGGGTCCAGATGATGAAAATGTCATCAATGTAGTGCAAGTAGAGTAGGGGCATTAGGGGACGAGAGCTGAGGAAGCATTGTTCTAAATCAGCCATAAAAATGTTGGCATACTGTGGGGCCATGCGGGTACCCATAGCAGTGCCGCTGATTTGAAGGTATACATTGTCCCCAAATGTGAAATAGTTATGGGTGAGGACAAAGTCACAAAGTTCAGCCACCAGGTTTGCCGTGACATTATCGGGGATACTGTTCCTGACGGCTTGTAGTCCATCTGTGTGTGGAATGTTGGTGTAGAGGGCTTCTACATCCATAGTGGCCAGGATGGTGTTTTCAGGAAGATCACCGATGGATTGTAGTTTCCTCAGGAAGTCAGTGGTGTCTCGAAGATAGCTGGGAGTGCTGGTAGTGTAAGGCCTGATGAGGGAGTTTACATTGCCAGACAATCTTGCTGTCAGGGTGCCAATGCCTGAGATGATGGGGCATCCAGGATTTCCAGGTTTATAGCTCTTGGGTAGCAGATAGAATACCCCTGGTCGGGGTTCCAGGGGTGTGTCTGTGCGGATTTGTTCTTTTCAGGGAGTTTCTTGAGCAAATGCTGTAGTTTCTTTTGGTAACCCTGTGATGAAGTGGGACTGTTCTTAATGGTTCCTCTGAATAGTGTGGGGGTGCCTCAGTTTCCCCTACGCAGTTCTTAAGTATCTAGGTGGTGGGGTAGGGTGTATGATTGTTGCAGAGCCCTAGAGGGCAGGTGTGTGCAGGAGTCTGGACACAGAGAATGGCCAACACCCTGTTTCCTGACAACTGATGGCCTGGGCCCTTCCCCCCTGCAAGGTGAGAGCTAAAGGGTTGGAGAACAAAGGAATCAGGTGACCTTCTGGCCCGGGAAAGGGGAAAGCCCAGAGGAGGAGGGGCTGGAGGGAGTTTCAGTTTGGGGCTGGCTGGAGACATGGAGTGAAGTGCAGACATGGTTGTCTGGCTCACTGCCCCCCAAAATGGACCTGGCTGAGGGGTCCTGTTCTCTGCACCTACAAACTCTGTGTTAGACCATGTTCCTATCGTCTGATAAACCTCTGTTTTACCGGCTGGCTGAGAGTCACGTCTGACTGTGAAGTTGGGGGGCAGGACCCTCTGGCTTCCCCAGGATCCCGCCTGGGCGGACTCGCTGTGGGAAGCGCACGGAGGGGCAGAGGACGCTGAAGGCTCCGAGGTCAGACCCAGGAAGGTGGAAGCTGGGTGAGCTGTGTGTCCTGAAGACAGGCTGCTCACAGAGAGGAGACTGCCCCAGAGTCCTGCCTGGCTTCATGGGGAGCAGTTCCAGAGCATCGCCCAGGGACTCCGTGACAAACCCTCCGTGGGATCAGAGGGTAATGGCTTGTAGAAAGTGGTATTGGAGAGCTGCCTAGCAGCCTCTCATTCATATTCCGACCTATTCATGATGACGACAGCACCTCCTTTGTCAGCCTTTTTGATTATGATGTGAGAGCTGTTTCTGAGGCTGTGGATGGCATTGTGTTCTGCACGGCTGAGGTTATGGGGCAAGTGATGCTGCTTTTCCACAATTTCAGCCTGTGCACGTCGGCGGAAGCACTCTATGTAGAAGTCCAGTCTGTTGTTTCGACCTTCAGGAAGAGTCCACCTAGAATTCTTCTTTTTGTAGTGTTGGTAGGAAGGTCTCTGTGGGTTAGTACATTGTTCAGAGGTGTGTTGGAAATATTCCTTGAGTCGGAGACGTCGAAAATAGGATTCTAGGTCACCACAGAACTGTATCATGTTCATGGGGGTGGAGGGGCAGAAGGAGAGGCCCCAAGATAGGACAGATTCTTCTGCTGGGCTAAGAGTACAGCTGGATAGATTAACAATATTGTTGGGTGGGTTAAGGGAACCACTGTTGTGGCCCCTTGTGGCATGTAGGAGTTTAGATAGTGCAGTGTCCTTTTTCCTGTGTAGAGAAGCAAAGTGTGTGTTGTAAATGGCTTGTCTAGTTTTTGTAAAGTCCAGCCACGAGGAAGTTTTTGTGGAAGGTTGGTTTTTTCATGAGAGTATCCAGTTTGAGAGCTCATTCTTAATCTTTCCCTGTTTGCTGTATACATTACACAAAATAAAACTATTTCCCCATGCTTATTTCCCCTCCCCCTTCACTGTTACTCACACCTTCTTGTCAACTGTTGGAAATGGGCCATCCCAATTATCACGACAAAAGTTTTTCTTCTCCTGCTGAGAATAGCTCACCTTAACTGATCACTCTCGTTATAGTGGGTATGGCAACACCCATTGTTTCATGTTCTCTGTGTTTATATCTTCCTACTGTATTTTCCACTGCATGCATCCGATGAAGTGGGTTTTAGCCCACGAAAGCTTATGCTCAAATAAATTTGTTAGTCTCTAGGGTGCCTCAAGTACTCCTCGTTCTTTTTGCTGATACAGACTAACACAGCTACTCCTCTGAAACCTTTTTAAGCCATATTAGTCTCTTGCCATACTTTCTATCTTTTCTAGTTTGCACTTGTGCCCTTAATAATATCTCTTTGAAAAACTGCCAACTGTCTTCAGTTGTTTTTCCCCTTAGACTTGCTTCCCATGGGATCTTACATACCAACTCCCTGAGTTTGCTAAAGTCTGCCTTCTTGAAATCCAGTGTCTTTATTTTGTTCTTCTCCCTCCTACCATCCCTTAGAATCGTGAACTCTGTCATTTCATGATCACTTTCACCCAATCTGGCTTCCACTTTCAAATTCTCAACCAGTTCCTCCCTATTTGTCACAATCAAATCTAGAACAGCCTCTCCCCTAGTAGCTTTATCCACCTTCTGAAATAAAACATTGTCTCCAATACATGACCCACAAACAAGATCCATGTTCATTTCAGGCTCCATTCAGTTCATGGGGCGATGAAAAAGTGTTTCCAAATGCAAGGGAACAAACTAAATGGTGGGGGAAAAGTAGGCAGGTTAGTCCTTTCATCATCATATTATCAATGACGATGTAGAACATAAAAGGGAACAACCAAAAACTGCATATTCACTATGCAGAGAAATATGAAGGTTTCTACCTGGATGCAGTACAATCTAGTTTCTAGCACAGAAAGTCACTCAAAATACAACCCATTTGCAATTTAATTCCTGGCCCTTTTTGGAAACTAGCCCCTCCCATGTCCTGAAGAAAAGCTGCAGCTCTGAGCACATCCTCAAGAAACATTCCAAGGCACGCAGGAGACTCCCTCTGCTGTCAAGACACAGTCATAACAGCTTTGGAACTGGGACAGTTCTTTACCTGAGACGCAAATCCGAGCCTAAAAGAGTATAAACCCAGTTTAGATCTCCCCCATCTAACTACCGCCTGCAGTTAGGGTTGCAACCTCTAGAAGTGTGTCATGATATTGCAACATCAAAGAACTATGGGGTTGCTTTTAATGGCCTTCGGTCTATTCACCTAGTTTATGGGCAGTGTTAGAGGGCTTTCCCTCCACCCTCCCACTTCCCTGGTTCTTGTCACACAAGCAGCAAAAGACCAGAAGTCCGAAGGGCAGACAATGTGATGTTTATTGGGGTTAATTTCCAGCAAGCATGATTCCAATTTCCTGTTTGACCCCAGTTTATATAGTAATATTCCCAGCTATACCATAACCAGTCATTTTACTGAAATCTATCTAACCAATCCTAACATATTGTAATGTAATTCTCTAACCAATTATATCGCACTACCCTAATTAACTTACACCTAGCAAAATTAATTATACAGTAGACAGAAACAATTAGACAACCAGACAGATTAACAATAGAAAAGTGGGGGCCATAAAGATAAAACATACAGAAATGAGGTTTCACAACCACAACCATTGAGAAGGGATTTCTCACCAGACAGGATGCTATCAAACTAAGTTTTCTTTAACCATCTTTATCTGGTGGTGATGGGCACTATCAGGATAGGATTGTATTCCTAAGAGCCCAGTACCACCTTGTTTCAATGTGACTAGTTTGGAATGTGAGGATGTGACCGTTCCCTTCCCAGCTTATGGCTGCCCCTGCTGCTTAGCCAGAGATCTTAGCCTAAGAATAAGGCCTCAGACTATCCGAGGGAGAGAAGGCCCATACATGGGCAGACTGTGATTTTGATTATTTGTTTTAGACCTCTATAACTAGCTAAGTGATAAAAATACACCTAAGTTCTTAAAGCAGAGGTGGGCAAACTACAGCCCATGAGCTGTTTTCAGACAGCCCGTGAGCTCCTGCTGGGGAGCAAGATTTGGGGCTTGCCACACTCCCGAGCTACATCTGTGGCACTGGGTCAGGGGCGCACCGCGTGGCTCCCAGAAGTCATGGCATGGCCCAGCTCCGGCTCCTATGTGCTCCAATGGCCCCCTCCTGTGCTCCAATGGGAGCTGCAGGGGCGGTGCCTGCGGATGGGGCAGCGTGCAGAGCCGCCTGGCCACACCTCCGCATATGAGCTGGAGAAGAGACATGCCACTGCTTCCGGGAGCCCCTTGAGGTAAGCGCCTCTCGAAGCCTGCACACCTGAGCCTCTCCCCACGCCCCAGCCCCCTGCCTCAGCCTTGATCCCCCTCCCGCTCTCCAAACCCCTCAATCCCAACTAGGAGCACCCTCCTGCACCCCAAACCTCTCATCCCCGGAACCTGAACCCCTTCTCACACCCCTACCCCAGCCCTGATCCCCCTCCCACCCTCCAAACCCCTTGGTCCCAGCCCAGAGCACCCTCCAAACCCCAAACCTCCAAACTCCTCATCCCAAGCCCTACCCCAGAGCCCACACCCCCAACCAGAGCCCTTACCCCCTCGCACACCCCAACCCCAATTTTGCGAGCATTCATGGCCCACCACACAATTTCTATTCCCAGATGTGGCCCTCAGGCCAAAAAGTTTGCCCAACCCTGTCTTAAAGTATAGGCCTTTACAGGCAGGCCTGCATATCTATATTCTAGCAGGCAGACTCTGTATATCTGGTATGGGGGTCAACCCAGTTTAGAATTAGTTTTTTTCCTTTCAAAGGTGTCTGAAATGGGCAATTCTTCATTTCTTTATTGGGCAGTTTTTGGTACCTGTGCTGTCTACATCACTTGCTGTTCTGTTTTCCTTTCATATGGGCACACTAGCAAAAATATGTGAGTACTTTAAAGAGCTCTGACTCCGAGTCTGTCATCTCAGAGCTTAGTTAATGCTTAATATTGAGAAGCAATTAACCATTGGGACAACTTACTGAGGCATGTGGTGGATTCTCCATCTCTTGATGTCTTTAAATCAAGATTGGATGGCTTTTTAGAATTCATGCTGTAGCTCAGCCACAAGCTATGGGCTCGATGCATGGGTACCTGGGTGACCGTCTCTGGCCGGGGTTATACAAGAGGACAGACTAGATGATCACAATGGTCCCTTCTAGCCTTGGGATCTACGTAAAACACATTACCAATAGCAGGGCGACTAACCCAGGGCCAGGCTGCTTTGAGCAAGTGGTAACTGACTCGAGCATTTCACATCTAGGTCAACAATTTAAATCCACTCCAGCGGGTAGTGGCTGAAGGTTGTTGCCAGCTGGTTGCTGTTCATCATCTTCTGTGGAAATAATTTTGTGGTCCCGGTAGAGAGGTGCCCCCAAACCAGCACCATTATTGGTAGCTTGTTTGTTAAGAACTGAGTGGGTCTCAGAGGTGGAGCTACCCCATCTCCGGTGAGGAGCTACCCCATCTCGTGTTGGTAGAGGTCCATCAGCAGAGCTACTTGCTGTAGAGATCAATCCTAAGAGCTGTCATCTTTCTCCCAGTATTAAATGCCCTTGGAAATAAATATTACACGTCTTTGAAGGAAGAGCAGCCTAAGATGCAGAAAAACAACCTATTGGGTCCTTCCAAGGAAGTGACAGGTTTGGGAGGGACTGCTCCTGTTGGGTTGGAATGGACAGACACATTTTGATCTAGGGGTAGGATTTTATATTTGTATTAAAGGCCACAGTGTATCCTGCCAGGCACCCTTTTTGAATAGCAGAAAGGAAGGACCCTCTGGGGCATTGGTAGAAACGCATCTGACAGACTGCCAGCGTCTGTACTGATGTTAAGGCAGGGACAGACCAGAACAGTCCTTATGACTGATTATGGTCACCCTTTGTTTTAGGATAAGTTGTATTATAAAAGATGGGGTCTTGCTTCCTATATGCATTATAAACGTCGCTCTAGTCATTTCTTTGTTTTAAGATTTAGTGAGTAAAAGACAGGGTCATGTATTGTGACTGTGTTAATTAGAGTAGAGGAACGCCGAAGGCCCGAGCCACAGTGTGAACTGTTTTGATTACAAGATTCAGTGAGGTTTAATTTCTAATTCCTTTCTTGCTAAATATAAACTACTGCTGTTTGTAAACCTTTGAAGGTCTCTGTAAAAGACTGTTCGTGTGAATGAGGAGTGCATGCATCAGGAAAAGATAAGGTCTGAAGGCCATTATCAAGCCAGATGGTCAAGGCAGGAGGAGTGAAGAAATTTAACAGAGAACCATCAATGCCCATCCATGACTGAGGGAAGGCAGATTAACAACCCTGAAGTGGAGGCTGGCACCCCCAAAGACAAGACAATTGATTAAATCAAAAGGACAGGATGGCCCTCTGTCATAAAAATAAAAATAAACCCCTTTAAAATCCCTCCTGGCCAGAGGAAATCTCCTCTCACCTGTAAAGGGTTAAGAAGCTAAAGGTAACCTCGCTGGCACCTGACCAAAATGACCAATGAGGAGACAAGATACTTTCAAAAGCTGGGAGGAGGGAGAGAAACAAAGGGTCTGTGTGTCTGTCTATATTCTGTCTTTGCTGGGGATAGACCAGGAATGAAGCCTTAGAACTTTTAGTAAGTAATCTAGCTAGGTACGTGTTAGATTATGATTTCTTTAAATGGCTGATCAAAGAACTGTGCTGAATAGAATAACTATTTCTGTCTGTGTATCTTTTTTGTAACTTAAGGTTTTGCCTAGAGGGGTTCTCTATGTTTTGAATCTAATCACCCTGTAAGGTATCTACCATCCTGATTTTACAGGGGGGATTTCTTATTTCTAATTACTTCTATTTTTATTAAAAGTCTTCTTGTAAGAAAACTGAATGCTTTTTCATTGTTCTCAGATCCAGGGGTTTGGGTCTGTGGTCACCTATGCAAATTGGTGAGGCTTTTTATCCAACATTTCCCAGGAAAGGGGGGGTGCAAGTGTTGGGAGGATTGTTCATTGTTCTTAGGATCCAAGGGTCTGGGTCTGTAGTCACCTAGGCAAATTGGTGAGGCTTTTTACCAAACCTTGTCCAGAAAGTGGGATGTGTGGTGAAGGCTGACCTTTCCTTGGCAGATTCATCTAGTGGTACCTGCCAGTACCCCTTGGTTAAGTCCAAGGTAGAGATGAACTGGGCCCGTCCCAGTTTCTCTAATAGTTCATCTGTGCGTGGCATTGGATAGTTGTCTGGGCGAGTTACAGCATTTAGCTTACGGTAGTCCACGCAAAAACGTATTTCCCCATCTGGTTTGGGAACTAGAACCACTGGAGATGCCCATGCACTTTCAGAGGGGCGGATTACACCCATCTGTAACATATCCTGGATCTCCCGTTCTATAGCAGTTTTAGCTTGAGGAGACACTCGGTAAGGTTGGACCCTAATTGGGTGAGCATTCCCTGTGTCAATGGAGTGGTATGCCCGTTCAGTCAGTCCTGGGGTGGCTGAGAACGTTGGCGCGTAGCTAGTGCACAGCTCCTGGATCTGCTGTCGCTGCATACGCCCAAGGGTCATGGAGAGGTTCACCTCTTCCACACCACCAGCACATTTCCCTTCGTAGTAGACACCTTCAGGCCACTCAGCGTCATCTCCTCCCTGGGCTGTAAACTGACAAACCTTTAATTCTCTGGAATAAAAGGGCTTTAGAGAATTAATATGGTACACCTTAGGCTTTCGGTTGGAGGTGGGGAATGCTATGAGATAATTAACAGCTCCCAGGCGCTCCTGGACTGTGAATGGCCCTTCCCACGATGCTTCCATTTTATGGGCCTGGAGCGCCCTTAAGACCATGACCTGGTCCCCTACTTTGAAGGAACGCTCTCTGGCATGTTTATCATACCAGGCTTTTTGCTCTTTTTGAGTATCCTGTAAGTTTTCTTTAGCAAGGGCTAAAGAGGTTCGGAGAGTGTTTTGTAGGTTGGTTACAAAGTCCAGAATGTTAGTTCCTGGAGAAGGTGTAAATCCCTCCCATTGCTGCTTCACCAACTGCAATGGCCCCTTAACCTCATGGCCATATACAAGTTCAAATGGGGAAAACCCTAAACTGGGGTGTGGTACAGCTCTGTAGGCAAAGAGCAACTGCTGCAACACTAGGTCCCAATCATTGGAGTGCTCATTTACGAATTTACGTATCATGGCCCCCAAAGTTCCATTAAACTTCTCCACCATGCCATTTGTTTGATGGTGGTAAGGAGTGGCAACCAAGTGATTTACCCCATGAGCTTCCCAAAGGTTTTTCATAGTTCCTACCAGGAAATTAGTCCCTGCATCTGTGAGGATGTCGGAGGGCCAACCTACCCTGGCAAAAATGTCTGCTAGTGTCTGGCACACACTTTTAGCCCTGGTGTTGCTTAGAGCTACTGCTTCCGGCCATCGGGTGGCAAAATCCATGAAAGTCAGTATGTACTGCTTTCCTCTGGGTGTCTTTTTCAGAAAAGGACCCAGAATATCCACAGCTACTCGCTGAAATGGAACTTCAATGATGGGGAGTGGCTGGAGAGGGGCTTTGACCTGGTCTTGGGGTTTTCCCACTCTTTGGCACACCTCACAAGACTGGACATAGGTAGAAACATCCTTGCCCATTCCCTCCCAGTGGAATGACCCCCCCAAACGGTCTTTGGTCCTGTTCACCCCAGCATGGCCACTAGGGTGATCATGGGCTAAGCTCAAGAGCTTGGCCCGGTATTTAGTTGGAACTACCAACTGTCTCTGAGGATGCCAGTCTTCCTGGTGTCCACCAGAAAGAGTCTCCTTGCATAAAAGTCCTCTTTCTACAACAAACCTGGATCGATTAGAAGAGCTGAGAGGCGGTGGGTTGCTCCGTGCCACCGTCCAAGCTCTCTGGAGGCTTTCATCTGCTTCCTGTTCGGTCTGGAACTGTTCCCTTGATGCTGGAGACATCAGTTCCTCATTGGATTGTGGACCTAGGCTTGGTCCCTCTGGAAGCGATATAGGGGATGGAGCTGTTTCTGTTGATTGTGAACCGCTCTCCGCTGGTGCACTATGTTGGGATTCAGGCTCCGGCTGAGCCTCTTGTGTCGGGTTATCGGCTGCTGCCAGTTCAGGGTCGGTGGGGCCCTCTGGTGTTGAGGTTGCAAGTACTGGATTCAGTGCTGGCAATGGATCTGGTGTTGGTTGTTCAGCTGGTTCCGGTTCTGGGACTGGTTCCGTCTGGGTCTCTGGGACTGGATCCACTACTGCTGTTGCAGGCATTGGTCTGGGGTCTGGGTCCATCACCTCTGACCGGGTCCTGATAGAAGTTTCCGGAACAGAGCTAGGCCTCATGGCTTGTTTAGCCTGGCTGCGGGTGACCGTTCCCACCCTCTTGGCCTGCTTCACATGATTGGCCAAGTCTTCCCCCAACAGCATGGGGATGGGATAATTATCATAGACTGCAAAAGTCCACGTTCCTGACCAGCCCTTGTACTGGACAGGCAACCTGGCTGTAGGCAAATCGAAAGAGTTGGACTTGAAGGGTTGAATCGTCACTTGGATCTCTGGGTTGATTAACTTGGGGTCCACTAAGGAAGCATGGATAGCTGACACTTGTGCTCCGGTGTCCCTCCACGCGGTGACCTTCTTCCCGCCCACACTCACAGTTTCCCTCCGCTCCAAGGGTATCTGGGAGGTATCTGGGCTTGTGGACCTCTGATGTGATTCCGGTGCAATGAACTGTAATCTGTTGGGGTTCTTGGGGCAGTTGGCCTTTACATGCCCCAGCTCGTTACATTTAAAACATCGTCCAGCTGACGGGTCACTGGGGCGAGGAGGGTTGCTGGAGAACGGGGTGGTGGGACGATAAGGGGTCTGGAGGGTTCTTTGGGAGGTAGGTGGGGCTTTGGGCGGCCCCTGGTAATAGGGTGGGGTCTGGGGTTGTCCCTTCTGGTCTCCGCTCCAACTGCGACCAGTTTTCTTCTTCTCTGCCACCTCCACCCATCTGGCTCCAATCTCTCCTGCCTCGATTACAGTTTTGGGCTTCCCATCTAGGATGTATCTTTCTATTCCTTCAGGAACACCCTCTAAGAAATTGTTCCATTTGCATTAGGAAGGGCACATCTACTGGAGATTCAACACTTGCTCCGGATATCCAGGCATCCCAATGTTTCACAATGTGGTAGGCATGTCGGGTAAATGACACGTCTGGTTTCCACCTTAGGGCTCTGAACCTCCGACGAGACTGCTCGGGTGTTATCCCCATTCTGACTCTCGCCTTGGATTTAAACAGTTCATACTTGTTCATGTGTTCTCTAGGCATTTCAGCCGCCACCTCAGCTAAGGGTCCACTGAGCTGTGGCCTCAGCTCTACCATGTATTGGTCGGTAGAGATGCTGTACCCAAGGCAGGCCCTTTCGAAGTTTTCTAAGAAGGCCTCAGTTTCATCACCTGCCTTGTAGGTGGGGAACTTTCTGGGATGGGAAGTGGTACCTGGAGAAGGATTGCTAGGGTTTGTTGGTATATTCTGCTGAGCCTTTATCTTCTCCACCTCCTCCACATGCTTCCTCTCTTTTTCCTTCTCCTCCTCCACATGCTTCCTTGCCTCCATTTCCCTCTTGTGGGCAGCCTCCTGTACCTCCTTCTCCAGCCGCATGAGTTCTATCTGTCTTTCATGTTCCCTTTGTTTTTCCTCAGCCTGAAATTTGGCTAATTCCAGCTGTAGTCGAGCCGCGGATTTTGTCATTCTAACCTCTCTGTTTTTAACTAACTTTACACCCGAGGTTTAGAAATAAACAAAACTTGGCTGTAAAATTTTGCTGTGCTGGAATAGAATACCTATTCTCTGATAGTGATTGTCAGCCTACAGAAAAAGACAATTCCCTTGTCTCTGCTCTGGGCCCAAATCAAAGCAAAAAACCTCCAACTACGTGGAAACCTGCTTACCCAGCCCAAAGAAAAAGCAAATGGGTAGAACACACTCCCCCTATTTACTTTTAGGAAAAAAAAAACTCTGGGTTGGAAGACTATGAATTTCCCTGCAGGAGTTAAGTACCCTGCCTCCAGGCAAAGAAAACCTGCAATTCACAAAGATAATCCCCTTTTGTCTCTGCTTGGCCACAAAGCAGAGAAAAAACAAGCTGCTTTCAGTTCCAGCTGCTTTTTGGACTTCCTTTCCAAAGGAAAAAAAAATTTCCTTTTTAAAATCTGTATTTCTAGTTCAAAAAATCTCAACTGGATCTCAAAATGATTTCAGGTTAATCCCACCACTATGCCACCATGTCAAGGTTCCTCCCCCACTCTGAACTCTAGGGTACAGATGTGGGGACCTGCATGAAAAACCTCCTAAGCTTATCTTTACCAGCTTAGGTCAAAACTTCCCCAAGGTACAAAATATTCCACCCTTTGTCCTTGGATTGGCCGCTACCACCACCAAACAAATACTGGTTACTGGGGAAGAGCTGTTTGGACACATCTTTCCCCCAAAAATACTTCCCAAAACCTTGCACCCCACTTTCTGGACAAGGTTTGGTAAAAAGCCTCACCAATTTGCCTAGGTGACTACAGACCCAGACCCTTGGATCCTAAGAACAATGAACAATCCTCCCAACACTTGCACCCCCCCTTTCCTGGGAAATGTTGGATAAAAAGCCTCACCAATTTGCATAGGTGACCACAGACCCAAACCCCTGGATCTGAGAACAATGAAAAAGCATTCAGTTTTCTTACAAGAAGACTTTTAATAAAAATAGAAGTAATTAGAAATAAGAAATCCCCCCTGTAAAATCAGGATGGTAGATACCTTACAGGGTGATTAGATTCAAAACATAGAGAACCCCTCTAGGCAAAACCTTAAGTTACAAAAAAGATACACAGACAGAAATAGTTATTCTATTCAGCACAATTCTTTGATCAGCCATTTAAAGAAATCATAATCTAACACATACCTAGCTAGATTACTTACTAAAAGTTCTAAGGCTTCATTCCTGGTCTATCCCCAGCAAAGACAGAATATAGACAGACACACAGACCCTTTGTTTCTCTCCCTCCTCCCAGCTTTTGAAAGTATCTTGTCTCCTCATTGGTCATTTTGGTCAGGTGCCAGCGAGGTTACCTTTAGCTTCTTAACCCTTTACAGGTGAGAGGAGATTTCCTCTGGCCAGGAGGGATTTTAAAGGGGTTTACCCTTCCCTTTATATTTATGACACCCTCTCAGAGGTGCTTTGGAATGTTAACATCAGAAGGTAACACTAATTAAGGAGTAACCGGTTACAAACCGACACAGCAAAATCCATAGACTTCAACAGAGAAAAAAGACTATAAGAACAGGGTGCTTTACCAGGGGACTTTGGGTTCATCTTGCCACAACTCCAGGAGCATCGGATCGCAACCGACAGAGCCCAGATTCCCTCTGCGACCAATCTGGCTGGCCAGAAGATTGATCCAGACTCTGGACTGGTAACTATAAACATCAACTGGCAGCATTGTGTGCATGGTGTGTGTGTGTGTGTGTGTGTGTGTGTGTGTGAGAGAGAGACTGAAAAGCATATGCTAACTGCTGTATTCTCAATAAATGCAGCATGCTGCCTTCTGCCCTATAAAAGATCTCCTGTGCTTTTTTAAGCATAACATTTTTGGTGGAGAATGTGGGCAGTTAAGTGCCAATAGAAACCCCTTATGTTCTTTTAGTGAATTTGACTAAATTGCTCATAGTCAAATGACTTAAATCAGATTGTCTCTTTGCCTGGCTTATTTACAGATATTCCTTTGGAAGGGTGCCATTTTTCCTTCAGAATGGGTGCAAAGAAACCAAGAATTCATGGCACAGCAGCGCAGGGATTGGAGAATTCGAACAGCTGTTGAAACCAATCTCCCAGTTGAGCATGAATTTATCTCCTCGGTGGCCCAAACATGTTTGGTGACATACTTTCCTTACCATATACAATTGGGCATTTTAAATGTGTATATAGATGGTTCTGACATCATCATGACATCTGATCAAAAGGTGCAAAAATTAGAAATTCAAGTCAAGCAAATAATTATTTATTGGCTGATTATGAAACAATAATTCTATGATCCAAGGACTTTATTTTGTGACAGACCTGGAAACATACAAATTACAGAGCCATGCACACTGAGCGGCATAAGGGCAGCTGTCTCTGCTACAGCAGAAACATCACACCAAGACAAAGCGTCCCTGCAATGCACATGCCAAGCGGCCCCCGCCTGTGCACAGGGCTCCTCATCGGCAGGTGGCTGGAAAACATGCTCCATAGCTTGGAAGTTAAGGCACTTTCTGAGGTGCTGGGACCTGCATGTCACAGCCCAGCCTGTCCATGGGCCTGCTTACAAATCCACCTAGAAGGCAGAGTGCAGTTGGCATCATTCCACCTTGGGCGGATCTCCACACAGTCTTCTCTGCCTCCTGTCCCCTGATGCCAGTTGTCTGGCTGATTCTCCTCCCAGAACCTACAGATCAGAGTGTCAGTGGAGAACCACAGCCAATTCCTGAGCTCAGTTCTGCTCTGTGGACTGTGTTGTTGGCAGGGGACCACGACACCCAGAAATGACGCGGTGACGCGATCCACCCCCCGGCCACCCCTCAGAGTTCTCCACAGCACTCGTGGCCATGGTAACGAAGGGATTCTGAGGACAAGGGGTAGCAACTGCCCTGCGCCTGGTGGGCCAGCAAAGAGCCAAAGTCAGTCTGTGGCTCCAAATGCTGAGCAGCAGCAGCTCAGATCTCAGTGCCCAGAACCAAAGCACGTGGCCCAGCACGTCCCAGGAACACCCCGAGGTGGGAACGCAGGAACGGAGAGAGAGGGCAGCAGGGGTCATTCATTAACTTCTCCATGGCCCTGGTTATGGGACGCGTCCACAGCCCACTGAGGTCACTGCACCGACTGCAGCTGGCTCCGGCCAGGCCCCCGGGCCCTACAGCCTCCCCTTCCCCAGCCGGAGAGAGGGGAGAGCGCAGAGCAAACCCAAGGAGAGCGCTGAACCCTGCCTCTCACGCCAGACTGACCTGGCTGTACTGAGTTGACTTGGGGCCAGATCCTCAGCTGGTGTAAATGGATGTGGTTCATTCAAGTCAATGCCGAGTTACCCCAGGTGAGGCTCTGGCCCTTGGTCTCAGTGGGCACTGAACACACACTCCGTGTTTAGGCTCCTGCTCTAAGCAAAGGGGCTTTAGTAGAAATTCCTGAGAGGATTAATTGCTGTTGGGTGGCAGCGCCCGGGGGCCTCCCTCAGGATTGGGCCCACTGTGCCAGGTGCTGCATAGACACAAGGGGCCGTACAGACGCTGCCTGAAAGAGCTGGTGACCAAACGTGTAATAAATAATCACGTATCTCCAGCTTTACTCACCCCCTGCTTGCGTCTGCTCTGAATTCTGTGCCATTCACCCAGCGCCAGCTGCCTTCTGTCCCCCGGTCAGTGAGTCCAATCCAGTGACTTTGTCCCTTAATCTCGCTGGAGAGAAACTCCTGCACGACACAGTTTGCAGCGTGTCCAGGTCACTCAAGAGAGGCTGCAGGATGCAGCCACAGCTGCCTGGGCTGAGCAGATTTTGGGCGAGAGGAAAGGGCGTCCAGTGGTGTGAACAGGGCACTGGGCAGCGGGAGACATGGTGTCCAGCCCCAAACGCTGACAGTGACTAGCTGGGAGACCCCGAGGGAGTCCTGGAGCAGCTCTGTGTCTGTGTCTGCATCTGTACCCGAATGGGGCTAACAACAGCGACCTGTCTCAGCACGCTCCCCACCACGGCCACCTCAGAGCTGGGTGCGGCAGTTACTGACAGGCACCTCAGAGTCCACATCGGCCCCCTGCCCTTGGAGGCGGCAAAGCTAGGAGCAGAGAACTGGGTGCAAAGTCTGGCCCTGCAGGAGGGTGGGATTTTCTTCCTCAGAAAGTGCCCCAGAGGCCTGGGGTGAGGTCTACCATGGGCACGTGGGGAGAGAGGATAGAGGTGCATGGCCCCTTGCTCACAAGCCTTCCAGATACAGGCTTCTAGATTGTCCAGCAGGAGCTCAGGACTGGGAGGAGGGATCAAAGCGGGTCCTCACTGGGAAAGGTCAGTGGGTTTTCAGGAAATGCTACATTGGAAGTAGGGAAAATCAGAAATGAGCCTGACCCCAAATCCCCCTCCCCTGGTGTCACGGAGTGTGGGGGAGTCCAGGCCCTGCACCCCTCTTCCTGGGATTCACTGAGACTCTCAGCCAGCCAGTAAAACAGAAGGTTTATTGGACAACAGGAACACAGTCCAAAACAGAGCTTGTGGGTACACCCAGGACCCCTCAGTGAAGTCCTTCTGGGGGAGCAGGGAGCTTAGACCCCAGCCCTGGGGTTCCCTGTGTTCCTCCACCCAGCCCCAAACTGAAACTAAACCCACCGAGCAGGTTCCCTGCTGCAGCCTCCATCCACATTCCTGGGCAGAGGTGTTACCTCCCCCTCCCCCTCCTGGCTCAGGTGACAGGCTCTCAGGTCTCCCGTCCCCAGGGCACATTCCCAGGTCAACACTCCCCCCTCCCTGCTGCGTCACATCGTCACACCTGGTACCCCAGACTCTGATCCTGGCACTGTTCCTCTGCCCCATCTCTGCTTTTAAACTGATGGGTGAATCCCCTGAGTCAGGTTCCAAGGCTTGGCATCCTCTCCGATGGTTTGCAAACTCAGCTGCCACCTTCCACCTTCTTCTGCTATGAAACAAGGCACTGACCCATTATCCAAGCCCCTAGGAGGTTCCCTCACTCACCTGTTCCACCTGGGAGGAGACAGAGGTCAGGTGCGAGTCCTGAGACACACAGAACTGCTCGGCCTCGTCCCACGGCTTTTTTTCTTGTGAAAAGTAGTAGAGGTTCCCACCATAAAACCTCCAGCCTCTGGAGAGCTTTGTCAGCACATAACCTAGGAGCAGAAACTGAGGTGAGAAACCTGGGCTGAAGTCACAGGGACACATGCAGGGAGCTCAGGGATTCTAGTGCTGCATTCCCCTTCAACTGCCCCACGCTCAGGGAACTTCTGAATCCTGATTCTCCAGCACCACAGTGGATAACTTTCATGGCCGTAGGAAGGATCCCAAAGAGCACTGCAGAAAGCAGACACCACGGGGTGCAGCTGCATCTGGGGTGGACCATGGGCACTGGTCCCAGTGCAGAGCAGCAGGGCTGTAATGGGAAAGGGGAGACTCATTGTTCAGCTGAGCTAGGAGGGGGAATGTAGCTGCCCAAGGTGGAACATCCCCTGGTTCTGTATCAACAATTTTCAGTGATTGTAAGTGGTGAAGGTCTCGGGTCTTTCGCACTTTAGCACCTCCCCCCACATCCTGCAGGGGGTGCTGGCTTGGTGAAAGTAACGCCCCATACACTGAAATGCCAGCATCACTTTTCACCTGTGACCAGACAGGTTTGGAGCATCTAAGAAGGGCTGGTAGCTGGGTGCTCCCGTTAGGCTAACGAGGCCCAGGGCGTAAGTTAACTGCACCCTGATCACCACGGTGTGGGCACAGGTGCAGCCACAGGTGATTTTTAATGAACGAGAACTCGGTGCTGGTGGAAGGCGCTGCGCTGACAGCCTTGGAGCTGAAATGCTCCGTTTATCCTCAGCACCAGGAGAGACGGCACCAGCCGGCTCTGCAGCTAGTACTTACTGCAGCGACCTTGCACTGCTGCTCGCGCTGCGCTGACGTTGTCCAGACGGGTCTGGATTTCTCCATACGCTGCACTGACGTGACCCAGCTGGTCTTTCAGCATCCGGACTCCTGCCAGCGCTTCATCCAGGAGCTGCAGACCTAGAAGAAAGTCACAGCGACTTCAGTGGAGATGCAGAACGCTTGATTACCAGCACATGTAGTAGAGCAGCACCTGCAGGCCCCTGTGTGCCAGGCGCTGTACAGACAGGAGGGGACAGTCCCTGCTCTCAACAGCTCACAGTCAAAATAGACTCTAGGTGGGAGAAATAAAGGATGATTTTCCTGCTGGGAAACTGAGGTGCAGGGAGACGAGCCCAAGATCACACAGGAAGTTTGCAGCAGAGCTGGGAATTGAACCCAGCTCTCCTGAACTCTAGCCCTGTACCCCCAATCTACCCAGCCTCCTCCGCCCCATTCGCTCCTACCTTGTGAGCTGTGAGTGGGTCACCTGCGGCATGTGGCAGAGCTGGGGCTGCAGGAATATCCACGGACCTGAGCCATGGCACTGGGCTCCAGCCTGGGATTTTCAACAGCCCAGCTTTCGGGTGTGCTCTGTGCCGGGGGTTTAGTTCAGGCCCATCTTCTGATTGGACGCTGAATAACCTGATCCATAGCCCGGTTTGTATGTCCAGCCCTGTGCCCGATCGACAGACAGTTGTGACACGTGGCCACAAGAGGGCGCCCTACCTCCAGCAATGAGTCTGTGGCAGTTACCCAAATTATGGTAGCTGCATGGGAAGGGCTCGGGGACTGGGGACTGGGGTAGGGGACACGTTGAGACCCACGAGCGCAGCTCCACGGGCGTCCTGCTTGCCCCAGGGTCTGAACTGGGTCCTGTGTGTCTCCTGAGCTGCATCTGTCTTTCCCGCGAATGCAGTCCTGGCAGTACAGGGGCCCTGGTGAAAACTATGGAGCGAAGGAAGCAACAGGGACAGGACGGAGGACGTTGACCACTAGGCAAACTGCTTAGGAGCATGGGATGGATGCAGCCAGCCTGCCACTGCCAGGAAGGGCGCTAGGAGGGAACCTGGAGCAACCCCCCACCTCTGGGAACAGAGCCTCCGTTGGCAGAGGAATGTGCAGAGCAGCAGCTCATTAGACAGGGGGACGGGACCACCTGGCAGGGAAGTATATGGAGGGGAGTAGGAGGATGCCAGGCACCCACCATACCTCTCGGCAGGAGAGTGCTCAGCTTCCAGGCCAAGGGAGGGGAGCTGACCCTGATGCCTGAGACCCTCGTCCTGCGACTTACTGTCCAATTCCTTTGCTGACGTATCCGAGGTGTTGTCAGGCCGCAGAGAGACTTGGAGCTTCTGCACCGCTTCTTCAACCGCTTGCAGCTTGCTCTGTGCCCGGAAATCTAGAAATCACATGTCTGCAGGTCAGCGACCGAACTGAACTGCGGCTGGAGACCAGCCACGTCCAGAGAAGGAATATGCTCCGAGTGCGAGCCTGTTCTCTAGGACTTCTTTTATTTTAATCTTGGAAAGCTTCCCTCCCGAGGAGGGACACGGGCAAAGCCAAGGCCCCGTTTGGGGCTCTCTCCTGGTGTATGTTACACCGTCTTAACGTAGGGCGTCAGCTCTCTGGAGCAGGGAGCTACAAACTCCAGCATTGCAGATTGAGATTAAATCTCAAGACAAACTTCCTGACTGTGAGACCAGCAGGACGATGGAACGGACGCCTAGGGGGGTTGTGGAAGCTCCTTCCTGGGAGGTTTCCAAAAGGAGGCTGGAGCCGTCTGTCTGGGATGGGTCGGACACAACGGCTCCTGCATGTTGGCAGGGGGTTAGACTGGAGGCCCTTGCGTCCCTTCTGACCTTATGGTTCTGTGAGTCTATGGCCTCATTTTACTGTGTGTTTTTGCAGCACCTAGCGCTATGGAAAGCAGGACCTGGGTGCAGCTTCAGGGCACTGGCAGTCCAAGTGCTTATTAACAATCCTGACCGCTCTGCTCCTGGTGTTTCTCAGGGGCCTGTCTGCTACCTTTAGGCCCAGACCCTTCAAGGTGTTCAAGCAACAAACTCCCAGGGATTTCAATGGAAACCAGAAGCCCAAATGCCTCTGAGGATCTGGGCTTGCAAGACTGATGGCCAGCTGCTCAGATGGTGTAAATCTGAGTTCAGAGGAGCTCCTTCAATTGACACCTGCAGAGCATCTGTCCCTAAAAATCAGCCTTTCACTCCCCTGAGAGCTGCAGGGCCAACACAGCGATGCCCCAGAGAACCAGCTTCTCTCCCAGCTCGTGCATCAACAGACTTGTGATCTAAGTGCTGTCTACAGAATCTTTCCCGCGATCCATCGTACGTCTCTGGCTCCTTTCACTGCAGTATATGAGCACCTCACAGTCTTTAATATATTATTTAATGTCACACAACACCCCTGTGAAGTAGGGAAGTCTCCTCCCCCCATTTTACAGGTGGAGAACTGAGGCAGAGACAGGTCTCAAAGACCTTACAGCCAGAAGGGCCCATCATGATCATAATCTGACCTCCTGCAGACTACAGAACCTCACCCACCTATTCCTGTAATAGTCCCTTAACCTCTGCCTGAGTTACTGATTTAAAGACTTCAAGTTACAGAGAATCCATCATTTACACTAGTTCAAACCTGCAAGTGACCCATGTCCCATGCTGCAGAGGATGGCAAAAAACCTCAGGGTCTCTGCCAATCTCATTTGGAGGAAAATTCCTTCCCGACCCCATTGAAAGGTAGATCAGGACCCAGTTAAATGGGAGACTACAACGGGTCATGCTCAAAGGTGAACTGTCAGGCTGGAGGGAGGTTACTAGTGGAGTTCCTCAGGAATTGGTCTTGGGACAAATCTTATTTAACATTTTCATTAAAGACCTTGGCACAAAAAGCGGGAGTGCGCTAATGAAATCTGCAGATGACACCAAGTTGGGAGGTATTGCCATGGTGGAGGAGCACCGGAATATCCTACGAGTAGAGCTGGACAACCTTGAAACCTGGAGTAGTAGAAATGGGATGAAATTCAGTAGTGCGAAGTGCAAGGTCATGCACATAGGGATTAACAGGAATATTAATCCCCATCTTCTCCAATTTGACTCATAATTCCCCATGTGGAACTGTATCAAATGCCACTGAAATCCAGATAGATGAGATCTACTGCATTTCCTTTCTCTAAAAAATCAGTCCTCTTCTCAAAGAAAAAGAAAGTTGGTCTGGCACAATCAACCTTTTGTAAAACCGTGTTGTATTTTATCCCAATTACCGTTAACCTCTATGCCCCTAACTACTTTCTCCTTCCACATTCGTTCGAAGACCTAGCAGACAATTGAGGTCAAACTAAAAGGTCTGTAGTTTCCCAGATCACTTTTTTACTCTTTCTGATTATCTTCAATCTCCAACACATCCTCCGTCTTTGGCAGTCCCTTTTTGTTTATATGCCTATAGAATGTTAAGGAAGAACCATTTGCTGTTGGTTTTAATTCCCTTTGCAAGGTCCAGATCTGCTTGGCTCTTGGCAGTTCTCACTTTTTCCTGCACTTTCTGATCTCCAAGAGGTAGTTTTCCTTGCTGATCCATCCCATCTTCCATTCCTTGTCGGCTTTCTGCTTTCTCTCAATCACCTGTGTGAGACGCTTATTCATCCAGCCTGGCCTGCAACCCTTCCCGAGGAAGTTTTTCCCCTTGCTTGGGATGCGGGCTTCAGAGAGCTTCTGCAACTTTGACTTAAAGTAATGCCAAGCCTCCCCCACTTTCAGGTCCTTGAGTTCTTCAGCCCAGTCCACTACCCTAGTTAATTGCCTTAATATTTTAAAGTTTGCCCTTTTAAAATCAAGGCCCCTAGTTGCAGACCTAGTTTTGTTTATCCTTCCATTTAGTTGAAACTGAATTAGCTCATGATCACGCGAACCAAGGTTGTCCCCTACAAGCAATTCTTCTCTGGATGTCCTCCCTACTCACCAACACTCAATCTAAAATGGCATCACCTCTTCTTGGTTTGGTGACTATTTGGTGGAGAAAACTGTCAGCTCTCACAGCCAGGAAAGCGTGGGCCCTACCATTATGATTAGCACTTGTCCTCCGATCTATACCTGGGAAATTAAAGTCCCTCCTAATCACACCGCTCCCAGGAGTACATATTTCATTACAGGTACTCCGGAGGTCTCTATCGATATCCAGATAGGTCGCTGGGGGTCTGTAGCAGACCCCAAGCACTATCTGAGGGGAGCCTCTGGTAGCTTTCTTCCCCAAAGTGATTTTGACCCAAACAGACTCTGTTTTATCTGTTCCAGCACTTCTAATTTCTTTACAGTCAGTCTACCTCAGCATTAATATACAACGCTACGGCACCACCTTTACCTGCATTTCTCTCTTTCCTGAATGGCACATACACTTCATGGTCTGTACTCCAGTCCTGGCTTCTATTCCACCATGTTTCTGTTATCCCTGTAACATCTGGTTTCACTTCCTGCACCAGTAGATCTACTTCCTCCATTTTGTTCCCCAGGCTTCTTGCACTGGTGTGCAGACACCTGAGGTGTTTCCGCTCGGCCTCGCCAGGGCTCCTCACGCGGTTAGGTACAGTCATGCTACTGCCAGTATCACCTCCTCTTGGGTGTTAGCATCACTGGTATGGGACCTACCTTTCCTCTTGATGTCCATTCACCTCCCCGCTGCTGTTCCTTTCTCCATCGCTGTATCTGCTCTTACTTCTTTTTCTCCTGCTCAGGATTAGAATCAGAAGTGGGGATTACATGAGCATCTCTCAACTGCCTCCCCTGAATTCCAAGCTTAACGCTCTTTTAATCAGTTGTGCCACCCTCCTTCCCAGAATCTATTTCCCTCCCTACCCAGGTGGAGTCTGTCCCATGAGAACAGTCCTGTGTCCGTGAATGACTCCCAGTGGTCGGTCATCCCAGAGACCTCCTTACAGCTCCGCTGCCTGAGCCGTGGGTTGATCATCATCATCATCTTGTCTCACCTCCATTCTCCTCCTCTAGGGACAGGTAGAAGCCCCTTGAAGATCACCTGAGCCTCCATTTCTTTAAGTGTCTTCCCCGGCCTGGCATCATCTCCCTTAGTACGTTCCAGCAAGAATCTAGCAGTATCATTTGTTCCCACATGAAGGACAATCAGTGGATTCTTTCCTGCTCCCATTAGGATCCTCTTCAGCCTCAGGTCCACATCCCATAACTTAGCTCCTGGCAGACAGCTCACCCTTGTGTTCTCTGGATCAGCTCTGGTGCCAGACCTGTCCATCCTTCTTCGTAAGGAGTCACCAATCACGTAGACCTGCCTCTTCCTGGTGTTGGTGCCATTCTCCAGCCTTCCTCCCATTCCTTCTGCATGCAAGTCCTCTTGTCTTTTGCTCTCCCTTGCGATCTACTGCAAGTCATCCTCTGTCCTCCTGGGGTTCCGACCTCTGGGTATCTACATTGACTCTTCCCCTCTTCTTGTAGGGCTAGCTGCTCTTCTCTTCTGCCTGGCCCTCCCGCCTTCGGCTACTCCCTGCCACAAGTCTTCTTCATTTTCCAATTCAGCAAACCTATTCCTGAGCTCTACTTCTCCTTCACTACCTGGTCTTTTCCTCTGCCCAGTTCTCATAATCACATTTCCACTGGCCACTTTACTCACCCAGCAGTGTCCCCTCCCAGTTCTCCAGTCCAGCTTGGATCTGCCAATCTTGAGTTTTCCCTTCAGCCTCCTCTCGCCTTCCCTCCATCATCTGCTCGAATCCCCTTCCAAACTCAGCCATACTTTCCACCTGCATCTCCAAACCTCAGCTCTTCTCTTCTATCAGTTCTCTCAGCCGGCACTTCATACAAACAAGCTCTTTTCAGGTACCCACTCCAGGATCATGTACATCCTGCAGCTTCCACATCTGGTCATCTTCATTGTCTCCTCCAATGCCTGGGTCACTACCACTGCTGCCTCTGTGTCTGTCACACCCTTCCCGCCCAAGCGCCAGTCAAGGAAAAAGAAAACCCCACACGACACAAAAACAGAACTCCACCGCCCCTCCCACAAACTCTCTTTACAACCGTGCACTCTAACTCCCCTGTCTCCAGTTGTTTGCTGACTTCTTTGCCACTCCATTGCTTGCATTTATAGGCCTCCTAGTCAGGGAAGCCCCGCCCTGATCTGATCTGATCAAAGGCTCTGCATCTCTCAGCACACTGCCCGTACCAGCCTCTGCAAACTGAACGCAACAAACCAGCCAGCAAACTCTCAAGAACCCACTCTCCAGAGGCGACGCACAGGGGTGTGTGTGCAGGGTGAAGCACCCCCAGATTTCTGCTTGGCATGCCGGGGGTGGGGAGGAGGAAGAGGGGCTCTGTCCTTCTCCCGCTGATACTGACCCCAGCGCAATCGGCCCCGTCCCTGGCAGCCGGGCCCGGGCAGGGAGTGGAAGGAGCAGGACCAGCCACTTCTCATGTCGGCCGCTCGGGGTCGCTGCTCTGTGCGGCGCAGCGACTGCCTGAGACAGCCTGGTTGGGGAGGTGGCGGGGCTGCCCCACCAAGGCCAGGCTACCAGGGACAGGGGTCGAACAAGCTGGAGTCCCCTCTCCCCCTGGCACGTTTCCGGCTCCCAGGCCATGGTGGGGGCGGCCCGGCGCCACGCCCCCAGCCAGGTTCTCTCAGGCAGCTGCTGCACTGCCCAGAACAGTGACCTGGAGCGACCAGCTTCAGCCGCATGAGAGGTGGCTCCCTCCTGCTCCCCGCCTGGGCCCGGCTGCCAGGGAGAGCGGCCGAATGTGCTGGCAGGAGGGGAGAGGCGCAGCGCGAAAAGGACAGACCCCCCCCCCACAGGTAACTCTGGTGGGGTGGGGACTGCAGGGAGGTCCTGGGCTGGGCGCAGGGGTCGCTGGGCAGAGGAGACACGTGGGGTGGTCACGTGTCCTCCCCTTTAGATTGTGGACCCCCAGCATGGGGAGGCACCAGTCGTCGATGCCACTCACTGCCCCTAAGGAACAGGGGCTTGTCTCCCCTCTCCTCCAACAGCTCTCCACTCAAACTCCCCTGTTTTCAGCACTGTTTGCTGGCTCCAGGGCAGGGAATTAAACCCAGCAATCAGAGCCCCAGACAAGTGCCCGAAGCTCTGGGCCGTCCAGTCTCTCCGTAGGGCAGGCATTTCAATTGTGCCACGAGGACACCTGGGGCTGAGGCTCATGCTGGTGCTATGTGGTCAGGAAAGGACCCAGCTTGACCCTCAGAGCGCAGGTTGAGCATGTGGGGCTGCCACCTGTGATCTGAAGTCACAGAGGTGAAGTTCAGGCAGGATGAAGTACACCTAGACCGTCCCTGACAGGTGGTTGTCTAACCTCGTCTTAAAATCTCCAGTGATGGGGATTCCCTAGGTGACCTGGGCCAGTGCTTGACCATCGTTAGACTTGGAAGGTTTGTGCTCATATCAAACCAGTAGGGCAAGATCTTTCAACTCCATTCGAACTCCCTGGAGTAGGAGATTTATTTGGCGGGACAGACTGGAAACACAGTCGACATTCTGCTGAAATGTGGGGGTGCCCCGCCCCCCAGTTGAGCCAGCTGGCCTGTAGGGAAGTTGGCCAACGTGGACCTTGGAGCCGCAGCTGAACTTACATAGAAGCGCCACAGCAAGGAGGGAGCTGGCCAGGACCACAAGCGTCAGGAGCAGAAGGACAGCAGTGACGATCCGCCCCGCCCCGCGCCGCCAAGGGACCGATGTCTCGGTAGGATTTCCTTGAAGGAGAAGAAGAAACATATCTGTGGAAAGTGACAGCTCAAATGCTAGTGACCACGGAAACTCCATCCCCCAGATCTAATCACTGTTCAGCCTCCTGTTCCCTGACTGTGGTTAACAGCAACAGCAGAATCAGGCCAAATAAGGTCAGAACCGACCTGAACTTGAATCTGAAAAGCCACCCTCCCTACATCAGGGGTGACGGTAGCGCCAGGCAGGCATCCTGTGAGAGAGAGCTGGAAGCAGGCTTTTCCCCCTGCCTAAGCCTTTCTTGAGAGGGAAGTTTAGGGCTTGTGAAGTCCATGCCCAAAGGAGTATTTTTAAATGAGAAAAGGAACCTGAAACAACTTATGAAATATCAAAACAAGGAGGCAGTGAAATGAGGGAAGTGATTCTTTGCAGGAGAAAAGTGGGGCTGACAGCAGCAGTGTGCTCAGAAGGGCCTTTCTACAGCATCCCTGTCTAATAACCCATCCCCAGGTTGCTGGGCTCCTCACTGCAAGGCAGCCAAGGGGTGGCTCACAGGGCAAAGCCAGAAGTCTGTGTCTCCCCTGCACATTAAAGGGAGAACACTAGAGCTGCATTCGAGCCAGGATCTATGTGTCGACAGAAGTAAGTGTGCTCTGTGTGCTCTGGATTTGGTCTCCCCAAGCTGAACAGCAGCTCCTTGGAGGCGCAAGACTGTCAGATTCTCCTCTCCCTGAAAGTCTCAGCCTGCTGCACCCCCTCCCTGTCTGTGGGCCTCAGCCATTCGCTCGCAGTGCTCCCCCATGGGGTGTGGTTCCTGGAACCAGAAGACAACACTCAGGTGCCCAGATAATCCCCTTACATTGCAGAAGTGGCTTCTCTCACTCTAACCAAAGGGTGAAGCTGCCTCTCACTAATGTGCTAAGTTTACAGTTCTCAGCCTTTACTAAACAGATTCTGGGAGGAGCTTCTCTGTCACCTAGCACAGGCTACATTTCCCCTTGGGTTTTCCTTTGCCGCTGCGGAGAGCCTAGCTGAGCTCGGTGGCTAGCTGCAGCTGCATATTGAACCTCACGTCCTCACCAGCACCCTCCACTTCCGTCAGCCCCGTCTCCCTGCCTGTCTCTAGACCCTTCCTGGGCTTCTTTCATGTGTTCAAAACCAGAAGAGCTCGCACATGGCATCTGGATTGCACTGAGACCAAAGGGGATAAGAAAGCCCTGGAGGAGGCCCTTGTTCAGCTGACATCTGTACCACCAAATAGAAGAACATGAGAACGGCCAGATTGGGTTAGACCAAGGGTCCATCCAACCCAGTGTCCTGTCTTCCGACAGTGGCCAGGGCCAGGTGCCCCGGAGGGAATGAGCAGAACAGGGAATCACCAAGTGATCCATCCCCTGTCACCTGTTCCCAGCTTCTGGCAGTCAGAGGCTGGGGATGCCATCCCTGCCCAGCCTGGCTAATAGCCATTGATGGACCTATCGGCCATGAACTTATCTAGTTCTTTTTTGAACCCTGTTATAGTCTTGGACTTCACAACATCCTCTGACAAGGAGTTCCACAGGTTGACTGTGCGTTGTGGTAAGAAATTCTTCCTTTTGTGTGTTTTAAACCTGCTGCCTATTCATTTCACTTGGTGACCCCTAGTTCTTGTGTTATGAGAAGGAGTAAATAACACTTCCTTATTTACTTTCTCCACACCAGTCACGACTTTATAGACCACTATCATATCCCCCCTTAGTCGTCTCTCTTCCAAGCTGAAGAGTCCCAGTCTTATTAATCTGTCCTCATACTGCAGCCGTTCTGTACCCCTAATCATTTTTGTTGCCCTTTTTTGAGATGGGGCGACCACATCTGCACACAGTATTCGAGATGTGGGCGTATCATGGATTTATACAGAGGGAATACGATATTTTCTGTCTTCTTATCTCTCCCTTTCTTAATGATGCCCAACGTTCTGTTCGCTTTTCTGACGGCCGCTGCACAGTGAGTGGATGTTTTCAGAGAACTCTCCACACTGACCCAAGATCTCTTGCTTGAGTGGTAACAGCTAATTTAGACCCCATCATTTTATAGGTATAATTGGGATTGTTTTCCAAGGTGCATCACTTTGCATTTATCAAGACTGAATTTCATCTGCCATTTTGTTGCCCAGTCACCCAGTTTTGTGAGATCCCTCTGTAGCTCTTCGCAGTCTGCCTGTGCTGGGAGCTTTAGGAAAACAGCTTGGTCCTTATCTCAGAACTTCCAGCTCCATTTGCTCCTTGGAGGTCCTTGGAAGAACAGGTTCTCTTCCCCCTGTCCCCGAGTCCTGGGGAAAACCCTTCTCTGCTAACACAGCTAGCATCTCCCTACCCCTGCTCCTGGATAGAAGCACGTGCTCCGGCAGGGAAGGGGCAGAGGATAAGGAAAGGAGGTGTCACTGTGAAATGGGGGGGATGAGAGGGAGCTGGTCCCCAGAAACGGGGGCTGTGAGGATTTGACCCAGGCGATCTCCTCCTGCGAGAGGCTGATGGTGGCAGTGGGCTGGGGTCGGGGAGCCTGGATGGCTTTTATGGCCAGCCCATGCCACTGCTCTGCCGAGCAGGAGGTTAGGGTGCTGTGCAGGGACTCCCATCTCTCCTCCCTGTGCCCTTCTCCCGTTGGGGACTGGCAGGGGAGAGAATGAGTGGGAAGGACTGACCGAGTACCCTCGCCCACTGCCCGTGGTGCTGTCCAGCCAGCACAAGGCTGAGCTCTGGGGACGTGGTCACTGGAGCAAGCGATCGCTGCCCAGAACGCTGATGCAGAGACCACAAAGCCAAGGAAAGGCCAGCGGGAGTCCAGGGTCCGGTGCAGCCTCTTGTGCTTACCTTTTGGCTGGGGAGCAGCTTCCATCATCTCCAGGTTCTCATAGATATTCTCCCTCTCCATTCTCCTGCCTTCGCGCTGAGCCGAGCCCCGATCACTGGCAGGTTGATCCTTTCAGCGGCCTGCTGGGTTAGAGCCTCCCTCTGATGCAGCCCTGGCCCAGAAATAGAAATGGGGAGGATGCCTGGTGGTGAGAGCCACCCTGTCACCAGCTGGGCCATGTGTGGTCAGGCCTCGTGGTGGAAGTGAGACTTCAGCCAACGGGCTCGAGCTGGGTCCAGCATGGGCAGCATCCAGGAAATGGGCCCAGGGTCAGAAGCCAAATGCCAGAGCCAGGGTGGGGGTACAGCAGAGTCCTCAGCCAGAGGTGGAGCCCGGGATCAGTACCAGAGAGACAGAAGCCGAAGCCAGAAGTGGGGGGCCAAGCAGTGAGTGAGGCAGAGGCAGGGCTGGGCATCAGACTAGACGTCTGAAGCCGAAGGGGAGCAGGGGCTGGAGCAGAGCAGGAGCAGGGCCTGGAAGCCGGCTGGAGCAGGGACTGGACGACAGGGAAGCACAGCTGCCATGGGCAAGATACACATTGAGCAGCCAGTGAGCTCATCTGGGTGCCAGGCATCTAAGCAGGCCTGGTGAGCCGGCAGCCAGCCAGCTCTGTGGCGCCTCCGGCAGGTCCCAGGAACAGCAGGTGGCCTTATAGGCTGTCTAGCAGGGAGGTTATTCAGAGAGCCGGCCAGCCGCTGTCCCTGCTGGTCTGGTCCCTGACAAGACCTGGCAATAGGGACTCCTGGTTTCTATTCCTTCCTCTACTCCTGACTCACTGGGAGACCTTGGGCAAGTTACCTCACCTGTCTGTGCCTCAGTTTCCCCCATGTATTTACCATTTTAAGGAAAGAGGAGGGGGATCAGGGTGGATCGGGGCTTTGAGCCTTTCACCTCAAGGCAGACGGGTAAAAGCCAACCAAAGTTGCCAAGCCTGTGCCCTCTCCCCTCCTGGGATGCCCCCAGTTCCACCCCAGCCATGGCAGTCCTGCTCTGTGTCCTGGCCCCGCTTGTGTTGTGGGGCCTCCAGCATCATCCCGCTGAAGCACGGTGAGGGGCAGGCTGGGGGCAGTGTGGGGGCCAGGCCTGTGTCCTGCTCCTTGACTCCGGACCATGGCGCCCTGGGCAGTCACCCATGCCACCTGCCCCGAAGGCCGGCCCCATCCTTTGGGCATCCACGACTGCCCACATCTGCATATTTTCCCTGTGTGTGATCATCCACAGGTGGGAGTTCTGCTGTCAAAAGAGACAGAACCTGCTCGCTGCTCCTGCGGTAACATGGGCTGACGGCGGCACTTGTGGAATCAAAGTTTAGTGGGTTACACAAGCACTCTGGTGAGTGTGAGCAGCACTGGTGCAAGCAGCCAAGTGGGCACATGCCCAGCGATACACAAACTTTGGTGGCTGAACGCTGACATAACTTTGTAGCGGAGACGCGGCCTCGGTAGCCGTCTCTGAGGCTGTACGGGAAGTTTCAGGAAGGGCAAGCAGCCTTGCAGGTTCCACACATTCCCCGAGAGCTGAGCCGGTCAGAGCTCAGGAGGGAAAGGCTCAGACATGGGAGCTGGGGGCAGCCCTGGGGGCTTGGTGGCTGATCCATGCGGGACTAAGAGCTGTGAAGGCTGCGTCCCAGTTGCCGAACCACCTTGGAAATGGGCTCCGGATTCCCCATCTCACTGAACGACGAGGAGACGGTTGTCTGGTGTCTGTTAGCCGTGGGACGGGAAGTGCTGCTGGCCGCACGCATCTTTGGACTGGTGTTTGCTGAGGAGATTCCGAGGCGCTGGGCGGGGATGGAGAGGCCGCCATTCTCCTCAGGCCCCGGAGACTCCCGAGGGGGGACACATACGTTTGGAGCCCCCCCCGGCCCCAGAGACTGAGAAATGATCTGCGAGAGCTCGGAGGGGAATGCTCTGAAGGTGTGGCCGAAACTCCACAAGTGAGTGTTGTGCTGTAACCTTGCACTGAAACACATGTAACAGCAACAGCCCCGGGAGTCTCCGTAAGGAACCCCGCAGATTTATTGCCTACCCGTGCTGCTGAAGGGACTGAAAAGTATCCCAAATCCTGCCTGCGAGGTCTGTGTGTGTGTTAAACGGTGGCTCACTAAGAAATTGTCTGGGACTTTCTGAGCTGACTAGCTGCTGTCGTTAACCCCTTCAGGCAGGGGCTGGGCTGTGCAATACTTTTCTTTTTTGAAGTCCTGAGAAGACAGAGATCAGGCCAGCGCTTCAGCAGGGAGTTGTGCTGAGGGGGAGGGAAGGGGGTGTCACAGTTACACATAATACTGCTTCCACCGCCTCCCCTAGCCCATTGCATCTCTGTGCACTGCTCCAGCATCGCCCCTGGGACAGCACTGCCTGACTCCCGGCAGCCTGCCAGGTGGGTGGTGTCACGGGGCGGGCTGGCCCTTTTAGGGGATTTGGGCTCAGCCCCATCAAAGTGCCGTTAGCCCCCACCTCCCCCCCACCCCCAGGTGATGGGTTTGGGACGCTGGCTGCATCAGAAATCACGTGATGGTAGCCTGGGGTAGGGGCAGGTCTGCTTGTAAAATGGAGCCTGCTGTATCACAGAGGGGAAACAAGGGGCTCAGAATCATAGAATCATAGAAGATCAGGGTTGGAAGGGACCTCAGGAGGTCATCTAGTCCAACCCCCTGCTCAAAGCAGGACGGATCCCCAATTAAATCATCCCAGCCAGGGCATTGTCAAGCCTCACCTTAAAAACTTCTAAGGAAGGAAATTCCACCATCTCCCTAGGTAACCCATTCCAGGGCTTCACCACCCTCCTAGTGAAAAAGTTTTTCCTAATATCCAACCTAAACCTCCCCCACTGCAACTTGAGACCATTACTCCTTGTTCTGTCATCTGCTACCACTGAGAACAGTCTAGATCCATCCTCTTTGAAACCCCCTTTCAGGTAGTTGAAAGCAGCTATCAAATCCCCCCTCATTCTTCTCTTCCGCAGACTAAACAATCCCAGTTCCCTCAGCCTCTCCTCATAAATCATGTGTTCCAGACCCCTAATCATTTTTGTTGCCCTTCGCTGGACTCTCTCCAATTTTTCCACATCCTTCTTGTAGTGTGGGGCCCAAAACTGGACACAGTACTTCAGGTGAGGCCTCACCAATGTTGAATAGAGGGGAACAATCACGTCCCTCGATCTGCTGGCAATGCCCCTACTTATACAGCCCAAAATGCCATTGGCCTTCTTGGCTACAAGGGCACACTGTTGACTCATATCCAGCTTCTCGTCCACTGTCACCCCTAGGTCCTTTTCTGCAGAACTGCTGCCGAGCCATTCGGTCCCTAGTCTGTAGCAGTGCATTGGATTCTTCTGTCCTAAGTGCAGGACTCTGCACTTGTCTTTGTTGAACCTCATCAGATTTCTTTTGGCCCAATCCTCCAAATTCTCTAGGTCCCTCTGTATCTTATCCCTACCCTCCAGCGTATCTACCACTCCTCCCAGTTAAGTGTCATACTAAAAAAGAAAGACATAGGGGGCTGGTGGGAGAGGCCCAGAGTCTTGCAAGGGGCTGGTAGAGCTCCCTCGCTCTGGGAGAGCTGGTGCCTGGGGCCCTGATAGGAGGGTAAAGGGCAGAAAGAGACCTGTGGAAGATCCAGAGAGGATCCAGGGTCAGGGAGGCATCAGGAAGCATCCTCCCCCACACCAGCCAGAGGGAAAGGCCTGGCTGGAGCTACCTGAGTGAAGGCCAGGAGCCAACCCTTACGGCCTTGTCGTCACTGCAGAAGAGGGATGTTAACTCATAAAACCATTGAGTTAGAAGGGGCCGCAAGGGTCATCTAGTCTAACCCCTGCCAAGATGCCAGGTTTGCTGCGTCTAAACCATCCCAGACAGTCGGCTAGCCCTTGAAACCCTCCAGCGAAGGAGCTTCCACAACCCCCTTAGGATCTGTTCCATTGTCCTACTGCTCTTACAGTTGGGAAGTTTGTCCTGAGATTTAATCTGAATCTGCTGTGCTGTAGTTTGAACCCATTGCCTCTCGTCCTGCCGTCTGTGGCAAAAGAGAACAACTTTTCTCCATCTTTTTTAAGTCAACCTTTCAAGTGTTTGAAGGCCGCTGTCATGTCCCCCCGTAGTCTCCTCTTTTCCAAACCAAAATACCCAGTTCCTTCAGTCTTTGCTCAGACGCCTTGCATTGCATTCCATCCCTCTGATCATCTGTGTCCATGTCTGGATACTCTCCAGTTTCTTTACATCCTTTCTATACATTGGTGACCAAAACTGGACACGGTACTTCAGCTGACGCCTACCCAGCACCGAGTAGAGCAGTACTGTCACCTCCTGTGACTTGCATGCCGTGCCTCTGTTAATGCAACCTAAAATTGCATTTGCTTTTTCTGCAACAGCATCGCATTGCTGACTCATGTGGAGGTTGGGGTCCACCACAACTCCCAGATCCTTCTCAGCCGTGCTGCTGCCAAGCCAGTTATCCCCCATTCTGTATTTGTGCATTTCGTTGTTCTTCCCTAGGTGTAGCATCTTAGATTTGTCTTTGTTGAATTTCATCTTGTTGTCTATAGCCCAGTTCTCCAATTTAGCAAGATCCCTCTGAATTTTAGCTTTATCCTCCAAAGTGCTGCAACCCTCCCCTCCTAGCTTTGTGTCATCTGCAAATTTGATCAGTATGCTCTCCATACCTATGCCCAGGTCATTACTGAAGATGTTAAAGAACACTGGGCCTAGAACTTGAGTTAACTAACTTGAGGTAAAATCCTAGCGAAGACAAGGCAGTGTGTAGTTTTCACATGAGTTGTTAGCAGGTCAAGTTAAAGCCTGTGGAGGAGCCTAACAAGTAATGTGAAAAATATGACCTACCTTGTCTCCACGAGGTTTTAGCTTGTGTTAAGGGCGAACCTTTCTCCCCAACCAGACGAGGCCACCCGACGCTTAGGAGCACAGCAGGGGACTGCTTAGCATGAAGAAAAAGACTTTCAATTAAAATTAGAATCTTTTGGTTAAACCCAAATGACAAAATCTCCTGCCGCACAGAGTACAAAGGGAGCCTGAATGCATGTTCTCTTGAGGTTAACGCTAGGCTGCGGTGGAACATGGTTTTAACAGAAAACTCCCCTTTCCTCTGCTGAAAATGTTGTTTTTCACATTGGCTGATGATGGAAGTTAGCTTACAAAAACCTCCCGATGCAGTAGGGCTGGGTTCTGCCATGCTAATCCACACTGGGTTATACCGTCCTCCACAAGCAGGCTCATTCATTCAAGGGGACCAGTTGCAAATTAGGGTATTTGTCATAGTGAGTACAAGTGGCAGAATCTCACCCTCTGGCTTGGTCTACACGACAGAGTTAGGTCAAGGTAAGCTGCCTTACGTCGACCTATTCATGTCAGTGTACACACCAGAGCTTTGGTCCCACCGATGTAAGTGCCTTACTACACTGACATAATAACTCCACCTCCACGAGGGGCATAGGCCTTATGTCAGTGTAGTCAGGGCAACACAGTGTCTGTGTAGACACCGTGGGTTACTTACCGCGGCTGTTGGCTCATTCATGGAGCCGTGAAATTGAGGAGAACGCCGGGATGTGTGGGGAGCTCCAGCCTGAGTTCGGCTACGCCCTAGGCTCTTGGATCCCTGCTCCCAGCCGAGCTGCTGCCCAGGCTCCCCAGCGGGGCCGGCCCACAATATTTTGGCACCTGAGGCGGGGAGCTCAAATGACGCCCCCATGCCTCCTCGCTTGGGCCAAAACTTCAAAACTTCTCAATTCTGCCTTCTTCCTGTTCTACTCCTCTCATGGTACTGCTCTGCTACCTACCCCAATAAAGGAGAACTAACAACTTAAAATGCCTTGTTCAAAAATGTTAAGTAACACTTAACTTTCAAACACCTGAACAGCAAATGTAACTTTCCTTGTCTGCATGGTAAACACTGGCATTTGTATCTGTTTGAATAATCAAAGTGGTGCTTTCCGTGCCTTCTTGGTTGCAAAGATTTGAACTGCTTCCTGAAGGTCCACCGGCTGGGCCAGCTCATGCTCTATTGAGATGGTTCCAAGGCCGACCAGCCTCTCCTGTGTCACTGTGGAGTGTAGATGTGTTTTTATTAACTGCAGCTTGGAGAAGCTGCGTTCTCCACTGGCAACTGTTACAGGAAGTGTTAGACATATGTGCAGAGCAACAAAAGCATTTGGAAAGAGGGTGGTCATCTTATTTGTGCACATAATATTCCAGAACAGCCTTTGGAGTTGATCCTGATGAAATGTATCTTGAAAGGGCTTTCAGTTCATCACCTAAATCACTCGCATCAATATCGCGCATGTCATCATGTGTCAACACTGTCTCTAGTGCCGTGCATTGCTGGTGTAGGTCTTCTTCAGGTATAGTGAGGAGTTTTGGAATATCATACAACATCCCAAATATACTGCTGTGTTCCTTGAGCTGCATGAAACGTTCTTCAGCTGTATGTATTGCACAATCTAGCAGCTGGTTCAAGAATTCAACTTTGAATTGTTGTTTGGGTCTCTTATGGGATTATCCCTGCCTCGTATTAAAAATGTCGTCGTCTTCTTCGGTGACTCTTGTATTCTTGAATGGGTGGGAAAATCGCTTCAGTGTGGAGTTCCTCTGCCAACTTCTGTGCAGTCTTCAGAACGTTTTGAAATCCCCCATCTGACCGGTAAGACGGTAGGTCTGACTTTGCTTTGTCCACTTGTTCCATTGCTCCAGATATATCAAGGTCAACACCTTGGAGTCTCCTGCTTACAACATTTATTTCAAACAGTCTGTCATGCCACAACACTAAGCCACACAGAAATGTGAAGTTAGGTATGTTTCTGGTGATTCCATTTCCCTCTGCCCCTGTTCTCCCACGAACAGTTCCTGTCATAGCACTGTCCTCCATCATGGCAACTGTGGCATCATCTATCTTCCCAATTTGGTGTTTGATAGGCTTTATCGCCTCCACTCCACTTTCCCATCCTGTGGCACTCAGTGGTTTCAGTGTTAGGGAGGATGTTCCCAGATATTCTCTAGAAGCTGATGCTGCATCACTGACCACCAAGTTCAATGAATGAGAACTGCCTGGGACAAAAAAAGCTCGAAGGTTTAACTCTCAGATCCGTGTCTGCACACCTCAGTTCTTTCCTCTCATGTTAGCACCATTATCGTAGCCCTGACCTCTCATGTCAGCTATCGCAGCTCCCATATCTTCCAGCTTTTTAAGAAGCACATTTGTCACACCAGGTCCTGTAGTATCATCAATGTCAATAAAGTCTAGAAAATGCTCTGACAGTCACCACTGCCGGGACATTTTCACTAGGTTCTGTTGTTGTTACAAAACGCACCATTAAAGTCATTTGTTCCGTATGGCTGATGTCAAGTGTGCAGTCCAGAATAACAGAATAATATCTTGCTGACTTCCGATCTGCCACAATCTTCTGTTTGACTTTTGTTGCCAGTAACTGTCTGATCTCATTTTGAATTGTTTTTCCAAGGTAGTGGTGTGTGTAGCACTACTTGGGTGGTGACTCTTCTTAGATGCTCCTGGAGAACAGCATCAAAGTCAGCCATCAGCTCCACAGTTTTAGGAAACAGCTGATCTGAAGTGCCATGCAGGGCTAGGTTTTGGGTAGCAAGCATTCTCACAATGGGAATGAGCCTTTTCAGAACATTTGGCCAGTAAAGAGACTCTGATGCAATCTTCTCTTGATGCTGATCATCTATGGTGGCCTTTAACCTTAGTCTCATCTCAAGCTCTTTCCACCGATGGAATGCTCTCTGGTGATTTGCTGCCTTCTCATGGCATGCCAGATTTCTAGTCAGATTTTTCCAGTCCTTTGTTCCTGTAGAACCCAGTGTGGCTGGAACATTAGACTGGAAGAGTTTGCAACAAAAACAGTATGCAGCATTCTGGGTTTTTGAGTATATAAGCCATGGCCTCTCCACTTTGTCCCCATTGGGGATTTCACGCCAGTAATGGGTTGGATGGAAACTTCTGTTTTCATTGGCTTTGGGGAACATGAAGTTTTTCACTTGCTCTGGCCCGTGCAGTACAAGGAAGTCCCTCAGGCTACTGCTCAGGGGGGGTCTACAGTCCTGGATCATCTAGACTTAAGGAACTAAACTCAGCAGCAGCTGTTTCTTCCGCCTCCACCACACTCTTCTCTGATCTACACTTTTCTTCAGGACTGTGCATGGTTACATCCATTGGAGATGGAGATACGGATGCTGCAGTAGCTGCCAGGTCACCTGCCCTCTGACTGACTGGAAGATCAGGCATCTCCGCACCACTCACTCCTCCCTGGGGCCGGAAGGCTCACCTTGAACAGTTGTGTCTACGTATCTCAGGAGAGCTCCTTCCTGCTTTGATAGAAAAGCTTCCTTTGCTTGCTTTCTTTTTCTGAATGCTGCCCCAGGGGGGCGTTTTCTTCTTTCACTCACGGCTGCTGTTCTAGGCCAGCGATAGTGGCTCTCAACACTCAGTTGAAGGGGACCAATAAGCAGGCTGGTAGCAGGGCCTGAGTGAGGGAAGAGATCAGTGTCTTAAGGGCCTAACTGGCTCCTACTACTTCAGCTGACGGCCTGTTCTCCTCAAGTGGGTTCAGGGAAGCAGCAGGAAACAGGAAGCTCCCTGAGAAGCTGGGGTTAATCAGTCCAGGCCCTGGGGGTGCTAGAGGGGTACATAAGAGGCTCCTCCTCCTCTGTCTCCCTGCAGCTCCTGCTGCTTTCTGTGATTCCCTCTCCCCTTTTCTCCTGCCTGCCTGTTCTGTCTCTTGTGCCCTCCTTCCTCCAGCACAGCGCTCCCCCCTCTCTGTGTGTCTAGAGTGGAGACAATACAGATACACCAGCAGCAGACACAATTTTCTACACTCTGGGTCCTAGTGGCGCCCCCCCCCCACCCCAGCCCCCAGTCTGGCACCTGAGGCAGCCACCTCAGTTCACCTCACGGTAAGGCCAGTCCTGCTCCCCAGTCCCAGCTGGGCTGCACCTGCCCGGCTCCCCACTCCATGCTGAAAGAGGGGCTACCCCCTGGGTCCTGGCTCTCCGCTGCCTGCTCCGAGTTGAGCTGTGCTCACCCAGCTCCCCGCTGGGAGCCTGGCTGCATGGAGCTTCCGGCTCCTCGCTCTCTGCTGTGCTCCTGGTGGGGGGTGGGGAGCCGAGAGCCCGGGGAGCAGCCAGCCTCCCAGCGGGGAGGTGGAAGTGAGGAGCCCGGACTTTCACCCACACTGCCCCTCTTCAGTCAGAAGAAGGGTACCATGGACATGGACCACTGCAATAAATACTGCGGTGGCTGCAAGGCGACCTAACACAGGTCGATGTAAGTTTGTAGTGGAGACATTCCCTTCTAGTGTTTTTAACAAGTGTGATCGGACTCAGAAAATTGACTCTTGGGGACCTCCAGATTAATTCTCTCAGGGTGATTTCCCAGTTGGATACAATACTGCCAGCTAAATAAATCTGAGAATTTTTGTTTCATTTTTTGAAATTCATTTTCTCTTTGTTTGCCCCTATTCACCTTCACTCTGCAAATATTAGAGGTGTCTGGAAACTGCCAATTTATTTATTTTTTTGCACAAAATTTTGAAATTTGTGAAAATTTTTAGTTTTTTTCATGAAAAACAAAAAAATCCATTTCAGAAATGTTTTGGGTATAATTTTTGAAAGCAACCCCCCAATTTTTACATTAAAACTTTTATTGAACAGCAAATGAAAGTTTTTTACTCATTTGCGATTTTACAAAGTTTTAAAATCTCTTGTTCTTGGTGGGAAAAAATGAATTTTGATTCAAATGAAATTTTTCCTGCAAAAAAATAATTTTGGTCAAAAAGCCACTTTTCAGTGGAAAAATGTTTCAATAACAACATTTAACCAGCTCTTGCAGAGATTGTAGCAAATGAGTGTACTCAGAGAACTGTTGAGAGAGAGAAAAACATTTATACAAATGTTAGAAGACATTACCTGAAATAGAATATCAATGGATACACACAAATATTTGCACCAGAGTTCTGATTCTAAGAGTTTCATTCATTCTGAGAACACAAGGATACCGTGTGACCTATTTAGCCCCTCAAACTTAAGCAACTGAGTGTGAACTTTAAAGATGGAACGTTCACAACCCTCTGCAAGGGAACAATCTGCAGACAAAGGAAATATTCAGCAAGTAGTTTTGAATAAAGAGTATTGTTATTACGGGATCAGGGCCCCATTCGAGAGCCCATTTCTGGAAAACATGCCTAGTCAGGACAGCACTTAAGCATGAGCTTAACCTTAATCTTGCATGCTTAAGTGTTGTCCTGAATTGGAATTAATTTAAACTTGTGCTTAAGTGTTTTCCTAAATCAGGGCTTTTATTAGGTACTTGTGACGCAGGCAGACCAGGTGCCAGCTCAAGCCAAAGTCCCCATGTCTCCATGGAACACTGACAAATACATGGCTGGGATCAGTGTGGCTCTCCTGAGTTGTAGTAGTGTTAATACAGGTCTCAGGTGCATAAAAACTTGTTTAGTACTTAGATTTCACTGAATACTTGTGAACTGCTGCCTGCATTTGTCCGCCTCGTAACACCCGTATCCCATATTGTAAGATACTATTTGAGTGGTTGTATTGTGAGCCTCTGTGACGGTGTAAACCACCAGACAGGAGAGGGACACTGACAGGAAAGGTCCATCGACACCAGACGGACTGTTGTGGGATGTGAAAGAGGATAAGATACGGTGGGATTGTTCTGCCCTTCCCCGGGAAGATGAGTTATGCAAGTGGATTCTTCCATCAGCTGGGTTTGCAGCTCAGAGCACATGGCAAGAGAGGGATAAAACCCTCTAACAAGAAGGAACTGGATCTCTATGCTGCTCGAACTCTGGGGGTAAGGTTTTCTAGGCATAAGCAAAAGATCCCCGGTGCTTAGCCTGAATTAGCCTTAAAGGTGCTTACCTGCTTTATCCTTGTAAATATCTCTCTTGTTTCCTTTTCCTATTTAATACATCTGTATTTAGTTTATTACAAGATTGGCTACAACCGCAGTCTTTGGTGTGAGAATTAAGGTGCTCCTCCTGACACTGGGATAAGCGATTCATTCTTTGGCACTGGGAGTACCCAGAATATTGCTGTGATTCTTTGGGACCGTCTATCACAGAGGCAGCTCACCTGGGTGGCAAAACAGATCGGAGCACCCAAGGGACTGGGATTTGCAGATGATACCAAACTACTCAAGATAGTTAAATCCCAGGCAGACTGTGAAGAGCTGCAGAAGGATCTCACAAAACTGGGTGACTGGGCAACAAAATGGCAGATGAAATTGAATGTTGATAAATGCAAAGTAATGCGCATTGGAAAACATAATCCTAACTCTACATATACAATGATGGGGGTCTAAATTAGCTGTTACCACTCAAGAAAGAGATCTTGGAGTCATTGTGGATAGTTCTCTGAAATCATCCACTCAATGTGCAGCGGCCGTCAGAAAAGCGAGCAGAATGTTGTGAATCATCAAAGGATAGATAATAAGACAGAAAATATCATGTTGCCTCTGTATAAATCCATGGTACGCCTTGAATACTGTGTGCAGATGTGGTCGCCCCATCTCAAAAAAGATATATTGGAATTGGAAAAGGTTCAGAAAAGGGCAACAAGAATTATTAGGGGTCTGGAACGGCTTCCGTATGAGGCGAGATTAATAAGACTGGGACTTTTCAGCTTGGAAAAGAGGTGACTAAGGGGGGATATGATAGAGGTCTATAAAATCATGAGTGGTATAGAGAAAGTAAATAAGGAAGTGTTATTTACTCCTTCTCATAATACAAGAACTAGGGGCCACCAAATGAAATTAATAGGCAGCAGGTTTAAAACAAACACAAGAAAGTATTTTTTCATGCAACACACTGTCAACCTCTGGAACTCCTTGCCAGAGGGTGTTGTGAAGGCCAATACTATAATGGGATTCAAAAGGGAGCTAGATAGATTCATGGAGGAGAGGTCCATCAATGGCTATTAGCCAAGATGGGCAGGGATGGTGTCCCTAGCCTCTGTTTGCCAGAAGCTGGGAATGGGTGACAGGGGATGGATCACTTGGTGATTCCCTGTTCTGTTCATTCCCTCTGAGGCACCTGGCACTGTCCACTGTCAGAGGACAGGATACTGGGTTTGGATGAACCTTTGGTCTGACCTAGTGTGGCCGTTCTTATGTTCTTATGACTGGCTGTGACTCCACGTTGAGGCTGTTATGGTGCCTGAGGAGTTTACACTTGAGAATTGGTTGGTGAAATCTATGTATAGAACTCACAGCCCGTCTGGGGTTTGTGCCCGGCTCCCTAACAGCCTGCCCTGAGATTGGTACCATGCTCCTGGGTCACCGCAGGAAGCTTTGCAGAACCACCACCTAGAATGACACCAGACCTGGCCCAAACAGCAACGGGATTTCATGTATAGCATTCATTTAAAATTGATTAAATTATCTGTTGATTATTAAATGTTGATTTATTTTCTTAATGTAATTATTTACTTAATTCATTATCAGAATGTATAATTGACTAGTAGAGGCCCCAAATCAGAGATCCGTTGCACCTGACACACCAAGTGAGTATGACAGATGGCGGAACGGACGGGGAATGGAAGGACCACGGCAATGAAGACGGGATTAAATGGCTACAGAGGAAGCTACTGAACCACTCGATCCTTTCTGACGGTTCCATGTCGTGTGAAAGATTAACAATAAAGAGAGAGAGAATAAACTCCACCCTTGTGTCCTGCCAGTTGGTTCAGAGAGCTCTCAGCTTCTCTCTAAATCCAAGCATCCCAGTTGATTAATTATCTGTCCCCTGCCACCCCCCATCAGTTCTGTGCCCCCTCAGTTCTGCAGCAGGTGATTTTGTGCATCACCCCAGCTCTGCCATGTGCCCCAACCCCACATCAATTCTTCCCCCTGCAGCCCAACCTCTGCCTCTTCCCCCAGGTGTCCCTCTGCTCCCCCTCCCCAAACACCTTGACTCCTGGGGGTTGGGGGGCGGAGAGAGCTCATCTGGCCTGTGCTGCAGCTCTGATTGGCTGCTCTTTCCCAGCAGGCCGGGCAGTGTGGTAGGCAGCCAATCAGAGGAAACTTTCCCATGGGCTGGGCAGGGCTCAAGGCTGGTGTTTCTAGCATTGTGGCGAAAGCAGCTCCAGCAGAGGCCAGGTCAGGGCTGGATTTACACCTTCCGCGCCCCTAGGCACAGCACCTTCCGCACCCCGCCGCTTACCGCTGACCTTCGTGTTTGCTGTAAAAAATGAAATGAAAAGAAATATAAACGATCATTTAAATACAGTAGAACCTCAAAGATATGAACACCAGTTACGGACTGACTGGGCAACCAGACACCCTGTGGAAATGGAAGTCCTCAATCAGGCAACAACAACAAAAAAAGCCAATACTGTACTGGCTTCAGCCACAGGGGCACTGGGGCTGCAGCCGCACGGTGGAGGGGGTCAGGGCTCCAGGCTTCAGGGCGTTAGACAAAGGGGAGTGCTGGGGCTTGGGGCCTGAGTTCCACAGACTCTGGACCTGCCTTCCTCAAAGCTAGAGGGAGTGCGGCCCCAGAGCCCTGGTTCCAATCCATCTATCAGAGAAGAGCCAGAGCTGCAGAGTTTGGGTCTGGGTACGAAGTTCCCCACAGCCTGGGGGATTCAGGATGGCAGGTCTGGCTAAGGTCCATCTCCACACTACCATGTCTTCTCTCTCACCATGCTGCTGGCTCACCCCGGCCAGCCCTGCAAGGGTGTGACAGGTGGAGGGCACAATGTTCTTCCCCCAGGGTCTGCTCCAGAAGCAGGACCTGGCCAGAATCTCATCCGGGAATGCAGTCCTTGCTCCTTGCTAGCACGTCCATGGGCGGTAGCTGGAAGTGAGCTGAGAGCTCACCGGACCCTGCCGGAGGCTGGTGGAGCTAGTCCTTGGCCACATGCACCCTGGAAGCCACTAGAAGAAATTCTGGCTGAGTCATCCAGGATTCCTCCTGGGGGCTCCCCCTGCAACGCCAGTCCCACATGGCTGCCTCCAGTGCAGAGGGCTCTGCATCAGCAGGTGGTTGCGAAATAGTCTAGCTTGGAAATTAAGGTGCTTTCTGAGGTCCTGGGACTTTTTAACAAATACAAGTGAAAGTTCTATTAAGTTTTGGAAAGGAATAAACACTTTAAAAGACAAACCTATCTGAAGACACATCGCTTTATTTAACATTTTTACAGGTGTGTTTCAATAAAATAGAGCATGCAGAAACACCTCAGGTTTAAAACCACAGGTCCTTAGTAACAGCCAGTTTATATTTTCCTTATTCTGTAAACCAGTGGATCAGAGAGAAGAAGTTTGTTTCTTCCCCTGCTTTTTAACAAATACAAGTGAAAGTTATATTAAGTTTTGTAAAGGAATAAACACTTTAAAAGACAAGCCTATCTGAACACACATTCCTTCATTTAGCACTTTTGCATATGCATTTCAATAAAAAGTGAGAACGCAGAAACATCCCAGGGTTACAAACACAGAGAACCTGTTTATGGAAGTAATTTATAGTGATAAAAAAGTTTTCCCCTATGTTTTAGACTAACATTAGTCATTTTTAGTCAGGACAATTTGAAGCAGCATGCTTTTGCAGCAAAGCCCCTGTTAGCAAAAACAGCCTTTTTGAACCAGTGGATCAGCGATAAGATAAGATAAGGAGGAGCTTCTATTTAAACGGGTCTGATGATTAAAGATGGCTGCACCTAGAAGGCCCTGGCTAACACCGGCAGTCAAGCCTCTCATGAAGAGTTGTTATACGGTTGCTACGATGGGCCCTGAAGAGTGTTTGAGACGGGCCATGGGAGCGGGGAAACAGGGATCACTAATGATATCTGTACCCGCAAGAACGATGCGATGGAGAAACATGAGGCCAGATCGCTGGGCCAAGATTTGTTTGAGACTCCAGACCCCGGCCAGGAGAACCCAAATGAATCAGACAAAGGGCTGTATGGAGATGAGGCACAGGTACGTTGTATGTAAGAACATTCAAGGGATGGTTTGGCAGGGACCCGGTCACCGGGGCTCGGTTGGCTGGAGCCTTTTCGATCAAGCCTGCACAGAGACATATTGCAGTTATTGTTGTTTGTTGTTTTTAAAAGCTGCATGTGGAAGGGGTCTCTTGATACACGGTGTAAAAGGTTTTAAAAGCATGTTATTAAAAAGGACAAAAATGCCTTACACGTATTTCTTACTGTAAATTTTTCAGCAGCTGAACGATGGTTCTTCTGAGGACTTGGAGGTTCTGGACACCAACAGCTCCAAAGGGCCGAGCGGATTGGGCCCGATCTGTTTTTGCCCAGACCCAAAACCAGATGCTCAACGGACTGCCGAAACCGAGGGGAATGCTTATTCTATAGGCCTGTACTATCTAAAGTTAAGGGAGAAATTCGGTATTAAGCCTGTGTGAGTTCATAACCCCGACACTGTCTGCAGAGTGTGTTAAATATCATCATCACGCTGGGATACGCGCTGCAGTGCCTCTGTTTAGCCCAGGAACATTTAGTGCTCGGGGCAGAGCTGCTGGTCAAAGAGACAGAAGCCGAGGACCCAACTAGCATTTTGGATGAAATCATCAAACCGACAGATAAATGTTTAATGCGAAATGTTGAACAACTTCTTCGTTCAGCGAATTACAAAATCTTGCTAAGACAAAACACTAACAGTTAGAGCGTGTTTTGGGAACAAAACAGGGTGTGTTGTAAAATAAAATGCCAGTTGAAAATAACTGTGTGAAGCGTGTTTTTATGGAGTTCAAGGGGTGTGGGGTTTGTCCATAGTGCCCTAGGTTGCCCCGTAGCATATGTGCAGTTAGGTTACAGTTTGTCAACAGTATATGAGCAGCCTGTTCCTCTAACAAAGGCCCACCCAGCCCTGGCGCTTGTGCATGAGGGATATAGGCTGTTGGGCATCTGGACCATTGCAGAGCAGCTCCAGAACCCCTCTGAAATCATACCATCTTCCGCTTCGGCTGGACCTTTTCATACCCCCCCTCCCCGCAGGCCCTCTGCGTTAGGACTTAGTCATGACCCCTCTGATTTCAACAGTGTCTCAGGTCTCTCGTCTACTGGTTCATATTATTTAATGCTGTACAGCATCTAGGGTTACAGTTTGCATAAAAGTGTTTTACAAAAACAAAACAAAAAAATATTCTCTAGAGGCTTAGACAAGTTAATGATCAACAAAATTGTAACTGTTGCTTTGCAGGCCCTGCTACAATGTATCTTTAAGTTTGTTTTTGTTAATATTTCTGATAGGCCGTAGGATGGGGGAGATAAAACCTCATAAAGTGGGAAAGTGCTTCCAAATGACAAATGCTTGCCTGTGCTAAAGTATAACAGCTAACACAGAATGGCTGCCTGCAAAACTGTTTCACGAAAAGAGTTATCAGCATTCCCCCTAAAACTCAGGACAGCTTCCTTACCCCCACGGCCTGATCTCTGTGGCTGTGGCTTTTTTTAAAATTTGTTTGTCCTCGGTTTCGATTTTAAAAAAATCATTAGAAAAGAAGAAAGGGGGTGGGAGGGGAGGGGGAGTAGGAAGGTGTGTGTGTTGGTGGGGCAGACTCATCTCTGGTAAAAAAAAACCACCTAACTTTTTTTACATACACTAATGTTTTCTTGTGTTTTTTGTATAAATCCAAACTTTAAAAATCAATTAAAAACAATTAAATTAAAAAGCATTTAAAAAGCAATTGCCAGTTTTCATATTCTTACCCAGTTGCTGGTTTGGTACTTTAAAAACACTATAGGCTAGTTTCAGAGGAGCAGCCGTGTTAGTCTGTGTTCGCAAAAAGAAAAGGAGGACTTGTGCCACCTTAGAGACTAACCAATTTATTTGAGCATAAGCTTTCGTGAGCTACAGGCTAGCGTTAGGCTATACTAAAAACACTATAGGCTAGTATCTTAAGTCTTTTTAGTTCACTAAACTTCTACAAAATATCCCTAAGAGTGGCCTTGTTTTGTTACAGCTCGGTAAATACTGCTTTTTCATGTTAAACTTTAAAAAAAAAAGCAAAAAAACCATAATGCTTCGAATAGGCCTCACTGCATACAGAATATCCTTTAAAAAGGTCATATTATGTTACATCTCAGTCAACGCTGTATTTTCATGTTAAATGTTAAAAAAACCTTTATATAATGAAACACTGCATGGTTAGCAAGTGATAGAGGCTGAGGACTCAAATAGCATTTTAGATGAAATCATCACACCGACAGATAAAGGGGGAAAAGTCGAGGGGGTGGGGTGTTCTTCAGATAGGCTATTTGTGAGCTTCATGCAGCCACAAAGCGATGGTTTTTATCTTTTACAATCAGTAAACAGAATAAAATACTTGTTATAACTTTCACAAAGTATCTTTCAATGCAATCTCACCATTTCTTAAAACTTTAACAGTGTTTCAAAAGTTAGGAAAGAAGTCTGTGTGAAAAACCAAGCAAACTGAAGGGGTGACCCTAGAGCATTGCTAAGGCAGACTATAGCGGATGGATCACTGGCTAGCCTGATTAGTCTTATCTGTTTTTAAAATGTAGAGAAAGCCACAGCTCCAGGCTGTGCTGTATTATTTTAATAAAATCTATGGACCCAAAACAAAGACAGGAGCTTGTATCTGTGTCTCAGCACACGGGTTGCAAACATTTAAAAACAAAGACATTCTGATAATGCAACAGAAAAATTAAATCTAAAAGTCCTAAGAAAATGAAAGCTTAATATAACTTTCGCACAGATTTGTTAAAAAGTGGGGAGGAAAATAAACTTCTCTCTGATCCACTGGATTACAGAATAAGGGGAATATAAACTAGCAGTTACTAAGGTTCTGTGGTTTTCACTCTGGGGTGTTTCTGCATGGTCATTTTTTTTAATTGAAACACACATGTAAAAATGTTAAATAAAGGGCTCTGTCTTCATCTAGGCTTGTCTTTTAAAGTGTTTATTCCTTTACAAAACTTAATATAACTTTCATCTCTATTTTTAAAAAGTGGGGGAAGAAGTGGCCTTCTCATCTCTGACTCACAGACACTGACACCGACTCACAGACACTGTTTTCGCTAACAGGGGCTTTGCTGCAAAAGCACGCTGCTTCAAATTGTTCTTACTAAAAAATGACCAATGTTAGTCTAAAACATAGGAGGAAACTTTTTTATCACTATAATGAACTTTTATAAACAGCTTCTCTGTGCTTTTAACCCTGCGATGTTTCTGCATGCTAACTTTTTATTGAAACATATGCAAAAGTGCTAAATGAAGGGATGTGTCTTCATATAGGCTTGTCTTTTAAAGTTTTATTCCTTTACAAGAGTTAATGTAGCTTTCACTTGTATTTGTTAAAAAGTGGGGGAAGAAGCAATCTTCTTCTCTCTGATCCACTGGCTCAAAGAGGCTGTTTTTGTTGCAGCTTCAAATTGTCCTCACTAAAAGCATAGGGAAAAGCTTTTAAAAACTTTTTGTTAGTAAGGGTTTGTGGGTTTAACCCTGGGGTGTTTCTGCATGCTCATTTTTTATTAAAACACCTATAAATAAAGGGCTGTGTCTTCATATAGGTTTGTCTTTTCAAGTGATTATAAAACAGAGCTTTATTCCTTTACAAAACTTAAGATAATTTTTACTTGCTTTTGTTAAAAAGTGGGGGAAGAAGCAGCCTTCTTATCTCTGATCAGCTGACTCACAGACGCTGTTTCTGCTAACAGCGGCTTTGCCGCAGAAGCAAAATGCTTCAAATTGTCCTCACTAAAACATGACCAATGTTAGTCTAAAACATAGGGGAAAAACTTTTAAAAACTGTTTGTTACTAAGGGCTTATGGTTTTAACCTTTATTAAAGCCCCTATGTAAAAGTGCTACATGGCGGGAAAGATGCTTGAGGTCTGTTTTTTTAGATAAGAATAAGGCAGTTAAAGGGGGGTGGGGGAGGGAGAGGGCTCTTGTTTAAAAATCTTGGGAGTACAGGATTGGTTCGGGAAAATGTATTCTATGATGCAGCTGAGGAACAGCCTCTGATTGGTCCGATCCAAAGGCAGAGATAACTAACCTGAGGGGTTGTGAGCCTTGGGAGCTCGCTCTTTCGCCAGGAACAGCCGCAAGGGTAAGATCTCTCTCTATCTGACTCAACCCCGTGTTGCCTGTCTTTGCCCTTTGCAGAGGGGCTTTCTATTCCCTTTTCCTGCCCTGTTCTCTCTTTTAACCTCTCTTTATATGTTTCTCTTTTGTTTAACTCTTTTTAAATGCTCTTTTCTTTACCTATCCTTGTATTTAATATTTTAAATGTTTTTCTATTAACCTCCCTTTATATTTTTACCATGTGGTTACCAAGCAGTCTTCACTTTATAAAATTCCCTTTTTTTGCCATGTGTGTTCTTTTAACCTATCTTTATATTTTTCTGTTATATTTAATATTTTAAAATGCTCTTTTCTTAACATATCCTTATATTTAATATTTTAAATGCTTCTTTATTAACCAAGCTTTATATTTTTACCATGTGCTTACTAAACAGTTTCCTTTATATTTTTCTCTTTTATTTAACTCTTTTTACATGCTCTTTTCTTTACCTACCCTTATATTTAATACACCTTTTAAAATTTATCTCAAAATGTTTTATTCTTTAATAATATGCCAAACTAGTCCCTTAAAAACACCTCTCCTTACCAAAAATCTTTCTTTTCTTTAATACCTTTCCTCTATTCTTTCAAACTAACCCTTTAAAAACAAAAATCTTTATTTTCTTTAAGTTCTCTCACTCTATTCTTTCAACCTTTTTCTTTAAATAATCAAGCAAATGTATCAAAGCACAAGCACGCAACATTCCCCCTATTCAAACATAAAAAATAATCAAAAAAAATTTTTCAAAATGGCCGACGGCGCCAAACCTTGGTACCAACGGGAAGGGAGGGCAGGACATTAGCCCTAAAGAGGGCATGGAAACCTGTCAAAAATACATGGCGATGAATACTATCGAGGTGTATACTACTAACGACTTTTCTCCATCTTTTTTATGGCAACCTTTCAAGTGTTTGAAGACTGTTGTCATATCCCCCCTTAATCTCCTCTTTTCCAGACCAAACACAGCCATTTCCTTTAGTCTTTGCTCAGGCGCCTTGCACTGGGGTTGGAGACGTGGATGGAGAGCTACAGCAAGACAGGCAGAATAGAGCACATAGGGCTAAGAAAAGGGATGCAATTTGGAAGAGAAATAAGAGGTGAGGAAAAGGAATGGGCCATGTTATCTGCATATAAATCAAAGGGATTGTGCTATCTAGCAGTCACCAAATAGCTTCAGAATTCAACCCTGGTTTTTGGCCCTATACGCAAATCTGTCCCAGAATGTGTATGGCAGGTCCTCACAAAGACTTTTTCTAACTGTTCTAGGGACCCCACTAGATGAACTTTATTAAATATCATATCCCCATCCATTCTATCACCTGGAGAAATGTCTTTGTCTGTCATAATGCACCATCAAGATGCTCAGATAAAATCTGGGAATATCCAGATAAAATCCCCTAATCATGATGACATGCTGCTGAACTTGATTTGTACTTACCATGCATTTAGCTACAATATTTCCATGAAGGAGTATATCAAATCTAAATGTTGTCCAGTTGAAGATGTTAATATTCAGTTTGCTACATTATGTTTTAATACATTGACATTGAATATTTCCCTGAACCATTCTGGAGAATGGACATTTGAAGCTCCTTTCGAACTTAGGGTTGGGAAAGAGATGCAAGAAATGCATCCTCCACCCTCTAGGTACAAAGTAGGACCATTTGGAGTAAAGCGGGATATAACTAGAAGTCTAATGATAAATCTGCAATAGTCTATAAAACAATTCCTAATCATGCCAACTCAATTATCTATTGCCACCCTGTACTCCCCTTGTGCTCATTATATCTCTCCGCTACTTATGGGGTGGAGAGCATGGCTAAACGGAGTGTTGCCTCCAACTTCTTCAGTAATCAAGAGGAAGAAGTGAGATTTGGGAGCAACCTTACTAGGCGAAATGGGAGCTGGTTTGGGGGTACTTAATGCTGTGGATCAGCAATATTTGGCTAAGTGTATAGGAGAATTGGGTCATGATGCAGCCTCCCTCTCAGAATCTCTCACTTCGGCGTCCCAAAGCCTGGCATCTATAACATTTGACACAGTGGATATTCTTCCACACTGGCTCGAGATGCAGCAGCAAGGCCTCTTCCAAATATTGGGTGCTCTGAGCATGTTGCAGTCAAATCTCTCAGAAACTCTTGAGTGCATTGAGGCTCAGCAGTGGTTAATTGGTGTGGCGAAGTCACTTGTACGAGATGGTTCAAATCAACAGCTGCCAAAAAAGTTAAAGAAAATAATTTATGAACATGCTAGTGACTTTGAAAAGTTATATCTCCAATGGTGGCGATTGCTCACATTTACTTATTTTCCCCAAAATGACACTATCATGGCTTTGATTTTAACTTTGCAATCAGCTAAGGCGAAAATACATCCATTAATATCTTTAGGTGTGTATTCCAACAAGTCCTTACTTGTGCCTGTTGAAGAACATAAATGGATGCATATAAATAAGGAAAATGAGTACACTCCCATTAACCTACAGGCCTGTATCTGGGATACACTTGTACCACCCAGGTGTGGGACAAGGATGAAACAAGTTTATGCCCTGAAGAAGGTACCTGCTTATATGAGGTTTTTCATCATTCTGTCAGCTGTGCCTCTGCTGGGGTACAAGTAGATCAACACTGCTTTTGTATTAGGAGCCTGTGGCCTTAGAATCATAGAATATCAGGGTTGGAAGGGACCCCAGAAGGTCATCTAGTCCAACCCCCTGCTCGAAGCAGGACCAATCCCCAACTAAATCATCCCAGCCAGGGCTTTGTCAAGCCTGACCTTAAAAACCTCTAAGGAAGGAGATTCTACCACCTCCCTAGGTAACGCATTCCAGTGTTTCACCACCCTCTTAGTGAAAAAGTTTTTCCTAATATCCAATCTAAACCTCCCCCATTGCAACTTGAGACCATTACTCCTTGTTCTGTCATCTGCTACCATTGAGAACAGTCTAGAGCCATCCTCTTTGGAACCCCCTTTCAGGTAGTTGAAAGCAGCTATCAAATCCCCCCTCATTCTTCTCTTCTGCAGACTAAACAATCCCACTGTGCCTTACTTCTCTGTAAATAATTTCTACGAGATTAGTAATGGTAAAAGAGGAAACCTATGTCTATGCCAAGTTATACAAATCTATGGGTGTGATGTTAATGTTACCACACCTAGTGTGACTATGGAAACCATCCTGTATACTTACCGTTTGTATGATGAGTTAATGCCCATCCAGGCTGGCGCAGACTTGGAGACCACTGAGAAACTTTTGGTGCATCCAAAGCTTGCCCGATACATAGATAATCTACAAAAGGAAGGGGCAAAAACATTATTGACGGTACAACACTCCGTAACAGAATAACAAAAAGGATAAAAGAAGAGATGACCCCAGCTCATTGGTGGGATATTATCTTCCATAAGAACTTATCAGTGGATACCAGATCCACTTGGAATAACTTCTTACATCCCATTGTTGTATTGCTAATCATACAAGGTGTTATGCTGATATAACTGGTGATGTTAACTATTGGCTTTTGTATGTATAAAAAAGGAAATGGTAAGAGGACACCAAGGGTACCATTTGATATTAATGCCTTGGGATTCTTAGTTTAAGTATCTGTTTTATATGTTTATAATAGTTATGCTTATCACTAAAACTCCTCCAAGGAGGGGATTGGTGGGTTATGTCCATTTTGTATGTTTTGTATAATTTCAGGATCCCATATTGATTTTCAAAATGGAGTTTGTGCCCAGGTGATCCAGTTGATCAGTTTTCCCGCCTTTTTTTTCTCCTCAGAAGTGGTAAACAACTTCTGGATAGAACTGGTTTTTACCACCTTTCCCACAGGGTTTCCCAGAAGGGGTTTTCTGCTCCTTCTACGGGTTTTCCCGGGCCAGATTATATAAGTCTGCCCTGAACACTGCTCAGCTGCTGTCCATCTGAGTGACAGTGAGGGTCTGACTTGCACTCACCTCCCCATCCTCATGGTAGAGGGGGCTCGGGTTTTCCTTCCACAGCTCTGCTTCTACTTTGTCATCACCTGCAAGGAGAAGAGAAGGACAGACAGCCACATCCCACTTGCCATCAGCCACCTTCAGCTGCTGTCCCCTGACGGACCATCTGCTCTTCTGCAGACCCAGAGGAACATCAAGGGACTCCCTGGATCTCCTCTCCAATGACTTTCAACTAGCCAGAGGATTGAGGTCCCAGGCAACAATCAACACTTGATCTATAGAAGGAGCTTTCTATTAAGGGGTTTACTTACCTGTTTATAAGGTTTATTTTGGGGAAATCACTGTATTACATAATTTTACTGTTTACTCCCTCCTTTTCTTTGCCCCATTCATTGTACACCAATCCCTCAATACATTTCATTTGTCTTTCACCTTATCACGACTGACTCCTCGTTATTCAAGGTGGGAGGGACCCTTTATGGGAAGATCAAACCTACCAGATGACAGATGCTGGATAGGGAGGGTCAAATCTAAGGAAACAGGAAGCATAGGAATCTCTTGTCTTATCCCACATATATTTCTTTGCCTTTCTGCCCTTTCCTCTAACAAGTACAAAGGCCTGGTCTACACTACAAGTTTATATCAGATGTAGCAGCGTTAAATTGAATTAACCCTGCACCCGTCCACACAATGAAACCATTTTTTTTTACATAAAGGGCTCTTAAAACTGATTTCTGTACTTCTCCCCAATGAGGGGATTAGCGGTGAAATCGACATCCCCATTTCGAATTAAGGTTAGTGTGGACGCAATTCGAAGGTATTGGCCTCCGGGACCTATCCCACGGTGCACCATTGTGACCGCTCTGGACAGCACTCTGAACTCGGATGCACTGGCCAGGCGTACAGGTGGCCAGGCGTACAGGTGACCATGCAGTCCCAGAATCGAAAAAGAGCTCCAGCATGGACCAAATGGGAGGTACTGGATCTGATCGCTGTATGGGGAGAGGAATCCATGCTATCAGAACTCCGTTCCAAAAGACAAAATGCCAAAACGTTTCAAAAAATCTCCGAGGTTATGAGGGGCAGAGGCTACAGCTGGGACGCAACACAGTGCCACGTGAAACTTAAGGAGCTCAGACAAGGATACCAGAAAACCAAAGAATCAAACGGACGCTCTGGGACAGAGTCCCAGACACTGCTTCAACGCTGAGCTGCATGCAATTCTAGGGGGGGCCGCCACCACTACCCCACCCCTGTTCGTGGACTCTGAAGATGGGGTACTCTCCGCTATGCCTGAGGATTTTGCAAATGGGGAAGATGAGGAGGAGGAGGAGGACGAGCTTGAGGAGAGCACACAGCACACCGTTCTCCCCGACAGCCAGGATCTTTTTATCACCCTGACTGAAATACCCTCCCAACCCAATGAAGCCAGAGAAGGGACCTCTGGTGAGTGTACCTTTTAAAATATAATATATGTTATAAAAGCAAGTGTTTTTTAATGATTAAATAGCCCTGAGGACTTGGGATGCATTCGTGGCCAGTACAACTACTGGAAAAGTCTGTTAACGTGTCTGGGGATGGAGCGGAAATCCTCCAGCGACTTCTCCATGAAGTTCTCTTGGAGGTACTCTAAAAGCCTTTGCAGAAGGTTTCTGGGAAGAGCAGCCTTATTCCATCCTTCATGGTAGGACACTTTACCACGCCATGCTAGTAGCAAGTAATCTGGTATCATTGCATGACAAAGCCTGGCAGCGTATGGTCCCAGTGTTTGCTGGCATTCAAGCAACATCCGTTCTTTATCTCTCTGTGTTATCCTCAGAAGAGTGATATCATTCATGGTAACCTGGTTGAAATAGGGGAGTTTAATTAAAGGGACATTCAGAGGTGCCCGTTCCTATTGGGCTGTTTGCCTGTGGCTGAAAAGAAATCCTCCCCTCAGTTAGCCACGCGGTGGGAAGGGGACACCATTGGCGCTGAGCTGTTCTCGTTTGGCTAGCAGGGATCTTCCCTGATACCGGCCACGCGGTGGGCTGAGGGGTAAAGCAATCATCCCAGAGAATTGGATGAGGGTGGTGGTTAGTTTGGTTTCTGCTCCTGCATGTTAACAGGAAAACCACAGCACTAAATGGCCAACTCAACGGGCTTTGCTTGGTATGGGAGAGGAGGGTGCTGCTGTTATGAAGGTTGCAGAAGCCAAAAGACTATGGCTTACCATGGCCACCTGCAAGCTGAATTCTGTTGCCCAGCACTGTGTGTGTGATCTCTAATAACAAAGCCGCAGGCACTCAATATAAGATGCAAAATGTGACCTCGTACCAAAATCACATGTGCTATGTAATGTGAATAGTGTTGTTCACTGTGAAAGAGTATAGCCATTGTTCTGTAAAATGTATCTTTTTAAATACTTCACTCCCTTTTTTTCCTCCAGCCGCTGCAAATGTTTCAAGCCTCCCTCCTCCGTCCCAAAGGCTATCTCAGATAAGGCGGCGAAAAAAGCATGCACAATTAAATGTTCTCTGAGCTCATGCTCTGGCACTGACAGAGCTCAGCAGAATGTGTGGAGGGACACAATAGCAGAGTACAGGACAGTGGCCGATGAATGTGAGGAGAGGTGGCAGCAGGAAGATCAGAGGAGGCATGAGGCAACACTGGGGCTACTGCGGGATCAAACGGACATGCTCCGGCGTCTGGTGGATGTTCATGAACGGCAGTAGGATCACAGACTGCCGCTTCAGCCCCTGTTTAACCGCCCTCCCTCCTCCCCAAGTTCCATAGCCTCCTCAGCCAGACGCCCAAGAACACGGGGGAGGGAGGCTCTGGGCACACAACCACTCCACCCCAGTGGACAGCCCAAGCAACAGAAGGCTGGCATTCAACAAGTTTTAAAGTGGCCTTTTTCTTCCCTCCTACCCTCCTCCCACACCCCACCCAGGCTACCTTGTGAGTTATCTCCCTATTTTTATAATCAATTAATAAAGAATACATGTTTTTTAAATGATAGCAACTTTATTTCCTTTGCAAGCAAACTGTGATCGAAGGGGGAAGGGCGGGTGGCTTACAGGGAATTTAGAGGCAACCAAGGGGGTGGGTTTTCAGCAAGCAGAAACAAACAGAAGTGTCACAAAGTACCCTGCCCAGTCATGAAACTGGTTTTCAAAGCTTCTCTGATGCGCAGCACTTCCTGCTGTGCTCTTCTAACCGCCCTGGTGTCTGGCTGTGCATATTCAGTGGCCAGACACTTTGCCTCAACTTCCCACCCCACCATAAACGTCTCCCCCTTACTCTCACAGAGATTGTGGAGCACACAGCAAGCCCCAATAACAATGGGAATATTGGTTTCACTGAGGTCTGAGCAAGTCAATAAACTGCACCAGCGACCCTTTAAACATAGATTCATAGATATTAAGGTCGGAAGGGACCATTATGATCATCGAGTCTTACCTCCTGCACATTGCAGGCCACAGAATCTCACCCACCCACTCCTGCGATAAACCTCTCACCTATGTCTGAGCTATTGAAGTCCTCAAATCATGGTTTAAAGACTTTGAGGAGCAGAGAATCCTCCAGCAAGTGACCCGTGCCCCATGCTACAGAGGAAGGCAAAAAACCTCCAGGGCCTCTTCCAATCTGCCCTGGAGGAAAATTCCTTCCAGACCCCAAATATGGCGATCAGCTGAACCCTGAGCATGTGGGAAAGATTCACCAGCCAGATACCCAAGAAAGAATTCTCTGTAGTAACTCAAATCGCACCCCATCTAACACCCCATCACAGGCCATTGGGCCTATTTACCATGAATATTTAAACATCCAAATGCACACTCTACCACCATTCTTCACTTGCTCAGCCTATAGTTCAAGAGCTCCTTACTACTGTCCAAGGTGCCTGTGTATGGCACCATGAGCCAGGGCATTAAGGGGTAGGCTCGGTCCTCAAGGATAACTATAGGCATTTCAACATCCCCAACAGTTATCATAGAATCATAGAATATCAGGGTTGGAAGGGACCTCAGGAGGTCATCTAGTCCAACCCCCTGCTCAAAGCAGGACCGATCCCCAATTAAATCATCCCAGCCAGGGCTTTGTCAACCCTGACCTTAAAAACTTCTAAGGAAGGAAATTCCACCACCTCCCTAGGGAACCCATTCCAGTGCTTCACCACCCTCCTAGTGAAAGAGTTTTTCCTAATATCCAACCTAAACCTCCCCCACTGCAACTTGAGACCATTACTCCTCGTTCTATCATCTGCTACCACTGAGAACAGTCTAGAGCCACCCTCTTTGGAACCCCCTTTCAGGTAGTTGAAAGCAGCTATCAAATCCCCCCTCATTCTTCTCTTCCATAGACTAAACATCCCCAGTTCCCTCAGCCTCTCCTCATAAGTCATGTGTTCCAGACCCCTCATCATTTTTGTTGCCCTCTGCTGGACGCTTTCCAATTTTTCCACATCCTTCTTGTAGTGTGGGGCCCAAAACTGGACACAGTACTCCAGATGAGTCCTCACCAATGTCGACTAGAGGGGAACGATCACGTCCCTCGATCTGCTGGCAGTGCCCCTACTTATACATCCCAAAATGCCATTGGCCTTCTTGGCAACAAGGGCACACTGTTGATTCATATCCAGCTTCTCGTCCACTGTAACCCCTAGGTCCTTTTCTGCAGAACTGGTGCCGAGCCATTCGGTCCCAAGTCTGTAGCGGTGCATTGGATTCTTCCGTCCTAAGTGCAGGACTCTGCACTTGTCCTTATTGAACCTCATCAGATTTCTTTTGGCCCAATCCTCCAATTTGTCCAGGTCCCTCTGTATCCTATCCCTACCCTCCAGCGTATCTACCTCTCCTCCCAGTTTAGTGTCATCTGCAAACTTGCTGAGGGTGCAATCCACACCATCCTCCAGATCATTAATGAAGATATTGAACAAAACCAGCCCCAGGACCGACCCTTGGGGCACTCCACTTGATACCGGCTGCCAACTAGACATGGAGCCATTGATCACTACCCATTGAGCCCAACAATCTAGCCAGCTTTCTATCCACCGTATAGTCCATTCATCCAGCCCATACTTCTTTAACTTGCTGGCAAGAATACTGTGGGAGACAGTGTCAAAAGCTTTGCTAAAGTCAAGGAACAACACGTCCACTGCTTTCCCTTCATCCACAGAACCAGTTATCTCGTCATAGAAGGCAATTAGATTAGTCAGGCATGACTTGCCCTTGGTGAATCCATGCTGCCTGTTGCTGATCACTTTCCTCTCCTCTAAGTGCTTCAGAATTGATTCCTTGAGGACCTGCTCCATGATTTTTCCAAGGACTGAGGTGAGGCTGACCGGCCTGTAGTTCCCCGGATCCTCCTTCTTCCCTTTTTTAAAGATGGGCACTACATTAGCCTTTTTCCAGTCTTCTGGGACTTCCCCCGATCGCCATGAGTTTTCAAAGATAATGACCAATGGCTCTGCAATCACATCCGCCAACTCCTTTAGCACTCTCGGATGCAACGCATCCTGCCCCATGGACTTGTGCACGTCCAGCTTTTCTAAATAGTCCCGAACCACTTCTTTCTCCACAGAGAGCTGGTCACCTCCTCCCCATGCTGTGCTGCCCAGTGCAGTAGTCTGGGAGCTGACCTTGTTCATGAAGACAGAGTCAAAAAAAGCACTGAGTACATTAGCTTTTTCCACATCTTCTGTCACTAGGTTGCCTCCCTCATTCAGTAAGGGGCCCACACTTTCCTTGACTTTCTTCTTGTTGCTAACATACCTGAAGAAACCCTTCTTGTTACTCTTAACATCTCTTGCTAGCTGCAACTCCAGGTGTGATTTGGCCTTCCTGATGTCACTCCTGCATGCCCGAGCAATATTTTTATACTCATCCCTGGTCATTTGTCCAATCTTCCACTTGTTGTAAGCTTCTTTTTTGTATTTAAGATCAGCAAGGATTTCACTGTTAAGCCAAGCTGGTCGCCTGCCATATTTTACTATTCTTTCTACACATCGGTATGGTTTGTCCCTGTAACCTCAATAAGGATTCTTTAAAATACAGCCAGCTCTCCTGGACTCCTTTCCCCATCATGTTATACTCCCAGGGGATCCTGCCCATCAGTTCCCTGAGGTAGTCAAAGTCTGCTTTTCTGAAGTCCAGGGTCCATATTCTGCTGCTTTCCTTTCTTCCCTGTGTCAGGATCCTGAACTCGACCATCTCATGGTCACTGCCTTCCAGGTTCCCATCCACTTTTGCTTCCCCTACTAATTCTTCCCGGTTTGTGAACAGCAGGTCAAGAAGAGCTCTGCCCCTAGTTGGTTCCTCCAGCACTTGCACCAAGAAATTGTCCCCTACATTTTCCAAAAACTTCCTGGATTATCTGTGCACCGCTGTATTGCTCTCCCAGCAGATATCAGGGTGATTGAAGTCTCCCATGAGAAACAGGGCGTGCGATCTAGTAACTTCTGCGAGTTGCTGGAAGAAAGCCTCATCCACCTCATCCCCCTGGTCCGGTGGTCTATAGTAGACTCCCACCACGACATCACCCTTGTTACTCACACTTCTAAACTTAATCCAGAAACTCTCAGGTTTTTTTGCAGTTTCATACTTGAGCTCTGAGCAGTCATACTGCTCCCTTACATACAGTGCAACTCCCCCACCTTTTCTGCCCTGCCTGTCCTTCCTGAACAGCTTATATCCATCCATGACAGTACTCCAGTCATATGAGTTATCCCACCAAGTCTCTGTTATTCCAATCACATCAAAATTCCTTGACTGTGCCAGGACTTCTAGTTCTCCCTGCTTGTTTCCCAGGCTTCGTGCATTTGTGTATAGGCACTTGAGATAACCCGCTGATCACCCCTCTTTCTCAGTATGAGGCAGGAGCCATCCCCTCTCACGTGCTCCTGCTCGTGCTTCCTTCCGGTATCCCACTTCCCCACTTACCTCAGGGCTTTGGTCTCCTTCCCCCGGTGAACCTAGTTTAAAGCCCTCCTCACTAGGTTAGCCAGCCTGCTTGGGAAGATGCTCTTCCCTCTCTTCGTTAGGTGGAGCCCATCTCTGCCTAGCACTCCTCCTTCTTGGAACACCATCCCATGGTCAAAGAATCCAAAGCCTTCTCTCCGACACCACCTGCATAGCCATTCGTTGACTTCCACGATTCAACGGTCTCTACCCAGGTCTTTTCCTTCCACGGAAATAACCTTCCACGGTTATTTTCTGGTCTGGGAAGTAAATCCCTTTCCTGCAGCCGTTTAAACAGACCAGAGTTCCTGAAGACGCAAGCATCATGAACCTTTCCCGGCCATCCCACGTTGATGTTGGTGAAACGTCCCTTGTGATCCACCAGTGCTTGCATCACCATTGAAAAGTACCCCTTTCGGTCTGTGTACTAGCTGCCTTGGTGCTCCGGTGCCAAGATAGGGATATGCGTTCTGTCTATAGCCCCACCACAGTTAGGGAATCCCATTGTAGCAAAGCCATCTAGTATGACCTGCACATTTCCCAGAGTCACTACCTTTGATAGCAGCAGCTCAATGATTGTGTGGGCTACTTGCATCACAGCAACCCCCACAGTAGATTTGCCCACTCCAAATTGATTCCCGACTGACCGGTAGCTGTCTGGCGTTGCAAGCTTCCACAGGGCTATTGCCACTCGCTTGTGAACTGTGAGGGCTGCTCTCATCTTGGTATTCTTCAGCTTCAGGGCAGGGGAAAGCAAGTCACAAAGTTCCATGAAAGTGCCCTTACGTATGCGAAAGTTTCGCAGCCACTGGGAATCATCTCAAACCTGCAACACTATGCGGTCTCACCACTCTGTGCTTGTTTCCCAGGCCCAGAATCAGCATTCCACAGCATGAGCCTGCCCCAGTAACACCATGATCTCCAAATTGCTGAGGACCACCGCGGTTTTAGAGAAATCTGTGTTCATGTCCTCATCACCGCGCTGCCGTCGCCTCCTCGCCCAGTTTTTCAGGTGCTGGTTCTGCATAAACTGCATGATAATGCGTGAGGTGTTTACAATGGTCATAACTGCTGCAGTGAGCTGAACGGGCTCCATGCTTGCTGTGCTATGGCGTCTGCTTGGGCAATCCAGGGAAAAGGATGCGAAACGATTGTCTGCTGTTGCTTTCACGGAGGGAGGGAGGGTTGACTGATGACATTTACCCATAACCACCCGTGACAAATTTTTGGCCCCATCAGGCATTGGGAGCTCAGCCTAGAATTCCATTGGGCAGCGGGAACTGTGGGATAGCTACCCACAGTGCACCGCTCGGAATGTCGACACTTGCCACGATACTGTGGATGCACACCGCCGAATTAATGTGCTTAGTGTGGACGCATGCACTCGAATTTATACAATCTGTTCCCAAAAATCGACTTCTGTAAAATCGGAGTACTTTCGTAGTGTAGACATGGCCAAAGAGAGCCTGAATGCATGTTCTCTTGAGGTTAACATTAGGCTGGGGCAGAACTTGGTTTTAACAGGAAACTCCCCTTTCCTCCTCTTAAAATGTTGTTTCTCACTTTGGCTGACGTTGGAAGCTAGCTTACAAAAACCTCCCAATGCAGTAGGGCTGGATTCTGCCATGCTAATCCACACTGGGTTATACCTTCCTCCACAAGCAGCCTCATTCATTTCAAGAGGACCAGCTGCAAATTAAGGTATTTGTCATAGTGAGTAAAAGTGGCAGAATCTCACCCTCTGGCTTGGTCTACACTACAGAGTTAGACACTGCAGGTTACTTACATCGGCTGTTGGCTGTCATTCATGGAGCAGCTGTATTGTGAGCCTCTGTGACCGTGTAAACCACCAGACAGGAGAGGGACATTAACTGGTGTGAAGTGCCGGTCTCCAGCAGAAGGTGTTACATCCTTCCCGACAGGAAAGGTCCATTGACACCAGACAGACTGTTGTGGGATGTGAAAGAGGATAAGATACATTGGTTGTTCTGCCCCTCCCCTGGGAAAATGAGTCATGCAAGTGGATTCTTCCATCAGCTGGGTTCGCAGCTCAGAGCACATGGCAGTTTCCTCTATATTTTTCTCTTTTATTAAACTCTTTTTAAATGCTCTTTTCTTAACATACCCTTATATTTAATACACCTTTTAAATTTATCTCAAAATTTTTTATTCTTTAATAACATAGAATCATAAAATATCAGGGTTGGAAGGGACCTCAGGAGGTCATCTAGTCCAACCCCCTGCTCAAAGCAGGACTGATCCCCGACTAAATCATCCCAGCCAGGGCTTTGTCAAGCCTGACCTTAAAAACTTCTAAGGAAGGAGATTCCACCACCTCCCTAGGTAACGCATTCCAGTCTTTCACCACCCTCATAGTGAAAATTTTTTTCCTAATATCCAACCTAAACCTCCCCCACTGCAACTTGAGACCATTACTCCTTGTTCTGTCATCTGCTACCACTGAGAACAGACTAGAGCCATCCTCTTTGGAACCCCCTTTCAGGTAGGTGCCCAACTAGTCCTTTAAAAACACCTCTCCTTACTAAACCTAACCAAAACTCTTTCTTTTCTTTAATAACTTGTCTCTCTTCTTTCAAACTAACCCTTTTAAAACAAAAATCGTTATTTTTCTTTCAGTTCTCTCTTTCTATTCTTTAATAACATGCCAAACTAGGCCTTTAAAATCATCTCTCCGTACCAAACCTAACCAAAAATCTGAGCACAGAGTGTGGAGCCAGGCAGGTGCAGCCCAGCTGGACTGGGGAGCCTGGGCAGCGGCTCAGCTGGGAGCAGGGAGCCAAGAGCCTAGGGCGTAGCCAAGCTCTAGCTGGAGCTCCCCACACATCCCGGCGTTCTTCTCAATTTCACGGCTCCATGAATGAGCCAACAGCCGCGGTAAGTAACCCACGGTGTCTACACAGACACTGTGTTGCCCTGACTACACTGACATAAGGCCTATGCCCGGAGTATTATGTCAGTGTAGTAGGGCACTTACATCGGTGGGACCAAAGCTCTGGTGTGTACACTGACATGAATAGGTCGACGTAAGGCAGCTTACCTTGACCTAACTCTGTCGTGTAGACCAAGCCAGAGGGTGAGATTCTGCCACATTTACTCACTATGAGAAATACCTTAATTTGCAGCTGGTCCCCTTGAAATGAATGAGCCTGCTTGTCGGGGAAGATATAACCCAGTGTGGATTAGCATGGCAGAACCCATGATCTGGGGAACTACAGGCCAGTCAGCCTCACCTCAGTCCTTGGAAAAATCATGGAGCAGGTCCTCAAAGAATCAATTCTGAAGCACTTAGAGGAGAGGAAAGTGATCAGGAACAGTCAGCATGGATTCACCAAGGGCAAGTCATGCCTGACTAATCTAATTGCCTTCTATGACGAGATAACTGGCTCTGTGGATGAGAGGAAAGCAGTGGACGTGTTATTCCTTGACTTTAGCAAAGCTTTTGACATCGTCTCCCACAGTATTCTTGCCAGCAAATTAAAGAAGTATGGGCTGGATGAATGGACTATAAGGTGGATAGAAAGCTGGCTAGATTGTCGGTCTCAACGGGTAGTGATCAATGGCTCCATGTCTAGTTGGCAGCCGGTATCAAGCGGAGTGCCCCGAAGGTCGGTCCTGAGGCCAGTCTTGTTCAGTATCTTCCACAACCCCCCTAGGCATCTGTTCCATTGTCCTACTGCTCTTACAGTTGGGAAGTTTGTCCTGAGATTTAATCTAAATCTGCGGTGCTGTAGTTTGAACCCATCACTTCTTGTTCTGCCCTCTGTATTGCAACCCTCCCCTCCTAGCTTTGTGTCATCTGCAGACTTGATCAGTATGCTCTCCATACCTACGCCCAGGTCATTACTGAAGAGGTTAAAGAACACTGGACCTAGAACTTGAGTTAACTAACTTGAGGTAAAATCCAAGCGAAGACAAGGCAGTGTGTAGTTTTCACATGAGTTGTTAGCAGGTCAAGTTAAAGCCTGTGGAGGAGCCTAACAAGTAATATGAAAAATATGACCTGCCTTGTCTCCACGAGGTTTTAGCTTGTGTTAAGGGAGAACCTTTCTCCCCATCCAGACAAGGCCATCCGGCGCTTAGGAGCACAGCAGGGGACCGCTTAGCATGGAGAAAAAGACTTCTAATTAAAATTAGAATCTTTTGGTTAAACCCAAATGACAAAATCTCCTGCCACACAGAGTACAAAGAGAGCCTGAATCCATGTTCTGTAGAGGTTAACACTAGGCTGGGGCGGAACTTGGGTTTTAACAGGAAACTCCCCTTTCCTCCACTGAAAATGTTGTTTCTCACTTTGGCTAGATTGTCGGGCTCAACGGGTAGTGATCAATGGCTCCATGTCTAGTTGGCAGCCGGTGTCAAGTGGAGTGCCCCAGGGGTCGGTCCTGGGGCCGGTTTTGTTCAATATCTTCATAAATGATCTGGAGGATGGTGTGGATTGCACCCTCAGCAAATTTGCGGATGATACTAAACTAGGAGGAGTGGTAGATACACTGGAGGGCAGGGATAGGATACAGAGGGACCTAGACAAATTGGAGGATTGGGCCAAAAGAAATCTGATGAGGTTCAATAAGGATAAGTGCAGGGTCCTGCACTTAGGACGGAAGAACCCAATGCACCGCTACAGACTAGGGACCGAATGGCTAGGCAGCAGTTCTGCGGAAAAGGACCTAGGGGTGACAGTGGACGAGAAGCTGGATATGAGTCAGCAGTGTGCCCTTGTTGCCAAGAAGGCCAATGGCATTTTGGGATGTATAAGTAGGGGCATAGCGAGCAGATCGAGGGACGTGATCGTTCCCCTCTATTCGACATTGGTGAGGCCTCATCTGGACTACTGTGTCCAGTTTTGGGCCCCACACTACAAGAAGGATGTGGATAAATTGGAGAGAGTCCAGCGAAGGGCAACAAAAATGATTAGGGGTCTGGAACACATGACTTCTGAGGAGAGGCTGAGGGAACTGGGATTGTTTAGTCTGCAGAAGAGAAGAATGAGGGGGGATTTGATAGCTACTTTCAACTACCTGAGAGGTGGTTCCAGAGAGGATGGTTCTAGACTATTCTCAGTGGTAGAAGAGGACAGGACAAGGAGTAATGGTCTCAAGTTGCAGTGGGGGAGGTTTAGGTTGGATATTAGGAAAAACTTTTTCACCAAGAGGGTGGTGAAACACTGGAATGTGTTACCTAGGGAGGTGGTGGAATCTCCTTCCTTAGAAGTTTTTAAGGTCAGGCTTGACAAAGCCCTGGCTGGGATGATTTAATTGGGGATTGGTCCTGCTTTGAGCAGGGGGTTGGACTAGATGACCTCCTGAGGTCCCTTCCAACCCTGATATTCTATGATTCTATGATTCTATGAAAGCTAGCTTACAAAAACCTCTCGAGCAGGGAGGTTGTCTGGGATGGTTTAGACACAGCAAACCTGGCATCTTGGCAGGGGTTAGACTAGATGACCCTTGCGGCCCCTTCTAACTCGATGGTTCTATGAGTTAACATCCCTCTTCTGCAGTGATGACAAAGCCTTAAGGGTTGGCTCCTGGCCCTCACTCAGGTAGCTCCAGCCAGGCCTTTCCCTCTGGCTGGTGTGGGGGAGGATGCTTCCTGATGCTTCCCTGACCCTGGATCCTCTCTGGATCTTCCACAGGTCTCTTTCTGCCCTTTACCCTCCTATCAGGGCTCCAGGCACCAGCTCTCCCAGAGCGAGGGAGCTCTACCAGCCCCTTGCAAGACTCTGGGCCTCTCCCACCAGCCCCCTATGTCTTTCTGAGCCCCTTGTCTCCCCTCTGTGATACAGCAGGCTCCATTTTACAAGCAGCCCTGCTGTGACGTTATTGACTCAAACTGGGACCGTATAGAACATTGTTGCAACCAAGATCCTGTAGTGGCACCAAATTGTGTATAAAGGGGGCCAAATAAGGCGTTTAAGACGAGGTTATGGTTTGCTGGTTAGGATTATGCTATCTGTTTGCATGTATCATTTTTGTATTTAAAGATATAAGTATTGGCTCTATACTGTCTGTATTCCAAACTTGGTTAGTCTCTAAGGTGCCACAAGTACTCCTTTTCTTTTTGTGAATACAGACTAACACGGCTGCTACTCTGAAACCTGTCATTATGTAAGGCACTGCATTTAGCCGTATGGAGTGGAAATCTATCAACTTCATGAAAAAACTCGTACAGATACAGACAGATTTCATGGTCTGTGTGTATATAAATCTCCTCACTGTATTTTCCACTTTATGCATCCGATGAAGTTAGCTGTAGCCCATGAAAGCTTATGCTCAAATAAATTGGTTAGTCTCTAAGGTGCCACAAGTCCTCCTTTTCTTTTTGCGAATACAGACTAACACGGCTGCTCCTCTGAAACTTGTGCTGTGCTTCTGGGTGACACCCCAGACAAATTGGTGTCAGCTCTGCCTAGCCTGCTGGGTGGCCCATTAAGGACCATCAGCGACACAACTGACCCACTGAGAGAAGGCAGACACACCTGGGGACTCAGCCAGGTGTGCAGGGACCTGCCTAGGGACAGAACTCTGAGGTGTTTCCAGGCCATGGGATGGGCAGCTTGTCTTTGGGACAAAGAAAGAGAGACCACATGGCAAGAGACTATAAAAAGCTGCGGCAGCTCCTCCATCTGGTCTTCAACCCTGCTTCTGACCTCTGGAGGGACTTTGCTACACGGAAGCTTTGAACAAAGGACTGAAGGACCCCTCCCAGCTGGGGATGTTCTCCAGAGACGGGATTTGAACCTGCTGTTTATTCCATCGCTGCTGCGAGCCTGAACCAAGAACTTGGCCATGACTGTATGGCATTGATTCCATTTAACCAGTTCTCGCTCTCGTCTCTCTCTTTTTCCTTTTATGAATAAACCTTTAGATTTTAGATTCTAAAGGATTGGCCACAGCGTGATATGTGGGTAAGATCTGATTTGTATATTGACCCGGGTCTGGGGCTTGGTCCTTTGGGACCCAGGGAACCATTTTTCTTTTACTGGGGTATTTGGTTTTCATAACCATTCGTCCCCATAACGAGTGGCACTGGTGGGGATACTGGGAAACTGGGGTGTCTAAGGGAATTACTTGTGTGACTTGTGGTTAGCTAGTGGGGTGAGACCGAAGTCCTCTCTGTCTGGCTGGTTTGGTTTGCCTTGGGGTGCACAGAAACCCCAGCCTTGGGTTGTGACTGCCCTGCTCGAAGCAATTTGTCCTGAACTGGCACTCTCCGTGGGGTCCCACCAGAACCAGCATCGTTACACCTGCCCCTTCCCCAAGCTACCATCATGTGATGTCTGATGCAGCCAGCATCCCAAACCCATCACCTGGGGGTTGGGGGGGAGGTGGGGGCTAACGGCACATTGATGGGGCTGAGCCCAAATCCCCTAAAAGGGCCAGCCCGCCCCGTGACACCACCCACCTGGCAGGCTGCCGGGAATCAGGCAGTGCTGTCCCAGGGGCGATGCTGGAGCAGTGCACAGAGATGCAATGGGCTAGGGGAGGCGGTGGAAGCAGTATTATGTGTAACTGTGACACCCCCTTCCCTCCCCCTCAGCACAACTCCCTGCTGAAGCACTGGCCTGATCTCTGTCTTCTCAGGACTTCAAAAAAGAAAAGTATTGCACAGCCCAGCCCCTGCCTGAAGGGGTTAACGACAGCAGCTAGTCAGCTCAGAAAGTCCCAGACAATTTCTTAGTGAGCCACCGTTTAACACACACACAGACCTCGCAGGCAGGATTTGGGATACTTTTCAGTCCCTTCAGCAGCACGGGTAGGCAATAAATCTGCGGGGTTCCTTACGGAGACTCCCGGGGCTGTTGCTGTTACATGTGTTTCAGTGCAAGGTTACAGCACAACACTCACTTGTGGAGTTTCGGCCACACCTTCAGAGCATCCCCTCCGAGCTCTCGCAGATCATTTCTCAGTCTCTGGGGCCGGGGGGGGCTCCAAACGTATGTGTCCCCCCTCGGGAGTCTCCGGGGCCTGAGGAGAATGGCGGCCTCTCCATCCCCGCCCAGCGCCTCGGAATCTCCTCAGCAAACACCAGTCCAAAGATGCGTGCGGCCAGCAGCACTTCCCGTCCCACGGCTAACAGACACCAGACAACCGTCTCCTCGTCGTTCAGTGAGATGGGGAATCCGGAGCCCGTTTCCAAGGTGGTTCGGGAACTGCGATGCAGCCTTCACAGCTCTTGGTCCCGCATGGATCAGCCACCAAGCCCCCAGGGCTGCCCCCAGCTCCCATGTCTGAGCCTTTCCCCCCTGAGCTCTGACCGGCTCAGCTCTCGGGGAATGTGTGGAACCTGCAAGGCTGCTTGCCCTTCCTGAAACTTCCCGTACAGCCTCAGAGACGGCTACCGAGGCCGCGTCTCCGCTACAAAGTTATGTCAGCGTTCAGCCACCAAAGTTTGTGTATCGCTGGGCATGTGCCCACTTGGCTGCTTGCACCAGTGCTGCTCACACTCACCAGAGTGCTTGTGTAACCCACTAAACTTTGATTCCACAATTCCCCCGTCAGCCCATGTTACCGCAGGAGCAGCGAGCAGGTTCTGTCTCTTTTGACAGCAGAACTCCCACCTGTGGATGATCACACACAGGGAAAATATGCAGATGTGGACAGTCGTGGATGCCCAAAGGATGGGGCCGGCCTTCGGGGCAGGTGGCATGGGTGACTGCCCAGGGCGCCATGGTCCGGAGTCAAGGAGCAGGACACAGGCCTGGCCCCCACACTGCCCCCAGCCTGCCCCTCACCGTGCTTCAGCGGGATGATGCTGGAGGCCCCACAACACAAGCGGGGCCAGGACACAGAGCAGGACTGCCATGGCTGGGGTGGAACTGGGGGCATCCCAGGACGGGAGAGGGCACAGGCTTCCCCAGGCCCAGTCCCGCCGCTGCATGACCTCCGACAGCCAACCGCACACGCGGCGCATGGGGTGATGCCTTTACGCTCTCGCCGGAGCCCCACCCTCAAGAGGGGGCCATAAAATGCTGGGCACAGGGGGCTGGAACAATGTGTTTGGTGGGGGGCTGAGAGCCACTGGACCCAACTGTAAATCCTGAATGTGATGGAAACCGCTTTCAGCCAGGGGGTGCGGCAGCCCCCCTAGATCCAGCCCCAGAGCGCTGTCTTCCTCTTCCCTCATGCCTCGTCCCCACATCGAACCACCTCTCCTCTCCACTCCCTCCTTCTCCATCCACCTGTCTCTCATCTCCCCCCCTCCTTTCCCCTCCAACCACCGTTCCCCTCTCTTCCCCCTCCTATCACCTCCTGTCAAGGTTCCTTCCCCACTCTGAACTCTAGGGTACAGATGTGGGGACCTGCATGAAAAACCCCCTAAGCTTACTTTTACCAGCTTAGGTTAAAACTTCCCCGAGGTACAAACTATTTTACCTTTTGCCCTTGTACTTTATCGCTGCCACCACCAAACATCTAACAGATATATAATTGGGAAAGAGCCCGCTTGGAAATGTCTTTCCCCCCAGAATCCTCCCCAAACCCTACACCCCCTTTCCTGGGGAAGGCTTGATAAAAATCCTCACCAATTTGCATAGGTGAACACAGACCCAAACCCTTGGATCTTAAGAACAATGAAAAAGGAATCAGGTTCTTAAAAGAAGAATTTTAATTAAAGAAAAAGTAAAAGAATCACCTCTGTAAACTCAGGATGGTAAATACCTTACAGGGTAATTAGATTCAAAACATAGAGAATCCTTTAAGTTACAAAAAGACACAAAAACAGGAATCTACATTCCATTCAGCACAACTTATTTTCTCAGCCATTTAAACAAAACAGAATCTAACGCAGATCTAGCTAGATTGCTTACTAAGTTCTCAGACTCCATTCCTGTTCTGACCCCGGCAAAAGCATCACACAGACAGAGAGAGGCTTTGTTTCTCGCCCCTTCCAGCTTTTGAAAGTATCTTGTCTCTTCATTGGTCATTGTGGTCAGATGCCAGCGAGGTTATCCTAGCTTCTTACCCCTTTACAGGTGAAAGGGTTTTTCCTCTGGCCAGGAGGGATTTTAAAGGTGTTTACCCTTCCCTTTATATTTATGACACCTCCCTTCCCTGCTTCCCCATCCAACCGCCTCTCCCCTCCACCCCTCCCCTCACTTCCCCCATCCAACCACCTCTGCCCTCCCTTCCCCCTCCTTCCCCCATCCAATTACCTCCCCTCCCGCTCCTTCCCCATCCAACCGCCTCTTTCCCCATCCAACCGCCTCTCCCCTCCACTCCCTCCCTCTCCTTCCCCCTCCAACCGCCTCTCCCCTACACCCACATCCTTCCTCCCCATCCTTCCCACCCTTCCTCACCTCATCTTCTGCCCCTCCCCCATGGTTCCCAAAAGGGTGGGGGTGCAGGGCTGTCAGAGGAGAACAACAGGGGATGCTGGCTGAGCAGGGAAGATGGACCAGGAACCTGCGGGGGTTGCTGGCCAACCCTGGGGGAGCTCAAGTCACCTCTTACCGACCTGCTTGTTTTGGGGTGGCTTGGGATTGTTTTTGAAAGGCAGGGTCGCATATTTATCTCGTGAGACTTGGCAACTTTGGCTTTTACCCGTCTGCCTTGAGGTGAAAGGCGCAAAGCCCCGATCCACCCTGATCCCCCTCCTATTTCCTTAAAATGGTAAATAGATGGGGGAAACTGAGGCACAGACAGGTGAGGTAACTTGCCCAAGGTCTCCCAGTGAGTCAGGAGTAGAGGAAGGAATAGAAACCAGGAGTCCCTATTGCCAGGTCTTGTCAGGGACCAGACCAGCAGGGACAGCGGCTGGCCGGCTCTCTGAATAACCTCCCTGCTAGACAGCCTATAAGGCCACCTGCTGTGCCTGGGACCTGCCGGAGGCGCCACAGAGCTGGCTGGCTGCCGGCTCACCAGGCCTGCTTAGACGCCTGGCACCCAGATGAGCTCACTGGCTGCTCAATGTGTATCTTGCCCATGGCAGCTGTGCTTCCCTGTCGTCCAGTCCCTGCTCCAGCCGGCTCCAGGCCCTGCTCCTGCTCTGCTCCAGCCCCTGCTCCCCTTCGGCTTCAGACGTCTAGTCTGATGCCCAGCCCTGCCTCTGCCTCACTCACTGCTTGGCCCCCCACTTCTGGCTTCGGCTTCTGTCTCTCTGGTACTGATCCCGGGCTCCGCCTCTGGCTGAGGACTCTGCTGTACCCCCACCCTGGCTCTGGCATTTGGCTTCTGACCCTGGGCCCATTTCCTGGATGCTGCCCATGCTGGACCCAGCTCGAGCCCGTTAGCTGAAGTCTCACTTCCACCACGAGGCCTGACCACACATGGCCCAGCTGGTGACAGGGTGGCTCTCACCACCAGGCATCCTTCCCATTTCTATTTCTGGGCCAGGGCTGCGTCAGAGGGAGGCTCTAACCCAGCAGGCCACTGAAAGGATCAACCTGCCAGCGATCGGGGCTCGGCTCAGCGCGAAGGCAGGAGAATGGCGAGGGAGAATATCTATGAGAAACTGGAGGTGATGGAAGCTGCTCCCCAGCCAAAAGGTAAGCACAAGAGGCTGCACCGGACCCTGGACTCCCGCTGGCCTTTCCTTGGCTTTGTGGTCTCTGCATCAGCGTTCTGGGCAGCGATCGCTTGCTCCAGTGACCACGTCCCCAGAGCTCAGCCTTGTGCTGGCTGGACAGCACCACGGGCAGTGGGCGAGGGTACTCGGTCAGTCCTTCCCACTCATTCTCTCCCCTGCCAGTCCCCAACGGGAGAAGGGCACAGGGAGGAGAGATGGGAGTCCCTGCACAGCACCCTAACCTCCTGCTCGGCAGAGCAGTGGCATGGGCTGGCCATAAAAGCCATCCAGGCTCCCCGACCCCAGCCCACTGCCACCATCAGCCTCTCGCAGGAGGAGATCGCCTGGGTCAAATCCTGACAGTCCCCGTTTCTGGGGACCAGCTCCCTCTCATCCCCCCATTTCACAGTGACACCTCCTTTCCTTACCCTCTGCCCCTTCCCTGCCGGAGCACGTGCTTCTACCCAGGAGCAGGGGTAGGGAGATGCTAGCTGTGTGAGCAGAGAAGGGTTTTCCCCAGGACTCGGGGACAGGGGGAAGAGAACCTGTTCCTCCAAGGACCCCCAAGGAGCAAATGGAGCTGGAAGTTCTGAGATAAGGACCAAGCTGTTTTCCTAAAGCTCCCAGCACAAGCAGACTGCGAAGCGCTACAAAGCGATCTTACAAAACTGGGTGACTGGGCAACAAAATGGCAGATGAAATTCAGTCTTGATAAATGCAAAGTGATGCACCTTGGAAAACAATCCCAGTTATACCTATAAAATGATGGGGTCTAAATTAGCTGTTACCACTCAAGCAAGAGATCTTGGGTCAGTGTGGAGAGTTCTCTGAAAACATCCACTCACTGTGCAGCGGCCGTCAGAAAAGCGAACAGAATGTTGGGCATCATTAAGAAAGGCAGAGATAAGAAGACAGAAAATATCGTATTCCCTCTGTATAAATCCATGCTACGCCCACATCTCGAATACTGTGTGCAGATGTGGTCGCCCCATCTCAAAAAAGATATATTGGAATTGGAAAAGGTTCAGAAAAGGGCAACAAAAATGATTAGGGGTACAGAATGGCTGCCGTATTAGGACAGATTAATAAAACTGGGACTTTTCAGCTTGGAAGAGAGACGACTAAGGGGGGATATGATAGCGGTCTATAAAGTCGTGACTGCTGTGGAGAAAGTAAATAAGGAAGTGTTATTTACTCCTTCTCATAACACAAGAACTAGGGGTCACCAAGTGAAATAAATAGTCAGCAGGTTTAAAACACACAAAAGGAAGAATTTCTTACCACAACGCACAGTCAACCTGTGGAACTCCTTGTCAGAGGATGTTGTGAAGTCCAAGACTATAACAGGGTTCAAAAAAGAACTAGATAAGTTCATGGCCGATAGGTCCATCAATGGCTATTAGCCAGGCTGGGCAGGGATGGCGTCCTCAGCCTCTGTCTGCCAGAAGCTGGGAACAGGGGACAGGGGATGGATCACTTGGTGATTCCCTGTTCTGCTCATTCCCTCCGGGGCACCTGGCCCTGGCCACTGTCGGAAGACAGGACACTGGGTTGGATGGACCCTTGGTCTAACCCAATCTGGCCGTTCTCATGTTCTTCTATTTGGTGGTACAGATGTCAGCTGAACAAGGGCCTCCTCCAGGGCTTTCTTATCCCCTTTGTTCTCAGTGCAATCCAGATGCCATGTGCGAGCTCTTCTGGTTTTGAACACATGAAAGAAGCCCAGGAAGGGTCTAGAGACAGGCAGGGAGACGGGGCTGACGGAAGTGGAGGGTGCTGGTGAGGACGTGAGGTTCAATATGCAGCTGCAGCTAGCCACCGAGCTCAGCTAGGCTCTCCGCAGCGGCAAAGGAAAACCCAAGGGGAAATGTAGCCTGTGCTAGGTGACAGAGAAGCTCCTCCCAGAATCTGTTTAGTAAAGGCTGAGAACTGTAAACTTAGCACATTAGTGAGAGGCAGCTTCACCCTTTGGTTAGAGTGAGAGAAGCCACTTCTGCAATGTAAGGGGATTATCTGGGCATCTGAGTGTTGTCTTCTGGTTCCAGGAACCACACCCCATGGGGGAGCACTGCGAGCGAATGGCTGAGGCCCACAGACAGGGAGGGGGTGCAGCAGGCTGAGACTTTCAGGGAGAGGAGAATCTGACAGTCTTGCGCCTCCAAGGAGCTGCTGTTCAGCTTGGGGAGACCAAATCCAGAGCACACAGAGCACACTTACTTCTGTCGACACATAGATCCTGGCTCGAATGCAGCTCTAGTCTTCTCCCTTTAATGTGCAGGGGAGACACAGACTTCTGGCTTTGCCCTGTGAGCCACCCCTTGGCTGCCTTGCAGTGAGGAGCCCAGCAACCTGGGGATGGGTTATTAGACAGGGATGCTGTAGAAAGGCCCTTCTGAGCACACTGCTGCTGTCAGCCCCACTTTTCTCCTGCAAAGAATCATTTCCCTCATTTCACTGCCTCCTTGTTTTGATATTTCATAAGTTGTTTCAGGTTCCTTTTCTCATTTAAAAATACTCCGTTGGGCATGGACTTCACAAGCCCTAAACTTCCCTCTCAAGAAAGGCTTAGGCAGGGGGAAAAGCCTGCTTCCAGCTCTCTCTCACAGGATGCCTGCCTGGCGCTACCGTCACCCCTGATGTAGGGAGGGTGGCTTTTCAGATTCAAGTTCAGGTCGGTTCTGACCTTATTTGGCCTGATTCTGCTGTTGCTGTTAACCACAGTCAGGGAACAGAGTCTGAAGAGTGATTAGATTTGGGGGATGGAGTTTCCGTGGTCAGTGGCATTTGAGCTGTCACTTTCCACGGATATGTTTCTTCTTCTCCTTCAAGGAAATGCTACCGAGACATCGGTCCCTTGGCGGCGCAGGGCGGGGCGGATCGTCACTGCTGTCCTTCTGCTCCTGACGCTTGTGGCCCTGGCCAGCTCCCTCCTCGCTGTGGCGCTTCTATGTAAGTTCAGCTGCGGCTCCAAGGCCCACGTTGGCCAACTTCCCTACAGGCCAGCTGGCTCAACTGGGGGGCGGGGCACCCCCACATTTCAGCAGAATGTCGACTGTGTTTCCAGTCTGTCCCGCCAAATAAATCTCCTACTCCAGGGAGTTCGAATGGAGTTGAAAGATCTTGCCCTACTGGTTTGATATGAGCACAAACCTTCCAAGTCTAACGATGGTCAAGCACTGGGCCAGGTCACCTAGGGAATCCCCATCACTGGAGATTTTAAGACGAGGTTAGACAACCACCTGTCAGGGACGGTCTAGGTGTACTTCATCCTGCCTGAACTTCACCTCTGTGACTTCAGATCACAGGTGGCAGCCCCACATGCTCAACCTGCGCTCTGAGGGTCAAGCTGGGTCCTTTCCTGACCACATAGCACCAGCATGAGCCTCAGCCCCAGGTGTCCTCGTGGCACAATTGAAATGCCTGCCCTACGGAGAGACTGGACGGCCCAGAGCTTCGGGCACTTGTCTGGGGCTCTGATTGCTGGGTTTAATTCCCTGCCCTGGAGCCAGCAAACAGAGCTGAAAACAGGGGAGTTTGAGTGGAGAGCTGTTGGAGGAGAGGGGAGACAAGCCCCTGTTCCTTAGGGGCAGTGAGTGGCATCGACGACTGGTGCCTCCCCATGCTGGGGGTCCACAATCTAAAGGGGAGGACACGTGACCACCCCACGTGTCTCCTCTGCCCAGCGACCCCTGCGCCCAGCCCAGGACCTCCCTGCAGTCCCCACCCCACCAGAGTTACCTGTGGGGGGGGGTCTGTCCTTTTCGCGCTGCGCCTCTCCCCTCCTGCCAGCACATTCGGCCGCTCTCCCTGGCAGCCGGGCCCAGGCGGGGAGCAGGAGGGAGCCACCTCTCATGCGGCTGAAGCTGGTCGCTCCAGGTCACTGTTCTGGGCAGTGCAGCAGCTGCCTGAGAGAACCTGGCTGGGGGCGTGGCGCCGGGCCGCCCCCACCATGGCCTGGGAGCCGGAAACGTGCCAGGGGGAGAGGGGACTCCAGCTTGTTCGACCCCTGTCCCTGGTAGCCTGGCCTTGGTGGGGCAGCCCCGCCACCTCCCCAACCAGGCTGTCTCAGGCAGTCGCTGCGCCGCACAGAGCAGCGACCCCGAGCGGCCGACATGAGAAGTGGCTGGCCCTGCTCCTTCCACTCCCTGCCCGGGCCCGGCTGCCAGGGACGGGGCCGATCGCGCTGGGGTCAGTATCAGCGGGAGAAGGACAGAGCCCCTCTTCCTCCTCCTCACCCCCGGCATGCCAAGCAAAAATCTGGGGGGTGCTTCACCCTGCACACACACCCCTGTGCGTCGCCTCTGGAGAGTGGGTTCTTGAGAGTTTGCTGGCTGGTTTGTTGCGTTCAGTTTGCAGAGGCTGGTACGGGCAGTGCGCTGAGAGATGCAGAGCCTTTGATCAGATCAGATCAGGGCGGGGCTTCCCTGACTAGGAGGCCTATAAATGCAAGCAATGGAGTGGCAAAGAAGTCAGCAAACAACTGGAGACAGGGGAGTTAGAGTGCACGGTTGTAAGGAGAGTTTGTGGGAGGGGCGGTGGCGTTCTATTTTTGTGTCGTGTGGGGTTTTCTTTCTCCTTGACTGGCACTTCGGCAGGAAGGGTGTGAAGGACAGAGGCAGCAGTGGTAGTGACCCAGGCATTGGAGGAGACAATGAAGATGACCAGATGTGGAAGCTGCAGGATGTACATGATCCTGGAGTGGGTACCTGAAAAGAGCTTGTTTGTATGAAGTGCCGGCTGAGAGAACTGATGGAAGAGAAGAGCTGAGGTTTGGAGATGCAGGTGGAAAGTATGGTTGAGTTTGGAAGGGGATTCGAGCAGATGATGGAGGGAAGGCAAGAGGAGGCTGAAGGGAAAACTCAAGACTGGCAGATCCAAGCTGGACTGGAGAACTGGGAGGGGACACTGCTGGGTGAGTAAAGTGGCCAGTGGAAATGTGATTATGAGAACTGGGCAGAGGAAAAGACCAGCTAGTGAAGGAGAAGTAGAGCTCAGGAATAGGTTTGCTGAATTGGAAAATGAAGAAGACTTGTGGCAGGGAGTAGCTGAAGGTGGGAGGGCCAGGCAGAAGAGAAGAGCAGCTAGCCCTACAAGAAGAGGGGAAGAGTCAATGTAGATACCCAGAGGTCGGAGCCCCAGGAGGACAGAGGATGACTTGCAGTAGATCGCAAGGGAGAGCAAAAGACAAGAGGACTTGCATGCAGAAGGAATGGGAGGAAGGCTGGAGAATGGCACCAACACCAGGAAGAGGCAGGTCTACGTGATTGGTGACTCCTTACGAAGAAGGATGGACAGGTCTGGCACCAGAGCTGATCCAGAGAACACAAGGGTGAGCTGTCTGCCAGGAGCTAAGTTATGGGATGTGGACCTGAGGCTGAAGAGGATCCTAATGGGAGCAGGAAAGAATCCACTGATTGTCCTTCATGTGGGAACAAATGATACTGCTAGATTCTTGCTGGAACGTACTAAGGGAGATGATGCCAGGCCGGGGAAGACACTTAAAGAAATGGAGGCTCAGGTGATCTTCAAGGGGCTTCTACCTGTCCCTAGAGGAGGAGAATGGAGGTGAGACAAGATGATGATGATGATCAACCCACGGCTCAGGCAGCGGAGCTGTAAGGAGGTCTCTGGGATGACCGACCACTGGGAGTCATTCACGGACACAGGACTGTTCTCATGGGACAGACTCCACCTGGGTAGGGAGGGAAATAGATTCTGGGAAGGAGGGTGGCACAACTGATTAAAAGAGCGTTAAGCTTGGAATTCAGGGGAGGCAGTTGAGAGATGCTCATGTAATCCCCACTTCTGATTCTAATCCTGAGCAGGAGAAAAAGAAGTAAGAGCAGATACAGCGATGGAGAAAGGAACAGCAGCGGGGAGGTGAATGGACATCAAGAGGAAAGGTAGGTCCCATACCAGTGATGCTAACACCCAAGTAGGGGGTGATACTGGCAGTAGCATGACTGTACCTAACCGCGTGAGGAGCCCTGGCGAGGCCGAGCGGAAACACCTCAGGTGTCTGCACACCAGTGCAAGAAGCCTGGGGAACAAAATGGAGGAAGTAGATCTACTGGTGCAGGAAGTGAAACCAGATGTTACAGGGATAACAGAAACATGGTGGAATAGAAGCCAGGACTGGAGTACAGACCATGAAGAGTATGTGCCATTCAGGAAAGAGAGAAATGCAGGTAAAGGTGGTGCCGTAGCGTTGTATATTAATGCTGAGGTAGACTGACTGTAAAGAAATTAGAAGTACTGGAACAGATAAAACAGAGTCTGTTTGGGTCAAAATCACTTTGGGGAAGAAAGCTACCAGAGGCTCCCCTCAGATAGTGCTTGGGGTCTGCTACAGACCCCCAGCGACCTATCTGGATATCGATAGAGACCTCCGGAGTACCTGTAATGAAATATGTACTCCTGGAAGCGGTGTGATTAGGAGGGACTTTAATTTCCCAGGTATAGATCGGAGGACAAGTGCTAATCATAATGGTAGGGCCCACGCTTTCCTGGCTGTGAGAGCTGACAGCTTTCTCCACCAAATAGTCACCAAACCAAGAAGAGGTGATGCCATTTTAGATTGAGTGTTGGTGAGTAGGGAGGACATCCAGAGAAGAATTGCTTGTAGGGGACAACCTTGGTTCGCATGATCATGAGCTAATTCAGTTTCAACTAAATGGAAGGATAAACAAAACTAGGTCTGCAACTAGGGGCCTTGATTTCAAAAGGGCAAACTTTAAAATATTAAGGCAATTAACTAGGGGAGTGGACTGGGCTGAAGAACTCAAGGACCTGAAAGTGGGGGAGGCTTGGCATTACTTTAAGTCAAAGTTGCAGAAGCTCTCTGAAGCCCGCATCCCAAGCAAGGGGAAAAACTTCCTCGGGAAGGGTTGCAGGCCAGGCTGGATGAATAAGCGTCTCACACAGGTGATTGAGAGAAATCAGAAAGCCGACAAGGAATGGAAGATGGGATGGATCAGCAAGGAAAACTACCTCTTGGAGATCAGAAAGTGCAGGGAAAAGAGAGAACTGCCAAGAGCCAAGCAGATCTGGACCTTGCAAAGGGAATTAAAACCAACAGCAAATGGTTCTATAGGCATATAAACAAGAAGGGACTGCCAAAGATGGAGGATGTGTTGGAGACTGAAGATAATCTAGGCATGGGCAAATGCCTAAACATATACTTTGACTCCATTTTTAATAAATGGAATTAGGAGTTTAGGGGTAGTGGCAGGCTGACTAATGGGAGTGAGGATATGGAAGTAGAAATTCCCACATCTGAGGTGGAAGTCAAACTCGAACAGCTTAATAGGACCAAACTGGGGGGCCTGGATAATCTCCATCCAAGAATATTAAAGGAACTGGCACGTGAAATTGCAAGCCCACCAGCAAGGATCTTTAGTGAATCCATAAACTCAGGGGTCAGACCCTGTGACTGGCGAATTGATAATGGAGTTCCTATTTTTTAGAAAGAGGAAAAAAGTGATCTGGGAAACTACAGACCTTTTAGTTTGACCTCAGTTGTCTGCTAGGTCTTCGAACGAATGTGGAAGGAGAAAGTAGTTAGGGGCATAGAGGTTAACGGTAATTGGGATAAAATACAACACGGTTTTTCAAAAGGTAGATCATACCAGACCAACCTTCTCTTTCTTTGAGAAGAGGACTGATTTTTTAGAGAAAGGAAATGCAGTAGATCTCATCTATCTGGATTTCAGTGGCATTTGATACAGTTCCACATGGGGAATTATGAGTCAAATTGGAGAAGATGGGGATTAATATTCCTGTTAATCCCTACGTGCATGACCTTGCACTTTGCACTACTGAATTTCATCCCATTTTTGCTACTCCAGGTTTCAAGGTTGTCCAGCTCTACTCGTAGGATATTCCGGTGCTCCTCCACCATGGCAATACCTCCCAACTTGGTGTCATCTGCAGATTTCATTAGCGCACTCCCGCTTTTTGTGCCAAGGTCTTTAATGAAAACATTAAATAAGATTTGTCCCAAGACCGATTCCTGAGGAACTCCACTAGTAACCTCCCTCCAGCCTGACAGTTCACCTTTGAGCATGACCCGTTGTAGTCTCCCATTTAACTGGGTCCTGATCCACCTTTCAATGGGGTCGGGAAGGAATTTTCCCCCAAATCAGATTGGCAGAGACCCTGAGGTTTTTTGCCGTCCTCTGCAGCATGGGACACGGGTCACTTGCAGGTTTGAACTGGTGTAAATGGTGGTTCTCTGTAACTTGAAGTCTTTATATCAGTAACTCAGGCAGAGGTTAAGGGCCTATTACAGGAATGGGTGGGTGACGTTCTGTAGTCTGCAGGAGGTCAGATTATGATCATGATGGGCCCTTCTGGCTGTAAGGTCTTTGAGACCTGTCTCTGCCTCAGTTCTCCACCTGTAAAATGGGGGGAGGAGACTTCCCTACTTCACAGGGGTGTTGTGTGACATTAAATAATATATTAAAGACTGTGAGGTGCTCATATACTGCAGTGAAAGGAGCCAGAGACGTACGATGGATCGCGGGAAAGATTCTGTAGACAGCACTTAGATCACAAGTCTGTTGATGCACGAGCTGGGAGAGAAGCTGGTTCCCTGGGGCATCGCTGTGTTGGCCCTGCAGCTCTCAGGGGAGTGAAAGGCTGATTTTTAGGGACAGATGCTCTGCAGGTGTCAATTGAAGGAGCTCCTCTGAACTCAGATTTACACCATCTGAGCAGCTGGCCATCAGTCTTGCAAGCCCAGATCCTCAGAGGCATTTGGGCTTCTGGTTTCCATTGAAATCCCTGGGAGTTTGTTGCTTGAACACCTTGAAGGGTCTGGGCCTAAAGGTAGCAGACAGGCCCCTGAGAAACACCAGGAGCAGAGCGGTCAGGATTGTTAATAAGCACTTGGACTGCCAGTGCCCTGAAGCTGCACCCAGGTCCTGCTTTCCATAGCGCTAGGTGCTGCAAAAACACACAGTAAAATGAGGCCATAGACTCACAGAACCATAAGGTCAGAAGGGACGCAAGGGCCTCCAGTCTAACCCCCTGCCAACATGCAGGAGCCGTTGTGTCCGACCCATCCCAGACAGACAGCTCCAGCCTCCTTTTGGAAACCTCCCATGAAGGAGCTTCCACAACCCCCCTAGGCGTCCGTTCCATCGTCCTGCTGGTCTCACAGTCAGGAAGTTTGTCCTGAGATTTAATCTCAATCTGCTATGCTGGAGTTTGTAGCTCCCTGCTCCAGGGAGCTGATGCCCTACGTTAAGACGGTGTAACATACACCAGGAGAGAGCCCCAAACGGGGCCTTGGCTTTGCCCGTGTCCCTCCTCGGGAGGGAAGCTTTCCAAGATTAAAATAAAAGAAGTCCTAGAGAACAGGCTCGCACTCGGAGCATATTCCTTCTCTGGACGTGGCTGGTCTCCAGCCGCAGTTCAGTTCGGTCGCTGACCCGCAGACATGTGATTTCTAGATTTCCGGGCACAGAGCAAGCTGCAAGCGGTTGAAGAAGCGGTGCAGAAGCTCCAAGTCTCTCTGCGGCCTGACAACACCTCGGATACGTCAGCAAAGGAATTGGACAGTAAGTCGCAGGACGAGGGTCTCAGGCATCAGGGTCAGCTCCCCTCCCTTGGCCTGGAAGCTGAGCACTCTCCTGCCGAGAGGTATGGTGGGTGCCTGGCATCCTCCTACTCCCCTCCATATACTTCCCTGCCAGGTGGTCCCGTCCCCCTGTCTAATGAGCTGCTGCTCTGCACATTCCTCTGCCAACAGAGGCTCTGTTCCCAGAGGTGGGGGGTTGCTCCAGGTTCCCTCCTAGCGCCCTTCCTGGCAGTGGCAGGCTGGCTGCATCCATCCCATGCTCCTAAGCAGTTTGCCTAGTGGTCAACGTCCTCCGTCCTGTCCCTGTTGCTTCCTTCGCTCCATAGTTTTCACCAGGGCCCCCGTACTGTCAGGACTGCATTCGCGGGAAAGACAGATGCAGCTCAGGAGACACACAGGACCCAGTTCAGACCCTGGGGCAAGCAGGACGCCCGTGGAGCTGCGCCCGTGGGTCTCAACGTGTCCCCTACCCCAGTCCCCAGTCCCCGAGCCCTTCCCATGCAGCTACCATAATTTGGGTAACTGCCACAGACTCATTGCTGGAGGTAGGGCGCCCTCTTGTGGCCTCGTGTCACAACTGTCTGTCGATCGCGCACAGGGCTGGACATACAAACCGGGCTATGGATCAGGTTATTCAGCGTCCAATCAGAAGATGGGCCTGAACTAAACCCCCGGCACAGAGCACACCCGAAAGCTAGGCTGTTGAAAATCCCAGGCTGGAGCCCAGTGCCATGGCTCAGGTCCGTGGATGTTCCTGCAGCCCCAGCTCTGCCACATGCCGCAGGTGACCCACTCACAGCTCACAAGGTAGGAGCGAATGGGGCGGAGGAGGCTGGGTAGATTGGGGGTACAGGGCTAGAGTTCAGGAGAGCTGGGTTCAATTCCCAGCTCTGCTGCAAACTTCCTGTGTGATCTTGGGCCCGTCTCCCTACACCTCAGTTTCCCAGCAGGAAAATCATCCTTTATTTCTCCCACCTAGAGTCTATTTTGACTGTGAGCTGTTGAGAGCAGGGACTGTCCCCTCCTGTCTGTACAGCGCCTGGCACACAGGGGCCTGCAGGTGCTGCTCTACTACATGTGCTGGTAATCAAGCGTTCTGCATCTCCACTGAAGTCGCTGTGACTTTCTTCTAGGTCTGCAGCTCCTGGATGAAGCGCTGGCAGGAGTCCGGATGCTGAAAGACCAGCTGGGTCACGTCAGTGCAGCGTATGGAGAAATCCAGACCCATCTGGACAACGTCAGCGGAGTGCGAGCAGCAGTGCAAGGTTGCTGCAGTAAGTACTAGCTGCAGAGCCGGCTGGTGCCGTCTCTCCTGGTGCTGAGGATAAACGGAGCATTTCAGCTCCAAGGCTGTCAGCGCAGCGCCTTCCACCAGCACCGAGTTCTCGTTCATTAAAAATCACCTGTGGCTGCACCTGTGCCCACACCGTGGTGATCAGGGTGCAGTTAACTTACGCCCTGGGCCTCGTTAGCCTAACGGGAGCACCCAGCTACCAGCTCTTCTTAGATGCTCCAAACCTGTCTGGTCACAGGCGAAAAGTGATGCTGGCATTTCAGTGTATGGGGCGTTACTTTCACCATGCCAGCGCCCCCTGCAGGGTGTGGGGGGAGGTGCCAAAGTGTGAAAGACCCAAGACCTTCACCACTTACAATCACTGAAAATTGTTGATACAGAACCAGGGGATGTTCCACCTTGGGCAGCTACATTCCCCCTCCTAGCTCAGCTGAACAATGAGTCTCCCCTTTCCCATTACAGCCCTGCTGCTCTGCACTGGGACCAGTGCCCATGGTCCACCCCAGATGCAGCTGCACCCCGTGGTGTCTGCTTTCTGCAGAGCTCTTTGGGATCCTTCCTACGGCCATGAAAGTTATCCACTGTGGTGCTGGAGAATCAGGATTCAGAAGTTCCCTGAGCGTGGGGCAGTTGAAGGGGAATGCAGCACTAGAATCCCTGAGCTCCCTGCATGTGTCCCTGTGACTTCAGCCCAGGTTTCTCACCTCAGTCTCTGCTCCTAGGTTATGTGCTGACAAAGCTCTCCAGAGGCTGGAGGTTTTATGGTGGGAACCTCTACTACTTTTCACAAGAAAAAAAGCCGTGGGACGAGGCCGAGCAGTTCTGTGTGTCTCAGGACTCGCACCTGACCTCTGTCTCCTCCCAGGTGGAACAGGTGAGTGAGGGAACCTCCTAGGGGCTTGGATAATGGGTCAGTGCCTTGTTTCATAGCAGAAGAAGGTGGAAGGTGGCAGCTGAGTTTGCAAACCATCGGAGAGGATGCCAAGCCTTGGAACCTGACTCAGGGGATTCACCCATCAGTTTAAAAGCAGAGCTGGGGCAGAGGAACAGTGCCAGGATCAGAGTCTGGGGTACCAGGGGAGGGGGATTTGGGGTCAGGCTCATTTCTGATTTTCCCTACTTCCAATGTAGCATTTCCTGAAAACCCACTGACCTTTCCCAGTGAGGACCCTCTTTGATCCCTCTCCCCAGTCCTGAGCTCCTGCTGGACAATCTAGAAGCCTGTATCTGGAAGGCTTGTGAGCAAGGGGCCATGCACCTCTATCCTCTCTCCCCACGTGCCCACGGTAGACCTCACCTGAGGCCTCTGGGGCACTTTCTGAGGAGGAAAATCCCACCCTTCTGCAGGGCCAGACTTTGCACCCAGTTCTCTGCTCCTAGCTTTGCCACCTCCAAGGGCAGGGGGCCGATGTGAACTCTGAGGTGCCTGTCAGTAACTGCCGCACCCAGCTCTGAGGCGGCCGTGGTGGGGAGCGTTCTGAGACAAGTCGCTGTTGTTAGCCCCATTCGGATACAGATGCAGACACAGACACAGAGCTGCTCCAGGACTCCCTCGGGGTCTCCCAGCTAGTCACTGTCAGCGTTTGGGGCTGGACACCATGTCTCCCGCTGCCCAGTGCCCTGTTCACACCACTGGACGCCCTTTCCTCTCACCCAAAATCTGCTCAGCCCAGGCAGCTGTGGCTGCATCCTGCAGCCTCTCTTGAGTGACCTGGACACGCTGCAAACTGTGTCATGCAGGAGTTTCTCTCCAACGAGAGCAAGGGAGAAAGTCACTGGATTGGACTCACCGACCGGGGGACAGAAGGCAGCTGGCACTGGGTGGATGGCACAGAATTCAGAGCAGATGCAAGCAGGGGGTGAGTAAAGCTGGAGATACGTGATTATTTATTACACTTTTGGTCACCAGCTGTTTCAGGCAGCCTCTGTATGGCCCCTTGTGTCTATGCAGCACCCGGCACAGTGGGCCCAATCCTGAGGGAGGCCCCCGGGCGCTGCCACCCAACAGCAATTAATCCTCTCAGGAATTTCTACTAATGCCCCTTTGCTTAGAGCAGGAGCCTAAACACGGAGCGTGTGTTCAGTGCCCACTGAGACCAAGGGCCAGAGCCTCACCTGGGGTAACTTGGCATTGACTTGAATGAACCACATCCATTTACACCAGCTGAGGATCTGGCCCCAAGTCAACTCAGTACAGCCAGGTCAGTCTGGCGTGAGCGGCAGGGTTCAGCGCTCTCCTTGGGATTGCTCTGCGCTCTCCCCTCTCTCCGGCTGGGGAAGGGGAGGCTGTAGGGCCCGGGGGCCTGGCCGGAGCCAGCTGCAGTCGGTGCAGTGACCTCAGTGGGCTGTGGACGCGTCCCATAACCAGGGCCATGGAGAAGTTAATGAATGACCCCTGCTGCCCTCTCTCTCCGTTCCTGCGTTCCCACCTCGGGGTGTTCCTGGGACGTGCTGGGCCATGTGCTTTGGTTGTGGGCACTGAGATCTGAGCTGCTGCTGCTCAGCATTTGGAGCCACAGACTGACTTTGGCTCTTTGCTGGCCCACCAGGCGCAGGGCAGTTGCTACCCCTTGTCCTCAGAATCCCTTCGTTACCATGGCCACGAGTGCTGTGGAGAACTCTGAGGGGTGGCCGGGGGTGGATCGCGTCACCGCGTCATTTCTGGGTGTCGTGGTCCCCTGCCAACAACACAGTCCACAGAGCAGAACTGAGCTCAGGAATTGGCTGTGGTTCTCCACTGAGACATTAACACTCTGATCTGTAGGTTCTGGGAGGAGAATCAGCCAGACAACTGGCATCAGGGGACAGGAGGCAGAGAAGACTGTGTGGAGATCCGCACAATGGAGCTGAAGTGGTGGAATGATGCCAACTGCACTCTGCCTTCTAGGTGGATTTGTAAGCAGGCCCATGGACAGGCTGGGCTGTGACATGCAGGTCCCAGCACCTCAGAAAGTGCCTTAATTTCCAAGCTATGGAGCCACCTGCCGATGAGGAGCCGTGTGCACTGGCAGGGGCCGCTTGGCATGTGCATTGCAGGGACGCTTTGTCTTGGTGTGATATTTCTGCTGTAGCAGAGACAGCTGCCCTTATGCCGCTCAGTGTGCATAGCTCTGTAATTTGTATGTTTCCAGGTCTGTCACAAAATAAAGTCCTTGAATCACAGAATTATTGTTTCATAATCACCCAATAAATAATTATTTGCCTGACTTGAATTTCTAATTTTTGCACCTTTGAATGAGATGTTATGATGATTTCAGAAGCATCTATATACACATTTAAAACGTCCAGTTGTATATGGTAAGCAAGATATGTCGCCAAATATGTGTGGGCCACTGAGGAGATAAATTCAGGCTCAGCTAGGAGACCAGCTTCAACAGCTGTTCAAATTCTCCAATCCCTGCGCCGCTGTGCCACGTATCAAAACGTGTCTATCCATTCCAACCCAACAGGAGCAGTCCCTCCCAAACCTGTCACTTCCTTGGAAGGACCCAATCTGTTATTTTTCTGCATCTTAGGCTGCTCTTCCTTCAAAGACGTGTAATATTTATTTCCAAGGGCATTTAATACTGGGAGAAAGATGACAGCTCTTAGGATTGATCTCTACAGCAAGTAGCTCTGCTGATGGACCTCTACCAACACGAGATGGGGTAGCTCCTCACCGGAGATGGGGTAGCTCCACCTCTGAGACCCACTCAGTTCTTAACAAACAAGCTACCAATAATGGTGCTGGTTTGGGGGCACCTCTCTACCGGGACCACAAAATTATTTCCACAGAAGATGATGAACAGCAACCAGCTGGCAACAACCTTCAGCCACTACCCGCTGGAGTGGATTTAAATTGTTGACCTAGATGTGAAATGCTCGAGTCAGTTACCACTTGCTCAAAGCAGCCTGGCCCTGGGTTAGTCGCCCTGCTATTGGTAATGTGTTTTACGTAGATCCCAAGGCTAGAAGGGACCATTGTGATCATCTAGTCTGTCCTCTTGTATAACCCCGGCCAGAGACGGTCACCCAGGTACCCATGCATCGAGCCCATAGCTTGTGGCTGAGCTACAGCATGAATTCTAAAAAGCCATCCAATCTTGATTTAAAGACATCAAGAGATGGAGAATCCACCACATGCCTCAGTAAGTTGTCCCAATGGTTAATTGCTTCTCAATATTAAGCATTAACTAAGCTCTGAGATGACAGACTCGGAGTCAGAGTTCTTTAAAATAATCACATATTTTTGCTAGTGTGCCCATATTAAAGGAAAACAGAACAGCAAGTGATGTAGACAGCACAGGTACCAAAAACTGCCCAATAAATTAAGAACTGCCCATTTCAGACACTTTTGAGAGGAAAGAAGTTATTCTAAATTGGGCTCACCCTCAACCCAGCTATGCAGAATCTGCCCAGAACCTTCCCCAATAGCCAGAAGGCCATTAAAAGCATCCCCACGATTTTTGGAAGGGACAGTGTCATGACACACTTCTTAAGGCTGCAACCCTCATGCCAGGCTGCAATTAGATAGGGAAAAGAATCCTGAGCTGGGTTTATACTCCCGGGGTCTGATTCTGGTCTCTCATACACAGGAGTAACTCAAGACAATAGAATCAGACTGGTGTGAGACTGGAACCCGGCCCTTGCTTTTCACAGTAATAGCCCAGTTCCAAAGCCATCATGACTGTGTCTTGACAGCAGAGTGAGTCTTCTGCATCCCTTGGAAATTCTTCTTTCTTGAGGATGTGCTCAGAGTTGCAGCAGTAATTGCTTTGCTTCAGGACACGGGAGGGGCTAGTTTCCTTAAAGGGCCAGGAATTATTGGAAATTGGTTGTATTTTGAGTCGGGTGACCATATTTCCCAGATAAAAGAATGTTATTGTCTCAGTGGAGAATCAAAGCCACTTTCTGAGCTTGGTTCTGCTGTGCAGACTCTGTTGTCTTCTACCCCTCCCCCCATCTGCAGCTCCACTACGGCCAGAGGCCCCCTCTTAGTGCTGGCCAAGATGGCCGCCCATCTGTCCAGGAGGGGGAAGATGGACAAAGAGGTGCTCAGGGATTATGAGGCCTTTTCTGAGTCCCAGTCTGCCCAGAGCTCCTCTGGGGAGCATCAGCTGCTCCCTCCCCATCCTCCCAGAGCAGTGAGCGTTGTTTGGGGTGCTTTGTCAGGCATCCCACCTTAGCTGATCTCACTCCTAGCCCTGCTTTACATTTGCCCCAAGACATCTCCCACTGCCCTTTGTTTGTGTGGCCCTTTCCGCTGTGGAGGAGGGTGGCTATTGTTCCCGAGGGTGGGGCTCCACCCATCCGCCAAAGATCCAAGAGGCCAGCTCCTCGCCCCAGTCCTCAGCTCACACTGACAAGGAAACAGGACTCCCTTGCGCAGTGGATGACGCAGGCGGGTTTCTCCCAGCCGAGCCTAGTTTATTGAAAATAGGAACTGAGCAATCGTTTCAAGCGGGGGACAAGTGCAGATCACCCAACCGCACGCACATCTCCCCCTCCCTCTAACGGCTGCCACTGCCTCCACTGTGGGACAGGAGATTTCAGTGGGTCCCTTGGGGGGATGCAGCCAGAGGGACGTGCTGCCTGGCCAGGACGATGATAATAAAACCTACTAGGGCCACAGTTACCAACCTTGATGTGTCTCCTTTAAACAACAGTGCACCCTCCGCCCCTCCCAGCGTTCATGCTGCCTGGATGGCACATTCCACTAAGAGCCTTCTACTTGGACAGACAGGCACCCAGCTCCTTTTCCAGTCCCTGGACAAACTGATCATTCAGGAAGAGCAACTGCCCATGGGGCAGGAACTTGCTCAGGATGATCTCGGTCTTGTCTGCCTTGAGGACCACGTTGCTGCCCTGGCTTAGCAGCTTCAGATGCTCCAGGAGATACTTCACCACCAGCCGCAGGGTGTTCTCAGCCAGCATCAGGTTCTCCTGGGGGTCGCACACCAGAGCAAAGCCCAGAGACAGGACCCCTAGCCAGAGCACTGTCTTGTTCTCACAGAAGGGATCCCCGGGAGGGAGGCGGAACACCCCGGATGGGGCATCCTGGAGGGAAATTGGCTCGTCGGGCAGCTGGATGGGGAAATCAGAGGCAGGGCGCCCTGACGCCTGGTGCAGCAGTTTACATGTTGAATCCACCTGCCTGGGAAAGGCCAGAAACAGAGAGAGAGGCAGAATCACAAGTCATTTTATAAGAGGATGGGATTAAGAAAAGAAAAACGGACCTGAACATCTCTGGAAGGCCTGCCTGACAGCAAGATGACGCAGGCTGCAGATTCATCCCCCAAGGGGAACATGTGGGAGCCCCATCGCTTGGGAAGTTTAAAACCAGACAAAACAAAGCCCCACAGAACAAGCCTGCTCTGGGCCGTGGGTGGGCTGGAAGGGAAGTACCAAGCCTTTCTCTCTGGGATGAAGCACAGAGAACAGCTGGGGTATTTTACTTTATAAAGAGCTCCCTGGGACGTTCACATTCCCTCCTCTCCCCAGCAGAGAATAAGGGACCCTGTTCTAGAGTCTAAGGGTACATCTACCCTACCAAAAAAGACCCATGGTAGCAGGTCTCAGAAGCTGACTCAGACTCACGGGGCTCACGTTATGAGGCTAAAAAGAGTAGCTCAGACATTCAGGATCGGGCTGGAGCCAGGGCTCTAAGACGTAAGAACGGCCAGACTGGGTCAGACCAAAGGTCCATCTAGCCCAGTCTCCTGTCTTCCGACAGTGGCCACTGCCAGGTGCCCCAGAGGGAATGAACAGAACAGGACAATTAGTGAGCGATCCATCGCCCGTCACCCAGTCCCAGCTTCTGGCAAACAGAGGGTAGGGACACGCAGAGCATGGGGTTGCATCCCCGAAAATCTTGGCTAATAGCCATTGGTGGACCCATCCTCCATGAACTTTTGAACCCAGTTATACTTTTGGCCTTCACATCATCCCCTGGCACGAGTTCCACAGGTTGGCTGTGCGTTGTGTGAAGAAACACTTCCTTTTGTGTGTTTTAAATCTACTGCCTAGAAATTTCATTGGCTGACCCGATTCTTGTGTTATGAGGAGTAAATAACACGTCCTTACTCACTTTCTCCACACCAGTCATGACTGTATAGACCTAAGTCATCTCCCCCCTTAGTTGTCTCTTTTCCAAGCTGAAAAGTCCCAGTCTTATTAATCCCTCCTCCTATGGAAGCCGTTCCATACGCCTAATCATTTTTGTTGCCCTTTTCTGAACCTTTTCCAATTCTAATATATCTATTGGGACGACCAGATCTGCACACAGTGTTCAAGGTGTGGGCGTACCATGGATTTATCTAGGGGCAATATGATATTTTCTGTCTTATTCTCTATCCCTGTCCTTATGGTTCCTAACTTTCCCCTATGCTCGCCTGAAGGTCTCCACTGCTATCTTTAGCCCAGCAGCATGAGCTCCTGGGCTCTGAGTCTTGCTGCCAGGGCTTTTTCTTTGCAGTGTAGACATACGCTAGATTCTAGAACACTAACTCCACTCCCCAGTGCTGGGCCCCGCAGCGCTGTCACATTCAGATGGGGGTGAATCTTTTACCTTGCCACAGCCAAAATCTGCTCCTTCCTGCACAGTCTCTCCTTCTCGAGATCATGCGGCCCGGACTCCTCTGGTGACTGGTCCAGCCTCTCAGAGCCAAAGACCCTGGAATACAGCACCCGGCAGAGCCCAGCCTCTTCCCCGGGCCGAGGGTGCAGTGTATGGATGAGGAATGCGTGAACCATAATGCTGCATCCTAAGGAAGGACACGCAAGCGGTGAGTGATCATCACAGGGTATCGGAGCATGCGGTTCAGGGGTACCAGGGCCCCTCTACAGCCAGCTGGGAGGGGCATTCCCCTCTTCCCAAAGCTTTGGAATAACAGGAATAGGAGGGAAATGAGAGGCACCATCAACCCCAGCCTCACCTCTCACTCCCCGTGCCCCTCAGAGCAGGGCATTTGGGGGTGGGGCTCCTTTCCCCATCCCCAGGAGGGGCAGTTGAGGCTGGGAAAGAAGATGTGGGCACAAGAGCCCCCTGCAGCCAGGCGTGACAGGCTCACATGGTACGGGGATGGCATGGAGTCGCCATAGAAGCACATGGCGGCAACCTGACTGCACTGCAGGATGTTCTGAGAGCAAGACATGGCACAGCGGTGCCAGGGCATAGCAGGGACACAGGGCACTCTGACTATGCTGTGTCAGTATGGTGGGACTGGGGAGGTCCCAGGTGTGTCAAGGAAGCAGGCCCTTGGGGCGATGCACAGATGATGTAAGGGAAGTCACAGGCGGTGTCTCAGGGGCTGAGGGAGGAGCTGCGGGCAGGAATGATGGAGCAGCTGAAGGAGGAGTGCAGGGAATGCACTGAGGCCCATGGGGGGCAGCGGCACAGCTAGGAGGGGAAATCTGGGTGGGCCCTGACTTTTGGGTGGGCAATGACAGACGGTGCTCGCTCCGCTTCTCCCCCAACGCCCTGCCCTGTTCCTTGCCCGGTGCCCCCAGGCACTGGGCTTCACCTGCCGAGCTAGGCAGGTGCATGGGGCAGCTCAGACCATGGCCAGGCAGAGCTGCCAGAGCGCAGCTTTCTGACGGGTGGGCGCAGAGCTCGGTCCTGCACCTCAGATGCCCGAGGGACACTCCAGGCCGCTGCGGCACCACACCCCTGCTCAGAGCTGGCTGGGTCAGAGCTGGGTGGGTCGCAGGGGGTGGCGCTAAGATTGGGGGGTTGCATGGGGGGGCTGCAGGGAGAGGACAGAGGCCCAGGGCGTGTGGGGCACACTGGGGTCTCGGGGGGGGATGCACGGGGTGGCACTGAGAAGGAGGGGGTTGTATGGGAGAGCTGCGGGCAGAGGACAGAGGCCCAGGGTGTGTGGGGCACACTGGGGTCTCGGGGGGGATGCAGGGGGTGGCACTAAGATAGGGGGGTTCATGGGGGGGCTGCAGGGAGAGGACAGAGGCCCAGGGCGTGTGGGGCACACTGGGGTCTCGGCGGGAGATGCACGGGGTGGCACTAAGATGGGGGGGTTGCATGGGGGGGCTGCAGGGAGAGGACAGAGGCCAGGGCGTGTGGGGCACACTGGGGTCTCGGGGGGGATGCACGGGGTGGCACTGAGAAGGAGGGAGTTGTATGGGAGAGCTGCGGGCAGAGGACAGAGGCCCAGGGTGTGTGGGGCACACTGGGGTCTCGGGGGGGATGCAGGGGGTGGCACTAAGATAGGGGGGTTCATGGGGGGGCTGCAGGGAGAGGACAGAGGCCCAGGGCGTGTGGGGCACACTGGGGTCTCGGCGGGAGATGCACGGGGTGGCACTAAGATGGGGGGGTTGCATGGGGGGGCTGCAGGGAGAGGACAGAGGCCAGGGCGTGTGGGGCACACTGGGGTCTCGGGGGGGATGCACGGGGTGGCACTAAGATAGGGGGGTTGCATGGGGGGGCTGCAGGGAGAGGACAGAGGCCCAGGGCGTGTGGGACACACTGGGGTCTCGGGGGGGATGCACGGGGTGGCACTAAGACAGGGGGGTTGCATGGGGGGGCTGCAGGGAGAGGACAGAGGCCCAGGGCGCGTGGGACACACTGGGGTCTCGGCGGGAGATGCAGGGGGTTCCCCGAGGGTCCGGGGCGGGGAGCTGCAGGGCGGTGCCGGCGGGGGAGGGGGATGCACCGGGACGGGGGGGGCTCAGCGGTGCACGGCAGAGGCTGGTGCACGGAGAGGACCCAGAGGCGCTCGGGCCGCACGGGCACGCGAGGACGTAGCTCTAAGCCCGCGCCCGCGCGCGCCCGCCCCCGCCCGGGTGCACGCTGGGAAATGTAGTCCGGTGGCCGCGCGGGGCCGGCAGCTCCCGGGAGCCCCCTGCCCGCACTCACCGCCGCTCCTCGCTCGGCGCGTTTCCGCAGGCGCAGGACCTAGAGCGGCCGAGCTGGGCGGGGCCTGGGGAAACCCAACGGCAGAACCCTCCGGGGACTGGCTCTCGCTGGGTGGGGCGGGGCAGAGCCCTGCGGGGATTGGCTCTCGCCGGCAAAGGGGCGGGATCGCTTGGGGGGCGGAGCCCACAGGGTGCCGGGAACAGTCCCTGTCCCGCGTGACGCCCCCGGAGGAGGAGGAGGAGGAGGAGAGCGAGCGAGCGAGGGGGCGGGGCGGGCGAGGCCCAGGTGTCCCGGCCCGTGCCCCCGGGGGGCGAGAAAGGCCGGGCGGGGGGGCGGATTTTACCCCAACGCCCCCGGCTGGTTAACAGACGCGCACCACCTGGTGGCTCCGGGCGGGCGCTTTTGCCTTGTGGGCCGCGGTTTGCCAGGCCCGCGGGAACGCAGCGGGAGCAGGGCCGGTGCCGGCGTGACGCCGATAGCGGGGGGCTTGCCCCGGAGCGGCCTTTCACCCGCCCCCCCCCGCGCTGCTCCCGCCTCGCCGGCCCGGCCACGCCGCTGCGCCGCGCTGCCGCTGGGTGCGCTGGGGCCGGCACCCCGGGCCGGGGGCTGGGGCCGGCACCCCGGGCTCGGGCAGGCACCCCGGGCGCGCCGCCCGAAGGCAGCCCGGGGGTTTACTCCTTCGCTGAGGGCGTCGCTCCGCAGAGCCGGTCGCCTCGGGCAGGCAGCCTGGGCCGGCAGCCGCTGGTCCCCGCTGCTGCCTGGGTTTTGGCCTGCCTGACACGAGTTGGGTGGGTCTCAGCCGAGTCCCTTAGCCGGCCAGTGTTTGCATCCAAAAAGAGAAAAAACCAGCCCCGGCAGCATAGCAAGGGCCAGGAAGGGCAATGGAAACGGAGCCCAGCCGCCCTGCAGCTTAAGGCCGGGTCACCGGGCGCTTGGCTTGCCCTGCCGCTGCCTCTTGCGTAGGAAACCCGGGGGCTTCGGTTCCCAGGGCTGCTCGCTGGCCCTTTCCACCAGCGCTAAACGCATTCACTTTAAAACCTCCCGGGTGAACTAGGCTTGTGTTGGGAATTAGTGGAGGTGGATCAAAACCATCCTAGGATCTGGCTACACTCCAGGGACTCAACCGGCACAGCTGCGGCGCCCTAGCTCTGCCGGCATAACCCCGAAGCACGGCCCCGCTGGTTTCCCCACGGGAAGCGACCCTGCTGCCCCAAGCGAGGTAGCTGGCTCCACGGAAACATTCTTCTGTTGACCTAGTCGCGTCTCCACTCGGGGGTTAAGTCAGCACAGCCGTGTTTTCCGAAGGTAGTGAAGTGGCCCCTCTCGGCCAGGGGGCTTGTCTGCTCCTGAAAGCTAATTCGGGTGAAGGCAGGGTGTGAATTTAAAGCAGAATAGCTATTCCAGAGTAACTCTGTGTAGACAAGCTATAAGGGCCTGGCTGTACTGGGGTCTTTGGCACCAGGAAAGCTGCATCAGTGCAACCCTCCAGTGCATTAGCATTGCACTGCGGCAGGTAACCGCAACAATGAAATTACACCACTATAAATTTCCTAGTCTACGTAAAGCCTTAATTCTTCCTTCCTCTGGGCTCCCCCCTTGTATCCTGCCTTCTCAAGGTTAGCCTGTAAGCGCTCCCGGGCACAGATCTCCTCATTTTTGTGGCTTGCACAGCACTTAGTACAATATTAATAGTGATAACAGCAACTCCACGGTGTAAAGCAAACCCCTGAATAGTAAATGTGAAGCCTGCCTCGTCAGCCTTAATGATTCCTGTCCTGAATGCCCAAAGGCAAGCATTTGCAGTCAATACCATGGTGGATAAATCATCTGTCACACTCAGGCATCTGGGGGAGGTTTAATCAGACACGCAGCATAAAGCCTGCACAAGTGAGATCTTTGGGGTGACATGGGAGGGTAGAACCCCAGCAGTCTGGCCCCTCCATGGCCACCTCCTTCCCCAAGAGTGATTTGTGTTTGTGTGTGCACCAGAGGGAATATATTTATTTATTATTCTAAACTGTGTAGTGTTGCTGTGGGCTGTTAAACAGAGGTTGCATTTCACCCCAGAGGAGGCTGCATTTCAGTAAGGATTGATGTGATTAAGGTACCTTAATACACAAGCACTGCTACTGCTTCTGTAATGAGTGTTTGTGAGATTTTACAAACGGTAAAGCGTGGGATACAACTAGCTGACAGTTGTGACAGAACAGTTAAATAATTGCGCTTAAGACTATAGTTCTTACTCCTTGAAACGCTGGGGAAGATCCAGCAGATTTGAAGGAAACTTATGTTGTGCCAGTATTTAGAGAGTAAACAGGATGTCTTGGGTAATTATAGGCCGCTTGGTCTGACATTGATCCTGGACAAGATAATGGAGCGGCTGCTATGGGACTCAATTAATAAAGCACATCATTAGAAGGTGTTTTAATAAGCCATAGTAATGGATACTTTAACGGTTGATCCACCATTCACTGAAACAGGTATTCATCCTTTATAAGGCCTTTGGAAAAGGCAAGATCAATAAAAAGCAACATGAACATTTTTGAAAAATCTGGTCTTTTTAGATGCCATCAAGAGGGATAAAAAGAAGAGCACAGAGCCCCACTGTTACTCTCCGTTTCGCCGTTGTCTTTAAGGTGAACATTACAAAGAATAGGAGGACTTGTGGCACCTTAGAGACTAACCAATTTATTTGAGCATGAGCTTTCGTGAGCTACATCCGATGGAGTGAGCTGTAGCTCACGAAAGCTTATGCTCAAATAAATTGGTTAGTCTCTAAGGTGCCACAAGTCCTCCTTTTTCTTTTGCGAATACAGACTAACACGGCTGCTACTCTGAAACCTGTCATTACAAAGAATAGTAGCATTTGAGCTATGTTCACCAGCACGTTCCGGCTGCTTTGGGCCATTCCAGCAAAACAGCTGGAGCAGCCCAGTGAATCTAGCCCAAATTCTTCTTCTTCTTCTTCTTCTTCTTGCAAAATTAAATCTTTCCCGCCAGCTCCCATCGCCCTCCATAAATTCTAGCCGTAGAGCTTGGGTTTTTAAAAAGAAGCCCACGCCTGGAGAGAAGCCTGTGCTGTTTTGTCATTCTTTGCCTTTGCAGCTGCTCCGGCATGGGACGTGTAGCCGGACAGTGCAGACACGTGCAGGGAGAATTCAAGGTGGGTGGGGGATGGGCTTGTCGTGGAATGTGATTCGTAATTTTAAACAGCACACAGAGGAAACCCAGAGGGGGCGTGGCTGTGAGCAAAGGGGGCAGAGCCGTCACGGGGCCCGGCCATGTGAAATCGACGTTCCCTTCTCCGGGCCCAGTGGGACAGTGGAATTCAGCAACCTGGTGACTCACGCTCAGAACTAGTTGGCAGCCAGTCGGTGCCACGACTTCTGCGGTGCCACAGGAGAGACAGAGCACGCGGCCTCCTGCCTTGGCAGCGTTCGCACGGAGAGGGGCCGTGCCCATGGGAGGCCGCGGTGCCCAAGCTGGAGGCCCGCTCTGTCTGTGCCCGTAGGGGAAGGGCTGCTTTTTGAATGTAAACAGCTGCCTCTGTGACATCCCCAAAAGCAATGCCCTAGGCTGTGACCTTCATAGGGGGTTGGGGAGCAGATTATCCCCTACCTGCCTATGGCAGCGTTCTTGCTCCTTCCTCTGCAGAATCTGGTACGGTCAGAGACGGGATAAGAGATTGGCTGGACCGCGGGTCTGATTCAGTCCGGCACTCCCTATGTTGCTAGGTGAGCACAGTCACTTTCACAATGACCCTTCCAAAGTCCATGGTAATATCTCTCCCCTCCCAGGGGTAGGGGGAGGACTCAGGGGTTGGGGGTCTCTAAGTAGCTGGATGGATGAGCTGGGTGAAGGGCTGCACCTGAGAAACGGCAAATGTAGTTACGGTCTGTTGAACGCAGTCAGGGCGCAAGCCTGCAAGCCCGTATGGGTGTGAGTCAATGAGGTCACCTCTGAACTAAAGGGATGTTACCTTAGCAGGGCCAGGTCCCTTAGCCTCTCCCTGGGCAACTCCTGAAGACCTGGCTCGCCCTCTCAGACCCACAAAGCCAGTGCTTTACTCGTAGGAGGAAGAGGTGCAGGATCAGACCCAGCGAGCACTAGGCTCACCAGAAAATCCTGAGGTGGGTGAGTGGATAAAGCAAGATACAGTCCTATCCCTGCTTTGCATAAAGTCAAACGCCCACCCGCCATCTCACTTCCATTGAAATCAATGGCAAAACACCCACAGGGACAGGCCTGGCCGCTCAGTACCACAGATGGGCCAGGCCAGAGAACCCACTTCCTGAGTCTCATCTTAAAGCACGGCCTGGTAGTTAAAAGCATCAGCTCAAGGACTGTTCCCTGGGACACACACCCCCATGTGGAATGTGTGAGGCAAGGGAAAGTGTGTGCACACAACTATTACACCTCGCAGCACTTCACAAACATCAAAGAGGGAGCCAACCTGGCCCAGCAGGCCTAACGGGGACAGACCCCAGCCTTCCCCCAGAGCCAGGCTGGATCTGCCGGGCAACCAGGGACAGACCCTGGCTCCCTCCCCCAGAGCCAGGCTGGCCATGCAGGGGGACCATGAGCAAAAAGTGGGGCTCATTCCTTTCAGTTTGAGCACACAGGCGAGTTGATTATGTTAAGAGCAGAATCTGTGAGGTCAAAAATAATTTTACCCCCATTTTATGGATGGGAAACTGAGGCACAGAGAGAGTAAGTGACTTGCCCGGGATCACACACAGGGAGGCTGTCACTGAGCAGGGAACTGAGGGCAGATCTCCTGCATTCCAGGCCTGTATGTAATCACAGCCAGTCTTCCTTTAGCAGAAGGGCAACGTGGGATGGCAGGAAGCCAAGGGTGGAGGGAGGAGACAAAAGGGCGGTTAGGAAGCACTGGCGAGCATGGCAGGCAGTGACCCGGGGCTGCTGGGCCAGGCCAGGGAGCATGGTCTGGACAATTAGAAACCCAGCTCAGCTGGCCCTAAGAGCCCTGTCAGCTCTGGGGCTGACGGAGGTGTTTGCATGTTCAAGACAAACTTGCTGAAATCCAGTTTTGGCTCACGGCTGCTGCATCCGGATTCCACATCACACCGCGACCTGCTGCCAGGAGGCCCAGAATCCGGGCTGGGTAGGTGAGGGAGGAGAAATCGCAGTGGGGCAGGTTTGCGCAATCCCTGCAGCATGGTCCGATGCGGTGCGCATTGAACAGTGCGGCAGGAGCCCTGGGTTCTGTTCCTGGCTCTGCCGGGTGCCCGTGGCTAAGTCACATCCCCTCGCTCCTCTATAATGGCGGCTAATCACATTCCCCACCCTGGCGAAGGACTTGCAGATCTGTGCCGGAGTGCTAAGCTGTGTTGTCTAGAACCCCCTCACGACACTCTCATCGGCCCTATTACAACCAGCGCCGGTGAGTGGTGCCCATTAGCACAACAGCCACGTGCCCGCTGGGTGTGAGAGTCCCTCTGCCCTGCCGTCTCTTCGTCCCAGTGGAAAATCCCCCCAGTGCCCAGCACAGGACAGAGCCCGCAGCGAACACACCCAGGGAACGACGCCCTCCCAAAATCTCCACTGCACAGAGCGCTGGGAGGAAGGAAGCCAGGCCAAACCACTGGCAGAGGCATAGCGAGGCCATGCATCTAAATGGCATTGTCCTGCACCAATCACAGAAAGGCACCCATGGGCCAGCGCTGCACTAACTGCTTAGCAGCTGCAGCAGGGCCAGGTCTCAAAGGCCTCTTTGAGAATGGGGTTAAGGCGTGGCAGCCACTGAACTGTTTGTTTTAACGGGGTTTGCCACTGCGTGCCTCAGTTTCCCCATCTCAAAGCGGCGGGTGGAAGGGGGCGGTAGGTTTGCAAAAGCGATCCAAGATGCTCAGGAGAGCGCTATAAACGTGCCAGGGTTCCAATCTTTCCCGTTATAGGTGAGACCATTTACTTAAACCTGGTGCTTCACCCTGTGTTGCGATGCAGCCACCTCTAGGGTGAAACACAGCCGTCCTGCTAGCAGCCGCATTGAGAATTGGTGAACAGGAAACCAGCATGTTTTCTCAGCCCCGTTGCTGAGTCTCAAGCCTTGCTGAGCCCCGGCAGGAAACGCCACACACCAAAAGCGCTGACCTACAAGCGACTCTGCCAGGGTTATTTTAAACTCGGCTGCCACGTGAGCAGCCTGCGAAGTGCTTGCCAGCCCCTCCCGGGCATGTGGGCAGAACTTTTCCAGAGATTAGCAAATCGCTTCCAAAACAGGCCCTGGGGAGTGGAAAGAGAGTTTCATTTTTCTCGCCCCTTTGAGGAAGCCAAAACTGTACACGTGATGGGTGGGGCTGGTTCATGGAACCACGTGAAATCTTGGCTCATTTGGCTAAGCATGTAAGAGACACCACCAGAGATGCAGCGGGGCCAGGGTATTTATAAGTAGTTGGCTTGCTGCTGTGATTTAAAACTTTTTTTAAAAAATCACTCAAGCGTTGGGATTTAACGTAGCTGCCTCCACATTAAAGCTAGGCAGGAATTTCCCCCCTCCCCCACACTTATATCCTTTAAACATTACAGCCCAGGAATCCAAGCCTCTCGCAGTTTGTATGGAGACTGGGAGAGTCACTAAGGCAGAGTGGGTGCGAATCAGGCCTTAAATAGCCCAGACGTTTGGAAGACGAGGCCCTTATAGCAGCAGGTTTTAGATTTCCTGCATCCCCCCCATCACCCCGCACAGAAACCCAGCACAAAGCCCAGGCACTAATATTAGCCCTGTGTCTACAGTGAATCTGCACCCAGCTGTACAAATGTCATTCCGCCATTAGCTGGTGGAGACCTGCCTACTGAGTCCTGGGCCCGCTGAGCTCGGATGGGGTTGCACCTGCCGACTGGGCCATTGCATGGGCTAAGGGAGCAGAGTTAGGCTAGTGCCAGTTACACAACCACAGCTTGCAATCCGTGCTGGTGCACCTAGCAGGATCCTTTGCAAATTCCTCTTAAAGAGCCCAGGGCCCCACTGTCCTCGCCCAGAATTCCCTTCCTTGGAGGCTCTGCTCAGCCCAGAAACTGTTGTGGGGAAAAGTGGTGTGTGGAGCTTGGAAAGTATGTTGGAAGCTTTTATGGTCTCTGACTGCCTCACTGCAGGATTGCAAGGAATTCACAGGCTTGACCCGGCCGGAGAGGCTGCTACACCTCCCTAGGCCATAAAGTGCCCTGCAGCACCACAGAAATAAATGGCAACCTGAAGGCTCATGCCATTGTTCGCACTGGGTGTGTGCAAAGTGGATGTGAAATGCTAGCAGTTCAGAACAGCAGGGACTTACGGGGGCAAGTTATTTTGTGCCTGTGCAGGAGGCCGTAGTGTAAGTTTGCTCTGGGTGTGGCTACACCAGTGCAGTTTTCACAAGAGTTCGCACATGTGGAGCTGGATTCTCCTGGTATAAAACCAGTAAGGTCAAGTGGATTGAAGAACAAACTCAAGGAACCTGACCTGACAAGGCTCTTCCCTTGGTAGTGGATACAGTTAAAGCTCAAAAACACTGATTGCACAAGGCGTACTTTTGACCCAGAAGTTTATTTTTCTCTTGGTTACACATCACTGCAGAGGAAACAAGGAGATGCCTTGGGAAATAAGTCATGACGGGGGTGTAAATCTTTTAACACAAATGTACAGACAAAGAAAACAAAGCAATCACGCAGCTCACAATACCCAACCCCTGCAATCAGCTTCAGTCCAATGAGTTTCCTGCACAACACAGGCCGCGGTAGAGGCTGAGCACCCCTATGTTAAAGGCAGGAAATTTACACTGGAGGGTAGTTTAGCCTGAGTCTCTGCTGCCTTGCACCTCATGGTGTCATTTACACCAGTGTAAGTTCGGATCGGGTAGCATTTCCATTGTGCGGGCCAGATTGGTTTAAAGCTCGAGTTACCACCACTTAAGTCAATGGCATTGCTCCATACTTACGCTGGAAGATGCAAGCTCAGAATCCAGCCCACTGTGTGGGCTACAAGTGGTACATCGTTTAAGCCTCCAGCTACATAGGGGGGTTTATTCTTGTTGCATCCACGAGTGACTGATTTGATGATTTGTAAAAATAGACATTGGAAAGTTTTGGGTCATAAATATACATGAAAGATAACCCTGGAAACCCTCCCCCCACACCACATAAAAATCGCTGAACATATCCGGAAATAGTATTATTAAAATACAAAATCTGTTAAATAATTAAAAAAACCCAACACACACCTTGCGTCAGATGCAATCGAAGAGTTAATGTTCCCAATGATTCAGAACTCGGATTGGTGCCGGAGGCACCGCCTGATCTCGCCTCCCCTTTCACAGGACACCGTCCTCACTCGGACTCCAATGCAGTTACTCCTGATTTACGCCAGAGCACGCAGAGCATCAGGCCCTTACGCAGGCACAAAGCTACAGCCAGTCTTGCTCTTTAGCTGCAAATTAGGTTTAAGTGCTTTTCCCACATCGCTGCTAACTGAGCCCCGGTGTGGGCATCCCAGTGCTTCTAGTTTCTTGCTATTAAGTTAGATTCAATCCTTGTGGTTGCCTTCACTTAGGAAGCACCAGAGGGGCCAACACAGCCGTAGCTGCCCAGGATGATCACAGAACACGGGATGGAAGAGTTTCTCCCAGGTGGTTTTAGTACATGGCTATTCGAATAGGCTGCAGGATTCTCGGTTTCACAGCCTGTCTGGTTTCATCGGGTCAATTCACACTAGTTATTACCCATTAGATACACCCGTGGGATAGCCCTGAAGTCAGGTTCCTACTGTTTCAGTGCAGTTACACTCATTGAGCATCGCAATGGTGAATCAGGCCCCAGAATTCCACTGGTCACAGAGAAGAACACAAGCTAGCCTACAAAAGATACATTTGCACAACAACAAGCTCCCCGGATGGCGTTTTTACCCCTCGCCCACTTGTGCAAAGACAGGTCAGTATTTGTGGAAGGCGGTCAGATACTACAGTGATGGGCAGCAGTGTCAAATCCTAAAACATGTAGATGGGGAAGCTGAGGCAGCGAGAGGTTAAAGCCCTAATTCGGTTCTAAATTTACCCTGATGAAAATCTGGATTGACCCCACTGAAGTCAACGGAGCTAAACTGGGTTTTTACACCTGTAATTAAGAGGAGACTCCGGCCCAGAGCCTAACTCAAGAAACCAAGGTGGCCCTGACTTCCCCAGGCTCGACTCTAACCACCAGACTCTGCTGCCTCCATGAACTGAGCATTGTGATGTAGAGGGAGGAAGCAAAGCCAATCCTCAGGCTGCAGAGCCTTCCCCACCTCCCCTAGGAGGGAGATAAAGTGGCCAGTTTAGGCTAACCAAGGTCCCCTGAAGCAAGCAATTTTGCAGCCTAGCAGGACCGCCGCAGTCCAGAGGTTGGATGCTTCGCTACCCTCTGATCTAGGCGCCTCACAGGATTTGCTTTCAGTCACGTCACAAGTCCTGCCCAGCAGCATTGCCTCAGGTAGAAGTTGGTATTTCCACCTTGTGCCACAAACAGGCACTCTAGGTGTGACCTGGCAGGCGTTAAGGGAACCGTCTCTGACCTCAAGAGCAGATTAAAAAAGGCACTGGGGTGCCTGTCTAGCAGAGCTTTTTTCAGCACTGAATTTGGCTAATCCTGGAGCTTTCCCCCAGACCCCAAGGCCCTTCTTTTTTAACACCCCCACCCCGCCCCTGGAGCATTCCCACTCTTGGCCATGATTTAAACAATGCATGTAAGATTAAAAGGACAAACAACGTCCCTGGCTAAGACAGCAATCCACGCTGCACCAAGGGCCATGCGGCTCCAGGAGGCCTAAGAAACTGAGCTGGGCCAAAATGAAGATCTCAGTCAAGCACGACCTTCCCCCGAGTCAGCTTCCGATTGCATTTGGTTTGTTTAACCTTTCCAGAGACTGAAGGCACAACAGCTTGTGGACACACACATCCACACTCAGGACAGCTTGCAGGGGGCGGATGCAACACTCACACCTCTTGCAGCAATTGGTGGATGCTCGACAGCGCACTGGTTTTCACCTCCTCAAGGCAGTGCGGGTGCTACTGCAGATACTGAAAGATGATCCCACCAACCAGGTCAGAGAACAGTCGGCACTTGAAACACGCAGACTTGGACAGCGTCAGCCGACCCTCGCATGGTACCTGAAATATCCAGCCTAGCTTCTATGTCCAGTGCAACCACACGTTCGTGGAGGATCTGGGTCAATGTCAGAGCTACAAATCCTACCCCCGGTAGGAGTTTCACAGCATGGAGAGGGCAACTAGCCCAGGGGATTCGGAAGCCCTTGAGCGCCACACAGTTCTGTCGTTATGGGAGGTATGTGCGGTTACGGGAGGTATGTGCATGTGTTACTCTGTCCCATGGCTTCCTGGCCAAAGAGTAGATGGATCTCCAACCGTGTCCAAAGAAACTGGCTTAGCAGAACGGTTCTCACCTTGGGAACCAGCCCGAGCCTTGCGGCAAGGTGTGTCAAGTCTCTCTTCAATGCATGTGGCAGTCGCCCTGTGGCCCCCCCACCCTGTCCCCCTTCAGAAGTTCTTGAGGCGGCTGTACAGCTCCCGCTTGCTCTTTTCTCCTGCCCACGTGCGGCTCTTCTGGCGGAACTTCCGCAGGTCCTCCTTGAAGTCCTCGTGGTGCATGGGACGGTAGTCCCGAGGTTCACAGTGCGCCTGGGGACAGATGCACAGGGCTCGTGTTAACAGAATGGCCAACCGCCCCCAGGGTGACCCCAAGCAGGGCTGAGCCCCTTCCCACCCACAACTCTGCTACAGTCAAGAGCCCCTTGGAACAGCTGTTGGTTTACCTGCTAAGAGCGGCCAGATGTACAGCAGTGTCTAAAACCGGTGACAATGCCAGGAGGTCCCAAGGCACTGCAGCCAGACTGCTCTTGGCCCTGTCCTTGGTCCCCTTCACAGGCTAATCAACAAACCCCACCCAGAGACACTGGCTCCTTTGCTGGCTTCCTGCAGCCACCTGGAAATCCCCCTATTTGGTTTTTAAACTTGCCATGGACTCAGTCACCACCAGCCCCGCTCACAAGGCCTCTCCTTCAACCATGACCTCAGACCCCATCATGCCCCAGTCCCCAGGGAGGGGAAATGCAGCTCTCTTGTGTCTCAAGCTCCCCCAGTCTGTGTACAGTGAGTCACTTCCCTTCTCTAAGTCTCACTTTAAGACCCGTCCCGCTCTCTGGGTCCCCTTATTCTGCCATTATGCGGCACTCAGCTGCAGGTTCTGCAGAGGCTCAAAATCTGGAGGTTTTAAACAGACCCTGGAACCTCTTGCTTCCAGGATACTGGCTGTCCCCATTCCAGAGGGTGAATGCGCTGGGGCAGGGAAGGTATTTTGGTGCATGCCATTGCCACCTGGCATCTGCCAACCTCAGAGCAGGTAACACAAGCCTTAGTCACATACTCGGCTATGCTTCCCATTGCACCAGTGGGTGCCCCCAGCCAAAGGTAGTGCTTCTGGGATGGACAGACAGACACACTTCACTGACAGGAAGACTCCGCCATGACTTACTTGGTACTGCGGGAAGAATTCTTTGTATCCTCCTTTCAAGATGTACAGTTCGGGATAGTGTAGGTTGGGGTACTCATTGCATGCCCGATCTTTTTCCCTGACAAACCGGCACCTTCAAGACACAGAAGCATGAGGTTAAAGATCATCTGACCCTGTTCAATTTTGCGCACACAAGGGACTGCGTTGAATGCCATTGTGCCATGGAATGATTGGGCCAGATCCTTAGCTAGTTGCTCTGAAGTCAGAGCTGGGTCAATGTACATTGGGCTAAGGATCTGGCCCACCGTTTTCCATAGCACCTTTGGCCCAAATACATTCCACCCTAGAGGTGGCTGCATTTCATAGCCCGAATGTGACAGCAGCACTGCACAATCCCTCAATCAGCTACAGACTTCAGTGGCATCGCTCCGGGTCTATGCTGGTTAGAGAAGGGTCAGGCCCAGTGTCCGGAAGGAAGGATTTAGCCTGATGTGGAAGCTGCAGGGAGAACCATAGAGTTGGGATTCACCCAGGCCATGAGTGGTCAAGAGCGCGGATTCTTTCGGTTCTCTCCCAACAAGACAGGCTATTGCACTCAGACAGAAAGACCGCAGTTCTGGAGTGCTTACAGGACCATAAGCCAGACAGAGCGAGTCAATGGACAACAGAGTCCTCCGGAAGCCTAGATCCAGGAGGCAACTGTCTATCATTTAGTCTTGTAGGTAGATCTGTCAACACACAAGTTTCTTGGGGACCCAATGGCTCAGGGACGGATTAACCGCTTTGTACCCGTCCCAACATCTTGGGATCTATAATTTGGTGGGATGGCATCGCTAGGCCAGGGATCATTCAAACAATTCCTGACTGGTACAGTCAAACTGGGTCCTTAACAACCCCCTGCAGCTACATCGTTTCAAGCTCTTTTAAGTACACTAGTGTCTAAACAGAGACCCCCTCCTCTGTGGCCGGTAGACAAGGGTGTTGGGAGGACGTGTAGCTCCCACACAGCTTGTGGCCCACTTACATTCTGGGACCCCTCTCCGAAGAAAATTCACAGTGGAATATCACTATCACCCTCTTCTGCACGTCGAACGGGACGATGGGGTTCTTCAGCAGGAAGTCCTCTACGTCCTGCTCCAGCGGCAGGTTCACAGCCCCCTGGAGGAAACGGCATTTCCAAGTCAGAGGCAGCAGGAAAGACCATCCCCTTTCTCACTGACCCAGAGAAGCAGCAGGAGGTGTAAAACCCTACAGGACCACTGAGGTCTTAAGAAACAAGAGGGCTTAAGGGCCTGATTCCCTGCGCCACTGCTCATCACTCAGCATGTGCAATGGGTGAACTATGCTACACAACCAGCATTTCCCCTCCCCGACCCATTGCCAACAGCAGTGTTCGCATCCACCATTGTTGTATGCTCCTGGGATCTTTGTCCAGTGCCCACAAACCCACTAAGCACCTGTACCCCCATTCAAGTGAAGGGAATTTGCAGGAGCAAATGAATTTTGCATCGGTCTTCATTGTTGAGGATGTGAGGGAGATTCCCAAACCTGAGCCATTCTTTTTGGGTGACAGATCTGAGGAACTGTTCCAGATTGAGGTGTCATTAGAGGAGGTTTTGGAACAAATTGATAAACTAAACAGTAATAAGTCTCCAGGACCTGATGGTATCACCCAAGAGTTCTGAAGGAACTCAAATGAGAAATTGCAGGACTACTAACTGTAGTCTGTAACCTATCATTGAAATCAGTGTCTGTACCAAATGACTGGAGGAGAGCTAATGTGACACCAATTTTAAAAAAGGGCTCCAGAGGTGACCCTGGCAGCTCACTTCAGTACTGGGCAAACTGGTTGAAACTATAGTAAAGAACAAAATTGTCAGACACAAAGATGAATGTAATTTGTTAGGAGATAGTCAGCATGGTTTTTGTAAAGGGAAATCATGCCCCACCAATCTACTAGAATTCTTTGAGGGGGTCAACAAGCATGCGGACAAAGGAGATCCAGTGGATATAGTATATTTAGAGATTTTCAGAAAGCCTTTGACAAGATCCCTCACCAAAGGCTCTTAAGCAAAATAAGCAGTCATGGTGTAAGAGGCAAGGTCCTCTCACAGATTGGTAACTGGTTAAAAGATAGGAAACAAAGGAAACAAAGGGTAGGAATAAATGGTCAGTTTTCAGAATGGAGGGAGGTAAATAGTGGTGTCCCCCAGGGATCTGTACTGGGCCCAGTCCTATTTAACATATTCATAAATGATCTGGAAAAGAGGGTAAACAGTGAGGTGGCAAAATTTGCAAATGATACAAAACTACTCAAGATAGTTACATAAGAATGGCTATACTGGGTCAGACCAAGGGTCCATCCAGCCCAGTATCCTGTCTACCGACAGTGGCCAATGCCAGGTGCCCCAGAGGGAGTGAACTTAACAGGTAATGAGCTAGTGATCTCTCTCCTGCCATCCCTCTCCACCCTCTGACAAACAGAGGCTCGGGACACCATTCCTTACCCATCCTGGCTAATAGCCATTAATGGACTTAACCTCCATGAATTTATCCAGTTCTCTTTTAAACCTGGTTATAGCCCTAGCCTTCACAACTTCAAGTCCCAGGCAGACTGTGAAGAGCTACAAAAGGATCTCACAAAACTGGGTGACTGGGCAACAAAATGGCAGATGAAATTGAATATTGATAAATGCAAAGTAATGCACAATCGAAAACAATCCTAACTCTACATATACAATGATGGGGTCTAAATTAGCTGTTACCACGCAAGAAAGATCTTGGAGTCATTGTGGATAGTTCTCTGAAATCATCCACTCAATGTGCAGTGGCCATCCAAAAAGCGAACAGAACGTTGGGAATCATCAAGAAAAGGATAGATAATAAGACAGAAAAGATCATAATTGCCTCTGTATACATCCATGGTACGCCCACACCTTGAATACTGTGTGCTGATATGGTTGCCCCATCTCAAAAAAAGATATATTGGAATTGGAAAAGGTTCAGAAAAGGACAACAAAAATGATTAGAGATATGGAACAGCTTCCGTAGGAGGAGAGAGATTAATAAGACTGGGACTTTTCAGCTTGGAAAAGAGGCAACTAAGGGGGGATATGATAGAGGTCTATAAACTCATGAGCGGTATATAGAAAGTAAATAAGGAAATGTTATTTACTCCTTCTCATAATACAAAAACAAGGGGCCACCAAATGAAACAGGTAGCAGGTTTAAAACACACAGAAGAAAGTATTTTTTCATGCAATGCACTGTTGACCTCTGGAACTCCTTGCCAGAGGGTGTTGTGAAAGCCAATACTATAACGGGGTTCAAAAGGGAGCTAGATAGATTCATAGAAGATGGCTCCATCAATGGCTATTAGCCAGAATGGGCAGGAATGATGTCCCTAGCCTCCATTTGCCAGAAGCTGGGATTGGGTGACAGGGCATGGATCACTTGATAACCTGTCTGTTCATTCCCTTTGGGGTACCTGCCATTGGCCACTGTCAGAGGACAGGATACTGGGCTTGATGGACCTTTGGTCTGACCCAGTATGGCCGTTCCGATGAGCTCAGCATCTTGAAGAGAATCATCCCACTTGTTTGGGTGCCAAACTCTAGGCACCCAAACATTTTACTGTTTTTGCTTGAAGGACTGACCCCGGGGTGACGGAGGAGAGCAGAACTCCCCGGCACTGGCTCCTGTGCTCACACCACTGGGCCATGCTGCCTGTCAAGGTTAAACAGAGACAAACAAGGCAGCGGTTCTGACCTTGATGTGACCTCCTTCATATTCGTAGGGATACCGGCAGTCCACGATCACACAGTTCTCAATGAGGCTGTTGAACTGGCCGTTCAGTACGGCCACCATCTGCAGCGGAAAGAAGAAAAGCACACGGTCGCTTGATGCAGGACTGTGCTGTTCCGCTGGTCTAAACAAGCCCCCGCTTCCCCGGGGCCTGGCCCTCCTGCCACCGCGCAGGCTAAACAGCTGGAGTTCAGACTCTGGGCTGCAGAATCAGGCCTAAGCAGCTGATGGTCACAGTGAGGGCTGCAGGGGGTCACGGCGAAGTCACGGACCAGATTTAGTACAAGTCACAGGTATATTGCAAATGAGGGGGCACCAGCCAGCCACAGCAGCACCCTCTGCCCCAGCACCTTTACCCTAATCCCAGCCTGTTGGAGGACGGGAGGCTGGGGGAGGGAGAGGCTGGAAAGTAAACCTCCCCCACACTCACCCCGGGCCTGGGTCCCTGCTCCGGCCATTCCAAGCTACAACACGGGATCACAGCACCACTCAAGTTTGGCCCTGCCACTCCTCCATTAGGGCCAGGACAGTGACGCATGCGAGATTGAGTGAGTGATGCTGCAGCCCCGTGCGCCAGGTTGTAATGCCCAGAGTGAAGAGCGGAGCCCATCCCTGCAGGACACAGTGGAGCAGGGCTTGCTGTCCATCTGCCCCACCACCCCAGGGGCTCCCCTCCACACAGGGCAGGGGACCCACTCCAAGCCTTCCTGCAGGAAGTCAGACAGAAGTCAGACAAAACAAGAAATCACAGTGTCTAACTTTTTACTGCACTGTGATAAACCTGCAGCCCTAGTCACGATCAGTTGCCTCCTTACCATTTCTGGGGAGATGTATTTCAAGTCCTGATGTTTCCCCTCCACAGTCTGTAGAAGATAGGCCTACAACAAAGGAGCAGTTAGCGACTGAAGTTAAGCTCTTTCCTTGTGGAATGTATCCGGAGCTGGGGTGATGGTGATGGTTTTTTAGAGCATTTCCCAGCATTCCCAATACCTCAGATCAGAACTTTATAAAGGGGCACTATGAATTCACTTGGGGGGCAAAGGTTACATTTTTAGAAGAGTTTTAATAAGACTCATTAAGACCAAAAGAAATCATTCCTTTACCACTCCAAGGCAGACAGTTGTTTCAAACCAATCGTTCATCTGTGGGGTTGGAAATCCCAAAGTGGGACCAGTTCTGCCCTCTCTCCTGTTGTAATTGTACAGCTGGGGAGGAGCTGGCATGAGCAGCTGCCATTTTGATCTGGTCGCTTTTATAAAGTTGGCATAGGTGGAAGGAAGGGGCAAGACAGAAGAATCCACCACCCTTGTGTTGTCTGTAACATGCCAGGCACGATTCACAAACAAACAGGCATTCCTTTCCGTTTGGACAAGGACATTCGACTGGTCTGTTTCACATCGGCGTCTAGTCCGTTTCACGGCCCACACAAGGGCAGGCGGCTACTGGGTTTCCAACACAGCCTGGGGAAGGTTTCAATAGCTTTTGGGGGTGGGGGAGGTTCATTTTGGTCGATTTAGTATGAAGGGGTTTTCCTTCTCCCCCCCCCGCCCCAATACCTTTGAGAAGTCCCCGATGAGTTCTCGGTGGTCATTATCCAAGATGTTCTCAATCTCATCATGGCAGAAGGACCTGGAGCGCAACAGCCGAGCTTTCTAGGAGGAAACCGAGGCTGGATGTCAAATCCATACCAGAGAGCCTTCTCTACGAGAATGCAGCTAGCAGCTCTGGGCGGAGGAACCCGGGGTGGAGGTCTCTGGCTTGGGCTAGCCAGGAGGTCAGACAAGAGGACGAGAATGCTTCCGCAGACTGCAAGGCAGAAGCGACCATCATGATCATCTCGTCAGACCTCCTGCCTAGCCCAGGCCAGAGACCTGCCCCACAGTAATCCCTAGAGCCGAGCTTTTAGGCAAACATCCCATCTTGATTCAAAAATTGTCAGTGATGGAAAAATCGACCACAACCCTGGTAATTGTTCAATCTGGCCCTAAAGACTATGATCACCGACTTTTATGCTCCCAGCACAGACACATGGATCACCAATCCTGGCCAGATTTTGCAGCTATATGGTTAATTCAGTTTGGTCCATCTTGGTTTTACCACATGGGGGTGCCAGAATCTAAAGAGGCAAGAAGCCTGCAGCCTTTAACTCATGTTATCAGCCCTATCGAAGTCTGTGGGTCTGGATCCCTCTCCTCCAGTGCCTTGAATGTGGTGAAGTTCCTTATACTCTGCACCAGGAGTGAGAGACAGGGACAGCACGGTTCTGACACAGGGAGCGTCTCACAGCCGCTCCGCGGGAGTGCCAGGGAGGACACACGGCAGCCAAGTATCAGGCTCACAAGGGCTGCAACTGCGCTTGACAGAGACTCCTCTCGGCCGTATCTCTTAGGTCTCACCCGCCCCATTTTCCTAGTGGCTCCTTGCCCCTTGTGGGGGCTCAGCTCGCGTTGTGGTCTGTGGGCGACAGGCTGGTGCGCCTGCGGGCTATGCGGAGGTGGGAGATTCCAGCTGGGTTACAGCAGAGAATCGCTGGCTCCTCCCAGGACAGCAGGAGGAGGGAAGAATGAAGAAAAACGGATTTGGGAGGAGCAGGGCATGGGGAAAACACCTCCCATGTAAAGGGACAGCGCCCCTCGACTGCCAAGGTGCTGGGGCCCATGTTCCAGCGCTGGGAGAGAAGGACGCATGACATGGCGGAGCTAGCCAAGAGGCTTCCCCCTACCACCCACTGATTTCCGATGGCCGGCTGGGCCATTCCAGATGCCTACAGTACAGCCCTAGCTAGTGATTTCCTGCTGAAGGCTTTGGGGGGGCGGAGGAGAAGGGAGATCTCAAAGCATACCCCCGTATGTCTAGTAGCCAGCCCTCCCTGGGCTGGGAGGTTCTGGAGCCAGGGAATGGAGAGGGAGATGTCCCTGGCCCCAAGTCCGTCTCTGTATCACCTACCGGCTCCTCCGCCTTCTCCTCGATCGGGGTGCCAGCCACACTCTTCCGCCTCTTGGTTTTGACCGGAGTGTCTTTGTCCTGTGGCCTGTCCAGACGCTTCAGGATAGGCCGGATCATGCTGCTGGGCATGGAGGGGGACCGGAAGAGCTGGCGACATTTGCTGCGTCTCACCAACCTCTGCAGAGACAAAAGCGAGACGTGGTTAGAGCCTCATTCTGGCCTCTCGCTCCCCCATGGACATGGAGGGCAGGGCAGCCGTTTGCTGCGGCCTGGGAGGGGCAGGTCTAGTCTGCCCCATTTCACATCCCAGGGGGGGCAGTTTGACCCAGACACACCGATTTTGGCTTCACGCTTGGTTTAGGAGACACTAAGAAGCCACGGGCCCAATTCTGCTCCCAGCCACACCCGGGAGGGGGAGCGACTCCGATTTGGTGTCAGTGGGGCTCAGGGAGGAGAATGAGGTGCAGAACCCTGCCCCATTTGCTCCTTGCACATCAATTGCCTTTCTAGAAAGGCCTCCCAGCAGGCCTGCCTCAGACTGACCCCAGCACGACGGCCAGTCGTCGGCAGAGAGCACACGGGCACCCCTTCAGAACAAGGGGAGCACGGTCTCCAGGCTGGCTCGCCCGGCACCTTTCACCCCCTGCAAGCTCCCTGAAAGGAGAGGCCCCGACCCTGCACCAGGCTCCCACATACCAGATCAGCACCTTCCTTTTTCACCAGTGGGGCAGTCAGCAGGTTCTCCATCCCCGGCGGCACGTCCGCATCGCTCTGAGAAAGAGGCAGCGGGATCAGGGCAATCCACACCAAGAATGAGGCAATGGATTCCCACCAGCCCCATCCCATCCTCCCCTCTTGGCAGGGAGACTGAGACAGGAGTTGGCAAATCACAAGCTACTGAGGGGCTGCAGGAGCCAGACAGACCCTGTGGTTCTCTCTGGCTCTCAGCAGGGGCCGGAGGGTTTCCCTAAGACCTGCGCTCTGCAGATTGCTAGCTATATTTGCCCCATGAACATTCATTTGTGATTCTGGAGTCAGAGATCACCCAGGTACAGGGGAGGGACTGGCAGGTCATCCAGACTGAGTGTGGTGGATCGTCAGACAGCCCGGGGAAGAGGGCAGCGCATCCCCTGCCTGAGGGAGGCCAGGAAGGAGCGAGGGGCTGGGTGGTAGCGCATGAGCCAGGGGGATGGGGTTGTGCTCCATTTCGGAGCAGGATGGGAGCACAGGCTCGAGGCTTAGCTCCCGAAGCCAGTGCTCCCCAAGCTACGATCCAGCAGCCTGCAGGAGCAGCTGGGGCGCAGGATGTTAGGGAGCCGTGAGGGATGACCACACGCACGCTGTACCTTCAGCTCTTCCTCGTCCAGGATCATCATAAACCCATCATCCTCCTCGTCGGTCACGAAGGAGGTCAGGGAGGAGCGGCGCAGGCTCACCGGGCTCTCAGCTTCCATCCCCATGTTCTCCTTCTCGGGGGTGCCACACTGGGGAGCACACAGCGAAGGGGGAGGGGTTAGAGCGTGCCTGGGGGCTGCAGACTGAGCGGGAGCCGTCTGGCTGCGGGACCTGCCGTGATGTGGGGCTCTGAAGGAGGCCTCTGACAAAGGAGGCGTGCAACTGGGGGACAAGCCACCAGGAAGTGCAAAGCCATGGCATGAGACGTGGACCCAAAGTCACGGCCACCTGTAGGGATCCCAAAGCACTGAGCTAGCTTGCTGCCTGCCGGGTGCTGCCAGAGCAGTGCAAAGTAACCAGAGCAAGGGACAGATCCTGGCCTGGTACCTCCTTCACCTCCTGTCCCAGACAGTCAGTCACTATTAGACACTGACTGTACCCTGCCCCAGAAGCAGGTGCATTTCAGCCATGGGTAGCTTCTGTATTTACACATCTCCACCCCGGTCCACACGGCAGCCCAGGTGCTATGCAGATGATAGGGATTAACATGAAGAGGGACCCTGCATCAGCTTCACGGGCGCAGGATCCCGGGTCCTGGCATCACCACATTAACAGCAGGTGTTACGTGCAGCTGGTACCACACTATGCTCCAGACCTCCCCACTACAGCCATGCACACCCCCCCACACCCTATCCCGCCCCCATCCCCCACCCCAGACCCGCGCTCACCAGGAGGTCCGGGGCGGAGTTTGGTCTCTGTGCAAAAGGGTCCTTCTCGCTGCTCCCATCGAAAGGGTGAAGCCGGCTGTGATTCGTGGGCCTCAGCGGTATCTTAAATACAAACCCCACCTGCGAAGGCCAAAGGCCTGAACGTTACCCGACCGGGGATGCACTTCACAGGCATTTTGCCCAGCCCTTCTGGGCCACCCATGCTCGGACTGCTTGCCAGCAACACGCCATCCGAGCAGGACGCAGCCCTGGCTTAAGTGGACATGACTCAGTCACCAACACTGAAGGGCTTGTGCCACTCACACCGGCTCTCCCCAGGCCAAGGCACGATGGTTTGCCAAGGACAGAGGCAACACAAGCCCAGGGCTAAGTCCCACCTGCCTGAGACCAGCCCTTTTCTGGGCTCGCGAGATGGGAGGGTCAGGCTGATCAGAAAGGGGCAGCCGCTGGAGGGCTGAAGGGGCTGAAGCTAAGAGGCTTGGGATGAAACTGAGCAGAGAATTCAGGCTCAGTATCTGGGAACATCTCCAGAAGGCAAGACCCCTTCATAATCCAGCAGGAACTAGATGGGGCACGGCCCCAAGGAATGGGCTGTAAGGGACAAGCCCACCCTGCTCCTTCCTTCAGTGGTGGGGCTGGGACAGCTCTTGAAATCTGCTCCCCCGTCACATCCCCAGTCCATCCCTTCTCTGCCTCCCGACTCACATTCTCCTTGTTCTCTTTCCGGCGCGAGGGCCATTCATGTGTCTCCAGGCTGCTGAACTCCTTGGCGTTGGAAATGTGTTTCAGGGCAGGACTGGTGCCCAGGAGCCTCTCCTGGACGAGAGGGGGAGAGATCATCAAACCTGCTGCCACACAGGCTCCCGCCACCATTCAGGGCCCTTCCCTACAAGTGGAGACTGGCCGACAGGGGGTGGATCCCTCGATAATTGCCCTGTTCTGTTCATTCCCTCTAGGGCACCTGACACTGGCCACTGTCAAAAGCCAGAATACTGGGCTTGATAGACCATTGGTCTGCCTCAGTCTGGCCATTCTTGTGGTCTCTCCAGGGTCCACGGTTCTGACACAGGTTTGCCATCAGTGGGTCACCTATTTCCCCACTTCAACGCAGCACCTGGGGGCTCTTTCTTCCCCCACTCAAGCACGTGACAGGGGACTGACCCATTATGTGTGCTGGATGCTGCTCCCTTCAGAGCCCATTACGGACACTTCTAGCCCAGACACAGGAAAACTGGGGGGTCGGGGAAGTAGCAATGCACTCACCCCCTAAGGGATGAGCTGAACCCCCAAAACACTGAATCCCTCCCCTCTGTCATGGGCCAGCAGCCGTGGGCTCATCTCCTTGGCCAGCACAGCATCCAGCCAGCCCCAGCCACCCTGGCCGCAGCAGGTCAGTAGCTGTCACCCTTGGGTTTCCCCGAAGCCGGCACTTCCGGCCTTGTGATCAGATCCACAGAGGGGAGACGGGAACTCACCGGCAGGGAGTGGATCCTCCGGACGGGGAATCTGTTGCTAAAAAGACAAAGCAGGAAAAGGTGTTGGTCAGCAACCCCTTCCAGAGGCTGTGCCATCCTGAACCCACCCTCCCCTTCCCACTCAGGCCCCAAAAGCCACCAAGAGACCCTGCAAGAACTGACTGGTGCAGGCAACCCCACAGCTGACTAGCTCTCACAAGTGACCCTCCCACAAGTGAGGGCAGGGGAAGCAAATCTCTGTGCAGGTTGTTGTACAGGAGGGGCAGCGCTAGGGGTAATCTACACAGGTGGGTTTGATTCTCCTACGCACAAATTAAGGCTGCTTTGCACCCTTCCGGCAGCGTAAAGGCCTCTCAGAACAGAATGGGGTTGCAGTCACACTCAGTATTTCCGTGAGGGGAGCGGCGGAAAGTGGCCTTAGCGTGAATGAGAACCGGGCTCCGTGCTGACGGGCACCGCCTTTGTGAGCGCAGCTCCGCTCCCCGACCCGCTCAGCGGTCTGGACATGGCATTAAGGCCTCTCCCTGTAGCGACTGATGCTCTGAACATGGCAAGATGGGAGAAAAGCTCTCGAGAGGGCAAACAGCCACTGCAAAGGACAGCAATGGATGTGGGCTCTACGTCAGCGGCTGGACGCTGCCAGAGGTTTGTTTGGGACCCGATCGACCCTATCACAAGTGGGAAATAAAATCCAAACAGCCTGATCTGCACCGAAGAGCTTGGCCCTTCCCTTCCCTGGGTTCAGCATGCATGTAGGGGTGCAGCACAGGGAGGAGAGACTGCGAAGGATAAAATTCAGCCTTTACAAAGAGGGAAAGAAAGGTCAATGCACTTACCCTTTGACAACTCTTCCCGATTCCAGAATTGCTTTCTCAAAGCTGCAGGAGGAGAGGGAGGAGAGCTGCGTGTTACCTTCACATTAACACGAGCAAAGGGCCTGCATCTGAGCCAACTTACAGTGGCACTGACTGCCCAGGGAGAGGTTAAGGAGGCGTTTTAACTCCTGGGCCCAATTCGGCTACCCTTCCTCACACTCAGCAGCTCACTCCACAAGCAGGAGCCTAGGGAGCAGCGCCGTACTCCACGCACCCAGAGACTAAGCCATCTGGCCCAACACGGCTTCCCAGCTGGTGAAAGGAGAGGAGACAGTGGGTCTCCGGTCACTCCGGACAGCTCCAAAAAGCAACAAAGTAACTGAGAAGCGATCAGGTCCATGGGTCAGACTTCCACCACCCTGCTTCCCTTCATCCCCTCAAACACCTCCTGCCCCACAAGCAAGCCAAGGAAGCTGCATAACAGAAGGATGGTGGTGTGTTTAGAGTACGGCACAGGCCGGATGCCTGGGTTCCAGTCCCACGCTGCTCAAGGTCATAACAGCCAAGGTTGTTGAGAGTGGCTACTGATTGCAGGTGTCTCTGAATCTGGGCCTGCGGGATGCTGTGCACCCAGTGACTTCAGACGAAATTCAGGGGGGGAAATCAGGCACCCCAAAGACTGTTTGCATATTTATGTGGGGGGATGGGGGAGGAAATCAGACCTAGGCTGTCCCAAGTTGCGCATCCTAAAAACAGAAGCCTGCAAAATTTGAGGCCACGTCCTGCATTGTGCCTGTCAGCCTGCAAGATCTCAAAGCCCCGACATACAGACTAGGGCCCTGGTTGCATGTGGGGCTAAGCCATGTTTGAATACAGCTGAGGTCAGCCAGGTTTAAACCCTTGTGCGGGCAGGGTCTTAAAGGAACGCTGGCTCCCTGCGTGCACGAGCCGTGTCGTGCCACTTGAGTGAAGGAGCACGGATTAATTAAACGCCCTCTGAACAACAGGGTGGTCTTGGAAAACAACAATCCAAGAAGCCGCAGTTGCTGCTGCTGACCTAGTTCTGATTCCCATGAAGTTAAATCAAAGCTTGGCTGGGCGGGGCGCGGGCGGGGGGCTCCCTAAAGCCAGCCGGGGACAAAGCTCTCCCAGAAAGAAAGCCAATAAAAGCGCCTTTTGTGAGCTGGGCTGCAGAGCCAGGCTCCAGATAGCGGGGGCATTTCTATAGCAACTGGCCCGAAGCGGCTGCTTTCCACCTGTATGTAAATGGGCCCCGTGGTGGGAGGAGAGGTTGCCGGGGCTCAGCAGCTGGTCGGGAGGGGTGAAGTGTGGCAGCACAATGGGAGGGGGCTGCCCCTCAGCACGTGGGTGAGGGGGGCCCCCCCAATGCCAGGCAGATGGAAGAATGTGCCCAGCCCCAATTCACTCCAGACAGGAGGAGTGGGGGGGCTGCAACCTTTGGACTCTCTCCCTTGTGGAATTCAATCCTCCAGCCTGCCTAGCAACCTTCCCACCACCCCCCATCACCAGGTGACCCAGGGGGCTCCCGCTGGAAGGGAGCTCGCGCTGGCCCGCTTAGGGAGTGCAGGCATGTGGGCAGAGGAGCCAGGAACCATCTGTTCACCTCCACCCCAAAGTTACACATTCTCCAGCACATCTGTCGGGGGGGAGGGAAACTCCTCCCAAACCGTCAGAGCAGGTGCGAGGAGGGCGAGTGAGGGATCGCGGGAGGAGAGCAGCCGCTTGCCCAGATGCAACCGCCTTTTTTTAAAATGTCAGATGTCAATCAAAATTGACAATAGAGCTTCCAAGAGCCCAGGAGGGTCCCCAATCGCCCGGCTCGGCCTGACTCACCCGTGGCCTCCAGCGTGTGCAGCTGTTGACCCCAGTGCAAAGCAGTTTCAGAGTGAAGCATTTGGCGCTTGTTTCAAGCAGGACTAAACACCCCCCCAGCTCTAACACCTGAGAGTTTACAGGAGTGGGGGGGTGAGGCTCTGTGGCCTGCGTTGTGCAGGAGGTCAGACTAGACGATCGTAATGGTCCCTTCTGACCTTAAAGTCTAGAATTCTCCCTGCATGCAGCATCTAGCGCTCGCTGCCAGATCTCCAGTGGCCCTGTTCAGAACGGCCCCCACCCACAACAGGAATCCTGAGCCATTCAAGGGGAAGGACGTTTGAGAGCAAATGCAGAGCTACCAAGAATCCTCGGTGGCACCCCACGCCCAAGACAATTGTTAACAGGAACTCAGGCAGCCCCACGCAGCAGCAAACTGCAGTGCAAGAAAGAGCAGACCACAGAGACCACCACAGCTCCTTGATCTGGCTGGGGTGATGGGTTTAAGATCCCCTCCCGCTTTTACTGCCTTCACACCTGAACCCAGCCGGGAAGGAATTTTGGAGATGCTGTCCAGGACTCTGGAGGTCAATGGATTTGCACCTGGGAGAGCAGTTACTCCACATTTACACCCATGTAACCAGAATCTGGCCCAGCAACGGTGACATAAAGCACCTTCGTGAGCGCTGCCTTCGATTTCCTGTTTGCAATCGATTCTGCCGAGTTCTGTTTGAAGCAGAGGCCGATTCAGTCCGTTGGGGGAGTTGCACAAGGGATGAACCTGGCCCGTGGTCCATCTACAGCTAGCTGGTTTCTGAACTCCAAGAAAGATTTCAGACCCCAATAGCCACAGCCCAGAAGGCCTAATTGCTCAATACCTTCATCCCAGTATTCAGCTGACGCAACTCCAGTGAAGTAACAGACGGCCATCCCGCACAGAGATCTTTAAGCTCAACTTGAAAACAAAAGCCTATGTCCAGAATGGAATAACTAACACCGATTTCCAGGCTCAAATCTCAAAGGGACTAGAAAGAACCCTCTGCCCATATACATCTATTGAAAGCCTGAGCTCCAGATTCAACAGTGCCCGGGAGCCCCTGGGGCCTGCTCTACACTGCAGACCAACAGCGGTCTATCTACATCACTCAGGGATGTGAAAATCCACCCACCTGAGCAATGTAGTTACACCAACCTAACCCCGCTGTGTATACAGCGCTATGTGGATCGGAGAGTTTCTCTCACCAGAACAGCTACTGCCTCTCGGGGAGGGGGATTAACTACGCTCTCCTGTCGGCGTAGAGTGTCTTCACTAAAATGCTGCAGCAGCCCAGCTGCGCCGATGCAGCGTTTTGAACCGCAGGTGCCAGATGGCTCTGGAGAGATGCCAGCTGTCCCTTAACGGCCTCGTCTGTGCACGGATACCCTGGCCACCAGCGATCAACACAAGGAGAGTTGGCAGCAAGGCCTGGGGATGCAGCATCAGAAGTGAAGCCAACACCAGTTCTGTCTGTGGGTATGTCTACGCTAGGAACACGACAACCGTGGTCGCATAGACACTTTCTTCAGAGCCAGGAGGGTTCTTCCACCGCTGGTGTTAATCCACCTCTCTGAGAGGCCGTAGACTTATTCTGCTGACTTAGCAGTGTCTACACCAGGGCTTAGGTCGGCTTAGTTACATCTCACAGGGCATGAAATTTCATGGCTGGAGCTAGTCACTGGACTCAGATAAACAATCCACCCCTTCCTCCTCCCTGGCTTCTTCCCCCGCTCTCCAAAAAATGGATTAAGCTCACTTGTGGACAATCCTTGGAAAAGTAGATCCAATTACAACTTCACTTTATACTGGATTACAGGAGTCAATTCCCCCACTACTGAAATGCAGCCACCTCTGGGCTGGAGCACAGAAGCTGTTTAACAGTGCACAGCAACACTTCATGCAACTGTTTGGGACAGGAATTGATGGGGGATGGGGGGAGATACTGGGAGGCAGAACGGAATTACTTCAAAACAGGGTTTGCAAAAAGTGCCCTGACTTTAAAGGCCATGAGCAAATTCACCTCTGATTTGACAACAGGCATCTCCAGCAGCACAGCACCCCCAAGCGATGCACTGATTCAGTGCTGCCTTCCAGAGAAAAGCACCAGTCCTGAGTCACCAACACCATCTTGGGCAGCATCTAGGTTTGCTTGGGTGTCTCCCATCCAAGAATTAACCAGGCCTGTCCCTGCTTAGCAAGGCTTCCTAGGATCACAGCACAAGGTAGATGTACCCAAACTCCCACATTAACCCTTAAAACTCCAGCTATACTGTAGCTCCCTCTTTTCCAGGGTTAAGTGGAATCCAACAGGCCAAGTGACAAGGAAAAGGAGACATTAACTTACACTTCTTCAAAGGGTTCTGGGTCCAGCTGTCCAGGGGAATCCAGCCCAACTCCTGTGCAAATGAAACACCCATGGATAAGTCCCTAGGAAAACGGAGGTGGGGGCCTAGCAGCAGCAAGGGTGCAAAACCTCAGCTTCCTTCACATATATTTCATCTCTTGGGGAGAGGTGAATGGCGGCAGGGTGAAAGGCAGATACTGCCAGGTCTGCCGACTTCTCCACCAAGCTGCCCGCAAGCCAAGCGGAGATGGATTTAAAGTTCATTGTGATTAGGGGAACCAAGCACACTAGCCCTTGCCATTCCTTCCAAGGTTAAATTAAGCCTCCCCCGGGTCATTAGTCAAGTGTCATCTCCATTTTATAGACAGGGGAAGCGACTTGCCCACAGCAAGTCAGTGGCAAGCTGAGAACAGAATTCAGGAGTCTTATCTCCCAGTCCCCATGGGCAGCCACAAGACCCACTGCCTCCCGGAAACAGGAGTTGAACCCAGGAGTCCTGATGCCCTGTGCTCTGCAGCAGTCACTGCCCTCCACATAGGGAAAGAAACTTGTTACATACAGTTACTTCTCGCTCTCCCCAGGGCACAGAACGAAGGCTTCCCAGATTCCAAGCCCTGCCCGCCCCAAACTCCCCCCTGGGCCAACGGTGCTGGACTGCAGCTCCCCCCCAGAGCCCACAGTGCAGGAGGTGCCAGAAGCTGCTGCCTTTTCCCAGAGGGATTGATTTAATCACACACCCCTCCACCACATAAAAGGTTTCCCTTATCTGGGAATGGCCAATAACTTAAAGGCAAGTCAGCCTCACTTCTCCCCCATACACACACAGTGCTCCCATTCCAGACAGATGGCTTAAATGTAGGTGGGACTTTAGAGGAGATTTCAAACAGGGGGCAGGTCACTCAACCCAGATCATTTTTAGTGATAATAGTGTAAACAAAACCCAGCTGGTGGGGCGGGGGGGGGGGGGGGGATTAACTGCGTCCCTAGTCCATACATCGTAATTCAATCAGGCAAGGACTGGATTCCTAGGCATCCTTTCCCCTGCACTCAGAGCATCCCTCGCTGGCTGGGGACCTGGGACCCTAGCAAGGCTCTGGGCCTTAGGAAGCATTGCAGGAAGCTCCCGAAGGGAAGTGAAGGCTCTCCCCACAGGGAGGAGAGAGGGCCAAATGGAAGAGTGTCTCTTTAGCAGATGTTCCCCCCACGACGGGGACAGCAAAGGAGAGCCCAGACACAGCCGGGATCTGTTTAAAGGGGAGGGAATTTAGTTCACGTGGAAGTGAGCTGCGGACAGCACGGATCAGAGGCAGGCAGTATGTAAGCACGCTTCCCAGTGTCCCTGACCCACAGCCTCCTGCGGGGCCAGTCCTGGGCCTCCCCCCGGGCCCACGCCGCTTGCTCCTCACACCCGGTCTGCAGCACGGTACCCCCTCCACGCTAGTCCAGGCCTCGGCATGCTTGGCCTGAGAGGCCCAGCACAGCAAACTGCATGGTGGGGAAGTGGTACAAAGACATGGGAGACCTCCCCCTTACACTCTCCAAAAGTCAATTGCACTTGGAGACCTGGCCCTGCCCCAGCGTCCAGGGACAAAAGCCAAGGGAGTGGCCCCACACCACAGCAGTGCTGACCTGAATCCAAAGACTCGGACCACCCGGAGTCCTGCGACGACTCAGACGAGACGGAGTCCTGCGACACTGAAGACCATTCGCTCTTGAAGCCGATCCCCAGCTTCTTCCTCTTTGGGGTGTCATATGGACTGGAGGGGGGGGCAGAGAACACAATTACTAAGAAGCCAAAGCAAGAGGCACGATGACCCACCTAGGCTGAGGCAGGGGGGACACACAGCGGTTTGGCAAGGCAGCGAGGTTCAGGACTCCTGGGTTTCTCTTATGCGACCCCGGCACAGAGTCCCTGGATCTTGGGCGAGTCTCTCAGGCCTACGGTTTCTTAGGTGTCCACTGATTTTGGGTGCCCAACTTGAGACACCCAGTGCTTGGTTTTCAGGAGGTGCTGAGTCCTCAGGTGGGCGACACAACAAAAAAACAAAAAGAGGCCCCGCCTGCCCACCCCGAGGCAACTGAAAATCTTGGACACCAGCCCCACCTCATTGGTAAAATGGGCATAAAGCTGTCGCCAGCCATCCTGGGCTCTGTCACTCACACCTGCAGAGCCCGGAGATCCTCAGAGGGAGGCGGGGGGGGGGGGGAGCTAGCAGGGGAGCTCGAAAGGATCGTTAGCTATGAGCCAGAGATAATGGTGTTTAGCGCCCTTCCTCCAGGGACCTCCAAGTGTTTTATAATCCTGCGGCAGGCCCCTTATCTCCACTTAGATATGCGAAGCCAGGGGGCAGAGAGGAAGTGATTTGCTCAAAGTCAGAGATGGACTCTGCGGCAGAGCATCCATCTCCAGAGGATTAAAACAGGGCAGATCCTCAGCTGCATAAACTGGATATCAAAGATTTCCATGGAGCTGGACACTGGTTTATACCCCCTGAAGGGTCTGGTCCAACATTTCCACAGCACCTGCCACCTGGAAATGCCTTACCGGGACCTGCCCTGTTAGAACTGCTTGAGCAGGGCACTGTACACCTATGTACAAAGCCCTTTACACATGCTAACGAAGCCTCACAATAGCCGTTAAGGAAGGTGGATTTTCAGAAACAGCTGAGTGAATATGGTTGTTCAGTCTAAGGCCACTGCCGGGGCCGGGCTAGCACCAGGAGTGCATTAGACCCACTGTGTAGTTCTGGAAGAACAGGAGTCCTTTGAGGGCAGAGGGCTGAAATGAGGAGGAGTAGGAACCTCAGGGGCTTGTGAAAACATCTCCCAGCCCCTCACCACCACTGGCTTCTCTGCCCGAGGGGCTGGCACAAACGCAGGCTTCCTCCTGCGAAACCTGCAGGAGGCAGCTGGCCCAGTGTCTCCGCTCACCCTGCCGCTCTGGAGGAGGCTCTCTGTACTAGGCCATGTGCTTAGACACAGCGGCTCAGGCTGCAAGAAAACCCCCCCCCTTTCTCTTCCCTGAAAAGTACAGCCCTGCCAGCCTCGAAGGGAAGACAGCATCCTGGGGCACATACCGCTGATCAACCCGCCCCTATGAGAAACAACAACTCCCCCAATCTCACCCCCACATTCAACCATCACAGGCTCAGTCCTGGGGGTCAGATCTAGGGGGGGGAATACCACGAGAGTTAGGGTCAAATCCTGACCCAACAAAGCCAAGGGGGGATTGCCTGTGGTACCACTGGAATCAGGATCTGGCCCACGGCGCAATTATCCAGAAGCCCATAAGCAATACTGCCAGAGGTTTCAACAGGGCCAGGATTTCACCCCTTCCTTTCCCAAACTCTCCCCCCGGAGGTGAAAAAAATTACTCTGCTGTGTGGAGCAGGATCCTGGACACCCGCCCTCCTGCTCAATGGAGAAGGGCCAAAGGTTGCTCCCGGGTACGTGGCTGTACGTCCCTACCAACTGCACACATGGAAACCAGCGCAGAGAACTCAGTTCACTCATCGATTTGGGGACGGAGCTGGCACGGTCTGCCAGCGAAACCAAGGGGAACTTTGCACCCGTGCCTCCGGGGAGAGCAGGATTGGGCCCCTTAGCACCGCACTATGTGGTCGAGACTGCAGCTGATGGTAGAAGAAAGCTCGCCTTCCCCAGGAGCCCATTTGGAAGGGAAGCAAGCAGGCAAAATGAAGCTAGGACAGGCCCGGCTCGCAGCGAGCCAGCGGCTTCCTGCGCAGAGTCATTCTGAGCTTTGGCAGCGGGCTGCTCCCACCCAGATCCCACTCGAGCAGTTATTCTACAGCAAGGAACATAAGCAGCTCTGTTCCCCCTGCATTTGGGCCTTGAACGAAGGCATGGAAATAACATGCATTACACCGCATGTAACTTCCCCCGCCCTGGCCTCAAAGCCAGCTTGGAAAAAATCTGTTCCCCGAGGCCCAGCTCTCAGAAGGTATTGCCTCAACACAGGGTGCAAGGGAGATTGCACATTGCCACTGAGTTCAGGAAAAGCAGGGCCTAGGGTGCCTCACAGCAGGGCTGCCATGGTTGGTTGTTTAGGCCGGGCTCTTAAAACAGGTCTCCGCAGCTGGAGAATTGGGACACTGAGCAAGAGAAAATAAGACTGGCTGGTTTTCTACCTGATTTGCTCTGGGAATTATCTCCGACCTGGGGAACGCAGCGGGTCAGACGAGGTGATCACAATGGTCCCTCCTTATGAATCGGGACACCACTAATGGGGCTCGATTGTGCGTGCACCCTGGTCTAGGACTGTACGTGCCCTGGCAGAGCGGGCACTGCCCTCCCCGTCTCTACCCTCAGACACACCAGGGGCAGCTTCACTGGTTCTGGAGCGGGGTCAGGATCAGGCTTGCTTAGTTAACTTCCAGCCACGCTCTTCCCGGATGAGCCGCATGGCGATTTGCCCTTCCCCCAGGGCAGGTAGGGCTGACAGCCCAGCTCTGCCCGGTTCTGGAACCCCCTCTTTGGGAGCGGGGAAGGGGAACGCATGCCCCAGCTAAGCCCTGGGGCCTGCCCAGCTGGGGATCAGGGCCAGGGGCTGCTCTTGGGGTGAGGGGAATATTTTGCAGTTTGGGGTTTTGATCATGCCCCCTCTGCATGGGTTATATGAAATACAGGAGGCAACCCCAGTCCCTCACCCCCCCCCCCAATACTTATAGCCCCCCCCCCGCCACAGATTCAGCAGCCAGGTCATCTTCCTCCCCACACCAACAGAGTCTGCATGTCAAACACATACTACACGGAATATACATGCAATCCACCCCCACCCTGCATACAATGCACCCACATCATCCTCACAGAGTGCATGCAATCCTCTCCTTCCCCTCCACTTCATACAGTGCACCCACATCATCCACGCACACAGGGCATGCAACACACACACACACAATGCACCCACCCCGCACGGCAGCCAGCCACCCTTGCACGCCGCCGCGGCACTCACCTTCCCAGCCCGGCCAGGTTGTTCAGATTGAGGGTCAGGTTGGTGACTGGAGACAGGACCCCGGGCGACAAGAGGCCGCTGGCCCCCCGGGGGAAGCCGCCGGAGAGCCCGGGGAGCCGGGACGGTCTCACCGCCGCGCTCCTGCCCCGGGCAGGGCTGGAGCCGCCCGGGACGCCCTGGCCGTCCATGCGGAGCGGCGCGGGGCGGTCGCTGCGGGGCCGGGCTCGGGCTGTTACGGGGACCCCGGGGGCGGCTCTGCGCTGCGGCTCGGGGCATGCGGGGCCGGGCGCTGCGGGGCGAGCATCCAGCGAGGCGGCGGGGAAGCGCCCCCCGGGGGCAGCGAGCGCCAGGCAGGACTCGGGGCGCTGAGCCGGGCTCCCCGCTTCGCTCTCTCCGGCTCTCTCCGGGCTACAGCGCGCCCCAGCCCCGGGCCTGTCCTTATATTCGAAAAATAACACGGGCGGGCGGGGAGCGGGCAGCCAATCGCACGGGCCGCCCGGCAGAGCCAGCCCCGCCAGCCGGGGGGGGACCCGCAGCCCCCAGCCGGGGAGGGGTCAGGCTGCAAGGGGGGGGAGCATGCGGTGCTGGGAAAGCGGCTCGCTGGAGCAAACGGCAGCGGGGCGGGGGGGTTGCAGTTTACAGCGCTTGGGGGCGCCCTGGAATAGGGGAGCCCCCTCGCCTCATCCCAGGAGTCCCCCCATCTTTGTTCCCCTCACTAACCCCAATCCAAGCCTCCTCCACGCCCTCTCCTACCGCCTGGGACGGGGATCGAGCCATCAAAAGTCTGATTCCCCCCTCCCCTTTTTTGTTTTTTGGTTTTTTTTGCTTCCGCAACCTCAATGTTAAACCCCCTGCAGCTTCGGCCCCAGAGAGGTGAAGTCCCACAAAGCCAGGAGCCCCTCTGTCCGGGGCCTTGAAAAGAACTTGGGTGGCTAGAAATGTTCCAGGGTTTTTTTTATTTAAATGGTGCAATCCCAGGGGAGGCTGTTTGGGATTAAATCCTCTCTGCCCACCCCCCTTCCCGCAATGTTTGCAGCCCACATGTTGCAGCTTGATCCTAAGGAGATGGGGGGGGGGAGTTTCTTGAGGTGGTGGGGAACCGCTGGGGCTGGGAGAAGCTGAATGTGAAACTGGCTCAGAGCAAAAGCGAAAGCTGCAGGGCCTGTTATCATTGCCAAGAGTAAAAGCAAAGAGAAATGCCTGGAAGTAAATTAGATGCTCCCTATTGGGACAGGGTTTTAATGGTCTGAGTGACGGGGGCCTGGGGAGAGGGGGACGTCTTAGACCCTGATCCTGCCAGCAGGTCCATGCTGCCGAAGCCCCTGCAATGTCTCAGTTCACCCCATCCCATTGCTTAAGGGCTAGAGCAGCAGCCTCAGCCCCCCTCCTGCATCCTGCCCCCACCCCACCCCACGAGCAGGGTGACGGGGTTGTGTGGCTGCTCCACCTAAATGCTAATCTGTGGCCCAACTTTGCAGCTCCCTGGGCTGGGCTACTTGGGCTTGCCACAGAGAGCATCTGCTGGGCTCAGGTACCCCTCTTTACCTGCTCTTTCCCTCCATCCCCAAAGCCACATCTCAGGGCTTACGAGACACCGAAGGTCCTGCATGGGGCCTGCACCAGGGTGAATTTAACACAAGGGCACCATTCCGAGCCACCCAGCCAGCCCACCACGGAGCAAGGATCCTGGCTGGATCCGAGGAGGCCAGTTGGGTCAGGCAGGTCAAGGGAAAGTTCGGGGAGTGTCCATGGGCTCCGTGACTGTGCAGATTCAGGGGCCAGATCCCTGCACGGTGGCTGAGAAAACTGGTTGTTTATTTTCTCAAGCAAAAAATGAACCAGGAAGTTGTGCAGTGAAGGCCTAGCCCTGCCCCCGTTGAAATCAATGGGGTTTTTGCCATGGATACCTGCCAGGAGTAAGAACTCATACTCCAGTGCACCGTCCATTAACCCTTTGGAGACTGCAGCCCCTCGGTGCAGAATGAGCCCCTAAGTATTCAGGGAAAGACCCGGGCTAGAAGAGCTATTCTGAAGGTAACAGCGGATGCAAACAGCTAAAGGAAGCAAGGTTAAAGGTGCCATTTCAAAGCATGAGGCCTTCCCGGGGTTCCTGCATGTGCAGAGAAAGGGGAATTCTGCTCCTTGGCTGTTTTCTGTTTTTCTTTCTTTTTTCTTCTGTTCAATCCAAAGCCCACAAAAGCCCACAACATGTTCTTTATCTTTTTGCCTCCCCACCTCCAACCTAAATATTAAACCCACCACAATTTTCAGACTCAGGCATGCTATGGGGAATTTCCACACAGCCATAAACAAAACCAGGTACATTTTATCACGTAGTTTGAAGGATTTATTCCACAGATTCCCTGGGAAAACGGTGAGATCCCTCCTCCTCCCCACCCGCCCAAAGGCAATTCCCTTGTACTACATCTGTAAACACTCATAAATGGCATATGGACATTGTTTGTGACTTTCCTTAGTCGTTTGTTTAAAAGCTGCTTTTTTATTTCACCCAGTCTTGTTAAAAATCAAACTCCCTCACACCACATCCCTGAGAATGATCTGCCCCCTAAAGACAGGTTTTGAGGTACTTCTCAGGCTCCTAGTTTAAAGAGATTAGATAGATAGATAGATAGATAGATAGATAGATAGATAGATATAGATGATACGGGGGTGGATGGGGATAGATAGATTAGATTAGATATTTGTATTATGTAGCAGATAGGAGCCCCAGTTATGGATTAGGATTGTGCTAGGTGCGGTACAAACTCAGAACAAATTATTACTTAGATTGGAAGCTGCTCGGGGCAGGGACCATCTTTTTGTCCTGGGTTTGTACAGCAGCTAGTGCCATGAGTAGGGCTCCTCCTACACTCCTGCACCAGTAATCCTATTAGAAGTAAAGAGAATATTTGCATCTTTCAGAGTTGTTCTTTTCGCCCTGTGCAATGGTCTACCCAGCCCCTGCTGGGTTAGCACTTCACATTAGGTGGATGTTTCCGCTGAGACCAATTAGCAGTGAGGGAATTAACAAGGCTGACACTGAAATGGTCATTTTTGCCCCAACACCCCATTGACCTGAACAGGTCGGTTCACACCTTCTCCCTAGAGATATTGTGTTGGGCTTTCTCCCCACCTGCACTAACCGGGTGGCCTTACCTTCGCAAGCAGACAGGGCTGCCCTTTGGTTTGTGTTTGTCCGGCACCTGCACAGTGGGGTCCTGGCTCCTCGGCACTGTGATAATACAAATAATAAATCCGAATAACACCTGTGTGTATTTTTACCGTGACAGCGTGGATTGTGGGAAACATTAAATAGCCAGGATTGCTGCAGACACCCTGAAGCCACATTCCCATGTGGAAGTTCCCGGGATCCCCACTCATCATCCTGTGATATGCTCCTGCAGTTCCAGCCGTTCCTCGTCTTACCCTCCCCCAGGATCCCCCCAATCCAGCCTCCCCCATCAGTGTCCTAGCAGTCTCCCCGCCTGTAACACCCAGCTCCTTCGCACTCATATTAGCCCCAGACATGCTGGGGGGCTCCCGTGATGATGGCACACTAAGAACATGGCTGTGCCATGCTTTGGACATACAGACCCCGTTCGAGAACGTGGTTATGGTTGTAGCACGTTTCGGCTGGACCTTTTGACTGGGTCCTTTCGTAGTCAAGGATGTTGAGGCCAGCAGGGACTGTTATAAGCATCCAGTCTGAGCGCCTGCGTAGCACAGGCCAGAGACCCACCCCCAGAGATTCCAGCGTCCAGCCCCATCACCTGTGCTGGAGCTAGAGTGCGTGGAGACTGCGCCACACCCCTGGGCAATCTCCAGTAAAGTTACCCTCCTTGGTTAAAATTGCCTCTCGTTTCCAGTTCGCTTTGTAATCTGGCGTGTCCCCTCCAACCCAGAACCAGCAATGGGTTCAACCTTCCACAACCTCAGAGCTTCCGAGATCATGCCAAGGCCATCTCCACCCTGCCTCCCAGCTCCCCAGGTCCCTAGGGGCTCTCCCCACAGCTCCATCCCACACAAACTCCCACAGCAGTTGGACAGGCTCAGCCTGGCATCGCTGTAGGCTTGGGGGGGGGGGCAGGGGATCATATTGTGGATCCCGACAAAGGGGCCCCCCAACCATCCTTTGCCACCCACAGGATCAGCAGTTATCAGGGAGCAGGCCTGCGAGTGGGCATTTGCTCCCCTTTCACTCACCCCCAGCCTGGGCCGGCTGAATTTTGCACCCAGAAGGGTGAATACGGACTGGTAACAACCAAGGCCTTGTCTGTCCTGGGGTTATCCATTCAGCTGTGCGTGGCACAGCAGAGAAGGCAATGGTGGAGGGCGGGAGGCAGATTGTGTCCTAGGATGAGTTAATTACTGCTGAAAAACACCTCTGATTTAAGATGAGCATTCTGGGCCAAATTCACCCTGGTGTAAGGGCTGTTGTATTCCGTGGAGTTGCAGCAGCCACAGACTGAAGTCACAGGGGCCTAAATTGTTTCATAAGTCTGTTTCATGGTGGTTTCTTCAACAGGAAATCTACAAATCTACTGGGTGTTATTTCAGGAAGGGCTCTAGGCAGGAAGTGTAGTTTTGTGGCTAGGGCAGAGAGAGGCTGGGAGTCAGGACTCCTGGGTTCTAATGCCAGTTCTGGGGGTGGGGTCTAGTGGCCAGAGATGGAGGGTGGGGAGGGCTAAGAATCAGGACTCCTGGGCTCTAGTCCCAGTTCTGAAAAGGGAGTGGGGTCTAGTGGATTAGTGTAGAGGGGATTCAACACAGATTGGGAGTCAGGAGACTTGGAGTCTATTCCTGGCTCTGCCACTGTCCTGCTGAGTCACTTCCTCTCTCTCTACCTCAGTTTCCCCTTCTGGGAATGATGAAGTTGACTCACCTCCCAGAACAAATTCATGAATGTGCGAGAAGTGCTTTGAGAGGCTCAGCTGGAGCTGGGAGGGGCAGAGTGCTACGCTGGGTCATATCTGCCTCTGGTGTGACTCCATCCACTTTAACAGAGTCACAGCAAGCGTGAGCTTCACCAGGGAGCTGCAGCTGTCAACTGCCAAGGCCCAGACATGCCAGGCTGCCCTTTAAACCCCATCAGCTCTCCCATTTATCCCATGCTAACCAAGGAGGGCTGGTCCGTTTTGGTGATTGTTAGTGGGGGGCTTTGTCTACACAAGGCTTTTTTGCCAGACATCTCAATCTTTGCTACCCTTGGGCACCAATGGTGGGAGTGCTAGTGTAGACAGGTCTCTGGCACCCACTGGAGTTTTAAGACAGAGTCTATAGGTCTGATTCTCCTTTCAGTTATGCCAATTTTATAGCATTGAAATTCCATTGACGTCAGTGGAGTTATTCCTGATTGACATTAGTGTCAATCAATTAGGGGGCCATCAGTCCCAGGGAATCTAAGGGAAATGTGATCTACTCCCCCATTCACATCAGTTGGGGTGTTGACTCTGAAACATAACGATGACCATTTGAATATCAATGTACTTTTTCGCTAGTGACGACTTTAGCAGAAACATTCAGCTAATGGTCGTAGATTCTAAAGCTAGAAAGGAACACTGTGGTCTTCTAGTCCAATCTGCATAACTCAGGCCAGAGAATCCTTCCCGGAGCTGGATTAAAGCCTATCTATTAGAAAGATATCTAATCTTGTTTTAAAGACCCCAAAGCAATGGTGAGTGCACCAACGCCCCTGATAAGCTGTTCCAATGTTTAATCACCCCTCGCTGCTAGGAAATTGCATCTTATTTCAAGGCTGAATTTGTTTAACTTCAGCTTCCAGCCATTGGCTCTTGTTATGCCTTTGTCAACACGATTGCAAAGCCCCTCCACTATCAGATCTCTTGTCCACGTGCAAGTCCATATACCCAGGGATCAAATCACCTCTCAACCGCTCTTCCATAAACCGAATAGATGGAGACCCTCCACCACTGCAAGGCTTCTTTTCCAGCCCTCTGATAATGTCTGCAGTTCTCCTTTTGAACTCTCTCCCCATCCTTCTTGAAGTCTGAACACCAGAACTGGACGCTGCATTCGAGTAGCTGTCTTACCAGCGCAGTGTACAGAGCCAAGGTCTCTTCCCTCCTTTCTACTTCTTATACATGTAAGGATCCCACTAGCTCTTTTAGCCAGAGCAAGCATCACCCTGAAATCACTCATGCTGAGCTCAGGGCCTGTGCTATATCCCAGAGCATTTGGATTCCTTTGGAAGGAGAAGCCACGGCGGGGATCAGGGGGGAAAGGAGGCTGGACATTTTAAATGCAGTTAGTGTAATGTTCTCTCCAGTGCCTGCTTTCAGTTCTTTGTTTGTCCTCAAAATAGGAATCTTGGGAGGGGAGGGGGGGGAAGGTAATCTTGATTAGGGAAAGCATGGTGAAGGCAAATTCTAGTCTTCAAAAGACAAGAAGAGGGTGAAAACACCCCACTTCATTCAAAGTTAGTAGCAATATGCTAAAGTGTTAGAGTTTTCAGCTGTGTTGGGAGTGAATTTGCTTTAAAACGTGTCTGACTAAAAAAATAACCCCATGGAACAATGTACGGTGGGCGGGCTGGGTGCGTGTGACAAAGCAGGAGTGTGCACACCACCACAACCCTGCTGATATTTTCCCAGTGCTTCCACTCCTTTGGGATTCAGCTCGAGCTAGAGCGTTTGTCTCATCGGCAGCTCTCGTGATTTCGTCGTGACTCCCATTATATCTGGATGTTTTGCTGAATCATTTTCTAAAGTCTTGTCATGGTTTTCTTAAATCCCCAGCTCCTGTAGTCATGGGGTTAACCGAGTCTCAGCTTTTACTTTTTAAAATGTGAGTTTCTGGAGTCATGGCTGCAAATAAAAGCTCAAAAACATGAGCAGTCCCACCCCTACCCCAAAGGCTCAAAAACCCACAGGCAAATAAAAAGACCCAATGTTCATCTTTGTAAAAAATCTGATTTTGTGGGGTCCTTACTCTGATTTTTGAGCCTTTGACATTGGCAATACTGTATATATTGTATATTACAGTAATGCCTAGGGGTTTTGTCTGTATTGAGCCCCAGCGTGCTGGGTGCTGTATAAACATATAGGACATGAAGTGCTTATAGTCTAAAAGAAGATAAACCCTAGACTGCAGCTGTGTCTGATTTGTTGTTCCACGCCACTTCCCCTTTGATGGGTGGGTTTATATGGTCCAGCTGCTGGGTGAGCTCAGGCACCTCACCCTGCCTCAGTTTCCCCAGCTGTAAAATGGGGATCATGATGCTGACCCATCCCACAGGGCAAATCTGGAGACTGATTAATTAACATGTGTGAAGTGCTTTGATGGCAAGTGCTGTAGAAAAGCTGAAGATTATTTTTCTAATGAAGGAGCTCAGAAGACAGCTGGCCTTTCTACATGGTTTGTCCAACTGGAAAGTTTTCACACCATCCCCCTGAATTTATCTTTGCTCAGATGCTCCTGCAGATTGAATCTCGAGGGATAATAGCTGCATTTTGCAACCAGTTTTCAGGAAATTTACGTTCCTCATAAACTGGAGGCAGTTGCCCAGTGAATGAACACTTAAGAAACATCGTTATCACAAATCAAGGACTACCCAGCTGTGACTTGAACCTATGAAGAGAATTGGGCTGATCCCTGGTCCAAGCCTCCCAGGGCAGAGTGATCTAATCATGACTGTTATGCAGAGCTGGGGTGATTGCAGTGTCCAGACAGATCTAGATGAACTGCCTGCTGAAATCAATTGAAAGGCTCCCATTGACTTCGGTGAGGTTTGGATTGGGTGCAGAGGGCATGTCTATGCTGCAGCTCACAGGTGTGATTCCCAGCATGGGTAGACAGACTGGCACTAGCTCAGCTAGTGTTAGCGTGCTAACAACAGCCGTGTGGACACCATGGCCTGGGCAGTGGCTCGGGCTCGCCACCAGAGTCCAAGTCTGCCTGACCCCCTGACATTTCTGTAGCCTCTAACAACCTATGCACCCTGAGTTAGGCCTTGTCTACACTGGGTTACGCGGATTTCAGCCATTTATAGCTGACCCAGTGCAACCATCAGTGTAGACAGACAAAGCGACTATTTGCACTGATGGTGCTTAGCCCTTCTTGAAATAGGGGGTAACCTGTCCTACAGCTGGACAAATAGTGGCTTTGCCTGTCTGCACTGATGGATGCACCAGTGCAGCTGCACTGATGACTGATATAGAATCATAGAATCATAGAATATCAGGGTTGGAAGGGACCTCAGGAGGTCATCTAGTCCAACCCCCTGCTCAAAGCAGGACCAACCCCAATTAAATCATCCCAGCCAGGGCTTTGTCAAGCCTGACCTTAAAAACTTCTAAGGAAGGAGATTCTACCACCTCCCTAGGTAACGCATTCCAGTGTTTCACCACCCTCCTAGTGAAAATTTTTTTCCTAATATCCAACCTAAACCTCCCCCACTGCAACTTGAGACCATTACTCCTTGTCCTGTCATCTTCTACCACTGAGAATAATCTAGAACCATCCTCTTTGGAACCACCTCTCAGGTAGTTGAAAGCAGCTATCAAATCCCCCCTCATTCTTCTCTTCTGCAGACTAAACAATCCCAGTTCCCTCAGCCTCTCCTCATAACTCATGTGTTCCAGACCCCTAATCATTTTTGTTGCCCTTCGCTGGACTCTCTCCAATTTATCCACATCCTTCTTGTAGTGTGGGGCCCAAAACTGGACACAGTAATCCAGATGAGGCCTCACCAATGTCGAATAGAGAGGAACGATCACGTCCCTCGATCTGCTGGCTATGCCCCTACTTATACATCCCAAAATGCCATTGGCCTTCTTGGCAACAAGGGCACACTGCTGACTCATATCCAGCTTCTCGTCCACTGTCACCCCTAGGTCCTTTTCCGCAGAACTGCTGCCTAGCCATTCGGTCCCTAGTCTGTAGCTGTGCATTGGGTTCTTCCGTCCTAAGTGCAGGACCCTGCACTTATCCTTATTGAACCTCATCAGGTTTCTTTTGGCCCAATCCTCCAATTTGTCTAGGTCCCTCTGTATCCTATCTCTGCCCTCCAACGTATCTACCACTCCTCCTAGTTTAGTATCATCCGCAAATTTGCTGAGAGTGCAATCCACACCATCCTCCAGATCATTTATGAAGATATTGAACAAAACCGGCCCCAGGACCGACCCCTGGGGCACTCCACTTGACACCGGCTGCCAACTAGACATGGAGCCATTGATCACTACCCGTTGAGCCCGACAATCTAGCCAACTTTCTACCCACCTTCTAGTGCATTCATCCAGCCCATACTTCTTTAACTTGCTGACAAGAATACTGTGGGAGACCGTGTCAAAAGCTTTGCTAAAGTCAAGAAACAATACATCCACTGCTTTCCCTTCATCCACAGAATCAGTAATCTCATCATAGAAGGCGATTAGATTAGTCAGGCATGACCTTCCCTTGGTGAATCCATGCTGACTGTTCCTGATCACTTTACTCTCGTGTAAGTGCTTCAGGATTGATTCCTTGAGGACCTGCTCCATGATTTTTCCGGGGACTGAGGTGAGGCTGACTGGCCTGTAGTTCCCAGGATCCTCCTTCTTCCCTTTTTTAAAGATTGGCACTACATTAGCCTTCTGGGCTATCTGGGCACAACTCCCAGTGCAGACAAAATCGTACAAATTAGGAGTGAGTCCTCCTTTCATTTTTACCCAGTCGTTACTCAGACAACACTCCAGGCCATTCCTGCACTAGGAGGTCTTTGCTTGAATATCCCACGATTGCTACCACCAGTTCAACTCCACCCGTGACAGCAACAGCGATGGCAGCGCCAGTGTAGGCGGGGGGCTCAGGTGGCTGCTGGTGTTTGAACCAGCACATCCCATAGACCTAGTCTGAGTGGGGTTAAATGGCATGGTGCTTGAAACAGCTGAGGCCACCCAGAGACCTAAATTGCAGTCACCAGTGGAGCTGAACTTGGTGGTAGCAGTGATGAGACTTCGGGGGGGGGGGGGGGGGAAAGCCTAGTGTAGACACCTCTCCTCCGCATAGGGTCAGAGCCTGAAGTACACCGGCAAACGCTCCTATAGGCAGTATAGCCTAGTGGATAGGGCACTGAACCTAGATCACAGGAGACTATGTTTTCAGGGCACTTCACAGTCTATTCGCACCATACCTATCATCCCTCATTTGCTGTCAAGCTCTGGATCCTCACCTCTGATCCGCCTCCATCGCCCACTTGTTACATTTTCAAACAAGCCCCTTCACGCTTCCTCCCACAGGACCCTCACGCTTGGGAGGAGCTCCCTGTAAACATCCACAATGCTAATCGTCCTCCTCCAAACCCCTCCTTAAAACTCTCCTTTGCCGCCACGCCAGCAAAAACACTGGCACCGATTAGGCTGCGGCTGTGCTGAGACCCCGGCTGATCATGCTGAGCTGTATTGTCTCATGGTTTCCTTGCACTCCCCTGTCTGGCTGTCTCCATCTGTCGCCTCTTGTCTTGTACTTAGCTTGTCAGCTGCTGGGGGCAGCGCGGTGGGACACGCCCCCGTGCCTGACAGCCAGCCATCCAAGGAGCATCCTTGCACTCTGGCCGTGCCAATTCGGTGCACCCGCAGAGCGTGCTGCGTCTGGAGAAGGGGAGCTTGAGAAGGTGAAGCTGGCCACAGAGTTGGAGAGAAGTTTGCGCAGGAAGAGAGGCTGCAAGAGAGCCCAGCCCAGCCCACTCGCCTTCCCTCCCTTGCGTAGGCAGACGTATGCCACAGCCCTGAGAGGGGCTCTGGACATTGGCTCTGTCAGTGCCCTGCAGGTGGACTTGAGGTGCGGCCCCAGGGTCTGGAGGTAACTAGAGTGAGAAAGGACCCAGGGGTAAACCCAGCTCTCTCAGGGAACAGACTGTGCCCAGGACTGCAGTTTCCAGAAAAGATCCAGGGGCCAGGGACATAAAGAGATGAGACCGGCTGACTGTAGGCAGGGACTGTCTTTTTATTCTGTTTGTACAGCGACTAGCGCAATAGGGCTTGGGCCATGACCAGGGCTCGTAGGTGCTACTGTAATACAAATACATTATAACAATTAACAATAACAATAAATTATAACTGGCTCACTGGGTGGCCTTGTGCAAGTCGCTTCCCCTCCCAGTGCCTCAGTTTCCTCATCTGTAAAATGAGGCTAATGATACTGACCACCCCCATGTAAAGAATGTTGAGATCTACTGATAGAAATCGCTATATAAGAGCTAGGTGTTATTAATTATTATTGTATTTAATGAGTAAGGACTGAGCTAAAAACTGAGTCTGTATCCATCCATCCATCCATCCACACCCCGCTATCTATCTCTACCGTGTCCGTCGCTGTGGTGTCTGAGCTGGGATGTATCAGTGTCCTGTCCTCAGGGTGCTGGGTGATCTGTGCATGGATACGCCTGCACCCAGAGCCTGATCCAAAGCTCACTGAGGTCAATGGCAAAGCTCCCACTGGCATCGGTGCGCGTGGGATCAGGCCCTCATGAGGACGCCGATGGGGACACTGCATGACGCGGCTGGCTGTGGCGCTCACCCTTCCGCTGCTCAGTGCCTCACACGCACCCACAGCGAACTGGGAAATCAGGGGAGTTAGGCGCCCAAATCCCACCAAACTGCCTCTTCAGGCACCAACATACTGGTGCAAATCTGGCCCCAACGTGGGCGACTGCCCCCATGCATCGTGGGGCTCCTGCAGCAGCTATCCCACAAGGCTGAGCGCTGGTGCCGAGAGCAGGGCTGTGGAGGCAAGTTCCCAAAGGCTAAGGAAAAGATGCTGGGAAAGATCATGCACGCTTGAGAAGCCGCCTCAACCAGCCGGGCTCCGTCCTGACTCTCCCCACCAACCACCCGCCTGCCTGAGCTCCCAGAGCTCAACCCTCCGGCTCCTGAGGGATTTCGGCATGCGCTAAAGGAGGCCTGGCCTAAGACGTGCGCCTCCCACACACGCCCTGCCTGGCTGGTGAAAGAGAGTCACGTAACGACTGGTGCCGGTCCTGACCAGGACAGCCAAGGAGCCAATCCTCCCTTCCTTCTTCAAACACACAACCGTCCAAATACCACTGGAAAAACCCACCCTGGACACTTCAGTCCTAGGCCACTGCCACCCTGTGTCTAACCTCCTGGAGAAGCCAGAAAGGCCAACTCCAAACACTTCCAACAGCACGGTCAGGAGTCAGGCCAGGACACAGAACTGAAACGGCTTCCGTGACACTGAGGGATGCTCTCCTGCTCTCAATAGACAGGGCAGACATCCATTCCCGCCCCGCTGGACATCTCTGCAGCATTGGACGCTGCTGACCTGCCTGAGGGAGGTGGCCGGGATCTAGGATAATGCGTTAAAATAGTTTGAGCTCTTCTTGGAGGGACACACCCAAAGAGAAGTGACGGGAAACTGCACTTCCACCACGGGACCCCCCTCCCTTGTGGGGTCCCACAAGGATCCTTTCTCTCCACAGTCCTATTCATCATCTACACGGAACCACGAGGTGAACTATTCAGAGGACAAAGACTAACATGCCAGCAATATGCAGATGATGCGCAGCTCTACCTATCCTTCACCACATCCGACCACGCCACTGCCACCAAGATGGCCCGGTGCTTGCATGAGACCAGCTCTTGGCTGAAGAGCAGCTGGCTGAAGCCGAACCTAAGCAAGACAGAGGCAATGCTGATGGGCAGAGGGAAGTATTTGGAAGAGCTCGCAGCCACGCTGCAGTTGCTGCTGAAGATACACCCCCGGAATTGATCAGTTCAGTCCAGAGTCTAGGAGTACTCTTGGATTCCTCGCTGACGCTGAGCTTGCACATAGCAGCATCCTTGAGTTACGCTTTACAACATCTCCGGTTGCTCAGAGACTCCATCCCACCCTGGTGGACAATGAGCTGGCCTCAGTTACTCTCACACCTTCACCACCTCGCAGCTGGGCTCCAGCAACATCATATACCTGAGCATGAAACCCGCAGTGCTTAGGAAAGTCCAAGCTAGAACAGAAGACTGCGGCTTGTCTCCTCAGCAACACGGGCTACCGTGGGCGCATCAGACCTGTCCTCTGCTCAAGTTCAAGATCTCGGCCCTTATCTGCAAGGCGCTCCATGGCCTGGGCCCAGGATACCTAAAAGACTTTCCAAAGGTCTAGGTCGAAGGTGGTTGACAGCTCTGCTCCTCTGACTCAGCAGAACTTTACCATGAGGGCAAAGCTTGTCTGTGCAGGAGACAGAACCTCCTCCGGGGTGGGCTGAGATTGTGGCATGAACTCCCCCAGGAGCTAAGGACTATCACAAACCTCATCTCCTCCCGCTCCAAGTGCAAGTCACCTTTCTTTGACCTGCCCTCTCTACTATCAACAGGTAGCAACAGGTATATTTATATTAAACAAAATCGCCAGGAGACACATTCTACCAAAACCAGACACTCCGCGGCACACGCCTCTCTCTCTGGAGAGGATGGGAGAGCAAGCAGCACGTGACCGATGTGTGGTCATGTGGCTGAGCACGACTGCAAGGCTCATCCTACGGCGCTGAGCGTGATATGAAAACCTACCTAGGCTAGCATAGAAAGTACCGAGTCCTGTTGGGGAGCTGGGCAGCCTGGCCCGGCTGAACTGGTGCCGCTCCTGCTCTTCTGCATCCAGACCCCACAAAAGGGGAGCTGTTGCAGGTGACACCGGTTGAGTGGGGCCTGAGCTAACGACCCCATTGCAGGCCAATGAGTGCAATCAGCATAGGAACAGAGCAACTGCTGCATCTGATCAGGCCACCAGCCAGTCCCAGCCGCTTCAGAGGAAGGTGCAAAGAAACCCATTTGTGGACCATTATAGGCTTGAAAGAGGACAATAACCCGCCTACCGGGCAAATTTCCTCACCCCCCACCAATGAGGCCCCATCTAGCCAGGGTGTTTTCACACTAGTGTAGCTGCACCAACATGGTGGTGCTAGTGATATATTGGTGCAAACCCCTACCTAGATATGTTGCTGACACGGAGCTGTCCCACGGCCGCTCTGACAGCAGAGTGCGATGCACCCCTCTGCAAGCTTCGCTTTCCACCAGCTGTAGCACATTTTACACTAGGGATTTGCACTGGGGGAACTACGCGGGTGCAAAAACCCCTTTACAGATGGGGCCCTAGTGGGTAGCTTCAGCCCCAGAGTAGGAAAGTTTGTAACCCCATCGAGCGTGACTCTGGCTGTTCCCACTATCCATCCTTCTTTGGACCCCTGCAAAGCTCTTGTCTCAGGAATATCTTGTGGTGATGGGTTCCATAGGACAATTCTTGTTAATTACTGTTATTATCTGTGTCTCAATCATTGTGCTAGGTGCTGGACAGACATAGAGTAAGAGACAGTCCCTGCCCGGAACAGCTGACAGTCTAATGGCTGTTGCATGTAATGCAGTATTTCCTTTTATCAGTTCTATGGCCCCGATCTTGCAGGAGAACCCATGCAGGAGGACCCCGGGCCTGTGTGGAGCCCCATTGCAGGGGTCTAACCACATGGAACCGAGTTCAGGATCAGGGCCTGAGTTTGTTGCTCTTCACTTTCACTGGACACCCTTTTACGCCATCCTTATGACTGGCAATCCCTTGTCCAAATGCCTCTGATGCTCTCTGTGTGAGGACAGGCCCAGGCCTCCTGCAAGCTCAAGACCTTCCAAGCTGCGGGGTTGGGCCGGGTCTGTACTAAAAAGTTAGGTCAAGCCAGCTATGGCGCTCGGGGGGTGAAAAATCCTTACCCCTGAGCGACAGAGTTAAGCCAACCTAAACCCCGGTGCAGCCAGCACCAGGCTGACGGAAGAATTCTTGCAGCTCTGCCGCTACTGCGGTTTAAGTGAAGACATAGCCTTATCGTTTGCAAAGCTTTTGGGATTAGTGTGGACGGGGCCCACCTGTCAACGCCAGCCAGAGCTTGTGTGACTTGGGAGGTTTCCAGGGCTGAATGGTGTGGAGCTTTCTCATGTAAAGCAGCTGTTATCAGCATTCCACTGCCCTGACCCCGGCTCTCCGAGGGCTCCCCAGGGCTGGGGGTGGCATTCCTTTCAAGCCAGTGTCAGGGAGGGCTTCATTCTTTCTTTTCGAGAGGGGGACCCAAAGGGGAACAGAGGGGCGGGATCTATTTTGCCTTTGCCCAGGAGATCTGAGCCTTGCTTTGTGCTGGGGCCAGGAGTGGGGAGCCGGGTGTTTGTGAATGGAGGATGGGACCAGCAAGCTGGGTTGACAGACCACAGGGGAACCTCTCAGCTCACCAAGCTGAGCGGGGGAGGTTGGAAGGAGACAGAGAGGTCAGCAAGATCACTTGCTCCGTGGGGAATAGACAGTGGGCCAGATTCGATCAGGGACATGGGGTAAAGGCCAGATTCTGCTCTCAAGTCATTGACTTGGATAGGGCCAGGGATCGGCCCTAACTCCAGAGAAACTCAAGCCCAGGGGGACACTTTGGATTGACACCAGCGTCACTGAAATCTGGCCCAGTTTCTTTATTATTACTCCTGGGAGCAGGGCTGGAGCCAGACAGGAGCCACGAGGACAGGACCTTGCTTACCTAACACATTGAGCTAGGTTTGAATATTAAAATTCAGTAATACGCCAACACCTTCCCCATTTCCCGAAGGAGTCAGGCTGTCACTGATTCCTTCCGCCCTCCCCTCCCCAGCACCCCTGGTGTCTCCTGGTCTTGTCCTCACCCAACTTCCTGCCACATCCGTGCACTAGCGAGTGCCGGATCATGGCACTCCACCGGCTCGCTGGAAGGGCGTTCGTGCTCGAGCAGGGAACATCGCAGGGAGGCTTCTTATTCTGAGGCTCTGCCGCGGTGACAGGCAGCGGGGCCGCTGATGAAACCCCACTCGACACTGACCAGCCCCAGTGTGGAGTTGGTGGAGGCTACGCACAGGGTGGCAGGTGCTTGGCTGGTGGGAGCCGGAGCAACCCTGGCGAGGGAGGAACATAAGTAATGTAGTCCCCCAGCGTAGGCCATCTCCCTGGCAGCAGGGACGTGGTTCATCGCTCCCGATAGCAGCAAGATCGGAGGGGAACTGATTTAACGACTGGTCGGGGGCCCCTCGGACCCTGGGGCGCACGGCCCTCGTTTATCACAAGGCCAGGCACCCGTTGGGCACTTAGCAGGATGTGATGAATTATACTGCCCTGGCCCTGCATCTGCCCTTCCCGATTGGCCCCCCTTGTAGTCCAGCCAGCCAGAAAGCCCTGGGGGCCAGACCCCCAGCTGGCGCCAATGAGTGCAGCTCCAGTCAAGTTGACGCCGCTTGGAGGATCTGGCCCAGAGAAGCGAGAGCAGAAAGCACCAGAAGGCTTTGCACCATACTTTCCAGTGCAAGAAGCCTCCGCTGCATTCCCAAGCAGCACTGGCCACCAAAGGTGACTTGGGATGGCGGGGGCCTTCCATGGTCAAAACACAGAGCCAAGCAAACAGAGCTCTGTCCCTAGCGCGCTGCCTGGCCCCATCCAACAGGGCTGCCGTGCCGGGGCTAAGGCCTCCCAGGGTCCTTAAAACTCGCTGGAGCCAGCTGGCTGCATTCTCATTCTGCTGGCGAGGGGTTTAATTGCTTCCAATTAAATAAACAAAAGCTTGATGGGGGGATGGGATGAGAGAAGGCGCCTTCGCCCGGAGGCCATCGCTTCCACTTCCGGAGCTGCTCGGGAGGGACCGAAAGCTGCCCCGGTCCAGACGCCATTCCGCCACCCCCAGGAGCTGAGATGGGGGAGGTCTCGATCCGGCCCGCTCCCTGGTGTCCATAAACAACCACAAAACCAGGGGGCCTTCCCCCCGGGGACCCCGGGATGTGCTCCTGGAGAGCAGTTGCTGCCAGGCTGCTGCCCATCCAGCTGCTCCCAGGGGATGGGCCGCTTCGTGGCGGTGTCACACTTTGTGATGTTCGCGTCCAAAGAACCCAGACCCGGCCCGGTCAGGGAGCGAGGCCGGTCCAGCGATTTGGGTGCTAGCCCGTGGCTGGCGAGAGCAAGGCTCAGGTCCTAGTTCTGCCCCAGACACCCTGTGTGACCTGGGGCAAATCATGTAACCTCTCTGGGCCACAGTTCCCCATCTGTAAATCAGAGCGAACAGCACGGCCCTGCCTCCCGGAGGCACATGGGGATAAATACGCTAACGCCTGCGAGGTGCTCAGATATGTGGCACTGACTGGGGGCCAGATGAGGACCTGGGAGGCCTCCAGTTCTCAGCCCCACAGAGCTCTCTCAGCCAGCAGGAAGCAGCTTGCAGCCCAGCTCAGACACTTGCTGGGCCACGAACCAGGATCAGCCAACAAGCCCTGGGTAGGGTTTGAGGTTATTTTCTGAAGCAGTCGCCCAGCCCACGCTGAAATGGGGCTGGGGCAGAGTGGGCCACCGAGGGTGTGGGGTGGATCCCCACGCAGCAACCCTGAGCTTCCCACCTGCTCCCTCCCAGCGCCCAGATCCCTTCCCTGACTGCACCGGCCATGGGGTCAGGGCAGAACCCTCCCTTGCCCTCCTCAAGGGAATGCAGCCCAGGAGAGTGGGAAGGGAGGGGGCTCAGTCCAGAGGGAGCTGGTCTCACTTTAATGGCTGCGCTGGGAGAGCTGCCATAACAATTAGTTTAATTAATGGCAATGGGGCCCTGGGAATATTTCCTGCCTTCCAGCCCAGCACCTGTCTGGAGAGACTAGGGCAAGGTTCGTACCTCCGCATTCCCAAACGGGGTGGCTCAGCCATCAAACTGCCAGGTAAGAAACCCACATGGATTGAAATCCCGGCAGTGCCTGCCCAGCTGTGCCTTCCTCTGCGCTGGGCTAATGGATCGCCAGGCACTTGCTGTGGGTGGATCTTTCAGATCAAACCCACATCCTCTCCACTCTGAGCACATGTATCTTAACAAAACCAACACGGCCACTTGGCTGAGGCTCCCTCAGCCCACCTGCTGGTTGCCCTCCATGCCAGAGTGCTAACGGACACCTGGGCAAACAGGCCCTGAGATGGAGAAACGGAGAGAAAGACAGACAGACAGTGACCCTCTTTACGAACACAGCCATGCTGAACAGCATACCCACTGATAATAACAAGAACACTTCTCTCTTGTAGACCATGTGTCATCAGCAGGTATCAAAGCACTTCACAAAGCAGGTCAGTAGCATTATCTCCATTTCACAGATGGGGAAACTGAGGCACACGGTGGTGAAGTGACTTGCCCAAGTTCACCCAGCAGGACAGTGGCTGAGACTCAGGGTAAAAAATCTGTATTTTCTCATAGTAACTTCCTTGTTTGCAGAGGTGAACACGTACTGTAAAAGGTAGCCGTGAAGTAATAAAGGCCACACATTTGCTATTGTGATCCCCTGTCATTCACTTTCCAGGAACGTTGGCACAAGCAAACATTTGTTTCAAGGACAGGGAAGGTGAGGCGGATACTTGTGCAAATGCATTTGGCCCATGAATGCTTGTGCAAACCTGTATTCTCATGAGTTTTCACACGGGAAGTCTTCAGGCAGCCAGTTTGAAGACCCCTTGTAGGTTTGGGGGTCATCCACCCAGAGAGTGGAAACAATGCCAGGTGACTTAGGTGGGCCGCGTGAATAGCACATTATTGATCGCAACAATTCAGAGCAATAGTCCTGGTAAATTGTTTGCGAGTGACCCAGGAGGCTGGAATCACTTTGCTTCCACCATGTGTGAACATTTAAATCTGTTACTGGATGATCCACACATGGGAAAAGTGACTGAGTGTGCCGAATGGTTCCTTGCCAACAGCTGTCCTTGCTCTAGTTACAGAGACTATCTTGCATTGATGCAGCTCCCATCACTGGAAAAATCCCCATTCCTTTAAAAAGCACAGGGGCCATTTGTTTGCTGTGTGCACTTTGCTAGCTAGACTGGTCAGCTTCACTTTTGTTTGTAGTCAGTTTCATTTTCCAGTTCCCATGCAGACGAGGGGCTTGTCTTCACTTGAAACGGCGCACGGAGCAGCGCTGTTGTAGTGCTTCAGTGTAGACACGACCCACTCAAACAGGAGGGGTTCTACGTCACCGTAGCTAATCCCCCTCCCTGCGAGCGGTAACTAGGTCGAAGGAAGAATTTTAGGGCTGTCTACACTGGGGGTTAGGTTGTCTTAACTACATCCCTCGCGGATGTGGATTTTCCACACCCCTGAGCAATGTAGCCTGGTCAATCTAATTTTCTACTGTGGACCATCCCTAGGAGAGCAGATTCTCATGCATGCTGTGCTCCTGTTATCTGGACTTTCTCTTACAATGCCCATGCAATGATCACACCGAGCAGAAACACTCCTGGTAGGATATTGAATAAGTAGCACTTACAGAGCATTGTACCTTCCACCTTCAAAGCACTCTACAGACATTAACTAATTAATCCCTCTAACTCACCTCACTCCAGAATCGTGAGCTGGGTGATGTGTATGTGTTCCGAGTGCCATCTACTGGATGGAACTGGAGCTGCTCAACCATGAGTCATAGGCCCTATACTATGGAGTGCTAATAATGATTCTCCTGTAGCTCAAGGTTACAAGCTCTTGTGGGCAGGGCCCTTCAGATATGGACAGCACCTAGCACATTGTGGGTGCAACTGGGACACAAATAATAATATTGACAAGTGGCATGTATTATTGTTCCCATTTTACATAGGAGGAAGCTGAGAGGAGACTCCATAAGGAGGATCCAGGGAGTTAGGCCTCATTATTTCAGGCTCCAGGACCCCGTGTGTTGTCTGTGTTCCGACTGCATCACAATTTCTCCCCTTCTATCTTAGTTGGGTCAGACTATGGAGAATGATCTCCCACTGTTTGCTTCATGGGCCATACAGGCCCGCAACGCTCCCAAAGTAAAGTCTGCCATGTGTCAGCTGCCACTGTCCTTGGAGCTGGGCACATCACACTGAAAACAGCCCCCAGATTTGGAAAGACCCTGTTGCTTTCAGTCTGTTGTTTGAGTGCGAGTGTGTGTTGGGGAGACACTAGAGTGACCAGACAGCAAGTATGAAAAATTGGGACAAAGGGTGTGGGGTAATAGGCACCTATATAAAACAAAGCCCCCCAAAATCGGGACTGTCCCTATAAAATTGGGATATCTAGTCACCCTAGGGGACACTGATATGTCCTCATTTTGTGGCACTGTGGCAAGGTTGTTGCACTGCAGGGAATGTGATCAGAGGCTTTCCCGCACACTGGCTCCCTGATGAGAATTTCAAGCAGCCTTGGGCTTCTTTGAAATGGGCTGAGGGGAAGTGTGTGCGTGTGTGGGCCTAGATATCACAGTGGCAGATGGCAGGACTGGGCGGAGCTCCTGGGCTAAGCAGAGGCAAATGCAATGGGGCTGTTTTGTCTGGTGAATGTGTGATTGGCAAACCAAGAGGCCAGGTCTCTTTCCTTTTAACTGATTCATTCAAGCTCTTTTAAAGGAAAACTGCAGGACTAGTTATAAAACTGTAGGCAGTTAGATATTTACTAAGTAAGGCCATGTCTACACTGTTTGCCTTTATAGATCTATACTAGAGACATAGTAGGGATATACTAATTCTTTTGCCAGTATATCTTAAACCAGTTCCCTGCATGGAGTAAACTCTACCCGCAAAAGAAGCTTTTGTTGCTATAACTGTGTCTACACTACAGGATTTGTTGCTTTAGCCATGGTGGACGGGGGCAAAAAAAGCACACCCCTGACTGATGCAGCCACGTAGCAAGACTTGTAAATGTCGACCGAGTCTAAGAAAAGACACTGCAACAGATCCTAGGCACTCATGGTGGTGCTGCACCCTTGGAACGTCCTAGAAAGAGCAAAAATAGAACTCAGATCCTGCATTACTGCTGGAGCTAAAAGAGAATCTCCATTAGCTACTAGCAGTATAGGATCTATGAAACACAGCTGATCCATCCCGCAGAGGGCAGTGCCGATACACACTATGAAAAGTTATTTTTCAAAAGTTTTTCTTTTTAGAACACCTGTCTGTTTCTCGCCACAATTGCCAGTGGCGCTGGGGGTTTCTCTCTGCAACAGCTGCCATTTTACTGTGCTTCCCAGCAGGAGCCCCAGCCCAATGTAAAAGGGCTGATTTCCAGGAAAGGCAGCTGGTTGGTGTAAGGCATAACAAAGGCCTTTCAGAGCTGGTGGAAGTGGAGTTTTTGTTTATTCAAATCAGCTTTTACAAAACTGAAAACCACTAGAAGGATTTCCTGAGTTTTTTAAAAAGGATTAAGTTGCAATGGATGAAATTTTTAATATAAACACGTAACCATTCCCCTGTGCCTCCTGCAACCCAAACACTGAGCTGGTGCACAAAAAAACTAAACAAAACACCAAAAAACCGTCACAGTGAAACTGTTTGGGGGCTCTAAGCGATTGTCTGCCCAAACTTGCAACCATTTAGCTCTAGGAGTATTTTGACAACAATTGAGTGAAAGCCGCGCAGGCTTGTGCGTGGAATTCCTATGCCGGTTTCAAAGTGCTTTGTGGCAATTTGGCTTAAGTTGTTTCCTTACCAGTTTAAGCTACACTGCAATAAGCCAATTTTAAAACCAAAAATAAGAGCGTGAACAGAGGGTGTGAACTCGTTTAACTAAATCATGTGAAAAAGCTGTTTCAGTTTTAACCAGCGGGACTCTGAATATACACAGGGTCTGCCTATGTGGAGCAGATGGCAGGATTGTGGTCCAAGGCTTTGTCTTTAGGCAGCTCCTCACACTTCTTGTAACACACGTTGCGTCCACCCACAAAAGAGCAGCCACAAGCCACAGTTTACAGGCCCGCTCAGAGCCGGCTGGCGTCGATCCTGTCAATCGGGTTGAGAACCAGCTCAGTCTAAACTGGTTTATTCTGAACGGAGTAAGCCCCAGACACAGACAAGCGGAAACGGTTCAACTCGTCTACCCGCGACTCTTCCGCAGTGCACCAGAGTGGCTGCCTGAAATCTCCCAGGAGCCGTGCCGAGAACTCTGGGATAGGTGAGCGGAGGGCATGGCAGCTGACGCGGCTCAGGACAGCGCTGATGTGGATATGGGGCAAAAGTGCCAGGGTTCCCAACCAGATTCAGCAAGGGCTGGTGTGAACAGGCTGAACGGTTCGTGCTGACACCTGGTCTGTCTGGACACTTTGTCTAGCGCAGAGCTGGAGGCAGGACGTCTGGCACCGCGCCACAGAGAGCAGGACGTAGCGCCCTGCAGCGGGGCCGTTACCTGGCTCCTGAGAGAAAAGCCTAGGCTGATGGGGAAGCAGCCACAGCTGGGGCCAAGCCCCAATCAGCCCACAGCTGGCCCTATAAAAGGGCTGTGAGCCAGGCAGTAGAGAGAGAAGGACCTGGCTGCCTGAGAGTAGGGTACCAGAGGTAGAGAAGTGCTGGGGGAAGGCAAGAGGAGTTGGGGAGCTCCAGCCTGGCAACTCTCCAGGCCCTGTGCAAGGCCCCAGAGAGGGCTGCAGGGAAAGGCAGCAGGTCCAACCCCCCCTTGCAAGTGATGAGTGGTTTACAGACTGTAGCCTGCCCCAGTGAGTGGGGGCTAGATGATGACTGGCAGTAGCCACTGAGGTAAGGTGGGGATAGAGGGTTGGGGGTTCCCCTGGGAGGGGAGACCCAGAGTGTGGGGGCACTGTTAGGGGGCAGCACCCCAAGGTAAAGGGCACTGGGGTCTGGGAGGGACATGGGGGGGCCAGCAGCAGGTGAGACACTGGCCAGGAGGAGGTGCTCCATATGCTAGAGAGCTAATTCCTGAGATGACCAGTAGGAGGTGCTGTGGTGGTGAGTCATTGCTTTGCTACACACCCCTATGGGCTCAGACAAGAGAGAATATTTTAGGGAGCTTTGCCAAGGGTACATACAAGTGTATGTACCTAAGGTACTTATCTACCCCCTATTACCTCAGTACCTGTGCCTGTCACAATCATTAATGTATTTAGGCTCATCACCACCACCCCTGGGAGGCAGGGCAGTGCTGTTATCCCCATTGCACAGTTGGGGAAACTGAGGCATGGAGCAACTAAGTGACCTTCTCAGCTCAAACAGGGGCAGAGCAGGGACTTTAACCCTGCTTTTTCCACCCCCAGTGAGCACCCTAAGTTGTGGATTAGCCTTCCCTGCAGGGGCCTGGGCCTCCCCTTCTCCTGTCCCCCCCCCCCGCCCTGCCCCCAGGCAGTGGGAGCCTTGTCACTGGGGGAGGAAGTAGCGATAAGCAGCACCAGCTGTGTCAGCCCCCTTGGGGAGAGCGGAGCCCTCCCTGAGGACACCACCCTGTGCCAGCTCAGGAAACCAGCGGCCTCTTTGTGGTTCAGAAGCCTCTGCAGGTGAGGAAGGCGTCGGCAGGCAGGGGATGCTTGTCGGGAGCAGAGGCAGAGCGCAACAGAGACATGCCCCCCCAGCGAGGAAGTGCTCACCCTGCTCAGAGGAGCGTCGCACAGACATAGCGCGGGACACACAACTGGCTGCCCGTACCTGCCCAGCTCGCAGTGGGCGTGTCTGGGGTGAGCACCCCCTGCTGTCTCGGCGTGGAAAGCTGCCTGCAGCCGAGCAAACGTGCTCCTGGAGAGTCCAGGCCGTTCTCACGTGGCCCCTGCCGAGCTCATAAGCTGGGCTTAGGCTGCGGGCTCCTGGGCGAATGTGTGGCTGTGACCGGCCCTAGGCGAGGGGGCAGCAGCGCCAATGGCCTCCCAGCGCCCTCCACTTGCCCCCAGTGCCCGCCCTGGGTGGGCGGCCGTGCACATCCAGCTGCCGCTGCCTGTCTCTGCTCTGCCGGCAAAGTAGGGTGGCCTCTTTCCAGGGCCCGATCCTGAGGCGTGCCGAGCCCCTGCAGCTCCCTTTCCCTCCAGGATGGGAGCCCACGCGCCAGCAGGTCTCCGTGCCGCCCAGCACCCCATGTTCCTGCGTGTACAACTCTGCCAGCGTCCCCTGCTTCTTATTTGGCTGCAGTGAAGCCAGTGGGGGAGAGCAGCTTGCAGAGCAGGGCCCAGGACAATGGCGTCTCTCCCTAGGCTGCCCTTTGCAGGCTAGATTGGGTGATAATCTGGCCCTCCTTTAGGAAGGCACCTGGAGGGGTCAGAGGGCAGGTGCAGGCCTTCTGCCCCTCTGGGTGGGGGAACACAAGCATTGCAGAGGAATCTGCTTCTTAAACAGGGTTTCTTTTGGCTTCAGGCTCTTGAATCCCTCTGGGCCCCATTGCCCCCTCCTGCTGGAAAACCACATGGCAGGCAAGCCAGGGCCTCTCTAAAGGGGCAATCCTCACTAATCAGGAAGGAGCTGGTGGGGTCAGGGAACAGTGTAGCCTCAGGCTGAATTCTACTGGCAGCCCCAATCGGATCAGGGCCCAGCGTGCTAAGCGCTGCTCACCCAGAGAACCAGCCCTGCCCTCAGATCTCACCATCTAACACAGTGGTTCTCAACCAGGGTGTGCGTGTACCCCTGGGGGTACATGGGAGTCTTCCGGCGGGGGACAGGAACTCCTCTAGAGATTTGCCTAGTTTTACAACAGGCCACATAAAGAGCACTAGCGAAGTCAGTACAAACTAAAATTTCATACAGACAATGACTTGTTTATCCTGCTCTATATATGATACACTGACCTGTAAGTACAAGATTTATATTCCAAGAGATTTATTTTATAACATATGGTAAAAATGAGTGAGCAATTTTTCAGTAACGGTGTGGCTGTGACACTTTGGTATTTTTATGTGTGATTTTGTAAGCAAGTTGTTTTTAAGTGAGGTGAAATTTGGGGTACACAAGTTAAATCAGCCTCCTGAAAGGGGTATAGTGGTCTGGAAAGGTCAAGAGCCACTGGCCTAACAGACAAAGGAAGGATCACAATCTCCACTGAACAGAGAGTAAGTTATGTGCCCAAGGTCACACAAAGTGTCTGTGGCAGAGCCGAGAGTAGAAGCCAGGTTTCCCGGGTGCTAGCCGGCTTAACCACACGACTAGCCTGCCTTTCCCTTAGCCTCATTTCTCTGCTCTGAACTCATCTTTGGTGGGTGTGTGGCAACGGGTATCCACCCTGCACCCCTGCTTCTCCCACTCCTCTCCAGTTCTTCATCTCTTAATCCTACACAGATCCTTAGGTCGTGAAATGCTGCTGGGGAGTCTGGAGTAACAGAGGGGGTTTACTGCCAGGGAGGAAGCTAACCCTGCCCCCCCCCACACCTTTAACATGCCACGGTACTAATGCTGAATCACCTGGGTCGAAAGGACTGGTGAGATGGTCGGACTGCTGGAAAACTTTAGGACAGACATGCAGAGAGAATGGAGCTGGTTAGATTAAACAGAGAATTCCTCACCCACGTTACGAATAACCTTATTCTGTAAGAGTCTTAACACTGATTCGCCGTTTGAGAGAGGCATGGGTTTAATTTTTGGGGGTGGCTAGAAGCACATTATGCCATGAGATGGAGACAGGACTCCTGGGTTCTGTCCCCAACTACTGCATTGACTCACAGGGCTGCCTTCTGTGAGCCACAGCAGTCCTTTGTGCCTCAGTTTCCCTACCTGTAAATTGGGGCTGGTGACACTGGTCTTGCATCCTTTGGCTGTAAAGGGGTGATCTTGACTTGGCCTGGGATACTGAGCATCCTCTTCTCCCAACTGAAAGCAGGAGGTTCTCTGCCAAATGGGGGTCAGAGCCTAGAAAGGCTCTGTGTGGGATTGGGCCCTGCTAACATGGTTAGGATGGCCGGGTGCACAGCGTATTAATATAAGGAGGGGGCGGGGGAGAGGCAGAGGGGAAAAAGCCAACTGATGATTAATCAGCTGCCAGTTTAAAGAAAATGCAGTGAAAATTGCTTCCTGCAGCAGATCAGAGACCAGGAGCCATGACAGATGCCTAATTCAGGATGCTCTTTAGGGCTATTGTCAGCAGCAAATGCTCTTTCCCCATCTGGCCCAACTGTCCCAACGGGTGTGCGGTATTGATTTAGAAGGCATCAGAGGTGTTAACATCACCCCATCACTGTCCCGTGTTACCCAAGGTTTGGGGTTTGATACACAGACCTCAGCCAGCTTAGGACCATGGGAGACACATTAGCAAAAATCCTTTTAACTTCTATTAAAGATACAGAAAAGAAGAAGAAAGTCAGAGCATTTGCAATGGAAAGTGTTACAATGGAAGCCTTGGTAACATCCCTTGTTCCCTTACCCTCTAACACACTGTCAGACAAGGGGCTTTTTCCTTCTCAAAACTCTCTCCAGCTAAAGGGCATCAAAGATGAGATAACTGGGCTTTTGGGGACTAGAGAAGGAGTTAGCCGAGAGCAGCTGGAGCTGTCATTGTTGCTGCTTTTGTTAAAGTCTGATCCTGAGGAGACAAAACAAGGCAAAGGGAAGAGAAAAGAAGAGCAAAGGGAGAAAATGAAGCATCTGTCTTTAGTGCTGCTTATCGCTTGCAGCGTCGCTGCTGAAAAACTCAGGCCCAGCGCACGGGCCAATGGGCCACGCCGAGACTTGTAAACCCGTACCAGCATCGGGCTGTTCAGGGCATTGCTTTTAGCTGCCTCTTCCTGGCCACAGGCTCACAGCAGTGTGGCAAAATGTGAAATCCTGGCTGAGTAGGCAAAAGGGGAAAGAAGAAATAATTTGCCCCTGGGGGGGAGGACATGTAGAGGGAGGTGTGTATTACAGGCCTGGTCTAAACAAAAAAACTAGGTTGGTTTAACTATGTCAGTCAGGGGTGTGAAAAATCCCCACCCCACCCCCGAGTGGCATTGTTAAGCCGACCTAAGTCCCCATGTAGACAGCACTAGGTTGATGGAAGAATTCTTCCACTGACCTAGCCACTGCCTCTCTGGGAGGTGGACTAGCTACCCCGACAGGAGACCCACCTCCCCCAGCGGCATAGGTGGTGTCTACAGCTGCACAGCTACAGCAGCAAGCCCCTAGTCTCACTTCCCAGGTGATGTTCAGGATTCAGCCAGAGCTGGAGGAGGTAGTGATGTGATCTCGGTCTGTACCCTGACCAGAGTGAGAGAAATCTCCTGGCTCAATCTTCCAGAACTGTTCCAAGCTGCAGAGGGCAGGTATCTCATGCTGGGGGACAAGGAAGGCAGCGGGAGAATGCAGAGGTTTGGATAACAGGGTTTCAGATAAACGGGAGGATTCTGTATATGGCAGATCCTGGAGGGGAATGGTGGAACGCTCCCGAAGTCTTGTCAGATGTATACTGATTCGTATTTGCATTAGCGTAGAAGCTCGAGGCCCCAGCCAAGGTCAGGGTGAGAGATGGTCCCTGCGCCAATCCTGCAGGGGGATGTGCACAGACAACCCTTGTGCCTGCAGGCAGCTTATTGCAGGATTGGGGCCTAAACAGACAAGGAGCGGGGAGGAAAGAGATTACAATTGTCATCCTGGTGCTGCTGGATGACAGACTCCCAGAGGGAGTAAGGGACTGAAAGAGGCCCATGAGAAAATCGGGAACCATTTTTAATTTCTAGTGCCTGTTTTCTCCCAAAAAAAAAAAAAAAACCACCCAGGAAAAGGGAAGATAAAATTTACTGAGCACTGGAGTATCACAGCCTGCCAAACTATGGGCTGATTGTGAGGAGGGTCTGTCTACACTAATCTAGGCTGATATTGTGCCCATCACCACAGTGTCGCCACAGCCTCATCAGAGAATGTGGAATGGACCAGAATATGCAGGTCCCCTGAGAAGGCTCGTTTCACCAAGAGGCAGATGTTACCTTAGCAAGATTGGACTAGAGGTTAAATGGATGGTGGCGTCTCCCCAGTCTCTTGGGGCTTCCTCCAAGAGCTGTCAGAAGACAAACACCAGCTGGCTCAAAGTGGTTAACTTGGATTTACTTACCTCAGGGTGTTTTTCCTTAGCTTTATCTCTGCCATTTAATACACACACAGAGGGATCACCTTACCTAGCACTGAAATGCAACCATCTCCAGGGCGGAACTCAGTGCCATTTAACAGCCATCAACAGCACAATGATAATAAAAGTTAGTTTAGGGCAGGAAGTTGCAGAACACCACAGCCAGCTGTACCTACAGGAGGAATTCATGGAGATGGAGTGTAGATATTCAGCCAGCATACACCCAATCCTTGCAAAAAGTGTTAAAAGATCTTCAAGTACAACAAACAGTCAAGAACTCCAGATGGACAGGCACAATCCCTTTGCCTCTCTTTCTGTGAGCCAATTGTCCATGAATAGATCAGGATCAATGCAAGTGTAGTTGCAATTGCAACTGGAAATTATTTGTGGAATAATTGTCATGTAAGATTCTTGGTCTGTGCCTTGTTCACCATAAGCATTTGGGATTCAGAATTCAAGCTGTTTTGACTGGACCCTCAGCTCACACACTATCATTTCTGTTCTCTGACTGGATGAGTGTAAAGCCAAATCTACCTGCAAAAGTTGTAAACAAGGTGTCAATTTTTAGCAGAGTAATTAGCCGTTGGAACAATTTCCCAAGAGTCCTGGTGGATTCTCCATCGCTGACCATTTTTTAAATCAAGACTGGATGTTCTTCTAAATGATCTACTCCAGGGATTATTCTGGAGAAGTCCTATGGTTTGTGTTGCACAGGGGCTCAACTAGATGATGACAATGGTCCTATCTAGCCTTGGAATTTATGAATCTATGGGATAGTTTCTACTATTGTAATGACACCAGTTGGGTGAGCCCACACTGTGCGTGCACTGGTTTAAACGCCATCATTTGGAAGCATGGTGTCCAGCCAGTGCAGCGCGACAGTGAGAAATGCATTTCACTCCAGGTATGCATCCCGGGAGACTAAGCGCTGCTTCTCTAGACTGGTTTCAGAGTAGCAGCTGTGTTAGTCTGTATTCGCAAGAAGAAAAGGGGTACTTGTGGCACCTTAGAGACTAACCAATTTGTTTGAGCTTAAGCTTCCGTGAGCTACAGCTCATCATCCGATGAAGTGGGCTGTAGCTCATGGAAGCTTATGCTCAAACAAATTGGTTAGTCTCTAAGGTGCCACTAGTACTCCTTTTCTTTTTTCTTCTCTAGACTGTGCATTCTGAGTAAAGTTCACAGTGGATTGTAGGATCCCAGAGGTTCCTGCCGCATTCAGTGACTTAAAAGTTTGCTGCCTTGGCAAAGGATTGTTCCCACCGACAATCTCGCTCTCTAGCATAGTTGCGGGAAGTGAGCATGAAAGAGACACGGACAGAGGCAGAGCAGGTTTGTTTTAAAAATTCAAACCAATTCTCCAGATTAATTTATTTGCAATGTTTACCCAGCTCTAATCCAGATCTCCGGTTCCCAGCTCCCCTAGCAACCTACAGCACCAGCTGGCACCATGACCGAGCACTGACTCAGCATCCCCAACCACCATGACAGAGCACGGACAGAGGGAAGGGTGCCACTTATCTACTGGTTCCCGTACCACCTCGTTTTTCCTTGGCAGCTCCCCGGCTGAGCGCTCACTAAGCCTGACCCTGCCTCATTGTCCCAGCCCAAGCTGGAATGGCTTCGTGTTTAGAAGACGGGTGGTTTTTCCCAGTCAGTCCCCAATTTCCATGCATGTGTCCCATAACCCCGGCAGGGGCACGGCTAAGGTTTCAGGTTTAATTCAGCTACCAAAAGCCCCTTGCCATCTGTCAGCTGTGATCTAACGCTGTAATGTTGCAGCATGATCTAACAATAACGGGGTTTTTCCCCTTCTTCCTGTCTAATAAAAGGGCCTGTCCCCTACGAAGGCTGCCTTGTAAACTCAGACCTCCAAGAGTTACTTCCTGACTGCTGGGGTCAGATTAGGCTGTGTTAAGTGCCCCACCTTCCCTTTGCCTTGTATGCACCATCCATACCTGTCCTCCAGGAGGTTTAGTGCTCTGAGTAGGAATCAGGATGCTGCCACTGACTCTCTGTTTGGCCATGGATAAGTCACGTCCCCGCTCTCTGCCTCAGTTTCCCCATCTGTAAAACAAAGATGGTACTGATTGACTTCAAATTGCTTTTGGAATCCTTATGACAGGAGATATTTGCCAGCATCTGCCAAAGCCAGGAAAGCAGGTCTTAGCTCCATCTTCCAGAAAGAGTGGTTTAAAACCTTACTAGCCACTTTAGAGCTTGCTGTTGGCAGAGCTGCCTGTTTAACTGAAGGCATGATTTTAAACCTACTTAGTTATACCAGGGCAAAAGGCCGTGTGGACATGCCTATTTCAGTTTAAACATGGGTTACTTCAGTTTATGTTAAATAGATTGGGAACAGGTTTAAACTAGACCAAAATGAACTAACACAAAGCAAAATAAGAGCACGCACACAGGGATTTGCACCAATTTAACTAAACCAAAGCAACTTTTCTGTGTAGATGAGCCCTTAGTCTGTTTTCCATTCTGAGACTGGAAGCGTTCTAGTGTTTCTGTAAAACTCTTGTGTGAGGCAGAAGCTGGGAGTGCAGACTTTAAGGCCAAAAAGCAGAGTTTAGGAGGAGAGAAATTGGGGGAGCAAGGGGTTTGTACCCTTTTTTGCTTCTTTATTATGTATTAGGAAGGAAAGAAACACTGTTTTTCTGCTCATTTTTTAAATTCAAATTTCATGCTTTTTGTACCCCTGGATGGATGACTGGAGAACCAACAGGTTTATGAGCTCAGACACAACAAGGAAGTGAAGTCTGGTTAATTGAGCGTGGGAGGGGTTTTTACTAGAATCTATTTACTTGAGTCAGATTAACACAAATGTAGAAGAAACAGCTGTGAGAAAAGCGCTCTTTGTTAAAAATTAAGCACTCATATCACTTGTATTAAAGGCGAAGAAAGGTCCCAAGCCATATTTCTGAGTCATCTAAACAATTCACTAACAACACAAACTGGAAGACAAGGCTTATTATTCCTGATATTTTTAAAGTAAAAAAACAAATAGGAAAAAATGAAAAAAAACCAAAACCTTCCAGGCCTCCTTTAGCCATCCTAAGGAAGCAAAATAGGGTAGAAGCTCCAATTGATTTCCCCTTGTAAGTCACTTTGAACAGAAGGGTGGGAGGTTAGTTTGCTGCCTATGCGATGTGAATGCAGGTGGCTTCTGTTATGGGTGCTGTTGTGCTCTATGCTGCTTATAAAGCAAGGAATTGCCATCTTCATTCCCTAGCGATAAAGCAACAGGCTCTCTTTCCCTGGCGTCTCCGCTCTCTCTTGAGCACCCGGCTCATTCTCAGGGCGGCCCCCCCAGCTGCTTTTCCCGCCTGACAGTGATTCCTCAAGGAGGGCAGATGGGTACATTGCTTCCCGTTGGCGCCGTGGTGCCTCTGGGGATGGGAGAGCTTTGGCAGAGTGTGGGGAGTTGTCCGGGAGACAAAGGCAAGTGTGGGTCAGATGGCTGGGAGGGTCTGGCCAGGCAGATGTTGAAGGGTAGACTGGAACATTTGTGTTTGAAATTTGGGTCTTTGCAGCCTAAGGAGCCGCCTGCTGCAGGGAAGGCTTGTCCTCACCAGCTACAAATACTGCTTTATTGTAGCCCTTTCGAGGCTATAGTGTCTGGCTCGGTAGAGGAGAGATAGGCCTGGGCTGGGCTGAGTATAAACGGGGGATTCTTTCTTGAGGCTGCAGGACACAGACAGACGCGGTTGCTCCCAGATGGACAAACGCAGGCTGCGCTGCCAGGGGCCCCTGCACCTGGGGGGCCAGATTCCCAGCACTGACTTCAGTGGAGACAGGCTGATTGCCATCAGCTGAAAACATCCCTAAATCCTGACCCGGATTAAGGAGTCCCGGAGCACTCTGGTGACTATACTGCAATAATCCCTAGCTCAGATAGACTTTCCATGTGTGACCTTGGGTACGTCCCTTAGGGTAAAGTTTTCAAAAGTATCCGAGAACTTATCTACACTGCTGGGGTATCATGCTATGCGGCTATAACCCAGCAGTGTAGATGCAGATTACAGAGATTGACGGAAACTCCACCTCCCCAGCCAATGGTAGCTAGATGGACAGAAGAATTCTTCCCTCAACCTAGCTGCCTCTGCCCTGGGTGTTAGTGCAGCGTAGCTAAATCGCCATATGGATTTAACATGCTCCTGAGTGCTGGAGCTACGTCAACCTAAGTTTTCAGTGTAGACCAGGCCTGAGTGACTAGGAGCCTAAGGCTCATTTTCAGAGGTGAGGTAGACATTTAGGGCCCAGATCCACAAAGGTAGTTAGGCACCTACATACCACCAAGGATCTGGGCCCTAGAAGCCGCAGTCTCATGGCTGAATCGCTTTGAAAATGTAAACTAGGCTCCATCACTTTTGAAATTTTACTCTTACTCTCTCTCTGCCCAAAGTTCTCCAAGCACTTCACAAAGGGAAGGGCGATGTCATTATGCCTATTTTACAGATGGGGAAACTGAGGCACTGAGTGATCTGTTCAAGCAGGTCAGTGGCAGAGTTGGGACTAGAACTCAGGTCTCCTGTGTCCTAGTCTCCGTTGCCAGGCCCTACATTGTTATGTTTAAGACATAAAAGCAGAGAATTTAGCTAAAACCATCAGTATTCTCGCTGGAAGGTTGCAACATAACAGGACTTTATTCTTTAGAATTCAGAACAATAACACACCAGAACCAAAAACAGAGGGAGAAAAACCAGGCTGCTCTCTAAACAGCAAGGCACAAGTTGCCCCACCTTACTGGTGGCTGCCTGCCTGTCTGCAGAACTGACTGCTGCTAGGCCCAGATCCCACGCTTCTCTATAGAGCCCCTTAGCCTGGAACAAGCTGGACCAGGAAATCCCTCCGAAATGCATAGTGACAGTCTACCATTTTAACCCAGTTTTTAACACCCCACCGCACATCAAGAATGATCATACACAGAACTTTTCATCTGTGGGTCTCAAAGCATTCATTATCCCCCTTTATTTTCCAAATGGGGGAACAAGGGTATGGTGAAGTAGAGACACTAACAGTATGCCTGCTGTTTGTGAAATTTGACTAGATCAAAACCACTTAAACTCATGCTAAAAATGATTTATTTATTCCAGATGATGAGCAGAGTAACAAATAATCACCCTTCGGTATTATAGAACTATTTCAAGTGGATCGGGGCAGAGAAGAGCTACCAGGATGATCAGGGGAATGGAGAGCGGATTTTACGAGAGGAGACTAGAGGAGCTTGGTTTGTTTAGTCTGGCAAAAAGGCAGAGTGAGCAGGGATCTATAAAGACATGGGCTGGGGGAGTAAACACCAGAGAGGGTGAAGCACTACTGAAGCTAAAGAACAATGTTGGCCCAAGAACCAGTGAGGATAAACTGGCCGGGCATACGTTTAGACTGGGAATGAGAAGAAGGTTTCTAACCCAATAGGCAAACAACCTAACTAGTCTGAAGATGGACCATGATAAGCTTCGGAACGGGAGGGGGTTGCCTGCGATGGCAGGAGCTGGACTCAAAGATCTGGGAGGTTCCTTCCCGTCCTGCATCCGGTGTTCCTAGGTAGCATACGTTCTGCCGGGCCCCACGAACACGATGGTGCTTGGGAGTCTTCAACACTTGCTCACATCCGTGGGTTAACATTTTAACTCCTGCTGTTATAGCAATATAAAATCTATGATGGGGCTAAATCCAATAGCAAAAATAGCATCTACAGAGCATGCTATAGGGTCAGACCAAGCCAGATGGAAATGCAAATCCTAAATGGCTTACAGACGCTTCTGAAGGCCTCTCTAGTATGAAGTGTCATCTTGCCAGCATTAGAGGCTTGATCCATTGCCCATTGAACTCAATGGGTTTCCACTGAGTCCAACAGGAGCTGGATCAGACTGTGATTCAGGGCTGATGGTCATGGGGGCCTGTTGTTTAGTTTCCTGGGCAGGGCGGGGGGGGGGGCGCGTGTGTGATGTTTTTCACAGCTCAGGGGAGAGGTGTCACTTACTAACTGGGGTGTGGGGTGCCGGCAGCACAGGTGCAGCCCATAGGGGAGGAAGCAAGACTGGGACGGAAAGTGGATCAGGGAATTAACTATTCTGATAAGGGTCACGCTAACAACCTTCCATTGCAGTGTGAAGAGGGGTCTGAGCACAGGACTGGGAGCCAGGGACAAGCGTAGAGCCTGGCTTACAATTCTTAGGGTGCGAAGCAGAGCGAGGCTGGCCCAGGGGTTGGGGTGGCAGCCTGGGACTGGGGCGACTTGGGTTCAATTCTCTGCACCACTACAGGCTTCCTCTGCGACCCTGGGTGAGTAACTCAGGCCCAGTTCTTACAGGGTATTTAGGTGCCTGCCTGCCTTGGAGGACCTGGGTATCAGTACACCCCAGCATGCAGTGGGGATAACACCTGATAGGGTGTTGCTAACAAGAGTAAGGGGGCATGTAAATACCTTAGCTAGAGACGCTGCTGGGGTTGGGGTGCGAATAGGCTGTGAACTGCATCCCAGTTTGGTCCCACTGCCGTAATGGGGCGGGAGGGGGGAATTAGGCTGAGAGCTGGACTCCTCCCCCCTAGCCCTGCAGCCAAAAGGAGTGGGGGAGTGGAGGGCCTGCCTTGGATGCAGGTTGAGCTTTGAGCCTGCACGGGGACCCCAGCCCTGCAGCTGGTTTCACGGTAGCTCTGAGCAGGCTGGGATTCTCTATAACACCTCCAATGGGGATCTGGCTTGTGAAAACAGGACACATACAAGACCTGCCTGACCTTTGTGCTGGGGTCTCTATCCCTGCTGCCCTATCATGATACTGCAGGGCGTTGAGCTGCCCAAGGGGGCGGATGGGAATGAAGCAGCCGTAAATCAGAAAGGCTGCAGCCTCAGATAAACCCCAGCACACAGAGAGGGAGCTGGGGAGGATTCATATCAGCTGCTGACCCCATTCCCTGTGCTCAAGGAGCAGAGCAGTCTAAGGGGATTCACTCCGATCCATTGCTCCCCTGGCAGTTTAGTCACTTGCTACCTTGATATTCACATGACACCCCGCGTATCTATCCCAGCTACTGCCCCAGTCCTGCAACATGTAGCATGCTGGCCTAGTGAAGTCAATGGGTCTTGCCCTGGGCACAGCAGTCAGCTCGCCAGAGGCAGGATCAGGGCCTCTCTCTCTCTGCTGGGGCAGCCTGACTGTCCCATTTGCAACCTGTGGCAGCTGGGCATCAGTTGTTTGCTATTTGGTGTGAAATTTCCATCTTCCTGAGGTCCACAAAAGCCAGCCAGGGTTTTCACTCTCTGCCTCAGTCCTTTGCAAAGCAAAAACCTGGCTGTGTATTACCAAGCAGCAGCAGATTCCAGCAGAATTCTTACTTTCCCCGCCGGAGGAAATTGGGGGATCTTGTATTACCCTCTAGTGGTGCTCAGAAAGATTTCCAGATACTTTATTTAATAGCAAGGTAACAGCCGGGTTCTCTGGGAAACCGCCAAAGTATGTTAGCACCCGTCTGGTGTGCTGTGTTTTTGCATATACAAGCCCTGATTCTGCAAAGATTTAGGGATTAACTTTACTCATGTGAGTCATTGGGGTTCCTTGTGTAAGTAAAATTAAGCACATAAGTGATTGGAGCATTGGGGCTTTGAGGTAGGGTTGCCAAATGTCTAATCACACAAACCCAAACACCCATGCCCTGTCCCGTTCTTGAGACCCGCCCCTGCCCCGCCCCTTCTCTGAGGCCCCGCCCCACTCACTCCATCCCCCCTCCCTCTGTCGCTCGCTCTCCCCTACCCTCATTCACTTTCACCGGCCTGGGGCAGGGCGCTGGGGTGGACTCAGGGCTGGGGCTGAGGGCATAGGTGCCGACTCCGTGGGTGCTCCGGGGCTGGGTTGTGGCCTCCAGCCGGGTGGCACTTCCGGGAGCAGTGTGGGGCCAGGGCAAGCAGGGAGCCTATCTTAACTTCACTGAGCTGCTGGATTTTTAGCAGCCTAAAATCTACTGGTTTGGCTTCAGTAGCCTCCAGGAGATAGAGCCTGATTCCGGGAGACTCTCGGCGAAACCAGGATGGTTGGCAACCCTACTTTGAGGTGAATTTTCAGGCTAAAATTGGCATTTTATAAATTAAATGGCCTTACCTGTGTTATTATTTATTTTACTAAAATAAAATTGTATTTTTAAAAAATTAAATATGCCTTTAAGCGCCGTTTAGGTTATAAACTGTGTGACTACTTCTGGAATTTGTGCTCTGCAAAATTGGCACTGAAATTAAAAGCATTGAAGAAATGAATAACAGCACCTGCTTTTGTGCTGTTTGTTTCTTGTAAAATCCTTTCAGCTTGGGGCGACGAAGAGACTCCAGTTAGTTTCACTGTTGTTTCTTGTCAGTTTTGGATCAGCTTCACTGTTCCTGGGTCAGCCCAAGGTTAATCTGATAGTTCAGAAACAAAACTGGGAACCAGAAAAACTGTTCTCTTTGGCTTTGCCATGGACTCCTTAGGTGGCCCTGGGAAAGGTCACTTGATCTTTCTGAGTGTGAGCTTCTGTAAAATGGAGATAATGCTAGTTCTCTACTTCACAGGGGTGGTGGGGAAATAAAGGCATTAATATTTGCGAGGAGTTCAGATATGGCAGTGATAACTAGCATAGAAATAGCTATAAATAGCTCTTTGGGTTGCAAACACTTTAGGGGGAATATGTCAATCCAAACAAAACACTTATTCTCAAGGACTTTGAGAGAAAGGGCAGCATTTCTATTAATCCTGGGCTTTGAGAAAAAGCCCTTTTTTAAATAGCAAAACCCAGTTAACTTTACATCTGGATTGTAACAAGTAAAGATGGATTATAACTTTACAGACACAAACCTCATTTGGGGGCACAAACTACCTTTACTATTACATATATTGCAGTAGCAAACAGAGTCCGCAGGCATCTATGGGGAGCCTAAGAGGGAAATTGAGGCAGCAGACAGATGACCAGCTGGTTAAATAGGCTGTAAACCAGTCTCTGTAGGATTTCAGGTACTTCCTGCTTCTGCCTGACCCCAGAAATAGTAAGAGAAGATCATTTACATCAGCTACCTTGTTCCCATTCTCAGCCAGAACAGCAGAGGGGCAGATCAGTGGGGGAAGGAGGGAATGACCAGTTAACCAAACATTTTACTATTCATTTAAAACCTCCTGGTTTTGATCCTGTTTCTTCACACACTCTTAGCAGCCAACCTGACAGCACTTCAGAGGGTCAACCACATACATCAGAGCCTGGTAACTATGGGCTTTGCAATCAGGGATGGAGGTAGCACTTTGTAGCTAGAAATAATAATCAGTTAGACTGTAAATTCTTCAGGACCGGGCCTCTCTCTCCCGAGGTGTATGTACACAGTCCAGCACAAGGGGGCCCTGATCAGCTAGAGAGTGGAGATGCAGCATTGCTAACCCGAAGTGCTCAAAAATCATGAGATATTAAAAATAATACACGTTGGGCCTTGTGGAGGGGTGGCCCCTCCCACCATGCCTTGAAGGGCTTACAACAGCCCTGGGAGAGGGAAAAAGCTGGGCTGTTTGGGAAAACAGCTACAGCTGTAGCCTGTGTAATTAGGGCCCAGCTGGCCCTTATAAGGGGGCAGTGGGCCAGAAGGAGAGAGATGCTCTGTCTAGCTACATGGAGAGAGGAGGACCTGGCTGTCTGGGAAGCTGAGGAGGGTACCTAGGGCAGAGCAGTGCTGGGGAAGGGTAGAGGGAGCTGGGGAGCTCCAGCTGAGCAGAGCAGAGCCCAGGCCAGCCCAGCCCCAGGCCGAGATAAAGGCCCACGAAAGGGAACTAGGCTGCAGAGGAGCAGCCCAGACCTAGACAGAGGCAGCTGGTTCGCCCCCCCGCCTTGCTGATGATGAGTGGTGCAGACGGCAGTCTGCCCCAGGGAGTGGGGGCTAGACGATGACTGACAGTAGCCACTGAGGCAAGGGAGGGATAGGGGTTGGGGGTTACCCTGGGGAGGGGAGACCCAGACTGAGGGGGTACTGCCAGGGGGCAGAACCCTAATCTGGAAGCGCACCGGGGTCCGGAAGGGGCACGGGGCCAGGGGCAGGCGAGACATCGACCAGCAGAGGGCGCTCCTGGCTGAAAAGAGCTAATTCCCTGAACAACCAGCAGGAGGCGCTGCAGGGGTGAGTCCCACACCATGACAGGCCTTTTTATTTGCCTCCTGTTCCAAGACTTTAGGGCTCACATTGTAAAACTTTTGTCCACAACCCACAGGGCTAGAGACGGGATGGGATCCACAAAGGTACTTAGGCACCTAAACCCTGGCCTGAGGCACCCAAGTCCCAGTTTTGGCTCCCCTATGATCCACGAAACTGTCTTCCCAAACCCTGTGGGTGCCTAACTTCACTCCATGTTTAGGTTTTCGGCGTTCCCACCCCACCTGTTTCTGACTTCAGGCATGCGCACTGCTGCCTCCCACCAGGCACTGGGTGGGCCCCCTATCTCCCCCAGGAGCCCGAGAGCGACCTATGAATCGGAGAAAGACAGGCATTCGGGTGCCCAGGTCAGTCACAGGCAGACCTGATCCGTGCTCAGAGGCATCCAGCCCCAGCCAGCCAGAGGAGGAGATGGGGGCGGCGCCCACCTTGTTCAGCCCAGCGGTTAGAGCACTCACCTGGGATGCAGGAGACCCAGGTTCAACTCTCCCTCTCTCTGCCAGCTGGGGAGAAAGGCTTTGAACAGGGGTCCCCCGCCTCTCCGGACAGTGCCCCAACCACGGAGCTATTCCGATGCGGGGAATCTCGCAGTCTCTCCTGGTGAAGCTGCTCCATGGTGGCTCACCAGTGAGAGAGCAGCTGGGGCGGGGGGGGACCAGGACCAGGGTCGTGAGGCTGCAGCATCTCCCCCGGCCCAGTGACGCTGTGCGTTTATCCCCGTGGAACAGCCACCGGCCCAGAGGGACAAGGCGAGCCTGGCCCTTTGTGGATCGCAGCGTTGTCCCTGGGAGTCGCTAGGCCCCAACCCGTTGCGCGCCCCAGCCCGGCCTCTTTGTTCATGGATCGGGGCGCGCCGGGGCCCCGAGCAGAACCCCTGATTGTGGGCGGCTGGCGGTAGCAATGGGCGGTGCTGCCGTGGTGCAATTAATAATTAATCCCCCAGACCCGTGCACTGGTTATCGGCTGCATCCTTTCAGTGCAGTGCCCTAGCTGTGTTGCTAGGCGAGCTCGTTGCCTGGCAACAGTTGCCCCCTAGCCTCTTCAGGAGGCAGAGGACTACAACTCCCAGAATCCCTTGAGTGTCCCCGGCTAGCCAGCCGTTGCCATGGTTCTCTGAAAACACTATGGCTGCCTCCAGCCCTGCGGGCAGGCAGAGCCAGGGGCGAGCTTGGCCGTGCCCTGCAGGCGCGGGGGTGGAGAGGCCTGGCCTGGGCCCAGCTGGCGGCCGAGCCGATGGCGAACGGGGAGCTGGACGAGGAGAGCCTGCAGGAGCTCTACAGCTGGGTGGATGCCATCCCCCTGTCCCGACCCAAGAAGAACATCACCCGGGACTTCAGCGATGGAGGTTGGGGAGCCAGATCCCAAGCTCCTGGAGCTGGCCGCAGTCCGGCCGGGGTCCAGATTCACAGCTTGAGGCCTATGAGTGACCCAGGAATGGATCCTGATCAAATACCCTGAGCTCGGGGAGAGCCCAGACCCAGATCCAGACTGGATGGCTTGAGCCCTGTATGCAATGGGACCGACCTGGGATCCCAGATCCAAATTCACTGAGCTCAAGGAGAGCCCAGACCCAGACTGGATGGCTTGAGCTCTGAATGCAGTGGGACTGACCTGGGATCCTGGATCGAAATATTCTGAGCTCTGGCGGAGTCCAGACCTGGATCCAGACTCTGCTGTTTGAGTTCTCTCTCTGTAATGGGACTGACCTGGGATCCTGAATCCAAATAGCCAGTGCTCTAGGGGAGTCTAGACACAATTCTGATCTTTACAGCTGACCCCTCTTTCTATAACTGGCCACATCCACCCTTGGGATGCAGTGAACTTTGGGAGAGTTTGGATCCAGCTCTGAACTCCACAGACAGGGCCTCCTTTACCATTTGCAGATTGGGACTGTGGGAAATGTGGGGGGGGGGGAGTGTGTCAGGTTTGCACTGATTGGTAAATGTCCATTTCACCCTCTGGTTAAAAAACAAGTTTGTGTTTGTTTTTTTTAAAAATCAAGCAATATTCACAGAGAGGAAAACTAAATTTAAAATAAGATTGCTCTAGGGTTAATAAGGAAGAGGTGAATGAGCGACTGTGGACAAATTCCTAGTTTCTGTGTCCAAACTGCACACAGCGCAACTCAGGATTATCTGCAAAGGTGGATTTAAGTCTCCTCTATGCCCCCCAATCCTGGAGCCATCTAGCCAGATCCTTGATAGCAGTCTCAATTTATGCCAGCTGCCCACAACGCCTAAAGAGATAGGCTGCACATAGGGTAACCAGACAGCAAGTGTGAAAAATCGGGACAGGGAGTGGGGGAGGGAGAGGTAATAGGAGCTTATATAAGAAAAAGACCCCAAAATTGGGACTGTCCCTATAAAATCAGGACATCTGGTCACCCTAGGTGCACAGGTGTTACTAAAGGTAAATTTTGGCCAGCAGAACCAGGTGGTGTTGCCAACTTTTGCACACTTATCACAACTCTCATATTTCATGTTTTCCTTAAAGCCCCAGCTGCTGAAGTCAGCTGACTATGTGAGAACTTCAGCTTTCATTTCAAAAATAGGAAAGTAGGTCTCTAGCTCTCTTGGTTACAGAAAAAAGCTTGAAAACATGAGTTCTAAAGGCTCCCAAAAAAACAACAAAAAAAACCAAACAAACCCCCAAGGCAAATAAAGAGCCAACATTTATTTTTAAAATCTTGGATTTTTTTTTAAGCCAATCTTACAATTTTTTTCTGGGTCTGGATTATGATTTTTGACTGTGTGGGGTTAGTAATGCTGTTTACTGCTGTGGATTACGCATGAAAGTGAAATAACCTGGATGCCTCTCTGATCCCAGGGCAAGTTTGCAGGGTTGCTGGTTAAAAGAGATGAATTCTTCTTTGTGTATTTGTCCAAGTGGCTCTCGCTTCTAAAGTGCATGAGTCCCATCCGTGCACTCAGAGGTGGATTAAGGTTTCCTGGGCCAGAGCAAGTGAGTGGCCCCTCCCCACCCCTTCCACCTGCAGCCCTGCTCATGGCCCCAGCCTGTTCTGCCTCTTCCTACCCCTGTTCCACCCACAGTACTGCCCCATTCTGCCCCTGCCCCTGCAGCCCACAACCTGTTTGCTCCTTTCTGCCCCCCCCCCCACTGGAGAAGCTCTGTCCCCCCCCTCCCCCCCCCACGACAGCCCTGGGGCTGCAGTGGGGAGTGAGAGTGCCTCCAGTCCCTGGACTGCAGCTGGGGTCCCGGCTCTGGCGCTTCCCCCGCTGCTCCGTGCTTCTGCTGGGGAGCGCTCCACCCACCCACCTGGTGCTTCTGCCGGGGCTCCGGGCTTCCACCGCCTGGTGGCAACTTTTTTTCCAGTGCCCCCCTGTAGACTGGGGCCCGTGGGCACAGGCCCCGTTGGCCCAGTGGCTAATCTACCACTGCATGCACTCCCTGCATGGAGCTCATCTGCTCCAGAGTAGGATCCACTTGGACAAGTACTTGAAGTAGAATCACAGTTGCTATGAGGTAAGGAACCCTTCTTTTTCACTTAGATCTGGAATCTCTGACAGACAATAACTAGTCCTGGCTGTGGTTTATACAGTATCTTTCCTGAGCATCCATATATATATATAAAGGCGTCTCATTGTTTTCATTATGCAGATCATGGCGTGATGCTCATCTGATCTTTCCGAGCACTGCATTGTCACTGATTCCTCCTCTTCTTTCCTATGCAGTTCTAGCAGCAGAAGTGGTGAAATTTTACTTTCCCAAAATGGTGGAAATGCACAATTATGTCCCAGCTAATTCAACGCAACAGAAACTCTCCAACTGGGGCCATCTCAACAGGTAAACATGCGCCCAGTGCCCCTCAGGCAGCATGGTGCTGGGGAGGTCGGGCCATGGAGCTGCGGGTGCATAGGGAAAACAGTGATTCAGTTTCCTTGTTGTTTTCCCACTCCTCTGCATCTTTCCGACCTCACACCCACCTGACAATACCATGCAGCTTTTCTGCTCTGACACCCTCTGCCAACGCCAAACAGTGGCTTGGACTTCATACCTCTCTTATCTCCCCCCAAGTCCTGTGCAGCCTTCCTGAGCTCAGACCCCTCTTTCTGGGGCAGCGTGGATGCAACTGGAAACCAATAATTAGAGCAGCGAGATCCTAAACATTATGCAATGTTCTCCTCTGCATGCTGAGCATGATCCTCCGCTGGGGTAAATCAGTGTTGCTACATTGTCTTTGAGGGAGCTACACCCACTTACCCCAGCTGAGGATCAGGCCCCTTAGTCCAGGAGAGATACTTCCACATGAGACTATTATAGGAACTCAAGCCAGTTCTGCAGAGTGGGTGCCTGTACTGTGGTTTAACCATTCCCCTACCGGGGGGCGGTTTGTGCCCTTGCAGGAAGGTGCTGAACAAGCTGAATTTCTCCATCCCGGAAGACATGATCCGGAAGATCGTACAGTGCACGCCTGGCATGGTGGAGCTAGTGCTGCTCCCACTGCGGCAGAAAATGGAGGACAAGCAGAAGCGGAGCAAGGTGGCATCTAGCACATATCAGGTCAGCGGTGCTTGAGGGACGGCGGGCAGCTCAGATGGTCAAACGTGGTGTAGGATCCTGTTGTGTATATGGGCCATGTGCTGAGGTCCTTGCTCAGGCAAACTGCCTTGGGAACAAATGCTGGGTGAGCACTTTGGAGCTTGGCCTACAGCTGTGACAACTAGGTGTAATTTACAAACACAGAGCCATTAAACTGCATTCAGAAGGAGCATGGTTAAAGTGCAGGAAGTGTAGGAGTCATCACAGAGACTGAGGCATGAGTTCTGTTTCTGACTCTCGCAGATGTGCTGTGTGCCCTTGAGTGAGTCACTTCATTGCTGTGTGCCTCAGTTTCCCCGTTTTCAAAATGGGCTTGCTAGACCCTCCCAGCGAGTGGGTGGGGGTTAATTCATTTATTGCAGAATAGTGACTCACCAGCCAGCACGTCTCCCTGTGGCTGTTCATGCCATTGCAAGACCTTCCCCTTCTCCATCTGATGGCCATTCAGGCCCTGTGGTGGTCTGGTTCTAGTCACTCAGCCCAGTCACATACACTGATGTACATGGTTACCTCCCTGGAGCCTTTCCCCTATTTCAGGGCCCACCACAGGGCTCCACTGTAGCTTCCCCTGGCTCCTTTCCCAGGCAGCAGGAACCCCAGACTCCTTTGCTGCTGGGTCTCTCACTCCCATGTCTCCCCCCTTCTGGCTCTCTTCTTCCCCTATTCTGAGCTCCTTCCCTTAGGGAATCAGCTGGGTCTGATTATGAGTTATGCCGAACACCCTCTGCCCCAGGTGGAAATGGGAGAGCTAACTGGGCCCACCAGCTCCCGTTAACCCTTCATCTACCTGTGTGTGGTTTATACACCCCATCATGTGTACGTACAGGGCTTTGAGATCCTCAGATAGAAGGCATTAAACAAGTGCACAATTGTTGTTCTGAGCAGCTCACAGGGTGTGGCCGCGAATAAAACGGTTATACCTGCCACCAGAAATGCGCTCTTGGCCAGCGAGTGATGGAAATCAAATTGAAAAAACCATCCATCCAAAACTCCATGCAAGCAGCACTCCATGCAGTGTGGTAGTCGGACTCGGACCACTAGGGTCGAGAGAGAGCCCAGCTACCAGTGCTGAGAGTTCAGGGCTAGGAATGGAGTGCCCCAGCCGACCCTAGCAGACTGGGTATGGGGTGAGAAGCAGGTCTTGTCAAGATACCAGTTATCCCTCAGAGTCATCAGAGGGCATCAGTGTTGTTCTATGGAGCTGACAATTTAGCTGATCCCGCTGATGTTGGGATAGATGCACAGGAAGGAGGAAACTGAGTGGTGAAGGGCTAATGAAGGGGCACTAAAGCCAGGTGAGTGGAGCTGTTCTGAAGCTCAGGCATGGGTCGGGGAGGTCTCTCCTCCTCCTTCAGTGTGAACCCACCTCCAGCTGCTCACCCTTAACCCCTTCTCAGCCACACCCCTCATCCCTGCTGTGCCTCATGACGAGGCTCCGAGGGAAGCCTCGCGGAGCTGATAGTGTCGAGGTGCATGTATAGGAATGGCATGGGCTGCCGCCCGTGTCGGGATGCCAGGCAATGAAATGGGCAATAAAGCAGCAAAAAGTACCTTAGAAAACAAGGCGGTTGATCTACAGAGTCCCCCGAGGCTCGGTCTACACTACAGACTCGTGTCGGTGTGAGTTCGGCGCTCGGGCAAATCCGCACCTCTGAGCGATGCAGTTCTACCGACCACACTGCTGCCGCAGACAGCGCTACGGCGACCTGAGGCAGGAGCGCCGGAACCTCAGTAGAAGTGTGTGTCTGGGGGGGTGGGAATGAAGCCCGGTCCCTCTGTGGCCCTGCTGCTGCTTCGCCTCTTCCCCTGGAGGCCTTGGCCAGGCTGGAAGCAGGCAGTGGTAGGAGCTGCCCAGGGAGCCTGGGCCACTGTAGGGAGCCCTGAACTCTCCACCTGCCCTGGGACCGGGGTGCCCGTGTCCCCGGATCACACCACCATGGGCAGGTGGAAGCTCCAGGGCTCCTGACAGCACCCTGGGCAGCTCTTACCATGGCCTGATTGCAGCTTCTGGCCTGGCCAGGGGTGGGGCCTGGGGCTGCGGGGGGGGGGGAGAGGAGGAGCAGGGGTGGGCCTCTGAGACGGACTGGACTGCATGGTGAGGGGGGCTAAGGGCCACCTTAGCCCTCCCACGAGGAAGAGGCTGGCGCTGCCAGCAGGGGCTGCGCCTGCCCAAGGCTTGCAGATTAGGGGGGGACAATGTGGCTCCTTGACCCCCAAACAACACCCATGTTAAAAAGTGGGTGGGCATGGCCCTCCCACTTCCCAGTTCTGGCCCCCCTGATGGGGGTGCTTCTCCTGTCAATATACCTACTGCCTTTTGAGGAAGTGGAGTACCTACACCAATGGGAGAATCTCCTCGCCGGTGAGGTCGTGTCTCCTCCTAAGCCTGCAGTGCTGTATGCGTAGACAAGCTCTGCCTCAACAGGAATGCAAAAGTGTGGTTAAGAGAGAAGGCACGGCAAGAACTATGGCGCAAAGAGGAAAATGAAGGGTCTATGAAATGTGCCCGAACCTTGAGGATGCCGTTATCCTTCACAGCTATGACCGCACAGTAACTACCCGGAGAGTGCGAAGCGCTCACTGAGCAGAATGGTCATTTAGTTCTGCTCAACGTGCACAAAGTCGGGTTGTGCAAAGGTAAAGAAACAGTTGAGCATCTGCTTTGGCAAAGCAGGGAGAATTTTTACAGAAAGACAGATTCTTGATGAAGAACAGAGGCCTCAAGGTAAATAGTCCGAAAGGATCGGTAAGACCCTGGGAAAGTGGGGCAGTGTGGAAAAAGCATGATTCTGCTTTTTCAAAGATACAGGACAAGGTGAGGACAGATTTTGGAATATGTGAAAACCTGCAGTCCGTGGCAGTTGCAGCCTCGCATGCTGAGCCGCTGCACCAGAATGCCCCAGTAAAAGAGAGCAGGGGCCTGCAGCATGCTGCTGGTCTTCGAAGACGACCTGATTGCAAGTTACTATGCAAAACAGCTTCAACAAGGGACTGGAGACGGGGCCAAATTCTTCTCTCACGCCTCTGTGTAAATCCAGAGTAACCCCATAGTCTGCAATGGAGCTGCTTTGGTTTTACCAGAGCAGGGACTGGGGGCCGGCTGGTGACTCTTCTCCGGCAGGAAATCATCATCCCCGGTGACCAGCCAGGAGAACAGCTGCTGGAGAGAGATGGCTCTTACTCATGGGCCTTAGGCAGACACCAGTATACAGAGTGGGCCAGACTCTTCTCCGTCACGCCCATGTAAACCCAGAATAACTCTGCTGGAGCCAGTGGAGTTGCTGTGCTGGAACTTGGTCCGGTCCCTCCTGGGGTGTAGAGATCGCAGCGGAGCAGACTATGGCTGAGCGTCACCCGCTCCTGCACGTTCACCCATAGCCACAGCTGTGAGATGCGCACCATCTGCGTGGCTAATACACCAGTCATTATGCAATTGCCCTACCTTGGCAGCTCCACTCACGGGTGTTTCAGAGGTGACGCCTCTCTCCCTGCTTGTCCGGACTGCAGAATCTTTGTGGCCGCTCCCTCCCTCACCATACACCCACGCTCTGTAATCAGCCACATAGACTTAGTGTCTTATAATCCCAGCAACTGCGGTTTGTCCCCTCTTCAGTGTGAGCGTGACGGCCCCAGCGAGTGAGCGCCGCTGGCTACAGCTCAGGCGTTAGCAGGGCAAGTTGTGCCGGAGGGACCCCGCCCCACCAAGGTGAGGACAGTGTTGTCTCCATGGCCCATCAATGCGCCCCCTCTCTGCTGAGACTGGCAGTGAGGTGGCCGATCTGTGCCGGGGTGATGGTGCTTTGGAAATGTGGACACCGGTGTCCTAGCAACCGGACTGAGACTAGACCAGACCTATTTTTATTAGACTTAAAAGAAAAAAGGGGATTTCAACTGATGACCAGATTTCTCTGACCAATATGTCTAACGGTACAAAACCCTGCAAGGCCTTCCTGGGGAAGAGGTTTCTCATAGCAGAGGGCTCTAATCTAGTAGAATGAGACCCTGCGGTTGGCAGCTGAAGCTAGACGAATGCCGTCTAGACATAAGGTGTACGTTTTGTAAATGATGAGGCTAACTGTTGGCGCAATCTACCCGAGTGACGTGGTGGGTTCCCCATCACTCGAGGGCCTTAAATCCCAGCTGGATGTCTTTCTATCTGTTGGGCTATAGCCCAACAGAAGGGCTGGGCTTGATGCAGAAATCGCTGGGTGCGGGCCTTTCCCCGGTGTCAGACTCGATAGTCATAATGGCCCCGTCTGACCTGTGAAACCCCACAGTACTGAGTTTATAGGGACCCCCATCCTCAATGTCTTTCCTAAAGACTTGTTCCATCTTTCCACTGACAGGGCAGTGCAAGTTCAGCCTAAGGCCCCCAAGTGTTCCAGTCCCACCTGTTATCAGACATTGTACCAGGAACTGGCTGGGGGGGGCGCCACTGCCCCCTACTGGATGGGATCAGAGCTGCTCCGCCCATGTCATTTCCTGGGTGCCACCTTGTATTCTGCCTTCACTCAGACCCACTCATCTCTGCAACATCCTGATCGTTGCCATCTTGCCGCTTATGGAAGTCTTGCCAGGCCTCTCCTGGGAGGAAGCTGACAGTGGATTGCAAGGCATTTTCACTTGAACCATGTGTTTTCTCTGTGCAGGAGCTGGGCACACGCTATGCACTCAATGAGAATGGCCATATGGAAACAGGTAGGAGTGACAGGAGTGTCTCTGAGCAGTATGTGAGTTCTGGTGGAGTTAGCTTCCATCCCTGCCACCTGGCTCTGTGACCCTGGGCAAGTCACTCAGTCTCCCTGTGCCTCAGTTTCCCACCTGTACAATGGGGATGCGCTGTCCTGCATTGCAGGGGTGTGAAGAAGATACATGATTTGCATTACAGTAGCACCTAGAGGGCCTGATGGAGTTTGCGGCCCCATTGTGCTGGATGCTGTACAGATGTAGTGTCGACTCAAAGACACAACAGCTGAGGAGTGGGAGAATGGGAAGATTCTCTCCTGTAAGCTGACACACAGAGAGGGACTCCTAACGGCTACTGAAATTGATGGACATCAGGAGTCTAAATACCTTGGAGGATCTGGGCCGGAGTGACTTACCCAGGGCCCGTGACAGAGCCACAAATTGAGCTGGATCTGCTGGTCCCAGCCCAGTGCCTTAACCACAAAACCAGCTACATTAGTTACCGTTGCTGGAGATTCCAGCTATTATGACGCTGCAGCTCTAGAAATACCTGCAGAGATTTCATAGGTCAAGTGGCTTCTTCACCAACTGCTTGGCCTCTAGGAATCTGCAGAGTCTGTAAGTCCTTGTAGCTTTTTCTAAGGGGACCAGCTAGCAGAAGGAAGGATGGTCTTGGGTTAAAGAACAAAACTGTAAACCAGGAGATCTGGGGTTCAGAACCAGCTCTGCCATGGACTTGCTGTGGCAAGTCACTTCCCCTCTCCATGTGCTAGGTAAGGCAGGGATAACAACAAGGCTGACTGACAGCACTAGGCGTACATGAGCTTTTCAGATGGACGGTGCTAGCAAGATGCCATCTCCCCAGTGGGCTCAAGCATGAGACCATTCCTGTTAGCCCCACTGGAATTCAGAGCTGCCCCCTCTGAAGCCTTACGACTCCCAGCCCATACCTGTGAGCTCATAGAGCCCGAGGTGAGATTGGCACACAAGTAAACTACCCCAGCATGTGTGCGCGGCACCTCTCCACTGCTCCCTGGGGGAGTCACTGGGACTTGCAGTGACAGCAGTTCCTTGCTCCAGACAGTAGTTCTAACCTGACCCTGCTCACAGAGGCCAGATGCGCCTGTCGCAGAACTGGCTGGCCACGCCCAGCCAATCAGCCAGTGTTTAAGCTGCCCAGGGTCCTAAGGCCTCACTTTCCCAGTTTCAGCTAAGGCTCAGTTCTGCCCTTGCTGAGGCTCCCACGGAAGCGGGTTACACCGGGGTAATGGAGGGCTTGATCTGCGGCTGTAACCGAACGTGGTTTGTGTTACCAGGCTATTCGTCAAAGCCAAAGACCAATGCAGCGGGGATCTACGTGCAGCAGTCCCCACGAGCTGAAAGGTAAAGTCTGCCCTGGGATCACCCTACAAACTGACAACAGTGTTTATTGATACAGTCCCCGCCTGACCCTTTAGAACTACAGCCCCTTCCTGGTTACTTGGCTGGGAGCTGTCCAAGGAATGCTCAGGTGCTCCACAAGGGTCCGGGGGAGCGGCAGGTGGCTGGCCCTTCTGTCCTCTGGGCTGTACTGCTCTGTGGAAAAATGGAGGTCCCCGCTTCACAGGACTGTCAATCCAACCCTTCCCAAAGGGCAAGTGAAATGCAAACCCTTCCTGGCCGGGGCAGCTTTGCCTCCAAGATTTATGGAAGCGAACGGCCCACCTGAGCACAGAGGAAATCACCATGGTACTTTTGTCGCATATTTGCACACAGGCCCAGATCCTCAGCGGGGGTAAGTCAGTGAAGTTCCACTACCATCCACAGAGCAAGGCTGAATTACCCCAGCTGAGGATCGGGCCCTTAGCGTGTGCCAGGACGCCCCCACCCCCAGCACTGCTCAGTGCCCCTGCACACCTTCTGCCTCTTGCTGCTACCAGGGTTTGTCTAAGCTGAGCCGCCCTGCAGCCTCACAACAAAGGGCACAGGGGAATCAGACACGTGCTTGGGCTTTCAGTTTGCCTGGGCCACTCTAGTGGTGCCAACCTAACCCCCGCTCGGCAGAGGCCTGGCGCTTTCACCCCTTCACGCTGCTGTGTGTAGCCCTCTCTGCTGCCAGCCCAGATCCCAGTGAGCAGCAGGGACTGTTCCTAAAGCAAAACATCCAAGGACCATCCTGCCACTCACTGAGATGGTTAAACCTGTGATGTCCCGAGGAAGGAAGAGGGAACTTGATGTCTGCCTTGGCCTCCTTATGTCTACCAGTGAGCCAGGGTTTATCCCAGGGTGGCTTATGTAAGTGAGAGAGGCAAAGCCCGAATCTCCTCACCTGGTGTAACCCTGTTGATGGCTTTGGAGCTCCTCCTGACTTACATCATCAGCGCATGGGAGGGGAGAATCAGGCTCATCAATTCACTCGGCCCTGGTGCATTCAGGCCAGTGGGAGATGGGCACTCTGATGCCAAGGCTGAGTGTGACCTGCGGAAGGAGAGATGGGGCCTGTTGTTCATTCCAGTCTGTCTGAAATGCCCAATGCCATATCCACTGCTTCCCTTTAGACACTATTGCCCATCTAGTCCAGCAGGTGGCTGATGGAGGGCAGTCCAGTCACCTGCGCTGCGTCCAGCCTAGTTCTCAATGGCCCCCATGATGGGGCTCCCACCCCTTCCATAGGGGACCCTCCGCGATCTGACGGAGCTCACTGTGGGCAAGTCTCTCCTCCTCCTACGTGTATATCTCTGGTTTTACTTCTTTCCCCAGGATGAACAAGGGCCAGCAAGGCTATGCCCAGGCACTGCAGGGAGACACCAGCTTCCGCATTCAGTTAGTGGAGAGGGAGCAGGCTCTGCTGGCTTGTCAAGAGATGGTCCAGGTGAGGACAGTTACCTTGCCGTTCCACGGACAGCACGCGATCCTCTGAAAGTATGCCAGACTTTGCCCACAGCCACCTCCATGGCTCATCCTACCCCACCCCACCCTCTGGGTAGGGAATACCCACTTCCCATGATGCCCACGGGACGGGAGTCCTCAGCCAGCGTGGAGGTGACTGCACAAGCCTGACTTTCCTGCCTCCAACTCAGCACCTTCACTAGTCGCAATGGTGGGACCATTAGTATAGACCAGCTGCCAGGATCTTAATCAGCTCCACGTCGGTCCAGCGGTTGGAGCTGTAGGCGGTCAGGCTTGAGAGGTCAACCCAGAGTTGGTAGCTGGGGTCTGGAGCCAAAGGTCAAGCCAGAATCAATAGCCATGAACCAGAGGTTGGGGCAAGGAGTGAGGAACAAGGCCGAGTCTATCTCAGCTGCAAGTCAGACCTCCTTGTTGCACAGACAGCTTCCTGCTCCTCCCTCCAGGCTTAAATAGTAGGTCTGGACAAATGATTGCTCATGGGAGGAGCTGCCAGTCATTTCTACCAGGGCAGCACTTCCTGCAGTGACTGGTCTCCCAGGATGTAGGCAGAACCATGGTCCATGCACCCAAGGCTGCCTGGTGATGCTGCCTGCCCAGGGCCCCGTAGGTCTGGGCTCAAGAACTCTGGGTGAGGATTCACGGTATGTCGACACTGCACTCAGATGAGTGACTGCAGCCCATGCAGTTCGGGTACCACCAGCAGTGAAACCAGGGCAGGAGCTGGGAACGGGCGACAGGGGATGGATCATGTGGTGATTCCCTGTTCTGTTCATTCCCTCTGGGGCACCTGGCATTGGCCACTGTCAGAAGACAGGAGACTGGGCTAGATGGATCTTTGGTCTGATCCAGGCTGGCCATTCTTATGTTCTTATGGCAGCATGGGCTTCGGTGCAGGTTAGCCACTCAACACCCGTGCTGCTGGGGCTTGGCCGCTGTTGGTATGTGAGCAAGCTAGAGCAAAGCTAGTGGATTGGAGTGGAGACAGACCCACTGTGGTTAAAATGCTGGGGACGGGTAGGGTCCCATGGACTGCTGTGCTGGGGCTTGCAATGGTGGGAAATGATAGGACAATAAGTCTAGTGTAGACAAGGCCAAGATTTCAGCAAGCCATAGCCCATCATGACTCGTGTGCAGGGCTCCCTGTGCAGCCACATGGCCTGCTGGTCAGCCTGGCTCTGTACTTGCATATGAGATGCAGCCGCAGCTCCAAGAAGCCTGCAGTCAGGTTCAGACCCAGACAAAACAGCTCAGACAAGCATAAGCCCCCAGGTGATGGCACGGTCCCAAGGGGGTGAAGACAATGTGAAGTCCTACCTGGGCCATTCTTGCAAAGCTCTGCAGAAGAAGGTGTGTTTTATGGCCGTCTTTGAAGGTGGTGAGAACTAGCGGTGTTATGACAGTATCCGATACCCAAGAGCTGGGTGATCCTACTGATCTTGTGTCACTTACTGGGGACTCATGGAAATGTGAGGTAGAAACAAGGGTCTGGTTGCATGTTTGATGGGAGATCAAAAGAAGAAGAACATGGTCATTGCTGCCAGCCCCAAAGATCCTGTTAGAGCTTGCCATTGGCTTAAAGTACAAGATATAAAAAAAAAAATACTGGATTCTTTTTCATGAGAAACAGTATAGCCTAGTAGGTAGAGTGCTTGACTCAGGAGGCCTGGGTTCTAGTCCTGGTTTTGCTACTGTCCTGCTGGGTGACCTTTAGCTAATCTCTGCCCCTTTCCATACCTCAGTTTCGCCATCTATAAAATGGGGATCATGATACTGATCTCCTTTTGCTAAGTGCTTTGAGGTCTACTGATAAGTCCTCGATTAAAAGCTAGGTAGGAGAAAGAGGACACATGTAAAAGTAGGCAGAGACGGGCATAAGCTGCAGAATTCAGAACTGGCTCCAGCCTGCAAGGCCCATGGGGCTGGAACAAAGGGCTTGGTTTGGGCCCCTCTCTTTAAAAAAGGCCGATCACCACAGCCAGCATGTGCTTCCCTTTGCTCAGATCCTGCAGATGAAGGTGCGGCGGCTGGAACACCTGCTCCACCTGAAGAACGTTCGGATTGACGACCTCACGAGGCGCCTCCAGCAAGTGGAGCAGAAACAGAAATGAGGCAGGGCTCGGTTTCCCTGCGACTCTCTCACCCTCAAACCTCTCACAGGCACATTTGTAAGAGCCGGCGTTCCTGTGCCTCTCCCACTGCTAATCGCTCCTCCTGGGCTTGGAGAGACCGAGCCATCACAGGCAGGACTGGTAGAGGTCTGCATTTGAATAATGACACAGGGCTCCCAGTTACTTACAATCCAAGGGCAAGACTGAGAGGAAAAAATAAGGCCTAGAGTCCAAGAGTGAGAAATGCACAAGCAGAGGTGGCAAATGCACATCTAGAAGTTCACCTGCCATTGTGCACGAGGGTGTTGTAATTGTCTACGTGCACCGGTGATTGTGCATGCATTTGTTAGTCACGTACATGCAGCTGCAATCAATCGGCTTTGCAGTTATGGACATGGACCCACAGTTGTGCATGCACTTATACAATTGCAAGAAATGCTAGTGCAAATGTGCACTCACAAATGTGCTTGAAGGTGATCGGGCTGAGGCAGTATTTCGAGTGCCAGGTTTTCTATCTATAACCAAATCCAGCGACTTTGCTGAATATAGACTCCTTTTGCTTTCTGTGCTTTAGTACCAGGGCACCCCTTCGCTTGTTAGTTGTTTTAAAGAGCCCCAAACTACCCCCTCTTGTTCCATCTGGTGACTCTTGGGTGACAGCTGATTGGAGATGCATGGGGAAGGAATGGATCATTCACAAGGATGCTTTTCGACAGGTGCGATCCTGGAGCCCTCACTCAGGGACAACTCCCACTGAAGGGTAAGGATCTGTCTACGCAGCTAAAGCTGTGCACAGGGCAGCCTACCTGAGCCAGCTTGAATCCAGCTAGCACAGGTAACACAGCCATGAAGCCAACACAGCCCAGGGTACTGAGCAGAATGTGTGGCCAGGCTCTGTGCCAGGCAGCACTACCCAGGCTGACGCCCCACCCGCTCTGTCATGCCCAGCTGGTGCTGTGTAGACACACCCTGAGGAAGGCTCTCTGGCATCAGACCCTGTGGAGATCAGTCGCCTCCACTCATTGATCAGTTTACTCTGGGCTCCATTTGGATACAAGCATGAAAAGACCCTCAGCTCCTGGCTCTCTGCTCCTTACAGTTTGTTGGGGTTCTGCGGCCCTTGGGTGGGTTTCAGAGGCTGCCTGATGAGAAAGGAGCCGTCTCTGCGGCACTCCAAGGGCTGATAATAGCAACAGGCGGAGGGCTGACCAATCACAGCCACAGAGAGCCCCCTGCTGGGGAGGGGCTGCGCTGCTCAGACATGAAAGCTCCAAACTCCGGGCCAGCCCCTCACCTGCTGTGAACGGGAGAAGCTGTACTGAGTCACAGCAGCCGGGACCTGGTCCATTGAACGGGAGTAGCTGTACTGAGGTCAGTGGGCCAGGTCCCGGCTGCTGTGAACGGGAGTAGCTGTACTGAGGTCAGTGAAGCGATGCTGACTTGCATCAGTGGGGAATCTGGCCCATAAATGCTCTTCTAGCTAGGGATGGGACCGAGCTGCCGAAGCTGGCCCTGCATTCTGAACATGTGGAAGCTGGAGGGTGTTTGGATAAAGAGCTGCGCTTTGACCCAAAGGGAGCCTGTGTGTGGGTTCAGACTGACACTTCCTGAAATTCTGAGGTATGGGGGTCAGAGGCTGGGGTTCAGGCCCTGCTCTGCTATCTTCTCTACAGCCAGTGACCTCGCTGCACTATCGCTTGGCACAACACATTTGCCTTCAGCTTCCTTGGTCCTGGAGAACTGCTGAATTCCCACGCAAGCCCCAGTGACTCCCCCGGGAGGGAGAATGCCCCATTGACCTCTGGGGAGTTAGTCCTGGTTTGCAGCAGGGTCAGGGAGAGCAGAGTCTGGCCCCGTGTTTCTCCAAGGCAGGAGCAGCGTAAGGATACCATTAAGAAGCAGCTGATGGGAATGCTCAGGTTAGGAACCATCCTGCTCACTGGTAGGGCCCGAAAGTGGCGCCCATCTGATGAGCACCCAGTGCCAATCAGGCCCTGATCCAGCACCCACTGGTGTCATTGGGACTCTTTCCACTGACATCAACAGACTTTGGGCCCCTCAGGATCCCACTCCAGTTCCAAATGGAGGGGGTCCATCAGGGCCAGGGCAGCCAGCATTAACTGGTCCCCTTGTTGGCAGCCTCAGAGAGACCACTGACTGAATGAGCCAAGAAGACTGAATTCCCTGGACATCCGTTCTGGCTGGGACAGTGCAGGGAAGTTTGCTGCTGGGGTGTTCAGCCCCCAGGGCTGTCAAGCCAACACTAAACTGAGCCAGGGAAGTCACTTTGCTGCTTTCCCTTATATTTCCTGTGTGGCGAGGGGAGCATCGTCCCTTTGTGCTTTGTAACTAGGGGTGCTGGATCAGGATCCTTGCCTCTCCGGAGTCAGTCTGCTCCTGCACCCTCTCCTTGCATCACTGTTGCTGGCAGCACTACAAGCACCGGAGGATGGAAGGCAACAGGAGGTGGAGGAAAATCTCCTCTGATCTTTAATCTCTGCTCCATCTTGTGCATTCTACCATGGCAGTCGATACGTCTGCATCATGCAGGCTGAAAGAGCAGAATGCCAAGCAAAGCATGGGAGATAAAATATAGGCCACAAATTATCCACTTTGCCGGTAGGCCTGTTGGTCACCTTCACCAATATCCAGGTATCAGATACTTGGGGGCAAAACCTAGCTGGGTATGTATTTCAACACCTGCCAAGGGGACCCCCCCCCAGTTATCTACCATATAGACCTCATTATGTACAATATGGACCGCAGTAGCAACCCTATGTACCTTATCATCTCATGACGCTCCATTGCTATTTCAATGGAGCATAGCAGCCCAGATGCTGGAGTCGAGGGTTAGGTTATTCTGGGTTGTAAGACTTGGCATTCTCTGCTAGCTCCACCTTCCTAGCTGATCAGCACCCGTGTGCTAATTTTCCAGACTGGCACTGGCAGTTACTCAATTGTTGATGATTTTTTAATTGTTTTATTTACCAATCTCTGTTTAGATTATTGTGTTGCTGTTTGGTGTGGACTCTGCTGTCAGCATAACCCAGGGGGTTATGGGTATAAGGGTTCCCTGTATCATTTTCAGTCTAAAAGTGTTTATTTCCTTTCCTCCTGATTGGGGGGGGCGTGGGTGGGTGTGTGTGTGAGAGAGAGAGCGAGAGAGAGAGAGAGAGTCGATGCAGACATTTGAGAGTAAAACCTGATGCTTGCAAATGTCTCAGCAGTTGGGTCTCCATGTGAAGTCAGCAATGCTCTGCTTGTTAGTCAGGATTTCTTGGCAAGTAGTGGGTGGGGTGGGCAATAAACTTTGGAAACATCTGGCTTCCCACATACCCAAACCCAGGCCGCCTGCTGTGCACCGTCATGCCCAGATGGCAGCATGCCGGGGATAGAATCCCAGTATTGATCAGCCATCTCCATGCTATTCCCAGAAGCATCCCATGGTTCGCAGGGCAGTGCTGTGGCATTAATCCCACCAAGATGTGGGTGTTTCCGGCCCTGTTCCCATATTATACGGTACCCTAGCTTCCTGGGGGAAAGGGGAAGGTAAATAACCCCCAATCTCTCATCTCGTTCAGAAGGCTGATTTTAACCCTAGGCCTGCGTTTGCAGCCGTGAGGGGGCGACTGTGGGACCTGGCCTAGTGGATGTGTATGGCACTCTTCCCAGAGGCAGTCCAAGGACAGTTGATTGAACAGGACTTTGTAACCGCTGTGGTGGTGGTAAAGAAAAGAGGCCGTGCTGCCCCCCAGTGGGAAAGACATAGTTTGCAGCTCTGTTAATTACAACTGCCAATATTGTGAGTAGGAAACTATCACCCTGCTGATTAGCTCAGGGTCTAACTAAACCAGGTCGGAGGCTGCACTGAGATGGAACTAGCAACCATGAAGCTTTGGCTGGGCTGAGAAGGGACAAGCCCGGTGCAGGGACAGGTGATAAACAGGAGGGTTTCATTAAACTTTGACCACAATCCAACCTCTCTAAATTGTTGACCCAACGCCCCTGCTGCAGGAGCCCTCCCGGAGCCCATCACACTCTGCTTCCACTGCACGTGGACGACCACAGCCAGGCCACCTGTGATCCCATAGCACAGCTCCAATGCTTCTGGGGACAGGGTGCAGGACACTGCGGCTCTGGCATTCCACCCCGTTTTGGACACATTTTAGCTTAACAGTATGTGCTGGAGGGTGTAAACCCCACACTGGATCTGAAGGGGTTAAGGAGCAAGTCTGGGTCCAGCCGGCCCTGCCCATCCCCACCTGCAGAGGATGCCACAGCTGAAGGTGTTGTTCAGAAGGGAGACAGACATCTCAGAAGGGACCTGCCACGGCAGGGAGAGCAACAGACCCTGAGAGCTCCTGGAGATGGGTGCTGCAGAAACCCTTCCTTAGGAGGAACTTCTGCCTGCCTGGTGTGCTCGGGCAGCTGAGGGTCCAGTTCCTCGCCTTTTCTTTGCTACTGCATCAAACTGTAAGACTTTGGTGGAGCAGGGAGTGGTAGGAAGCAGCCCCGGGAGGCAGCCATAAAGCACTCCCGGGGGCTGGACATTGTAGCTTCTCACATGGCCCTGGGCAGGACCTCAGTGGAGGCCCTGGGCTCCTCTACCAACCGCCTTGTTACGGAGCATACAAGAACCTTCTCTTCCGGACGCCCCCTTGGGGAAACCCCGAGAGCATAAAGACTTTGCAAACTGCACAACTGGGACTGGCCACCTGCAGGGGTCACTGAACAGACTGAAGGTGCTTCCCCGCCATGCCTGCCCTTCGGCAGAGTGCGGATCTGCCGTATTCCTTGGGATATGGCTAACTGGGGACCTGAGCGGCAGGCTGGGTTGTCAGCCACCAAAAGGCGGACTGCCAGGGCACAAGATGGTGGCTAGTGAGAGACCCTAGAGGCCGGGTGACTAGAGACCTAGACCGCCAGTGAGTGCCACCCACCGCATGGTGCTACACGCCTCCCTCGTGAATGTAACATCATCCCGACATTAGCGGTACAAAGTCCACCAGCCCATCACAGTTCCTCTCCTTTCCCCTACATTCTGGTGCTGGTGTGCGAAGGGGGCCGTTCCTCCTCTCCTTATCTAAGGGCTCATTAGGACACCCTGGCCTTTCCACAGCCCAGTCTCCCAGCTTGCCGGGTCTCCTTCACTCTATCCAGCAGTCTCTCTATGGCCTGGCAACAGGGGCCTCCGGCAACCAGGACTCTCCTCCTCACCTTGTAGGAGGGAAAGAAACATCCTTTTGCTACAGCCCAGCAGTCTTACCCTTTACTCTGCAGGGCGGGCCTCTGGGTCCGCTTCTTGGGTGGCTCCTTTCCAGGATACTGACAAGGAACCTCCCTGAGATAGTCCCCAGCCTCTCCGGCTGCTGCCCCACGCTGCCTGAGAACCATATTTCCCAGGGAGGCAGCTACTTAGTCACAGCTGGGGGAGTAATTACTCCATCCATTAACCCCTTTGTGACTGCTACAGTAGGGGGGTTAATGGATAAAGTGACTGGAACCTGCAGCGCTGGGTGTTTTGGGCGTGTGCAGGAGGTTTGGGGGAGGGAGGCCATGTCTGGGCAAACGGAGAATGAGCGAGATCTTATTTTACAGGACACTTTGTAAAACTGCCTCCCCGTGTGAAACAGCGCCACTGAGCGGAACGGCGCGGGCCAGCTTGCCGTCCCAACAGAGCACGTGGGACGGTGGGATTGCTTGATCAAGCCATCCTCAGACAGCACGGTGTTCAACAGGTGCCAGATGCCCCGCGCAGCCTGGATGCTCCATAGCAGAGGAGCGGGGAGGGGTGATCAACACGCGCAGTATATGGCATCTGCGCAGTTAATTGGCGGCTCACCTTGCCCCTCACTCCCTGAGCAAACCTGGAAATGGGCCAGTTTTACAGAATTAGACGAACACTATCAACGTCTTGAGGCCAACATAGGGAGTAAACTCCTAGTGTCCCTCCCCGGAGCATGGTCGCTGCATCAACACAACTCCTTGGTGCTAACGCTCCGGCAGTGGTCCCCAAATTGTGGGGTGTGCCTCCCTAGGGGGGGTGCAGAGGAATGTTCAGTGGGGTGTGGTGGGGCCTTGCCAGCACCCGGGGGGAGTGAGTGTCACCCAGCCCCCCTCCGCCCCCAGCTCTGCTCCGGCCCCGCCCCCAAATGCGGCTCCGCTCCGGGCTCCAGCCCCTGGCTGCAGCTCGGTTCCCAGCCCTGGTCCGGCCCCAGACCCACCCAGCTGCAGCCCCAGCCTCAGCCCCCCTACTGCTGTCTGCACACCCTTCCCCCCCAGAGCTACGGTCCCAGCCCCGAGGGGGGAGGGGTGCAGATGGTTGGGGGGAGCACAACCGTGAAAAGTTTGGGGACCACTGCACTACGGCTAAGCAGGAGATGCCCGTTCCATTCTGAGTCACATTTTCACTTGCTCGCAATGTTCTCAAACAGAATTCCTTTGGGGCTTCACTTCCCCGGGCTTGGTTTTGGCCCACTGGAGACTTTTGTGAAGGAAATTTGACACAAACTTGGTTGTGCTTCTTTTTCTGGGTTTATTCCAGCAGGACGAATGTGCGTTTTGGAAGGAAACTGTGCCAGCATTTTTCATATGGAGAATACTTAAAGTTGGCTTTATTGTACATTTTCTCCACTGACCTGTCAGTGAAAGGTCTTCCTTTAAGACCTCCTTGGGTAAGGGCACCTCAGCCAAGGCTGGCCATATCAAGACGATCTCAGCAGAGGGCCCTGTTGTATTTATTTAGATGGATTAAATGAGCCAAAGCTGTTAATATAACCCAGTCGCTGTCCAACATTAAACAGTGGTAAATAAGGTCTGAGGTTTGGTACACAGACTTCAGCCTGCTTCAGAGCAGGGCAAACACATTACTAAAAATCCTTCTGCCCTTTTATTATACAGAAAAGAAAGAAAACCAGAGAAAGCATTTGAAATGGAAAGTACTGAGTCAGGCTTTGATTTTAACACCATCCCTTGCTCCATTTGCCTTTAGCTGGAGAGAGTTTTCAGAAGGAAAAAGCCCCTTGACTGACAGTCTCTTAGTACTTGCCAAAGATGCTAATAACCATCCTTGAGGGGAAAGAGAAGTGAGTTGAGATGGATTGGAACTGTTGTTAAAGTCAGATCCCGTTTCATCCCAGGTGGTGGCTGGGTTTCAGCTGGAGCCAGCAGAGGTGGTGATATCATCTGGGTCCCTCTCTCTGGCCCGGGCTGGCCATGACATCCCTCCGGATCAGGAGGACAAAGGCCCAGGGTCCCAGGAGACAGTGGGGGTGGCAGCCATGATGGTGACACTCACTCCAGTAGCCTCCATCTGTTCTTCCCTAATCTCTCCCCAAAGTCTCTTTCTTGAAGGACTCACAAAGGGAATGGTGGGTGGAATAGCCTGGCCCCTCATTATTTTGTCCACCAGTGAAGCCTAATATCCGACACATCAATGCTGGTCTATTCATTTCCAGGTCCATATCTTCTCTTTTTACCCAGCATGGTTTCAACACCACTGTCCTTGAGTTATCACAATGTGGTCTCTTTTTGATCTGGGCTAATCCAGTCTCTCTGGCCAGTTCTTGTGCACCTGCTTATAACACACATTACTGAACACGACTGGCCCTACTGTCCATCAACACTTGCCTTTATAGGTTATGGTGACATCTCGTGAACTTTCATAGACTTTTTACAACTGAGCTCACCATTAGGGTCAATTTGTCAGTCCAATTATCACAACAGTCCCCATGGAAACATGCCTCAATCCAAGCCCTCCCCGTTAAGGCCACTGCCTTCAAGGACATGTTTCTTCAGGGCTCATGTGCTCCAGGCACCTCAGAGAAAAGTGATCTGCTAAAGAGGCTGAAGTGCGCCTAAAGCATCTTTGATTTCGGACAGTGAAATCTGGTAAACCAGTGGTTCCCAAACTTTTCAGGGTCATGGCCCCCCTTACCCCTCTCAATACCCTCTTCCTCCCCCCACCCCCCTGAGACACAGACAGGGGTAAGAGGGCTGAGACTGGGGCTGGGAATGGAGCTGCGGCCAGAGGCTGAAACTGGGGGCTGGACTGGGGCCGGGGCCAGGGCCTGGTGCAGAGCTACAGCTGGGCTGTGGTCCGGGGCTGAGGCTATGGGGTCGGGCATGGGGCCGGGAACCGCGGATGGGGCCAGAGCAGAGCTGGGAGCAGAGTGGGGCTGGGTGGCGCTCCCTCCACACCCCCTGTGGGGGCTGTCCCAGACCCCGTCGTGCCCTCCAAATGTTTCTCCATGCCCTCCCCAGGGGGGCCCACCCCACAGTTTGGGGTCCTCTGTGCTAGATTGTGGAATAGTCCCCCATCACTTGGGACGCTTAAGGCTGGACAAAGGCCTGGAGCCTGGATTGTATGGAAGGATCCTGGCCCGGCCCTGGGGAATATGGTCCAGACAGGCTCCAGCAAGGCGCGCTCTGCTCTGCCACAGAGGAATATGCCAGGGGTGAAGTTCTGTCATTCTCACCTGGCAGCAGCTTGCCAGCTGGCAAAGGGCTGGGGCGATGGAAACAAAGCCCCTTTCGGCTGCGGCCCAGAATCGATCCTGCCCATTAGCGAATTACAGACTCTGATTGAATTACCAGAGCTACCCTGGGATGCTCTCACCAACCAAGCTGATGGGTCTGTGGAAAGTGGATAGGTTTCATCCGTGGTCATAATTACTTTCAGCACCTGGGGCGGTTCTGGACAGTCACATGAGCTGACAGGCCCTGAAGCACGGAGAGACAAATACAATGTGTCAGTAACAACCGGCCAGGAGAAAGATCACCTCGTTCCTGTGCCAAACGGCCATAAAGTCGCCTGGGAGAAGGTCGGGGTCCCAGGTGAGGGCTTTGGGCAGTGAAATATTTTAACGCCAAAACCAGCACATTTCAGAGGAGGGATTCTATGGTCATTGTTATTCCATCAATTCTTAGCACGATCGTCACACAAATCTTTCCCCACATGGTGTGTCAGAAACGTAAAGGCACCTCCCCCAGCTCCGAAAAGCCCGTCTACGTTAGACAAGACACAGGGCAGCCACTCGGGAGGGGGATACCAAGGAGGGCTTCGAAGGACAGGAGAGCAGCGTTCGGGGCTGCAGGACAGCAAGCAGGACGCTGAGCGCGGGAGGAGAGGAACAAAAGTCGGGAGCAGGAGGGTGGGGATGTGAAATAGCAGCGGACACGTAGGTGTGAGGTAGAAAGCATGTGTGGGTGTGGATCCGACGCAGGCAAAGAGAGGGAGCCCTGCAGCCAAGCACTCATGGCCAACCCTACGCCAACGAACCAGAAAGGGCGGGGGAGTAAGAAAATCAGATCGACTAGCCCCCTTGTTTCCAGGGACGTCAGCATTCACCTGCTGCGATAAAGAAGCAACACAGGGCCCTGGCTGGTGCCAGGGACGGGGGAGGTTCTCAGCCCAGTTCCAAGCAGGCAAACGGCTACATCACGTGCTAGTTTGTTTCCTGCCGATGCCATGGGACGCGTGGGCGTTCTCGCTGCGATGGCAGGACCTGGTGTGGAAAACAAGCGGTAGGAGGAATAAAGCGGGCAGGGAAAGAGACACTGGTCAGGGTCAGGGTCGGGAGGCTCAACCCAGTTTTCTTCCACCCAGCTGCGGGATCTGTAGGAGCGATGTCTCCGTTCCCGCTCCCCACCCTAACAGGGAACAGTGCTTTTTCTTCAAAAAGAAGTGGCGAATCAGGGCCCTACAAGATGTACATGCGGCCCAATGCACACCCCCTCCCTGTGCTATATTGCCCCGCCCCAGAGTGCCCTCTTGTGGCTTTCTAGACTGGCTCCTGCCTGTCATGTATGGCTGGTACAGGGCAGGTTGCTGATGAGGCACTTGTACCAGATGTGGACTGGCTCCCGGGCTTCCTTCCCAGAGGGACACACCGGGACGTGTTCTCTGTATGGTCATGTAATGTACTGCCAGGAGTGGCCATTGTGCGCTGATAAGGCATGTTACACATGTCAACACTGAGCAGCTGAACGTATAGTCCAGTTTAACCTTCTATTATACAGCCACTGGGACCTGGCCCTCTGGCTAGAGTCCCCTAACATCCGACCCCTTCCTGAGTGACAGTGTCCTCCTTCCAGTCTATCGCGATGTCCTGCACCAGTGTTCAAGCCAATGTAGGAAATCCCAGCCAGTTTGCTGCCCCGTTAGATCTTCCCTCCAGAATTTGGCTACCACCAGACCTGTTTCTCTGCTGCTGTGTTTAAGATCTCCTCCTCCTCTACCATGCTCTTTGTTCTTTCCTCAGGACCTCTCATTCCTGGGACACCAACTGCTCCCCTTGAATCTGGTTGCTGTCCTTTCCTCCAGTCCCTAACTGACAGAGACTGCTTCCCTTGAGTTATGGGCCCATTCCAGGCATTGATCCTATCCCCTGCAGCCTCCTTTCTCAGTACTTCTGGATAGGGTCTGTGACGCTAGCAGACCAGCTCATGCCAAGATCCCCATGTCTCAGCTGAACACTGACAAATACATGGCTGAAATCAGTCTGGCTCAGCTGTATGTTAGTATTGTTAAAACGGGGGATTAGGGATATAAGAAGGTGTTTAGTGCTGAGACTTTATTGAATACTTGTGAGTTGCTCTCCGCATTAGGCTGACATACCTTACAATAGGGAATACAGATGTTACTACTTGAGTGGTTGTATTGTGAGCCTCTGTGACCGTGTAAATCATCAGACTGGAGAGAGACAGTAACTTGTGTGAAGTGCTGTTCTCCAGCAGAAGGTGTTACGTCCTGCCCAACAGGGAAGGCGCATTGACACCAGACAGACCATTATGGGACATTAAAGAGGACAAAAGACATTGGCTGTTCTGCCCTCCCTCCGTGAAGATGAGTTGTGCAAGTGGATTCCTCCCGTCAGCTGAGTTCACAGCTCAGAGCACTTGGGGGGTGTTACAGAGCGTGGGGGAGTCCGGGGCCTGCACCCCTCTTCCTGGGATTCACTCTGACTCTCAGCCAGCCAGTAAACGGAAGGTTTATTGGACAATAGGAACACAGTCTAAAACAGAGCTTGTGGGTACAACCAGGACCCCTCAATCAAGTCCTTCTGGGGGAAGAGGGAGCTTAGACTCCAGTCCTGGGGTTCCCTGCGTTCCACCACCCAGCCCAAAACTGAAACCAAAACCCCCCCAGCAGGCTGTCTCCTGCAGCCTTTGTCCAGTTTCCCAGGAAGAGGTGTTACCTCCCCCTCCTGGCTCAGGTTACAGGCTCTCAGGTCTCCCATCCCCAGTGAAACTCCCCTGCCACATTCCCAGGTCAACACTCCCCCCTCCCTGCTGCATCACATCTCTCCCCCCTTCGAGACTGAACTGAGCAGGGTCACTCTGACCAGTGACCTGGGGAAGTTCAGTGTCCCCTCTCTGAGACAACGCAGCCGCTATCATGTTGGCACTTCCCTTCACGGGGACCACGTCCATGTCATAATCCTGCAGGAGCAGGCTCCATCTCAGGCGTTTGGCGTTGGCTCCTTTCATCTGGTGCAGCCAGGTCAGGGGAGAGTGGTCGGTGTACACGGTGAAGTGTCACCCGAAGAGATAGGGCTCTAGTTTCTTGAGGGCCCACACCATGGCCAGGCACTCCTTCTCGATGGCCGCGTAGTGTTGCTCCCGGGGTAGCAACTTCTTGCTCAGGTACACGATGGGGTGTCTCTCCCCCTTTTCATCCTCCTGCATTAACACCACCCCCAGTCCCATGTCTGAGGCATCGGTGAACACCATACAGGGCTTGTCAAAGTCTGGGTTTGCCAGAACTGGGCCACTGACCAGAGCCGCCTCCCGCGTCTGGAAAGCCTCCTGGCACTGCTTGGTCCAGACCACCTTGTCTGGCTTCCCCTTCTTGCATAGCTCAGTGATGGGGGTGGCTATGGTGCTAAAGCAGGGCACAAACCTTCAATAGTATCCTGCCAACCCAATAAAGGCTTGGACCTGCTTTTTGGTGTGGGGAGCGGGCCAGTCTCTGATCACCTCCACCTTAGCTGGTTCCGGCTTTAGGCGGCCGCTCCCCACCCGATGGCCCAGGTAAGATATTTCAGCCACCCCCACCTTGCACTTCTCAGCTTTTATGGTCAGCCCCACCTCCTGGAGTCGGTCCAGGACTTGTCTAACCTGGGACACATGGTCCTCCCAGGTCTGGCTAAAGACACAGATGTCATCAATATACGCCACAGCAAACTCTCCATCCCCTTCAGTAGCTGATCCACCAGGCGCTGGAAGGTGGCCGGCGCTCCCTTGAGGCCGAAAGGTAGGGTCAGGAAATCATAGAGCCCCAGAGGGGTGATAAAGGCCGATTTCAGCCAGGCATCTGCATCCAGTGGCACTTACCAGTAGCCCTTTTTAAGATCCATGGTGCTAAGGTATTGAGCTCCTCCCAGCTTGTCTAGGAGCTCATCAGGCCTGGGCATGGGGTAGGCATCCGATACAGTGATGGCATTGAGCTTCCGATAGTCCACACAGAACCGGACTGACCCGTCCTTTTTGGGGACCAGCACCACCGGCGAGGCCCAAGGACTGGCAGATGGCTGGATCACCCCCAAAGCCAGCATGTCCCGGACCTCTCTTTCCAGGTCCTGAGCAGTTTTCCCTGTGACTCGGAAGGGGGAGCATCTTATCGGCGGGTGCGACCCTGTCTGCACCCAGTGGACAGTCAGATTAGTGCGTCCAGGCTGGTTGGAAAACAGCTGTCGGGACGGATGCAGCACCCCCCTGACCTCAGCTTGCTGGGCAGGGGTTAGTTGATCCGAGAGGGGGATTGTTTCCAGGGGGGAACCAGCTCTGGTCCCAGGGAATAGATCTACTAAAGGGTCATCTCCCTGCTCCTCCCACTGACCACACACAGCTAACACCACATTCCCCCTGGCATAATATGGCTTCATCATATTCACATGGTACACCCGGCGGTGGTGCGCCCGGTTAGACAGCTCCACCACATAGTTTACCTCATTGAGCTGCTTGACAACCTTGAAAGGGCCTTCCCAGGTGGCCTGTAGTTTGTTCTTTCTCACAGGGATGAGAGCCATCACCGGATCCCCGGTGGCGTAGGCACGGGCCCGCGCCGTGCAGTCATACCAGACCTTCTGCTTCCTCTGGGCTCTGGCCAGATTCTCCCTGGCCAGGCCCATGAGTTCAGGAAGTCTCTTTCGGAAGATCAGGACATACTCCACCACTGACCCTCCATTGGGAGTGGCCTTCCCCTCCCATTCGTCTCTCATCAGGTCCAGGGGGCCCCTTACCTTCCTTCCATATAACCGTTCGAAAGGCAAAAATCTGGTAGACTCCTGGGGTACCTCCCTGTACGCGAGCAGCAGGTGAGGTAAGTACTTGTCCCAATCCTGCGGGTGCTGGTTCATAAAGGTTTTCAGCATCATCTTTAGTGTCCCATTGAACCTCTCCACCAGCCCATTGGACTGGGGGTGATAAGCTCAGGCCCAGTTGTGCCGGACCCCACATTTCTCCCATAAGCACCGGAGCAGGGCCGACATGAAGTTGGACCCTTAGTCTGTCAAGACTTCCTTGGGGAACCCCACTCGGCTGAAAACGGTCAGGAGCGCATCTGCCACGGTGTCTGCTTCAATGGAAGCTAAGGGCACCGCCTCAGGGTAGTGGGTGGCGAAATCTACCACCACCAGAATGTATTTCTTCCCCGACCAGGTCGTCTTGCTGAGATGTCCCACTATGTCCATGGCCACCTTCTGGAAAGGTTCCTCTATGATGGGCAAAGGTTTCAAAGCTGCTTTCCCCTTGTCCCAGGCCTTCCCCACCCTCTGACAGGGGTCACAGGATCGGCAATACTGCCGGACAGCGGTAAAGACCCCGGGCCAGTAAAAGTTCTGTAGCAACCTCTGCCGGGTGCGCCAGATTCCCTGGTGCCCTGCGAGGGGGATGTCATGGGCCAGGGACAGGAGCTTGCGGCGATACTTCTGGGGGACCACCAGCTGCCTCCTGATCCCACAGGACTCCACTTCCCCTGGGGGAGCCCATTCTCGGTACAGGAACCCCCTTCTCCCACAGGAACCTTTCCTGGCAACCTCTCCTCATGCTCCGTCCCACACCGAGGTCGGCCAGGTCCCTGAGCTTCCGCAAGGAGGGATCTTTCCTCAACTCGGCCTGGAACCCAGTGGCTGGGGAAGGGATGGGGACCGGTTCCCTCTCATTGGCCGGGTCTGAGGCCACAGCCTCTCTGGGCTGTGCCCCTCGGCGCTCCCTCCCCACCAGTGTAGGGTCCTGCGCCTCCGGTGTGGTACCCTTCCCAAGGTCAGGGCGCAGTGCCCCTTGCTGGCTCTGGCTATGGGTCACAACCAGGGCGGTCTGGAGGTTGCTTGGCCAGTTCTCTAGGTCTCCCCCCATCAAAACTTCAGTGAGCAAATGGTGGTGCACCCCCACGTCCTTGGGGCCCTCCTTAGCCCCCCATTTCAGGTGTACCCTTGCCACAGGCACCTTGAATGGGGTCTCAGCCACCCCCGTCAGGGTCAGGTAGGTGTTGGGCACCACCCGATCTGGGGCCACCACCTCAGGCTGGGCCAGCATCACCTCTGTGCCTGTATCCCAGTATCCATTGACCTTCCTCCCATCCACCTCCAGGGGAACAAGGCACTCTCTCCAGAGGGACAGCCCCGCGCCCACCCTGTAAACCGAGAACCCCGAGTCCAGAGCATCCAGCCCTCCGGAGGAGCTGGCCTGGGGTACTCTTCCCTCCTGAGCAGGTGATAAGCTGGCAACCCCCCTTGCCTGGGCCGTCTGCCCCTCGTCCAGCTGGGTCCCTACCCAGTTAACCCTGGGTCGGTTGGGTCTGCTCAGTCTGTCCCTGAGCCTGGGGCACTGGGTCCGTACGTGGCCTCTCTGGCCACAGTGATAGCAGCTCACGTCACGTTGGTCCCCTCGAGCGGGTCGGATGGTCCTGACGCCAGGCGTTCCCCTTGGGAGGGGGTTCTCCATATTTCCCCGCTGGGAGGTCCCATGGTGACTCTCTCTCTCTCTGCATCGGGGGGGCCTGTTCTTTTGGGACTCCTCCCTGCTACCCCCTGACCGACTGTTCACAAACTCGTCGGCCAGCTGCCCTGCGTGCTGGGGGTTCTCTAGCTTTTTGTCCACCAACCATAGCCTCAGGTCGGAAGGGCACTGTTCATACAGTTGCTCCAGTACGATTAGGTCCAGCAGGTCCTCTTTAGCTTGGGCCCCAGCTGTCCACTTGCGGGCATATCCCTGCATTCGGTTGACCAGTTGTAGGTAGGTGACCTCAGGCGTTTTACACTGACTCCGGAACCTTCTCCGGTACATCTCGGGGGTCAGCCCAAACTGATGGAGCAGGGCCTTTTTGAACAGTTCGTAGTCCCCTGCCTCTGCCCCTCTCATTTGCCTGTACACCTCCACGGCTTTGGGGTCCAGTAAGGGGGTGAGAAACTAGAGCCTGTCGGCAGGGACAACCCTGTGCATCTCGCAGGCATTCTCAAAGGCCGTCAGGAAGCTATCTATGTCCTCCCCCTCCTTACGATGGGCCAGGGAGCACTTATCAAAGCTCCTTGCAGTCTTGGGTCCCCCTTTACTCACTGCAGCCGGGGCCCCACTGCTCCTCAGCCTGGCCAGCTCCAGCTCATGCTGTCTCTGCTTCTCTTCATGCTGCCTCTTTCTCCTCCTCCTCCTGCTCATGCTGACGTTGCCTCTCCTCCTCCTCCTGCTCATGCTGATGCTGCTTTTCATGATCCTCCAGCTCCCTCATTTTCATCTCCCTCTCCCATTCCAGCCGCCTCCGCACCAGGGATGGGGAGCTCCGCCAGGAGGATCCCCTGCTGGCTGCCAGGGTCAGGGTGCCCTCGGTATTCGCTGGGCTTCCCCCAACCCCTCCCCAGCCATAGGTAGGAAGGGTCGCGGGGATGTCCTCGGCAGCAGTCTGAACCCTCCCAACCCGGTCAGGCCCCAGGGCCCACGCTGCGTCTACCAGGCGGCTTCCCTCAGGGACAGGAATCTGGTCATCCAAGTGATCCTTCTCCTCCAACTGGGCAATCAGCTGTTCCTTGGTGGACCTCCCAATGTGCAGCCCCCTCTGCCTGCACAGCTCCACCAGGTCGCTCTTAAAGCGTTTAGCGTACATCTCACTGCTGGCCACTCGCAGGCCTGTGCAGCTTTCCACAGTTTCCAGGAAGAACCCCAAGGGTGCCAGTACTTCTTGAGGTCACCACCTCTTTGCCAGGGTTGAGCTGCAGACTTCTCCACCCCTGGGACCGCTCACTGCAATCCCCCGGGGGACCCTGTTACTGCAAAAGTCCTTCTCTCTGGTCACATACTCCCAGGGGTTAACCGCCCCCTGAAACTGTCTCTCTCTGAATCTTCAGCACGCCTGGTCCCCATCAATCCCCCTTCGTTTTACTATTTCCCAGTCACTTACTGCAGGAAGCGCCGTTCACGGGATGCAGTACATCCCACCGCTGCCACCAGTTGTCACGGAGTGTGGGGGAGTCCGTGGCCTGCACTCCTTTTCCTGGGATTCACTGTGACTCTCAGCCAGCCAGTAAAACGGAAGGTTTATTGGACAATAGGAACACAGTCTAAAACAGAGCTTGTGGGTACCACCAGGACCCCTCAGTCAAGCCCTTCTGGGGGTCAGCGAGCTTAGACCCCAGCCCTGGGGTTCCCTGCATTCCACCACCCAGCACCAAACTGAAACCAAAACCCCCCCAGCAGGCTCTCTCCTGCAGCCTTTGTCCAGTTTCCCAGGCAGAGGTGTTACCTCCCGCTCCCGGCTCAGGTTACAGGCTCTCAAGTCTCCCATCCGCAGTGAAACCCCCCCTGCCACATTCCCAGGTCAAACACTCCCCCCTCCCTGCTGCATCACAGCAATCTCGTTAGATATGCGTTAGATTCTGTTTTGTTTAAATGGCTGATAAAATAAGCTGTGCTGGATGGAATGTATATTCCTGATTTTGTGTCTTTTTGTAACTTAAGGTTTTGCCTAGAGGGATTCTCTATGTTTTGAATCTGATTACCCTGTAAGGTATTTACCATCCTGATTTTACAGAGGTGATTCTTTTACTTTTTCTTTAATTAAAATTCTTCTTTTAAGAACCTGATTCCTTTTTCATTGTTCTTAAGATCCAAGGGTTTGGATCTGTGTTAATCTATGCAAATTGGTGAGGATTTTTATCAAGCCTTCCCCAGGAAAGGGGGTGTAGGGCTTGGAGGGATTTTGAGGGGAAGACATTTCCAAGTGGGCTCTTTCCCTGTTATATATTTGTCAGACGCTTGGTGGTGGCAGCAATAAAGTCGAGGGACAAAAGGTAAAAAAGTTTGTACCTTGGGGAAGTTTTAACCTAAGCTGGAAAAATAAGCTTAGGGGGTTTTTCATGTACCCTAGAGTTCAGAGTGGAGAAGGAACTTATGCTCAAATAAATTTGTTAGTCTCAAAGGTGCCACAAGTACTCCTTTTCTTTTTGCGAATACAGACTAAGACGGCTGATACTCTGAACCCTTGGATCTGCAGGTTTTTTATTGCAATGTAGATGTACCCTGGAAGTCCAGGTTTCCCTTTCCGCCTCAGAGACTCAGCTTGACCTGCTTTACCACTCTGACCAGGTGACCCCCACCACCAGCCCAGTGGCCCAGCTAGCTGGCTTATCCATGATCCTGTCTAAGACCTGAGACTTGCCTCCAGTGTTAACATTTACAGGGGAAGGAGACTGTTGCATCTCAAACAGGGAGCAGAGATTTAGCTGAGCACGATAATGAGCAGCCAAGTACGGTGATGACAAAAACTAAATGACTCCTCCCCCTTCTAGATAATCTCACAGTAGATCCAGTGTCAGCTTTTCCCAGACTGGAGAGAAGGTGACCACTTCAGCCAACACAGTCATCATTATTCATAAACAACACAATCTAAACTCTGTCCATTCAAATGTGTTTCACTGTGTCTGTGTGTTCTGAACTACAAGGGCCCAACCTTGCCCCACATCACTGGCATTACATCCCTGGGCAATCACATGTGTTTAGAAACATGCTAGCCAATAAGAGCAATATCCCCCTTACCTCAAGGCATTTCACAAACACACATCCCTGTAGGACAATCACCTCTGCTTAAGCAGCTTCCAGAGTTCACAGACATATCAGTACATGGCCCGAAAAAAACTGCAAGACATCTGCAAACAAAGGCCAGTATTAGACAGGACGGAAGGAACTGGCACGGACCTCTAGAGACCTGGAAACGCAGTGCCCCCCTGCTCCTGGGAAAGGAGAGGATGTGGAGATTCCTACCAGGGCTTTCTCAAAGGACAGTGCACAGCTGTTTCCACCTTTTCTATCAATCTCTGGCAAGTAGCAACCTCAGCCCTGGGCTCCTCTTTTGTTGATGGAAGAGAAAAAGACCCCCCCCCCCCCAAAAAAAGACTCCCTGGTAGTTTTGGAATGTGGGAGGGGTAGGAAATAGACACGGGGTAAAAGAGGTTTGATAGTTTACCCTGTACCCTATCCCTCCTCTGCCTCTGTTTTCAGCTCCTCCACCCCGCGCGAACAGCTGAAGCGCTCCTTACTGCTGATCACAGCTTTAGCCCAAGCAGCCGCTAAGTGCAACTGACAGGATTCTTGACTGTTCCCTGGGGCTCACAGCTGCAGTGTAACTGCCCAGTGTCTTGCTCCTTCCGCACTGCTGCGCCTTGGGAGAGAGACAAGCAGCAGCCTTGCAGACACAGAACGACTACGCAGCACTAGTTCATACTCCGTGGGTTTTCTTTGTCATCACAATGAGATGAACATCAGTTTCTACATAACGAATGTGTAAGGCCAGCGGTTCTCAAATGCGGTCACCAGGGGCTTTTCTTGCGGCCACAGCCTCATGGACTGTTATGGGGGGCGGGGGCAAAATAGCAGCCCCTTCCTGTAGCTCCTGGATGCCCGGCCTTGGTGTCGATTGCTGGGGCCACCAGCATTGGTTGGGCCCTGCTCCCCCTGTGGAGATACCTGGGGCACAATGCTGGAAGACCAGGCAGCTGGTGAGTTTCCCACCTTCCCAAGGGCGGTGGGGTTCAGGCTTTGGGCTTCAGCCCTGGGGTGGCGGGGCAGCAGGCTCTGGCCACAGGGCTTTGGGCTCCAGCCCTCCACTGCCTCCCCATTCCCCCTGGCGCCTCCCCGGACCCCTTCCCCCCCTCACCCCATCTAGGGCTTAATTTGTCCCCAGGCTTGTTGCCAGGGCTGAGTAAGTCTGCTGTGAATAGTGATACTTCTATGTTTGTTAATATCACTTTTGCCAGCTAGCAATAAACAAATTACAATGATTTGGCCGTGTATATTTATTTGTTTTTCCTAAAGCTAAATTAAGTATTTTTGGAAAAAGCATGAGAGCAGCCACCAGCTTAAACAGTGAGAGATCAGCTTAAAGCCCTGAAACAGGAGCATTAACTATTATCGCTCTGCATATTCTTGTTATCAATATAAATGTCCAGTCCCTTTTTGTTGCTACATTTTTAGCCTCAACAGCATCCAGTAGCAGTGGGTTCCACAGGCTAATTATTCACCATGTGAAAATGTCTTTCCTTTGATCACTTTTGAATTTCCAGCCTTTTCATTTCACTGAATGTCCCTCTGTTTTTGAGTTATGAGACAGAGAACAGACGCTCCCAATCTACCTCCACTAGACCATACAGACTTTTGTCCCCTCTCATTCATCATCTTTCTCAGGTAAACAATACCAGGCTCTTCAGTCTTTCTTCATAAGAGGTTTTGTTATTTTTTTCCCCCAGCCCCTTGATTCTTGTATGAACTCCCCATCAGTGATCCCACTGATAGGAGTCCTGTCACTGGCTTGTTAGGTATCCTCAAGCAAGTCATGTCATCACTTTGTGCTTTGCTTTCCCACTCTGTTAAATGGGGATATCAATTCTGACCTACTCCGTGGGGTGAGGTTTGAAGTTTTCTGAGTAGACAAGAGTGGACAGTTATTGGTCTGCGTGAAGTGGGCGACTTTTACTGTTAATATTGGCCCAGTTTTATTATTTTGTATAGTAATTAGCTGAATGTGCATCTAGACTCATTGATTTTAGGGCCAGAAGAGACCACTATGATCTAGTCTGACCTCCTGCATAACAAAGGCTAGAGGAGTACTGTTCACGGGCTCTGTTTTTCATTTCCAGCATCTGGCCTATAGGCATCTGATACATGAGGAAGTATCATTTCTCCCCCTGTTCCTCTCTCTGTCTCACACACACCCCCAGCTCCAGAAGGGAGAATTGCTGTCTTGCCCTTCCTGAGGCTGCTGCATGGTAGGGTGTCTGCTACTCTACCCTTCCCCCAGGCTCCATATTTTGGGCAGCTTCTGCCTCCCACACAGCTCCAATACCAGCCTCTGCAGCAGCTGAGAGCTGTGCTAAGCATGAATTTGACATATTCTTGTCAGTTTCAGAGCCACACCTTAAGTTCCCAAAGGCTGCAGTGAAAATCACTAGGGTCTTCCCCACTTCTCTGCTGCCCCTTAGCAGAGCCCTGAGCAGCACCAGGTGCCCCGGAGTTGTCCAGATTCACACAGATAGCCCCGCATCAGGTCATGCTGGGAAATTTTCTCTTCCTAAAAAGAAGAGCTAGAAACATAGGGCACCATTTTCAAAGGCACTGAGCACCCACCAATTCCACTGGAGCTCAGCACCCTGGAAAAGTTTGGCTATTTAAACAAAAGAATAAAAGCTTAGATTCTGCAGGAACTAAGGGTTCATGCCCCAGACTCACCAGTAAGGTAGCAGCATTTGAGTGCTGATAGAATTGTCTAAATGCCATAGAACCCCTTTCTACACAGACTCTGCCGTGGGCCATGTCTACTACCAATCCCACTGGCTTCAAAACCGGCGTTCCCTGTATCTCGGGTACCTAAATGATCCAGAATTCCTACTCATTTCCATTTAACCCTCTCTCATCGCACCCTCGCCCAAGCTCTTCTACAGCCAGGCTACCAAGAAACACAACATCAGACCTTAATACCCAGTAATATATAGGGGGAGAGCTCATCATGCGCCCCAGCTGCATTGCTCCTTCCCTGGCACACTAGTTATTGTCCCAGCAGCTCAACAGACATTTCCCTGGCAGGGCTATATTCATTGTGGGGAGAGAGGCTCCCAGCCAAGCCAGGCTCAGCACAGCTCCGGCTGAATCAATGAGTTCCAGCCCAGCGGCTGCCTGCAGAACCCACAAGGAGCAGGTAACCTACAGAGACAAGAGACCCACCAGAGACAGGGGAGATTAGCCAGCTGAAGAGCAGGGCTGGCGGTCACACGTCTGCATTCTTACCGGAGGCTGCAGCATGAACTTTGCTTTGCTTTCCCACTCTCCAGCTGCCTCTACCACACTGAAAAGCCTCCCCAGCAACCAGGCAGGGAACCCGCAGCAGACAGACCGACCCTGCCTTGGAGAGAGAGTTTCTCTTGGTGTCACAGGGGAAACTCCCCTCCCCACAGATGCCCAGGGAAGGGAAGGGAAGGGAAGACGGGGTGAGGAACGAACAAGGGTGGGAAGGAAGGAGGGGCGGGGAAGGGAAGAATTGAGCGGAGCAGGCAAGGAAGGGGAGAAGGAGAGGGAGGGGGAGCAGACGAGAGGAGTCGGGGCAGAGCAGGAGGGAGCTGAGGCAGGAAACAACTAGGGGGAAGCAGGGCGTGGGAGGGGAGCTGGGGGACTGGGACGAGGCAGGAAGGGGGCTGGGGCAGGTGGGGGAAGTGGGGCAAGAGCAGGGCTAGGGGAGCAGGGAGACTGGGGCGGGGCAGGTGAGGCTGGGGCAGCGGGGACGGACTGGGGCAGCTGGGGACAAGAAGGGGTGGGGCGGGAGGGGGCTGGGGTAGCTGGGCTGGACTGAAGGGGGCAGGGTAGGAAGGGGCCAGGGGACCAGGACAGGTGAGGGGGGACGGGAATTGACTGAGGCGGGCGGGGCGGGATAGGAAGGGGGAGCGGGAAGGAGCCTGGGGCCGGCGGGGGGCGGAGTAGATGAGGGGGAAGGGGCGGGGGCGGGGCACATGAGGGGGAAGGTGGGGGGTCGAGAAGGGACCGGGGCACATGAGGGGGCGGGGTAGATGAGGGGGAAGGGGAGGGGCCGGGCGGGGCGCGGGGCTCCGCCCCCCGGACTCACCGCTCCCCGGCGCGCTCAGCACCACAGCGCTGCCCACAGCCCCGCGCGACCCGCTCTCCGGACACGCCCCCGCCCGCTCCCATTGGCCCGATCTCGTCCCCGCCTCCTCGATCGCTCATTGGCCAGGGCTGTTCCGGGGCCTGTGAGGGCACGAGGCGGCCCCTCCTTACGGGGGGCGGGACCTAAGGGGAGGGGTCACCCAGTTGCGGGGCGACGGGTCACGAATGGACCAATGACAAACCCATGGGGTGGGACTGTGAGTCTGGGACTGGCAGCCAGGACTCCCCCCATGTGCTTCCCTGAGTCAGCCGTGTGCTGCTGGGGGCCCCGCTCCCTGGGGGCTGGGTCCCTCCCCACCCTCTGCCCATCCTCCCCTTCCTTCCCAATCTCACCCCCTCCTTCGCATAGCCCACCCCCTTGGGCCCACTGCCCATCCCCCCCCTCCTCCCCAATCTCACACCCCGCCCCTCGCCCAGCCCACCCCCTTGGGCCCACTGCCCCTTCCCGTCCCCGTCCCCCTCTGCTGGTGGCCGGTTTGGAATGAGAAACTTTCCAGACCTTTTCCCTGGGGTTGACCTGGTGGCAAGTCGGAGCCGGGCTGCATCCTGGGGGCCGGTTTGCACTCAAGAGAAAATGGCTGCTCCTTTTCACTGGGGGACCCAGGGGTTGGGGGCTGGAGGTGCAGCACCCCCAGGTGTCACTGTGAGAAGGTGGCCGGGGCTGCGGTCAGAAGCACACAACATGCTTTGCAGCAGAGGCCCCCCCAGGCTGTGCGGCAGCCCCCCCCTAATGGGGGAGGAGGAACTTTTTGGGGGGGGGGGGCGCTGAGTATCAGCTGCAGGACCCGCCGCCCGGGGCTCAGGCACCTCTCCAGGCCCCCGGTCCCCCAGCTGCCGCCTGACCCCGCCCCCCTCCCTCAGCTCCCGCGCCAAGGGTCCCCCGGCTGCCCGCTGGCCCCGCGCCCTGGGGGGCTCTGGTTCCGGCTCCACACTGGCAGCGAGAGGGCTAGGGAGAGCCTTGGGACCCGATTGCGTTCCACGGAGATGGATGTTAAAAGACGGCGACCTACCCCAGGTCAGGGCTGACCCGGAAGGAGAGCAGCGCTCGATTTCTTTTGGTGGGAGACAATCCTGGTTGCAGCCCTGAGCCGGCACTTGCCTGCCAGCCTGATGAGCTCCTACCAGGGGGGTCGACCGGAGCCTGGGGGATCACAGAAGCTTGTTGGAGACAAGCCCTGAACAGAAGGGTGGGGTCCCAGCGAACATTCGCTGGACCAGCCTGCTTGGAGTGGTGGGATTGTTTTGGTTCCTGATTCCCTTTGGACGTTAGTGGGAAGTGGGCCTTGGCCCACCGCCACCTCACAGAGACATGCCGCTGGGGGAGTTGTGCCCTGGCAGGCCACAAGAAGGCACTACAAAAGGTCCCCCCCTGCTCTCCTGCTGGTAATAGCTCACCTTAAGTGATCACTCTCGTGACAGTGTGTATGGTAACACCTATTGTTTCATGTTCTCTATGAATCTCCCCGCTGTATTTTCCACTGAATGCATCCGATGAAGTGAGCTCTAGCTCACGAAAGCTTATGCTCAAAGAAATTTGTTAGTCTCTAAGGTGCCACAAGTCCTCCTTTTCTTTTTGGAGAATCCACCATGACCCTTGGTACATTGTTCCAATGGTTAATTACACTCCCCATTAAAAACATATGCCTTATTTCCAGTCTGAAACCTTCCCTCCGCCCCCATCTGGGTTGACAGCAGGGTTTGAACCCAGAACTTTCTTGTGTGAAACGTTCTGTTTGTAGAGCATCCTTTCATGGTTGGAGTGGCATAATACGACCCCTGTGTGTGTGAAATTTAAAATAACCAAGCCTGGCGCTCAGGAAATGCTCCCTTAATGAAGTACAATAACTGCTCACTTAAAGCCCTCCCAGTTAATGGTGTTTCATTGTTACGTTGCTGATCCATTAGGGAACATGCTCGTTTAAGTTGCGCATTGCTCCCTTATAACGTGGTTTGGCAGCCACCTGCTTTGTCCACTGCTTGCAGGAAGAGCTGCCCGGTGGAGCTAGCTGGGGGGGGGGGGTGTCTTGGAGCCAGGGTGGGCCGGCAGCCCCCCTATCAGCTCCCCGCTCCCCTAAGTTCCCTGTGCGGCAGCAGTTCAGCTGTCCCTCCCCCCACTGCCGTGTGATGCTCCTGCCCTCTGCCCTGGAGCTGCTCCCGGGAGCCTCCTGCTTGCTGTGCAGGAATGACGGGGGCTAATGTCAGGGTGTCCCCCTCCCCCCTGCTCCTGCCCCCCACTTACGCCATCTCCATAGAGCCGCCTAGAATTTACATTTGCAGATACTGTTGCAGTAGGAATGAACTTTTATGAAGTCGTGACTTCTCCTCTGGATGTATTGTGTGTGTGAGAGAGATTCTTGACTCACAGGAACATGGGAACAGCCAGACTGGATCTGACAAGTGTCCCTCTAGCCCAGTATCCTTCCTTCGACAGGGGCCAACACTAGGTGCTTCAGAGGAAGGTGTAAGGACCCCATCACTAGGCAGATATGGGAGAATCATAGAATCATAGAATATCAGGGTTGGAAGGGACCTCAGGAGGTCATCTAGTCCAACCCCCTGCTCAAAGCAGGACCTAATCCCCAACTAAATCATCCCAGCCGGGGTTTTGTCAAGCCTGACCTTAAAAACCTCTAAAGAAGGAGATTCCACCACCTCCCTAGGTAACCCATTCCAGTGCTTCACCACCCTTCTAGTGAAAAAGTTTTTCCTAATATACAACCTAAACCTCCCCCGCTGGGTGAATCTGCCACCATAAAGGTCTTGTCTTGATCTCTAATAATAGGAGATGGGTTTAAAGCCCTGAAAAAGGTTTACCTCCCTTTCAATACTTTTTTTTTTTAAGCACTATGTATTATAATCTTGGATATTCTTATTATCCATATGAACATCCAATCCCTCTTTGACTCTTCCTAAAGTCTCAACAACATCCTGTAGCAAAGAGTTCCACAGGTTAATTTACAGCTGGAATGAAAAAGTAATCTACATTTTTCACAAAATTCTGCCAGGGGAGGATACACTTAGTTTCCAGCCCCTTAATTCCATCCTGTTTCAGGTGACACCAAATCTTACACGCTGTTATGCTATCAATAAAAATAGGTCAAGATTTTCTCAAATAAGGGCCCAGAGTTTGGCTCTTTACTCTGTATTTAGGTGCCTAAATAAGTGCTAAGCACCCAACAGCCCCCATTGACTCTGGTGGGGGATGCTGGTGCTTCACATATTTGAAAATGAGGCCACTTCATGTGGATTGAGGAGTCTAACTGTAGGTTCCTACTTTTGAAAATCTTGGTCTTTCTATACTTTTTCAAGGACAAAGTCGAAATGTTGCCAGAGGAAGTTGCGTTAATGGAATCACCTTGTCCCAGAGGTGCTGGCTCGTCCCTTGGCAGTGGTCACAAAAAAGAGGGTTTTGTTTAAGTGAGTAAAGAAAATGAATAGATTTTTCCAGTCCCTTATTGTCCTTCTGCATAGCTCACACAGCCCAGGTTGAATATTAACAGCACGTCACTGCACGGTCAGTTTCTGGTTCCCTGGCACTTGCAGGCTGTTTCATTACTGATGCTACAGCCAAGCAAAAAACTGGCATTCTATCCCCAGATCTTCCACTGACTTGCTGTGGGACCTTGGGCAAGACACTCTGTGCATCTCTTTCACCCTTCCTCTGTCTTGTCTCTTCAGACCGTAAGCTCTTTGGATCAGGAACTGTCTCTGTGTTTGTACAGCACCTAGCACAATTGGGCTGGGACCTCAGTTAGGCTTGGAGATGCTACTGAAATACAAATAATAATGGAAAGAGATCAATTCACATTCTATTTTTAAACAGAGCCTGAAACTGGGGCCTAACCGGCTCTTAATCTCCCCATCAAAGGGAGGGAATCCAACGTTATGCACGCATTTGAAAAACCCTAACCTTTCCCATTGAAGCATCTGATTTATATCATAATCAGGAAAGGCAAAGAGTCCAATATGTTTTCCCTTAACCATGTGTCCTAGGTCCTGTCACCTGGACCTATTCCAGGTAGGCACCAGTAGCAGAAAGGTCTGTCGGAAAAGCATTGTTGCTATATGAATGTCTGGCACAAACTTTTGTTGAATTTTATTTTCCAATATGATTTGACTCTCTGTCTAGGTTTTTCCGTGGCCCACGTCGCCGTGATATCTTGGGGCCGTGGGGTCTGAAACTGGAGTTCCGAGGCTTTATCACCATATCTCAATTCACCTCCCCTCATATCGTCCCAACTCCAGCAATTGCTCACAGGGAAATCTTTAATATGGTTTTAGTTGTTGAGTAGGGTGTGATGATAAGCCTTCGCCAAAGGGAATTGTTAACAGCTTGTGGCCTATTCTGAAGAAGGTGGCAGCTATTAAACAACCACTGCTGCTTTTCATAAAGCTTGCCCAGTTGAAAATACCCAGGGGTACAGAAATAGTCACTCTTCATATTGAAAAGTGTTGGAGAAAGGCGCCTTGGAAAAGGTCAGAGCTATTGTAAGGGCTGTAAATATTCCATTGCTCCTGTGTGTGCCATACGTGACCCGAGGATAATCCCAGGATTTAGGTTTTCCAGAGATGCTGCTCCCTCCAAAACAAATTCAATTAAACGAGGAAAAAATTGCCGCTGGGGGAGCTGCCAAGCCAGTGGTTCGTTCTGGCTCTGTTTCCTCCTCTGTGCTAAGCTCCTGTGGTAAATTGCTTCTGCATAGCTGAGAGAAATTGGCCAAAATAAATCAGCGAGGAGCACTAGCACATGTTCTGAAATGAAAGCAGAATTTGCTAAACTAATTAGGATAATATCCAAATTGATGGGCTTGCCGATACCAACCACATGTGCCTTCTGGGTAGTCTTGTGCATTGCAGCAATGTCTGCCAGGAGGCCTAACCCAAGAGGGACTGGTTAGGCTCTAAAATTGGACCACTGAGTTGCTTGTTTCATTAGAAACCTGACTGAGCTAGTCATTGGAGAGTTGAACACTCTTTGGGATCCTTTTCAATTTAAGGCCAGAAGGACCCGATACGATCATCTAGTTTGACCTTCTGCGCAGCACAGGCTGGAGAATCTTGCCCAATAATTTTGGCTTCAAGCCCATAGATTCTGTTTGAGCTAGAGCATATCTTTTAAAGAGACATCTAGTTTTGATTTAAAGACTCCAAGTGGTGAAGAATCCATCACTTCCCTAGGTAAGTTGTTGTGATGATTGATTACCTTCACTGTTCACAATGAGCACCTTATTTCTAGTCTGAATATGTCTAGCTTCACCTTCCAGCCATTGGATCTCATTCTACCTTTTGCAGCTAGAATATAGAGCTGCAAAAGGTAGAATGCTGTCAGAAATCTCTTCTACATGTAAGTACTTGGAGACTGTGATCAAGTCACCTGTTGACCTTCTCTTGGATAATAGTCTATCACAGTGAGGCATGTTTTCAAGACCTCTATAGCAGTTGGTATTGACTCTAGCCATTCTTGGGGTAACAGGAAAGGTACCATTGCCTGGAATGGAGTGGTGTTCTTGCTACTTTATTTTAAACTCCAGGGGGTACCGAAGTATACTGGAGAGAGATGCTTTAGAAATGGAGATATTTATCCTTGTAAATACAAGTTGTTATTTATATTGTGGTAGTGTCTAGGAATCCCGATCATGGATCAGGGCCCCTTGTTCTAGGTGCTGCACAAACACAGAACAAGAAGAGGTTTCTTGTCCCAAGAAACTGACAGTCCCAGTATAAATACATTATAGATTCCAAGGCCAGAAGGAACTAATTTTCACAGTATGCATCCGATGAAGTGAGCTGTAGCTCACGAAAGCTCATGCTCCAATAAATTGGTTAGTCTCTAAGGTGCCACAAGTCCTCCTTTTCTTAATGTGATCATAGTGTCTGACATGCAGTATAACAGAGTCTAGGACTTCCCTGAATTGATAACAGAATCTCCGTATAATAAAAAAGTAAAAACCTGTACCTATGCCATGCCAAGAGTCCTCAAGCATTCTGCTAATAGAGTTCTAAGGAATCAGTGCGATGAAGGGGACTGCTCAGAGTGGGGATTACTTAGTCGAGCTGCCACAGTTCTTCAAAGGTTGATTCAGCACCTGTACAATCCAACATAAAGTGGCCAGCGCAACCCACCCATAACCCCCTATAGACAAATCAATACAACCAGCACACACAATTACAACACACACTCACGGCCTCTTACTGCAATTCTTACACCTCAATGGCTCCTCCAGAAACTTCCCCCGCCACCTCCCTAACTGTCAGCCTGTGCCCCCATACAGACAGCGCCCCACTCCTCCCGACCTTCCCCTGCCACCTCCCTAACTGCCAGCATGTGCCCCTATACAGACAGCGCCGCACTCTTCCAGAACCTTCCCCCAGTACCTCCCGAACTGCCAGCCTGTTCCCCCATACAGACAGTGCCCCGCTCCTCCCGAACCTTCCCCCACCACCTCCCTAACTGCCAGCCTGTGTCCCCATACAGACAGCGCCCCGCTCCTCCCAACCCTTCCCCTGGTACCTCCCTAACTGCCACCCAGTGCCCCCATACAGACAGCGCCCCGCTCCTCCCGAACCTTCCCCCACCACCTCCCTAACTGCCAGCCTGTCCCCCATACAGACAGCACCCCGCTCCTCCCGAACCTTCCCCCATCAGCTCCCTAACTGCCAGCCTGTGCCCCTATACAGACAGCACCCCGCTCCTCCCCAACCTTCTCCCGCCACCTCACTAACTGCCAGCCTGTGCCCCCATACAGACAGCGCCCCGCTCCTGCCGAACCTGCCCCCGCCACCTCCCTAACTGCCAGCCTGTGCCCCCATACAGACAGCACCCCGCTCCTCCCAAAACTTCCCCCCCCACCTCCCTAACTGCCAGCCTGTGCCCCCATACAAACAGCGCCCCGCTCCTCCCGAACCTTCCCCCCCCACCTCCCTAACTGCCAGCCTGTGCCCCCATACAGACAGCGCCCTGCTCCTGCCCAACCTTCCCCCGCCACCTCCCTAACTGCCAGCCTGTGCCCCCATACAGACAGCTCCCCGCTCCTCCCGAACCTTCCCCCGCAACCTCCCAAACTGCCAGCCTGTCGCCCATACAGACAGCGCCCCGCTCCTCCCGAATCTTCGCCCGCCACCTCCCTAACTGCCAGCCTGTGCCCCCATACAGAAAGCGCCCCGCTCCTCCCCAACCTTCCCCCGCCACCTCCCTAACTGCCAGCTTGTGCCCCCATACAGAGAGCACCCCGCTCCTCCCCAACCTTCCCCCGCCACCTCCCTAACTGCCAGCCTGTGCCCTCATACAGACAGCGCCCCGCTCCTCCCGAACCTTCCCCCGCCACCTCCCTAACTGCCAGCCTGTGCCCCCATACAGACAGCGCCCCGCTCCTCCCGAACCTTCCCCCGCCACCTCCCTAACTGCCAGCCTGTGCCCCCATACAGACAGCACCCCGCTCCTCCCCAACCTTCCCCCCCCACCTCCCTAACTGCCAGCCTGTGCCCCCATACAGACAGCGCCCCGCTCCTCCCGAACCTTCCCCCGCCACCTCCCTAACTGCCAGCCTGTGCCCCCATACAGACAGCGCCCCACTCCTCCCGAACCTTCCCCCGCCACCTCCCTAACTGCCAGCCTGTGCCCCCATACAGACAGCACCCCGCTCCTCCCGAACCTTCCCCCGCCAGCTCCCTGCCAGCCTCTGCCCCCAGACAGACAGCACCCCGCTCCTCCCAAACCTTCCCCCGCCACCTCCCTAACTACCAGCCTGTGCCCCCATACAGACAGCGCCCCGCTCCTCCCGACCTTCCCCCGCCACCTCCCTAACTGCCAGCCTGTGCCCCCATATAGACAGCGCCCCGCTCCTCCCGAACCTTCCCCCCCCACCTCCCTAACTGCCAGCCTGTGCCCCCATACAGACAGCGCCCCGCTCCTCCCAAACCTTCCCCTGCCACCTCCCTAACTGCCAGCCTGTGCCCCCAAATAGACAGCACCCCACTCCTCCCGACCTTCCCCTGCCACCTCCCTAACTGCCAGCCTGTTCCCCCACACAGACAGCGCCCCGCTCCTCCCGAACCTTCCCCCGCCAGCTCCCTGCCAGCCTCTGCCCCCAGACAGACAGCACCCCGCTCCTCCCAAACCTTCCCCCGCCACCTCCCTAACTGCCAGCCTGTGCCCCCATACAAACAGCGCCCCGCTCCTCCCGACCTTCCCCCGCCACCTCCCTAACTGCCAGCCTGTGCCCCCATATAGACAGCGCCCCGCTGCTCCCGAACCTTCCCCCCCCACCTCCCTAACTGCCAGCCTGTGCCCCCATACAGACAGCGCCCCTTACTCCCAAACATTCCCCTGCCACCTCCCTAACTGCCAGCCTGTGCCCCCAAATAGACAGCACCCCGCTCCTCCCGACCTTCCCCTGCCACCTCCCTAACTGCCAGCCTGTCCCCCATACAGACAGCACCCCGCTCCTCCCGAAGCTTCCCCCGCCACCTCCCTAACTGCCAGCCTGTGCCCCCACACAGACAGCACCCCGCTCCTCCCGAACCTTCCCCCGCTACCTCCCTAACTGCCAGCCTGTGCCCCCATACAGACAGCGCCCCGCTCCTCCCGAACCTTCCCCCGCCACCTCCCTAACTGCCAGCCTGTGCCCCCATACAGACAGCGCCCCGCTCCTCCCGAAACTTCCCCCGACTTCCCTAACTGCCAGCCTGTGCCCCCATACAGACAGCACCCCGCTCCTCCTGATCTTCCCCCGCCACCTTCCTAACTGCCAGTCTGTGCCCCCATACAGACAGCACCCCGCTCCTCCCGAACCTTCCCCCGCCACCTCCCTAACTGCCAGCTTGTGCCCCCATACAGAGAGCACCCCGCTCCTCCCCAACCTTCCCCCGCCACCTCCCTAACTGCCAGCCTGTGCCCCCATACAGACAGCGCCCCGCTCCTGCCGAACCTTCCCCCGCCAACTCCCTAACTGCCAGCCTGTGCCCCCATACAGACAGTGCCCCACTCCTCCCGAACCTTCCCCCGCCACCTCCCTAACTGCCAGCCTGTGCCCCCATACAGACAGCGCCCCACTCCTCCCGAATCTTCCCCCACCACCTCCCTAACTGCCAGCCTGTGCCCCCATATAGACAGCACCCCACTCTTCCAGAACCTCCCCCCCACCTCCCTAACTGCCAGCCTGTGCCCCCATACAGACAGCGCCCCGCTCCTCCCGAACCTTCCCCTGCCAGCTCCCTGCCAGCCTGTGCCCCCAGACAGACAGCACCCCGCTCCTCCCAAACCTTCCCCCGCCACCTCCCTAACTGCCAGCCTGTGCCCCATACAGACAGCGCCCCGCTCCTCCCCAACCTTCCCCCGTCACCTCCCTAGCTGCCAGCCTGTGCCCCCATATAGACAGCGCCCCGCTCCTCCCGAACCTTCCCCCCCCACCTCCCTAACTGCCAGCCTGTGCCCCCATACAGACAGCTCCCCGCTCCTCCCCAACCTTCCCCCGTCACCTCCCTAGCTGCCAGCCTGTGCCCCCATATAGACAGCGCCCCGCTCCTCCCGAACCTTCCCCCCCCACCTCCCTAACTGCCACCCAGTGCCCCCATACAGACAGCACCCCGCTCCTCCTGATCTTCCCCCGCCACCTTCCTAACTGCCAGCCTGTGCCCCCATACAGACAGCGCCCCGCTCCTCCCGAACCTTCCCCCGCCAACTCCCTAACTGCCAGCCTGTGCCCCCATACAGACAGTGTCCCACTCCTCCCGAACCTTCCCCCGCCACCTCCCTAACTGCCAGCCTGTGCCCCCATACAGACAGCGCCCCACTCCTCCCGAATCTTCCCCCACCACCTCCCTAACTGCCAGCCTGTGCCCCCATATAGACAGCACCCCACTCTTCCAGAACCTCCCCCCAACCTCCCTGCCAGCCTGTGCCCCCATACAGACAGCGCCCCACTCCTCCAGAACCTCCCCCCCACCTCCCTAACTGCCAGCCTGTGCCCCCATACAGACAGCGCCCCGCTCCTCCCGAACCTTCCCCTGCCAGCTCCCTGCCAGCCTGTGCCCCCATACAGACAGCGCCCCACTCCTCCAGAACCTCCCCCCCACCTCCCTAACTGCCAGCCTGTGCCCCCAGACAGACAGCACCCCGCTCCTCCCAAACCTTCCCCCGCCACCTCCCTAACTGCCAGCCTGTGCCCCCATACAGACAGCACCCCGCTCCTCCCAAACCTTCCCCCGCCACCTCCCTAACTGCCAGCCTGTGCCCCATACAGACAGCGCCCCGCTCCTCCCCAACCTTCCCCCGTCACCTCCCTAGCTGCCAGCCTGTGCCCCCATATAGACAGCGCCCCGCTCCTCCCGAACCTTCCCCCCCCACCTCCCTAACTGCCAGCCTGTGCCCCCATACAGACAGCGCCCCGCTCCTCCCCAACCTTCCCCCGTCACCTCCCTAGCTGCCAGCCTGTGCCCCCATATAGACAGCGCCCCGCTCCTCCCGAACCTTCCCCCCCCACCTCCCTAACTGCCAGCCTGTGCCCCCATACAGACAGCACCCCGCTCCTCCCAAACCTTCCCCCGCCACCTCCCTAACTGCCAGCCTGTGCCCCATACAGACAGCGCCCCGCTCCTCCCCAACCTTCCCCCGTCACCTCCCTAGCTGCCAGCCTGTGCCCCCATATAGACAGCGCCCCGCTCCTCCCGAACCTTCCCCCCCCACCTCCCTAACTGCCAGCCTGTGCCCCCATACAGACAGCACCCCGCTCCTCCTGATCTTCCCCCGCCACCTTCCTAACTGCCAGCCTGTGCCCCCATACAGACAGCTCCCCGCTCCTCCCGAACCCTCCCCCGCCACCTCCCTAACTGCCAGCCTGTGCCCCCATACAGACAGCGCCCCGCTCCTCCCGAACCTTCCTCCGCCACCTCCCTAACTGCCAGCCTGTGCCCCCATACAGACAGCGCCCCGCTCCTCCCAAACCTTCCCCTGCCACCTCCCTAACTGCCAGCCTGTGCCCCCATACAGACAGCACCCCGCTCCTCCTGATCTTCCCCCGCCACCTTCCTAACTGCCAGCCTGTGCCCCCATACAGACAGCACCCCGCTCCTCCCAAAACTTCCCCCCCTCCCTAACTGCCAGCCTGTGCCCCCATACAGACAGCGCCCCGCTCCTCCCCAACCTTCCCCCGCCACCTCCCTAACTGCCACCCAGTGCCCCCATACAGACAGCTCCCCGCTCCTCCCGACCCTTCCCCCGCCACCTCCCTAACTGCCACCCAGTGCCCCCATACAGACAGCACCCCGCTCCTCCCCAACCTTCCCCCGCCACCTCCCTAACTGCCAGCCTGTGCCCCCATACAGACAGCGCCCCGCTCCTCCCGAACCTTCCCCCGCCACCTCCCTAACTGCCAGCCTGTGCCCCCATACAGACAGCGCCCCGCTCCTCCCGAACCTTCCCCCGCCACGTCCCTAACTGCCAGCCTGTGCCCCCATACAGACAGCACCCCGCTCCTCCCGAACCTTCCCCCGCCACCTCCCTAACTGCCAGCCTGTGCCCCCATACAGACAGCGCCCCGCTCCTCCCGAACCTTTCCCCGCCACCTCCCTAACTGCCAGCCTGTGCCCCCATACAGACAGCACCCCGCTCCTCCCGAACCTTCCCCCGCCCACCTCGCTAACTGCCAGCCTGTGCCCCCATACAGACAGCGCCCCGCTCCTCCCGAACCTTCCCCCGCCACCTCCCTAACTGCCAGCCTGTGCCCCCATACAGACAGCGCCCCGCTCCTCCCGAACCTTCGCCCGTCACCTCCCTAACTGCCAGCCTGTGCCCCCATACAGACAGCGCCCCGCTCCTCCCGAACCTTCCCCCGCCACCTCCCTAACTGCCAGCCTGCGCCCCCATACAGACAGCGCCCCGCTCCTCCCGAACCTTCCCCCGCCACCTCCCTAACTGCCAGCCTGTGCCCCCATACAGACAGCGCCCCGCTCCTCCCGAACCTTCCCCCCCCCACCTCCCTAACTGCCAGCCTGTGCCCCATACAGACAGCACCCCGCTCCTCCCGAACCTTCCCCCGCCCACCTCGCTAACTGCCAGCCTGTGCCCCCATACAGACAGCGCCCCGCTCCTCCCGAACCTTCCCCCCCCCACCTCCCTAACTGCCAGCCTGTGCCCCATACAGACAGCGCCCCGCTCCTCCCGAACCTTCCCCCGCCACCTCCCTAACTGCCAGCCTGTGCCCCCATACAGACAGCGCCCCGCTCCTCCCGAACCTTCCCCCCCCCACCTCCCTAACTGCCAGCCTGTGCCCCATACAGACAGCGCCCCGCTCCTCCCGAACCTTCCCCCCGCCACCTCCCTAACTGCCAGCCTGTGCCCCCATACAGACAGCGCCCCGCTCCTCCCGAACCTTCCCCCGCCACGTCCCTAACTGCCAGCCTGTGCCCCCATACAGACAGCACCCCGCTCCTCCCGAACCTTCCCCCGCCACCTCCCTAACTGCCAGCCTGTGCCCCCATACAGACAGCGCCCCGCTCCTCCCGAACCTTTCCCCGCCACCTCCCTAACTGCCAGCCTGTGCCCCCATACAGACAGCACCCCGCTCCTCCCGAACCTTCCCCCGCCCACCTCGCTAACTGCCAGCCTGTGCCCCCATACAGACAGCGCCCCGCTCCTCCCGAACCTTCCCCCGCCACCTCCCTAACTGCCAGCCTGTGCCCCCATACAGACAGCGCCCCGCTCCTCCCGAACCTTCGCCCGTCACCTCCCTAACTGCCAGCCTGTGCCCCCATACAGACAGCGCCCCGCTCCTCCCGAACCTTCCCCCGCCACCTCCCTAACTGCCAGCCTGCGCCCCCATACAGACAGCGCCCCGCTCCTCCCGAACCTTCCCCCGCCCACCTCGCTAACTGCCAGCCTGTGCCCCCATACAGACAGCGCCCCGCTCCTCCCGAACCTTCCCCCCCCCACCTCCCTAACTGCCAGCCTGTGCCCCATACAGACAGCGCCCCGCTCCTCCCGAACCTTCCCCCGCCACCTCCCTAACTGCCAGCCTGCGCCCCCATACAGACAGCGCCCCGCTCCTCCCGAACCTTCCCCCCCCCACCTCCCTAACTGCCAGCCTGTGCCCCATACAGACAGCGCCCCGCTCCTCCCGAACCTTCCCCCGCCACCTCCCTAACTGCCAGCCTGTGCCCCCATACAGACAGCGCCCCGCTCCTCCCGAACCTTCGCCCGTCACCTCCCTAACTGCCAGCCTGTGCCCCCATACAGACAGCGCCCCGCTCCTCCCGAACCTTCCCCCGCCACCTCCCTAACTGCCAGCCTGCGCCCCCATACAGACAGCGCCCCGCTCCTCCCGAACCTTCCCCCGCCCACCTCGCTAACTGCCAGCCTGTGCCCCCATACAGACAGCGCCCCGCTCCTCCCGAACCTTCCCCCCCCCACCTCCCTAACTGCCAGCCTGTGCCCCATACAGACAGCGCCCCGCTCCTCCCGAACCTTCCCCCGCCACCTCCCTAACTGCCAGCCTGCGCCCCCATACAGACAGCGCCCCGCTCCTCCCGAACCTTCCCCCCCCCACCTCCCTAACTGCCAGCCTGTGCCCCATACAGACAGCGCCCCGCTCCTCCCGAACCTTCCCCCCGCCACCTCCCTAACTGCCAGCCTGCGCCCCCATAGAGACTGGTGGCCACTGGGGGTCGGGGGGCAGAGTACCCGGGCTGCGGTGAATGGGGAAGGTGGTTCTCCCGAAGGGGTCGAGCCTGCCTCTCTTACCCAGCTACAGCATCCACAGGGCGGGGCTCACGAGCCGCTTCTCCCGGGGCCAGCGGGCGGCTGCCTTTTTCACCTGGCTCATTTGTGCGGGTGCCTGCGGGTTCTTGTCATGATGCTGTCGAGCTGGTCAGTGCAGGGACAGGCTCGGCGTCCCGGGCATGCTGAGCTTGGTGTGAGGAAGGGGATGGAGCTACTTCTGGGCCCGAGAGTGCTCCTCGTCCACCTCCCCTTCCCCCCCCTTCCTCACTCCTGTACCGAGCTGACCAGCTAAGGGCCACCTGGAATCTCCCGCAGGGACAGGTGGTCGGGGAAACACCTCCGGGGTTTCTCCACCATGGGTGCAGCGTGGGGTTGCTGTGCCTGTCCTGCGGGGCTTCGGTCTCGTGGGGTCAGACTCAGTCAATGGCACGTAGGCTCCCGGCAGCCTGCGTGTTGGCTCTCGAGGGTAACGCACTGCGCGTGCGCGTGTGTTCGAGTGTAGAGCCCACGTGCTGACATTCCGGTCCCTGCGGTGTAATCCTCACTACTGCGCCCGTCAGGGCCTTAGAGAGGTGACTCATGGCCATGGTGGAGCCGTCGGTCCACCCGCCGGAGTATCATGACCAGCAGTTGTAACGTGACGGGCCTCAACTGTGCTGCCAGCGGAGGGCGCGCCCCCAGATTTCGCTGGAGCCAGTTAGGGGAACTCCCGCCTTCGCTCTACTCTCGGGCCTGGTCCGCCCTGGGCTACGGACCTGAGCGAAAACTGCTGCTCCCCACCGCCAGGGAGGTGGGGTCCGACAGCTCTTTTTCTCGCGGGGGGGTTGACCTGGTGGCCGGTTTGGGATGAGAAACTTTCCAGACCTTTTCCCTGGGGTTGACCTGGTGGCCGGTTTGCAATGAGAAACTTTCCAGACCTTTTCCCTGGGGTTGACCTGGTGGCCGGTTTGCAATGAGAAACTTTCCATACCTTTTCCCTGGGGCTTTTCCCTGGGGTTGACCTGGTGGCCGGTCGGAGCCGGGCTGGATCCTGGGGGGCCGGTTTGCACTCAAGAGAAAATGGCTGCCCCTTTTCACTGGGGGACCGAGGGGTGCGGGGCTGGGGGTGCAGCACTGGGAGAAGGTGGCCGGGGCTGCCGTCGGAAGCACACAACCTGCTTTCCAGCAGAGGCCGCCCCAGGCTGTGCGGCGGCCCCCCCTAGCGGGGGGGGGGGCGGTTCAGGCTTTAGGCCCCGGCGGCCAGTCGCGGGGCTCCGCTCCCGGCCCCGCCGCTGAGTATCGGCTGCAGGACCCGCCGCCCTGGGCTCAGACTCCGCTCCCAGCCCCGGGTCCCCCGGCTGTCGCCTGGCCCCGCCGCCCTCCCTCCGCTCCCACGCCCAGGGTCCCCCGGCTGCCCGCTGACCCCGCGCCCTGGGGGGCTCCGGCTCCGCTCCCGGCCCCTCACCCCACGGCTGTCGCCGGCGCCCTCTGCCCCGGGGCTCCGCTCCCGGCCCCGCCGCTGATTATCGGCTGCAGGACCCGCCGCCCGGGGCTCAGGCACCTCTCCAGGCCCCCGGTCCCCCAGCTGCCGCCTGGCCCCGCCCCCCTTCCTCAGCTCCCGCACCCAGGGTCCCCCGGCTGCCGCTGGCCCCGCGCCCTGGGGGGCTCTGGTTCCGGCTCCACACTGGCAGCGAGAGGGCTAGGGAGAGCCTTGGGACCCGACTGCGTTCCACGGAGATGGATGTTAAAAGACGGCGACGTACCCCAGGTCAGGGCTGACCCGGAAGGAGAGCAGCGCTCGATTTCTTTTGGTGGGAGAAAGAAAAAAGAAAAGGAGTACTTGTGGCACCTTAGAGACTAACCAGTTTATTTGAGCATAGCGACCCTCATGTCTGTGATTGCGTGACCAGAGAGATTGAAGTGTTCTCCGACTGGTTTATGAATGTTATAATTCTTAACATCTGATTTGTGTCCATTTATTCTTTTACGTAGAAAAAAAAAAAGAATAAATGGACACAAATCAGATGTTAAGAATTATAACATTCATAAACCAGTCGGAGAACACTTCAATCTCTCTGGTCACGCAATCACAGACATGAGGGTCGCTATCTTAAAGCAAAAAAACTTCAAATCCAGACTCCAGCGAGAAACTGCTGAATTGGAATTCATTTGCAAATTGGATACTATTAATTTGGGCTTGAATAGAGACTGGGAGTGGCTAAGTCATTATGCAAGGTAGCCTATCTCCCCTTGTTTTTTTCCTACAACCCCCCCCCCCCAAGACGTTCTGGTTAAACTTGGATTATTGCTGTGCACATTGTAAGATGAGCTATTGCCAGCAGGAGAGTGAGTTTGTGTGTGTGGTTTTTGGAGGGGGGTGTGTGTGTGTGTGTGTGGGGGTGGTGGTGAGAAAACCTGGATTAGTGCTGGAAATGACCCACCTTGATTATCATGCGCATTATAAAGAGAGGTTTCAAAGAGGGATGGGCTATTACCAGCAGGAGAGTGAGTTTGTATGTGTGTCTGTGGGGGGGGGGGGGGGGGGGAAAGGGTGAGAAAACCTGGATTTGTGCTGGAAATGGCCCTCCTTGATGATCACTTTAGATAAGCTGTTACGAGCAGGACAGTGGGGTGGGAGGAAGTTTTGTTTCATGGTCTCTGTGTGTATATAATGTCATCTGCAGTTTCCACAATATGCTATGCATCCGATGAAGTGAGCTGTAGCTCACGAAAGCTCATGCTCAAATAAACTGGTTAGTCTCTAAGGTGCCACAAGTACTCCTTTTCTTTTTTCTTTTTACGAATACAGACTAACACGGCTGTTACTCTGAAACCTGTCATTATGTTTTGGTGGGAGAGAATCCTGGTTGCAGCCCTGAGCCGGCACTCGCCTGCCAGCCTGATGAGCTCCTACCAGGGGGGTCGACCGGAGCCTGGGGGATCACAGAAGCTTGTTGGAGACAAGCCCTGAACAGAAGGGCGGGGTCCCAGCGAACATTCGCTGGACCAGCCTGCTTGGAGCGGTGGGATTGTTTTGGTTCCTGATTCCCTTTGGACGTTGGTGGGAAGTGGGCCTTGGCCCACCGCCACCTCACACCTCGCAGAGACATGCCGCTGGGTGAGTTGTGCCCTGACAGGCCACAAGAAGGCACTTCCTGGGCAATGCGGGTACTCACCAAAATACCTGTGAGTCCCCGAAACGCGGGTTGAGGCAAACGAGGAGGTAGGAAGGTGCCTGGCTCAGCATTGAGCTGTCTAATCTCTGTCTAACCCCTCTTCTTCTCAGTCAGCATGGAGGTGTCTGAGAGATGCACCTATTGATGCTGAATTCTAGGTATCCAAGTGGCTCCCCCCACTTCCCTCCCCGGCAAGTCAGACCCGGCGAACACGCCTCTTGCCGTTTCTCTATGGCTAGGGCCATAGTTTGTGGACTCTAGTGTGTCCCAGATCCCTTTTCTAAAGCACCTGATAAGCAAAAAGTATCGTTATCCCCTTTCGAGAGGCTTCCCTGAGGTCACGCACTGCCAAGTCTGAGCTAAGATCAGACCTCCCGCCTCTCCTTCGGCCACTGTGACCCCTGATCACGGTAGCCACCGCCAGTGCCACATGCCTTGGAAGGCCTGAGGGGGAGAGCAATTCCCTAGGGCACCCCAAGGGGCTGTGGCTCGGAGTCAGGGGGTGACATTAGGAACGGGAGAACATAGGCTGAATATCAGGAATACTTCCCAGCCAGGAGGTCTACTAGACTGGGAAATAGCCTCTTGAGTGAAGTGGTGGAAGTTTTGGCCCTAGAGTGGGCCAGGAAACAGTCCCTGGCATAAAGGCCCGTCCTGTATTGACCCGCTCCAGCGCAGGGGATGGGTACAGGGCGTACCACCCAGCCAGAGTTACCCAGCATAACTTTTTCTAGCCATATTTACCAACGCCACCCACATTGCTCACTACACATTGCATCACATGCATCGGGGTTGGCTTGGTCAACCCAGAGGACGCAATCCCTGCACAGCACGCTCTGGCCACACACTGCCCATGCACCACCTGCTGTTCACCTTGCCTTTCATCCCAAGCTTAGCCTGTCCCTTGTAAATGGTACCCCTTATCTCAGCTAGTGCAGGCATCCTGTCTCTAGCCTGCCTAGCCAGCGACCTTCCCAATCGCGTCCACTCAGAAATGAGCCAAGTTCTTTATGCCCAGGCCTATGTCGGGACACAGCTCAGATCTGTCGCTGGAAGAGCAAGGAGAGGGTCTGAGGGCCGGGGTCCTTTCTGACGGCCGGGGGAGAGCTGCAGGCTGGGATGAAGAGGACTATCAAATGCGTTGAGTTGTGGCCCTGTGGCTAGAGCAGCAGCTGAAGAGTCAAGAGGTCTGGTCTCTTCCCAACTCACCATGATCTTGGCAAGGTCACAGCCACTCGCCCAGCCTCAGTTTGCCCATCTGTAGAGGGGGGATAAGAGACCTACCTACCTCTCAGGGACACTGTGAGGCTAAAGCACATGGAGGCTGTTGGTTGGAAGGTGATGGGCAGAGCGTTATTATTGCTTCTCCGTAAGCCCACGATTGTCCCACTCAGGAGTGATCTGCATTGGTCTGTTCCAATAAACAGCACAAGCCCAACAGTATCTGCCTGCCTCTGAAATGTGATTAAAACCAGGGGGAGGTTTTAAATATTCAGCTTCCCTCAGGAGCTCGCAGCAAGAGCTGATGTTAATTGAGAGTCTGGCACACAAATGATTATTGATTCCTTGGCTCTTTAAAACACACTAGGCTCAGGGCCCAACTTGGCAGCATCCTGTTGAACAAGGCAGACAGCTGAGGGGGAGGAGGGTCTGCTAGCAGCTCTGGGGACTGCACTGGGAGATATTTTATCCACTGCTTGTGTTCCAGAAGCTCTTGGAGGCCCTAGCCAGGGTCGGACACATTCTATGAAACAGTCCCTGCCCCAGCCATCTTACAGTCTAAACCAAGAGGAGATGGGAGAAAGGACGGATTATCATCTCCAGTGTACCAAGGGCTGAAATGACTGGCCTAAGGTCACACGGAGAGTCTGTGGCAGAGTCAGAACCTGAGCTCCGAGCTCCTGCGTCCCCCTTCAGAGCCTGATCCTCTCAATACGTGGGCAATAGACTGACATAGTGCTTGTGATCATGTCTCCGAGGGGCTGGCCTCACCTGTGACACTGGCAGACGGGCTGCCAGCTCCGGCCAGAGCCCCAAGCCAATTCACTTGTGTGTTAGTGTAGTTCAAAGGGATTGTTAAATGTGTATGAGTGTATTTGGGATTTAAACGCCATGAAAACGAGTGGGATGTTACCTGCATTGTTTTCACTTATCTGTATCCCATTATAACATAGGAGCAAACATTTACACTGTGTAGACCCTGTAACTAAATAACCCATCAGACAAGAAAGAAGCCTTGTTGAATGCAAATGAAGAACTTTAACAGAAAAGAGCTAATTTCAAAGCCAGTGGCCATTGTGTGTGATGACTGGAGGTCAGAGACTCAAGGTGCATTCCTCATTCACCATCATCAAAAGGAAAGCCCACGTGGGTAGTGACACTATCCGCTTTTTTTCTGTGAGAAGAAGCTATAAGAATATCCTGCCTCTCTGGACTCTAACAGGGAAGTGCACTAGATACAAAGTGGAGATCCCCAGACCCAATCCGGGTATCCTGAAAAGACTTTTTGGAAACTGGCTGTTTATTTTATCACGGCCACCATTTGGAATTACACACTGTGACTCACCTGTGCATATAGTTTACCTGTTTTACCCCCTCAATAATCCTCATTTCCTTTTCTTAGCTAATAAACCTTGAGTTAGTTTACCATAGAATTGGCTGTCAGCATTGTCTTTGGCGTAAGATCTAGAGTACCGATTGCTCTGGGGTAAGTGACTGGTCTCTTGGGTCTGGGAGCAACCTGACGCAGTGTGGATTTTTGTTTAAGTGACCTTTTATCAGGAGTTCTAGTAGGGCGGTACCCTCCAGTACGCAGTACCGCAAGAGTTTTTAGCGGGTTCGGGGTACCGGAAAGACTTGGGGCTAGGCCCCGCTCCGGAGCAGGGTAGGGGGGGCTGCACTCTGCTCCTTGAAGGAGCAGAACACAGCTAGGGAGGGCATTCATTCTTTAAATGGCTTTATGAGCACAATACATATGCTAACAAACTTAGACAAAGGCTTTGTTTAAGTTTGCTAGCATATGTATTGTGCTGTTAAGTTGGTCAGGAGTCCTCAAGAGGGGAGGGGTGGGGTGGACAGAAGGTGTTTAAATAGTGGTTTTGATTCTGTTTCTCCCCATTGGTCTGAATGATCCGTGACACCCATACTGCATCACATCCAGTCCAAATCAGCAGAGGAATGCCTCTGCCTGCACTGACCAGCGGATGTTTGGATTCTGATGTCAGCCCAGTTCTGCAGCCCAACGGGAATCAGGTGTTGTCCCCAGTGTACACAGAATTCTTCTTTGCAGCCAAACTAGTCTAACATGCATTTTGTGAACTGGAACTGGAGCAGCAAAACAAATGCCTCCTTTTCCAGCTTTGTGGGTGAGAGAACTATAAGTGAAGATGATAGTGCCGGACACTGAGGGCCTTAAACCGGCTGCCTCAGGAATCTGCCAAGAACTTTGCTGAAAATATGTCCCTCAACGGAGCTAAGACATATCACACATCTGCCCACCTTTACGTGACTGACACTCCTTCTGATCTGAGAGCCCAGGCATTGGCAGTTTCATCCAGAACAATTTACAAACTTGGAACCTTACACTGTAAACCCTTCATCATTTGATCAATCCCATGGAAGACAATGGGACTATCTGCATGACTATGGACCACTTTTGTGGACTGGTAAGCGTTTCAGGAGTCTGTTCCTATAAAGGAAGTTGAATCCCCCATTGAAATGCAGTGTTTGGGTACAGTACCATAAAGCAGTTTAGGATACAGTTCTCCTTAAAATTTGTCTTTTAAGAAGTCAGACATATACTGAAATGGCTCCTCACCCAGCTCCCATATTCCATATAAACAGACTGAAATACTACATATGTGGGGGGAAAGTGAGTTGTTAAGCATGTTGATGTTTGTATATACAAAGGGAGGTGTCGGAGGGGATGGGGAGAGTGTGGGGGCCCCAGGTTGGGGTAGGGTGGGAGGAGTCACAGGGAGGGTCACATGGGGAGGTCACGTGCCCCCCCCTTGTGTCCCTCCCATGAGTGCAGTACCGGCAAGAAATGATTTCTACTTGCACCACTGCCTTTTATCACAATGTCCGGTTTGTCGGGGTGGCAAGATAGACTGGAGAGTCTTAGAGGACTGTCTGTGACTCCAGGGTAAGACTGGTAGAGGGATCCAGGTGTTCACATTTGTCACTGGCTTGGTGAAATCTAACTATAGAACTCACCACCAGCTTGGGGGATCTGTCTTTTTCTGGAAGCCTGGCCTGAGGTTGTGAGCCACTCCAGACAGCGGGACATGTCTCCTCCTGTGGACTGGCCTCAGCAACTATAAACGCCTGTTGCATTAGCCAGGTAGTTTGGGGGGTTGTGAGGATTTTTTTCTATCTTTAAATTCTGTAGTACAGGACTCATAAACACCCCTACAACAACAGCAACGCAGTGTGCAAAGCCCAGCATGCAGGAGTGACCCTACGATAACAAACCAGTGTGCAGAGCCCAGTGCTTGGAGTGACCCCACAATAACAAAGAACGTACATCTCAGCGCTGGTGAGTGACCCCGCGAGAACAAAGCGGCGTGCGGAGCCCAGCGCTGGTGAGTGACCCCGCGAGAACAAAGCGGCGTGCGGAGCCCAGCGCTGGTGAGTGACCCCGCGAGAACAAAGCGGCGTGCGGAGCCCAGCGCTGGTGAGTGACCCCGCGAGAACAAAGCGGCGTGCGGAGCCCAGCGCTGGTGAGTCATGCGACAGCTCAGCTTGTCTCTCAGGTTTCTAGTTCACACAGTGCTTGCTGTTACTGACATGAGCACCTCCTACTTTACACCAAACAAACGCATTTTAGTTTTTACTATAACAGCAAAGTCTCCTGCTCTCATAACCACCCGATTCTCAGCCTTTGGGTATATTTTACACTTGGAAGGGGAAGGGGAGGGGGGGGCTATTGCATGTATTAACATGCTTGCAGGGTTTAAATAGATGCCAGGGAATGGAATGCAGCTGCAAGCCATTAGCAATGGCATAGATTTGCATATGCACTAACTGATTCTGTTTTTGTTTTCTGGCAGGCAGCCCCCCTGCAATGGGAACTTCCTTTTGGATGGATGAGCTCTGATTTCTAACAACTTGTAAATGGTATGTTCCATAATGTCTCCGGTCGTTTTATTCCCCTTGCTGTTTCTCATAATATCTTGAAAGCTTGACAGCAAAATCGGCTTCCTTATCGTCATTATCCTTCGCTGTCCTGCCCGCAGAGACTTACTAGAGCAGGATGCTCAAATCTCTTGTACCGTGTGCCACACGTGAGAATGGAGCGGTGCAAACTCTTGTTACTGTGTGGTCTCGTGGCGCGAGTCCTGAACCGTGCACCTTGGTACATTATTGCTGGTTTGCTCAGCGACAGTGGGCCGCACACGGCGGTTTGTTATTGTAGGCTAGCTTATGTGTGCGGGACTGTGTGCACCAATCTGTTGTTGTCAGGTAGTGTCATGGGGTGACTTGGCCCCTTTCAGGGGCTTCCATCCATCTACAGGAAGGGATGGGGGAATTAGACTTGGCTGGGGCTCATTAGGGAATCCCGGCTTGGAACTGACGCTTGTGGACCATCTGGAGTGCTTGATCCACCTGGTCTGTACCATCTGGGGAGGGGGTGGTCAAGTGGAAGAGGGGATTTAGGAAATGGATGGAAGTGGAGGCAGTCAAGGTAAGAAGGCCCAGGAGTGAGGAAGTGTTGGGTCCTTACCTGGGAGATGAGGTCAGAGCAGACCCTGTCATGCTGTCCTGCAGGGGCACAAGAGCATGAGAACCAACCTTGGGGCAGACTGTTAGGAAGCAGAGCACAAACCCAACTGGTTGTCAGTTCAGTACTTAGATTTCCAACTAGTTATCCAATGTAAATGCCTCAGGCACCATAACAGCTAACGGTCTGGTCACAGATATCCCCTTGGGTGCACTGATCTCTCTTGTCCCCATGGTGAGCCTGCCTTTGTGACAGCTGGTCCCTTACAGCGAGAATCACAGCAACATCCAGGTTACTCCCGGTCCCAAAGGAATGGTCAGTTGCACTGTAGATCTCATACCCACGACAATGCTTGCAGCCAATCCTATGATAAACTATATACAGATTTATTAAAAAGGAAAGAGTCATTTACAAGGTTAAAGCAAGTAAACATAGATACACTAATGAGTTCAATCTTAAATTTAAAAAGATAATACAAAGCTTCTATGATAAGCAAGTTTGTATGTCTTTTAGGGCTAACTCAGGCTACACATTGGGGTTCTCTTGCTTATGCCTAGAAACCTTGCCACTCCAGAGTCCAGGCATCATAGAGATCCAGTTCCTTCTTGTTAAGGGTTTTTATTCCCTTCCCCCCATGTGCTCTGAGCTGAGAACTCAGCTGACGGGAGGAATCCACTTGCACAACTCATCTTCACGGAGGGAGGGCAGAACAGCCAATGTCTTTTGTCCTCTTTAATGTCCCACAATGGTCTGTCTGGTGTCAATGCGCCTTCCCTGTTGGGCAGGACGTAACACCTTCTGCTGGAGAACAGCACTTCACACAAGTTACTGTCTCTCTCCAGTCTGATGACTTACACGGTCACAGAGGCTCACAATACAACCACTCAAGTAGTAACATCTGTATTCCCTATTGTAAGGTATGTCAGCCTAATGCAGAGAGCAACTCACAAGTATTCAGTAAAGTCCCAGCACTAAACACCTTCTTATAACCCTAATCCCCGTTTTAACAATACTAACATACAGCTGAGCCAGACTGATTTCAGCCATGTATTTCTCAGTGTTCAGCTGAGACATGGGGACCTTGGCATGAGCTGGTCTGCTAGCATCACAGACCCTATCCAGAAGTACTGAGAAAGGAAGCTGCAGGGGACAGGATCAATGCCTGGAATGGGCCCATAACTCAAGGGAAGCAGTCTCTGTCAGTTAGGGACCGGAGGAAAGGACAGCAACCAGATTCAAGCGGAGCAGTTGGTGTCCCAGGAATGAGAGGTCCTGAGGAAAGGACGAAGAGCGTGGCAGAGGAGGAGATCTTAAACACAGCAGCAGAGAAACAGGTCTGGTGGTAGCCAAATTCTGGAGGGAAGATCTAACGGGGCAGCAAACTGGCTGGGATTTCCTACATTGGCTTGAACACTGGTGCAGGACATTGCGATAGACTGGAAGGAGGACACTGTCACTTAGGAAGGGTCGGATGTTAGGGGACTCTAGCCAGAGGGCCAGGTCCCAGTGGCAGTATAATAGAAGGTTAAACTGGACTATACGTTCAGCTGCTCAGTGTTGACATGTGTAACATGCCTTATCAGCGCACAACGGCCACTCCTGGCAGTACATTACATGACCATACAGAGAACACGTCCCGGTGTGTCCCTCTGGGAAGGAAGCCCGGGAGCCAGTCCACATCTGGTACAAGTGCCTCATCAGCAACCTGCCCTGTACCAGCCATACATGACAGGCAGGAGCCAGTCTAGAAAGCCACAAGAGGGCACTCTGGGGCGGGGCAATATAGCACAGGGAGGGGGTGTGCATTGGGCCGCATGTACATCTTGTAGAGCCCTGATTCGCCACTTCTTTTTGAAGAAAAAGCACTGTTCCCTGTTAGGGTGGGGAGCGGGAACGGAGACATCGCTCCTACAGATCCCGCAGCTGGGTGGAAGAAAACTGGGTTGAGCCTCCCGACCCTGACCCTGACCAGTGTCTCTTTCCCTGCCCGCTTTATTCCTCCTACCGCTTGTTTTCCACACCAGATCCTGCCATCGCAGCGAGAACGCCCACGCATCCCATGGCATCGGCAGGAAACACACTAGCACGTGATGTGGCCGTTTGCCTGCTTGGAACTGGGCTGAGAACCTCCCCCGTCCCTGGCACCAGCCAGGGCCCTGTGTTGCTTCTTTATCGCAGCAGGTGAATGCTGACGTCCCTGGAAACAAGGGGGCTAGTCGATCTGATTTTCTTACTCCCCTGCCCTTTCTGGTTCGTTGGCGTAGGGTTGGCCAGCCAGTGCTTGGCTCCCTGTCTTTGACTGCGTCAGATCCACACCCACACATGCTTTCTACCTCACACCTACGTGTCTGCTGCTATTTCAGATCCCCTCCTCCTGCTCCCGACTTTTGTTCCTCTCCTTCTCCCGCGCTCAGCGTCCCGCCTGCTGTCCTGCAGCCCCGAACGCTGCTCTCCTGTCCTTTGAAGCCCTCCTTGGTATCCCCCTCCCGAATGGCTGCCCTGTGTCTTGTCTAACGTAGACGGGCTTTTCGGAGCTGGGGGAGGTGCCTTTACGTTTCTGACACACCATGTGGGGAAAGATTTGTGTGACGATCATGCTAAGAATTGATGGAATAACAATGACCATAGAATCCCTCCTCTGAAATGTGCTGGTTTTGGTGTTAAAATATTTCACTGCCCAAAGCCCTCATCTGGGACCCCGACCTTCTCCCAGGCGACTTTATGGCCGTTTGGCACAGGAACGAGGTGATCTTTCTCCTGGCCGGTTGTTACTGACACACTGTATTTGTCTCTCCGTGCTTCAGGGCCTGTCAGCTCATGTGACTGTCCAGAACCGCCCCAGGTGCTGAAAGTAATTATGACCACGGATGAAACCTATCCACTTTCCACAGACCCATCAGCTTGGTTGGTGAGAGCATCCCAGGGTAGCTCTGGTAATTCAATCAGAGTCTGTAATTCGCTAATGGGCAGGATCGATTCTGGGCCGCAGCCGAAAGGGGCTTTGTTTCCATCGCCCCAGCCCTTTGCCAGCTGGCAAGCTGCTGCCAGGTGAGAATGACAGAACTTCCTGGAGCCTGTCTGGACCATATTCCCCAGGGCCGGGCCAGGATCCTTCCATACAATCCAGGCTCCAGGTCTTTGTCCAGCCTTAAGCATCCCAAGCGATGGGGGACTATTCCACAATCTAGCACAGCGGTCCCCAAACTCTGGGATGGGCCCCCCTGGGGGGGGCATGGAGAAACATTCGGAGGGCACGACGGGGTCTGGGACAGCCCCCACAGGGGGTGTGGAGGGAGCGCCACCCAGCCCCGCTCTGCTCCGGCACCATCCACGGCTCCCGGTCCCATGCCCGGCCCCATAGCCTCAGCCCCAGACCACAGCCCAGCTGTAGCTCTGCACCAGGCCCTGGCCCCAGCCCCAGTCCAGCCCCCAGTCTCAGCCTCTGGCCGCAGCTCCATTCCCAGCCCCAGTCTCAGCCCTCTTACCCCTGTCTGTGTCTCAGAGGGGTGGGGGGAGGAAGAGGGTATTGAGAGGGGTAAGGGGGGCCATGACCCTGAAAAGTTTGGGAACCAATGGTTTACCAGATTTCACTGTCCGAAATCAAAGATGCTGTAGGCGCACTTCAGCCTCTTTAGCAGATCACTTTTCTCTGAGGTGTCTGGAGCACACGAGCCCTGAAGAAACATGTCCTTGAGGGCAGTGGCCTTAACGGGGAGGGCTTGGATTGAGGCATGTTTCCATGGGGACTGTTGTGATAATTGGACTGACAAATTGACCCTAATGGTGAGCTCAGTTGTAAAAAGTCTATGAAAGTTCACGAGATGTCACCATAACCTATAAAGGCAAGTGTTGATGGACAGTAGGGCCAGTCGTGTTCAGTAATGTGTGTTATAAGCAGGTGCACAAGAACTGGCCAGAGAGACTGGATTAGCCCAGATCAAAAAGAGACCACATTGTGATAACTCAAGGACAGTGGTGTTGAAACCATGCTGGGTAAAAAGAGAAGATATGGACCTGGAAATGAATAGACCAGCATTGATGTGTCGGATATTAGGCTTCACTGGTGGACAAAATAATGAGGGGCCAGGCTATTCCACCCACCATTCCCTTTGTGAGTCCTTCAAGAAAGAGACTTTGGGGAGAGATTAGGGAAGAACAGATGGAGGCTACTGGAGTGAGTGTCACCATCATGGCTGCCACCCCCACTGTCTCCTGGGACCCTGGGCCTTTGTCCTCCTGATCCGGAGGGATGTCATGGCCAGCCCGGGCCAGAGAGAGGGACCCAGATGATATCACCACCTCTGCTGGCTCCAGCTGAAACCCAGCCACCACCTGGGATGAAACGGGATCTGACTTTAACAACAGCTCCAATCCATCTCAACTCACTTCTCTTTCCCCTCAAGGATGGTTATTAGCATCTTTGGTAAGTACTAAGAGACTGTCAGTCAAGGGGCTTTTTCCTTCTGAAAACTCTCTCCAGCTAAAGGCAAATGGAGCAGGGGATGGTGTTAAAATCAAAGCCTGACTCAGTACTTTCCATTTCAAATGCTTTCTCTGGTTTTCTTTCTTTTCTGTATAATAAAAGGGCAGAAGGATTTTTAGTAATGTGTTTGCCCTGCTCTGAAGCAGGCTGAAGTCTGTGTACCAAACCTCAGACCTTATTTACCACTGTTTAATGTTGGACAGCGACTGGGTTATATTAACAGCTTTGGCTCATTTAATCCATCTAAATAAATACAACAGGGCCCCCTGCTGAGATCGTCTTGATATGGCCAGCCTTGGCTGAGGTGCCCTTACCCAAGGAGGTCTTAAAGGAAGACCTTTCACTGACAGGTCAGTGAAGAAAATGTACAATAAAGCCAACTTTAAGTATTCTCTATATGAAAAATGCTGGCACAGTTTCCTTCCAAAACACACATTCGTCCTGCTGGAATAAACCCAGAAAAAGAAGCACAACCAAGTTTGTGCCAAATTTCCTTCACAAAAGTCTCCAGTGGGCCAAAACCAAGCCCGGGGAAGTGAAGCCCCAAAGGAATTCTGTTTGAGAACATTGCGAGGAAGTGAAAATGTGACACAGAATGGAACGGGCATCTCCTGCTTAGCCGTAGTGCAGTGGTCCCCAAACTTTTCACGGTTGTGCTCCCCCCAACCATCTGCGCCCCTCCCCCCTCGGGGCTGGGACCGTAGCTCTGGGGGGGAAGGGTGTGCAGACAGCGGCAGGGGGGCTGAGGCTGGGGCTGCAGCTGGGGCGGGTCTGGGGCCGGACCAGGGCTGGGAACCGAGCTGCAGCCAGGGGCTGGAGCGCGGAGCGGAGCCACATTTGGGGGCGGTGCCGGAGCAGAGCTGGGGGCGGAAGGGAGCTGGGTGACACTCACTCCCCCCGGGTGCTGGCAAGGCCCCACCACACCCCACTGAACATTCCTCTGCACCCCACAATTTGGGGACCACTGCTGGAGCGTTAGCACCAAGGAGTTGTGTTGATGCAGCGACCATGCTCCAGGGAGGGACACTAGGAGTTTACTCCCTATGTTGGCTTCAAGACGTTGATAGTGTTCGTCTAATTCTGTAAAACTGGCCCGTTTCCAGGTTTGCTCAGGGAGTGAGGGGCAAGGTGAGCCGCCAATTAACTGTGCAGATGCCATATACTGCGCGTGCTGATCACCCCTCCCCGCTCCTCTGCTATGGAGCATCCAGGCTGCACGGGGCATCTGGCACATGTTGAACACCGTGCTGTCTGAGGATGGCTTGATCAAGCAATCCCACCGTCCCACGTGCTCTGTTGGGACGGCAAGCTGGCCCGCGCCGTTCCGCTCAGTGGCGCTCTTTCACACGGGGAGGCAGTTTTACAAAGTGTTCTTTAAAATAAGATCTCGCTCATTCTCCGTTTGCCCAGACATGGCCTCCCTCCCCCAAACCTCCTGCATACCATCTTTCGAATTTTATTGTGTTGCCTTTTTAATATTATTGTTACAACCTCTTTCACCCCCACCACCAACCCCCATCACCATGGTACCCCGGCATCTCAAAAGGCTGAAATGGAGACATTCAAAACCTCAGTAAGAAACCAAACATCATGACCCTCTGCAGGCCTCATCCTATCCTTAACGCTAGGAAACCAGGGGCACGTCTACACTGCAATAAGAGACCCACAGGGGGAGGGTCTCAGAGCCTGGGCCCAGCCTGAGCCTGAACATTTACGCTGCTATTTTAACCCCCAGAGCCCGAGCCCACTGAGCCGGGCTGAGTCTTGGTTCTGCAGGTTTTTTATTGCAATGTAGATGTAAACCTGGAAGTCCAGGTTTCCCTTTCTGGCTTAGAGACTCAGCTTAACCTGCTTCAAGCACTCTGACCAGGTGACCCCCACCACCTAGCCCAGTGGCCCAGCTAGCTGGCTCATCCGTGATCCTGTCTAAGACCTGGGACTTGCCTCCAGTGTTAATGTTTACAGGGGAAGGAGACTGTTGCATCTCAAACAGGGAGCAGAGGTTTAGCTGAGCGTGATAATGAGCAGCCAAGTACGGTGATGAACAAAAACTAAATGACTCCTCCCCATTCTAGATAACCTCACAGTAGATCCAGTGTCAGCTTTTCCCAGACTGGAGATAAGGTGACTATTTCAGCCAACACAGTCATCATTATTCATAAACAACAAGATCTAAACTCTGTCCATTCAAATGTGTTTCACTGCATTTCTGTGTTCTGAACTACGAGGGCCCAACCCTGCCCCACATCACTGGCATTACATCCCTGGGCAATCACGTGTGTTTAGAAACATGCTAGCCAATAAGAACAATATTCTACCTTTCTATATCCCCCTTACCTCAAGGCATTTCACAAACACACACCCCTGTAAGACAATCACCTCTGCTTAAACAGCTTCCAGAGTTCACGGACATATCAGTCCATGGCCTGAAAAAAAATTGCAAGACACCTGCAAACAAAGGCCAGTATTAGACAGGACGGAAGGAACTGGCACGGACCTCTAGAGACCTGGAAGCCCAGTGCCCCCCTGCTCCTGGGAAAGGAGAGGATGCGGAGATTCCTACCAGGGCTTTCTCAAAGGACAGTGCACAACTGTTTCCACTTTTTCTATCAGCCTCTGGCAAGTAGCAACCTCAGCCCTGGGCTCCTCTTTTGTTGATGGAAGAGAAAAAGACCCCCCCTCCCCCCCCCAAAAAAAAGACTCCCTGGTAGTTTTGGAATATGGGAGGGGTAGGAAATAGACACGGGGTAAAAGAGGTTTGATAGTTTACCCTGTACCCTATCCCTCCTCTGCCTCTGTTTTCAGCTCCTCCACCCCGCGCGAACAGCTGAAGCGCTCCTTACTGCTGATCACAGCTTTAGCCCAAGCAGCCGCTAAGTGCAACTGACAGGATTCTTGACTGTTCCCTGGGGCTCACAGCTGCAGTGTAACTGCCCAGTGTCTTGCTCCTTCCGCACTGCTGCGCCTTGGGAGAGAGACAAGCAGCAGCCTTGCAGACACAGAACGACTACGCAGCACTAGTTCATACTCCGTGGGTTTTCTTTGTCATCACAATGAGATGAACATCAGTTTCTACATAACGAATGTGTAAGGCCAGCGGTTCTCAAATGCGGTCACCAGGGGCTTTTCTTGCGGCCACAGCCTCATGGACTGTTATGGGGGGCGGGGGCAAAATAGCAGCCCCTTCCTGTAGCTCCTGGATGCCCGGCCTTGGTGTCGATTGCTGGGGCCACCAGCACTGGTTGGGCCCTGCTCCCCCTGTGGAGATACCTGGGGCACAATGCTGGAGGACCAGGCAGCTGGTGAGTTTCCCACCTTCCCAGGCTTTGGGCTTCAGCCCTGGGGTGGCAGGGCAGCATGCTCTGGCCACAGGGCTTTGGGCTCCGGCCCTCCACTGCCTCCCGCCGGCGCCTCCCAGGACGCCTCCCCCCCACCCCATCTAGGGCTTAATTTCTCCCCAGGCTTGTTGACAGGGCTGAGTAAGTCTGCTGTGATGCTTCTATGATTCTATGTGATCTTCTATGTTTGTTAATATCACTTTTCACAGCAGACTTATTAGCTAGCAATACATAAATTACAATGATTTGGCCGTGTATAATTATTTGTTTTTCCTAAAGCTAAATTAAGTATTTTAGGAAAAAGCGTGAGAGCGGCCACCAGCAAGAGTTGGTGGCCGCACTCTGAGGCCACCAAAAAATTTGTTCTGAGAACCCCTATATCTAGGCCCTCTATTCGACACTTTGGCAAGAAGAAAATTTTCCCTTCCTAAAAAGAAGAGCTAGAAACATAGGGCACCATTTTCAAAGGCACTGAGCACCCACCAATTCCACTGGAGCTCAGCGCCCTGGAAAAGTTGAGCTACTTAAAAAAAAAAAAAAAAAAAAAGCTTAGATTCTGCAGGAACTAAGGGTTCATGCCCCGGACTCACCAGTAAGGTAGCAGCATTTGAGTGCTGATAGAATTGTCTAAATGCCATAGAACCCCTTTCTACACAGACTCTGCCGTGGGCCATGTCTACTACCAATCCCACTGGCTTCAAAACCGGCGTTCCCTGTATCTCAGGTACCTAAATGATCCAGAATTCCTACTCATTTCCATTTAACCCTCTCTCATCGCACCCTCGCCCAAGCTCTTCTACAGCCAGGCTACCAAGAAACACACTATCAGACCTTAATACCCAATAATATATAGGGGGAGAGCTCATCACGCGCCCCAGCTGCATTGCTCCTTCCCTGGCACACTAGTTATTGTCCCAGCAGCTCAACAGACATTTCCCTGGCAGGGCTATATTCATTGTGGGGAGAGAGGCTCCCAGCCAAGCCAGGCTCAGCACAGCTCCGGCTGAATCAATGAGTTCCAGCCCAGCGGCTGCCTGCAGAACCCACAAGGAGCAGGTAACCTACAGAGACAAGAGACCCACCAGAGACAGGGGAGATTAGCCAGCTGAAGAGCAGGGCTGGCGGTCACACGTCTGCATTCTTACCGGAGGCTGCAGCATGAACTTTGCTTTGCTTTCCCACTCTCCAGCTGCCTCTACCACACTGAAAAGCCTCCCCAGCAACCAGGCAGGGAACCCGCAGCAGACAGACCGACCCTGCCTTGGAGAGAGAGTTTCTCTTGGTGTCACAGGGGAAACTCCCCTCCCCACAGATGCCCAGGGAAGGGAAGGGAAGGGAAGGGAAGACGGGGTGAGGAACGAACAAGGGTGGGAAGGAAGGAGGGGCGGGGAAGGGAAGAATTGAGCGGAGCAGGCAAGGAAGGGGAGAAGGAGAGGGAGGGGGAGCAGACGAGAGGAGTCGGGGCAGAGCAGGGGGGAGCTGAGGCAGGAAACAACTAGGGGGAAGCAGGGCGTGGGAGGGGAGCTGGGGGACTGGGACGAGGCAGGAAGGGGGCTGGGGCAGGTGGGGGAAGTGGGGCAAGAGCAGGGCTAGGGGAGCAGGGAGACTGGGGCGGGGCAGGTGAGGCTGGGGCAGCGGGGACGGACTGGGGCAGCTGGGGACAAGAAGGGGTGGGGCGGGAGGGGGCTGGGGTAGCTGGGTTGGACTGAAGGGGGCAGGGTAGGAAGGGGCCAGGGGACCAGGACAGGTGAGGGGGGACGGGAATTGACTGGGGCGGGCGGGCGGGGCGGGATAGGAAGGGGGAGCGGGAAGGAGCCTGGGGCCGGCGGGGGGCGGAGTAGATGAGGGGGAAGGGGCGGGGGCGGGGCACATGAGGGGGCGGGGTAGATGAGGGGGAAGGGGAGGGGCCGGGCGGGGCGCGGGGCTCCGCCCCCCGGACTCACCGCTCCCCGGCGCGCTCAGCCCCGCAGCGCTGCCCACAGCCCCGCGCGACCCGCTCTCCGGACACGCCCCCGCCCGCTCCCATTGGCCCGATCTCGTCCCCGCCTCCTCGATCGCTCATTGGCCAGGGCTGTTCCGGGGCCTGTGAGGGCACGAGGCGGCCCCTCCTCACGGGGGGCGAGACCTAAGGGGAGGGGTCACCCAGTTGCGGGGCGACGGGTCACGAATGGACCAATGACAAGCCCATGGGGTGGGACTGTGAGTCTGGGACTGGCAGCCAGGACTCCCCCCATGTGCTTCCCTGAGTCAGCCGTGTGCTGCTGGGGGCCCCGCTCCCTGGGGGCTGGGTCCCTCCCCACCCTCTGCCCATCCTCCCCTTCCTTCCCAATCTCACCCGCCCCTTCGCCTAGCCCACCCCCCACTTCGCCTAGCCCACCCCCTTGGGCCCACTGCCCACCCCCCCCTCCTCCCCAATCTCACCCCCCCCTTCGCCTAGCCCACCCCCTTGGGCCCACTGCCCATCCTCCCCTTCCTTCCCAATCTCACCCGCCCCTTCGCCTAGCCCACCCCCTTGAGCCCACTGCCCACCCCCCACTTCGCCTAGCCCACCCCCTTGGGCCCACTGCCCATCCTCCCCCTCCTCCCCAATCTCACCCCCCCCTTCGCCTAGCCCACCCCCTTGGGCCCACTGCCCATCCTCCCCTTCCTTCCCAATCTCACCCCCCCCTTCGCCTAGCCCACCCCTTTGGGCCCACTGCCCATCCCCCCCTTCCTTCCCAATCTCACCCTCCCCTTCGCCCATCCTTCCCAATCTCACCCCCCCCCCCCCCGACTAGTCCACCCCCTTGGGCCAACTGCCCATCCCCCCCTTCCTTCCCAATCTCACCCCCCCCTTCGCCTAGCCCACCCCCTTGGGCCCACTGCCCATCCCCCCCTTCCTTCCCAATCTCACCCCCCCCCTTCGCCTAGCCCACCCCCTTGGGCCCACTGCCCCTTCCTGTCCCCGTCCCCCTCTACTGGTGGCCGGTTTGGAATGAGAAACTTTCCAGACCATTTCCCTGGGGTTGACCTGGTGGCCAGTCGGAGCCGGGCTGGATCCTGAGGGCCGGTTTGCACTCAAGAGAAAATGCCTGCCCCTTTTCACTGTGGGACCCAGGGGTTGGGGGCTGGGGGTGCTGCACCCTCAGGTGTCACTGTGAGAAGGTGGCCGGGGCTGCTGTCAGAAGCACACAACATGCTTTGCAGCAGAGGCCCCCCTAGGCTGTGCGGCAGCCCCCCCTAATGGGGGAGGAGGAACTTTTTTGCGGGGGGCGCTGAGTATCGGCTGCAGGACCTGCCGCCCGGGGCTCAGGCTCCGCTCCATGACCCCGGTCCCCCAGCTGCCGCCTGGCCCCGCCGTCCTCCCTCAGCTCCCGCGCCAAGGGTCCCCCGGCTGCCCGCTGGTCCCGCGCCCTGGGGGGCTCTGGTTCCGGCTCCACACTGGCAGCGAGAGGGCTAGGGAGAGCCTTGGGACCCGATTGCATTCCACGGAGATGGGTGTTAAAAGACGGCGACCTACCCCAGGTCAGGGCTGACCGAGAAGGAGAGCAGCGCTCGATTTCTTTTGGTGGGAGAGAATCCTGGTTGCAGCCCTGAGCCGGCACTTGCCTGCCAGCCTGATGAGCTCCTACGGGGGGGTCGACCAGACCCTGTGGGATCACAGAAGTTTGTTGGAGACAAGCCCTGAACAGAAGGGCGGGGTCCCAGCGAACATTCGCTGGACCAGCCTGCTTGGAGCGGTGGGATTGTTTTGGTTCCTGATTCCCTTTGGACGTTGGTGGGAAGTGGGCCTTGGCCCACCGCCACCTCACACCTCGCAGAGACATGCCGCTGGGTGAGTTGTGCCCTGGCAGGCCACAAGAAGGCACTACAATAGGTCCCCCCCTGCTCTCCTGCTGGTAATAGCTCACCTTAAGTAATCACTCTCGTGACAGTGTGTATGGTAACACCTATTGTTTCATGTTCTCTATGAATCTCCCCGCTGTATTTTCCACTGAATGCATCCGATGAAGTGAACTCTAGCTCACGAAAGCTTATGCTCAAAGAAATTTGTTAGTCTCTAAGGTGCCACAAGTCCTCCTTTTCTTTTTGGAGAATCCACCATGACCCTTGGTACATTGTTCCAATGGTTAATTACACTCCCCATTAAAAACATATGCCTTATTTCCAGTCTGAAACCTTCCCTCCGCCCCCATCTGGGTTGACAGCAGGGTTTGAACCCAGAACTTTCTTGTGCAAAACGTTCTGTTTGTAGAGCATCCTTTCATGGTTGGAGTGGCATAATACGACCCCTGTGTGTGTGAAATTTAAAATAACCAAGCCTGGCGCTCAGGAAATGCTCCATTAATGAAGTACAATAACTGCTCACTTAAAGCCCTCCCGGTTAATGGTGTTTCATTGTTACGTTGCTGATCCATTAGGGAACATGCTCGTTTAAGTTGCGCATTGCTCCCTTATAACGTGGTTTGGCAGCCACCTGCTTTGTCCACTGCTTGCAGGAAGAGCTGCCCGGTGGAGCTAGCTGGGGGGGGGGGGGGTGTCTTGGAGCCAGGGTGGGCCGGCAGCCCCCCTATCAGCTCCCCGCTCCCCTAAGTTCCCTGTGCGGCAGCAGTTCAGCTGTCCCTCCCCCCACTGCCGTGTGATGCTCCTGCCCTCTGCCCTGGAGCTGCTCCCGGGAGCCTCCTGCTTGCTGTGCAGGAATGACGGGGGCTAATGTCAGGGTGTCCCCCTCCCCCCTGCTCCTGCCCCCCACTTACGCCATCTCCATAGAGCCGCCTAGAATTTACATTTGCAGATACTGTTGCAGTAGGAATGAACTTTTATGAAGTCGTGACTTCTCCTCTGGATGTATTGTGTGTGTGAGAGAGATTCTTGACTCACAGGAACATGGGAACAGCCAGACTGGATCTGACAAGTGTCCCTCTAGCCCAGTATCCTTCCTTCGACAGGGGCCAACACTAGGTGCTTCAGAGGAAGGTGTAAGGACTCAATCACTAGGCAGATATGGGAGAATCATAGAATATCAGGGTTGGAAGGGACCTCAGGAGGTCATCTAGTCCAACCCCCTGCTCAAAGCAGGACCTAATCCCCAACTAAATCATCCCAGCCGGGGTTTTGTCAAGCCTGACCTTAAAAACCTCTAAAGAAGGAGATTCCACCACCTCCCTAGGTAACCCATTCCAGTGCTTCACCACCCTTCTAGTGAAAAAGTTTTCCTAATATCCAACCTAAACCTCCCCCGCTGGGTGAATCTGCCACCATAAAGGTCTTGTCTTGATCTCTAATAATAGGAGATGGGTTTAAAGCCCTGAAAAAGGTTTATCTCCCTTTCAATACTTTTTTTTTTAAGCACTATGTATTATAATCTTGGATATTCTTATTATCCATATGAACATCCAATCCCTCTTTGACTCTTCCTAAAGTCTCAACAACATCCTGTAGCAAGGAGTTCCACAGGTTAATTTACAGCTGGAATGAAAAAGTAATCTATATTTTTCACAAAATTCTGCCAGGGGAGGATACACTTAGTTTCCAGCCCCTTAATTCCATCCTGTTTCAGGTGACACCAAATCTTACACGCTGTTATGCTATCAATAAAAATAGGTCAAGATTTTCTCAAATAAGGGCCCAGAGTTTGGCTCTTTACTCTGTATTTAGGTGCCTAAATAAGTGCTAAGCACCCAACAGCCCCCATTGACTCTGGTGGGGGATGCTGGTGCTTCACATATTTGAAAATGAGGCCACTTCATGTGGATTGAGGAGTCTAACTGTAGGTTCCTACTTTTGAAAATCTTGGTCTTTCTATACTTTTTCAAGGACAAAGTCGAAATGTTGCCAGAGGAAGTTGCGTTAATGGAATCACCTTGTCCCAGAGGTGCTGGCTCGTCCCTTGGCAGTGGTCACAAAAAAGAGGGTTTTGTTTAAGTGAGTAAAGAAAATGAATAGATTTTTCCAGTCCCTTATTGTCCTTCTGCATAGCTCACACAGCCCAGGTTGAATATTAACAGCACGTCACTGCACGGTCAGTTTCTGGTTCCCTGGCACTTGCAGGCTGTTTCATTACTGATGCTACAGCCAAGCAAAAAACTGGCATTCTATCCCCAGATCTTCCACTGACTTGCTGTGGGACCTTGGGCAAGACACTCTGTGCATCTCTTTCACCCTTCCTCTGTCTTGTCTCTTCAGACCGTAAGCTCTTTGGATCAGGAACTGTCTCTGTGTTTGTACAGCACCTAGCACAATTGGGCTGGGACCTCAGTTAGGCTTGGAGATGCTACTGAAATACAAATAATAATGGAAAGAGATCAATTCACATTCTATTTTTAAACAGAGCCTGAAACTGGGGCCTAACCGGCTCTTAATCTCCCCATCAAAGGGAGGGAATCCAACGTTATGCACGCATTTGAAAAACCCTAACCTTTCCCATTGAAGCATCTGATTTATATCATAATCAGGAAAGGCAAAGAGTCCAATATGTTTTCCCTTAACCATGTGTCCTAGGTCCTGTCACCTGGACCTATTCCAGGTAGGCACCAGTAGCAGAAAGGTCTGTCGGAAAAGCATTGTTGCTATATGAATGTCTGGCACAAACTTTTGTTGAATTTTATTTTCCAATATGATTTGACTCTCTGTCTAGGTTTTTCCGTGGCCCACGTCGCCGTGATATCTTGGGGCCGTGGGGTCTGAAACTGGAGTTCCCAGGCTTTATCACCATATCTCAATTCACCTCCCCCCATATCGTCCCAACTCCAGCAATTGCTCACAGGGAAATCTTTAATATGGTTTTAGTTGTTGAGTAGGGTGTGATGATAAGCCTTCACCAAAGGGAATTGTTAACAGCTTATGGCCTATTCTGAAGAAGGTGGCAGCTATTAAACAACCACTGCTGCTTTTCATAAAGCTTGCCCAGTTGAAAATACCCAGGGGTACAGAAATAGTCACTCTTCATATTGAAAAGTGTTGGAGAAAGGCGCCTTGGAAAAGGTCAGAGCTATTGTAAGGGCTATAAATATTCCATTGCTCCTGTGTGTGCCATACGTGACCCGAGGATAATCCCAGGATTTAGGTTTTCCAGAGATGCTGCTCCCTCCAAAACAAATTCAATTAAACGAGGAAAAAAATGCCGTTGGGGGAGCTGCCAAGCCAGTGGTTCGTTCTGGCTGTTTCCTCCTCTGTGCTAAGCTCCTGTGGTAAATTGCTTCTGCATAGCTGAGAGAAATTGGCCAAAATAAATCAGTGAGGAGCACTAGCACATGTTCTGAAAAGAGAGCAGAATTTGCTAAACTAATTAGGATAATATCCAAATTGATGGGCTTGCCGATACCAACCACATGTGCCTTCTGGGGAGTCTTGTGCATTGCAGCAATGTCTGCCAGGAGGCCTAACCCAAGAGGGACTGGTTAGGCTCTAAAATTGGACCACTGAGTTGCTTGTTTCATTAGAAACCTGACTGAGCTAGTCATTGGAGAGTTGAACACTCTTTGGGATCCTTTTCAATTTAAGGCCAGAAGGACCCGATACGATCATCTAGTTTGACCTTCTGCGCAGCACAGGCTGGAGAATCTTGCCCAATAATTTTGGCTTCAAGCCCATAGATTCTGTTTGAGCTAGAGCATATCTTTTAAAGAGACATCTAGTTTTGATTTAAAGACTCCAAGTGGTGAAGAATCCATCACTTCCCTAGGTAAGTTGTTGTGATGATTGATTACCTTCACTGTTCACAATGAGCACCTTATTTCTAGTCTGAATATGTCTAGCTTCACCTTCCAGCCATTGGATCTCATTCTACCTTTTGCAGCTAGAATATAGAGCTGCAAAAGGTAGAATGCTGTCAGAAATCTCTTCTACATGTAAGTACTTGGAGACTGTGATCAAGTCACCTGTTGACCTTCTCTTGGATAATAGTCTATCACAGTGAGGCATGTTTTCAAGACCTCTATAGCAGTTGGTAGTGACTCTAGCCATTCTTGGGGTAACAGAAAAGTTACCATTGCCTGGAATGGAGTGGTGTTCTTGCTGCTTTATTTTAAACTCCAGGGGGTACCGAAGTATACTGGAGAGAGATGCTTTAGAAATGGAGATATTTATCCTTGTAAATACAAGTTGTTATTTATATTGTGGTAGTGCCTAGGAATCCCGATCATGGATCAGGGCCCCTTGTTCTAGGTGCTGCACAAACACAGAACAAGAAGAGGTTTCTTGTCCCAAGAAACTGACAGTCCCATTATAAATACATTATAGATTCCAAGGCCAGAAGGAACTAATGTGATCATAGTGTCTGACATGCAGTATAACAGAGTCTAGGACTTCCCTGAATTGACAACAGAACCTCCGTATAATAAAAAAGTAAAGACCTGTATCTATGCCATGCCAAGAGTCCTCAACCGTTCTGCTAACAGAGGTATCTCAACCAACCACCACACTGATATTACCCCGAATCTGCATGCACCAGTTTCAGCGGTTCTAAGGAGTCAGTGCGATGAAGGGGACTGCTCAGAGTGGGGATTACTTAGTCCAGCTGCCACAGTTCTTCAAAGGTTGATTCAGCACCTGTACAACCCAACACAAAGTGGCGAGCGCAACCCACCATTCACAAATCAATACCACCAGCACACACAATAACAACACACACTCACCGCCTCTTACTGCAACGCTTACGCCTCAGTGGCTCCTCCAGAACCTTCCCCCGCCACCTCCCTAACTGCCAGCCTGTGCCCCCATACAGACAGCGCCCCACTCTTCCAGAACCTCTCCCCCGCACCTCCCTAACTGCCAGCCTGGGCCCCTGTCATAAATATAAAGGGAAGGGTAAACCCCTTTGAAATCCCTCCTGGCCAGAGGAAAAATCCTCTCACCTGTAAAGGGTTAAGAAGCTAAAGGTAACCTCGCTGGCACCTGACCAAAATGACCAATGAGGAGACAAGATACTTTCAAAAGCTGGGAGGAGGGAGAAAAACAAAGGGTCTGGGGCTGTCTGTATGCTGCTTTTGCCAGAGACAGAACAAGAATGGAGTCTTAGAACTGTTAGTAAGTAATCTAGCTAGGTATGTGTTAGATTATGATTTCTTTAAATGGCTGAGAAAAGAACTGTGCTGAATAGAATGACTATTCCTGCCTGTGTGTCTTTTTTGTAACTTAAGGTTTTGCCTAGAAGGATTCTCTATGTTTTGAATCTAATTACCCTGTAAGGTATCTACCATCCTGATTTTACAGAGGTGATTTCTTTATTTCTATTAAAAGGCTTCTTGTAAGAAAACTGAATGCTTTTTCATTTTTTCTCAGATCCAAGGGTTTGGGTCTGTGGTCACCTATGCAAATTGGTGAGGATTTTTACCAAACCTTCCCCAGGAAGTGAGGTGAAAGGGTTGGGAGGATTTGGGGGGGGAAAAACGTGTCCAAACTACGTTTCCCAGTAAACCCAGTTAGAGTTTGGTGGTGACAGTGGAGATCCAGGGACAAGGGATAAAATTAATTTGTACCTTGGGGAAGTTTTAACCTAAGCTGGTGAAAGTAAGCTCAGGAGGTCTTCATGCAGGTCCCCACATCCATACCCTAGAGTTCAGAGTGGGGGAAGAGCCTTGACAGTCGCCATACAGACAGCGCCCTGCTCCTCCTGAACCTTCCCCGGCCACCTCCCTAACTCGCAGCCTGTGCCCTCATACAGACAGCGCCCCACTCCTCCCGAATCTTCCCCCGCCACCCCCCTGCCAGCCTGTGCCCCCATACAGACAGCGCCCCGCTCCTCCAGACCTTCCCCCGCCACCTCCCTAACTGCCAGCCTGTGCCCCCATACAGACAGCACCCCGCTCCTCCCGAACCTTCCCCCGCCACCTCCCTAACTGCCAGCCTGTGCCCCCATACAGACAGCGCCCCGCTCCTCCAGAACCTGCCCCCCACCTCCCTAACTGCCAGCCTGTGCCCCCATACAGACAGCACCCCGCTCCTCCCGACCTTCCCCCGCCACCTCCCTAACTGCCAGCCTGTGCCCCCATACAGACAGCGCTCCGCTCCTCCAGACCTTCCCCCGCCACCTCCCTAACTGCCAGCCTGCGCCCCCATACAGACAGCGCCCCGCTCCTCCCGAACCTTCCCCCGCCACCTCCCTAACTGCCAGCCTGTGCCCCATACAGACAGCGCCCCGCTCCTCCTGAGCCTTCCCCCGCCACCTCCCTAACTGCCAGCCTGTGCCCCCATACAGACAGCACCCCGCTCCTCCCGAACCTTCCCCCGCCACCTCCCTAACTGCCAGCCTGTGCCCCCATACAGACAGCGCTCCGCTCCTCCAGACCTTCCCCCGCCACCTCCCTAACTGCCAGCCTGCGCCCCCATACAGACAGCGCCCCGCTCCTCCCGAACCTTCCCCCGCCACCTCCCTAACTGCCAGCCTGTGCCCCCATACAGACAGCGCCCCGCTCCTGCCGAACCTTCCCCCAGTACCTCCCTAACTGCCAGCCTGTGCCCCCACACAGACAGCACCCCGCTCCTCCCCAACCTTTCCCCGCCACCTCCCTAACTGCCAGCCTGTGCCCCCATACAGACAGCGCCCCGCTCCTCCCGAACCTTCCCCCGCCACCTCCCTAACTGCCAGCCTGTGCCCCCATACAGACAGCGTCCCGCTCCTCCTGAGCCTTCCCCCGCCACCTCCCTAACTGCCAGCCTGTGCCCCCATACAGACAGCACCCCGCTCCTCCCCAACCTTCCCCCCCCACCTCCCTAACTGCCAGCCTGTGCCCCCATACAGACAGCGCCCCGCTCCTCCCGAACCTTCCCCCGCCACGTCCCTAACTGCCAGCCTGTGCCCCCATACAGACAGCGCCCCGCTCCTCCAGAACCTCCCCCCCACCTCCCTAACTGCCAGCCTGTGCCCCCATATAGACAGCACCCCGCTCCTCCCGACCTTCCCCCGCCACCTCCCTAACTGCCAGCCTGTGCCCCCATACAGACAGTGCTCCGCTCCTCCAGACCTTCCCCCGCCACCTCCCTAACTGCCAGCCTCCGCCCCCATACAGACAGCACCCCGCTCCTCCCGAACCTTCCCCCCCCACCTCCCTAACTGCCAGCCTGTGCCCCCATACAGACAGCGCCCCGCTCCTCCCGATCCTTCCCCCGCCACCTCCCTAACTGCCAGCCTGTGCCCCCATACAGACAGCGCCCCGCTCCTCCCGAACCTTCCCCCGCCACCTCCCTAACTGCCAGCCTGTGCCCCCATACAGACAGCACCCCGCTCCTCCCCAACCTTCCCCCGCCACCTCCCTAACTGCCAGCCTGTGCCCCCATACAGACAGCGTCCCGCTCCTCCCGAACCTTCCCCCGCCACCTCCCTTACTGCCAGCCTGTGCCCCCATACAGACAGCACCCCGCTCCTCCCCAACCTTCCCCCCCCACCTCCCTAACTGCCAGCCTGTGCCCCCATACAGACAGCGCCCCGCTCCTCCCGAACCTTCCCCCGCCACGTCCCTAACTGCCAGCCTGTGCCCCCATACAGACAGCGCCCCGCTCCTCCCGAACCTTCCCCCGCCACCTCCCTAACTGCCAGCCTGTGCCCCCATACAGACAGCGCCCCGCTCCTCCCCAACCTTCCCCCCCACCTCCCTAACTGCCAGCCTGTGCCCCCATACAGACAGCGCCCCGCTTCTCCCGACCTTCCCCTGCCACCTCCCTAACTGCCAGCCTGTGCCCCCATACAAAGAGCGCCCCACTCCTCCCGAACCTTTCCCCCCACCTCCCTAACTGCCAGCCTGTGCCCCCATACAGACAGCGCCCCGCTCCTCCCGAACCTTCCCCCGCCACTTCCCTAACTGCCAGCCTGTGCCCCCATACAGACAGCACCCCACTCCTCCCCAACCTTCCCCCGCCACCTCCCTAACTGCCAGCCTGTGCCCCCATACAGACAGCGCCCCGCTCCTCCCGAACCTTCCCCCGCCACCTCCCTAACTGCCAGCCTGTGCCCCCATACAGACAGCACCCCGCTCCTCCCCAACCTTCCCCCCCACCTCCCTAACTGCCAGCCTGTGCCCCCATACAGACAGCGCCCCGCTCCTGCCGAACCTTCCCCCAGTACCTCCCTAACTGCCAGCCTGTGCCCCCACACAGACAGCACCCCGCTCCTCCCAAACCTTTCCCCGCCACCTCCCTAACTGCCAGCCTGTGCCCCCATACAGACAGCGCCCCGCTCCTCCCGAAAATTCCCCCGCCACCTCCCTAACTGCCAGCCTGTGCCCCCATACAGACAGCACCCCGCTCCTTCCCAACCTTCCCCCCCCCCTCCCTAACGGCCAGCCTGTGCCCCCATACAGACAGCGCTCCGCTCCTCCAGACCTTCCCCCGCCACCTCCCTAACTGCCAGCCTGCGCCCCCATACAGACAGCGCCCCGCTCCTCCCGAACCTTCCCCCACCACCTCCCTAACTGCCAGCCTGTGCCCCCATACAGACAGCGCCCCGCTCCTGCCGAACCTTCCCCCAGTACCTCCCTAACTGCCAGCCTGTGCCCCCACACAGACAGCACCCCGCTCCTCCCAAACCTTTCCCCGCCACCTCCCTAACTGCCAGCCTGTGCCCCCATACAGACAGCGCCCCGCTCCTCCCGAACCTTCCCCCGCCACCTCCCTAACTGCCAGCCTGTGCCCCCACACAGACAGCACCCCGCTCCTCCCCAACATTTCCCCGCCACCTCCCTAACTGCCAGCCTGTGCCCCCATACAGACAGCGCCCCGCTCCTCCCGAACCTTCCCCCGCCACCTCCCTAACTGCCAGCCTGTGCCCCCATACAGACAGCGTCCCGCTCCTCCTGAGCCTTCCCCCGCCACCTCCCTAACTGCCAGCCTGTGCCCCCATACAGACAGCACCCCGCTCCTCCCCAACCTTCCCCCCCCACCTCCCTAACTGCCAGCCTGTGCCCCCATATAGACAGCGCCCCGCTCCTCCCGAACCTTCCCCCGCCACGTCCCTAACTGCCAGCCTGTGCCCCCATACAGACAGCGCCCCGCTCCTCCCGAACCTTCCCCCGCCACCTCCCTAACTGCCAGCCTGTGCCCCCATACAGACAGCGCCCCGCTCCTCCAGAACCTGCCCCCCCACCTCCCTAACTGCCAGCCTGTGCCCCCATATAGACAGCACCCCGCTCCTCCCGACCTTCCCCCGCCACCTCCCTAACTGCCAGCCTGTGCCCCCATACAGACAGCGCCCCGCTCCTCCCCAACCTTCCCCCGCCAGCTCCCTGCCAGCCTGTGCCCCCATACAGACAGCGCCCCGCTCCTCCCGAACCTTCCCCCGCCACGTCCCTAACTGCCAGCCTGTGCCCCCATACAGACAGCGCCCCGCTCCTCCCGAACCTTCCCCCGCCACCTCCCTAACTGCCAGCCTGTGCCCCCATACAGACAGCGCCCCGCTCCTCCCCAACCTTCCCCCCCACCTCCCTAACTGCCAGCCTGTGCCCCCATACAGACAGCGCCCCGCTTCTCCCGACCTTCCCCTGCCACCTCCCTAACTGCCAGCCTGTGCCCCCATACAAAGAGCGCCCCACTCCTCCCGAACCTTTCCCCCCACCTCCCTAACTGCCAGCCTGTGCCCCCATACAGACAGCGCCCCGCTCCTCCCGAACCTTCCCCCGCCACTTCCCTAACTGCCAGCCTGTGCCCCCATACAGACAGCACCCCACTCCTCCCCAACCTTCCCCCGCCACCTCCCTAACTGCCAGCCTGTGCCCCCATACAGACAGCGCCCCGCTCCTCCCGAACCTTCCCCCGCCACCTCCCTAACTGCCAGCCTGTGCCCCCATACAGACAGCACCCCGCTCCTCCCCAACCTTCCCCCCCACCTCCCTAACTGCCAGCCTGTGCCCCCATACAGACAGCGCCCCGCTCCTGCCGAACCTTCCCCCAGTACCTCCCTAACTGCCAGCCTGTGCCCCCACACAGACAGCACCCCGCTCCTCCCAAACCTTTCCCCGCCACCTCCCTAACTGCCAGCCTGTGCCCCCATACAGACAGCGCCCCGCTCCTCCCGAAAATTCCCCCGCCACCTCCCTAACTGCCAGCCTGTGCCCCCATACAGACAGCACCCCGCTCCTTCCCAACCTTCCCCCCCCCCTCCCTAACGGCCAGCCTGTGCCCCCATACAGACAGCGCTCCGCTCCTCCAGACCTTCCCCCGCCACCTCCCTAACTGCCAGCCTGCGCCCCCATACAGACAGCGCCCCGCTCCTCCCGAACCTTCCCCCACCACCTCCCTAACTGCCAGCCTGTGCCCCCATACAGACAGCGCCCCGCTCCTGCCGAACCTTCCCCCAGTACCTCCCTAACTGCCAGCCTGTGCCCCCACACAGACAGCACCCCGCTCCTCCCAAACCTTTCCCCGCCACCTCCCTAACTGCCAGCCTGTGCCCCCATACAGACAGCGCCCCGCTCCTCCCGAACCTTCCCCCGCCACCTCCCTAACTGCCAGCCTGTGCCCCCACACAGACAGCACCCCGCTCCTCCCCAACATTTCCCCGCCACCTCCCTAACTGCCAGCCTGTGCCCCCATACAGACAGCGCCCCGCTCCTCCCGAACCTTCCCCCGCCACCTCCCTAACTGCCAGCCTGTGCCCCCATACAGACAGCGTCCCGCTCCTCCTGAGCCTTCCCCCGCCACCTCCCTAACTGCCAGCCTGTGCCCCCATACAGACAGCACCCCGCTCCTCCCCAACCTTCCCCCCCCACCTCCCTAACTGCCAGCCTGTGCCCCCATACAGACAGCGCCCCGCTCCTCCCGAACCTTCCCCCGCCACGTCCCTAACTGCCAGCCTGTGCCCCCATACAGACAGCGCCCCGCTCCTCCCGAACCTTCCCCCGCCACCTCCCTAACTGCCAGCCTGTGCCCCCATACAGACAGCGCCCCGCTCCTCCAGAACCTGCCCCCCCACCTCCCTAACTGCCAGCCTGTGCCCCCATACAGACAGCACCCCGCTCCTCCTGATCTTCCCCCGCCACCTCCCTAACTGCCAGCCTGTGCCCCCATATAGACAGCACCCCGCTCCTCCCGACCTTCCCCCGCCACCTCCCTAACTGCCAGCCTGTGCCCCCATACAGACAGCGCCCCGCTCCTCCCCAACCTTCCCCCGCCAGCTCCCTGCCAGCCTGTGCCCCCATACAGACAGCGCCCCGCTCCTCCCGAACCTTCCCCCGCCACCTCACTAACTGCCAGCCTGTGCCCCCATACAGACGGCGCCCCGCTCCTCCCGAACCTTCCCCCGCCACCTCCCTAACTGCCAGCCTGTGCCCCCATACAGACAGCACCCCGCTCCTCCCCAACCTTCCCCCCCCCACCTCGCTAACTGGCAGCCTGTGCCCCCATACAGACAGCACCCCGCTCCTCCCGAACCTTCCCCCGCCACTTCCCTAACTGCCAGCCTGTGCCCCCATACAGACAGCGCCCCGCTCCTCCCGAACCTTCCCCCCCCACCTCCCTAACTGCCAGCCTGTGCCCCCATACAGACAGCGCTCCGCTCCTCCAGACCTTCCCCCGCCACCTCCCTAACTGCCAGCCTGCGCCCCCATACAGACAGCGCCCCGCTCCTCCCGAACCTTCCCCCGCCACCTCCCTAACTGCCAGCCTGTGCCCCCATACAGACAGCGCCCCGCTCCTGCCGAACCTTCCCCCAGTACCTCCCTAACTGCCAGCCTGTGCCCCCACACAGACAGCACCCCGCTCCTCCCAAACCTTTCCTCGCCACCTCCCTAACTGCCAGCCTGTGCCCCCACACAGAGAGCGCCCCGCTCCTCCCGAAACTTCCCCCGCCACCTCCCTAACTGCCAGCCTGTGCCCCCATACAGACAGCGCCCCACTCCTCCCGAACCTTCCCCCACCACCTCCCTAACTGCCAGCCTGTGCCCCCATACAGACAGCGCTCCGCTCCTCCCAAACCTTCCCCCGCCAGCTCCCTGCCAGCCTGCGCCCCCATACCGACAGCGCTCCGCTCCTCCCAAACCTTCCCCCGCCAGCTCCCTGCCAGCCTGTGCCCCCATACAGACTGGTGGCCACTGGGGGTCGGGGGGCAGAGTACCCGGGCTGCGGTGAATGGGGAAGGTGGTTCTCCCGAAGGGGTCGAGCCTGCCTCTCTTACCCAGCTACAGCATCCACAGGGCGGGGCTCACGAGCCGCTTCTCCCGGGGCCAGCGGGCGGCTGCCTTTTTCACCTGGCTCATTTGTGCGGGTGCCTGCGGGTTCTTGTCATGATGCTGTCGAGCTGGTCAGTGCAGGGACAGGCTCGGCGTCCCGGGCTAGCTGAGCTTGGTTTGAGGAAGGGGATGGAGCTACTTCTGGGCCCGAGAGTACTCCTCTTCCACCTCCCCTTCCCCCCCCTTCCTCACTCCTTCACCCAGCTGACCAGCTCAGGGCCACCTGGAATCTCCCGCAGGGACAGGTGGTCGGGGGAACACCTTCGGGGTTTCACCACCATGGATGCAGCGTGGGTTGCTGTGTCTGTCCCGCGGGGCTCTGGTCCCGCGGCGTCAGACTCACACCGACACGTCAGGTTCCTTGGCGGCCTGCGTGTTTGGCTCTCGAGGGTAACACACTGCGCGTTCGCATGTGTTCGAGTGTAGAGCTCACGTGCTGACATTCCGGTCCCTGCGGTGTTGATCCTCACTACAGTGCCCGTCAGGGCCTTAGAGAGGTGATTCATGGCTATGGTGGAGCCGTCGGTCCACCCGCCGGAGTATCATGACCAGCAGTTGTAACGTGACGGGCCCCAACTGTGCTGCCAGCGGAGGGCGCCCCCAGATTTCGCTGGAGCCAGTTCGGGGAACTCCCGCCTTCGCTCTACTCTCGGACCTGGTCCGCCCTGGGCTACGGACCTGAGCGAAAACTGCTGCTCCCCACCGCCAGGGAGGTGGGGTCCGACAGCTCTTTTCCTCGTGGGGGGTTGACCTGGTGGCCGGTTTGCAATGAGAAACTTTCCAGACCTTTTCCCTGGGGCTTTTCCCCGGGGTTGACCTGGTGGCCGGTTTGCAATGAGAAGCTTTCCAGACCTTTTCCCTGGGGCTTTTCCCCGGGGTTGACCTGGTGGCCGGTTTGCAATGAGAAACTTTCCAGACCTTTTCCCTGGGGCTTTTCCCCGGGGTTGACCTGGTGGCCGGTTTGCAATGAGAAACTTTCCAGACCTTTTCCCTGGGGTTGACCTGGTGGCCGGTTTGCAATGAGAAACTTTCCAGACCTTTTCCCTGGGGCTTTTCCCTGGGGTTGACCTGGTGGCCGGTCGGAGCCGGGCTGGATCCTGGGGGGCCGGTTTGCACTCAAGAGAAAATGGCTGCCCCTTTTCACTGGGGGACCGAGGGGTGCGGGGCTGGGGGTGCAGCACTGGGAGAAGGTGGCCGGGGCTGCCGTCGGAAGCACACAACCTGCTTTCCAGCAGAGGCCGCCCCAGGCTGTGCGGCGGTCCCCCCTAGCGGGGGGGGGCGGTTCAGGCTTTAGGCCCCGGCGGCCAGTCGATTGAGGAGATCGGGCCAATGGGAGCGGGCGGGGGCGTGTCCGGAGAGCGGGTCGCGCGGGGCTGTGGGCAGCGCTGCGGGGCTGAGCGCGCCGGGGAGCGGTGAGTCCGGGGGGCGGAGCCCCGCGCCCCGCCCAGCCCCTCATGTGCCCCGGCCCCTTCTCGACCCCCCACCTTCCCCCTCATGTACCCCGCCGGCCCCGCCCCACACCGGCTCCGGCCCCGCCCCTTCCCCCTCATCTACCCCGCCGGCCCCGGGCCCCTTCCCGCTCCCCCCCGCCTTCTCCAGTCAGTTCCCGCCTCCCCATCCCCTCTCACCTGTCCTGGTCCCCTGGCCCCTTCCTACCCTGCCCCCTTCAGTCCAGCCCAGCTACCCCAGCCCCCTCCCGCCCCACCCCTTCTTGTCCCCAGCTGCCCCAGTCCGTCCCCGCTGCCCCAGCCTCACCTGCCCCGCCCCAGTCTCCCTGCTCCCCTAGCCCTGCTCTTGCCCCACTTCCCCCACCTGCCCCAGCCCCCTTCCTGCCTCGTCCCAGTCCCCCAGCTCCCCTCCCACGCCCTGCTTCCCCCTAGTTGTTTCCTGCCTCAGCTCCCCCCTGCTCTGCCCCGACTCCTCTCGTCTGCTCCCCCTCCCTCTCCTTCTCCCCTTCCTTGCCTGCTCCGCTCAATTCTTCCCTTCCCCGCCCCTCCTTCCTTCCCACCCTTGTTCGTTCCTCACCCCGTCTTCCCTTCCCTTCCCTTCCCTGGGCATCTGTGGGGAGGGGAGTTTCCCCTGTGACACCAAGAGAAACTCTCTCTCCAAGGCAGGGTCGGTCTGTCTGCTGCGGGTTCCCTGCCTGGTTGCTGGGGAGGCTTTTCAGTGTGGTAGAGGCAGCTGGAGAGTGGGAAAGCAAAGCAAAGTTCATGCTGCAGCCTCCGGTAAGAATGCAGACGTGTGACCGCCAGCCCTGCTCTTTAGCTGGCTAATCTCCCCTGTCTCTGGTGGGTCTCTTGTCTCTGTAGGTTACCTGCTCCTTGTGGGTTCTGCAGGCAGCCGCTGGGCTGGAACTCATTGATTCAGCCGGAGCTGTGCTGAGCCTGGCTTGGCTGGGAGCCTCTCTCCCCACAATGAATATAGCCCTGCCAGGGAAATGTCTGTTGAGCTGCTGGGACAATAACTAGTGTGCCAGGGAAGGAGCAATGCAGCTGGGGCGCGTGATGAGCTCTCCCCCTATATATTATTGGGTATTAAGGTCTGATAGTGTGTTTCTTGGTAGCCTGGCTGTAGAAGAGCTTGGGCGAGGGTGCGATGAGAGAGGGTTAAATGGAAATGAGTAGGAATTCTGGATCATTTAGGTACCTGAGATACAGGGAACGCCGGTTTTGAAGCCAGTGGGATTGGTAGTAGACATGGCCCACGGCAGAGTCTGTGTAGAAAGGGGTTCTATGGCATTTAGACAATTCTATCAGCACTCAAATGCTGCTACCTTACTGGTGAGTCCGGGGCATGAACCCTTAGTTCCTGCAGAATCTAAGCTTTTTTTTTTTTTTTTTTTTTAAGTAGCTCAACTTTTCCAGGGCGCTGAGCTCCAGTGGAATTGGTGGGTGCTCAGTGCCTTTGAAAATGGTGCCCTATGTTTCTAGCTCTTCTTTTTAGGAAGAGAAAATTTGCCAGCATGACCTGATGCGGGGCTATCTGTGTGAATCTGGACAACTCCGGGGCACCTGGTGCTGCTCAGGGCTCTGCTAAGGGGCAGCAGAGAAGTGGGGAAGACCCTAGTGATTTTCACTGCAGCCTTTGGGAACTTAAGGTGTGGCTGTGAAACTGACAAGAACATGTCAATATCATGCTTAGCACAGCTCTGAGCTGCTGCAGAGGCTAGGATTGGAGCTGTGTGGGAGGCAGAAGCTGCCCAAAATATGGAGCCTGGGGGAAGGGTAGAGTAGCAGACACCCTACCATGCAGCAGCCTCAGGAAGGGTAAGACAGCAATTCTCCCTTCTGGAGCTGTGTGTGTGTGTGAGACAGAGAGAGGAACAGGGGGAGCAATGATACTTCCTCATGTATCAGATGCCTACAGGCCAGATGCTGGAAATGAAAAACAGAGCCCGTGAACAGTACTCCTCTAGCCTTTGTTATGCAGGAGGTCAGACTAGACCATAGTGGTCCCTTCTGGCCCTAAAATCAATGAGTCTAGATGCACATTCAGCTAATTACTATACAAAATAATAAAACTGGGCCAATATTAACAGTAAAAGTCGCCCACTTCACGCAGACCAATAACTGTCCACTCTTGTCTACTCAGAAAACTACACACCTCACCCCACGGAGTAGGTCAGAATTGATATCCCCATTTAACAGAGTGGGAAAGCGAAGCACAAAGTGATGACATGACTTGCTTGAGGATACCTAACAAGCCAGTGACAGGACTCCTATCAGTGGGATCACTGATGGGGAGTTCATACAAGAATCAAGGGGCTGGGGGGAAAAAAACAACAAAACCTCTTATGAGGAAAGACTGAAGAGCCTGGTTTTGTTTACCTGAGAAAGATGATGAAAGAGAGGGGACAAAAGTCTGTATGGTCCAATGGAGGTAGATTGGGAGCGTCTGTTCTCTGTCTCATAACACAAGAACAAAGGGACATTCATTGAAGTGAAAAGGCTGGAAATTCAAAACTGATCAAAGGAAACACATTTTCACATGGTAAATAATTAGCCTGTGGAACCCATTGGTACTGGGTGCTGTTGGGGCTGAAAATGTAGCAACAAAAAGGGACTAGACATTTATATGGATAAGAAGAAAATGCAGAGCGATAATAGTTAATGCTCCTGTTTCAGGGCTTTAAGCTGATCTCTCACTGTTAATGATTAGGAGGGAAACCTTCATGGGGGAGGGGGAAATTGGCATAATCTGCCTGCTGTGGGGTTTCTTGAACCTTCCTCTGAAGCAGCTAGTTCTAGCCACTGTCAGAGACAGGATACTGGATTATATAGACCACAGGTCTGATCTAGTCTGGCACGTCCTATGTGATGGGCAGGGCATAAGAAGTTGGACAGAGCCGTACCTAGAGCTGAAGAATCTTGGCTCCCTGCCCCGTGTCCGCTCCTGCTGCCACACAAGGCTGCGGGGTCTGTGTCTTCAGCTCTGCAGCATCCCCATGGCTAGAGCCCTGCAAATCTGCAGATCCCCACGGCCCATGTTTGCGGATCAGATGCAGATCCAGATTTGGTATCTGCGCAGGCCTCTACCAGTGTCCGTAGCTTTGGGTGCATTCAACGTAACGCTGTATGTGAAATGAGGAGCTGGCACCTTCTTGTGACTATTTTCTCATACTTAGACTGATGTGAAGAGGAGACTGATGCAGCTGACTAATTCCTGACACCATCAGTTTACTCTCTAGGGAAAATTTTCTTCTTGCCAAAGTGTCGAATAGAGGGCCTAGATATAGGGGTTCTCAGAACAAATTTTTTGGTGGCCTCAGAGTGCAGCCACCAACTCTTGCTGGTGGCCGCTCTCACGCTTTTTCCTAAAATACTTAATTTAGCTTTAGGAAAAACAAATAATTATACACGGCCAAATCATTGTAATTTATGTATTGCTAGCTAATAAGTCTGCTGTGAAAAGTGATATTAACAAACATAGAAGCATCACTATTCACAGCAGACTTACTCAGCCCTGTCAACAAGCCTGGGGACAAATTAAGCCCTAGATGGGGTGGGGGGGAGGCGTCCTGGGAGGCGCCGGCGGGAGGCAGTGGAGGGCCGGAGCCCAAAGCCCTGTGGCCAGAGCATGCTGCCCTGCCACCCCAGGGCTGAAGCCCAAAGCCTGGGAAGGTGGGAAACTCACCAGCTGCCTGGTCCTCCAGCATTGTGCCCCAGGTATCTCCACAGGGGGAGCAGGGCCCAACCAGTGCTGGTGGCCCCAGCAATCGACACCAAGGCCGGGCATCCAGGAGCTACAGGAAGGGGCTGCTATTTTGCCCCCGCCCCCCATAACAGTCCATGAGGCTGTGGCCGCAAGAAAAGCCCCTGGTGACCGCATTTGAGAACCGCTGGCCTTACACATTCGTTATGTAGAAACTGATGTTCATCTCATTGTGATGACAAAGAAAACCCACGGAGTATGAACTAGTGCTGCGTAGTCGTTCTGTGTCTGCAAGGCTGCTGCTTGTCTCTCTCCCAAGGCGCAGCAGTGCGGAAGGAGCAAGACACTGGGCAGTTACACTGCAGCTGTGAGCCCCAGGGAACAGTCAAGAATCCTGTCAGTTGCACTTAGCGGCTGCTTGGGCTAAAGCTGTGATCAGCAGTAAGGAGCGCTTCAGCTGTTCGCGCGGGGTGGAGGAGCTGAAAACAGAGGCAGAGGAGGGATAGGGTACAGGGTAAACTATCAAACCTCTTTTACCCCGTGTCTATTTCCTACCCCTCCCACATTCCAAAACTACCAGGGAGTCTTTTTTTGGGGGGGGGAGGGGGGGTCTTTTTCTCTTCCATTAACAAAAGAGGAGCCCAGGGCTGAGGTTGCTACTTGCCAGAGGCTGATAGAAAAGGTGGAAACAGTTGTGCACTGTCCTTTGAGAAAGCCCTGGTAGGAATCTCCACATCCTCTCCTTTCCCAGGAGCAGGGGGGCACTGGGCTTCCAGGTCTCTAGAGGTCCGTGCCAGTTCCTTCCGTCCTGTCTAATACTGGCCTTTGTTTGCAGGTGTCTTGCAATTTTTTTTCAGGCCATGGACTGACATGTCCGTGAACTCTGGAAGCTGTTTAAGCAGAGGTGATTGTCTTACAGGGGTGTGTGTTTGTGAAATGCCTTGAGGTAAGGGGGATATAGAAAGGTAGAATATTGCTCTTATTGGCTAGCATGTTTCTAAACACACGTGATTGCCCAGGGATGTAATGCCAGTGATGTGGGGCAGGGTTGGGCCCTCGTAGTTCAGAACACAGAAATGCAGTGAAACACATTTGAATGGACAGAGTTTAGATCTTGTTGTTTATGAATAATGATGACTGTGTTGGCTGAAGTGGTCACCTTCTCTCCAGTCTGGGAAAAGCTGACACTGGATCTACTGTGAGGTTTTCTAGAAGGGGGAAGAGTCATTTAGTTTTTGTTCATCACCATACTTGGCTGCTCATTATCGCGCTCAGCTAAACCTCTGCTCCCTGTTTGAGATGCAACAGTCTCCTTCCCCTGTAAACATTAACACTGGAGGCAAGTCCCAGGTCTTAGACAGGATCACGGATGAGCCAGCTAGCTGGGCCACTGGGCTAGGTGGTGGGGGTCACCTGGTCAGAGTTCTTGAAGCAGGTTAAGCTGAGTCTCTGAGCCAGAAAGGGAAACCTGGACTTCCAGGGTACATCTACATTGCACTAAAAAACGTGCAGAACTAAGACTCAGCCCAGGTCAGTGGGCTCGGGCTCTGGAGGTTAAAATAGCAGTGTAAATGTTCAGGCTCAGGCTGGGCCCAGGCTCTGAGACCCTCCCCCTGTGGGTCTCTTATTGCAGTGTAGACGTGCCCCTGGTTTCCTAGTGTTAAGGATAGGATGAGGCCTGCAGAGGGTCATGATGTTTGGTTTCTTACTGAGGTTTTGATGTCTCCATTTCAGCCTTTTGAGATGCCGGGGTACCATGGTGATGGGGGTTGGTGGTGGGGGTGAAAGAGGTTGTAAATGGTTGTAACAATAATATTAAAAAGGCAACACAATAAAATTCTAAAGGTGGTCAATTTTAACGTTTGATCCCAGTTGCCCCGACCTGGGCTCATCAGGGCATTGACTCCACAAGGTGCGGCCAGTTGTTTGACTGCACTTCCGTTTTGTTCTTAAAAATCCTTGAGACCAGACAGAGTTGGTTAGGTTTGGTTATTGTCTAAAGACACAACAATGCAATATGGAAAGGAGGTATGGGAAGCAAATTCTTGCAGTGTGTTCACCTTACACAGAAGGTGTGCTTCAAAGATTTGCATTTCAGCTAGCAGTATTCATAAGGTGATTTTACAAGTTACAAAACTCTCTCTACATCCCTAAAACCCAACCCACCAGGCTGTCTCACATCCTTCACTTGTTCTGTACCTTCCTTATCTTTGTTTTGGGTACCAACATTCCAGGTACTGGTCCTTGAATGTACCTCCTTGGCTTTTGCCAGTGCAGAACATTAAAGTATTTTGCCTTTAACAAGTGTCCCATTTTCTAATGCCAAAGCTGACTCCAGCTTTGTGAAGTGTTGTGGTGAACAGAATTGTAGGAAGAGCCTAATACATTCAGTTAACATAACTTCCCAGCACTTAAAGAATTATATTTTATTAATATTGTGCACATAATACCTATCAATGTGGTGTATACTACACTTAACATATGTTTTGACTAAGAAGGGCAATGTAGGTGATTTTTTTTTTTTTAATGTCATAAGAATTCTGGGGAAGACTGATTAGGGGACTTGCCTAAGCACCTTTAATGGAGGGGGCACTGGCCTTTGATTTAAAGAGAGAACGGTTTGCGTTCATGCTGCGTCCCATCCCTTCAGCCTACAGTTCCCTGCAAAAGCACTGTGCATTCACTGTAACTTGTTGAAGGGGTGTTTGTGGGTCCTAAAGCTCTTACAGGCTTAACATGCTGGCCAAATTTGCAGCATGTCCACCTCTAGTGGCTGGTTGTGTGGAAGATTAAACTAACTGCTGCTGCCAGCTAATGAAGTTGTCCCCCTGGCTCACGTGGTAGAGGTCTGTGCTGTGCTATAGAAGGTCCTAGGTTCAAACTCTGCCTTGGATTTGAGTGGGAAGGGAGGGGATCATTACACTGGTAAGCTAGGTATGATGGGTGTGGAGAAGGAATTTACCAGTTTGTGAGCTGGTTACCTTCAGATTTTTTCCTAGGGGGTGGGGAGCCTAGGGATCTTAGCATCAGTGCAGCACTAGTATAAGAGCAAGTATTCTGAAGTGAAGCTTGCTCTGGCGTGGTTAACGCTGCTTGTATTGCACAGGAGGGAGGCAGGTGACTGGACACTGTGGTGATGTGTGGCCGTCAATAGATAACTATACAGTGGTTGCAAGATCTTCACCCTCGGTATTGTGCCTGAAGCGTGAGGCAGAACCCCCAGCTCCTTCTTTGCGATTGATATTACAAGCTAATGGTGAAAATCGCCCACTCTGTCTCCCTAAGATTAACACGGTAAATAAATCGGCGGGGGAGGGGAGCAGCGTGTGTGGCATTAGTGGAAAAGCTATAAAGTCTGCAGCTGTATCCAGTTAGGAGGCTGGAGGAAGGAGCCAAAAGCTGATGAAAATATGCACTGAGGTAGTTAAGCAGAGTGAAAAGGGTTTAAAATATATTTCCTCTTCCAAAGTGGATTATCCTCTGCCCTAGAATGAGAACGTTGCTTTTGTACAGAACTTGACTGACCCAAATGGCTCCATAATTAATCTTTGATTAATTTTTAAATTCAGTATTCCCAGCTTGAATTCTTTCTCCAAACAGTCTTTTAAATTATTATTCAATGTGTTCCATGGCAGACTGATACCATGTGTTTGCGTGTGTGTGTGTGTGTGTGTGAAATCTACATGGAGGTCGCTGTTTGGTTTAGTGGTTGGAACAGGGGACTGGCAGTGGGATGGTCTGGGTTCTATTTCCTCAGATGTCCTGTGCGGTGTTAGGCCCGAGTTTGAAGGTGATCCTCGCTAATTTCATGTGAGTGCCCGAATGGGAGCTGAGCTCTCTTGTGTTGAGGATAAATTGGTGGATGTTCAGGGGCTAAGCTGCTGCAATGGTATGGGCCATGTAGGCACCCAGAGAGCTGTGTTGCTACGATTGAAGGAAAACCAAGCAGCTAGCTGGCTGAGGCAGATGAAGGTCACCTCCATTGCTTTCTTATGGATGCAGGATTGCAAATCTGAAACCTAGAGCTAGGGGAAGGAGCCAGCCCTGGCCTACCTGAATATCTATTTTAAACCACGTGTGGGCTACTGTAACATGCCTGTTGGTAGTCTTCTGTGCCATGCAAACTTGCAGGTTCATTCCCCCGGGGCTATCGGCACTCATAAATCATAGCCCCTGACTTTGGGTTCATGTCAGCTTGATATAAGTGTTCCTCCTTCCTCCGCTTCATCACAGCTTCATGAGCCAATGGCTTGAGAAAGGCCCTTCACCCTCGGTGTCTTGGGTGGGGTGATCTCACAGCACTTAAGGCACAGACCTTAGCCTGGCAGCAGCCGGTGTAGCAGGTAATTTGTCACCCCTATTTGATGTCTGGGGGAAACTGGCGCACAGAGAGAACAAGGATGAGCAAATGGCAGAGCCAGGAAAAGAACCCAGGAATTCTACCTCCCCAGGGCATAACTACACTGCAAAAAAAATCCTGCTCTTAACCTGAGTTAGCTAACCTGAGTTAAAACGGCAGTGAAGATCTGGCAACGCAGGTTAGCAGCTTGAGTTAAAACTTATAAGGTTAAAACTTACAATTAAAGCTTCTAACCCAAGCTGCCGTGCCTTCAGCACTCTTTTAACTCGTCGCAGTCAACTGGAGTTAAGACCACACACTAGTTCTTTTTTTTGGCTGTGTCGATATACCCCCAGCCGTGTGCTCAGCTCACACCCCTTCCTTGCATTGATTGGCCCGTCAGGGTGCCACATGGTATCTCTTTCCCACATGCCTCCAATGGTTAACTGTGTCAGCTTTTTATCATCTAAACCCAGCTTATTATTTATGTTGCCACTGAACACAGAGGCCCCCGTGCACTGGAGTCTGTACAGCCAGAACTGTTCGGAGCAAGCTGGTTCTTCCATTCTCTCCACTACTCAACTTAGTGCTGTATCTTTCCTGTTTAACCAAACACTTGAATGATCCTGCTCTCCCTGCGATGCAAATTCTTTGCCGCCTCCTTTGCCTAAGCACTACTGAGCATTTCAAAGGCTTTTTCCTGCCGTGGGTATTAACACCTGTGGCCTAAGCAAACCTTCCTCCTCTTTGGCATGTGTCTGCTGGGAATTCAGTGGACTCCATACCCCTGAGCTAGGTACTCCCGGCTGTGGTGTGATATGGCCCCCTTGTCTCAAGAACGTGTCCCTGGCTCTGGCACCGGCTTATTGGAACATATTTTACCCACCCAATAAAACTCCCGCTGGCGTGTGTGTATCGACAGGATCGGTCGGATGGCAGCTCGCATGTGGGCATCCGTGGTTCATCTGTGGTCGGCTGTTAAGGCGCTTTTTGGTCAGATGGCATGGGATCTCCATGCTACTGACTCAGAATAAGCTTGTGTGGATGTATGCATTAATCAGTTACGTCACTAAGCTGGATACCTCCGCACAAGCTTATTCCGAGTCAGGATCGTACTGCACACATCAGCTGTGTGGCCAGATATACATAAGCGCTGGTAGGTGTGATGGTTCCTGGGGATACCCTGGTTTATAAGTAGGGCCATACCAAGTTCACGGTCCATTTTGGTCAATTTCACAGTCATAGGATTTTAAAAATCATAAATTTCATGATTTCAGCTATTTAAATCTGAAGTTTTACGGTGTTGTAATCATAGGGGTCCTGACCTAAGTTCCCTCTAATCTGCGCAGCCACACAGCTGCCTATTAAGCCCTGCGCAGGGGCTCAGGGCTGTGGCAGGGAGTGGCGCCTTTCCCCCAGGACGGACCTGTTGAGGCAGGGAGAGATTGCTAGGGAGAGTCCTCTCTCCCTGCCATAGCACCCAGGCAGCCTGCACCCGAAATCCCTCATCTTCAGCCCCACCCCAGAGCCTGCACCCCCAGCCGGAGCCCTCAGCCCTCCTGCACACCAACACCCTGCCCCAGTCCAGACCCCCATCCTGGACCCCACGCCCCTCGTTCCTAGCCCCACCCCAGAGCCTGCACCCCCAGCTGGAGCCCGCACCCCCTGCACCCCAACCCTCTGCCCCAGCCCTGAGCCCCCCTCCCACACTCCAAACCCCTTGGCCCCACCCCCACCACATGAGTTTTGTTATATGCACTAATATGGAGGTGATGTGTCACATATCGCCTCCGTATTGGTGCAAATAACCAAATTCATTCTGCACATGCATGGGAAAAATTAGAGGAAACACTGGTTCTGACCCAAAAAGGAGGTAGGGGTGTGTGTGTGTGTGTCAAGTTTTTTGATGGGGGGGGGGGGTTGCAGTACTGCTACCCTTCTGCACTGCTGCTGACGGCGGCGCTGCCTTCAGAGCTGGGCGGCTGGAAAGCACTGGCTAGTAGCCCAGCTCTGAAGGCAGAGCTGCCGCCAGCAGCAGCACAGAAGCATGGCATCAGATAGCATTGCCACCCTTCCTTCTGCCATGCTGCTGGGGGCGCGGCCTTCAGAGCTGGGCGCCCGGCCAACAGCTGCTGCTTTCCGGTCACCCAGCTCTGAAGGCAGCGCAGAAGGGAGGCAATCTGGCAAGAACAGGGCTGATATTGCAGAAATACACATCCCTAAGAAGTGCTAGGCACAGAGCACTCACACAGACACATTCCTGAAGAGTGGTACCAGAACATCCCAATATCCAGGATGGTACAAACACATTCCCCAAGGATAACAGGAACACGCTGACCCCTCCTAAAAGATCAGGTCAGGATGACCGTGTGATCAATAGAGATGTTTTGATCGAACCAACATGTACAAGGTGATGGGTGATAACTAGCCACGTCAGGGGCCAGTAACTAACCATGTCAGAGGCAGTACTAATTTGTTTGATTCAGGGTATAAAGATGTATCTCCAAGGGAGTATCTTTATCCGGCCGAGGGGGGAATGGAAAGTCCCACCATTCACTGAGCTGTGTCCATTGTCATGGGCATACATGTCTTAGTATCCTCGTCGAGTTTGCCAGGTGCTATTACCGTGCTCTGTCTACAATAAACCTGGCCTGGTGCCTTCATACCGTAATGGATCTTGTGGTCATTGGGCGGTTTGCGTGAGGTCTGCCGTGCCGGCTGTCTGTGCAGAGCTGGGGCAGCACGCAGGGAGAACGCACACACACGCAGCCGAACAGCTAACACCCTGCAGTTTCTTTCTTCCTGTAGATTTCCTCTTTTGTTGACTTCACAATCTCTCTATTTGCCCGTGGCTCAGTGTGCAACAGTGGGAGGCAGACAATCCACAATGCGCCAAGGGCCAGACAGGGATACATCTCCGTGGCATGTCACCTCCTGGTGACCTGCCTTAACTCCAAGCCCATAAGAGCATAATTTTCAGCCTAGGCACAGAACTCTTTAGATATTATCTGTATGTACATCTCGTAATGATTGATGACCAGCAGGCTACTGGCAAGAACAGTAGATCTCACGTGCCACCCTTTGGTGAACTATTCTGCAGCTATCTGACCTAGGAGATCCCCTGTAAATCCCTCTGGAGCCCCTGTGCCCTCTGCTCGTGGGCACCAGTTGGTCCCTGGGTGACGGTAGGGATCAAATCCAGGGACTTCAATCCCAAAAGCACAAGCGCCGACTGTCTGAGCTAGGAGAATAACTCTTCTGGCTGCAAATCTGAGGCTTTGATAGTCACCAGGGCCAGTCTTAGAGGGCGGACTGATCGTACTGCCAAGCTAGGATATTGCATGTGCACTGGCTGCTGTCTCCATGCCTCGGGGGTACTTCCCCCGGGGCAGGATTTGACAATGAGCATGTGACACCTACCTTAGCTGTAAGAAAAGGAGTACTTGCTCGTTGCTAGGTATTTGACCTAAGGGCATGCTTTACTGTCCTGCGTTCCATCCTAGGGTCTTCACGCTTTCGTGAGCAGTAATGAATGAACCCTGCTTCAGCAGCAGCAGTGGTGGTGGGTGGGGGAGATTAAGGCATGGAGAAGTGAATTGACTGTACAGAGGGAATCTGGGTCCGCACCTGAATTGGAACCCAGGAGTTCTAGGCTCCCTGTCTCCTGCTCAAGATTATGCTGGCTGTCTCCTGAACTGCCAGGCTGCAGCTTTTTAAATCCATTATTAAGCTAGAATCTGGCACTGGCTGGGCAGTACTGAGATCTGAGCCTCGTGTTCACACCCCAGGAGAAGTGCAGAACAGACAGCAGCAGGTCCTCTTCCTGAGTCAATGACCATCTCCAGAGGGGAGAGAACTCCTGTCTGGATGGCCCACTCAATGGGGGTTCTGCTGGCAGTGCTAACAGAGGGGCACATACTCTGTGGGTGTGGAGGGCATTTGTGTGCTGGGAGCTGGGCTAAGCTGTTGTCCCTTGCTAGTCACTAAACAGCCATCAGAGGCATAGGCGCCAACTTTCCCCGGCGCCGGTGGGTGCTTGTGCCCCATGGCCCCGCCCCGTCCCCATTCCAACCCCTTCCCCAAAGTCTCTGTCCCCACCCCAGCCCCGCCTATTCCCTGAACGCATCGCGTTCCTCCCTCCCTCCCAGTTCTTGCCGTGCGAAACAGCTGTTTCGCGGCACAAGCGCTGGGAGTTTGGGGGAAAAAGCGGGCACGTGGCGCGCTCAGAGGCAGAGGTGAGCTGGGGGGGGGCGGGGAGCTGCTGGTGGGTGCAGAGCTCCTGGCTTGCGCTCGAGTCACATCAGTGACTTAGAGATGAAAGGCGGCTTCTTATCTCCAGCTTTCTGGGGCAGGAAGTGCACCTATTTCTGAATATCGTGCAGCTAGAGAATTTCAGTGCGTGTCCTGAACAGGTTTGAACTGAAAGTACAGACAGATTTTTATCTACCTGATGCTTTCTTTCTAGACTGACTGTCCTTTCCTAGCCCTGCCGGTATTCTCTAAATCCTAGCTGGAGGCAGTGTGAAGTTGTAAGCTATGCTGACTGACTGACTGCTCCGAGGAGAATACAGTATGTGCTCAGCTGCCGGTTCCGCAGCAGCACGTATGTATCTTGCTGGGCAGGCGTTAATCTCTGACATGTTGCTCATGCCAGTCACGTACCCACAGCTGTGCTCTCCGGGCTGGGTTCCCTCCTGCTGTCACTCTCTGATGAGATGGTTAGACTGGTGCTTCGTGGAGGTGAATGGAGCCAATACAGAGCAGGCATCTAAATATGGGATCTGGTTCGCTATTGTTGCACCAGTGTTGTGTTTGTCTTGGATAATGATAGCTGTCTAGTTTGCCTCTCAACTCTAACGGCTTTGTTAAAGGCAACCTTTGCAGGGAGATAGACAAATGAGGTTCATCTCAGTTTTTTGGTGCTTTGATGCATATTGTGGGCCTCGAGTTTTTGCAGGCCAAGTTTTGCTGCTTGGGTTTCTGTACATTAGATATTCAGGTCTAGGCTACTTCTTGTTGGGAAGCCGGTTTGGAATACTGGAGAATTTAGGAGGCTTAAGATGTAAGCATCTCAAAGGAAGCAAAACTGGATTCATGATGTGGGAAAGTGATATTAATTCGGATGGTTTAAAACTATTTTTGGCATCTGCTGAACTCAAATGCCCAATAAGCCGTTTGGAGAAAAGAGCTTGCTGTTAAAGATTCAGAAACTGTAAGGAAAGGCTAAGAGCTGCTTGCCGTTCATATCCAAGACCTCCACTTATGCCCTCTTACAAGGGGAGACAAAACTTGACATTCCTGCTATATCTGTTATGTGAAAAGCAAGAAAAAAAACCTACTTTATGTGCCATGAGGCAGCAAACAGGGCACGACCCTTTGCAGGTCCCCTTTAAGAGAGTAATGGACCTATGAAAGCAGAGGAGCTGCCGTGCTCTCGATACTGGAGACCAATGCAGGCTGACTGTCATCCCAACGCTGCCCACCACAGGTCCCTTAGCTGACTTAGTGGCAACGCCCCACCAGTGGGATAAAAGACGCTGTTAGTGGCTGATCAGTGACCATGAGGGCCCTTGCTGTGACTTAGAAAGGTCTGAGGGTCAATTAACCCTTTCATAGGTATTGAAAAGCTGTACTCTGGTGGTCCTTCATTGTATATACCTTCTCAGAGGAAGGTTTTGTGGTTAAGGCACTCAGCTGGGTCTCTGGGGGTTTGGGGTCAATTCCCACACCTCTGCCACACACTTCCTGTATGACCTTGGGTAAATCACATAATCTCTGTGGGCCTCGATTCTCTCTCTGTAAAATGGGATTAATAATCTCTTCTTTGTCTCTTTAAATTGCAAGCTGTTCAGGACAGGGACTGTTGCTATGTGCGTGTGCACAGCATCCGGTGCAATAGGCCCCAGAGCTCAGCTGGGGCCTTTGGGTGCCACTTGGATACTACTAAGAAATAACACCTGAGGGCTGGGCTATTATTCCAGCAGCTGCTCTGGGGTCCTCTGTACTCTTTTGTGGCTGCCTTTCCCCAACATAACTGATTTCCCCCCCCGCAGCCCGATCCTTTAATATTTGGTGGGGTGAAAGGGTTAACGCAGTGTCTCAGCTGCCTATCTTTGGATGGAGAGCATCTCAGACCATAATTAATGACCAGCGAATACAGTTACTCCATCAAATTATTTACTGAACCTGGTCCATTAGAAGTAAGCTATTAAAGAGCAAAGCAGATGCACTTAGGAGTTCGGCTAATGTTCCCTCGCCCTATATCATTTCATTCCAGCTTGCGTTCCCTTGTGTGATTTGCTGAATGCGTGTGGCCAGCCTTGATTGCCTTTTGACTGTCGCTGTGCATTGCATTATGCGTCCTGTTGGATCTTCCACCGAGAGGCTAGAGCTCAGCCTGTTTCAAAATAATTCTGCCTGCAAGCCTTGGGTGAAAGGAGTCGCTCTGCAGCGAGTGTGGTGTCTGCGCTGGATTTGCAATAAGTGACCCTGGTGGGGTGTGGAGCCAGGTGATGGAGGGGTTCAGAGCTTGCAAGATGGGGCGAAAGGGAAGGCAATCTGCCCTGCTCGCCTGAAACTGCCAGTAATGTGGTGAAGCCCTCCTGAAGGACATGAGAAGAAGCAGAAAATAAGGGACAGGTGCTTCTAGGCTCTCTCTCTGGCTTTAAGGAGATGGGATGGGTGGGGGGGGAAGGGGCAGGACCTTCTCCATCCTGCCTGCTTGTTTAGGAAGCTTGAGGCCAGAGGCCTAGTCCTAGGACAGAGACATTTATCAGTGGGTTTAAGATGATTAAATCCAGAGGCGTTGTGATCTGGGGAGCTGAGTAGGTCTGGGGGTAGGGGTCCTGGGTTCTGCTACTGTCTGGTCATGTGGCTTTTGGCAAGCCACTTCCCCTTCCTGTGCCTCGTTTTCTCTGTAAAGCAGGCATATAAGATCCTCTTCACTGAGTGAGGTGCTAGAAGTAATTGTGTGTAAAGCCCTCGGTGATGGAGTAATGCCCTGTGAAATGTATCTTTGTTAACTGTCCCGAATGCACCAGGCGAGAGCTGGCTAGATGACCCCCGATGCTCTCTGCATGTTCTGTCTGTCCCCTTCCTCCTGACAGGTGGTACCCAGCAGAAGAGCTTCATCCTTCTCCATTTTCCCCAAGTCTGTGAAACTCGGAGAGAAGTTCTAGCATGACGCGGCCAGCACGTGCCTGCTGTGGATATGGGTTGTGATGTTCCTCAAACACTGTGTTCTTAGTCAAGAAGCCATCCTCCCCCACTTCCCGAGTCTGTCTCTCTCCGTCTGCCTTGCTATCTCATCAGCCCCTCTGTGCATCCTGTGCCAGCCATATCGCTGCACGGCATTCCCTCGGCTGCTTCCCACTTCTCCTCTCTCGGCTTCTTATCTTTTTTCTTCCTCTGTCCCCGTCCCTCCCCCAGTTGGTGTTGTGTACTCGCCATGGCCCCGATCTTACGGAAGGATCTGCCTGGGCAAACCTCCCCACGCGCGTGACACCCTGTTGACTTCATTGGGACTTTGCTTGGGGGCAAGATTGCCCGGGTCCAGTTGCAGACTCGGGGCCTGTGTGCCCTCCGTGGAGTGGGTGAGCGGATTCAGCGAGGAAGGAGCAGTCAGCCCTGTAGTGAGTGGTGCCAGCCCGGGCTGGGTGAGAGAACAGGCCTGGCCCATTTGGGTGCAGAGACCATCTTCCTCCCCAAAGGGGGATGAGGTGGGTGAGTGTGTCTCTGGGTGTACATGCACACACCCCAAACCGCAGCCATCTCTCCCTCTTGGTGCCTGACTGTGTTCCTTCCCCAGCCTGCAAGCTTGTGTGAAGTCTGTTAACTCCCTGCCTGCTGGAGTGGTGTGGCCTGCACAAGGTGTGTCTCTGAGCCATCCGGGTGATACCTAGAGATTATTATTTCTGTTATGGTACCGCTTAGGAGCCTCGCTCATGGAGCAGGGCCCCATTGTGTCAGGCGCTGCACATGCCCATAGTGGAGAAGACAGTCCCGGCCCCGGAGAGCTCCCACTGAAGTGTCAAATGAGGTGTGTGACTCGCAGATGAGCCAAGCTGGGGGGTTGGGAGAATGAGACCAGAGTAAGAATTCAGCAGAGAAGCAGCTGACTCCGCTCACCCCTTCCTTAATTACTGCGGGTCACTGGGTGGTACCAGGTTCGGTCACCTCGGCTTTGGCTTGAGTTTGTGATGTTCTCGAGGTCCAAGGTTCTGCTGTCTCATTACTGATCCTCCCAGCCAGCCTGTTCCCCTCGCACCCCTCTGGAAAAGGCAGAAAAACGTTACCAACTCGCTGGGTTCTGCTCCTACAGCCTGTGCCTGAAGCCTGCGTCCCTCTGATGGACCTGTGTGTGACCCTGGCATGGTAAGGTGCTGCCCTGCAGCCCCCTCAGTGGCCCCTTGGCTTTATGCCCTCTGCCCTCCTTTCTGCCCCTCTGACTTCCTCGCCTAATCTGGGTTTCCCTCACTGGACTAATCCCATAAACCCTCAGTACATCCTCTCCCTCCCTCCTGGTCTCCCCACAGGATGCGGGGGCATGGTTACGCTTGGTGTTGTCTGGTCTAAGGGTGCCCGGGCTACAGAGCACTGTATCCTGCTGTCTTAGTCCTGCCTCCGACCTGCCAGACTGTCTCCTGCACCCGGGGCAGCTCTGGATCCCACCTGGGCCCTTCTGAGAGTAGGCGTGGGTGCCCATCCCAGAGACTAAAGGGAGGCTGGCCCAGTGGTTCAACTCCTGGCTCTGCCACAGACTGCCTGTGTGACCTTGGGCCAGTCACTTAGCCTCTTGGTGCCTCAGTTCCCATCTGTGCAATGGGGATAAGAGCATTGGCCTGCCTCCCTGGGCTGTTGGGCAGATAAATGCATTAATGACTCAGGTGCTCAGGTGCTACGGTGATGGGGGTCAGATAATTAGTTAGATCCCACCCCTACCCCGTGCTCTTGGAGCATGCCAGCCACTGGGCACTCAGGCCACGTGGGCACATGAAAATCCCAGCTCACTTGGGTGCCTGGTGCCTTCCCGCCCCCCTCCCCCACCCCCAAATGTTAAGGCTGTTTGTAAACCTCCCTGGGTATGTCTGGCCTGCAGCTGGCAGCGACCCTAAGAACAGACATGGTCATGCTGCCAGGGCTTGTGCCAGCGTGCTGACATAGCAGCATACCAATTGGATTGGGCAGCTGCTCAGGCTGTTAAGCCCACCCCACCCCCTAGGTCTTAACTGGGCTGGCTGGCCTGAGTTCCTGCTGGATCCGCAATGTCCACCCTGCTCCAGCTCCTGCAGGCTGGGGGGCTTGCTCCCTGCTGCGGTGTATAGATTGTGACCCTTCAGTATTTTAAAAATGCTTTTAAATCCTCTGCTAAAGGGCACCCCAGAAATGGCAGAGTATAAAACGAACAGGCCTTTGGGACCTGCTCACCATTCACTTGCTATGGCCTAGTTCTGGGTTCGATGGATGTCACGTTCAAAGGAGTGTTTTTTTTTCTTTCCTCAAATTCCACCAAGGATCTGGGGTTTTCTTTTTTCAATAAACCCTTCGCATATATGCATCAGATAAGGTCCTGCTGCTGGTGGGAACAGACAGATTCCAAACCAGATACAGGAGACAATAATAGTTGCAGATTTTGTATATATGAACCAGGCAAGTCACAGGATTGTGTCTAAACGTGCCTAGCTTGGCGTGGAGCTGGCTTATCAAAGGAGTGATAAAGGGCCTTTCCCCTCTGGGAGCTGTGCTAGGATTCAGGTGCCGGGCTGCACCACTGCAAACCTCTAGTGTAGATGCAGTTGGCATCAGTGCTGATAAAGCTGCCCTGTGTAAATCATGTGTGTGCGAGGGCTTTGCCTGGATGCAGTGACATCCAAGGGCAGCAGTGACCGTATTATTGGCTCCATGGAGGCCCCTGTATGGAAGGAGCCTGGAAGAGTCAGTTCAAGTTCCTGGGCACAAAGTGTCCATGTGCGACTGCCTCCATCAGCAGGGATTGAACTAGGGGCCTCTGGAGCTGAAAGCATCAGGCTTCTCGAGCTTGAGCCACACAGTGTGGCTGGGACTGTAAGGAACTGGTGTCCTGTGTGGATCAGCCACAGGAGGAGACGTGTAAGGAATCTGGCCTGGTGGGTCGGACCTGCTGCTTAAAGTGCTCTGTGCCCTCCTGAATTGTGATCTTGCTGGGGGCAGGCACTGTGTGTTCTGCATTTGTCCAGCGCCTAGCACGACAAATGCAGTGGAAAGTCTCAATTTAAATCTGAGATTTAAATCAGCTTTTCCATTTGTACTTCAGTTATTTTCTGAAGAGAGGTGCATTCTCGTTGGTTGATATAACCACCAAAACATGTTGATTTACAACTAAATGGAGCCTTTATGCTAGATTTGGTACATCTTTTTGTTATTTTGGAGATTAATTAACTTTATACAGCTAATTGAGCAATTACATAGCTTAATATTTTCCAATTCTTCTTGTACATGTTTAGTGTGTTAGAAAATAGTGAATGACATATTGCTTGTTTACTGGATAATTAACTTTTTGCTCATGATTTGTATCAAGCTCCATTAGGATGTGACTGGAATTTAATTTAAAACAGTGAATAACATTTATTTTTATTAAAGAAAACAACCTGGGGTGTTTTAGATACATAAACTTCTCATCAAAACATGTTTCACATTTACAGCTACATGATTTCTTAAACAGAGGAATTAACTGTAGTCAGTGAATTAAACGGATTATTTCAGCTTAGCCAGGGAAAAATTTCAAATATGCCTAAATGAAAGTGACTGGAGCTTAAAAGTTCCCGCTTGCCTGAGTCTCTTGAAAATGAGACAATAGTCTCCTGAGTTACTCAGGCTTTTTAAACTAGTAGATCTTATCCACTCCCTCCAAGTTTGTATTCATAGACTGGAAGTCAGATAAGTTTTCCTGATTTTTTTCAACTCCTAATCGATTTCTCAGCTTTGAACGAATTAGTCCAAATGAAGGAAATATTCTTTGCCTGCAGAAAAGCCTACTGCTGTCAAAAGCTGGTTTAGATCTTCAACATACTCTGGGTCCAGGTGCTTAGCTAATGACTTCCACCAGTTCAGTGCTGTGACTTTCTTTAAAAACATAATCAGCAAACATGTATTGCTCGAGTAGTTCATCTCCGCTCTGCTGCTGCTTCAGCAGTTATCCCGGGACTTTGGGTTGAGAATACTGGAGAGAAAATGAGGTGGAGTAAGTGCTTGATCCATCTGCTGCTTTGCTGCTTGCAATCTAACTCTGATGCTGGGTATTTCTTTCTTCAGTGTCTCTTGAGGTTCTTGCCATATGCCAGCAGTCCAGCAGCAATCTTTGTGCAGTTTGTCCAAGGCTATGGAAGTAGGTTTCAGTATATTGGGCAGATCTTCTACATTTCTCTTTAGTTGTTGATGACTTTGGCTGTGATAGTTCCATCTGTATTGTCACAATTTTGCTTCACAAATTGTAATTGGAATAAATCAGTTCTTAATAAATAGCTCAAAAGCAGTCAACCGCTGAAGTCCATTGTCTCTCTTGGGGGAGAATTAGTTCAGATCCTCCTGCTTTTTTCAGTGAAGCTGAAGCAAAGCGGTTGTCATGGAAGTATTTTGCAGTTTCACCAACATTCTCCTTTATTCCTGGAGGTGCACTCAAGTCTTTGGCTAAAAAATGTGTCCGATGAGCGCTGCAACCATATGTTATAAGTTTCACGTTCCCTTCATTACCTTCTTCTAGGTTTCCTCTCATCTTTGCTACATTTGTGGCATCACCTGTGACAAAGCTACGCACTTGAATTTCTGTTCAGTGTTAGAGTTTTTATTGCTACTTTTACGTATTTTGCTGTATGGGGACTTCCTGATGGATCAATTGTTTCTGTAAGATAGACCAGTGATTCTCAACCTGTGGTCCGTGCACCACATATGACGCTGTCTAAAGGGTCTGGGAAAGACCTAGACTGAAAACTGACTGAACAGACGTCAACTATATATACAGACAATAGATTTCCAAAGGGGTCTGCCTCCATTTGAAAATTTTTAGAAGCAAATGAAAAAAAGGTGGTGAACCACTGAGAGAGACCACTCCATCATCTGGCTCACAAGCGCATATCACTGGATTATTATGTACATTGCTCTTCCCATTAAGACCCAGATTACCACATTTCCCATCAGGTTTTTTTGCACACTGTTCAATTTCATACGCTGCATCCAGCAATGTCCGCTCTGTGGGGTGGAGTGTAGCATGGTCCTAATGATTGAACCAGGTGGCTGAAATGTTTGTTTTGAACAAGATGAAAGGGAGATTCTGTTGCATAAAGGAACAGGGCAATATTTTCATTGATGGAGTCTTGCTGAAATTTGCTGGTCCTGGTTACGAACTCACCCATGGTTTTATGGGATGATGAAGAAAGTCTTTTGATACAGGCATTTTCCTGGCGGAGGTATGTTTAGTTGCGGCACTGCTGGTGTTGCCAGCAGACGACTTTGAAGCTGTAGATGTTGCAGATGATGGATGTTCATTATGTCTAAGATGGACCCTGAAACAATGGGTTTTTTTGTTTTTGTTTTTTAAGCCAGTCGCACTCATTGTTATCCAGTGCACTGCTTTAAAAAGAATAAAAGATTGCAAATGGACGAATCCTCCTACTTTAGCTGCTTATACCACTGTTTAGATGATATCATTTATTCTAAACCCAGTTTTATAGGCAAAATAATAAATCATAAGGATTATCTAAATCTATGTGAACCCTTATCTCTAGCAACATATCAAACAGCTTGGGGGGAAAAGATGTTTTTTAAATGTTAGAATTCATAAGTGCCCAATAAAACTTTACTTTTAAACAGGAAATCTTCACCTCGGAGGTTTGATTATACTAAGCAATAAAAGAAATCATTTCAGAAGTCCAACAGTAACAGTAAACTGGTATTTAATAACATACCAATTCTAGTATGAATTTCAAAATGTGTTCATAAGTGATTTGACCAAAACACAGATTTATGACAATCTAGGTTCTCATTCACTAGCAGAGTCAGATGTCCTAGGCAGTCTGTAAGAACGATGCCAAATTAAGTTTACTAACCAGTTGATTCAGCTTGTTCAGACAAGTCCATTTGTTCATCTTCAGTCACTGCCTTCTGAGGACCATTTTTCGTGATGTTGTTTCATTCTGACAACCAGCCCTTGCATCTCTTTGTTGTGCTGTTTACACTTGGCACCTGTTCCTTTTTTACCCAGAGGTACAGGAATTTCTTGAAAATATTCCCAAATAGGGTCTTTTTACAACCTGCAGCCATTGCAGGTTTTTTCCTCTCCAGTTCCCAGCTCTTGAAATCAACCCTGGCAGCTGCGCTCTGAAGAATGTTGTCACCTCTTCACGCGGAGTCTTGCTTTGACACCAGCAGTGCACATTCTCCCTTGTCACAAGTCCTCTGGCCCACCCCCAGAAAAACAGAAGAACTAATGACAATCCAGGACATCTGTTTGTGTAGCACCCACAGCTTTTGCACTGCAGTGTGGTGTTTGTTGAAAGAAAGCAAGGGAAGCGGTTGAGGAATTACTGGGTTTCTGTGTGTTTGTATCTGTCTGTGTACACATGCAAAGAGACAGAGCAAGGGCATTGATTGGAAGGCCTAGAACCATCCAGAAGCAAGGGCTGTGAGTTATTGGGTGGATGAGTGTTTTTTGAGAGTAAGTTTCTGTGGTGAGTGAAGTCAAGGCACAAAATGAGATTAAATTAGCTAGAGGCATAAAAGGTAACAAGAAGACATTCTACAGATACATTAGAAGCAAGAGGAAGACCAAGTACAGGGTAGACCTGTTACTCAATGAGGGAGGAAAAATAACAACCGAAAATGTGGAAATGGTGGAAGTGCTAAATGACCTTTTTGTTTCAGTTTTCACCAAAAAGTTTAGAAGCAAATGGAAGTCTAACGTAACGAATGCCAGTGAAAATGAGGTAGGCTCAGAGGCTAAAATAGGGAAAGAACAAGTTAGATGTCTTCAAGTCACCAGAGCCTGATGAAATACACCCTAGAATACTCAAGGAGCTGACTGAGGGCATGTCTGAGCCATGGGTGATTATCTTTAAAAAGTTATGGAAGATGGGAGAGATTCCAGAGGACTGGAAAAGAATGGGGTCTAAATTAGCTGTTACCACTCAAAGAGATTTTGGGGTCACTGTGGATAGTTCTGAAAAAATTCCACTCAGTGTGCAGTGGCAGTCAAACAAGCGAACAGAATGTTGGGAATCATTAAGAAAGGGATAGATAATAAGACAGAAAATATAATATTGCTTCTATATAAATCCATGGCACGCCCACACCTTGACTACTGTGTGCAGATGTGGTCGCCCCATCTCAAAAAAGATATATTGGAATTGGGAAAAGTTCAGAAGAGGGCAACAAAAATGAGTGGGGTATGGAAGAGTTTCCATATGAGGAGACTTTTCAGCTTGGAAAGGTGGGATATGATTGAGGTCTATAGAATCCTGACTGGTGTGGAGAAAGTAAATAAGGAAGTGTTTACTCCTCTTAACACAAGAACCTAGGGGTCATCAAATGAAATTAACAGACAACAGATTTAAAAGAAACAAAAGGAAGTATTTCTTCACACACCGCACGGTCAACCTATGGAACTCCTTGCCAGAGGATGTTGTGAAGGTCAAGACTATGCCAGGGTTCAAAAAAGAACTAGATAAGTTCATGGAGGATAGGTCCATCTGTGGCTATTAGCCAGGATGAGCAGTCCATTCCCTAGCCTCTATTTGCCAGAAGCTAGGAATGGGCGACAGGGGATGGATCACTTGATGATTCCCTGTTCTGTTCATTCCCTCTGGGGCAACTGGCATTGGCCACTGTCGGAAGACGGGATACTGGGCTAGATGGATCTTTGGTCTGAGCCAGTATGGCCTTTCTTATGGACAAACTGGAGAAATGGACTAAAATAAATAGGATGAAATTCAATAAGGACAAATGCACAGTACTCCACTTAGGAAGGAGCAATCACTGCAAACATACAAAATGGGACATGACTGCCTAGGAAGAAGTACTGCAGAAAGCGATCTGGGGGTCATAGTGGATCACAAGCTAACTCCGAGTCAACAGTGTAACGCTGTTGCAAAAAAAGCGAACATCATTCTGGGATGTATTAGTAGGGGTGTTGTAAGCAGGACACGAGAAGTAATTCTTCCGCTCTACTCCGCGCTGATTAGGCCTCAACTGGAGTATTGTGTCCAGTTCTGGGCGCCACATTTCAAAAAAGATGTGGACAAATTGGAGAAAGTCCAGAGAAGAGCAACAAAAATGATTAGAGGTCTAGAAAACAGGACCTATGAGAGAAGATTGGAAGAATTGGGTTTGTTTAGTCTGGAGAAGAGAAGACTGAGAGGGGACATAACAGTTTTCAAGTACAATAAAGGTGGTTACAAGGAGGAGGGAGAAAAATTGTTGCTCTTAACCTCTGAGGAGAGGACAAGAAGCAATGGGCTTAAATTGCAGCAAGGGAGGTTTAGGTTGGATGTTAAGAAAAAACTTCCTAACTGTCAGGGTGGCGAAGCACTCGAATAAATTGCCCAGGCATGTTGTAGAATCTCCATCGCTGGAGATGTTTAAGAGCAGGTTAGACAAACACCTGTCAGGGATGGTCTAGAAGATAATACTTAGTCCTGCCATGAGTACAGGGGACTGGACAAGGAGACCTCTCGAAGTCTCTTCTAGTCCTATGATTCTATGAATATTCATAACTTGAGAATTGAGCCAATCAGAGCTCAGGTGAGAAGCTATAAAAGAGGAGCATGAGACCACGCTAATGGGCTCAGTGGATGATGCAGGTGAGATGTATGATGGTGTCTCCTGGAGTCAGAGGCGTGGTCCAAACAACTGTGATGACTTAGCCAGTCTCCTGCACCCAGTAGCACAGCCTCTGGGTCCCCTGCAGGATCAAGCCCTTAATATATTGCATGACCTATTGTGCCATATTTATAAAGCTTGACCTCAAAAGTTAGATGTTTTTCCCATGATTTTCTTTGTACAGAAAAGCAGCCATTAACTCAGATTTTGATAGAGGCTCATGAATTCAGCATATTTATTTTTTATTTAAATGTTTTAAAAGATTATAATTTTAGGCCTTTACATATTTTGTATTAAATTCAGATTTCATTTTAAACAGGCTTGTTTTAAGAAGAAAAACTTATTTAAAATCATCCTTTTTTTAAGCCATCCTGATTTTGTTTATCCTGAAGCTGGTTTCATACCTCTGAAGCCACCGGGTTTAAGCCTGCACAAGCATCTATCCTTTGTCAGATTTTAAATGACACGGGTGGTGGAGATTCCACCACTTCCCTTTACAGATTGCTCCATCTTGCTGCCAGGCCGCTTGTTTTGAAATTCATTCCGTTATCCCTCCTTGTTCCTCCCCCGCCTCCCATGATCTAGTGTTGTTAGTGCACCTGCATCTTCCAGCAGAGCGGGGAGAGAATGATGGAAGCAGACAACAATGGCTCGTCTGTGACACTTTCCCTACAACGTGGCATCTCTGTCTCAATAACCTTGGTGGGGGGAAGCTCCTTTTTTATGAGCCTTAAAAAAAGACTGGATCGGTTTGCTTTTAGGAAGACGTCTGCCGTGATAAATGACTCTCAGTATCCTGACTTAGCCAGCATCACGATTGCTTCTCACTCTCCCGCTGTTGACCTCCGGAGCTCAGCCGCTTTATTTCATAATGCCCGGTCCCTTGGGTTTTACTGATGGGTCTTTCAGTGTAATTGGAAGGAAACAAGTGAGGCTTGAAAAGCCCTCTGAGCCTGCCGCTGTGGCAGCTACCACGGGCGCTGTTGCTTTTGGATGGGTTTGGTTCAGGTTTCCCTCCTACAACATTTTTATGGTTGGGCCTAGAGGCCCAAGCAGGGTCAGGCCTGTATTGTGCTAGGCACTGTACATACACCTAAGACAATTCCTGCCCTAAGGAGCAAGGAACAGAACTTTCTCCTGACTCTCAGTCCAGTGCCTTATCCACTAGTGCCCACTGCCTCCCCTATAACAGAGGCACAATGCAGCTGTGTGACTTTCATGGTTTTATTAGAGTAGAAATGCTGGAACCCCACCCCACTGAAATGCACCGATGTGGCAGGAGCTGACAGATGGCCACTAAAATATTGGTCTGTTCCTGCTCCAGCTGGGTGTGACTGCAATTTTCCTACAGCGCTTCTCACCCGTCAGTCTCTGCATGATGGGCTGGAGCAGGGGTGGCCAACCTGTTGCTCCGGAGCCACATGCGGCTCTTCAGAAGTTAATACGCGGCTCCTTGTATAGGCACCGACTTTCCAATGTGCGGGGGCGGGGGGGTGCTCACTGCTCTATCCCTGGCTCTGCCACAGGCCCTGCCCCCACTCCACCCCTTCCCGTGTCCTCACTCCTCCCCCCTCCCCCCCCCCCAGCCTCCTGCACACCCTGAAACAGCTGATCAGGAGGTGTGGGGAGGAGGGGGAGGTGCTGATCGGTGGAGCTGCCGGTAGGTGGGTGGCCCTGGGAGCGGGGTAGGGGTGCTGATGGGGGGCTGCTGATGTATTATTGTGGCTCTTTGGCAATGTACCTTGGTTAATTCTGGCTCCTTCTCAGGCTCAGATTGGCCACCCCTGGGCTGGAGCCTTAAACTCCTGCCTGGCCTGCCCCAAGAATGCTAGGAGGTAGAATTCACCGTGCAGGGTGTGAAAGTGCCTGTGTCGGGGGGGGGGGGGGCGCGGCAATTTGAGGCCGCAGTGCATAGGCCACCCCTTGCCTTTGCACAGCTATCAGTAACAAGGACCTTGAATCACAAAGCAATTGTGAGTTTACCAGTGACTCAGTCAGACCAGGACCCAGGAGTCCTGACTCCTAGTCCTGTGTGCTAACCAGTGAATTGCAGCTACACCCACTAGATGATGATGATATTATTATTTTTAATGGGAGCTGTGAGATTTTAGGTTGTGGCTGTGATGAGCAGCTACAGAGCTGAACTATCATTCCGGACTCCTGCTTCTGTGTCCAGCTTGGTCACCTGTGGCTTGCCGATGTTCCCGGTGAAGGTTCTGTGTCCGATGCCTTGTCGGAGGGCAGGATACTGGGCTAGGTGGACCGTCGGGCTGAGCTGGCCGTTCTTCTGTTTCTTGGTAACATCAGTGGGATTTGGCGTTCTGTTTTTTCAGGTCACCTTTCAGATTCCTATTATCTCCTGCATAATTGGGTATAATTGTGAAACTGGTCTCCCAAGTGGTGTTAAAACAGAGCCTGTTAGCTTGGAGGATTAATGAGAATGTGCTGTAGTTTGGGGGTGGGGTGGGAACAGGCTCCTAGCTGAGAACGTGCGTGGCACACCGTGTGCGCTTTAGGAACATGTTGCCATGGGTTTGCTTTGTGAGCTCAGCTGTAGGAAGTATTTGAAAGTTCATAAGACGTCTCAACAGCCTCTAGTAAATGTGGATGGGAGGAAGATGAAAAGGAGACAGAGGCTGAATTAGTCTCAACAGAAGGGCCGACTGATTTGATTCAAGGACTATTTACTGCGCATGATTTCAACAAGGAGATGTGAAACTAGAAATGAATGAGCCAGAATTGGTGTGTCGGATATTTGGCCTCACTGGCTGACCAAATAATGAGGGGGATGGGCTATTCCACTCACCACTCCCTTTTTGGGTCCTTAAAGAAAGACTTTGGGTGCCGGGGGGGCGTGGCGGAATAGGAATAGAACAGATTGGCTGCTCCCCACACGTGGGCTCCTGGGTCTTCATCAGCCTCATCCTGCCAGATAACCGGGGCAGAGGCAGGCACCCAGAGGACATCGCCACAGCTGCCGGCTCCAGCAGAATCCCAGACCCCGCCTGGGCTGAGATGGGATCTGACTTGAAGAGGAGCAGCAGCAACGGCTCCAGCTCATCTCGACTCACTTCTCTCGTCCCCCCTCCAACCCTGAACAGTTATTGCCACCTTTTGGTTCTACCTCTGAGACCGTCAGGCAAGGGGCTTTTCCTTCTGAAACTCTCTCTGGCTAACGGAACAAGGGAGGGTGTTACAACGTAAGCTTGACTCAATACTTTCCATTTCAACAGCTTTCCCTGCTTTTCCTTCTCTTCTGTACCTTGAATAAAAAGGTTAAACGGGTTGGTAATGGTACCAAGCAGGCTGAGGGCTGTGTGGGCCAAGCCCTGGATCATGATCAACACTATGTAATGCCAGGCAGTGATTGGGTTACCACCTTTGGCCCGTCTATTTCATCTCTGCTAATACACCAGCCCCGTGTTTTTTACAAATGTGGAATAACAGGCATGTAAAATGAATAACTCGCCCTGCAGCACTGGTTTCTGTGCCTCTTGTCGCACCAGGCTGGGCCTGGCTCTCTGCTCTGGGCATTGGGACCGGGCGCATGGATGTGTCACAACCGAGCATTCAAATTCAGCCTAGCTGCCTGTCTGGCATCATGAGCGGCACTGCCCGCTGTGCTCCAGGTCAGAATCCCTGGAGCAGGGTGCTGGGTCCAGCTCTGTAGCTCACTCTGCAACCCCTCCAACCTACTCCCCTGGTAGGGTTGCCAACTTTCTAATCGCACAAAAATGAACACCCCTGCCCCGCCCCTTCTGAGACCCTACCCCCACTCCATCCCCCCCCCCCCCACTCGCTCTCCCCACTGTCACTTGCTCTACTCACTTTCACTGGGCTGGGGTAGGGGGTTGGATTGCGGGAGGGGGTGAGGGCTCTGGGGTGGGGCTGGGGATGAGGGGTTTAGGGTGCAAGAGGAGGCTCTGGGCTGGGGCCGAGAGGTTTGGTGCATGGGAGCGGGCTCAGGCCTGGGGGAAAAGGGTTGGGGCAGCGAGTTGGGGTGTGGGAGGGGGTTCACTTTTCAACCAGGAATTCTGATCGAAAACTGGATACCTGGCAACTCTACCCCCTGGGATCAGGATAAACCGAAATAACACGAAATTTCCCTAAAATAAAACAATTTATATATTAAAAGATAATTTCCTAGGGCTCTGGGTATGGATCTCTTATTCAGGTTGCTGCTATATTTGCTGCGTTACTACAAAGCATTGGTGTTCATCTTTGATGGCTAAAGGATTCCCACTGCAGCATACATGCAGACTGATGACTGAGCCTTTGATGGGTAATGGCTCTGATTGGAGTTACTCATCCACTAGGTGCACAATGAACTGGAGGGAGTGGGGAAGAGACCTGGGCCTCGGTGCAGAGAGCACAAAGAAGATCTCTACTCAAAGCATGCTAGTAAATGCAACGTTGGGGCGTAAGAGAAATGTATTGGAGAACAATACAGCACAGTAATCTAGTGCTGCTGTATGAACCAGTGTTTGCCGCCCTCGGAGGTGCCGTGTTCAGCTCTAGGCTCCCTGTCTCCGGAAGGACAGGGCAGGAATAGAAGGCGGTTCAGAGATGGGTGATGAAAATGACTAGGGGCATGGGAGGAAAGAGAGCGTCCCAATCATTTTGCTATCCTGCAAAGAGACGCCCTGATAAAGGTGTTGCACTTTATATGAAAGTTCTATTTATAAAGGGTTAATTACTGATTAACAGATGTTCTGTCAGTATGTTAGACATGAGTAGCATGTGCTAAAGATGGTTCTAACTATATAAGTAGAAGGTATTTGAGAGATCAGCCATGCTTATAAACAGTGTGGGTCTCTCGCCTCTTTAGGCTAGCTCAGACTAGATGAACATAATGGTACCTTCGGGGCTTAGCATCTTTGAGTCTATATCGATTTCTTGGGCTCCATAACAATTGATTCATCAGTTATGAAAAGATCTACTAATCAGGAATTTACTATTTATAGTAAGTTTCCATTATAAAGTGTGACTGATAAAAGGATCCAAAGGGATACGTAGTCTAAAGGGGGAAGGCTGGACACTCTTCTTCAGCTTGTTTTATAATTCAAGAAGATCAGGAGGACAGTTGATGGTGAAAGGGAGCAAATTTTACAGCTGATCAAAGGAAATAGGTGACAGAGGATGCATGATAGTCCAGTGGAACTCATTGCCACCAGACATCCTGGAGGCTGAGAGCTCAGCAGGGTTAAAAAAAAAATGCGACCTTTATAGTGATGACAAAGTCCAGAGTTAAAACAGAAAGAAACAGAAACCTACGCATTTTGGAAGGGTCATAAACCCTTCTGCCTCAGGCTGTAAACCAACCTCTAGCTATTGGGACTTAAGAAACAACATCCCCTATAGCAGCGGTTCTCAACTGGGGGTCTGCTGCCCCTGGGGGTGCATGAGCCCTTTCAGGGGGGCTACAGAGCCCTGTGGCTGGCCCCGAGCTGCAGTGCTGAAGCTGGGAGTGGCATGGGGCTAAAGGTGCCTCCGCCCCTGCCACCGAGAGTGGCACAGGGCCGATCCCAGCGGCTCCCCAACCTCACCCCGCAGCCAGGAGTGGCGTGGGGCCAATGCTGGCGAACCTCCCTCTCCCCAGTCAGGAGTACGGGGTGGGGGGGGGAGCTGAAGCCAGGAGCTCCAGTGTCCCATCCCCCCCACCCCCCTGAAGCTGGGAGCAGCACTGGGAGCCCCCCCATCCGTACACAGCCCCTAGCTACCCCCTCTCTGCACCCTGAGCTACCCCCTTCACTTCACACAGCCCCTAGCTACCCTGCTGCCCGCACACAGCCCCTAGCTACCCCCCTGCCCATGCACAGCCCCTAGCTACCCCCGCCTGCACCCTGAGCTACCCCCCTGCCTGCACACAGCCCCTAGCTACCTCCTGCCTGCAACCTGAGCAGTTTTTGAACTTTTTGAACTGAGTCCCCCTTTGAGTTATATTTTTTGGTTGCGTCCCTCACAGCCCAGATAGGCTGGGTGGCCTCCTGAGTGAGTTGGGGGTGGAGGGGGTGCTCCCTCCCTGGACCCTGCCATGTGGAGCTGACTCGAGCCCCACCAGCTCTTGTCCCCCCCTCTGCCAGGCCCTGGCATTTTTATAGCATGTTGAGGGGGGCCTCAGCAAGAAAAAGGTAGAGAACCCATGGTCCAGACTGATGTGTTTTGGTGCATTGCTAGCAGACCCTGGTGCAGGCTATTGAGAATTTTTAGGAAAGCTCATTAAAACTTTATTTCTGTGCTGAATCTTTGTCCCAGCCCTAAACCTGGTTACTGGGCATGGGGCATTCAGCATGTAAATCTGTGTTTCATTTAAAACCCAGCTAAGCTTTGTTACTTTCCTCCAAGAACTGAGTTCTGGTTCCTTACAGGTTTGAGTTTCTTTAGCAGACGGGGTCTGTGTGTTTTGCTGGCTCTATGATGCTATTGGAAAATGATTTTATAAGAGGCAGGACGGGATCTGTTCATTCTTTCCCTTGCACTATGTGGATAACACGGAGATGTGTGATGTCACTCTCTTTTATAATCAGATCGAGGCCAGGCTGTATTGCATCTGGTGAATTAATTCACCTTTCCTGAGATTTGAAGCTGGATGACTTTGAGAAAGTTGGAACTGGAATCTGAAGAACTTGCAAGCTCTAAAATTTTTTGTGGTTTAAAAACTGTGCCAGTTAAAATCCGATTGCAGCAAACTTGCACAGCAAAGTGTGCTTTAGTCTGAACAGTGACTCAATAAAACTGACGACATGCGGCTCTGTGTCTTGAGTCTCAATTTCTATATAAGAAGTGCTCAGTTTACAACTAAAATAATTTTTTTTCTAACTGCCAGCCCTGCCAACTCGGGCTGGGATCGGAGAATCAAGCTGGGTTTCTTCCTTCTAGAGCAGTGGTCCGGAAACTTTTTACCTCATGCTCCCCCTTACCCATGTCCACGTGTCCCATCCCCCCCCCCCATGGAGCTAGGAGTGGGGTCACGGCTCTGGTAGGGGGGAATGTGGGCAGGGTTAAGGGCCGAGGCTGGGGCCACAGCTGGGGCTGGAGGCAGGAGCGGACCCCTGGGCGTGGGACCGGTGGCTGGGACCCCTGGAGACTGCTCTGGGCCCCAGCTGTGCCCCCTAAATATTACTCTCTGTCCCCTTAGAGGGGCATGCCCCACAGATTGAAGACCTCTGTTCTAGAGCACAATGAGCAGCACCAAAGGTTCTGCAGAGCCACCCTTCAGTCGGCTCGCAAAGACGTAATGGATTGTCCCTGTAACTGGAGATTAGTGAACAAGTGTGTAGCGGCATGGGAAGGAATAAAATCTAGTTCCTTCCCCTGTGGTGGTGCTGGCTTTGGAGACTAGCAGGAGCACACAGCATTGGAGCAGTCAGATGATTTGTGAGCATCTCCAGGGAACATGTGCATGGAGGAGAAAAGGTGCCTTTGACAAAGGTTGCTTAGTGTAAGAGAGCTGGTGGGTCCCTCTGTTACGGCCCTCCCTTTGTCTCCTCCCTATGATAAAGAATTCCAGTCTTTTCAATCTCTCTCCACGTGGAAGTATTTCTAAGCTTCACTGTTCTGTTGCTCGTCTTTGACCCTTTATTTCTGCTCTATCCTTTTTGAGATAGGACAACCGGAACTGAATGCGCTATTCTAGTTGTGGACTCGTCATTTGATTTATACTCTGCTAATGTATAATGGTCAGGATTCTTTTTCCTAATTGCCCAAGGAAATCCCAGGTTCTCTTTAAAAATAGGCACTATATTAGCAGTGTGCCAGTCTTCAGAGACATTTGCTGTCTGGGTCGCAGTTGCCATATAAGGAGGTCTGAGTTTGCAAGTCATTTTTTTTCTGTTGGCTAGCCCCCCCACTCCCTCCGGGATCAGAGGATCAAGCTGGGTATCTTCCTTCTCCTGCGTCATCACCAGTTATGAAGGTTTTGCAGGTCAACGCTCCAGTGGGATTGTATAGACATAACTTTTGCCGTTTCTTGTTTGAAAAAGGGACCTTATCAGTGATGTATGCTGACAGCCGTTGGCCCTTGCGTCTGCTGTCAGAGCTGATCAGGCAGTTCGCTGTGCAGCTGGCTGGTGCCATGGAGATTGCAGTGGAGTGAAAGGCTTGTTTTGCCTTCTTTACAGCAGTGGCATTGTCCTGGAAGCAGTGGTTGTGCTGCTGGCGAAGGGATCCAGGTGGCTGGTTTTGTTTTTAACATCACTGGCGTCTAATGGTCTCCCGCAGCTCATCTGTCGACCAAGGCGATAGTCTTGATCGGTGTGGTGGTGGGGGGAGTGGATGGCTTGGAGCCACGGTGTTGGTGGTGGGGGACGTCAGTCAGGAGATTGTACTCTTACACTAACTCACGGGTGTCTTGGCCGGGTATCTGGGTGGCTTGTTCTCCTTGGACGAGTTGAAAGTCCTAGGGAGGGTCAGCGGTCTTTGGGGGCGGGTCATCTAGGGTTGCTCGCTACACCTCTGACCTCTGCCTGGGTGAGGCGTTGGTCGGACCAGGAGAGTGGTATGTTGGTGGTATCTCCAATATTCAGGCTTAGGCTGAAGATAGAATCCGGGATGCGTCCAGCTGCATGTGTAGGTCCAGAGGCCGCCTGGGAGAATCTCCTGGTTTCCATGTAGGCCGTGAGGCCAGGTACCACTGCATCACTGAGATTGTCTATTTGACGGCTTGAGGACTAGGAATCTGGGGGCCTCAGTACTGTGCTGGGCAGCAGCTCTGTAAACGCCTCAGCTTCCCATTTGGCGCTCTGGACACCACTAGGAGTCCTAGGTTCCTCTTGTCCTTCGTCTGGCAGATCATATGGATGCACTCCAGTGTCTTTTTTTCTGTGAGGGGCCTCTTCTGCATTTTGAGGCCGGAGGGGACCGGGACAGCTACTCCACCTTGAGGTGGCATCGAACCACGTCTTGTGATGCAGGCAGGGCCAGGTGCTTCATCCCAAATGAGAGCATGGAGGGTGCTGCAGCATCAACGAGGAGAGAATGGGGGAGACGGGCGGTTTGACTAGAACTGAGGCAAAGCCCTGTTTTTATCTCTGACGTGTCTGCAAACTTTCAGTAGAAGTGTGCTCTGGTGTCTGGTACAAACTGTTCTGTGTCGAGACTGGAGAAATGTTGTAATGTTTATTTAAAAAAAAAAAAAAAAAAAAAAAAGTGTGAATGAAACTCTAGCTGGTTCCGGCTGGGTGGAGGGAATACATTAAGGATATTTTTGGGGGGTTAAAAACCCAAGTGTTAGGTAAAGGCTGTGTTTTACACCATTTCTGGGAGATATATCCGTGCTCGAATTCTTGGGATACACCCCTGCTGTTTGAAACCTGTCTCTGGATAATCACACTCTCCTGCTTTTAGAATAGAAGAATATTTACTTAGCATCATTTTAGCTGTATGACTCAGTGCTTTGAAAGTCAAGGTTGTATGGGCCCTCTCCATTATACAGATGGGGAAACTGAGGCACAGACCTTTTTGCTCAGTGTCACACGACAAGCTAGTTGCTGGGAATAGGTCTTCTGTCTCCCAATTGCCTGCTCCACTAAACCAGGCTGCTGCCCTTCCTTTTGGAAGGAGATTGGTGTCCTTATGAAACGCTTCTACCTTTATATTGCATGGCACGTTTATTGTTTGTATTGCGGTAACACCTGGGGGGCTCAGCTACGATCAGGGTCGGGTTGTGCAGGGTGCTGGAGGGAGGCAGCGTAAGAGGCAGCTCCTGCCCCCAGAATCACAGTAGACGAGACACAGGGCGGGAGAAAGGAAATGTGTTATGGGGATCCGAGGCCCAGAGGTTAAGTGACTCCCTCGGGGTCACCTGGGGAGTCTGTGGCAGGGCTGGGGACGGAGCCCTGTTTGCTGTGTGTCCAGCCAAGCCCAGGGTTTGTCACCCAAGTGGCTGAAGACGACAGCTTGAGGGCTGAAGTAGGTTCCAAGGTACTTATTTGAGTGCTCCTTTGTTTCCAAGAAGCAAGAGGATCTTTTAATTCTTATACGCTGCAGGAAAGCTGCTCTCACCATCCACTTCCCCGCTGAGCATTGCTTAGCCTGCTTTAACCCTTGGGGTTGTCCCGCCTCAGCAGTACTGCGAAGAGACAGAGCGTCTGCATGACTACAGATGCAGGACTGTGTTCAGCTGTATGTTCCAGGATCCAAGTTCCAGCTGGAGGACTGGCTTTTACAGGGGATGTTCTGCTCTTGCTTCCACTTGTCTCACCGCAGCACTAGCTTGGTTTTCTGTGTGTCTTACCCTTGTCAGGTGTCAGAGGAGCAGCCGTGATAGTCTGTATCCGCAAAAAGAACAGGAGGACTTGTACCCCTGTCAGACGCTAGGACCCAGAAGAAGCCTTTTCGGGCGCTGATCGGATGCAGTGCTTCAATGCAAGACCTTCCTGCAGCCAGTGATTGGGTGATAGGTTGATTCTTCCCTCTGCTAACCTGTGGACCATCTAATTCTGTCCCCTTCCCTTCCCCAGCTCGTGTTCGAAGAGGTCGCTTTGTGGAGGATGGCCTTCTGCCCATTCGTTTGAAGTTTTAACACACTTGTGGGATAGATGGCTGCAGCTAATAAGGGTAAGTTACCATGCTGCGGGGGCTCTCTGATCTGCGTAAGCAGGGACCTAGCTCCTGGTCTCTTGCAAGTTGAATTGTTTTTCTATGCTACTTGCAGAAACCAGGCTAAGACAGGGTGGTAAATTTGAAATTCAAAATTGGTTAGCCCTAGACGTCAAATCTTGTCTCTGATTTTGAAAGTTGAACTTCCCTTCCGCTTTAGATTTTAGAACTTGGACATGTATTAATCCTATATCTTGGGGAGGCGGGTGCTGGCGCTTCTCCCAACCCTTCGCAATTAACTAGCGAGTCTGATCTAGAGCCATTTCTTCAAGCCATGGTCGTGAGACGAGTCGCCTTGATCGACGCGCCGTAACTTTGTTTGTGCGCCCACCTGGACATCTGTAGCTTCGATCGGGAGCTCTTGCAAGCGAAGCCAGGATAGGGAGGGGGAATCCGATGACATTTTGTGTCTTTGCTGCAACTTGAGCGACTGCTTGCGCTTTGAGTCTGCAGTGGGGATGAGTCTTGCTGCGGTACTTAGACAGATGCAATCCAGGGGCTTGCCAGGGTACTGGCAATGCCTCCCTCAATCAGGGAGAGGGGCTGGGTCAATAGGTGAGGGGTGTGTGATGGGGGAGAGACAGGCTGCCTTTTCTCATTGCCGGTGGGGTTTGGCTGCAGGCTGGTGTATTTTCAGTCCATGATCCCAGCTGTCTGTTAAATGGCTTTCCTGTGCCCTGCTCAGTGCTTAGTCTGGTCCTTGCAATTCAGTCAGTTTGATTTTGTTCGTGCCGGAGAGATGACCTGGGAAGGAAGTTGGTGCTGTGTGCCCTGGGGCACCGGGCTCACAAAGACAGAAATGGCTGTCTGTGTGTCTCCTTGCTTGTTTTTGTTTTAAAGTGCCCAGCGCGTTTCTCTCCTCTCCCTATCCTCTCGGTCTGGGAGTGAACTTGGACGCTATCGGACGCCTCTATTGGCTGCTGGGGGTTGCTTGTTTCCCCCCAAAGGGATTTTAACCAGGAACACGTGAGCTCTTCCCTCCTGCGCTGAAAATCTGCCAGTGCAGCTGGCTCTGGTTCCGCTCTCCGTAAACTGCTGAACAGTGGCCAAGCAGGGGATCCTGGGGCCAGTGCTGAGGGCTCTCCCTCCTTGCTGTGGCTACGGGGTTGGGATGCCTGAGACCCTGCCCTCCTTCTTGGGCTGGCTGCTCAGTCTGCAGCAGCCCCTGTTAGCGCCAGGACGCTTGAGGCTTTGTGGGGGGGCGGGTTAGAGGAGATCCTCTTAGGCTGGTGTGGCCACTGAATGTTAAGACCCCAAAGGCTTCCTAGGCTGAAGGACAAACCTTCACCTTGCACCGCTGGTAACTATGGATGTCCCAGCACTGCCATCCTGCTCCGCTGGGAGAGGGGAGTTTAAATGGGGGGGAGCAGTGGGGGGCAGGGTCCTACCTTTGCTCCATGGCAGCCCCTCTGTTGGTGCTCTGCCAAGATGGCATTCTGCAGGCCGAGGGGATCGTAGCTGGATCCCACCCTGCTGCTCTGCTTGGCCAACTGTCGCCTCCCAGTGGGACGTGTAGAATCGAAGGGGCTGTGTCACTAGGGAAGTGCTGAGCCTGTGTTCATGTGTCCTGACTCGCCGTGGCTGGGTGGGTCTCATCCCCGACACCTACTGGGGGCTTGTGGATGGGGAGAGGTGCCAATGCAGCCTCGGGTCCGAATGAGCTGCCGGGAGCTCTGGGGGTTCCCTGCCCCCCTAGAGATGATGGGGCTGGTAGTTACTAGCCCGCTGTTTGTTCTGCTGCTTGCTGTCCCTCTCACAACACCCTGTCCCGGCCACCCCCTTTCCAGGGGAAAGGAACCATCTGAGGTTCCCTTGCGCTGCATTTCAACCCTGCTCAGCCTGAGACCTGCTCAGCCAGGCCGGGGGAGCCTCTGCCCTGGGCCTGGGCATGGCTGTGCAGGGCAGTGGTCACTAGGCTGGGCCATCTGGTGATTGACTATGGTGACCCTGCAGAGGAGAGGGTAGGTGAAAATCGCTCATGGTGTTGGCCAACTTCTCCCCTTCCATGGCAGATCCTAGAGTAAGATGCCTTCCCCCCAGCCCACCCAAAGGGATGTAAGAGAGATGCACAGCTAGATAATCTCTCTAATCTGGAGTGAGCATCTTTCTTGCTGATTCACGTTCCTGCATTGCGAGGTATCTGCCTCTAGTCCCTTTGCATGCAGGTCAGGCGTGCCCTGGCGTTCGCACCTGGCGGGGTTGCTGTTGTGGCTACGCAAGCCGGTTTTATTTCAAGTTCCTCACAGCTCAGCGTAGCCTAATTGCTTTGTGAGGAGCTGGAACTTGGCAGCCAGGTGCTGTCTGTGTTGCCGTTGCGCCCAGAGGACGCTGCTGTGATGGGGGCCCTGTTGCACTAGGCTCCGCTGCGCATGCGCACAGTGCGAGAGTGCGAACTCCCTCTGACTCTCTCTATCGGCAACGCAGACGATGGGGAATATCTGCATCCTCCTCTTGCTCTGAGACCGGAGCTGAAGTGACCTGCCCAAGGGCACCCAGGGAGTCTGGCAGAACCAGGAACTGGACCAGGTTTCCCGAGTCCCAGCCCAGAGCCTTATGCAATAGGGCACCCTTCCTTGCCATCTGACTGCTGGGTTTGCTACAGGGTAGCACTGTCAGCATGCCTGGTGCTTTCTGGACAATGAGAGCAAGGTCCCTGCACAGAAGAGTTTGCCACCTAATGTAAATATTATCTCTGATTTTAATTCCTCCTTTTATCCTGAAAGATCCCAAAGCATTTTACCTTCTGGGATCACTTCCCACCACTGAAATGCAGTCACCTCTGGTGCTGGACTCAGGAGGTGTTGAACAGCACACAGCCAGCCTGCGGGACAAAGAGAGGACTAGCTGTCGTTGAAGCTGTACAGTGAATCTAGTTACTCTGACTAAAAACACCTTGCTGTTGTGAAAGTGCCGGGGTTTTTTTAAGAACCACAAATGGTCAGGGCCTCTGGTCTATATTTCCTCTGGAAGACTCCCCCAACACCCCCCCCCCCCAAGATTCCCTAGCACCGTGCTGGGGCACTGGTTATGCTGTCTCGGAATGCCTCGTAACAGATACCTACTTGCTGCTGCACTGTGGGTTTTCCTAGGCAGTCTCCCTTCTAAGATCAACTAGCCCTGACCCTGCCTCCTTAGCTGCTGAGACCTGCTGAGTTTGTAGCATGAGGTGGCCTGGGTGACTTCTGGGGTGAACCCACAAAAACGAGAGGTGATGGGAGGCTGAGAGAGTCCCTGGATAGATCCATCCCAGCCCACCGCGGCTTGAATCTGTTGAGGGGCTATGTAGCAGACGCATGAATTCCTCCATAGCCGACGCATCTCCTTGGGAGCGTGGCATCCGTACCCGGCCTCCAGGGCATGGCCATATCTGGGGACGTCCGCTACAGCCAAGTGTCTAGAAGCAGCCTCTGGAGCCCAGTGATTGTGGGTTGGCTTTGTGTTTCTGATCAGCGCTGCCACAGACTGCCCACTCTCAGCCCCATTCTCTCTGCCCCTCTGCGGCTGGGTCTTGGAATGAAGGACTGCAGAGATGCTGGGTTGGATGGCCTAGTGGAGAGGGAATTAACCTAGGACCTGGGTTCAAGTCCTTGCTGCATCACAGACTCCCTATATGACCTTAGGCATGCCCCAGAGTGTTTCTCCCTCAGTTTCCCATCTGTACAATGGGGATAATAGGCCTGCCTCACAGGGAGGTTGTGAAGATAAATCCATTAAGGACTGAGGCTACGACGACGGGTGTAAGTGGATGAGGGAGTCAGACCTGCCACTTCTCCCCCTTTCCCTTTTGTTCTCTCCATCTGCCAGTTGAGCAGTGTGTCTGGCGACCCCCCTCTGCCCCATCCTTTGGCTTCAGCATCCTTGTTTGGTGCCCGCGAAACAGCCAGGGAGCAGAGGCAATGGGTGCCTGTTACCCTCAGCCCTGGGTGGGCTGCGGGGGTCCCTTTCGAGGGCTGGAGTTCTAATTCCATTAATTCCCGAGTGCTGTACGAATCCTGCAGTGGAGGGAGCGGCACCTGATGCTGGGCGCAGACTCGTGCGTTTGAAGCATTTGTTTTGAATGCAAATGGAAGCAGGGTTTTGCCAAGAGATCTTGGAGGAACAATGCTGCGTTAATTATTCTCACATTTTGGTAGTTGAAAAAGACTCTTTGTGCGTCAAAGGTTTTCTTTAAGAATGTAGCAATCTGCTCTGGCGTCTCTGCCAGCCGGGAGCCTTTGGGACGGCTGCTGTACGGTGCTGGGGTGGGGGAACAAACCTGTCACTCGACCCTACGCAGAGCCCCGGGCCTGGTGGAAGTGGAGGTTTCTCTCTGCCTCGAGCGGGTCTGTGCGCCGTGAGTGCTGGGCTGTGGAGGGGATTAGGGGAGGGCATGAGTACTAGATCTTCTGCTGTGCATAACCACTGTCACCATCCCTTGTGGAGCAGGAACATCAGGGACCCCCCCCTCTGCACCTTGCCCCAGGCTTGGATACTAGGGCTCAGTTCATGGAGAGAGGTTTTAACCAGTGTCTCTCCCCCATCCATCCCATTGTCTTTGTGCATCAGGGCATCACCTTGTTCCTGGGGCGAGGAGCGTGATTGGCCATCACAGCATGGTGTGCCCTGCGTCTCTTTCCTCCGGTGGCAGAGGAGGCATTTCCCATAGTCCAGGTGCGTTTCGTGCCCTGCGTGGGTGCCCCGAGACTTATGGTAGGAGAGGAGCTGGCACTGCAGCACTGGCCCTCCGCTCTGTAGTTTGTGGTGTAGAGGATCATCTTGGGAGGGCAGGGCGCCAGGCAGAGGAGTAGTTGGCTTTGAGGACAGAGGGCTGTGGAGGAATGCTGCTGGCTGCTCTTAATCAGCTGCATGTTTTGGCATTTTAGAGCTGTCACGAAATACGTGAGTTGCAAATGTAACAGCGTTGGGGTGGGGGTGGGCAGCTCTCAGCCAAATAATCTCACCAGCAGAACCACCTCCTCCTCCCGCCAAATCTGGGTGTGGAGGGGTTAGAAACGCCCAGCCGGCCAAGCGTTCCCTTCTCCAGGAACACAGTTCACAAAGGAGGACAGAGCCCTGCAGCTCAGTCCCTTTCACGGGGCCTCCCACCCTCCGGGCCACGCATCTTGGCAAGCAGGATGTGAACGAATTCTGAGAAGAACTCCCCAGGAACCCGTTCAGCCGCATGGTCCTTTGTGACTTCAGCCAAAGCATCTGGCTCCCATGCCAGACAAAGATGCTTGGCTGGAAGGGACGCCTATTCTGAGCTGATCTGGGGAGGTCTATGTTCCGATGGCCTGTTAAACACGTATCTAATCAGCTGGTCTCACATGCTTGCAAGCCAATGGGAGCCGGCTGTTTGGCGTAATCCATGTGCTGTCTTCCCACAAGGTTTATCTCGTACGTGGCCCAATGGCCTGAGAGAGGAGGCCCCCACAAAGCCAGGTGCCATGTGGGTCCAGGTGCAAATGGAATCCTTCTGAGACCATATCCTGCTAATTATCAAGGGGTAGCCGTGTTAGTCTGTATCCACAAAAACAACAAGGAGTCCGGTGGCACCTTAAAGACTAACAGATTTATTTGAGCATAAGCTTTCGTGGGTAAAAACCCCACTTCTTCAGATGCATCGAGTGAAAATTACAGATGCAGACATAAATATACTGGCACATGAAGAGAAGGGAGTTACCTCACAAGTGGAGAACCAGTATTGACAGGGCCAATTCGATCAGGGTGGATGTAGTCCACACCCAATAATAGATGAGGAGGTGTCAATTCAAGGAGAGGCAAAGCTGCTTTTGTAATGAGCCAGCCACTCCCAGTCCCTATTCAAGCCCAAATGAATGGTGTTAAATTTGCAAATGAATTTTAGTTCTGCTGCTTCTCTTTGAAGTCTGTTTCTGAAATTTTTTTGTTCAAGTACAGCTACTTTCAAATCTGTTATAGAATGTCCAGGAAGATTGAACTGTCCTCCCACTGGCTTTTGTATGTTACCGTTCCAGATGTGTGCTTTGTGCCCATTTATTCTTTTACATAGGGACTGTCCATTTTGGCCAATGTACGTGGCAGAGGGGCATTGCTAGCACATGATGGCATATATAACATTAGTAGACGTGCAGGTGAATGAGCCTCTGATGGTGTGGCTGATGTGGTTGGGTCCTCTGATGGAGTCGCTAGAGTAGATATGGGGACAGAGTAGGCAATGAGTTTGCTACAGGGATTGGTTCCTGGGTCAGTGTTTCTATGGTGTGGTGTGTAGTTGCTGGTGAGTATTTGCTTCAGTTTGGGGGGATGTCTGTAAGCGAGGACTGGCCTGCCTCCAAGGTCTGGGAGAGTGAGTGATTGTTTTCCAGGAGGTTGTAGATTGATGATGATGTGCTGGAGAGGTCAATGCTGGCTCTCCACTTGTGAGGTAACTCCCTTCTCTTCATGTGCCAGTATATTTATGTCTGCATCTGTAATTTTCACTCGATGCATCTGAAGAAGTGGGGGGTTTTTACCCACGAAAGCTTATGCTCAAATAAATCTGTTAGTCTTTAAGGTGCCACCGGACTCCTTGTTGTTATCCTGCTAATGGTCGCGATCCGCCCCCAGCGTTGAAACGGGGAAAGATGGTACAACAAGCAGGAGGAAGAGGACTGAGTGGCCAATGTGGTGAAAGGATGGTGCTGGATAAGTTACGTATGTGGGTGTCTGCCTCTGAAATCCAAAGCAGCATCGCACAGGGTCAGGCTGTGAATGAGACCCCACTTGTCAGGGGTCGGCACCAAGGCAGCGGTGGCTGGTTCAGATCCTTCCAGGGAAGTGGGAATGGTCTGGCAGGGAGGATGCTAGGGGCTGGGCTGGCTAGCCTGAAGGTAGGAGCCCTCGGGCAGCCCCGGCTGGGAAGGAGGAGGGTTAGGCAGGGGTTTGGCTTTACAAACTCCAGGCAAGGGAATAACTTATGACTTTATACAGAGTGTATGTGCGTGTGGACAGCCTTTGCCTGTGCACTGTTGATGCCACTTTACACCTTCACACCAGGCAGCTGTGCCGCAGACTGGGAGGCTGTTTCTGCAAATTGGGTCTGCAAAACCAGAAGCAGTCTAGGGACTAGTATTTGCTAAGTGCCCAGGCCTGGACACAGACTTTCCATTGAAGGCAGGGAGTCCCAGCGTGCAGAGGAGCTGCAGCAGGTGGCCCACACTGAGTGCCCTCAATTCCAGGAGGCAACGCTTGCAGTCCTGCCTTCCCTTGCTTCGAGCCTTGCCTTTTTTGCTGTGGCAGCACAGAAGCCTGTCCATGGTCTTTGGAGAACCTGAGGACTCCAACGACTGTCCATTCCTGGCTGGCCTTCAGGCACGACCATAATAAACGATTAGCCATAATAGAGTTGCTTTAGGCACATGCGGTGTCTGTGGCCATGGGCATTATTTTGCTACTCTGAGCATGGCACTTCTTGCTCCGGGAGTCTGGGCAATAGGATTTTTCCATAGCAAAATCTGTGGGTTGGGTCCTTGGCAAGCCCTGTGAGCCAGGGCTCTTTCATCTGTCGTCAAACCTCTTTCACCCATGGGCCTCTCAGTGTCACAGGTGTGTGATCCACAGGCGGGTGCAAGAAGGAACGTGAATTTGCTCATTAGCTGGTGAAACCTCAGGACAGGTGAGTGACTGTGGAACGGATGGGATCTGGAGGTGGTTCAAATACCCTGCCATCTCCTCAAAGGCTTGAGGTGCTGGAAGACGAGCCAAGTGGCTCTTTCTGGTAGTTGAGATGCCTGGATCAAGTGTTGTGGCACCTGGTGCAGCCCAGCTGTCTGGGAGCTTCCGGGTGACACTGCGGAATTGCAAGGATGCTGGTGCAGGTAGACAGTTGAAGGCAGCCCCATGTGCTGTCCTAGTTCTCTAGTAAGGTGGCGTGGCAGATGGAGCAGCGTTAGGAGTGAGCGCTGTCTGTCTGATACATATCGACCCTTTCTCTGCGGAGAAACTGGTTTGGGAAGCCTGGCATCAGACCAAAGGCAGGATGCTCCAAGATCCTTGAGAATGGAACCTGGGAGCATCTGCTGCATGCAGTTAAAACTTGGGTCTCGCTCCAGCAAACCCCAGGCTTCCTTAAGCCCCCCGCTGTATGTCCCTCAGGAGCCAAGCTAATTTGCCAGCCACCTTGTGAGTCCAAATGGCTAGAACTCTAATTTCTCAATAACCTTCTTTTTTTTAATAAACCCTACAGATTACATCCACAGCTGGGATGGGTCATTCAGTCCTTTGTTCAGAGCTTCAGTTTGTAGCAAGGTTCCTCCAGAAGTAAGAAGCAGGATTGAAGATAAAATGGAGCGGTTTTCAGGGCCTTTTATATTCTCTGCTCATGGAAGGACACCCCTTTGTTCTTACTGTGGAAAATCACAGCAGCAGGATGGAGTCAGTCACATGGGCAAGTCACATGTTCACGCATGACTCCGTTTGTAGGCTGACGCCATTGTTTACATGTTAGTTTGAACGTTCCCAGGAAAGCTCAGATGTGGATTGGCGTCTCCCAAAGTTCATTGTCAGTTAAGTGTTTCTTTATTGGGCACTTACTGAGAATAGTCCTTTCTCAAGAAGCTGACCAAATGCTTCACTGAGGCTACGTGGAATCAAATACATTTGAGATACAAGTACAGAGCCCACATTCATAACTTCAAATGCAAAAATGATACACATACAGCTAGCATAATTATAATCAGCAAATCATAACCTCTTCATAGACACCTCACACGACAACCTTTGTACAATATTTGCTGCAAACGTATAACAGTGGTTGCAACAATGATCTATACAGTTACAGTTTGTCGATAATGTCACACTATTAATCAAGGCTATTGCCTGCTGTGATTGGGTGACACGGGGGCGTGGCTGAGCAGGTGGAAATGACCTTTCGTGCTTTTCGAAAGGGCTTCCCAGTCTGATGCTGGACAAAGCCACGTCTGGTTTTGTGTCCGTCCTGGATGGGGGCAAACCCTAGAAAAGCAGGACTGTCCTGTTTAATACCACACAGGTGGCCTGCCTGGGTCCTGAGCTCTGACTTAGGGCCCAAGGGGCTGCTGCAGTGGGAAGAACACTGGGGCCCAAATCCTCAAAGGTATTTAGGCACCCATCTCCCAGTATGTTAGGCACCTAAATACCTTTAAGGATCTGGGGCTTGGTCTTTTGCCACTTCCTAACTTGTAATCCTCTTACCACATCCCCTCTAAACTGGGTTTAAGTGTATTTTGGGCACAGTGCATGAAGGTCCTCACTGCAGGCGCCGACTCTGTGGGTGTTCCGGGGTTCGGGCACCCACAGAAAAAAAATAGGGGGGTGCTCAGCACCCACACAGCCAAAAAACTGATCGTTGGCTGCTGCCAAACAGCTGTTTGGTGGCTCGGGGAAGGATGGAGAGCAGCACGTGGTGTGTGGGTGGGGGCCACGGGGAGGGGGCAGAGCAGAGGCGGGACCTTGGGGAAAGGAGCGGAGGGGGGGCGGATGGGTAAATTAGAAATCGGTGCCTATGGTCCTCACTCAACAAAAACTAAGAAGTGACAAAATACTGTATTTATATGAAGCTCTTTAGACACACGTGTCCTCGGCTGAGGTAGCTGAAGGTCTGACCCACTTTGATTTTACAATATCTTGGCGGCCGTTGTTGTGTTTTGAGACCCTGGGGAGGTTGAGTCGTTTTCATTGCTGCCTCTTAAAAGAACAAACTCCAAGACTGTGCAGTTCAGAGTTATCACTCCCTGTCATCGTGTGGGTTGTTTGAGACTGCGCCCGGCTATGTGTCTATTTAGCAAGGCCATGCGTCGGAGCAACAGTCCGTTGTAAAAGGCTTTGCAGACGCTAGACACGTTTGGACTCTGCGCTGATGGTGTCTGGGGCCCTGTATTCAGGTCAGAGCCGCTGCTGAGTCGGGCTCTGCTGGGCAGAAGGTGAAGGGAGAAATGCCCTTGTCATGTGGAAAGACACACATGGGCAAAGCGAGAAGGGAGTGGGGACAGAATCTTCAAAGGGTCAGGCTTGGAGGGACCTTGAGAGGTCATGTAGTAGTGCATCTAACCCATCAGAAAGAAGCAAAAAAGGCGAGGCACGCACAATTTGTTCTCCTTTGCTGGTGGCTTGGAAGGCCCTTTGCTTTCATAGTGCCTCCTCGAAATAGTGTCTGGTACTGCACGGATTTGTGGCTGGAGGAGAGGTGGTGGGTGGGAAGCCACTAATACAGAGCAGGGCCCCAGCTAGCGAAGGGGCAGAGGTTTGTGTTCGAAAACAGAAGCACAGCCCCAGTAATGGAAGGGGGAGGGGAGGCAGGAAGTGTGGGCTCATGTTTCCACATTCATTCGCTGCTGCTTTCCTGTTTAAGAGTCACGATTGAGCTATCTTTAGAGAGCAACTGTTCCACGAAGGCTCTTATATCGTCTTCATCACCAGAGTATCTGGGTTCATTAAGCCGAGAGACTAACGTTAGTTACCCGTGGCTCGTTCTCTCGCTCTTATCCTGGCCCCCAGGGGGAGAATTGTGTGTGCCAGGGAGTGTTTTGTTTTGCTAGGGTCTTGTTTTGATGTTTAAATGTTCACATTGCTCTGTGTGGGTGGAAGAGACGGCAGGGTGGGAGAGAGCACCTGGCACGTGGAGCAGGAGGTGGGCTTGTGACGGTCCTTCGTTCATTTCACAGGCTTGGGCCAGCCCCTGAGAAAGTTCCATCTCCTCCACAGACGAGCTTTCCCCTCATTGTGGAAAGTTCCATGGGGCTAGAGGAGTGAAGTCGACCGTGATCTTCATCTCGGAGCTTTAGGCTCTTTTAGATACCCAGGCCATGGAGTACCTTGGCCTCGACTTGGTATTCTGTGGGCAGCCAGGGTAGGGAGAGGAGGACAGGGGTGCCCAAGGAGCTGTTCTGTATGAGCTGGACTTTCCGAAGTGCTGCAGGTTTCACATCCAGCGAAATCTGTTAAGTCACCCCTGTTACCCCCTGCCTTAGCCAAAGAGGAATCTGTTGGTGCTAAACTGTGTGACAGCTGCCCGCCACTCCAGTCTGTTAGCCAGCCAAACAAACCCTTAGGACTCCGCCAGTCTGGACTTGGCCTTGCAGATTAACCCTTGGTGTACGTCAGTGCCCAAATTCTCCAGAAAAGTCGCCGTGCAACAGCCAGCCCCTCTTCCTGGCTGCCCGTGGAAATCAAGTGCACTGTTTCCAGAGACCAATTCCACACCAGCACATTGGCTCAGCTGAGGTGCCCACCTCACTCGACTAGATCAGCACGGAGAAGAAGTGAGAATAAAACAAAAATGAGTTTGTTAATAAAGTACAGAGAGATCTGAATGATGCGAAGCAAAGAGAATAGAAACACAAAATGGTTACAAATGAAACAAAAGTATCATACGCTCTCTAGTGACTAAAACTGACCAGGTTACAATCCTTGTCGAAGGCAGTTTTCTCACCGACAGTCACTTCTTAGCATCACCAGCACATATGGCCGAGGAGCCACCATTCATAGAGGTCCAGAGCGCTGATCCCTTTGTTCCCTCAGTGCTGGATAACCAACAAGTCCTCTTATTGTCTTTGTTCTGAATCCTGTGTCTCCCATGCTGATTTCACATCCTCAAGGTTGTTTGCTTCTCCTGTTTCCCTCAGATGCAAATGACCTGTCCATTGTTTCTGACATCACCATGCTCAATTTACATTAGACGCAGGGAGATAATGATCCTCTGTCTTGTCTGGAAGAAAACCTGATCATCCCTTTGGTTACCAGACTTTAAAGCATTAGTAAGTATCCATAATTCCTTCTAATGTTAATACACAGAGTTCACAGTGATATTAATCACAAGTGTGTCACCAGCTTTCATCTGATATCTTACACGGCATCCTGACAGATAGGTGTCATGACAGCAGCGTGTTGGGTGTCGTGAGTTTGTCAGGGGTGATGGGAGTAGCTGTACTTGGTAGTGAAGCCTTTGCAATTGGGCATTAGGGGCTCTTGGGGTCACGATATTGCATTGCTGGAGAGTCCATCGGGGAGGTGATAAAGGCATGAATAACTGAGGCCAGGTCTTTGTCCTCCATGATGGGATGGAGTTTCCTAGCAACCAGAGATGTTAGCAGCATCCATGCTTTTTATGTGAGAGCTCAGCATCAGCAGGGAATCCAAGAGTACTCCTAGTCCAGGGGTCGGCAACCTTTCAGAAGTGGTATGCCGAGTCCTCATTTATTCACTTTAATTTAAGGTTTTGTGTGCCAGTGATACATTTTAACGTTTTTTAGAAGGTCGGTCTCTCTCTCTCTCTCTCTCTCTCTCAGTTTAGTTATGTAATATATAGACAATTGTCGTATGTAAAGTAAACAAGGAGGAGGGGCAGGCACGCTTCATTTAAAATTAAATTAAAATGCTGATCTTACGCCGCCGGCCCGCGCAGCCCACTGCCAGCCTGGGGTTTCGTTCACCTAGGCCGACAGCGGGCTGAGCGGGGCCTGCGGCCGGGACCCCGGCTGGCAGCCAGAACCCCAGACCGGCAGTGGGCTGAGCGGGGCCTGCGGCCGGGACCTCGGCTGGCAAGGGGCCGGCAGCCAGAACCCCAGACCGGCAGTGGGCTGAGCGGGGCCTGCGGCCAGGACCTCGGCTGGCAAGGGGCCGGCAGCCAGAACCCCAGACCAGCAGCGGGCTGGGTGGGGCCAGCGGCCGGGACCCCAGACCAGCAGTGGGCTGAGCGGCTCAGCCTGCTGCCACTCAGCCCACTGCCGGTCTGGGGTTCTATCCGCTGGCTCCTGCCAGCCAGGGTCCCAGCTGCCGGCCCCACTCAGACCACTGCCAGTCTGGGATCCCGGCCCTGCCCACATAGAGTGGGTACCTACCTTCTCCCTTGTTCTAGCCCATTTTCTTCCTCTCTCTGTGCACTGAGATGAGGGTGGGAGTGCACTGACCACAGGGCTGGGGGTGAAGGAGAAGGCTGGGGGTTGGGGTGTAGGGTCTGGCCAGCAGCTAGAATGAGGGAGGGGGCTCAGGGTTGGGGTTTGGGTGTGGAGTCTGGAGTGCTTACCTGGGCAGCTCCCATTTGGTGCAAGGGCTGCAGGTGGGAAGGTGGCGGGGGGGGGGGGGGTGCAGGAGCTCCTGTTTGGTGCTCAGGGTGGGGGTGGGAATGTGGGGGGGTCCAAGAGTCAGGACATGGGGTGTGAGGGGGCTGGGGGCATGTGAGGAGGGTGCAGGGGTCAGGGCAGAGGGCTGGGGTGTGTGTGTGTGGGGGGTGTAGGGGTCAGGGCAGGAGGCTGGGGTGTGTGTGTGTGGGGGGGGGTGTAGGGGTCAGGGCAGGAGGCTGGGTGTGTGGGAGTGCCCCCCGCCCAGAGTGGCTCACGGCAGAGGGCTGGAGGGGATATGCCCTGATTCCCCGTCCCCGTCCCCACCCCCGTCCCCACCCCCACCTTTTCTCCACCTCTTCCCGGAGCAGCGAGCGCCCTGCGGCTCCACTTCTCCCCCTCCCGCGCAAGGGCCATCAGCCCATCGGCTGCCGGGAGGGAGAGGAGGAGGGGCAGGAAGAGTACTTGGGGGAAGAGGTGGGGGAGGGCGGAGCTTGCCTGCCCTGCAGCAGCAGCCGGCAGGAGGTGGGGGGTGGAGAAGAGCGGGCCGGGGCGGGCAGGACTTTTAATGGCTCGCTGCTGCCTGCCGGGGTCCCGGCCTGGGTTCGGCAGCGGGCAGAGCAGGGCTGGTGGCTGGGACCCGGCAGGCAGCAGCGTGCCATTAAAAATCGACTCCCGTGCCTCTTTGGCACGCATGCCATAGGTTGCCAACCCCTGTCCTAGACTATGGATTGAATTGACCAACTGTCAGGGGTGAAAGTAACTTAGATGACTTACTGGTATGCAGGGTGCCCGGGGTCCTGGGCAAGGTGGGGGGTGTGTGGCTCTAGGCCCCCAGAAGGGGCGGGGCCTTAGGCAGAAGGGGCGGAGCTGGGGCCAAAATCCCCCAGCCAGCCCTTCAGTGCTGCCCGGCCTGTGCCACCTGGGGCTTTGGCAGTGATTTAAAGGGCCCTGAGCTCCTGGCAGCAGCTGGAGCCCCCAGGCCCCACCACCACCACCCGAGGGCTCCGGTGGCCATTTAAAGGGCCCAGGGCTCTGACCGCAGGTGCGGTGGCGGCAGCAGCAACCAGGAGCCACAGACCCTTTAAATCTCCGCCAGAGCCCTGGGGTAGCAGCAGCGTCAGCCGGGAGCGCCAGGCCCTTTAAATCGCCATCCCTATGGCAGCAGCTGGAGCTGCGGGCCCTTTAAATCGCTGGGCCATGGGGCAGCTGCCCCTTTTGCCTCCCCCACATCAGTGGCCCTGCCAGTACGGTCAGCAGTTTCTTCCCGATACATTGGACCAGACCGGACTGGCTCACTTTTACCTCTGCCAATTGTGGATGTGAACCTTCCACCAAAGGAGACTGCGCTGTGGCAGCAGACTCCTCAAAGTACTTTCTTCTGCCCACAGCTTCACCTCTGTCTTGCTCAGGTTCCGCTTCAGCCAGCTGCTCTTCATCCATGAGCTGATCTCCTCCAAGCACTGGGCCGGGCTGGTGGCCATGCTGCGGCTCTGTGTGGTGAAGGAGAGGTGGAGCTGTCTCCTCTGCATATTGCTGGCACTGGACTCTGTGTCGTCTGACCCGTTCACCTCCTGGCTGCATGTAGATTTTGAATAGGACCAGAGAGAGAATTGATCCCTGTGGAACTCCTCAGATGAGGGGCCTATCGATGGAGGATTGATCCCTGGGGGACTCCTCAGATGAGGGGCCCATCTCTCCTCAGGAAGGACTCGGACCATTCTAGTGCCTTACCCTGGGCCCTGCCGTCACAGCAGTATCCCATGGGCGATGGTGTCGAATGCTGCAGAGGGACCCAGGGGGATGGGCCCTCTGTCCACTGACAGATCATCATCAGAACCACTAACATGGTTCCAGTCGCATGTCCTGGCCTGAATCCAGTTTGTGCCAGGTCTAGGCTATTGGTGTCAATTAGATGGGCTTGTAGGCGGTCTATGGCTGCTTCTCTGTGAGCTTGCTCAGGAGCGGGAGCTTCAACAGCAGCTGGCTGTTGGCTAGACGCGATGTGCCTAGGGTGGGTTTCTTTGGGGTTGGTTGGGTTATTGCGTGTTTGGAGGAGGAAGGGATGATTCCTGCCCTGAGCCAGGGGTGGGCTGGTCCCGCCAGGAGTGGCCTCAGAGGCTCATGACTCCCACCAGCTGGGAGGGGCAGGGCTGGATTCACAGCTCTTGGGTCAAGTGTCCTCAGGACATTTTGGACACTGCAAAGGAGTGAGTGAGATGAGCTCTGGGACTGCAAGGGGCTGTTGGTAGGTGGATCCAGGCTTTTGGAGAGGCCTTCCCGAATGTGCGCGATTGTTTCAGGGTGGTTGGATGATCGCTCTGCACAGCACTTGGTGCTCGGTGCTGATGCAGGCTGTAGACACGCAGGATTGAAGAAGGGTTCACCACCCTGGCTAGCTCCTCGGGGCAGGACGCATCCGCTTCACTGGAGGCTGCTAGGCAGGTTCTTTTGGCCTGTAATCCAGCCTCAGCGTAGGCTTGGTGGGATCCATTAGGTTTTATCCTGTGTTTAGCAGCCTTCGTTTTCTGCCATCAGCACTAGCATTTCCAGGCCCTTTCTCCATCCAGCACCGGGAGTCAGGAACTGCGGAGATGCGGGCGATGGGGAGGGAGGGGCTGCTGGGGCCAGTGTGCCGATGGAGGAGGCTAGCGTGCAGTGATGGTGATTCACCAAGTCTTCAACTTCTCGTCCTGTGCGGGGAGCGCTGCTCTCCTCTGGCTTTGGGGTTTGGTGGGGTCTGTGCGTCAGCGTGGTTGAATCAGACACACGGGGATCTCATTGCCTGGGAGCTGGGAGAGCTCCCGCTCACTGCCTTAGGGCTTGTCTACACTACAAAATGAGGTAGACGTAAGTTAGGTCAACCTATAGTCACCACGACAATTAAATCGACTGTTGGTGTCCGCACTGCCCTTCTTCTGGCAATGGTGCACGTCCTCACCAGGAGTGCATGCACTGACGGAAGTGGGGCATTGTGGGGAACTGCCAGCTGGAGTGTGGGTGCAGTGACAGCTGCCCGTGGGTCATAGCTGGAGTCCCCCGCACCTCGAATGACAGCCAGAGCCAGGGCTGAAATGTGAAATAATAGCAGCCATTAAACTGACAAGAATGTCAATTTCACGTCCCTGCTGTGAAATTGAGCCCCATGTTGGGCTCACAGCTTGGGCTGTCAGCGCAGGGGATAGGGGGCTCCAGCTGTCAGCTCAGTGCAGGGCTGACAGACAACAGGCCATGTAAGTAATGTGGTGTCCATCTACACGGACACTGTGTCACCCTAACTGTGTTGGTCTAAGCACTACGCCTTACATCAGTGGGAGTACTATCGTAGTGCAGACGCTGACAGCATTAGGTCGACATAAGCTGCCTTGTTGTGTAGACCAGGCCTTAGTGAGGGGCTGGTCTGCTCAGGGCAGCGGCTGGATTGCAATCTCCTTGATATTGATAGCAGAACTGAAGAGCAGGGCCTGGACATGACTGGCTGGGTGGGCTGGATCAGGGGCAACCTGTGAGCGTCTGAGGGAGGGGAGTAAGGGGAGGAGATCTGGGGCTTTTGCATCTGCAGCCTCGTTGACCTGAATGTTGAAATCTCCCAGGATGGCTGGTCTGAGTATTTCCTAGCCATCTCCGAGAAAGCTCCTTTGTGAGCTCGTTAGCTTTGGGTGTGTAAATGAGCATAAAATCTGTTAGCTTTGCCCCTGGTTTCTGCTGTCAGAGGAATGAATTTGGATGACTGTCTTACCCCAGCCACCTCTTTTTGTAATTGATGTTTGCAGAGGAGATTAATGCAGTGCCGCTTGTCCTGCCTGGGGCTGCAATGTACTGAGCATTCTGGGGGGCCGAGCTGGGCAAGCACAGGGCTAGGGCAGCTGGCTGTCAGGGCTTGGTGATGCAGGTTGTGGGCTTTGTCACTGATGAGGCCGTGTATTGTTCGTTGGCAGTGGATCTTGCATTGGTCAGTATCAGTCTTAGTTCCGGTTGCCATGTGCTCTCCGCTTCAGGTTCGTGCCTGTGTGGCGCTCCTGCGTAGCGTGCGGCCTGTTCTGTGCCGTCTGATTTGGACTGTGATAGGTGAAGTAACCGCTTGTGTCATGGGGATGCTGTGAGTGGAGGAATGGTTGGTTTGCCAGATGCCATGGGAAAGGCAGGTGTGTTAGCCCCTGTTGGCGCTGGGAATGGGTGGAACTGGAGCAGTCTGTCCCTGGAGAAGAAAAGCCATCCTGACCAGAAGATGGCAGAGAAGGCTGGGGGGTGGGGAAGGGCAGAGGATCCAGGTTCCTTCCCCATAAGAGGCTTCCTTCCTGTGCATCAGAGCACTCCCTCTTTGTCTCTCTTCCTGCTGGAGCGGAGGCCTGAGTTTTTTGTTTGCGTCATTCGGAATCGGCGCTGATGTCCTGCCATGCCCGGATCCCCAGCCGGTGTAAATCCATGCAGCTCTACTGATCCCAGCACTGACTGCCCCCAGCAGGAGATGCGGTCTTAGGACCGCGTGTCCTTTTGCAGTAAATGGCTCGGCGTGATGTTTTAATAACCAAACACTTTTTTTTTACAACTGGCGATTACACAGCTGGGCTTAATTGCGAGTGTGGGCTTTGTGGGGGAGACTGTTTCATTTGGCAAAAGCCGGCTTTGGCAAAAGCAGCCTGCAGAGCAAAGCGCTGATGGATTAGCACTAATAACGTTGACAGAGCTGTGTGGGTTCTCTGCGTTTCAAAGGCTTTGTTACTCTCTTTGTAGCAGGAGAACAATAACGGCCAATGTCCTTTGAGGAATGCAGGTTTCCAGGGAAAAGGGTTGTGATTTAAGAGGCTCTTTTGCAAGTTTCACAGTTTCCTTTTATGATGATCAGATTTGAGCCTTCCTGCCTGTTTTCGTTTGTGAGCGAGAGTAATGAAGACTCATGGATTTTAATGTTAGAAGGGACTGTTCTGATCATCTTGTCTAACCTGCATGGCACAGGCCAGAGAACCTCCCCCAAGGATTGGGGCAGTGGAGGGAACTATTCTTTGCTATTACTTGTCTGTTTCCTTCACATCACATCCTGGGATAGCTCCGTTGTAAACTTCTGGCCAGTTGATGACTTGGCTTTGTCTATACTTACAACTTCCCATGTTGCATGAAGCAGCCCGGCACAGCTCCCCAAGTACTAGCAGTGCTGGTAGAAAACAGAGCATCAGCACTTTGACCACTGTTCTCTGGATCTGATCTGTGGGGTGGGAGCAATGCAGTGGTATTATACTACCGCCCTGCTCACGCTGGTCTGGATGCAGTCTTGTACTGCTGGCAATTTGTTGATACAGGACAATCTCCTCTGAGCTGGAGCAAAGCGCCCTGAACTGAGGAGATGAGTCTCGGACAAACCAGTGACTGTCTCTGCCCATAGCCAAACCACTGCTGTTCTGCTGGGCTGTATCTGCAGAGGCTGCATGCCGAGGAGCCGGGAAGGAATTGGTGGCTGGGGAGAGTCCCTCTTTCTAGGCCTGTGGTGAGACATGCCCGCCCCTCCTCACCCCCACAGCTGCTGGGCACCTCCAGGAGGAGGTAGATGCAGGAAGCTCTGGGCAAAGTGGAGGAAGTTCAGAGAAGAAGAAAAAATGATCCGGGTGCTGGAGGGACTCGCAAGGAAGGATTAAGAGCTAAGTCTGCACGGCTCAGTTAAGCAGTGATTGAGAGAGTGGGACGTAGCGTAGTGCCTAGCTCATGTACCCGGGAAGGAGAGAGATTGCTTAGAATGGTCTCAGGGGCTGGGGTTCTAATTAGGAGTGATGGGAGCAATGGAAAACCTGGGTTGCATATCAAGAATCTATTTCTGATGGGGGGGTCCGTGGTATCTACATCTTGGCACCAATTTATGGTGATTCAGAGATGCCGAGCACCCCCAATTCCTGCTGAAGCTGAGGGGAGTTGCAGGCGCTGAGCACCAGGAAGAAAAATGGGTCCTTTTCTTTTCTTAGAAATGTCTAATTTCAGGGACCCAGCTTGACCCTAGTGCTTCGCTAGGTCTTGCACTATGCATCGATTCTGCTGGGACTTGCAGGGTCACGGTGTAATTCTCCAAGTAAGTCAATGCTGATGTTATGCTTATAAGAAGCACACGGGATCTTTTTCAGGGGAAAAGGCAATACACCACGTTTACTGAAAATACAACAGTTAGCATATGCATTCAGTCACTGCCCCCGCCCCGCCGCCCCCAGGTCCTGCAGATGATCTTATACTTACCAGTCTGTCGTGGCTCAAGTCAATTTAATGGCCAGTTAGATTGAGCACGAGTGAGGAGCTGGGCTTTGTTGGTCGCAATCTGATGCTCCGAAGCTTTACAGGACTGAACCCAGAGTTCTATGGCAAAACACCCCAGCTTTATACTTATAAATTCCCACTTTAGTCTATGGATTTTGCAGTGTCATTCTGTAATCGTTAGTCCTTAAGTGGTGTTAAACTTGGTTTTCTGCTGTTTCTTATTTGTTGTCTCCCCTCTGAGGTTGTCAATGCTGCTAACTTGTTTAGCATCAGATACATTGGCTGTTTTCTGCTTGTTTCCTGCTGTCTCTCCAAGTTTCTCACTTCTTCTTGACCATCTGGACATTTGTGATGGCTTTCACACTCATCCTTAAACATGCACACATCCTTTACTCACACCAAACAATTGTACAGAGAATTTCAGACAGGATTACATTTCAGAAAGGGTGATATGGTTTGACGTTATTGACATAAACTGAAACTACTGTTATATTTGTAGCAAATATTGTACAAAGGTTGTCGTGGGAGGTGTCTATGAGGAGGTTATGATTTTCTGGTTGTGACTGTGCTGTTCGTATGCATGTATCATTTTCATGTTTGAAGTTCAGACATTATAGAGCCAATACGTATAACTCTAAACTTGTGCTATGCTTCCGGGTGACACCCCAGACAATTTGGCATCAGCACTGCCTAGCCTGCTTGGTGGCCCATTGAGGACCATCAGCTATACAACTGACCTATTGAGAGAAGGCAGATATGCCTTGTGACTCAGTAAGGCATGCAGGGACATGCCTATGGACAGAACACTAAGGTTTTTCCATACCATGTGCTGGATAGCTTGTCTCTGGAACAAAGAAAGTAGAAGGCACATGGCAAGAGACTATAAAAGGCTGCTGCAGCTCCTCCATCTTGTCTTCAATCCTGCTTCTTACCTCTGGAGGAACCTTGCTACAAACTGAAGCTCTGAACAAAGGACTGAATGACCTATCCCAGCTGTGGATGTACCCCAGAGACTTGGTTTGAGCCTACAGTTTATTCCATTACTGCTGCAAGCCTGAACCAAGAACTTTGCCATTACTGTGTGTCATTGATTCCATTTAACCCATTCTAACTCTCTTATCTATATTTCTTTTTATGAATAAACCTTTAGATTTTAGATTAAGGATTGGCAACAGCGTGATTTGTGGGTAAGATCTAACTTGTATATTGACCTGGGTCTGGGGCTTGGTCCTTTGGGATCAGGAGAACCTTTTTTCTTTTACTGGGGTATTGGTTTTCATAACCATTCATCCCCGTAACTAGTGGCACTAGTGGTGATACTGAGAAACTGGAGTGTCTAAGGGAATTGCTTGTATGACTTATGGTTAGCCAGTGGGGTGAGACCGAAGTCCTCTCTGTCTGGCTGCTTTGGTGTGCCTTAGAGGTGGAGAACCACAAGCCTTGGGCTGTGACTGCCCTGCTCGAAGCAATTTGTCCTGAATTGGTACTCTCGGTTGTGTCCTGCCAGAGGCAGCATCATTACATATGGCTACTAAAGGGATTACAAAAGAACCATACACAACTTTGTTTGCAAAGCAGATAAGAAACAAGACCTTATAGCAAATACTGTAATGAAAACTTATCCTAAAACAAAAGGTGACCATAATCAGCCGTGAGGACTGTTCTGGTCTGTTCCTGCCTTAACATCAGTACAGACACAGGCAGCCTGTCTGATGCGTTTTTTCCAGTGACCCAGGGTCGTTCCTTCCTGCTATCCAGTCAGGGTGGCCGGCAGAATACAATCAAATCATATCATACATCAATACATTTAATACACACTACATTGTTATCCTTTATCCTTCATTCTGAGTCATACAAAATACAAACATAAAATCCTACTGCTACACTGAGTCCCTACATCCTACTGCAAGACCCCATTACGATCCCCATCTGAGACTTGGGGTAAGGCAGCCAAATGTTGAATGAGCACTTGGGCCAGGCCACTGCCTTGAAATGTGCCTCAGTGTTTCCTCTGCTTCACTGGCTGGGGATTGCGGAAGCCTGGAGGGGAGCTAAATCATGCTTGGGTCTTCTCCCCTTGCAGGCACAAAGCCTAAAGTGGGTGGTGTCCGCTTCGCCACCAGCCATCCCGAGGAAGGAGCACACTCCCACGTGCACTTCGACGAGAAGCTCCACGACTCCGTGGTCATGGTCACCCAGGAGAAGGATGGCAACTTCTTGGTCAAGGTAAGAGCTGTAGAGATCAAAGGAGGTGGAGGAAGGTGAGGAGGATGATGATTGGTGGGGTAAGGGGGAGTGGAATAGCTTTGTCTCCTCTGGAAACTGGAACTGATGTCAGGCTATGCCCCGTGTGCCAATTGCTGTAAACATTCAGTTCCAAAGGCTTTGCTGTGGCTAGTGTTTGGGGCTCTACTTTTGATTCATCTCTGGAAAATGAGCTCCCTGCCCGGTTCACCTTCCAGTGGCACGTAGAAAACAGCTGACCATGTTGCAAGTTGACATAGTGTGAGTTATCTAAAACCAGCGTTGGGATGGCCTTGAAGACAAAGCAGTGAAACTAGCAGCTCCTGTTTATAGCTCAGAGAATTACTGGTTTGGTTCCCTCTGTCCTTGACTCTTGGAAAGCATCCAAATAAGGAACCCATCCAGGTTTGTGCTACAGCGTAAGGGTGAGTTAAAGCCATGGTTGAGTCAACACTTAGCCACAGGAGCAATGATCGGCAACTTTTATACGCTTCCTGTCCCAGCCTTTGCTAATGTCTGGAGCTTGGTGCATGTTCTCAAGAGGCAGGGATGGGAGTTCCTTCCTCTCCATAATAAAACAACCCAAAGGGGTTTCTCCCTAGATTTTAGGGACTGGGTCAACAAATGGCCCCAATGTGTACCTCCAGAGTGGCAGAAATGTGTCCACTTAAAAGTCCTTTAATGTAGCAACTTTCATCCAAAGATCTCTGATCCCTTTAGAAGCAGTAATGAAGTTTGCCAACGTCCACATAAGGGAGATTGAAGTCCTGTGGTGGGAATTGGGGCCTGGTAGGTCTACCCCACTTGTGAGCTTAATGTGGGAAAGTGGATAGAAGATTATGAAGTGTCACCATAGAATCGTAGGACTGGAAGGGATCTGAATAGGCCATCTAGTCCAGTTCCCTGCACTCAAGGCAGGACTATGTCATAATTAGACCATCACTGATGGGTTTGTCCAACCTGTTCTTAAAAATCTCCAGTGACAGATTCCACAGCCTCTGTCAGCAATTTATTCCAGTGCTTATCTACCCTGACAGGAAGTTTTTCCTAATGTCCACCCTAAACCGCCCTTGCTGCAGTTCAAGCCCATTGCCTCTTGTCCTATCCTCAGAGGTTAACCAGAACAATTTTTCACCCTCCTCCTTGTAACTACCTTTTATGTGTTTGAAAACAGTTATCAATAACCCATAGCAGTAAATGTTGGTGGGGGGAGGGGCAAAAGGGAGACAGGCCTCCTGCTGCAATTCAAGGAGAGACTGGTGGGACCGGCACTCAGTGAGCCAAAATTGGTGTGTCAGAAATTAGACCTAATTCGTGGACAAAATAACGAGGGTTTGGGCTGTTCTACCCTCCACTCCCTTTTTGGGGGTCTGTCGCCATCTCTTGGTGGGGTCTCTCAAGGGGTCTCAGCCTCTTGTGCCAGACCCTCCTCCGTTTGCTCTGTCAGGTCAGTTCCTGGAGCCTCACCTCCCATTAACCCTGTCAGCCCTTCACTTTTTGGGCTTGCTGCTGTCTCCTTTAGTCTCCTGGCTGTTTTCTTAGAGGCAGCCTGGGGCGGGGCTGTTGCCTGGCCCAGGCCTTTCTTCCTCTCCTTCCTTTGTTGGTTGTGGCTGTGGGTGCCTGTTTCCATGGCTGGCTGCTTGCTTGCACACAGGAGAGGCTCTCCTCCCCCACTATCTGTGCTCAGGATGGGCTTTGTTGCCCTGATCCTGAGAGATGTCCTGACCAGACCGGGCCAGAGTGAGGGACCCAGATAACGCCACCACGTCCACCAGCTCCGGCTAAATCCAAACCACCACCTGGGATGTGAGGTTTGTCCCCCCCCCCCCCGAAGGGGTGAGTCTACACTGCAAAAAATAACCTGCAGCAGCAAATCTCAGAGCCTGGGTCTGAAGACTTGGGCTCGGGGCACTCGTGCTACGGGGCTAAAAGTAGCTGCGTAGAGATTCTCGCTCAGACTGGAACGAGTGGGATGGGTCTCAGAGCTTGGGCTCCCACCCAAGCAGGCACATCTATAGAGCCCTGCAAATCTACAGATATCCACGGACCATGTTTGCGGGTTGGATGTGGATACAAATTTTACATCTGTGCAGGGCTCTATGCTTCTACTTTGCTACTTTTAGTCCCATCCCGCAAGCCTGACTCTGTGGACCCAGGCACTGATACTGACTGCTGCAGGTCTGTCTTTTGCAGTGTAGACGTACCCGGTGTGTTCTCTCCCTTCCCCTCTGTTATTGCTTCTTTCCTATCCCTCTCCTTTTGCCTTCTGTGTAATCAGAGCCTGGTGCAGCCGGCCAAGACTGCATATTTTGCATCACTGCTGTGCGCTGGTTACCGGCAAGGCAGCCAAAAGCAATGCCTTCGCTCGATGCTGGTCCAAGTTTGGCAGGTTTCGGAGTGGTTGATAAGACCGTGCGCTGGGCCTGTCTCTCCCTGGCTGCGACTGCGAACCCATGCCAGAGACAGAAGTAGCTGCATTCTTGGTCTTTGCTGTTCTTTTCTCTCCCCTCTTGTGCGTCTTCGTCTTGTTTTGTCTTCAAGAAAACCGGATTGGACTCTACAGCTCCCGCCCATCTCAGCTAACTGCTTCTCTTTGCCCCCAAAAGGACTGCTGTCACCCTTTGCAGTGCCTTCTAAGAGACTGTCAGGTGAGGAGTTTTTCCTTCCAAAGACTCTCTAACGAAAGGGAAGAAGGGATGGTGGTAAAATGAAAGCCTGACTTCACGCCTTCCATTTCAAACACTTTACCCATTTTTCCTTCTTTTCTATATCTTTAAGGAAAGACATTAAATGCTTTAAAAACATTTGAATTGTGTGTTTGCCATGGTAGTAAGCAGGCTGAGGCCCCTATATACCAAACCCTGGACCTTGATTAAAAGTGGTGGACAGAGACAGGGTCATGTTAACACCTTTGACTCTTCATTTATTGCATTGAAAGTCATAGAATCACGGAATATCAGGGTTGGAAGGGACCTCAGGAGGTCATCTAGTCCAACCCCCTGCTCAAGGCAGGACCGATCCCCAACTAAATCATGAAATTAATGCAACAGTGCTCCCCAGTTGACAGGAGAAACTGAGGCACAAAAGTTAATGACTTTCCCAAGGCCACAGAGTGATTTCAGGAACAGAACTGGGAATAAAACCCAAGAGTCCTGAGTCCCAGCTACCTGGGTAACTATTTGTCCGCAGCGCCTTCCTTACAATTAAATTTGATTAAGACCAAAGTAAAAGCCTGAGATGTTTTCACAGATGAAGTGGGGGGGTGGGGTAGGAAAACATGGCTGGCTCTTCTTTGGGGCAGGATTAAGAGTAGCTAGAAACACCATCGGGGCATCCAGTAATCACTAAGGTACCCCAAAGAGTAGTTCTAGCTCAAGCTTTTATGCACCAAGTAGGTTAATATTATGGATAAGAGTATCGGCTCCTACCTTGCTGCTGCTGTTCATGCTGTTGTTGGTTGAGAGCAGATAATAGGGAACATTTTGAAAAGTGCCTTAAGAGCCTAAATCCCGCTGGGAGTCTGGGGGATTTAGGCTCTATTGAAATTCTCAGCCCTGCAGGAGACTGGTGATGATGATGGCTCCGGCTCAGAGGAGCTCACAACACCACAAGGTGACCGGATGTCCCGATTTTATAGGGACAGTCCCGATATTCAGGGCTTTTTCTTACATAGGCACCTATTACCCCCTACCCCGTGTCCCAGTTTTTTACATTTGCTATCTGGTCACCCTACAACACCAGCATGGCGCAGAGGAGGGTGTTGAGACGCTAGTTCCACGTGTGCATTGTGCGCATCGTATACGTTTTCTGGGGTGGCAGTGTCTCTCTTGCCAGCACTGGTGGGAGAAGCAGGCTCCCAGGAGGAATCCGAGAGCTAGCTGTTCTGGGTGGTGTTGGAGAAGGTGCAGCCACGTCCTGGCATGATGTGAAGTCACAATCTCGTCTATTGCTGTTTTCAGGTCTGTTCGGTGACAGCTGCCTTATTTATCTAAGTTCCTCTGGGTACGTCCACACTACATTGCAAATCTAGGTCTGTGGGACTCGGCCTTGTGGACTCGGTGTTTCCAAGCGTGCTCTTGAGCGTCCACACCGCGTTGCATACCAGGGTTTACAATTGCTGGACCTGAGTCTACACTCAGTGATTCTACCACACTGCATAGACCTTCTGACTCAGGTCTGAGGTCTGAGTTGCATCCACACTGCAAAATGACAGGGCTTGGACCCGAGTCTCAGTGGGACTCTGGCTCTGACCCACCCCACTAGCAAGGTCCTAGGACCCAGATCCTGAGTCAGGCTGATTTGTGTGTGGACGGAAGGGGGCCTTGGGCTCAAACCTAAGTCAGAAGCTGGGTTTAGTGTGCCATAGCATGAGTGTCTCACAAGCATCAGTGAGGTCCTGAGAATAAGGCAGACCAGTACTATCCCCAATTTATGGTGGGGAAACTAGGACACAGAGGTTATCGGGGGCAGAGATGGGAGTTTGAACCCAGATCTTCCAAGGCCTGAACCACAAGACCGCCCTGGTTTTACGGTTCCACAGCCGTTTCCAAGGCGTAGGGAGGATAATTCTAGTGTCTTGCTCAACTCTCTCCTTCATTTTCCTCCTTTTCAGACAGCTTGATTGACACGAGAAGTTGCCCAAAAATTGTCAATGTTCCCATAATGATACCCTGTGAATGAACGGGAGTAGGTGAAAAATAGACTGTCTGCTTTATTTCTGGTGCACACGGAGTCGGATGGCAAGATGCAGTTTATCCTTGCGCTGTTTTTACCATCTTTCTCCTCTCTAGAGAAACAGGCAGCTTTGCTCGTCACTTGATTCCAAAAAGTCTTTTGTTCAGTATTGTGAGAAGACAACGCCCTATTATTATTGATCTTTGCAGTAGAAAACTCTTGCTTCTTGCAAAATCTGGCCACTTGCGGTTCCCAATTTTAATTTGTCTGGTGCTGTAGCCTCTGAGCAGTGGCCGCCACTCTTGGGGAGGAGCTGTCTATGTATTCTGGGTTTTTCTCTGGGGTGAGGTAATCTGCTTGGGTTTAATTTCTGTTCAGGGATCTAGAATAGGCTGGCTTGTTCCATTACTTCATCTGCCCTTGCCAGTCGCCCACGTACGGCCTCTCTGGGGACTGCTTTCAGCATGGCTGGCTCAGGGTTTAGGTTGCATGTGATGGCTCTGGGGCTGGGGAGGAATGGGCAGGCGCATACTTGGTGTCTGGCAGTTCTCTGGCTTAGGTCGTGTAGAGGAAGGAGGTTGTTTGTCTGTTTGGCAGAGGCAACACCAACATCTGACTATTGTTTCTCACATCCTGGTTTGACAGATGGAATCTGCAGCCTTCGTCAGGCGCTTTTCACAAAGATCTGCTCGCAGGAAAAACAAGGGAATATGCAGAATAGGGAGGAAGTGCTACGCCTGGTGGTTAGAGCATGGAATGGAGAGGGGTTTTGAGGTGGGGGTGGGATCTAGACCTGGCTCTGCCCCAGAGTCACTTCACCGTCTGTGCCTCCCTCTGTAAAATGGCAGAGAAGGGCCGCAAAAATGATCTGAGAGATGGAAAGAAATGCCTTAAAGTGGGAGACTGAAGGAGCGTAATCTGTTTAGCTTCTCGAAAAGAAGCTTGAGGGTTGCCTTGTTCACAGTGTATCAGTGCCGTCACAGGGGGAAAAGGGCACTCTAAGCTAGTGGAGAAAGACCGAACAAGAACCAATGGGTAGAAGTCAAAGCCAGAGAAATTCATATCTGAAATAAGGCAGACATCGTTCACAGGGTGGGTGATTAACCCTGTGAGCAAACTACCAAGGGAAGTGATGGATTCTCCAGCTCTTGGAGTCTTCAGGTCTAGACTGGTTGCTTTTCTGGAAGATGGTTTAGTCAAATACAAGGTATTGGGTTCATTGCAGGGAAAGTGGGTGAAACTCTCTGGCCGGTGATGTAGAGGAGGCCAGACTGGATGGTCAATGGTCCCCTGGGGCCTTGGAATCTATGAAACTGGGACATCAACTTCTTTGTAAAGTGCAGCGAGCCTTTCCGATTGAAAGCTCTAGGAGAGTGAGTGAGTGTGTGTGTGATATACATTTCCCCCTGTTTTGTTTCTCTTATTGATTAATCGCTGGACTTCCCTCCCCTACAGCAGAACTCATTGAGTTATACCATCAAAGAGTCTTGTCAATAACTTTGACCCTCTAATAAAATGATCAGGTTTTGCTTGATTTTTTTTTTTGTTTGTTCTTTCTCTGAGGATACTGTCCCAAACAACCGATGAGCTCGCTGTAAGTGGCAAAGAGCTAGCGTGCAGGGCTTAAGCAGTACATCAGCCTGTCTGCTAGCTCTTTGCCCAAAGGATGAATTTCACATTGACACTAAGCTAAAGCGTCGTTTTGGGTGTGGTCTATGTTGACGTCATAAATTCTTGTTTTGATTTTAGACTTCAGCTCCTGACCTACCTGGAGGGCCCATAAGACACCATATGGCCCTCTAGGAGTTTCAGGCTCTTTTTAGAGGTCTCTGATGTGGGTGAGAATGTGACCCTGCCATTGGGATGATGATAGGCATCTTGTGAGTTAGCAACAAGTTGTGGGGTTGGGGAGCAGAGTGGTCAGGTCAGTTGAAGGAGACGTTGAACACAGCAGGTCTGAGTCTGCAACCGTGTGTCTCTGCATGTTCCTGCTAAAAAGCTTCTGAGCTCTTGATGGCGTTTCTTCTAACAACTGATTGATACATACATACGTTTATCAAGGTCGTGCATTCCACCTCCTGACAGTGCTTTGAGCTGCACAGGCTCTAAGCAGCGTCCAGATCTAATCGAATGCCCTTTTAATCATAGAATCATAGAATATCAGGGTTGGAAGGGACCTCAGGAGGTCATCTAGTCCAACCCCCTGCTCAAAGCAGGACCAATCCCCAATTAAATCATCCCAGCCAGGGCTTTGTCAAGCCTGACCTTAAAAACTTCTAAGGAAGGAGATTCTACCCCCTCCCTAGGTAACGCATTCCAGTGTTTCACCACCCTCCTAGTGAAAAAGTTTTTCCTAATATCCAACCTAAACCTCCCCCACTGCAACTTGAGACCATTACTCCTTGTCCTGTCATCTTCTACCACTGAGAATAGTCTAGAACCATCCTCTTTGGAACCACCTCTCAGGTAGTTGAAAGCAGCTATCAAATCCCCCCTCCTTCTTCTCTTCTGCAGACTAAACAATCCCAGTTCCCTCAGCCTCTCCTCATAACTCATGTGTTCCAGACCCCTAATCATTTTTGTTGCCCTTCGCTGGACTCTCTCCAATTTATCCACATCCTTCTTGTAGTGTGGGGCCCAAAACTGGACACAGTACTCCAGATGAGGCCTCACCAATGTCGAATAGAGGGGAACGATCACGTCCCTCGATCTGCTGGCTATGCCCCTACTTATACATCCCAAAATGCCATTGGCCTTCTTGGCAACAAGGGCACACTGCTGACTCATATCCAGCTTCTCGTCCACTGTAACCCCTAGGTCCTTTTCTGCAGAACTGCTGCCTAGCCATTCGGTCCCTAGTCTGTAGCTGTGCATTGGGTTCTTCCGTCCTAAGTGCAGGACCCTGCATTTATCCTTATTGAACCTCATCAGGTTTCTTTTGGCCCAATCCTCCAATTTGTCCAGGTCCCTCTGTATCCTATCTCTGCCCTCCAACATATCTACCACTCCTCCCAGTTTAGTATCATCCGCAAATTTGCTGAGAGTGCAATCCACACCATCCTCCAGATCATTTATGAAGATATTGAACAAAACCGGCCCCAGGACCGACCCCTGGGGCACTCCACTTGACACCGGCTGCCAACTAGACATGGAGCCATTGATCACTACCCGTTGAGCCCGACAATCTAGCCAACTTTCTACCCACCTTATAGTACATTCATCCAGCCCATACTTCTTTAACTTGCCGACAAGAATACTGTGGGAGACAGTGTCAAAAGCTTTGCTAAAGTCAAGAAACAATACATCCACTGCTTTCCCTTCATCCACAGAATCAGTAATCTCATCATAGAAGGCGATTAGATTAGTCAGGCATGACCTTCCCTTGGTGAATCCATGCTGACTGTTCCTGATCACTTTACTCTCGTGTAAGTGCTTCAGGATTGATTCCTTGAGGACCTGCTCCATGATTTTTCCGGGGACTGAGGTGAGGCTGACCGGCCTGTAGTTCCCAGGATCCTCCTTCTTCCCTTTTTTAAAGATTGGCACTACATTAGCCTTTTTCCAGTCATCCGGGACTTCCCCCGTTCGCCACGAGTTTTCAAAGATAATGGCCAATGGCTCTGCAATCACATCCGCCAATTCCTTTAGCACTCTCGGATGCAACTCGTCCGGCCCCATGGACTTGTGCACGTCCAGCTTTTCTAAATAGTCCCTGACCACCTCTTTCTCCACAGAGGGCTGGCCATCTACTCCCCATGTTGCGATGCCCAGCGCAGCAGTCTGGGAGCTGACCTTGTTAGTGAAGACAGAGGCAAAAAAAGCATTGAGCACATTAGCTTTTTCCACATCCTCTGTCACTAGGTTGCCTCCCTCATTCAGTAAGGGGCCCACACTTTCCTTGGCTTTCTTCTTATTGCCAACATACCTGAAGAAACCCTTCTTGTTACTCTTGACATCTCTTGCTAGCTGCAGCTCCAGGTGCGATTTGGCCCTCCTGATTTCATTCCTACATGCCCGAGCAATATTTTTATACTCTTCCCTGGTCATATGTCCAACCTTCCACTTCTTGTAAGCTTCTTTTTTATGTTTAAGATCCGCTAGGATTTCACCATTAAGCCAAGCTGGTCGCCTGCCATATTTACTATTCTTTCGACTCATCGGGATGGTTTGTCCCTGTAACCTCAACAGGGATTCCTTGAAATACAGCCAGCTCTCCTGGACTCCTTTCCCCTTCATGTTAGTCCCCCAGGGGATCCTACCCATCCGCTCCCTGAGGGAGTTGAAGTCTGCTTTCCTGAAGTCCAGGGTCCGTATCCTGCTGCTTACCTTTCTTCCCTTTGTCAGGATCTCATGGTCACTTTTAATATCTACAGAGCAGAGAAATGGTTTCCCGCTGGCATGTGTTTACGCGCAAATTTGCTCAGTGTCAGGGTAACAGGGGTGGGAGTGATTGAATGCAGGGTGGCTGCTGCCTTTTGCCTGCAGAGCCTTGGCGCTACGGGCTCTTATTAACGCATGACTTTGCAAAGTGGATTCAGGGTAGGGAAGCACTATGTAGAATTTACTTCTTTATCCCAGCTTTCCAAGGAGCGCTAGCCTGGTGGAGTTGTTCTGGATTTACAGTCTGTTGAAGCAGAATTTGGCCCCCAACAGTGTTGGCTTGAGAGTTGCCAGCGTTTCTCTCATTTATGTGTTGATTTATTTATGGCAGGGCCTGCTTGGTATTCGGCGCTTTCCAAACACTCAAAGTGATGCTTGCATCCTAAGGGCAGACAAGTAGACAGAGGTGAGGGGAAAGGGAACAACAATGCTCAGTGTACACACAAGTCGCCATGATTCTCTGTAGGCAGCATGGCAGTCATAGGTCTTCAAGAGGGACTTAAATGTGGGTAGGAATAAGCTCAGGGCGGTTGTATGGTGCAGAGGGGTGAGAAAAGGCTAGGAGGCGATGGGTGTGAGAAGCTGAGTATGGTGGCAGGGTGACAAGGGAGGGACCCAAAGCTTGACAAGGGAGGCTAACGGGGACGGAGCACAGTTATGCACCGTTTTGTCTCTGTTCCACCTTGAGTTAAATGAGCCAGGTGAATTGCTGGCATGGGACGGAGGCATTGCCTGAGAGAGCACAGGCTATTCAGTATGCTTCCTCACCACTGGGGTGGGAATGCAGAGAAGAGACGCCTCCAGCATGCCCCGGCTTGGATGACTGCCCACATGACACCGTTCTGCGCTGGGTCTCGGGTCTCCTTTGTGGATGCCCATGCTGTTACCTGGTTCTGTCTGGGAGGGTTCTGCGCTGCTGCACATCGCCGTAGTGTCTGGGCACCTTCCATTGATTATAGAGACAGAGATCTTTTCATTTCACAGACCTTGGTTTCATTCCGCACTGGAGCTAAACCCCAACCTTTCCAGCTCGTTTGTGAGAACGGGATTGCTGTAGTTCGTTTTTGGACTGCGACCTGAGCCTTTCAGTCAGGAAGGGAGGTGTGTGTACATGCCAGTGCCATGCCGGTCTGGGACGTGGCAGAGCCAGGTTCAAATCCCTGCTCAGTCTGATTCAGATCAGAGTTTTTTCATCCCAGATCGCTCTGGATTGGCAGAGAGGGGACTTGAATCTGGATCTCTCGCCTCCCAGGCCAGTGCTCTAACCACTAGGCTAGTGCATGCAAGTCTCTCTTGCCTGCCCTCCGATGATGACTTTGTCGAGACCGATATGTCTCCGTGAAACATTCTGGCTTCCACAAAACAACATATTAAGGTGACATTTCATTTCCCTGAAAATGTTCCACCTAGCTCTGTGTATGGGCTCCATGGGGTCTCTGGCTCTTCTCCTTACTGGGCTGTTGAAGTCATTGTGCGCCATTGCTCTATTGGCTGAGCTGTCTCAAGCCAAAGGCAAGAGCATTTCTGCAGTGTGAAGGGGAGCATCAGAGGCCCTTCCCCTTCCTGGTGGCATCGGGTCGCTGCGGGCATGTCTGATGTACCCAGGGGAGAGTTTATACCGCATCGCTCCAGGCAAATGGTCCTGACCAGGCCTGCATTGCTAGTGCTTTGGTCTGTGGCTAGTTAGACAACTTATTGGGGCCTGAGTTTCCAAAGCTCAGGAGGCCAGAGCTGTAGGCACTTGTGTGTGCAAATTGGGCATTTGTGCAAGCAAATGGTCAGTTATAGGTTCAAATGTTAGAAAATAAAAACTAGCAGGATCTTATTCAGGGGATAAGGTAATACACCGTGTTTATTGTGAATACAGAAAGAATCGGAGTAAGCAATCGGTTATAGCTATAACATTCCGTTCATTCACACACAAGTTCTGCAAGCTTGTTATTATAATTACCAGCCTAGGAGTTGCTCGTGCCAAGTGACTGGCCAGGTGGCCTGAACATGAGGAGGGAGCAGGGCCTTGTCAGATGCGCATCCGATGCTCCTGGAAGTTGGTTGCAGAACCAGACCCAAAATTGCAGACCCCTTTGAATCAATCCCCCTGCCCCCCGGCTTTGAAAGAAGACAGAAAGCTTTGCTTGTGCGGTAGGAGAATGCATTTTTATCCCTCTGGTGCCCACGCCACAGCTGATTGCGGAGCATTCAGAAAACTGAAATGAAAACCAATTATCCAAGTTTTGGGCAAAGAATGGCCTGATTGCTGCTCTTGTTCTGTATTGTATTATTGATGCCTCACTCGTTAAGCATAAACTCAACAGGGCGGAGAAGGAAAAAGCACGTACTTTGTATTATTTCCTGCACTTCATTCCTCTGTGTTTCCCTCCTTGTATGAAAGACTAAATGGAAGGCTTTTTCTGAGTTCCCTCAAAGGGCATTTGATCTCTTCTAGACTGGTTGTTCCTGGGGCTGAAACGTTCTTTGCGTATATCAGGTGACGCTGTTACAAGCGTTGCCTGTCGCACGTGGTGCTGAACTACAGAGCAGCCTCACCTTGTTTTTTGCCCGTCGGGCCAGATCCTCAGCTGGTGTAGACAGGCATCGTGTCACTGAAGTCAGTGGATTGACACCTGTTGTGGATCTGGCCCGTTGGTCATAATGGTATTTTTGAACACAAGCGTGCACAGTTTATTACACACAGACATGGGTGTGTTTTTGAGGGTTTAAATGATACATGTAAATACTTGTGGATGGGGTCATCTGCTGCCTACTTCAGTTTTCTCTCTCTTCTCTTAAGTCCGGTGCATCCCATCCCGAGTCAGAAGCAGCTGCAGGTAGGGGTTCTATCACCATGGAGGGGCTGGGCGGGTTATCAGGAGCCATTAGGAGGTAGAGAAGTACAGCTTGGCTAAGTGGGGGCTGAAGGCAGAAGTGGAGCAGATGTACCAGCACACCAGAAGGAAGGGTCGAGAGGGGTCTGAGAGGCTGTCTTTTGAAGTGAAGGACCATTTAGGCTGGAATATCCAGAGCAGTTTCCCTATACTGAGATCTACTGGGTTGTAAGAGCTGCCCCCAGGGAATCCTAGGAATGGAAGGGACCTCAAGGTCATTTAGTCCAGTCCCCGGCATGATGACCACAAATAGGTTTGCAAGTGCCTTTAATCCCAAAGTGCTGCCCAGCTTTGCAGCCTTCAACCAGCGAGTTGGCGATGTGCAGATGATCTGTTCTGATGCTGGGAGAAGGCCACCTCCCAGATGGGGATAGCAGCACCCGCTAACTCTCTCTCTCCCCCAGTGGAAACAGCACAGGAACTTGAGGAGGCAAAATACAGTTGTGGTGGCTTGATTCTAGCCAGGACAGTGCGGCCGACGCCTTGGCCTTTGTGGAAGGTATCGTGATACCTTCCATGACCACGAGAGGTCATTACCTCAGTGTTCTGTCCTCAAAAGTCCACAGCTCCATTAGCCCGTGCTAGGGCACTGTCAGCCATGACTTTCAGGGAAGAGTACCATCTACTCGGTCATCTGTACTCCTTACTTCAGCACCTGGGTTTCCCATCGAATTAATGACCCATCCGAACCTCGCTTAGCTCCATTTCTGACGTGGTTGCTGCCCAAGATGCAGTGGCTGCTGGTGATGGAATTCCCAGGACCTGAGACCTTTTCAAGTGTGTTAGGTAAAGCACTGGAGGAATATACAATAAGGAACGATCCTGCACGGACTGGGCGTGGAATAGGTTTAATAAGTTTCTTCATCTCTAGTTTGCTCTCTGATCCATCTTTTCCTTAAACTCACTTACGCCATTTCTCCCCCATGCCAGCTTGTGAGTGAGAACCTGGTGGGAGACAAAGTCTTCCCTGAGTGTAGCCTCCCCCTTTCCTTCATGTGCCATCCAATCCCTGGGCAGGTACTGCACCCCTGGGTTGGGGGACTCACTGGTGAGGCGTTGCAGGTTCTGCTCTGTGACCGACGATGCATGTGGCACTAGTTCTTTAGCTCAAGCTGTAGGTGCTCACACTTTTAGCTCTGGAGGTTCCTGCTTCAGTCCCCGGTGCATCTGCCAGTAGAGTGGCCGTCACTTTCAGAACAGGTCATTTTACTAGGACTGCTGAGGGTTTCCCTGGGGACAGCACCTCAATCTCTCTCTCTAAGCTAAACCCCATTTAACTCTGACCCTCTCTTCATAGGGTAGGCAGAGTGTGCCGCGGATCTGTCTTTTTGCCTCTATAAATACCCTGATCGCTAGAGCAGTTTAGGTGGGGTTTTTTGTACCCCGTTGTACCATCCCCAGGCCCAGCAAGACCTTGCAATGCTCAGCCCTGCTGGTAACTAATCGCGGTTGCATAGAGCAGCTCAGTGGGTGCAGTTCTCCTTTGTCTTCTGCACTCCGGGCTCCGGGACGCAGCCGTCCAAGTTGTGTGCAGTGATCCAGTCTCTCTGGCTCCATGGGAAGCGTCGCGCTGTAAACCACGGTGCACTCAGAAGACGCGTGGTGGCGCTCCGGTGCAGAGAAGAGGGATTCCAGTTGTTGCGTTCTCGCTCACGCGCCCTTGGCTAGACTGATCATTGGATTCGCAGGTGGGAAGGAGTTGCATGTAGGTACCTTAATGACAGCACAGAAGGGAGAGAATCTTCCTCCTGAGCATTGAGCGGTGCTCGCTCTGTTAGAAACAGGGTAGGTGGTCCCCACTCCTTGTCTTCCACCATCTGGGTGGGGGACCCAGGATCCCAGCCTGTCGCCTCCTTTATCCAACCACTGTGGGTTCCCTCCCTTCAATTGATCTGGATTCTTCCCCATTCAGTGACCTCAGTCCACCCCTTTAGCCTCTTGCATCTGTTCCCAGTGTACCAGTGGTCAGGAGAGGAGGGTACTTCAGGGCACCTTTGGGGACTGGGATGGTTGTGTCAATGGGGAAAGCACCACGGGGGAGGGAAGGGGTCAGAGCAGAAAGGGCATAAAAAGACACTTCAGCTAGGAAGTGAAGGAGTCGTTCTATGCACTGCCCAATGAGCAGCGATCTGCGTGGCTTTGAATGGCAGATAGCAGGGTTGGAAGGTCTCTCCTAAGCCAATTCCACCACGCTGGCATTGCTGCAGGGCAGCTTGATGATCTCTGCTTGGCAAACTCTGGCTAAGTATGAAATCCTCTTTATTTGGTTTGCAAACCTTGAATGCTCCTCTTCACTCTTCAGGAGGAACCCCTTCCCCCACCCAATTGTAGCCCATGTAGAACCTCTAACTGTGGCTTGAACACTTTGCCTCTAAATAGAAGGTTGTTTTAGGTCCACGGAGAGTTTCCTTAACAGCAAGGAAGCATCTTAAGTTGAAGGTCATAAGAAACATGCCCCCGTGGTTCCAGCTGCACGTGGGGACGACACTGGGGAAGGTCATGCAAATTTTGGGACACTGATCTCTAGGAAAATATGACTTGCTGTTAATGATGCAGATGGTGTTTCCAACCCCTCTGCACAAACTGCTGATTCTTGCGCTCCAGTCTTCCCCCGAAGCTGAAATCGGATTAGAGAGCATTAAGCCAGCAAATGCACGTGCAAACATCTCCACAGTAGCTTAAAGGAATTCTGCTTCTGAAAGTGCCACAGCTGTGCATGGCATCTGCTGGTCTGTTTTTTGTTGCTCCCGGCACTTGCGCTGTGCCCTGCATGCGCCGTTGCTTTGAGGGAGATGACATTTGGAATTCCCCCACCTCCTGTAGGAGAAGATAAGTTTAATTTAAGATTTGGAGGTATGGTGGATTATCAGCAGAACGTTTGCTCCAAGTGTGATGCTGTGGCCAAAAGAGCAAATGTGATCCTTGGATGCATAAACAAGGGAATCTCGTAGGGATAGAGAGGTTACTTTACCTCTGTTTGGTGAAGGTGTAACCACTGCTGGAGGACTGTGTCCAGTTCTGGCGTCGACAGTTCAAGAAGCATGTTGATAAATTGCAGAGGGTTCAGAGAAGAGCCATGAGAATGATGAAAGGATTAGAAAACCTGCCTTCTAGTGATAGACTCAAGGAGATCAATCTGTTTAGCTTAATCAAGAGAAGGTCCAGGGGTGACTTGATCAGTCTATAAGTAGGCTGCCAAATTCACAGCCATGAAAAATGCATCAAGGACTGTGAAATCTGGTCTCCCCTCATGAAATCTGGTCTTTTTTGTGTGCTTTTATTCTATAGTATACAGATTTCACAGGGGAGACCAGCATTTCTCAAATTGGGGGTCCTGACCCAAAAGGGAGTTGCAGGGGGGGTCACAAGATTATTTTAGGGGGGTTGCGGTATTGCCACCCTTACTTCTGCGCTGCCTTCAGAGCTGGGCAGCTGGGGAGTGGCAGCTTTGGTCAGGTGCCCAGCTCTGAAGGCAGCGCCCTGCCAGCAGCAGCGCAGAAGTCAGGGTGGCAGTACCCGTACCATGCCGCCAGCTGCCCAGCACCGCCGCCGGCAGCAGCGCAGACGTAAGGCCAGCTGTACCACAACCCCCCGGCAACAATAACTTTGCGACCCACCCGCACAGCTCCTTTTTAGGTCAGGACCCCCACATTTACAACACTGTGACATTTCAGATTTAAATAGCTGAAATCGTGAAATTTATGATTTTTAAAATCCTGTGACCACGAAATTGGGCAAAATGGACCGTGAATTTGGTAGGGCCCTATCTATAAGTACCTACATGAGGAACAAATATTTAATAATGGGCTCTTCAATCTAGCAGAGAAATGTCTAACACGATCCATTGGCTGGAAGTTGAAGGCAAACAAATTCAAACATGGTCAGTTTCTCCACTGAACTTTTAAGCAGCCCTAGGGTGAAACTAACCTGATCTGTGATCTGGACAGTGCTAACCCTGAGCCTTAGCGCTGTCTGGATCATGTCAGTTTCATGCTAGGGCTGCAGAGGCGTTGGTGTTCTATCCTATTCTTCTCTCTCTAGTGTGTGCACATGGCGATGAGGACGCTCTCTCTGAGCACTTTCCAGTGATGCATTGAGCACCTTGACTGAAATCTGTCACGTGTGTGTTCTCTCTTCCCCTCCCTAGCAGGAGGAGTGTGTGCAGGGGAGTGTTTTGTTTTGGAATGAAGCCATCAATATTTTGATGTACACGTTGCTATGGTTTTCTCAGAGACAGCAGGTCAAAGAAATGGGACTTGCAGCTAAGAGTGGAAGGTGTTGAGATTCGTGATGGTCCTTAGTTCATTTCACAGTTTCAGACCGGCCCCTGAGAAAGCTCGTAATCCAGAAGGACTCCCCAAGTAGCAGCTGCAAGTGGGTGAGGAGTACAGTGCTGGAGAAATCCCCTAAGAGCAGCCAGAGAGTTAGTGGAGAGGTAGAACTGCCGCATTTTGCCCTCTGCCAGTCAGGCCAAGGGTTGAGTAAGCATAGAATCATAGAATATCAGGGTTGGAAGGGACCTCAGGAGGTCATCTAGTCCAACCCCCTGCTCAAAGCAGGACCAATCCCCAACTAAATCATCCCAGCCAGGGCTTTGTCAAGCCTGACCTTAAAAACTTCTAAGGAAGGGGATTCCACCACCTCCCTAGATAACGCATTCCAGTGTTTCACCACCCTCCTAGTGAAAAAGTTTTTCCTAACATCCAACCTAAACCTCCCCCACTGCAACTTGAGACCATTACTCCTTGTTTATCTCGTCATAGAAGGCAATTAGATTAGTCAGGTATGACTTGCCCTTGGTGAATCCATGCTGACTGTTCCTGATCACTTTCCTCTCCTCTAAGTGCTTCAGAATTGATTCCTTGAGGACCTGCTCCATGATTTTTCCAGGGACTGAGGTGAGGCTGACTGGCCTGTAGTTCCCAGGATCCTCCTTCTTCCCTTTTTTTAAGATGGGCACTACATTAGCCTTTTTCCAGTCGTCCGGGACTTCCCCCGATTGCCATGAGTTTTCAAAGATAATGGCCAAAGGCTCTGCAATCACATCCGCCAACTCCTTTAGCACTCTCGGATGCAGCGCATCCGGCCCCATGGACTTGTGCTCGTCCAGCTTTTCTAAATAGTCCCGAACCACTTCTTTCTCCACAGAGGGCTGGTCACCTCCTCCCCATGCTGTGCTGCCCAGTGCAGTAGTCTGGGAGCTGACCTTGTTCGTGAAGACAGAGGCAAAAAAAGCATTGAGTACGTTAGCTTTTTCCACATCCTCTGTCACTAGGTTGCCTCCCTCATTCAGTAAGGGGCCCACACTTTCCTTGACTTTCTTCTGGTTGCTAACATACCTGAAGAAACCCTTCTTGTTACTCTGAACATCTCTTGCTAGCTGCAACTCCAGGTGTGATTTGGCCTTCCTGATTTCACTCCTGCATGCCCGAGCAATATTTTTATACTCTTCCCTGGTCATTTGTCCAATCTTCCACTTCTTGTAAGCTTCTTCTGAAGCTTGTAAGCTTCAGAGCAGCTAGGGGCTCTGATACTATGGTGATAAAACCCCAAGGCAGAGCCGCAGAGATCCAGTCCAAGGAGACGCTGTGATCATCACATTATTATAACCCACTAGCGAGGGGCTGATACGGAAGATGAAGCCATTGAACGGAAGATGGGGTGGCGCTCTGGTAGCCATCGGTGACTGAGGTAGTGGGTAAGGTGTCTCAGCGGGAGTTTTCTCTGCGCCTTGCTGGTTCATCTTCTCTTGAGCTAATACATTTAGTCCTCTGCTTAGCAGATGTTTGGTTACCCTGTTTTCCAACTGCATTGAGGTTCCCTTAACTACCAAAACACTCTTGCAAAGCTGATCCAGCAAGGCTGCTTCCTTTGATATGCAAAATTGAACCAGGCAACATGATGTTTGAGAAGCTGAATTTAAGTCAGGAAGCCAGACAGTCCAGATTGCTATAGCAGCCATGCACGTACCTTGCATGTTCTATCCTGAATTATTACCTTGGATCTATTGCTGATTGCACTGTGAAACACAGACCAGGAAGTTCTTCAGAATGGTTTCATTTCATGCAAAAGAGATTTGCTCTCACATTCACTTTACGTTTATTTCCGGGCTCCGAGTTGGTACCATGTGGACTGCTGATTGCTTGTGGCCAGATTCTGCTGTCTGTTACACAGGTGTATATCAACTTCCTATTAGCCAGGATGGGCAGGGATGGTGACCCTAACCTCTGTTTGCCAGAGGTTGGGAATGGGTGACAGGGGATGGATCACTTGATGATTACCTGTTCTGTTCATTCCCTCTGGGGCACCAGCCACTGATGCATCCAGGGAAGTGAGCTGTAGCTCACGAAAGCTTATGCTCAAATAAATTTGTTACTCTAAGGTGTCACAAGTACTCCTTTTCTTTTTTCAAGAGCAGAATCTGTCTCTAACTCTTGAACCTCCTGGCTTGTGCTTGATGCAGCTTTAAAGCTGAGAAACTAACATTAGTCAGTCTTTGCATTGACTTATGTAGCTTTTCCTTTTGGAAAGAAGCATAGTACTGGTGTTAGGCCTGCAGCAATGGAAGGCTTTGAATCAGATCCTCACAGCACTAAAGAGAACTCCTTTGGTATTTTAGTTGTTCCTATGCACTGTACCCCAACAACTGGGTGGGAGGAGCTGGGAGGAGCAAGCCACCATCCAACCCCAATGGTGCCACATCCTCCATTGGGCAGTGGCCTCCTTCAAGGAGAAGCGCCTTGCCCCCGAAGCTGAAACAAGAGAGAAGGAAGGAAAAGGAAAGAACTTTCTCCCAGAGGGCAGGTGGCCTGCCAGGAAATGTCTGTATCTACTGCGGGCAGATCTGTGGTTCCAGGATCGGACTCCTGAGTCATCCAAGAACCCACATGTACATCCATGATAGAGATCATCCTTGAGTCGAGGGATCGCCGATGATGACCCCCAACACTGCACCTAAAGCCCCGACACGCGGAGACCACTTCTAAGGGTGAGTGGAGAGCTCTTAGTCTTCACGCCCATTCAGTGAGTGGACAGAAGACTTTGTTTCTAGTGCCAACAACCAAGCACCTTTCCCTGGCATAAAACCTCCCCAGAGCTAGGAATGGCAGTGCTGATCCTGTTGGTTGGTTGTGTTGTGGCAGTGCTTAAGTGCCCCAGTCCTGGACTGGGATCCCATTGTGCTGGGTGCTCTACAAACACAGAACCGACAGGTGATCCCTTCCCAAAGTGCTTGCAGTCTAAGTCTAAGGCAAGAGACAATAGGTGGAGAGAGACAGACTGAGGAGCAAAAGGAAACAATGAGGCATTGCCCTTCAGAGGGGGAGCCAGTGGAGGGATGTGTTGGTAAATGGTGTCGTCAGTTGCTTCACCACACAGTGGTTCATTACTTCCAAAGTTACACCCGCTAGCGAAAGGCTGATATGGAAGAGGGGGTGGCACTCTGGTGGCTATCAATGGCTGAAGTAGTGGGTAAGATTTCTCAAAGGGAGTTTTCCCTGGATCTTGCCTCTCGGGCTAGTAAATTTAGTTCTCTGCTTAGTAGATGTTTGGTTACCCTTTTTTCCACCTGCATGGAGGTTCCCTTAAGTACCGAAGGCACTCTTGCGTGGCTCATCCAGCAGAGCTGCTTCCTTTCGTATGCAAAAACTAACCGTGTTTGAAAAGTTGAACTTAAGTCAAGAAGACAGCCAGTCCAGATTGCTGTAGCAGCAATGTTGTATGCAGCCTTGTTTCCCTGTTGGTCCCAGGATGTTAGAGAGACGGGGGTAATTTTATTGGTCCAGTAAACGATAATGCCTCACCCACCTTGTCTCTCTCATAGCAGCAGTGCGGGTCGGTAGCATTTTCTATCCTGTAAAAAGGTGCAGTCTGCATCCTTGGTGGCTAGATGAACTCAGTCCTCTTTCTGCCTTGTTTTTCTGGTGCTGTGGTGTATGCCTGATCTGAACACCTGCATTCCAGGTACCAAGGGCGTGAAGGCACCTCCTCGGCTTGTACCAGGGTAGAACGCTCATATGTCTTGATCCTGACAGTTTTCCTACCTAGCCAAAGCTTATTTCAGCTAATACAAGGTGTTGTGGGATTCTTAACATAAGTGAACAGGATTATAGAAAGACGTAGGCCGATTCAGGCCATGTAACTACTAGAAATATATATACAATATGATGCTTCATTGATACTGTGTGCTTAATGCATATTAATTTGTGTTGTGAATAATACATATTGATGATGTGATTTTCTATATATTAGCTCAGCATAGATTAGTTGATAGATGCAAAGAGAGTGGTGGTGCAGTCAAAGTGATGGGTTAGGAAAATGATCGTATCAGCAGGGTTTTTGAACAGACGAAAGTGCAAGGTAGCGGCTGCCAAGGTCAGAGCAGCATGTGCTGCAGTAGCTGAGCTGTGAGATGACTGGTCTGAGCTGCGTGAATGGTAAGCAAAGACTTGAGAGATGTTCTGCAGAGACGAATCTGCAGCCTCACCTGGGTGTGAGGCTCTGGAGAGAGGCCAAGTCAAAGATGACCCCCAGGTCCTCTCTCGTTGATGACTCTGGGAAGTACTGGTGGTCAGCACCTAGTGGGATCTGCCCGTCATGGGTCTGTCTCCGCAGCCCATGGCAGCAAGCCTCCCAGCCTGGGAGTGGGGCTCATGCCAGCACTCTAAAAATAGCTGCGTAGACAGTGCTTTGAAGGTGCGGCTCAGGCTCTAAAGCCTTGAGTGAGGGGCTGGTGCTAGCCCAAGTCTGCTGACCCAGGCTGGGGGGCTGGCTGCTGCAGGCTCTGTAGATGTACCCTATGGGGCTCTGTCCAGACCGCGTGTTCCTGTGGATTTAGACAAAGGGCTGTAGGACTCACGAAATGCTTATCGGCAGTGGGCTGAGTGTTCCCGGGTGGTGAACGTTAAACCTTCTCTTTGCATTTCACCATGCTGTTTCCTGCAAACTTGCACGCTCTGCAGAGGAGCAAGGAAGGGAGGGAGGAAAGGACCTCGGGTTGGTTTTAGTGCTTTCCTGCGACTGCTTCTCAAGTTGGTCCAGGAGAAGATTATTAAGAAGTGACTTGATCACAGTTTAGAAGTTACCTGTATGGGGAAGAGACCTCTGACTGCAGATGGCTCTTTAACCTACCAGGAAAAGAATGAGATCCGATGGCTGGAGCCTGACCCTAGACAAATTCGGACTACAAAGAAGGTGGGATTTTGAACGATGAGGGTGTGATGGGTTGTCACCCCTGGGGTGCAGTCTGGAACTGGGGTACCGCTGAGCCCTCTGACTCACCAGCCTCACTGTGCTGCTGTGACAAGCTGCAGACCGCTCCCGGTCCTACACTCCCACCAGCATTCACACAGGCAGGGACCTTACCCAGCTGCAGGTGTATGAATGAGCCAACAATAGGGAGTCTACAGCTATAATACCCCCAGCTTCCCAGCCTAAGACCCAAGAGCTCTACCGTCCTCCCCTGTTCAAAAACCCGACCAGTGTGAATTTATTACCCAGTTCGCCCCTCCGTCGATGTGGAGAGGAATATGCACACCAGCCCTTGTTAACTGAGCTGAGATTTTCCCCAGACACTTCACTCAAAACATGCAGGTAAAGATAAAACGTAAAACAAGTTTATTAACTACAGAAAGACAGATTTGAAGTGATTATAAGGGATAGCAAACAGATCAAAGCAGATTACTTAGCAAATAAAAACACAAACTATGTCTGACATATTAGATGGATGGGATTTGAATTAGCAGTTTTTCACCCTGACTGATGATACAAGCGGTCCACCAAGTTTCTATGCACAGGCTAGAAATCCCTTTAGCCTGGGACCAGCACTTCCCCCGGTCCCGTCTTTGTTCCTCACGTGTTTCCAGGGGTTCTCTTGTGTAGGGAGTGAGGGACAAGATGATGCCACTCCCCATCTTGTATAGCTTTTCTATAGGGCAGGAACCCTTTGTTCCAAACTCAGCTCCCAGTCCAGTTTGGGGAAAAATATGGGTACCAAAATGGAGTTCAGTGTCATGTGGTCTTATCACAAGCCTTGCATGTCCAATGAGTCACAGCAGCCATTGTCCATAGGTGGCTGGAGTGTTCTCAGGCAGGCTCACCAGGTGGAGGATAAGCTTCTCTCCTCAGTCGGGGTCTCCAACCTTTTTACACCCAAGATCACTTTTTGAATTTAGGATATACCCTGCCCCTTCCCCGAGGCCCTGACCCTTCCCTGAGGCCCTGCCCCACTCATTCCATCCCCCCTCTCTCCGTTGCTCACTCTCCCCCACCCTCACTCACTTTCACCAGGCTGGGGCAGGGGATTGGGGGTTGGGAGGGGGTGCGGGCTCTCGGCTGGGGCTGAGGGGTTTGCAGAGTGGGCGGGGGCTCTGGGCTGGGGCAGAGTGTTGGGGTGCAGGAGGGGGTATAGGCTGCTGGCTCTGGGAGGGGGATTAGGGGTGGGGGAGGGAGTTCAGGGTGCAGGAGGGGGTATGGGGAAGGGGGTTCAGGGCTGGAGGTTGGGGTGCAGGCTCCCGTTGGGGGATACGTACCTCCATCGGCTCCCGGTTGGCAGCGCAGTGGGGCTAAGGCAGGCCACCTGCCTACCCCGGCCCCACACAGGCACATTGGCACCTCCTCCCCATCACGAGCCGGGCCCCCTCTCCATTCCCCCCCAGCCAGTAGTGCACCACGTAGCCACGCCGCTCCCGGAAGGAGCCGACGTGCCCCCTTAGAAGGGGCACGTGGCACTGCGTGCTGCCCCTCTCTGCAGGCACTGCCCCCGCAGCTCCCATTGGCCACAGCTCCCTGTTCCTGGCCAATGGGAGCTGCAGGGGCAGTGCTTGCAGGCAGGAGCAGCGCATGGAGACTCCCATCCCATGGGGCTACAAGGGTGTGCTGGCCGCTTCCGGAAGCGGCATGGGGCCGCAGCAGGCAGCCCCGCTGCACTGCCGCACCCGGAGATCACAATCGACTGGAAGAATCCCCAGGATCGACCAGTTGATGGTCGACGGGTTGGTGAACACTGTCCTAAGGGCTATTATTTCCACTAATGTCCCACTACCTTGAATAGGTCCTTCACATCCAGCTGTCTAGACGGAAGCATCTTGCCTAGTGGGGGTCACCCAGGTGTAACTAAATTTGGAATACTGGTACATAGTCAATATTTATAACTTCACATACAAAAATGATACATGCACACAAATAGGATAATCGTATTCAGCAAATCATAACTTGTCCAATGACCCCTCACAAGACACATCTTGTACCACATGCAGCTTAATTATGTCATCATCATATTATAATGGTGCCACTGTGAAGAATATGGAGTGCAGTGTCACAGAAGGTAACTGACCATTGGAGCAGCTTACCAACGGTCATGGTGGATTCTCCGGCCCTGACCTCTTTCAGTCAAGACTCGATGTCTTTCTAGAAAGTCCTGCTGTAGCCCAGACAGAAGTTAGGGCTTGATGCAGAAATTATCGAGTGAGCCTCTCCGGCCTGTGTTATCCTGGAAGTCACCATTTGTGATCAAAATGGCCCCGTCAGGCCTTAAAAGTCTGACTATCCTCAAGCTGGGAAGCTGCAGTGTTGCCTGCATCTGGCCTGGATCTCTTGGCAGCAGCAAATGCTGTTTGTTTTTTTTTTGATCAGCAAGATCAGTTTTGGAAACGTGCCCAGTTTCGGTTCCTGTTCATCGTTCGGCTCCTCTGCTGTCGCGTTGCTTGTTTTCATGCCTCCTGCTGAGATCGGCCCAGCAATTAAAGAAGGGGAGAATATCTGCAGCCATCTGCAGCAATAAACCCACAGCTGATTGATACAGGTTCAAGCTTGTTAGTGTATTAAAAGGGAAGGAGTCCTCCGAGTACATGGCATGTAATAAATAGGGCTGTCAAGCGATTAAAAAAATTAATCACAATTAATCGTGCTGTTAAACAATAATAGAATACCATTTATTTAAATATTTTTGGATGTTTTCTACATTTTCAAATATATTGATTTCAATTACAACACAGAATACAAAGTGTACAGTGCTCACTTTGTAATGAAAAATAAATATAAATATTTGCACTGTAAAAAACAAAAGAAATAGTATTTTTCAATTAACAAGTACTGTAGTGCAATCTCTTTATCGTGAAAGTGCAACTTACAAATGTAGAATTATGTACAAAAAACCCCCTGCATTCAAAAATAAAACTATGTAAAACTTTAGAGCCTACAAGTCCAATCAGTCCTACTTCTTGTTCAGCCAGTTGCTCAGACAAACAAGTTTGTTTACATTTGCAGGAGATAATGCCACCTGCTTCTTGTTTACAATGTCACTTGAAAGTGAAAACAGGTGTTCTCATGACATTGTTGTAGCCAGCGTCTCAAGATATTTAGACGCCAGATGCACTAAAGATTCATATGTCCCTTCATGCTTCAACCACCATTCCAGAGGACATGCATCCATGCTGATGACGGGTTCTGCTCAATAACAATCCAAAGCAGTGCGGACTGACGCATGTTCATTTTCATCATCTGAGTCAGATGCCACCAGCAGAAGGTTGATTTTCTTTTCTGGTGGTTCGGGTTCTGTAGTTTCCACATCAGAGTGTTGCTCTTTTAAGACTTCTGAAAGCATGCTCCACACCTCGTCCCTCTCAGATTTTGGAAGGCACTTCAGATTCTTAAACCTTGGGTCGAGTGCTGTAGCTATCTTTAGAAATTTCACATTGGTACCTTCTTTGCATTTTGTCAAATCTGCAGTGAAAGTGTTCTTAAAACAAACAACATGTACTAGGTCATCATCCGACGATTATGCTTTTACATCAAATACATGGCAGAATGTGGGTAAAACAGAACAGGAGACATACAATCCTTCCCCAAAGAGTTCAGTCACAAATTTAATTAACACATTATTTTTTTAATGAGCATCGTCAGCATGGAAGCATGGCCTCTGGAACGATGGCTGAAGCATGAAGAGGCATGTGAATCTTTGTAAAATATCTTGCAACGCCAGCTACAACAGTGTCATGGGAATGCTTGTTCTGACTTTTAATTTTTTTGAATTACTAGCATGAGTTAACTGCGATTAACTGACCGTCCTAGTAATAAAGCGTCTTCCCAGAGTCCTGTGGAAGATACAGACCATCTATTTTCAGATGGATTTGCTGCAAGTTTGAATGAGATCGGCTGGTTTGTTTTTGTTTTTTTTTTAAGCTGGCATTTGCTCAATTGTCCTCCCTCTTAACTTGACACAACTCCCCCTTACCGTGTCTTCAGAAGGCCTTTTGCTAATAGGATCCTGGACCGTAAACCCCTTTGGGGCGGGGGATGTTGAGTGGAATTAGTGCATAGTAGAATTCTTTGGGTAAATGGCACTATGGGCTCATTGTCAGGGATGGCGGTGATTTAATTCCTCCTTTTACCAACCTCAAGAAAGATCCCAGCAGAGTTCGTACTCGGGGCAGGTCTGGGTTTTGGTGATGAATCTGGAGCCGGTCCCTGGTATGGGATGCTGCGTGGTTTATACACACAGGGGGTAGGAGACATGCTTTTCCTAGCCTACAGTTCCTCCTCTCCTGTGCCGTCAGCTCCTCTCCTTTCATTGCAACCCCCTTCTCCTCCAACTCCCCAGGTCCCCGCTGTCCAAGCTCCAGCACATACCGGGCACTTCTGCAGGCCTTCTCGTATCTCCTGAGTGCACGTGCATCGGCCCATCTCCCAAGAGCACTGGCTGCCAACTCACTTCGGGATCCAGTTCAAAACCCTTGCGGTTTATAAAGCTCTCCAGGCACTTGCTCTAGTTGACCTCCAGGACCCCTCTGCTCCCCTAGAAATGGCCTCCCTGACCTGCTATGTACCCTGGTCACCGCTGACCTGTGAGCCTGCACCCCTGCAGCTCCCGCTGTCCGGTGCAGCCCTGGAGCCTTTCCCTCTCACTTCAAATCTCCGCTGGAAGCAGCCGTTCTCTCCCTTGTCGATGCCTCTAGCTTTCTTTCCCTCTGCTGTTTGTTGTTGTGTTACTGTGACCTTCTCAGCCATCTTGGGACAGGCGTATAAAGGGAGCTCTCTAAAACAGGGCTCTGATCCTGCGGTGGGAATGGTTCACGTAGACCCCTACCCTTTCATTGCCACTGAGTTCACTACGGCTGTGCGTGGGGACAGAGGGCTACTTACATTGTAAGTTCTTTGAGACGGGGACCCGTCTGTCTTCGTACAGAGCCTAGCAAAGCGCAGCCCTGGCTCCTAGGCACTACAAATGAGCATAACATCTGGGCAGATTCAATTGTCAGATCGGATTTATGGTTATAGTTTCTGCTTGGACCATTAGGAGGCCTCGCGTTGTGAAAAGTGAGCGTCACTTGCACTTCACAAAAGGAAGAGACACTAGTGCCTAGTAGCACTGTTCTATCGTTTAAAGAATCACAAGAGTGAAACGCATGCAAAGCTGCATGGAAACTATTTTAAAACACCGCCAAAGAGGCTCAAACTAAATGTATTTCTCCTCCCCATCCCCCTCCGGGGGAAGCCATCACAGCTAAACAGCAGAGTAAAAGAGGTTGTTAGAGGCAGACAGGCATCCTGTAAAAATTGGAAGTCAGATCATACTGAGGAAAACAGAAAGGAGCATAAACTCTGGCAAGTCAAGTGTAAAAGTATAGTTAGGCAGCCCAAAAAAAGAACTGGAAGAGTAACTAGTAAATGAGACATATGTTCTTATGACACAAAAATTAAAAGCCAACATTTTTTAAGTACTTCAAAAGCAGGAAGCTTGCCAAACGGTCAGTGGGGCCACTGGGCAATAAAGGTGCTAAAGGAGTGATCAAGGAAGACAAGGCCATTGTAGAAAAACTAAATTAATTCTTTGCATTGGTTTTCACTGCAGAGGATGTGAGGGAGGATCCCACACGTGAGCCATTCTTTTTAGGTGACAAATCTGAGGAACTGTCCCAGATTGAGGTGTCACCGAGGAGGTTTGGAACAAATCAATAAATTTAATGGTAATATGTCACCAGGACCAGGTGGTATTCACCCAAGAGTTCTGAAGGAACTCAAATATGAAACTGCAGAATGACAATAGTAACTGTGGTTTGTAACCTATCATATAAATCAGCCTCTGTACCAGATGACTGAAGGATATCTCATTAAGAACTATTTTTAAAAAACGCTCCAGAGCGGATCCTGGTAATTACAGGCCGGTAAGCCTAACTTCAGTAGCAGGCAAATTGGCTGAAACTATAGTAAAGAACAGAGTTGTTAGACACACAGATGAACATAATTTGTTGGGGAAGAGCCAACACAGCTTTTGTAAAGGGAAATCATGCCTCACCAATCTACTAGAATTCTTTGAGGGGGGTCAACAAGCATGTGGACCCGGGGGATCCAGTGGATATAGTGTACTTGGACTTTCAGAAAGCCTTTCACCAAAGTCAAAGTAAGCTGTCATGGGATAAGAGGGAAGCTCCTCTCATGGATTGGTAACTGGTTAAAAGGTAGGAAACAAAAGGAGGAATAAGTGGTCAGTCTTCACAGTGGAGAGAGGTAAATAGAGGGGTCCCCATAGGATCTGCCCTAAGAACTGCCAGACTGGGTCAGACCAACGGTCTATCTAGCCCAGTATCCTGTCTTCCGACAGTGGCCAATGCCAGGTGCCCCAGAGGGAATGAACAGAACAGGGAATCAAGTGATCCATCCCCTGTTGCCCGTTCCTAGCTTCTGGGACCAGTGTTGTTTAACATATTCTTAAAGCCCTGAGTTGTCTCCACTTTGGCACTCCTCTTCTCTGTGCCCATCTGTTAGACTGCCAGCTCTTTCCACTGTCTCATTCTGTGGCTTGTACAATGCCAGATACATCATATATGATCTGGAAAAAGGGGTAAACAGTGAGGTGGCAAAATTTGCAGATGACACAAAATTACTCAAGATAGTTATGTCTAAAGCAGAGTGCAAAGAGCTACAAAAGAATATCAGAAAACTGGGTGACCGGGCAACAAAACGGCAGATGAAATGCAGTGTGATAACTGCAAAGTAATGCCCACAGAATGGTTTCCAAACGATAAATACAAAATGATGGGGTCTAAATTAGCTGTTACCACTCAAGAAAGAGACCTTGGAGACATTGTGGATAGTTCTCTGAAAACATCCGCTCAATTTGCAGTGGTTGTCAAAAAACCGAACAGAATGTTAGGAACCATTAGGAAAGAGATGGATAGATAAGACAGAAAATATCATAATGCCCCTATATAAATCCCTGGTACACCCACACCATGAATACTGTGTGCAGTTCTGGATAGCCCTCTCATAAAAGATATATTGGAATTGGAAAAGCTATAGAGAAGGGCAACAAAAATTATCAGGGGTATGGAACAGCTTCGGTATGAGAAGAGATTATAAAGGCAGGGACTTTTCATCTTATAAAAGAGACGACTAAGGGGGGATATGATTGAGGTCTATAAAGTCATGACTGGTGTGGAGAAACTGAATAGGGAAGTGTTATTTACCCCTTCACATAACATAAGAATCTGGGGTCACCTGATGAAATTAATAGGCTGCATGTTTAAAACAAACATAAGGCGTGACTTCTTCACACAGTGCACAGTCAACCTGTGGAACTCCTTGCTAGGGGATGTTGTGAAGGCCAAAAGTATAACTGGGTTACAAAAAAGAATTAGATAAGTCCCTGGAGGATGGATCCGTCAATGGCTATTAGCCAAGATGGTCAGGGATGCAACCCCATGCTCTGGGTATCTTTGACTGCCAGAAGCTGGGACCGGATGACAGGGGGACCACTTGCTAATTGCCCTGTTCTGTTCATTCCCTCTGAAGCATCTGCACTGGCCACTGCTGGAACACAGCACTCTGAGCTACATGGACCCTTGGTCTGACCCAGTGTGGCTGGTTTTATGTTTGTTAACCCTCCCTGCCCATCGTGTTAGAAATGGGAAAAGAGCCTGCAGTTCCTGTGCTTGTTAGGGAAAGGCTAATGTAGTGCCAATCTTTAAAAAAGGGAAGAAGGAGGATCCTGGGAACTACAGGCCGGTCAGCCTCACCTCAGTCCCTGGAAAAATCATGGAGCAGGTCCTCAAAGAATCAATCCTGAAGCACTTACATGAGAGGAAAGTGATCAGGAACAGTCAGCATGGATTCACCAAGGGAAGGTCATGCCTGACTAATCTAATCGCCTTTTATGATGAGATTACTGGTTCTGTGGATGAAGGGAAAGCAGTGGATGTATTGTTTCTTGACTTTAGCAAAGCTTTTGACACGGTCTCCCACAGTATTCTTGTCAGCAAGTTAAAGAAGTATGGGCTGGATGAATGCACTATAAGGTGGGTAGAAAGCTGGCTAGATTGTCGGGCTCAACGGGTAGTGATAAATGGCTCCATGTCTAGTTGGCAGCCGGTGTCAAGTGGAGTGCCCCAGGGGTCGGTCCTGGGGCCGGTTTTGTTCAATATCTTCATAAATGATCTGGAGGATGGTGTGGATTGCACTCTCAGCAAATTTGCAGATGATACTAAACTGGGAGGAGTGGTAGATACGCTGGAGGGGAGGGATAGGATACAGAAGGACCTAGACAAATTGGAGGATTGGGCCAAAAGAAATCTGATGAGGTTCAATAAGGATAAGTGCAGGGTCCTGCACTTAGGATGGAAGAATCCAATGCACCGCTACAGACTAGGGACTGAATGGCTAGGCAGCAGTTCTGCGGAAAAGGACCTAGGGGTGACAGTGGACGAGAAGCTGGATATGAGTCAACAGTGTGCCCTTGTTGCCAAGAAGGCCAATGGCATTTTGGGATGTATAAGTAGGGGCATAGCCAGCAGATCGAGGGATGTGATCGTTCCCCTCTATTCGACACTGGTGAGGCCTCATCTGGAGTACTGTGTCCAGTTTTGGGCCCCACACTACAAGAAGGATGTGGATAAATTGGAGAGAGTCCAGCGAAGGGCAACAAAAATGATTAGGGGTCTAGAGCACATGACTTATGAGGAGAGGCTGAGGGAGCTGGGATTGTTTAGTCTGCAGAAGAGAAGAATGAGGGGGGATTTGATAGCTGCTTTCAACTACCTGAAAGGGGGTTCCAAAGAGGATGGCTCTAGACTGTTCTCAATGGTAGCAGATGACAGAACGAGGAGTAATGGTCTCAAGTTGCAATGGGGGAGGTTTAGATTGGATATTAGGAAAAACTTTTTCACTAAGAGGGTGGTGAAACACTGGAATGCGTTACCTAGGGAGGTGGTAGAATCTCCTTCCTTAGAGGTTTTTAAGGTCAGGCTTGACAAAGCCCTGGCTGGGATGATTTAACTGGGAATTGGTCCTGCTTCGAGCAGGGGGTTGGACTAGATGACCTTCTGGGGTCCCTTCCAACCCTGATATTCTATGATTCTATGATTCTATGAATCAAGGAATGTGAAACGTCAGTGACTGACTGAGAATTGTTTATTTCCACTTGTCTTTCTAACCTTTATTTTTTTCTCCTTGGAAACATTGTACTAAATCCCCGCTTCCACAGAGCGGATTAGCTTCTAGACAATGCTGTGTTTGCACCTCAGGAAAGAGACTGCCAAACATTTCATATCGGCTGCAATCTGCTGCTTTCTATGTTAGATGCAGTCACGCTTAAAGGACCTGACCCTCAGGCGGTGTAAATCAGTGTGGCTCCGTTGAAGTCCATTGATTTACGCTACCTGATGATCTGGCCCAAAGTTCTCTGGCATTTTCTAGTCCAAAAGAGAACTTAGCTGGATTCCTATAGTGTGGAAAAGCGGCGTAAAGGAAAAAGAAGATTTCATATGTAGCTTTCAAACCCAGCTGCTCAGAGTGGGGTCAGAATGACTTCACGCTACATTTATAATTTATTCCCCTGTTGCAAAGTGGATAATAAGTTATTGGAAAAGGCTTTGGGCTCATGCTACAGGGCAAAGAATAGCAGTGTAGATGTTCCCACTTGGGCTAGCCCCTGGGCTCTGAGACCTGCTGAGGGGGGTGGGTCTCAAAGCGCTGGGCCCGATCCCTGTCTTCACTGACGTTATTGGACAATCGCTTGCTGTCATTAGTGGCATGGGCATGGGCCCACTGGGAATAGGATTGTCGCTGCCTTGGTCCTAATGGAAAAGCAAACTAGTTAAATGCTTTTTTGTGTGTTGGTTTTTAATTAGAGCAACAGGAATGTGTATAATGAAATATCAGATGAATGTGTTGATTCAACACTGTTGATGCTGTCAACTTAACCACATGGAGCAGAGAGGACTGATAAGCCTTTTAGACACCTGAACTCACTGGGGACTATGCTGCACTTCTCTCTGTGTGGCTAGGGCCCAGGAAATAGACTTCACCCTGTGTGACTTTGGGCTGGTCTCTTAGCGCAGGTCTATGCTTAAAACATCTGCCAGTCTAGTAACAGCAATCATAACTCCATGCAAGGGAGAATATAAGGGGGTTGCCTGTAACAGTAGGGGGCTGGAGATCCTTTCCATATGTTCCCAATGTCAGTTACAGGTGTGATATTTACATATATTTATTTCTTATGACATTACCATGCTGGTGAAAGCCCTACTGTAAACGCAGTTATGCTGGCACGAAGGTGCTTTTACCAATGTAGCTTATTTCAGCAGCATGAGATTCACTGGCAAAAGTGCTCTTCTGCTGGTGTGCACTGCAGCTCCGCTTGCAGGGTTTGCTGGCATAGCCACAACCATTTTTCTAGCGTAGACAAGGCCTTCGTCTCTGCACCTCAGCTCCCCGTCTCTGAAAAAGGGATAAGAATCCTTCCTTTGTCCGCTTTGTCTGTTTCGGTGGTAAGATCTTTGGGGGCAGGGACTGTCTCTTGCTGTATGTGTGTAGCACAGTGGGGTCCTATCTCGGTTGGGGCCTTGAGGTTCTGATGTACTGTTAACGTCTTTGTAAACTATTTCACTTTAAGGCTTTCAGGGCTGAAAAGTTGGGGTTGGAAAACTTCAGGGGCAGCATGGTCTGGTGATTGGGGCCTGGGACTGAGACCAAGGCCCTGGTTTCTATTCCTGGCTCTGCTGTGGATTGGCTGGGAGAAATTGCTTATCTGTTCCATGCCTCAGTTTCCGCATCTGAAAAACAAGGGTACAGATCAAGTATCAGGGGGTAACTGTGTTAGTCTGTATCCACAAAAACAACAAGGAGTCTGGTGGCACCTTAACGACTAACAGATTTATTTGGGCATAAGCTTTCGTGGGTAAAAAAACACTTCTTCAGATGCACTATATTTGCCTTTTTCCAGTCGTCTGGGACTTCCCCCGATTGCCATAAGTTTTCAAAGATAATGGCCTGTGGCTCTGCAATCACATCTGCCAACTCCCTCAGCACCCTCGGATGCAGCGCATCCATCCCCATGGACTTGTGAACGTCCAGCTTTTCGAAATAGTCCGTAACCTGTTCTTTCACCACTGAGGGCTGCTCACCTCCTCCCCATGCTGTGCTGCCCAGTGCAGCAGTCTGGGAGCTGACCTTGTCTGTGAATACTGAGGCAAAAAAAGCATTGAGTATTTCAGCTTTTTCCACATCATCTGTCACTAGGTTGCCTCCCCCATTCAGTAAGGGGCCCGTGCTTTCCCCGACCACCTTCTTGTTGCTAACATACCTGTAGAAACCCTTCTTGTTACCCTTCACATCCCTTGCTAGCTGCAACTCTAATTTTGCCTTGGCCTTCCTGATTACACCCCTGCATGCTCTAGCAATATCTTTAGACTCCTCCCTGGTCATCTGTCCAAGTTTCCACTTCTGGTCAGCTTCCTTTTTGTGTTTAAGCTCACCGAGGATTTCTCTGTTAAGCCAAGCTGGTCGCCTGCCATATTTACTATTCTTTGTGCACATCGGGTTGGTTTGTTCCTGCGCCCTCAATAAGGCTTCTTTAAAATACAGCCAGCTCTCCTGGACTCATTTCCCCCCCATATTAACTTCCCAAAGGATCCTGCCCATCAGTTCCCTGCCCAGCCAGCTCCTGACAGGGTACAGCAATCACTGCTTCTTAATGTGTCTGTGGCTGATCTGGATGTGGAGTGTTTGGTATAAGCAGGTGCCTCTTATGTCCCTTGACACCCAGTCTCTCCCTCCCGATACCCTCCCCCTCCCAAAGCTGGTTGGGAAACTATTTGTTGGTGGTGTGACAAAAGCAATTTTTTATCATTGTTGTCAAAAGCTTTTCTTTAGTGTTTCAAGGTTTCATCAAACCCCCATCTTGGTTTTTTGGCAGAGTGGATTGATTTTTAATTGCTGATTTTAATTGGCAGGCAGGAAACTATTTTAATCATTTTAATTCAGAGGACTCCTGATAAATTGGAGAACTGAGCTACAGACAAAGTGAAATTCAACAAAGACAAATCTAAGGTGCTACACCTAGGGAAGAAAAACGAAATGCACAAATACAGAATGGGGGATAACTGGCTTGGCAGCAGCACGGCTGAGAAGGATCTGGGAGTTGTGGTGGATCCCAGCCTCCACATGCGTCAGCAATGCGATGCTGTTGCAGAAAAAGCAAATGCAATTTTAGGTTGCATTAACAGAGGCACGGCATGCAAGTCACAGGAGGTGACAGTACTGCTCTGTTCAGCGCTGGGTAGGCCTCAGCTGGAGCACTGTGTCCAATTTTGGTCACCAATGTATAGAAAGGATGTAGAGAAACTGGAGAGTATCCAGATGTGGACACAGATGATCAGAGGGATGGAATGCAATGCAAGGCGTCTGAGCAAAGACTGAAGGAACTGGGTATTTTGATTTGGAAAAGAGGAGACTACGGGGGGACATGACAGTGGCCTTCAAACACTTGAAAGGTTGACTTAAAAAAGATGGAGAAAAGTTGTTCTCTTTTGCCACAGATGGCAGAACGAGAGGCAATGGGTTCAAACTACTCGTGGCGAACGGGGGAAGTCCCGGATGACTGGAAAAAGGCTAATGTAGTGCCAATCTTTAAAAAAGGGGAGGAGGAGGATCCTGGGAACTACAGGCCAGTCAGCCTCACCTCAGTCCCTGGAAAAATCATGGAGCAGGTCCTCAAAGAATCAATCCTGAAGCACTTACATGAGAGGAAAGTGATCAGGAACAGTCAGCATGGATTCACCAAGGGAAGGTCATGCCTGACTAATCTAATCGCCTTTTATGATGAGATTACTGGTTCTGTGGATGAAGGGAAAGCAGTGGATGTATTGTTTCTTGACTTTAGCAAAGCTTTTGACATGGTCTCCCACAGTATTCTTGTCAGCAAGTTAAGGAAGTATGGGCTGGATGAATGCACTATAAGGTGGGTAGAAAGCTGGCTAGATTGTCGGGCTCAACGGGTAGTGATCAATGGCTCCATGTCTAGTTGGCAGCCGGTGTCAAGTGGAGTGCCCCAGGGGTCAGTCCTGGGGCCGGTTTTGTTCAATATCTTCATAAATGATCTGGAGGATGGTGTGGATTGCACTCTCAGCAAATTTGCGGATGATACTAAACTGGGAGGAGTGGTAGATACGCTGGAGGGGAGGGATAGGATACAGAAGGACCTAGACAAATTGGAGGATTGGGCCAAAAGAAATCTGATGAGGTTCAATAAGGATAAGTGCAGGGTCCTGCACTTAGGATGGAAGAATCCAATGCACCGCTACAGACTAGGGACCGAATGGCTAGGCAGCAGTTCTGCGGAAAAGGACCTAGGGGTGACAGTGGACGAGAAGCTGGATATGAGTCAGCAGTGTGCCCTTGTTGCCAAGAAGGCCAATGGCATTTTGGGATGTATAAGTAGGGGCATAGCGAGCAGATCGAGGGACGTGATCGTTCCCCTCTATTCGACACTGGTGAGGCCTCATCTGGAGTACTGTGTCCAGTTTTGGGCCCCACACTACAAGAAGGATGTGGATAAATTGGAGAGAGTCCAGCGAAGGGCAACAAAAATGATTAGGGGTCTAGAGCACATGACTTATGAGGAGAGGCTGAGGGAGCTGGGATTGTTTAGTCTGCAGAAGAGAAGAATGAGGGGGGATTTGATAGCTGCTTTCAACTACCTGAAAGGGGGTTCCAAAGAGGATGGCTCTAGACTGTTCTCAATGGTAGCAGATGACAGAACAAGGAGTAATGGTCTCAAGTTGCAATGGGGGAGGTTTAGATTGGATATTAGGAAAAACTTTTTCACTAAGAGGGTGGTGAAACACTGGAATGCGTTACCTAGGGAGGTGGTAGAATCTCCTTCCTTAGAGGTTTTTAAGGTCAGGCTTGACAAAGCCCTGGCTGGGATGATTTAACTGGGAATTGGTCCTGCTTCGAGCAGGGGGTTGGACTAGATGACCTTCTGGGGTCCCTTCCAACCCTGATATTCTATGATTCTATGATACAGCACAGCAGATTCAGATTAAATCTCAGGACAAACTTCCCAACTGTAAGAGCAGTAGGACAGTGGAACAGATGCCTACGGAAGTTGTGGAAGCTCCTTCACTGGAGGTTTTCAAAAGGAGGCTGTAGCCGTCTGTCTGGGATGGGTCAGATACAACAAATCCTGCATCTTGGCAGGGGGTTCGATCAGATGATCTTTGCGGTCCCTTCTAACCCTATGCTTCTATGTTTTTCCTTTTTACTTTTCTGTTATTTTCCTAAAGAAAGGTTGATTTTTTTCATTGGTTGGTAGCCATTAAAACATGTTGATTTGCAACTAAATGGAACCTTTACACTAAAATTGGTGTTTCCTTTTGCTAACCAGGAGGCGACACTATATGTATTGCTTATATAAGCAGTTATTTAGCTTGACTTACATTTATTCAGATTCTTAATTTTTAATATTTTATTCTGTTAGGAAATGGTGAATGATGCCATTCTTATTTACTATATGATTAATTTGATTGTGATTGGTTCAGGCTCTATTTGGATTGACATTCAAATTGTATGTAAAATGCACAAAAACAGCATTTAATTTTTTTAAATTAAATTACCTTAAATGAGCTGGTACCATAAGCAAAAAAAATTATCAAAACATGGTTTGCATTTAAAATAAATTGATTTATTAAACATAGGAAGTATTATCTGTAGGAGTAGTATATTGAATTGATTTGTTTTCAGTTATGTCTTTCATGATTTTAGAACTAGTAGATCTCATCCTCTAACACCTTGTTTTTGGTTCATAGATTGGAAGGGGAAAACAAACTTTTCTGCTTTTACAACTCCGAACTGGTTTCTTAACTTTGTATGAACTAATCATTGAACTGAACTGGGTGGACAAGCTGAAGTGAAGAAAATATTTTTTCTGTACCCCCAGAAGAGACTCCTGCTTTCAAAAGCTCGTTAAGCACGTCAGCAAACTGTGGTTCTGGGTCTTAGCCAGTGACTTCCACCAGTTCAGTGGTTTGACTTTCTTAACACTTGGCAGCAAACGTACTGATGAATATTTTTTGTGTGTGTTTAATTTAAATGATTTTAATAGATTATTATAAGTTTAGGCCTTAACGTAGGTTTTGAATTTCAAATTTAATTTTAAATAAATTTATTTTTTTAAAGTTAACCAGTATTTCATTTAAATAAAAAACCCTATTAAAAAAAATCATTTTTTTTCTTTAAGAAAGAACCAATTGATTTCTGTTCTTGGTTTTTGAACACCAAAAACAACAACCCAAAATTTACAGTTTAAAATAGAAGAATTTTGATTTTTGGTTGTGCAAATCCAAAACACTTTGTGTTTTTTAGGGTTTTTTGGCAAAAACATGAAACTTTTTTTTGACTAGACCAGAATTTTTTTCATGAAAAATTCCATTTTATCAAACAAAAAAACTTTTTGATCAGCTCTGCCCTCCTTCGCTGCTTTAGGTGCCATCACTGACTTAGGGTGCGTAGGGCAGAGGGGTTGGATCAGGGCCTTGCTGCTGTGACTTGCCTAGTAGTGGAACCATTGTTTTCATGTCCTCCAGGTCTCCTGCACCTTGCTGTATCACACCCCTCCCCATTCCCTCTCCCAGCTGTGCCATGCAGCGCCCCCACCCCAGCCAGGGAACATCAGTGGAGGATTATCCTGATGTCTGAGGAACCCACCCCAGCAGCAGATCAGCCTGGGGACTTTCCCTGCACCCCCAGTAGACTCTTTACCTGCAGAGCTGCCTTTTCTTTGTGGCCCGTTGGCAACGATCTGGGATATGAAAGAGAAGCACGTGCCCCATGCTCATTCTTTCTTTGGCCTCCAACCCAAGCCCCGAGCGACGCTTTGCCCTGGTACAGTGCCGTTCGTCAGACACCCTCAAAGCATTGCGCCCACATTTGTGAAGCCGTCCATCTCCAGTTTCCAGGTGGGGAAACCGAGGCATGGAGCAACAAAGGCCACACTGAGTTGGTGGAAGAATCGGGATGAAAACTCAGAGCTTCTGGCTCCCCAGTCCCTCCTTCATTTATTTCGGGTGGTGTCATTGTTAAGGCACTGGACTGGGTGTATGGAGATCTGACTTCTATTGCCTACTCTGCTCCATGTGACTGTGTACCTCTGTTTCCCCTCTGTGTGATGGTAGTAATAATCCTTCCCTTCTCCTCTAGATTTATAAACTCTCCAGGGCTGGGACTCTCTCACTAGGTGTTTGTACAGCACCTGGTGCAAGGAGGCCCTGATCTCAGTTGACTACGGTAACACAAAGAACTACAATGACCAGCCTGCCCCTCAAACTAGCTTTGATTCCTGTGGATTCAGTTCCTGTCTCGCTGGCACCTTGTTATTTTAATTCTGTGGTCGGTGTTGTTGCTGCAAAGTGTTCAGTGCGATGGCAAAGGTGACCCTGCAACGTGTGTCTTTCCCCCCTTCCAGGTAGGGTTTCTGAAGATACTGCACAAATACGAAATCACGTTTCTTCTGCCTCCCATTCAAAGGCTGGGGAAGGACGTCTGTGCCATTCCACTTCCAAACCTTAACCTTAAAGTCATCAGCATCACACCAGTGGCTGAAGGTAAGATCTGCCCCTCCGGCGCCGCCTACTGAGGTTCAGAAGGGCAAACGTGTTTACTTGACGGTAGTTTTATTTGTATAGACCCTGTGATCCGCAGGTGCCCTGAACGCCTTTCTTTCCTTAATGCCCCCCGCATTCCAGGTGACTGTTAGTTGCTCCTGATTGGGCAGGTATTGGGGTGCCAGAGGCGTGTACGTGTGGGGTGGAAGAGAAAAAGGCATCTGCCCTCCCTCTCCTTCACTGTGGCTTGGACTCTAGGTGAGGACTCTAGATGTGGGCTGACTCGAGGGCTTGAGAGGAAGGGGGTGGGGCAGCACAATGACTTCGTAGAATGACGGGATATCAGCATGTGACGTGCCAGCTGTAGGAAGGCGTTAGGGGAGGGCACACACTCAGCCGGCCGGTGGACGATTTCATCCTCCCAGCTGGGCAGCAGCTTCTTCAGGTGGCCAAAGCCTAGCAGCAGCTATGGAAACCAGGACGAGCGGTAGAATTCCTTCGAAGGTGTCGACCAGCATGTGGACAAGGGTGATCTAGAGTACTTGGATTACAGAAAGCCTTTGCCTAGGTCCCTCACCAAAGGCTCTTAAGCAAAGTAAGCAGGCCTGGAAGAAGAGGGAAGGTTCTCTCATGGATCGGTAAGTGGTTGAAAGAAAACCAAAGGGTAGGAATAAATGGTCAGTTTTCAGAATGGAGGGAGGTAAATAGTGGTGTCCCCCAGGGGTCTGTTCTGGGACCAGTCCTATTCAACATATTCATAAACAATCTGGAGAAGGGGGTAAACAGTAAGGTGGCAAAATTTACAGATGATACGAAATTACTCAAGACAATTAAGTCCAAAGCTGATGGCAAAGAGTTACACAGGGATCTGGCAAAACTAGGTGACCGTGAAACAAAATGGCAGATGAAATTCGATGTTGATAAATGTAAAGTAATACACATTGGAAAAAAAAATCCCTACTATACATACAAAATGATGGGGTCTAAATTAGCTGTTGCCACTCAAGAAAGAGACCTTGGAGTCATTGTGGAGTCATAGTTCTCTGGAAACATCTGCTCAAAGTTCAGTGGCAGTCAAAAAGGTGAACAGACTGTTGGCATCGTTGGGAAAGGGATAGGTAATAAGATAGAAAATATCATAATGCCTTGATATAAGTCCACGGTACTCTTACACCTTGAATACTGTGTGTAACTCTGATCGCCCCATCACTTGAACTAAAGGAGTAACTCTATCAGCTGACAGAAACAGTAGGTAGTTATCCTCTATTGGACTAGCCACTAGAAGGGGACATGACACACTTGGTTAGCATGTTATGCTTGTTTGGGGTTTATAGTTTTTGAGGAACACAATTGAATAAGAAAACACTACACAGGGTTATCTGTGTTCTTACCACAAAAGGAATAAATTCTGTTTTCAAGATTTTTGGGCCAGTTCTGATCTTGGGGGCCCAGGTGTAACTTTGGAGCAACTCCCAGTGTGGGCAGATTTACACCGAGATCAGAATCTGACCCTCTTCACCCTCCTGTCCCTTTTGTTGTTTTGAACTAAACATACTTTTAACGTGGTGAGAGAGGGCATTTGGAACTGACTGTAGCCCGATAACTAGATGTCACCCGAGTTCTGTAACATTAGCAGTTGAAGCCCATCGTGTTGAACCTATGCAAGTATCTGCCATTGTGGGTCGACGCACATTGCCTCTTTGAAGTGAAGCCTGATTCTAGCATTAATTTGTTCCCAGCTGCAGCAAAAATTCTGGAGGGTTGGGCCATATGGTGGAAACCCGCACAAGACAAACACAATCTTTTGTGGGTGTCCTTCGTAAGTATCAAGTTCTTCCATACAATGACAGCATGTTGCTCTGTGCACTGAGTCACGGTAAGCAGTAGGCGCTCCTCCCTGGGTGCTGACTTATCGCACGCTGCCCACACATCAACGTGCAATAATAGTGAGTGTCCTTGAGTCTCTTGTGTCAGTCACCCGATGTGGGAGTGTGTTTCTGCCTGTAGAAAAGGCATTTCTCCTCCAATTCCATTGCTGATTTTAACCTTCTAATCTCATTCCACAAGTGGTGATCAGGAAACTCATTCTGTTGGTGCCTGTGAGACTTTACGCACCGCTTTGTCTTTGCCACTACAAATCAGGAGGAGGCTGAAAACTATGGTGACTATTATTAATTAGTCTGCATTCCGTTAGCCCCTAGAGGCTGCAGTCAGGGGCCCCAGCTGCACAGCCATGGAGGGAAAGGACAACTCTTGCACCAAAGAGCTCAGTCTTGCATTATGACTACCTGCAGCAGGGGGATGATACAAAGAGAGGATGGAAGGCAAGACAACAGTTCAACAAACTGCACAGTAACCAGTAACCACAGCTCATGGCCTGCATAGTGTGGCCAATTGGCGGGGTTTGTTCCTCAGCACGGCAGAGGTGAATCTTAAGGAGGGATTTTTGCAGGGAGGATAAGGTGGTGGCTTTATGGATTTCTTTTTAGGGAGGGAGGGAGTTTACCCCCTACATAAGGGATATTCTGGGAGGAACTGGGCAGGTGTTTGAGGAAGAAGCTGATTTGGAAACAGGTCTGCTCCAGTCTGGCAAAGGTCCATCTAGCCCAGTGTCTCGGACAGCGACCAGCACCAGATGCTGCCGAGGAGGGTGCAAGAACCCAGCAGCAGCAGCTGTGGGATAATCGGCCTCTTGCGTTAGGTCTCGTCCTGATCTCTAATAGCCACGTTGGCTTAATCCTGAAGCGGATGCATGGTGGGTGCCAAAGACTGCCAGCTCTGACGGAGCGAAGTGGTGCTAGAGTTCATACACTTTCCAATGCAGAACGCTGCTTTCTGTCTCTAGAAAGCAAACCCAGGGCCAATTGGTGCCAGTCAAACGATCTGCTTTAGCTAGCCATAGAATAGTTCTGCATGTGGCACCGAATATCCCTCCGTCTCCCTTCGAAAGTCACCGGGACAGACAGACAATCTGGGGGTTAAAGAGGGGAGGGGTTATCTCCTTGGATGTGTGGCTGCCTGCCTGAAACCTCCACCTCTGCCGGGCCCTGCTGCTGGGTTACTGCAGCGTTTGGGGCTCCCCTGGCAGCGTTTCTGTTCTCTGCACCGATGTGATGGGATATGTGACAGTGGCTGGACTGTTTCCAAACAGATCTTGTTTTCCTCCCACGTGTGTATAAATGTCCAGTAAGTACAAGATCTCATTTCAACTAGTGCATTTAGCTGCTGGGTTTTTTAACCACAGACGCCTTGCCTTCTGGAAATTTACTAAGGGACAGGATGTGAATTTGGGCACAGATCTGGAGCAAAGGGTGGGGTGTAAATCGCACTGCCCAAGGAGGCAGGGTGGCTCACTGACACCCCTCTGCATTGTTCCGTCCCTGCTTGTAAGTAGATGGGTAGTTATTTGCTCCTGACCTATACCAGCAGTAAATTAGTAACCCCGCATTCACTCCCCTGATTGGCTCAGCCACTTTGGCCAGTGAGTGAGAGCTCCTGTCCCTTCCTGGCCCATCTGCTTTAGGAAGTGAGTAAATACTTACTCTTCCATGCCTGGACCCAAGAGCCAGGTCTCCCATAAAGGATATGGGGGGGCGGGGTGTTCTTTCTCCCTCTACCTCCCTTGCATGGGTACAATGTCCAAGACACAATCTAACCCTGAGCTGTTTGCTGCTTGCGTCCTGCAGCAATGAGTTCCGTAGCTTGTTAATGGCATCTGCACAGTTCTGGGAATAAGATTTGTTAGTGGAGTAATAACTGGTTATCTCTGTTGTGGTGATGCTAAAAGCTCCCCTGTCAAGACTAGGGCCCCTTTGGGCAGGGTGCTGGGCATGCACATGGCAAGACACAATCCCTGCCCCAGGGAATTTTAGTTTCCAGTTTCTAGATTCTTTCTGCCTCTGCAGCTGCAGAATGAACTGGGACATGGTCATTAACCCTGGCTATAACATCTTTCATTTGGGGTGATTGTCCTGGATTTTAATTAGCTGCAGAAAGAATCCCGGTGTTTCCACTGGATTCTAACAGTGTAAAAAGCAGGTCACAGTTTGTGCCGTGGCTACTTTACAGCAGTCTCCTCAGTAATGGATGCCCCCGGGATGGGAGATGGATTGGGAAGGGGGCTGTAAACAGAAGGTACAAGGAGGTTTGACTATTTATTTTGCAGTGAAATCTCTCTCTTCTCTTCTGGACTTTGACCCTGTTTTGGGCCCTGCTGCATGTGCTGGGAGCTGATAAGTCTGGACTGGAATGCCTGCAACCCAGCACTCCCACCCCTAAAACTTTCTGGGGCTGATATAGATGACATTAATTTCTAGTTTCCCAAAGTGATTTTAAATTCCTGGTGAGTCATTCCTTCTCTGCCTTTCTTAGCTGTGACAGTCCAAATTCATCCCCAGTAAGGTAACAATCGGCAACTCAAACCTTTGCCTCAGGCTAAGCTGCCTCCCAGGGTTCCTCCCTCTTCAGTGCTCAGCCCACACCCTCAATCTTCTCTCCCCAGAGAGCCTCTCTCATCTGCTTCTGAGCCACTTAACCCTTTCCTAGCAGATTCCACAGCAGCTAATTGTGTGGGAGGAACCTTGCCAGCCCATTACACGGACCCGTCAGATTTTGTGGGGTCATCTTGTGTGGGTTCTGCATTTGGGGTGCACTGCTTGAATGATCGGAGTTGGTCGTGGAGCTGTCCAGTCCTGCCCCTCCCTAGAGGTGAAGTTCAGGGCTCCATCCACACCATGCAGAAGCTCGGTCGCGTGCTCTCTCGCTGTGTGTGTGTGTGCGCGCGTGCGCCACATTGTAGCAATTGCTGGCAAGGGGACCTGTTGTGCCAATGACCTTTTCACACTCCCCAGGCAGATGGAGGGGAGACCGTGCAACAACACAGCCCCCTCCCTCGCCCTGTGCTACCCCTTTAACAACTGGGGGAGGAGGCTGAGCTCCCTTCCCCATGCAGCAGCTGTGCACCCGCTGCACAGGGGAGACCTGGCCTGGGTCCATGGAGAGGGTGGGAGGTCACTTGCATCTGTTCTCGGCTCCATTCTGGCCATCTGTGTGATCTGTCCATGAAGGCATGCCCGTGAGGTTGGCCTGATCGTCCCCTGGACTGGGGACTCCAGCTGGGACCCCACCTTTGACGTAGGGCCGAGGGGCTTGTGCTGCCCCCCAAGACTCTCACCTCCTTCTTGGGCCCCCAATTTGCATGTGCAAAATGCCAGGCCTGGGGAAGCTGAGCGTGCAGACCCTGACTCACGTGCACTTGAGTGGTTTTGCACGTTCGTGTGTGTTGCTGCCTCTGTCACTGATCACACCCCAGTCTGTGTCAATGTCACTGGTTTTACCCCTGTATCTTCTCTCTCTATTGTTAAATGAAACTTACATTGGGAGTCTTCATCCTGTCTGTCTTGGTGTGTTTCCCTCTCCCTCCAGCCTCTCATCTCTTGTGTCAACCCCACCCCTTTTGTTCTCACTCCTGTGTTGCAGGGTGCTTAGGTTTCCTTCTATCTTTTTCTCCCCTCTTTAGTGTCCCAGCTGCCAGGTTAGCTGTGTAAATCCGGCTGGGCTACATTCTGCTGCCGCAGTGTTCTGCTTTGGCGTGTCCTTTCCTGCCCCACCTCTTGTCCAACCTCTTCTCACCTGCACTTGTTTCTGGTTGAATGACTCTGAGAGACAGTGCCGAATTCCGCCCCGCTCCGGCAGCTTTGTGGGCAGGTTCTCTGACACACCAAAGCATTTCAACACTCAGAGCTGGAAGAGACTGTTCTAGGATCATCCAATTCATCTCCCTGCCTGTACTGGATAGTTTCCTACCCATGTACTTCCAGATACTTGCATGGGATCCTACTAATTCTTTGTACTGATAGCCCTTCTGTACCATGGATCTCAAAGCACTTGACCAAGTACTCCGGGGTGTAGCATTCCTCACCATAGCATTTCTGTGCCAGAGGTTAGACGCACCAGGTGAGCCCATCTGGTGATCCGCGTACTTGTTTTTCCTTTATCCCCCCAGTGCAGGAGTCAAGACATGGCGTAGGGAGTCTCTTAGCTGCTAAATCTCCAATTCAGATCCAGTCAGCAGGAACTGGGGGTTATTCCCTGGCTCACTTAGTTTGTGTGAAATGAGTTGGTGGGGTCACAAATTGCTCATAAATTCACTGCCAGCGCCACCCAGTGTTGGGACAGAAGGCACCCCTCAAGGAGAGAGGCGGAGGGATTTTTGGGGCTGTGGCTGATGTGGGGGGCATCGTTCGTTGACCTGCCCCAATGGCATAGCCAGAGAAGTGAGAGCAGAAATCAGAAAGCAAATGTTAGTGGGTCAAAGCGACAGAGGTGAGAAAAACAGTGTCTGCTCCGGCTCTGACCCACTTCACCACCAGGACTGCTGCACCGGGCTTCGTTGAGCTTTCCCCTTGATGCATTTGGATGCTGAGTAGGACATCTGGGGCCAGATCGGGGCAATGGGCTCTGCTGGAAACTGCCTTTTACCGTGTCCTCAGCGATTTCAATACGGGAGCATACTGAAGCCGCCTGCAGTCAAAGCCCGTGATGGCCAATTGTCCAGGGGTAGTCACTCAAATTAGCACCATAGGCTCCTCTGGACTTTCTTTCCCAGCTCGGTGCTCACTTGTGGAGCTAATCTTCTGGGACACTCGGCTGCTCAGACTGAGGTGACGGGGGCCATAAAAGCCCCTGACTAGCTGAGCATCCTATTGGAGTCTGTGTGGTATCATGAGGGCCCACAGAGCAATGCATGGAGTCAGATTCACAGAACAAGCTGTCGAGCTGGCTGGCCGAGGAGGGAGTTGGGCAGCATTCACCCTGAACCAAGATAAAAGCGCTTGCTGTGTGACCCCTTAACTAGGCTTCGTGGTCTGGGATCTAAGGTGGAAAAAACCCTGCTCACCTGGGGTGGTTTTGTGTTTCTCGGCCCGGCTCCCCACTGCACTTTTGATTGCTTGTTATCTTGGAGGCCAGTTCCAACTGTCCCAGGCGGTGGGGTTTCCACCTTTTTCCCCCCGGGAGAACCAGTCAGAGCTTCCCAGGTCTCCTGCAAGACTTGACGGTTCATTAATTTTTTCCACATTCTTAAATTCATCCCGTTTAAGATTATAGGTGCCTGAAATGCTGTGGAGCTCCATTGGGTAGAGCACTGGACTGGGAGACCTGGGTTCTGTTTCCAGCCCTGCCACAGACCGGCTGTGTGCTCTTGGGGGGGTCCTCTCTGTGCCTCAGTTTCCCCTCCCACCTTGTGCGTGTCCGGTCCATTCAGACTGTAAGCTCTTTGTGGCAGGGACTGTCTCGCATTATGTATCGGTGCAGCACCTGGCATGCTGGGGCCTCGATCTGAGCTGGGGCCTCTGCAAAACAAATAATGAAAGGGCTGCCTCAAACCTAACTCTAGCGTTGCTCCCCTGATGATGTAACCTACCCAAGAAGATCAGCACCAGGAAGGAACCCAGTGTAATTTTATCCAGGTGGCATATCCTGTGGGCCTATGATACCTTTTGAATGCTACATCACCCTACAGCATTTGACATTTGTTCTTGGGACGCTGCTCTGAAGGGCAGCCCAGCTTGTGACTCTCATGTGGAAACATGGTGTCTGTCAGAGCCATCACCTCTCCTCTGGCCTGTGACACCCTTGCAAAGAAGTCATCTGTGGGATCTCAATAGCCGGGCTGCAGGCTGCCCCCATGCCAAGCCCTCAGCATAATTCAGCTGCTTCTGAGAGCAGCACGCCAGATGGAGCTGGCCCAAGTTCTGCCTTGGCAGGGAGATCTGTGACCTCAGAGCGAGGCTCTGAGACTTCTGGGACTCTAATTAAATCCGCTGCATTTCACTAGGGATTCCTCCTAGTCCCAGAACACGGGGTTTCTTGTAAATGGATCAGAAGCCCTTTGAATGTTCCCTTGCAGCTCCTATTGATCCAACAGACTGGCCTGGTACAGATGCTGTCCTCTGACCTGGATGCACCCGCACCCTCGCCGCCCTTTATCAGATGGATATGGGCTGTGAGCCAGGACCACCTGCTGGTCACATGCGCCCCACAAGATTTTCCATCCTCTGCTGGGCTGTTCCACAAGACACTGCCTGTTAGCAGCCCTGACCTTTTGAGATGGCCAAGTGGCTTCCCAAAGAGTCCGTTCAGTGGATGCACTGGGGTGCCGGCATGCTTCTGGTGGGACATGATTGATACCCTACTGGGGAGGTTAACTCCAAGTTGTGTCCCCACCCTGCCTTTCAGTGGGAGCTGTGTGTCTATCCCCCACCTTGTGCACTGGAAAACCTTCCTCTCTGAGTGTCATGCCTAACCTATATATAGATATATATAAAGTAGCTCTTTGCCTGTTTGTAACATTGAGGCTCTGATTTCAAAAACAAGCCACTTTGTGGGAGCAAAGGAAAGTAGATTTCTGTTCTCTCCTCTCTCAGATCCATTGCTGGTTTTCCTAGTGTCGGAGGAAAAAGGAAAACATGCAGCTTAAATACTAAAATGTGATTTTTCTTTTCAAACAAATGTTTTGTACTCTATCGCTGTCCGGGGTCTGCAGCGGTAGAACGCGTCAGGAGAAGCCAGTCACTTGCATGTTTGATGGCAAAGAGAACATCCAGCTGATATTGTGCAATCGCTGTAATAAATTTGTTCCAACAGCTCTCTATAGTGACAAGCAATGATATGCGCCACGCTCCACAGGGCATGCGAGGTTTACAGCTGTGGTTGGACCTCAGTCAAAGGTAAGTCTGTGCCATTGTGTGAGGTGCCTGAGCGCCAGAGATAACACAAGGAAATAAATTCCCAACTGTCCGCCGACACCGTGGGCTGCATCCATTGAACTTCTTATCATTCAGATCTGTTCTTTGCTTTCTCTGTCCATGTCTGCTGAGGAAACTGCGCCCTTCCCCATCTTCTGTCCCGAAATCTGTGCACCTGGGGCCTGATCCAGCACCCTCAGACCCAAAGAATCCCAAGGGCTTTGGATGGGGCTCTCAGTTCCATTCGTAGATGTGCTGTGCAGTGAATGGAGTGGGGGAACCGTACAAACCCATGTGAAGAACTGTCCTTCAGAGTTAAGTTCTGTGCCTGCAAAATGAAATCCTCTTCCCCGACCAAGCCAGGACAGCCCTGCTCCCACCAGGGGAAGGATTTTACATTCACACATCTCCCCCCTGTGCTCTGCAGTGCCCACTGCAGTCCCAGGGTGCAGCGGCCTTGCACCTCCATCCTGCTTTGCTCGCCCCCCACGCTCTGCCCGCTCGTGCTGTCGGCAGCAGCTGCCCCTCAGAGCAGATGGTGGAGCTCTTGGTAACTTGGCCTAGCAGGTGGGGCAGCTGGGAAGAGTTGCCCGTGCCCAGGGTTGCTCGTTATCTTCTGCAGTTTGAGATTTGGGGGCACCCCTCCAGCTGGGATGAGGGACCTGGGTGCGGCGACTTGCTCTCAAAGCGCAGCGGGAGCAGAGCCACTCCGGAGGGGCTCCGATGGCATTGGTCGTTCCACCGGCAGCCCGCTCAGTCACGAGGCTGGCAGTGAGGTGGCCCCTCTCCTGCCTCTATCACGGGGCGCCATCGTCTGCGGATGGCCTGTGAGGGGAAAAAGCTGGGAGTGCTGGCTGGAGGGATCTGATGGGCTCCTGTCCTGTGGTTGTGCTGGAAGCGCAGAGGGACGACTCGCTGCCTCCCCACTCAAGTCTGTCAAGTCCCAGTCGGGAGGTGTGTTTGGAGTTGTGGACTGTCCTGTCCGTGGCTCAGAACTCTTTCCTGGTGCGAGGGCCGTGCGGGTTCCTCGGTCGGGTGGGCAGAGTGGATTAGCCCAGCGCTGGGTGCGTCTGGAGCTGCAGAGCGCTCCTGGGATGGTGCAAACTCTGGGCCTTCTAGTTTGAGGCTAGGCTGATGTACAGGGAGTGATGGGAATGCTCCCTGCCACAACCCAGCCTTGGGCCCAGGATCCTGCTTGGCTGGTGGGAGTGGGGGAGGGTATTGGGTCTGTTAGTGTGGAGGTCCTTGCCTGCCCCCCTTTGGGAGTGGCTGTGTGCTCATCGCTTGCAGGGGCAGAAGGGACCGTTCTGACCATCCAGTCCAACCTCCAGCATAGCACAGACCAGGGAACCTGGCCCAGGGACTCCTGCAGCCAGCCCATTGCATGCCTGGCCCTGACCACCCAGCTGACTTCCACCCAGTATCCAACCTGCCCCTTGGGTTCAGATTCGAGAGACACGGAGTGTCTGGCTGCCTCAGTTCCTTGAGCCTGGGCAGACCTGGGCATGGCACAGATGCCGCACTGGCCGTTCTGGTAGATTGTCCTGGCGATGCATAAAGACTTGCATGGGCCCCCTTCAGAGGGGCAACACACAATCCACTCTTGCACCCCACCCCGAGGCCTTGTGGGAGCCACCCGGGGAGGCGCCATGGACAAAGGCATTGTCGGTGGTGCCCAGAAGCTCAGGAAGTTCTGCTGCTCAGCTCCATCCCACCCCCCTAGAGAAGGAGGGCTCACAAAATGCCTGGGAACAAAACCCCAAACCACGTTTTGGGACGGTTGCTCCCTCTGTTTTAAACTCTCTGCAGTGATGCTCAGTGCACTCTGGCTTTATCACCTGCAAGCAGGGTTTAAGGAGTCCTTTTGTTTCAGAGGTCTGTCATGCAGCCACTGGTTTTCTAAGAATTTTAGATCAGCCATGGGGGGAAGGGGGATCATTAAAAAGCAGCCGGGGGCTTGCGTATGCTGCAGAGAGTGAGCCGCTGACCCCTGCAGGCACATACAGGCTGGAGGATTGGGTGTCTCTACCGTTAATTGGTAAATCGTGTGGGTTTTGATAGGTCAGAGGGGTTTATACATCTAAAGGCAGTTTGTTCAGCTCAAAACTCTGCGGGGGTGTGTGCGCGCATAAATATGCACATTTACTTTAGTTGATGTTGACTAGGTGGCCATGGGTCAGACTGAAACCTGCGAGGGGTCACGTCAGTCTTCTGTTGAGATCCGCAGAACTGGAAGTCAGTAAATTCCTTCCTCTCTTGCTTTGAATGAGCAGCATGAAGCCCTCCTGGAATTCCCATTCACAGGCCGATTCGTTCGCTCTAATAGCAGTGCTGTAACCCCTAAAGCCCCTTTTGGTCCATCGATCTTGAAAGTGCTTACCAAGGTAGGTCATTGCGAGCCCCATTTTACAGATGGGGAAACTGAGGCATGGGCATTGGCTGGAAACGCAGCACTTCCATTCCCAGCTCTGACCCAGAACTCCAGCCTCTTGGCTCTCAGCCCGATGCCTTCTACACTGGTGCACACAGCCAAGTTAACTTGGACTGTACAGGGTCACTTGCAGTAACACAGCCTTCAGCAGTAGCAGCGTGGGGTGGATGAGACGTGGGCCGGAAGTTACCTCTGGCTGCTCTTCCTGGGCAGGTTCCTGCCCTGCCCTCACCAGTGGTATCCGAGTGCCTTCCAGCCGTGCATTCAGCGATGGGGATCGTATCGATCCTGGGTGGTTTTTCCTCTCTCATCAGCTCCCCAGGGGACAGCTGTGTGTGCAGTGGAGAGGTTTGTCTCGAGAGGGTTTGTGGACCATGTTTACTGCACCTGTGTTGCGCTGTATCGATGTCAGAGGAGGCTGGAGAAGTGCACCCAGCCCTCGGCGCAGAACGGGGAGGTTTGTGATGGTTCGTTGCCCCCGTGGGAGTTCATTCCCCAGGCTGGGACTGGGCTAGGCAGGCTCCCACCAGCGCCACCGCGTCGGACCCAGCGTTCATTCTCTCGGAGATGTATTTTCAATCTCGGTGCGGCCATTAAAGCCCCTCGGGTGTTTCAGTTGATCCGATGCCCTCGGGAACGTTCCTCTCTTGCGGGGCGGTGGGCAGGACGCAGCAGGAGGTGGGATTTTACATTCTTCAGCCTGGGTACGGGAGCCTTGCTTTATTTTTGTGCTTCAAGCAGTAGAGGAGCCCAGGTTTGGCACTTGCCCAACGTCTTATCCACACTCGCGGGGTCTGAGGCTCCTGGCTTGGTCAGCATCGGCCAGTCCGAGCTCATCAGTGTGACAGTCTCTCCTGGATCTGTCACCGTCTCCGGTGTGCGTCTTCCCTGAAGCTGTTAAGAATGAGCAGCTGGTGAGAGCAGCTGTCAGATGCAATGGAAAATGATGAGTCCTGCTCCTGAGGCGGCGGGTATGGACGCTTTGGGCACACTCACCCTGTTCTCAGCCAGCTCCCTTGGCTTGTCATTGGTTCCGCCACCGGCTTCATGGGTGACCTTGGGCAAGTCACTTAGTCTCTGCTTTCATTCCCCAGCTGTAGCATGGGGACAGTCGCCCTGCCCTGCCTCACCAGGGTGCTGTGAGGAGAAATACATTAAGGATTCTGAGGTGCTCAGATACTAGTGTAGTGCTGGTCAGATACATGCCTTGGACACGTTCAGTTTATTTCACAATTCTTGCCTTCCTCTTCCCTTCCTCTCACCTGGCATTTGGCTTTATGTCCATCCCGCCGCGTGTTCTGTGCACTGAGGCAAGACCCTTCTCCTCCACAGCATCTGCCCCTTGGAGGAAAAAACCTTCTTGTGTCTCAGATCTCATCTGAGCCTTTCTCCCATTTCCTTCGCAGCCCCTGAGCAATTCCTTATTGCACTCTGTCCCGCAGTGTGGAGAGTACATCATCTCTGGATCTTCATGAGTCTAGGAAATTAGGGCTCGGTTCTGCCCGCTGTTCAGAACGCTGATCCTGCTCCAGCAAAGCACTTAGGCATGTGCTTCCCTTGCAGCCAGTGGGACCCGCTCTTGTTCTCCTAGTCAAACGCCGTACATAAGAAGTGCTTTGCTGGAATGGGGCCAGGGTTCTGAATCCCTTGCAGGATCGAGTCTGTCAACAGCATTGAAACGCCAGGCCCTACAGTGGATTGGAGGCGAATTGGATGAAACCAGCAAGTTAGTAACTGGAACGGTTCTGTGGAATCCGGTGTGTGGGGAGTTTAACGGGGCTCGGCTGTAATTTTACTGTCCGCGAAGTGCAGCTTCTGCAATAGAGCAGCTGAGCACAACAGACCTGAATTATCTTGAGAATCTGCCTCTTGGTTCGGTGGGCGTGTCTAGACAGGGAGCTGTGTGTCTGTCTCTGGTTCTTGAACTGCTTGTTTGGAATCATTTGTCTCTAATGAACATTCCCTGCGTGCCTGGCTGATGGCAGCGTTATGTTGTACCTGGTTACAGCGAGGCTGCTTTCAGAGCTGACATTTGGGAAGGAAATCTGTATTCAACTCCTTAATCCTTCAAGGTAGCGGGTTGTAGTCCCGGTAAGTAGGATTTCTGTCCCTCCGAGACATGGGACCTAACCCCTAAAGCTACGTTTGTCGTTCTCCCCCACGTTTGCTAATTGTTAAAGAATTAATCAAGAGATTTGCTCTACCAGCCTATCTTTTGCTGTCGTAAGGGAACATGCCCAGTGATGCAGAGCGGATCAGTAGCAGAGCCGGGAAGAGAAACTAGGTTCTTAGACTCACAGTCCAGTGCCCCATCCCCAGCCCACCCTGCACTGCAGGAGGACAGAGCCTATCTCTGTTTTTCAGTAAGCCCAGCCCTGTAGTGCATGGGACCCCGATGGTAAGAACGGTGGAAGAGGAGGTGTTTGCTCTGAGAGGTGACCCTGTGCAAGTGAATGGGCAGGGAAAGGATGGGCCCCTATTGTCTGAGTTTCTTAAGCCACCATCCAGATGGGAAGTTGCCAAGGAGCCATTTAAATTGCTGATACTGGAGCACAGGGAGTCCTGGTGTGGGAACAAGTGGGTGAAGACTCCCCTTCTGCCATGCTCCGGCCGGCTCAGCCTGGTGCTCCCCAGTGGTGTTTCCTGTCTGTGCGAACCGGGAGGGAGTGACCCTAACTCTTCCCTGCTGTGCTTATCTCCTGCCTTGACCAGCTGGTGACAACACCAGGAGCAAGAGTGTGCCCGCTACCTAGGAGCTCTCGGTGCATCCCCAGGTCGCAGGGGGAAGCAGTGCAGGCCAGGGCAATGGGGAGATGGATGCAGGGCCGGGGGAGGCAGTGGGGGCCCTAAGTGTTAGGGGGCTTATTCCTTCACCCACTTACTTCCCTGGTCCTTCTCGCATGAACAGAGAGCAACAATACCCGAAGTCCAAAGGTGCAAACAATTCGATGTTTATTGGGGTGAACTTCCAGCAAGCATGATTCCAGTTTCCTTCCCTTAGTGTCCCCCTTCCCAGCTCTGACACCACAGAGCCTTACACCTGTGTCCCTGTTCCCATTCCTGCCCTTAGCCAAACATGATTCCAATTTCCCCACCGCCATTCCCTGTTCCCATTTCCCCCCCTCCCCACTTCCTGATTGACTGCAGACTATGTAGTAAAACTTGAGTTCTACTTAGCTATACCTTAACCAATCATTTTCCTGAAATTTAACTAACCAATCCTAACATATCGTAACATGATTATGTAACCAATTATATCCCACCACCTTAATTAGTTTACACCCAGCAAAATTAATTATACAGCAAACAGAAACAATCGGAGAACCAGACCGAGATGATACAGACAAACGAGGGAAATGGGGACTACTGTGATAGAACAACACAGAAATGCGGATTTCACATCCCAGCTATGGATAAGTGAGTTCTTGCCAGACGGGATGCTATCAAACTGAGTTTCCTTTTACATCTTCTAGGCACTTCCCTTTCTCTGGAGGCGATAGGCATTATCAGGACAGGATTGTATCCTAGCGGCCCAATAGCACCTTCTTTCAATGTGACTAGTTTGGAATGTGAGGAGGTGACCGGTCGCTTCCCAGCTTATGGCTGCCTCTGTTGCTTAGCCAAAGGCCTTAGCCTAAGGACAGGGCCTCAGACTGTCACAGTGAGAGAAGGCCCTTACCCCGGCAGACAGTGATTTTGAGTCTTTCTTTTATACCTCTAGAACTAGCCAAGTGGTAAGAATACACGTAAATTCTTAGAGTACAGGCCTTTACAGACAGGCCTGAATATCTATATCCTAACACTAAGCCATGAGGGCAGTGAGCCCTGCTGACGTGCAGCTGGGGTTGGCGCCAGGGGCCGGGGGTCAGTGCCCATGGCCAGACCTGGGGTCTGGAGATGTGCGGCCAGAGCCCAAAGTCCTGCTGCTGGAGCCTGCTACTCATCCACCCAGGGCTGAAGGCGGAGCCCCACTGCCCCTCCCCACAAGCTGAAGAACTCACCTTGCTCCTGCAGCGTTGTGCCCCATCTGCCTGCACAGGCCGTTCAGGGCCACACATCCAGGAGCAACAGGGAGGGGCTGATGCTTCTCCCCCCCCAAAATCACTGCCCAGGAAGCTGTCATGGTTGCATGAAAAGCCCCTGGTGTGCGCATTTGAGAAATTCTGGGCTAGGGGACCAGGAAAAGGTTCAAGGGTTGACACAATAGCTTGGATTTCCCACAGCCACTACAAACCTTCCCTGATCCTCAGGCTAGCTTCCTAGTCCCTCAGGCGCAGCCAGAGCCCTCCACGTGCAAATGGCCCGCGCCATAAGGGCACAGGCTGGAACGTTTGCTCCCTTAGGATGCTGTCGGTCATGCCCAGCTATTCTCCCAGCTCTCCGTGTGGCTCAGCTGGGATCATACAGCTCTCGCTTGCTAGGACAAAGTATTGATCTGAAGCATCACAAATGAAACTGCTCAGATCCTCGCCTACCTCCTGTCAGACGCCGTAGATGGGGCAGAGCACGAGGATGTCTGGAGCAGCTGGTGCCGAAAGAGAGAATCAAACCATGGTATATGGTTCATAGCTGGTGCAGATGGGAAACCGATGCCTGAATCCCTGGAGAATTGTCCCCGCCAGCAGCCAGGGGCAAGGAATAGGTTGATTCACCTTTTGGCTTCTATCTCAAATTACGCCATTCAGTAAGGCCACAACAGAGACACCCAGACGTACGTACGCCAGGCAGTGGTAGCCCAATTATATACTAAGCAGCAGCCTGAGAGTCCGGATTCCTGGGTTCTGATCCCATTTCTATCACTTGCTCTACCACTCTGGGCAAGACACCTCCAGTGAGATTGTCCAAAAAGTGACTGTGAGGAGCACTGTGGGGAACCATGTCCATTGCATCAAATCTGCTCCGTTGACAAGTAAGAAAGTGTTTCCAACTGCCGGGCCTGCAGATCTCCACCCCCCGGGGCTGGGAGAGTCAAGCTGGGTTCTCTGTCACCAAAAAAGGGATTTTGCGTTGGGAATGTAGTTAACTTGTTCTGCTGCTGATGCCCAAGCCAGGGTAAACCCTGGTTCCTTCTGCTGGAGGCGCCACAGGGCTAGTAGGAGTAAAGACTCTAAAACTGTGTGTGCAGCTCAGGAAACACGGCTCAATCCGTGCAGGGAGTAGGTCTGCTGAGAAGGAAGGCGCCAGTAGTACATAGTTGCTTTTCAGAGCCCCATCTCAGCATTGCTGTTCCTCAGTTTCCCCAGAGGGGCCATCTATCCTAGAGGGCTCTTTAATCTGCCTGACAAAGGCATAACAACATCCATTGGCTGGAGGTTGAAGTCAGTAACATTCAAACTGGGAATATGTCGCAGCTTTTAGCAGCGAGGGTAATTAACGAGTAGAACAACTCACTGAGGCATGCTGTGGATTTCTGAAAGAAGTGCTAACTCAACCACAAGTTCATGTACCTGATGCGGGAATCACTGGCTGAAATTGGCTGGTGTTATGCAGGAGGTCAGACCGGAGGGTTTTAATGGTCCCTTTTGGCCTTTGCCTCTGCAAATGGGAAGAATTCTACTTGCCCTTTGCAAAGCACGTGGAAAGCTGTGCTGAAAAGCTCTAGGGTAAGAGCGAAGTATTAGTGCTCTTCTGTGAAGGCTGCGGACAGAGAACGCGAGCCTGAAATCAGAACCCGCAGGCTGCCAGAGTAAAGAGCCGCTGAACAAATGCTAAAGTCAAGCGAGGATTCAAGAAGCAGAGAGCAGAACAGGGCTTGATGCTCCCCCCACAAACCTAGGGGTGCCACGAGAAAAGATCCCTTGGAGCAAGAAAGACCCTGGGAAAGCCCCCATCCTCCTGTTACTGGCGGGGAAGGTCTTGTTCATGAAGAGCAATCCTTAGATTTCCCTTGGGCTTTGCTTGGCTCTTGCCTTCAAAAGAGCTGGTAAGGCCACGGCAGGTATGGGAGAATCTGCTCGCGGGTTGCTGTGTGATTACCAGGGGTGGTTCTGAGAGTAGTTTGCAGCTGAGCGAATCAGAGATCCTGTTTAATTCTCCAGGGGTGAGCCATTGCCATCTAAACCCAAACTGAGCTCAAGTGCTGCAGCGGGGTTTGGAATCTGACATCCAGACACTGAACTGGATTTGACCAGTGAGTTGACAGGCTGCTGGGGAGAAGGGTTTTTGCATGGGGATACCTTTAGGCTGAAAAACCATTGTACTTTGACACCAAAAATGGCATCTCCTGTATGACAGTCCTGCTGACAGGGGGGTGGAGGGGCAAAGGGGGTGATTCCCAGAGGCCTGGGCAATTTAAAAGGGCACGGGGGCCCACTGCTGCAGTAGCGGCGGCCAGGAGCCTTGGGCCCTTTAGAACCACCCAGGCGGGCCCCAGGGCTCCTCGGCGTGCACAGGGTAGTACCAGAAGTGGTGAAGGCAGCTGGGCGGGCATGTGGAAGCCCTGGCCCTGCCCCATTGACTGTTCTGCCCTGGGGCCCGGAATTGCTGTCAGCAGGCCTGCCTGTATGACATTATCACATCTTAGAAGTTTAAAATCCTTTTCAGGTTCCGCCGTCTGGCCTTTAACCACTGGTGTATGTTTGCTGGCCTGTGGCACTTCGTTCTTCTTGGACAGTGAAACCACATTGACCTGTTTCACTCTTGTTTATAGTGAGTTTTGCGTCCTGCTTTTCATGTGCAGCGTTGTCTCGGTTAGGGTTCCAGTGCTTCAGGGGAAGTTGTAAGTTGCAGGGAGAGGAGGATAGGGGTTTTCCATTAGCACTTCTAAAATTTGGAAGGCTTTGGAGACATCTTTCCCCCTCTCCCTCCCTCCCCCCCCAGTGCCCCATGCACATCAGTGCTAAAATATTCATCCCTCTTTTGACTGACGTACACCTGTACCATCTTACACTCCTTTCCACCAGCCTACTTTGAATTGCCAGCCTCTGCTGCCAGCTGCCTCCTTGCTCCGAGGGCAGTTTGTTAATGAAATTGATCTGTCTGATCATTCCCTCCCTTCTCCCTCCTCATTATAGCAGTGATGGCTGCAGCAGATCAGTGGGTGCAGATCCTCGTACCTCTGATGGAGAGCAGGAGAGGCAGCACCCAGGCTGTCTGCCCTGAGCAGCTCCTACTGTAGTCTCCTGGGCTCAATACAGTCGCACCCATGCTCCCACACAGTCTAACTTTCTGAGTTTTCAGAGCAGTGGAGCTCCCACTATGTCCTGCGGTGGAGGCTCTGTGAAGAATCTCTCTGTCTGGCTGAGAGACACCACGACCCATTCTTCTGCCAACGCTCCTGCGAGCCTGTGGATTGCTGGCCCAAGGGGCGAGTGGGACACCTCCCTGTCTGAGTTTGTCCCCATCCAGATGCTGCAGGGAACAATTCTACACGGACCAGGTCCTGGGCTGCGCGATCGGCTCTGGGAATTTTAGGGCAATCCTCAACCAGGAGCAGAGCGCTGGATGTGCCCTGAAGGCTTCACTGACGGGCTAGAGTGGCGTGTGAGTTCACACAGCTGTGTCTGTGCTTTCTACACTGTGCCTGCCCAGGAGGGAAGCATCTCTGTAAACACCGGTCCGGAAGTGTGATACTCCCCCCAGGGTGCAGTAACCTGAGGATTTGCGGCAGCTCCCAATCTGCTGAGAAGATAAAGATAATTTGGAAGAGGCCCCTGCATGCTTCAGTGGCTTTGCATTTTGCAAATTACAATGATGAGTCTAAAAACGCCAAGTCTTAATACTGACCAGGAGGCTGTCCAGTAACCCATGTGTCTGGGATGGAGTGCCCTGCACACGAGAGAGGTCACTAGCTTACTGAGCTGCTGGAGCAGGAACTGCCCTGTACTATAGCTGTACAGAGCCTAGCACAGTGGGGCCCCAACACTAATGAAGGCGGCTAGGTGCTACCGAAGTATAAATAGACGGGGCAGAATTCCCTTTCGATTGTTGTTATTTTGATGGATGAAGTCTATTTATTTTTAAACATTTTTCTATTTTTATCTATTTAAATTTTTGCTGTTGTGGGAAATTATGAGGGTCAGACAGGGCGGGGGTTGGACAATAATTATGTCATGACAGTAAACACTAAGATTCAAAAACGTAAAAGCTTTGATAACCATTAAAATATCGTCAACATCACATGTAAAAATATACAGAATAAATATCCTTAAGTCAAACTCTTATCAGTTCTCAAGCAGCATTTATCTCACTTGGCCTAGCTGTAAAATTTCTGTTATCGTCAATGGAACTGCTTTTTTCTCAGTTTGTGAGAGTATGGTGAAATTGACATTTACTGATTAAAAAATCTTATCCTTCCAAGCCTCAATCTAAATGATTAATACATGTGAATCAATACATTTTGTATATGTAAATCATGTATATTTCTGTGATTAGAGATGAACAATTATTTCACAAGGACTAGGTAACACAACAGATTTTAGCTTCTTTCTGCTTGTTGAAGATCAACACATGCAGACCCACTGAATAGGCTACTGAGGGTTCAAACCCTAAAGGTTTAGTGCCATAGCCCAGGCCTCTACCCTGTGAGCTGAAGAAGTCAGTCAGCTTGTTGTTGGTAGTAGTAAACGGTCATCATCCTTGTGTGGACCAGTCACTAGAGGAGGATGTGACACACTTTGGGTTGTGCGCGTGGATCCTGATTTCCTTGAAATAGTTTTTCTGGCTGTGTGTCGGCAAATCGCTCTGCAAATTCGATCCACAAACTACAGGACAATTTGAAATCTGAGCCATGGTGCTTCAGTCAGGATGGATCAGAAGTCACAGCTTTCATTTGGGCCCCCTGATTGGGTGAGTGCACAAGCGTGCAATATAAAGTTTTTCTCAGGATACTTGTGCACAAGACGTTGAAACTTGTTTCCCAGGAATGTTTGTGCCTTTTGAAAAGCAACAGGGGGGTCGAACATTTGCAGTTAAAAAAAACAACCAAAAAACCCAAACACAGGCCCTTTGGCTGGGTGACTTTCAGCTCCGTCCGGTTGGTTAAGTCCCTTCTGCACCTCTCAAGGCTGCTGAGGGGTGGAGCCTGCTTTAATTTTAATTGAGCTAGGCTCTGAGTCCTCCTTATGGGCTAGGGTCCTGGTGGTTCTTCTGTGTACAATAAATAGCCACATAGGGTGTATTAAAGATGTCAGCTTAGCTTGGAAGGAGAAAACACACCCATTTGAAGCATTGCTAGAGAGTTTGCTTTTGGCCTCTGTTTCTGAACGATAAATCAGGCTATTAGACTGACTTATTGATCCGTGTTCTCATAACAAGTAGCTCTTTAGGCGAACGTAAGAAAGGAAGCTATCTTGGTTATTTATACAGTGCCCATCACATTGGTATTGGATGCCTGCCAAAGTTATGCTGTCCACATGAAGATATTCTTCTTTCCTCCAGCCTGCCAGGACTGGGAGTCATTGTTTCCTGTCCAGGTTCTTTTGGGCAGGCTGGTGGGAGAAGTGGGGCTTGCATTTTGCTCTGAAAGCCCAGAGGTTGACTGCTCACCTTGGCTTCTCACAAAAGGCCACTGGCCCACCTCTGAAGGTGTTTCCTGAACACCCGAGCCTGCCCTTTGATGAGAAAGGTTCCATTGTCCCAGTAGAATGTCGCTGTGGTGGGCGGTCCCATGGAGAGACTGGGTAGTGAGAACTCAAGTCTTCAGGTTGTCCCTCCAGGGAGTCAGAGCAGAGTGGGACACAGGGTGATGGGCTTAGGGTGGTCCCTGTTGCTGAGCTGCTGTGTTCTGACTCGGGTGTAGCTGTTCCCTGGGCTGTGGTCTCGCACCTTAATGCAGAGAGTTCTGGAGGTCCTGGATGCCTGGGTCACCGGAGAGCAGGTTGGAACTTTTCCGATGACCATTTTGTTCGAGAATGACAGTTGGTGGAATTTGAGGTGTTTGGCAGAAACACGTCAAGTTTGATGACTTTTCATATGATCACAAGCAGGGACAGGGTTCCAACAGAAACCTGCCTGGCTTCCTGCTGATTCACTGTGGGGAGCCCCACCAGATGGACTGCCCCAAGGCTGAGGACCCCAGGTTTCTCACGTTCATGGCTCAGGAGAAGCCCTACCATGCGTGCCACTGGAAGCTCTTTGGGGCAGGGACTTGCTATGTATTTATATGGCACCTAGCACAATGTAGCCCTGATTTCAGTCCCGGCCTCTAGGCATTTCCTTTAGGAAAACCTTTGCAAAGCACTTTGAGATTGGTTAATGAAAAGCATTCTGTTAATGCCAAACATCATTAATATGGAGCAAAATGTGCGTTTTCCCCTAAAACATTTGTTCTTGAGGGTAGGATGAACTGTCAGCTACTGACAGCTATGAATCATTCAACCTAAAGCTTCTGAAAGCATCAAAGGGGAAATCTTGGTGGTTCCAATGGATGCTATTTATCTTATTGGTTTCTTTTGTTCTTGCCCTGCCATGCCCCTAGCAACCAGTTTAATGCTTCATAAATCTTGAATCATTGCATATAAAAGTTGAATCAACTATGATCATCACCTAGCCTGCCAGAGCTCATGAGCTCCATTCTGCAGATTAAGACGCAGAGAACGTTTTTTGGATTGTAATTTCCCCCCCACCCCAAATGTCACTTTCCTTTGAGTCCCTCTTCAGGCATCACAGCGGTAATTGGCAAAGATTGTTGACTGTAGAGGTGCACGTTTTCGGCTTACTCATGGCAAGCCCCTGTTTTTCTGTGTTTCTCGTGAGCTGGGGATTTGACTAATACCTTTCCTCAGATGAAAAGGCTTAGCGTGATTTGCTTTTATGTTGCATTTTTCTCTGGCCTATGAGAAATGAGAACCTACTGTGCTGACAATACTTCCCCCTCCCGCCCCCTTACAATTTTCAAATGTGTGGCTGACAATAAAGCAATTCACTGTTTGAACAGAGCTGATCTGCCGTTCGCCCCCACAGGTCTGAGCTGTTGGTACTTCTGAACAGCTCTTATAAATATTGCCTTTTGATGTGTTTCTCACGTGGAGGTCTGCTCTGAAAAGTTTGCAGACCTGCACAGCCCGTTCCGTACCTTGGGCCTGGTCTACACTACAAACTTAGGTTGACGGAAGCTGCCTTACGTCCACCTTAATAATGTGTGTCTCCACTACCAGGTCCCTTCCACTGACCTAACTCACCTGTTACATCGCCTTCATTACTCCACCTCGGTGAGAGGCGTAGCGCTTAATTCCTTATTGATGTGTCGACTGGCAGGCAGTGTAGACGCAGAGTTGTGTAAGTTGACTGAATTGGCCTCCAGGAGGTGTCCCACAATGCTCAGCTGTGACCGCTGTGCTGATCGATTTCAACTCTGCTGCACAGCAGCTGGGTACACAGGAAAGAGCCCCTCCCCTCTTAAAGCCCCGGGAACTTTTGAATTCCCATTTCCTGTTTGATCAGAGCAGAGAGCTCGCCAGCCCAGCTGATCACGGTGACTCAGCGCCCCAAACGCGCCGCTGCCTGAAGGACACAGGAGATGGGGGATCTTATTGCTCTGTCCAGACACAGCTCCGATCCGGCTGAAGAAACGTAGACGTCTACAAAAAGATCACGCTGGGCATGGCAGAGAAGGGGTACACCAGGGACCCGCAGCAGTGCCGCATGAAAATCAAAGAACTTCAGCAGGCGTACCATAAGGCAGGGGAGGCGAACGGTCATTCTGGTTCTGCACCACAGACATGCCACTTCTACAAGGAGCTGCATGCGATTCTCGGCAGTGACCTGAGCACTACCCACAAATGCAGCGTGGACACCTCCCAGGAGTCTAAGTCCTGGGCCACCGCAGGTAAGAACGAGGAGAAGGAGGAGGTTTTGGAGGAGGAGAATGGGAGACAAGTGAGTGGGGGATTCTCCCCAAGAGCCAGGAACTATTTTTAACTCCGGAGCAGCCCAGCCGATCGCAGGACTGCCTCATGGCTGAGCGTGATGCCGGGGAAGGCACATCTGGTTAGTATGCAATTCAATCCAACTGTAGGGGTTACATGCTCCTTTAGTTTATGTTTAATTTGAAGAGAGAGTGCGGTGCAGTGGGTATCTGCTTCCCAGTGGCCGCTCCAGCTCCGCAGAGGGTGCCCCTGCGGAAAAGACTGTTTAGTGCACAGGGATGGCTTGGGGATCCTCCATGGAGATCTCTAGGAAGCTTTCATGGAGGTACTCTGCAATCCTGTGCAGAAGGTTTCTGTGGGGCGCTGCCTTATTTCTTCCACCACAGTAGGACACTTTCCCGCGCCACTCCAGGATTAACCCTGCTGGCTTTTTTGCAGTACAAAGTACGGCCGCATAAGGATCAGGTCTGTACCCAGACGCTTAAAGCATCTGCTCCCTTGCCGCCTCTGTTACCCTCCGGCGCCTGGTGTCACATTGGGTCTCCTGGTGGAAACGGGGGAAGTTTTCATGACAGGTGCTCACACTGCAAACAACAGAGCATGTGTCCCCCGCCGATGGTGATTTCAGGGTCCCTCAACCTTGGTTTTCCTAACATGCCGTGGTTTGGATGGCAGGGATCAGCATTGACCTAAGAACTAGCAATGCGTCTGCAAACACACCAACTCTTCCAGCATGTTACACTCTCTTCCCACCAAGTAGCAGTGGTAATGCTCTACATAAGAACGAATGGCCACACCAGGTCAGACAAATGGTCCATCTAGCCCAGTATCTTGTCTTCTGACAGGGACCGCTGCCAGATGCTTCAGAGGGCAGGAACAGAACAGGGCAATTTTGAATGATCCATCCCCTGTCATCCAGTCCCAGCTTCTGGCAGCTGGATGCATGGGGTTGCATCCCTAACCATCTTGGCTAATGGCCTATCCTCCATGAACCCAGTTATACTTTTGGCCTTCACGACATCCCCTGGCAGCGAGTTCCACAGGTTGACGGTGTGTTGCCTGGAGGAGTACTTCCTTCTCTGGGTTTTAAACCTTTGCAGACTCTGTGGGCTGGATTCCGTGGGATGAATAACAAAGAATTCCTCACAGTCAGGCTGTTCTCCCCTCTTCCCTTCTGGTGGGAAAGGGGGCCGAAGAGCCTGTGACTCACGCTGAGTGGGAGGAAGTTGGGTGGGGCGTCTCTACTGTATGCCACTTTGCGCCTCCTCAGAACCTACCGTACCTGTCAGTGGGTGTGACTGGGTAACAGGACCCCACCAGGCACAGTGGGAAGCAGGGGCCGAGCTATTCGTAATGGTGAATGAGCAAGGAGAGCACTGTATGTTACGAATGTGCAGAGAACGGTCGAGTTCACGGCAGCAATGTTAATGCTATTAGCTTACAGTGGATCTTGGAGGGATCACGCAGGCTCTATGTGTGGGTGTGTGCAATCCTTGGCCTGGCCTGCTTCTACTTGGCAGAGGGGAGTTCTGAAAAGTGTTTAATGCAGCCAAGTGCAGAGTTGTGGATGTAGCTACCCGGAATGCAGGCCGTAGCTACGGAATGGGGGGCAGTATCCCGGCAAGCTGCGAGTCTGCAATGGGTTTAGGGGTCACAGGGGACCAGCAACTGAGCATGAGCGCCCAGTGCAACACTGGAGCCAAAAGGGCTAATACAATCGTTAGGTGTATCTGCAGGGGAGTAGCGAGTAGGAGCAGGGAGATGGTTTCACCTCGGGGTGCAGCATTGGTATGACCGACACTGGGCCCTGCGTGTCCAGCCGGGTGCCTGCACTTTCAAAAGCAAGTTGAGAAATTGGAGAGGGTGCAGAAAAGAGCCACAGCAGTGATTCAGGGGCTGGAGAAAATGCCTGACAGTGAGAGACTTCAAATGCTTGGTCTGTTTAGCTTCTCAGAAAGGTGCCTGAGAGGTGATTTGATCCGAGTGTCCGATTACCTTCCTGAGGAGAAAATGCCAGGTACTACGGGCTCTGTAATCTAGTGGAGAAAGGCGGGACAAGACCCAACGGCTGGAAGTTAAAGCCCGACACGTTCACATTAGCAAGAAGGCAGGTGTTTGACAGGGTGGGTGATTAACTGCTGGAATAAACCACCCAGGGAAGGGGCAGATTCTTTGTCTCTGTGTGTTCCCATAAGCCTGGCTGCCTTTCTGGAAGATGCTTCAGTGCAGCGGTTCTCAACCTTTTTGGGCTCAAGACACCTCTGTAAATGTTCCAGGCCTGTCGTGACCCAGGGGTGGAGGTCCTGGGGCAGAGCCATAACTAGGGGTTTTAGCTTCTGGGGCGAGCAAGCATATTTGCACCCCCTGCCAGCAGCGATGTATGGGGGAGGGGGCATGCGGGACCACGTCCCTGTCCCCCTCCGATTTTTTGGTTGTGCCCCTGCTCCCCACCCAGACAGGCTGGGTGATCTGCTGAGGTGAGTCAGAAGGTAGAGATGACTCTCCGTCCCCAAGCTCCGCTCCACAGGGCTTGCCCAAGCTGCCTGGCATTATTGGCCCTGAGCTGCCCCCGCAACCACGCCCTGGTTACAGCCCTGCCCTGGGGTAGTTCAGTCGGGTGCTGCCCCCCAGGAGGGTTGGGTCCTGCCTGACACTCACCCCACACTGGCGTCTCCTGTAGATGCTGTGCTGTGGGGCTGGCTGGGCTTGGCTCTCCCCTCCAGGGCTGCAGCGCTGCTCAGGTTTGGCCCCACCCCTCTGACTGGACCAAATTTGGGTGAGTGGAGTTGTGCCCTGGCTCACAGGGTTGCAGTGCCACTCGCTCACTTTTGGCCTACCCGGGCTTCCGTCGTCTTGACGGCTGGGCCAAACCTGAGTGGCACTGGGAGGGATCCTAGAGGCAGCAGTGCCTGGAGCAGGGAGGCGAGCCCAGCCATCCCCGTGGGACAGGAGCTGCCATGTGACCCTTTGAAACATTCTGGGGACCCAATTCTGGGTCCTGACCCCCAGGTTGAGGAACCCCGCATTAGCCAAACACAAGTGCCTGGGCTCAGTACAGGGGGAGCTGAGATTCTCTGGCCTGGGCTAGCCAGGAGGTCAGAGTGGATGATCTAATGATCCCGTCTGGCCGCAAACTCTGTGGACTTACCAACGTTAGCGGCTGAAAGGTGTATCTCAGTGGAAAGTCGGGTTGCATTAGCTTCCTCCTCCGGTGAAAAGTAACAGCAGGTCCCCAGTGAAAGAGAGATGGTGAACGTGGCCTCCATGGATTGGTGCTTCTTATTTGCTGCATTTTAAAGAGGTGCTGGGGGAGAGGCAGGAACAACGTGGCAGGTGGTGTTTAAAGAGACGTCTGAACAACCCTGTCAGCGGCCTTGGGGAACGGCTCGCCTCTCTGTGTTGGTGCTGCGGGTGGAACAGTGGCTGGCAGCAGCGTGTTCTTCCGCTGGAACGCTCGAGCCGTAGGGATTCCCAGGCTCGGTGGCTTGGGGCGGGGTTCTGCGTTCAGATGAAAGATTTGTCCGTGAGGGGAGTCTTCGCTACCGAGGCAGCTTCTGTGAGCGATGAGGCTTCAGAAAAGCAGCTAGTCGTCACGTGGGACCCAGACGGCAGTTGGGGCTAGAGATGTCATCCGGGATCGGAGCCCCGATGTGCTGGGCACTGTGTGCGAAAGCATAGTGAGAAAGGGTCCCTGCCGCGAAGAGCCCCGATAGCCCAGGAGGGGCCACGCGGCCTGCTCAGACATTGCCATGCAGACCGTTCTCAGGGTGGTTTCTCTTACGCTCTTGAGGACGGTTATCCAACTGATCCCTCCAGGTGTGACTCGCAAGGGGTTTATCTGACATCTCCTACTGTGCTGGACCTTGCCTCTGGCTCAGGATAGTGGAACCTATGGGGAATGACTCTCGTCTTTCCTGCTAACAAATGGCAGTGAGGAATTGGAACTGGATCTAGTAGAAAGGTATCCAACCCTGATCTCCCAAGCCCTAGGCAGGCAGGATCTTGTCTAGATCAAGGACCAATCATGGACTCTGTCCATGGTCAGGGCCTGCTCCAAAATCATTGTTCTGCAGGAGTAAGGGAGCTCTTCGGGGGAGCAAGACATGGCGTTATCACAGCACCTGGCCTGGCCTCTGGAGATCCCTCCGCCAGAGATCAGGGAGCTCACACCTTGCCACCTTTCCACGTCTTTCTTTGACCTGGAGCTTTCACCCCATTAAACACAAGAGTGCTCTGTTTATGGAGCAGGAAGAGAAGCAAAGCGACCTAAGGATCAGCAACCTTGGACAACGTAGGGTTCTGCCAAGTGCTCCAATCTCCTGTAGTGAGGGAATGCTGGCTACACTAGACCCTGCATTGGTAGGGTGGCCAACTGTCTAATCACACAAACCCAAACACCCTTGCCCTGCACTGCCCCTTCTCCGAGGCCCCACCCAGCTCACTCCATCCTCCCTCCCTCTGTCGCTCGCTCTCCCCACCCTCACTCACTTACATGGGGCAGGGGGTTGGGCTCTGGGCTGCGGGATGAGGCAGAGGGGTTCAGAGTGTGGGAGGGGGTTTTGGGCTGAGCCTAGGGCAGGGGGTTGGGGTACAGGAGGAGGTGACAGGTGCAGGCTCCAATGAGGAGGCACTTACCTCGGGGGGCTCCCGGTCGGCGGTGCAGCAGGGCTAAGGCAGGCTCCCTGCCTGCCCTGGCCCCAAGCTGCTCCTGAAAGTGGCTGGCACGTCCCTGTGGCCCCTGGGGGGGAGGGAAGGGAAGGGGGCTCCGCGTGCTGCCCGCGCCACCCCCGCAGCTCCCATTGGCCTCAGTTCCCAGCCAGTGGGAGCTGCAGAGTCGGTGCTGGGGGCGGGAGCAGCGCGCAGAGCCAACTGGGCCCCTCCAGGGATGTGCCAGCTGTTTTCAGGAGCGGCGCGGGGCCAGGGCAGGCAGGGAGCTTGCCTTAGCCCTGCTGTGCTGCTGGATTTTCAGCGCCTAAAATCTCCCGGTTTGGCTTCAGTAGCCTATGGGAAATAGGACCTGATTCCGGGAGACTCCTGGAGGGTTGGCAACCCTATCCGTTGGTGAGACTGAAGCTGGCTTCCCCGTGCTAAACCAGAATTACCCCCCACTTCTCCAATCCACTTGGCTTGTCACGTGCCAGAGCTTCACCTAAGATAGAAGTTTTCCGGCAAGTTTTGAGCAAATTACAGGAGGCATTTTGGAGACTTGGGAGGTTGGCTGGTGGTTTATATTACAACAGTGTCCAGAGCCCAGCAACCCCCATCAAAGATCAGGGCCCCATTGTGCTGGGTGCTGTAAATACCTTAGAAGCAGGAATGGTAGATAGCGCCACCTAGAGTTAAGGTTACCTGACACTTCCCATTACAAGACCCTGTTTTCAGTTGCTTGTAACTTTGCCAAACTTTAACCTGTTGGGCTGGAATTTTCCACGCTGGGCGTCTGCCTCCAGCTGTGTTTTTTTTTTTTTTTTTTTTTAAAGTTTTAGCAAAAATAGTTCAGTTATTTGAGAACGAGTTTTGGGGAAAATACATTGTTTTGCCCATGTTAGAAAAAACAACTCCTCTTACAAAAGTTTTGAGATGCTCTAGCACCCCCATGCTTTGACGCAGGGACTTGAAACTAGGCCTGGGGCTAGCTCTGGTGTCAGAGAGATGCCCTCTGCCATCCCGGGGGAAAGCTGCCCAAATCTGGCCAAGTTATAAGCTTTTGAAAAATTGCAGTTTGCACGTGCATCTTTACCACCCTTGTGATTTGCACCCGTGCAAGGCTCTGAGCCGTGTGGGAGTAAAGTGTACCAAAGATGAGAAGGCAGAGCACAGTTCTACTCTGCTGCATAGCTCAGGCTTTATAATGACCCTAAGACCCAGAGGAAGAACCGTCAAGTTGGAGCCTTGCGACCTGACCCCTAGGGGACTCGACCTCAGGTGTTAGGTTTGGGTTGGGGCAGGCGTGGAAATGACTGTGGATACTTGGATCAGGTTTGGGTCGGGCTTTACAATTAGGCCTGAGCAGAGTGGGCACGGGTGCTGGGGGATGACTTGGCAGGGTTGGGGCCATGGCAAATAGTCCTTTATTTACATGGGCTGGTGGCTGGCAGAGGCAGCCCTGCCAAGGGAGGGAGCGATGTGCTCGCACCAGCTGTTTCCTGCCTTGATAGACAGACTCAGCTGCCAGGGGAACAGTGTGGCCAGCTGGGGCACCGCACCGGGCACCCCCTGCCCAGCACCCTGCCCTGCCTGGTGTGGAAGAGCTCATGGGGCCTGCTGCATCGCTTCAGGAAATCCAAGGAGGAGGAGCTCGGGGGGCTCTGCCAGTGGGTACTGCCCCCACTCTTCCCCCCGACCCACCCTGTGCCCAGAGCCTTGCTGCGGGGCTGGGCAGGAGGTGGCAGCAGATGGTGGGGAGGCTGCCCCGTGCCTGCAGGACGATTGGGCTATCCCACTGCCTGGGGGTGCAGAGGGCTGTTGCAGGGCTGGGGTGTGGGCATGGGTGGCCCCCGGCTCCTGGGGGCAGGGCGGTGGGTCAGGCAGGTTTGGGAAAGGCAGAAGGAGGTAGGTCTATTTGCAGCACCCCAGCCATGCTGGTCCGTTGGCTCCGGCTCCTGCTGCTCTGTGCCTGACCTTGCCACCCGGCCCAAACCCAGCGAGACATGGCTACAAGTGCCAGCTTCAGATCGGATGTGAAAACAACTCAGTGCTCCAGGGCAAGGTTCAGATTGGCTGTGAGCTAGTCGCGTTCGGGTTAGGCTTTAAAATGAGCCCTGAGCAGACCAAGAATTCAAGTCCATTTTGGTCCTTAAATTGCATTTGAGGAAACTAGCTGAGCGTAGCTACCCGGAGGCCAGAGATAATCTGTTGCTCTGTTGGAAGTTGCTCTCTCTGAGCCAGATGGTGCCAGGCCTTATTAGCCGTCTCTCCAAATAGGCCTGGGGGGAAACCTTCTCCTGGGCCGCCATCTGGCCAGCCAGATGCATCCCTAACACCGTGGATTTCCCCACTTCCTGTCCCTCTCCTGCCTCTTCTCATTTGCCTGTCGTTCCGTAAAACACCTGGGCCCACTGCTTCCCTATCAGTCTGTCCACTCCTTTTTCCTTTCCTTGGCTGAGCCGTCTGGCTGCCTGCAAAGCGGCCCAGGGTTAGATTCTGGCATGTGGAATCAGGATTCCTGGGTCTGTTCCCAGCACCATGTACGTTGCTCCTCGCACCTCACCCTGCTTCACAAAGTGGTGTTGTCGCCATTTTACAGTTAGGGAAACGGAGGCATGGAGCTGGGCTGTCAGAGCTAGGAATAGAACTCCCAGCCAGTAGACAGGGCCTGATCCTGAGATGTGCTAGTTGTTTGCGGTTCCCTTGGACTTCAGCATGAGTTGCAGGTGCTAGATCATCGGGGGAACTCCTGCGTGTGACTGATACACAATCTGCCTCGCCAGCGCCACTCCCTCAGACTCGAATGGTGATGGCCCAGTGGCTAATCATTGTGTCTTGCTAATTACCAGCGTACGCCAACCTAGCACGCTGGGTCTTGGGCATTCACTGCAGTGCCCCCATTACATCATAATCTCTTTGGAGCAAGGACCCACGAGGCATTCGAGGCATGTGAAGCGTGTGGCAACTTTTGGGCACTGTGTGAAAATACTACAGCATTGTGGGTAAGCGCGCAGAATTCCAAATGGGTATGTTGTGTGTAATGGACCGGAGAGCTGGTGAGAGAGAGTTCTGTAGTTCCTGGCTGTGATCACATGACATGGGTCAGTGTTACGACATGTTGTATCTCTATCCATCAGCTGTTAGGCTGTCTTTGTGTTTGCGGTGTTTGTCGGATTTGGCATCGCTCTGGAATCTCTCTCCATGGGACGTATTGCTCCCTTAACGTGTCCCTGTTGGTTTAAATGCCGTGTCCCAAATGGTAGGAATATCCTTGCGTCCTGTTCCTGAGACACATTGTGCACCTGTTTGATCATCTGCATTCGCAGACTGCTCTTCAGCTCCAGCGCACGTGAGACTTCCGGTTCCACTGGTTCAAACTCTTAACGAAGCTTGTGCCCGGTTGGCAGCCCTCACGTGCAAATGCGGTTACCGTGAATGTGCACAGAAAGTGGGTATTTGCACTTACCTTATTTTCACACACAGTAACAGAAATTGCTCATGCAATTGGGCACTCAGTGTTACCACATGCAGCTTTCCACTTAACTTTGAATATTGGGATGTTGATCTTTATTGTAAAAGTGATCCTGACAGCCCAGGAGCTGGGACAGCTGATGCTTGGGGCTAATGCCAAGTGTACCAGAGCAGATTAGCCATAAAACTTGCAGTTCTTGCATCTATTTTGCTCCCCCTCAGCCTCAGCCTCCATACACCAGCCAGTGATCTGCTCCAGTTCGCCCCTCTGCCCCAGGTGCCCCGGTGAAAATGGGTTCTATAAGTCTGCATGGGGTGGTGAACAGGTGGGGCCATCCAAGTTTGTGGCCTCTGCTTATTTTCACTTGGGCCTAGTGCAGAGGGAGAGAGAAAGGCAGGGTGTGAAGGGCGAGGATCAGTGTGTAGAAATGGTGCTGAACCCTGGCTTTGCCAGCCGCTGCCAGATGGAGGGAGCATTGAAGGTAGGGCTTCCACCCATCCAGATTTTACCCAGACACTTCGGATTTTGGCTTCTGTGTCTGGGTGCCATTTAAGGTTGCCAGGTGCCCAGTTTTCAACCAGAAAGTCCGCCTGAAAAAGGGACCTGGCAACCCTAAATGGCACCTGAACCAAAAGTCCAGTTACCACAGATCGGGGAGAGGTGCCGGGACATTAACCCGCGCCAGTCCCTGCTCAGCTGGGGCCGCCTCCTACCTGCAGGCAGGCTCCTTGAAACAATCCAGCAAGTGACAGGGATGGGTCCTTGGGGTAGAGGTGGGGCAGGTCCTCAGGGGGAGAGGCGGGGCCTTGGGGGGAGGGGGCAGGGCCCAGCAGTTAGAAAGGTGGCAACGCTAGTTGAAGGGGGCTACACCAGCAGCAGTGGCTGGAGGGGGATCCCTGCAGAGGCAGGCCATGTACGAAGCGGCCCTGAGGCATATACAGGAGCAGCTGCACCTTTCTCAATCTGGAACCCCCCCCAGGCAGGGGCCGTGTGGCTGCAGAGCACCTAGTACAGTGCGACCCGGATCCGGATTGGGGCCTCCGGGTGCTGCTGCAGTTCAGACCCTAAACGAGGGCAGCGTGTGCTCTGCATGTTCGGCCCCGGCTCTGCACCCCCCCGCACCCCGGAGCGTAGTGGGGGCTCGAAGCACCTTTTCACCTCGGGCTGAGCAGGGCTTGCGAGTGACTCCCTTTTAGTCACACTGGCAAAGTGCATGCGGTGTCCCCCTCTAGTGGCTGGTCCACAGTGGATAAAAGCCCACTAGTGCTGCCAGCCAGAGGAGTTGCTCCTTCAGCTCAACCAGGCGGTGCAGCGGTGCTGAAAGGCCGAGGTTCGAACCCCGCTGAGGACCCTGGGCCGAGTCGTTACACTTGCTGGATACAATGGGATTCAGCACTGGTGATTCCCACCTGCAGCCATCGCTCAGCTCAGGCTCCAATGTGAATTCCTTGAAGCCGTTTCTTGTTGCTGCGCTTCCTCGCCTCCCCATGGCTGCTCCGTGGGGCGCTGGGTTAGAGGAGTGGGTGGGTTGTCAGCTCGGACTGGCTTTGCTGTCAAAGAGTCACCTCCCTGGCCCTCCTGATTAGAGACGGTTCATGCCACCGGCTCAGCACAGACGTACCTAGCAGAGCTCGCTCGGTCCGTCGGGCATCTGGGAAACATCACCTGCTCTCCTCTGATGGATTAAAGCCCCAGGTCTGTGCAGATCAGCCCCAGGTCCCCAGCCCTGCACAGACTGATGCACTGAGGATCTGTGAGCCAAACCGTCGGCTTGCTGGGTGGAATGGCCTCCTGGCATGGGTCACTGGTCATGGCGGAGATGCTGGGCAGGGGCTCTGCAAAGCCCCCCACCCAGTCAATAGAGGGACACTTCCCAAGCCCAGCTGCAGGGAGCCAGGAGAGCATCTCCCTGCCCAGAGCCTGGCGTCGCTGCAAAGCTCCCGCGCTCTGTGATGGACGGGACTGATCTGAAGCACCGGCTGGTGCTCAATAGAGCTCCAGAGCAGGTGTTTTCTGAGCACGCTGACTCTCCAGCCCAGGGAAGTGAGGGGGATCTATAACCTCGCCAACTGTAACCCCTTCCTGGCTCCTAGAGAGTGCCCGGGGCTGGTTGCCAAGTGCTTTACAAGAAAGTCAGTATCTTTATCCCCATTTCAGAGATGGGGAAACCGAGGCACTGGGTGAACATGGGAAAGTCACTTCAGCAATCCAGTGCTAGAGTCCACGTCTGCTGAGTTTCAGTCCCATGCTTTATCCATAAGGCCATGCTGCCTCCCAGCTCCCGCTTGCCAGCTGGCTGCCCCAGTCCCTTTCTGGCTCCAGGCACCGTGTGGGAATGGGTGCCTCTGTCCGAGGGCTGTACAGCCCTGTCGCAAGGTGGGGCTACATACGCATGGAGTGGGGGGGAAGTTGAGGCACCCAGAGGTGGCACTGCCATGACCAACGGCAAGGTCAGGAGTAGACCAGATCTCCCAGCTCTAACCCCTGCACGACGCTGCCTTCAAGAGGCTTGGCTATTGACTCTTGGCTTTAATTCCTTCTCCATTCCAGGCTACAGTGTTAAGTGCGAGTACACCGCGCACAAAGAAGGGGTCCTGAAAGAAGAGATGGTGCTGTCCAGTGAGACCCATGAGGATGCCTGTGTCAAAGTGGTGGTTCAAGCCCGGGTCATGGGTAGGTATCCCTTTAAACACTGCTGGAAACAGGGTCTGGAGCCTTTCACTGCACAGGCCGCCTGGAATCCAGCCCTGGTGAGTGACGGCAGTCTGATTAGCGGCTGTGGCCCATTGCTAGGGGATTTAGGATGCATCAGGCAAGGTGTTTCCAGTAGAGAGAGAGATCAGCCAGAGCACTGGTAAGATCTCTCCTGGAATCCTGTGCACAATTTTGGGTACCCATGTTCCAGAAAAAGGCATTCGGATTGGCACAGGGCAGAGGAGGGCGGGTAGGATGGCCCAGGGAATGGAGAGCCTGTCTTAGGACAGCACGCTGGAAGAGCTTGGCAAAACGCAGGCCGAGAGGGGATCTGATTGCTCTGTAAATACACTGGGGGCAGGGAGCCAGGGAGGGAGAAGAACTAGTGAAGCTAAAGCTGCAAGAGCCAATGGGGAGAAACTGGCCAGGAGTCAGTTCAAGTTTGAAATGCAAAGAGTGGGGGGAACACGCGGTCAGAGCGGCGTGGGGCAGGGGGAGACAGTGTCTCAGAGTTTGAAGATGGTGCTTGCTTGGCATGTGATTGGGCCGGTGTGTTGGGGTTGCCTGTGATAGCAGGGGCTGGGCTCGGTGACCCAGCAGTCCCTTGCAGTCCGGGGCCCCCATGTGATCTGGGTTTGGCTGTGGATGTTTCATAGGTCTGCTTGCTCCAGGCCCGCAGACCGAAGTGGCTTTGCAAGCAGGACGATGACCCCAGTGCTGGCCCCTGGCTGGGTAAGAGGGCGTCAGGGACCGAGAAAGAGAAGCAGGTTCCCACCCTTGGAGACGGGTCCAGTGGTTTGGGCGCTAGCTGGGGACTTGGCGAGACCCTGCTCTGCCACAGATTGGCCATGTGACATAGGGCTGGATTTTCAAGGTATTTAGGTGCGTGAGGGCTTCTGAAAATCCCACCCGGCGCCTACCTGCATCTTTAGGTGCTAAATCCCTTGACAAATCTGGCCCATAGTCTCCGTGCCTCAGTTTCCCACCCATCCAATGGCGAAAACAGCACTTTCCTATTGTACATGAACAATTGTGAAGCGTTGAGAGGATAGAGACCCCATAAGTACCTGAGGTGACAGAGATGCCCCAAGGGCCCCCTGTTATTTGCCTAAAGAGTGTGGGAGAAAAATAGGAAGGCCGCGGGAGCGGTTCTTAACTGCAGCAGCCATCTGCACTCGTGTCCCCACCACTATAGACACCCCATGCTGCTTGCCGGGCCGCATGCTATGGAAATCTGACAGATCCACCCTCTGTCACCATCCCTTGGGCCAGGGGAACGTCGCTTGGCTTCATCGGGACGACATGTTTACGGGGGCTGGGGCTTCTTAGCAAAGGGGAGCTCCGGGAGGCCTGTTGGGGGGTGTCTCTTGCCATTCTCAAGCCAGCCGTGCGGGCTTGAATTGTCTGATTGTGAATTTGTTGCTTCCCCTCTGCGTGAAAGTTACGACGAGGGGCATCCCCCGTGTGCATTGTGGGCAGGGCTGGGGCGAGAGGTGGTGCGACACTTTAAATCTGTCTTAGGAGCTTGGCTGGGGTGTTGCACCAAGGCTAGGAGCCAAATGGAGGCCCAGATTTGGGGCTGGGAAGGAATTTCCCCCAGCTCAGATGAGCAGGGCCCTTGGGGGTTTTCACCTTCCTCTGCAGCCTGGGGCACGAGCCGTCTGATGGATCATGTAGGCACATCTCGCCTGATCAACCTCCTCGGGCATTGGCTGCTCCTCGGTCCCTCCTGTCCTCTGCTTGGGCCACACAGCAGTTCGGTCTCTCGGGGACTGAAATGCTGAGTCTGACCCGAGTGACCGGGTTCCACGCGGGGGTAACAGGGCGGAATGAGGCGGCCTGGCCTACGCAGGAGGGCGGACTAGAGCAGTGTTTCAAATCAAGCCGCTGTTGTCCCAAGTGTATTTACTGAGCTAGCCCCTTACTGGCTGCGTCTCCCAGCAGTTTCAGTAGAAGTTTGACGCTCAAGCCCCGGCAGAATTGGGCCCTGGCTCGGGTCAGAGGAGTCCTCTGTCTCAAAGGTGCTGACTTCCCCACTTCACCCTCGGTGCTCGACCGCCCCCAGCCCCGCCCCACTCCACCCCTTCCATATGGCCCCGCCCCGCCTCTTCCCCAAAGTCTCCGCCCCCTCCCTGCTCCTATTCCAACTCCTTCCCCAAATCCCCGCCCCGGCCCCGCCTCTTCCCCCAGCACGCCACGTTCCCACTCCTCCCCCGCAGCACACCGCCAAACAGCTCCTCCCCTAGCGCCCAGGAGAGCTCTGCTCCCTGTGCGGGATGGCGTATCCACGCCCGTGCACACCTTATCCTAGTGCAGCTAGGACGCTGCACTGCTAACGGAGCGATGGAGCTGTGAGCAGCAAAATCCCATGCTGAGGACTTCAGGCAAAATATTGTACCTGGTGCTATGAATTTCCACAGTGCTCTGCAAGCCTACAGCTGCCTCTCCTGCCCTGAAGGACTAAATAAGGCAAGATGAAATGTAGGGTGCTGTGTGTGGGGGGCAGGTCCATATAGAGGATAATAGCCTACTACTGCTGCCGTTCAGCTGAGCTGATGCCTTTGGCTCAAGTGATGGAACTCTATGTTTTGGTGCAAAAGGGTCAGGGTTCAAACCCTGTTGGCTGCCTGGTGTGTGTCTTTGGAGCTCCTTCGAAAGAGAATTTTGTGGGGCTTTTTCCTCCTCTTATAACCAAGTGCCTCGATAAGATCCAGTTCTTGGAGATGCTGCTTGGCGGGTGTTTGGGAGGGTACTGCCCCTGGCAGTTAATGGAGGGATGTAATTCAAATTCTTGATTGGCTTCCCAAAGCCACATGAACATGGCCAAAGGTGTAAACAGGGGCGAAGGTGTCGGGTCTCTGTCAGAGGTGGGTACAATCCATCAACAGCTGGATCCCACAGAGGCTGGAGCTCAGGGGGTCAAAGCAGGCAAAGAAGGTGAGTTAGAGAAATGAATTGCACTCTTGAATGGCTCTCCATCCACTTGGGGCCATACTTGGTTCCTGAGGAGCTATCGCTGACCCCCGGTGTACCCCACAGCAAATGCACTGATAGGAACGTGAGATCGTACGATCTTACACACCTGATTCCCCATCAGACTTGTAGTTGCTGGCTTCTAAATCTTACCGCAATGCACCTTAGTCAAAGTTAAAAGGGGTATGGGAGCTGCTCAGCGGCTAAGGCTCAGGACTGCGGGAAGCAAGAGACAGAGGGTTCTGTTCCCTGGCCCTGCAACCTGGCAACTCACTCAACCTCTCTGAGCCTGTGAACCTCCTGACACGTACACCAGGCAGCTAATGGGGTTTGAACCTGGCCCTTTCGCTCCAAAACACAGAGTTCCGTCACTTGAGCTAGAGGTGTCAACTCAGCCAAGTAGCAGAAGTAGTAGGCTATTATCCTCTATCTGGCTCAGTCTATAAAATGGGTCTGCTTGCCCGGGGTGTCTGTCTGTGTGTGTGTGAATTGTGATTGGCAGTCGTTTGTCGAGTGCTTTGAGACCCATGGATGGACATGCACAATCCCAGTCACCACAGCAGTGATATTAGCACTGGTTCTGAAAATGAGCGTGTCCTGCTGTCCACCTCTCGTGCAGTCTGCTGTCGCTGTGTCCCCCATTCCACCTGAGCCGGCAGCGCGCCGCTGACTCGGCCGGCGGCTGGGTGGAAATGCTTTTGGCTCGTCACATGGTGGCTTTTTTGTTCCCCACCCACACAGGCTGCTGGGGCGGGTCCATGTCCTCCCATAAGTGAAACTGGCCTGCCCAGCTAAGCTGTCCAAGCTGAGCAATATGCAGACAGCAAACTAGCGCACCAGTCTTGCAAACACAGGCATGACTCCAAGTCCATTACGCAGCCCTGACGCGGCTGAAGCACGTGCCGAAGGGTTTGCAGGATGGAGGCCTGGATTTAGAAGATTTTTTCCCCTGATGTTACGAATCTAGTTATTATTAGTAACACCAGTCGAAGACACAGAGCTTGTTTCCAGGCCAGTGTTTAACCCGACAGTGGCCCCCTAATTCCCTGAGCTTCTTATCAGCCCCGCTCCAGCATAAGGGGTGATTCAGCCCAGCAGAGCTCCCACCGACCCTGATAACAAAAAAAATAGCTGAGAAAATTAGGCTTGAAGATCGGCCGTGGACAAAACAGCTTTTCAAGCTGTGAGACCGAAATCCCCTGGCACCTGCAGCTGACACTTGGCATCTGCTGCCTGCCGACGGAGTGATAACCATCTCGGATGGAGAGAGAGAGAATGGGGAGCCAGGACATATAAGGCCTGATCCAAAGCCTCGGGCAGTCAATGTGCAACTCCATTGACTTCAGTGGCCTTTGGGTCAGCTCCTTACAACGGATCAGCCAGGCAAGGCTGCTTGTACCTCTGGCTGCCCTCAGCTGCATGGCTGGGGAACAGCTGGATCTGTACCTCTTCCTGGAAGGCAGCGCTTGTGTCTGCGAGTGCTAAGGCGGTGCCGTTGCTCGGGGCACGGGCACCCAGTGCAATTCAGATCTACCGCGAGGAGAGCTGCAAAGGTTTCTGTTGAAACAGCCGGGTTCCAGCGCAGACACAGCCTTGCATCCTGCAGCTCCTCGCTGCAGCGTTCTACGGGCTGACGGCTCTGCCGTTCCCCGGCAGATCAAAATGGACGGCTCTGCCCGGGCAATGCAGCAGAAGTGGCGTTGGCAGAGCTCTTGGGCAGGAGCTGATGGGGATGGAGTGGGCTGCTTAAAATGGCCTCCCCCAGCCTCTCAAAGAGCTGAGCTAATAGCCGCAGGATCAGCATGTGGGAGGCCCAGGCAAGTGTGTAGGCCAAAGGCAGCAGTGACTTAAATGGAGGTGTGGATTATACCTGAGGGGTAAGCGGACACCCAGACGCCCTCATGCTGAGCGTGTGCTGTGACTGTAATCGCAGGCCACGTTGACATCTTGGTGAACTGGTGTGAATCCGGAGTAACTCGGGAGTGGCAGGCTGGGTTTACACCAGTGTGATGGAGATCGGGGTCTGACCCGATCAGAGAGAAAGGAATGTCACTTGACATTCAGTGAGCATAGCTCATGCACTGAGGGAGTGGAAAGCGGCTGCTTTATCTGTCAGTTGCTTTTCTCCGTGAGTCACTCCCTATACCAGACCTGGGGCTTAAATCATGAATCCCAAACACTGAATTTGGTGCTAAAATATGCTGACTTCACTCTGAACTCAAACTTACCTATGACACGGGAGCAACAGCGTGATCCAGTTGACAGAGAACCAGGAGTCGGGAGACCTGGGGTTTCTCCCTGGCTCTGCCACTGGTGCACTGGCACTGCGGGAAACCGCCCTGTGCCTCAGTTTCCCCATTTGGAAGGTGGGGAATGGACTTACCCGCTTGTCTTTTTTACAACCAGAGGAGAACTTGTTCAGCCATCAATGCCCACCACAGCCAGTCGTTTCCTCTTCAGCTAATGTGACGTGCCCAGAGGCCACGGTGATGGGTACCCATAAGGAGAGGGATGGGTAGTTAGTGTCAGACACGCTCTAGGATCCGTGATGCCCTAGCAGCCCCCTCCGATGGGGTTTTCCAATCTATCTCAACTCCTTGCTGCCACCTGCTGGCTCTGTGGAGGATTCATCTTTCACTCTCTCCCTGGTTTAGTTAGAGATGGCTTTCTCCTTAAACACATTACGATATGCAGAGGGCGGCTTTGGAGCTGATTCTGTGTAATCTCTCCTTTCCCTCTGAATAATTACCCGGCTTTGGACACATCCTATTAATGGGCCCGACGCTGCTTGTCACATCCTCTGCGTCTGCTGCTCCTGCGAAACTCCGTGTGAGCTTCTGAGGGTCTGTAACCACTGCTGGACACCTCACCCTATATTCAGAGGGCTGGATCCCGTTCAGGAGCCCCAAGGCTGCTAGCTGGGGGAAACCTGGGATCCCCTCTCTCTGGCGGTGCCTTTGCTGGGATCAGGGCATCATCCGAGGCCAACGGGGGCGCAAGCGGCTGGGCTCCAGCTCCCCAGCTCCGCTGAGGCTATGAGACGCGGTAGACCCTTGGCAGCGTTCTTGCCCCTGGACTTGCCGAACGGCAAGCGACGGGGCTGCCTGTCCGGTGGGGGTAGTAACCTCCCTGCCGGTGTCACACACGCAGGATGCGGCTCTTCTATGGGCTCGTTAGCAGCCCGTGGAATTTGCAAAGATTAAGTCAGTTAACGGAGCGCAGCCTCGAAAATGCAAAATGCTGGTTGCCTGGGAACCCAAATCTGGCATTGCAGTGGGGCAGAGGAGTGCTGACTTTCTTCCCCCATCCCATGGGAACTATTCCTCGAGCCCCCGCAGTAACTGGGAAGGGCTGGGGTCAGGGGATTCCCCAAGTAAGATTACACTGAGCCTGCTGCCTTCACTGAATGCTGGGTCTTGCCGCATGCTGGAGCCTCCGCTGAGCCATGGGGCAGGGTTGGGTGGCAGCGTGGGGGAGCTATGCTGCTGTGGGGCCTGGGAAGTGACGGCAAGGTGGTTCTGGTTTGGGGGTCCCTGTGGCAAATACGCTGGCCGCTAGGGAGGGCTCCTGAAGGAGAAAATAAGGCTGTGGAGGGAGACTGGCAGGGTCTTTGCCCAAGCCTCTGTCCCAGCTAGGCCAGGCTCTGCTCCTAATTACATCGGCTGCAGTGACTCCCTTTGCTTCAGCGTCAATGAGATCGGGCCCCAAGGCACTGGCCCAAGGTCCCCAAGGAACCTGGTGTCCTGGCGTCTCCTCTCCCAGGCTAGTGGCTTTACAGCACATTGCACAAGGAGACCGTGGCCCTGATTCAGCAAAGGATTTAAGCGCATGCTTAAAGTTAAGTACGTGCTTTGTGGAATCAGAGCTGGATGATTCTAAGGAGGCAGGTTGGAGGTTCCCTTGCAGAAGGTCCAATCTGGAGCCATCCTTTACAAGCATCAGCCCTTGAATGAATATCCTGCCTATGTTAACATCACACTGTGCAGGAAATTTGTTTTCTCTGGTGCCGGCGCGCGAATGGAGTTAATGAACTGGAGATGAAGCCGAAGCGAGATGAGGGGGCCATTAGCAGTGATATGCAGAGCAGCCTGCCCCCTCGCTCGGCAGATGGGAGCAAAGATTCAGCGGCAGATCCAATGAAATGTGTTTTTTAATAAAACTTCAAAACTGCAATAAAAGCCCCAGGAAAACTGGAGTCCTGCAGCATTTTGGAGCTGATTTTGCTACAGGGAAGTGACTGGCTGCCCTGCGACTCCTGGCACAGTCGGGAAGGAGGATGGTGTGGGGAGCAGAGAATTGTGGGGTGTGTGGGAAGGTTTCCAGGAGCACATAGATGGACCTAACCCAAACCAACCTGTCTGCTGACCAGTTTCACCTTCTGAAGGTCAAAAATGGACCTTTCCTCCTAGAACAGCACCCCTAGTGGCTGGGCTAGGAAATGGGACAGCCCCCAAAGTCCTCAGGCCCAGGCGACAAGCAAGTCACCCGAGGGATAATTTTACTTTTTTGGGTGTATTCTAAATGTAGGGGGGTCTGATTTAAATCCAGGTGCTTTAAATCACCAATGGGAAAGCCTCGATTTAAATAATCAATTTTAATCAACTTTTCCATTGGTACTTCAAAAAGAAAAGGAGGACTTGTGGCACCTTAGAGACGAACAAATTTATTAGAGCATAAGCTTTAATGAGCGAAGTGAGCTGTAGCTCACGAAAGCTTATGCTCAAATAAATTTGTTCGTCTCTAAGGTGCCACAAGTCCTCCTTTTCTTTTTGCGAATACAGACTAACACGGCTGCTACTCTGAAACCTGTCATTATGTATTGGTACTTCAGTTATTTTCTAAAGAAAGGTACATTCTCCTTGCTTGACACAACCATTAAAACATCTTCATTTACAACTAAAGAGAGTCTTTACTCTAGGCTGGTATCTCTTTTTGCTTCCTAGGGGGGTGCACTGTAACTGCATAATTCTATTTAAGCAATTACTGTATGTAGCCTGATATTTTCAGATTCATATTCATTCATTGTACACTTTTAGTATGCTAGAAAATGGTGAATGACACGTTGCTTATTTACTAGATAATTAACTTATTGGCCACGATTTCTGTCAAGCTGCATTGGGATGGTAATTGGACTTTAATTAAACACAGGCCAGCCTATAAAATTTATTGTTACTAAACAAAACAAGCCCTGACTGCAGTACATAAGCTATTTGCCATATTTATAGAGCTTGACCTGAAAAGTAAGATGTTTTCCCCTGATTCTTTATATAGAGAAGAAACCTTTAACTCACAGTTTTTGATAGAGGCTCGTGGATTCAGCATTTATATTTTGTAGTTAAATATGTTGAGATTACAATAAACTTAGGCCCTTGACATATTTTGTGTTAAATTCAGATTTCTTTTTAAATAGGTTGATTTTTAAAAAGAAAAACTTTTTATAATTTAAATAACATAAAAAATATCCAATTTAAAGCAAAAAACCCTGATTCCTCCCCACCCCCCAAATCACTGGTTTTTATCCACCCTGTCTAAATGTGGGGTGGGTGGGGATGGAATTAGCCAGTGTGTGCTGGGAGTCGGTGCCCATGAGAGGCTGAGTTGGCCAACCCAATCAGGTTGTTTGGGGAATAAGGGCCTGTTTTCTGTTTGTTCAAATATGCATGTGCAAAAATGCGTGCTCAATTGCATGCCTAATGTGTGTGTGCAGCCCAGGTCTCCTGCGCTGTGGTCCAGTGTCCACACGGGCCCTCAGTCGCACATGCAGACAGCCTGCTAGCGGTGTAGCAACCTGTGCGCACGCCCCGCTGCTGAGTTCGGGCAGTTGCGAGAATTGCATGTGCAGATTACGTTTTGTGCCTGCAGTTCATATGCACAGGAAGAAATCAGCCCTTCGGTCTCCAAGGCCAGATTATAATTATTTCTACAAAGGACATTAATAGAAGGGACGAAGCTGCACAGCTCCTCGTTTGATCAGAACTTCCCCAGAATCGTGGGGCCAGGAGCGTGTTAAGCTCAGGGATGTGGGTTACAGTCTAGTTTCTGCTTGCTCTCCAGTGTATTGGAGACTGTTACCCATCACGGAGTTGTTTCAGACTTGTTGCCTTTTCAATCTGGCTGCCCTGCTGCAGCGTGAGGAATCAACTTGAATTCCCTCCACCCCATGTGCTAAAATGCAGCCCCAGTTCCCTTGGAAGTGACCATGCAGCAAATGAAGGGTCTGTGTTGTACTGAGATTACCAGCTATTACTTTCTGAGTAAGGGGTTTCCTGGTCCTGCTTGCAGACTAGGTGTTTCTGTGGGGAAGCCTGCATTCTGGGTCTTCAAGAGTCAATCTGCAAAGAGCCAGCCCAGAGCAAGGGGGTTAGTCATATGTCTCTATTTTAGGGAGCAGCCTGACTTGTGTCTCTCTGATGTTGGTTCTTGCGTGTGTTAAGGTGCTGGATTTTAAGAAATAAAGCAGTGTTACGTTGCAAGCTTCCAGCAAGAGTATTTTCCGTGTTTTATCTAACTTCTCTATGCATATGCCACGAACAGAACAGGATCCTTGCCAGTCTCAGCCTGGTGCTTCCCCACTGGTCTGCCAGCAATCCAAACCAACCAGCTGTTTTCATTCTCTGTTTAAACATGATGATTTTGGGCACCTTGGCATGTGAAGGACGTACAACTCGCCTGTTCCTGCCAAGATCTGTTCTGTGAAGGTTCTTATGCTGCACCCATCACCATGGCCTCTGCCTGCCTGGCTCTTGGGGGTCACAGTTTGACCACCTCCCATTTTAAGCCATAAGCCTGTGAGTCCTAGGGCTTGTCTACACTACAGAATTAGGGTGACTTGGCTGTTGGTGTCACACTGCACTACTTCTGTTGGTGGTGCACATCCTCACCAGGAGCACTTGCAGTGACTGAAGTGGGGCATTATGGGGCACTGGCAGCCACGCAGGGCTCATAGCTGGAACCTCTTCCCCACACCCTGGGGCTGACAGTCCCAGCTGTGAGCCAGGTGGTGGGCTCAATTCCACAACAGAAAGCTGACCAGCTGTGAAATTGACATTCTTGTCAGTTTCTTGGCTGCCCTTGTTTCATATTTTGTCTCTGGCTCTGGCTGTCAGCCCAGGTGGGGCTCACAGCTGGAGCTCCTGGGCTGACAGCTGGAGACCATAATAGCAGCCATGAAACTGACAAGAATGTCATTTCCACTGCTGATGGGCTCCCTGCTTTGAAACTCAGCCCAGTGATGGCATCACAGCTTGGGCTGTCTGCCCCTAGGAGTGGTGGGGGAGCTCCTACTGAGAGCCCCACACCGGGCTGTCAGCTTGAGCCCTGCTGCCACCTCCCAGTGAGGGACTGAGGGTGTGGGAGGAGACCCTGAGCCTGGGCAGTGGCTGGGCTCAGTGTCTCCTTCCCTCACCGGGAGGTGGCAGCGGGGCTGTGGGCTGTCCCTGGCAGCGGGGCTCCAGGCTGTGAGCCCCATGCAGGTCTGACAGCCAACAGGCAATGTAGGTAACACAGTGTCTACATTGACCTAAGCGCTGTCTGTGCCTCTCGCGGAGGTGGGGCTGCTAGCGGTTTAGTGGGCGAGTTACATCGGTGGGACCGACATTGTAGCGGAGGCACTTACATAGTTAGGTCCACATAAGCTGCCTTATGTTGACCTAGTTCTGTCGTGTGGAGCAGGCCCTAGATAGCAAAGCAGATAAGGAGAGGGTCCTATAGACTGGGGTTACAGGTGTGTCCCTTTTTATTGTACATTTAACAGGGGGAGATGCCTGGCTGCCTGAGCAATGCAGGGGGTGTCGGAATTACCCCAGTTCAGACCAGTTCTCCACCAGTATTCTCTCTCCAAAGGTGGCAGGTCACACCTGTGCAGAGGAAGGTGCTGAACACCCCCTGGTGAGCAGTTAAGGAAGAAATTTCTTCCTAACTCCCATGGCTGGCTGTGTGTTCAATAGGAAAAAAAGTTTTGTTCTAGCTAACTTGCGGTAACAACACCCCCAAGAGAAGCCCTCTAAACTCACCTTGCCTCAGTGGCTAATGCCAGTCATCATCTAGACCCTCTCACTGGGGCAAACTGCAGTCTGTAATGGCCACTCATCATTGGCAAGGGGTTAGGACCTGCTGCCTTTGCCTATTCCCAGACTACTCCTCTGCAGCCCCAGTACCTCTGGAGGCCTTCAACCAGGCTGGAGCTCCCCAGCTCCCTTCGCCCTTCCCCAGCACTGCTCTGCTTCCGGTACCTTGCTCCCAGGCAGCCAGGCCCTTCCCACTCCAGGGCTAGAGTGAGACTCCTTCAGCTCCTGGCCCCCAGCCCTCTTATCAGGGCCAGCTGGGCCCTGATTGGGGAAGCAGCCCAGCTGTGGCCAGCTCAATCAGCCTAGCTTGGGTGCTTTTAACCCCTGTTCTGCGGGAGTGGGGCAGCTGCCCCACTACATTCCCTCATAGATCATGTTTTGCTCTTCTCTGGACTTTCTCCAGTTTGTCCACATCTTTCCTGAAATGTGGTGCCCAGAACGGGACACAATACTCCAGTTGAGGCCCAATCAGCGCGGAGTAGAAATGGATAATATCCTGTGGATCAACAGTAATTTCTCTGCTGTTTAAGTTCCTGTCTATGTCTCAGAATTCAGAAGAATCGATCAGATTTAATGATCAAAGATGATCTCTCCCCTATTTCACACACAACTCTTTATTCACCTCTGCTTCTATATACATTATTACTCATTTCACCCTCACTCATCACTGGTGTTCTTTGACAGTGAAATTATATTCAGTATAATTAATTGATCAGAAAGCCATGCAGACTCTGCAGTTGTGGTATCTTTCCATTTTTTTTCTTGACCTGGAAAGCGACAGAAAGCTTGCAATTTAATATTAATTTGCAATGGGGGAAGTGAGAGGATGTGATCTTTGTCAGTTTTGTTAACTGGAGATTTTAATAGGGAAAAATCTGTGTGAAAGACGAGCATCTCCTAAAATACTCCCTGTCACTGAACTTGTGGCACTGCAGAATATGGTATTTGTACCCTTTTGTACAAGGAAGGTCTGGGAACGTGTGTTGTGATAGTTTTGTTTGTCAGGTTTGACATTCCTGGTATTTCTAACCATCCTTATGGATGGAGAAATCTTGGGATGATTCAGATGTGAAGTAGGAGCTGCTTAATGAAAGGCTGTATGCCACAATCTCCACTGGAGATCTTGCCACCCACCTATGCCCTGATTCAGGCAGGGACATAGGCATGTGCCTACCTCTAAGCATGTGAGTAAGCCTCATTGACTTCAGTGGAACTACACATGGGCTTAAAGTTATAACCCATCCTGAAGGGCTATCCTGAGTCAGGGCCGGATTGCATTAAACAGGTGTTAATAAAAACGGTTTGAAACAGTCTCAGTAAAAACCACACTCTCCCCATGAATCAGGTTTCACTTGCTCAGTTTCGCAGGTGCCAGTGTAACGCCAACAAACCCGCCGGCGGCGGGTGGGATCAAACCTGGGAGATCTAAAGCTTTGTGTGTGAACCTCTACTGCATGAGCTGAAAGACAGGTGGCTCTTAGGCACTGCTGTAGCAGAGGGTAGGCAACCTACGGCCCGCGTGCCAACGGCCGCACACGAGCCGATTGTCAGGGGCACTCACGCTGCCCGGGTCCTGGCCACCAGTCCGGGGGGCTCTGCATTTTAATTTAATTTTAAATGAAACTTCTTAAACATTTTAAAAACCTTTATTTACTTTACATACAACAATCGTTCAGTTATATATTAAAGACTTATAGAAAGAGACCTTCGAAAAACGTTAAAATGTATCACTGGCACGCAAAACCTTAAATTAGAGTGAATAAACGAGGACTCGGCACACCACTTCTGAAAGAACAGGAGGACTTGTGGCACCTTAGAGACTAACAAATTTATTTGAGCATAAGCTTTGGTGAGCTACAGCTCACTTCATCGGATGCATACAGACAGGTTGCCAACCCCTGCTTTAGCTGATCTAGTGGCCACTAGAGGGCGACAGAGCACCACACCAAGCAGGCCGGAGTTACACTGGCATGGAGGACGCTGGACGTAGAAGGCAGGACACCTGGGTTCTGTTCCCTCCTGCGTGACTATGGGCGAGTCGCTCCTTCCCCTCCCACATTTTGTCTCTTTAAACTGTAAGCATTTGGGGGCATGGACTGTCTCTTGCTAGGTAAAGTGCACAGCACCCTGGGGCCCAACTTCTAGGCCCTGTTGATTTACAAAGAATAAGAAACTCCTTGTCCAGAAAGCGACAGAAAGGTACTTGTGAACGATACCAGCTGCGGTCTCACTGGAAGGATCGATATCCCTCCCTCCTGGGAAGAGAGGGTATTTCCACGATCCATGCCTAAGCTAGCGTAGTCAGGTATCGGTGAGCAGCCGGTGATCTCCGTCCCTGTATTGCTGTGTGAGCAGAGGCCATTCTGTCTTGCAGATCGCCACCATGGCACACCCATGCTGCTGGAGGGGGTCCGGTGCATCGGGGCGGAGCTGGAGTACGATTCGGAGCAGAGCGAGTGGCAGGGGTTCGACTAGCCGCTGCGGACTGCTGTCTCCTTTTAGGTTTTAAATTTAAGCTTGAAATGTAAGAAAAACAAATAGTTCACTGGCTGCAGGATTCTGAATGCTCTAGTTTTGTGGTCACCAATGGAGCTTGTCTTGTGAGGTCTGGGTGCTGCGCTTCCTCCCTTCCCCTAATATCAAACCAAACCGTAGGCCACTAGTGTAAAGAGCAGGTGGCGGTTTAATGACTCCGGCTCCGAGCTGAGAGCAAAGCCAGGGCCGTCACGGATTGGGCCAGGGTTCTCGTCCTCTTTTCAGCCTTAAAACTAAACTCTGTGTGTGTGTGTGTGTGCGCGCGCACGGGGCTGTACATGCTGGCATACGAGTGCATGCCCGACCTCCTGAGCAAGTGTCACCTACTGGGCATCTCGCCTATCAGAATATTATTTCTTATCCTTAAATGTTGGTTATTTTTTCCTTCTCTTTAGTGATCTCATCGTCGCATGTGGTGGTGTCCAAGTTTCTACAGCTGCCATTTAAAAACGGAACAGCTGCTGTTTTCTGCAGCCCCCAGTGCTGGGGTCGGTAAAGACACCGGGTGGGGTGCTGTAGCGTCATGTGCCTTGGCTGTTTAGTTTGTGTTTAGTCTCCGGAGTAGGTCCAAAAACCAGGCATTTGTTGCCTTCCTGAGATTCAGGAGCCATCTCTTGTCGCAAGCCACACGGTGTCTTTTTCTCTTTCTGCTGCTGCAATTTTACTTTATTTTTCATGATCTTCCATGATGCATGTTTAAACGCTTCGGGCTGGATTCTGAGCCCAATTGCAAATCTGGAATTAACTCCACTTTCCCCCAGTGGGTGGCTCCAGATTGATTCCGTTGGCTTTTGGGGAGCTAACTCCAAGTTTACACCATTGCTGACTGAGAGCAGAATCTGTCTCGTAAGGGTGCATTCTGCCTTCAGCTGTGCAGATTGAACTCGCTCTAAAAGCCATAGGGTTTGTGGGCATGTATCTGAAGGCAGAATTTCCCCTTTAGGCTGGGTCATTTGAAGGCATTCAGGAGAGTTGGGGCGTAGTCCCATTGGGGGTTGGGTGCTTCACCCTCATAGACACCTTTGAAAATCCCAATCTGAATTTTCATTTCTTAAATGTTGTCTGGTGGTTTTTGTTTTTTAAGACACATGGTACAAGGACCAGAAACAGTGGTTCCGTTTTGAAAGCAACAGAAGGATTTATGTGCCTCTCTCTATATACGTGTACGTGTGGGTTTTTTAAGTACAAAAAAAATCTGTAAAGGAAAATAATAAACTTCAGTTGAAACAAAACAGAACTTGGTTTGTTTAGAGTAAAACTCTCTCCAGTGTTTGTTTGTTTGTCTTGGTGCTAATTTGTGTTTGCACAGTGCTAGGCCTGCTTTCGCTAACAGGCTGTAGATTTTTCTCTCTGTTGTATACTGGGGAAAGCCAATTTTAAAATAATCATTTTTTGTAATGTCTTGAAAATCTTTCTGTTCAAAGTTCGACTTCCTTGGGAAAGCTGCAGCAGGCGCTTCTGCAGAGCAGCCTCCGGAGCTTCCCTTCAACTTCCTGGAGGTATGAATTATTAGTTAATGTTTGGCTAACCATGGCACCTTGGAGCCCCAGCCATGGACCCGGATCTCACTGTGCCAGACGCTGGACAAACACAGAACAAAAAGGCAGTCCCTGCCCTAAAGAACTCACAGTCTAAGTCAGGGGTGGGCAAACTACGGCCCGCGGGCCAGATCTGGCCCATCAGGGCTTTGGATCCAGCCCACGTAATTGCCAGCCCCATGCTGCTCCCAGAAGCAGCCGGCACCACGTCCCTGCAGCCCCTGGAGGAGAGGGGGAGCAGAGGGCTCCACACGCTGCCCTCACCTGCAGGCACTGCCCCCCCCGCAACTCCCATTGGCTGGAAACGGAGAACCGCAGCCAATGGGAGTTTCGGGGAAGATACCTACAGGCAAGGGCAGCTCACAGAGCCCTCTGCCCCCCCCTTCCCCAGGGGCCGCAGGGATGTGGTGCCGGCTGCTTCTGTGAGTGGCACTGGGCCAGGGCAGGCAGGGAGCCTGCCTTAGCCCTGCTGCACATCGCTGCCACCCCGGAGCCACTCAAGGTAAGCAATGCCGGGCTGGAGCCCGCACCCCGAGTTCCTGCCCTGAGCCCCCTTCTGTACCCCGCGCCCCTTCCTACACCCCACACTCCCTCCCACACCCCAACCCCCTGCCCCTACATTCATGGCCCTGCATGCAATTTCCCCACACAGATGTGGCCCTTGGGCCAAAAAGTTTGCCCACCCATGGTCTAAGTATAAGACAAGAGAGAGCTGGTGGAGCCAGACAGAATGTGAGCACAAGGCCGGCAGGCCAGACAGTTGTTGTGCAACACACCAGCTATGTCGCGTGTTAAGGTTATTGTTGGCATCACAGCAAATGAGAGTTAAAGAGGGATTTGATGGGGTAGGGACATTCGTGTTCCCCTTTTCAGAGATGCCATTCACTTCAGATTCATTCAGAGAGTGAGTTGCATGAGGGATAGTGGCCAGCTGCTCAGAGTCAGATACCACAGGGATGGGCTTGCTATGAGGATGCAATTCGACACATAGTGTTGGAGAGGAGTGAACAGAACCTCATGGCTACATCCTTGTCACAGCAAACCCTTCTGCACGGGGCCCTCTCCGACCAGCCCCACCCTGGCCCAAACAACCTCAGTGATCCGAAACTCAGATGAGCAATGTTTCGTGGGTGAGGACTTTTAAGATCCTTTGTCTTCTCCAAGCGAAAGCACAAGGACCGGACCCTTTCATGCTGACCTTGTGGAGTAGGACCTCACCTGGTGGGAACACGGGCCTGAAGAATGTGAAGAGCAGGGATTCCGTCACAACCGTGGGAAAATATCTCGTGGGCCAGGTTAACAGCTTATTCTTATATAAGGTGGGTCGGTTGTTAGAACCTGAAATGTGCTCGCAATGGGCTTCTAACACTGCCACCCCGGGCTGTGACAGTTTGCGTAGGAAACCTGAGCTCAGAAGTACGGCGCGGCGCAGAAGGAGCATCCTTCAGCTTAGTCACGGCCACAGTGGGGTTGGGTAGCTTAATGAAAGGGGGCAGGGCTTCAGATGTGTCACGTCCCACCTGATCCTGTCTCTGGGCTGCAGAAATGCTTGTCTGCTTCCTCCACTTTATGGCCAACTGCCATGGCTGCCGAATGAGCACATCTCCAGTGCTGGTCTGGACACATGCCAAGGATCAAGATATGCTTGTGGGGTGTCTGTGTTACACAGTCTGCCTGGGCTTGTGTGCAGCATGCCGTAAAGCTTTTCCATTTAACGTTTTCCGGCCTGCTTGCCTTCCTGGCAGGGGGATTTGAGACAGCTGCTTAGCAAGGACATGCCTGTGAACCACTGTCCCTGGCCAGGAGCAAAGCTGGCATGGCGAGGGGATCCTAGGTTGGGCTGAGGCATGATCTGGTTCCTGCGACCAGACTCGGAGCTGGACACCCCCAAAGTGTCATGGACACATGTGCTGTTTGTTACGCTCCTGTGCCAAAAACGCATCTCATCCAATCATGGAATAGAAACATTACCATGTGCCAGAGGTGAGCCAACCGCCACTAGTGGGCGGGAACGTTCAGTGAGCAGCCTTGAATTGGAAAACAGTCAGAAAACACGTGACTACTAAGTGCGGTCGAAGGAAACTAACCAATTTTCTAGCCGAAAAAGGAATAGAATTGAAATGACACGATGAGCGTACTTGTCCCCTCTGGCCTTGAAATCAATGCAGCACGAGTCCTACCGAGTGGCAGTGTGTGCTAGTGGGTAGGGGAGAGGCCTAGACTTGGGGGACCTGGCTCTATTCCTGGAGCTTTCCACCCACCCACTCGGTGTGTATCTTGTCAACTTTGTCTGTAAGTTCTTGGAGACCGGGACTGTCTCTTACAATAGCACAGAGGAGCCCCCATCTCAGTTGGGGCCCCGAGGGGCTACTGTCCTGCAAATAAATCACACATTTCGGGTTGAAGTTGAATTATGTATTAAATACCAATGAGACGCCGTCAGCGACCAGAGTACCACGGCTCTGGAAACCTCTCCAGCTGCCCTTCGGCTCGTCCAGCCAGCCGATAACTTAGACCTGGTGTCCTACACACATGCGCCACCTGGAAAGAGGAAGGTAGATGGTGGAGCGTGGAATATGCACCGGCACAGAAATCACTATCAATCCCTTCCCTGCCCTCCTGGAAGCCTTCCAGACATTAACTGGATAATTGCTTTCTGCTGCTACTCACTGTGTCTATGGATTGCAGGCATCACTGGAGGCAGCAGGGTTTTCCTTTCCCTAAGGCAACTTGCGCAGTGATTAAATCAGCTTGGAATGAAACCTAAAGAGGGGAGAACACAGCACCCACTTTGGCTAACTCCCCAAAGACCCTCACCGCATGGTGCCATGTTACAGCAGCCCTGGCTGTCCACACTGCGGAGCCGGGGAGTTAAATTAGAGACACCAGGTTAATGGTTTAGCAGCAGAGAGCATCAGCCCTTGAACAGCCCATGCTGGTCCGTCAAGCCAATTACTGCAGCGCTGCTGTTTGTTTGACTTGACAGATTTCAAACAAGGGGAGCAGAGAGTGTGCTCTTGGGATTAAGGCACCGCAGCTGGGTTGAGAAGACTCTCAGCTCAACGTCTGCTCTGCTCTGGACTCCTGGTGTGACCTTGTGAAAGTCCTTTAACCGCTTTAGATGTGGCCACACTGTGCTGTAAACCCAGGTCTGTGGGACCAAGGCTTGGGGACTCAGTGTTTCCAAGCCTACGCTTGAGCGTCCACACTGCATTGTAAACCTGGGCTTACAAGTGCTGGGCCCCAGTCTCACAGCTGTGCTAACGCATCCATATTGTGCTACGCCGACCTTCTGACTCGGGCTGCGGCTTGAGCTGCATCCACACTGGAAACCGGCTGGGCTTGGGCCCGAATCACAACAGGACTCTGGCTCTGACCCACCCTCCTAGTAGCAGCGTAGGACCTGGGTCCTAAGTGTGTTGCTGAGCTGTCAGTAACTTGTGTGTGGACGGAAGGGGGCTTGGACTCAAACCTGAGGCCACGTCTGGGCTTAGTGTGCCGTGTAGCCACACCCTGTGTTCCCCCAGCAGAGTCCTTCATATTTCACAGGTGTGTTGTGAGCATAGGCTATAGAGAAGGACCAGCCATCACTTGCTAGGTACTGCTGGCCTGGGCTGGATTCAAACTCCCAGCCCGCTGCCCCGAGTTCTCCTCAGGCATTGTAGGTGCCTTTGAGTCGCTGGAGGGGTCCTGGGTTCAACTCACGATGGCTTGTCAGACTAACGAAAGCTTCGCCTTTGACCAAAGCTTCAACCCCACATGCTGTGAGTTGAGTTCAAACCCGCTTCCCCGTGGCCAGTGGTTCTCAACGTGTTGCCTTGCTAGGACCTGTTGTGTTAACTGGTTCTCCAAATATACCCTATGGGTGAGCTCCACTGCAAGAACCAAGTGAAAGGTCATAAAATGTCCCAGATCCTGCTTCTCAACCCATTTCCCATTGCGGGCCGCATCTGCAGCTCTCTGTGTGTTCTGTGGGCTACAGCCGCACGGTGTCTATAGATCCTGTATGGCCCTGAGGAGGTCACATGGGCCGCAGCTGTGTGCTGATTGGACCGTGGGTTGAGAACCACTGACCTACACCAATAAATGCCAATGGGAAAGGTACAAAAGGGAGCCAGGAGAAGTGAATTAGTCCTGACAAAAAGGCCCATTGATGTAACTCAAGGACTGTGTTAAGATTATGGCTCACATGCAAGAGACGCTGGGCACCGGAAATCAGTGGAGCAAAATTGGTGTGTGGGAAATTAGGCCTCATTGCTGGACAAAATAATGAAGGGACGGGCTCTCCTGCCATCAGGGCCATGTGGGAACCTGAAAGGAACACATCTGTGGGAGAAAAATCAAGCAGCAGCTGTCTGACAACTGCTGGCCAGGAGATGGGTGAATGGGAAGGCGTGAGCTTTACTATCATGGTGGCACAGCCAGGATCCGCTGGTTCACCATTGTGTGTCGTCATCCTGACCGGACTAAGTGCAGGACCCAGAGGGCACCACCACCTCCCCTGGCTCCGTCGGAATCCCAAACACCACCTGAGATGTCAGACTTTGTCAAACCCCCTTCCTCTCATCTCCTGGGTGTGTTTTTTCTTTCCCCACCTTATTTCCTATCCCTCTCCTGTTTCCTTCTGTCTAATCAGAGCTTGGTTTAGCTGGCCAAGATTATATTTTGCAACGTAGCTGTGAGCCTGTGACCAGAAAGGCAGTAAAGGCAGTTCCCTAACTAGCCTGATGCTGGCACGAGTTGCCAGGGCTCGCAGTGGCTGATGAGACCATGGGCTGGGCCTGGGTTGCACAAGCAGTGAGCTGGCCAGTGAAAGGCAGCACCGGAGGCAGAAGCCGTGTTTTCTCTCGGCTGCTCTTTTCTCTCCGGGGACGTATTTGTCTTTTAGCAAATTGGCTCGGTCTTTAACAACAACCACAACAGTGACTGCTCCAGCCCATCTCAGCTAATGTCCTCTCTGCTCCCCGAGCGGAGGGGTAGCATCATCTTTGGTCCCACCTAGGAGCCTGTCAGACAAGGGGCTGAAGTCTCTATATACCCCACCCCGAACCTTGTTTAAAACTTTAGTGCTGAGATCCTTTGGGCCCATTTATTCCAACTTAAAACAATGAGCCTCCACTCCCTCCCCCACATGATCCCTCTCTTCTTCAGCTGGGCCCCACCTTCCCTTCTGCAGCATGGGAGGAGTGGTGTGGGTGTGATTCCTTCACACCCGCTGGTGAGCCTCCATGTTAAGAACACCTGCTCCAGGTTGAAGACGGCAACTTAGTTCTTCTAACATGGCACAAGGGCGAAAGCAGACCTGCTCTCACCACTGCTTTAATGCCGTTCCCCGCCTCAAAAGCATTTTCCCCCTCCCCTGGCTGCAGAAGAGTATAATCGTTTATTTTGATTTCCATCACATAGCATACTTCTCTTAAACACCGGATAAAGGCCGCACACTCGCCTCATTAGTGCCACGGATCCAGCCATAGTGCTTGCCTCTTACACCTGGGCGGGGGGGTTTACATGTGATACATAAAAATAAAAATTTGGGTTTACAAAAAAATACATATATTTATCGAAAGGAGCCTTTGTCACCGGTCACCATTGCTTTGTCCCCAACCACACAGCCTGCCAGTAATCTACAGATCAACTGGTATCAACCACGGCAACTCCCCCTTCTTCTGCCCTGACGGGGCCTGTCTGTGGTCACTTCGGCTGAGCAGGGCCAGGAAAGAGATTCCTGACCTTTAACTCCTGGGTAGGGACTAGCTGGCCAGTAGAATATTCATTAGCTTTGCTGGCTCGTTTGGCACCTGGGAGCTGCCTTAGTTGGCTAGTCAGCTGGGGCCGGCGGTGTGGCGAAGTGGGAATTTTTGTAATATTTTTAGAAAGCCGCAGCGTGCCTCAGTTTCCCCTGTATGCTGCATTGTTACCTAGTGGGGGGAACAGGTCTGCTTGCTCTTTGCAGAGGTTATGGATGTGGATGGCTCCTAGTTGTCTGGGGCCTTAGGGCCCATATCAGTGGAGCATCTGAGAAGACAATGGCAACCAAGGACCATGTAGGGCCCATCCCTCGGCAGGAAGCCAGGCAGTGTTTGCCCAGCTGGGGAGCAAAGGATGGGAGGAGTGCAGGGGGGTAGTTGAATGTTGGCTGCTGCAGGAGATGGGGGCCCCCCTGAGCTGGGACAACGCGAGGTCAGAGGGTCAGGGCTCCAGGCTCTGAGCTGACTAGGATGGAGTGGGCTACAACTTTCTTTTCCTTATGCTAACCCAGGATGTCTTCTCCAGTCACCTAATAAACCCCACTGCATCCCCACGCTCTGTGAGTGTCCCTGCGTCGCTCCCTAAGATCGTACAAGTCTCCCTGGGGGCCTGTCTCAGTGGGACTCGCAGAGTGGAGCTCACGGGGTGAAGGAGGGGTCCCGGAGGTCCAGCCTACGGAGGCGGTGAAGCATGGCTCACCCTGGAGGAAGAATGAGATCCCTAGGGGGTCTGGCACAGACGGATTCCTCCTGGAGACTGTTCCAAAGCTGGGGCCAGAGCTCCAATCCTGCGGCTCTGTGCCCGGTGGCAAGCCCCAGCGGGGTACAGAACTGCCGTGCAGGAGCAGCGAGGCGAGCGCAGGTGAGCTGGATGTACTCCTGGACTGAGCGTGAGCCCCCAGAACTGCCAGGGCAGAGCGCTCTCCCTGGTTTCAGTCCCTGGAGGAGCGAGTGCCACTTGCTGCACTGCATGCAGAGGTCACCGGGAGAACATCCGCCGGGGAGCTCTCTGAACTTCATGCCAGTAAACCGTCCAGGCGCCGATGCCGACATCATGGAGACAGAGCCACTTTATCACGTCACCTCCTGCTGGCCACCAGGCTGCGTTTGCTGCCAGCTTGGCTTTGTGGTTACTTGGCCAAGACATGCACGTGTGCCTGGGTGCTGGGCTAACATCCTGCTGAAGATCCTGCTAAGGAGCACTCTTGAGAGGCCTTTGAGACCCGAACTGTGAGTCTGACTGGCTTGAGCCTCGCACTCCAGGGGGAACTTCCCCAAGATAAAACAAGCCAAAAACAAATCCAGTTTCCGAGTAAGAGGAAGAAGGGTTTGCAGCCGGAGGAGGCCTTCTCTTGTAGCGTTCTTCCTACAGGAGCAGAGGGCTTGTGATTCTGTGAACACAGAGGGTCCTTCTCCCTCTTCAAAGAGGCTGCCGGCAACATTGTCCAGCTCAAGTGAAGTAGCTACTGGCTTAGAGCTCATGGAAACTCAGTTAGGAGGTGGATCACTTGATGATTACCTGTTCTGTTCATTCCTTCTGAAGCACTTGGCATTGGAAGGCAGGATACTGGGCTAGATGGACCAGTGGTCTGACCCAGCATGGCCGCTCTTATGTTCTTAGGGTCACTGCTGCCTTGGCGTGTCCCCGTAGGATAGATTTTCTTCATAACCCTGCTATGGCGGAGGGTAGCCTTGTGACACAGCAACGCCATGTCGGCCCTGAGGTGAATTCAGGACTCCTCTGATGGAGTGTGTCTGGCGCAGGGACCTTGACCGCAACCTCGGGCAGGGTTCCAGCGAGGACCATGGGTTCCCTATGGCTTGATTAGGTTTGTGAGTCAATGAACCATTGATCCCTAGCAACGTAAAGCTCCTCCAAGTCCAGTATCGCTGCTGCTGAGGATACAAAGTGACTGCATCTCGTGGTGTGAAACGCGCATGGACGTGAGCACCAAGGCATGTGCTGTCAGGGGAGAGGGGCAGATGGTTGTGGAAGACACGCCCCCGCAGCCTCTGAGCTGTCCCTTCCTTTGGGGCTCAATTGGACAGGAAATCGATGGCAGCCCTGACTGTCTTGGAGGTCCTGACGTCCATAGCTGCCACCTTGAGCTCCGTGTCCCCGAACTGCATGCTGGCCCGGATCTCCCGCCGGCGGCTCTTGGGGCAGCTCGGCTCGTCCAGCTCGTCCAGCTCCAGGCTGATGGTGCCGCACTTCCTCACCCCCGGGTCGGTGATGTAGACCACGTCATCCGAGGCGCAGCAGTAGATGTTGATGATGATCTTCCGCTGCCCCACCCTGGCCGGGCAGTAGCTTCTCTGCACCACCTCGCCTAGAGCCACCGACTGGTCCACGGAGACAAACTTCTCAAAGATGTCTGTGCACCAGTTCTTCCCCTCCTTCACCAGCAGCTTCTCCTTGGGGTGCTTCCCCTCCACAAATTTGTTGAGTACCCCCACGCCGTAGGTCAGGGGCGAGCGCCTGACCCTGACGATGGTGGGGTCGAGGCCGAAGAGCACCGCCCCTTTGAGGATAGTCAGCCCGACGTCCTGGGGGATGATGACGCGACACAGGCTGCCAAAGGCCGATTGGACGGCGTGCTGGAGCATCGCTGACTCGGCAAAGCCCCCTACCAGGAAGAGGAACTTGATGCCTTTGACGTCTGGCTTCTTCAAGAGGTCATCTGGAAAAGGAAAAGAGGGTTAAACAGTGAACCTGGCCCTGCTACTGACTGGGTTTGGGTGGGCGGCCGGTTGCCATAACATCTTCATTAACTCCGGGAAGAGCAGGGGAGCGGCCCATGAGGGACCACGATAGAAGAGTTGGGGAGGGGGGAGAGTGACTCAAAAGGAGCTGATCCAATAGGATTTAGGTGGGGAAAGTCCCAGTGAATCCATGGAGTGGGGGTGGGGGTCATGACCCAAAACAAAGCCATTCAGGGGGGCAGGGGCCACTGGAGGGGTTGAAGGGAAGGATGGACTGGGCCCTAGTCTAGGACCAGGACTTCAGGGTTCAATTCCCTGGTCTCACTCATAGGCCAGAAGGGACCATGGTGCACATAGAGTTTGACCTCCCACGTAACCCTGGCCAGAGACCTGCCCTGAATTAACACCTGCTGGAACCGGAGCACGTCGGGCAGAAAATCACCCTGGCTGGAGTTAAAAATTGCCCCAGTGAAGAATCTCAACCACAACCCTGGGGAAATTGTCCTGCGGGCAAGACCTTGGGTTGGTCAGTGTCTCTCTGTGCCTCAGTTTGTCCTCTGTTCAGGGGCGATAAGAGCTCTGCCCTACAGCCAAATCCATTAAAGACGGTGAAGCTCTCAGACCCTGATGGGGGCTGGATAAGCAGCAAGGCAAAGACCCAGCGGGGAGAGTGGGCAGCAAATTTAGGCGGGAGTTTGCAATGACCTGGAGTCTGTGAAGCGGAGACTCCTGTGCACGTTGGATCAGGTCCCTGGGAGGGCACAAAGGCTAGTGCAATTCTGGGCTGGAGAAGCATAAGAAACAGCCAACCTGGGTCAGACCAAAGGTCCATCTGGCCCAGTGTCCTGTCTGCCGACAGTGGCCAATGCCAGATGTTTCAGGGAATGACTAGTTGGGATTATGGGTTCTAGGGCACATTACTTCACACTTGTCAACCCTGAAACTGGTGACAGGGAGAGGAAAGTCCCTTTCCCACAGTCCTGCAGCAACATTGTCAGATATTGACACAGTGGGGGCCGGTCAGAGATGAGCAGCTGAAACGCTCAGGGCCTGGGAGGGATCCATCTAGGAGTTAGATCTCTGGAACTGGTGCAGGTGGGGAACAGACCAGGCAACCAGGAGTGGTACCAGGTATATAGTGGGACACAGTCTCTCTAGGTACCCCTATGGCCCCCTCCCCTCCATGCTGCAGTGTCTGAGCATCTCACAAATGTTAGCAAATTTCGCCTCACCCCGGTGAGGTAGGTATATCACCACCCCCTGTTTTATAGATGGGGAACCTGAGGCACAGAGAGCTGAGTAGCCAAAGGTCACCCAGGGAGTCTGTGGCAGAGTTGGGAACTGAGCCCTGGTCAGGCTCTGGAACAGTCTCCAAGTAATCATCCGAGCCAGCGGCGAGCGTCTGAACCCACTGGCACACGTCGCAGAGAGCGACTCTGCACCGGGCACGGGATGGACCCAGGGAACTGGAGTCAAGGACCTGCCTAGGTACTGCCCCCGTCCCCTACCCCTGACCCTCCTCGGGGCTCACCGCCTCCAGCGAGGGCGATAAGCCCGGGTCGGAGCCCAGGAGACGACCCTGGCGTGTGGACTCGGGCTGGAGCACAGCCAGCTGGGAAAGGCTGGAACAAGGGAGCCGAGGTTCCCAGCTCTGCCCCTCGCTCAGCAGGGCCTTGGGCAGCAGGGGTGGGGGAGGGGGGGAGCTCCTCTCTCCCCAGGCTGGATCAGGCCCCGCGGTAAGGGAAGTAGCAGCCAGGGTCCCTTCGCTCAGCCCTACCGATGTGCTGGATGATCTGGCTGACGGTTGGCTGGAAGAGGTCGTTCATGGCCTCCGACGACATTCGCAGCATCCCCTGCGAGGACCACTTCACAAAGTTCACGCTGGGGGCACAAGAGCGGAGGGGAGTGACTCTCCTGGGCTCCCATAGGCAGGGCCAAGCGGTGCCCGGCCCCCCAGGGGCTGCTGGCCAGGGCTGCCCGCTCTCATGCCTGCTGCAGAGAGCAACGGGGAGGGAGCTGTGTCCTCCTGCCCCCTCTCCCCATTGCACCCATGGGGGCTGTGGGCGTCCTGCCCCTAAAACCCTGGAATCAGTCCCCCACGTGGCCCACCACCTCAGTGCTACTTGGCCCTGCCTTGGTGCACCTCTACCTCCACCCTGGCCTCCCCCCAGCACTGGCTCTGAAGGGCCAGCCTCCGCATCCTCTGCCTCCTGCCCCTGGGCCACGTCCGCCCCCTCACCATCTCCTGCCCTTGTGCCCACAAACAGCCAGGTGGGGGAGGCCAAGAAAGGTGTCCACGCCCCTTCCAAATGCCCCACCAGCCTGAGTAACTTCCTAGTTGCTGAGCCCCCAGGCCGGGCCCAGAGGCATGGCCCTCTGTCATTACTGGGAAGGGCATGACCCTATCAGCAGGTACCAGTAGTAGGCTGTTGTCTTCCAGGTGAACTAGCCACTAGAGGGGGATGTGACACAAGATCTCATCCGAAGCTCCTGGCCCACCTCCCTGCACAACTGGGGGGGGCGTTCCAAGCACACCTCAGCCCCGCCCAGCCCCCTGCCTCACCTGCTCCGCTTGAGCGCCGTCTCCACGTTCTGGCCCCGGTGCCTGCGGTAGAAGTCGATGAAGGAGAAGGGCAGCGAGACGTTGAGGGGGTTGGAGCGGAAGGGCGCTGCTGCCCTCTTGCGGGCCTCGAAGGCGATGGTCAGGTCCACCCAGGCTGCCGGGCGCTTGGCCTTGAAGGTGGCGATGAAATCCTCCCCGAAGATCTGGCCCAGCAGCCTCTCGAAGGCCAGGTCCACCCCCACCGCCCCATAGGGGCCGCCTGCAATGCACAGCCACTGCGGAGTTATGGGGTGCGGGCAGAGCCAGGGCAGGGACAGGCCCCCGGGAGTGATGGACACCCTGCTGGTATGGGGGCAGGGCAGGGCCCCCCAAAGCGGGAGCTGGAGTCTGAGCTTGTCTGGGTGAAGGCATTTTCTGCTTATGGGACTGAGGTGTTAATAGCACTGGGGGGAGCCAGCTTATAGCAGGGGCAGGGGCTGGCCAAGCGTCACCCCCACTAAGCTCCGCCAGTTCTGACATACAGCCTGCCCTGGTCCTCCAGCCTGCTCCCAGCTCTGGCCCCCCACAGCTCTGCTGGTGCCCCTCGATCCTGACTCACAGCCCCACCCCACCCCACCCCCCCGCTAGCCCAGCCTGGGGCTCCCCCCGCAGCTCTGCCGGTGCCCCTCAATCCTGACCCACAGCCCCCCTGCTATCGCAGTCCTAGGGTACCCCATGCCCCAGCTCTGCTGGAACCCCTCAATGCCAACCCACAGAGCTGCCCTGCCAGCCCAGCCCGGGGCACCCATTGGAGCCACGTGGCTAAGGAGCCAGAAGTGGTACGTGGGTCCACTCCAGATGCACAGGACCTCCCGGTGCCCCCCACATTCACCCAGCTCTTGGGGCTCCATGGGCTTGTGGGTAGGGCTCAGCCCCCATCCTGGGGAAGGCTGAAGGGGGAACTCTCCGCAAGGCGCCATCCCTCCAGGGCTGGTTTCCGTGGGAAGGGGCAGTGGTCAGGGCTCAGTGGGGGGAAATGGCTCCCCGTGCCCAGCTCACTGCTGAGTTGGGGGCACGTGGGTGGGCAGGAGATTGGGGAGGAAGGAAACCCAGCAGGCCAAAGCGGCCGGTGGGGACCCACTGCAGGAAACCCCCATGCTGCAGGGTAGGCAGCCGCTGTTTGCCTCAGGTTGACTCCCCCACCCCAGTCCACTGCGCACAGCCCTTGGGGAGGGAGTCGGTCCCAGCTCCCCTCCCAACAGGCACGGGAGTCAGCTACGCTGCACATCACAGCTCAGCGAATGGTCTCTTTTCGTCTAACTGCCCCAGCTCTGGCCCCGGGGGGGGGGCGCCCTACACACCCTGCCCCACAGTACGGGGCTGGCTCCACTGCACACGAAGCCTGGCTCTTTGGGGTTGTGGGGTTTCCAAGCCTGCGCTCGAGCTCTGTGTTGTACCCCTGGGTTTACAAGTGGGGGGGTCCCAGGTCTCCCAGCTGTGATAACGCGGCCACACTGGAAACCAATGGGGCTTGGGCCTGTGTCACGGCAGGACTCGGGCCCTGAGCCGCCCCTGCCCTGCAGGGTTCTCGGCCCCTGGGCCTGAGCGCTTGCTAACCCGAGTCGGACTGATTTGGGTGTGGACGGAACAGGGGCGCGGGCTCGCAGCTGAGTGGCAGCCCACTCAGTCTGCAGTGTAGCTGCCCCCCAGCCTTGGAGACAGCCCACACAGCCCCCTCTTTGCTGGGGCTTTCCCACACTCGTCCGGGCCCCACCCAAGTCTATGGCCACGTGCCCAGTGGTATCAATAGGGCCAGGAAGCCGCCCATGCTGATGGCCTCGGCCGATGTGCACGGCCGCGCAGGGCATCGCAGCCAGCCGTTCCTGCATGGGGCCCTGTAACCCGCCACTGGCGGAGAGCGTCTCCCACAGCGACGGCCCTCTCCGGGAACCGCCTCTCCCCAGGCTGGACACGTCATGGCTACAGATATCCCCTCCCCAGGGGAGCGAGCCCACCTCACCTCGCCCCAGGGCTCCCCTCCAAGAGCCCCTAGGACCTAGAGCCCAGCTGGAGTCGAATAACAACAGCTCAAGCAATGGCTGGTAGCCCCACCGCATTCCCCACCCTTCTCCCCCTGCAGCAGGATGGGACCTGCTGCCTGGTGAACCAGGCCGACCAATGCTCTGCGTGTCCATCCCTCTGGCAGGTCTGTGCTGCCCCCAGCACGGTGGGAGCTGAGCCCCTTCTCCCCAGCCCTCTGCCAATGCCAGTTCATGATCATCTGCCCCCCACGCTCACGGGTCAGTATTATCACTCCCCATCACACACCGGGGAAAATGAGGCACACAGTGGCACCTATCCACTGCAGTCAGAAAACAGGGCTGGGGCTAGATCCAGGCACTCCCCAGCTCACAGTCCACACACGCAGCCTGCTGGACCCTGCCTCTCGGGAGGCGCGGCAGCCAGGGCTTCATTTGCGGTGAAAGCAGTGCTGGGGCCCTGCCCTTGCCGCAGCCTTCTCGCTCGAGGCGATGGCAATTAGCTAGACCTGGGACTAGACAGCAGGGAGCAGCCCGGCCTCATGGCAAAGGCTGGAAATAGCCACTAGCCAAAGCGCCAGCAGATGGTGCTCAAACCTAGGTTGCATCGTGTCGGGCCGCGGTAGGCCCAATAAACCCTGGTCACCTGGGGCTTGTCTGGCGCTTTCTGGCATCACTCGGTCGCTGCTTTTGCAGGGGCTTGAAAAACCCTCAGAACGCAAAGCTGCTACTGACGACCTCCTTCCCCTCAGCATGATCAGGTGTGTGACACCCCAGGCTTGGCCTGTATTCTGGCGGGGGGGGGGGGGTCGTTTCTATGCTCCCGGGCCCTCCCCTCTCAATAACCTCACTGCACAGAACCCTTCTGCCACGTGACTGGGAAACTTTACCATAGAAACCCAGCGCTGTCTCTCACTCTTCTCTTAAGTGGCTTAACGTGACTCCAGTCCATTGCACTTCCTCAGCATCGCTGCCCATGGTGGGGACCTCTGCAGGCCCCCAGCAATCCTCCAGTCGGAAGTCTATAGCTAGTTTCCCTCTGGACACCAGATGGTGCCACAACCCCTCCCTTCACTGAGCCGCTGGGCCTGGGAGCGGGACTGGGGCTGCATGCTGGGGGGCACTGGGGAACTGTCCCTGGGAGAAGCTGTCTCCCCAGCTGAACCGGTAGTTCCTGACAGCGGGACGCAGGGTTTTAGGCCTTGTCTACACTACACAGTTTTACTCTGACATCATAACACCCCCGACCCCGACCCCCCGAGCAGCGTAGGGCTTATGTCACTGGAGTTAGGGCCACGCCATGTCTGTGTAGACACCGTTTTCCTTACATCAGCTGTTGGCTCTCATTCTTGTCTATTTCATGGCTCCTCTGGAGCCCTGAACCTGACAAGAAAGCCAGCTCCCACTCTGGAGCCCCTGGGGTCCAGGGCCCCAGCTCCCTGCTCCCCCCGGGAGCATGGCAGCCGACCGGACTCCTGGTGCGGATCTCCCCGCAGGAGGCGAGAAGCCCCAGGTGGCTCCCTCTGCTCCTGGCTGGGAGTGCAGAGGTGAGAAACCCTGGGCAGCTGCCCCGCTGCTCCTGGCTGGGAGTGGGGAGGAGAGAAGACCAGGGGAGCAGGGGCAATGGGCTCCCGGAGGGGATCTGCATGGAGCGGCGAGCCCTGGCTCTCAGCACCCCACACGGCCCCTCGTCAGTCGGTGGACGTGCTCCTGGTGAGGACGTGCACCACCAGAAGGAGGGTAGTCTGGACATCAGCCACCACAGTAGTTAATGCGGTGGCTGTAAGTCGACCTAACATAGGTCGACTTATCTTTGCCATGTAGACATAGACTCATTCTGGACAATCGCCTTTCCTTCTACGGCTCGGGAACGCTCCCGTCATTGGGGACGCCCAGCGGGCAGGACACAGCCACGGGAACAATCCCGCACTGGCTACTAGGGGGCGGGAGTGGGATGGCTCCTTGGACGTGTCACACTACCTCAGTCCAAGGCTGCGCCCGAGCCCCTCCCCGAGGCCTGAAATTTAGACCCAGCTACGGCCATTGCTGCTCCAGCTCGTCCCTGCTAATCACACCCCATCGGGTCACACACACACCCCCCACCGCCTTTGCCCACAACACCGGCCTCCATCACCCACCGCGTCAGAGGGGGCAAGGCCTGAAGGGACCACTGGAGCATCCCGTCTGCCCTGCTATATAGCCCGGGCCACCGACCCCACCCACCCCCCGCGCACTGACCCAGCAACCGGAGTTACCCCAGCTGTGACAGCCTGCAGGAGCCCGCGCACCGAGCAGCACCAGCGCCCGAGGGCCCCGCTACGGCAGCCAACTGATTAGGCGAGACAGGCTCAGTTGAGCCTGGCAAGTGACTCGCACCCAGCTGCAGCAGAGGAAGGTGACCCCCCCCCCGGCACCACTGCCCCCTCTGACCTGGGGGAAATTCCTTCCCAGCCCCACACGTGGTGATCAGTAAGACCCTGAGCACTTGAGTATGAACCAGCCAGCCAAGCAGCTGAGCGAGCAAGAGGATGTTCGGTGCCAACTGGGCGCCTTGGCCCAGCCTAGCCCATGTCCCATCTCCCGCCATGGCCATCCCTGATGTTCCAGAGGAAGGAGATTAAAAAAAAAACCCTCCCGGAATATACTTGGTGGTGGGGAGAGAAATCCCTTCCTGACCCCAGCCTGTGGCCAGCTGAAGTGCTGAAGCATGAATTTTGGGAACATAGAACGTCAGCCGGACGTGAGCCTCAGGGCTGCTGAGCCCTGCATGCCGCCATCACGAGCAACCCGCATACAATCACACTCGCCTTTGTCCAGCTCGCTCTTCGAACTAATCCTGTCCTTTGCCTCACAACCCCCAGCGTGTGAGTGTGTGTGTGTGTGTGGGGGGGGACTGACCCAGCACCTCGCCCTTCCGATGGTGAGACACCTTCTCAGCCATAGCCTGAATTTGTTCATGGCCAGTTTATCCCCATTAGCTCTTGTGACCATATCGTCCTTTAGCTTAAAAGCTCTTCACCCTCTCCGGTGCCCCCCCCCCACGCCCCCAATGTATTTACAGAGCGCAGTCAGATGCCCACTCGGCCTGCTTGCTAGCCAAGCTCTTCCAGGCACCTCTCCTAAGCTAGGCCCTCCAGGCCCCAGCCATCACCACCTTCCACCCCGCATGGGCCACCCTCCCTGACCCGATCCGTACAGCCACCACCATCCCCTCCTCCGAGCCCCTCTCCAGACACACCCGTGCCTCAAGGCCCATGGCACCATGCTGGCCAATGAGAGGCAGCCCCGGGGCACTTTGCTCCACAGGCTTTTCCCTCAGGAGCAGTGACCGATGGATGCTCCAATCCTTCCACCCAATACAGAGGGTCAGCCGTTAGCTGGGGAGGGAGGGGGGAAGCATTTGGGGGTCTGATCCAAAGGCCATGGGAGTCTTTCCACCAGCTCCAACAGGCACTGGATCGGGCCCTTGGCACATGGCTCCCGGGGGGTCGCCATCCCACCTGAGGCTTTGTAGAGCTCTTTGAGTGTCCCTTGCGGCTGCTCGATCTGGTGGACGGTCAGATCCACCGTCCCGCCACCGCAGTCAGCCACGATGTAACGGTCACCTGGAAGAAAATAACAACAACCTCCCCTAGCTCTCATCATCCATGGCTCTCAACACAGGCTGGTCTCATGGCCCCCCCCTTTTGCAGGTGGGGAAACTGAGGCACAGAGCGGGGAAGAGACCTGCCCAAGGTCACCAAGTAGATCAGCAGGAGAGCCAGGCACAGAACTCAGGTGCCCTGAGTCGCAGACCAGTGAGGCAGGAGAACTGTGGTCGTACAGACACTGAGTCCTGAGACCCTGCCCCCTCCTTTCTGCCATGTGACATGGGGGGGGGCAGCCCTGATGCAGCCAAGTGCTCGTCCCCCATCCCTCGTCCACGCCCCTCACTCTCTGCCTCTCCATAGCTGGAAACGCCCGTTGCAAAGCTCGGGCTTGAGGGCCAGAGCAGGGCAGGATGCGCCTGGGAGGAGAACCCAGCGTCACGCAGGGGGTCACTAGAGGCAGGCGTTCTTTGCTGTGTGTCAGGAATGAGTCTATCCCCCAGCACGACGGTAGGGGGCGCTGTGCTGCCAGAGGAGCCCTTCTTTGGGATCAGGCATTAAACTGAGGTCCTGGCCATGTGGGATCTCAAACAGATGCTCTTATCCCTACGGCCAACTGGGACAATTACTCCCTGTCTCCCTAAACTTCCTCTGGGGTGGGGTCAGTTACTGCTTAACCAAGGAGACTCCGCATCAGAGATGCCCTAAGACACCTGTGTCCCCCAGTGATGGGGGAGCAGGAAGGGGAAGGAAGGGAGGGTGGAGCTCCTGGCCAGAAGCGGGAAGAGCCTTGTTCGGCTAAGTCACATGTCATTCTCTCCCCTCCTTATTGGATGACTGAAAGCAAAGACCGGCCTTTCCGCCAAAGGATGGAGCTGGCCCGAAATTTCTCACAAAGCCGTTTTCCCCATTGGAACGGCCTTTTCCACCAGCATGGCAACATTTCCAAAAATGCCAATTTCAGCTTCACCTTTTGGGCGGTTCATTGAAAACCAACCCAATCCAAACCGTTTGCTACAGAAACCTAACCAATTTTGGCCAAAATGTGGGGGGGAAGAATCACTTTTGTAAAGTGTAAAGGGTTTGGTGGGTCTCCAGCTAAAAACTAGTTCGCAAACAGAATAACAACCTACTAGTGCTGCACTCTCAGCTCAAGTCTGCTCTGCGACCCCGGTTCAATCCCTCTTGGTGAGCTGGGGCCTGGAGGTTGTGACACTGAAAGGTGGGACGTCTGGGGGAGGCACAGATCTTTTCACCAGCATCTAGTGGGCTTCTGAGGAGCAAACAGCCTGAGCTGACATTCGGTGCTTTTCTATTTGCAGTGAAGCAGCCTGGCTCCTTGACTGGCTGACAGGCTCTAACCCTGGAGCCTGGGGGTGTTTCACATCCTTTGCACCAGTGGTGTTTAACGCTGCACGAGGGGAGTCGGGCTGAGGCCCGGCCGGCTGGCTGAGTCAAGAATCCTTTGGCGTTTCATTAAGCAGGGTGGGCCACCGCCGCTGGGCCAAGAGGGGAGCCCGGGGAACCGCTGCCTGGAGCGGTGAGATCGCCATTCTCAGGAGTGCAGGAGGGAGGGAAAGTCTATGAGACCTGAGGCACAGGACACCCTGGGTTGGGTGGTGGCTTTGCCGGGTGGTACAAGAGGCGTCTGGGAATGTTGCAGCTGGCTCGGGCTCCCCTGCTGGTCCCAGAAGGAAGGGCGTGACCCACCCACAGCTCTGCCCCTCGTCGTGGCTCAATACACCCCGGTGGGCCCAATTCCGGGCCAGTGAAGCAAATGGGAGCTTTGCCACGGATGTCAAATCAGGCCCTTGAAACCCAGTTTGAGGCACCACAGCACCACTTGTTCAAGGATCTCAAAGCATTTTTACCAAGGTGGCTCATTACCATGAACCCCATTTTACAGGAGGGGAAATTGAGGCACAGAGCAGGGCGGGCACTTGCATAGGACCAGCAGGGCTCTATGATTCATGCTGTTCAAGCACAGCCTCACATCAGAGAGCTGCCAGGCATGCCAGGGGAGCCCACCCACTACTACACCCCTCCAGCTTATTCTTCCTGGCATGGGTGCACCATGGTCCCATCCCCTTTGGGGCACCTTGCACCCCAGATTGCCACCATACCCATCTACACCTGAGAGGTGCCAAGTGCAGGAGGGGGCTTCTCACATCCTCCCCTCACAAGCAGGGGAGCACAATCTGCCCCCCAGTAAGTATCAGAGCCGGGCGAGAACCCTGGCATCCTGGAGCCTGGCTTTGACCTCCCTTTCCAGCCCTGCAGAGTCCAAGCCACTGACTGACCCCAGCCGATGAGCCAGCTGAGGTCAGTGGGAAGATTAGATTCCCACTAAGTTCCATGGGCTCTGGATCAGGCTCTTAAAACCCTAAGCTTTTGGGAGCAGGGCATGTCTCTGCGGTTTATGCAGCACCTAGCACAATGGGTGGGGCCCTACCAACTTCATGAGCATGAAAAATGCCTCGTGGGCCATGAAATCTGGCTTCCCCCGTGAGATCTGGGTCACGGTATTGCCACCCTTACTTCTGCGCTGCCTTCGGAGCGGGGCTCCCGGCCAGCAGCCACCGCTCTCCAGCCGCCCAGCTCTGAAGGCAGCGTCGCCCCAGCAGCAGTGCAGAGGTAAGGGTGGCGATACCGTGACCCCCCCCTTCCCCCCACAACAGCCCTGCAGCCCCTCCTCCCCGGAGGCCGGGACCCCCACGGGGACAACACCGGGACAGTTTGGATTTAAATATCTGAAACCATGAAATTTAAGATTTTAAAAATCCTCTGACTGTGCAATTTACCAAAATGGGCCGTGAATTTGGTAGGGCCCTAACAAGGGGGCCTTGATCAGCGCCTGTAGGGGCCACTGTCGGTCCTGCTAATTACTGCTAAGAGCCGCCCTGTGACCGGAGCAAAGCGCCTGCCCCGGGTGGTCTAAGCAACTGCCAGAGTTGCTTTGCTCCCTCCAGGTTGAGCCGTTTGCTGCATTAGAGCCTGATCCTGGGGATCTTGCCCAGCCAATGGGCCCGATTCTCCCTGACAGTAGTGAGACTCCAATGCAGCCGATGGGGCAGGTCACACGGGGACAGGACTCATGCCTACGGGACTTTCCCACCGGCTGCGCGAGGCTCCGAGCTCGTCAGGTACGTCCACCGGGCTGCTGCTTGTAGCTTATGCTGCAGAGCCCCAGACGGGATGGACACCTCTGGAGACAGCTCCCTCCAAGCCAGGGGCTTCCCCCCATGCTCCCTCCGTGGGCCGCTTCTCAGCCTGACCCTGCGGCCCTTCCCTGCGCACAGGCCAGGCAGGGCTGGACTGGTGTTTGCAGGGAGCGTGGAAGGGGCCGTGGAAGCACAGAGCACTGTTCCCACCATCCAGTGACTGCTCCCCCCTGGCCCTCCATGGTCAATCCTCACTGAATCCAGCACTCCCTCCTGAGCGATGTCAGCGTTCCGCGAGCCAGCCAGATGCACGGTAAGGAGCGATTTCCTGCCAGCAGGGAGCTGACCTCAGCCCTTCCTTCCGAATTCCTCTGGAGCAAGGGAAATCGCTACGCCCCTGAACAGCAGCTTGTCCACTCCAGGGTGCAGCCCCTGCAATCTGCCAGGCAGGAAGGCTGTTGAAGAGAGCAGGCTTCGGGGAGGATCTGGTCCATTCCTGTTGGTAACTGGCACCAAGGGGTCACCTGGGGCCGTGTCCTCATTCCTTGGGCCTGCCTGGGTGCTCAGGGCGGGGTGGGGCACTGACTCAGTGGTAGGTCTCGCAGCGATGTAGCGGGGAGCAGGTGTCGAGCGCAATGCCTGGGAGCCCCCCACGCTACCGGCGGCAGCTGCCGCAGCTTAAAACCTTCCAACACAGAACACGACGGCCCCGGTCCTGCTCTCACTGAAGCCAACCACACAGCTGCCACCGATTGCCCCGGGAAGCCGGGGACAGCCCAGCGCGAGCTGAGTGCTGAATATTCCCACCCCCTCCCCGCTTTCCTAGGGGCACGGAAGGGAAAGAAGCATGCGGACGGGGCACTGGAGTGCGAGTCTGGACACTGGGTTCTGACCTCAGCTCTGCTGCGGACCCACTGTGGGACCAAGAGCAAATCTATCCAAGGTCTTTATACGGCACCCAGTATGGTAATAGCTGAACACCTCACAGCCTTTGATGGATTTAGCTCCCGACCCCCGTGGGAGGCAAGGCAGGGCTGTTAGCCGCACTGTACAGATGGGGAAACTGAGGCCAAGAGCAGTGAAATGATTCACAGAGGACACACACTGAGTCATCTGCAGTGCTAGCCTGATTACCGGCCGTGTGTTCTGACCACTAGACCACACTCCCGTCCCGACTCTGGAAAGTCCACTGAAGGCGCCAGGCTTCAGACAGAACAGGCCTAATATGGGCTTGGTGGGCACCGCTCAGGCAGGGAGCTTCACAATGCAGCCAACAGGCAGCGCTGCCGGTAAGAGCCTTTCAGAAGCCCGTGGGTCGCAAGGCCACATATCCAGGGACTTCCCCGCCCTGAGAGAGACGAGGAGCCTGGTGGCTAAACCAGAGCATAGGATATTAGCAGGTGTGGGTTCCCAGCTCTGCCTCCCTCTGTGACCCTGGGCAAGCTGCCACCCCGCATTGTGCCTCGGTTTCCCCAGTTGCAATCTGGGGTTTGGAAAGTGCGCTGCAGAAGAGCAGTGCGGTGCTATTGCAAGCGTGACACCTGGTGTGTTCTCAGATCTTCCTGCGGTTTCCTGCATGCATGGAGCGAAGGAGGGTCCCGACTCCACCCCAGAACGGTTTGGGGCCAGAATCCTCCGCTTGGTTTTCAGCCAGCGCCGGGTGCTAGCTGAGAAACGGGGCTATCCCTGGAAGTTCGGTCCATGCTGTCGCTGCCCAGCGGGACAGGAGCATGCCAGCTTCCATTATGTTCCTGGGCAAGTGCTTCTCTCCTGCTCCAGACTAAAGATCTCGCCCCTTGTCACTCTCTCTCCAGCTGTCCCTGTAAGAGGGTCAGATTCTGGTGGAGCAGCTCAGGCAACAGCGGGGGTCTTCCTGCCCCCTTGCCCCCCAGCCGGCCTGTCCACGGTACGCAGAGCGCCCTGGGCCCTGACTGTCGCTGCCGGGTGGTGTGTGAAGATGGTTCTCTGCCAGCTGCTGCTGAGCACGAGGCATCGCTGGCCTGCCGGCACCCCCTAGCAGAGGGAGACAGTGCCTCTCCCAAGTGGCTTGGCTCCTTGCTTCCCCATGCCACTGCCCCTCTGCCCCAAAGACTCCCCCACCCAGGGGGTTCCCTGAGGCTGTGCTCTGGCCAACCTCCTGCTGGCTGTGCATATGGGGTGGCTGGGAGTTTCAGCGAGGCGGCCCCAGGTTCCAGCAGCAGGTGCGTATCATCCCCTGCTCAGAGAGCGAGGCGTGGCTGAGCTGGCTGGCTGCGCCCTCGCTCTGCTAAGACACGGGTGACGCTGGGAGGAACAGTTGAGCCCCTGCCAGCACCCACCCTGTGCTGCCCAGGCTCACTGCCCTGGATCTAGCTGTACCCCAGCTGCTGGGGAAAGTCCAGCTAGCCTGGCGACGAGGGCGTCCCATCGGCTCTGCTTGGCATGGGGGTCCCAGCGTCCGCCCGTTCCTTTGGGAGGCAGGGACCTGGCTGGCAGGTGCTGAGCGCATCAGTCCTATTGACTCTCATGGCAGCTGATGGGCTCACAGCAGAAAATCAAGCCATTTATTTAGGCCTCTAAATCTGGATTCAGGGGGCGTTCGCATCTGCAGTGTTTGCTGTATCAATGCTTCTCGTCGCCCTGCTCCCGCTTCCGCAGCTGTCAGGTGGGAGCTCATGCGCCTTCCGCTGCCGAGCGCGCCGCGGTCCCTGGCTGAGGAGTGTTAGGAATCGTTAATTACTGAGCACGGTTGAGTCGCTAGGGATGAAGGCGCTGCGGCTTGGGTTGCTTCGTGTGGCTGCCAGCAGCTCCGGTCCATCTCATCTTCTGGGCTAGCTGTTCCCAGTGGGTAGAACAGAGGCCTAGGAAAGGGCTCTCGCCCTGAGCCCATGGGGTGACCCTGGGCCAGTCACATCCCTACTCTGTGCCTCAGTTTCCCCAGCTGTAAAATGGGAATAACACCGCCGACCTCGCAGACGCTAGCTCGCGGCTGCGTAGAAAGAGCTCTGGTGAAAGGTGGTAGCGCAGGGGGAACTGCAGCATTGGTTTGCAGCGGAGAAGAGACAGGAGTGGGCTAATATCAAGGGGATTCTGTCTTCAGGCTGCCGGCCTGGTGGCTCTCTCTCCTCCAGCCTAGTGTCATCACACAGGGTATCCCCTAAGCCCTGACCTGGGCTCTGTAGTCCAGGAAGGCACTGCTGACCGCATTACAGGCCATGCCAGGCGACGGTGCAGTGTCCTGGGCCTGGGGGTGAAAGTAACATAAAGGACTTATCGGGACGCCAGAGTCCTGAGCAGGGGGGTGAGGCCTCAACCGGAAGAGGCGGGGCCTTTAAAGCCCTGGGCCCTTTAAATCAGATTTAAAGGGCCCGGGGCTCCGGCTGTGGAAGCAGCAGCTGGGAGCCCCAGGCCCTTTAAATCACCGCTGGAGCTACCAGCTGCGCAGGTGGCCGGGAGCCCAGGAGCTCCAACCATGATTTAAAGGGCCCGGGGCTCCCAGCCACCGCTACCGCAGAGGAGCCCTGGGCCCTCTAAATCGCTGCCAGAGCCCTGCTGCCGGAGCCCCCGGGTAGCGGAGGCGGCCGGGAGCCCTGGGGCTCAGGCGGTGATTTAAAGGGCGCTGGGCTCCAGCCGCTGCTACCTCAGCAGAGCCCCGGGCCCTTTAAATCGCCGGCCTGGGGAAGCCGGTACGTTTGGCCGTGTACCGGCTCTTTCACGTCTGCCTGGGTCTGGGGGCTGCCGGACTGCGCCAGCGAGATGAAATCACCCCAGCCCGCTCCCCTGCCCCCCAGCTGATTGCCACCCATGCCACAGATTCTGCAGTGGGCTGGGCTCACGTGGCAGCAGAGTTGGGGCCAGGGCCTCTGGACCGACTGCAGAGGGATATTCCCCTTGCTAAGTATAGCACAAAGGTGGCTCCCGGCCTGGGGCAGGCACCAGCTGGATTTATTTAGCTGCAGCTTAAGATCAGCTTTGTGCGGGCGACTGGAGAGAGCCAGGGCCAGTGGGGGAGGTTGCTGGTTAGTGCCCAGGGATTTTCCTCTCCGGAGGTCTCGTGGGCATTGCCAGGGCTATCCCTCCAGGGAAGGGAAAGTGGCTCCCACCCGCCTTTCTTTGTCCCTCTGCACCCTGGCAATGGGGGAGCTGGAGAGCAGCTGTGTCTCTAGAGAAACAGGGAAGCTTCCCCTCAGGGCAGGTCATCCCATCACCGCCTCCTGCAGGGTTTCCGGCATTTTACTCTGCAGCATCTGCTGCTGGCCACTGCTGGAGACGGGGTGCTGGGCTAGACGGCTGTATAGAGCCCGGACGTTCCCCTGTTCCTAGAAGTGCTGGGCAAGGGGCTGACCGGCAGTCCTGGCGAATGGGGGTCTCTGCTTATCAACAGGGCAGGCACAGCTGGGGCAGCAGCCGGGCAAGCTTCCCTCAGGGGATGTCTGTACAGCACCTAGACCCCCACAGCTGCAGCGCCCTCACCCCGGGTACGGCAAAGCACCCTGCAGACGTTCCCGCGCTGCCGGGGGGGCGCTGGGGAGTCACACCCCGGCTTGCTGCGCTCTTGACGTCCTGTGTAGACGAGCCCCGCCGGTGTCAGACCACTGGCTTCAGAGACACTTGGGAAGAGCCCGGGCCACTCCGTATGTCTCACAAGGTCTTTCCTTGGCGCAAGGGTGACACCTTCCTCTGTGTGTGGGGGGGGGAGGGGGGGCAGGTGGATCTGTTTGCTAGGGGGCTGGCCTGGGACTTGGGAGATTTGAGTTCAATTCCCTCCTCTACCACAGACTCCCTGTGTGACCTGGGGCCAGTCACTTAGTGGCTCTGTGCCTCAGTTTCCCCACCTGTGCAGTGGAGATAATCACACGGCCCTGCCTCACAGAGGCGTGTGGAGGGTAAGTCCAGTAAAGATTGGGATGCGCCCAGATACTACGGTGACGCGGGCCATAGACGCCTTAGCCAGAGAGTTGCAGTCAGTTAACAGCAGCGTTCAATCCTAAGGGGGGTTATTTGTGGCTGTGTTTGGTCTTGTGGCCAGGGCGTGGAGGCTGCGCTCACGGGGGTCCTGGAAGCAGATCCCGTCCCCCGAGATGGTGGGCTCTGCTTTCGCCTCATTACGATGGGCCCCACCCACTTCCCGTTCATGAACAAAGGGCCCCTCCTACCTGCCTGCATTTCGGACCACAGCTCGCCGACCCCTGACTCCACCAGGAAGGTCCTGCTGTGCCGGGAACGCCGGAGCTGCTCTCTGGCTGCAAGGAGAAAGCAAAGGGATCGGGTGTGAGAGGGCCACGGGGCCACGGGGGGCGGCTGTGAGCCGGACAGGCTGTGTGGAGGTCTGACCTTGACTGTCATTCAAACCACCTCTCAGTGGAGCTCGGGGAGTCAGACCAGAAGAGCAAGCAGTGCTGCAGGGCACGGCCGAACTGGGGGCGAACCCAGGGCTGGGCTAGCAGAACGGCTGAGTCGAGATTGAGGGGGGGAACCTCAGGACTGGACTGATGGGGGAGCGGTGGGTTGGGATTGAGGAGCACTGATGGTGCTGTGTGTGGGGACCCTAAGACTAGAATAATGGGGGGCCTGGGCTGAGAAAGGGGGGCCTCAGCTGAGCTGTATGTGGGAAGCCCAGGACTGGAATAACGGGGGGCTGGAGGACTGGGATTGAGGGGCATCAGCAGAGCTGTGCGGGGAAGGTTTCCCTATATCTTGCCTGCATCGTGTCTGCCCCAATCGGTGCTAATCATCTTTCATTTTTGTGGCCTTAAAATCACCCCGAAATTGCCAGATAAAAACCTGCACCAAATTACCCATTGTGTTTTCTTGGGAGAGTGAAATCAAAGCAGCCCTGTGCAGGCGTCACCCAGAACTCGGAGACGCTACAGTGTGATCTGTCAGGCCGCGGTGACAAGGCTGCTGCCCACGCATCAGGGGCCCGAGTTCCTGGCCTGTCGAGCTGGAGTGGGAGACGGCTCTCGGCTAGCTCAGCCGGCCCACCGCAGAACCCTCCAGGAGCAGCGCAGCTGGGCGGGGCAGGGCTCCACCCCACAGTGGCTTGTCAGCAGCTGGCCTTGGTGCGGATGTCTGGACGTGCAACGGGCCGAGCTGCTGGAGACGCAGGGCAGCATCTTTGTTTGTGACAGTGTGTGTGTGATAAGTCCGCCCCCATTGGTCCAAAGCACTTAGCAGTCATTGCACCCAAAGGGTGCCCAGGGATCACTTCACCCCCACAATGCAGTCACCTCTGGGGTGGGGCTCGGCTGCTGTTCCGCAGCGCACAGCAACAATACGACGAGAAGCTGGATATGAGTCAGCAGTGTGCCCTTGTAGCCAAGAAGGCCAATGGCATTTTGGGATGTATAAGTAGGGGCATTGCCAGCAGATCGAGGGACGTGATCGTTCCCCTCTATTCGACATTGGTGAGGCCTCATCTGGAGTACTGTGTCCAGTTTTGGGCCCCACACTACAAGAAGGATGTGGATAAATTGGAGAGAGTCCAGCGAAGGGCAACAAAAATGATTAGGGGTCTGGAACACATGAGTTATGAGGAGAGGCTGAGGGAACTGGGATTGTTTAGTCTGCAGAAGAGAAGAATGAGGGGGGATTTGATAGCTGCTTTCAACTACCTGAGAGGTGGTTCCAGAGAGGATGGTTCTAGACTATTCTCAGTGGTAGAAGAGGACAGGACAAGGAGTAATGGTCTCAAGTTGCAATGGGGGAGGTTTAGGTTGGATATTAGGAAAAACTTTTTCACTAAGAGGGTGGTGAAACACTGGTATGAGTTACCTAGGGAGGTGGTAGAATCTCCTTCCTTAGAAGTTTTTAAGGTCAGGCTTGACAAAGCCCTGGCTGGGATGATTTAATTGGAGATTGATCCTGCTTTGAGCAGGGGGTTGGACTAGATGACCTCCTGAGGTCCCTTCCAACCCTGATATTCTATGATTCTATGATTGAATACGAGGAAGGAGAATACTGGCAGGGCGGGATGGGATTCACAGTGCAACTCCCTGAGCTGGAGTTTGGCCAGGACACGGGAGTTACTGCCCCATCGATTAACACAGGGCAACCAGAGCTTCTCTTCTGAATGACTGAGCAACACAGAGCCCCACGCGCCATGCTGGGGCCTTGCTTCAATATCCACTCAGAGAGCGGAGCACCCCCTAGCCTCTTGGTGAGGTACTGACTGGCTCAAAACTGACAGAGGGATATGGCCCCCCTAGTTACCAGCCCCCCGCATTTCCTCCCAGCCAAGCAATAACTAGCTTCATGCTGCTCAGCTGTAGATCTGACAAGACCAGCACCTGAGCCACTGCTGGCTTGTAACTCCTGTCTGGTCTGCGCTGACCTCACCTCCTTCCCCACCCCCCCGGGAGAGGAGTGGACAGGATGGCGCTGTGGCTCCCATGTTGTTCCTGGGTTGATTGTAACTTTGGGGTGGAGTTTCGCCCCCCGCCCCCGAAGCTCTCATTACGCTGGGGCAGGGAGGAAACACAAAGATGCCAGATAAAAAGCAGGGCTGGCCAAGATGTGTTTGGTCAGCGAAGCCAGGAAGGGCGGGGAGATGTGTGGAGAGGGTGGGGCTGCCTGTCCAGGGGTCTATTTTCGGCTCACTGGGATGTGCTTTTCCCTGTTAGCTCATCAGCTTTTGCCCAAGGATGTAACAACAAACAACCGGCATGTCGCTAAATGCTCCCGCCCCACAAAACCTCTCGCTCTGTAAAAGGCAGGCACGGATCATGGGGAAGAAACAGGCCTATGGGGTCGGACTGAGCCCACAGCTCTCTGCGGTTCATTTACTGCTATTCATTAATTATTATTATTCCGGTATGAACGCCATTGCCTCCCAGCAGCATGCTGAGCACCGTACACCGAGCACAGACAGGTCCCTGCCTCCAAGATCGTACAGTCTAGAGGCCAGATGCTCAGCTAGTGTAAATCAGCTTCAGTGGTGCAAGACGGATCTACACCTGTTAAAGCTCTCACCTTGTATTCACCATTTGCGCCTGCTTTGTCCACAATGTCCTGGGCAATGATTCTACAGCTGGGGTACAGCTAGGGTAGGGATGCCAGACATCCTGATATTAGGGGCGTTGTCTTATATATGCAACTATACGCCCCCCTCCCCCCCAGGGGAAAACAAAAAGTGTTCTGGTTTTTCACACTTGCTACCTGGCCACCCTAAGCTAGGGTACTTTCTCAGGAGGTAAATATTACAGAGCCTGCAGTGGAAACTAGGGCAATGAGCGGTGTTTAAGCAGCACCACCCTCTGCTGGAGGGAACCAGAGCTGCTTAGCTGTGTGTCAGATCTTCTATACTTAGTGGAGATTCTCCTTTAGCTCAAGTAGCTTTAACCAGGCCTTTTAAAGCAAGGAACCTGGGTTCTGCCCCTGGTATTGTGAGGAAGTTCTCAGTGGCCTTGGTGTCTACTCTGACGCTCCTAGACAGTTCGGGATTTGCTCTAATGTCTTGTGGTGTGACTGCACCTGAAAAACAGGTTGAAAGCTCAGCGGCTCTGAGTTTAGCAAGAGGACGGGCAAAATGAAAGCCAAGGGACAAGAGGGAGAGGGAAAAACACAAGCAAGCACAGGGAAACCAAAGGCTTAGCTGAGACAGAGACAGTTTAAACTGGAAATTTAAGGCCAGGAAAGTAAGGGGGGGATTTGGGGACGCCCGGGGCAGATTGGAAGGCGAGCAAGAGATGTTTTTACAGATGAGAGACCTGCAAGAAAACAGGGTTATGACCATGGGAGACTTTAATTACTCAGCTCTTGACTAGGAAAACATCTATTGTCTGCCCAAAGCCGACCAGGTGTCTGGAGATATTAAAGCAAGGCAGGATATTTGCTTCTCTAATGCAGTTTGTCAAACAGCCAGTCAGAGGCTCTTCGGAGGAAATGAACCAAACAGAAGGAAGGCAGAAGTTGGGCGAATAGATGAGCTGGAGATTGTACAACAAGAGGGGCAATCTTGTGGTTAAGACACAAAACCGGCCAGCTGTGTGACCTTGGGCAAGTAGCATCACTGTTCTGTGCCTCTGTTTCCCCATTGGTAGAAGGAGGACAATTCTAGCTGTTTAGCTGGCCACCATGACGATAGCATCTCACAGGCATTAAAACAGTAGGTAAGAATTATTGTTCCCATTTTACAGCTAACACCACAGCCCGGCTCTTATCTAGCGCTATTCATCGGTAGATCTCAAAGGAGGGCGGTACCATGATCCCCATTTTACAGACGAGGAACCTGAGGCCCAGAGAGATTAAGTGACTTGCCCAAGGTCATACAGGGAGTTTGGGGCAGAGCCAAGAATCAAATCTAGGTCTCCCAAGTTGCAGGCCAGTACCTTCACCACGTGACCATCCCGCCCCAGTGAGGCTGGGCAGACAAGCAGAGCAATATTCTAACATGCTCTGAGCTCACCTGCGAGAGAGGGACATTATTACGAACTCCTGGTATAGATGAGAAGGAGCCTGGCAGAGCTGCTGGGTAGATCCGTGTTGCATCACAGAAGGCGTGACGGATCGGACAGCTCTGGACAAACTCCTCCGTCACGCGATGGACCCTGGTGCCCTGTGTCAAATGACACCTTCCGGTCAGGCCAGAGGCCTGTGTCTGGCTGGTTTATACTGAAGCCCACAAATGGCACCCGCCTTGAAGCACAAACCCTCCCTGGTTCCAGCACAGAGACAGGGCTGACACTCAGCACGCGTGGTCCCTCGTGCCTACGTGGGCTAAGGTCCTGGGGGCTGAGCTAGCCACACGGGCACCACCACGCTGTTGAGCCTTTAGTCATGCTGGTGGCACTCATGGAGTTTATAGGACTTGAGGCCCAGCTCCTCAGAAGGCATTCAGGTGCCTAACTCCCACTGGAATCAGTGCTGCTGCCCCAGCAGATGTGACAGCGGAGGGTGGGCTGCAGGACACAGACAGACCCTGTGGCTCTCACGGCATCAGCGCTGGACTGGCATTCCAGACAGGCCTGGAATGGAGCGCAGCCTCCGTCGCAGACGGCCACAGCGTTGCTTTCTCGGAGCAAAGAGGACAGCCCTGGGTGACTCTGTTTACCCACAGAGAAGACACAGCAGGCCAGTGGCAGGGCAGGGTCCCTTCCTCACATGCCATCTTCTGCCTGACATGGAGAGGCAGTCTCCGGGAGTGGGAAGAACCTAGTAAGTCCATGCCTCTCTGTTGGGACGGCCAGCAAGGGGGCCAGTTAGGACTGTAGATGCTTGGCCTACGGGCCCTGGGCTGAGACTGGTGTGTGTTCCACAGCAGAGCTCTACCGTAGCCGTGATGCACGCATCCAGCTTGCATCTCTTGGCAGGTGATGAGGGAGAGGCCCTGCGGGATGCAGGGCAGACGGGGGCAGGTGTTCTCTGCTTTTCTGTAAGCTGCACTAGGGGAAGGAAGGGGTGGCCCAAATTGCAGAGCTCCATGTGATTGGCGACCTCAGTGTCTGGCCCTACCGCAGTTCCTGAGGACAGACTAGATTCTGTTCTCAGCTACACAGAACTGCAGTGGAGCCAGGGCTGGATTCGGTTTCCAGTTATCTTGGGGTAAATCCAGAATCACGCACTGACTGCCACGGGGTTGGAGCCAGATTCTGATCTCCGTAACTCTAATGTAAATCCAGACTCACCCTGCTGACTTCAGTGTGTGTCTCTCTAATGCTAAACCTGACCCAGGCTCATCTCTGGGATAGCGACGTGATGGAGCGACTGGGGATTTACACTGATTGGATCTGGCCAGCTGGACCTGAAAGGCCAGGCGCACTCCAGCTTGCTAGGAGTTCAGGATCGTGGATCTGACTTTGAACATCCAGGAAACTGCAAAGGACGTCCAGGAATCCGAACCAGACAGTGTAACCTAAATGAAGTCCCAAGTGAAGGGGTGGGAGGGGGGGTCATTCCCAAATAAGAGCCCTGAAATCAGCCCAGACAGTCAGAAAGGAACTGAGCTGCGGGATTTCTGTAAGCAGAGCAGCCGAGCGCCAGCCAAGTACCCATAATGCAGACCAGATGGGGCTGCCTTCCCCGTCTCAGACTGACATTATTCGCATTATTTTTTGTTTTGATACGGGAACCCTCTGACCCGGCCTCAGTGAGCTCAGGAAACTCAGGGCTGGTTCCGTGGCTAATTTCCCAGAGGGGCCACATGCTGCTTTGGAGAGACACTTTCCCTGCAGCCACAGGGGGCTCTGAAAGCTTTTGCCTTTCAAACACACACACACACCCCCCCCCACACACACACACGTGCATGCACACACACACACACACAAAAACGCACGCGCACACACACACGTACTCACACATCACACGCACACACCAGCATGCACTCACACCCACACCCACACGTGCACACTCACACCCGCACGTGCACACACATGCACGCACTCACACACACGTGCACGCATGCGTGCGCACACACACATGCACACATGCCCACACAGACGCACACACACGCACAGGCCTCATTGTTTCGCCAGCAACTGTCCCTCTGGTGCCAGGGCGATGAGGCCTGATGACGGAGGGAGGGTCTCTGGGGCTAGTGGGAAGGAGACGAGAAAGGGCAGAAGCCTTAAGAGCAACATGGAGCTTGACGGGAAACAGACACGGGGACGTGGTTTGTGAACCACGGGTCTGATCCTCAGCAGCCGCAGCCAATGTGGGCGCTCAGCGCCATTCAGGATCAGGCCCATCGTGCCATGGGAATAGAGGTTCTGCAGAGCTCCTAACCTCTTCTTGCCCCACCCCCACCTTTGGAGCTTCGCATCTGCCCCCTTCATGGCTCTTCCCTGCCCGGCTCACCCGCTCTTATCGCCCCTGCCCTGTCAATAGGCCACCTCCAGCACCTGCTTCTCCCCAGACCCGGTGACCCAACGCCTCCGGCCCCCATCTGCTGGGACGCAGTAAGGACTCAGCCAGGCAGGGAGGCGAGGCTGGGGGCCACCGGGGAGAGAGGGTTCAGACATGAACGTTGCGGGGACCCAATATACCGCATACACTCACTGCCCCCATATCTACACATGGCCATGTACAACACGGACGTATTACATACACGCACACACACAAATACCCCACCCGTTTAGACGTAGACAGACGCTGGGAATGGGCGCCAGGGAATGGATCACTCAATCATTGCTCTGCTCTGTTCGTTCCCCCTGGGGCACCTGGCACTGGCCACTGCTGGAGCACAGGATACTGAGCTGGATGGACCTTTGGTCTGAGCCAATACGGCCGCTCTTATGTTCTTATATCACACACACACTCTCTCTCTCTCTCTCTATCTCACACACACACACACACAAATGATTCCTAGCCACCACATTGCCTACCCAGGTCCCGATTCCGAATGGTACTTCAGCACGAGCGGCCCCTTTGATTTCACAGGGACTTCACATGTTTATAGTTACACATGTGCTAAAATATCTGACTGAACTGAGGCCAGGCCTGGCCTGTTGAGCTCCACATAACCTTCTTATCAGGATCTCCATGATCCCCCTTCCCCCATGGGTTGGTTACACTGTGTTGCTGTGTCTGGCCTTTGACTTTTCGGGGTCGGGAGTGAGCCTACCTCTGTGTCTGTACAGCACCTAGCACACCTGGGTCTTGATCTCGGTTGGAGTCTCTGGGTGCTAAAACCAGTGAAAATAATGACACATCTCCCATTACCAGAGCTCAGAGTCAGTCGAGGGGGTGGGGGGTGGGGATTCTATCTCCAGCAGGTCCCGTGTACTGTTGGGTGTAACATCCAGAATTAGCATCACTTATGATTTGTCTGGAGCTGGCAGTTCATAGATTATAGAGAACAAAACCAGACGGGTCCATTGTGATCATCTAGTCTGATTTCCTGTCTAACACAGGCCCTGAATTAATGCCTGTTTGAACTACAACAGATCTTTCAGAAAATCATCCAATGTTGATTTTAAAATTGCCAGTGATGGAGCCGCCACCCCAACCCTTGATAAACTGTTCCAATGGTTAATTACCCGCACTGTTAAAAATATGTACCTTATTTCCAGTTTGAATTTGTCTAGCTTCAACTTCTAGCCATTGGGTCTTGTTAGACCTTTCTCTGCTATTTTGAAGAGCCCTCCACCTCAAATTTCTGTTTCCCTATAGGTACCTATAGACTGTGATCAAATCACCCCTTAACCTTCTTTTTGCTAAATGTAACAGGTTTGTTTCTCACTGTAAGGCAGGTTTTCCAATCTGTTAATCACTCTCGTGGCTCTTCTTTGAGCCATTTCCAACAGCCTTCCTGAATTGTGGGCACCAGCCCTGGACCCAGGATTCCAGCAGCAGTCACACCAGTGCCAAATACAGAGGTCAAATAACCTCTCTGCTCCTACTCACTATTCTCTCTTTATGCATCAAATGATTGCAGGAGCCCTTTCAGCCAGAGCATCACGCTGGGAGCTCATGTTCAGCTGATTATTCAGCATGACCCCCCCATTTTTTTCAGAGTCACAGCTTCCTAGGATACATCCCCCATCCTGTAAGTATTGCCATCCTTCTCGTTTCCCTACATCTATGACTTTACACATGGCCATATTAAAACGCATACTCTTTCCTTGCTCCCAGTTTGCAAACCTAAACCAGATCTCTCTTTATCACTGACCTGACCTATTCATTAGTTACCACATCCCCAACATTATATCATCTGCAAACTTTATCAGCGATGATTTTATGTTTTCTTCCAGGTCATTGATAAAACTGTTAAATAGTGCAGGGACAAGAACCAACCCCACTAGAAACACACCCAATCGATGATGATTCCCTATTTACAGTTACACATTGAGACCTATCAATTAGGCAGTTTTTAAGCCAAATAATGTACGGCAGGTTGATTTTGTATCATTCTAGTCTCTTAATCAAAATGTCCTGTGGTACCAAATCAAACATCTTACAAGGGCTAAGTCTATTACACCAACACCGTTACCTTTATCAGCCAAACTGGTAATCTCATCAAAAAGACATCAAGTTAGTCTGACAGGATCTATTTTCCATAAACCCATATTGACTGACATTAATTACATTACCCTCCTTTAACTCTTTATTAATCAAGTCCCTTATGACCCCTTCTGTCGTTTTGGCTGGAATTGATGTCGGGCTGACAGGCCTATAAATATCTGCGTTGTCCTGTTCACCCTTTCTAAATACTGGCACAACATTAGCTTTCTTACAGTTCCTTGGAAATTCCCCAGTGTTTCAAGACTTGTTGAAAATCAGCATTAACTGACCAGCAAACTCCTTGGCCAACTCTTTTAAAATTCTTGGTTGCACGTTATTTGGACCAGCTGATTTAAAAATATCTAACTTTAGTAGCTGCTGTTCAAACTCTTCCTGGGTTACTGTTAGAATGGAAAGAATTTTATCATCATCATCATGTGGTATGATGAGAACGGCCAGACTGGGTCAGACCAAACATCCATCTAACCTAGTCTCCTGTCTTCCGACAGTGGCCAATGCCAGGTGCCTCAGAGGGAATGAACATAACAGGTAATCATCAAGTGATCCTTTCCATGTCGCTCACTCCCAGCTTCTGGCAAACAAGAGGCGAGGGACACTATCCCTGCCCATCCTGGTTAATAGCTGTTGATGGACCTATCCTCCATGAACTTATCTAGTTCTTTTTAAACCTGTTATAGACTTGGCCTTCACAACATCCTCTGGCAAAGAGTTCCACAGGTTGACTGCGTGGTGTGTGAAGAAACACGTCCTTTTGTTTGTTTTAAACCTGATGCCTATTAATTTCATTTAGTGATCCCTAGTTCTTGTGTTATGAGAAGAAGTAAATAACACTTCCTTATTTACTTTCTCCACACCATTCACGACTTTATAGACCTTAGTCATATCTCCCCTTAGTTGTCTCTTTTCCAAGGTGAAAAGTCCCAGTCTTATTAATCTCTCCTCATACGGAAGCTGTTCCATATCCCTAATCATTTTTGTTGCCGATTTCTGAACCTTTTCCAATTCCAATATATCTTTTTTGAGATGGGACGACCAGATCTGCACGCAGTATTCAAGGTGTGGGTGTACCATGGATTTATATAGAGGCAAGATAATATTTTCTGTCCTATTATCTATCCCTTTCTTAATGATTCCCAACATTGTGTTCTATTTTTGACTGCCGCTGCACATTGAGTGGATTTTTTCAGAGAACTGAAGTCAATGACTCCAAGATCTCTTTCTTGAGTGGTAACAGCTAATTTAGACCCCATCTTTTTATAGGTACAGTAGGGATTATGCTTTCCAATGTGCATTACTTTGCATTTATCAACATTGAATTTCATCTGCCATTTTGTTGCCCAGTCACCCAGTTTTGAGAGATCCTTTTGTAGCTCTTCGCAGTCTGCCTGGGACGTAACTATCTTGAGTAGTTTTGTATCATCTGCAAATTTTGCCACCTCACTGTTTACCCCTTTCCCCAGATCATTTATGATGTATCTGGCATTGCACAAGCCACAGAATGAGACAGTGGAAAGAGCTGGCAGTCTAACAGATGAGCACAGAGAAGAGGAGTGCCTTGGGAAAGCCCAGGGTGGTGGGAACCCAGGGCTTCCCTGGTGGTAGAAGGAAATCTTCAGCAAGGATTTGAATGGGGAAAGGGTTTTGTTTTGGCAATCTGCAACTGGTCCTAGCGTAGAAGCAGCAGGGAGCCGGGACTGAGAGAAGAGATGAACAGAGCGGCACGGCTGGTGGTGCTGATGGGGCTATATTAAGTGGAGAGGTGCAAGCTGGGAAAGCCTAGGGATGTTTTCTGAGAAAGAGAGACCGGTTCTGCCCAGGAGTCCCGAACCAGCCCCTGCCAATGCTGAGCAGCCCCCAGCAGGCTGGCCTGGGACAAAGCTCTCTGGCCTAGCCCTGCTGCAACAGTGCAGAGGAAACAACCCAGGACGTGGCAGCCGGTTCTGACATCTCACCAAAGCCGCCTGGAATAACTGCTCTTTTACTAGCTGCAGTTTGTTCCATTAATACACCCAAATGAAAGGCGCACGTGGGAATTTCAACCACTGCTCCCCGACACAGCCTGGTCTGAGAACTGGCTGGGTGCCATCGGTTCCGTGATCCAGCCAGGCAGTGTAGCTGGCACCCCTGGCGTGACATGGGAAGACACGCAGCAACTGCCTCCAACCGCTCAATCGGCACCCCAAATCCTGACCTGTAGCACCCTGTGTGATGCCTGTGGTGGCCCCCCCAACTCTGCCAACGCGCATCCCCCCTGCACCGCTGAGATCCCCGCTGTTCCAGTCCTGGGACCCCTCCACCACTCAGTTACCACATCACAGCCTGGAGCTGCAGGCCCACCTGCTGTTCCCCACAATTTGGCCATCACCCTCTGCCAGGACCGGCAGCACCCTGCTAGTCTCCCCCGGGGGACTTTCTTGAGCAGAGATGGCCAGTTGTGCTGAATTGTACAACGCAGACACACAGTCTGTCGGGGTCGGGCTGGGGCCAGCGAGCTAATTCCGCTTGTGGCCCACCCCACGGCTCAGCTGTCCCCAGATCCCCAGACGAGGTGTCCATAGTACAGCAGTCGCTTACCCTGCCTGAAGCTGGAGTCGATGGAGAGCTCTGGTGCGAGGCCATTGGCTAGAGGTTTGCAGCTCAAGTCAATCAGCTGATTGAGGCGGAGCTTCCTGCAATAGATGGAGGCTGCTTCCGGCTCCAGCGCGATCAACAGCTGCTCCGGGTTTGCGGGGGGAACCAAGCCGGCCTGTGGAGCGTAGGAAGGCAAGGGACAAAGGCGGTTACAAGGATAGGCAAAGGGAAAGAGGCTGCATAAGGAGGTCACGCTGCCGGCTCAATGTGATGGCAGAGATGATTGGCTTGGTTATCTGACCCACGGGGGTTCCATGGGTGTATGCTCCCCGCAGGGCCCCGCCTTGCGGCATCAGCATGTGCTCTCAGGTGGTGAATCACTGAGCCGATCTGAAGGCTTCTGGACTCAGGCTGTGAATCAAAGAACCCTCCTGCTTTCCCAGGGTTGTGCCCCTTTCCCTCCCTGCCCCTGTGGGCCCCAGGGCAGCTAATGTCTCCCATCTCACTGTGGGTTTCAGATCCTATCACTGACCTGCGGAACTCACTGCTGCAGGAGAGGCTCGAGGACAAAGCAAATAAGGTGGTACATTTTCTAAAAACAAGGATTAGCCATTGACAGGAATAAGATCTGCATCTAGAATGGTGCTATTCAGAATACAACAAACCAAGGCCTACCAGTCCTCATGCATGCAGCTGCAGCCAGGAGTTACCTTCCCCACGGGACGTATTGTGTAGCCCACCGTTTCAGCGTGTGTGTTAAATGTTCCCCTCTAGTAGCTGGTCTGCCAAAGAGGATAAGAGCCCACTGCTGCTACCAGCTAATGAAGTTATCCCTTTACCTCAAACAGTAGAGGCCCATGCTGTAAAGAACATGGAAATCACCCGACTGGACCAGTCCAGGATCCATCTAGCCCAGTTCCCTGTCTCCTATGGGCAGCACTAGCTGCTTCGGAGGAAGGAGCAAGAACCCCACAGCAGGGAAATGTGAGGAAATCTGCCCCCAGGAGGGTCTCATTCTAACTCCTAATGCCTAGACACAGGCTGAAGCCCTGAAGCCGGAGGCTTTATACCCCTTCTAGCCCTATTTAGCCCTTCAGTGCTGAAGGTCCCAGGCTCATCCCAGGCTGGCCCGGGGTGCAGGGGCTACAGCACCCATTGCACTGTGGGGTTTTGCACTTTCTTTTGCAGCCCCGGCCACTGGCTGCTTGAGGAGACAGGATTCTGGGCTACAGGAATGGCTGGGGGGGTTGCCATGCGACCGGCCCTGTGGACAGGCTGCTGGGGGCAGAGGGGGGTGGGCCTGTGACCAGCTGCTGGGAAGTGCTGCTAGGCACGCCCCTTGGATGGACTGCTGGGGGATTGCCGTGGGGCAGGCCCCTTGGATGGACTGCTGGGGGATTGCTGTGGGGCAGGTCCCATGACCAGCTGCTGGGGGAGTGCTGTGGGGCAAGCCCCAAGGATGTGCTGCTAGGGCGGGTGCTGTGGGGATGGCCCCATGACCAGCCACTGGACTGCCATGGGGCAGGCCCCAGGGATGGGCCGGTAGGGGAGTGCTGTGGGGATGGCTGTGGGACAGGTCCCATGACCGGCCACTGGGGGAGTGCCATGGGGCAGGCCCCTTTGATGGGCTGCTAGGGATTGCCGTGGGGCAGGCCCCATGACCAGCCGCTGGAGGAGTGCCATGGGGCAAGTCCCAGGGATGGGCTGCTAGGGAGGTGCTGTGGGCCAGGTCCCATGACGAGAGCTGTGGGTCAGGGATGGGCTGCTAGGAATTGCCATGGGGCAGGTCCCATGACGAGCAGCAGGGGCAGTGCCGTGGGGCAGGTCCCATGACCAGCCCCTGGAGGAGTGCTGTGGGGCAGGCCCCACGGATGGGTTGCTGGGGAGGTGCTGTGGGCCAGGTCCCATGACGAGTGGCGGGGGGAGAGCCGTGGGGCAGGCCCCAGGGATGGGCTGCTAGGAATTGCCATGGGGCAGGTCCCATGACGAGCAGCAGGGGCAGTGCTGTGGGGCAGGTCCCATGACCAGCCCCTGGAGGAGTGCTGTGGGGCTGGCCCCACGGATGGGTTGCTGGGGAGGTGCTGTGGGCCAGGTCCCATGACGAGTGGTGGCGGGAGAGCCGTGGGGCAGGCCCCAGGGATGGGCTGCTAGGGATTGTCATGGGGAGGATCCCATGACGAGCAGCAGGGGCAGTACCGTGGGGCAGATCCTGGGGTCTGACTCCTGTCAGACACTGTACCCAGCAGTCAGGTTTGTGTTCCTGCCCTTTCCCGTGTGGGACAAAGAGGAGCCCAGAGCTGCCAAGGCAGGCAAACCACTGCCGTGGCCCTGGCTCCTCTCTGAGAGCAGGCGTCGTTCCTCCTGACCCCGCTGCGTCCTGGATGCCAGCCTGGCGGAGTCCGACGCTGCTTTATTCAGCCTCAATTATACCCTGCTGGAGCCAGCTAATAAACCCGAGGGGCGCCCAACCCCTAATCACCTGCGGTCTGTCGCCCTCTCCTTCCCGCAGCTCCCCCTCCTTTCCCCTCCCCTTCCCCCCTTGCTCTCTCTGCGAGCAGATCTCCTCTCCACCCTTCACGTCCTCTGTTGATGTGGCTGTGAAACAATACAGCGGGGGAGGGGAGGAGGGGCAGAACCGATCTGCCGGGGAGGGGACTGTTCTGGCCCCCACACAGACCCATGTTCTCATCTGCTCGCCGGGAGCCAAGACGTGGTCAGCTGAAGCAGCAGCTTGGAGCACGCCACAAGCAGCTCGGCGGGCCCCAGAATCAAATCCTCCACAAGCCCCTGAAGGGACATTATCTCCTACGGGGGAAGGAAACGCACAAGGATGTGCTGGAATGACCCTGGGAAGTGCTAGCCCCTGGCTTTGCGGGTCAGTACCAAACGAATGTTCCAGCACCATGCTAGAGGACCCTGGGCTCTCTTTCGGAAGAGCCGGGGAATCAAAGTCTTGGTCACTGGAGGTCCTCAAAGAGACCAACAAAACAGGGTTGTTAGTCCCTGGCCCTAGCCCATTCTGCCTCCCTAGATTACTCCAACAGTTTCGACCAGCGTCCTTCATCCACTGGACTAAACTGTCGTGCAGCACTGCAGTGCGTTGCTACGTTCCACCCCAGAAGTGGCTGCACGAGCCCTGCGGAGAGCCTATAGATCAGCCTGCGAGGTGACCAAAGAGCCAGCAGAACCAAAATATCGGATCTGATTTACTCACTGACGGGTTCTCAATGAGGGATCAATTGCTGGGAGGGGAGCGGTTAATGCAAGGGTTCTCAAACTGGGGGTCGGGACCCCTCAGCGGGTTGCAAGGTTATTACATGGGGGGTTGCGAGCTGTCAGCCTCCATCCCAAACCCGCCTTTGCCTCCAGCATTTATAATAGTGTTCAATATATTAAAATATGTTTTTAATTGATAAGGGGGGTGGCACTCAGAGGCTTGCTGTGTGAAAGGAGTCACCAGCGCCAAAGTTTGAGAGCCACTGGGTTAATGGGATGCCTGTTCTAGTTTTACATAACATAAGAACGGCCAGACTGGGTCAGACCCATGGTCCATCGAGCCCAGTCTCCCGTCTTCCGACAATGGCCAGTGGCAAGAGCGTAAGAGGGAATGAACAGAACAGCGCAATTATCGAGTGATCCATCCCCTGTCGTCCACTCCCAGCTTCTGGCAAGCAGAGGTCAGGGACGCCCAGGGCATGGTGTTTTGGCCCAGTTCCAGCAGAAATGCCCACATGTTCACCAGCAGGCGGGGTCCCTGAAAAGTCCTGGATCAGTCCAGGGCCAGCCCTAGGTGCTCTGCTGCCCACGGCAGAAAATGTTTTTGGTGCCCCCCAGCAGAGGAGAATAAAACCAACAACCCAGCTGAGCAATGTGGCACCTCTGACAATTGGTGCCCAAGGCAACCACCCTCTCCGCCTGTCCCTACAGCTGGCCCAGGATCAGCACTCCAGGGGTATGGAGAACACAGACTGAATTAGGGCATGCAGTCCATCCCCCAGCCGGTATGAGGGCATGTAGTCACAGCTGGGTTACGGCCATCAGTCCTGGGCAGCTCTAGAGACACGGGGGTTCAGAAAGAAGTGACAAATGCTACCAAGGACTGGCGGAGAAGGACAGATTGTAACTGTCTCGCTGGGCTGAGTGATGACTAATGGGGGGGAATATGATAATAGCCTACAAGCATGTGGACAGGGCAAGGGTAACAATCCTGCCTGGCTCGACAGCGACTGTTGAACTCGGGGGCTACACCACGAAAAGCATGAACACCACTGCTTGAGGTAAAGGAGTAACTCCCCTAGCTGGCAGCTGTAGTAGACTGTTATCCCCTAGAGGCTAGAGGCATCAAAGACTCTACTCTGCTAGCATGAGACACAGCTCGTCCCAAGCATCTGAGAGCAGGCGTTCAAGTTCCACTCCAGGTGCTACTTTTGCAGCCTGCCCCCACGTGGGCCATCAGGAGGGTTTGACCCCGGAATCTTCAGCACTACAAGCGCCAGCCGCTCCTTCTTCAAGTAAAGGAGGAACTCCATTAATTTGAGCTGCGTTGGACAAAGGCTTGGAGAATGGACTGTACACTACTTATGGCTTTAGTCCCCTGCCACTTGGGTCATTCAAAACCAACGCAAACAGCACTCTGGAGAACATAAACTTTAAAAATACCCAGACAGGTTAGAGGAGATTGGACATTGCAAAGAAACACCTGCCCTGGCCCAGGAGTGGGGGGACGGGAAAGATGGGACCTCTGGCTACAATGATCCTACAAATCCTTGGAAAACCCCACAAAGCCAAGAAGGGAACCAACACGAGACACCTCACCTTGTATGCTGCTTCCCTCATGAACTGCTTGGCTGGCTGTTTCCAGATGGCAGGCACTGTAATCACCCAGCGGATGGCCTCTTTCTCTTGCAAAGATGGACACTGGTCCTTGAGCTCCTGTTGTAAAAGAAACAGAAACTGATAGCCAAACCCCATGCTTCAGGGCATACAATAATGGCCTATGGGCGGGTCAGGAAGGAATTCCCCCCGGATGCCATTGTGCCACTGGATGGATGCATTATTGGGAGACAGGTGAGTTATTGGCCCCGGACAGCAGCATTCCTAGTCAGACAGGGAGGGTAATGGAATGAATGGGTCATGGAAAGAACTCCCTGCTGAGTTCTGGAGTTCAGGGTGAAGGCTGTGTTGGGTGCGGGATGCTTGCCCTGACATTGCCTCTGTTGCTTCTCCTCTGTGAGCTGGCGCCTTTCACCCACACTAAGTTCACACAAAAGAGGGAAAAGCAGACCCCCTTTTGAGCTAGCCAGTCCCAGGACAAAGTCCTGCCACCCCCGTCGGTGCTTGCAGCCAAATCCACAGGAGGGTGGTTTCCCTGGCCCATGCCAGCTCTGCTGGGGTTTATCCCCAACTGGCAGGGATTACACTGGGAAATTCCCCAGTATTTGCAGCTGACTCCCAGGCCTTCCCCCGCCTCGCCCCGGGGAGCTGGACTACCTGCACGGCGTGCTGCTTGAAGAAGCGAAGGGCGTGTGCAAACACCTCCAGCGCCTGGACCTTCTTCCCGTTCACGGCTTCTAATTCGGTTTTCATGGTGAGGTCCTAGCAAAGCAAGACAAACAGCCCGAGATGGTCACGGCCTGAGCCCTGGCCTGCCCCTCGGAGCATGCCCGGCACAGAGCAGTTAGGAGTGCACTGGTTTCTCCAGTGGAGGGTGTGACAGATGTGGAAATTTCCAGCAATGTCCTTGAAAAACATTACTGAATGAAGTGAAGTATCCTTGGAGGCCATTGCATTAAATGTGAAGGATCTGTGTTACTGTGGGCCTGGGCGATCAAAGGACTGTACTGAACCATGTGGCAGACATGAATGGTCTTCTGGGACAATGTATGTGAAGCGCATTTCCTGGAAAACATCGGGGGGCAGGGTGTGAATGCAAATTCCTCCCTGCCCCTGTTATGCAAACCCCAGCCTTTTGAAGCGGAGGAAGGGACTAATGTTTATGGATTATCTGTTCCCTGACTCTGAAGATCAATGGCCCAGGCTGGATAAAGGAAAGACTAACCTATGCATGGGGCTGCTTGTTGTGGGTGGAGGCTGTTATGAACTTGTACCCACAGAAAAACCCCTTGATGGGGCCTGAAGGGCTGACTCTTGCGGCAGTGCTTGCTGGAGGTGGGGTGATCAGTAGGAAGCTTATTCGCATGTGCATCAGGGCTTTTATTGTGTTTCGTATGGTTTCTCTGTGATGCTTTTACCATCAGAATCAATGTGCTTGCTCAGAAAGAGCTGGGTGGTAACGTCTAGCTGCGGGCAATGACACTGTCTGTAGCCTGTGGAAAGACAGCGAAGCGCAGACGCTGGCCTGGTTAGGCTTGTGAGAACAGCACAGTGGAGGCAGGGAACTGTGCAGCCAGGAAATACCCCAGGCAGGAGGGAGAGAGATGCGGGTCTCCGCCCAAGAGAGGTGATGGCTGGGGGGCCCGACGCCTTATCGAGGCAACAGAGGGGAAATGCAGGTGCAGTTGCCCTGAACGGTGACAGAGGGACTGTGCCAAATCCAGCACCTGGAGCGCTGACAAGGAGCTGGGGGCTGCGAGCCCATGAGCTGTTGCTAGAAGTTCTCATCCTCTGCGGGGGCAGTCACTTAGGCCTCCCAATTGACCTCAGCAAGAGCAGGATCGAGCGCAGTGTTCGGCCACGCGGCTACCTTCTCCGTCCGCTCGGAGCTGGAGCAAGTGGAATGGCGAGCCCACCCGATCAGCAGAGAGGAAACCAAACAGCCATTACCTGGAAGGTGCCGAGGTCCCCAACCCACTGGTCCTTCCTCTGCAAGGATGAGGGGGAAGAGCTACATGGAATTACCTCCCTATGTGGAGGGGAGGGTGGGGGGAAAGGCTGGGGAGTGCAGGCAGGAATGAGGAGGGAGGGAGCTCCACCCACAGGAGGTGCTACGGGAGTTGGTGCAAAAAAATTCCATGATGCCACATCACTGCACTCAGAAGTGTTCGAATTTGGCATCATGGGAAATAGCAGGTTGAGATCTGCCCTTCCCTGCAGAGTGATAAATCTACAGTTGCGGGGGCTAGAACCTAGCTCCTCCTGCTCCAAAACCCACAGGTCCCTAGTACTTTAGCTAAAGGGGGATCCGAGAGCTACAGGGACAGAAAGGGTTAACTTACACTCGTGCTGTGAATCTTCATCTTAAACTTCTCAAAGTAGAGCCAATCCCGGGCTTCCTCCGGATCGAGATCGTGGTAATAATCCCTGGCTGTGTATCCGAAACTGTGAAAGGCGCCCTCTGGGGTCAGCAAGAGGCTGGTGGGGGTTTTCTGATTGGCCACTCCAGGATCACCTCCCTCCCATTTCCTGCAATGAGGAACCAGATCAGATTGAGTGTCCCGCCTCTTAAAGGTGACAGGCACCGTTTATAATAGCTAAGACTTCCTCTGAACGCCTGGTGGGAGTGGCTAGAAAACCCAGCCAGAGGCTCAAGGTGGGATTGGTTGGTAATAGGGTACAGAGGTTCTCTATTATGATTAGTTATTCATATTACCACTGTATTACTAGGCTTGGACCAGGATCCCACTGTGCTAGGCGCTGTACAAATACAGAACAAAAGACAATCCCTGCCAAAGACAACTGCTACCTGCTGATAGTGGGGGGGGGCAGGGGGGAAGGGGGAAGCACAATTTAAAGATTCACCTCCCCTGAACAGCTTGAGTCATGCCCCCCCCCAAACAGCCCCCCCCCTTGCCCTCAGTGGCCCTTTCCTGCAGACCCCAGCTGTTTGCTGCTGCCTCTTCCCACGGCTGCGGCTTGCACCTCGCCAGCTCCAGGAGCTGCTGCACAGCCCGGCTGGCAAACCCTGGCAGAAATGGGGGGGGGGCACATGACCCTCCATGCCACCTCCACACTTGGCCTCTAGTCCCTGCCCCAAAGAACTTACAATCTATATATATGACAAGAGACAACAGGGGAGTGTGAGGAAACTATGGGACAATATTGGCCAGCTTAACTGTTTTGTAGGCCTCACGGCAAAGGAGAGTTTGGAAGGGGGATTTGAGGTAGCTTTGTGGAAGCTGATAGGGAGCTCCTCCCAAGCATGAGGGGCAGCCAGGGAGAAAGGGGTGTGTTTAAGAATTTAACAAGTAGGTGATGAAGGCTGGCACCACGGGCCGGTCGGAGGCAAGCCTCGACAGCTCGAGAGCGAAGGAGAGATGACGGGTGGGTGGGGATAGGTCAAAAAGGGCCCTGACAGTTATGACAAGGAGCATATGTTTGTTAGAATTGGGAACAGGGAATGGTTCAGTTCTGGCCCAGGTTGGAAGAGGGCCAAAAGCCAGGGCTGCCTGACAGCTGTTCAGTGGCCCGTGTCTCAAATCAGTCAGAGACTCCTCCTCGGGTTTTTGTCGGGACAGGTGCCCCCATCACAAATCTGGCACTAATTGGGCACCTGGCTGGTAGTCTCAGCAGAACAGGCCAAAGACGGAATGAATTGGATGTGTTAGGACAGGGCAGCATGGGGGAATCTTGCCTTATCACGGCCTGTCCTGGGGATCGAAAGAGGACATTGAAACTATCAGCATGGCCTCCTTCACCAACAGTATTCTGTATTATCTATGAATACACAAAAGCCACCGTCTGGCCAAGACGGGGTCTTCACCCAGCCGGGACCAGGATTAGAACCCAGGCACCTTTGCTCAAATTACTAGGCCCTACTTAAATGACCCCCGTTAGCGCTTTTCGACTGCTCGGCTCAATAATTGTGAGCAAAGTTCTCTGTCATATTTGGGGTGCCACCGAGCCCAGCCAGAACCCTACTGATTTGAAAAAGCTCCTTAGTAATTACCCAGCGAGAGAGCCAGCGGGGTCCAGCTGGTGGCCAGAGGGAAGAAGGTGGAAGGGTGGGAGATGGCTGGGTTGCTCATGGTCCCTGACGAGGGGAGCTGCTGGGTGAACTACCAGTCGGCTGGAGGGAGGGAATGAGCAGTAACCCCACGCTGCGAGCGAGGTCAGCCCTCAATGAATGGAATCTCTGCAGCCATAGCAGCCCGGCCCCCTCCCTGTCTGGAGCTAACGGGGCCGCGAGCCACGGACAGGAAGGGTTAGGGGCAGGGATACGAGTCTTCAAATGCACCAGTCAGTTTATTTATTACTTGCTAGTCCCTGGGGCACCAGCCCAGCGCTCCGGCCAAGTGGCTGTCTTCCCACCCATGCAGAGTGCTGGAGGGAGCCTTCTCCCACCCCAGCCCCCTCCTCCAGCCTCTGCCAGGCTGACTGCCCCTCCGTTAGCCTCTTCCGCCCTGCCCACATGTCCGCGTGCCATCTCCTGCCGCTCCCCTTACAATCTCTCTGGGTATGTCTACACCACAATAAAAAACCCGCAGCACCGAGTCTTGGAGCCTGGGTCACAATGTAGACGTCCCCTCCAGCTCCTTTCCCTCAGCCTTCCAGCACCCAACTGTCTCCCTGCCCTGGGTCTGCATCCACCATACCCCTCTTCCCCTCCTCCGTGCCCCCAGAGCCTCCTGCCTCTGCTTCCTCGCCTCCAAATCCTCTGGCTTCCACTCACGCCACCCAGCTCGTCCTCACTCATGGCCCAGCCCGAGGGCCTCGTCTCTGCCTGGCCATTGCCTTCAGTTCCCTCCACCACGCCGGTCTCCGGGACTCCCTCCCCTCAGGGTTTTGTGGTGGAGTGGCTCCCGTCCTGCCTCCAAGACAGCTCCCTCAGCAACTCCTGCTCTCTGGGGGTGTCCCTCAGGGCCGCCCTCCCCAGCCAAGCTCATCTGCTCTCTGGCTTCAATTAACAATGATAATAGGCCTTGTAAAACTCCTCCTAAACAAGGAGCCGACGCTTCTGGCTTCCGGTGGTCCTGTCCTCTGCCACGGGTGGCCCCATGGTCCCAGGTGAATCTATCTGACCAACCTCCAAGCCTGGCCCATTGTCAAAGTATGTCCTTTGTTCATATCTGCAGGTTGGCTGCCCTCAGACCAGGGGCCTGACCGGCTCTGTCAAAGCAGTCACTGTTTGGAGATAGGCACCTCTGGTGAGACGCGGAAAAGTCCCCTATTTGTCCACCCCGGTCGCTACTTCACAACTGAAGGGACCTCACACACCATCTGCCTCTCTGGGGGTCAAGGGCTTCTGCTGCTGCTGTCAGGACTTCTTGGATCGTTTAAAGCAAGAGGCCCTAATTGCTTAGAAACCTGAGCTAGGATCTAGCTCCCAAAGGAAGGATGGCCTTGTGGTTGAAGCACTGTACCGTGACTTGAGAGATCTGGGTCCCAGTTCTGTCACAGACCCTCTTCGTGAACTTGGACAAGTCACTTAATGTCTCTGTGCCTCGGTTTCCCCATCTAGTCAACCCTACAGCTGTGAGGGCCATGCAAGTGGATAGATAAAGTGGTGTCTCTGTGTAGCAGCATTGTCTTGGCCAAAGGCCTGTTGATTGCTTTTGGCAACTAGCTGAAGGAGGTATTGATAAATACATGGGCAGAGGACATCCAGGGATGGCCGAGTGGGGGAGTACAAGAAGCTTGATTGTGAACCAGATGCCGGGTCTTAATTGAGTTGTCCTGAGTAAATAAATTACTCTGTGCGGGGGAGCCCGTCATAGCAGGGCCTGGTGACTAGCTACACTGGGGCTAACCTGCTCTGGTTCAGTTCACAAACAGAAGTACTGAGTTCTCGTGCAGTGACTGCATCCCCCCACCCTCGATACTGCAGCCTCGAACTCTCATTTTACAGCATCCCCAACTCCTCAGGCCCAACGTGCACCTTCCTGACCTCGGCCTCCACCCTCCTGGAGCTCAGAAGATGGCAAAACCCAGCAGAGAGAGGAGGAAATGGCGTATCGGCTAGAGACAGGCCCAAGCCATAACGTGGGGCCTTGGATCTGGGTGTCGGACACCCCAGAGTCAGAGGTTTTGTTGGGTTTAGCCCATTAGGGCTCATTATTAAATTAGGGTCCAGCTTCCAGAGCCTCTGAGACTCCAGCAAAGTTCAGAGCTAGTGGCTTTCAGTCTCTAATATTGGCAGGGGGTAGGAAGCAGACAGAGGAAGGTTTGCCCGGTGGTTGGGGCCCTAACCTGGGATCAGGAGACCTCTCTGCTTTGCGATAGGTTTCTTATGAGACCTGGGACAAGTCTCTGAGACTCCAGTCATACGCCAGGGATGACAGCACTGCCCTGCCTCACAGTGGGGTTGGAGGTGCCCAGATACGGCGGTGAGGGCCAGATAAGGGCCTAACATAGAATGAAGATGGGACTGAAAGCACCGCCACGTTAGAGCCCTGATCGTGAATCTGTCCTGGCAGGACGCTTGCAGCCCAGGACAAGCTAACCATGGTGCTTGGCTCCTCAATAAAATATGCAGAAAGCAAGAGACGATTCCACCCATCGGGACGAAAAAGGCACACAAGGGACCATCCTCCATGGCCAGTGCAGGATTGATCCCTAAAGTTTATTCTGCAGGGCACTGACTCACACCCTGGTACTGATCCCAGCCTTACATACACCTCATCTAGTAGGTATTTTCCTTTGCTTAATATTGTCCCATTATTCCCAGTTATCCCCATCCTGGTCCCAGCTTCTCTCCGGTCCTTGGGATGCTGGGGGAGGATGCTCAGCACTGGGTCTGAGGGAGGGATGATTCAGTCATAGGGAGAAGGGGAAACCATCCAACAGGACAGGGTTAACAGGGTGGACAGACCAAGAGCATGTCCTGTTCCCCAGCTGTTTTGGCGCCCCCCTGTTAAAAGACAATGGATGCAGAGAAAGGCCGGACGTCCGCCCACTGTAGCCCCCAAGCCATCATCCCGCAGAGGGACAAGTTACCTCATCATGTGAATGGCCTCGGGGTCGTTGGAGAAGCTGAAGGCATAGCCGCTGGAGGTCGTGCCAAAGTCAATGGCCACCACCACGGAGAAGGAAGTGGGTCGCTGTGCCCGGGCTTCGTTCCTCTGAAACACCACAAGGATCATTAGGAGCAGCCAGACTGGATCAGCACAGGGTCCATCTAATCCTGGACCTTGTGAGCACTGGCCAGTGCCAGCTGCTTCAGAGGAAAGTGCAAGAAATCCCACAGTACGTAGTTACAGGGTAACCTGCTCATGGGGAAAGTTTCCTACTGAGTCCCAAAAGTTGCAGGTTGGTTTATGCCCTGAACTATGGGAGTTTATATCCTGTCAAAACCCTTGGGGTTGTCACTCCTCACAAATATAACTCTGGATGTTCTCATTAGCCATACAAATGTCCAACCTCCCTCCCCTTTAAAAAAAAAAAGTAACTAAGATCTGGGTTTCACTAGGATCTTGTGGCAATGAGTTCCACATGCTAACTTTGAAAGGTAAAAAGGGGATTGTGGATAGGGCTGGAGAAAGAGGAACCGTCTACACTCCCTAACTCTCTGCACCTCCAGTTGGAGCTGACTAGAGGGTCTGTCGTGTTTATTATCAGAGGAGAGCCTGAACCAAATCCCCTAAAACTGAACCCTCCCAAACTTTGGAAGAGTTTGGACCCAGATGTGAACTTTGTTGGTCAAACTCATCTTCAGTGACCTAAGATACATAAAGACGTCTCTCCCCTGCGGGACACCCTACCGCAACTGAGCCTTTCTCCCATTGAATAACGGAAGATATTGTTGATGTCTTTATGTTGCCATTGAAGCTTCATAAACAATTTAGCATTTGCCTGACTGGTGCACCCCAACAGACCATCTTGTACAGTATTCTGTCTCCAACAAGAGCCAATGCCAGGTCTTCAGGGGAAGGTATGAGAGACCCCCAATGCAGGTGACTGTGCCAGACTGCCCCGGGCAGGCACAGTTCCTTCCTGACGCCAGCTAATGGCCACGTTATGCCCTGAGGATGAGGATTGGTAGCCCTCGTATCAGGAGTCTGATCTCCTCTGTCAAAGCAGTCAGTGTTTGCTGATAGGCACCTATGGGGAGATACTGAAAGGGCCTTTCTGTGCACCCCTCTCCCTGCCCCACACCTCCAGGATCTTTGCCAGGCTCAGGAGATGTCACGGCTGCTGCCATGACCTCCCGCCCATCCTCTGACACTGGGCCCGCATACGCCACTTCTTGGCTGGCCACTTCATCGGAGAACTGGCCCGCAGCGTGCAGTTCTCGGGGCTGACCAGACCATGCCCTACAGCCAGTAGTTTGGTAGCTGGACCAATTCAAGAAGGCCGTGGATGGTGGCAGAACAGGGCCAGAGAAGGGGTGGAGCAAAGAACAGTTCGATGGCCACTCTCAGGGAGCTGCACCCCAGATGACCCGGCGGAGGCGGGTTCTGTGGCTTACCGGGGACTGGGAGGGCGTGAGTGGCGCGATGCTGCAGCTCTCGTTGGGCATCCCTGGGGAACGGGGTGGGGATGGCGTCTGAGAGCTCTCGCCATTTGTACCTGGCAAACGAACAGAATAAACGATTAGAACAGCACTGGATCCAGTCCTGTGAACCGCCGGCACCGTGGCGAAGGCACCGGGCGCGGCCGTGACTCTGACGTGACATCGTTTACTGCTCTGTCTCCCCGCCTCCCCGCCCGCCCTGGGGAGAACACTGGCCCTGGGAAGGCGCTTGCACACCGTGGCTCTCCATCCCCTGTTAGTGCCCTGACCGCATTCCGGGTCAGTCTTCACAGCACAGTGAGCCCAGGTGATTGGCACCGGGTCTGGGCACCTCACCTGGGCGTGCGCATGCGCGCTACGAAATCCTACCCACGTTACTGTGCCCTCACCATTTCTGCGCTTGCCTGTGTGTGTTTGGGGGCATATCCCACAATTCTTTGTGCTCAGACGCTCGAAGATTCTTTCCCAGAAGAACTTGTCTCTCCTTTGGGGGGAATTGTGGGAAGGCAATGGAGGACTATTGGCACTCCAGTGATTTTTGCCTGCATTTGTGCTGCAAAGCGGGCAGGTTCCAGACTGAATTAAAGCAGGGCCTGGGTTCTAATGCCAATGGGACCAGTGAAATTGATTGGGAGGAAAAATTCAGACAGATGAAATCCAGGAGTCATTTAAGAAGAATTTACTAGATTGCCAAAAAGCCATGATTCCATAACTTTGGGTAAAAGCAAAACTTGGTTAAGAGGGGAAGTTAAGACAGCAATTAGAAATAATAACAAATGGAAAAAAGGGGAAGTAGATAGTAATTATTATATAGATTAAAGGATACAAAGTGTATAAAATTGATAAGGGAAGCTAAAGACAACAGGAAAAAATCCATGGGAGGCAGGGCTAAGGACAATAAGAAAGTTTTTTTTAACGCATATCAGGCAAAAAATGAATTCTAGCAATGGTACAACCCCACTGCTAGATGGGAATGGTAAAATTGTTAATACTGACAACAGAAGAGGCAGATGTGTTCAATAAATATTTCCATTCTCTATTTAGCAAGAAGCAGGATGGTGTACTCCTATTATATTAGGATGAAGTACTTTCCAGTCCATTAGTAACTAAGGAGGATGTTAAAGAGCATCTACTATGGATGAATGTTTAAAAATCAGCAGGCTCAGCTAACTTGCACCCAAGAGTCCTATAAGAGTGGGCGGAGGTGATCTCTGACCCATTTCTGTTCATTTTAAATAAATCTTGGAATACTGGGGCAATTCCACACGCCCGGAAGAGTGCAAATGTGGTGCCAATATTCAAAAAGGACGAGTGGGATGACTCAGGCAATTATAGGTCAGTTAGCCTGACATCAATCCCAGACAAAATAATGAACAGTTGATACTGGATTCAATCAATAAAAATTAAAGGATGGCAATACAATGAATGCCAGTCAAAATGGCTTTCGGGAACACAGGTCCTGTCAAACAAACGCGATCTCATTTTTGGTAAGATAAGTTTTGTTGATAAAGATAACTGCTCAGATGTATTTTGAGAGTTTTCAGAGTAGCAGCCGTGTTAGTCTGTAGCTGATGAAGTGGGCTGTCGCTTACGAAAGCTTATGCTCTAATACATTTGTTAGTCTCCAAGGTGCCACAAGTCCTCCTGTTCTTTTTGTTCAGATGTAATATACCTAGGCTTTTGTAAGGTATTTCACTTAGTACCACACAACATTCTCATTAAAGAATGAGCACTATACAACAGCAGCAAGCACAAGTGTAAATAGATTAACATCCGGCTAACTGACAGATGTCAAAAAGTAATTGTCCAATGAGGAAGCATCATCAAATGGGGGTGTTTCTTGTAGGGTTCCACAGAGATTGGTGCTAGGCCCAATGTTGTTCAACATTTTTATCAATGACCTGGAAGTAAGTAGAAAGTCACTGCTGATAAAATTTGCAGGTGATGCAAAGATCAGAGGAGTGGTAATTAACGATGAGGACAGGGCAGACGTACAAAGCGATCTGGATCATTTGGTAACCTAAACTCGTGCAAACAAAATGGGTTTTAATATAGCCAAATGCAAGGTCATACATCTAGAAATAAAGGATGCAGGCTACCCCTCCAGCATGGGGGACTGTATTTTGGACCACAGTGACTCCGAGAGGGAGTCCGAGTCAGCATGGACAAACAACTCAATGGGAGCTTCCAGGGGAATATTGAATCTCAAAGGGCTACTGCAGCCCTTGGATGGATACACGGGGGAGTGAGCAGTAGGAGCAGGGAGGTGATTTTACCTCCGCACATGGCGTTGTGGAGACTGATACTGGAATACTGCCTCCAGTTCTGGTGTCCACATTGGGAAAGGGGGGTTGAAAGTTGCAGAGGGTGCAGAAAAGAGCCAGAGAAACGATGCAAAGGCTGGAGAAAATGCCTTAGAGTGGGTGATTTCAATTGATCAACCTGCTTAGCTTATAAAAAAGAAGACTGAGGTGTGACTTGATTCTAGTCTATAAGGACCTTCTTTGGGGAGAAATGACCAGGTATTAAAGGGCTCTTGACTCTCGCGGAGGAAAGCAGAACAGGAACCAATGGCTGGACGGTAAAGCCAGACGGATTCAAATCAGAAATAAGGCACCGTTTTTCAACAGTGCGGGTGATTAACCATTGGAACAAACATGGGTGGCACATGAAACCCCCGTTCGGGGAGGATAGCCCCCGCCCCTTCTGACTGAGCCACACCCCTACCCTGCCCCTTCCACCACCGGAGACCTGAGCTCCCCATGGTGGATGGAGGACCCCCGCCCCAGCCGCCCCAAGTCCCGGCCTGCCAGCTGCCCCAGCCTGCCCCGGCGGGCCTGCCCCAGCTGCTCTGGCCAGCCCGAGCCCCAGGCTGCCAACCCACTGGCCCTAGCCCCAGCCCCAGTCCCCACGGGCTACGTGGGAGAGACTGAGTGAGGGCGGGAAGAGGAGCAGCGTGGGCAGGGTCCCAGGGGAAGAGTGGGACACAGAAGCGGGGCCTCGAGGCAGAGAGTGGGCAAGGCCACGCCTGGCTGTTTGGAGAGGCTTAGCTGCCCCAGCCTACGATCCCTGCCGCCCCTGGGAACAAACTACTAAGGGACGTGGGGGGTTCTCCATCTTTTGGAGTCTTCAGATCCAGACTGAATGTCTTTCTGGAAGAAGCTTTAGTTTTTAGTCTCAATGCAGGGTACCTGGAGGAACCTCTCTGGCCCGTGCGATACAGACGGTCAGATTAGATGATCGAAAGGCGACTTCTGGTCTTAAAATCTGTGACAGTAAAACTGCAATTTTAGGAGCCCCCATCCTACGGACGACCAGTTCGACGGTCACGTTTCCAGACGGAAAAGAAAAAGCCACGCAATAAAAGTGACGTCGATGCAGGACAAGCTGACATCCCTTCGCATCCCGATGCCGTCGGTGCCTTGAAATGGCTTGGCCGTGGGTTGAGGGCCAAGAAGAGAGCGATGCGGTGTGCCATACTGCAGGGTATGCGCTCGGCCCACCGTGATCGGAGACGTTCAGCTTTATGAGCTGCCGATGTTGTGAATTCCTCAAGCCCCAATGGGTTTGTAAAATAGGAGCTCTGTTGTAATTAAAATCGATGCAACCCCCCCCACATACCCAAACCTTGGAAGTATTTGGAGCCCGATGGAGATTTGGCAGCTTGAGGACATCTCTGGTTATTATGACCCCGTTTTCATGCTCCAAGGTGGAAGGAAAAGCCTGGAAACACGCCCATCTTTGCAAGTACAGGCTGCTCTATCCATTCCTCCAGCTCCGGTATCTAGCTCTCCAGCTACTCGTTAGTAGCTAACATTTGTCTCCCACAACGCAGGAGTTGATGGTTAAAGAAAGAATAATGACTGGTCCCTGCAGAACTGGCCGGTTTGTTTTTCCGCCATCAACTCCAAGCCACCCGTCTCAGCACGGAGTCCGTGCAGATGGGCTATGCCAGCCCTAGGGGGTTTGCTGCTATTTCTGCCCCCTGCCCCCCCAGCCCGTCCCTTGTGCGGAGGTAGGTGATGGGCTGCTTTTGCCCATAGGATACGGCTAACCTCCAGCACAGTGAGATCCAGGGATGGTGGGCGCCCCCATAAGCTCTGTATTCTGGAAGCTGGCCCTCGCCCCTGCAGAGTGACCAGCCACGCCCTGCCCCTGCCTGCCCCTCCACATTGCTCCGGGCGCATGGTTCCAATTAGGAGTGGGAGTTAATCATCCTGCCTGGGAGAGTACTTGCTGACTGACATTCTCCAGCTGTCAGCCCGGAGAGACCAGGGGAGGGGGCGGGGCTGGCTTTCACTTTGCCACTTGGCAGGCGCCCCTGCCAACGGGGTCCGGGGCTGCACTCAGCCAAGAGCCATAACAGCCCCAGGCTTTGTCTGGCCACGGGCCCGGGCGGCAGAGTACACAGCTGGATCCGGACTCAGCAGAGGCTGGGCTGGGGGAAGGCAGCCACAGAGTTTGGAGCCGAACGGCTATAAAACAGGGCGGTTGGCACCCTGGGTATCTACAACCCTGAAGCGTGATGGTAAATCGGAGCCAGGAGATGCGCCCCGGTCTGATTCCCACCCTGCAAGGTGAAGAGTATCCTGTGCTATGGCTCTCCTGATCCAACTAGGCTGAGAGTGTTTGCATCTCGGGTTCTGTCCCGTTGCTGCCTGGCTCCAGCTAGGGTTGCCAACTTTCCAATCATGCAAAACCAAACATCGTTGCCCTGTCCCTTCTCTGAGGCCCCGCCCATGCCCCGCCCATGCCCCGAGGCCCCGCCTCCTGCTTGCTCCATCCCCCCTCCTTCCACCGCTCACTCTTCCCCACCCTCACTCACTTTCGCCGGGCTGGGACAGAGGGTTGAGGTGCAGGAGGGGATGAGGGCTCTGGGCTGGGGTTGCAAGCTCTGGGTGGGGATGAGGGGTTTGAGGTGAGCAGGGGGCTGCGGGCTGGGGTAGGGGATTGGAGTGCAGGGGGGTGAGGGCTCTGGCTGGGGGATGGGCTCTGGAGTGGGGCCTGGGATGAGGGGTTTGGAGTGCAAGAGGGGATTCCAGGCTGGACCAGGGGGATGGGGTGTGTGGGGGGGTGAGGGGTCCAGCTGGGGGTTGGACTGGGGATGAGGGGTTTGGGGTGAGGGAGGGGACACCAGGCTGGGCCAGGGGGATGGGGTGTGGGGTCCCGGTGGCGCTTACCATGCCTCCGAGAAAGCGGCTGCCAGGTCCCTGCAGCCTCTAGATGCATGAGTTTCCAGGAGGCTCTGCGCGGTGCATGGTGACTTCACACCTGCAGGCACTGCCCGCCCCCCCACAGCTCCCATTGGTCACAGTTCCCAGCCAATGGGAGCTGCAGAGCCGGTACTGGGGCTGGAACAGCATGCAGAGCCTCCCAGTCCCTGGCCGACCCAGCGCCTAAGGGCCGCAGGGACCTGGCGGCTGCTTCCAGGAGCTGTGCGGAGCTAGGGCGGGCAGGGAGCCTGCCTTAGCCCCAGACCCCCACTGCGCTGCCGACCGGACTTCTAACGGCCCGGTCAGCGGTGCCAACCAGAGCTGCCAGGGTCCCTTTTCAATGGGACATTCTGGTTGCAAACCGGACACCTGGCAACCCGAGCTCCACCTAGCGATGAGGGGATCCTCAGAGATCTGCAGACCATGATGTATACAAAACAAGACCAACATCTGGATGTGTTAGGGTTGCCAGCCCTCCAGGATTGTACTGGACTCTCCGGGAATTAAAGACTAATCTTTAATTAAAGATTATGTCATGTGATGAAACCTCCAGGAAACCTCTAGGAATACATCCAACCAAAATTGGCAAGCCTAGGATGTGTCTCTGATTGCTCTCGCCCTGCTGGGGGAAGGGAACAGCTCGGGCTATGCCCATCTCAGCACCGCTAGGCCTGGCTGCGGATCAGACTGTAGGAAGCTTATCTGGGAGTCAGGAAGGCAAAAACGTCAAGTTCCAGGAGCTTAGAACCCATCCAACCAGTGACGCCGGCTTGGGATCAGCAGAAGTTTTGGTTCCGAGGAAGGAAAAGACTTATTTTTTGCTCACTGAATCACATGAGCTTAGCTCCACCTCCTTCCACCGGCCACAGAGAGGCAGTTCTAGTCCAGGGAGGGGCAGTGTGGCGTAGTGGGTAGAACTGCAGGCTGCGGTCTCCTGCGCGGTCACCCTAGCTCTGTGACACTGATTCAGTTTGTGCAAGTCACGCCCCTGCTCTGTGTCTCAGTTTCCCCACCTGTAATACAACCTCTGTGGCGAGGCTCAACACATTCAAGTTTGGGAAAGGTCTTTAAGCCTTGTCAGAGACTGCCCATGAGCCTCGTGTCCCTGGGGAAGACGCTGACACCCCTTTCCCTGCACCTGAAACCAGATCTGACTCAAGTGTCCCCGGGCAGAAATAAGCGAACAACAAATAAAAGTGCCAAGGAAAACGGCAAGCCTTTGGGAACTGCCTGACGCAGTCAGACACAAACAGCGGTTGCATTTTGGGGGAGCCTTGAATCTACTGTACTTCTGTGGCCACACATTGCCATAGAATGAGTGCTTGAACCATCTGTGATGTAGAATACCTCTATAAGGCAGGGCAGTGCTGGTACCCTTCTTTCATCCATGGGGAATTGTGGCCCAGGGAACATAAATGCCTCGCCGAAGAGCAGGGAACTGAATCAAGCTTTGCCAAGTTTTACGGTAGCGCCCTGCTGGCTGGACCGTAAAGGTTCAGTCTCCGTAAAGGCTGCGGGCTGAGAGCTGAGCTCACTGCATGTATCCGTACCGCGAGCTGACAGATGTCATGCCTCGCCCAGGTTAATCAGCAGAGCGGCTGCAGAAGCAGATTTTGTACTTTTCTGAACATTGCTCTCGACTCCTTCTGGGATTCGTTACAGACACTCGCTACCGGCTGGGCCTCGAATCACTGCCTGACCAGACACGGCTTCATTCCATTTGTGCCTGTTTTCTAAGTGGCTTTCACTGTTGCCAGTGTCCGGGGCATTAATATTTGATTTTAAACAAAAAGGAAAGTCAGTCAGGACTTTTTAACTTCATGGAAACAGACCAGCCCGGTGGGAACTGTGCGGGGGGTCAGGGATGAACCGTTGCTTTGGGAGCTAGAGACACCATGAAACAATTTTGTCTGGTGCGGTGTCTCTCCAAACAAACTGCGTGGCAAAGCGCTGTGCGGGGTTATTGTAAATAATCCAATTGCAGAGCTAAATAGGAAGTCATCCCGGTGGGTGGAGAGACATGCCAAGGGAGAGAGTGGAGTGTCTGCAGTGAGATGGGACTCAGTAAAGGGTCCAGAGGTTGGGGGAGCTGCAGAGAAGAAGATTTTTGCTCCAAGAGGGGGTGAGATTGTGTGATGGGGACGGAGAAGAGGTTGGTTCTGGCCGAGAGAGCAGGGAAGGGAGGACAAAGAGGATGGTGGAGCAGGATGGAGCAGGTGGGTTTTCGGAAAGGTGGGCAGCTTCTTGTTGGATTCTGAAAGGAGAAGGCAGCCCGCTAAGGTGGTAAGGACAGGAGTCTGGAGCTCTGCTTCTCTGTGCATGGGAGGAGGTGGGCTGGACACTGGAGAATGTCTGACTGTTTGGAGCACAGTAGCACAGAGAGGGCACAACTGAGATCAGGGCCCCACCATGCTGGGCTCTGCACAGGCCCAGTGTGGGAGACAGTCTCGTCCCCAAGCAGCTTGCAATCTAAAGAGGCAAAGGAAAGATCTCCCCCATTTTACAAGTGGAGGGGAAGGCACAGGAAGAGGAAGGCCAAGGTTACACAGGGCATCTATGCCCGAGCCAGGATTGGAACCCAACTCTCCAGAGTCCTCCGCTAGCGCTTCAACCACAAAACTCCCTTTCCTTTTATTGCTGGCTGGACAGAGCCAAGTACCTGCAGCTCCCACAAGCTCCGGTGGATGTGGCAGGCTGTTGGGCTCAGAGCCCAACACGTCCACAATCAAACACCACGGTAGGCTGGAGGAAGACACGACAGTGGGCAATAGGCAAGGAACATGGCTCCTGGGGGGCTGGTGGGGACAACGTTAATATTGCATGAGATCTGCTCTCTGCACCCGTCACTCCTGTTCGCTGGGGTTTTGGCCATGGTAGCAAATGTTTTTTAAATTCCTAGTGGCGCATTAGCTGGTGTTTGTGTCTCCATAAGGCGCGAGAAGATAGGAGTCTAGTAAAGAAGCCAGCTCAAGGAGCTGCTCCGGTAGCTCCCGCGGCTTTTAGAACTAGCAGCCGCAGCTTCAGACCCTGCTCTTGGCCCAGGCTAGTGGGAGAGGAACTAGCCTAATGTTACAGACTGACCCAGATCTGAGCCAAACACAGTCAACCCGAACCTGATCCGAGTGTCGAGTCATTTTCAGAACCAACCCGACCCCGACACTTCCCCCCAAGGTTGATCCTCCGTCTGTTCAGGGGGAGACCAGTTGATGTCAAGCAGGACACAAGTAGGTCCCCCGGAGGATGGGCAGATTCTCAACTAGCAGTGCAAGGGTCTCTGAATGGCAGAGATGGTTCATTTCTCAACCTTCTGGCTGGAACACAGATGTCCTCCTGGACGGGGGACCCTGCGCGTTTGGAAAGACAGCCCAGAATAACAAGACAAGGGTCCCATGACCAGCTCCAAGTAACATGGTGGTGGGGGGGAAGCATGTGGTACCGAATGAAAAAACCCTTCACTGGAAAAGGCCCAGGTAGGGACCATCGAATTGTGGAGGTAAAAGCGTGGTTATGCAGGTGGTGTTGGAGAGAGGGCTTTGGAGTCTTTGATCATAGAATCATAGAATCATAGAATATCAGGGTTGGAAGGGACCTCAGGAGGTCATCTAGTCCAACCCCCTGCTCAAAGCAGGACCAATCCCCAATCAAATCATCCAAGCCAGGGCTTTGTCAAGCCTGACCTTAAAAACTTCTAAGGAAGGAGATTCCACCACCTCCCTAGGTAACGCATTCCAGTGTTTCACCACCCTCCTAGTGAAAAAGTTTTTCCTAATATCCAACCTAAACCTCCCCCACTGCAACTTGAGACCATTACTCCTTGTCCTGTCCTCTTCTACCACTGAGAATAGTCTAGAACCATCCTCTCTGGAACCACCTCTCAGGTAGTTGAAAGCTCTATCAAATCCCCCCTCATTCTTCTCTTCTGCAGACTAAACAATCCCAGTTCCCTCAGCCTCTCCTCATAAGTCATGTGTTCCAGACCCCTAATCATTTTTGTTGCCCTTCGCTGGACTCTCTCCAATTTATCCACATCCTTCTTGTAGTGTGGGGCCCAAAACTGGACACAGTATTCCAGATGAGGCCTCACCAACATCATGGAAGATGTTCCAGGAAGAAGGATTGCTAGGAAGAGTTGGGATCTACCTAACGAAGAGAGAGAAGAGCATCTTCACAGGTAGGCTTGCTAACCTAGTGAGGAGGGCTTTAAACTAGGTTCACCGGGGGATGGAGACCTACTCCCGGAGGCAAATGGGGAAGTGGAATACCGGGAGGAACAACAGGGAGGAGGGTGCAACAGGGGAGGTCTCCTGATTCATACTGAGAAAGTAGGGTGATCGGCTAGTTATCTTAGGAGCCTGTACACGAACACAAGAAGCCTGGGAAACAAGCAGGAAGAATTGGAAGTCCTGGCACAGTCAAGGAATTATGATGTGATTGGAATAACAGAGACCTGGTGGGATAACTCACATGACTGGAGTACAGTCATGGATGGATATAAACTGTTCCGGAAGGACAGGCAGGGCAGAAAAGGTGGGGGAGTTGCACTGTATGTAAGGGAGCAGTATGACTGCTCAGAGCTCCGGTATGAAACTGCAGAAAAACCTGTTGAGAGTCTTTGGGTTAAGTTTAGAGGCAAGAGCAACAAGGGTGATATTGTGGTGGGTGTCTGCTATAGACCACCAGACCTGGAGGAGGAGGTAGACGAGGCTTTCTTCAGACAACCAACAGAAGTGTCCAGATCACAGGCCCTGGTTCTCATGGGGGACTTCAATCACCCCGATATCTGCTGGGAGAGCAATACAGCAATGCACAGACAATCCAGGAAGTTTTTGGAGAGTCTTGGGGACAACTTCCTGGTGCAAGTGCTGGAGGAACCAACTAGGGGCCGTGCTCCTCTTGATCTGCTGCTCACAAACAGGGAAGTAGAAGTGGGTGGCAACCTGGGCAGCAGTGACCATGAGATGGTCGAGTTCAGGATCCTGACAAAAGGAAGAAAGGAGAGCAGCAGAATACAGACCCTGGACTTCAGAAAAGCAGACTTTGACTCCCTCAGGGAACTGATGGGCAGGATCCCCTGGGAGGCTATTATGAGTCGGAAAGGAGTCCAGGAGAGCTGGCTGTATTTTAAAGAAGCCTTATTGAGGTTACAGGGACAAACCATCCCGATGCGTAGAAAGAATAGTAAATATGGCAGGCGACCAGCTTGGCTTAACAGAGAAATCTTCGGTGAGCTTAAACACAAAAAGGAAGCTTACAAGAAGTGGAAACTTGGACAGATGACTAGGAAGGAGTATAAAAATATTGCTTGAGTATGCAGGGGTGTAATCAGGAAGGCCAAAGCATAATTGGAGTTGCAGCTAGCAAGGGATGTGAAGGGAAACAAGAAGGGTTTCTACAGGTATGTTAGCAACAAGAAGAAGGTCAGGGAAAGCGCGGGCCCCTTACTGAATGGGGGAGGCAACCTAGTGACAGATGATGTGGAAAAAGCTGAAATACTCAATGCTTTTTTTGCCTCTGTCTTCACAGACAAGGTCAGCTCCCAGACTGCTGCACTGGGCAGCACAGCATGGGGAGGAGGTGAGCAGCCCTCAGTGGTGAAAGAACAGGTTACGGACTATTTCGAAAAGCTGGACGTTCACAAGTCCATGGGGCTGGATGCGCTGCATCCGAGAGTGCTGAGGGAGTTGGCGGATGTGATTGCAGAGCCTTTGGCCATTATCTTCAAAAACTCGTGGCGATCGGGGGAGGTCCCGGCCGACTGGAAAAAGGCTAATGTAGTGCCCATCTTTAAAAAAGGGAGGAAGGAGAATCCGGGGAAAAGGAAAATGGACAGATCAGTCAGTCTCACCTCACTCCCTGGAAAAATCATGGAGCAGATCCTCAAGGAAACCATTCTGAAGCACTTGGAGGAGAGGAAAGTGATCAGGAACAGTCAGCATGGATTCACCAAGGGCAAGTCATGCCTGACCAACTGATTGTCTTCTATGATGATATAACTGGCTCTGTGGATATGGGGAAAGTGGTGGACATGATATACCTTGACTTTAGCAAAGCCTGATATGGGCTCCCACAGTATTCTTGCCAGCAAGTTAAAGAAGTATGGATTGGATGAATGGACTATAATGTGGATAGAAAGCTGGCTAGATTGTCAGGCTCAACGGGTAGTGATCAACGGCTTGATGTCTAGTTGGCAGCCGGTATCAATTGGAGTGCCCCAAGGGTCGGTCCTGGGGTCGATTTTGTTCAACTTCTTCATTAATGATCTGGATGATGGGATGGATTGCACCCTCAGCAAGTTTGCAGATGACACTAAACTGGGGGGAGAAGTAGATAAACTAGAGGGTAGGGATAGGGTCCAGAGTGACCTAGACAAATTAGAGGATTGGGCCAAACGAAATCTGATGAGGTTCAACAAGGACAAGTGCAGAGTCCTGGACTTAGGACAGAAGAATCCCATGCACTGCTACAGGCTGGGGATCCGAGGGAAGTGATTATTCCCCTCTATTCGGCACTGGTGAGGCCACATCTGGAGTATTGTGTCCAGTTTTGGGCCCCCCACTACAGAAAGCATGCGGACAAATTGGAGAGAGTCCAGCGGAGGGCAACAAAAATGATTAGGGGGCTGGGGAACATGTCTTACGAGAAGAGGCTGAGGGAACTGGGATTGTTTAGTCTGCAGAAGAGAAGAGTGAGGGGGGATTTGATAGCAGCCTTCAACTACCTGAAGGGGGGTTCCAAAGAGGATGGAGCTCGGCTATTCTCAGTGGTAGCAGATGACAGAACAAGGAACAATGGTCTCAAGTTGCAGTGGGGGAGGTCTAGGTTGGATATTAGGAAAAACTATTTCACTAGGAGGGTGGTGAAGCGCTGGATGGGTTACCTAGGGAGGTGGTGGAATCTCCATCCTTAGAGGTTTTTAACGCCTGGCTTGACAAAGCCCTGACTGGGATGATTTAGTTGGGGATTGGTCCTGCTTTGGGCAGGGGGTTGGACTAGATGACCTCCTGAGGTCTCTTCCGACCCTAATCTTCTATGATTCGCTGGCCCACAAGACGGTAGTGATGCCATCCCAAGTATGTGCTACATTACAGAAGGCAAGTAGCTGTCAAGCTCTTTCACTCTGCAGATCCCTCTCCTGGGCCATTTTCTCTGCATATCTTCCCCCCTCCCCTCCCACTCACACACTCCCTGCCAGGTTCTCAAAATATTCCATGCAGGCAGGATTCTGCGGGGCATGGCTGATCCACAAGCCAAGTGCAGCTGTAGAATATTTCCTATGGTAACATTTTTTATGGTGGCTACAGGCTCTTCCGGCTTGTCTTCAGGCTGTTTATTAACTAGAGACTAAGCCAGGACTGCGAAACTTGGCACAAAAGTTTGAACCCCACCGAAATGTGGAGTTGTCAGCAGCCAAGGCTTGGGTTTGGCCAGGTCTAGAAATTGAGGAGGCTAACTGCAAAATGTGAGTGTGTATAAAACCCTATTGCAGGATATTGGGTTGGTTTGGCTCAGCCCCATCTTTAGAGTCCTCAATCTCTGGCTCTCTCTTTCGAACCACACCCCGCTCAGAGAGCAATGGCTTTGTAACAGAAGAAGGCTGTGTGCGGGAGGCACTGTAATAAAGTGAATGTGTAAAGCTCCGCTCTCCATCCTTGAATCAGTGATGTCAAAGAATTTTAGACGTAAACTCAATCTGTTTAGTTTAACCAAGAGAAGGTTCTGGGGTGGACTTGATCACACGCTGTAAATACTACATCGGGAACAGAAATTTGATAACAGAGGGCTTTTCAGGCTAGCGGACATTGGTACCACAAGATCCAAAGGCTGGAAGTTGAAGATAGACAAACTCAGACTGGAAATAAGATGCAAAGGTTTAACAGTGAAGGTAATTAACCACTGGAACAAGTTGTGGTGGATTCTCCATCATGGGTCATTTTCAAATCAAGAGTGGATGTTTCCCTAATTCAGACATGAATTAACCGAGGGCAGTTCTATGAAGTGTGTCACAGAGGAGGTCATGCTAGATGATCACATTGGTCCCAGCTGGTGGTATAATCTACGAGGCGCTGGAAAAGAACTACTAGATCACAGCACATTTTGGTGCTCTGACTGGGCTTGTGGGAAGAGCCCTGAGCTCTGAAGCCTCCACCCCTTCCTGTGGGCGACGATTCCACAGCCCAGCAGAACATCTCGCTCTCAGGAGGGTTTCCCTGAGGTTAAGACTAAATTTTCCTTTTCTTAATTTTGTCCCTTTGCTCCCAGGTTTCTTTCCATGGACCACATCCAATAATTCCTTTAACTAACAGCATGCAGCTATCATCCACTAATGCTTGTCTCTACCATATCTAACTACCTAGAAACCTACAATCAAAGTGTTAAACGGGACCGTTAGGGTCATCTAGACTAATCCCCTGCCAAGATGCAGGATTTGTTGTGTCTAAACCTTCCAAGACAGATGGTACCCAGCCTAGGTAGTTACATGGCCCTGACCGCCAGCCCATCTGAGTACCATAGTATCCAACCCACGAATAAGTCTTACCTATCTGGAGAGTGTGCATCCCAGGATCTAGGAAGGTCGACATCTTCACATACCTTCCTGGCTGCAAATTCAGAAGAATGCAGGGGTAAGCATTGTGTCCTGCGTGCATCATGCTCCTGAGATGCCCTTGAGAAGTGTTCACTGCATCCCCCACTAGTGGCTGTTCCACAAAGAGGACAACAGATGACTATCACTGCTACCTAATGGAGTTACTCCTTTAGCTCAGCTGGATGTGGTTTGGTGCTGAAAGTCCTGCGTTCAAGTCCTACCTGAGGATGCGGGTTGTTACAATTGCACTGACTAGTGATGGACCAGTCACCACGGGGCAGAGAACCTCTAGTGATCAGATGGGAAATCTCAGGACCTTCTGGGTTTGACCCGGCGTCTGGACCAGGCTAGGGGCGTGCTGGGGCATGTGTTTCTGAAGCGAAGACACTTAGGACTCGTCTATACTAGAAAAGTTGCAGTGGTTTGACTAGACCGTGATGAGCACTAGGGAGAGTGATCGAAGGGCGACGCTGCTTTACGGGCGCCCGCGGTGGGGCTTCGCTCAGGTCTGACTAGGTCGCTTTGGTAACACCGGTGCAACCCCCCTCGTCGAGAGAAGGCTATAGCTACTCTCAGCCAGAAAGGCATGCCGTGCCCTTGCCCGGCTACCACCTGCTCTGCAGACCCTGACCCCGCTCCCCACCCCACCCATGGCCTAGGGGCTGATGAGGAGAGCAATCACCCTGGGTGCCAACCACCAGGGGGCGCCATATCACTGTGCTCCCCCCTGCTCTGATTGGCCGGCACTTTAAAAAGTATTATTAACATTTTTGCTCGACTGATTGGCTGTGGTGGGGTGGGTGGCATGAGTTGGCTCTGCTGCATTGCCTCTCCTGGCCAGGCAGCCCTGCTGCAGCCCTGTGGATCTTCCCTAGGCTCCTGGCCTGGCACTTCTCCTGCCTTGAGGAAAGGAGGACTTGTGGCACCTTAGAGACTAACCAATTTATTTGAGCATGAGCTTTCGTGAGCTACAGCTCACTTCATGGCATGCATACTGTGGAAAGTGTAGAAGATCTTTTTATACACACAAAGCATGAAAAAATACCTCTCCCCACCCCACTCTCCTGCTGGTAATAGCTTATCTAAAGTGATCACTCTCCTTACAATGTGTATGATAATCAAGGTGGGCCATTTCCAGCACAAATCCAGGGTTTAACAAGAACGTCTGAGAGGGGAGGGGGTACGAAAAAACAAGGGGAAATAGGTTACCTTGCATAATGACTTAGCCACTCCCAGTCTCTATTCAAGCCTAAGTTAATTGTATCCAATTTGGCAAATGAATTCCAATTCAACAGTCTCTCGCTGGAGTCTGGATTTGAAGTTTTTTTGTTGTAATATCGCAACTTTCATGTCTGTAATCGCGTGACCAGAGAGATTGAAGTGTTCTCCGACTGGTTTATGAATGTTATAATTCTTGACATCTGATTTGTTTCCATTTATTCTTTTACGTAGAGACTGTCCAGTTTGACCAATGTACATGGCAGAGGGGCATTGCTGGCACATGATGGCATATATCACATTGGTGGATGTGCAGGTGAACGAGCCTCTGATAGTGTAGCTGATGTTATTAGGCCCTATGATGGTGTCCCCTGCATAGATATGTGGGCACAGTTAGCAACGGGCTTTGCTGCAAGGATAGGTTCCTGGGTTAGTGGTTCTGTTGTGTGGTTTGTGGTTGCTGGTGAGTATTTGCTTCAGGTTGGGGGGCTGTCTGTAGGCAAGGACTGGCCTGTCTCCCAAGATCTGTGAGAGTGATGGGTCGTCCTTCAGGATAGGTTGTAGATCCTTGATGATGCGCTGGAGAGGTTTTAGTTGGGGGCTGAAGGTGACGGCTACTGGAGTTCTATTATTTTGATTGTTAGGCCTGTCCTGTAGTAGTCCTGTCCTGTCTCCTGCCTTGCTAATCTCTCACCCCCCACCCTCCATTTCCCGCTCAGAGCTCTGCCCCACAGCTGCTCAGGACCCCTCTCTGCAGCTGTGCTATTCCTACCACCTCCCTCCAGCTGCTTTTTGTCACCCCCTCACACAGGGGACGTCTGTGAACGTTCGCTCTGGGGGAGCTGGGTCAGGATTTCTGACAGCCCGGAGCTATTTTGCTTCGAGACCATCCCAACTGGCTGGCGATCTGTCTAACATGCCAGCCCCATCCCAGCAAACTGCGCTAGGTCTCCCGTGATGCCTGGGCTGGATTCCTCGCGGGCCACCTCTCTTCAGCAGTTTCAAAGTGCTGGCCATGGACAAAGAAGAGATATTCACGGGAGGAACGAATGAGGAGCGTAGCAGGGGGCCGTCCTGGAGCACCAGAGCTGGGCTTAGGCCGGCTTCCCCCAATAGCCAGTTCCAGTCCTGGTTCACGGAGCCTCTTGGGTCAGGGGGCCCACAGCAGTCTGCTCTCTCCCCTCCTGGCCTCTTTAGAGGCATCCCTCTTATGTACGCTCCAGGCCTGATCTGGCCACATGACCTGCCTATCATGTGATTGTGATACCTGGGGAAGGAAGCTGAAGGAATCACAGGTGGGGCTGGATCCATTACCTCTTAAAGGGGCCAGTCTCCCTGGACAAGGCACACTGGACTCCTGAGGGGAGCTGGAGAGGGAAACAGAAAAGTGTTTGGGCTGAAAAGTTTTTGATTGTCAGGTTTTTGGCACAAACTTGCATGTTTTCTCTTTAAAAGTTTTCACGTTTTTGTCAGGAAAAAAAAATCAAACATTTGTCAGCCAAAAACTGTTGGTTTTCAGGTTTTGGAAAAAGCTATTTTTCATGCAAAGAATATTTTGCACGAAAAATATTGATCAGCTGAACTCTTTCATTTTCCTGGCTAACATCCAGGCTTGAGGCTCTGCAGAAGATTAGAACAAATCACGCTGGATGGCTCAGGGGCTACTGGGCCTGCAGATTGGCATGTGTGCCCGCTCCTAAAACCCTGACCCTGGGCACGAGAACCGGGATTAGCTATTCTGGGCCTTGTCCGAAGCCAAACCCACCCACACACTGATACTCAGGCAGCCAGTTTCCAAGTCCCAGCAGCCCCATGAGGAAAAGCCTTGTGCTAAAAATGGCAGGTACCAAGCCGTTCCCTAAGCAGCTGCATTTCCGCTCTGGCAGCCCCTGTTGCCTTGTAAATAAAACGGTCGATGAAGCAGGAGGGGAAGGAATGAGCCCCATGCGGCCCAGGGATCTAAATCTGCCACCGGGAATAAACCATGAGCAGTAAAAGAGGGGCTGCCTGTTGAAAGCTTACAGTAAGCTGCTTAGAGAAAGCTGGTCTGCAAACTGCAGGACACTCTGGTGAAAAGATTGTTTCTCAGGAGTTGAGTAGCTCCTTTCCAACAGGCCCGCCTGTGAATTGCATCCTGAAAGCTCAGCGCGAGGTTCCTCTGGGAAGATACGGCTCGTCCAGACTTGGCAAGTAGCAATACTCTCGCTGCAGCTTATCACGAATTATTGATGGATGTTTGTTCTGGCAACCCCTGCATCACACATCCATGGAGAGCGTGCAAGGCGACGGACTGGAGCGAGCTAGTCTAACACGTACCGTGCTGGGAGGTGTCAAAACGATCGCTCCTCGTGGCTTTAGCCACACTCACTCTCCCCCCATGCAGAAGGGACAAGCAAAGAGAAGATCAGGACAGCGATACAGTCTAGCGGGTTCATGGAGAAGTCCTCTGAGCCCACCCTCCCCACACCACTGCTGGCCACTAACATTCTCCCATTGGCCGAGCGTGAAGCAGTTCTTTCTGGAGCTCGCTGCGGCTGCTTCTGGGTTGGCCAGCAGGGATCGCTCAAGGTGCAAGTCCGGGAGCTAAGGGTGCTATTTCCACAAGGTTCCCAACTCCTGCTGATTTTTTTCTCCTGGTGCTTCCCCCCCCCCCCCCCGAAAGTGAAGCTTTTCATTCGGATGATAGGGAAACACTTTGTATTTACTCCTGTGCATTGTAGCGTGACAGGACGGGTTAGCAAGGCGGGGAGCTCTCCCACGCCGCTGGGGCAGAGACCTAGCATAGGCAGGGAAGTGATAAGTTAGCTCCAGCGGGCCTGACTGTCAGGTATCCCGAGGCCTCTTCACACGGCTCCGGCAGGAGCCTCAAAGGGAGAGAAAGCGGCCCCCTGGGAAGAGCTCCCCGGCCAGTGCAGAACTGGCATAATGGCCCTGCTCCCAGCCCCTGAGCGACGGCATGTCATAGTTCTCTGCACGCTGCATATTTTCTGCTTCCTAGGCCATAAGGATTCACCTGCTTAAGATTGTGTCCCCTGCCACAGGGCTGCTCTAAGGGGGTTTAAAGTCCCCTTTCCCCTTTCCCCTTCTGTTCTCACGCCAGGAGCTCCGTAACGGAGAGCTGGTGCTGCTAGACAGCAGTCGTGCCAGGCTGGCCATCCAAAGGAAGGGCCCTAAACCACAGACACACCACCTGGGCTGTGATCCTCTTGGATCTCATGAAATACACCCGCAGGGTCAGGGCTAGTTCACACTGGGCCGCGAGGGTGCTGCAAGATGCAACGCTGAGTTCTCATGAGGGCGGGTGCTTTCCTCTGAGGCAGTAGCAGACGCAAGACCCTGGGAGATGAGATCTGAAACCAAGGTCCTGGCCTCTCGTGTCCAATAACCATCTCATGGACTGCCCCTCCCTGCTCTGCTGGGGTACCTCAATCCAGACCTCCCGCACCCCCTGCTACCCCAACCCTGCTCCCCTTTGCTACAGTTCAGCAAATGCACCTCGGCATTGACCGTGCAGCGCCAACTCCAGTCCTGGGCTCCCACACATCTCCCTGGGTCCCGTGGCCCTCCCCTCTCGCCCACCATCGAATTCCTCTCGGGCAGAGAGCACCCGGTGGCCAAGCTTCTCGCTATTGACAGACTCGGATGAGACCCGAAAACTCAGGTTCCCTGGGAGCAAAAGCAAACTGGGACCCCCAGTCTTGCGAGGTAGAGGTTGCTGCCTGTAACCCACTGTGGTTGTTACCGCGCCATCAATACCCGCAGGAGGGTGGAGCACCGAGTCCTGTCCCTAGGCTGGGAACTACGTGGTGTCTTTGGACTCTGCAGGGTCCCTCCTTGATCTGCTACCCTCTCTCCACCCGGGGTTGGTTTTATGTCTCTGGCAGAGGCTGACTTGCTTATTGGAGCAGAGACCTGCGGAGGCTGTGGGGTCGGGGACCAGAGGGGGAGGGAGAGACTGCAACTAACGAAGAGTCGCTCCCACTTTCCAGCAGCTTTGGATGCAAGCATGGCTTGTTCCGGGGCCCACATAACTAGCACTAGCCCTGCCCCTAAGTACAGTCGTTCCTCGTGCGCCCAGCGACAGGGGCGGGGCGGGGGGGCGTGGCAGGAGCCTCACAAGGGGGAAGAGTGAGGTGTTGTCTCAAGGTCTGTCTGGAGGGTAAATGAGGATTTTCTCTCCATCCTCTACCGAGCTCCTTACTGGGGAGGGTTCCCTTGTATGCCATACAACATGCATCTGTGAATACACACACGAAACCTCCCATCGCACCTGTGCACGAGCACACTGTCCCCTCCCGCACAATCAGCTACACACAGACACCTCCTCGCACAGTCCTCACCACGCACCCACCATCTATCTGCACCCACACGCACGCGCCTACCCCACCCACGGTCACCTCCACACAGCCTGCAGCTGTACCCACCTGCCCCCCCCCCAAGTCACGCCAGCTCCTCTACGCACCTGCCCGGCCCAGCGCACACACAGACACGTGTGCCCACAGGCCTCACACAGCGGCTCAGCTCCGCCCAGCACGAAGCACTAGGGGATATGCCCTCAGAGGTCCTGTCGACACATGGGGGTGCGCAGAATCTGGGAGGGCATGGTCACTCAGGTTGGGCTTTGCCGTGCCGTTAACCTGGGATGTGATAACTCTGCAGGGAAGACATTCCCTTCCCTGAATGAGCCCAGCCCTTCGACTCTGGAAATCTCAGAAAGAGGGGCTCCTCAGAAGAGCATCCCCACCCCTCCCAGCACTTGCTGCTTTGGATCAGGTTGCAAATAGTTAAGAAGCAACGTTTCTTAGAGCTTTATAGTATTTCTGCTTCCATGGAAACCAGCGAGGGAAAGGGAAGTCAGAGCTGGGTGGGGCAGAAGGGTGAGGCAGCTGGGCTGAGCTCCCGAATAAATCGGGGAATTAGGAGCCACCTCATGCACTAACGAAAGCCATCGCACTGGCAGGGGAGGCATCGTAAGGCACAATTAATCAGTGCGTGATCGTTGCTCTCAGATCCAATACTATGGAATTACCAAGTATTCTTTGTGGAGAAGCTCCTTGGGGCCTACGGAAGTTCAGATCCAGCTGTAGAGTTTGCCCGTCTAAATTGTTTGATCTCCTGTCCCAATCAGCAAGAATGTCTTTGCCCAGCTGGGACAGAAAAGCCTCAAATCCCCAGTGTGAAATTAACCAGGGAATCAGGTTTTCATTGGCCATTTGTTTGAAAACGTGTCACTTTCCTGCTGGCAATGACTTTATCCAGCAGAGGCAAGCAAGCAGGACGGCAGTCCATGCCGAGGCGGAGTGGGAATAGACTGCGGGTCTCCCGACACGAACAATTCACAATACTTAGGGCTTGCTGCATACGGTGCTTGGCATCGGCAGAACTCAACACTCTTTGTGGGGGCAGGTAATCGGCACCGTTCCCGTATCACTAAGGCCCAGGTCAGCAGAGCCAGGGCTGAACCCCAGAAATGCAGACTCCTTGTTTGCAGGCCACTCTCCCTCCCAGAGGTGGGAGTCGAACCCACAGGTCCTGACTCCCGCTCTGTGCTCGCTCCACATTCCCTCCCAAAGCTAGCAGTAGAAGCCAGGAATCCTGAGTTACAGCCCATCCGAGCATGCTCCCCTCCCCACATTACAGACCACCCTCTGCCCCCTCTCCAGTGCTCCCCTGCATCTAATGCCCTCTGCGCCTCAATGCACATTTCACGCTGGCAGGCAAGGAGTCCCTTCCCAGCTCCAGCCTGGGTGACTGCCAGCTGCCCTGTCCCAGGTCGCCCCAGCAGCGTCAGCCCCAGCCCAGGGTCTCCCAAAGGGCCCAGCGTATGCTCACCTCTGAGGTGTGGCACAGAGAAGCTTTGATCCCGCCTGTCTGAGCCGATGATGCCGTTAGATCCAGCTGGGCAGCTCCTCCATGCTCAGCTTGTTCCCTGTCAGCCCACAGACCCTCCGAGCTGCCCTCTGCCCCCACCCAAGGATTTTCCTCTCTGTCTCCCGATCCCCCCTTTCTCCCAGCAGACGGTCATGCCAAGAAGGGCTAATCCTGGCCTTGGTGCTTCTCCTCCGACAGCCCACCCCGGCTGCACTTCTGCCTTTCTTTATGGTTTCCTCTCGCTTCCCAAAGTACTTTCCTCCCACCCCCTAGCCCTGGCCCAGCCCAGGCAGTGTTTCAAATTGCAATCCCAGCTGCAGATGTGAGAGGGGAGGAGGCAGGGCTAGCCGTCCGCAGGGACTGAAACCTAAACTCCCAGCTTGGCTCGCGCCAGGGCCTCCCCGCAGCCCCTGTTTGCAGGAGGCCAGCGGCGGGCGGTGAGGGCTCACAGATCCCTTTACAGCCCTTTTCCTTCTCCTTTTGAAGGATCCGCTGGGCGCTGTGCCCTGCTAAGACTGTGGGGGGGGGGGGGGGAGAGATCGGCCAGTGATAAGAGGCTCCCAACACATCCAGTGGGGCCTGGGCAGCATGGAGATGGGTATGCTAGAAATAGAGGGAGGGATAAAGAGGCTGAGGGTCCAAAGTATCCGTCCATCCCCATGCACCTCTACCCATTAATCCCTCTGTCCATCCATCCCCATGCAACTCTATCCATAGAGCACTTCTATCCATCTGTTCACCTCTCTATCTATCCATCCCCATGTACCTCCATCTGTCCATCTCTCTATCCCTTCATCCCAATGCACCTCTATCCATCCATCCCTCTATCCATCTATCCATCCCTCCATCCCCATGCACCTCTGTCCATCCCTCCATCCATCTCTCTATCCCTTCATCCCAATGCACCTCTATCCATCCATCCCCATGCACTTCTATCTATCTATCCATCCATCCCCATGCACTTCTATCCATAGATCACCTCTATCCATCCATCCACCTCTATGCATCCATCCCCGTGTACCTCCATTCATCCATCTCTCTGTCCTTTCATCCCCACGTGCCTCTATCCATCCATCTCTCTATCCCTTCATCCCCATGCACCTCTATCCATAGATCACTTCTATCCATCCGTCCACCTCTCTATCCATCCATCCCCATGTACCTCCATCCATCCATCTCTCTATCCCTTCATCCCAATGCACCTCTCTCCATCCCTCCATCCTGTGCCCCTCACTGTGGCAGTGGCTTGCCCTGTCTAACACAACCACCTGCTCTGCCCCCTGCGTGCTGTGTGGTGGGGTCAGGGTAAAGATTTGCACTCTGCCCTCACAGACAGCCAGACTCCAGGCCTGCCCATACCTGCTCAGCATTTTCCCAGGGGGAGGGTGACCTTGCCGTTAAGGCATTGGACTGGGAATCAGGATTTCTGGGTCCTGTTTCCAGCTCTCTTGCTAACTCGCCCAGTGGCCTTCAGCATGTCAATTAAACTCCGTGTCCTGCCTGCCCCTCTGTACAATGGGGATTATGATACCGCCCTCCCAGGGAGGTCATGAGATGGAATTCATCAATGCTGGCAAAGCGTGTGAAGATCCTTGCCTGGGGGCCGGGGGGTGTGTGGGGGGAGGGTAATCATAGACTCATAGACTTTAAGGTCAGAAGGGACCATTATGATCGTCTAGTCTGACCTCCTGCACAACACAGGCCGCAGAATCTCACCCACCCACCCACTCCTGCAACAAACCCTTAACCTATGTCTGAGCTACTGAAGTCCTCAGCTCATGGTTTAAAGACTTCAAGGTGCAGAGAATCGTCCAGCAAGTGACTTGTGCCCCACGCTGCAGAGGAAAGAGAAAAAACCTCCAGGGCCTCTTCCAATCTGCCCTGGAGAAAAATTCCTTCCCAACCCCACATATGACGATCAGCTGAACCCTGAGCATGTGGGCAAGATTCACCAGCCAGACACCCAGGAAGAATTCTCTGTCATAACTCAGATCCCCCCCTATCTAGTGTCCCATCACAGGCCATTGGGCCTATTTACCGCTAATCATCACATACTGGATTCAAGACCAGGCTAAGAGCCTAGAAAGAATCCCAGTGTGTCCTTAACACAACAGGAGCAATAAACCAGGCTCCATTTACACCGCACTGTCACGCCGGGCCGAGATAGGATTTGTTCTCGTATGGCAGTAGCATCAAGAGGTCGCTCTCAGGCCCCAGGGCTGCACTGTGCCGGGCGCTGCACAAACATGGAACAACAAGCACAAAGGTGCTTGCCTGAAAATGGAACCCGAGGGGGTGATGCAGAGTGGCATCGCCAGCAAAGCAAAGACGGGAGTCAACACAGCGTCTGAGAGGTAATAGGCCATGAAGGGCCTTGAAAGTGAAGGCTAGTAGTTAGATGGGACGGAAAAGGGGGAGCCAGTGGAGGGATGCAAAGAGAGGGGTGACATGGACCAAGCGACGTGCCAGGAAAATGATCTTTGCTGCATCGTTTTCAATGGAAATGTGTGTGGCAAGACTGCATTGGTCAGGGCCAGGGGAGAGGGCGCTGAGTAGTCAAATCGATACCTTTTAAAGAAATTCGATGACAAGTTTGGTTGGTACAGGTGACGGTGCGGATGCAACCGACCTAGATTTCTGTCAGGTGTTTAACTTGGTAGCCCATGACATTTTGAGTAGGAAAATAGAGTGATACGAAAGTCAACATGGCACACATGAAATGGACGAAAAACTAGCTAACATCGGCCTCAAAATGTCATCATCAATAGGGAATCAGCACTCAGTGAGTGTGTTTTTGGTGGGAGATTGATTCTTGGCCCCGTGCTAGTTAACACTTATCCGTGACCTGGAAGAAAACACAAAATCATCACTGATAAAGTTTGCAGATGACACAAAAACTGGGGGAGTGGGAAATAATTAAGGGGACGGGTCACTGACCCAGAGCGATCCGGGTCGCTTGGTAAACCGGGCGCAAGCAAACAATCTGCAGGTTCAACGCAGCCAGATGGAAAGTCACCCACCTAGGAACAAATGGTGTGGGCCACACTTACAGGATGGTGGACTCTCTCCTGGGAATTAGGGATTCTGAAGAGGACTTGGGGGTTGTGGAGTATACATGGGCGGCAGGTATCGCAGGGCAGGGGAGGCGAAGCCTCCCCAAACAGCTAGGCTAGGCCCTTCCCACGCTCTGCCCCGAGGCCCCTCCTACTTCCCGCTCTGCTCCCATGGCCCCAGCTCAGGCTGTTCCTTTTCCCGCCCTTGCTCAGCCTCTCCCCCGAAGCAGGTAGGGGCTGGGGCTGGGGCAGGCTGACCCGCGGCCTAGGACTTGGGGGAGCTGGGGCTGGTGCTCAAGCCGACTGGCTGGGGCTGGGGCCACCTGGCGCTCTGGGGCTTGGGCTGCCCAGTGCTCCGGGGCTGGGGTGGGCCAGCTGGGGCAGGCTGGCCCGCCAGTGGGTTGGCTGGGATTCAGGCTGGCTGGAGCAGGACTTCTTTGGCCACAGTGGGGGGCTTGGGGCTCCAGCAGGGAGCGGGGCAGGACCTCGGGCAAAAGGGACGGGGCTGGGGTCTAGCCTCTCCAAAGGGGGGGTTCACACGCTGCCCATGGGAGCATACTCAGCTGAACATGAGGTCTCAGTGTGATGCGGTGGCCAAAAGAGCTAATGTGATCCTGGGCTGCATAAACAAGGGACTCTCGAGTAGGAGTGGAGAGGTGATTTTACCTCTGTATTTGGCACTGGTGTGACCGTTGCTGAAATAGTGGGTCCAGTTCCGGTGTCCACAGTTCAAGAAGGATGTTGATAAATTAGAGAGGGGTCAAAGAAGAGCCACGATAACAATTAAAGGATTAGCAAACCTGCCTTATAGCGAGAGACTCAAGGAGCTCAATCTGTTTGGTTTAAACAGAGAAGGTTATGCGGTGGCTTGATCACAGTCTACAAGTATCTACACGGGGAACAAATATTTAACAATGGGCTCCTCAATCTAGCAGAGAAAGGTCTAATATGAGCCAATGGCTGGAAGCTGAAGCTAGACAAATTCAGACCGGAAATAAGGCGTGCATTTTTAACAGTGAGCGTGAATAACCATTGGAACAACTTGCCAAGGATCGTGGTAGATTCTCCATCACTGCCAATTTTAAAATCAAGACTGGATGTTTTTCTAAAAGATCTGCTCTAGGAATTTTTGTGGGGCAGTTCTCTGGCCTGTGTGATACAGGAGGTCAGACTAGATGATCACAGTGGTTCCTTCTGGCCTTGGAGTCTAGGAAGCTATAAAAAAGATACTCCCGAATACAAAACATAGACTCATCATCCCTGGTAAAGTTTGCAGAGGACACAAAAAATCAGGGGAATGGTAAATAACGACGACAACATGTCACTGATTCAGAGCAATCTGGATGGTAAACAGGTCATAAGCAAGCAATACATATTTTAATACAGCTAAATGTATTAGGGACAAAGCATGCAGGCCAGACCTACAGGAGGGGGGATTCTATCCTGGGAAGCAGTGATGCTGAAAAAGATTTGGGGATATGGTGGAGACTCAGCTGAACCTGACCTCCCAGTACGATGCTGTGGCCAAAAAGGTTTCATGCAACCCGGGGATGTATAAACATGGGACTCCTAGAGGTAAAATAACCTCTCTGCTCCTAGTCTGTGTGTGGCACTGGTGCGACTACTACTTGAATAATGTGTCCAGTTCTCGTGCCCACAATTCAAGGATGCTGATAAATTGGAGAGGAGTCAGAGAAGAGCCACTAGAATGATTACAGCATTAGAAAACTTGCCTGATAGTGAGAGGCTCAAGGACAATCTGTTGAGGGTAACAGAGAAGGTTCAGGGTAACTTGAATACAGTCTAGACGTCCCGACATGGGGAACAGATATTTGATACTACAGGGTGCGTCAATCTAGCAGACAATGGCAGAACAAGATCCAAAGGATGGGAAGTTGACACTAGAGAAATTCAGATTAAAAATAAGGCCCAAATTTTGGACAAGTGAGGGTAAGTAACCATTGGAACAAGTTACCGAGGGTTGTGGTATATTCTCCATCACTGACCATTTTAAACCAAGACTGCACAATTTTCTAAAATCTATGCTCTCTTTCCAACACAAATAATTTAGGGAAGTTCCAGGGCTTGTGTAATTCAGGAGGTCAGACTAGATGATCAGAATGGTCCCTTTGGTCTATGTATCTATGAATCTATCTTCTTCTTTCATATGGCATCTTGAAAAGCAACATTAAAGGGTGATGTCCATGGTTGCCGTCCACTCTACGGCTTCCAGTGACGTGGAATTAATCAAAGCTGTCCCTCCAAAGAAGGATCTTAGAGGGCAGCAGTTCACTAGATGTTCCATGGTTTGGATGTCTTCTCCACATTCACATATTGGGCTGTCCTTCACTGTCCATTTGTGTAGTAGGGAATTGCAATGCCTGTGTGAGGTTCTGATGCAGTTTGTTGTGATCCACATCTTATGTGGCATGGTGAAGCCAGGTGGTTGCTTTGTGGGAACTGTAATCAGGTATTGATTCTCGGCCCCACTATTTCCCCACAGCCTCCACCACTTCTCTTTTGGTGATAGTCCACAGGTTTTGAGAGCTTTGGCTGCTAACCAGAAGGGCTTCCTGGACTTAAGGTGGGATTTTGGGGGGCCTTGGAGATCTTCATAGAGAGGTGAGTTTGGGTTCATTATCGTGAAGTCATACTCTTGCACTATCGCTGCTTCTCTTGGGCGGCATGGTGGTAAGATATGCACGAGAATGGGAAGCTGGGCGGTAGGTGCTGACTCCAGCTCTCCCGTGACATTTCTGACAGCAGTGTTCAGTTGCACGTTGACAAGTGTTCCATGCATGCTACCTACCCATGCTGGCCTGCAATATTCGGCTACTAAGAGGATGATGGCCAAGGTAGCTGTCTGCTAAGTGTGAGCATCTACTCTCCAACCGCGGTCCTGGCTAGTTTGTGGATTATATTGTTCCTAGCCTTTATCTGGGCAACAGTCTTCACCAAACATTGGTGGTATGTAGGGCTCCAACCCAGAACCATTCCAAGATATTTTGGAAAATCTTGTGCCTGAGTATGTGGCCGGGCACGTCTTTGCCTCATGGTGGAATGCGGAGAGAGCTGTTTTCTGAGGCTCTGGTTGGCGTCATCAGAGCCAGTAGTATTTCTCCAGGGGTTTCAGATTTTCTAGGAGGATGCGTTCCGCTTGGGGGGAAGTGCTCACTGGATGGCAAGTGCAAGATCACCTGCGTAGACAATTTTCCATGACTGGGTTGATCACGTGTCTCTGATACAAATATTGAAGAGTGATGGTACCAAGACCGATCCCTGTGGAAGTCTATTGCTCAGTAGATGAGGTCTGTTGGTCTCTTCCGTTATACGTCTGCAATACTTACAGCTGGTGAGCAAAACGGTCAGTCTGTGCAATGTTGTTCTGCAACGTGCGATTTTTGACATTTTCAGAAGCGGGCCATCTTGCCAAACCGTGTCTTATTCCGAGGACAGATCCACAAAAGCAGCGGCTGTTTTGAGCCTGGGTTAGTAGCCGGATTTGATGTAGATCATCGGTCTGATTACCTAATCACAGGTGCATTGCCCCAGTTCAAACCCAACTTGTTCTTTCGGGATGTAGTCCTCAGAGGTGGATGTAAGTCTCTGGAGCAGCATCTTTTCCAAGACTGCATACGTTACACATAGTAATGATATCAGCCGGGAGTCTTTCTGATTCTTGGCTGCTTTCCCTGGTTTCAGGACAGTGATGTTTTTTGCCTGTTGCCCCATATCTTGGCTATTTGGACAAAGGCATGCACACTGGTAAGGAAGCAGGTCAGCCAATAAACTGACCTAGGTTTTCCAGAAATTTTGGGAAGATGCCAGCTGCACCTGTAGCCTGGCCAAGGTTGGTGCACCCTTTGGCCTTGTCTGAGTCTTCTCTAGTGAACGGTTTAGGTTCGATGTTGCTGGGAGGTCGGACAGGGAGCGATACAGCTTTGGGAAAGGTTAGCATCGCCCAGATTATGGAGAAGCCTCCAGGCCTTCCGGCTCGAGTGGGAGAAATCTAGGCCCTGCATAGCTTTTATTCATCGGAGTTCAGTGATGCCAGGTGGGCGGCTGTAGCAGCAGGGTTACCTGATATTACTCCTTTAGCAGTATCGGTCTGTATGCCAACCAGCAGGGGGTGCTGGCTTTCCTGCAGTCGCGGGGGATGTTCCTTTTCATGGCCACTTTGAGGAGGCTGATGCCCCGTTGTAGTTGGTTACATTTGTAGATATTCAGCAAACCGCTGTTTCCAGGCAGCCGTTCCAATCGGCCCTCCGAAAGCTCTCGCGCGGCTTTGGGAGCGAAGTAATTAGGTAGGCTTGGAGACCATGCTCTGTGATGACAGGCCGGGGTTGCTATGTGGAAAAGCATCACCGTGAGTTTATTTCACCACCAGGGGCCATGTGCTTCATGTCCTGTTCCCAGAACACAAGTCCGGGGACACTCTTGTGGAATGGAAAGTGCCTGGCTGCATAGGATCCAAGAGCAGGGGGCTGTCTTAATTCGAGGCCCATTCAAGGAGCTGTTCGCCCGTGGTATCATTGTTGTCATAACCCCAGGATGTCTGACGGCTATAGAAGTCGCCAGCCCATATGGAAGGGTTGCTGTGATTTGGTAGAGCCAGCATGAGCCGGTCGCAACATGGCGGCTTGTAGACATTGATGCTCCTAAGTTCCCCGATTCTCGTGGTGGTGGTGAGATCGGGTCTCTGGAGCAGATATTCCAGACACAAGACAATGAGGGTGTGGATGACCGTTTTAGCCATGTGGATGGAGAGGAAAGGCTGGATCTTAGAGGTGGTAGGCAGGACTAATCGGGAAGATTTAGCCATAGCCTGGATGTGAGGATCTAGAGAAAGGGCTGGTCCAAGATAATGCCCAGCTTAGGAGATAGTAGCAGAGCAAAGTCAGGAACTTTGGTGGCATTTTACATGATGGTCTGATTGGATCACCAAGGGCCCAATCCAGGAAGGTGCTCAGCACCTCTTGATGCTAGAAGTCAATGGGAACGGGGCTGAGGATGCTCCGCTCCTGGGCGGGGTTGGCTTCTGAATGACCTGGCTGGAATCTCTTGACAAGGGACATTTAGTCCTGACCTGATTAGAGAAGAAGGCTGTGGTCTGTGGGCTTCATTAGCACGCCACCACCTGCTCCACTCTGATGCCTTTCAGCTGTCTAACCTTGTGAACTTGTGCCGGAAACCCAGGTTTCCCGCCAGGCCTTCCGAGGAACAGCCAGCAACAGTTCCTAATGACCCATCCCGCCGGAGGTGTGAATTCCAGCTCGAGGAGACCTACCCCAGGCTTGCTCCGAGCGAGCTAGCGTGCTAAGAATAGCATGCAGCCATGGCAGTGCAAGTGGCGGGAGGGGCTGGCCACCCTGAGCATGCGCTAGGGTCTTGGATGGCCTTGGGGGCTAGCCCCTCCTGCTCCTTGCAGTGCCATGGCTACGCTTCTGTACTTGGTTCAGTGCCAGCGCGGGCACGTCTCCTCGCTGGCACCTTCGCCCCTGCCTAAGGTCCGTGGTTGAAATTGACAAGAACCACGTCTTTGCTGAAGATTGCCTCGGACTGACTCCCAGGGGAACCAATAAGGACAGAATCCCATTGTTTCCAGTGGAGATTACTGCTGATTGACTATTATTATTTGTATTCCCATAGCGCCGAGCAGTCCGACTCCTGGATGGGGACCCCATAGTGCTGGGCAGAACAAGAGACGGTCCCTGTCCCAGAGAGCTTGAAATTTCAGCATAAGACAAGAGACAACAAATAGATACAGACCAATGGGGGAGCACAGGGAAAATATGGAACAATATCGGTCAACATGACGGGCAGTGGTCTCTTCACACCAGCACATCAGCTGTGACGAAGGGGTTTGGAGACCTCACGGCAAAGCAGGGCTTTAAGGAGGGATTTGGAGTAGGATAATGAGGTGGTTTTGTGGATGTTTGTGGGGACCAGGGGAGAAACCATGAAGGGACTTGTTTGCAAATGTAACAAGTGGGTGATGGAGGCTGCAGCCAAGGGCTGATGGGAGGCAGGAGTGGACATCTTGATAGCGAATGAGAGACGGGAGGTCGGCTGGGGATAGAATGTGGAGGCCCTTGAATGTGAAGACGGGCAGCTTACCTTGGATGTGACAGAGAAGGGGGAGCCAGCGGTGGGACTCAGAGGGGTGATGTGGCCAAAGTGATGGGCTAGGAAAATGATCTTTGCAGCAGCCTTCTGAGTGGCTACAAGGGAGGCAAGATTACATTAGTGGAGGCCCAGAGCAAAGGACACTGCTGCAAGTGAGATGGGAGAGAGGACTAGAGAGGAATGGGGTTTGCATTCCAGTGACTGCCGGGGGAGTTTGCTAAGAATTCAGGCTCTGGCAAGTTCACAAGGCATTGACCAGACTTTCGGATGGATTCCAGAACGTGCCTGTGATTAGGAAATGACCTGTTTTGTGCACACACTGATTATGCTCCATTACTTAGGACTGCAACATAGAACTTAAAAAAACAACCCCCCCCCCCCCGCATAGCCAAGAAGGGTGTGTGGATTTGATGGATCAAGTTCAGGGGTGATCTTAGAGATTCAATTTACCTGCAGGATTGTGGTCACCGTCCAGGGTCCCGTTACCTGGGCAGTGCTTGGATGACCTGTGGCTCTAGGACAGCTGCGGGGTCATTAAGGACAGGGAGATTTCACATCCACTCCCAGGTTTCTCCTCTGTGATTGTATCACTGACCCCGAGCTGGAGGGAGGCCTCCATCTGGAGATTATGCCTATGTTTTCTGGCCTGGTGTCTTGTCAAGACGTGATGTAGCATCTTCCAGGAGGTGATGAAAGCCCTGTAGAAATGAGTTGGTGAGAGAGGAAATGCACAAGGAGAATGAAGAATTGAAGAGTGAACATGGATTGCCGTCCTGGAAGGCTCATATCAAAGGATGCAAAGTTAAAAACCAATCAAACATTGTCACACAGACACTCACAGGGACGCTACAGCCTTGCACTGGCCCCCCCTCTGCCCCAGTCCCATGTGTTAAGCGCTTGTCACCAGATCGCTGCATACCCCCAGTGCAGCCGGGGTGGGATAGAATGCAGGTATCCTTGGGAGCATGGGGCTGCTACTCTGGGTCAGACTATTGACCCGTAGCCTCCTGCTTCTAGCAGCAGCCAATAGCTGATACTTCCAAGGAAGGCAAAATCCTCCATGATGCACCTACCCACTTGTGCATTATTGACCATGGGCTGGGCGAAGGGTACTGCTCCTCCCTGACAACATGATGGAGAGATAGATAGTGGAGCAATTGCATGGGGGGAGGGAGAATGGAATAGTAAATAAATAATAAAATAAAACCCATGTCTGTTTCTCATACAGTGCTTTTCATCTGACAACCTTAAAGCACTTTACAACCTGTTTTAAATGTCTTGATCTCCACACATGCCTGGGAGGCAGGGCAGTGCTATCATCCCCATTGTACAAATGGGAAAACTGAGGCAGAGAGCGAGACTAAGGGACTTTCCCATGGGCACACAGGAAATCCATGGCAGAGCAGGAAATTCACCAGTGCCAGTGCTTTAACCAACCACTGGACCATCCTCCCTCCACATGCAAACACTGTCCAGCCTACGGATTGGTGGCAAACAATTCAACGCCATCGCTGACTATTTGTAGCCGGTGCTGGGGGCTTTGTCACCTGACTCACAAACCTTATGTGAGCGCTGCACGGGGATTCATGAGCTTTCACTTTCTGGGAACATTCTTACCAAATAATCAATAAAAGAAAGCCCCCACCCACCATGCTCTGCCATGCTGGGCAGCCGTCTGTAATCCACCCACAGCCAGGGCATCTCGGATCAGCAGGGCAGCAGTTCTCAGGGTCTCTGGTCAGCCGTGCTGCATTTTGGGGTGGCCATTGGTAGGAGCACGGCACTGAGTGGCCCGGGGGGGGGGGTCAGTGGGATTGTCGTGCATAGCAGCTTTAGGGGGTAGCATTGCGTGATAGAGTGACAGCTCTGCTCTAGGTAAGGTCGGGACTCGCTCACTGTTTCGTTTGCTAGCCACAGAGTTTCCTGTTCCCACTATTTCCCCAGCCTCGAATGCTCCTCTCAATCGCTCGTCGGCTCCATGCTCGGTCGCAGCTCTCCTGTCGCCTTTCTTTGCCCTGCTAAAACCGTGTGTTGTAAATCTTAAAAAAAGGCCAAGAGGAGCAGGGAGGTTTACATGGGCTGGAAGCACCAGGGGACTGGTGGGAGTCAGCTGCAGAGTGTGCTTGACCTGGCTGGCAGGTCCCTGCTGGAAGATCACGTGGGCTCTGCTTCTGGGAAGTGCTGCAGTGACTGTGGGCATAGTGCCCACATGGGCCGTAAATTCCAACCGCTGACCCCCTGAGCACGGGCGCTGGACCTCACGCTGCCAGCGTATGTGAATCCTGAGCCCAGATCCGAGCGGGCCGGAACCCCCTGCTTATCGACGGCCTGGTGCCCTACCCAACAGAGGATATTTTTGTTTGCCAGTCTCCCGCCTTTTTCAAAGCCAGCACACAGAGTGCAGCCTGGAACACACCCAGCCTGAGCAGGGCTGTCCCTCTTCCTGTCTCACAATAGAGCCGAGTGTTTATAATCCACACCGAATGGACTTCTGCTGAACTCGGACAAACAACCAAGGCCAGACATTTGCATAAGAAGGTCGCCGTCGCCACGGTGGGTGGGGACAGTTTTAGAGCCACGTTTTTAAAGCTTCCCTTTGTTTGTAAGGACTCCTCGGCCACGCTGGTTTCGTGCACAGCCACGTTAGAACTTTGTTCCCCACTGGACAAATATTGTGCTTTTACAAAAAGTCTGGGGGGCTGATTATCTGTCCTGCGAAAGCCCGTCTATGCCGTGCCATGAGAACGTAATGGGACTTCCCTAATAGTCCCCTGGCTCTCATTTAGATCCGTCCCTCTGTGTCGTGTTTCTGCATGCTGCTAAACAGCTGCCAAGCTCCGCTCCAGAGGTGGCTGCATTTCTTTGGCAGACAAAGCACTCCTGGAGCTTGGTTTGCCTATCAGCGCCACCTGGCTGGAAAGACATTGGGGCTGACGGGCACTACGCAGGAGTAAGATTAGCCCAAGACTTTTAAAATGCTGTCTGTGCCCTACTTTCAGCAAAGTTATCCGTGCCTCAGTTTCCTGATCTGGAAAATGCGGATTATGATACTGCCCTCTTTTGTAAAGTGGGTGAAAAGCGCCCTGGAAGGGCTGTTTATTAATACTTATTATCCTCCAGGCAGATAGAATTTCCCCAACCTCCCTGTGTAAAGGCCTGAATAACAGGACTTACTTTCTCTCACACTGTCTCCCATTTATCCCTCTCTGTCTCCTCTCTCTCTATCATTTCTTCTTTGTCTCTCCACCACTCATCCTTCTTCTGCTAGCTCTAGTTCTCTCATTCCTCTCCCCTCCCTCCTTGCAGATCCGCTCCATCCCCTCTCCTCAGCATGGTAATAGACAAAGAGTTCGCTGCAGTTTCGAAAGGCTCAGGAATGCTTTTAGGCGGCGGGGCGCCCTGCCTTGCTATCACTTTATTTTTGACTCCATGGTTTAGTTCAAGGCTCCTTTGTCCTGCTGAGTGGCAGGGAGGGGCAGGGAACACGTCCTCTGTCTGCCTGATGGGATCGCACGCAGCATGGAGAGGTGTGATCTCCTGGACGGGAGAGGTGGGTGAATTTAAGAGATGCGTCCTTTGCTTAGCCCCTGGCATGAACTGCAGGGAAATCAGTCTACAGCTGCCCCGGGTCCCCACGCCAGGTTCCAATGAACAGAACGGCCGATCTAGGGAGCAAGGCTGTTCGGTACTAAGCGGCCCCTTCGAGCAGGTGAAGAAAGCCTTGGCAGATACAGAAGAAGCAGGCAGGTCACACGTCTCCAGCATGTTCTCCTTGGATGATCCTGGGCTCACTTTCATCTCTGAAGTTTGGTGCTGGACTGAAGCCTTCTCTCCACACAGCATGTCCCTCCCAGACAACCTTCCCGCCTGCCCCCATGACTCTTCCTCATGGCAAATAGTCTTTATCGGTGGCCCGTCCAGGACTTAGCTCCCCCGGTGGCTGTGGAAGGAGGAGGCTCAGCTATGGGGGCAATTTTTATGCTGTGGACACAGGATGGAGTTTGAGACCCTCCCGCTCATTGCAAACAGGGCCACACCCCCCAAGCAGCCACCAGACGCCCCCGGGGCACACTCAGCCACGTGCCCACGGCAGAAGCTCCTGCGTGCACCCGTCCATACACAGTCCACTTGGTCCCACCCATGTGCAATACACTCCCTGTCCTCCGTGCACTGCACGCTACCCCGGCAGAGAGACGGCTTGCTCTCTGGCCTGTGCTCTCCTAACCCTTCTCTCTCTGTGTCACCCCCCCTCCCCTCTGCGTCCACTGCGGGGGGTGTACGCCCACACTAGCTAGAAGCCCGTGTCCCAGCCCAGGCAAAGACACACGTGCGTTAGCCTCACTCGATCTAGCCCGCTACAAATAACGGCCTGGACGCTGCGGCAGGGGCTGGCCACGCACGCGCCGCTGGGTTTAGACTCAGGCTGCTTTCCTGAGCCATGTCCACACCGCTGGTTTTAGCCCGGGAGCTGAGTGCCGCTGGCTCACGCCCGTCTGGTTCCCTGGGCTGGGAGACATGCTCCCAACTGCAGCCTGGGACATCCCCAGGGCTCTGACGAGGGAGGGGCCAGAGGTGGCTGGGTCTCTTTTAGGGGCTCCCTCATGTCTGTCTGCTGGCCTCTGTCCTTCTCCCCACGGTTTAAATTAAAGCAGGACACTTGACATTCAGGGGGCCTGGCTCCCCCCCATAATTCAAGCCCTGGACATCCCCATAAACTTCACCCTTTTACAGTCACACACCACACACTCAGCTCACGTACTGCACACGCCCAGAGCCCATAGAACGTTTCGCCTCAGGCCACGTCCCTCTCACACAGACACACACTCCTGACTTCCCCAGGAAATCGCCGCTAACCTGCTGCCTTCTTCAGTCACAGGACCTTTAATCTCTCCTGGCCACCCTGAGCATGCTATTGTCCCCAGGACCAGCAGCACGATGCCAGCTTCCTTCCCCTGGCCTCACCTCTTCCCCTCTTGAGCCAACACTGCAACAATGAGTGCGGATCGCTGGGCATTTATCCAAGCGAGGGAGGGCTCTGAACAGACACTTGTCTGTCTTCAGCCGCGTTCCCCAAGGCTGGTTGGCTGTGAAGAGCTGAACGGACGTGTAAATAGAGCAGCCGAACTGGCCACAGTTCTAAAATAGGAGACAGTGTTGTCCAGTGGTTAGCTCAGGGGCATGGACATCAGGACTGCTGGGTTCTATTCCCAGCTTCGCCTCCCACTTGCTGTGTCACCTTGGTCAAGGCACTTAACGTCTCTGCACCTCAGTTTACCCACCTGTCAATTAATGGACTTATCCTGCATTGAACTACATGACAAGGACAATGACAGGCTTAATGTTTACAAAGTGCTTTTGTATCCTCAGAAAACAGCAGTTACCAGTATCCAAAGGGCAGAGAGACAGATGTTGCTACTACCTAGGGTACGGAGGCTTTGTTGGCTTTTTCAAAGTTTCTGTTTTGCACAAAATTTTCCATGACATTTTAATTGACTTTTTTATCAAAATAGTTTTTAAAAAATGTTCGTTTGCAGAAAGGCTAGTTTTGAGTCGGAAACCCTGCTTTGCACCAAGTGAAAAAGGTCCGTGACAATTTCAATTAAAAAAACAAAACTGGCAACAATACTGCAAACAAACGTCCAAACCCACGCCCCTGTTTTTCAACCAGCGCCGAACATCGCAGCGGTACTGGATCCAATGTTGCACTGTGGGGACAGAGCACAGCGTGGGCGGGTGGCGTTAGGGAGTTCCACTGACAGCCAGTGATTAATGAGTCTGCAGTGGTGGTAGCTGGACCTCATCAGGGCTCAATTCCAGACACTAACATCTGGATTGTTATTCAGGTGCAAAGAAAGTAACAATTTGGGGGTAGGGGTTAGCTGGAATACGCTTTCCACGTTAATTTTTAGTTAATCAAGTGTGCTTTTTGTTGATTGCTGCTTGTTACTTAACGGTAGAGAGGGGGAATGCATAGCCCAGAAGGACAATAGAATCATTGACAGACTTCTACTGATGGCAGATCCACCATGTTAAGTGGTACCAGTGGTTAATTGCTCTCATTGTAGAGTAGCGTCCTTGTTATTGGCTGGCATCGTAGAGATCTGAGTAGCTTGAAAGCTTGTCTCTTTCACCAAGATAAGTTGGTACAATATATTACCTCTAACCCAGCACAACCTCCCCTCCCTTGTCTCTCATATTCTGGGACCAACACAGCTACAAGAATGCTGCAGACAAAAGGTAACAACTGACAGTTATCTCAGTCAACACCAGGGATCGAACTGGAGACCTCCAAAGCTAAAGAATAAGTCCGTATAGCTCAACCTAAAGGATGAAGTCCCTTAGCTACCTGTTTTAGTAGCCGCCTCTCCTCTGGGGATCAGACCGAGTGGGAGACATGGAATGCACACTGAACAGTACGTTAGAGGAAGATGACTGAGGCTATTCAACAACCTTAGTCTTATTGGGTTTATTTTTAATGCCTGAGCTCAAGGACGGCAGCAGAGCCGGCTGAAACCCTCCTCTTAAAACACGGGTTTTAAAATGGCCTTTTTGGATTAAACAAATTTTTTTGACAACAATCTCATTTTTCTCCAAGAGTCTGGGGCTTGTGCCAAACCAATGAAACCAGTGCCGTTCTTGGCCCCCAAAGTGAAACGTTGCCGTTGCCAAAGATTGAAAGTCTTGGTGGCTTCCAGGGTTTCAAGGAAACCCCCTAACTTTTAGCGGGGAAAAGAAAAAAAAAAAGGCATTTCCCAAACAGCTCTGCCCTGATTACCCTGGAGACCTCTCTTGAACAAAAGAACAGGAACACCATGGCCAGGGGCAGGGCAAGCTCCTCCCAACCCAACCCCCTTGCCATGGTATCTTAATCCTGTCCTGAAGGGACTCCTTTCTAGAGGGCAGATGAGCCTCTAAGACCCATTCAATCCTTGGCCTCTCTCCTGAGACTGCCAAGAGTGTGGCTGGCAGCGGTGGGTCTCATGGCACGGATGCATGCCTACTGAGCCATGCTCTGAGAACCCACCAACTCATTTCATGCCACTATTGCCACCAGCTGGTCTTAAACCTTTGGTGTAAGAAACTGATTAGCAATCAAAACCGCCTTCACCAAACAAGGACACTCCACCAAAGAAGCAGATCACATCTTGGAACAGGCAACCTAAATACCCTGAGAGAACCTGCTTCAATACAGAAATAAAACCACCTCGGACCGCGCACCCCTAGCCATCTCCTACCCCCCAATACTGGAACCCATAGAGGGGTATCAACCCATACTCGATGGGGACCCCGTCCCGAAAGAAATATTTCTTGAACCACCTCTTCTGGCCCTCAAACAACTCCCCAATCTCTCCAAGTCTCGTCATCCGAAGCAAGCTGTCCACAGACCAGGATGCACCAACTCAAAGCAGCACCCTGCCAGAACAACAGATGCAAAACCTGCAGCCATATCTCCCCTGCTATAGTGATCAACACCCTCCACAACACACCTTTCGAGATCCAGGGGACTGTCCTACAGATGCCCATCCCAACATGTGGCGTACCTCATCCAGTGCACTAAATGCCCCAGTAAAATCTATGTGGGTGAAACCAGACAGTCACTGTGCTCTTGAATGAACTCACACAGGGAAATGATAAAAGACAAAAACACCCCATCACCTGTGGGCGAACACTTTTCACAAAGCGATCGCTCCACATCTGACCTCTTGGTCCTCATCTGCAAAAGGAAACCTGCACAACACTTTCAAAAGACGAGCCTAGGAGCTAAATTCATAACTCTGCTAGACACTAAAAATCACGGACTGACCAGAGACACCGGATTTATGGCTCATTACAACAATCTGTAACTCACTACCCCCCTCTTTTTGTCCTATGACAACAGGAGCATTACCCGACCACTTCACCTTGAATGATCCCTTAGGATATATGCAAAAAGAACAGGAGGACTTGTGGCACCTTAGAGACTAACACATTTATTTGAGCATAAGCTTCCTTTTCTTTTTGCGGATACAGACTGACACGGCTGCTACTCTGAAACCTAGGATATAGGCTAACTATTTATGCTAAACTAACTGTTTGATCTTGCATTTAGCTGCGACACTCCGAGTACCTTTCCCAGACCTGAAAAAGAGCGCTGTGTGGCTTGAAAGCTTGATTCGCTCACCAACAGAAGTTGGTCCAACAAAAGATACATAGGTGCCAAATCCGTGCTGAGCACCCACCAGCAGCCCCCCATCAGAACCTCCCCCTCCTTCCCTGCGCCTCCTGCCCGCCACAATCAGCTGTTTTGCGGCATGCAGGAGGCTGGGAGGGAGGGCGGAGGAGAGAGGACGTCGCACGCTTGGGGAAGGGGACGGAACAGGGTGGGAAGAGGTGGGGAGGGGGCGAAGCAGGGGTGGGAAGAGGTAGGTGGGGCCTTGGGGGAAGGGGTGGAGTGGGGGCAGGGCCTGGGGCAGAGCCAGGGGTCGAGCCCGCCCCCCACCCCCCCGGCACATTGGGAAGTCGGCACCTGTGAAAAGAGATGACCTCCCCCACCTTGTCTCTCAGATTAGCAACCAGACATCTGGAACTGGCCAAAGGTCCTTCTGGCCTAGGAGATGCTGATGGAAACAATTTGAAGAACAACTCCATTCCCACCAAACCTGCGGGAGGGGGAAATCGGCTGTCAAACTCAAAGCAGGTCACCCTGAAACAAACAGCAGCTCTTCCCCTGTCCCTCCTCCCCCCGGGCATGGCGGTAAGGCCTTGCATGAAGGGACTGAAGGTAGTTTTGCAGTGGCAAAGGCTGGGGGGAGCAGCTGAGGTCTGTTTGCCGCAGGAGGTTAACATCAGTGCTCTCATTTTTGTGTGTGGCGGTATATTACATGCACACTCTGCCTGTCATATTTCCAAGCCAGATCAGGCTGCGTGTCTGGAAAGCATTATCCGGATGGCATTATGCATTAGACATTAATGAAGAGATCATGTGAGCTCTGCCCTCCAGCACGGAGACTTCAAAAACAGAGCCGGGTTTGCATTAAAACCTACCTCGGTTCCCTCCTCGTTCTCCGCGGCTTGAGTGACAGGTTGGTAAATATTTGCTGAACTGGTTCATCCGGAGTTCTCTCTGGAAACAAAAATAAACCCAGGGAGAGGAACAGTGTTGGAGAGATCGGTTAGGAACATCAGAATGGCTCTCACGTCCGAGACACGTACAGCCTGATGCTTTCGATTGTGGGACTGGGAATCAGGACTCCTGGATTCGCTGTCTTGGCATGTGACCTCAGCCAAATCACTCAGCCTCACTGTATCTGGCTTTCCCTGTCTGTATCATGGAGCTAATAGCACGTCCTACCTCACAGGTGTGCAGGGAGCTCTCAGTTGGAAGCTGCTATAGAAATGCAGGGGGGTTGTTATTTAACTTGGTGTCCTACCTCTGACTTCAGCGAGGGCTTTTTTTCCCATTCTAGAATGAAGTACAAAGCCCCTCTTTATGTCTCTGCTCAAAAAGGCAGCTGGACAATAGTGCAACACTTCTCCCACAGGGGAAGAGAACATTTCCTTCCTGACCCCAGCTGGTTCTTAGTTTATGTCCTGAAACATGGGCCAATGACCCTTGTAATATTTTCCCTTAGCCAGTTACTGCAGCTGCTGTTCTTTATTTACGTGTCAAATCCTTGTCTGAATCTTAATAAAATATCTGCCTAATGTCCTGCAGGGGTGAGTTCCATGAGTTTATTATACTGATGTGGCAGGTGTCAGTAGATGGCACTGTTACTCAGTTTTTTCTTAGTGGGGTTTTCTTCTTGTGTCCTTTCCCACTATCATGGTTTTCCAGTGTTGAACACATGATATGGCCCAGTCTGTAGCCCTGGCAAGATCTTGCACAGTGCATGGTTCCTCCAGGAGCTGGGTCAACCAACAACATCACATAATCATAGAAATACCGGGCTGGAAGGCACCCTGAGAAGTCATCAAGTCCAGCCCCCTGCACTGTGGCAGGACCAAGTAAACCTAGATCATCCCTGACAGGTGCTTGTCCAACTTGTTTTTAAACACTTCCAATGATGGAGACACTCCACAACCTCCTTTGGAAGCCTCGTCCAGAGCTTAACAACCCTTAGAGCTAGAAAGGTTTCAGAGTAGCAGCCGTGTTAGTCTGTATCCGCAAAAAGAACAGGAGGACTTGTGGCACCTTAGAGACTAACAAATTTATTAGAGCATAAGCTTTCGTGGGCTACGGCCTACTTCATCGGATGCATAGAATAGAACGTATAGCAAGAAGATATATATATACATACAGAGAACGAGAAAGTTGTCATACGAACTGTAAGAGGCTGATTAATTAAGATGAGCTATTATCAGCAGGAGAAAAAACACTTTTGTAGTGAAAATCAAGATGGCCCATTCAGACAGCTGACAAGAAGGTGTGAAGATACTTAACATGGGGAAATAGATTCAATATGTGGAATGACCCAGCCACCCCCAGTCTCTCTTCAAACCCAGCTTAATGGGATCTCGTTTGCAGATTAATTCAAGCTCAGCAGTTTCTCCTTGGAGTCTGTTTTTGAAGCTTTTCTGTTGCAAAATTGCCACAGACCTAGAATCCTACTTTCGACGTCTCCGACTCAGACTATTTCCAACACACCTCTGAACAATATACTAACCCACAGAATCCTTCCTACCAACACTACAAAAAGAAGGATTCTTCCTCGTTCTCTGTATGTATATATATATCTTCTTACTATATGTTCCATTCTGTGCATCCGATGAAGTGAGCTGTAGCCCACAAAAGCTTATACTCTAATAAATTTGTTAGTCTCTAAGGTGCCACAAGTCCTCCTGTTCTTTTTTTAGAGCTAGAAAGTTTGTCCTAAACGTCCCTTGCTGCAGATTAAGCCTATTACTTCTTGTCCTACCTTCAGAGGACTTGGAGAATAATTGATCACCGTCTGCTTTATAACCGCCCTTAATATATGAACATAACATACAAGACAACTTAACTCGAAGACAAAGCTACGGCACCATCTATTGGTAGAGGTGCAGTCTACACTGACCATTACAACAGACAGTGTCAGAAGTGACCATTGTGGGTCACCAAGCATGGATTCACCAAGGGCAAGTCCTGCCTGACTAATCTAATCGCCTTCTATGACGAGATAACGGGCTCTGTGGATGAGGGGAAAGCAGTGGACGTGTTGTTCCTTGACTTTAGCAAAGCTTTTGACACTGTCTCCCACAGTATTCTTGCCAGCAAGTTAAAGAAGTATGGGCTGGATGGATGCACTATAAGGTGGACAGAAAGCTGGCTAGATTGTCGGGCTCAACGGGTAGTGATCAATGGCTCCATGTCTAGTTGGCAGCCAGTATCAAGTGGAGTGCCCCAAGGGTCAGTCCTGGGGCCGGTTTTGTTCAATATCTTCATAAATGATCTGGAGGATGGCGTGGATTGCACCCTCAGCAAGTTTACAGATGACACTAAATTGGGAGGAGAGGTAGATACGCTGGAGGGTAGGGATAAGATACAGAGGGCCCTAGACAAATTAGAGGATTGGGCCAAAAGAAATCTGATGAGGTTCAACAAGGACAAGTGCTGAGTCCTGCACTAAGGACAGAAGAATCCAATGCACCGCTACAGACTAGGGACCGAATGGCTCGGCAGCAGTTCTGCAGAAAAGGACCTAGGGGTTACAGTGGACGAGCAGCTGGATATGAGTCAACAGTGTGCCCTTGTTGCCAGGAAGGCTAAGGGCATTTTGGGATGTATAAGTAGGGGCATTGCCAGCAGATCGAGGGACTGTGATCGTTCCCCTCTATTCGACATTGGTGAGGCCTCATCTGGAGTACTGTGTCCAGTTTGGAGCCCCACACTACAAGGAGGATGTGGAAAAATTGGAAAGTGTCAGCGGAGGGCAAGAAAAATGATTAGGGGACTGGAGCACATGACTTATGAGGAGAGGCTGAGGGAACTGGGATTGTTTAGTTTGCGGAAGAGAAGAATGAGGGGGGATTTGATAGCTGCTTTCCACTACCTGAAAGGGGGTTCCAAAGAGGATGGATCTAGACTGTTCTCAGTGGTAGCAGATGACAGAACAAGGAGTAATGTTGCAGTGGGGGAGGTTTAGGTAGGATATTAGGAAAAACTTTTTCACTAGGAGGGTGGTGAAGCACTGCAATGTGTTACCTAGGGAGGTGGTGGAATCTCCTTCCTTTGAGGTTTTTAAGGTCAGGCTTGACAAAGCCCTGGCTGGAATGATTTAGTTGGGGATTGGTCCTGCTTTGAGCAGGGGGTTGGACTAGATGACCTCCTGAGGTCCCTTCCAACCCTGATATTCTATGATTCTCTAGTCTGACCTCCTGTAGCTTGTAGCCATGAGATGGGCACAGAAAGATACGCAATGATCCTGCGCTTGCCAGCCAGGTTAGACAGCCAGATCCTAGGATGGAAAAAGCAGGGTCATTATTTATCTTTCTGTGACTGCAGGCAGGTGACCCCCCTTGTACCTGCCCAGGAGCAGCTGCACCCACACAGGTTTGGGAAGGGCCACCCTAGGGTTTTTAACTCATTGATTGCCAGTTTAAATTAACAGGGCTCGCCGCAAGCCTGCTTGCTCAGGAACATATGCTTGCGGAGAGCTTGTACCAATTACCCTTACCTGGCGATCTGTTAAGGAAGGAGGGACCCGTCGTTCCAGCCCTGGCTTGGAGATTGAAGTTCAATTCTCTGCTCTGCCAAAGATCGTTGGGCAAGTCTCTCAGGCTCAGATCCCCAAAGGAATTGATTTCAAAGGGAGTAAGGTGCCTAAAAAAAAATCTCTGAGAGCACTCAAAGCCTCTGTATATTGCTTGACCCACAGCCTGTTCCCTGTACTCCGGCCCCATGCCCTGCCACATGGCCTTGTCACTGATCATGGTCTCATGCAGGTCATCCGAGCTGTTCCACACTCCCCTTTTTCAGCTGCCCCCCAATGCAAAAAGATCATTTCAGCCCTACCTAACCCTTAACTGACAGGTCTGGGGGGGCCTGGTCCCAGTGTGGAGCAAGGATCTGCCCATGTGGATCCAATTGCACAATCCGGGCCTATGTCATAAGGAACACTACTACTAACTCAGATAGTAAGCTCAGGAGTAGCTTTTCAGACACGTTTTAATAGCCAGGAAATAAGCTGTTGGTTTTGTTTTAAGGCCCCAGTTTAACCCTTCCCCTGCAGCAGCAGAAACACAGACACATGGTCTCAATCTGTGGATCCAACTGCTTGGCCCCAGCCTCAGCAGCCCTGAACTTCCCTAAAGAGGCAACCAGGATTCCCCCCGACAGAGGACTCCTTGGGTAGCCACCTCCTTCTCCCACTTCAGGTAGAGGGCGTGGAGGATGCAGGAAGAGGCAGGACAGTGCACAATCCTTGGCCAGCACAGTGATCTGTATGAGACTGCTGCAGTCCCATATAGACCACTGTGCTGGTTATGTCCTAAAACCCTGCAGGCTGCTCTAAATTACACCAGGCAGGCCCCAGCCAATCCAGAACTGATGGAGTACAGAGGTGGCTTAAAGTCACCTCCCCTGACCAGCTCTACTCAGCTACCCCAAGAATTGCATCCAAGAGTTTAGTCAGGTTAAGAAGCATGAGAATTGCATTGGTAACCATCAATTTCATGGTACACGCAAAAACTGACCAAAAAAAATTCCACTGATAATAAATCAAAATGTCCAGATAGGCAAAGTAAGAAACATGCTGCTTGAAAACTTGCTAGACTCACAATGCAGTGATTTACGACTTCTCAGCTTGGCTTGTGACAAATGGACGAGCAAAGGAAGAGTCATTGTTGATTTAAAGATATTTACTTTGCCTACTTTTACATGTGCCGTTTACTATTACCTGAAATTGGGCCAGCCAGTAAGCTTAGGGTGGACTAATGACCCACCAGAGTTTGGCAGAAAGCAGCACGTTTATTATACTGATGGCTAAGCTCAAAAGAAGGGGAGGGGGGGTCACACTCACACTCGCGTACTCACACTCCCAGGACAGGCCCGGCACTGGAGATGTCAGGATCCTTTCAGGTAAGTGTCCCACAGCGTGGCGATGGGTGGGGCGATGGAGGTCAGTCATCCCGAGGCATGATGGAGTGCAAGGCGGCGAACCACTGGCCGGGCGCTCCGGGCGAAGGGCCTTCACGGGAGGTACAAGCTTGTGAGTGCACTCCTGAGCACATGGCCCCTTCCCCTTTTAAGGACCTGCTCCTCACGGCCTGCGACTAGAGATGACTTGGCCTTGTCTGGTTGGTCACACTCCACCTCGGCCAGTGTCCATGCATTGGGCATGTGAGCGCTGCCTAATCAGAGTCCCAGACACCTTGTCCACCTGGGAGCTTTTCTGATCTTCCCGCTGCTCAAGCAGCCCATCCATCCCCGAAGCGTTCCAGGAGGGAGGGGGAGGGGGAAAACCACTTCACAGGTATTCAAATGGGGAGAGGAGACAAAACGGGGGAGGGGGGGAGGTGTAACAGACCTTTTGAACATATAGGTTATACAGAGCATAGTCACACAGAGCATACAGATCACTGCTGCTCCTACGACATTTACAATGGGTGTTTGAACAGTTCACAGAGCTTTAACTTTTGGAATCTCAACCTCGACTCTCATTAAATTATTGTCTCCCCTCCCCCCATAAGTTCCTGCAACTGTGAAAATTTAAATAGCAAAAAAAGGCTGAAAAACGAACCTCAGTATGATCCGTCAAAATTATACAACAATAAAAATCGAATTCCGCAGAAAGGAAGTTTAGCCCGAGGGCAGGAACAGAGAAGTGAAACGAACAAGACAGAGACAGTGAAACTGACTTATTGCCCTGCCCTTTATGAGTCAGGCCCTTGGAAATCATAAGACTGGCTTAAAAATCATAAGATTTGGAAGATGATCAATGTGGGGAGAGAGTCTTTTTCTCTGCCCCCTGGTGCTGGAGCCTTGGAGGTTCATGTTTCCAAGCTCTTCATAGAATCATGGAATATCAGGGTTGGAAGGGACCTCAGGAGGTCATCTAGTCCAACCCCCTGCCCAAAGCAGGACCAATCCCCAACTAAATCATCCCAGTCAGGGCTTTGTCAAGCCAGGCGTTAAAAACCTCAAAGGAAGGAGATTCCACCACCTCCCTAGGTAACCCAGTCCAGCGCTTCACCACCCTCCTAGTGAAAACGTTTTTCCTAGTATCCAACCTAAACCTCCCCCACTGCAATTTGAGACCATTACTCCTTGTTCTGTCATCTGCTACCACTGAGAACAGTCTAGATCCATCCTCTTTGGAACCCCCTTTCAGGTAGTGGAAAGCAGCTATCAAATCCCCCCCATTCTTCTCCTCCGCAGACTAAACAATCCCAGCTCCCTCAGCCTCTCCTCATAAGTCATGTGTTCCAGTCCCCTAATCATTTTTGTTGCCCTCCGCTGGACTCTTTCCAATTTTTCCACATCCTTCTTGTAGTGTGGGGCCCAAAACTGGACACAGTACTCCAGATGAGGCCTCACCAATGTCGAATAGAGGGGAACGATCACGTCCCTCGATCTGCTGGCAATGCCCCTACTTATAGAGCCCAAAATGCCATTGACCTCTTGGCAACAAGGGCACACTGTTGACTCATATCCAGCTTCTCATCCACTGTAACCCCTAGGTCCTTTTCCGCAGAACTGCTGCCTAGCCATTTGGTCCCTAGTCTGTAGCGGTGCATGGGATTCTTCTGTCCTAACTGCAGGACTTAGAATCATAGAATATCAGGGTTGGAAGGGACCTCAGGAGGTCATCTAGTCCAACCCCCTTCTCAAAGCAGGACCAATACCCAATTTTTTTTGCCTCAGATCCCTAACTGGCCCCCTCAAGGATTGAACTTGCAACCCTGGGTTTAGCAGGCCAATGCTCAAACCCCGAGCTATCGCTCCCCCCATTGTTGAACCTCACCAGATTTCTTTTGGCCCAATCCTCTAATTTGTCTAGGGCCCTCTGTATCGTATCCCTACCTTCCAGGGTATCTACCACTCCTCCCAGTTTAGTGTCATCTGCAAACTTGCTGAGGGTGCAATCCACGCCATCCTCCAGATCTTTAACGAAGATATTGAACAAAACCGGCCCCAGGACCGACCCTCAGGGCACTTGGCTTGATACCGGCTGCCAACTAGACATGGAGCCATTGATCACTACCCATTGAGCCCGACGATCTAGCCAGCTTTCTATCCACCTTATAGTCCATTCATCCAGCCCATACTTCTTTAACTTGCTGGCAAGAATACTGTGGGAAACCGTGTCAAAAGCTTTGCTAAAGTCAAGGAATACCACGTCCACTGCTTTCCCCTCATCCACAGAGCCTCTGCACCCTGCGCCCTGGAGAGCTAGAGACGTATTTTCTTTTTGAAAACAAAAGGCAAGTGCAAGGCAAAGTGACCCGGAGAACTGGCTGTAGCAAGAGCCGAGCGAATGGGACATTTATTACAATTCGTTTGGTTTCTTAGCAATCTTGGGCCCTATTAGCAAGGCAAAGAAGGCGAGAACTGTGTCTGAGACATTGGCTCATCGCCTTGACAGCTGCCCTCCAATGGTGCTTGCAAACACTATGCTCCTTTTAGGCAGAACATTATCCCCTGTGCTCCTGCGGAAGTCGTGCCACTCCTGGTGGGGAGAAATGGAGGTGGCTAAATGCCATGAGACTGAGCTGAGCAGGGATGAATTATTGCTCCTTGTGTCGCTGTCACAGAGGTTTAGGCTCTGGGGCTTGGAGAGCCGGGGAGATACAAGTCCCTGCTCTGCTGTGTCTTGGCTCTGCCAGCTGTGTGAATGGATGTGGTGTAGCTATTAAGGCAGCTCGTGTTGTACCAAGGCTCTTTGACAATATCACGCACACTGAGTGCTTCTCGTGTCTTCGTTCAAGCTCATGCAGCCTCTCACTTACTCCGCTTCAGCCTTCGTGTTACTCTGAGCTATCAGCTGAGCAGGAGGGGCGGTCAGACAGAGGGAGGGAGGGAGAGCGGGGAGGATTTTCTAACAGAGTGGGCCTGTGCAAAGCCTGGGCACTTTTCATTTGTCCTCAGTTTGCCTTGAATGCTGGGGCTGTATGAAAAGATCAGAGCGAAACGCAGAGGAAAACCCCCAAGGAATTCAGTTCCCTGAGAGTGAAACAAAATGGGGAACCCAGCGGCACAGCTCCCCGGCGGCCGGCCCGGCAGAGCGAGCCCCCGCCACCCAGCTCCCCGGCGGCCGGCCCGGCAGAGCGAGCCCCCGCCACCCAGCTCCCCGGCGGCCGGCCCGGCAGAGCGAGCCCCCGCCACCCAGCTCCCCGGCGGCCGGCCCGGCAGAGCGAGCCCCCGCCACCCAGCTCCCCGGCGGCCGGCCCGGCAGAGCGAGCCCCCGCCACCCTGCTCCCCGGCGGCCGGCCCGGCAGAGCGAGCCCCCGCCACCCAGCTCCCCGGCGGACGGCCCGGCAGAGCGAGCCCCCGCCACCCTGCTCCCCGGCGGCCGGCCCGGCAGAGCGAGCCCCCGCCACCCTGCTCCCCGGCGGCCGGCCCGGCAGAGCGAGCCCCCGCCACCCTGCTCCCCGGCGGCCGGCCCGGCAGAGCGAGCCCCCGCCACCCTGCTCCCCGGCAGAGTGAGTCTCAATAACTAGCCTGTCTAAAGAAGAACTGTTTCAAGCAGTGGACAAATGGGGCTGCTCTTGCTCTGGCCAGGAGTCCCACCCTGCCCCTCACATCCATCCAGGACAGGCCTTAGGTGCCCACTGTCCCCAGCTGTCGCTCCCTGATCCTCTCTCTCCACCAGGTCCCCATGATCTTCTCTCCTGGAATTCACCCTAGAGCCTGCTGTACAGGCTGCGTAAGGAAATGACATAGCAGCTGGCCCGAAACACTCTGCGGTTCAAAGCCCCTCCCTGCCCGTGAGTGGACATCAGGGGATGGATCACTCTGCAATTGTCCTGTTCTGTTCATTCCCCGTGAAGCACCTGGCATTGGCCACTGTCAGAAGTTGATTTTTTTCTTTTACTAAAATGAAAAAAAATAAACAAAAAACCCCAGAACATTTTGACCAAAAGGAACATTTTTTTTTTTTTTTTTTTTTTACAAAAACACTCATGTTAGTTAAAAAGCCATTTTTCATTGGAAAAAAAAAATCTTTTGACCGTGTGTAATTTATATATTCAGCAGCACCCTGGCTAGGTGTGTCCAGTCCCCCTCTAGTGGGCCATTCACCACAGGATAACACCCTACTATTGCCAGCAGCTAATGGAGTTACTCCCTTAGCTCAAGTGATAGAAAGAGGTACGTTGGAGGTCGAGATCCTGGGGAATCCCTTCTGGTGGGAATTATTATGTGTATGTGTTTGTCAGGCACTCAGATAACCCCAACAATGAGCTGGGTATTGTTATGACATGTGTCATCAGGTGGAACTGTTACACACAAACTTCCAAATTATTTTTTTTAGCATGCAAGCAAGTTTTGACACCTGGGAAGACAGGCTGTGCGATTGTTAGTTTGGGGTATATAAATATCTACATTCTGGCAGTTTGGGGAGAAAGGGAGCTGTGTGAGCAGAAGGAGCATTTGCTACCTGCTGTGGGCTCTGATTATAGTAAGTTCTTGAGGCAGAGCTGCTCCTGGAGAAATAGATGTTGGGCTGAGATTCCCAGGAGAAGGGAATCGCCCTACATGCTGTTTGATCGCCTCTGTACCAGGACTTGTGTGTGTGTGTGTGTGTGTGTGTGTGTGTGTGTGTGTAAATAAAGCAAAGGACGCTTAGAACATACCCAGACTCCACCTCACTGATTTCTTCTCTGCTGGGCAGCTGAGCTGGAAGGCCCTGGACATCTGCTACTGCTCACCAGCATAGCAACCCTAGTATGAGAACAGGACACTGGTATCAGTAGAAAGGGCAACAATATAAATACCTAGACAGATGGGCCCCACCTGCTTAGTATCTGCCAAATATAACCCTTGCTTCCAGCTGCCAAAAGCCCATTCCAAATCCTTGTCTACACTCAGAGTGGCAAACCCCTGTGTGGCTGCTCCGATTTCCATTTACATCAGGCTGATTTGGGTTTCATTTAAGATGTGTGGAATCAGGTTTAAGCTAATCTTAAAAGAGCTGCTTTTAACCCCAAATCAGAGCAGCCACACAGGGCTTGCACAACAATGAAACTGGTTTTAAAACCTCTCACCTTTAAATGGCTGCAATTCCTGGTCAGGCCCCAGAGAACCTTCCCCCTGCCCTCCAAAGAGTTTGCCAGGGTGCCTTGCTTTTAAAGGGTTGATAAAGCCAGTGGGCCCTGTTTGGGGCTTATGGGCTAGGAACAGCTCTGTGCTCCCTGGAAAGGGCTGGCCTGAGAGGAATGAAGCTAAGGTGCCTCCTTTCTCTTTCTGTCTCGCTCTGATTCTCTTGCTCTGTGTCTCCCCCACCCTTTTTCTCTCTCGCCTCTCCATTCCTTTGTTCCTGCCGAGCAGCAGGCCATGTCTGTCTCTGGCACTGTTACAGGCCTTCAGGAGTGCAGCAACTTGAGCAATAACAAGGTGCAGGTGTAATCAATCTGCCACGGACAAGAAAGCTTTTAGCCCTGGAAATCTCCGTTGCAGACACATTAGCCGGGCTGACGGCCTCCTGGAGGTGGATTAGGTTTCAGCTGGGTTGTTTGCATTTCAGGAGCCGAGCGCTCGCCCAGTTGTGAGCCTTTATTACATGGAAAATGCTTTAACCCCCATCCAAGCGCTTTGGCAAGGGGGGGAGGTCTCAGGGGCTTTAAAGAAGGGACAGGAGGGGGATTTTCCTGCTCGGAGAAAGTATGAATTCTCTTAATAAACCACCTTTTGCTCAGACTCTGTAATGGTGCTGATCCCACAGCTAGCTGGGAGAGAGACAGTCCAGCAGGGTCGTGCTATTTCCACAGAAAAAGTTGGCCCCGGAGCACAGGAAAGGTTCCTTGTGATGTGAGGAGCAAGCCAGCTTAGAAAGTGACAGAGGGCTCTGTCCTGGGGGGCAACTGAGGCTACACAACTCCCAACAGACTGGCTGCCCCTTGTCCCACATCCATCATCTGGGCAGGGCCCCATTCAGACACATGCTGCACATAGACACAGTCAGCCGAAGCCGGCCAGACAGAGACGGGACTAGACCACATGCTTTCTGACTCAACGCCCTTGGCCTGTTCCCAAGGGCTACCTTGCTCTTCCGAGCTAGAGTCTTGGCCAGTGTTATCCTTGTCCTCCATCCCTTCAGTATTGCACGAACTGCTTGTGTCTTTTAATTTGAGAGCTCTTCAGCACAGGGCCCGTCTTTCAGCCCAGTGGGCCCCCCATCTTGGCTGGGGCCCTCTAGGAGCTACTGTGATACAAATATCTAATAATCCCAGGACAGGCAGTCTCCCATCCCAAGATCTCCCAACCCTTATGTACCACGGTCAGTCTTTTCCATCTACTAAGACCTTGCAATAGGATGGTGGGACAGAATGGACCCCTTGTTCAGACTCTGCACACTACTGTAATAATTGTTGTACCAGGCATGTCTTGTAAGTTATCACTGGCAAACTCATAATTTGCTAATAAAATGTGTGTGGCAACACTGTATGCAAATCAGTAAGATGTCCCTGTAGGGTGTTATTAACACATGTTCCAAGCCCCTCTGCCCTGCCCAAACAGTGGTCAGCAAACAGGTCTGTCCTACACAGAGGAATGTGTGCTCTGCTTCATTTGCTTTTAAGCAGCAAACATAGTCGTCAAGCAGGAAGGGAAACAATGAAAGCTCAAAGAGGTGAGAAAAGCCAGCAGGGAACATCCTTCCCCATAGACTCTTTGTCTCCTAATGCCCAGCTGGAAAAGTCTTTCAAGAGAGGGACTGAAACTATAAAAAGGAGAGACAAACACCCCAAGGTGCCCCCATCGCATTCACTGCACCTGACGTGACAAAGCAGGAACTCATTGGACTCTGGGAGATCGGTCCTGACCTACAGGGTTTGGTCAGCTGCTGAGGGCATGTGGGGGGAAACGTTGCTTGAATCTGATATCATTTGTTAAGTTCGGTATTAGTAATCGTCTTATCTTTATTTGTCTTGTAACCATGTCTGACGTTTATGCCTCGTTATGTATACTGACTTAAAATCCATCTCGTTGTAGATAAGAAACTTGTTTTACTGTTTTATCTAATCCAGTGTGTTTAAACTGAAGTGTCTGAATTACTATTTCCACAGTATGCATCCGACGAAGTGAGCTGTAGCTCACGAAAGCTTATGCTCAAATAAATTGGTTAGTCGCTAAGGTGCCACAAGTCCTCCTTTTCTTTTTGTGAATACAGACTAACACGGCTGTTATTCTGAAACCTGAATTACTATTTGAGCTAATGAGCTGGCATATTATTCCCTTTAAGTTATGATGGACTTAAAATATTCTGTACTGTCCAGGAGAGGGCTGGGCAGTACAGGGCACACATTTCTGGGGGGAAATCTGAGACTAGGGAGGTGTTGGGGTCACTCTGCAGTATAACACACTCTGGCTCTCACCAGCCTTGAACCCCAGTGTGGCTGGCTCATAATACTCAGGTTGCAGTTTGCAGGCTGCTTGGTCGTTTGTGAGCGGCCCAGGTGGGAGCCACCTCAGCAAGGCATGGTAAGGCAGCCCAGGTTGCAGGACAGCTGCTCACGTATCTGGATTGTGCCCTGGTGTGTTACAAATGGGTCTTGGGTGCTCTGGATAAGAGGACATTGGGGGTCTTCTAGGGAAAAGGTGACCATGTGGCAAAATCCCACCCCCCCGTACTGGCCTTTCTTGTGGGATGCTCTACCAGGGATGCCAAAAACTGAACCCTCCCCTTCCCCATTAGAGGTGGCCCCTCTGGGTCAGGATTTCAGGGTGGTAAGAGGAAATCTGGCTCTGAAACTACACGTGACCAATGAGGGAGCATGTATCCCAGCGCCAGGCTTGATCACAAGCCCTGAATTAACTCCAGACTCCCCCGATGTGCATCTCTTTCCCAGCCCTGTGACCCCTAGAAGTTATTCCCCTTCCCCTCTGCTTGCTCCTGTTCCCCACGCAGCAAACACCAACGAATGCAAACGTGTCTGGAAGAGCGTTTATTTTTCCAGTGGAGGAGGAGAGATGGATTTCAGCCTGGGTCAGACGCCTCCTTCGAAGCAGAATGTTTAGCCGTCAAATTCTTACTGTAACTGTTATACTCCCTGAGATTCCTCAGCCTTTGGGCCTCTCTCATCCTCAGCTCCGCTCTAGACCCAACCAACCGCAGATTTCCTCTCCGACTGCAGTGTGCTCGCTTCTGGTGTTATTTCTTTTAAAGGGACCCTGTCAAGATAAAAACCATATAACTCAAGAACAGCTGGACGGATTTCACTCCCAGTAATTGCCCTTTGGACTGAGACAAAACAGGCAAATTCCAGCACAAAAGGAGAATGTTTGAGGGGCCATAAGAGAGCGGAGACAAGAAATCTGTATAGACCCTTAACGACAGAGGCCCAAGAAATGATAATAGTTTAATCAGTTTTCTTTCCTATGTTATTAATAGCTCTTTAGATTATTACTAATTATTACAGCAGTCTCTAATGGCCCCAACCCAGACTGGATTCTCGGTGTTCTTGGTGCTGTGCAGACAGAAGGGGGCGAGTCACTGCCCCAAAGAGCTTACAATTGAAATTGACAAGAGAGGCAAAGGAAACAGTCTCATCCCCCTTTTACAGATGGGGAATGGAGGCAGGGAGTTTAAGTGACTTGTCCAAGGTCCCACAGGAAGTCTGTGGCAAAGTGAGGCATTGAACCTGGGTCTGCTGGATCCCAGCTCAGTGCCTTAAGCACAAAAGAAAGAATCAATGAACATTTACATGTACGTGTTGCAATTTCTGCTGTTCATTTTCAGACTTTCATAGATTTAAGGCCAGAAGGTTCCATTCTGATCATCCAGCCTGACCGCCTGCACGACCCGGGCCAGAGAATTCACCCTGTGATCCCTGCATCCAGCCCAACATCTTGTGGCTGAACTAATGCATCTGTGAGAAAGAGTACTTTGCATTCCACTCAACTTTCCCAATGAAATTAATAGAGCTGCTTGGGGGAGGGGAGGAAAGTGTCTTATTTTCTGCAGGAAGAACGAGGAGTACTTGTGGCACCTTAGAGTCTAAAAAAGAAAAGGAGGACTTGTGGCACCTTAGAGACTCACCAATTTATTTGAGCATAAGCTTTCGTGAGCTACAGCTCACTTCATCAGATGCATGTAGTGGAAAATACAGTAGGAAGGTGTGTGTGTGTGTGTGTGTGTGTGTGTGTGTGTGTGTGTGTGTGTGTGTGTGTGTGTGTGTGTGTGTATATACACATACAGAGAACATGAAACAATGGGGGTTGCCATACCAGCTCTAACGAGACCAATTGATTAAGGTGGGCTATTATCAGCAGGAGAAAATAAACTTTTGTAGTGATAATTAGGATGGTCCATTTCAAACAGTTGACAAGAAGGTGTGAGTAACAGTAGGGGGAAAATTAGCATGGGGAAATAGAGAGTAGGGCTGGTGTTAGACTCACTGGGGCCTGGGGCTGAAGCTGAATCCCGAGCCCAACCGCCCTGGGCTGAAGCCGAAGCTTGAACAACTTAACTTTGCAGGCCCCTGTGGCATCGGGCCTCGGGCAATGGCCCTGCCTAGTACCCCCGAATGCCAGCCCTGGCTGTTAATCCACTGGATATGCAGAAACAGTTGTTGTGGCAGAGGCGGGCGGTGGAATTTTTATAGCATGGTGAGGTGGGGGGGCCTCAGAAAGAGTAAGGTTGAGAACCCCTGAGTATGGCTTTGGATACTGTCTCCCACAACCTTTGCATAAACAAACCAGGGAAACGCAGCCTAGATGGAGCTACTATAAGGTGGGTGCAGAACTGGTTGGAAAAGCGTTCTCAGAAAGTAGTTAAGGCAATGTCTACACTGCAGCCTATTTCAGCAAAACTTGTGTCGCTCAGGGGTGTGAACATTCAACCCCCCTGGGTCATTTAAGTGACACCGACATAAGCGTTTGTGTGCACAGCGTCGTTTGCTGACATTGCTTTATGCCGCTCGGGGAGGTGGTTTATTTCTGCCAATGGGAAAGCGCTCGCCTGTCAGCATAGAGTGTCTTCACCATATATCTGCAGCACTAGATGTATAGACATGGCCTCACAATGGTTCACAATCGAGCTGGCAGGGCGTATCGAGTGGGGTCGCGCAGGGATCTGTTCTGGGTCCGGTTCTACTCACTGTCTTGATAACTGATTTGGACAACGGCATAGCGAGCACACTTATAAAGTCTGTGGGCGATACCAAGCTGGAAGGGGTTGCAAGTGCTTTGGAGGATAGGATTAGAATTCAAAATGATCTGGACAAACTGGAGAACTGTCTGAAATGAATAGGATGAAATTCCATAAGGACAAATGCAAAGTTCTCCACTTGGGAAGGAACCATCAGTTGCACACATACACAATGGGAAATGACTGCCTAGGAAGGAGTACTGCCGAAAGGGATCTGGGGGTCATAGTGGATCATAAACAAAATGTGAGTCAAAAATGTAATGCTGTTGCGCAAAAAAAAAAAAAAAAGTGAGCATCCTTCTGGGCTGTATTAGCAGGAGTGTTGCAAGCAAGACACGAGAAGTAATTCTTCCGCTCTGCTCCGCGCTGATTAGGCCTCAGCTGGAGTACTGTGTCCAGTTCTGGGTGCTACACTTCAGGAAAGGTTTATGAGGAAAGATGGAAAAAAATTGGGTTTATTTAGTCTGGACAAGAGAAGACGTGAGTGTGGACATAACAGTCTTCAAATATGTAAAAGGTTGTTACAAAGAGGAGGGTGATGAATTATTCTCGTTAACCTCTGAGGACAGGACAAGAAGCAGTGGGCTTAAACTGCAGCAAGGGCCGTTTAGATTGGACATTAGGAAAAACTTCCTAACTGTCAGGGTGGTGAAGCACTGGGTTAAATTGCCCAGGGAGGTGGTGGAATCTCCATCACTGGAGATGTTTAGGAGCAGGTTAGACAAACACCTGTCAGGGACGGTCTAGATAATACTTAGTCCTGCCATGAGTGCAGGGGACGGGACTAGATGACCTCTCGAGGGCCCTTCCAGTTCTACGATTCTACGATTATGGTATCTGTGGTAACTCAACCAATCCCCACCCTTACTCCACAGCTAATTTGCATGCTATCGTCTCTCTGGTTCTATGAAGGAGATTGCACAGATGGTGGCCCTGTTTTGGTGGGGAGAGGGGTGTTGGACACATCGCTCAGGGGCCAGGCCCCACCTGTCCCTTCAGCTAATTAACCAACAAGCTTGAGCGACGCTCGGTCAGCTCGGCAGCCTCCCAGAGACAGGGATCTGCCCAGCTGCCAGCGAGAGTTGCCTGCCACCCGCAGAGTGGTTACTCGCAGCTGAGTATGTCAGGCCCGGGCAATGGGCACGCTCTGCCTATGTGCAGCTCTGGCAAAGCATTGCAAGCTTGGTTTTCCCTTCCCACCCCGCACTATCCCAGTCCTGGGCTCCCCACACCCCACCTCTGCATATGCCCCTCAATCCATCCCACAACCCTTCTGCTACAAAGACTGCACCTGTCCTGGAGCCCGGAGAGCTGCCATCACTTCTGCCCAGGCCTCAAGAACCACTTTTTCTGGGCTGTTGAGACAGGTAGGTTTTGTCTAGGGATCTACCCATTTCCTGTCTCCTCAGCACCCACAGTGGGCAGCAGGGCCAGGCTGTGGTGTGCTGCGGGGCCCCTAAAGCTCATGGGGTCTGGGCACTGATGGAAGGCTAGAGCCTCTCTTATCGGCTGCAGGTTCAGAGACAGAGGTCCATTCCAGAGACACATAGGTGATGAAAAGCCTTTTGCAATAAGGAGGGAATTATCCCTCCTGCCTGTGCTGGGCTTGGGCTCAGTGCACCAGGGGCCATGATTTCACAGCACAACCTTCTCCCATAGGGGTTGCGATTAATCATAGAATATCAGGGTTGGAAGGGACTCAGGAGGGCATCTAGTCCAACCCCCTGCTCAAAGCAGGACCAATCCCCAATTTTTGCCCCAGACCCCTAAATGGCCCCCTCAAGGATTGAACTCACAACCCTGGGTTTAGCAGGCCAATGCTTAAACCACTGAGCTATCCCTCCCCCCCAAATTAAGCATACCCTCTGCTCTCTCCAAAGCTGTACTGTGTGCAAACCCCCCAGGGTTCCTCTGCTGAGTGCATGGGAGGGCTCCCATCCATTTGGCTGCCAAGAAAAATATTTACCCACCATCAGAGCTCTCCAGGCTGAGCTACCCTTCCCAGCCCCTGAGGGGGCGGGGGGGGGGTGTGTGCGTGGAGAGGAGGTCACATTCCTACAGCTTCATTGTGAGTTTCAGCTTTGAAAAGCTAAAAGGAAAGATTCAGAGCCACCAAGTTCCAGCTGGTTTTGTGTTGAACCGGTGTCTCACCCAGGTGAGCTTGGGAATCCCTGGATAAAGCAGATGTGCAGTGACACGGCTTTAAATAGCAGAGCACTTTAGGGGAAAAAACATAGAACCGTAGGAATGGAAAGGACCTTGAGAGGTCATCTAGTCCAGCGGCTCTCAACCTTTCCAGATGACTGTACCCCTTTCAGGAAGCTGATTTGTCTTGTGTAGCCCCAAGTTTCACCTCACTTCAAAACAAGACATAAAAATACCAAAGCGTCCCAGCCCACCGTGACTGAAACATTGCTGACTTTCTCATTTTTACCATATAATTATAAAATACATCACTTGGAATATAAATCTTGTACTTACAGGTCAGTGTATCCTATATAGAGCAGGATAAACAAGTCATTGTATAAAATTTTAGTTTGTACTGACTTCACTAGTGCTGTTTATGTGGCCTGTTGTAAAACTAGGCAAATATCTAGATGAGCTGATGTACCCACTGGAAGAGCTCTGCCTGCCCCCAGGGGTACGCGTACCTCTTGTGGAGAACCACTGATCTAGTCCAGTCCAGTCTCCTCATGGCAGGACTAAGGATTATCTAGACCAGAGGTGGGCAAACTATGGCCCGCGGGCCAGATCCAGACCGTGGGACTGTCCTGCCTGGCCCCTGAGCTCCCAGCTGGGGAGGCTAGCCCCCAGCCCCTCCCCCACTGTTCCCTCTCCCCCGCAGCCACTCCGCTGTGCGGGCAGCGCTCTGGCCCGCTGCTCCCGTCGGGCAGTGTGGCGGCGTGGCTGGCTCCGGCATGGTGAGGGGGCGGGGAGCTGGGGGATTGGATGAGGGGCAGTCAGGGGACAGGAAGCAGTGGGTGGTTGGATAGGGCGGAGGTTCAGGGGGGCAGTCAGGGGATGGGGAGCAGGGGGAGTTGGATAGGGAGTGGGGTCCCAGGGAGCGGTTGGGGCGGGGGCGGTCAGGGATCAAAGAGCAGGAGGGGTTGGATGGGTCGGGGGTTCTGAGGGGGGACGGGAAGTGGGAGGGGGTGGATAGAGGGCGGGGTCCAGGATGTCTGGGGAGGCACAGCCTTCCCTATCCAGCCCTCCATACAGTTGCGCAACCCCGATGTGGTCCTCGGGCCAAAAAGTTTCCCCACCCCTGATCTAGACCATCCCTGACAGGTATTTGTCCAACCTGTTCTTAAAAATCTCCAATGATGGAGATTCCACAGCCTCCCTGGGCAATTTATTCCAGTGCTTCACCACCCTGACAGTTAGGAAGTTTTTCCTAATGTCCAACATAAACTGTCCTTAATGCAATTTAAACCCCTTGCTGCTGGTCTTATCCTCAGAGGTTAAGTAGAACAATTTTTCACCCTCCTCCTTGTAACAACCTTTTATGTAGATCTGTCTGTCTGCCCCAAAAAATTGGAAATTTGGGGAAAAATTGGAAAGAAACTAGTCTGTGAACTATTTTCTCTCCGAATGAGCAATGAAAGAAGAAGAAAGGGAGGAAAAACTTGAGCTAGGCCAGCATTTCCAAGAATACACTTGTAACTGTTTCAGTTATATTATACTGGTTCATAGCTTCTCTTTGCCAGAAGCTGGGACTGGACGACAGGGGATGGATCACACGGTGATGCCCTGTTCTGTTCATTCCCTCTCGGGCACCAGGCATTGGCCGCTGTCGGAAGACAGGAGACTGGGCTGGATGGACCTTTGATCTGACCCAGTCTGGCCGTTCTTATGTTATGTAGGATGGCTAGTTTTGACTGCAGTTATGGCACTTACTCTATATATGATGACAAAGCACTGTTAAAGAGTCTGGTGTTGTTGCCACTCAAAGTTTGGATATATACCTGAACTTACTGTTGGTCCATAATATTGTGCTCTGTTAACTACATTATTTGGATGTTGATTTTCTGAGCTTTTTCTCTAGAAACATGAGTTTCTTCTGTATCTGCCTGAGAAAGTCAGGTCAGGTCTATTTACACGCTATTTCTGAGCCCAAAGGATATAAACATCCCCGTTGTCTACAGCAATACGATGCTTTCTAATTTCAACATTTAATATATTTTTTCCTATTTGCAAAAAAAAAAAAAAAAAGAAAAAGAAAAGAAAAGAGAAAGGCACCAAAGGACCTTAGTGTGCAGCTGCAGCCCCATCTCTTATTATTCAGATCAACAATACAGAATTTATACTGATTTATTCCCTAAATGTACCCCCCTGCCCCGCTTTCCCCTCCTTCCTGGGTTACTGGGGAGCAGGCAACGCTCACCTGTGTGCCCTGGCGCCTGATGTTGTCGGCAGGGAAGGAGATCCAGAGTATCCAAGTGGTGATGTTGGATAGGTGGGACTCCTCTAGCCACCCTTCTGCCGCAGTCCTTTTACTTTTATAAAGGAAATTAACCTTGGCGGTGCCTCCACCTGGCTGGGTCCTGCGCACTGGGAGGAATAAACCTGAGCTGATCTGTGCAATGGGTCTAAATCAAAAGTACCACTTAGAACCAATATACAGCCCATGTCCTCTTCGATTAGCATTCACACACCTTTACTTAATTCAGAAAAACATGAGAGCAATGCAAGTGTCACAGCCACGTTGAATCAGTAGGGGGCACGTCAACAAATCAACCAGTAAAGGCAGTTCACAGCAGTAAATGAAACTTCACCAACGTCCCTTTGCACTGTCACCAGCGTCTCTGGGGTTCCACCCTTCTGGGATTCCAAGGAAACAAGAGGACAAGGGAGAGAACAACCAGCCCCAAACAAGCCATCAGCCTCTCTTCCTTCGGCAAGCCACAGGCCAGCCCCACTCCTCTGGCCCCCACCAGAAAGCGGCTTGGTAATCATTGATAGCCTGGCCTGCCTTTCTCTCAGCGGGTTCGGACAGTCCATAGCCACGGGCTCAGGCTCTGTTGGGCTTCTCCCCTGGAGCTGGAGAACCAAGGGTCAGTCCTCCCCGAGCCACCTCCTACTGAGCTGGGCTTCCCCCTTTTGAACCCTTCCTCCAGTCCCAACATGCCTTGCAGCTGTGGTAGGGCAGGATGACTCCAGACCACAGCAACTCCTTAGCCCCTTCCTGTCTGGTGCGGGGTCTGTACACCCTGGCACAGCTCCTCATACCAGTATAGCCTCTCTCGCTTCGCTTTATGGGAGGTAGCTCTCTCCACTGCCAGTAGAACTGTATCTGTGTGGGGAGCGTGGGTGGCTGCTTTAACTAGAGCAGGATAGCAAAAACACCAAATCTTTTCAGTGTAGACAAGGCCAGAGGTAAACAGCAGGGCTGTCCAGGAAGCAAAAATTCTGGGGATTCCCCCATCCCTACACTGATCTATTAGTCATTTTCACTTGCTGGAGCTGTTGCACCTTGTATGAATAATTACCTATTAATTGGGCAAGGGAAAGAGAATCAGACCAAGCAGGGATTTGAACCTGGGTTCCCACAGTCCCTAAACATGCCCTAGCCACCAGGCTATTGGCCATTCTTCGGTAACCTGTTCTCCCTCACTGGCTTTGACCAGAGACTCCATTCTGGACCTGAGAAACAAAAGTTTCATCCAACCCGCTGGGTTTCCACACAAAGTCCCAGTTTTGACGAATCGTCTTTTTCCAATGAAAAGACTTTCTGTCAAAAAATTCCCGACCAGCCAGAGCAAACTGGGCCCAGTCTCTCCCGATTAGACTGTGAGCTCTTAGGGGCGGAAACTGTCTTTTTGTCCTGGGTTTGCACCCAGTAAATAATAATGGTCTCTAATCATTTTCAGCCCTGGTCGCGAAACTGCCTTTATTTCTCTGCCGGCTCTTTGAGACAGGGTGGCTGGAAGGGGACACAGCATCTCAGGTGAAGGCATCCGAGTGGCCTCCAAACAGTGTCATTGTTATTATTCTCCTTTGCTGTAAGTGATCAGGGCCTGAGGCTTTGTGTCCTGCCCGAGAGGAGCCAGATTTCTAAGCTAAGGGTTATTCTCTCTTCAGAAGAGAATTCCCAAGGAAGGAGGGGACCAGGTGCATTTCTGCCATGCAGGATGGAAGCTCTGGCTGATTCTTGCTCTTCTCCAGCACAGATCCCTCCCCTGAATTCCTGAGACGCTCCCCTCTGCAGAGCCCAGGCCCCTTATCGCCGCGGAATGCAAACCATTCCAAAGCCCCCCCAGGAAGGAGCAGAAAGCAGCCCTTGCCCAGCCACCTTGCCGCATCTCCCCACTGCTCTTATTGCAGCAACAGACTGGGAGTCTCCACTAGCCATGGCATCTTCTCCTAAAGGGCTTCATGAATCCTCCTGCATGAACTGTCACGGCGCCTCCGGTCTGTTCACTGTACTGGCCCCTTGCTTATCATGGCATCTGAGCCACTTTCTCTCTGGCTTCCCCAAACCCCAGCTTCCCAGGCTCCAGCGTAGGTAGCGTGCTGCTGGCCATCTTCAACGAAACACAGACACACCGACTCCACCAGGAGCTAATTCAACCCAGCCCTCCCCCCGTGGCATCACTGGAGCCCGTCTCTTTCTCCTCGGGTCCCTGAGGCTCCAGGACTCCCTGTGGGACCTTAGCCAAGCCAGTGCTAGAACTGGGGGTTGTAACTCGGGGCTACCAGCTCCAGCCACTGCACCACGACCACAGCCTGCCCACCTTTCCTTGGCACATCTCTAAAGACCTGCCACCAGATGTTGCTCAGACCCAGAATCCAAAGCCCACTGGACAACAGAGAGTCTGCAGCGCATAAAAAAATCCGGCACAAATATTCCTGGGCAACATCACGAGGTAACACATGTTTAATGACTGGGCTAGAAATGGCATCACGGTTTGTTGGTTGGTTTCATCTCAGTGTCTGGTATTTTCCAAGCACTGAAGGTGCTTTACCCCAGTGTAACTAATTACCCTGTTACATCTTCCTCTGCCGCATTGTGTGTGGGGCACTGTCCGAGATGGGCTACTGGAATAGATGGACCGTGGGTGTGATCCAGTCTGGCAATGCCTGCGTTGCCTACTTGCATGAATTTATCATGAGTCTCGCAGTATTTTGCTGGGATTTTTTTTCCTTAAAGCCTCAGGTCCTGGAATCAGGATAGTCCAATGAAAGCTGAGATTCCCCCGTAAAAGGAAAAGTAATTTCCTAGCCCTGCCAGTTGTGAAGCAAAGGTTGAAAACATGCTCCAAGTGCACCTGAAGGCTCAGAAACCTGAAGGTAAATAAACAGACCCCCAAACTCTCATTTTTTAAACCTCGTGATTTTAAGCCAGTCTTCTGATTTGTGGGGTGGGGAACTGACTAATGATTTTGAGCACTTGGGTTAGCAATGCTGCTATCCTCATTTTACAGATGGAGAAACAGGCGCATGAGGAAGCAAAGTGAGTTACCCAGGGCTACTTAGCAAGTCAGTGGTAGAGGAAGGACCAGCACTCAGGGCTTCTAGATCCAAGCATGGCATTCGAGGCACCAGTCCTACTCCCCATGCAGAGCTGTGCTTGCAGGATCTGCACCAGGAAACCCAACCCCTGGGTTGCGGCCCAGCAGCCGAAGACTAATGGGAGCTTTGGTCCTGGGATTTAGCCCCTTGATGGAATTCACACCGCCTTCACAGCTGCCAGTCGCTCCACTATGGTGAAGCGGGTGTGGTCCTCCACGTCCGGCAGGCTCTGCCCTGTCATGTACGTTCACTAGTTTCCCTTTCCCCAGAACTTCCTCTTTGCTGATGGAAAAGTCCCCTCTAGAACACGCCCAGAGGGGTCTAGGAAGAGGAACCGGGTGCTGCTGCACCCTGGAGGCCACCCAGGCGAGCCTGCTAGCAATTCCCACTTCTGTTCTTTCCTTGTGACACAGACCACCCAACCCCGTATTGCCCAATGGGTGCTGTCAGCAACGGAGTCGCGGGTGGCCTGGCCCAGTGGTTGGAGCAAGAGTCAGGCCTAAGTCGAAGGGTTAAGCGGACTTGCAGTCAGAAGGCTCAGCGCAGGGTCAGAGTGGGGGGACAGAGGTCAGGAAGGAGCTGGGGGCGGAGCAGGTGCAGGCTGATGCTGGATGGAGCACGAGCAAGGCTAGAGCTGGTGCAGGCAAGGACAGGCACAGGCCCAGCTGCAGGCGAGAGAGCATTGAGCAGCCACTGAACCCGGCTGCTACTGAGCTTAATATCGACCCGCTGACTCCTTCAGCCCATCAGGCGGCGCAGTCAACCAGACAGCTTCTCTCAGGCTGCGCTCGTCGAGGTGCTAGGAGTCTGAGGCCCCTGACAGGTGCGTGGGCTGCAGGACATGGCAGCGCAGGCCGGGGGCAGCTGGAGCCTCCAGTCTCGTTGCCATGAGCACGAGCATCCTCTTGGTGATTAAACGGCACAGCCAACTAACTGACCATACTTGCAGTTCGATATTAAGAACGTTTAAGAGAATCAAATAACCACAATCCGCGACGTCGCCAACCCTTCCCAGGCAGAGAAGTCTCCCCGCGTCTTTCCTTCACCTGACCCAGGTGTGCTTCCCAAAGGCCCCCTTAAACTAGCCACCTGGTATTTACAAAGCACTGTTTACGTTACTTTCAACGTAATTAGCCAGCTTGTGCCAGCTTTGTCTTCGGTGCCTCCCTGTACTTTCCCATCTTTTGCCTGAATATTAAATTCCAAATGTTAAGGGGCAGGAAGAGGTGTTGCGGCCAACTCAGGGGAAATCTTTATCAGACCTCATCTTGACAGGTAAAGAGGAGCTGATCACAGAACTAAAAATGAACAGTAGCTTAGGTACAAGTGATCATGACTTGATCCCACTTCTAATGTGCAAGCGGAATAAAGTCCAGACCAGTGATATAGAGATGACTCAGGTAATTATAGACCTGATGGCCTGATGTCGATCCTGGGCAGGATAATGGAGTGACTGCTACAGGAGTTGATCAATAAAGAATTAAATGAGGGTAAGAGAATTAATGCAGATCAACATGGGTTTATGGCAAATAGCTCCTGTCAGACTAACTTGATATTTTTTTAGATGTGATTACGTTTGGTTGATAAAGGTAATAGTGTTCACCACATGCACCAGCTTCCTCCTTTCCGCGGGGGTGCTCACCCCCGCTCAGCCTCAGGCCACGCCCCACTCCACCCCTTCCCTCAAGCCCCTGCTCCCCCCCAGGCCCCACCCCAACCCCTCCCCCAAGTGCACCCCGTCTCCACTCCTCCTCCTCCCTCCCAGTGCCTACTGCAGGGCACAGAACAGCTGATCACAGTGGGCTGGAGGCGCTGGTGGGGAGCAGGGGAAACTGGCTGCTGGTGGGTGCTAAGCACCCGCTAAAACGGTGTTCACATCACATACTTAGAGTTCTGTAAGGGGTTTGACTTGTTACCGCATGACATTTTGATTAAAAAACTAGACCAATATAAAGTTAACATGGCCCACATGAAATGGATGAAAAGCTGGTCTCAAAATGTAACTGTAAATGGGGAATCGTCATTTCTCAGGTGTGTTTCCAGTGGAGTCCCTCAGGGATCAGTTCTTGGCCCTTTGCTATTTAACATTTTTATCAAGGACTTGGAAAAATACATAAAATCATCACTGACAGAGTTTGCAGATGACACAAAAACTGGGGAAGTGGGAAATAAATAAGAGAAGTGGTCACTGATTTAGAGTGATCTGGATCGCTTGGTAAATTGGCACAAGTAAACAACACACATTTTAATATAACTAAATGTAAATGTCTACATCTGGGAACAAAGACTGACGGCCTCACTTACAGGATGGGGGGCTCTATCCCGCGGAGCAGGGACTGAAAAAGCGTTGGAGGTCATGGCAGATAATGAGCCGAACATGAGCTGACACTATGGCCACCCTGGATAGAGAAACGGGAATCCCCAGTAGGAGCAGAGAGGTACTTTCCCTCTCTAGCTGGCACTGGGGTGACCACTGCTGGAATCCTGCATGCAGTTCTGGTGCCCACAATTCAAGAAGGACATTGATAAATTGGAGAGAGTATTAGAAACCATCCCTTCTAGTGATAGACTCAAAGAGCTCAGTCCATTTTGCTCAACAAAAAAGAAGGTTAAGGGGTGACTTGTTCACACCCTTCTGCCACGTGGATCCGGCGGCCGGGTTCAATATCTTGTACTTTTCAACAGTACAACACAGAACCAGCTCAAGCCCCCACCCAGTAACCTGGGAAATGTACACACCACCCCTGAGAGGCAATACTTCCCCTCTCGCAAGCACAGAGTCTGAGTGTAGAAAAGAAACTTTTAATGAAAGGAAGGAAGTCAGCCGACATTAATTAGGGAAAATGCCGCACGCAGGATTTATAAAGCTGTGAGCGGGCCGCCCACCCCAGAGTGTGTGGGGCAGAGCCTTCCGCCTCCTGCTCTTGAGTTCTACAACCACGGTTCCTTTTCTGCCCCCCTCCGCTCCCTCCCCACCCCCCAGTCGCAGTGGGTGTCCTGGGTCAGCGAGGACCCCGGGTTCAGAGGTGCCGCTGGGGGAGTTCCCCTCCCACCCGGGGGCGGGAGAGAGGGAGGCCCCTTGCTTGTTCCGCCATCCAAGCACTTGCTCTGCCGTCACCGCCCTGCTGACCAGCCGCTGCTCCGCGCCGCTGGGCGTCCTCCCAGCCGCTGCGCTGCACACGGTCACTACTGTGACCTCGGTGGGTCCGTCTCTTGGGGGTCCCCCCCACAGCTCTCAGCGATTGTCAGCTCTGAGTGGGGGAACTTCTTTGCTGAAGCAGGCTGGGAGGAAAGGCTGTCCCACAACAGGTGATTTCAGCTCTAGTGAGCACTTAGCAAAACACAGAGCTTTAATTAGCTCTACCTTTGAGCAGTGGGGAGGGGAAGGTTAAACGGTGCCCGGGAATCTTAGGTAGAGCCCACACCTCCTGGTAGGGACACCTGTCTCCACCCCCTCTTACCCGTCACAGGGGTCTGGCATCCAAGCCCCCTACTCAGCGAATTCATTTCAGTTGAGGGCGGCCCCCTCAATCAGGACAGGCTAAGGGCAGTTCTGCTCCCCTTTACTCATACAATAAGGATAACAACATGTCACTTCCCTAGGGTCACGTCCCCAGTTTCATCCGGTGGCTGATGGCTTTCCTTTGGCGGTTCCTGTTATAAAGGTGCTGTCCCTGCTGAGCCGATTCTCATGCACCGCGGTGGGCTCCGTGCTTGCTGAAGCCCCCAGAACCTGGTCAAATTGCTCATAGAAGAGGCAGGTAGAAGGGGAGTTCCCAGAGGTGCAGTTACTCTCTCTGGCTGTGCCATAGTCGATTTCAAGCTGCGTGACTCATTCTCTGCACTGATGGGCGGCCGGGTGGATTCCCAACGCCTAAAGCTCCTGAAAGATTTCTTTGTACACACAATCATTTCTTGCACTCTTACTGGAGTCAGATGTCTTGCTTGTCTCATGCTCAGATTTACTAGAATTTGGCTGTGTTCCTACGGCCAGGTAGCAGTGCATTTGGGTAGGGCATCTGTCTGTCAGTGGCTAAAATGGACACAGGGAACTGATCAGTGGATTTTCAGGTGAGGGGGTCAGCGTGGGAAGGAAGAGTTAAATGCACAGCAACTGTATTTGAACCAAGTACGCTTGCTTCTGGACTGGTTCCTGGGAATCAAATGGCAAGTTTGGGGGTAGAAGGGCTCAGTTACACAGGCCCAGAGGACTGTGGGACATTGGAGGAATTTCTGGACATGAGCAGACTTGAGCTGCATTCACACTGCAAAATGACGGGGCTTGGACCCAGGTCTTGATGGTACTTGGTCCCACCAGGTCTTGGGCTCGGACCCTGCCCTCCGGATGGATCCTAGGATCCAGGTCCTGAAGGCTTGCAGACCTGATTCAGAAAGATTTGTGTGTGGATGCTCTGGGGGGTTTACAATGTGGTGTAGAGACACCCTCAGGGCTGCTAGACTCCCCGGCAAGCGTTCTGCAAGTCCTCAGGTAGAGATTGGCATTTGGCTGCAGCCTGGCTGTAGGTTGTGGTTCGGGATTGAGAGCCACTGGAGAATGAAGATTACGAACAGGGATCAAGTTCAGATCCAGCCGCCCTGAAATCTTGCAAGCCAATCATGCGAGACTGCGGCTCAGAACGGGAGATCCCAACTAAGATTGCCCTCCCCCTCTTGCGTTGGATGTTGTGCAAACACAGCGTAAGGAACCGTCCCTGCCCCAAAGAGATCACAGTCTAAACAGATGCAAAGTGGGTGGGGAACGACAGGCAGAGACAAATGAAGAGATTTATGCAAGACACACCGACTCCACCAGGAGCTAATTCCTGACAGAACGAGGAATGGAACTTGGGTGTTCTGAATGCCAAGCCAGGGCACCGCCCACTCGACCACACTGCCATCCTAAAGTCAAGGACAACATCGCTCCTGGCTGTTGCAATCCTGGGACACAGCTTTATTTAGTATCGTTTAATAAATGAATATCCTAACCCTAGATTTTCACATCAAACTCTGGAGCCAGCAGCTTCTCCTTTTAATGCTAGCTCAGCGCTCCTGGCCCGTGAAGTCAGCTGACTCAGGTTTGATTCACATCCGATGCCAAGTGGTGGAGCTGCCCTGGATGTTGTAAGTTACTCGCTATGGTTTGGGGCTTGAAAAGGGGGACTTCCTGGACACCCATCCCATTTGCACTGGGTTTAGAAATGAAGTTGAGCCATAGAGTACAGATCAGAATCCAGATCCTGGGTTTTCCTGAAGCTCGGAGGTGTTTGCATCCAGGGTGTAGGTTCATCTTATTATAGAGATAAGGAGCCAGGGCAAAGTATGGATCTGGATCCAAAGATTTGGGTGTTTGGATCTAGGATTTTGGTCTGGTCCCTTCTCTAATTTAATGCTGGAGTGACCGACGCTGGTCGTTAAAGATACAAGTCCAGGAAGGGCCTGTGCTTGGGGTAAAGCGCTAGAGAGCACACTATACTGGCTAACATGGCTACCCCTCTGATACTCTACCATTATTTCTAACCTTATCTTCACTGCTAAGGTACCCCTCACCATAGTGTCTGTGCACTTAAGGGAAGGGGATGCACTAGGGAACTGGGCTTTTTCCATCTCTAATTGCCATACGATTGTGTGTCACAGTGCAAAGTTTTTTGGGGGGAGGAGGGCATTAAAAAGGCATCAGCAACTTTTTAAAGGCCACTAAACCTAGTTTAAAACTTTGGATTGAAAAAGGCACTCTCTCCTGTGTCAGCGGTAGCGCCTAGACCACCAAAGATACAGCCCCCTGAGGAAGAACAAGTCCAATGCAGCACTCAGCCGGAGGCAGCAGCCCCCTGCCCAGAACACCCCCACCAGCAGAGACTTCCCCGAGGTGACCCAAGTAAAACTAAAGCAGACTCTTGCCAAGGGTTGAATCAATGGCCACAAACTGAAGATGGACACTGGAAGGCGCTAGGCCCCATCTGAACCCAGAGAAGCGTGACTGAAGAGCCACATGACAGAGGAGAGATTGAAGCAGGACGACGCTTTCTATCCAGTATCCCAGATCCAGGGGTGTGCCAGAGATTCCCTCAGATTATCAGGGATCACAAAAGGCATCTATGACAGATATGGCAATTTCCTGCGATAGCCTGGAACGATTATATTGATTGATGTTTATGCGTTATTGTGGGCTGGGGTTGTGTGTGACCTCTCTAAGGGGGAGAGGTGGGGAAAGATATGACCGGAGAGTTCAAAAGACTATTATGCAAAGTATGGATTTTGAGGACAATAAGGAGTATCTGGATTTCCAAGGGAATCCCGAGGGAGAAGTTAATGCCAATTCCCCTACCCCAGGTATGCGAAACCCCAGCCTACAGAAGCTACGCTCTGAGGAGATGATCATTGTCTGCCTATCACCTGTTACCGAAGGCCAAGACCGAAGGCTGGAGCTGTATGAAGAAACAGCTGATCCGCCCAGTCTCTACCCTGGTTCCGGATCTAAGTCGGATGAATGGGGAAAACCCAGGTGTCGGTTTGGAAGGACTAATGCCTACTATAACTGGAGGCTGGGTTTGGAGGTGGCCTTGGGGGAGCTTTCTGGCATGCGTGTAGGTTCTTTTACGGTTTCAGTAGGCTTTCTCTGCGATGCTTTTACCTTAAGAATGAATGTGCTTGCTTAGAAGCTGTTGAGTTGTAACTTACAGTTGTGGGTGATACACTGATCATAACCCTCAAAGAGAAAGCAAAGCGCAGCTGGCAGTCTGGCTTGCTGGGGCTAGCACAGCGTAAGGCAGGGAGATGTGCTATTTTAAAATCCGCGGTCAGGAGGGAGGGAGACACGGGACTCCATCCAAGAGAGGTGCCGGCTAGGAACTGGAAGCCTGAAGTGGGTGCCCTTGGTGAACAACGGAGGAGGAATACAGGTGCATCAAAGAGCAAGGAGAAACAACTGCCCCTGACCCTGGGAGTAGGACAGCACTGTACTATGGAGTGCCACCCCCCCAGAAAGACCATAGACCCAGGGGATCAGCCCCCCACAACCACCAAAGCATCTGACCCTATCCTGGGCGCGTCATGCTCATCTCTGACAGAGCCCAACACACGGAATCATCCCATAGGGTTAGAAGGGACCGCAAGAGTCATCTAGCCTAACCCCCATGTCTAGTTTGCCCTGCCAAAAAGTCTCCTTGAATCGCAGTGACTGGGTGGATATTGAGCACTCTTCCCTTAGCCCTGAGTTAGTGCTTAGTATTTTCATGGTGCTGTAGCCGTGCTGAGAGATGGGACTGCACTCCCGAAGTGATGCGGAAGGGGGTATAAACTGCATCTAAGTGCGTATGATGGAATCTAAGGAGATGTATATTTGTGTAATACAGCCACAACCGTGTCTAGGGGCCACTGACAGAGATGAGGGATGGTCCAGTGGCTAGGGAAGGTTTCCTGTGTGACCTTTGGCAAATCACTTACTCCCTCTGTGCCTCAGTTTCCCATCTGTACAATGGGAGGAATAGCACTACCCTACCTCCCAGGGGGTTGTGAGGATAAATCTGCTGAATTGTGTGGTGCTCAGATAGTGATGGGGTTCGTTAGGAAGACCAAGAATGGCATGTGCCACGTGGCCAGTTCACACACTACCCCTCCAGTCTGGAAGCTGGAACTGCTTATGCTCGATCTCCTCTGGGCACAGGGGTGCCAGCCTGGAGCCATGCAAGCCCTGTTGGGTGCTTGCCAGGGCCGTCACGCTGGTACTTCCCCCAGGACCACCCTGATTCCTGCATTAAAATAGTGCTAAATAATCAAAGGGCGAAAGAGCTGACGGCATCAGTCACTTCCCCAAACCAGAGTTGTTACAAGCCCAGCAAGGGGAAGTGACGCTCTCCTGGATTCTTCTCCAGCCCTGGGATTAAATAGCTCTCCTGGAGTCAGTGTGGGCAGACGCCGTCTCCTAGGTCCAGGGCTCTGGTCCTCTGGCTGGGGATTTCAAAAGGGAGCATCTCTTTCCTGGGGACCATTCCATGAGAAGGTAACATTTCCTGCTTCTCCAGGCCGTGCCTGAGACCCCTGGCTGGGGGGATGGAGCATCCTGAGTGGCAAAGGCAGGGGACATACCTGGGTTTTGGGGCTGGACTCCTGGATAAAGGGGGTTTAAAATGCGACATGGCCATCTTGCACAGGTCGGATGCCGAGGGGTACCTAGCTGCCGGGGTAGATACATAGATTCCAGTACAATACAGATCCCATCCAGACCTGAGCTGAGGGGATGGCATTCGCTCCCGGGTGTGGTGCAGGCTCAAGTTTGGATCTGCTGGTGCAGAACTCAAACAAGATGGTGGTTTCCACCACCCACCTGACACGAGATTGTGGTTAGATGACACAGGCCTCTGGAAAGGATGCGAGGAGTGGGGAAGGCTGAGGCTGACATCTGGGAAGGGTGAGCGAGCCTACCCCACGCAGACACCTGCAGGACTACAGCACACTGGTGGCACCCGAGAAAGTTGGTGCGGAGCCCACAACCCCACCAGGGTGCGGCTCCGTGAGGATGGCGTTGGACGTAGCCAGGCGAATGGGAAGAGTCCGGTTACCTGTTGGCTTTGTACGGGGCAGGGAGCTGCTCACCTTTTGGGGAGCTTGTAGAGCAAATGACCTCAGGCACAGGAGTAGAGCATGGGGCAAGAGAATCAGCATCTTGGTGCCCCCTTCCCTAGAGCATGCGCATCTCCTGGCACCCTGATACCCTGACTACCTCTGCAGTCAGATAGGTCTACGTCAGGGGTGGGCAAACTTTTTGGCCTGAGGGCCACATCTGGGTGGGGAAATTGCATGCAGGGCCATGAATGTAGGGCTAAGGCTAGGGCAGGGGGTTGGGGTGCAGGAGGGCTCAGGGAAGGGGGTTGGGGTGCGGGGTGCAGGTGGGGTTTGGGGTGCAGGCTCTGGCCCAGTGCCGCTTACCTCGAGCAGGATGGAGGTGGGGCAGAGGGCTCCGCACGCTGTCCTCGCCTGCGGCTACCTCCCCCGAAGCTCCCATTGGCCACGGTTCCCTGGTCCCAGCCAATGGGAGCTGCTGGGGCGGTGCCTGCAGATGAGGGCAGTGCACGGAGCCCTCTGCCCCACCCCACTCCCCCAGGGGCTGCAGGAACTTGGTGCCAGCCACTTCCGACAGCAGCGTGGGGCCAGGGCAGGCAGGGAGCCTGCCTTAGCCCCGCTGTGCCACAGGGCTGGCAATCCCATGGGCCAGATTCAAAGCCCTGACAGGCTGGATCCAGCCCACGGACTGTAGTTTGCCCACCCCTGGGGCATCCTATGACGGGCCCACTGGGCACCTTTGCCAGGATCACGGAGAGGAAGCGTCCCCAGATGGGGAAGGAAGGTGATGGGTCCTCCCCTGTCTAACTCAATATAGGATCCTGCCGAAAATCTGGCTCATTCTTCCGCCCGCTTCCAATCAAGCCAGGTTGTCTCGTTGCTGCATTGTCAAGGGCGCTGCTTCACCAGCTGGGCTGTGAGACCACACAGGATGACTGGACGAGAGGGAGCTTGGTGAATTTAAAAGGCAATGAAACTGATTTACTGTAATCCACTGGGGAGCGCGTGTTACAGATGCCCCCCGTGCCAAGAGCTAGAGGCGATGAATAACTGCACTGTCTTAGCCTTTAGCTCATGCTTTTTAGCTCTAGAGGTTCCGGGTTCAATGCCAGGTGTGTCAGCTGAGAGGGCATCTGTCATCCAACTTCCACATGCAAGGTGTGACTAATCTGTGGGACTCCCTGCTGCAGGGGTGGGCACTGGACAATTTCCAAATGGCCTGACTATCTGCTATCTTTAGGAAGCCAGTCTTTGGGCTACTGTAGATATGGTTTGCACCTCCCTGCTGTTCTCCCCTGGGGAGCCCATCACTTGGTCAGGGGCAGGGAAAAGGGGAGCTGTTGCCAGAGGGTCCCAGCTCAGGGTCTAGTCTAGAGCCTGTGATGGGATGTTAGATGGGGTGGGATCTGAGTTACTACAGAAAATTCTTTCCTGGGTATTTGGCTGGTGAATCTTGCCCCTATGCTCAAGGTTCAGCTGATCGCCATATTTGTGGTCGGGAAGGAATTTTCCTCCAGGGCAGATTGGAAGAGGCCCTGGAGGTTTTTCGCCTTCCTCTGTAGCATGGGGCACGGGTCACTTGCTGGAGGATTCTCTGCTCCTTGAAGTCTTTAAACCACAATTTGAGGACTTCAATAGCACAGACATAGGTGAGAGGTTTTTCGCAGGAGTGGGTGGGTGAAATTCTGTGGCCTGCGTTGTGCAGGAGGTCAGACTAGACGATCATAATGGTCCCTTCTGACCTAAATATCTAGAGCCCATTGAGGGCATTAGGGCAGGGGGTCTTTCCAATGACTTCACTGTGCTTTGGATCACGTCCTCAGTGGGATCCAGGAGACCACTGGCTACTCATTGCCTCCTAAACCACAGAACAGCTTGGAGATTGGCTGCTCCACGCACGACTGGCTCAGGCGTGGGGCTGAGAATTGGCAGCGCCCCCTCTCCCGAAGGAAGGGGCTGCCTGGGAGGGGCTCAGAAGTACTCACCTCCCCCAGGGCCACAGAGATGCATCATGGCAGACGTAGTCCAGCTGGGGAACCCGTCCCAGAGAGGTGAATGGGGAAGCGAGACACCTGAACTACGACCCCCAGGGTGCACTGCGACAGCATTTCCACATGGATGCTTTTCAGGAGCCCAGCTTGCTCACGAAAGCTCATGCTCAAATAAATTGGTTAGTCTCTAAGGTGCCACAAGTACTCCTCAGCTTTTTTTAGTTTTCCCTGGAAAGCAGACATCCCCCTTCCAGGTCAGTTTAGTTGAAAACCCCAATTTTCCATCACAACGCAATTTTGACAGAATGTTTCCAACCAGCCTGCCGCCTTCTTGTGTGCCCAGCCCTGTAGCAATGATCCCACGCTAGAACGTGGTCAGATCACCAGGACTTTGCTGGTGAACGTGCCCTGTAATGGCCACGAGAGATCGGGGAAACCGAGGTTTCACATCCCCTCCAACCACTGCATTTCCAGCACCATAGCAACTGCTAGCCCCGCTCTGAGCTGGCCAGAGAGAAGAGCTCCACTCAACTGGGGACTCCTCACAGGTCTCTCATGAACTGGCTCTGACCGAATTAGCCTGCCATGGCCCCTGACATCCAGCAGTTAGCTGAATGACGTTGCTGGTGGCTCAGCTGATGTTCATAGCCTGTGATTGCTGGGCAATTACTGACTCCCGTGATCTGTCGGGGAGAAAAACCATCGAGTCTGAGGAGCTGCTGAGTCCCTGGGGGCTGGAGAGAAGAGGACAGGTCTGAAGGGCTCAAGACCTGAACAACAGCATTTCCTTAGGGCAGGAGAGCCCCAGTCTCAGGGAAGGGTTTGATTGCAGGGAGATGGGTCTCAGCAGTAACAAATAGGGCTCGGACCTGTGGGTTTGCATTGGGCCAACCTCTATTATGTCACAGCAGCTCCGAGAGACCCTAACCAAGATCATTGTGCTGGGCGCCGCACAGACACAAAGTGAGAGACAGTCCCTGCCCCAAAGAGCTCATAATCTAAGGCTGTGCAGTCTAGTGGACAGAGCACCGGCTTGGGACTCAGGAGACCAGGGTTCTATTGCTGGTCTGCTGGGTGACCTCAGGCAAGTCTGTGCCTCAGTTTCCCCATCTGTAAAATGGGAATATTGACACTGACCTCCTTTGTAAAGCACCTGTAGAGCTTTGGATGAAAAGTGCTATAGAAGCGCTAGGTATTAACATCAAATAAAACTAAAGACAGGACAGGAAGCAGCGGTCAAGGGAATTACCCAGGGTCACACAGAATGTTGTTGGCAGAACTGGGAGTAGTGCCCAGGTCTCCTGCATCTCAGATTAATGCCCTGGACCACAACAGCCAGTGACACTAGAGATGGGTCAGAACCAGAACCGCAGGTTGAAGCACCCCAAAAACCTTGGGGATGTTCAAACCCACATCCAGATCTGAATGTCACAAATGGCTCCTCTCACTACATGCAGGCCTGGGGTGTGTCTCAGAAACCTGACCCAGGATCCATCACTTCATAGAGCGAACCAGCGAAAACGAAACTGTGAAACCAGGGCAGGAGCGCAGGAGAAATGAAACTTAGTGAGGAAGCATTGTGGAAAAGTGACCGCAGGAAACAGACGGGACATTGCAGAGAGACACAGTGACATTCAATTCCTTCTCAGCCCTGCAGGCTTGCAGTCCCCAGAGTTTAGCAGTTATTTTAGGCTCTCTGGCACACCACCAACCTGTTTTAGTTCTGTAATTTGCTGGGTATCTTTGGAGCCAAGTTGGGACAAACATGTACAGCCCTGGGACCTCAGCATGCTGGAGGGCATCTTCCATTGAGATTGCTACAGATCCAGGACAGGGCGGACCATTTTCTAGATGGGAGCCCCAGGAGAACAAGGTGATAATGGGAATGGGCCCCTCCGGACCCAAGAACTGCAAGTTGGCACACTAGAGAGAGCTGGGAAATGCAGACACGGTTGCAAAACAATTGTGAAATTTGTTGCAAAAAGTGTTCATCAACATTTCATATTTTGAGACATTTCTGGCCTGCCAAAGTAATAAATAAATAAATAATAAAATTAAAACCATGAAAATTTTCCAGAAAAAAAAAAAAATGAAAATTGGTAGCGTTTTTGAGCAGCTGCATTTTTCAAGCACGGGGTGACAGCATGCGTTCTTGTTCCCTGCGAGCAGCTAGCCTGCGCAACAGAGAAAAGCCTGCTCCAGCAGCTTCAGGCCTCCACGGACCATCTCGGGGTCTGTCTTCGCTAGGGTCCCAGCTTGGAGGGTATTAGATGGCAGCTGCTAAAAGGTGCCCACAGAGGGCCATTTGCAGTGTGAATAATTTTTTTGGTTCGGCTCCCGGCAAGCAGGGGCAAGGGTGGAGAGAGAGTTCGGGGTGCACAGCGGGCCCACCACAGTCCCAGACTGCACACCGGGGGGGAATCTAGTCACAGAGTGTGGGGTTCTTAGGGATTGGCTTGTTTTGAAATGGGAGTAGCTTGATTTCTGGCATATTGTGAAAGTCGGGTGCTTATTTACCGCGTGAAAGTTGGCAGCTGTGCTCTCGAGGGCCCTTCAACCCCTACATTTCTATAGTTAGGCCTACAAGTTTAGGAGTAATACAACAGGTGCTATTCTTCTTGCATGCACTAGGTGGTGCTCTTTTGACAGACTAACTATATACACCTAGGAAGTGAGCTGTAGCTCACAAAAGCTTATGCTCAAATAAATTTGTGAGTCTCTAAGGTGCCACAAGTCCTCCTTTTCTTTTTGCGAATACAGACTAACACGGCTGCTACTCTGAAACCTATATACACCAGTGATGATCAACATTACCCAAAGGGGCCAAGGTAGTCTGAATTCACTGATTCGTTTACCAGAGTGCTATTCATATTTAAACAGTATGATGGGGAAATATTTAGTGTATTATTCTGTATCTATTATTCTCACAGCAAATACATTGATAACTGAGTGCACATTAATAACTTCATTGGTTAATAACATAGTAAAAGCATCCTGATTGGTTAATAACTTTGATTGGTTACTAATTAAAAATCACACTGTTTTGATATCACATACTGCAAAGAGCCGCAGGAGAAACGTTAAAGAGCCTCAGTCTGAGAGTCACGGATATACAGCCTCCCCGATACTACCTTTTCATACACTGGGCTCCTGCCACAGACATTTGCCCCAGGGCATGGTTCCTGCCTAGAAGGGCTTACAAGCTGGGAATCCCCTCCCCACAGCGTGTATAACAGGAGAGGGCCAGTGGATGAGCCCCTCACCTTCTGCCTATGCTATGGTTTCACCGAGCTTATGCTGAACGTCCATCAGATCAAAACCGGCCAGAAAACCGTGGGGAAAATTTTGCTCAGGCGTCACCAGTGTGATGGTGGAATAACTCCACTGACTCCAACAGGATACTCTAGATTGACACTGGATTGACACCGGGGGCTGGGTCTCTTCTCACCCACAAGGAGGCTGCTATTCAAGTCTTTCAGAGGTGGGAGAGACCATGCGTATCGTCTGTCCAAACTATGCATCCTTCCAAACTCTCAGGCTTCTCTTCACTCACAGAGGGGTTATGTCAGGTTGACTAAACCCCTTATCTCCACAAAGGGCCCAAGGCCACACCCCTGCACTTTCAGGGCAGTTTGGGGGTGGATGCTCATTTAATCAGCCTGGAGCGGATATCTACATGTGGCCAAACCAAAATCCTGGAGCTGAGCTACAGGGAAATTTGGATCCAGATCTTGGATCCCATCTGCCATTGCAACCTGCACGAAAACTCCAGATCTGAACGCCTCCAAATAGGGGGCCCAATGTGAATGCTGTGGCTTGCGCCCAGCTCGGGGACATCCCATGACCCTCTGCTACCAAATGCCATGTGACAAACTCTCTGCATTACCCCATCAAGCCATTGGGTTGGTGTGAGCTGGGCTCACCTGGCATGGTGTCTGAACCCAAGTGCCCTTGCTCCCAAGCAGAGGATGCAGAGAGATGACAGCTGGAAGAGCCAGGAATGCATTTACACTTGTACACAGGCATGCCCAGTGCCCATGCGCTTTGCAGACGATATTTGGGGCCCAGTCTTGCCAAGTTGGCTTGCAAATTTTCCTGTTAATCTGGGAGTTTTTATCTCAGCTATGGGCTTCCTTCCTTTCCCCACAATCAGCTGTAGGTTACAACATTGTGAAGAATTTGAAGGGATGTCTGACTTTTTTGGGACTGGGAAGAGCTGCCAGCAGCCTTCTTATCCCCTCCCCTTCCAAAAAAATAAAAAGATCTAAAAATTCCCAGTGTCTGAGTCTATGGGGGCAGGACATGGTCCCACAGCTGGAGTCCTCAACCCAGAGAGATCAGAACTTCCAAACAAGCCAAGCAGAATGGTGGTTTTGTCTAAGGTCTCTCATTGGCCGCCCAGAACTCGTGGGTTATCCAAACAAGAGTGGATCATCTCCAACCAGCAGGTAAGTGATAGATGGGGTCTCCAACCAACACCCTCTGTGAAGGAGTCTGGTTTAACAATGCTATGGAGCGAGGCTATGCTCATCCCAATGTCCCATGCCCGTCCCTGGACCATGGGGATGCCAGGTACATGATTTTGCAGCAGCAGCCACGTCATTGTACAGAATAGGGTGCAGATTCCGGTAGCTGCACCAGTGTGAATCCGGAGTAACACCAAGGAGTCACCAAGTAACACCAATAACCGTGGGTTTATTCCACCATGACACTGGTTCAGTTGAGAGCGAAATTTATCCCACAGCAATCAAAAGCTGTTTTCATCTGATGGACGCTCAGCATAATCTAGGTGAGATGAGTGGGGTCCCAGCCTAGCGGGCAGATGAGCACCAGTCTGAGCAAAGGGGCCAAGGACTCGCTGGACCATGGAGACTGGACTCCTCTTCCACCCTGGCTTGGGTTGCAGCCCATTGGAAGGTCAATATGGAGGAAGCCTGCTCTACCACTAACCACAGATTTGAGGCAGGAGGAGTAAACAGAGGCATTTAGTCTGCAGGGCCTTGACTCAACTCCTTTTGCCAGCACAGCTTCCTTTTCCAAACACTTATTATAAAGTCTAACCATCCTGTGAGAGCTTATTGCATGATCCTCTTTTCTGTTCCACTAGGATCTTCCATAACGTTATCCAGCAGGAGTGGTCATGCCCTTCTTATTTCAGCTTATCTTCCTGGCCAGTCATGCCCAGCAAGGTACAGTGCCATGTTTAACCCGAATAATCATCATCATCAATGGTGTTCTGTTAGCTTCTGCCTGCATGCAGCACTCCTTCCACTGCCTCCAGCATGGCAAAGGGTTTGTACCATTAGAAAAGGGATAGAGAATAAGACAGAAAATATCACAATGCCAGTGTAGAAATCCATGGTACGCCCACACCTTGAACACTGCACGCAGTTCTGATCATCCATCTAACAAGCTATATTAGAATTGGAAAAGGTTCAGAGAAGGGGAACAAAAGTGATGAGGGGGATGGAACAGCTTCCGTATGAGGAGAGATTCAGAGGACTGAGGTCTCTACAATCATGACTGCTGTGAAGAAAAAAAAGTGTTATTTTCTCCTTCACATAACACAAGAACCAGGGGTCACCCAATGAAATTACTAGGCAGTAGATTTAAAACACACAAAAGGAAGTATTTCTTCACACAACGCACAGACAACCTGTGGAACTCCTTGCCAGGGGATGTTGTGAAGCAGGGGTCAGAAAAGAATCAGATAAGCTCATGGAGGATGGGTCCATCAATGGCTATTAGCCAAGATGGGCAGGGATTCAACCCCATGCTCCGGGCATCAGGTTGCCAGAGGCTGGGAATGGGCGAAAGGGGATGGATCACTTGATTCCCTGTTCTGTTCATTCCCTCTGAATACCTGGCATTGGCCACTGTTGGAAGACAGGAGACTGGGCTAGATGGACCCTTGGTCTGACCCAGGTTATGTTCTTACCCAGAGCCTGGAGGATTCTATCTCTAACCGACCCCTGTATATTTTCCCAGGGCAGTGCACGCTCGTGTTTTACACCAGTAGGAGTGGGAGTAGGATCAGACACTGGGCATTTACTGGTCCTAAGGCACGTTACAAAAGCCATTTAACCAATCCCTTGGCAGCAGGTGGCATTGTTTATTTGTATTTCAGTTATGCCTCGGACACTGAACACAGGCAGTGCATCATTATCCCCATTTTACATGCAGGCAAACTGAGGCAGTAAGAGACAGCAGCCCAAATTTCCAGCATGGCCCCTGATTTTGGATGCCCAGCTTGATGGCCCAATTTACAGAGGTGACATGCACCAGCTGCTCATAATAGGACAAATTCAGCTTTGGGATGACTCCACCAACTTGAATGGAGTTATCCCAGAGATCAGTTGGGTTCATTGACTTAATGGGAAATGAATAATAGAATATCAGGGTTAGAAGGGACCTCAGGAGGTCATCTAGTCCAACCCCCTGCTCAAAGCAGGACTGTAGCCAGGCGCAGACTCACGGGTGGCACCTCCTGCTGGTCCTCTCAGGTAATTAGCATTCCAGCCTCAGGAGCGCCCTCTTCAGGCCAGTGTCTTGCCTTGCTGCTGGCTTCCATGTCCCTCTCAGGACCCCAGTGCCCCTTTCACTGGGTGCTGCCCCCTGGCAGTACCCGACAGCTCTGGGTCTCCCCCTCCCACTATCCCCACCTCGCCTCAGTCGTAGGCTCCTGCCAGTCACCAGCTAGCCCCCAGGTCATGGGGCAGACTGCAGTATGAGCCATTCATCACAGGCAAGGGTGGATTTGGACCTGCTGCCTCCCCGTGGCTGCCCCTGCAACCCCCAAACCTAATAGGCCTTCCCAGGCTCGCACCCTGGGGCTTTCCTAGGCCAGAGCTCCCTTGGCCTTTCCCCAGCCCTGCTCCAAACTACATCCTCTATTCAGGTCAGTCCCTCCCTCTCAGAGCTAGAGAGAAAATATCTCTTCTGTTCCTGGCTTCCATAAGGCCCGCTGGGTCTCTTTGGGAGCGTGGCCCACAGCTGCAGCTGCTCTGCCAATCAGCTCACCTCTTCCCCTGCCCCAGCCCTCTCCCAGGGCTATTTTAAACCCCTCTGGGCCCGAGCAGGTGTCCACCCCGCTACAAGGACCAATCCCCAATTTTTGCCCCAGATCCCTAAATGGCTATCCCTCCCCGCTGCATGTGGTCGGCACTTCTGAAAATCTGGGCCTAAGTGAGGACGATCAAGCCCCTTCCCCCGCTCCCTGCCCACACACACACACACACACACACACACACACAGATCAGCAGCAAGGCCAGAATGGACGAGATCTCTGCCCAGGAGCCAGGCCCCGCTGGCTGGCGGAGAGGAGAGAAGCATGTTGCTGATGGAGTCAGCAGATTAGCTCTGTCCTGACTGAGGTTTCTGCTTAGCCTTGCTCCCTCTGTCTGTTCCCCTCTGTCTAATACAGCCTTTGGCTCGTGGGGTGTCACCTACCCCCAAAGCCTGCACAGTGTAAAGGACTCCTGCATCCTCATACCCTGCACCTTCAGCTACCCCAGCACAGTGACCCCCGTGGGCGGCATTGTGGCCATCTGGTACAAGGATTACCAAAGCCAGAGCACCATGATCTACCACTCGACCACTCCCAGTGAGGTCGACGGCAGGTTTCAGGGCCGTACCGAGATGCTGGGCGACCTGGCCATGCACAACTGCACCCTGCTGCTGAGGGACGTGAGGACTGAGGACACCGGCAAGTACAACTTCAGGTTCGAGATCAACCAGGGTGACCGGTGGTCAGACCTGCGTGGGGTGATGCTGACTGTTACCGGTGAGTATGGAGATGAGCTAGCCAGAGCGTGTAAAATCACAACTACTCCACTGTGTGTCATGGGCCCTGTACTGCTGCCAGCCATGGGCGAGTCTCCTGTAGCTCAAGTGCTTGTGGAGCAGCTGAGTTCTATCCCCACTGCTGCCATGAATGTCCAAGGGTACAGCACTGTGATGGAGGAATAAACTGAAATTGCTATTATCCCATCGCAGATTCCCCAGAATACCCCTGTTCTTTCCATCCCTAGATGCCCCCAACAGCCCGGCCATTGCTGCCCCGGAAGATCTAACGGAGGGTGTGAGAGTGAACTTCACCTGCTCCAGCCCATACGTCTGCCCATACGACAGCATCGCTCTGCAGTGGAGGGGCTACAATGCACTGGTCTCGACCGTGGCTGGGGCAGTGCAACTGGACACCGCTGGCGTGCTCAGCCGGCAGACCCTCGTTACCTCCTTGTCATGGCAGGACCACTCCAAAAACCTGTTCTGTGAAGTGTCTGTTGGCGCTAAGCAGGCAACCGGGGAAATGGCTCTGTGGGTGAAACGTGAGTATGCTGCTTTTCAAACACTGGCCTTGCTGAATGGAGCGAGGACCAGCAGCTACGGCCTCTATTTCTGCATTGCCCAAGCCACGTCTTTCCAGCCCACAATGCTTCCAGTTCTGCCATGTGATCTGACACCCGGCCAGAAATTCATGGCCAGATCCCAACGGACGTCTGGCTTCCCTAAATTCTCTTCTGTGATTTCCACTGAACAAAGACTTCTTCTCGCCTTGCAGTCCTAACCTGCTCTGTGGCATTGCTGGGTGCTGCTTCAGCAGCTGCCCTGTTCCACCCCAGAGGCAGCTGCATTCCTGTGGGGCAGTGAATTGGGTCTTGTGTTTTATAGAGCCACACTTGGGGAAAAACCTCCTCTGGCTGATTTGATGGTGGGTGCAATTACTTGCGGATGCAAGTGAGAGGATGCAGAGGTCTGACTACCTGCTGTCGCTGGCAGAGCGCGGGAGTGGAAGGCAGGCTGGGGAGCCCGGTGAATATCATTTGTAAAGCTGTCTGGGAAGGGAGGGGCTGTACAAACACAGAACACGCTGCCCCTCAGAAACAGTCTGCGGCCCTCACCCTGGAGCTTCCGTAACAGCTGTGCCGACATTGGCAGACTCAGGGGCCTAAAGCAAGGCGCCTAAGACAGCACCTGGCCACGCTGGTAAAAGTGGCCAGAGGTCCCAGGGGCTGGTGTCAATCCAGGGGTGTCGGTGCAGTTACTCCAGAGGTCTCCTGGAAGCTGCATCTGGTCAACAGGTTCCTAGTTCCTCCCGTTCTCCTGGACCCACTTATCTCACTGCTGCCCAGACCCTCCCCTCTGACTCCCTCTTTCCACTTGGTGGTGCTACTGTCAGCTCCGGAAACGTTTCTCATTGAGGCCAGCTGCTGGATCTAATATCACTTCTTCCTTCTCTACCCAGCACCAGCTCAATAAAGCTCCCCACTTTCCTCTCAGTATGCCCCCTGCGCACTCTGCCCAGCCCCTCCTCTCCACCCAACATCCCCATGGCAAACAGGACTCTCCTCCCAGCCCCGATGGGCGCTGTGATGCTGAGATAGCTGGTAACCAGACTCCCCTCGGCTGTCAAAGGACTCCAGTGCTCCATGGAGCCCAGCGCCACTTACCTGCCCACACATTTCAGCCTGAGAACTCTACCCAGGATGCCCTGTTCTTCTGCTCACAGGCTAATGCCTGCAGCCACCTCCTGCCCATGTCATTGGCTTGACCAGGGGCCAAGACCTTTCCAGCTAACACCCACGGAGCTGCCTCCTTTCCCAAAAGCAGAGAGGCCCCCAGCTATGCTGCCCAGGGAACATGGTTAGGAAGCAGCCCTAAGTCCTGGATCTGGCTTCCTAGCTTGCAGAGAACCATCTCTAGGGTTAAGAAGCTGGTTCAGGTCCTTTTGCCCACTCAGGCTTTGGTCTCTGACACTGCCAGTGGGGGTCTTTTGCCCTGTGGGGATTTGTCAGATATATAGACTCTTAGAACCCTAGGGTGAGAAGGGACCACAAGGGCATCTAGTCTAACCCCCTGCCAAGATGCAGGACTTCTTGAGCCAACATCATTTCCAAGAGACCACAGATAGAAGAGCTCTCAGAGGGTGAGGAGAGTCATGAGCAGCACGGATCAGACTGGAGACAGTGACAAATGCCTCTGCGCTAACCCGACTTCCCTAAGTCATGACCACTGGCTTCAGTCTCAGCCAGCGATTCCTGGCTGTGGTGGTGCCCACTGGATGCCGCCCCCATTCCAGCTTCACTCATTGCGTGTCCTTTCTTCCTCCGACTCCCCTGCAGATTCCCCGAAAGGCACAAAAGTGGTCATCAACCCCTCCGCAAAGAACATCCGGGTGGGCGACACCGTGTCTCTGACGTGCAGTGTGAACAGCACCTTCCCCGAGGTCACCGCCTACAAGTGGTACAAGGGCAGGACCGCCTTGGTGAGCGAACAGATCCTGACTCTCCAGAGCGTTGCTCGCGAAGATTATGGCCCGTACCACTGTGAAGCGGAAAATTCAGTCGGGACTGGGGTGGCGGAAGCAGTTGTTCTCTATGTTTTTTGTAAGTATGGAGGATGGGGGCCTCAGATGAATCACCAGCTAATGCCACGGGAGCACCATGGCTTCAGGGGGACCGTGTGCAGCAAAGAGAACTAAAACCAATGCTCCGTCTAGGCCAGGACGGCCAATGGTGGATGCTTCAGCAAAACAAGAACGTTCCCTCCACCCTAATGCAACTGACTGTCTACCTCAGTAGTTTTCATTACAGCTGTCTGGGAATTTTTTGAGGAATGGGTTTTAAAAAAAATGCTTATTCATCAAAACCCAAAAGTTTGCAAAGCAAGGTTGGTTTCAAGGACTCTCCCGACTCAAAATATGATCAGAAAACTGTTTTGAAATGGTCAAGCTGGCCGGTTTTGACATTTTTTGCACTGGAATGTTTCCATTTTTCAAGTCAAAATGACTTTTTGTTTAGAAATGTTAGTAAATTTCGACTAAAAAATAGTTAAAGAAAAACAGGTCAAAAATCAAACTGAAACATGCCATTGACCGAAACCAATTTTTTTTTTCTCATTGACTTTTCATCCCAGTTCTGGACAGGAATATTTTTCAATGTCTCCGATTTTTTTTATAAGATGGGAAAACGGTTTCCTACTCAGCTCGATTGATCACCCTCACATCCGAGTGCCTCACAAGCACGAATGAATCTACCCTTTGGGATAAGGAAGTATTGCTAGCTCTGTTTTACAGATGGGGAAACTGAGGCACAGGGTGACTCAATGACTTGCCCCGACACAGCAAGTCTGCCAGTGTGGTAGAAATTGAGTCCAAAAATCTCTCAAGCCCAGTGCAGTGCTTTAACTACAAACCCAGCCTTCCTCCCCCTTCACTCTTGCATCCTGGAGAGAAGGGGAGAGTCTTCTTGAACCCAGAGGGTGTCCCATTCATGTCTTGAAGCTGGAGGATCAGTAGCCCTTGAAATCTGGCTCCACCCCCTCCTGGGTGCAGGTTATTTGCTAGGATCATGTGGGTGTGTGTATCTCATATACTCAGTTTCCTGCCACTGCAGGGGTCTGGAGCACTGGTGCACCTCCTTCCCCTTGTGGCACAAAGTAAGCGAGTATCCCAAGGGCTGTAACATTTTGGTCTAATTCTGGTGGATGGGCTTGCTAGGGGGTGGCTGGGTGGCCAGTGCTATACAGAAGGTCAGACTGGATGATCTGGTGGTCCCTTCTAATCTTAACCTCTATGACTCAATCTGCTGTCATCTCCTTCAGCTGCAGTGGTCTCGGTGAGCCCTTCTGCAGAGATACTGGAAGGCGAGATGGTCACTTTGACATGCGAGGTTCCCGGCGAGGAGAACCAGGATCTCAGCTATACCTGGTACAAGAACAATGTCTGGATCAAGGAAGGCACGGCCCACTCCCTGGTGTTTCATGAAGTCACCACCAGCGACACTGGCTATTATTTGTGCAAGGTGCAGAATGACAAAGGGAGTGAAATGTCCCAGGCCATCAGCCTGAGCGTGTTCTGTAAGTGTATCACAAAACACACTCTTTCAGCTCACATCTAATACTGCAGGGCACCTTGATCTGTGGTTTATAAAGGGTTAATAAATGATCAATAGATGGGAGGAGCTAGCCCACAGGAGCAGCAAACAGGAGAGTTTTGCCAGGGACGTCTCCAGTGTGAAGGAGAGAGGATGTGATCCTTGGGGTGAGTTTGGCTGCTAGTTTGTTTGTTGCTTGAAGATTCCAGTGTGGTTTGGGGGGTTGTGCGCTGAGCCTGCCGTGGGGCACAGGGCTGCTCGGGGAGAAGAGGGGTTTAAAAAGCCAGCTTCTAAGCAACCAGAGGAGCTAGTGAATAGAGGAGTTTTGCGAGGTAATTTGGAGAGGGGGTGCAAGAGGCAGATACACCTAACAAACATCCTCTAAACTTAACCCCCACCCTCCCAAAAGCAAACCACAAAATCCTGCAGGAGTAAAAAGAATGCTGGCAGAAGTCCAGCAGCAGAGTGGGGGCAGGGGAGGATATCCAGTTTATTGCACTGAATGCAGCATGCTTGATTACCTGTCTTGTGGGCAGGTGGCATAGGTGTGCATTCAGTGCAAACAGCTCCTGGCCTTCACAGACCGAGGACCGGCTCTGAAGACCCGAGTGGCTGAACTGGAGGAGCGAAGGGAGACAGAGAGGTGCACCGAGGAGACTTTCAGGGACATGGCAGAGCGGCCCCATCCCCACTCTGACAACCTCTGAGTAATACAGCCGAGGTGGGGGAGAGGAAAATCACAGTTTTGGGGAAAATAAATATTTTGGGAGTTTTGCCTTGACATTTTTATCAGTAAAAACTGGGGAAACCATCCCCGCTCCAGGAAATAGCTGGTAAATATCAGCTTCCCCACAATTGTCTGCCAGGAGATCTTGGGATGTTTGATGCAGTGAGGCTTGCAGGATTGCTGGTACTTGGGTAAATGTGACCAGGTTGCTCTTGGGCTCACAGCAACCACAGCTGTCTCCCCGGTCAGGTGCAACAGACAGAGATTATCCGCAGCAGCCTTACTCAGCAAGAACCGCTGCATCAGTGCTAGGAAATCCAAACCGATGTCCCGGAGTCACTCTGCAGGCAGCATCTCTAGCCAGTGGCTGGGCCCAGCCAGGCCACTCCTTCACGGAGTCTGCTCTCCCTCCCAGCCAGTCCTGAACTGCGCTGGGGTCTCCCCTTTTAACCTCTCCCTCCAAGCCGGATACCTATTACAGGGGGGCAGGGCCAGTTGAGCCCCCAGCAGCTCATTCGCCATTTCCTGGCCAGTGGGGGTTTGTCTACACCAGTGGGTCTCACCCTGCGGCCCTGTCCGCACAGAGCTGCGGCCCGTGTGACATCCTCAGGGCCACACAGGTAGTATTGGATGCGGCCCACGTAACACATCATGGGCCACATATGTGGCATATGGTGGGCATTTGTCCCAGCTGCAAGGCAGAGCGGAGAGCAGCGGCTGCTGCCCTGGGGGCGAGCTGAAGGCAGCGCTGCCCGCTGGCAGGAGAGCCCAGAAACTTCCTGCTGGCGGTCAGCGCTGCCTTCAGAGCTGGCCCCCCCAGGTGACACGGGGCTCGGCAGGTCAGCCCCACCCCCTGGCAGAGCAGAGCTCCGGGGGTCAGCCCCAGCCGGGGGCGCACGGGGAGGGCAGCTCGGGCGAGCCCTGTGCACAGGGAGGCAGCTCGGGCGAGCCCCAGGCCGTCCCATTTTTACTTTAAGAAATATGGTCACCCTACACCTAACTCTCATTGATTTCACTTGGAGTTAGGTGCCTAATTGCCGCTGAGGATCTGGGCCACAGACCTGTTCACCTTTAGGGTGCTGGTCTGGTCCCTGCAGTGTCCAGAAGCCGTTCCCACCCATCAGCTGTTTGCTGGCCTACGTGAAATGAGTTGGGAGTGTCATTCCAGTTGTTAGTGTAATAACGAAACCCCAGACCCGGGTTACGGTGCATTGGGAAACCCAGGAAAGGGCTGTCTCTGAGCAGCCCCTGAGACTTGGCAGCGTACTTAAAGCCCCGACTACTGGAGTCAAGTGATTGAGTAAAAAAACATCAGCTTTCATTTTTTTTCTTTTTTTTAAAGAGGGCCAAGTTCCCAGCACTGCTCGCTGGGGAGAAAAGCTTGAAACCGTGACCTGAGCGTGCTCTAGCCACTCAAAAACCAGAAAGACTAAAAGGAACCCCAACATTATGATATTTCAAAAATCTCCCAGGTGCTATTCAAACCCAGCAAGCACACCTGTTTTCTAAAACTAGGTGATTTTAATGTAAGCGGGGGAATAGTCCCGCTATTGTGGGGAACTTTCCTGGCTTCTGCACTACCCCGGTGAAGTGGGCTAGCGAAAGGATCTGAGTCCTCGCTCCCACTTCCTTTACCCAGTGGCCTCCCTGCCCTGGAGGACTCCCCTTCCACTCTCCTGTCTGGCAGAGTCCTCGTAACCCCAACAAGCCTGGGCCCAGGATTCCTGGGGGACTCGACCCCAACCCTGCTGTGGTCACCTAGGACAGGGGCTAGGGTGTCCCCACTCCGGGGTACTCTCTCTGCACTGGGCACTTCTCTGGCCCACTGACCATTACATACAATTTAAAGCAAATGCAAGTTATTTAATCAACAATTAATTTTAAAAAGAATAAGGGAAAATGGGAAAGGTGAAAGGAAACACATCACCCCGCTCTGTGGCAGGGAACATCACAAACGGTGTCCCTGGAATGTCCGGGCAGTTCACAGTCTGCTCCTTGTAAGTCCCAGGCCCCTTCTCAGGCCCTGGCGGTGCTGCAAGGATGCTGTGGGTTGGACACTCGCTCTGGTGGTGGCCACACGCTCTCAGGCTCTAAGTGGTAGGACCCTTCTTCCCAGTGTCGCCCCCGCCCTGTCGGGGTTACAGTCCAAGCCTGGCCTGCAGAGCCTCTTGGCTGAGGCGTCTCCCTGGGCTGGGCCCGCTGCCAGGGTCCCCTCGCTCTCCCCAGCTGCTCACCGCACCCAGCTCCGGACTGCTCCAGCCCCAGCTCCACCACTCTGTCTCTGCACTGCTCTGCCTCCCGCTCCCTGGGCTGCTTCTCTGGCCCCTCTGGCTCCGGTTGCTGCAGCTCCGCTCCCAGGACAGGTCTGCTCTGCAGGCTGCTTCTGTGACCCTGCTCCCAGCACGGACCTGCTTCCTGGGCTGCTTCTCTGGCCCCTCTGGCTCTGGTTGCTGCAGCTCTGCTCCCAGGGCAAGTCTGCTCTCTCTGGGCTGTGCCTCTGGCTTTGGGGCTGCAGCTCTGCTCCCGGACAGGGGCTGCTCTTTCTGGATCTGGCCCAGCTCTGCTCCCCACCTCAGCTTGGGCCCCTGCTTTCTCCTTAGCTCGGCCCCACTCGGTCTGACCCAGGCAATTCCAGCTCACACCAAGGACGGGACCTCCCTGGCCTCCTGACTCCCTGATTAGCCTGCCCGCCCTGTCATTCAGGCTGACCTGGAGCATTGGCCTCTCCCCATTGTTCCTGGGAGCTGTCAGCCTCAGGGTCCTGATTCCCCATCGACCCTTCCCCCTTTTTAGTACTGGGAGCTAGCCAACCAAAACCCCACTGAATGTTAGTAAGGGGGCAAGAGTCCCCTTACATTAATCTGGCCGTCACCTTTTAACCTCTTGCTCTAATCATAAAACCAGTTGTTATCCCCCCCGCCACCGCCCCCCAACGGCCACTTTCCCCTGGGTTCGTCAATACCTGGCTCATCATAACACCAATGCTGTCATTGTCTCCCTTCCACCACACAGATCCCCCTAGGGGCCTCGCAATCAGCTTGTTCCAGGAGACGCAGGAAGGAAAACTGGCTATCATTCACTGCACCGTGGATAGCCACCCCCTGTCTGCCCTGGCCCTTTACCACAACGAGGCCCTCCTCGCCACCACCAGCTCCCACGCGGCCCCCAACCAGCGGCTCAGCGTCACAGCTTCCCACAACTCCTTGAAACTGGAGATCCGGAACGTGCTGCCGGAGGACGACGGCCGATACCGGTGCACGGCAAGCAACACGTACGGGAACGCAACTGCTGCGAAGCTGTTCCATGCCCAAAGTGAGTAAACGATTGGGGATTACCACGCGGGGTAAGGGGCTGCCACCAATCGGGACTCCCCTAGATCCGTCCCAGGCCCATAACAGATTTCTGGGCACGTCGTCTTCTCCAAGCATCATGTTTAATAATACCCCATTCTTCTGCCACCTTCACAGTGGAAACCCTGGGCAATGTGGTCTCTCTCCCCTCTCCCTTTGAGGAGCATTTCACATCTGTTCATTGTGCCATGCTTGCACCATCCTTAGATTAAGGCCTTACAGAAAGGTCGGCTGACTGCTGGGGCACCCCCTCCTGTCTGGCTCTCCTCACCTATCCGTGCCTCCCTCCCCCCGGCCAACAGCGGTGGTCTGCCTCTTCTCGTGACTCCGTCCTCTGGCCAGCTTGCTTGAACGTCTCTCCCCTGCTGGGGTAACAAACGTACAACGAAATGTTCCAAATCGTCCCAACACAAGATTCCTCGGCCCCCTCGGGTGCTATTGCTCAGCTTGTCCTTGAGGCTCTGTCTTCAGCCCCATCCTGGACTCAACAGTCCTGACATGAAGCATGTACGCCCCTTCCTCAGGGCTGGGAGTGGAACCCTGGTCCACTCTCCTTCCCTGCAGCCTGCACTAACCACAGCCTCTCTGCTGGTCCCCAGGCGTCCCCCTTGGTCCTCCCATGGCCTTCTTTCTCTGCTGGAACACTGACCCCTCAGGACTGCCTCTCCCTGCCACTGGGATTAATTCTGTTCCTGCGGCTTTCTTCAGTCTGCCTTCCCCTGGCCCTTCCCAGAGGGAGGAAACACCCAACTGCCTCTAGGGACAATGTGCCTCTGGCCCCAGCTTCACTGCCCCCGGCCTCCAGGTTTCCTCCTGGCTCTGGGCCCTCTGATTCTGGCTCCCAGGCTTCTCTCATCCTTTAGCCCAAGGAAACGCTCAGCTATCTCTCACCCGGGTCTCCTTCCTTCTTCTGCCCTCTGCTCCTTCCTTTATGAGCATCTGTCTCCTCCCAGCTGGGCTGGATAACCAGTTACACCTGACATCCCTCCTGAAATCATCCAGGGGCCTCGGATGGGCTCAGGATCCTGTTACACCCAATCACAGACCTACACTCAATAAGGAAGCTATCGAGACGCTATTTAACGTTCTGATATAGGCGGAGCTGGCTGACAAAACAGAACAATTTCACTGAACATTTTCAAGTTTGAGTTGTTGCCAAAATTGGAACCATTTTTTAAATTTTTTTAGAAACTTTCATTAAATATTTTTTCAAAACATTTCATCTCTCTTCCTTTTTTGGTCCCCTTTTGGCTAGCCAGTGAAATCATGTGGATAATGTCCAACGGGTTCCCCCTCCATACCTTTTCTTTTCCTTGTTTTTCCTTTTTCCACTCAGTGACTTTTCAGATCTTTTCCCATTTCAGACCAGTTAAAGAGCGGCAAAAGGGAAAAAAGAAGAGTAAAGTGGAGGGGTGGGGAGAAACAACCTCTCCAGTTTCTCATCCGGTTAGATTTGGTGAGAGGGGAATGATGAGAAATGATGAGGGAATGATGAGAAAGGAGAAAAACCAATAATCTTTAGTTTCAAAATTTAAGTAACTTTTAGATTTTTGAAAACCAAAATGAAACAAAAATTTCAATGAGAACAAATTGAAAAATTTAGTTCCAGTTAGAAATTTCTGCCTGAAAAATTCCATTGAACATGACATTTTCCCACAGCAACAACAATAACAACAAATCCTTTTTGACAAATCCCATTTTTGAAGTGGGAAAAATCTTTTGATTAAAATTTTTTGACCAGCTGTAACTATAGACAGCTCAGAGACTGATGATTCCGACTCACTTTTCTCCAGTCTTCCGGATTGTGCCTTGAAGAAGCTACAGCTGATTAATGATGCCGACGCTCGGATTCTAGCGAGGCACAGATGAAGAGAGCGTGTTGTTCCGGTGCCGGAGTTCTTGTATTGCTGAGCTGAGGAGTTTCATAGGGGCCTGGTGTCTCTTTAAGAGGACTCTTTTCTTTTAAGCTTTCTCTGGAAGGAAACTGTTCCTTTGATTGGAGGAGCATTCCTAATAGAGCTAATCAGAAAATGTTTTTCGGGGGTCTTTTTTCCTGTTGTAAATTTTGAGTTTTCACCAAAATGTTTAGACTTCTTAGCAAAAAAATTGAAAACCCAAAATTTTTGACTGAAAAATTTCAACTGGAAACCAAAAATCTTTCAGTTTGGAAATGCAGTGATAGTACTTCATGGAATTGTAGTTTCGGGTCCTCATGTTCCCTTTCTCCTCTATAGTCCAGAATCCCTGGCCAAACCACAATTCCCATTATGCACCGTGGCTTCCTTCTTGTTAAGCCGCCACAGGTGCATCAAGGGACTCCCTGGTGCAGTGCATCATGGCAAATGTAGTTTGACTAGAGAACACAGCCCACAGAGAAGAATGGGGGCAGTATGTACCCGAACTACAACTCCCATGAAGCACTGCAGCAGTATTCCCAAACCACAGTGTTTCAGCTTTGGGCTTTTCTGGTTTTGGGTGTTAGGGTTTGCTGACAAAAAGTCATTTTTTCCACACAGAAACAAGACTTCTTTTGTGGAACATTTTGTTTTGCCAAAAAAAAAAAAAAAAAAAAAGCAATTTTTCTGTTGAAAAACAGTTTCAACAGAATTTTTTCAACCGCCCTTCCACCTTTGGGGCAGATATCCCAATGTGGTAGGAGAGGCTGAAAGCCACCCTGCCAGTCTTATAAATGGCCTGTATTCTTCCCCTCCCTCCCTCCCCCAAACCGGTCTCAATAAAAAAGAGCAGCAAACAGTAAAGAACCGCAACCTATCCCCTTTCCCAAGCCCATAATACTGCTGTAGAGGCAAACCCAAACAAGAGCAGGGCGTTGAATCTACACTCAGCAGCTGACTAGAGGCTTGATTTCAGTGTCCCTGGCTTCGTTACATTTCCCTGTACATCACACTGGCCCACACAGCCCTTAGCGGATTGGCAACGTGGGCCAGTGTCCAGCCGGGACTTGACGGGGGCTGCTCAGGCTCACACAGTTTATGTGAGGCCCAGAGGGCAAACCTGGGGTGATGAAGATTTCACTCCCCTGCTTTACTGTGTTTCCTTCCCTCCCTCTTTCAGCGGCGAAAGTGTTGATCGGTCCCGCCCCGGAGGTGCGCGAAGGAGACGCAGTCACCCTGACGTGCGTCACCACCCGAAGCGCAGAGGAGGGGACCAGCTACACCTGGTATAAGAACGCCAGGTGGCTGAGGGAGAGCTCTGAGAACACCCTGGTCCTCCCAGCCACGAGCAGCGGGGACGCGGGCGCTTTCCAGTGTAAGGCCCAGAATGAGAGAGGTATTAGCACCTCTCCGGCTGTCACCCTGCGGGTGCTGTGTAAGTATGACCGCCCTTCCACAGCCCCTGGAATAAGGCAAAAGGGGGAATTCTTTGTGATTAGGGAACTGGCTAGTCCTTAGATCAGCTGGGGGACATCTTGTGGAGGCTACAATTCACATACTAAAGGCCAAGTTCTGCCCTCAGCTGCCCCATTGTGAAACGAAAGTGATCCCTGAATCAATGGAGTTACTCCAGTTTTACACCAGATTGACTCCAGATTTACACGAGCCTCTCTGAGAGCAGAATCTGGCCCTGAGAGCCTTTATTAAAGTAAGATGCAAGTTGGTTAATCGGATCAATCTGGCAGCGCCGTGCTGGTCCTGCAACCGCTGCTACATAGCTAGCCTCCTCGCCCCAGTAACCTTCTAGCTGAGTTCCCACAATCCAGATTGCACAGCAGGGTGCTAAACTGGCATGGCGCTGGTGGAGTTGTCACCTTGCAGGTGAGCTATAGAGTAGAACTGGTATCCTGACCATTCATGGTCAGTAAAAGCAGTCCCCAACAGGCATTCTTCGTAAGAGTATTAACTCCGGTGCCAGACCCAAACTCTGCCTGCGGTAACTGCTCTTCGTCCTGTCAATCTCTTCTCCCTGTCGTTTTAGGAGGAAGCCGTTGTTTTCGCTTCCTGCCCTTAACTTGAGTGTTGCATTGCTGTGCATTATAAAACAGCTGCTACGTTCCACCCCAGAGCTGCACGTGCATTTCAGAGGTGGATGAAGGGCTCCCTACCCATAGCTTGTGTATGACTTTAAATTTCTGGACTCTATCAGGATCCAAGGCGCCATACAAATGCAAGATCCTTGGGCCAGCTCCTGAATGGGTGTCAATCGGAGTAGCTCCACTGAAGGAAATAGAGCTGTGCAGATTGACACCAGCTGAGGGTCTGGCCCACTGTAATCATTCAAACGCCCAAAGTTCTGCCCCAGAACATACGGTCCATCATATCAAAGTGAGGCTGGAGGCTCAGGGACCTTCAGTTGCTCCAGATTCCAATTCTGGCCGGATTCCTGTCCCGCCTTTATTGGCCCAGGCCTGTTCTGAGCAAAGAAGGAGAGTGAAGCAACAGCCTGGCTGCTGGTGCCATCAGAAGGACCCGTTAGAGCGCTGGGGAGGAGGGGGGGTTGAAAGGTTTCTCCTAATCTAGTAAACGATCATATGTCAGATAACATATCGGCCAACAACATTTTAACCCTGCAGTCCCACCGAGACGGCCCGAGATGAGCTCCCTGCTGGAGACGCAGAACGGGCATCTGGGTATCATCCTGTGCACCACGGACAGCGACCCGCCGTCCGAATTAGCCCTGTACAGAGGAGATGAATTGGTAGCTTCCACCGGTGGCTCCCGCTCGTTGGCCGGCCAGAGGCTCCGTGTGACTCCATCGTACAACAGCCTGAAGGTGGAGATCCGCGAGGTGGTGCTGGAAGACGAAGGGACCTACGTGTGCTCGGCCAGGAACGCCTACGGCAATGCAAGCACCTCCATGGTCTTCAGTGCGGAGAGTGAGTGCCCCAGCTGGGCTCCTCTTGTCAAAGGGAACTGGCCTTTCCAATCACGTGTGGTGGGAGAGAGACCCAGGCAGGCAGGGAGGGGGACCAGGTCCCTCTGTTGGCAGTAAGGGATGATTCACACGAATCCTTCTGCTGTTATTAAAAAATCCCCCCAGCAATTCCATTGATCGCAATGGGGATTCACTGGAGGGAGGGGTCCCGTCCCACGAACTCCTGTCATGGCACTGGATTGAATTCTTAGCGAAATGGCTGTTGTGAGGAATTGCATAAGTATCACATTGTTTGGTCACTCTGAGCGTCATTCACCACTGGAACAATTTCCCAAGGCTAGGCAGGAGGTCAGACTAGATCACAGTGGTCCTTCCGGGCTTAGAATCTATGGGTGATTCACTGCTGATCCCACCCTATTAATTCCTGTAGGGGATGCCCCATTGCTTCCTAGGATGACATTGGAGTTAGTGGGATGGGATCTGTAAAGGGAACAAGGAAAAGGGGAGATTCCGCAGTATCCTATGGAACCACTGAATATTAAATATCATAGATTCATAGAAACCTAGGGCTGGACAAGACCTCAAGAGGTCATCTAATCCATCATGAAGGAAGGAAACTGCCTGAAATGTATAATTTGGGCCTTTTGACCGAGTTTGCTACATAAAACCAAGCTTCTGTGCATGGAGACACAATACTGGATAAATACGACATATCACAAGGCCATGCACATTTTGCCAAGCACTGGCCATTTGATATAACTCGGGGATAGCTGTAGGAAAATGGCTGCCAAACTAGGGCATCTGTGACATTTGAGAGGATTGATTCATTCTCTGCTAAAAAAAAGACAATTGTGAAATTTGAAAAATGTTTCCAAAGTCCCACAAAGCTGGCGATACTCCAAGAGGCAATGATTCCCGTCTGTGGGCCAGATTCTGCTCTCAGGAACACCAAAGTAAATTCAGAGTCACTCCGCTGAAAATGATAGAATTATTATGCATTTACACTGGTGTAACTGAGATCAGAATCTGGCTCTGTGTCAAAGTCCCCCTCTCAAAGCATCATACAACTCAGATGTACAAGGTCATCCAGTGTATGCTGCCCCAGTGTATTCCCCCCTTCCCTCACCCCCCCACACACTGAAAACCTCACACACACATCCTGTGCATTCTCCAGGACTTTGCCTACTCCAGTTTTAATTGTCTGGTATGGCTACCACCACTTCTCTTGAGAGCCTGTTCCCCAGCCTAATCGAATCACAGAATCTAAAGTGATGGAAAAGACCTCTTCTACGCTCATAGTCCCCAGGGGCAGGACTGCTCCCTCCAGAACATTTTCTAGAGCTCTGTTCAGTCTAATTTTAAATGTCCCATGCAATGGGGCTCCAGCCCGTCTCTTGGGGGATTATTCCACAGCCTGACAGATTGCACTGTCAGGAAATGTATTCTAGGATACAGACTAACTCCCCCTTGGGCTAAGCCCATCCCCTTGCTCCTTCTTATACCCCCACGGGCTGCCCTTAACAACCACCTGCCTCCTTGGTCCTCCAGCCCTAGCAGGTAGTTATGTCGTGCCCCATAATGTACCCAAAGAGACACATCTTTCGTTGCTTTGCTCGTCCCCCGTCGCTCGTCTCTGAATCCTGTTTGTCTCTCTTCCCCGCTCAGCGGCAAGGGTCATTGCCACACCGGCCTCAGAGGTGCAGGAAGGCCAGGGGGTCAACCTAACCTGCCAAGTGAGCAGCAACTTATTGGCCATGACTAACTACAGCTGGAACAGAAATGGCCAGTGGCTGTCCGGGGGCCTGGCGAATTCCCTGGTGTTCCAGCAGGTGGCCAGCGCAGACGCCGGGGTCTATTACTGCAAGGCAACGAACAACGGAACAAGCAGAAGCTCCGCCTTGGTCTCGCTGAATGTGCTGTGTAAGTTCCAGGCACTTTGAATCTTCAGGGCAGTGGCAGGTTCCCACAGGAGTACGGGCGCACCGGCCCCAGGGGCGCAGTCAGTCCTGTCCCAACCAACGCACCTGACTAGGCTTGCAGGTGCGCGTTGCAGGTGTGCGTACATGAGAGGGTGCACTTGGATACGTGCCGGTGGATGTGTGTGTGTTCATCTGGGTGCGTGGGTCCATGCACTGTGCATGTGTGGGATTGTGGGGGTGTGTGCATGCGTGGGTACGTGTGGGTGTACGGGCCCCCGGGTGCATTGTTTTTGTGTGTCTGGGCTCTTGCGTACATGCAAGAGCATGCGTGTGTGTCAACACGTATGTGCACATGTAACCCAGGCTTACTCAGGCTGGTGTTCTGGCCCCAGGAGTGGCCAAATCACATGGAAGCTGAAGACCCAGTTATGCCCCAGACAGGGACCTCTGTCTCTAGAAGCATGAGCTCCCTCTGCCTGTGCTAAAATACCCAGGCCTGTTAGCTCAAGGCTGGAGCCAGCCCACTGACCTCCCTGTGATCCAACCACTGGAGACGGGGGGGACCATGCGCCTCCCTGAGTACAAATGGGTGACGCGTGCGTCTGTTCCAGAGAGAAGGTACCTGTGAAATGCGGCGATCAAATCAGGTGACTTAGTGAACCCCGGCGACCAGTCTGCGTGCAGACCCTGTGCTGTCGTCTAACATGCTCAGGGCCGTCGCTTCCCTTCCCCTCCTCGCACAGCCAGGCTGGGTGCTTCAGGATCCAAACTGCTCGCCTGGCTTTTTAAAACTCACTGTCGGTTTCTTCATGTCAGTCTCAAAACCTCAGAAATTCATTCTCCTGCTTCCAGTCATTGGTACCAGCTTCCGCTCTGCCCTCCATATGGTCACCGCTAATGAGAGACTGCCCCCTCGGCTGCAGATCCTGCCAGCTGGAATGGCCAGCAAGAGTAGATTTGGGGCCAGGCTGTATTCTTTTCAAGGGTTACCACAAGAAGCTAAAACCTGAGCAGAACTGATCATAAATAGCCTGTCTGTAATTAACCGGCTAGTGTGGGTGTGGGTGAGACCATGTGTGTGTGTTAGAACACGCATGAGCATGTGTGTGTATTTTAGCAGGCAAGTGAGCATGTGTGTGTGTGTGTATTTTAGCATGTATGGGATCATGTGCCTTTGTGTGTGAGATTCTCTCTATGGGGTGGAATCGGAGCTTTTCTTCTGTGTGTCATAGCCCCTGTACTGCTTACAGCTAATGGTGATTCTCTGCTCGCTCAATCAGTCGAGGAGTTTGAGTTCCATCGCTGTGTCCCTGTAAGGTTTCTAGTGGCTGTGGTATGCAGCAGAGTGATGACAATGGTGAGGATCTAGGTGACCATGGGATGGTCCAAGTGGGACAGGAGGGGTCTTTAAACAATCCTCAAGACATTTATAACTCGAGGATGATCTTTCCTCCCAACTCTTCAGATGCCCCCAGGAATCCCCGAATGACCTCGTTCCTGGAGGCGGAGATGGGCAAACTGGCCATCATCTGGTGCACGGTGGACAGCAACCCCCCGGCCCAGCTGTTCCTGTATAAAGGAGACAAACTCGTGGCCTCCACCAGCTCCAGGACTGCAGCCGCTCAGCAGATCGGCGTCACTGCCTCCCCAAACTCCCTGAGGGTAGAGATCCGGGACATCACGCTGGAGGACGAAGGGAACTATTGCTTCACTGCCAGCAATGCGTATGGCACATCTTCCGGCTGCCTGTACTTCCGTGTGCAAAGTGAGTATGGAGGAAACGGCTAGAGGGTGTGCGCAGCACTGCCCTCTGCTGGGTGCACCCAGAACGGCTCATCTGTGTGTCCTAGATCCTATGCTGCTAGGGAGTGGTGAGATGCTACTTTGATTCTAGGGCCTCAGGAGCATTAGGATCAGAGTTCGATCCCCGCTCTCACCATGAAGTTCCATAGGGACAAGGACCTCCTAGGGGTCCCTGCACTAGAGACAGGTGACCGGCCACAGGTTTCATAGGGTCTGTCTGGAGAAACGCCTTCAAGTTTGGCTACTTCTCCTAATCTTGGACCAGCTTTCCCAGGCTACAAAACCAGGCTGGAAACACTGTGAGAATGGAGAGTCCTAGTACGCACCCGGCTAGAAATACCACGAGATGGGGGAGGGGTTGGCCCTGGGTCTTCTGTCTGTAGCTAGGAAGGGCAGAAGGTATGCAGGGAAATGACCTGTAATGAAGGGGGTGAGGAAGAACGTAGCTGAGCATCTGAGAACTGTTAAGCAGCGGAGCTGCCCCTAGCTAAGGACCTAGATGAATAACTCCTGTTAGCATTCAGGTGGGACTTGCCCATCACCCTAGGAGAGGAAGAGCCCTCTCTGCATTCAGGGATACTTTAATGAATATTTGGCCTAAGTCCTCTCTGCTGTGTTTATTGGACACTGTAGCCTTCACTTCCTGTCCTAACCTGTTATGTAGCACTGCTGCGTAAACAGTTGCCATGTTCTGCTGCAGAGGTGGCAGCGTAGTAATGGTGGGTGATCCTGATTGTAAAGCACCAACAGGAGCATTTGGGGCTCTGTTATTGAGGTAGCACTGAGAGGCGTGCACAGTCCCGCCCAGGCAGCCAGATAAAGATCCTTGCCCCAAGAAGCTTACAAACCACGGCCTAGATCTTGATGTCCTTGCTCAGTCCTTCCTCAGGCAAACTCTCTGTAGTGAGTGAGAATGGAATGCCGCTGCCAAGATCTGAACCAGCATTGGGCGAGCGGTGAAGTGCACTCGAGTGGTGTAAGCTGAGGCAGGTGGGGATTCTTGAAAGAGGAGAGGAAAAGGCCTTGACGGATGGTGATGGAAATTAGGGTTAGGCCAAAATCGGAACCCTAGATCCAAAGCCTAAGTTTTAGGGAAGTTTGGATCTGGATCCAGAATCTGCATTTTGAGCCTGTCTCTGTAATGAGCCGACACGCTGAATGCAACCTCTGTCCTCCTGGATTTTTTGGGAGCCCAGCTTTAGATCCATTTCCAGATCTGGATTTCCCATGTTGGATATAAAAGGCTGATTCAGAACTGCCCGAATAGCAGCCCCCGTATTTTGGATTCAGATCCAGACTTGGCATGTCAGGCCCATCTAGGGTGGGGACAGAGGTAGGACTCAACTTGCTCTTTGAGATCCAGGCTGTTATCATCTCTCTTTGCTGTGGCTTGTCTCCGTGCTCTAGCGGCCAGAGTTCTAATCACGCCCTCCACGGACGTGCAGGAAGGGGATGGTGTCTCCCTGACATGTGATGTGACAGGAAATGCTCCAGAGGACGCCATCTACACCTGGTACAAAAACAGTCACCGGCTTCATGAGAGCTCGGAGAGCTCCCTCCACTTCCCGCACATAACCAGTGGCGATGCTGGCTCTTACCACTGCAAGGCTCACAGCCCCGAGGGACCCAGCAGCAGCATCTCCCCAGCCGTCAGCGTACACGTCTCTTGTAAGTGATATTGTTTATCTAGGTGGAGGCTGATCCAGTTCTTATGGAGGTCTGTGAACAGCCTCCCGTTGATGTCAGTGGAGCAGACCGTTGCATTGCATCACTGCTTAACTACATCCCGGGCTGGGTGCATTGCTTTTCTCCAGAGCCATTGCTAGAGGATGGCTATTCCCTGAGCTGGTTGGAAATTTTCCAGCGGGAGATTTTCCCGTCAAAAAATGTGGATTCATCGAAAGCAAAATGTTTCGCAGAAACCTGTCGTCTTTGGTAAAAATTTGTTTTGAAACGAAAAGGTGAAAAGGGCATTTCAATGTGCCAGTGCAGCCTTCTCGGACCAGACCGTTTCGCTTTTCCATTTCGACGTGACTTTTGGTTTCTGATTTTTTCCGTTTTTATTATAAAATATCACATAAAATGAAAACAAAAAGGCAAAATCGGGACGAAACGTTTCAATTTTGTCAAAACGGAACGTTTTGCTTGAACCTGAAATTTTATTTATTTTTTCTTCATAATTTTGGCTAACGGGAAATTTCAGAATTCTATGATTTTGTTCCATTCTGGAACCAAAGACGTTTCCAAATCATGAAACTCCCCCTGAACTGAAAACGGCAGTTTCTGCCCAGCTGTGAGACTGCCACTGGCTGCGGCTGGTCTAGACTCCGTGAACCAGGGCCCTGCTCCAGGGCAGCCGATTGCTCCCGATGACTCTAGAGAGAGAGGCTCCGGCACAGATCACGACAAGCCAGATGCGGGAGCCCGTATTGCTCAGTAAAATTCATGCTGACCTCAGCAGGAATTTGCCTGAGCAAAGAGGGAACAGGAACCGTGGAAGGGGCACAGGTTTCACCCTGCCCCTTGCCAATGTTGTATCAAAGGCTTATTGAGCAGAGCAGGAGATGGTACAGTCAACACATCCTTGGGAGCTAAAGGTGGAAGAGTCAGGGCACGACCCATTTCAGTGGGAGTTAGGCTTTTGAAGGTCTGTCTGGGCCTTAGTTTCTCTGTGCTTTAGTCACACAACCATAAAATGAGGATATTACAGACCCCTTGCCTCAGAGGCATGTTGTGAGAATGAATCCACTAACGGCTGTGCAGTGAATAGCACAAGGAAGCGGCTGGTGGACATGGCTCCCCACCATGCCAGGCCAGAGGTGACATTTGTAACCAGGCGGCTGGAATCAAGACCAGCCTCTTCCCAGCGCCCCTGTGCGTCGCCCTTCTATTAAAGTGTCATCACTTGCACTTTTGGGACTTTATTTAAATAAGGAATCTTGTTGGACCCTCCTGGCAGCCCTTGTCAACACACAGGAAGAAATATAAATGACCATTAATCAGTAATGCTCAGCAATAAGCATATGTAGGGCTGCCCACCTGTACCATGGCATTTACACTGTAGGAGGCAGAGCCAAGAGGGAAAAGTTTTTCCCATCCTGCGAAAATTTTCAGGAGTTAGAAAATTTTTCCCATCCTGAATCTGGACCAAACACCAAAATTTCAAAAATTTTCTGCAAACTGAAAAAACAAAACAACAAAACCAAACTTCAGGTCCAGGTCAATGAACATATTTCATTTTGATCATTTCAAAACCATTTTGCTTTGATTTTGAACTTTTCTTTCATTGTTAACCTTTTTTAAAAGTCTAACTGGCTGACATTTCAAAACAAAGTTGTTTCGAACTCGAAAACTAGGATTTTTCATTTAAAATCTTTTGCATTTAAAATCTTTTTTTTCAAACATTATTCAAGGCTGGAAATTTGTCAAAACCGACTCTGTTTCACAAGCAGTTCCGTTTTCAATTAATCAACATTTTTTGACCCCCAAAAATTGCATTGAAAATTCCCAACCAACTCTAGGAACAGAAGTGAACCACAAATACAAATTTTAAAGTATTTGCGGTGGAATCTTGAATTTAGATTTTCAAATGGAAATGGGGCGATCTGATCAGATTCTTCTGGGTGGATCTGCCTTTCCTTCTTCTCCTTCTATTATTTATAGTGTGGCAGTGTCTGCAATGGAGATCTTACAAGATAAAAGGACTTAAGAGATGAAGGGTTGTGAGGGGAGAAGGGATCCAGTATAGAGGTTTCAAGCAACTGACAGAGAATGTTGTGCTGGTGAAATAGGCTGACAGCTCCAGAAACAATGCTTTGCTGATCAAAAAAGGAATCATGGCATTAAAGGCTCAAGATGATGGCAAATGAAGAGCATGTCCACTGTGCCTTAATGAGAGTGTCTCACCTCAACAGATCCGCCCCGGGAGCCCCAGTTGACCTCCTTCCTGGAGACACTGGATGGGCAGCTGGGCATTCTCCAGTGCACTGTTGATAGTGACCCACAGTCAGAGTTATCTCTGTTCAGAGGAGGTGAACTTGTGGCTTCCACCACTGGCTCCCACCCTGCAGCCAGACAGCGAGTCAGCATCTCCTCATCACACAACAGCTTGAAGGTGGAGATCCAGGCTGTGGTAATGGAGGATGAAGGAGAGTATGTGTGTTCTGCTAGTAACGCATACGGCAACGCAACCACCTCACTGAACTTCACGGCGGAGAGTGAGTGCAACATTGCCCTCTATGCCATGGGAGCTGGATCCATCTATCTATCCCCCTACATACTGCTGTATCCGGCCAGCCAGCCACCTGCATACCTCTTATAGCTAGAGATCCATCCATCCATATCCCTGTATCCAACCATCCACCTAAATACCCCCTGTATCTACCTATCTATCCATGCATCCCCATCCATACCCCTATATCCATCAATCCACCTAAATACCTCCTTGTATCTACCTATCTATCCATGCATCCCCATACATACCCCTATATCCATTCATCCACCTAAATACCCCCTGTATCTACCTATCTATCCATGCATCCCCATACATACCCCTATATCCATTCATCCACCTAAATACCCCCTGTATCTACCTATCTATCCATGCATCCCCATACATACCCCTATATCCATCAATCCACCTAAATACCTCCCTGTATCTGCCTAGCCATCTTTCCCCATATTTATCCCCCTCTCTCTCTCTTTCTCTCTCTCTCTCTAATCCTTGCATCCCCATACTTATCGCTGTATCCATCCATCCATCCCTCTACATACCCGTTGTATCCATCTGTCCATCTCCATACATAGCCCTTTATCTATCTATCTATCTATCTATCTATCTATCTATCTATCTATCTATCTATCTATCCATCCCCATAGTATATAAACATTTTCTCACATCACTCTTTCCTCCCAGCTGCAAGGGTCTGGATCTCTCCTTCGCCGGATGTCTACGAGGGGAATGCTGTTAACTTGACCTGTGCAGTTGACAGTGATGCCCCGGGGATGCCGCACTATACCTGGTATAAAAACAACATATGGTTCAGAGAGGGCCCTGGCAGGTCACTCGTGTTTCCCAAGGTCACCACTGCTGATGCTGCATCCTACCACTGCACGGTGAAGACCCAGGAGAGGGTTAGAAGCTCTTCCCAAGGCACTTTGAATGTCCTCTGTAAGTTCTTTGCATGGTTGAACTTTGCAAGGTTCAGAGAAAAATGCCTCTGTATCCACCAGCCCAGCCCAGAGCCCCCAGCCCACTGGCACCAGAAAGGGGAGCTAGATAAGTGACCCCTCCATACATTAGTGGGGAGGGGAGGGCTGCACTTCTTCCGAAGCATCCTGCTTTGTCTACTGCTGGAGACAAGACCCCAGAGTTGGTGGACCTATGGTCTGATCTGTCCTTAGAGGAACTCCTTGTAGGAGCATAGTGTAGTCCCCCCACACCCCTGGGCTTTAGAAAGCAAACAATGCTCCATAGTTCATGCCCATTCAAACCACACATGGGAGAAAAGGCATCCAAACATTAGCCAGAGACGTGTTTGGATTGAGCCTTAAAATATTGAGCTATCCCTTGGGAACTGGGAGTTCAAGGGGTCTGGGAATTGTGTCAAGTAAGGGGTGGAGGCTAGTCTGGGGGTCGGGGAAGGTTTCCTTGTCCCATCCTGACTCCCTAGAGTGGAAATCTGTCCATGTTCCTGGGCATGTGCTCCCAGCCGGTTCCCAGCCTGGCCACCAGTTTAGGAGTCAGCTGATAGAGGACGTCAGGTGGGTAGCTGTGGAGGGCATGGGCAGCAGGGAGATGGGTGGGCAGAGCACATTGTGGGGAGGTAAGGCAGCTGCACAGGGTCACGTCTAGGTGTGGAAGTGGGATGGACAGTGGTTTGGCCTGAGCAAGTTTCAGCTGGAAACCAGGTAAGTTCAGAATTTGCCAAATCTCATCTAAAGCCAGAACCCACGGCCCTCCTTGTTACCACCAGCCACAGCCTCGCCTGAAACTAGGGGTGGGTGAAAAATACCAAGCATTTTTCGCAGAAAGTTTTGAAATTTTTTCACATTTTTCAAAATTCCCCAAGAAAAATTTACAAAAAACGGAAATGGAAAAATGGTCCATTTTCAAAACCTGGTTTCATTAAACAGTTTCTGATTTTTGAAAACCAAAAATGGATTTATTTTTATTGGAAACCATTTTTTTAAAACAAAAGCCAAAAAACCATTTTACAGAAACATTTTTGGTTTCTGGTTTTTCTGTTCATTAAAAAAAGTTTCAGTTAAAAATATTTTTCAGAGGTTCGTAGATTCCAAGGCCAGAAGGGGCCACTGTGATCATCCAGTGTGATCTCCTGTCTAACACAGGCCAGAGGCCTGCCCCACAATAATCCCTAGAGCCGAGCTTTTAGAAAACCAGCCAACCTTGATTTAAAAATTGCTAGTGATGGAGAATCCACCATGCCCCTTATTAAGTTGTTCCAAGGGTTAATTACTCTCACCGTTAAAAGTGTATGCCTTATTTCAAGTCTACATTTGTCTAGCTTCAACTTCCAGCCTTTGGATCATGTTAGACCTTTGTCTGCTAGATTGAAGAGCCCATTATTAAATATTTGTTCCCCATGTAGGCACGTATGGACTGTGATCAAATCACCTCTTAAGCTTCTCTTTGTTGAGTAAAACAAATTGATCTCCTTGAGTCTGTTGACCAGCACTACTTAACACCCAACCTTAGGGTTCCCCCAAAACTCAGCCAACTAATCCAGGGGTCCTCCTCACTCCTCTTATCCTGAGTATCAAGTGCTGAGCCAAGAAAGTGGAGTGAACATTGCTAAAAATGGCACATGACAATGGGTATGAATTTTGAACTGAGTTCACACTGCCTACATTCAAGCCCTGTTTGTGTTTATTTTCCATGAGTATTAGTGTAAAAGAGTTCCCGGCAGAGAAGTTGGCAAAAGTGGAGAATCCGCAGCTGATTCCAGAAAATACTGACGAAAAGCGAGTTTGCAATCTCACCCCCCCCGCACCCTAAAACATGATTCTTAGAGTCACACTCATCCAATCAGGGAACAGTGACACACCATGTGACACCAATGTGTCCAATCAACACAGCTCGAATTTTTGTATTGAACACTCATCACAAACAGCCTGTGAACGAGCTACAGGCCAAGAGTCAGTCACAGAAATCCCCTGCCAAGTCATTTTGAATAACAACGTAACTCAAGAAAAAAGAGGCAAAGTTCACTGAATAAATGAGCTGTGACAAATTGTTTGCCCAGCTCTAATAATGGATCCTTCATGAAACCTTCCTGGCTCTAGTTCACAGATTCACAGAGTTCCACCCCAGAAGAGGCCATTCAATTATCCAGTCTGACCACCTGTATAGCACAGGGCAGGGAATTTCACCCAGGTACCCAATAACTTGTGAGTTACTGAGGTCACATTAAAGTTCTGAGTTCAAATTAAATCCTCCTTCCTTGTAGATCCTCCCAGGAATCTCTGGGTGAAGTCCTTCCTGGAGACTCAAGATGGGAAGCTAGCCATCATCGTCTGTGCTGTTGACAGTAACCCGCAGTCAGAACTGGCCCTGCGCAGAGCTGGTGAGCTGGTTGCTTCTGGTTCCTCCCGAGGTGACGGGGCATCCGGACAGAGGTTACGCGTCTCGTCCTCACCTAACTCCTTGAAACTGGAGATCAGGAGCGTCACCTTGGAGGATGAAGGGACGTATGTGTGCTCGGCAAACAATGCGATCGGCGAGGCCAGCACCTCCGTATACTTCACCATAGAGAGTGAGTATGGAGTACATGACTCCCATTGCACTCCAGTGTCACTTAGAAGGGAATTTGGGGCAGATTCTCTCCCCCACTGCTCTCCCCCTGCACCAGAGAGTGGAATCTTCCTGTCTATTCTGCTGGGGATTCTCCTGGCCAGTGGGCAACTAAGCAAAGAAGCAACAGAGCCATCTGACCCCAGCATAGGGGGTGGGTAGAGACAGGGAAGCGGATATGGCTGAGAAATGCTGCGCTCCAGCTATCCCTGGCTGGTGAATGTGGATCATAGCTGGGTGTGTAGGTTAGAGCAGCCCCCATGCTGCTCTAACCTATGCCAGGCCTGGGGTAGAATTGGGCAGAAGATCAGGGATCTGTAACAATCTACCAAGCTGACTCCGATTGTTAGTTATTGGTTTCAAAGGGCTGCTCCAGCTGTATCCATTCCAGCTTTGCTCTGGTTTCTTCCACAGCTGCGAGGGTTGTGATCCAACCAGGTCCCGATGTACGTGAGGGGGACCGCATCACACTGACCTGTGAGGATACCAGTGCCCAGCCGAGCACCATTTACACCTGGTACAAGAACACCAAATGGCTGGCGGAGGGCCCTGTCAGTTCCCTCATGATCCGTGGTGTGGCGGACACTGATGCTGGCTCGTACTCCTGCACGGCTCACAATGACAGGGGAAGAAGGACATCTCTGCCCACCGCCTTGCGCGTGCTATGTAAGTTGCCTGCAGTTTAGATAACGTTATGTGCTCTCAGATGGAGGCATGCAGCCGAATTCCCAGTGCAGGTGACTCCAATCTCAAAACCAAGTCTTGCTGGGTGCCTGCCATGACGAGCTCCAGGGACAAGGGATCATTGTTTCTCTGGGGAAAGGGTGACAGTTCCCTGCTGGACACAACCCAAATGGGTCAAATTCTTGAAACGTTATTTAGCTTTAAATATCTTAAGTGGAAACATTACCCACACTAGAGAGGGAAGGTCTTTGTCCCCCTCTAGTGGCTGCTCCACATCAGAGGTTAATGAGTCTGCCATTGCTGCCCGCTAATGAACGGGCTTAGTCCTTTCACTGGCGCTTTCAGCTCTGTAAACCCTCGGTTCAAATCCTGCTGTTGGCCCAGATGAGGTCAGTTATAGAAACGTACCGGGCCAAAACCCGCTTTCAGTGGTGGCAGCGTAAATCCAGAGGAACACAGTTTCTCCAGAGCAATGCTACCCCACAGTGATTCAGGGACTAATGAGAAGTGCCTTCAAAATACCTAAGATAGAAAGAGATTGACTCCGGCAGAGCTCCTCTGTGTTTACACCAGTGTAACTGAGATCAGAATGCAGTGCACTGCATCTGCCCTAGCTCTCTGTTAACAGTGGGAACAGCCCCACGGGCTCTCCCCGCATTGCTGTCTGCCTGTGTGTCGGCTCTGGGCCGGAGGGCAAACTCCAGGAGAAAGAGAGGAGAAGCTCATTCACTGAGGCCCATTCCACCTTCGGCCTCTCTGCTGTGACTGCCAACGGGAGGCAGTCGGCGCCAGGTGCTCTTGGCCACTTCACACAGATGGGTGGATAGTCATCAAGTGCCGATGACGTCTGGTCAGTACTGAGCGAGTCAGAGAGTTGACCAGGGGCCCAGGGTTATAAGCGTCACGCTAGAACTGATGGGGAATTTTGTAACAAAACGTTTTTTCCCATTGGAAAGCACTGATTCCTCACAGCCTCAACGCCTCGTAGGAAAGGGTCAGTTTCAATGAAGTTCCCGTTTCAAACATTTTTGAAAAAGAGATTCTAAGTTGTCGGAGCATCCCATTTCGACATTTTCTAAATGTTTTTTGGTTCAAACTGATTTCCCATTGAGAAATTTAAGTTATCTGAAGATACAAAACATGGAAAAAAATATGAACAGGTCAACATTGAAACAAAATTTCTCCAAAGTTATTGAAACAAAATGTTCTGATTGCGACGTTCAAAGACAAATTTCAGATATTTGGTTTGCAAAAGTTGTTGAGATTTCGATTTTTCATCCTGATTTGGGACAGGGAGAATTTTTTAAATCTCAAAAATGCTCAAAGGGCAGGAAAACCATTTCCTTTCTAGAGCTATTCCTTACCCCTTGTCCGTCCCCAGAGCCATCTGGCTAAACTGTGCAACCCCCTTCCAGAAGAAAGTGACTGTCTTTGTTTTTTAACTCAAGTACAATGTGTTCTTGTCCCTTCAGACGCCCCAAGGAAGCCCTCACTGAGCTCCTTCCTAGATGCCCAGGATGGGCGCCAGGCCATCATCCAATGCACTGTCGACAGCCACCCACCGTCAGATATAGCCTTGTACAGAGGAGCTGAGCTCACACCCGTGGCTTCCACCCGGGGTTCTCGGGGCTCACCCAACCGGCGGTTGAGCGTTCATGTGTCCCACAACTTCCTGAAGGTAGAGATGAAGGACGTTGAGCTGGAGGACGCAGGCCAGTACATCTGCTTGGCTAACAACACCTACGGCAGTGCTGCAGCATCCGTGCACTTCGGTGTGGAGAGTGAGTGCAGGTGTATTTTTAACCCTTCCATGCCATGCTCTCTCCCAGGAGCACCCACAGGCTATGCGGGGATTTGGATGCAGATCCCATAGGGTGGGGCCAAAGCAGAATCTGGATCTTGTGCACCTCCGTGGAACCTCTGGGCAAACTCCGATTTAAATCTCGATCTGAGCATTACAGCAGATTTGGGTGTAGAGCTCAGTGCTAGCAGCTGGTGCTAGGCTGACAATGCTAGAGGCTAAGACTGAGATTTGCCAAGTGGTCTAAGGCCGTGGTTCTCAACCAGGGGTCCGGGGCCCCCTGGGGGGCCGCGAGCAGGTTTCAGGGGGTCCTCCAAGCATGGCCAATGTTAGACTAGCTCGGGCCCAGGGCAGAAAGCCGAAGCCCCAGCCCTGAGCAATGTAGCTTCGTGGGGGCTCCCGTGGCGTGGGGCCCCGGGCAATTGCCCTGCTTGCTACCCCCTCATGCCGGCCCTGGCTTTTATATGTAGAAACCCAGTTACTGTGGCACAGGTGGGTGGTGGAGTTTTATAGCTTGTTGAGGGGCGGGGCTCAGAAAGAAAAAGATTGAGAACCCCTGGCCTAGAGGACTTAGCACGTAGCTGCCAGTAATGTCACTGACACAAGATGGGTGAGGTAATATCTTCACAGAAGTTGGTTCAATAGAAGACATTATATCACCCACCTTGTCTCTCTAATATTCTGGGAGTGACCTGGCTACAACAACACTGCATACAATATTGTCACTGGGAGATATGTGTCAAATCCCCTGGACTGCTTTGAAAATCACATTCCCCCGATGCTATCGTTATCTGCCCAAGCAATGGTAGTGTAATATACCCAACACACGTGCTTCTCCATGCCAGTGTGCCCCAGCTCTCATCTGGGGGACCACCTCTAGCAATGAGGAGATAGTTCATTTCTTTGGCCCATTCAAAGGGGGCCAGCAAGGGGTCCGATCAGTACCAATTACGGTGGTGGGTTTTGTGGAGGAGGCATCTGGACTAAGACACACCAAACAGCTATCCAAAGGGTCTAACCTTGGGCTAGATTGGAACTGGAATCCGAGATCACTAGCACTGGCTGGAAAATGGATGATACTGTCTGTTGAAAATGTTGACAAAAATTAACATTTTTGTTTTGTGGACACTTTTTGCAGAATTTTTCTGGTTTTCGCTGAAAAACCAAAACCTCAAAAGTTGTTGAAAACCAAAAAAAGTCCTTATTTTTAACACACACACACACATCCCCCCAAAAATCAGCAAACATGGAAATTTTATTGCAAAAATTTCCATTCTGTCAAAAAAAAATCTGAAAAAGAGTTCGGATAAAAAAATTGTAAGCGGCTCTGCTGATGAGCAGCTAAGTCTCATGAAACGTGGCGCTCTCCTGGCTCCACTAGAATACATTTGGCTGATTTTCCTGATCTCTTCTCCCCATCAGCTGTCAGAATCATGATTGAACCATCTCAGGAAATCCACGAAGGAGTCGCCGTCAACGTGACCTGCCTGGTTGCTGATTGGCTCAGGGGGGAGACCAACTACACCTGGTATAAGAACAGCAAGTGGCTGCAGGACGGTCCCATTAGGTCGCTCCACCTTGATAGGGTATCCAGCGCCGACACTGGGTCATATCACTGTTGGGCAGAGGGGAGGACAGGAAGAGCCACCTCTGCCCTGGTCAGCTTGGATGTGCTCTGTGAGTGTCAGGGGGATTTGGGGTTTGATTTGTTCACACTAAATAAAGGCAACTCGGGATCTCATTGTTGTTATTATCTGTTATTTCCATAGAGCCATAGATGTGCCCAGCGCTCCATGAGAGTAAAATTAAGACACAGGCCCCAAGCAGAGCCCCAGATCCAAACAGCTCTGAACTATGGGAGCATCCAAAATCAAGATGCCAACGTCCCCTCCCTTTAAATGAACCAAACCAAACAATGATTGAAACAACCTCTTCCTTCTTCTGCAGTCTCCCCGTCTCCTCTCTCCCTTGTCCTTTCACCCCTCACCCTTTGGATGCTAAAAGCCTGGCTAACGTGATTTCTTGGCATTTGTGTAGCACTGTTTTCAGATACACTTTGAAGGTCAATAATAGACTGAGTCGAACAATTTACAAGGGGACCTTTTTCCATTGGAAAATGCTGATTTGAGAACACTGAAACATTTCACCGGAACGTATGGATTTCATTGAATTATTCAAGGGGGAATCATTCAAACATTTCATTGTGATAAAATCCAAATGTTTTGTTCCAATAAGGCTGAAATGCTTCATTTTGATAATATAATAGTCAGCACCACAAAGTCGAAATGAAACATTCTGATCGTATCCGAAAGAAACTTTTCCATAAAGTGGTGATGAAATATTCCTTTTTGCAAAAAATTGCAAGATTTCAAATCAGGACAAAATGAACTTTTGAAATCTTGGAATTTCTCATGGGATGGAAAGACTATTTTGTGATCTGTTCTAGTCGATAACTGTAGACCACCACTGGCTGCTCTTAACCAGTCACCTCAGTTGAGGAAGCCCCGTCACCTGATTTAACAATAACATTGTCTCCTCCATGCAGATGCTCCAAGGAACCCATCGATGAACGCCTTCCTGGAGAACCGCAATGCAAGGGTGGGCCTCATCCGATGCACAGCTGAAAGCAACCCACAGGCTGAATTAGCCCTGTACAGAGAGGATAAACTAGTGGCTTCCACCCGAGGCCCCCGCTCAGCAGCCAGCCAGAGGGTCAGTGTGTTTCCATCCTACAACACCTTGAGAGTGGAGATCTGGGATGTCACATCAGCGGATTCGGCAGAATACACGTGCATGGCCAGCAATGCACTGGGCAACGTGACAGCCACCTCCTACTTCAGTGCACAGAGTAAGTCAGGCTGCTAGCGGGCTGTCAGCCATGGATGGGGCTGCCACGCCCCGTCAACTCCATCCCCACAGACAACATAGGATTGTTCCCTACAGCGTGTCCTCCATCCAGTCCCGTTGTACCCAGCAGGGGGCACAGATCCTCAGAGGAGCAGATCTGAATCCATCCAGCAGGGGCAGTGAGGCACACGTGCAAACACACACACCACACACACACACACACACACACACACAAGAACGGCCAGACTGGGTCAGACCAAAGGTCCATCTAGCCCAGTCTCCTGCCTTCCCACAGTGGCCAGTGCCAGGTGCCCCAGACGGAATGAACAGAACAGGGCAAGTAGCGAGTGATCCATTCCTTGTTGTCCAGTCCCAGCATCTGGCAGTCAGAGGCTGAGGGGCAGCCAGAGCATGGAGTTGCATCTCTGACCATCTTGGCGAATAGCCATTGATGGACCTGTCCTCCGTTAATTTATCTAGTTCTTTTTTGGGCCCTGTTATAGTCTTGGCCTTCACAACATTCTCTGGCAACGAGTTCTATCGGTTATGTGAAGAAATACTCCCTTTTGTTTGTTTTAAACCTGCTGTCTATTAATTTCATTGGGTGACCCCTAGTTCTTGTGTTATGAGAAGGAGTAAATAACACTTCCTTATTCACTTTCTCCAAACCAGTCATGATTTTATAGACCTCTAGCATCTCCCCCCTTAGTTGTCTCTTTTCCAAGCTGAAAAGTCTCAGTCTATTAATCTCTCCTCATACGGAAGCTGTTCCATATCCCTAATAATTTTTGGTGCCCTTCTCAGTACCTTTTCCTTTTCCAGTGTATCTTTTTTGAGATGGGGCGACCACATCTGCATGCAGTAGTCAAGGTGTGGGCGTACCATGGATGTATAGAGAGGCAGTAGGATTTTTGCTGTCTTATTCTCTATCTCTTTCCTAATGATTCCCAACATTCTGTTTGCTTTTTTGACGGCCGCTGCATTGTGAGCAGATGTTTTCGGAGAACTCCCCACAATGACTGCGAGATCTCTTAGAGGTCTGATCCAACCCAGCAGGGGGCAGTGGGACACACACGCAGCTCGGACCCTGTCCGTCGGGAGGCGATGGAGCACAGACAATAGCCACAACGCGATGACTGAAACAACATATGGCTGACATGAAGACTCAGATGTTGCGGTAGAAGAACACAGCCTCCTGGCTTTGAGCGCTGAGTGTAGTGTCAGACCTGACAAACACAAGTCACTGGCCCTCCAGGAAGGGGGCTGGCGAGGGAGAGGTTAAATCCAGTACATCGGGGGGGCAACTTCACCTTTCCAAAACTCACTGCCCCCTTCCCCGTACCCATGTTTTGCCCCTGTTGGAGTGACTTGAGTCACAGCAGTGTCTGGAAAATCACTGTGCAGGCAGCTGTTTGTGATTTTTACACTGGCTGGAATAACCCTCCTCTCCTCTCTCCTCCTCAGCTCTCGCTGACCTCCGCTTGTACAAGATCCTGGCCGGGATGTTAATCGCAGTGCTGGGGGTTATTGTTCTGGCCGTTGCAGTCGTCCTGTTATGGCCCAGGTAACTTGGCTCTTGCTACTGTAGTTTGTAGAAGCAGCTTGGGGGGGTCCAACTGGACTGGCTCACAGGGGCTGGGAAGGGATGGCTTGTTTTGGGGTGGGTGACTTTTATTTATTGTTAATTTGATATTACTAAAGCCAGCCCACAAGGAGGGGTAAGTTTTGACCGGAAAAAGCCTGAAGTGACGTTTATTTGAACAGTCCAAGAGGGAAATTGAGGCAGGCTGCCTGTAGGCCACTGAGGGGACACCTGGGAGGCTGCTGGCCGGGTTACAGACTGTGAATCCTTTTCCTGCTGGTGGTGAACATGAGTTGTATGACCCACCGCTCAGTGTGTTGGGTCCCCCACTCTACGTGATCCACAGAGGATGTCAGGCTGTTACAGTCCAACCTGCAGAGCCGGTCTCTGTAGCAGCCGCTGTAGAGACTGCCATGGTTAGCTCTGGAGGTCCCTGGTTTGGGCCCTGATGGTGCCATTTGAGAGTTTTTGAGCACCTTGTACACAAGGCCTTGCCAGGTCTCAGGCCAGTTCCAGGTGTTGGCGTCACAACTGGCCCCTCACTGGCTGTCTAAGTGGAGAGGCCAATGACTGAATGGCCCTGGAGAATAGCAGCCCCTCTTGTATCGAGTGTGTGCATTCAGGAGCCGCATCTGATGGAGGGGGGCATTGGTGGTCAGACACGACAATGATGGGCACATGAGAATAACTCACTGGCAAAGTGTGTGTCAGACCCCTCACTAGTGGCTGGTCCCCTACAGGAAAACAGCCTACTACTGCTAACAGGATTGTTCCTTTAACTCAAGCAGCAGAGATCTGCTCTTCAGCCCTGGGTTCAGATCCTGCTGATGACCCAAGTGAAGGTTTGCGATGTAGGCAGACAGATGGCACAGCGGGCCTGCCGAGTTGGGCTTTTTTTGCTCCTAAAATATCTTCTCTTAAGTGCTAACCACCCTCACCATAACACATATGTCGCCTCCTCCCCTGCCTAGGATAAAGAAGCTACTGAAGCCGCTAAAAGATGAAAGCTCCATGGAACTGACCGGCACAAGGGAACAATCACAGGTGTGATTCCTCAGTGTGGCTAGGTTGTTCCCATGCTTGGGGTTTGGCCCGGGGTCACCAGAGCTGAAGGTCAGGCCCCCAGCTGCTCAAAGGCATAAAAGACAGTGGGGCCAGCTGAACTGAGAGGGTCCGGCTGCTTTGCTGTTGCCTACAGAGCAGGCCTTGGGGTAGATACTGGGACGTGAGTGCAGGAGAGTGGGACTGATGGGGTTGGAGAAGGACGAGGGGTTAATGCCCTGGGGTACGTCAGGAGCTGAAATCCTGGGCCCGTGTTGGGATCGAACAGGATCTGGGTTGCATTTTTTCCAGCCCGCCCTGCCCTGCCTCTGCTGACCTATCAAAAAGGCCTGGGCATGAAAACTGCATGCTCCCCACAGCCTCCCCCATCTCTGTCCCTCCCCCTTCAACCCTCTGTCTCACCCTCCAGCCCCGAAGAGGTATGGAGAACCTTCTCTGTGGGCCTGTCTCCCCATTTCCCCATGCTACGTGCACCCTGCACCTAGGAGTCGAATTCTTTGTGCCTGGAGCATAGGGGAAGATGCAGTCCATGCTGGGGGTGCAGGAGTTACTTAAGGACGAGATCTTCAGTTGGTACGGATTGACTTAGCTCCATCGGCTTCAGGGCTGCTGTGGCCATTGACTGGCCCACTGATGTCAGTGGATCTCTGCCGATCGGCACCCGCTGGGGATCCGGCCTGCCGACGTCCATGGAGCTCTGCAGACGGATGCTGGCTGGATGTTGATAATTTAACCCCGCTGGCTAGGGAGAGTGCTGGGCGAGGGTGGGAATTCACACTCCCATTCCCTGGGCTGGCAGAGCAGAGGGCGGGCGGGCCCAGGGCTGGACGCTGGGCAGAGGGAGTGCTCGGAATAGAAGGGCGGAGCGACCCCTGCAGGAGGGTCAAAGATAGGCAAAGGGGCAGGATTGTAGCTCAGCAAGACGGTGCCACTCTCTGTGGCCCCTGGTCCGTTTCTGGCACCGAAGTTAACAGAGACCCGTGTTTGGTGCTTGGCCGGGGGTCGTGCACTTGGGGGCTTGTCCCACAGGCTGATTTGGGGCACTGGGGTTTTTCCCAGCAAATTCCAACTGGGCGGGATTGTGTAACTTTTCCAGGTTGACGACACCTCCTCGACCAACGGCTAACCACGCCGCCCGGCAGCGCCCGGAGCAGCCTGCACGGGAGCCGCACTGAGACTCCCCCTGCCCAGCTGGACCTGGGCAGCGAAGTTGTTCTCACCCAGTGGCATATTTTTGGTGCTCGCCATACCTTGTACATCGCATGTGTCAAATGCAGGACCTCTGTCAATACCCAGAACTGAGCCTGGACTGTGAAAAATCCCAGGTGGTGTTTTCATTGTAACTCCATTTAGCATCCTCACCCCTCTCCCCCTCCACAAAACCCACGCCACCCGGAGCGCCCTCATCTGCGCCCTGTGACTCCATCAAACCCCCACTTTTGCAATAACCTCCCCGGTGTGCTGCCAAGCATCTAATCAATCACAAAATAAACGAAGGAGCAAAGTGTCGGTGTCACAAATGTTCAAAAGTACAACCCCTCTGGACCCGACCCCGTGTGAGGGGAAGGCAGTGGGGAAGCTTCCCCTTGACATCACAGATGCAGGATCAGGCTCTTAAACCTAGTCATTCTCAAAGCCTATTCAACCTTACTGGGGGGAAAGCTGGGGGAGCCCTCAGTATCTAACCACTGGGGGTGGGGGTGCTACGGATGGATCTTGGCTCTCAGGTGAGGTGTGCCCAGCAGTACAGACTCGACCCTCATGTATCTGATTTATCTAATGACTGGTATGGGAGATAGTCCATACCTGTGTAATGCCCTAGGTACGTGCCCAAGATGGGAATTCATAGATTATAAAGCTGGGAACAGGTGACAGGGGATGGATCACTTGATGATTCCCTGTTCTGTTCATTCCCTGGCACTGGCCACTGTGGGGACACAGGATACTGGGCTGGATGGACCTTTGGTCTGACCCAGTCTGGCCGTTCTGATGTTCTTATAAAGCCAAAAGGGACCATTGTGGTCGTCTAGTCTGACATCCTCTATAATTAATTCCTGAATTCATTCCTGTTTGAACGGCAGCAGATCTTTTAGAAAAAACATCCAGTCTTGATTTTAAACTTGCCAGTGATGGAGAATCCACCCCGACCCTTGTTAAATTCATCCAATGATTAATTCCCCTCAGTGTTAAAAATGTACCCCTCATAGCTACTCTGAATTTGTCTAGCTCCAACTTCCAGCCATCAAATGTTGTCAGACCTTTGCCCGCTAGGGTGAAGAGGCCTCTACTATCAAATATTTGTTCCCCATGTAGATATTTACAGACTGGGGTCCAGTCACCCCATAACCTTCTCTTTGGTAAGATAAACAGATTGAGCTCCTGGAGTCTATCACAAAAAACAGATTTTCCAATCCTTTGATCATGTCCGGATATTTATCCCAACACTTCCCGCACTTTGGGGGATGTCTGGATCTGGACTTCTGTTTCGGCCCATTATAGACACATGGGCCAGCCACAAAGTTTGGGTCTGGATCCAAACCTTCCCTGAAGTCGTTGTGTATTTGGATCTGAGGATGCCTATTCAGGTCCCTCCCTAATTATAACTGTAGAGAGCTGGCAGGGTGGAAATCCATCCTATCCCAAGGAGAGCTAGGGCTACCCTGCAGGTACAGAACAGGGACGTCTGAGGTCATTCTCCAACTTCACCCATAGCAAGGCCAGGACTGCTGTGACATGGGATAGAATGCCAAAAATCCAGGACATTTCCATGATCTGGAAAAAACAGTAACCAGTGAGGAGGCAAAATTTGCAGATGATACAAAGTTACTCAGTGCAAAGCAGACTGTGAGGCGTTACAAATCGATCTCACAGAACTGGCAAAAAAATGGCAGATGAAATGCAGTGTTGATAAACGCAAAGTAATGCACATTGGAAAACATAATCCCAGTTATACATATAAATGATGGGGTCTAAATTAGCTGTTACCACTCAAGAAAGAGACCTTAGAGTCACTGTGATAGTTCTCTGGAAACATCCACTCAATGTGCAACGGCAGTCAAAAAGTGAACAGGCTGTTAGAAACCATTAGGAAAGGGATAGATAATAGGACAGAAAATATCAAATTGCCTCTATATGAATCCACGGTACACCCAACCTTGAATACTGTGTGCAGATGTGGTCACCCCATCTCAAAAATGATATATTAGAATTGCAAAAGGTGGAAAGAAGGGCAACAAAAACGAAGAGGGGGATGGAACAGCTTCCATCTGTTCCAGGTAGATACGCTGGAGGGTAGGGATAGGGTCCAGAGTGATCTAGACAAATTGGAGGATTTGATGAGAAATCTGATGAGGTTCAACAAGGACAAGTGCAGTGTCCTGCACTTAGGACGGAAGAATTCCATGCACTGCTACAGGCTGGGGACAGACTGGCTAAGTGGCAGTTCTGCAGCAAAGGACCTGGGGATTACAGTGGATGAGAAACTGGATATGAGTCAGCAGTGTGCCCTTGTTGCCAAGAAGGCTAATGGCATATTGGGCTGCATTAGTAGGAGCATTGCCAGCATATCGAGGGAAGTGATTATTTCCCTCTGTTCAGCACTGGTGAGGTCACAACTGGAGAAATGCATCCAGTTTTGGTTCCCCCACTACAGAAGGGATGTGGACAAACTGGAGAGAGTCCAGCGGAGGGCAACAAAAATGGCTAGGGGGGCGGGAGCACATGACTTATGAGGAGAGGCTGAGGGAACTGGGGTGATTTAGTCTGCGGAAGAGAAGAGTGAGGGGGGATTTGATAGCAGCCTTCAACTACCTGAAAGGGGGTTCCAAAGAGGATGGAGCTTGGCTGTTTTCAGTGGTGGCAGATGACAGAACAAGGAGCAATGGTCTCAAGCTGCAGTGGGGGAGGTTTAGGTTGGATATTAGGAAACACTATTTCACTAGGAGGGTGGTGAAGCCCTGGAATGGGTTACCTAGGGAGGTGGTGGAATCTTCTTCCTTAGAGGTTTTTAAGGCCCTGGCTGGGATGATTTAGTTGGGGATGGGTCCTGCTTTGAGCAGGGGGTTGGACTAGATGACCTCCTGAGGTCCCTTCCGACCCTAATCTTCTATGATTCTCTGATTCCGTATGAGGAGAGATTAAAGAGATTGGGACTGTTCAGGCTGGAAAAGAGATGACGAAGCTGGGTCTGGACGACAGGGATGGACCACTCAATGATCGCCTGTTCTGTTCATTTCCTCGGAAGCACCTGGCGTCGGCCACTGTCGGAAGAGAAGAGACTGGGCTAGATGGACCTTGGGTCTGACCCAGTCTGGCCGTTCCTATGTTTGTCCTGCAGTGTCTTTCAAATGGCCGCCATTCCTAGGAGGCAGCTGCACGAGACCCCCAGTGGAGACGCCTCGTGGGCCATCTGTGATCTTCGCCGGTCTCTGAGGAGCTTGGCACCTGCCCTGGGGATACGCCCCCTAAGGTGTCAGAGTAGCCACCTGTCATAAATATAAAGGGAAGGGTAAACCCCTTTAAAATCCCTCCTGGCCAGAGGAAATCTCCTCTCACCTGTAAAGGGTTAAGAAGCTAAAGGTAACCTCGCTGGCACCTGACCAAAATGACCAATAAGGAGACAAGATACTTTCAAAAGCTGGGAGGAGGGAGAGAAACAAAGGGTATGTGTGTCTGTCTATATTTTGTCTTTGCCGGGGATAGACCAGGAATGAAGCCTTAGAACTTTTAGTAAGTAATCTAGCTAGGTACGTGTTAGATTATGATTTCTTTAAATGGCTGAGAAAAGAATTGTGCTGAATAGAATAACTATTTCTGTCTGTGTATCTTTTTTGTAACTTAAGGTTTTTGCCTAGAGGGGTTCTCTATGTTTTGAATCTAATTACCCTGTAAGGTATCTACCATCCTGACTTTACAGGGGGGATTTTTTTTTTATTTCTATTTACTTCTATTTCTATTAAAAGTCTTTTTGTAAGAAAACTGAATGCTTTTTCATCGTTCTCAGATCCAGGGGTTTGGGTCTGTGGTCACCTATGCAAATTGGTGAGGCTTTTTATCCAACATTTCCCTGAAAAGGGGGGGGGGTGCAAGTGTTGGGAGGATTGTTCATTGCTCTTAAGATCCAAGGGTCTGGGTCTGTAGTCACCTAGGCAAATTGGTGAGGCTTTTTACCAAACCTTGTCCAGGAAGTGGGGTGCAAGGTTTTGGGAAGTATTTTGGGGGGAAAGACGTTTCCAAACAGCTCTTCCCCAGTAACCAGTATTTGTTTGGTGGTGGTAGCGGCCAATCCAAGGACAAAAGGGTGGAATATTTTGTACCTTGGGGAAGTTTTGACCTAAGCTGGTAAAGATAAGCTTAGGAGGTTTTTCATGCAGGTCCCCACATCTGTACCCTATAGTTCAGAGTGGGGGAGGAACCTTGACACCACCTACAGTCAGTCTGTAGCTGCAAAAAGACCAGGAGGACTTGTGGCACCTTAGAGACTAGCAACGAAAGCTGATGCTCCAATAAATTTGTGAGTCTCTAAGGTGCCTCAAGTCCTCCTGGTCTTTTTGCCCCCTAAGGGAGAACCCTAAAAGGCCCATTTTGTAGCTGAGGGTCTGTCCGCGAATTGGCAAGGGTGACACCTGGCGGTGAAGTTGGGGAAATGCTCTGGCTGCTGCCTGTTGTTTAAGGAAAAGATGACACGCAGCCGCCGGGCCCACAGAAGAGGCTCCGCTCCTGAGCAGGGGTAGTTGCCTAGCGGAGGATTCCTCTTAGGCTCCTACAGCTCAGTCCACTAGGCCCCGTGAGGCTGGGAGCACGCGCAGCCCGTAGCGTGGGGGGCAGGGGAAGCATCTTGTTTCTCAGTCCCTCCTTGGGGTTGACTTCAGCGGAGGTCCTCTGCCTCTGGCCCTCACCTCACCTCCTTCTCCCACCCTTCTCTTCCTACTTGATCATTTGCAATTAGAGGCCCCCCCCAAAAAAGGTCAAGTCAGGGCCTCCTGGTGCTGGGTGTCGCACAGACATAGTGAAGGCCAGCCTGCCCCCCAACGAGATTACACTTTAAACAGACGGGAGAGAAAGCACACGGCAGAGGGTGGGGAACTGAGGCACAGAGTGTGATTTACCTGCTCCTACACACAGCGTCTGCGGAGGACCTAGGACATGAATCCACACCTCTGTGATCCAGGTCTACTGCCTTAACCACTCACTCCCCACCCATCAGCATCCCTCTAATTGTGCAACCAACCCTCCGGTCTGATTCCTTTCCCTGCAAAGGCTGTCCGTGGAGCCCTGCGACGATCCAGTTCACCACAGGGCCTGGCATCAGAACTGCAGTGTCTGCTCTGGTTCCAGCTGCCCGGTGCTCCACTCCCCCCTCTCCATGTGACACTGCTGGCTTGTGATTGACCAGACTGACGATAGAGCCAAAGAAAGACCTGCCTCCTGCAGGGAGATTCAACTCCACAGCAGGGCAGGCTGCTCCCATCTGCATCAGAGGGGGGTCAGCCAGAATCTGCAGAGAGGGCAGGGGCAGATCGGCGAGGCGGGGCAGGCAAGTGGTGAAGAAGATTCCTTAAGGCGAACAAGCAGCACTAATAGTTCATTCACTCAATGCCACGTCCACTCTACAAACTTAAATCCAACAAATGTGTGTCGGCGTAGAGCCGCCACCGTGGTTACCTCGCTTGTGCATGCCTCCACCTTGCTCCGTGGGTCGGCGGTGCGCATTCCCCCCGGCATCGATTGTACTGTCAGTGCGGGGCGTTGTGGGAAGGCTCCTGAAAGCCAGCAACAGGCGACAGGAGCAACGCAGGGTCCACGCTGACCCTGCGTCGACCCAACTACAGCGACCTTGGCCCTGCCCAGCTGGGGTGTGGGATTATTAAGTCGGTGTAGCTGGCGTGTCGGTGGGAGCGAAATTTAAGTATAGACCCTTCCTTGGCTAGGTTGACGCGGGCTGCCTTGCGTCGACCTAACCCTGCAGCAGAGACCGGGCCCAATTCATTTGCCTGCTTGGGGGGGGCTTAGCTAGCAAGGAGACAGGCACAGGAGAGGTACCTCTCCCCTAAGAAAGCCAGCCCCCCTCTTGGCTCCCTTCTCTAAGACTTTGATCCTCCAATCTCCCTATCCTTGCTCCATCCACCAGCACCACAGACAGCATCTCCTCTCCTCGTCCCTTCCCCACCTCTCCCCCAGCCGGGGCTATCCACAGCCCTGCCCCTGAGGCTTTCGTCACCTTGCCAGCTGTGTCCACACTGAAGCTGGGGGTGTAGACATACTCCTGCTGCCTGTACTCTGGCTAAAAATAGCAGCCAGGTTTCAGTGCAGGCTGCAAAACACCCCCGGACCCCGCTCGGTGTGTACTCGCTGGTGCAGCCCGTGCTGGAGCCTCCCTTCTAATTTTAGCAAGGGCTGTAGAGTACAGCTAGTGGGCGGGAGCTGCACATCCCACCCGCACTGCAGTGTAGACGCACCTGCCATCTCTGCGGGATTCTGGCTCCTCAGCCAGCTCCCACAGCCGCGATTCATCATGTGACCACTTCCAGAAACACAGAGCTCGCCGCTCGCCAGCTCGCTATGGAAGGCAGCGGGCCCCAGTGGGCCGAAGTCAGGAGACCTGGGCTTCATTCCTGGCTCTGCCACTGAGCTGCCGTGTGACCTTGAGCAAGTCACTTCCCCCATCTGTACTTCTGTTCCCTTCTCATATTTTGTCTGTCTCAACTGTGAGCTCCTGGGTGTGGGGACTGTCTCTCATTAGGGGTATATACAGCACCTAGCCCATGGAGCCTGATCTCAGCGGGGGGCTTTAAGAACTGCCTCCTCTCTGCTGTTAATCTCATTGGTTATAGTCCCAGGCTTCCAGTCTTGCAATTACAGCTCATCAGGCTCCCAAGGATAATGCTCAGGAAAGGCCTGGAGTCCTCAGAGCAGGGGCAGCTGCAGGATAAGCTTCCCCCCCACCAGAATGCCAGCGTACGGAGAGGCCTGCTCATTATCTATGCCCTCTCCAGCCCTTGGCGGCTCTGTCGAGTGGTGCTGGTTACTACTGGCTGCAGCCTGCATTCCTGGTCGCAGAGACCTGTCAAACTCATCTTGCACCAGACCACTGAAGAGCCATCAGATAGTAACTTCCTCTGGCTGCAACAGACTTATGGCCAAATCCTGAGCTCCTCACTTGGCAGTTACACATTCCTGACTTATGCTGAACTGCCGTGGAAGTCAAGGGGTGTTTGCATCTGGAGGAACTGGATGCCATAAGGACCTTGGGCCACCGGGCTGCATTGCCTAGTGGTAAGAGTCACCCCTCCCCTGAACCATTTCCATTCACTCCCCACACAGACATTCCTGATGATGCTAATTATGTGAGCGGCTGCTGCAATAGATCCCTGTTCACTGCAGCTGAGATTCCCTCATTTCATGTCATGCAGGTCACTAACGAGCCATCAAATGGGACCAGTTCTGGTTCACTACCAGCCATGGCCAGCATGGACCCAGTGATCTCCGGGGGGGGCTGCATTCCCCCATGGCCAGTCTCCTGAGCCAGCCACACTGCTCCCCCAAAACAGCATAATCTTGCATAGTTTACAGCATAAAATGAGATTCTTTATGAATCTATCTATCCCCATAGACACCCATCTGTCTGATCTATCGGAGTGGACCACCAGGGCTGCGGTCATTAAGGTTTAGACCAACTTTCTGGTTAAAGCTCAAGTCTTCCAAGTGCCCTCAGACCCCCAGGGTTACTTGGATCTATCCTTCATTGGCATGAACAATAGGTGGCGCTGGGAGGCTGCATCATCCACTCGGAGCCGGCAGGAACTCACCCCAGGCGGGTTTGAACGTGCACCGCGCTGTGTGGGAGAAAGGGGCTGTATTTTATGTAAGGCCGTTGGGATCTTTTCAAAACCAGATTGACATTTCTCCCTGGGTTTGTTTTGCTTGCATGGGCCTTACATCTTGTCCTGATCTAGATGGTTGATATTTTCTCCTGCTTATTTACTGTCCTGAAATAATGTATCATGACTTATCCTACTGGGAGGAATGTTCTAAAAGAAAAGTATGTTAATCTCTCTGTGTTATGCAGAAGTACTACATGATCATAGTGCTCCCTTCTGTCTTTATAATCGATTTTATTTCTAATGCACTTATCCCTTTGATATTCCAGACACTAATTCACACAAAGAGGCTCTTTTCTCGAAGACTAACAGCCATCCACATTTCTCTGTCCCAGAAATTCCCAGACAATTCCACATGGCTGGGATTCGCGCAAGAATAATGACCTGGCCTTGGTTCACATTGGTTCAGCATCTCGACCCATAAATGGGATTAGACATGCAAACCCATCTGAGGTGCAAGGGTTAAAGTGATCACGGTTTTTGCTAAGGGGAAGAATTTCCATCCATATCTGTGAAAAACAGTCACTTACCGCTGTCTGCTGTGTTAAAGGAGGCATCCAGGCCACCCCTAGGCTCATGTGAGAGGATCTTCCATGGTAGTGATCGTATTCCTGGCATGCCATGGGCAGAGACTCCTTCACAAAGGTGAAGGTCCCCAGCTGGAGAATGTGAGCATGGCATGCCACATCACTGCAGAGCACCAGGAAGATCAGAGAAGGGAGACAACTACAGCTGGCGTCTTCACAACCTTAGGCACTGAGAACCTTACTTAGTTACTTTGCTAAATGGCATGATCATTCCAAGGTGCTGAGCACCCAGCAGCTTCCAACTGGACCTTGGCTCCCCTGACAAATCAAGTCACTTATTAAAAGGGCCAAGTGTGGATTTAATGGTCTAGCTCGTGGTAACCAGGGGGGAAAAGTCACAGTTGAAAGAGCATAACGCCGCTCGTTCACTTTTCACAGTCAAGGCCCCTGCCTGCCATGGGTTCACCATGACCAGCCACGCTTTGCTTCCCAGAGTGCCCTGTGTCAGCCCCACGCTGTTGGCCTTGAGTTGCCCCCTCACTGCAGGGGAAGGGTCCACCAGGAGCAAAACCCTTCTTGGTGACCTGAAAACAAGACAGATCACAGAAAAGGTCACTGCTGTCATACAGAGTCAGTTTTGCAAAGCACACCTCACTAACTGGAATGAGAGCCTTTTTAAACCAGGTGTCCTGATTAGCCTTAATTAATTTCTAGCAGCTTCCCAATTGGCTACAGGTATCCTAATTAGCCTGCCTGCCTTAATTAGTTCTAGAAAGTTCCTGAGTGTTCTGGAATAGTCCCTGTTATCTTACCCAGGGAAAAGGGACCTGCTTAACCTGGGGCTAATATATCTGTCTTCTATCACTCTCCTGTAGCCATCCAGCCTGACCCTGTCACATGGGGTTACTCTTATAGTGCAGGTGGGTGCTGTGTCTACTGTGGTGCTAAAGGTTTCAGTTTCAAACCTCCTGAAATTCTGCACTGGGGCTTGCTATGCTTATTCATGTGACTTCAAGAAGTTCGCTCCTTGGAATACCATACACCATGGCTAAGCATGGTGCCATAGTTCCTTTGACTCTGGCACCCACTGCTGACAGCCCCCTCAAGCCAGCAGTGATTTGCCCCTTCTCACAACTCAGCCTCCTGGCCAGGTGACTTACAGTCCCCATTCTTTCCCAGGTAGTCAAGGCTCCAACAAACAAAGTCTAATGGCCTTATGCCAGGTCTTTGACCCCACCCTGGACACAATAGTCTTTGGCCTCCGTGCATCATGTGCTCTTACATCCCTTTCCCTGGTGACAAGAGGGGGACCCAGGCCCTCCAGCTAGGGATGATCATGCAGATAAGATCTGCGTGCTCAGACTGGCTGCCACTTCCCTGGGCCACTTCCTACCTTCATCCGCTTCCCAGCTCCTTTCCCAGCACATCTCCTTCCCGGGCTTTGTCCCTGGAGATCCCCTGAGCCCTTTCCCACCTTTCTTCCTCCCTCAGATATCTAGCCATGCCCTTCTGCCTGGCCTCTAGACTCTTCTCCCAGCTGTTGCTGGTTCCCCAAGTCACCACAGTAGAGGCGGTATCTACTTGGTCTCTGAGCCCCTCAGGGGCTGTGGCAGGATGGATTCCCCCCCATCCCAGGCCCCACTGATGGCAGGGCAGGCCTGGTGACTTTGGGAGAGACATAGCATGTGCAGTGTCACTGAGCAGAAGCTAAATGCCAAGGGCTTTCCTGCAGTCCTCATGCAGAGGGATGGAGACTCCTTCTGGGGCTCTGTATTAGGGGGTGTGGGTGTTATTCTGCCACTCGTGCTAGCCAGGCTTTGGCTGGCTCCTTGCACTGTGGCCAAGGCTGCCCCTTGAAAGCAGAGCCGTGACTCTGGGTGTATGCTGGCGTTGCTGAGAGCAGAACCTGGCAGAGAAGGGACAGGACTGGGCCATAACGAATCCAAGAGGAATTCTTTCTTGAGGCGCTTGGATGCAGACATACCCTGCCGCTCTCTCTGGCTCCCTAGCTTGCAGCCTGTTCTGCTTCGTGTCACCACAAGGGGTCTCCCTATGTCCTGGTCCATGGGAGGAATTGCGGACTACCCTACAAGCGCGGTGTGGCTGCATAAACCCCGGAACTGGTGTAGGTGTGTGTGTCACCTGGCTACCTGCCCCGCCAGCTGACCCATCCTTCTTTGGAGGGGGTGGGCCAGAGCCAGACCAAAGCCACATGGCATCTCCACGGCAACTCCGGCGCGCGCAGACACGATGGCATGAGAATACTGTTTACCGTGCTGCATTCACTCAGTTCCCAGACATACCACTTAGTGTCATGAAAGCATAGAACTCCGGGCCCACGTGTCTGGGCGAGGTGGCAGCAATCTCTGTCGGGAAGTGTCACGCGGCACCATGGAGACACGAAGCATAATTCCACAGCTCTGTCACGTGCCAGTCGGGTGCTGCCACACAGACACTCCTATCACTGCCCTCCGGGACCCTGTTTTCCCCCCTCCATCGCCTGCTCTATTGTCATGCAAAGTGCTGCCTAATGCCATGTTGTCCCCAGAGCTGTTGGCAACTCGCCATCCTGCTCTGCAGAGGAAGAACGGGCTCTGCGTCTTGGGTCGGGTCTTCTGTCCTCCTCCCCATGGCTCCACGAAGCCCAGTGTCCTCGGGAACCAGCATCCCCTGGCTCAAACCAGGTGGCCCAAGGATAAACCAGGACCACAAGGAAAAGGAAAACAGACTTGGGAAAAAGAAAAGGAGTACTTGTGGCACCTTAGAGACTAACCAATTTATTTGAGCATAAGCTTTCGTGAGTTGTAGCTCACAAAAGCTTATGCTCAAATTGGTTAGTCTCTAAGGTGCCACAAGTCCTCCTTTTCTTTTTGCGAATACAGACTAACACGGCTGTTACTCTGAGACTTGGGAAAAGATCAGTGACGGGACTCAGTCCTCAGCCTGTGTAAATCAATGAAGCAGAAGCAGGGAAGGGATTAACACCCCCCTCCCCCCAGCAAGAAGGAACTGTGTCTCTGTGCTGCTTGGATTCTGAGGGGCAAGAATTACTAAGCATAAGCAAAAGATCCCCAGTGCTTAGCCTGGGTTAGCCCTACAGGGCATAAAGATCTTGCTTATCATTGAAGTGTCTATGACTTTTTGAAATGTAAGACTGGAACTCATTTCTGGTGTCTCTGTTTACCTGCTTTAACCATGTAAATAACTCTCTCCTTTCCTTTTTAATAAATCTGTATATATTCTATTGTAGGACTGACTACAAGCATCGTCTTTGGTGTGAGGTCTAAGTTGCAATTGACCTGGGTTAAATGACTGGGCCTTTGGGACTGGGAGTAACCTGGATATTGTTGTGAGGGACCATCGATCACAAAGGCAGGCTCACCGGGCAGTGAGACAGATCGGAGCACCCCAGGGGAATGGCTGTGACTCCATGGTTAGGCGGTGATGATACCCGAGGAGTGTACACTTGATGCTCGCTGGATGAAATCAAAGTACCGCACTCACAGCCAGTGCGGGGGGTGTGCCCTGCTTCCTACCAGCCTGGCCGGAGGCTGGGCCTAGAGCAGTCGAGCCTCTGCAGCCAGCTTGACGTGCAGACCCGAGCGTACGAGAGGGGGCTAGGCAGAGCCTGGCTCGTTTGCAGCATGAGAGGGGCTCTGCCTGGTCTCGTAAATACCTCAGGGAGGGAGAAGAGCTAGCGAAGCTGCAGGGCAATGGTGGCCCAGCACCAAATGGGGAGAAGCATGGATGGTGGGTGAAGCTTACCCGGGGGGAGGCTAGCTCCCTGTCCCACCTCTTCTGCCTGCGGCCCCGCCCACACTCCACCCCCGCTCTGCCCCAGGCCCCATCCCTTCCCCTTCCCCATTCAGCCCCCTCCCCGCTCACCCCCCCGCCACTTCCCATGTCCCTCCTCTCCTTCACCCTGCTCCCCCCGCGAGGCCTCCGCTGCTCCCGCTCTCTGCGTCCCTCCTCTCCTCCATCCCCTCCGCCCTTGGGGGGCGAGTGAGGAGGGGGGATGCAGCGAGCAGCAGGGACCTCAGGAGCGGCGGGGTGGAAGGAAGGAGAGGAGGGACTCAACAGACAGTGGCAGGCAGTGGGGGCCTCGGGGAAGGGGAAGAGGTGAAGAACAGGCAGGGCCACGGCCCAGGCATCCAGCGGCGGGTCTGCACCAGGGGAGGCTTAGTCTCCCCTGGCCTGTTATACCTGCCGCCTATGGGGAGAAACCAGCCAGGAATAAACTGAGTCTGGAAATGAGAAGAAGGTTTCTAGCCTTCAGAGAAGGGAGGTTCTGGACCAGCCTCGCAAATAGGTCCAGGGGGGCGGGAAAACAACTGAGCTCGTTTGAAGACAGAGCGTGCTAAGTTTATGAACAGGATGCTATGACGGGGAAGGCTGTGACAGCAGAGACTGCACTTAATGGCCCTTCCAGTCCTAGACCCTAACTACTGCATGTCGACATGGCCTCGGACAGACAAAGAGAAACAGAGGCTCAAGCTCTGCCCGAAGGTCACCGGCAGAGACGGGAACAGAACCTTTGTCTCCTCACGGCTATTTTTGAGCCTCAACTGCTAGATCGCACCTGGAAAGCAAAGCCTGTGACTGCGGCTGCAGGGACAAGCTGCAGCCATCTTTATTTCTCCATTTGTCTTCACTCTCTCCTTTCCCTTTCATGCTGGAGCAAAGCGTCTTACACCAAACCCTTCCCTAACACGGTCTAAAGGCAATGCGAATAGCTCACATTAGGTCAGAAGGGAAACTGGAGGCCAGGGATTTACCATCTGGCAAAGTATTTTCTAATAAAGCACCAGGCCTTCCTCATCAGATAAATCCATTGGAGTATGAAATTTGACTCACTCTTTATACTAATCCCTGGGATGTTTGAAACGTGCATTGATTTGTTGGGGGCATTGTTTTGGGTTGCTCCTGACCATTTCATAAAGCACCCGGGTTTGATTTCACAGGGCTCCTGATAAGAGCTGGCCTAGGCTCGCTACATTATGTGATTAATTATTGTTATTGCTATAATTGTATTTTGCCTTATGTGGTGCCTTTCATCCTAGGATAGCATCTCAATATGCCTTGCAATGATCTCTCACGTAATACATTAATTAAAGCTCACAACCCCCTTACCCCAGAGGTAGATAAGTATTATCCCCATTTTATTTTATGTATTGTATTTGTTTCAATTGAAATACTAATTAAAAAGACCCCAATCCAGGCTCTAGGAGCCCTAACACATAATTAATGCTACCACACAACCCCAGCAGCATTCAGACAGGAATAATCAGCTGAACACGAGCTCCCAATGCAATGCTGTGGCCAAAAGCGCTAATGCAATCCTGGGATGCATAAACAGGGGACTCTCAAATAGAGTAGGGAGGGATTTTACCTCTGTATTTGGCACTGGTGCGACCACTGCTGGAATCCTGTGTCCAGTTCTGATGCCCACAATTGAAGAAGGATGTTAATAAATTGCAGAGGGTTCAAAGAAGAGCCAGGAGAATGATGAAAGGATCAGAAACCTGCCTTGTTGTGATAGACTCAGGGAGCTCAGTCTATAATAGACCAGGGTTCCATGTAAGAAGGGTCTTGATCTGGACCAGCGGACTGATTTGGTATGCCAGGGACAGAGCTGTATCTTTGTCTCTTACCCCAGATCCCCAGGAACAGGTGTGCGTATATGTGTGAGGATGGTGCAAGAGAACATTCACTTTGCATTACTGCTCTATTTGTATGTGGTTCTGAGCTTTGGTGTCTTCATTAACTATGCTAATAAAAGTGCAGAGTTTTGCTTTCCCCTCAGTGAGAGTGTCTTAATAACTTAACAAGCACTTAACGAGCACTTAATAACCTGCGTTCTGTTGTGCCCGAGTCTGGGCTTAGAACCCTGCAATCCCCCAGCTCTTTCAACCAGAATGAACGGGGAATCACCAATAACCATGAAAGAATCAGGCAATACTTCATTGCCGTGTCATTAACGAGAACTGGGCTGTTCATGCTCATTTGTTATTGATGTTAATGATGCCTGGTTTAAAATATTCAGGAAAAAACAGGCCAGTATTAATATTCCAGTATCATAAAGCCCATTCCCATGGCTTCCCATTGTCTATTTCATAGAACAACAGAGATCAGACACAGAATAGAGTTAGGAGATCCCCATACAATCCCTGCCAGGCAGTGCAGGACTGCCGGTGAGACACTGCCTAGTGTGTGCCCAGTCTGGTTTTAAATAGCCCAAACTGTGGGACTGCCAGCTCTTCCCTTTGGGAAACCGGTGACCCGCGAAGTACGTCCCATTGGCAGGACACTTTTCCTGAGCTTCAGCCTACGACTATCTTACTTCTGTGCCATTGCTCCTTGTTACACCCCACTTGGGACACACGGACTCATTCCTGCCCCCCCCCAGAGAGCTCACATAGTTGTAGGATGTTGGCATGACACCTCCCTCCCCCCCCCACCATGTGCCAATACCCAGGGTTTTTCAGTCTTGTCTCCTCGGTCCTCGATCATTACGACTGCGATACAAAGATGGAGTGGACAGAAGTCCTACTGGACCCGGACTCCACAGCGCTAAGGTGCGGTACAACCACAGAACAAAGACAGGCCCTGCCCCAAGGAGCTCACAAGCTACATACATCTTAGTCTGGAAGCAGGGGTCCCGGTGCAATCCCAGCACGGCTGTTCAGAAAGGGTCTATTTCCCCCCAAGCTGGTTATTACCCCTGCGAGCAGCCGGTCGTAGAGCAGGAATGATTGTTCCGGCCTCTGGCAAGTACCTGCCTTCCTGCCAGCTCCTGGAGGTGACCATCGCATCCATTCCCTTGGTTTCCCACGGTGGCCTCTGGATGGTTTTTTCCTTTTCTGGCTGGGGAGGCCAGGTGGAACAGAAAATCAGCTGCCTTAGAATAGAGTGCTAATCCAGTTCCCACCTGTAGATGGTAGCGGTGGAGCTGAGATTTGCAGTTAAGGACCTTAGCCCAACAGAGACCTCGGCCACAATAAAATAGACCAGAAAATCTCATAAAAGCCACAGCAATTCGTCTAGCTTCTTTCCAGTCCCTCTGGAGCATCCCAGTGTCTTCCGCATTCTCCCAATCCCTCCATGGCTTCTCAGACTCCTTGGGCCCTATGTGCTCTGACTCCCATGGCAAATACAAACCAAACATCGGAGATGAGGAGAGGCTGAGGGAACTGGGGTTTGTTTAGTCTGCGGAAGAGAAGAGTGAGGGGGGATTTGATAGCTGCTTTCAACTACCTGAAGGGGGGTTCCAAAGAGGATGGAGCTCGGCTGTTCTCAGTGGTGGCAGATGACAGAACAAGGAGGTAATGGTCTCAAGTTACAGTGGGGGAGGTTTAGATTGGATATTAGGAAACACTATTTCACTAGGAGGGTGGTGAAGCACTGCAATGGGTTACCTAGGGAGGTGGTAGAATCTCCTTCCTTAGAAGTTTTTAAGGTCAGGCTTGACAAAGCCCTGGCTGGGATGATTTAGTTGGGGATTGGTCCTGCTTGAGCAGGGGGTTGGACTAGATGACCTCCTGAGGTCCCTTCCAACCCTGATATTCTATGATTCTATGATTACTTGGCAGATGAAATTCAATGTTCATAAATGCAATTTTCTTGCCCCAACACCCAGCTTTGCGAGATCCCTTTGTAACTCTTCACAGTCAGGTTTGGACTTAACTATCTTGAGTCATTTTGTATCTTCTGCCACATTTGCAGCCTGACTATTGAGACCCCTTTTTCCAGATCATTAATATGTTGAACACCATTGGTCCCAACAGAGATTCTTGGGGGACCTCGCCATTTACCTCTCCCCATTGTGGAAATTGACCATGTATTCCTCTTTATTTTCTATCTTTAACCAGTTACCAATTCATAAAAGAACCTTTCCCCTTATCATAGAATCATAGAAAATCAGGGTTGGAAGGAACCTCAGGAGGTCATCTAGTCCAACCCCCTGCTCAAAGCAGGACCAATCCCCAACTAAATCATCCCAGCCAGGGCTTTGTCAAGCCTGACCTTAAAAATATCTAAGGAAGGAGATTCCACCACCTCCCTAGGTAACGCATTCCAGTGTTTCACCACCCTCTTAGTGAAAAAGTTTTTCTAATATCCAACCTAAACCTCCCCCACTGCAACTTGAGACCATTACTCCTTGTTCTGTCATCAGCTACCACTGAGAACAGTCTAGATCCAACCTCTTTGGAACTCCCTTTCAGGTAGTGGAAAGCAGCTATCAAATCCCCCCTCATTCTTCTCTTCCGCAGACTAAACAATCCCAGTTCCCTCAGCCTCTCCTCATAAGTCATGTGTTCCACTCCCCTAATCATTTTTGTTGCCCTCCGCTGGACACAGCCATGGATTTAAGTCCATGGATTGGAGCCATTGGAGCCAAACTGGACACAGTACTCCAGATGAGGCCTCACCAATGTCAAATAGAGGGGAACGATCATGTCCCTCCATCTGCTGGCTATGCCCCTACTTATACATCCCAAAATGCCATTGGCCTTCTTGGCAACAAGGGCATACTGTTGACTCATATCCAGCTTCTCGTCCACTGTAACCCCTAGCTCCTTTTCTGCAGAACTGCTGCCGAGCCATTCGGTCCCTAGTCTGTAGCGATACATGGGATTCTTCCGTCCTCAGTGCAGGACTCTGCACTTGTCCTTGTTGAACCTCATCAGATTTGTTTTGGCCCAATCCTCTAATTTGTCTAGGGCCCTCTGTATCCTATCCCTACCCTCCAGCGTATCTACCTCTCCTCCCAGTTTAGTGTCATCTGCCGACTTGCTGAGAGTGCAATCCACACCATCCTCCAGATCATTTATGAAGATATTGAACAAAATCGGCCCGAGGACCGACCCTTGGGGCACTCCACTTGATACCGCCTGCCAGCTAGACATGGAGCCATTGATCACTTCCCATTGAGCCCGACAAGCTAGCCAACTTTCTATCCACCGTATACTCCATTCATCCAGCCCATACTTCTTTAACTTGCTGGCAAGAATACTGTGGGAGACCGTGTCAAAAGCTTTGCTAAAGTCAAGGAACAACACGTCCACTGCTTTCCTCTCATCCACAGAGCCATTTATCTCGTCATAGAAGGCAATTAGATTAGTCAAGCATGATTTGCCCTTGGTGAATCCATGCTGACTGTTCCTGATCACTTTCCTCTCCTCTAAGTGCTTCAGAATTGATTCCTTGAGGACCTGCTCCATGATTTTTCCATGCACTGAGGTGAGGCTTACTGGCCTGTAGTTCCCAGGATCCTCCTTCTTCCCTTTTTTAAAGATGGGCACTACATTAGCCTTTTTCCAGTAGTCTAGGACTTCCCCCGATCACCATGAGTTTTTAAAGATAATGGCCAAAGGCTCTGCAATCACATCCGCCAACTCCTTTAGCACTCTCGGATGCAGCGCATCCGGCCCCATGGACTTGTGCACGTCCAGCTTTTCTAAATAGTCCCGAACGACTTCTTTCTCCACAGAGGGCTGGTCACCTCCTCCCCATGCTGTGCTGCCCAGTGCAGTAGTCTGGAAGCTGACCTTGTTCGTGAAGCCAGAGGCAAAAAAAGCATTGAGTACATTGGCTTTTTCCACATCCATGGTTATGCCATGATTCCTTACGTTGCTTAAGAGCCTTTGGTGAGGGACCTTGTCAAAGGCTTTCTGAAAGTCCCAGTACACTATATCCACTGGATCACTCTTGTCCAAGTGCTTGTTGACCCCCTCAAAGAATTCTAATAGATTGGTCAGGCATGATTTCCCTGTACAAAAGTTGACTCTTCCCCGGCATACCATGTTCATCTATGTGTCTTATAATTTTGTTCATTAGTACCAGGCAAATTGGTTGAAACTATAGTGAAGTTTGGCTCACTGGCCTGTAATTCCCAGGATCGCCTCTGGAGCCTGTTTTAAAGATCAGCATCACATTAGCTGCCCTCCAGTCATCTGGTCCAGAGGCTGATTTAAGTGACAGGTTACATACCAGGGTTAGTAGTTCTGAGGTTTCATATTTGAGTTCCTTCAGAACTCTTGGGTGATACCACCTGGTCCCGGTGACTCATTACCGTTTAATTTACCAGTTTGCTTCAAAACCTCCTCTCATGACACCTCAGTCTGGGACCGTCCCTCAGCTTTGCCTCCTCAGAAGAATGGCTCAGGTGTGGGAATCTCCCTCACATTCTCTGAAGACTGATGCAAAGGATTCATTTAGCTTCTTCCCAACACCCTTGCGTTTCTTGAGTGCACCGTTAGCACCTCCATCATCCAGCAGCCCAGCTGATTGTTTGGCAGAGTTACATCACTCTGGGCGTAAGAGAGCGTGGTTAAGACACTCAACGGGGGCTTGGGCCACCTGAGTTCAGACCCCTGCTTGGCCCAGTTTGGCCTGGGGGAAGCTGGCCTCTCTGTGTGCAGTTCCTCGGCTGTAAAATGGGGAGAATAATTCATCCTGTGTCTGTCTTGTCTATTTCGACTGCCAGCGTGCTGGGGCCGGGACTGTCTCTCACTAAGCGTTTGTAAGGCACCCAGCTCAATGGAGCCCCGATCTCAGGCAGGGCCTCCAAACTCAGTAGCAAGACAATCATAACAGCGCAGTGGACAAACTGGGCTTCCATTCCTGCCGCCCTCCCAGCTCGTACTGTGCTAAGAATGGAAGCTCTTGTGATCAAGGCTTGAGTCAAAGGTCTGGCCTCTGCCCCGACCCACCTGGGCATGTCACTTCATCTCTCTGGGCCTCATCTGTCCAACAGGGAAGATAATACTGGTCTGCCTAATATGGCAACAGGGATAATTCATCTAGAGGTGGGTCAGCGCTTGGCTGGGAGACCTAGGGATGTCAGGCAGGGTCATCGGTATGTGACACCTTTCTCTCTGGGTCCATGTAGAACCCCAGATCCCCCCCCCCCCACCTCCCACAGTGCCAGCTTGGACTGTCAGGATCTGGCCACTTCTCTCACCACCCCAGAGACTACACTCACCCTCCAGATCCACCCTAGGAAGAGCAGGTCGAGGGGTAGGTAGGTATGATTGAGCCCTGTCCCCCAGCCTCTGCATGCTGCTTGTCTCCTTAGACTGTCCGCTCCTATGGGCAGGAATATCTTTCCATGTGTGTAGCCCCCAGCTCAATGGGGAGGCTGGGTGCTGTTCCAACCCCCTGCCTAATTACTATTACAGTAGCAATGGCCCAGCCTGGCTCCAGGGAGCGCTGCCTTTCAAGGGAAATGTGAAGCCACATTCCTGAGTGTTTCGGGTTCTTAAAGGTCCCACCACCCTCTTTGTCAGAGTCGTGCCCTTACTGCTCTGCACAAATGCCCCGTGGGGATAATTACCTCCTGCTCCTTACGTGTCCCTTGCAGGGGCAACTGAAGATGGAATTCTTCCTCCCTTTCTGCCTTGAACGGTGTGAAACCTCTCCCCAGTGTTGCTGTGTGGTGCACTTTAATGGCAGCTCGCGATGGCATGCCCATGGATGGACTGCAGTCCGTCTGTGGTGGTTAGTTTTGAGGTTAACCCCGTCACCCAAAGCAAAGACTGGAGCCATATTTTATAAGGCCAGAAGGACCCCAATGACCATCTAGTGTGGCCTCCTGCCTAGCGCAGGCCAGAGAACACAGCTGGCGGGTATAATAGGCCTCCCCCGGTGCAGCCGCTGCCGGCCCCCTGGGCCATGGTGGGCCCACCTGCTCTCCACCTCTTCTCGCAGGGGGACTGGAACAATGTGTACAGTGCGGGTGCTGAGAGTCATTGAACCGAACTGTAACCCCTGTATGTGATGGAAACCGCTTCCAGCCCGGGGGTGCGGCAGCCCCCCCTGCACCCCTAGTTCCAGCCCTATGTCTTCCTGTACCTGCTCCGCCCCTTCTCAGAAGCCTCCACCACCCACCGCTGCCTGGCTGAGTCCCTCCTCTCCTCCACTCCACCCTCCCTCTCCAGAGCCCCCCCCCGCCCACCACATCCCTCCTCCCCTCCACTTCCCCCCCATGAACCTCCCCACCAGTCACTATGTCCCTGCAGGTTGCGGGGGCTCATGGGGCAGCGGTGGGTGGAAGAGAGGATCGCCGGGAGGGGCGGAGCAAGGGTACAGAGGCGGGGCCTGGGGCGGAGCAAGGGTGGAGTGGCAGGGCTGCGGGCGGAAGAGATGGGACAGGGAGCTAGTCTCCCCCAGGGGAAGCTTCAGCCACAGCCCATGCCAGAGAATTTCCCTGAATTCATCCCTGTTTGAGCTAGAGCAGATTTTAGGAAAGCAGCCCATCTCCATTTAAAAATTGCCCATGGTGGAAAATCCACAACCCTTATTAAATCGTTCCCTTGGTTAATTACCCTCACTGTTAACAATTTACCTCCATTTCCAGTCGGAATTTGTCTCGCTTCAACTTCCAGCCATTGGATCATGTTAGACCTTCCTCTGCTAGACTGAAAAGCCCCTTATCGAATTTCCATTCCCCAAGTCGGTGCTTATGGACTGGGATCAAGTCACTCCTGAACCTTCTCTTTGTTCAGCTAAATAGACTGAGTTCCTGGAGTCTATCACAACAAAGCAGGTTCTCCAACCCTTTAATCATTCTCATGGCTCCGCTCCAATTTTGTCAACCAACAGCAAAGCCTGCACAAAAGTCCTAATATAAATTCATACCGTCACAAGCATCTTCGCTCCAAATGACTGAAGCAACCAGCAGAACAATGACTAATGGTTATTTTCTTTCATCATTGGGGAAAATACAAATTAGCCGGCATCCCTTCATGTTTCGCCTCTTCCCCAACACAACCCATTAAGAATCATCATTTCAGATTGATGCTTTTCCCCTGGCCTCAGAGAGGTAATTGCAGGAGAATGCCTTGCAGACAACACTGTTTGGTATAATTAATAGAATCTCCCTCTGCTAGCCCTTCACTGCTATCACAACCCGTTGCATTGGGGCAGGGGTCACAATGGGGTTTGAACCCAGGAATTTCAGTGCTACAGTTCAGACCTCTGCTACTGGAGATAAAGTCATAACAGCAGCAGCTGGTAGCACTAGCAGGCTGTTATCCTCTAGTGGACTAGACACAGTGAGTTACAATAGCAAGGTAAAAGCATAGAACTTAGAACCATTGGAGCTAAAGGAGACTCTCCAATAACTCCTACAAGTAAAGGGCATTTGACACGGAGCTGAACAGATGGAGATCATTGGCAAATAGGACTGGAAGGAACCTCGTGTGCCCCTGAGTCCAGTCTCCGGCTATTATAGGCAACCCAGTCATACAATTCTGTTAATACATTTATCAAGCTCCATCTACAATCTACTTAGGTTGTTTGCCCCCCACTGCTCCTATTTGGAGTCTGATCCAGAACCTCCCTCCTCTGATCCAGAACCTCCCTCCCCTTCATCTATTCATCCAGTGGCAAGCCATGATGCATGTACTCTTCTTTACTCTATGGTTTAGAGGTAGCTGTGGGTATTGTGGCTTGGTTCCCTTCTCCTGGTGTTATATTTACTTGTCTTTAAGTTAGTTTCTACCTCCTACTAGCCAAGTAGGCACAGTGTGCCCATGCCAGACAGGAATACAGTCCGTAACTGGTACCAATTAAACCCTATTTCATTTCAAATCTGGAGCTGGTAGAAAATTTCCCCATCAAGAATATTTCTCAGCTGAAAATGGCCGTTTTCCCCCTCAATGAAACTTTTGCTTTTGAAATTTTCCTGTTTGGGGAACAAAAAAGCCAAACCAAACCAAACCTGGATTTTTTTCCTGTTTGCTTTCCCTCTTCCCTTCATACCCCCATCCCTCCTGTCTCTCCTCTGGTTCCACATTACCACTGGAAAAAGGAAGAGAAAGGGGAAACGGGGTGAAGGGAGAGAAAAAACTGAAACCAGAACCAAAACCATCAGTTTGGCAGAGATTTGATTTTTCAGGTTCCCCCTTCAGTTTGTCATGAAAAAACCTGTTTGTAAGAACGTAAAGACTCAACACCACAGTGCCTCCTCATGCCAGGACGCGGCATTACAGGCCACCTTCTCCTCCAGCACCCTATACTATTTGCCATTCTGGTTCTTCAAAGGTCTGCCGCTCCTGCAGCCCAACCTGCCATCCAGCCTTCCAAGCTCAGTCCCCTTTCAGGGTAACAAATGTCCTACGAGCATCCAAACAAGCACTTCTGCCCTCTTGGGCTTCTCTTCAGCCCACCTTGTGGGCTCAGTTCTGAGCCCCTTCTGGGCTACCACTGAGCCCCTCTCTGCTCTATTATAGACCATGGATTCCCAGGGTTGCTTTCCCTTAAGTCCCTTTCACTCACTGGGGTTCCCTGCTCGTCACCCCAGCTCCCAGGTCCTGCAGAGTCCATCCTTTGCTCCCCTGGCTGGGCACTGCCTCCCACAAGACCCTTTTCCTGAGCAGGTTCCCACTGCCTCCCCGCTTCCGACAGCCCCTGCCTCACTAATCTGTTTCCTGTAATTCCTCTTCTAAGTCAGTTCTCCCAGCCCTTTTCAGGAGGCTGTGTCCATCAGGCCCTGACCCCAACTAGGTGCTAGTCAGTAACACCTGACCCCATGTCATCCTGCTCCCTCGGACTGGGAGGCAGCTAATTATGACCGGGGGGGGAGGAGGGTGGTCCCCTGTTTCCCCTCTCTGGGGCCAGTCACCCTGTGACAGAGAAATTTGGGGTTTTAGGTGAATTTTTCCCCTAAAAATGTTCCCATCCAAACATTTGTCAGTTTGAGGCCAGCGCTGCTCCTTTCGCAGAGGCCTTGTGGGGGATTTATTGTTCCCAGAGGAAATACTCGACCTGTTCCTTTGAAGGGAGGGGCACCCTGCCCAGTGACAATCCAGTGGGGCCTACAGGCCTGTCTCTGACAGAGCTTGCAGCTGAGGATTCGCTGAGTAGGGACAGGAGCCCGAAGGGTTTAAGTTCCGAGGCTCGGCTCAGGTACGCATCACCACTTGCACTGGTCAAAGTGTGAGGGTTATAGAGGACTTGAGGACATTTTTAAGTGAAATTTTGAATTTTGCTCCCAAATGTGTGAAAATAAATGTAACAACATTTTCATCTCTCTCTCTCTCTCTCTCACACACACACACACACACACACACACACACACACCTCTTTTTATTCCAACTGGCTCTAATCTGAGCTTTATCCAGACTTCTTGGGGCTGCAAAACTATGCTAATAATCTGAGCAGCTTGGCCAGCTTCCAGCTCTGGTCAACACATTCCACCTATTCATTTATATCACCACAGCACCTAGTGGCCTTACTCATAGGCTACAACCCCTACTTAAATTCCCTTCAGGTGGATGCAGGAGTCTTCTACACTTCCCATCCCAGTCTGTTGCATGCTACTGTTGCGAGCTGTTAAACTGCTGCTGTGTCCCACCCCAGAGGTGGCTGCTTCTTAGCGGAGGGTGAAATTCCGCCAACAAATATATAGTGGGTTTATTGTTCAGTGCACCCATCTCTGTTGTCTCTGGCTGCATGCAGGTATCTCAAACAGTACAAAATTAGAGCCAAGTCCTGCTACTTTTACGTGCCTGAGGGGTCCTTACTCAGGTGAGTTATCCAACCAAAATCATAAAAACAGAAAAATAGGAAAATAGACACAGGACTGGAAGGGACCTCCTGGGTCTTTGAGTCCAGTCACTGCTGTCACTGGCAGCCCTATCACAGAATCCCATTAATAGACTAATCACGCTTCATCTTCAGGCCAGTCTGGTTGTTTGGCCCTGATTGCTCCTACTGGGAGGCTGTTTCAGAGCCTCCTGCCTCTGATGGGTGGAAATCTTCTTCTAATTTCCATCCTAAGTTTACCCCTGGCCAGTTTATCCCCATTTGTTCTCGGGCCACCATTGCCCATGAGCTCTTCTCCCTCGCCGGTGCCCTCTGTACCAGAGTTCTCTCACTGTTGCGGCACCTCCTTGCAGCTAGCTCTGGGGAGTAACTCTCGCCCAGTTTGTTACTCCATTCCATCACTTGCTCATCGCTGCAGAGGTCTCTCCTCCCGTCCGTCACAGCACCCTCTCCTCGTGACTCAGCCCTCCGGCTAGGTCGCTAAACATGCCCCCCTATTCCAGGGTATCAAAGTCTCACTTGACCCAGCTGTCCCAATGGCACCTCCAACAGTCCTGTGCCACTTCCCAGTGGCTGGTAGGGAGATCCAGACCTTCCTGCTGCACCTGGCTCCAGCAGCCTAGATCTATAGAGTGACCCACCTTGCTGCTGGTTCCCTGGGCTTCTTCCTACCCTGCCCTTTCAGGCTGCCTTTCTCCACAGCTCCTCTGGGGGGTGACCCTTCTTCCTGAGCGAGGATGCCAAGGCTTTATTCTCCCCTGGGCATTCACCCTTCCCACCTCTCTCTGCCCAGAGTGACTGCAGAGCCTGCCACCACCACCCCTACTACCAATTTCCTTTCCTTATCTTCCTCACCCAGCTGGGCTTCATCAGCCATCAGTATTTATAAATCCCTGGGCCTCACCTCACAGGTGAAGGTTAACTGCCCCCTTCTGAGCCACCTTCACCCCTTCAGGGCTGGTGTGGGGGTGAACACCCCATCACAACCCCCCCAATGTATTTAGAGCAGTCATATCCCCTCTCAGCCTGCATTTTGCCAGGCTAAACAAGCCAAGCTTTTCTAGTCTCCTCTCTTAAGATCCGCTCTCCAATCCCCTGACCACTCTAGCAGCCCTTCTCCGCACCTGTTCCAGTCTGAATTCCTCTTTCTTGCCGGTACATGAGCAGAATTGTGCACAGGATTCCAGATGAGATCTTCCCAGTGCATTGCCCAGGGGCACTGACACTGCCCTATCTCTACTGGGAACACCTCGCCTGATAGCACCTTAGAGCTCACCGGCCTTTTTTTTATGGCGGCATCGCGTTGGTGGCTCGTGGTCATCCTGTGATCCACTAATGCACCCAGCTCTTTCTCCTCCTCTGCCGTTTCCAACGGATGAGCCTCCAGCAAAACCATGGGATTTATTCACGGGGTAGGGACTGCAGGATTGGGCCCTGGGTTAGCTAATCTTTGCTACACATACATAGGGTCAGCTCCTCAGCCAGCATAAACCAGCACCGCTGCAATGAAATCGGCGCAGGCTTGGAGCACGGTCACAACAAGCACCTCACTAAGGAGACCCTTGAGTTCGGCAGGGGCTGTTCTCTCCCAGTGTTCGCAGGGCCGTCTCTAAAGCTTGGGAGTGAATTTATTGATAGGCTTTTCTGTGGGGTGCTGGCCCCCATAGTTCATAGATTCCTAGATTCCAAGGCCAGAAGGGACCATGGTCTAGTCTGAGCCCTGCATAGCCCAGGCCAGAGACTTGTCCCCAAAGCATTCCTGGAGCAGAGCTCTTAGTAAAACAGCCCCGTGTGACTTTAAAATTGTCAGTGGTGGAAACTCCACCGCAACACTTGGCAAATTGTTCCAAGGGTTAATCACTGTCCCTGTTAAAAACGTACCCCTTATTTCCAGTCTGAATTTGTCCATCTTCAACTTCCAGCCTCTGGATTGTGTTCAACCTTTCTCTGCTAGATTGAAGGGCCCGTTGTTAAATATTTGTTCCCCCTGTAGATATTTACGGACTGTGATCAAGTCCCCTCTTAACCTTCTCTTTGTTGAGCTAAATAGATTGAGATCTTTGAGCCTATCACTATAAAGCATGTTTGTTAATCCTTTAATCCTCCCTGTGGCTCTTCTCTGAACCCTCTCCAATTTATCAACACCTTCCTTGAATCGTGGGCACCAGAACTGGGCACAGGATTCCAGCAGCGGTTGCACCGGTGCCAAATACAAAGGGAAAATCACCTCTCTGCTCCTACTGGAGGTTCCCCTCTTTAAGCACTCCAGGATCACGGTAGCTCTTTTGACCACAGCATCACACTGGGTCGTTGTCATGTTCAGCTGAGTATCCACCATGACCCCCAAATCTTTTCCAGAGTCGCTGCTCCCCAGGATAGAGCCCCCGGTGCTGTAAGAATGGCCTGCATTCTGGAGCACCTCTCCAGTATCAGCTGAGTTATTGAAGCACTACAAGGGAAGGGTAAATATCATTCTCCCATTTTACCAGTGGGGAAACTGAGGCACAAAGTGATGAGGTGACTGGTCCAAGCTCACACAGCAGGCCAGGAATAGAACTCGATGTCCTACTCTCGAGGCACACCCACTGAGCTGCACTGCCCAGTCCTTAATGGACTATGCCTCTGAGAAGCGTTCGTTCTGCTTTTCACGTCTAGGGGAGCCAAGACTGGCCCCAGAGCTGGGGGCTGGATCCATGTTACAACCATCCTGCCTCCTGGATGACCCATGCTAGGGCTGTAGGAAGCGGTGATGGAGTGGGAGAGGAAAGAGGCCGATGGGGGAGCTGCTGGCAACAAAGTGCTCATTGCTCGTACCAAATAGGAAGAGAAGGGATGGGGGAAGAAGGCTGATGTGTGGAGCATCTGAGAATCACCCCTGCCTGAAATAAGGGGGCACCTGCTGTGCCTTCCTGGCCCTAGACATTCTGAACCTCCGAGAAAGGACCAGCTCAGAGACAGCCGGGCCTGCTTCCACGCTAGGCGAGAGGAGAGCAAGTCTGCAGCAGATTGCATGAAGCCCTCCATGTAGGCCCTAGAGGGCGGTGCAAAGAACTCCTCCAGCCGCAGACGGTCCCTTTGGCTCCACCTGCAGCCTGCTCCCTCAGTTCAGGAGCTGGAGGAGCCTGGAGACAACAGCAGACCCATCTGAACCACTAATCACAGCCAGGACCCCGGCTGCTGCTGCTTCCTGAGACCAGCTGAAGATGCCTGAGCGGAGCAGTTGGAGGGGCTCCTATCATAGACACTCTCCACATTGCCTTTGGTTTGGATGATTTCGTGAAGTGCATTTCAGCCCTACTTCTGCTCCCTGATTCCTTACAATCCCTCTCTCTAGCTAATCTGTGTGTCTATATTATCCTGTGCATATAGGGTGTGCTCTGTGAATACAAACAGGGACAGAAAGAGCTGGAGAACAAACGGGGTGTGTGTGGGGGGGCAGAGAGTTCAGAAAATATACATTGAAATTAGACATATACTGGCCATGCTCTAACACTGTTTGTTAATTTCATTAAATAATTTCTTCTATGAATCAGCTTCTCTCTGTCCCTCTCCCCTTCTCTCTACATATAAATGTATGCACGCACACACACACACACACACACACACTTGCTTGCAATTCACCTACACACACACACACTGCTTGCAATGCAACTACGCACACACACACATCGCTTGCAATTCACACACACACACACACACACACACACACACACACACACACACACACACATTCTGTACTTATCTCCCTCTTTCCCATTCCGACATTAGCCTTGATTTCCTTCTTACCCTGGCCTTCAGGATAAAATGCAAGGAAAAGCATTCAAATTGCTGGTAGAAAACCTTGGCTTTATAGCTTGCTAAAACTGACTGAACTAAAGCAGGCTTTCTCCTCTATTTGGAATCGTCCTTTCTTTCCCTGCTGTCAGACACTTGACCGTCACTTGAGTTTGGAATTGGCTAGTGTTATTACTCGATGATAATGATGTTAAGAACCTGGTGAGGATCATTGGGGGATCTCCATTCCTCCTGTTTAGATTCGGAGGGGGGGGGGGAATATATCTTTTGACCAGACTGCAGGTTTATAAGTAGCCTCTCTGACAAAGAGCATCAGACATCCTGCTTTGAAACAGACAAGCGAAATATCATCCGGATGCGAGCAGAAGTCCATGCGGAGCATTCGGAAATATGAAATGACAGATCTAATATTCTGAACCCTCTTACACAGACTAAGTAGTTATACAGGGTATCTGTATCCCCTCTGTCTCTCCTCCCCCATATTTATCATTTAATCAGACAGAGGGTGGGAGAGATCGCTTTCCTTCGCTGTTGACTTTTCTCTCTCTTTATCATCTGACGCTACAGAGACAGAAAACATTTCCAAGTTTAGCTCTACAGCTGAATTGACTCTCAAAAATTTTGTAACTTTCCACCTGGCTGTTTATTCAGCGGATTGACACTGCTGGCCATAACATATGCCCCGGCTTCTTACATCCGTCCACCAAGCTTTCCCGCAAAACATCCCCTACTGGCATATTTTGCAACAGCTAGCGTTGTTTGCTTTTGTTCCGCTTGGTTTTGTTGCTGTTTAAAGTATTTTTATTTCGGCGACTTCTTTAGAATTTCCACTTTCCATTTGATTCTGGCGGGGCGGGGGGGGGGGCTCACATTTCTCAGCGTAGCAAAAATCGGAGCAGCGACTGTAGGAATAATGTCTGCTTGTGTCACGCCTTTTAATACTCGTGTCAAAACGACCGTTCTTCGGGGATAAACTCGTTTAAGAATGAAAATCTCCATTAATATTTCAAGTGTTCTCACTTAAAGGCAATTGAAGGCGTCCGGTGGATCTGAGAAGAGAGTATATGGAGGGGAGAGAAAGGAGCTTTTGAAAACCAATTCCTTGCCTTATAAAGAAACCCTAATCTAAAAGCAATCCCGAAGCGAGTCCCGATCGGCCACCGTTTCCCTTTAAATCGATTTATTTGCAAATTAGAATTTTTAACCAAAAAGCATTTTAAGGAAGATGTTGGCTAAATGGATGGATTAAAATCTAACACTCGTCTCTGATTTGTGAAATTGTAGCAAATGAAGAGTATTAAGCTGTTTACTTGGGGAGTGCGTGATAGTAACAAGAATCTAGATAGAGACTTTGGTATTTAATATTTATTGAATGGTAGATTCCTTTTGAAATTTCCACTCCTTTCCTCACAAACACAGGTTCATTCCATCCCTTTCTTCTGACCATGTTTACAAGACATTTTGCTTGTTGTCGTCGCCTTTTATTTGTTTTTCTTTAAATCAGTGAATCCTTTGTTATGTCGTTTTCAGGAGAAAAAAATCACATTATTTTAGTTTTAGGAGAGCCAATAAAGAGCCAGGATTTTTTAAAAGATGAAAATATCCTTGTAAACCATCCTTTAGGATCACCCGAAACTGAGAAACATTTAAAAAAAACCCAAACGTGAGAATGACAGATTCGTCTTGTCCCTTTTTTACATGTTGATTTTTAAAAAGAAAGAAAGAAAGAAAGAAAGAAAGAAAGAAAGAAAGAAAGAAAGAAAGAAAGAAATCTATTAAAAATAGAATCGGGATGAGAAGCAGATTCTGGTGTCTGAGTCCCTCCCCGTCCCCGTCCCCCCACACCCTGTAATCTCAAATGTACAGCAGGGTTAACATCTATTGTGTTTCCAGTATCCTCAACATCCGATGTATTGTTTCTTTTTCTCGCGTTCATTCGGAATTCAAATGCTCTGATTTCTCAAAAGCATCTCAACTTTTTGGCTTTTCAGATTTTCCCTTTTTTTCCTATTGCCCAAAGAGAGGGCCAATTATTTTCCCCAGGGGCTATTCTGTCCCAGTCACAGGAGGCTTCGGGGAAAGAGGGGGAATATTGGTAAACACATTCAGTGATTGTATTCAACAGAGGAAACAGAAAGGGCTTGTGTTAGCCAGGGTCTAGAAAGGCACCTGGAAGAACAGACTCTTTGAAGCAGAGCCAGATTGTTGCAGTCTGCGATGTGTGTCAACAACGTCTTTATTTCCCCAAAATATTGATGGAGTGCATTCAAAATTGCATTAACAACACCCATCGCTGAATTGCGGGTAAAGTCAGGGAGGGAACATACTCCTCAAATGAATCTTCTTCGCGGATTTACTTATTCATGTTTAAATGGAGGAGAGGAGGTTAAATGAGGGTTGAAAGTTGAGTCAGAGAGGCCATAATGATAGATAGATAGATAGATAGATAGATAGATAGATAGATAGATAGATAGATAGATAGATAGATAGATAGATAGATAGATGGGGTGGGTGGGGATAGATAGATAGAGATAGAGGGGTTGGCTGGTGATACATAGATAGATGGGGTGACTGGGGATAGATAGATAGATAGATAGATAGATAGATAGATAGATAGATAGATAGATAGATGGGGTGGGTGGGGATAGATAGATAGAGATAGAGGGGTTGGCTGGTGATACATAGATAGATGGGGTGACTGGGGATAGATAGATAGATAGATAGATAGATAGGGCAATCCTCCAATAATGGGAATTATGCCTAAGGATCGCAGATTTGGGCTCTTGGATCTTCTTTGGGAGATTGGTGATATTGACCAAAAGATTTAAAATTATTTTTAGGACAAAGACGTTCAACGCAAGGCACATCCACAGACACCCCTACCCCACCCCCACCCGTGATACCATATAGCTGAGTAAGGGGTGAGTTTACTACGCAAAATGACCGGCGGGGCATGCACCGGAAAGGAGAAGGAATTCCGCCCGAAATACGCCTTTCCGTTCTGTCCTAACAAGGCAGATTCTGGAATTGACGAGACCCTCAGCAAGCGAGGTTCCAAGAGGTGCTATCCAAAACCCTGGGCAGGTAGGAAAAATTGAGGACTGTCAGAGGAGCAGTGCTTGTCCAGAGAGCTACTGAAACCCCCCAGACTGCAATCGAGTCCAGACTGCTGGGTTTCATTGTCTGTATGGCCGTGGATCCTGGGTTTGCTTGTTTGTTTGTTTCCTTTTCAATCTTCGGGTGGAATTTCCCCCTCCTCTCTGCTTTGAGTTTGCAAAGTGTCTTCGTCTATATTTGTGAGCCTGGATTTTTCTTGTAAACTAAAAGATGCATCTGATCCCGATCGAAGTTATAGGAGTGTAAACTCTGCCCCGATGAGCTCCCGTGGTCCCACCCCCAGAAGGATTTTACTTTAAACCAAAGGCGATAACTTTAAGATTTTATTTCCCCTCCCCCATTTTTCCCCTGACCACACGAGGTTTTTTTTTTTAAAGTAATTTCTCACCCATCCGCAGCAGTAGCCAGAGGAGACAGAAAATGCCCGTGCACAGCCCAAGAAAGATTCCTTCCCCATCCTTGCCTAACAAATGCCTCCCTGAGAACCACTGACAATTGAGTAAGTTCCCCTGGTGATGAAAATATTTCCCACTGGCACCTGGCACTTGAATCAAACTACCCCGGAGTGGCTGATTTATTGAACAATGTGGGGTGGGGGTTTTTTGTAGCAGCGGTGACGGGTTTCAAATCCAACCCTAGGTATGGGGAGCTTCGCCCAGAGTGTCACGTAGCAAAGAGGGGGGACTGTCCTTTGTCAGTTTCACCCTGCCGTCCAGCCAGCCCCCAACGCCCCTAGCGTGGTGGGGCTGTGAACGGTGTGGGGCGGAAGGGGGTAATATGATTTCAGACAGCGGCTGGACCTTGCCTGGTTTGTGCACCTGTGTAATAAATGATCGGCCATTCATGGGGGGGCTTTGGCTCTGCAGGGAAATAACCTGATACACAGGGCGACGTTGCGGTGTCTGCAGCTCCATCCTGGACTTGCAGACGGGATGCTGCCGCCGCTTCCGCCCCTCGCAGCCAGAGTATGGTGAGAAAGCACTGGTGAGTCCCCCCTCGGGACGCTGTGCAAAGGGGGATCCCGTCGCAGCAGGGGTGGATGGAGGAGAGGCGTTGTTTTTGGAGCAGGTCCTTGTGGAGTTGCTGTCGTTGGGACAGATTGCCCGGGCTCCAGTTACGTTTCTCTTCTGGTGTCTGCCCCTGATCTCTGCAGGACCTGGCCCACAGAGCCCCAGCGAAGCCGCTGGGAAGGAAAGGAGGAACTTTGGCCTGTTTGCACGAGGTTTGTGGTTTAGGAGACCAAAACCGCACCCACACGGACAATGTGCACAACACACACAAAATACACACATGCACACACAACCTGCACAACACACACCAAACGTACACGTACATCCGTGCGCACACAACCTGCGCAACACACAGAGAACACAATACAACAGCTACAAGCACATACAACAAAAAACCTACATACATGGACACAACATACACCGCACATACCAAGAACCACTCACAAAACGGACACACACAGACCATACATATACAGGACACAGACACAGACACACAACATATGCACAGAAAACATACATAGATATACACACACCACGTGCATAACACAGAAACCCACACATAAAGCCTGCCCATGCACAGCACATCCCCACACTCGACATTCACACACCAGACAGGCCCGTCCCGCTCACACACCAAAGAACAAGTGCTAAGGCACAAACTTCTCCCTTCTGCAGCTCAGCAGCGCCGGTAACCCTCTGTCTTTGCTATCCTGTCTCGCTCTGTGCCCCCAGCCAGGCCCTGGCAGACTGCCTGCGCTCACCCCTACTCCTCCACCTGGTCGATCACCGCCCCGTCCAGACGGAACCGTCCCCCCTCCGCAGGGAGCTTGGCAGCGAGGCGAGGGATGTGTAAGGATGGACGGGGATAGGTGGCATTTATCCCCTTCAATGGTTAGCAGTGTGGCAGGTGTGCCGAAGGGGTGGGTGACACCGCAGAGGAGAGCACGGGGGGTTAGACTAGGTGACCCCTACGGTCCCCTCTAAGCCCAGGAGTCCGCGATTCGCCGTGTGATGACTTTACACCACCGGGATTGGGTGAATCCAACCGCTGGAAGCTGAAGCTGGACAAATTCGGACTGTAAATGAGGTGGCCATTGTTACCCAGGTGGGGAATTAGCCGCGGAACAACGCACCAAGGGTCCCGGTAAAATCTCCATCACCGGCCATTTTAAAACCAAGAGTAGGTGGTTGGAGGGTGTTTATAACAGATCTGCTCTCATCCAGCCAGGCACTGTTCTGAGCAGATTGGCTGGGCTGTGCGATGCAGGGCAGACGGGAGGATCACAGGGATCCCGCCTGGCCTAAGACCCTATGAATCTCTACGGCTTACTCCTGCAGTTACTTGCTCCCCGGGAGCCGAGAGAGAATTTCCTCTCCAAACTGAGCATGGAGTGAAGCTGCATTTCGCTTCCCCTGTCCACTGACCACACTACAAATGGGCCACCCTCCTACCGGCTTGAGGCTCGGGCCTGTAACTCGCCCTGGTCTCTGCGGCGACCGTGTCCAGTGGCCAAGAGGTCAGAAGCTGAAAGGCGGGCCTGTCACTTGCTAAGTCGCCCCCGAGGGATCGGGTGTGTGCTTCTGCCCTTCAGCCGGGATTGTCTTCCTCGGTTTGCAGGGGATGGGAGGCGCCGGTGAGTGTGTTTCGCAGGCTCGTGCCCTGGCAATTTCAGCTCCCCCGACCCACCCCTGCTCTTGCAGAGCTGTAGGAAGAAATGAAACCCACCGCCCGCCACCTGAAACAAACGGGAGAAGGAGAAGGATCCTCATCCCCCGGTCGCGCAGTGTCCCCCCACTTCTGGGGCAGAAATTCCGTCCCGGGGCTATTGCCGAATTAAAGATCTAGACCTCGGACCAGCGATAGGGCAATCTAGGGGGAAATGCACCGATTTAAAAATATGTTTACACCCAATTAATTTCCGGGGATTTTCACAGCGTTTTATAATCCGAGCAAAGTGAGTTTGATTAATTTCCTCCCACCCCAGCCACTCCTGGTCTGGCGGGTGGTTTAATCTACGTTTCTCCGACGGGGGGGAGGGGGGTAGATAGATCTGTACATTGTGACGGGGCACTAAAACGTGCGGATTGGGCTCGTGGGCCGGGGAATGTCTCACGTTGGAGGGTCTGGGCCCAGGTCAATGGGGCCCCGTCGCCGAGGCTGAAGCGTCAATCCGGAAAAGCCGCTGGACGCGTCTTTCTTCGGCGAGGGCGGGTGGTTTCCAGGCAGGACGCACTGGCCCAGACCCCTACAGCCCTCCTGAGTCCCCCCCCCCCGCTCCCCCCCTTCCTTGGGAACTACAGGCCCCTTGCCCTTTTCACATCCCTGCGCACAGTTCACCTCCAGATCTCTCCGGGAATGGACACCCCCGCCCCGCTTCCCCTCTTAATCCTGCAGCCGCAGCTGGGGGCGGGGGGGGAGGCAAGTATCCCCCATCAGACGTTCTGCGTTTCGTTTGGAAAGATAAACCAAAAGTCACCCGCCAAGGGCGGTGGGGGGAGGGGACTTTCTTTTGGCTTGTTTACCACTTGTTCTTCCCCAGCCCTCTGGCTTTATACCCCCGCCCTCCCCTCCCCTTCCAGTGCACTGGCGGGGCAGGGCTGGATCCTCTGCAGACCGCCCCGGCTTCATTCGCGCCGGATTTGCTTCTTGTCGTCGATTTGAAATCTACAGGTGGCCTTTGGGAATCCGCAGCTAGGTCCAGAGACACTCCCCTCCCGCCATGCTGGGTGCGTTTCCTGTTAGTTTATTTGCAGTTGATATCCCCCCCACACACACACACAATCTGTCCCCCCAACACACACACACACAACCCACCCCCACCCCAACACACTCGCCAGAGAAGTGACAAGTTTAGGTGCATCAAGTGTCGCACCGGTGACAGCTGAGGATTGATCAGCAAGGTGGGGTGTAGGCGTTGGGGGGGGGGGGACTATCCTTCCTTCCTCACTCAACTGCACTTTTGCCTGAGTAAAGAGTGCTGGGATCGGGCCCTGCGTTTATATCGGAGTAACAACGACAACAATAATAAATATTATTAATAATCAATACTTAATAATTAATTAATAGAATGTACACACAGGCCTTAATTTTGCTGACCGATATGATTGTCTGGCTCAGACCCGGAAAGAATTTACTCTGTTTAAGGGATGCATTTTTTCCACAGTGGGGTCAGACGTTTCCAGGATTTGGTCGAAGGGCCCGCGAGGTAAAATTTCGAAACTGTCCCGTCCCCCCCGCCCCCAATTCCCGCCCTGCTTCCCCCAGATCTCCTGGTACTGGACTTATCCAAGAACTGAAATAATTTTTATTTAAATCTCGCCAGACTTTGATCCTGATCTTTATCCCCCACCATTATTCAGCATTTTTAAATGGCAGGCATAGAAACGAGGCGCCTTGTAGGTCGAGCCACGAGAAGTCTCTGGTGGCGGAGACACCTTCGGAAAATGGCAAAGAGCAAATGGAGATGGATCACTCCCAGAAATGGCAGGTGGGACTTTCAGGTCCACCGCTTTTCTCCCCGCCCCCCCCCCGCCCCCCCGCCGCCCCTCAGCCGTTGTTTGAGCGGATTTCGGTGTCTAATCTTGAGTCACTGTTTTATTTTGTTGACACACCAGGTGCCTGCTCAACACCGGGTATTTCATAAACTCCGTTAAGCAGGACGGGTACTGGAATGCACCTTTGAATTTGAAACTTCCCCGGGTCTCTTTTCTCTTTGCAGGGCCCCGGACTAGCGGTCCCTTTCTCCTCTGGATCTTCACCGCAGATCGACCCAGGGGGCCTTTAAATGTTGCTATGGGATTTACTGAGACCCAGACTTAAAAATCAGAATAGAATCGACATTCCTCCCCCTTTAAGATGCATCGTGTTCTTGCTCCTAACCCGTTCAGGTAGAAATAAACAGGTGAAAGAGAGCATGGAACCCAGACTCGAGGAATTGCAGAACCAAGGCCAGCTCACTGAGCAAACGCCAGGTCCAAACCCAGGGGCGTAGGGAATAGGCCTGAGCGTCTCTGCATCCGATGAAGTGAGCTGTAGCTCACGAAAGCTTAGGCTCAAATAAACCTGTGAGTCTCTAAGGTGCCACAAGTCCTCCTGTTCTTTGTGCGGATACAGACTAACACGGCTGCTCCTCTGAAAACTGGAAACTGAGCTTGATTTCCCCACTTACCTGTCCTGTTAACGAACCCAGGCTCTAAAGCCACTTTCTCAGATCAGTGAGAGTCATCCCAGGCCCGTGTGTGTGTGTGTGTTTGTGTGTTTGTGTGTTTGTTTTTAAGACCATTCTCTGCTCCTTTGATTTCTGCGGGGGCCTGTTCTGAGCGGCAAGAACTCGTGTCTCTGCAAAGAGCGGCAACATGCCTCAGCATCGCGGGTGTTCACAAGATTCACTCCAATTTGCCCTCCGACATTGCTTCCTCCCTGTTATTTTTAAATCACCCTCCCGGCCGAAAAAGTTTAATTTAATCTATGTTCACCTTGCTTTTATATATATATATATATATATATATATATATATATATACACACACATGGATAGTTCAGGCATGATCTCTGGATTTGTACATCTCACCAGGTCCAGAACTTCGACCGATTACAAACTCACTCCTCGCCTTGGTACATGATGAGATGAAAATGATGAGAAACGGGGAGGGAGGGGGGCTGTAAGGAAATTGTCAGATCATTCAATGCAGATCCCAGGAGCTGCTCTCCTTCAGTCCCCCCATCAGAAACCGGAATGGCTCCCGGGCGCAGGGACTATCTGCAGGCTGAGACTCGGATACAGGAGGGGGGCGGGGAGGGAGTGTTGCCAATTATTATTTGCCGTCATTCTGGTGTGACCTGAAATAAACCAGCCCCGAACCATGCAAAACCGCCCCAGAACTAGCAGATGGGTCCGGAAGGGAGAAGGGGGCGGCGGCGGGGACTCGCTGCTTCGGGCTCTGCATCCTGGGCTGAGAATCTCCTCTGGGGAAACACCCTTTGGCCAGAAGACCTCCAGTAAGGGCCCAACACCCCGCCCCCCGCTTCACTTTATTCTGCGCCCCGTTCCCTGGGGTTGGCTGGCTGTACAGAACCTCAGAACCGACGCAGGAGGGAAGCTCCCCGGAGGGACTCTCTGGGTAGGAGCAGGGAGTGGAACTATTCTACCAGCTTCAAGCTCCCAGCCTAGAGATCTTCCAGTGTCCCTAGATTTTTTTTCCCTCTGGGGGTTGGGAGTTGGGGAACACGGCTTATTTTGTAAATAACCGTGCACCCCCCGGGGCTTGATCCTGCAGTAATTTTCCAGGCAGAGCTCAAGTGGAAACCTAACCGCACTCCCTAGTTCTCACATTTTCAGGCCTCATCTCCCCGCGCACAGAATCCGAATAGGAACATATACACATATATATATTTAAGATCAGAGGATCTTATTTATTCGGGTGAGTCCCACAAAAAATCTAGTCCAGGATTTAACGTGGGTCATTATACAGCTCGGATGTAAATGATAGCTCTGTCTGTATTCCAGTCAAACCCATGCCCACCCCATCGTACACGCCGCTCTCCCCCACAAAAAATAGCCAAATCAGACAGATTCTTCTTTTGCGTCGTAAATTATGGTGCTGACATCAGTTAAGCAAAATCCGCCATCTGTGAAGTTTCAAAGAAACGCGGTGGAAATTTCTTTGTAACCCCCGCAAAAGTTCCTCGCTCGGGGATTGCGCGAGAAGGGCTGTCAGTGAGTTGCCAGTTGGATTAAAGGCAGGTTTGTTTTATCCAGAGGAATTGTCACCGAAATCACATGGATTTTGAGGCTTTCCCAAATTAAATGGCGCAGTTCAGCTGCCCGGTCGCGTCTTTTATTTAAAGTTTACTTGATTATGTAAAGAAAGAAAAAGAAAAAAAAGAAAAGAAAAAAAACACCCCAACCCAAGGAGGGTGAGTTTAAAGAAAACAATTGCTTCCGATTTTCCACTGTATTTTACAGGATCTTAAAATGCCAACACGCGTAGGTCTTTCTTCACAAAAATCGTTCACTCAAAACCATTTAAAAGGTCCGAGCTTTTCTTTTTACCGAGCCTCTGAAATGGCTGTAACGAACTATTTATTGCAAGGAGCCCAGCCATAAAACGGATTCTGCGATCAGTTATAGCGGTGTAAATCAATGAGATTATGCCAGATTTGCACCAACCTAGCTGACCTTCAAACCCGACCTCGGGGGGGGGGGGGGGGACAGGCAGTTCAGGGGAAGTTGGACAGTCAATATTTGGGAACTGATTTGTTTTGCATCGAGCCGCAGAGATGTGCTGTGTGGGGTACAATGTGCAAGGGAAGAGGCAGCCTGGGAGCCCTGTTTTGTTTCGAATAAAATCTGCTCATTGTGGGAAATAATTTCCGCATTCTTTCCCCTCCGGTCTCTATAAACTTTACGCCTCGGGCGCTGGGGAGCCCAAGTGTCAATGAGCGAGAAGGAAGCGAAGTGATTGAATGGAGGGACATTTTTGAACCATCGAAAGTCCCGTTATGGCAAAGTTTCGGAACTATTGCAGGGTGAGAGGAATGAATCAGGCCCCCGATCAGAACAATTCAAGGTCTGGTGGTCAGTTTCAGGTCCCCCTTTCTGAATCACTTGGTCGTTTGTACGAGTTGCTGGAATATCTCAGAAGTCAGTGGGACTATGCAGCTAGTGAAGGGAGGCTGGGAAACTCTGAATTGAGCATAGCGCCGTAAGGAGCGAAAAGCTCAGAGGGGCTGCAATATAATGGCCATCTCTGCCATTCCTCCCCCGACCCCGGGAAGAACTCGCCGGCGTGGAAACAGGGGTGGCCCAGGGATAGACTGAGGGTCGAACTTCCATCAGGAGCAGAGGCAGAAAGCCATTGTGCCTGGGCAAGGCACATCCGTGATTGCAAATAAAAAACCCTCCCGTGTGTTTTCCGAACTCCCGGGCTGCGCTGGCCGTTCCCGGAGGCGAATCGCCCCCACCTCTACGTTCAATCATAAAGGCACCGGCAACCCCCCGAATGGAGAGTTGACCTCTAAGGAGAGGCGAACGTGGCCCTGTCTAGAGCCGGGGTTTTCTGGAGCTCCCAGTGACCAGATCTGAAGAGGGGAACTGACAACTCCGGGAATCGCTCTGACGTGTCCGCACCGGACGGTCTCAATCACAACATTTACCGAAAAGACCCCCCCTTAGGAGCGGGGCAATCTAGTGCCCGCTTGGATCAGCCATGAGGGGAGAAGGTACTCTGCCTGGGGGGGAGGAGGGGCAATTCTCTAACAGTCTAATAGTCAATCAAGCAAACAAGTAATACCCCGGTCACGTACCTTTGGAAAAAAACCAAATGGTGCTTATAACACTAAGGAGCGGGGTCTGTTTTCCAAAGCAGCCCCCACCAAGCATCCGCCCACCCCAGGGTAAGTGTTACTTTGGTGCTGCTCAGCGGTTAGGAAAGCTGCTCCAGGCATTGTTCAGAAATCTGGGACCCCAGGCTCGCCAGGGCTCTCCCCGCCTCCCCCTGGACTGAGCGCCTGCTCCAGCGGGGGCTAGCGGCGCGGTAAGCACCCGGGTCAGTAATTGACCAGGCCGTGGCCTTGTGTTCCTCTTCCCCCCAAAATAACACCTTGAAAATGCCCGGCGCGCCCTGGTTTTTCATAGCCAGGCCCTGCCCAGCTCCCGCGGCCAGGAGCCGAAGGGGGTTCGCCTGCCGACGGGGGCAAAGCACAGGGGCTCTTTGTTTGCCAATCAATAGCGAGGGAGTCTGCAGCAGGAAATTACGTGTGTGGCAAGCAGTCAATTTCAAACTGCTTCTTTACTCCCATCCCTCGCCCGGCTCGCTCTCCTGCTTTCCCGGCTCCTTCAGGCCGCTGCGAGCCGCGGGTCCGGGAGGACTTCCTCATCCCTTCGATTAGCGCCGATGATTGGCTCTTCTCGTGGTTATCGGCCGGGGGATGAGAGATGGAGAAGAGGAGGGGGCGTCTGAAAAAATATCCTGGACTATTTTAATTAATCACCCCCCCCTTCCCTCACCCTTTCCCTCCCTCCCCTTCCCCCCCCCCAATTCCACCCACATTCCCAAAGCAGGATCGATCTCTGTGCACGCGGATGAGCTGTGAAAGTCCGGCCCGCCTCGCTGGCGGAGCTGTGAAGGCTGGGCTTGGCGAGACACTGGCTGCTCCTCGCTTTTTTGCTCATCAGAGAGAGACAGGAGCGAAAGGAGACACGGAAGGAGCGGTCCGCGCAGGAGGCAGGAGCTGCTCTTGAAGTTTGCCAGGAAGAGGGGTGCTGGGGGGAGGGGGGAGGAGAGGGGGGTACGTGAGAAAGGACCAGGACTCTCAAAGTTTTTAACTCTTTTTCTCCCCCACCCCCTCTGCCCCAGGCGCCCGGCGGGCACGGGCATTTCTTGACTCCTCCATTGAAATTTGGTCGTGGGGTTTTTTTCCCCTGGGGGGGGGGAGCAGCAGGGGGGCCGGGGAAGGGGCTGTTTAAATGGAACGAGCCTGCCCCGCAGCCCGGGAGGGAAGTCTCCGTGAGTAGGGCGAGAGAGAGCAAGAAGGGAAGCGGGGGGACCTCGCTGGGTCCTCCCGACCATGGTGCTCATCCTGGGGGAGGGCTCCTTAGCTGCACCCCGGGGCTGCCGCCGGCCGGCGCCAGGGCGCTGATCCCCGCCTGGTTTTGGGGGGCAGAAGGAGAGCTGCCCCCCCCCCCCAGCGCCCCGCTCTCTGTCTCTTGATGTTTGATCCCTCCGCGGCGGCCACAGGCATGAGCGATGGCGGGGCCCAGGCCGGCAGAAGCCCCCTGCTGCTGGGGGAGCCGGGCACCCCGGAGCGAGCCCGGGGGAAGAGCGGCGCCCGCGGGGAGCTGGAGAGCGCGCTGCGGGGAGGCGACGGCTCACACGGACTCAAGGACGTCCCGGGGACCTCGGCTGCCAGCCCCGGCTCGTCCCAGGAGTGCGTCCCGGAGAGCGACAGCCAGTCCGGGGGAGGAGAAGCGGATTACTGCCGCCGGATCCTGGTGCGAGGTAAAGGGGGAGCGCGGCCCCAGCCCCTGCCCCCAGCCCAACCCTTAGGGCGCATCTCCTGTACCCCATCTCCTGTACCCCATCCCATTCCCTGCAACGCCATCTCCTATACCCCCATCCCCTGCAACTCATCCACTGCACCCCATCCCCTATACTCCCACCCCCTGCAACCCCATCTCCTGGACCCCCATCCCCTGTAACCCATCCCCTGCAACCCCATCTCCTGTACCCCCCATCCCCTGCAACCCATTCGCTGCACCCCTTGTACCCCATCCCCTTCGACCCTTGTACCCCCATTCCCTGCAACCCATCCCACCCCCTGCAACCCCATCTCCTGTACCCCCATCTTGCCCCTGTATTTCCATCTCCTATACCCCTTCCATTCCCTGTACCCCCACCCCCTGAACCACATCCCAACCCCTGCACCTCATCCCATTCCCTGTACCCCATCCCCTGCACCTCCCCATGCTCTGTATCCCATCCCCTATACCCCACTCCCTGCACCCCAGCCTACCCCCGGTAAACCCATCCTATCCGGGCCTCCTATCCAACCCTCACCGGCAATTCCATCTCCACCCCCGCCCCATATAAAGCGCCTCGAGCCCCGCTCCCTTTCCCTCGGAACAGCACCGATCCCCACCCCCCATAATAACACCCCCCATAATAACCCCAACCCTCCCCGTTCCCTGCCCCGGGGCCTGTCCGCTCCCTCCCCATCCCAGCGCCCCCCCCCCCCCCCCGGCAGACAGCAGCCCGGAAGGGGAAAGCGGCGTGCGGCTTTGGTACATGTCAGGCGAACTGGGCCCGGGCGAGCGAGGCTGCGCCCCTCCCGGTCCCTTTCCGGTGGCCTCCCTTGCCCACGAAGGACCAAAGTAAAAGGGATGGTGGTGACCCGGGGGGGGGGGGGCTGCTTGTCAGCTGCCTCTTTCCCTGCGCCGCCCGGCATCCCCCTTCCTCCCTCCCAGCTCCCGTGGGGCTCCACTGAGAGATTTGGGGGACCGCGTGTATTCGGGAGAGGGCTTCGCCCGCCAGTGTGCGCAGGGGTGAGGAAAAGGGGGGGTCGGCCCCCCCCCGAGCCTTTCTGCTCCAGTCCTTCGTTTTTATCTTCTTCTCTTTTACACGGTCGGTCTCTGCGATGCATTCAGCTCTGGTGGGGGCAGGGGACCCCTCTCCCCGAAATAAACCCACGGGGTGGGGGGGGAGGAGGGGGAAAGAATCCCATGGGGGCTGCTTTGGGTTTTAAACATTTGTCGCAGGGAAAAGGCGTCACGGAAGCATCATCGAGTTAAGAGGGTTTGTGAACAGCCCTTGCTCCACGGAAATAAATAGATAAATAAATAAATGCACCCCCGGGACCCTTCCAACCATGTGTTCAATCGACGCCTGTCGGCGCCGAGAGGCTTGAGCAGAGAAAGCCCCGAGCTCGGGCCCCGAGACCCGGGAGATTTCTGTGTGTGAAAGGAGGGCGAGGGGTGTAAAAGATGAGGATCCAGCCGCCCGAGCTAGTTCAGTCCCTTTCTCCGTGACTGTTTATTCAAAATAACAATAGCGGACTGGCTAGAAAGCAGCCGGTCCGGTTAGGGAGGGCAACCCTCCTCTGCCATCAGATTTGGCTTTGAAAGCCTCTAGTTTCTTGTGTCCCTGTTTTTTAAATTAAGATGGCAGCAGGGTTCACAGCTTTGGAGGGAGCCTTGCGTGCAGGAAAGGGAAATTATGGGCAGACAAGAAATTCGAAACATCCGCCCTCCTCTTTCGCTGTATACAGTCAGAAATATGCCAGCCCAGCTCCCCTCCTTTGGGATTTTTTTATTTTCCGTCAAATATACTTTTTAAAAATTTGCTGTTTCCAATCCTCCAGGCAGAATTATAAACAGATTCCAAGCACTGCCTTGTCTTGCATTTTAAGACCCCCTCGGACATATAGGGGCCCCTCCGCTTCGTTCTAGAGGAATCGATTTTTAAAAAGGACATCAGGCTACCCTGTTTTTGGTGCTTGTTTGTTGAAGTGTTAGATTAGATCGATCGATCGATAGATAGATAGATGGGGTGTATGGGCATAGATAGATAGATAGATAGATAGATAGATAGATAGATAGATAGAGGGGGTGGCTGGTGATAGATAGATGGGGTGGGTGGGTCGGGATAGATAGATTAGACAGATAGCCAAAGCCGGGTGAACAGGGCCACATTCCCCCTTCACCCAGAGCAGTCTCGGAAAGCAGAGCAGAGATTCAGATACTTGTCCGTACCCAGAACGATTGCGGGCCCCTGTAGGACAGGCCTCGGGCGATTCTAATTCTTCTCTCGGCTTTGGATTGTACCTTGTGGGGTGACATCAAAGCAGCGGCCCCGTTTGACAATAGTATCTGTCCTGCGGAGACACTGCCCATTTCAGCAAGAGCCGCTTGTAAGGCAGATTCTCCTTTTAGATCAGGTCGTGTGCTTGAAATGTCTCCGATAAAAACACCGGCTAAGAACGGAGCACAACCTGCTACCCGCATGACGGGAAGTTTGGGTCTTGCAGCTTTAGATTTCTTTCCGTGAGGCGTGTGGGCCTTTATTTGTACCCGTATCTGCGGCGGAACCTCCGTTCTGGATTATCCGAACCTCTGTATCCACTGTGCATCTCTGCCAGCCCAGCATGGGCGCCGGCTGTAACCCTCCTAACCTGGCTCGCTCGCCAGCTCCACACGGAGAAACACACAGGCCTACAAATATGTGCCAGTCCTAGACGTGCGTGGAGAGAGAGAGAGCCAGATGCAGGTGGAAATGTTTGTAACTATGGGCGTGTATGTTTGTGGATATATAGTGCTTGTGTGGGGGTATACAATATAGGCAGTAAAGTATAAAAGACGTGTGTGTATCTGAAGAGATGCGTCTCTGAATACAGAGATCTGTCACCACACATTGCTCTGGGTGGATTTATAGACAGACACAACATATCTAGCGCACCACACATGAGGCTTGGAAGGAGGAATTTTTGTCAGCAAATGTCAGTAAAGGTCCAATTTCGCCGTAGACCTTCAAACCAAGGAATAAATATTTCCATCAATAATAATAATAATAAATTACAGCCAGGCAAAGTAAGGCACATGCTGCTTGGGCACCTATTAGAGTTTGAGTTAAGCGTATTTACTTTGCACACGTTGGCAGGCGATATTGACAATTCGTGTTTTGATGGTTATAAATCTTTCACTATTTGAATCTCAACATTTCCGGTCGTTAAATAATTGTCTGACCGGCCCCGTAATTTCCCCCGCAACTGTGAAAATTTAAAAGGACACAAATTAAAACAATGCTTATAAATAAACCTCGATTTTATCCATGAGAACGGTCACACAACTAAATTCGGAGTCTGACACGCCGGCGCATATCGCCAGACGGGAATGTAGTGCGGGTACACACCGAAACAAATGATTTCTAGATGTGTATGCAGCGCACGTAGCCACAGAAACTAGATACCTGTATCCCCATATATTGCCCAGTGTGTATTCAGCGAATATATACCAAGAAATAAAACACATATGGCCGTCTATCGCTGAACGTGTGCGTCCTGCCCGGGTACACAGAAACGAAACACACACGTATATAAACACGGATTGCCAACGGCGTATGTAATGGAGAGAGACCCTAAAAGCCAGCTAGCCATCGCTGTGTATTTCTGAGTGCGTATGCCGTGTGTGTGTGTGTACCCAGACGCAAAATACACACCGCCGCATATTGCTAAATGGGGATGCAGACACAGAAACGAAACACCCACCCCCAGACATGGCTGAATGTGTTCGCAGTGCGTGGATACAACGAAAGGAAACGTAGTTATCGACATATGTTGCCAACCGTGCGCGCAACCAGTGAATACACACACAGAAGCAAAATATCCGTCGCCATAACTGTGTCTGCGGCGCAGGTATGCAAAGTAACTAACTATATTCAGCCATATGTTGCCGTGTGTGTGTTTCGTGTGTGTATGCGCAGAAACTGACGTGTGTGTCCACAGATATGAGGCGTGTGTACATATGCGCAGAGAGCCGTGTGGAGACCCGCTCCAGAGATGCAGGATTCTACCTGTCTGTGCTGGTGTGTACAAACATGACACGTACCCACAGCTCTCTGGGGCTAGTTATAGTCACCCATTCTCTAGCGACCATTGTGTAACTTCACCCGGGAACACAGTGACTTGAGGACCCGGAATCTTTCTATGTCAGTGGCTGGAGGTGGTGAGCAAGAGGGGGCGGCATCTCAGTCCTGCCTTTCCCTGTTTCCCCCCAAGTGTTCGCTATTGGGCCGGGGGCAGATACTCCCTGTCTCTCGCTGCCTTTCTGTCTTCGGTGGAGGGATGGTGCCCCACTTCCTAGGGCCTTTTAGGCGGTCAGTGCTTTGGTGCTTGGCTGTAGCCGGCCCAACGCGGGACTCCTGGGTTCTCTCTCTAGCTTTGAAAGGAGAGGAGGTGGGGTGGGTTAGGAGTCAGGGCGCCTAGGTTCTAGCCCCGGTCCCTTTGCTGTCATTATGTAACCATGAGATGCAGGCCATCCCGTGCCTCAGTTTCCCCGTGCCCAAACCGGGAATCAGGAAGGGGTTGGGGGAGGGGGGTCAAGTTTAACACATGAACATCTATGCAGCCCTTCCAGATTGTTAGGGAAGGCCACGAGGGTGGTTAGTTATCCGCCCCCTCCCCGGGCCCGGTTCCTCCTGCGCGGATGGGGGCACTCGGGAGTGATTGGGGAGGGGTCTCTGGGTGCCATGCCATCTTGGGATGGGGAGCAGCAGAGTCTAATGGGGGCAAATGGCGGGAGGGTGAGCGGGACCCTGTATCTCTTTCCCTCCTTGGAGCACAGACCGGAGAAGCTTTGGCACCCCGACAGCTGCAGGGCAGGGGAAGGGGCCGTCGGCCTGGGCGCTCCCAGCAGCCGGATAAGCCGGGTGCACCGGGCTTTGCCCTGCGGACGCCGAGCGAGCGAGCGAGTCGCGGGGGAGTTTGCAATGCGCGGGGGTGCGCGCTCGGGCCGGGCCGGGCTCGGAAAGCTGGTTCGAGCCCGCCGGCTACCCCGGGGGAAGCTGGGGTCAGCAGGGGGTCAGAAAGTGTGTCTATCTCCCCCCCCCTTTCTCCCTGGCCTTGATTGACACCCCCGCGCTAAGCAGCTCACCAAGGAGGCAGGGACAGCACTGGGCCGCGTGCCTGGCAGGTCGGGCCCCCCACCCCTGGGGTTTAGGCTGGGAAAGGCTCTTGCAGCTTGGGAGGGCCGTTCTGCACCAGAGGGGAATCAGGCTGGGGCCTCCCTCTTCCAGAGCAAGAGAAAAGCCACCCAGCCAAACCCTGCTGTGCCGGAGGGCCCTTGGGTGCCTGGCCCCAACTCCGGTGGCGGGCCTAAACCTTCCTCTGTAAGAGGTTAGGGCTGGGCAGGGCTCCACCATTTTGCAGCCTTCCCCACTGCGGTAACAAAATGGTGGCAGAAGCCTTAAGTCGGGAAATAGCTGCACAATAATATTTTAAATGTTGCCCCCGCCCCTCCCGCAGCCCTTCCAGATCGTCCTCCCCAAAAGGAAAAGAGACCAACAACCGCCAGGCCAAAGTAGCAGCTGATCAGACAGTAACTATGGCCAGGTAAAAAAACAAAATAAAAATCCCCCCAACATTTGATGAGAACCGCACCATGCCCCCTAACAATCCAACACTGGGAACATACCTGGTCAAATACAAATAATTCTTCCCTGGGCAGCTGGCGAGGGTCTGGCTTTAGGGGGCTCTGTATTTATCGCAGTGGTGGCGTGAGTAGCATGTGATGGGCCATTGCTCCTGGAACTGCTCGGGGTTTTTTTCATTGAGCGGTGGAGTAAATATTTTTCTCAGACCAGGAAGAAGTTGACGTGTAACTTGGGGCGGGAGGGGATAAAGGAGACGGGCTGAATCGTGTGACTTTTATATGTATTGTCCTTTGGAATGATTTGACTTTATTTTAATGCACTTAAAAAAAAACCCCAACCCCGTGACTTTGTTCCACCCAGTATTTAAAAAATAATAATTTACTTGTCAAAAGAGATGGCAACTTGTCGGAAAGACGATTGTTTGAACAAGTTTTCTGTAGTTATCTCAGGAGCGCTGCTAAACGGGGAAATCCCGTTTAAATCCCCTTGGCGTGATACCGTTTGAACAAAGACAAGAGCGAATTGTCTTGATTTTTCGGATCACCTGGATTTTTGCTTTAAAAATAGAAGGGCGAAGGGGAATCAGAGAAAAATCCCATCTCTCAAGATCCGTATCTGCATGAGATATACATGGTACACAGCGTGACTGGGGACATTTCTCATAGTATCTTGTGCAGGAAATGTTACACACGTCTGTGCAACTCACCTGCAAACGAGTTTTGAGCTTCCTGCCCGTTTAGATTTTAAAATGTATTTTATCTGCGATCAATTGGCTTAGCAACAGCAAATCCCCCCAGCCACAGAGACCATCCTTTATAAACTCCCGTCACTTTTCGGGGGGATAAGCTGTCAACAGCGATGACTTGAGGGGACTGACAGGTTGTCTTACAAACAAGGGACCGTACGTGGCTTCTCACAGGTAGGAAAACGTCAGATCGTATGTTTTCCTCTTTAAAAAATTCTCAGCCCCTCCCCCCCCAGGAGTCTCTCCATATAGTATTTTAAACATTGCCATTTTCAGGCCTCACAGCTTTCATTTAAAACCCAGCCAGTCAATACTTTGCGCGCGCCAGGTTGTTGGTAGAAAGCGGTTCAGGCAGGGGCTGGTTGGGCGAAATCGAAGGGAAATGGGGAAAGACTGAGAAGAGTCGCCCTCACACGTGTTCCAGTCTGAATGTAGAGCCGGGCGCTAGCCGCACTGCGCCGGCCCGCGCCAGGCGCCCGGAGGGAATCCCGTGCGCCGAGCTTTCTACCCTGCAGCAAAGCTGCTTGTGGTTTATGTCAGAAGGGTCAAAAAGCAGCGCGAATGTAGCCGGGTTTTGAGAAGGAAACGCCCCCCCCCCCTTTCTAGGAAGGGGCTTGGCTTGGGGCTTTGCAGAAGAAACGTGGGTTGGAAAACAGGTCTCTCTGTTTTCTCTCTGACTGCGCCTCAAGCCAATACAAACAATCAAATCAAATCAAATCAGGCTAACAAAGGCAGGTTTTTGCCTTCGTTTGACTAGATCGCCTTTAAATGGCGCTCTTTACAAGAACAGGTGTGATAAGCCGGGGGGGGGGGGAGGGAGGGAGGGAGGGGGCGCGCGTTCACATTAGATGCAAAATAGGAAATACGATTCGGAGAAAGGGTTGTTACTTGCATGAATCCCTAGGGCGTGTTTCTGTGCCCAGACAATCGCCGACGGTCGCTGTGCATGCAGGTACACCGCACACCCCGGGCGTGTTCATATCTGTATCTGTAGAGACAGAGCAACGCGCGGGTGAATTTATGGCCACGTCCAGACGCAGTGTGTGTGTGAACGGCACAGATCAGACAAACCGCATCTGAGGAGCCCTTTGCGCCTTCCCTTGTGAAGGCGGCGCGCAACCTGACTGCTTCCCTCTTGAAATACGTCTGGGCTCTGCAGCCTTCGACGCGCCGCCAGGGAGTTCCTCAGAGCGGCGGGGTTTCCCCTCTGCCACCCCATCGCCGGCGATCGAGGAGAAGGGAAGAGTCCGGAGCTTTTGCTGCGATCGGACCGGGCTTGAAACAAGCGAGGGAGGCCTGCCCTAGCCGCTGTGAGAGGGACTGGTCTGGTTCAAACCCCCTTGTTTGTTCTCTGTTGTGGTGGGTGTGTGTGGACTCGTTAGCACGATCCGCCTTCGGGAAAGTTGGAAGGTGCCTGGTGGTGTTTTTTGTGTTTTGTTTAAAGAAAATATGCTTAATCGTAGCAATGGGGGGCGGGGCACTTTGAGAGCCATCCCCCCCCCAGCCCCCTCTCCCCGACACAGCTGGCCCGGGGGTTCCGTGCGCCCTTCGCGGAAGAGCTGTGAAGACGCTCGGTTCTGGCATGAATGGGGAGCGAGACCCGGCAGCCGGACAATGAGCTGCCTGTCTGCTGTGAAAGGAGCGGCGCTTGGCTCGGGCCGTTAAAGAGACAGCTGCTTTTGGGGGTGCGGGCGGGGGAAGCTAGACCGTGCACCCGCAGAGTCGATGCTGCTGGGCTGGAGCCAGGGGGCGGTTAGCGGGAGAGGGGAGGCTACGCTCAGTGCCTGGGTGTATTTGTGTGTAGACACGCGTGGGAGGGGAGGGACTGAGGGTACCTAGAGAGGCGCCGAGGTCTTTACGAGCGATCATCCAGTCACCCCACTGCTTCCTCCACCCCAGACACACCCTTACCTCTCCCCTCCTCCTGCGGGAGAGTCCGCGCAGTGCTTGGTGCATCAGGGAAAGAAGCATTTCACAAAGCAACCAACCAACCAACCGAAAGAAACCCCACTCCAAACGATCAAGAAACAAACACCCCGTTAATATCTTTGGTGGGCGAGACACGATAACCACAGAGGTTTGCAACATCCCCATCAGGCATCTGACATCCTGATCTACTGGTGGTGGCTTAGATCCATCCCATATTGGTCTGTCCCCAGGGGAGAAATCAACCCTTTCAGCACGTTGGTTCTGCAGGCGAGGAAAGGAAAGAAAAAAGACATGGCCCGATTTCCCCGAAGCCTGCCTCGGCTGGTGTCTGTACTGCGGTAAGGGGTTATATCCTGACATGGTACAATATGCATGTCTGTTTAAGATACAGTAGATATCTTATCTATTCCTAATGCATACACTGTAACACACACACACACACAGTGTGCTCAGTGTGCATACACACACACACACACACACAAATATATAAACGCTTGTAAGAGCTACAGATGTGTGGGACGGAACCCTCACGGAAGCTATGATGTCATGGGTGTAGCTGTCTAGACCTAGGTCCCTAGGCACCCACACCCATCATCAGTGTGTGATGTATCCCCTAGGCATAGGTATATATTTATATATCTTAAAAATATGTGCGACCCCCCCCCCTTATGCATTAAAACCATCTTTTTATATATTTAACACCATTATAAATGCTGGAGGCAAAGCGGGGTTTGGGGTGGAGGCTGACAGCTGGCGACCCCCCCATGTAAGAACCTTGCGACCCCCTGAGGGGTCCCGACCGCCAGTTTGAGAACACCTGGTATGTAGCATATAAATATGTGTGCAATGTGATGGTGGTGTTGGTACCTGGCTATTAGGGAGGCAAGATGGGTGATGTAATATCTTTGCAGTGGGTCTCAACCGGGGGGTAGGTGCACTCCTGGGGGCAGGCAAAGGTCTTCCCCGGGGGGACATCAACTCATCTAGAGATTTGCCTAGTTTTACAACAGGCCACATAAACAGCACTAGCGAAGTCAGTACAGAGTAAAATTTCATACAATGACTTGTTTTATCCTGCTCTATATACTAGACACTGACATGTAAGTACAAGGTTTATATTCCAAGAGATTTATTTTATAATTATATGGTAAAAATGAGAAAGTCCACAAGTTTTCAGTACTGGTGGGCTGGGACACTTTGTTATTTTTATGTCTGATTTTGTAAGCAAGTCGTTTTTAAGGGAGGTGAAACTTTGGGTGTGCAAGACCAATCAGCCTCCTGAAAGGGGTACAGTAGTCTGGAAAGGTTGAAAGACACTGATTTATTGAGCCAACTCCTGTTGGTGAGAAAGCCAAGCTTTCAAGCTTACACAGCGCTCTTCTTCAGGACCTCGGCTGTCTCACCGACAGAAGTTGGTCCCATAAAAGATATCACCTCCCCCACCTTATTGCTCTGATATATATATTGTGTTTCTCGATATGTTGATCTGTATTGTGATATATCTAGATATGGTATAACTATTTGTGTTTAGTAGCTACAGTGTAGAGCACACATACACAGATATAGGCAACACACACTCATTGTGTGTGTGTGTGTGTGTGTATATATATATATATATATATATATACATACACACACGAGTGTGTGTTACCTATATCTGTGTATGTGTGCTCTAAACTGTAGCTACTAAACACAAATAGTGTGGCATATAGTGTGCGTGTGTGTAGGGAATTTTTGCAGGTGCAGCTGGATTTCCCCCCATACCAGTATTTCCCCCCCCCTCGCTCTTTCGGGCGTTAGATCGGCGTTTCCCAATGGACGGCCCGTGGACCGGCACCGGTCCCTGAGGTCTCCCTGACACAGGTTAGGAAGGCAGCAAGCCAGGCCCCGGTATCAAAAAGTCTGAGAAACAGTGTGTTAGAGCCATCTCGGCATACAAGGGCTTTGGAGCAGGGGGAAGATTCTGGAGACAGCTAGAGTTATCCCTAGAACCACTTTCCCCATGGGCGATCGTTCAGGCGCTGGTCACCGGGGTCTGATGCAGTTCCTGCTCCAGCTGGGCTGGGGGACAGGAGGAGGCGGACCGGTGGCTCCCCAAAGATTATCTGCACAGGCCTGGCCCATTTCTAACCTGCCAGCCAGTCTCAATCCCTCCCACCCTATTGTAGTAAAATGGTCACCCAGGGGTTAACTGGGTTACTCAGAAGAGTATTATGGGGTGGGGCTATGCTCCACCCCCTCTCTTAGTTACTTCCTGTTTAGTTAGCCGTGCCCCGCCCCATAGCTGGAGACAGCATCACCGTCCCACCCTGCAGTGCTGTAAGTGGACTGTGGGTTTTTGTAACACTGGCCATGAGGCTGGGCTCTGCGTGGGCATGGCAACCGATGGCAGAAATGAGGGCTTCATGCAGAAACCGAGGACTCGCCGCCATGTATTGGAAGCTTGGGCCGCTCGTTTCTTGCAAGTTAGAGGACAGTCAAGGACCCACGGATAGGGCGGGCAGATAGCAAACGTGAAAAGTCGGGACACATTTTTTCCTGGTGGGGTGGTGGCGGTGGTAACAGTGGCGGATATAAGAAAAAGCCCCTAATAGCTGCACGTCTAGTCACCCTACCCACCGAAGACAGTAACACCTGTTCCCCTGGAAGGAGTTTGTTGCAGCCTCAGACACGGGGAGAGAAGAGTTTAGAAGATTTGCCACAATCGTTGACAGAACCCTGCCCCCTTCGATGGCCACTTCGCTGCGCCCATCACAGCCCCCCCATAACCAGCCTCCCGAGCCCCATTCCTAGCCTAGCCGTGCTTGCCTCAGCCCCACTCCACTTCCAAGCCTGCCTGCCCTGCTCTCTTCCTTCCACATTCCCATGCCTCACCTCCAGCTGCAGCTCCAAGCCCGACCTCATCACACTCCCCTCCCCGTCTGCACCCTGAGCCCCTGTCCCCTTCCTCTGCCCTCCCTTGCTGGCTTTACAATCTCCTCCCCTCCTGGCCCAACCAGAACGAGCAAGCGACGCGTTCAAAGGCCAGGGCTCAGGGCTGAGCTCCATAACTGATGGGAGCAAAGAGGGATGAAACCAGAGCCTGATCTCCGGGTTCATCATAATGAATAAGAGTAAATTTGCAGGAGATTCAGAGATGCTCTCCCCTCACCCGAGTCCGGCTCTGTGCCATGTCAGTGTCCCAGTTACATCGACAAAGGAGCCAACATGGCATCCAGGGAGCTGCAGAAGGCCCCGGCCACCCCTTTTGTGCCAGCAGGAAGGAGGGAGGGTGGTATAGAAGCTGCTTTGACATCCTGATACTGTCCAAGGATTTATTCCCCTGCACCATGGGTATCTCCCAACAGCCGGTGGCACAAATCCTGGGCCCAGACTCCACCAGCCGTGTGACACAAGCCGCGGAGAAACTGGGCCTGGTTTGTGCGTGCCTGTGCTAGATGGCAAACACGCTGGGGAAGGGGCCGTGTCTCCACAGGAGAGCTGAGAGAGGCCTTCATATTCGGGTATTCCAGTATTCGGGGACCTGAGCCTCTTTCACAACTGTCCCCTAGCAGCTTGGGACTCTTTTTAGGTTACAATATGTTTTTTGTTCACCAGGTAATTTCTGTGACTAATTCTTGGGCTGCAGGTCACGTGAGAGCAGCTTATCAGTAAGCGCTCAATAATTCAGAGCTTAAAATTGGAGCTTGAGTTGATCGGTCACATAGATCTCTAGATCTCTCACCCCCATCCACAGATCTCTGTCTGTCTAATATCTCTCTCTATCTCTTTAACTTACAGTTCCCTTCTCCCCACCTCCATGCACTAGGTTCTTCAGAGAGCAAATTCTTAGCTTGATCTTTAGAGGCAAGTCCCCTCTTTCTCTCTCTGGTATTTGGGGGCCTCCAAGGTATCTGGATTCCGAGTCACATTGTTCCTGCTTCCTGGGTGGATGCGTCTAGTTTTAGAGCCAGGTTTCCAGCATGACTGTTGATGATCTCCAGTTTAAATTTTCCCGTCTATCAGTCTTTGTTGGTGTTTGCTTAGTATTGGCCATTCCCGGGAATGGCCTTGCCAGGAAATGCACCCAGTCGAATATGTGAGGAAAGCAGACACGGAAGGGGAGTGAACACGGGCCCAGTGCCCTTTATGATTTGAGGGAATATTTTCAGGAAAATTGTCTGGGTATTTTCCACTCTCCACTCCTTATAAGTCTTTCCAGTGCCATGCACTTTTTTTGGCACCCTGTAAATAATGAACATATAGTCCAATGAGACTCGAGCTTTGTGCTTTCCCCATCAGTCCATGGAAAAGGGAGATTGACGAGGACATTTACCCCTACCTGCTGGGGGCTTTACTGTTGTATCACAATTTTGGAGCTGATCACAGACATCTCTTAGGGGGAAATTTCCCCCTATACAGAGGACCAGTGCAAGGGCTATGCATCACATATGTCCCACATATGCCCTTACATGCCTTGTACGTGTTACGTGTTACACACCAGCCTTTTGCACAGGGGGGAATTTTACCTTTTGTGAGGGTTTTTTTTGTAAGGACGACTTTAGCTAACATTGGCCCTGGCCTCACAAACCCGTCATGCTGAGAACTTCCACAGACTCTGCACATGGAAGGTTACAAGATCACCCAGGTTTTTAAGTGAGATCTATTTTATCTTGCTGCTGATCTCCCACTCTTCCATGCCCAGAGTGCTGGGATCTAGCTAGCTCCAATTTAGCACCACATGGGAAGGCCAGGGTGGTTACAAATCCCTGAAACCTGCTCACAATCCTGCAGGTTGAGAGCCCCTGGTATAGAATTCCAGACAGGGTGTGGTCCCTGCTGAACAAGGGAAGCAAAGTTGGAAACTGAGCTGGGTTGAAGCCGGTGTGTCAGAGTCTATATTTTATAGCTGTTCTCTAATAAATGTCTACTTTGTAAGACAGACTATGACTTATTCCCTATATCATGACACGGTGTCTGAACTAAACCCATGAGAGGGTGCCAAGTGCGGGGTGCAGTCTGTGATACAGACATGGATAATGGCCATTGCTCTTTCCTGACCTGGGTTAGGTCTCTCCTGTGACCTAAACTCACCTCAGGCCCAATCCAGCAAGGTGCTGGCGGCTTTCCCCACCCATTGCCTTCAGTGGTACCGCAGGGTTCTCAGGTACATCCTAACAGGTGCGCAACATCTTGCAGACCGAGGCCCCAGACAGGCAGCTAAGAAAACAAACCCCACAACTAGGACTGGTGGGCAGTTTTTTGGCAGAACATATTTTCAATCCAAAATGGGTTTTGGACAAAAATGAACATTTGTGCGAAAAATATTCGTTTCAGACAAAATGTTCCAGTTTTCCTGTGAGAAGTGGAAACCAGAAGCGAAATGCTTTTGGTCTTAAAAATAAAAGCAGTTTGTTTGAAATATTTTCTTTATTTCATACAAAAAATTCTGGTTTCAAAAATCACAAATTTTTTGACCAAAAACACTTTAAAAAAGATGAACATTTTTCTGCTTCCAGCTTAAGTTTTTCATCCAAAAATCAAAAAATTTTAATGGGAAATTCTGATTTGCCCCCCACCCCCTAGATTTGTAGATTGTAAAGCCAGAAGGGATCACGAGATTAGCCTCCTGTGTAACAGGCCAGAGAATTTCACACACTTATCTTTGCATGGAGCCCAGTAACATGTTTGACTGAAGCATCTTCCAGAAAGGCAACTGGGCTGGATTTAAAAGCATTTATTTTTTTCAAGTTTCTCTCCCCCACCCCCCCAAAAAAAATAATTGGTATTTTTTGAATAGCTCATAGACTTTAAGGTCAGAAGGGACCATACCCAGGACTGTCCGTCTCCTTAGCTCTGCTGTTTGGGGTCTGGGGGACTGGGTTTTTAAGGGCTGAGTCTCCGGACAGAGAGTCTGGGCAGGATGCTCCGGAGCTCTTGCTATACACAGCCAGTGGGAACGGGGCAGAGACTCAAACGGCTCTCTTGCTGCGCCCTTGCTGAGCCCCACCCTGGCCGCTGAGAACCAGGAGCCTTCTCTTCACGCTGCTCTCCTTGTGCTGACTTACAGATGCCAAAGGGACCATCCGGGAGATTGTTCTCCCCAAAGGGCTGGATCTCGACCGGCCCAAGAGGACCCGAACCTCTTTCACAGCCGAGCAGCTGTACAGGCTGGAGCTGGAATTTCAGCGGTGTCAGTATGTCGTCGGCAGGGAGAGGACGGAGCTAGCAAGGCAGCTCAACCTATCAGAAACACAGGTAAGAAACAAGGCGTCTGGTGGCTATTCCTGTCCACTTTGCACGGGGGCAAGACCCCAGGGGACCACTCAGGATGTCCCTGTGCACCCTGCAGCACAGCTCTCCGGCGGCTCCTAGTGCTGCGGTGTTAGGGCTACCGCCGATTTGCTCCATGGCCTGGCTGGGTTGGTGTACAAAAAAGTCTTGCCCCACTTTCTGGGGAAGCTCCTCCTAAGAGTCTGAGGTTCCCATAAGGAACGGAACCATTTTGGGAGGAGAAGAAATACTGCTGGGAATCTGACAGGTACCCATCATGCACCTGTGACTTATAAAGCCATTCCCAGAGAAAACCTTGAAGGTAAAGTTAAAAGTCCATACTAGTAACAGAAAAGTAAGACTCATTGTAAGGATGCTATTGTTACCAAACATGCCCATTAACAGGCTAGGAAATTCATAGCTAAGGTTAAACTTACAAGAAACTCAGACTTTTGGAAGTAGGGCAAGTCTCAGCTATGATCCCCAAACAACCTTAACTCTGCCCTGTAAGAGGTGTTACTGCTGCAAGGACTTCTCTGAGGACTTTAGAAAGCCTCGAATCTACCGTATGGCTCTGGGCAGCTCATATTTGGAGAGGGCACTGTACCTGTGTAGCTGGCAGGTGATGTACTGAAGGGGAGCACCCCAGAACATTGGTTTTTTGCCTAATTTCCTCTCTGGTAGCAAGTGTGATAATTCATCATGGTGCTAAACTTCACCTTTTCCATGTGCATGCTAAGATAAGATGATCTGTGCCTAGGAAGTGTATGTGCGGAGACTCTTTATCTTTCTGTCTAATGGCACTTGGAGAGTTGGCCGACACACAGTTGTAAGGTTTGATCCTGAAAGTTGCTGACTGCCTCACTTAAGTCAGCCTGCAAGACGAGGCCTTACAGGAGCTGAGGGGAATGATTGCCTTCAGCTGGTTGTTGGTGTGATCATGGATTTGTAGGGTAGGTTTGTGTCCTAAGGGGCAAAAAGGAGACCAGAACGAGCACACCCGTGGTAGGGTTAAGGGCAAAGTGCTCTAGCTTGCATGGTCGCTGACAAGAGTGTTTGTTGTGGGTGGGAAAGGTACAATTGTAGAACTGACAAAATAATTCTGTCCAGAAAATGGCATTTGTGTCGAAACAGGCTAAACCTGAGGGGAGATGGTGAGCATTTTCCTTGGAATCTTGCAGGGTTTTGGGAAAAAAAATCTGAAAAAAAAGTTACTTTTCCCAGCAACTGACAACCGAAAGGCTGTGATCCGGACCGTCTGTGTGTATGAGGAAGGGCCTGTTTCTCCATGTCTCCAACCCAATGCCACTGAAGATAGTGGAAAGATTCCCATCCACTTTGAGGGGAGTACATGCTGTCGCTGGGTATCTATTAGAGCTGACACAAGCTGGGTTTTCCATTTCCTGGGAAATGTTGAATTTTCACATCTTTTTTCCCATTTCGATATGGGCCCAAATGAAAAAATGACATTTCACATGAAACAAAATCCCCCTCCCACCCCAGTTTGTTTTGGGTTCGTGAAAATGTTTTGTTCTGCTAAAATGGCAACATTTTGTTCAAGTTTTGCCCTCTTTTGTATGTAAAAAATTGCAAAAAAAGAATTTCTTTCCAAAAAGTCGTTTCAAAAGGAAACCGAAACCGTTCCATTCCGCAGCCGTCGACACGGGCCGTTTCGGCATTATCGGAGCGCTGTGTTCAGGCCCGGCGGAGGGCGGTGTCTTGAAACACAATTCAGCTGAAACGGACACACGTTTTGAAAATGTTCAAATGTAGATGGAAACCTCATTTGCCGCTGAAAAACCCTTGAGATGAATATTTTCCAACTCGTTCTAGGGTCGGGGCGTCAGTCTCATTCTAAGGAACGAGCTGAAAGCCAGGATTGGGCATAGCCCATAGGCTGGGGGATAAGTTGAGGGTGATATATTCCTCGCAGTGCCCCGAGAAATGCCTGTTGGCATCAGTAGAAGGCTTGTGTCAAGATCAAGGGGCGGACGCGGCTTTTATATAGTAACTAAATGTCTAGTTATTTATTAACTGTTGCGTGCCTCGTTATTGCATTCTTCACTCGGTGAGAAAATCTCCCTGTCTTCAAGCCATGGCTATCTCTTCCTTCTCTAAACTCTTTCTCTGCATCTCTCCATCGGCTCGGTTTTTGTGAATCCTTTCTGCTCTTTTCGCTGCATTTCCTTCCCTTCGGCCATTCCTAATTCCCAGCCCCTTGGGCTTCACTCTCCCATCTAAGCCAAGAAAAATGATCAGTGATTAAATGACAGGTTTCAGAGTAGCAGCCGTGTTAGTCTGTATTCGCAAAAAGAAAAGGAGGACTTGTGGCACCTTAGAGACTCACCAATTTATTTGAGCATGAGCTTTCATGAGCTACAGCTCACTTCATCGATGAATGTTGACACTGAGGCATCATTGCTGGGTTTTAAAGCTGAGACTCCAATCAGATGAATAGGGGACAGTGGTGCTCACCTCTAGGGGCCTCAGCCAAGACCAGGCCCCACTCTGCTCTGCACTCCACCAGTGCACAGGAAGAGAGAGTCTTTGCCCCCAAAGGGCATAAAATCAGTAAGAGATGGAGAGAAACAGAGGGGAAGTGAGTAGCTGAAGGTCACACAGTAGAACAGCTGTGACTAGAACCCAGGTCACTGACTACCCTATCCACTAAGCCAAGCTGCCTCTCTAAACGCTTCAGCATATTTCTTTGCTGAGTACTTGTCAGTTTGATCCATTTTCACTAGAGAAAAATGAAATTTACTCACCCTCACACAGGAAATGGTGAAATCCGAACACCAACCCTGGGGGCAAGAAGGGAAGTGTGAATTTATTTTGGTTTCATAGAATCAGAGAATCAGAGAATATCAGGGTTGAAAGGGACCTCAGGAGGTCATCTAGTCCAACCCCCTGCTCAAAGCAGGACCAATCCCCAACTAAATCATCCTGTTTCTCTGTTTCCGCTGGAAAATTCACCTGTTCTTTCTGGCAAACAAAACTGCTTCCCTTGCCGTCTGCTCTTTCATGAGCCGTTCTGGATGGGGGGGCCACAGCTGTCTGGCTATTTTACTAATCCATGGAAATGACTTTTTATTTTAAGCCAGGTTTCAGAGTAGCAGCCGTGTTAGTCTGTATTTGCAAAAAGAAAAGGAGGACTTGTGGCACCTTAGAGACTCACCAATTTATCATCCGATGAAGTGAGCTGTAGCTCACGAAAGCTTATGCTCAAATAAATTTGTTAGTCTCTAACATGCCAGAAGTCCTCCTTCTATTTTAAGCCAGTTTCATCAGCAGTGAGAATTTTTTCATACAGCTCCAGATGCAATAGGCTGGATTTAATCTGTTAGAGCAAGGGCCAGATTCTAAATTACACCTATGTCAATCCCAAGTGACTCGGTTGAGTCTCTCCAGATTTACACTAGTGTAAATGAGGATAGAATTTGGCCTTGTATTCCTGGCATCAGAGCAGGACTTTCCTAGGCAACATACTCTCAGAGATTAGGTGCAAATGACCCCTGTTTAGCATCACTGAGAGATGGAAATGTGATACTAGTGCAAAGACAAGGAGGTGGAGATGTCACAGAGGTTTGTTTGAGGATGGATAATTCCCACAAATCCTCAGGCACCACGTAGGCAAGAAAGCAGGGGCGTGGTTGGCTCCTGGGGTTCTGTGGCCTGGTCTTTCTAAGTCATGAGTTCAATCAAAACCCAGTCTGGTGCCCATTGCTGTGTGCTTATTCCCTGCTTGAAATGAGGTGCTGGATCTCAGTCCCGTTCATGCCATGCAGACTATTAGATCTGTCTGATGCACGGGCTGGCATCTGTTATTAGACGCGTCTATCTCAAGCTCTGGGCATCCAGTCCAAACTCATCATGAACAATGGTGAGAAGAACTCTTGCCAAGCAGCTGCAGTGGCTCCCACCGTCACCTAGATTCATAGACCCCAAGGCTGCTGCTATCCTGCGGTCCCATTGGGTGCTTGAAGAGCAGTGCAAATGCCTCGTCCCTCCTCTGCAGATGTCTTGGGGTGCCTGGGATATCCCCACAGATCTTGGGGTACTCCATCCAGGGGAATGGGTCTGCTCCCCAATCTCGTCCTCATCAGGGCATGCCCCACCCTGCCTCACCCAGCTGGGATGACATGCTGGGTGCTCCTGGAGTGGAAACTCTTGGGAGATTCCTGGCTGCTCTGTCGGGTTTTTTTCATATAGGAGTCAATCCGAATCTTAGAGCACAAAGAAATGGTGCTCTCATGAGTACTCCTGACTCATCTGAGCTGTCCCACATTGGCATGAGCCAGAAGTACTCGCCAGGGTAAGGAATAGAGGACAGAGCCCCGGAAAACCTCTATGTGATTCAAAGTGCGCCTGTCAAGGCTGCTAATCCAAAAACAGACACAAGGGGTCTATTTATAGCACCACAATTAAGACGCTGCCATTAAAAATTAATCTCGCATCTAGTCATTAACAATTAACAATCTCCACCAAGCGAGATGATGAAACGCTGGCCTGCAACCGCGCTCGGTGTCCTCCCGTCGCACAAAGGACCCACGACAATACACACGAGAGCTACAATGTGGAAAGGGCAGCAAAACAACAGGAGAGTATGATTGTCTGGGGTCAGCACCGGAGCCTAAGGACCTGGGTCGGAGGTTTTCAAAGGCACTCAGGGGAGTTAAGTGCCCAACTCCCATTGGCTTACAGTGGGGACTGGGTACCTCATTGCCCCTTGTGTCTTTGGAAACCTCCCTCTTAACTCCCGGTGGGAGTGGGGAGCTGAGTACCCATACACTGCATTGAATACCCCAGCCTAGTGCAACAGAGGAAAGTGACAGAGCAGGGTGCTATAGCTAAACAGCCTTTAGTCCTCTGTCCGTCCGTCTGTCTGTCTGTCTGTCTGTGTGTCATCATAAATATGGGGGGAGGGATAGCTCAGTGGTTTGAGCATTGGCCTGCTAAACCCAGGGTTGTGAGTTCAATCCTCGAGGGGGGCATTTAGGGATCTGGGGCAAAAATTGGGGCTTGGTCCTGCTTTGAGCAGGGGGTTGGACTAGGTGACCTCCTGAGGTCCCTTCCAACCCTGAGATTCTGTGATTCTGTGTGTTCATATTACAGTGCTGCCCCAAGGCTCCTAGCCGGATTGCGGCTCCCTTGTGCTAGGTGTTGCACAAACACTTGGGACTAGCCACAGGGGTTTAGGTGCCAAACTGCCTTTGAAATCAATGGGAGTCAGGGGCCTAAATCTCTTCGAGGATCCGGGCCTTAAAGGCTAATTCTAAACAAGATGCAAAATGAGTGACAAACACTAGGGAGAACGCATGAGGGTGATGAAAAGACGATCATGTCCTTACGCAGGTAGCTAACGTTGGGTGGTTCTTGATGGTACAGAATCTATCCAGTAATCTAACTTGCCAGTCCATCTGTCCTCCATAAAGGTAGGAGCACTTAGATGAGAAGTGTTGTCTTTAATAAATCTCCAATAGGAACCTTCTTCCCTTCTTGGGTGTAATTTTAAACCACTGCATTGCTTGGCTATGGCCATATTTACAATTACCCAATGGGCAGTTGCTGAACTGAGCCAATCAACAAGCCCATGTGTTTTGCTTGGATTGATTAACTCTATAGATGGGCTCATAGCACAAGCGGAATGTTCGGGTTTGGCTTTCGAATACCACCAAGTTGTGGGGTGCATTGGTCAGGGGGTTGGGTTATTTCTAAAAACAGAACCTCTTTTTAAAAGAAATCTCCTAGCTGCGTGACATCTCTGTGGGAAGATGCAGGTGAGGAACCAAATGAGTTTTTAAGGACAGGAACAATAATAAGCTAAGGCCAAAGTGTCGGTAGAGTTCTCTTAACCATGTCATTTCTGCAGAAGAATCCAGTTGAAAATGTGAAAAGAACGAGGAGTACTTGTGGCACCTTAGAGACTAATAAATTTATCTGGGCATAAGCTTTCCTAGGCTAAAACCCACTTAATCAGATGCATGGAGTGGAAAATACAGTAGGAAGATATATATATATATATACAGAGAACATGAAAAAATGGGGGTTGCCATACCAACTCTAGTGAGAGTAATCAATTAAGGTGGGCTAATCACATCAGCAACAACAGGGGCTCGTTCACCTGCACATCCACCAATGTGCTATATGCCATCATGTGCCAGCAATGCCCCTCTGCCATGTACATTGGCCAAACCGGACAGTCTCTACGCAAAAGAATAAATAGACACAAATCAGACATCAAGAATTATAACATTCAAAAACCAGTCGGAGAACACTTCAAGCTTCCTGGACTCTCAATTACAGACCTAAATGTCACAATTCTGCAACAAAAAACCTTTAAAAACAGACTCCAACAAGAAACTGCAGAACTGGAATTAATCTGCAAACTGGACACCATTAAATTGGCTTGAATAAAGACTGGGAGTGGATGAGTCATTACACAAACTAAAAACTATTTCCCCAGGCTAATTTTCCCCCTACTCTTACTCACACCTTCTTGTCAACTGTTTGAAATGGGCCATCCTGATTATCACTACAAAGTTTTTTTTCTCCTGCTGATAATAGCCCACCTTAATTGATTAGTCTCTTTAGAGTTGGTATGGTAACCCCCATTTTTTCATGTTCTCTGTGTATATATATATATATATATATATATATATATATCTACCTACTGTATTTTCCACTGCATGCATCTGATGAAGTGGGTTTTAGCCCACGAAAGAGAATGCCCAAATAAATTTGTTAGTCTCTAAGGTGCCAAGAGTCCTGTTCTTTTTGCTGATACAGACTAACACGGCTGCTACTCTGAAACCTGTTGAAAATGTGATAACACAGAGCCGGATTCTGATCTCACTGGGAGTATCTCCACTGAAGTCAGTGGAGTTACAACAGCACGAACCTGGAGTGAGATCAGAAATAGACCCTTTATGTTCATGTTTTTGCTTCTGCTGAGAAGGTTTCTATAAAACTTGATGATTAGCGCGTTTAGTAGCACTAAGTGCTTGTCCCACAAGGCACCCAGGTACTGTAACAAACTGAGACACTGGGCAGCCCCATGGCTGTAACCCTGGCACTCGCACGCACCTCCTTTTTTATTACTCTCATTCCATGCCCCATCCTGTGTAAACTTACTCACATGAATAAATCGACTCACATGGGTAAATCTTTGCAGGATCGGGTCCCCAGATTGTCAACTCTTAGTTGCCAGGATCAGATCTTTGTATTTGCTCTGTAAAGCACCCAGGAGACTGCGGGGCTTAAATAAATAAATATTACAATAAGTAATTTTCCTTCTGCTGATACTCACACCTACTTGTCAACTGTTGGGAATGGGTGACGTCCACCTTGATTGCGTTGGCCTCATTTGCACTGCAAAGGTAATTTTCCCTCTGTTAATATTCGCCCCTTCTTGTCAACTGTTGAGAATAGGCCACTTCCACCTTAATTGAATTGGCCTCGTTAGCACTGACCCCCCACTTGGGAAGGCAACTCCCATCTTTTCATGTGCTGTAATATATATACTGCTTACTGTATTTTTCACTCCATGCATCTGATGAAGTGGGTTTTAGCCCATGAGAGCTTATGCCCAAATAAATTTTTTAATCTCTATAGTATCACCAGGAAATTTGGTCAGTAATTTAGGATTATAGGGTGCAAACTTCCTGCAGCCTGTCTGCTTTACGTGATTGTCCAAGAATCCCAAATTAATTCTGGGTGTCACAGCTAGGGCTGGTGGAACTGGTTTTCAATGAAAAATTGGGGTTTTGAGTAACAATTTTTGCTGTGAAAAGTTTCTACTTTCTGCTAAACATTCACTTTTTGGTGAAAAATCAAAAAACCCAAAACCTTTTGGCCAAAAGCTGAAAACTTCTGGTTTCGAGCAAAAAATTTTTGGTTTTTCGAAAAAAGTTGAAACTTTCAGTGGATAAAAACCACATTTCACAGTGGACCATCAGAATGTGAAAGACTAGAGATAGAGTCAAACCAAACCCATAGATCCATATTATTATTATCATTGCTATTATTAATTAATGAATTAACAGTAGCAGCTAGAGAACCTAACTGAGATCCAAGCCCCATTGGACTAGACACAGTACAATGGGAGATGGTCAGAAAGTGGAAATTTTTCCTAAAAGAAATTTTGCAAATTCACAATTTTTGTATGTGTTTTAAATGAAAACTATTTACTTATTTATTTGGGCCAAAAACTCAGATAAATTTGCACACTGTTTGGGGTTTTTACTAAAGATGCCTATGAACCAAAAAAAGTCCAATCCAAACATCTTTGGGAAAGTTCAGATCCAGGTCCTGATCCAAACTTTGTGGCTAAGGTTCTGCACAGTATGTACCTTATCCATGAGGATCAGGTGCTTCTGAGGTTTGGATCTGCAAAATTTTGGGCGCTCCCTACAGCCAAACCCCAGAATGTGTTGACTGGGGACATTAGTTTTTCTCTGTTCCTTTAGAAAGGATTAGACTTCTCTATTCAGATCAGAGATACATATGCTCCCAATGGGGGCCAGGTTAAAGTTCCAAATGAGCTGTTGTGGTGTGTTCGGGGTAGACAATGTGCATGTTATAGACTTCCACCAAACTGCAGAGGAAAGAAAAGATACATTTCAATCACATTGCAGGCAAAAGCTTGGCAGGAAGCAGGAGGTTCCTAGAGCCCCAGCGACCACAGTGTCTGCAAGGCAGGTTTCTCATCATTGATCTAGTGTCATTAATACTATTTAGTTATATTAGGGCAACGTTTAAAGACTTCGTTCAGGATTGCTGCCCCATTGGGATAAGCCAATTACAAACCTATAAGGAGGTAAAGTCCTTGGCTGGAAGATCTATCTATCTATCTATCTATCTATCTATCTATCTATCTATCTATCTATCTATCTATCTATCTATCTATCTATCTATCACATCGGGAGTAAAGAGCTAAGTGAGTCAGCTTCTCATATGTGAATTTTCTGGCTTTGGTCATTGTGGCTCAGGGCCTCCCATTTCAGTGCCCTTTGGCCCTGATTCAGCAAGGCATGTAAGCAAATACTTAGCTTTTGGCACATACTTATGCGGGAGTGCTTTGTGGGATCAGGGCCTGTGAGAGCTGTGCGGGTCTCAGTTCGTCCCTGGGATTTAAACAGAGAGGCTAAATACAATAGTCAGGGTTCTCAGGGAGGAACTGGTCCAACTCTGCTTTCCCATTGGTTACTGGGGAGTGACAGGTTCCCGGGGCCACCAAAGTGTGTTGGGGCTGTTATTAGACTAGCTGTGGGGGGCTTTGGCCCCAGTACGCTACGCTGCTTCCCTGCTCTTCCCTTCTCTCTTGGGGAAATCTGCCTTCTCCCTAAGATTTAGTTCCTTTTACAGGAGCTGCAGTGTGACAAAGGCAAGTGGGTGATGCTGGAACGAAAAGCGGTTAGGGTGACTTGGGGAGAGCTCTCTGCACAGATACGCAGGGGGGCTGCAATGGTAGATTCTTGCTTGCTTGCAATTGGGCACACACCCAAAATACTCTGGCTTTTTTGTGTATGGCCCTCAGCTTCTTCCTGCCCTGTTGGAAGCCAGGAGCCTGTTGATGTTCCAGAGCCCTGAGACGCTTGTCAAACATCCCTTCCCCTCACTTACAACAGGCTGTTAGTACGAGTTAGGACCTGTGTTGGGTCTAATGCTTGAAGCCTTCCCTCTCCCTCCTGGACAGTCCTCGCTCTGTATTTCTGTCTTTGTAGAGTTACTAGGAATCCAGAAAGGTAGCCGTGGATATCGGATACTTCCTCTTCTGGGGCCCAATCCCGCAAGGTGCTGAGCATCTTCGGTTCCCAATGGGTGCTGAAGGCCCATAGCACCTCAAGAACCCAGCCCCCCAGTTTGTATGTACAGCAGAACCTCAGAGTTACAAACCCCTCCGGAATGGAGCTTGTTCGTAACTCTGAACAAAACGTTCTGGTTCTTTCAAAAGTTTACAGCTGAACATTGTCTTAATATAGCTTTGAAACGTTACTATGCAGAAGCAAAATGCTGCTTTTAACCATCTTAATTTAAATGAAACAGGCACAGAAACAATTTCCTTATCTTGTCAAATCTTTTTTTTTAACTTTCCCTTTATTTTTTTAATAGTTTACACTTAACACAGAACTGTACTGTATTTGCTTTTGTGTGTGTGTGTTTGTGTATGTCTGCTGCTGCCTGATTGTGTACTTGCAGTTCCAGATGAGGTGTGTGGTTGACCAGTCAGTTTGTAACTCTGGGGTTCTACTGTAATTCTTTTATTCTTCCTAAATCTTTTTGCCTGTTCTCTCTTGTGCAAAAACCAAAAATCTAGTACAAATCACATGCTTTCCCCTCCCTATCCAGCCAGCGCTACTCAGAATATATTTGTCTGAGGCGCATCCTGCTTCCAGCTACACTGGTGTCAATTCAGAGGGAGCCCACTGACTTCCCTGGGGTTCCTCCAGATTTACACTGATGTAACTGAGACCAGGAAGTGGCCCCCATGTCTCCAGCAGGATACGTGCAGCAAAATGAAGCCGGCTGCGGGGAATGGTTTAAAAGTCAAATGCCTCTTGTGGGAGAGAAAGACGAGATTGAATCCTCTGTGGTGCTGATGGAGAATTAAAATCACATGCAGCTTTCAGGAAAGCCTCTGAGAAGCTTATAGAGGTGCCCCCCCATTTCCCGAGTGCCAAGTCTGCTAAATAGAATTTAAAGAGCATTTCTGCCCCTCTTCTCCATGATGCCACTTGCTTGGGCCACCAAGGAGATAGATGGCCAAGTACTTGTTTTAATCTTCCCCGCACACTCTCCAGGCCCCATCACCACTAGTGGCTGCTAGTGTGTTTTGTTTAGAGAAATCCGTCTCATTCTCAGGAGACTCCTCCCTACCAGGCTCCTGCTGCTTCTCATGAGGTTACTCTCCTGGGGAACAGAAACTATATCAAAATCAAAGGGCAAAAGAGATGTAGGGACAGATTTCCGGCCTCTGCTTTTGAGCCTGAAATTTGGGCTGCTTGTCCTCACAGTGCTCACAGATCAGGTGCTGCTCCTGCAGATAATTGTGAGCACAAATTGTATCTGTGGAGTATTGAAAACTCTGTTAAAATTGTAGGCCGTCAATTTAAATTTCAGGGTTTTTTTTCCTGGTCTTGGTTGCAGTCTCGGTGGTGATTGGGCCTAGCATCTGTCAGTGTGTAGTCAGCCCATCTAGACTAAAGTGGGGTGAGTTGTGTCACTAGGTTATAGGGAGCAGCCTGCTTTGTCTCTCTCTGTTTTGGGGTTCTTGTGTGTTGTTGTGCTGCATTCTAAGGAATAAAGTACGGTTACGCTGCAACCTTCCTGTGATAAATGAAGGGAGAGGGTAGCTCCCTTTTATGGACACCCAGCCAACCAGTAGCTATAAAATCCCTTTTAGTAGCTGTTCTTTAATTGCTTTACCTGTAAAGGGTTAAAAAGTCTCACTGCTATGCATAGGTCAAAGGAAGTGAGTGGGCACCTGGCCAACAGAGCCAATGGGAGGGCTAGAACATTTTAAAATTGAAACAAGACTCCCCTTCTATCTGTCTGTGGTTGTGTTCCCGGAGAGAGGGGACAGGGCAGAGTTATGCTGTCAAGGCTGATTCCCCACTCTGGCACTTTGAGTGCAGAAGGTGGGGGCCCGCAAGGATTCTAAAAATTAATACTGGCCACTCCAGGCTGGTATTAAACTCCCAAGGTTACAGCTTTTCTCTGATCTTCGATGGGTAGATGCTGCCACCACCCAAGTGCAGAGCCCCTTTGAGAACCCAGGAAGGCGCACTTGGGAATTTCTCCCTCTGGGGTACCCTCAAGCCCTTTCACCCCCCTCCGGGGAAGAGCTGAGAAAGAAAACAAAGGAAATCAGCTGTTGCCATCAGCTAATTAAACAATATGTACACACCTCTTAACCTCCAGTTCCGTTCTTAAAAAAGGTAAATTTTATTAATTAAAAAAAAGAGAAAGAAAATACATCTGGGAACTTAGGCATTTGCTAGATTTAAAAAAAACAACACCTACAAGGATTAAGCACTAAGAATCGCTTTCTTGAGGTCCCGCTTAAAGTTACCAGCAACACAAAAGCACCTGGGGTTAGCACAGCGGAGTCCACAGGCCATAAAGAAATAAAAAGAGATAAACCTAATCGCGTCTTCCTAGACATTTCCTGATCTATTTCCATTGCTGGGGTTTTAGATGAGTAGTTTCTTGGTATGATACTGATGATTTTTCATACCTGGCCCAAGCTTTTCACAGCATAGCTCTGCCCTGTCCTCTCTCTCCGGGAGCACAACAACAGACAGACAACAGGGGAGTCTTGTTTCAATTTTAAAAAGTTCTCCTAGCCACCTGCTTACCTGACTGCTGAGGAAGGGCAGGAGGGGCCAGTTTGGGTAGGAGAACTACATCAAAAGGGAGGTTGATTTTGCAAAAGCGTGTTGGATGGAGTAGTGGTTCTGTAAAACCAGGGCTGGGTCCCATTGGGGATCCACAAAGTTCTGAGAGGTTCAGGTAAATTATTCCAGTTTGTCCCTGGTCCCAAACTCTTCCTGGCCCTCGAGTCAACCGCTGAACTGAACCTTGTCTGTGGCTCCAAATATTTTGGATAACGGGATTTGCCCTCCTTGTTTCTCCTGCTCTCCCACCGGTTCCTGGCTTCCAGATTCTGGCTGAAATAGCAAACAGGAAGGACCAGAAATCTCATGAGCAGAGATAGCTGCAAAGCAAAAGCCCAGTGCTCAGATCTGGTCAGAACACTTATTCCTCTCTGCTCATAAAAGCGACGGCTGTTGTGTGATTTCCAGACCATGAACTGTGGCTCAGCCTTCGTACCCTAGATCCTTTGAGGACCTCCTGTCACCATCACTCCCCCCTTCCCCCTGGAGTTCCTTCTGCACTGCTAGCCACGCTGGACTCTGGGGTTCCTGGGAAGTTGGCCACCAGGGCTTGGGCTGTTGGCTCTGAGCTAACTTCTGAGTCACCGCAGCTTTAGGGTTATAAAACTTCCTGACCCTGCTGCAGCCTTGCTGGAAATGTTGGGTCATTTATGCAGCCTTAAGAGCCCGATCCTGCAGTACGTCCTGCCCCCCTCAACTCCGACTGAAATCCACGGGGACTGAGAGCACTACCCAACCCACCAGAGCAAGCCCTGAATGGAGGGGCAGGGAGGGAAGAGGGCAAACAGTGATGGGGCTAAAGGTGGCAGCTGCAGGCATGGATCAAGCCTTCGCCCTCCCCCGAACCGTTGTCAGCTGATTGTCAGGAGGAGCTAATCCTGGAGCGGGTAGGGAAAAAGGACTCGGAGGGAAGCTATGAATAGCCCAGATGCAGGGAGTGACTGACAAGCACATGGCACTGAGAGCTTTAAACCTCCGAGGTCATTCGCAGGGCAGCCTGTTAAATAATAACCATCAAAAAACCCTCCCCAGCTCTGCCCATCAGCCTGGGCTGCGGAGCTGGCTGCTCCCAGCCTTGGGCACTTCACAAAGCAGTGGCCAAGGGGAACTGCTGTATTGTCAGTTCCAGCGCGGGCGGGCGCCGTGAGGGGGAACCTTCCCGTCAGGATGCAAAATTCAGACAGACACTGAAGGCCTAGACATTTAGGAAACCGTCACTGTCAGGAGGGGGAAGACATGCAAAGAAGGCTTAACAAGCAGGGATCACACGCCTGTCACATAGGACGAGGAGGGAGGAGATGGGTGCAAAAGAAGTTCAGTCCGGTTTGGCGTGCAGGTTGCGATGGGGAGATAGAAACATGCCCCATTCCTGCTAATGCCAGCCTAGGCGAAAGGCATTTAATGGAGATCGGATGATACCAAATATATCGAGAGAGGGCGGATCCTCAGCTGGTACAAATCGCCATGCCAGTCTGGCCCAAAGGGAGACATTACGGGGATGTCTTGGAGGAAACACTTGGCGTGTAAATGTTCAGCATACGGCGAGATCAGGCACATGTGAAAGCTTACCTTCTGACTGAACCAGGGGGTGTAATATACAAGCACAATGGTGGTGTGTGAAAGGCTATTGTAACCGTGTTAAGATAAACTCTAGAGCAGGTCCTCAACTGATGTCACTTGGCATAGCTCCACTGAACTTAATGGAGCTTCACTGATCTACACCAGCTGAGAATCTGATCATCTAGACTATTTTTGCTTTCGTGTGACACTTGAAATTGCTTAAAGTCTTCTTTCTTTCTTTCTTTCTTTCTTTCTTTCAAAAGGATGGAAACTCCCCTCTCAAAGGCATGGGCATTAGTTAATCTTGCCATTGTAATCACATTAGAGTTGGTGCAGTTGCTCCGGACTGACACCACTGTCCCCGAGGATGGAATTTGTTCCGCTGATTTCGGGGGTGTTAGTCTGGCGTTCCCCAATCTCACCATGATCGGAATCTGGCCCTTTTTTACATCTGAACATTTTTGAGGAGGGGTTTTGTAACTAAAATTGATTTTGTTCAAAGACCACAAAGCTTGGATATGGCCCCTGATGTTTCCAAAGTTGGGCTCCCAGATTTCAGCTCAGCACGTTAGGGAGAGATGGGGGCACCAAGGAATTTGGATCCAAACTTGCCCAGAGTCTGAGGGGGATTGTGGGAGCCGGGAGTTGGATTTGGGTCCATATGATGTTTTTCCTCCCTCTTGTTGGCAGCCTGTCTCTGTCTCCGGACTGTCAGTTTGCCCTAAGCTCCCACTGTCTAACTGGTTACTCCCCTGGCTTGCCTGCCACTTGGCTAGCTTTTCTCCTGCTCTCTCTCTCCTGGCAGTTCTCTTTCTCCCATTCTCTCTTGACGACTAGCATGTATGTTAGTGCACTGGCTGCAGCCTAGCTCCCAGGCCAGGTCCGTGACCCTGCAGAAGCTGGACCTAGGGGGAGCTGCAATCCTGAGCCTTGCTCCTGGAGCGGGAGGCATTTGGAGCCCTCAAATAGATTCCCCTGATTGTTCTGTCACGTCAGGAGAGGAGCGAACGGGGATTCCCAGGCACCCTCAGCACCCCTGACAAAATTGGACCACAGCCGTAGGCCGTGGATGAAAGACAAGGCTTCCACCAGGCCCGCTACTCCATTGCAGCACTGGTTTGGGTGCAGTCGTAGGGTGACCATATTTCCCAAAGGGAAAACAGGACAGTGTGTGGGGCTGGCCCGAGCCTCCCCTCCTTGCCCCCCTGGGGCTGGCCCAAGCCACTCACCTGATCCCCCCAGCATTGGGCTGGCCCAAGCCACTCGCCCAATCCCCCCTCCCCAGGGGAGGCTGCAGACAGAACTTGGATGAGCACCGATGCACATACTAGATAGGGTGACCATATTTTCCAAAGGCTGGAGCTGGCATTGCTGCTCGCTCTTGCCCTGCGCCCGAGCCCTTCCTCCCACCCTGCGTGGGGCTGGCATCACTGCTTGCTCCCCACGTGTTCCTCCGCACCCTGTTTGCTCTTGCCAACTGATTAAGTTGTCTTTGTCACCAGGAAAAGGCTCTCCAGCTGGTGAAGCGTCTGCTTTCCCCCCAACTTCCATCCAGCCCAGACTAAGGCTGTAGGCATGAACGCCCCAAGGAAGTTGGCTAAGTACGGGATGAGCTGATTCTGTATGAACATGGTTACCGTATGATGCCGTTCGCTGTGGCCTGTGTTGGATGAGCTGGTGGGTGGGGGAGAGGCCTCTGTCTGGTTGGGATAGGATCGGTGTTTCCAACACCCCCCAGCACAGCCAGTACAAGCCCCGACAAGCCCCTGCACTGACTTTCGCAGCTGGGAGGCTGAGCTCCCTTCCAACACCTGCCCAGATGTGGGGCTCATTGGTGGAACAGCGGGGGGGTGGCTCGTGCTGATACTCCCTGGGTTTTGTCCTGTCTTGGGGAGCCAGCTCCTATAGCTGCCAGCTCTCTGCTCTCTTCGGCACCGAACACTTGTAAAAATTAGAGTACGTGTGTTTATTGAACTGCCTTGAGCCGGTGTCAGAGGCAAAGCTGGAGTCACCCTCTGCATGGGAGGCCCTGATGCCAGCCCAGGATGTTACCAGCCCACACTGTCTGCCATGACAAGAGACAGCCCGTTAGCTTCTCCAGCCCTTTCCCAGAGGAGCAGGACTTGGCTTGCCCACCCCGCTGTCACCCCACCTTGCCAGCGATGTATCCAGATATGTTTTCACTGAGGAGGGAGAAGGAAATTTCCCCAACAGAAATTCCAAGAAAAATCTGTTTCCAATTGTTCGTTTTGAAACAAACAAAAAAAAAAGCAATTTTGTTTCAAAATGAGACTTGTGTTTCAATTTTTTTTCATTTTGATATTATTTTTATTATTTCTACATTATTTCATGACATGTCAGGAGTAGTACATAATATGACACGTCACGTTATATTGTGACATTGCTGACATATTATGACAGAATATGATAGTCAAAGTGTTCTGTTAATTTTATATTGTTTTATTATACTTTAAAATTGTTATGGGCAGCTGCTGCTTAACACAGATTTAAATATCTTATGTTCTAGACCAGGGTGTCTCCTATTTGTGTTGTAATGAAACAGTGTGACACTTTGACACTTTCAAGAAGAAAATAAGATAAATACTCAGTGTATTCATTAGAGCAGCAGTTGTTGTCAATGTCTATGATTCTATGATTCTAAGATTCTATGATCCTAGACAAATGACTCCAGCTAACACAAGGAGAGGAGAGGGCAGTGGGTTGTGGTGATGAAATGGGGCAGTTATGGTTAGGGTCCTGTGAACACAAGCAGCCACGGCCTCAGTGGAGAGGCAGAAGCTGGCATCTGCGTAAGCTAGTCTCTGGCTTGGTGCAGCTTGTAGCGTGTCTTCTAGGCAGGGGCGGTGCTCACACAAAACCGGTTGCCACGTCCCCGCTGAATTGCTGCTCGGACATAATGCTGCTGCCTCGTGCTTTGAGCCACGCTGAGAACGAGACCCGTACGTGCAGAGGCCCATGACACTGCCGTGATTTTCTTAGGGACCAAACTGTGGTTCTAGGTCTTGGAATGAATGAATGGTAAAAGAATAGGAAAGATGGCCTGATGGATAGGGGATTAGACCAGGACCTGCTTCATGTCCCAGCTCTGCTACAGACTCCCTGCGTGACCTTGGATGAGTTACTTAAGGTCTCACTCAGTTCAGGACAGTCCCAATAACTTCAGTGGGACTTAAATGCTACAATAATAAAAAGTGATTTTTTTTTCTGAATTGGGTTCTAAATCTATCTGTGCCTGGTCAGTAGAAGAGGGATAATAATTCTTCCTTGTCTGTTTCTCTCAGGGGTTGTCTCTCACTAGGTGTATGCACAGTGGCCACCACAAAGGGGTCTGGATTTTATCTGGGGACTTGAGGTGCTCCTATTTTATAGGTTTCAGAGTAACAGCCGTGTTAGTCTGTATTCGTAAAAAGAAAAAAGAAAAGGAGTACTTGTGGCACCTTAGAGACTAACCAGTTTATTTGAGCATGAGCTTTCGTGAGCTACAGCTCACTTCATCGGATGCATAGCATATCGTGGAAACTGCAGAAGACATTATATACACACAGAGACCATGAAACAAAACTTCCTCCCACCCCACTCTCCTGCTGGTAACAGCTTATCTAAAGTGATCATCAAGAAGGGCCATTTCCAGCACAAATCCAGGTTTTCTCACCCTTCCCCCCCCCCCCCAGACACACATACAAACTCACTCTCCTGCTGGTAATAGCCCATTCCTCTTTGAAACCTCTCTTTATAATGCGCATGATAATCAAGGTGGGTCATTTCCAGCACTAATCCAGGTGTTCTCACCCCCCCCCCCACACACACACCCCCCTCCAAAAACCACACACACAAACTCACTCTCCTGCTGGCAATAGCTCATCTTACAATGTGCACAGCAATAATCCTAGTTTAACCAGAACGTCTTGGGGGGGGGGGGGTTTGTAGGAAAAAAACAAGGGGAGATAGGCTACCTTGCATAATGACTTAGCCACTCCCAGTCTCTATTCAAGCCCAAATTAATAGTATCCAATTTGCAAATGAATTCCAATTCAGCAGTTTCTCGCTGGAGTCTGGATTTGAAGTTTTTTTGCTTTAAGATAGCGACCCTCATGTCTGTGATTGCGTGACCAGAGAGATTGAAGTGTTCTCCGACTGGTTTATGAATGTTATAATTCTTAACATCTGATTTGTGTCCATTTATTCTTTTACGTAGAGACTGTCCAGTTTGACCAATGTACATGGCAGAGGGGCATTGCTGGCACATGATGGCATATATCACATTGGTGGATGTGCAGGTGAACGAGCCTCTGATAGCGTGGCTGATGTTGTTAGGCCCTGTGATGGTGTCCCCTGAATAGATATGTGGGCACAGTTGGCAACGGGCTTTGTTGCAAGGATAGGTTCCTGGGTTAGTGGTTCTGTTGTGTGGTATGTGGTTGTTGGTGAGTATTCGCTTCAGGTTGGGGGGCTGTCTGTAGGCAAGGACTGGCCTTTCTCCCAAGATTTGTGAGAGTTATTTTATAAACGATAATAAAATCAAGTGTCCTCTAGATCTAGGGACAGGTGCCCTGTAAGCAGAACCTCCGAGCTCTCATTCTCTCCTTTCAAAGGACAAAGCATATCCCTCATTTCCGGTGCCTCTGAGCTTTGATGAAAGTAGCCAGCAATGAGTTTGGGTTATTTTAACCTCCCTCATCTATTTGAGATATAGCTTTAAATATGAGACTCCAGCAGGTGGCTCCTTTCTAATAGCCAGTGACGAACCCCCAGCTGGGTTCTCTGAGCAAGCCATTCGACATCTCACAAAAACAAGCTTTCAGAGGCCAGTAACTGGAAATCTGAACATCCCTATTACTGCAAATGCTGCACAGGGGCATGTGGCATTAGCACTGCCTTTCTCTCGAGCTGGGGACCAACACAATTTACATCGCTCCTGCGTGCTTCTCTTCAGAAGTAGTGATGGGTGGCGCTTGCGGTTTTAATTTCTGATCTCTCCTGGCCCCTCTCTTTCCCTTGATTTTTTATTTGATTTCCCCCCTCACCCCCTAGAGCAATCAATGGAAAGATCTGTTAGAAGCAGAACCAGGGGATGGGGGAGTGCAGGGAAGGGCTTTTCACTGGCAGTAAAAATGGGAAATAATTATCCATTCAGCCTTTACTTCCCCTCTCCAATGATGCCTAATTAAGCTGCTAACTCCAACAAGCCCCTTTTCACAGCGATTCCCCCCCCAACACACCCTCCCCGCAACAGTAAAATATAATGGAGCCACTTAACTCCACGGCATCGAAATTCAAACGAAGCTCCCCAGAAGGCGACCCTCTCTGCTGTGTCCCCAGGTGATGGTGGGGCGAGGTGGGAAGGAGAAGGGAAGGAAGTTGGGAGTCTGCCTGGGGCTCCCAGTCAGGGGGAATGCAGTGTGCCCCCAAACGCATTCCCTCAACCAGTCCTAACAACCCTAATAACAGGACTCCCGGCTCCAGCCGCCCATTGCTATTAGCTCTCAATGACCATAACTATGACTTCTTCTTCTTTATTGAGAGTGGGCAGAATATTAAAAAATGCATCTCATTTTGGGCCAGAGAGGTGCCAGTCGCCGTCATAGGAACGTAACAGCCAGGCTGGGGCAGAGCAAGGGTCCATCTCACCCAGAGTCCTGTCCTCCGACAGTGGCCGGGGCCAGGTGCCCCAGAGGGAATGAACAGACCAGGGAATCATCAGTCACCTGATCTTTACCCTTGCCGCCATCACCAGGCTACCCATCATCTGTTATTGTTACCATGGTGTCGTTTGGGGGCCGGCACTTGGGGCTCAAGGCCCCATTGGTGCTGCACAGAGACACCAGGGAAAACCACCCTTGGTCTGAGAAGCTCTCAGTTTTAATTAATGACAAAATACAACGGGGGTTGGAGGCGGGGAAACAAATTATGGCAGGGCTAGAAGAGCAGGGGGGATGGATTCTGCAGCGAGAGGTAACTGGGACGTCTCAGGTGCTCCTCGGTATTTTAATGACTGTCCTAAGTCTTGCTGGCTTCTGGCTGTTATCATCGGTCCTCAGGTGGGCGAGGTCTGTCATGGAAACATGGTTACCTCCCTTGCCTTTCTTCCGGTGGTTGCTATTTTGTTATTTGTATTGGGGTGGCATAGGTCAGGGCCCCATTGTGAGGTCAGCTGCCCCATTGTGCGAGACAAATGGAGTCTCTGCTGCAGAGAGCTCAGAGTCCAGCTAGAAGGGGGGTGGGAGAAGAAACAGAGGTGAAGTGAAGTTGTGTTAATTTAGGTGGAACATATCAGCTAAAGGTGTTAACATAACCAGTCACTGTCCAATATTCATTTTAAAGAAGGTCTGGGGTTTGGCATACAAAGACTTTAGGCTGCTTAGTACCACAGCACCATTAAAAATCCTTAACCTTTTACTGAAGACACAGAAAAAGAAGGGGAAGCAGGTAAAGCCTTTGAAATGTAAAGTAGTTCCTTGTTTCCTTTCCCTTTAGCTGGAGAGAGTTTTGAGAAGGAAACTTCCCCTCTTTGATACTCTCTTAGATGGCACCAAAGATGGCGATCGCTGTCTTTCTTGGGGGGAAAGAGAAGTGAGTTGAGACAGGCTGGAGCTGTTGTTGTTAAAGTCGGACCCCGTTTCATCCCAGGTGGTGGTTGGGTTTCAGCTGGAGCTGGTAGAGGTGGTGATGTCATCTGGGTCCCTCTCTCTGGCCTGGCCTGGCCTGGTCAGGACATGTCTTAGGATCAGGAGGACAAAGGCCCAGAGTCCCAGGAGGTGGTGGGGGTGGCAGCCATGATGGCGAAGCTCTTGCCAGTAGCCATTTTTTCTCCTCAAAGTCTCTTTCTTTAAGGATCCCACAAAGGGAGCGGTGCGTGGAATAGCCTGGCCCCTCGTTATTTTGTCCACCGGTTAGGTCTAGTTTCCAACACACCCATTTTGGTTCATTGGTTTCTGGTTCTACACTGTTCTTGTTTACCAGGCATGATCTTGACCCAGTCCTTGAATTATACCAGTTAGGAGGCCTTTTTCTGGGGACTGATTTAGTCTTTTCTGTCTCTTTTTCATACCCTTTCCCATCAACGTTTGTTGTTATAGGTTGTGACAGCTTATAAACTTTCACTCACTTTTTACAGTTACACTCGCAGTTATGGTAAATATGTAGGTTCAATTATCACAACAGTAACTCGTTCAAGATCACACTGTGGGTCAGTTTCAGAGCTGGGAACCAGGTTCCCCATCGCCCCATCCACTGCTGTATCCATTGGGGCATGCTTCTTCCCTTGCATTTGTAAGTTAGATTTGCGTGGATTTGAATAACTCTTGTGGGACGCAAAGTGCTTGTTTATCTGCTCATTAGTATCTCTGTTGGGGAAGCCAATCCTTCCACTAGAATATTTCTGTAGGTCACCAGGTTTAGCATTAAGAGATCTCACCTGGTCTGAATGGCTTTCTGGGCCATCCAGTTACTTGGTGAGTATTTTGGCAAAGAGGTGATGACTGACATGGCTAAGTTTTAGCAAATTCCTGAAAGCTCACTCGTCAGAGCTGAGGTCCTTTGTTGGTGATCAGAACCTGAGTGATATAACCTCCCACATACTGAGATTTGATGTGGGCAGCTGCCATTCCACATCCTTGTATTTGTTCACTTTGAAACCGCCATTAAATCAGAGTAGTAACAAACTAGCAGTAAAGTCAAACAAGTCCTGTCTTTGCTATGGTCTGTCTAGGATCTCCATGACCCTTGCTTGGCTCTTTTATTGGCTGTATTCTTCAGAAGCGATGATGTACCATAATGAGCGAAGAGTCTGTTATCTAAGCACTCAGTCCAGACTGGAGCAAAATATCTCTTGCCCTTTGCTCGCATTTGTTAATACCTACATGAGGGTCATGTATTTCAGAGTTCCAGAGACTTTAAGACCATAAAGGACCATTGTAATTATCTAGTCTGACCTCCTGTATAACATGGGTAGGGCTTCTGATTTTAGGGTTTAACCCATGAACACTATTAAAACATCCCCAATATAAAATAAAATAAAATAACAATTCGGTGTTTATCCAGTAAGCAGCGGAAAAGCGCCTCAGATGGTTTTGGTATCTAAGGGCTTGTCTACATGGAGCAGTAATGCAGACTCCAGGGGTGTGATTTCTAAAGCACACTAATGTGCTGCTCATTAATTGGTCTGTGTAGACCCTGCTGGTGCACACTAGAGGTTCCCTAGTGTGCTTTAACATAGTGCTGTTTGCAAGAGTACTATGTTAAAACGCACAAGGGAACGTTATAAAGAGATTACTCATTAGCGTATATATTTTTGTAATGAGCAGTGTGTATAATATGCATTAGTTAGTACAGCATATACAAAGAGAGCCCTGACATCTACATAAAACTCAAAAATTGCTAAAAATAAACCCTGAAAAATGAAATTAATAAATCCTGACAGAAGCCTCAAACACAGGCCATAAGTCTGGCTGAGCTAGAGCGTACCTTTTAGCAAAATATCTAATCTTGAAGAGATGGAGACTCCACCATATTCCAAGGTCCGTGGTTCCAGTGCTTAATCACCCCCAGTGTTAAAACTCTGCACCTTATTTCTAATTTCAATTTATCTAGCTTCAGCTTCCAGCCCTTGGGTCTCATTCTGGCTTAGTCTGCTAAGTTAAAGAGCCCTCTACAATCAGAAATTTCTTTCCCATGTTGGTGCCGTAGACTGTAGTCAAGTCACCTCTTAACCTCTGGATACACTAAATAGATTGAGCTTCTGATGTCTCTCACTGTGAGGCAGGTTTTCCAGACCTCGAATCATTCTTGTAGCTCTTTTCTGAACCATTTGCAACCGGTCAGCGTCCCTTTTGAATTGGGGACAACAGAACTGAACACAACACCAGTAGTGGCCATATACATAGATAATACCACCTCCCTACTCCTTCTCAATATTCCCTTGCTTATGTATCCAAGGATCATGTCAACCTTCTTAATCACAGCACTGCATTGGGAGCTCATGTTCAGTTGATTATCTACTATGGACCTCTACGACCTTTTCAGAGTCATTGCTGTCCAGGATAGAGTCCCCCATCCTGTAAGTGTGACCTACATTCTTTGCTGTTAGATGTGTGACCTTGCATTTGGCCATATTCAAATAGATGCTGTTTGTTCCCATCATACTGTGTGATCCAGATTGCTCTGTATAAGTGACCTGTCCTCATCATTATTTTCCACTTCACTCATATGTGTGTCATTTGCAAACTTTACCAGCAATGATTTTATATTTTTTCCAGATCATTGTTAAAGATATTGAATAACAGTGGGCTAACTGATCTACTGTAGGGCCCCAGTAGAAATGTCCCCACTGGATGATATTCCCCAGTTACAATTACTTCTTGAGATCTATCAGTTAGACGGTTTTTAATGCATTTAATATTGGAGGCATTGATTGTGCATAGTGCTAATATTTTAATTATTTGGGACTAAACTAAATTATTGGGGCCCTTACAGAAATCTGCCTATAAGGTCCACGCAGTTACTTTTCTCAACCAAACTTATCATCTTATCAAAGAACAATATGAAGTTTTTTGACAAGACCTATTTTCCATAACACCATGTTGGTTAGCATGAATGATGTGACCATCCTTTAATTCTTTATTGGGTGAGGGTTCAAAAAAGAACTAGATAAGTTCATGGAGGATAGATCCATCAATGGCTTTTAGCCAGGATGGGCAGGGATGGTGTCTCTACCCTCTGTTTGCCAGAAGCTGGGAATGGGCGACAGGGGATGGATCACTTGCTGATTCCCTGTTCTGTTCATTCCCTCTGGGGCACCTGGCACTGGCCACTGTTGGAAGACAGGACACTGGGCTAGATGGACCCTTGGTTTGACCCAGTCTGGCCGTTCTTATGTTCTTATGTGAGTCCGATATCAGCCATTCCACATTTCTGCCTGAGATCGATATCAGGCTAACTGGCCTATATTTAGCAGAGTCATCCCCATTTATCCTTTTAAATATTGTCACATTGGCTGTTTTCCCAGTCCTCTGGACCCCTCCCCCCACAGTGTTCCCAGCTATGCAAAACTGGGTCTCAGTATATGAAATTCATATTAATCAGTATCACTTTCAGCTAATATTGATCTACTTATTACACTTGCTCAGTTGTTTAGTTGGAAATAGAACCCAGGTTTCCTGAGTCCCTGTTTATGGCTGTGTCCATGCTGTCTCCCCATACTATTATTTATTTCTATTGTTGTTTTATGGCAACACCTAGAGAGGATGGGGAACGATTTTACTTGATTTCTATTGCACGTGGGCCAGGCTCTCAGATGCAGTGCAGCTGCTTTGTGTCAAGTCCCTGGCAGCTGGCTGTAGAGGTAGCCCATCTGGACCAGAGAGGATCACTCCATGTGAGGGGACCCTCCGACAGCATAGAGACTATTGCGCCCTGTCTTGCTGTCAGTGGAACAGGGGAAAGGGGTGGAGCCGGCGCCAAGGGGGCGTGGCCTGGATGCCCCTGTGCCACGCCTATCCCCAGCTGCGGCTTTGGCATTTGAACACCCTCATACGTACCTCTCCTGATCGAACTTACGAGAGTTGAACACAGTGACCATGGTCTTCCTTTCGCTCGTTCCTGCCTGCCTGGCTTAGGGATCCCCAGACAGACATCAGTGGCCGACCTCCAGGGACCCATGTCCTTCATGAGATGCACCTGTAGGCAATGCACGGGCCGAGTGCAATCATACGGTTTTCAGAGTGATAGGCCGACAGTCACGGCTTGTCTGCTGATATCGGTCTGCCCAGTGCCAGACAGGGTCAACCCCCTGCCATCCCCTGGGGGAGCATAGTGACTGTCCGTCGGTTTAGGGTCGAGGTTTGTCAAAGAGTTCGTCATCCCTTGCAAATCTCTGCAGATTGCAGAGCAGACCTTTCAGCCACGCCTCTGGCTCCGCTCAGCTCCCATCCAGAATGCAGGTCGTTCTAGACTGCGGTCACTGGGCATGCATGCAGCTTGAGCAGACATACCTGAGCTAGCTTTAATCCAGCTCACTTGGGCCCCAGAGCAGTGAGGCTGTGGCCCCAGGAACTTCAGAGTGGGCGGTACAAGCTCGCATGGAGCCCTGGGGCTAAGCCCTGAGACAGCTGGGTGAGAGTGGTCCTGGCCTCAGAAGTGAGCAAAATACGGAGACGGGTGAGCAAAATACGGAGACGAGGTATTGTCGACCCCTGGGACAGTGTTGTCTCGGTGCTTCCCCCCAAGTGGCTTCAGGAACAGGGCGATAGAACAGAGCTGAGGGGCGGTATTCAGTGAAAGTCATTGTCAGGGGGGCAATTAACTTCCCTCTGTGCCTTTGGAAATTTGCTACAGGAGAACAGTCTGGTAGCAGAGGAGAAGCTGCCCATGACCACACTGAGTGTGGGCCTACAGGTAGGGTCTCTTCCAGCTTGGTGCTTTGCATGGGATAGGATTCACTCCAACTTAGATGGGCCCGATCCTCAGCAGGGGTAAATCAGTCCAACTCCCCGCAAGGCAAAGGAGTTGTGTCACCCCAGCTGCAGATATGGCCAGAATGGCCAAATGGGGCATTATCTCAGGCCCCTGACTCGGAACTCGAGTTGTCTAACTTTGCATGCCACAGCACTCGTCCCACAGCAGGAACTGGGAACGCTTTTGCTTCTGAGATCTTACCTGATGGTATCAGTATTATTTTTTGTATTACAGCAGCACCTGGAAGCAGCAAGGGGGATCAGAGGCCCACTGTGCCAGGCCCTGTACAGATTCATAGAAGCCAAGGCCAGAAGGGACCACTGTGATCATTTAGACTGACCTCCTGTATAACACAGGCCGGAGAACTGCCCTGAATTCATTCCTAGTGCAGAGCTTTTCGAAAAACAGCCTGTCTTGATTTTAAAATTGCCAGTGATGGAGAATCCGCCACAGCCCTGGGTAAATTGTTCCAATGGTTAATTACTCTCACTGTTAAAAATGTACCCCTTTATATCCAGTCTGAATTTGTCCAGCTTCGGCTTCCAGCCATTGGATCATGTCAGACCTTTCTCTGCTAGATTGAAGAGCCTGTTGTTACATATTTGTTCCCCAGCTAGATATTAATAGATACTCAGCAAGGAGCAGTTCCCACCCCGCAGAGCATATATTCTCAGCAGACATGACAGGCAAAGGGAGCTACAATCCCTGTTTCACAGATGGGGAGCTGACTTCCAAGTGGAAGACCTGGCAGCTGAACACTCCCGATTCCCCATTCAGTGCCTTAAGCACCAGACCCGGCTTCCATGGCTTGCCTCAGATAACAGGCATATTTTATTCAAATTGCATGGAGAAATGCACATCCAGACTTGATTTGGCTTTTCATCTGCAACTGTAGAATTACACCAGTATATGGGTTTTACCTTTTCAGTAGCTCTCCTCTGTATTACTAAATTCAACCTTTACTTCACCTGCTGGATTTTTTTCTTGGTGGGTTAGAGTTACTGGTTTGTCTGTTTGGGTGCAAATCTAGAGATGCTTAGGTGAGGTTTAACCGGGATCAGAATGCAGACTTTAAAATCGTGTTCTTCTTCCCTAAATCCTAAGTGTTCTCTGACATCCAAGAATTCTCCTGGCTATGTCTACACTTTCCATTGGCAGTCACCAGTAAACATCTTTTTAACTAACTGCATAAGTAAGCAGGTTTCCAGGTGGTTTATGTGCATTTACTTTGTAGAAAATTATTGGCCCAGTTCCCCCAAAGAGGTACGATTTTTAAAAGCAATTGTCAGAGTTTGTTGTCTTTATATGGATATTTTAGAGCTTGACTATGAAACAAGTTTTGCCTTTGAATTCCATACCATTTCCTTAGCTACTGTGCGCTACGTCTTCCTTGGAAAAACACTGTGCCGTGTTCCAGTCCCTATCTTAACGGCTACAGCTCTGCCATGAATGCTTCGCACCATCCACCCCTCTGAACCCGTAACAAGAAGGAGATTTGTATCTCTGTGTCTTTTAAGCATGTACCTTTAATGGCAAGACATGCCTTGGAAACAGAATTTTTCTTTTCAGTAGCATTAATGACAAATCTGACCTGATGCTGGGCAAATGTTTCTCTCATCTCAACGGCACTGAGTGCACTGGAATTATTCGCTTTTCAGGAAACCTTTTATTCCTCTTCCGAACAGCTGATTCTTTTTGAGAAAGTGCCAGATGTTAGCGAGCTGTTTACTCTGTGCAAAGTCACGTAGAGCTCGCTGTGCATTCCGCTGGCTCTGTAGTTATCCACGGGTTCAGGAGAAATGAGATTCCTGAAGCAGTGTATCTAAACTTATCTGGCCCCTTATCATCGTATCTGAGCAGCTCCCATTCTTTAATGTACTGATCCTCACTGCAGCCCCACAGTGCAATTATCCCCATTGTACAGAGGAGAAAACTGAGACTAAGTGACTTGCCCAAGGTCATGGAGAAAGTCTACGGTGGAGCCGGGAATTCAGCTAGGTCTCCCAAGAGCCAAACTAGTATCCTAACAAATGGACCATCCTTCCTCTTCTACTGAACCATCCATCCACACGTCGCATGGACCCAGGGCCTTCCACACACACGGCTCTCTGCCCAATATCTTGCAGACCTGTGTGTAGCCGTGACTTAAATATTTGTGTGAAAAAATCTATTTCCGCATCTCCAATCACCTTGGCATGTAAGCACCATTTACCTGCCCAGACCTTGTGCATGGCAAAGTCTGAGCTGGAATTTTCCATGGGCTTTTGCTCGAGGGTTATAGCTGATTCAGAACAATATCCCCTTTTTAAAGAATTGCTACAGGGTGGTTGCCTGGATTGCAGGGTCTGAGTTCTGTAGGGATTAGTCTGAGCTGATGTTGATGGAACAAAGATTATAAAGTCAGGGACAAGTGTCATACCTGAGTATGTGCTGTGTTTGGGGATGCAATGAGAGCCTTTGGTGAGGGATGAAGTGCTGATTCCGAGAGGGGCATATGTTCTTTATTTTGGAAGTTTCATTTGAAGCCCATAGAGCCCATAGAGTAGCCAAAAATCAGGAAAAAAAAGTCTATTTGGTGTTTTCAGCAAATTTTTGACAAAAATGGACATTTTTTCCCACAGAAATATCCATTATGTCAAAAAAATGTTGATGGAAATTTTCTACCAGCTCTAACCCTAACACTAGCTCTTCAGAAGATGGGGCATTGTCTGAGGCATGAGGGCTGACATCCTGTAAAGTTTTTACTCTAACTCATATGCCAGCTATTATTTTTATCCACATGGGGCTTTGCTTTCAAAAGATCACGGCTCCCACCTAGCACTAGAGTTCCCAGAGAATGACGACTCTGTTTCATGACAACTTTTGAGGTTTAGAGATTTGGCAATCTCAAACCTCAGACCCCAGTTCAGTAAGGGATTCTCTGAGGCTTGTGAACCTTGCAGGGAAACCTGGAACCAGCGGATGGGGTTGGCATCAAACCCAAGAGGTGTTTATAGCTTGACACAAAAGGAGGTGAAACTTGACAGAGCGTGCCTTGCACTGAAAACTCAGAGCAGTGCTCAGTGCAAAACCCAAAGGCAAAGTTTGCACACAGCCCTGGGTAGTAAACCTGGGCTTTGCTTGGGCAGAGCCTTCGCCCCCTCCCAGCTGCAATGTGGCTACACCCCATGAGCTCCTGGACTGTACCAGGAATAGTCACATGTTGAAGAGTTTGCTGAAGAGCGCCGCTTTGTTATTGTAGGGTGAGCTCAGCCACGCTGCTTGGGAAGTGCACAGTTTAGGTCGGGTTTCCTTGTGACACCAAGCTGGTGGTTGCAGGGTCCTGGCTTGAGGCTGAAAGGTTTACACCCAACAATGGGCAGAAGGAGGGATGATCTACACTGCAGCGGGGAGCGTGCCTCCCAATCTGGGGAGACAGGCAAGCGCTAGCTCCGCCCCACCTAGCGCGCTAAAACATTGCGGCATGGGCAGTGGCATGGCCTAGCCACCTGACCATGGACCCGGGGGATCAGGCAGGCTTGTACTCGGACAGCCAGCCTTGTGCTGACACTAGCCCCAGGCCAGCTAGCACGGGTCTGTCCACCTGGGCTGGGAAGCTCGCCCGCGGCTGCAGGGTAGACACACCCAGTGTGCTACTGGAAGGTTATCCAGGATAAGAGCACATGGAAGGCTGTTGCTTTGTTACTGAAGGGTTAGCTCAGCCGAGCCCTTTGGTTACCGTGGGGTTATGTGAGCCATGCTGGCCCTACCAGAGAAAAGAGCACGGAAACTTTGTATTTATACACTGAAATGTACAAGACCTTTTTAAAGAGTGACATTTGATGCAAGCTTGGGCACCCCAGTTTCAGGTTGCATCCCTTTCCATCCTGTTGTCTACAGGGCTTTTTCCCCTCTTTGGTAGAGGGGACATCAACCACCATCTAGCCAGTTCAAAGAACAGATAACCAGGCTGGGCAGGGATGGCGTCCCTAGTCTCTGTTTGCCAGAAGCTGGGAATGGGCGACAGGGGATGGATCACTTGATGATTCCCTGTTCTGTTCATTCCCTCTGGGGCACTTGGCACTGTCCACTGTCGGGAGACAGGATTCTGGGCTAGATGGACCTTTGGTCTGACCCAGTCTGGCCCTTCTTATGTAGATACATGCCTCTGAATCTGCCTCCTAACAGAAGGAAAAGAGATGACTGAGCCAGACACATGGCTTGGAAAGAAACCACCTCCCTTCCACCACATACTCTACTGCGAGCCCCGGCCATGCCCTGCCTCTGGCCTATTAATCAGGGTGGATAAAAACAGGTTGTTTTTTTTTAAAAAAAAAGACTCTAAGTCCATGTAAGTTAAGTTATATAACTGCTTAAATAAATATAGCGAGATATGGGGAATCCTCCTGGTTTGCAAAAAAGAAGCACCACGTTCAGTGTAAAAGCTCTATTTCATTAAAATCGTCGTGTTTTAATGGTTGCCAACCAATGAATAAACCTGGTTTTAGGAAAATAACTAAAAAGCACAAATGCAAAGCTCAATAGAAACAAAGGTTTCCTGCTTGCTGCTTTAAATCACGGTTAAAATGGGTGATTTAAATCACTTCTTCGATCGAAATCCACTCACCCTGCTATTAATGGGAGCAGCGAATATAAATCACCAGGCACGAGGAATGAGCTGCTTAGATCTTTAATTACCCCCTTGCTTCCTTATCTGTAAGTTTGTCCAGCCCCAAGCGGTGCTGGGCTCCCACTGAATTCAACAGGAGTGTATCTGAACACTCAGCAACTTGCAGGACTGGGCTCCCTGTGGGTTTCACGCTGGCAAGAGGGGCAGGATTGAGAGCCCTGGGAAATGAAACCCACTAGTTATCCCCAGGAAGGACAGAGTGTGGGGCATGATGCGCCCTCCCCCACAGCCCAACCAAAGTATCTCCTTGCCCCGACTCAGAGGAACCAAGCCTGGGGGGCCAGAAGGGGCTCAGTATCTGGGGCCTATTCAGTTTGTCTCCTGAGCCCCCCGTTCATCCCCAGTGCTGCTTAGAAATGGGGAGGGTCCTGCCCAGCCCCGAGAAGGAAATTCTCCAAGAAGCTCTTGCTTTGTGGGCAAGGGCACTCAGGAACCAGGGCCGATCCCAATGAATCGAGGGGAATTTCCCCCTCCCCAGGTTGCCGTGCCCTCTCCACCCCCCTAGCCCCTCGCTGATCCCAGGGATTGTGCCTCTGGTGCCAGAAGGAGACGCTTTTCTCCCAGAGATCTCAGTGCAGCTCCAAACTGGCCATTAGGTGGTCCTAAGGAGGGGCAGCAGGTGGGTGCCCTTGACCCACCTGCTGGCCCTTCAGGTGAGCTTTGGACCTCCACAGTGCGGTTCATGAGGTCCTGTCCCAGCAGTTATAGCCTCTGTCCACAGCCTGGCGCCGTTCAGCCCAGAGGGTATCATATACAGGATTTGCCTAACAGTGGCCAATGCATGTTGCTTTGATAGAAGTTACAGGCCCCAGCATGCATCAGACAGTGCTATATCATGGGAGAGGGTTTTCCCTCCTGACCCCAGCTGGTCTGGTGCCCAGGAGCATGAGGATCTGGAGCCCCTGTCTTAGCAGGTGTCACTGCAGATGCTATTCCTGCCGTATAAATCTCCCAGCCTTTCTCCAAGCCTGCTAAGCCACTTGCCTCGCTATTATCTTGGGGGAGGGTCCAAGACCGGCTCCTTGCCCGTGGTCCGGCAGCTCAGCGCAGCAGGTCTGTGGTGCCAATGGGTGCGTGAGGGCTGCAGGTTATGAGGACACGAGTCACTGCCAGTCCTGCTGGCATGATTCCTCAATGACGTGGGTGAGTGAGACGCTCACTGCTCTCAGTGCTAGACTTTAAACACCCAGTTGAGGTCTACAGTTTGACTGTCCATCCATCCATCCGTCCGTCCGTCCATCCATCCGTCTGTCCCCACACATACCCCTGCCTCTTCCATCTCATCTATCTCCCTATACAGACCCCTCCCTTATCTGTCTGGCTTTCCATCTCATCCTCTCTTCCTGGCATCTCAGTACCCCCCTCTTGCTCTGTCGCGCTTCTCTTTCAGGGGCACAGTCAAGTGGGTCCTCGGCCCTTTGGCGTCTAGGCGGGGAGCTCAGAGCAGGCCGAGGGTCGGCCACAGGTCAGAAGCAGAGTGGCAGGAGGTGTGGTTACTCTGGGGTGGCTGGGCTGCCTGGTTTGGGAGGGAAAACAGAGACTTGGGATTTCCAAGGGCAAGTGTCATCCAGGGGTTGGAGGAAGAGCCTGTGTTTTTGGTGTATCTGGAGCCCACTGAACCTTAACTCAGCCCCGCTCCTTATTTCAGTGAGAGGAGGTGATGTGCTGAGAGCTTCCACGTCCCCAGAGTCCAGCCAAGTCCAGACCGGGGGTCTGGTTCATAGATTTTAAGGTCAGCAGATGCTGTTATGACCTGCTGAACACAGGCCAGTGAATGCCACACCCGGATTCCTTCCTCAAGCCCATATCTTGTGGTTGAGCTAGAGTGTGTCTTAGAAAGAGATGCCAGTCTTGATTTGGACAGTCCCCGGTGGAGAATCTGCCACGTCCCTTGGCATGGCCTGTGACAGGGCACATGGTCAGCTACAGGGGTCGGTTCCAGATCTGGAAGCAGATCCACCAGAGCTTGGGGCTGCTCCGAGGTCTGGTTTGGCCCCATCGCTCTCTCTCGCTCTTTCTATCAGGCCATTGCATTGCACTCTGGGTAAATGTGCGGAGCGGCTCATGGGATCCCTCCCCCAGAGAGCTTGGGTCTAAAGGGACGATGGACACAGCCCAATGGGCAGCCCAAACGCAGCCTGGGGAGAGCACATCTGCTGTATCCATTTATCCCTCCATCTGCTACGTCCCTCCCTCGAGCCATGGGCTCCATGTAGCCAGGGCATCTTCTCCCCGGAAGGGACACAGAGTTTGCCAGGGAGGGTCTGTCGCTCCAGATTTCGCTGTCCCCTGGTGGCTGGAGACACCCCATTGTCGCTCTGGCTCCTGGGAAGGTGACTGGGTGGGTGAATCCATTTGCTCTAGGATGTTTAACACATTGTGGCTGTGTCTTTCTCTCTCTCCTTTCCCATTCCCTCCTTTTCTTTCCCTCCTTCCCTCTCTTCCTTCTGCCTTTCTTGCTTTTTCTTTTTTCCCTGCTTCCTGCTGCGTGCTCTCTCCCCATCCCGCCTTTCCCCCCTCGCCTCCATCACCCTGTTTGGCTCTCTTTTCCACTTCGGCTGCACTCTGTCCGCCTCCCGCCCCCCCCCCCCCCGCCCAGGTGAAAGTCTGGTTCCAGAACAGGCGCACCAAGCAGAAGAAGGACCAGAGCAGGGACTCTGAGAAACGCTCGTCCTCCACCTCTGAATCCTTCGCCACGTGTAACATCCTCCGGCTCCTGGAACAAGGGAGACTTTTGTCCGTGCCGGCCCCTTCCAACTTGCTCTCTCCGAACTCGAATCCCATCGGGAGCCCTGCTGGGAACGGAGCCAGCCGGGCTCCCTCCGGCACCACCTCGCCCGGGCTGAGCAGGAGTGGAAACAGCCCTCCGGGGACGGGAGCTTTCCGCCTGCAGGTCCCATCTCTAGCGTCCTCCTCTTCCTCACCCCGGCTCCCTGCCACCGCGCTCTGTTTCAGCGGCCCGCTCCTGGGAAGCCTGCACGAGCTACCCAGCGGCTACGGGCTGGGGACCTCTGCCTTTGAGCCTTACACGCGGCCGGAGAGGAGAGACAGTCCGATCCCCAGCAAGAAGCCGAGCCTTTAACTAAAACCCAGGGTCAAAATCGTCCCCCCGGCCGTGTCTCCCACCTGGGGCTGGTCTTTTGCCCGTGGACTCTCAAAGGCCGGCGAACAAATGCCCAGGTGACTTGCATGTGACTGTGTGTCCCATATACACCCTGCCTGACGTGCCCGACTCACTGGGGTTCCCCGGGGAGACGCAGGGGAATGCACAGCTGGTGGGCCTCGCCGCATCCCAGATTGCTCGGGGGTCAAATGCGCCCCGCTTCAGGGTGCCAGCCAGGTAGTATTTATACACAGATGCTCTGTCTCTTGCCATCAGGGCCAGGGTGGGGAGTGAGGGTCGGGGGAAGCTTTGCTGGCACCATGTGTTTTATTCTGCCTTTGTTTGCCAATGATCCTCGCACCCGAGCAAAGCGCCACGGAGTGAGACCGCGCGGTCGCTGTCTGAGCTGTTTGATTGCAGGCTCCAGAAATCACCCAGTACCCTGGATGTGGAGCCAGACCTGGACGGAGGCCAAGTGGGACAGGAAGCGCCTGGCAGCTAAAGCCAATCCCAGATTTTATAATGGGGGGTTGTGATGTTACAATATTCAGGGGCGGGGTGTGACTTGGGAAGAGCAGATCCCCGCTCCTGCGTGTTGATTAGAGAGGCAGTGTGATCTCGTGGTTAGAGCAGAGACATGGGAGTCAGGGCTCCTGGGTGCTATTCCTGGATCTGCCTCTGGGCAAGTCCCCATTCTGTGCCTCAGTTTCCCCAACTGTAAAGAACTTTGTGCTCCTTTGTTTAGGTGGCTTGGGGGAGTTTGGGGAGCCCCTAGCAGGAGGGGGAGGCTCAGAATCTAGTCTCTTTGATCTTGCCTTAATCTGTCCCTGTTGCACATGGGGTCAGCACTACCCTCCCTTGGTTTGTTAATCCCATCAAGGTAGCAGGGGGTGTGGTTGAAGGAGGAAGCAGGCACCTCAGGCATAATGAGGACTGTACATACAGGCTGGCGTTGGTGGTTTCAGTCCCCCTCTCCCCCCCACACAAGCACTTTTGGCACAGAGAAGAGTGGGACTCAGAGAGCCCCTTGCCCGGATCCCAGCCCCTCTCACCTTTCTCCGGCGCCGCGCACATGCCGGGCCTGGGGGCCTCTGGCAGCTCTTCTGCAGCGGTGCAAAGACAGGTTCCAGAGCAGCAGCTTTAAGGATGGACCTGACCGAAATCATTGCGTCCCCCCCAGCCCCAAAAGGGGTGTCTGGTGTTTGGAGCAGCGGCCGTTGGCTTTTGACAGGGTATATACCGCACTGACAGCTTGCCCAGATGGGAAATTAATGGGGAGCCCTACAGACTGTACGCAGCTGCTTAACAAACGATCTGTGGACAGTCACCGATTTATGTATCACACCAACACCCCAATGTCCATGCCCACTTGCCAAGCAGGATAATAAACACGGCTCCCAGGACGGCTGCCAGCCTGGACAATGTGGCTGCTAGAAAACACGGCTATGCAGGGATGTTAACTAACGTGACTCACGTTTTTACGGCTTTTCTACTAGGGACATGGGAAAAGAGCCCAAGACCCAAACATTTCCATGTCAACCAACCGTGACAGCATGCGGGTGAGTCATTAAGGCCCAGACCATCAAAGGTATTTTGGTGCCAATGGGAGTTAGGCACCTAAATACCTTGGAAGATCTGGACCTAAGCCTTTAGCAAGACCTTTTCTGACCTTAAGATCACTCAGATGGTGTCAGAAGATTGAGGCTGGTCCTTGCCTTAGTGAGATGCCACCTGTGGAAAGGTGTCCGAGGAGCAGCCGTGTTAGTCTGTATCCGCAAAAGGAAAAGGAGGACGTGTGGCACCTTAGTCTCTAAGTCTCTAAGGTGCCACAAGTCCTCCTGTTCTTTTCACCTGTGGAAAGTTTGTCAGTTCCAAACAACCCGAGTTCAAAGCAACTTGGGAATTTTCCTCCCTCTACCCATGAACATTTTTGACCCAGATGAAAACGTTCCAGGTTTTGGCTGACAATGGTTTTGGGTGCAGAAAGCTAGCCTTTTTAGTTATTGGGGGGGTCAACGAAATGCTCAAACCATTGAAAATGGGCATTTCCCATGGGACTCCCTGCAGGGACAGAAAGCCAGGTTCCCCCGCAGCAAGGCTTGGGTTGAACATGGTCAAGCGTTTCTCGTTCAACATCGTTTCAGGCCCGACATTGACCCCATGTGCCGCTGGCCATTTCAGTCTCCTGTTCTCTTGTTTTGGAAACCTGTGAAAGAGGGAGGCAAACAACAGGCGCAACTGACTAAGTGCCTGGACAGGGACAGCCTGAAAACGACTGTACAGAAATTGGTATCAAATGCACGAAGCAACCAAACTGAAAAGCAAAACTCGGACTCTTTTCCCTGTCTCACCCCTCTCAATTCTAGCTTGCGTGGGGTTACTGTGACGACTGGGTAAAGGGTTTTAAGAGAGAAGAGAAATTGGTGGAATAGTACCCCAGTAACTGGAAGTTACAGGTGGGATCAAGAGATAAAATTGGGATCCAGATCCAGCTTTTGAACCCTCTCGAATTCAGACCCAGGTTTTGATTCAGCCCTCAATTGAGCGGGCACGGGGCGCAGGCCTTTACGAAAGGGTTTCAAAAGCCCCCTGAGGCTTATTGGAATGTGGCACTTTGGTTCTGGCCCATTTCTGAGCACAGGTGCCACAAGTACTCCTGTTCTTTTTGCAGACTCAGAAGCGTTTCTCCTGACTCCCCGGGCAGTGGTAGTTCAGATCAGACAAAACCCAGATTCAAACCACCCTTGATCTGGTTCTATGAGGCCCAGTGAACCCTGGGCAGAGCCAAAGCCACCCTGTTTCCCTCCTCCCATTTCTAATTTAACCCCCACCGTGGCCTTGCTCCCGCCTTGTCTCCTTGCTGAGGCAACTGGTACAATAAGCGACTTCTACCGCTTTGCCACAGACACCCAGGGGTGTGTGGTGTCCTGCTGATGGGCATGACTGATTGGAGTCGAGGCTGGCCAGGACTCCTGTCCGTCTGTCCAGCCGTGTCCTGGGAATAGGGAAATAGATACATAAACAGGCAGAAAGCAGGTGAATCCGGGATGTGTGGGCTGTGTAGGAGGGAAGAATGGCTGTGACAGCACAAGTGCATTATTGGCAATGGGCCCAATCCTGCAGTCCTGACTTGGGTCCAACTCCCATCGACACCAGTGGGAGCTGGGCTGGGCTGCTGAGCACCTGCCTAGCACTTGCAGCTTCCTGCAGCATCGATGGGGTTGTGGGCGCTCAGCATCAGTACCTCTCAGAATCGGGCACAGACGGAGGGCCTGATCCTGCATCCACACGTCTGCTCCTGCAAGCAGCCTTTTGGATGTCAACAGGCTTCCTCATGCAAATCGACTTGGAAGGGCTTCAGGATTTCCTCCTGCCCTCTTGGCTCCCTTGCAAACCTAGGTCCTGATCCTGCAAGCGGCTGAAGTCCCACCGGCTCTAAAAGAGATTTGGGGGCTTGTGGTGGCTAATCAGCTGAACACGAATTCCCAGTGTGGCCAAAAGGGCTAATGGGGTCCTGGGGTGCATAACCAGAAGAATCTCGAGTGGGAGCAGAGAGGTGATTTTACCTCTTTATCTGGCACTGGTGCGACTGTGGCTGGGATCCTGGGCCCAGTTCTGGTGTCCACAATTCAAGAAGGATGTGGATAAATTGGAGAGGGTTCAGAGAAGAGCTATGAGAATGATGAAAGGATTAGAAAACTGCCTTGTTGCGATAGACTCAAGGAGCTCAGTCTATTTAGCTTAACCAAGAGAAGGCTCAGGGGTGACTTGATGACCATCTTTTAGTACCTACGTGGGGAACAAATATTTAATAATGGGCTCTTCAGTCCAGCAGAGGAAGATCTCATAGGATCCAATGGCCAGGAGTTGAAGCTAGACAAATTCAGATTGGAATAAGGTGTAAATTTTGTAATGGAGGGGAATTAACCATTGGAACAATTTACCAAGGGCCATGGTGGATTCTCCAGCACTGACAAGTTTTAAATCAAGGTGGGATGTTTTCCTAACAGCTTGGCTCTAGGGATTATTTGGGGGCAGGTCTCCAGCCTGGGCTATGCAGGAGGTAAGACTAGATGGTCCCATGGTCCCATCTGGCCTTGGCATCTGTGGCTTTGATGGCAGGGTTGGGCCCCACCGGCCTTCAACTGGCCATTGACAAGTCACAGATGCCACCCCCACCATTGTAAACTAGGGCCCGATCCTGACAACTTTACCCACCCTGAGCTCCCCCATTGAGACCAATGGCTTCCATGAGGCCAGGCTTTGGCCGGTGGCGTATTGTGCTTGGATTGCTGTCTGCTGCTCAGCATGGCATTTGGCCTGGCCTGGCCTTGCTATCTCTAAGGGGTCCCCCCGCCTCATCCCTCTCTCCCACGTCCCACCACCTCTCAGGCTCAGAGCTCAGCAGGAAGTTGCTGAGTGTCCTGGCGAAGGCTCTTTTGCCATGAGGTTGCATATGGGTTTGGGGCCAGGAGGGTCCCCCGGCTGCCTCCAGCCAGCAAACCTGGCTTTGTGGAGGGCTGAAGCGCAGAAGATTCTTGGGAAGGAGCATGGCTTTGCACCCCGTCGAAATCTGCCGTCCTCAGCAGCGTTGTTTGGTCAGCACCCCACAGGATCAGGGCCGTAGGCGGGGCCTGCATTTGCACTGCCAGCAGCACAGGGGCTGAGGCCAGAGCCTGCTAATCCAGCCCATTCTCGGGTATCTGGCAAGCGAAATCAACCAGCCACTCCGCCTTTGTCAAAGTCAAGGCCCCCGGAGCCGATGGCTGGCGGGCTGACACAGTTCAGGCACGTCAGTTTCACAGCCAGCGGGACGCAAGGGCATGGTGTGGCCAGCGGGCAAGCCACCTTTGGCAGCTCTCCCCGGTGTGATCGGGCAGCCATTGTGCAGCTGGGTGAACTCGAGAGGTGTGACTCGAACCCGTGACCTTTAGGAGCATAGTCGAGCGCCTCCTTTGTCCCACTCCCGCATTAAAGGCCCGGCTTTGGGAAGCAGGAGTGGATCGAGCCAAATCTGTTGCTATTTTGGCCTGGTCGGACCCAGCCACCCCCCTTCCACAGCACCCAAACCCAGCACTCCTGCTAGTGCTCAGGGTGCCCCTGCATTGGGGTGATGAGGAGGGAGCGGAGTTATACATCCCACTGCGTAGCCCGCTGGGCAGAGCCCATGCCACTTTATCTCATGACACCCATGTCGACTCGCTCACCCAGACGGAGCCTTGTGCAATATATGCCAAGTCGTGGGAGCCAATGGGGGTGTGTGGCAGGGGTGTGCAAAGATTAACCCTTAGAGGGACGGATGATACCCACACGCCCGCATTCTACCCAGGGAATCCTTAGCAAGGTGCCAGTTGACCTCACCCGCCTGGCACCCTGCCCAGTGCCCACTGAGATCCCAGCTGCAAATGCCTTGTTGGTTTCAGGGAAGTGATGTCACTGTCACCATGGACAGGATCTGTCCTGGATGTTTGGGGGTGGGTGGCTTTCCCCTGCGATCCCGTCAGCGATTGTGCATGGAGGGCTGCTGCCCGCCGGGTGGGAGAGAGAGGTCATGGCGGGGCGGTGCGGTGACACAGGTTGTAATGGGGGCTGAGGTGATATCCTCAGTACCAAGATTGATGACACCCTGTGGCAATTGGGATGGGAGGAGCCCCTTGAGCTACACACTAACATGGGCTCTGTCTGATTTGATCCCCTTGTCCCTTCCCAGCTATCCTGTTCCCTCTCTCCATCACCTCTTTTTATCTTCATTTGCCCCCCTTTCCCCATCCCCTCACCATCCTCTATCTGCATCCCCCTTCCCCTGCTCCGCTCTCTGTGTTTAGCAGAATGGGGCCCTGGCACTTTCAGGGTTTGTTACAGTGTTTGGGCTGGGACAGCGGGGGCACTTCTGAGTTACCGCACAGCAGCTGCCACGGGCCCAGGATGGGGCGGGGGGGGGGGGGGTAGGAAACTTGCTATTTCATAGTATTGTGCCGTGTCCACTGTGCCAGAAATGCTGCCCCTCAGGAATCAGGTGGGGAATAAGCACTGGAGAGTGGAGACACCTTCCTGTGTCACTTAGTGGGTGAACCTAGGCTAGACTCTAGGTTGTAACTGTAAAGCTACAGGGTTAAATCCCGCACATGGTGGAAAGGTAATTTCTCATCCTGGGGCGTATAAATCAAAACCCTAAGGGCTTCCTGGAGAGGTAATCAATGCAGCACTGGTCGAAATACCTTTTGCAAAACTGGCTTTCCCACCAAAGGGCCTGTTTTCATGGAAAATTTTCGCATGGGTCCCGGTTTTCCTGCAACAAAAGTGCAGTAAAACTGTTGGCTTTTCAACAACAGAACAGTTTTACCAGAAACCAATTATTTCAATCCACGCTCCGTCAGCTTTTGGTTCCATTTTTTTTGTCAAAACCCAGAAATGGTTCATAGAAAATATTTACAACTCAGTTACTTGGCTGGCCGCAACTGATTGGCGTTTTCCCCACCTGCTCTAGGTAAAAGCAAAGCCCTGTACACTTCATGCCAAGGGTTCTGTGGTGCTTTTCGTATAAGGAATCTCTGGCCTAAATTCATTCCTATCCATGCCCGTTAACTGCTGTTTGTAAACCCCTATAGGGTCATTAGTGGGGTCAACCATTTGTCTTTCAAACCCCAGGCCCCAGTTCAGGAAGGGTGCTTATGCACATGCTTAAAGTTAAGCATGTGATTTAGTGATTTGCTGAATCAGGCACTAAAAGCACAGATCTCTACTGCTTTAACTCAGCGACCAGCTCCACAGCTGCTCCCAGGAGTAACTTGTTTTCCTCTATATGGACCAGTCTCTTACCCTTAGCCGGTGTGTTAAACTCCTCCCCCTATTTTGAAGGGAAATATTTAAAATAAATGTTTTTATAAAGAAGGTTTCACTCATTTTTTTAAAAAAATCAATATCTATGAAATGATATTTATCGAGCATGTCACTGTCTGAGCACTTTGCAAATATTAGCGAATTGGCACTTTTGGGAGGTAGCAAAGTATCACTATCACTTTTTCACATATGGGGAAACAGAGGCACAGTGAGGGGCCTGTGAGTTGCCCAAAGTCATAGACATTATTGGCAGAGCCCAGAATAAGGAGCTTCTCTGTCCCAGCCCCAGAACCTCAAAGGTGCACCTAACGCCCTTTGAGGATTTGGGCCCCGGTCCTTTGCTTAGACCACATTTCTCTATTCTTAGCAGGGTTTGTTACTATTGCTGGTTTACAGTTCCCCAAATCTGACTTGTCACTGGGCTTTTTGGTTGACTTGCAGCAACAAAAAATCACAGCAGCATTTGCACACTTTGCCTCCTATGTTTTTCTACGAGCTCTGGTGCTGGGGGCAGGTTTGCAAAGCTCAGCATTTTTTATTACGTTTTTGGTTGACATATGGTGTTTCGACAGGAAAAAACGAGACACGCCCCCCCAAAACACTTTTTTGCAATTTTTTTTTCTTTTTCATTTTCCCTCCAGCTCTGTTTGCAATCTGTTTGTCTGGAAAACCAACACCTAGAATCGGGGCCTTATGCTAGCAAACCGTTTCCTTTTAATGTTCAAGTGCATTTCATGGTTTATTCCTGGCGAGGAGTATTTCCGACCTTTTGAATTTTGACACAGCCGCGTGCGGCAAAATTTGTGCACGGATCCTGTAATTAAAATACGAAGAATTTCATATTTGCCTGGAGGCCCCAAACTTGGCAGAAATAGAATCCTCGTGCTTTAGGGCCAGGATCCTCTCACAGAGGGGCATTGGAAAGCAGAACCTTCTCTTTTGGGCAGATTATCCCATATCTACCTGCTGCAGGTTTCATACACATTTCTCTGGTGCTGGCCCCTGTCTGAGACAAGATCCCGGACTGGACAGTCATCTCCAATACAGCAGGCCCTTTGTTCCAAACCCTGAATAAGGGCCTGGGAAATATTCATGAGGACGTTTGACAACTTTGCAAGGTTTCTCGTGTCTTGTTCTAATTTGGGGGAAATGGTCCGATCTGGTGACTAACACATTGCACTTTGAGAGCTGTTTTTTGTCCTTGTAAATTTCGAGGAAGAAAGGGCCAACTTTCACCCCAAACAGGGACCGGTTTTCTTGCAAGAGAGCCTCCAAACTTTTGAAATTCCAAAATGTTGTGACAAAATTAGGCTTTGTGAGCATTTGAAATGTCACAAGTTCGGATGTAAAAAAATCAAATGAACCAACCCCCCAAAACCCTACCAACAAACCATCCATACTTTGGAGACAATTTTGCAGAAAGTAATATACTGGGGGAGGAAAGCCACTAACGGACCTGGAACAAAATGGTAAATATTTTTCCTAAAACTCCTGGCTGGAGGGAGAGGATAATTCCTATTTTTACCTGGCTCAAATCCTGACCCTCAGCTGGCACTGCTGCTTATTCCTTGCTGCACACAGAGATCCTTCCAAAGTCGCTAGCGTCCCCTCCAGAAATGTTCAGAAGTCTGCTTTAACAAGTCAAAGAATCACCATCAAATCTGAAATCTGCAACCCCAACCATTCAGGAAATAACCCTGTAACCCTACCGCCCTCTCTCTCTGTCTCTCACACACACACAAAGTTCTAACAGTCTCGAACACCAGAGATAAATCCTGGAAATTTATCGTAACTTGTACAATTTGAAAAAGAAAAAAATAAGTACTGTATGTAAAACTTTAATGAACAACGTGGTTTCTGATGGTTAATAAAAGTGATGTCATAATGCCCCCCTGCCTTTTCCTCCTTGCTTTCCAAGTGTGCAGAACAAGCGATCGCTGTGAACCAGTCCCACAGTTTGAACGTCAGGACGCCAGCAACATTGCCCACTTCAACTTTTTTTAAGGGGAAAAAATGGAAACAATGTCCCCAATGTCCCCTCCCCCGCCCTATAAACCAGCTCAGCGAAATATCAACTTTTGACGATTAAAATCTGATAAATGCTGTCAACCCGCCACACGGGAGCAACCCAGTGCTCATGTGCAACCCTGCACTAACAAACCAATGCGTGCAGCCGGCGTTTGCGAGTGAGCGGACAATAGCCAACCCAGGTTGGCAGATGAGATGTGGGGCCAGAGTAGGGGGTGTGTATAAGAGACGGAGTCTTTAAGGCCCTGTTGTGGCAGAGAGAACGTCCTAGGGAAATAAAATGCATAACACGCGTCCCCTCACATCCACACAGTGACACACACGCAGACACACGCGGGGTCTCTCACAACGCTTTCCTCCAGCCGTAGAAATTAAAGCTGGAGAAGGTGCTGCTGTCTCTCCACCTGCCCCAGCCCAAAAGCTGGGCCAGGACGATGTGATGGATCACTCGCTAATTGCCCTGGTCTGTTCATTCCCTCCGGGGCACCTGGCCCTGGTCACTGTCGGAAGATCCTCTCTCCAGTCCAGTTTGGTCTCATACCCGCCCTGCCCTCAGGGCAGCCCAAGCACTGGGACTGCACTGGGACCTGGCACAGGGCACATGCCCATTGTATCCGCCCCACTGTGCCCGCCAGGGGCAGGGAATCACTGAGCCCTAAGTGACTGGACCAAGGCCACAGAGGGAGTCAGTGGCAGAATGGGTTATTCCTGGCTCGCAGGCCGGTGCTCAGATTGCTGGGCCGTGCTGAAAGCTCCACAAAGACTGACCATGCTGCCATCCACACACAGTTTTACATACAAACACACACACACAATCACCTTCCCGCCCACACTGTTACACAATCTTTCACTTATGTGTGCGCACACACACACAACCATCTCCCCACCCACACTGTTACACAGTCTTCCCCTACACACACACACAAAACCACTTATACAAGCACACACAATTATACACCCTTCTCCCTGCAGGCACACAAATTACAAAACCTCCTACACACACACATATGCACACTTGTCTTCTCCTCCAAACACACACAATTTCACAACTCTCACTCCACCCACACACAAAAACTTCCTACTCCTCCAGGACACAGATACACAACCCCACACTATACACAACCAACACCTACTCACTGACCACAGCTACACAGTCGCCTGCCACACACAACCACCACCTACTCCCCCGCCACACAGCTACACACACCCGACACACAAGAAACCACCACCTACTCCCCTGACACACAGCTACACAACCACCACCTACAACCCCAAGCACTGCTACATACACCGCTGCCACACACAACCACCACCTCCTCCCCCAACACACAGCTACACAACCCTCTGCCACACACAAACAACACCTACTCCCTGGCAAAAAGCTACACAACCCCCCTGCCATACACAACCACCATATACTCCCCCAGCACACAGCTACACAACCCTCTGCTACACACACAACCACCTACTCCCCTGACACTCAGCTGCACAACTCCCTGCCACACAGAACCACCACCTGCTCCCCAAAACACAGCTACACAACCCCCTGCTGCACACACCACCACCTGCTCCCCCGGCACACAGCTACACACACCTCTGCCACACACAATCACCACCTACTCCCCCGGCACACAGGTACACAACCCCCTGCCACACTCACAATCACCACCTGCTCCCCCGGCACACAGGTACACAACCCCCTGCCACACACACAACCACCAACTCCCCTGACACACACAGCTCAGTGCAGAGCCCTGAGCTGCAGCCTCACTCAGCCACCCCCAGGTGGGAGCTCTCAGGTGACCTTCACCTGCACACGGGGTCTGGGGCTCCCAGCCAGGTGTTGAGGCTGCCCCAGTTTACAGTCAACAGGGGCCTGTGTGGGCAGGTCTAACCCACGCCAGGGCCAGCGGGGCAGAGCGAAGCAGCCGGGAAAGGGCAGATCTGACCGGTGTGGGCCTGGGAGGGACGAGCAGGAGAGCGTAACCCTCTGCTATAAAAACCCCCAGCTCCCTCCCGCCCCAGCTGTGCCCAGCGATGACTGCCAAGGTAGAGGTGAGGCTCGGCGGGCACCCAGCAGCACTGGCAGGGGCCCAGGAGCATGCCCACGCCGTCACCAGGAATTACGTCACCAACCCCAGGCTGAGTGAGTACCATCGGGGGGGCCGTGCCGGGAGGGGGCTGGCGAGAACGCTCCCCCTCCCGCAGCAGTTCTCACCCCCCACCGCCATAATGTTAGCCCCGCTAGCACCCAGCCAGGGGCTGTGTATGGGGGGGGGTAGCAAGGAGGGGGGAAAGCTATGGGGACTTGAGCTCTTTGCATTGAGGCCCCCCCAAGACCTGTGTGGTTTCAACCTTGACTGTGAAGCCAGAGCTGTCCCTGGCTATCTGGCAGCGTTATCTAGTGTTTAGAGCAGGCAGCTGGGTGTGGGAGCTGGACGCCTGGGTTCTTTCCCCTGCTCTATGGCCCTGGGCAAGTCACGTCCCTGCTCTGTGCCTCAGTTTCCCCACCTGTCCTTTATGAATGGCTGGAACACCTCAGGTGAAGCGCCGAGCCCGGTACACGTTTCTGGGAAGTCACGGAGGGATCCTTCCGCAAACCCTGTCAACTGAGGGCATCTGTATCGGAAGCTCAGGGGGCCACCCTTCCCCCCTGGGGTGTACATGGGGCCTGTTGGATTGGAGTCCTTAATTCCCTCTAGGACAGGGACCCTTTTAGTCTCTGTCTTCTGCCTCCTCCTTGTGTTAGCTGCACCCTCAGCCCAGAATGGCTGAGAGGAAGTGACCCTGCAATGGTGCCAGGGCACCGTTTCCCTGTGGCTATGGGGCTGAGTCACCTACCCCTTGGCTTCATATAACTCCTGGTGTTCACACTGAGGCTCGGTATCTGGGAGGCTGTTTCATACTGAAGTAAAAGAGTGACATTTACCCCAAAGAGAAGGGCACTGGGCCAGGTTCTGTTCTCAGCGACGCCAGCATAAATGTGGAGTGACTCCAGCAAAGCCGATGGAGTGACTCCTGATCTACACCAGTGTACATGAGAACAGAATCAGGCCCAGAAAGTGGATTGCTCAGTGAGAAACTTTAGATGGCAAGGGAGTCTCTCTCCTCCCAAATTGTGTATAGAAGTCACTTGGCAAAGTACTCAGCAGTCTCCACCATTTTCCTCCCTCCTCAGGTGTTGTGGGTGGGTGAGAGAGAGAGAGAGAGAGAGAGATCAGGTTCTGTTTGTGTATTTAGTTGTGTGTGTGTGTGTTTACTTGCCTGTCTTCCTCTCTGCCTCTGGACACATGCAGACTGCAGGTCTGGGTGTGCGTGGCTGTCTCTGTGTGCAGACCTGCGTGTCTGTGTCCCACCCACACAGTCAGGGCCTCAAGTCCCCTGCCCTGCAATTGCTCCCGGCTAACCTTGCCCAAGGAGAACTCCCGGAAGAGGTCCCAGCAGCTCCGGGCTCCCTGACGTCAGCCCAGCGTGACAGCTCCTCAGAGTAATACTCAGCCCTGGAACGGGCACTGTGACACCAAATGTCCACAGCTCCCAGGTCACGGCTTCTTCGTGAGCAGAAGCAACAGATGAGCTGAAGTCTTTAAATAAAACCAGTCTCCCCCCAACCACTCAGACAGCAGCCCCTGCTGCTTGCGTGCATCCCATGGACTGGCTTGTGTGTATGCGGCACCCCCACCCTCCACTGGATGGAATCAGAACTGCTCAAGCGTGTGTCATGGGCCCTGCACTGCACACAGCTACCGGAGATGCTCCACAGGCGTGGCTTTTGGAACAGAAGGATCTGAGTTGTGTGCTCTGCTGCTGTGAAATGCCGAGTGGCGAGGGATGCAGGGGTACCGGTCACCTGGGAAGGAATCTGCAGGGGACTGGCTAGCGTGGGGGTGGGCTACAGAGCCTTTTCCCCTCTAAGGCACCTGTTTCAACTCAGCCCATCAGTCCAGACAGGTGATGGCTCCTGAGTGGACTTTGAGCACTGAGTCTGGAGGGGAGGGAGGCTCTGTCCAGGTGTGCCCCTTGCACTAACGGCCCCTTGTTGGCAATCTGTGAAGAAAGGGCCTCTGGAGACAGACCAGCCTGCTCACCCCTAGAGCTGGTCCCTCCCTGTCAGAGCAGCGTAGGGGAGCCTTCAATTCCTCAGTCCCAGTCCGGAGCCTCAGTTACTTGGCCACCTGTGGCATGAGCCGGGGGCAAAGCCTTTATCCACCCAGCCCCCAGGGTTGTGGGCACAGAGCAGAGGGGCCGAATCTGCCCCAGTAATTCAGTGCAGGTGCGAAAACCGGTGGGCGCATGTTTCTCAGGCCCGAGTGTGCTTGTGAAAAGACCAGCTGGGCCTGATTCTCTTTGCACTTCCACCAGCTCTGTGCTCGGGTGAGTCCATTGTTACTCCTGATTTACACCCGTGGAAATGAGAGGAGACACAGGCTCTCTTTGCCTACGGCTAAACAGCGGGTGTGCACTGTGATAGCAGCTTTCCAGGCAGGCACGTATCAGCTCATCGGTACCTTGGGCCCCCTGTCCCCCCCTCAGTCTGTCCTTCGCCAGCTGCTGTCTCTTGTCTTAGACTGTAAGCGCCTCAGGGCCCGGACTGTCTGTGTTTGTACAGTGCTGAGCCCAGGGGGCCTGGGGTGTGACTGAGGCCCTAGGTGCAATAGCAATAATGAATACCTGGAAGCTAGCTGGCTAGCCATCGCACACTAATCAGCGTAGTAGCTGGTGCTCTGGAGCGCTCCGTGCCTCAGTTTCTCCCGCTGGACAGTAGGGTTAGGTACTAATCAGCCCCTGTCCCTCCAGGACGCGTTGGGTGCTTGTCAGGTGGTATCGGATGCGTGGGGGGAAGGAGCCAGGGAGGGGGAAGGATGCTGCGGCTGCTGTTCTGTACAGCTGCTCTGAGATCAGGAAGGCCTGAAACACACTTCCCTTTGCCTGACTGCCCCCCTCGCCCTGTGTGCCGCAATCTCCTTGTCCAGTTCAAGGGGAACCAGAACGCCCCGGTCAGGCTCTGCCTCACACGGAGCTGAACTGGTCCCGCGGAGCAGCTGGTGTTTGCTGTCAACAGCGGGGGCCGGGCTCAGCAGGCAGGGCTCCCCCCTTCGCCCAGTCCAGCCAGGAGGGCTTTGCCTTGCCCTGGGCAGCCGCAGGGGGAAGGGAGGCTCAAAGCCAGGAGGCAAAAGGGACGTCAGACCAAGCCCAGAGCCAGCTTGCAGCAGAGGGCGAGGGCCAGGCTGCTGATGATTAACTTCAGGCTCCACAGGGGAGGGGGAAACTGGGCAACTTTTCTTGGGGGAAAATGGCTCCCCTCCTTTTATGTTTGTCATGACAAATTTTGGAGAAAATTCTCATTAAAAAAAAAAACGGGGGGTGGGGGGGATTGGAGGGTTAAAAAAAACCCTGATTTTTTTAGCAACTGGTTTAGTCCCCCCCCCTTTTTTTTTCTCCCCACCCCTTTTTCCATTTTTCCCCTGAGCAAAGGAGAAGGGAGACCAAACAATGAGGAAAAGTCAATCTTCAGGATTTTTTGTAGAAAAACTAAAACAAGTACAATTTGTCATCCAATAAAATCCCAGTCCTTGCCCGACGGGACCCGGGACTCCCATGCTGGGTCTGCCCCTAGGACCGAGGTGTCCTCCATCCCAGGCTTTCACCACCAGCCCCTCCTCCCTTCGGGATGCAACGCGGGCTATATTTAGGCTTAGCAGAATGCGATTTTTATTCTGTTATAATGTTGCTGGGTAATACTGAGGTTCATTTAGAAGCATTTTTCCCCTATTTTGATCGATGTTCATTTTCCCAGATGTGGGAGATAGGGCAGGGGGGTCAGAGTAATTATTTAATGAGAGGAGATGCTGAGATTTTAAAGATTTATAACCGTTAAAACACAAATTGTCAATATCCCATGTCCAAATATACAGAGTAAATATCCTCAAATCGAACTCGAATAAGTTCCCAAGGAGCATTTTCTTCCTTTACCTCGCTACAAATGTCCACGATTATCAGTGGAGACCTTTTTTCACCGGTTTGTGTGCGTACGATGAAATTGACATTTGCATCCCCAAAAAATCAAATCCTTCCACGCCAACCAATATGAGGCCCTGCAGCATTCAGGCTGCACCCCAGAAGAGATTTTCTGTCCCTGGTCATGCGTGTTCATAGAATCATAGAATCATAGACTATCAGGGTTGGAAGGGACCTCAGGAGGTCATCTAGTCCAACCCCCTGCTCAAAGCAGGACCAATCCCAACTAAATCATCCCAGCCAGGGCTTTGTCAAGCCTGACCTTAAAAACTTCTAAGGATGGAGATTCCACCACCTCCCTAGGAAATGCATTCCAGTGCTTCAGCACGCTCCTAGTGAAAAAGTTTTTCCTAATATCCAACCTAAACCTCCCCCACTGCAACTTGAGACCATTACTCTTCGTTCTGTCATCTGCTACCACTGAGAACAGTCTAGATCCATCCTCTTTGGAACCCCCTTTCAGGTAGTGGAAAGCAGCTATCAAATCTCCCCTCATTCTTCTTTTCTGCAGACTAAACAATCCCAGTTCCCTCAGTTGCTCCTCATAAGTCATGTGTTCCAGTCCCCTAATCATTTTTGTTGCCCTCTGCTGGACACTTTCCAATTTTTCCACATCTTTCTTGTAGTGTGGGGCCCAAAACTGGACACAGTACTCCAGATGAGGCCTCACCAATGTCGAATAGAGGGGAACGATCACGTCCCTCGATCTGCTGGCAATGCCCCTACTTATACAGCCCAAAATGCCATTGGCCTTCTTGGCAACAAGGGCAGAAGAGTTGGCATGTTGGCCATGCATGCTGCTTGCATAGAGCTTTTTGTTTCCTGGGGCAGGTTATCAGGACTGGGGGGTTCCCACACTCTCCATCTGGTTGTCCCTAGGGCTGGTTCCCCCCGCAAACAGCTGCCAGTAGGGGAGTGCTAGCCATACAGCATGAAAGAGAGAGAGGCCTCACCATCGTCACTGAGGTTGGTAGGAGGGGCTCGCTTGGTCTTGTGTGCACCTCTGGCCTTTAGTGGCGGCTGAGCGCCCAGGGCTGCAGCACCTGGCTCGCTCCCTAATCATGCCTTAGCTCCCAATCCCAATCTGGATCCAGTGCTCAAGGCTGTTCGGATGCAGGGGTCTGGTTCACTCGCTGGCTTCATTGGGAGCTGTGGCTGAGGGTGGATGGCAGAGGACCTGAGCAAGAGGCGCTGAGTGTAGCCCAGTGGAATCTCCTGCCCATTTTCTAAGCTGAAAAGTTTCTGACCGTTCAGCCAAAGCTTCAGAAAAAGTAATTTTTGGATGCCTCTCCTGGCCGACCATCTGGACCTCCGGGCTGCTCCCCCGACACTAGTTCAATAGTAAACCAACTTGCCACTGCTGAGTTCTTGTTTGTATCACAGGAGCAGCGACAGGCCCCGACTAGGACCAGGGCCCCACTGGGTTAGGTGCTGCACCTGCACAGAGGCAACAGTCAGTCCCTGCCCCGAAGAGCTGACGGTCTGAACAGGCAGCAGGGGAGAGGGGAAACTGAGGCCCAGAGAGAGGCGGGGACTTGCCAGCGGTCAGACAGCAGGTCAGTGGCACAGCCAGGACTAAAATCCAGGTTTCCTGGGTCTGAGGCTGTAGCCACTGGGGAACACTGCCTCTCGGTTGACTCTTTACAATATGGCTGGTGTCCTGGCCAGCAGCTGCCAGGGGAGCCCCTGCTGCACTGCTGGGAGTCCAGGCTTCCCTGGAGTTAGTGCGTCAGTGACAGCGGGTGCTGAACACAGACCTGAGCCTGCTGATTTACCTCCCCTCTGGGCTGACGGGCTAGGCAGGGGCAGGGCTTTGGCCGAGAGCTCTCCAAGGAAAAGGCAGCAGCTGCCGGAGATGGAGTGGGTGACGTGGCATGGATGGCTCCTCCCTCTGAGTCTCTGCCCCCTGCTAGGGGGCACTGTGCTGCTGGAGGGCCTGTCTTTTGGTTGTGATTGAGAAGGCAAACCAAGGTCCTGCCCACGGAGGATCCCCTGGCTCTCCCCCGGGGGCAGGGCTGGGAGCCTCGCTCCCTTGGCCAGATTCTGGAATTACATTCTCCCTCTCTGGATTTCCCTTGTGGCTTCAGCTGAATAGAGGAGTCTCCTTTGCTTCCTAAACTGTTGTGTGCTGTGGCCATGGGGCTGCTGTGTCTTGCCCCAGAAGTGGCTGCATTTCTGGCGTCGGTTAAGTTGTTCTATAAACCATTTGAAAGGCACTTTGGGATCCCTCTGAGCCTCGCTGCACCCATAAGGAGAGGATCTTTTCCCTAGACCAGGGACGCAGGACTGACAGGGGCCTCCTGGGCCACCGAGGCCAAGCACTGCCATCCCAGGCAAGCCCTTGATGTCACCCATTTACTCGTCAAGCTCCATGTTCAATCTGATTAGTTGGTTGCCACCCCGGCTTCTGCTTTTGGGAAGCTGGTGCAGACCCTCCCTCCCGCGATGGAGCTAGAGATCACCATAAGACCGTTGCTTTCTCTTCCTCCTCCATCTGGCTCAGCTGAAGCTCTCCCGGCCATTAAAGGCACCTCCAATGAGCAGCTCCCTCCACAACCCGCCCTGCAGTGCCCCGAAAGTTTAGCTCCGGAGAGGCCGCTGCAGATGCTCGGCAGGGCCAATCCGCCTGGTACCCGCAGCAGCATGCTTCTAACCTCCGTGACCTCCCGTCTGCCAGGCGTGAAGGCGCACGCTGTTCTTAACAGGGATGTGCTCTGCGGGGTCAAGGGCTTGGAACTGCTTCTGAATGTGTCTTTCCGATTCCAGGCCTGCTCATAAAGGGGCCACTTTCTCACTGCACAGCCGAGGCTGGAGGAGAGGGGGCAGGGAGAGCAGAGACTGAGGGCACTGGGCGAAGGGGGGGCGTGTCTCAGGGTTCAGGGGGAGTGGGTGTCTTCAGCGGAAATTACCCCGTAACTGTAGCAAAGTTGCCTTGTCCGCTATAGCTCTGGTCCCCCAGTGTGAGCTTTGCCATCAGTTCCATGGGGGGGGCTTAGCCAGCCGTAGGGGACGGGTGGCAAGAGGACCAGCTGGCACTGAACCAGGGGCTTTATTTTCTTGGCACCTCTCAGCTGGCACAGCCATGACTGCAGTATAAACAGTGGTGAGCCGTCAGATCCTGCTCATGTTCCCTAGTCTCTGCAGCCCGGTCAGATATTTGCGCTCTTGACTGAGTGTTTTTCCTCCCTCCCTCCCAAATTTCGCTCCCCCCTTTCCACTGGCGCCTGGCTCTGCCCCTGCCTTGGCACTGCTCCGGGCAGCAATGGCCAGCTCTCAGTTCCCTGGGGAGGCAGAAAGAAGACAGCTGCGGTTAGTTACACCAGTTGTGAAATGCAAAGAGCTACATACAACTCTGCCGACTCCAGCTCAGTTTACCCCAGGGAGAGATTCGGCCTGTTAATTGGAACCCAACACAAACCGACCATGGTGGTTGGACGGGGACCTAGTCTGCCTGGAGGCATCCAGCTCCGGTTCGTGATCAAGGCAGTTTTCCCAAGCTCAGGGAGGTGACTCAGGCCAGCTTGGTACCTGGATAGGAAACCTCCGCCACGCGGCGCTAGTGGGTGAGTGGGGCTGTTGATGCCGTAGGTACTATTCTATCAGCTGAAGCACTGCAGCTGGGGGCGCTGTTCTGCTGGAGCTGCTGCCCTTTCCGATAAGCTTGGTACCTCTGAACACCTTTTGCAAGGTGGCGAATGTGATCCCAAAGCCCTGCCCAAATGCTTGGCTAGGGAATGACATTCTGCCAGCCCACATGCTCCTTGCGATTTCAGTTGTCTACGCTTTCCACCCAAAACTGTTGTGCTACCTGTTAAACAGCTGCCACATTCCACCCCAGAGGGGGCTGCATCACAGTGATGGTTTTAGTTTGCAAAGAGCTTTGGGGAGCGAAGGGCATTCTAGAAACAGAAGATATTTTCATTTCTTTGCCTGAGCCCCGAAACAGTCTGTGGTCAATTAAACCGAGAGCGACCAGGAGGAAGAATTGAACACCTGCTCCATACGGGGTCTTGGTGTGTGTTTGTCCTAACGTTTCACTTGAAACCACATGAAATCCAGGCAAATGACTTGTTACAGGTTGTACCTCAGTCTGGTGACAGATTCAGCAACTGAACTGTTGTGCTCTGAGCAGCTGCTGGTGGTAGCTCAGAGCTTGTTTATTACAGCCCTTTGCATGGACTGGAAAGCCCAGCAGGACTGGCGGTAGGACAGCGATTCCCTGTCCGACCCCATTCCTTTCTCTTCAGGCATTGCAACACAAACGCTGCCCAGCAAGAAAGGCAATTGCCGGCTAAAGGCGTGCTGGGACATGGCAGAGAGACAGGGGCAGGGGAAACGTCCCAGATGGACGGCTGAGGGAAAGTGCGTGTAAGTGAAATAACTGATCAGGGAGTTATATGAAGGGGAGAGAACAAGCAAAGCTGGAGTGAGAGGGGAATGGGGGAGAGGGATGAGGAGGGGACTAGGAGGTTGGGTGGGGGGGAAGGCTCTACAGCCCTGGGAGTGGGGTCCCTTCCACCTTATATCTTAAGTTCCTAAAATCTCATGCTTCAGGGCCCAGCTAGTCATCTGCAGGGATCAGAAAGATGTGTTCTCCTCCCCACCCCAGGGTATTCTGGGTTTTGTTTTGATTTGTCTCCTTCCTCCGAACCATCAGGGATGGCCACAGCGAGACATGGGACACAGGACGGGGTGGGCCGTGCTCGGGGATGGCGGCACGTCTCTCAGCTCAGCTTGGCTGGCTGGCTCTTGCTCACATGCTCAGCGTCTAGCTGATCACCATGTGTGCGGTCAGGAAGGAATTTCCCCCCTGCTCAGATTGGCAGGGACCTGGGCTGGGGGGTGGGTCCCCTTCCTCTGCAGTGTGTGGGTGCGGATCACTTGCCAGGATTATCTGGGTCTAGCTCATGTAACCATTTCTCTGCTATCGCGGCGGCCTCGGGCACTGGTGTGCCTCAGTCCTTCCTACTCCCTGCCTGGGGCACTCCCTCGGCCAGTCTCCTGCAGGCGGTAATACTTCGGACTCATTTCAGTTGCTGGGTTTCGTGTGCGGGTGCCGGGTAGGCCCATGCTATCAGGAGGTCTGACTGGGTGCTCTGGTCGCCCCTTCGGGCCTTAAACTCTGACTCTAGCTTGGAGCAGCAGGGAACCGTCATGAGTAAGGGAGTAGGGGGATAGCAGGCCCGGGGGCTGGAGGGCGGAGGGAGGGGGTGTGAGATCAGAGGGAGTGCAGGAGGTGGTGGATAGAAGACCAGAGAGGTTGGGGGTCAGGGGAGCCAGAGGAGATTGGGGGTCAGGAGAGCGGAGGGGGTTGGGGGTCAGATTCAGGTCAGAGAGGCTGGGCTGGGGAGAAGAGCTCACAGTGGGGCTGGGAGCAGTGTTGGATGGTGACACAGAGCCTGCTCCTGCTGCCATTGAAGTCAATGGCACAACCCCCATCGGCGCCAGTCATGCGGATCAAACCCACAGCCGTCCCCTGGGCTGCTGAACGCTCGCTCCCAGACCAGCAGCGTTGCTCCACGCCCTAGCCGGCGAGCCGTGCCAGGCACTCCAGGTGCGTGCAGACGGATCAGCTTGTGCCTTGCAGAGGGATCTCGGCTCTGCTCGGGTAACAGGACAGTGGCATCACAGAACCTGCTGTGGCCTCACTAAGAAGCACGGCCCTTGGCCAGCATGCAGTGCCAGTCTCTTAGCACGCAGCCAGGGAATCAGGGAAGCACAGCCTGCCACCTCTCAGAAACCACGGTGGATATTGCCAGTGAGCCGACGCGCTGCTGGAAATCTCTCACACCACAGCTGCTGCTGGTGACTGTTTACTTGTCAAGTTCAGCCAAGTTTATACCTAAAGACAGTTTCCGATTGCATGTCGGTGGGTGAGCTGAATTAATGCAGGTTTTCCAGGTGAGGCCAGCAGCATCCCTGGATAGCCCGTCAGTCGTTTGGCACGGGTGCGACTGGTGCTGGAATGCTGGGTCCAGTTCTGGTGTCCATAGTTCAAGAAGGATGTGGATAAATTGGAGAGGGGTCAGAGAAGAGGCACGAGAACTCTTTAAGGATCAGAAAACTGCCTGGTTGTGATAGACTCAGGGAGGTCCATCTGTTTAGTGTAGCAAAAAAGAAGTTAAGGGGTGACTTGATCACTGTCTATAAGCATCTACGTGGGGAACAAATATTTGGTAACAGTCTCTTCAATCTAGCAGAGGAAGGTTAAACATGATCCAATGACTGGAAGTTGAAGCTAGACAATTTCAGACTGGAAATAAGGTGGCATTTTCAATGGGGAAAGTAATTAACAACTGGAACAATTTACCAAGGGTCGTGGTGGATTCTCCATCAGTGACAATTTTTGAATCAAGGTTGGCTGGTTTTCTAAAAGCTCAGCTCTAGGGATTACTGGGGGCAGGTCTCTGGCCTGTGCTATGCAGGAGATCAGACTAGACAATCACAATGGTCCCTTCTGGCCGTGGAATCTCTGAATCTCTTTGGGTTCGCAGGGCCTACTGGACTCTGACCGTTGGACCTGTTGGTTAGCCCCCGGCAATGGTTGGAGCTGGGGGGTTACTCCTGGCCTGGGCACTGCTAACCCCGACTCTGCAAATCGGCAGCTGGAGGCTCCATGTGCCGGTGGCAGTTTTTTTCCAAGCTAGAGCAAGCCAAAGGCCAGAAGGTGATAAGTGCTTCTTCCACTCACTCCTGCTAATGGATTGGTGGTGCTTCGAAACAGCTGCTAATACCTCCCGGGGATCTCAGGAGAAACGGCCCCGGCAGAGCAAAAGAGACCGTGCATGTAACACAGCCAAGAAGTCAGCAGTCGAGGGCTATTGCTTGCATACAGTATCCCTCCCCTGTCAAGGCAGGCGTTTGTGCATGGGGGAAGCAGCACTACACCTCACTCCTTTCCACAGCTCCCTCTAGCATTCTCCGTTATACTCCGCACTTGCCCGCTGCAGCCTCGGTGCATTAGCATTACGCTTAAACTGAGAATGGGGTGTATTCAGTGGTTCAGAGATGTATGAAGTGTAGGCCCAGGAGACCCTAGATCATCTAGTCTGACCTCTTGTACAGCACAGGCCTGAGAATTCCCTCCAGTTCCCTCTGCAGTGAGCCCAGGAACTTCTGTTTGGCCAAAGACAGCTAGGAGGACCCACTGTGAACATGGGATTGGAACCACACGTAGGCAGAGGAACAGTAAAGGGCTCCCAAACTTTTCCCTCCTGAAGGCTTCATTGAGGAATGACCAGAGGCCCAATGATTGCACAAAAGAGGGCTGCATGTGTCCGTGGGTTGGCTGATGAGCATACAGCTGAAGGACACAGTGCTGATGTGACTGCTGCAGAATCCGAGTTGTGTCGGGTCTCGATGCATTTAAAAAGCAAGCTGAGCTGGCTGGGAAACAGGTTTCTCATCCCACAAGACTTTCAGAGACTACAAAAAAAAATAAATAAAAAAAATCCCGTGTCGAATTACAATGAAAAATCGAAATCTCAACCATTTTCACGAACCAAAAATCTGAAAAAAATCACCACATCAGGCTTTGCCAGTAAAAATGTTTCAGTTTGATGTTGACCTTTTTGCTTATTTATTTAGTCATTACATTTTTTACTCTAAATTCAATTAAATTTTGAAACAAAAAGTCATTTTGACCCAAACAACAGAACGTTTTTTTCAAAAAATGTTGAAAGTCCCTGTGACAGGGTCAGGTCAGATGGCTACCGGAGAGTGTTACAATAAAGTAGCAAAAAATGTATTTGTACTGAATGCTTGCATTTTTTGTAAAAAAAATTTGGTCCTCAGCTGGTATATATCCTCATTAATCCATTGTGGAACTATCCGGTTTTATACCTGATAAGGATCTGGCCCATACTGTTCAATCTATGACTTCCTTGATCTCTACCTCAAGAATCTGGGTGCTTGATCGCTGAGCTGTTCAGCTTTGTTGCCCTAACTCACACTCCAGCTACAGGAGAGTGTTAGAAGGCAGATACATTAGTCCCAGATTAAGCAGGGCCATTTTCTCTGGGTAAGGTAACAGGGGCAGTTCCAGAACAAGAAGGAACTTGCTGGAACAAATTCAGGCGGGCAGGCTAATTAGGACACCTGGAGCCAATTGAGAAGCTGCTAGAATCAGTTAGGGCAGGCTGGTTAATCAGGGCACCTGTGTTTAAAAAGCACCTCACTTCAATTTGTGGTGTGCGTGCGAGGAGCTGGGAGCAAGAGGCACTAGGAGCTGAGCGTGAGAAGGTGTACTGCTGGAGGACTGAAGAGTACAAGCATTATCAGACACCAGGAGGAAGGTCCTATGGTGAGAATAAAGAAGGAGTTGGGAGGAGGCCATGGGGAAGTAGCCCAGGGAGTTGTAGCTGTCGCACTGCTGTTCCAGGAGGCTCTCTAGACAGCTGCATTCCACAGGCCCTGGGCTGGACCCCGGAGTAGAGGGCGGGCCTGGGTTCCCCCCAAACCTCCCAACTCCTGATCAGACACAGGAGGAGTTGACCTGGACTGTGGGTTCCACCAGAGGGGAAGGTCTATGGGCTGTTCCCCGACCCACATGGTGGATCAGCAGAGACTGCTGGGATTGTTCTTCTTCCTTTTTCCCATGCTGGCCAGTGATGAGGTTAGCTGAGTGAACGGCAGGTTTGAGCGACTAGCAAAAGTGGCCAAAATGAGGGCTGCCGTGAATCTCTGAGGTGAGCAAATCCGCCAGTAAGCGCAGGACCCACCAAGGCAGAGGAGAAACTTTGTCACAGTCCCATTTTAACAATTTAGAAAGGGTTGTTTTTTTTCTACTTTTCAAAATGGGGAAAACCAGCCCTTTCCTGCAAATAGCTTCAGTTTCAATGAATTGGTGTTTTCCAATGAAAAAGTCTTGTGGAAACATTTCCAAGCAGCTCTCAAAGCAAGGATCTATGAGAGATTGTTTAGGACTAGGGTCAGATTTTCAACTAGGCATAGTAGGCACGTGCCAAGGGGCACCAGCATTCTAGGGGCACCTTACCTCTGTAAAACTGTGTGCAACACGAAGGTCAGCTGTAGGCAGGGGGCACTGAAGATGCTGGGCCTTGGGGTGCATAAGGTGTAAATCCGGCCCTGTTTGGGACTTTGGAAATAAACAGAGGAAAAGTGACTCTCAGAAGAGATATTGAAACTCAGTGCATTATAATGTCAGAATGCATAGACAGGGAAATCAGTGACCTGCCAATGTTAAAACAGAAAACAAAGTTGGTTTCAAATAGCAGTCATCGAATCAGCAAAAGCCACATTGTGGAGAGAAGCCATTAAGCAGTGTTTGATGTAGTGAGAGCAGGATGCTTTAGGAAGAGGTAAATATAATTCAATTATACCAGGGGTTCTCAAACTGGGGGTTGGGACCCCTCAGGGGGTCACATGGTTATTACATGGGGGGTCACGAGCTGTCAGCCTCCACCCCAAACCCCACTTTGCCTTCAGCATTTATAATGGTGTTAAATATATTTAAAAGTGTTTTTAATTTATAGGGGGGGTTGCACTCAAAGGCTTGCTGTATGAAAGGGGTCACCAGTACAAAAGTTTGAGAACCACTGAGTTATACCATTTCCGAAACAAAATCTGCCAAGTCTCAAACATGAAACATAAAATGACGTGTCATTGCAAGAACTGGAGAGAGTAATTCTAGATGGATGGCAAAGAAAAAAAAGCCCGGCACTTCTCAGGACAAAAACATCCTGGAACTATACCAGATTAAATGATTGCATATGCAATTGTGTGTGAAGAACATTTCACACAGGATGAAGGCTGGAAATATTTCCCATAACCCACAGCACCCATTGGAGTGCTGAGACGTGTCACATGGAAGTGTCTTGTCCTCTGGCCAGGCACGAATGAGGCTGTCAAAGAGAAGGTACGTACAATAAACATGTGAAGCAGAATGCAAAAAACCTACTGATACCACACGAGCGTCTTGATTGCCCCTGAAAGGGGTGTAAAATTTGGGAGGGAGGAAAAACTCTCAATCAAGAGCGCAGATATCTGCAAGGGCTGCAGAGAGCGTACGGGACACGAGCAGCCCAGGATCCGACGGCTCACCACTGTTTATACTGCAGTCACGGCTGTGCCAGCTGAGAGGTGCCAAGAAAATAAAGCCCCTGGTTCAGTGCCAGCAGGTTCAAAGTTGGCCCATGTGGACTTCAGCTAAACGGGGAAGGTTTCCTGTTAGTAGTGAACTGTTAAGCCTTGTTTTGTTCAGTGAAGCTATTGCACAACTCCTCAAGCAGCAGTTAATAGCACATTGCAAATTGTAGTTAGCTTGCCATGCCATTCTGAATGAGTTAATAACAGATATTGGTTGTTGGAGCTCCCCCAAGACCTCTTCCGCTCGGTTCCCCAAGAATTCAGTCCTGGTCCAGCCTCATCCCTCAGGTTCCACACAACTACGCTCAGTTGATCAGACTCGAGCGTAGGGGGCAGGTATAGGGCGTACCACACGCCCAAAGTTACACAGCAAACCTCTTCCTTTACAGGCATTTACACATTACACTGCATGGACTATTCATTGCATCACACGCTTTGGGCTTGGCTTGGTCACTTTGTAGCAATCAATCCCCGTACAGCACGCTCTGGCCACGCACTGTCCATGCACGACTTGCTCTTTACCTCGTCTTATGTTCCGGGCTTAGCTTGTCCATCGAAAATGGTTCGCCGGGTGCTCCCCCTTATCATAGCTAGTACCGATATTCTGTTCCCAGCCCGCTGATCCCTTTACCTCCCTAATCCTGTCTCCTGAGAAATGAGGCCTCTCCCATATCCAGCTCCGCATGTCAAGCCAGGCCTACAATGATCCACAAATACTTCACTTAATCCGTTATCTTTGATGCATCGGCACAAGCCCTTATTAGGCCTAGTCAGGTGGGTTATCAAAAAATAACAAAGGACTTGATTTTGAAGCCCAAGCAAAGTCAAGATATCTGTATTTAGCATTTTGAGAGTATTGCAACACATTTCAGAATGATTTATTGTATCCGATACTTATGGGCAGAAGGATAAAAATCTGAGTGCCAACAGCTTGGCATTTGATGCCAACCTTGCACCACGGACAATTAACCTCGAAGTTAGAGCAAGTCAAAACTTTTTAAATAAACAGGGATCCGAGTTGGTTTGGTTTTGTAAAAGATGGTCTTTTTTAAATAAAAAATTCCATGAAAATTTGCAAGAAAGGAACATTTTTGATCAAAGTGTTGTGCCTTTTTTATTTCAAAAGATGAACAAACACACACACATTGCCGAGATGGTTTAGCAAACCCTGGTTTTTGGTAAATAACTTTTAATAACTGTCTTGATAAATGTTTTCAATATTTTTTAAATCAGAAAAAAATGGCAAAAAAAGTTTGAATGAGAAACAAAACCTGGTTGGGCTTCAAACACTTCTAAATGAAAACAAATTTGAAAGTTTCCATAAAATTATCCTTGGATTCTTCAAAGGATATACTGGGTGTTTTACAAAACCGGTATGTACTAGGACATTGAAGAACTTCTCTGATAAAATGTCGAACAGTAACCAAGTGCCCTTGGCAAGTGGGAGTGCAAGTTAGAAGCAGAAAGTGTCAGATAACTTCCATCCTGTATAACAGAAAATCCCCCAAACTTCCATTTCAGAACATTTTATTTTAGGAAAACGGTCACATTTTAATTCAGTGTTTTTTGTTTTTTTTTAAATATCCCCTGGGTAATTTGGTTGAAATAGAGAGATGAGTTTGTAAAAAGATTTCAGTTTTGTCAAAACCATTTTTTTCCGTCAAAACCGTTCCCACTAAATTTTCCAATCAGCTCTAAACATAACCGCCCCGGTGGTCAGTCCGACAAGAGGAACCCCCAAAATGTCCCAATGAAAGCAAAGAGCTCTATTTCATGAGGACGTCAGGACTGCTGTGGACAGTGCTCCTCTAGGGGCAGAAGTAGTACGTGCCCGCCTGGCTACCGAGCAGGAAGAACACCGGAACAGTATTATCGTATTTGCTGTGGGTGTCGGTGGATAGCGATGCTGAGCCATGACAGGGGTTGTGACATCGGCCAGTGTCCAGTCTCTTCCCAGCCAGCATTCCTGTGGTTAAGGCTTTTATCACACCTGTAGCTTCCAAAGGACTCCTCCGCCTCCTGGAATGTGAGGGCCGTTGTGGGCTCTGTAGAACAACGTTGGCCGCATTTGAGTAGCAGATTCTACTTTGGCCACTCCAGCTTCCACCCCTCTCAGGCCCTCAGATACAGCAGTGAGGGGTGCACAATAGACAGAGACCATCAAATGCTTTGCATTCACTAGACTGTGGATTTAGCCTAGCAGGACTGGCCTGGTCACTGCTTGGAAATCTCCAAAGAAACTCCAGGATGCTGCAGCAGATGGGGAGGATCTATGTTATCTCCTTCGAGTGTGCCATTCCCCATGGTATCCAGGCACATCTTTCAATAGGGTGTGCTCTTGTCTCCGTCAGTTCAGGATTGGTGGCCCCAGCACAGTTCCGGGGGTACTGCGTAAAACTGAGATAATAGAATCGTAGAACTGGAAGGGCCCTCGAGAAGTCATCTAGTCCAGAACCCTGCACTCATGGCAGGACTAAATATTATCTAGACCATCCCTGACAGGTGTTTGTCTAACTTGTTCTTAAAAACCTTCAATGACAGAGATTCCACAACTTGCCTGGGCAATTTATTCCAGGGCTTAACCACCCTGACAGTTAGGAAGTTTTTCCTAATGTCCAACCTAAACCACCCTTGTTGCAATTTAAGCCCATTGCTTCTTGTCCCATCTTCAGAGGTTAATCGGAACAATTTTTCACCCTCCTCCTTGTAACAAATTTGTATGTACTTGAAAACTGTTATCATGTCCCCTCTCAGTCTTCTCTCCTCCAGACTAAACAAACCCAGTTTTTTCAATCTTCCCTCCTAAGTCATGTTTTCTAGACCTTTAATCATTTTTGTTGCTCTTCTCTGGACTTTCTCCAATTTGTCCACATCTTTTCTGAAATGTGGTACCCAGAACGGGACACAATACTCCAGTTGAGGCTAATCAGTGCGGAGTAGAGCGGAAGAATTACATCTTGTGTCTTGCTTACAACACTCCTGCTAATTCATCCCAGAATGACGTTCGCTTTTTTTGCAACAGCGTTACACTGTTGACTCATATTTAGCTTGTGATCCACTATGACCCCCAGATCCCTTTCCTCAGTACTCCTTCCTAGGCAGTCATTTCCCAGTTTGTATGTGTGCGATTGATTGTTCCTTCCTAAGTGGAGTACTGTGCATTTGATCATCACCACTTGTAGCCTGAAGATCCTTTTGCAAAGACAGCAGGGTGGATCCCAGTGTCCTGGCCAAATTCCAGTTTGGGAGAATACATCCTGCTGGCCTAAAATAACCCCTGTCATACTGAACACTGTATTCATATTCCCATCATGTCCTAAACGGTTGTGTTGTGCTGCTGTGAGCTATTAAACAGCTGCTGTGTTCCAGTCCCCAGAAGTGGCTGCATTTCAGAGGCAGGCGGAGTGATTCTGGTTTGTAAAGGGCTGTGGGGGCCTTCAGGATGCTATATAAAGGCAGGTTTCTTGCACTTCATAGGAACATAGGACTGGAAGAGCCTTCCTGGGTCCTCAAACCCAGACCCCTGCTATCGCAGGCAACCCCGTCATACCATCCCATTCATAAACTTATCAAACTCCATCTAAACATTAGTTAGGCTGTTTGCCCTCCACTCCTCCTAATGCTATTTATTATTTGTCTAACCGCAGTGTCCAGGGTCTGGGAGCCTGTTACGCTAGGTGCTGTACAAACTCTCCTGTCCCACAGAGCACAATCTAAGGACTTCTTTCCAAAGCAGCCAGTGCTGGCCACCATCAACGAGGCCCCTGGCTGAGACGGGTCTGCTCCTCAGGCAGGTCCTGGGCCAGGTCGGCTTTGCCTGGAACATCCCCAGCTGACTACCCCGCATGCTGAGCAATATTGTCACACCCTGGGCAGGAAAAGTGGTCTTTCAGGGGGGCTGATTTTGGCAGGGGGGGGCAGTTTCCCAGGTTTCGTTAAACACCTGTTTCTAAAGCGGGATCCGGTGACACCAAGTTGTCTCTTCCATGGAGCCCGTCAAAGCCGGCACCCTGGGCGCCGCCAGCGCTCGATTTCACCGGGATAGGGTCCTTCTCCCCCCCCCCCCCGGCCGAGGGCCCAAGTCTGTTTTGTCTGACAGAAAACGTGACAACGAGTCCAGCATATTTTCCAGGCTAGCTCATTGGGTTCACGCTTGGGCGAGCCTGCCATTCAGGGGGCCTCCGTCACATGACCGTGCAGGTGTGTCTGGGAACCCTCCACTGCAGGCCCTAATTAGTGGCATAGTGTGTGACCCCCTGCTGGGCCTTTCACAGGGTCCGGTCGGCTTGGATAGGCCAATGTGTTTGACAGCGCTGCACAAACTGACACATCGCACAATGGGCAGGTTGCATAAGAGCGAAAGCTGGTCAGTGAGGGAGCGTCGGAAAAGTTTGCAGCAAGCACGGGCCTCGGGAAAGGGGAGGGTGGGCACGGCGCACATATCAGCTATGGAGCAGGAGACGTGTCTCAGTGGATTGTCCAGCGTTACGGCCCTGGCTGAGGGTCTGATCCTGCGAGATACCGAGTGGCCTTAACTCTGTTCGCTAAGGGTGCTCAGCTCCTTGCCGAATTTGGCTGCTGGGCTGAAAACTGCTACATTTTGGCATTTAAGGCGTTGGCTGCACTGGGGTATCATTGTTGCTCCATAGAATTCACAGTGCTTCACACAGGGTGGTCGGTATCATTCTCCACGGTGCACAGCGGGGGAAACCAAGGCACGGCGAGACAGAAGTGACTTGCCCAAGGGCACTCAGTCAGTCAGTGGCAAAACTGGGGATAGAGCCCAGAGGTACGTCTACACGGCAAAAAAATCCCCGCAGCAGGTCTTGGGGACGGATCAACTGACTCAGGCTTGTGTTACAAGGCTAAAAATAGCCTCCAGGTTTCACAGCCTGAGTGGGAATGTCTACACTGCTATTTTTAGCCCTAGAGCGTGAGCCCGAGTCAGCTGACCCGGCTCTGAGCCTCGCTGCCATGGGTGTTTTTGGGCAGTGTAGACGTACCCCACGTGTCTGGTGCCTACATGTGGATTGAGGTGCTAGCTTTATGGAAACTTTGCCCACGGTGCTGGGTGAAGACTGCGGGGCAGTGGGCAGCTTGGGTGTGCGAGGGATGCACACTCAGAGCAGCCGATGTGGTTTGCAACCTCCCTTAGGACACAGGTTTTTCTGCTGCGAGCCACTCCCGTTACCATCTCAAGGTTTTCAAATGTTACTTAAACACCAGCACCAGGAAAGAGAAATAAGAAATGTCAGCCCTGGGATGAGCCAGCTGGGGCCTATGCACACCGCTGCCCTCGGCAGGATGGAAACGGTTGTCATGGGACCCGTACTGCTAATGGCCGCTCTCTTTGTAGCTCAGGTAGAAGGAAACTGGGTTTTCAGAGCAGGGGGGTCTGAGATTTATTCCCATGCCCATTGCTGCCGTATTTGAGTGACTTCTGCTGTTCACAGAGGAGCCCAGTGACCATCAGGTACTGGTCCCATGCTTTAAATTGCAAACATTACTCAGCCCAGCGAAGCAGATCCGTTATCGTCCCTATTTTATAGGTGGCAAAATGGAGAGCTTCGGCAAGTGAGCCCAAAAGCCCATATTGGGCCTGCTTCCCATTGACACGGAGACCTTTTTACACGGCTTTGGCAGAGTAAATGGGGCCCCTGACACACACTGTGCTTCCCCTTTAAATGTACCAAGGCCCTAGTGTAAATGAGACTCGGGCCCTGCGTATCCGCATCAGAGCTTGGATCAACCCCTCTCCTGAACAGTGTGTGCACTCCCTTCTGGCTCCTTGCGTCTCATGGCACCTGCGTCTGAGTACTGCAGAGTAAATACTGACACAGCAACAAAGCTAGTGGGAGCATAGTTGGAAATGAGAAATCTGTCTGTGTCGTGGAAAGTTATGAAAATTGGGTGGGCAGGTTTTTTTGGCCGTTATCCCTCTTGCCAGTCCTTATGGTTTTAGTGTGAATCGTGCAATATTTGGTGTTTTTCCTAAAGCCCCAGCTGCTGGAGTCACGTGATTAGGTGAGAATCTCGGCTTTCGTGTAAAAAGGAAAGTAAGTCGCTAGCCCCACTCTCCCCCCGCCCAGATTCATCAGGGCTCATGAGCTTTTTTAAGGGGTACGTAGGCCAAATTCTGAGGGACCCTTTGGGGGACACAGTGTGCATCCATGCAAAGCCAGATGAGCCCATCCCTACCCTCAAAGGGGTCCTTGCAGGTCAAGTCTGAGGCAGAGCAGGGAGTTTCCATTTGTGCGCATGCTTGCCCAGGGACCCTCCCAAACCAGCGCTGTTGGTTCCACTCCCAAATGGCTGCTTGGTTTGACTCTGTATGATTCGCTCCCTGTGACATTTCCATGACCGGGTTCCCTTTGGCATGGATGCCTGGGAACAGCAGCTCTCTACATATGCCCAGGCTCACAGAAGAGTCACGCACCGACAGCTGGAACCCCAATTCCTCAATCTTCTGTCATTTATCTTCCGGCTTAAACAGTTTCCACCGTCCCTTTGGGGAGCAGGCACACTTCCTCGTGACCCGGGCGACCAGTCCCAAGCTGCGCCTGGAGGCTGAGATTTGTTGGCAGCCAGCCACTCGGCCTATCCATTGGAAGAGAAATGAGCACTTTGCACCAGAGCCCTAAACTCCTGTACAGCCTCCCCTGCCCCCCAACTGAAAAGAGGACCCACCCTAGAGATGCCAGGGAAAGGGGGGCGAGGACGGGAGTGGGGAGAGGATGGATGATTGGAAACAATTAGTGCTTTGGTGTAGTTGGGCCAGTTGTCCTCTTTGTCAGCATGGTCAATTTCCTCTGCTACTTCGCCCCCCACCCCCCTCACTTGGCTTTCCCCCCCCTCCTGCCCCAAGGGGAGTTAATAGTGCATGATTGTCAGGGCTAATGGAGATTACATGTGACAGGAGCTGTGAATTTGGGGATGGGTGTGTGGAAAGGCCAGGTTGAAAGACTTTCTTTTTGATTTGTTCCCCTCCCCTCCTTGTGCGGAATTGGCAATCACGTCCAACAGCTTCTTTTCCCCCTCTCCCCTCACTCCCCCATCTCAATAAAAATCACAGCCCACCCAGCCAGCCGCTCCTCGGAGGAGTGCCGGGCTTTTCTTCATAACAGCTCAACCCCTTAATTATTTGAATTGGTGTTTTCCGGTGGGGGAGAGGGTCTCCCTTTCTCTCTCTCTCTCTCTCTTTCCTTTCATCACTCATTCTGTCTCAGTCTCTTTAAATATATTTCCATCTTCCTCTTTCTGTGTTTTCTGTCTTCTCTCTCCCTTCCTCCCCTCTTCTTCCTGTCATTCATTTACTGTTGCTCCCATCGATGGATTTTCACCATGGCGTGATCAAGGTCCATTTTTCCTTTTGCCTGGTGCTGTTATTTCCTCTTTGCAACAAGGTCGCCCCATTTGCGCGCAGATCCGGGCCCCCTTGTACAGTACAGACAAAAGCACAATGCTCGCAATCTAGAATTTCGAGACTATGCAACAGGTGGATAAAAGAGAGTAGGCCCAAGCAGAGGAGAATCCCTTCTTCATCTGTTTTTCATCAGAGACCATAACGGAGAATAACCTAGAGAAAAGCAACGATGGCTCAGAGAGGCTTGAATTCAGCACAGTAAGGACCAGGTTACATAGCACAAGCGAGTGTAATTTCAGACAAGCCACTGCGTTGACGCCGAGCTGGCTGATAATTTTTTATTAAAGCTTTTTGCTGAGAAAAATGGTTGTTTTGATTAACTGGGACATGTCCCACAAATGGATCTGTTCATAAAAATATCACTTTGGTGGCTGAAAGGCTCAAACCGTTTCGTCGCTCGGCAATTTGTTTTTGTTTTCAACCTCTGCAAACCGAACAAAGTTTGTAGTTGGCTTTTTGGTGAAAATCGGAAAAATTTGCCAACAAACTTTAGAAGAAAAAGAACAATTTTGGTGTTTCTTGAAAATACACTTTTTGACTAACTCTATGTCTAAGCTTTTTGTCCTTATTTCTACGGGTACGGCTACACAGCACCTGGGAACATGAGCACTACAAATAGAAGTCTGGCCACAGCAGCGGCTCAGACTAGCCAGCCAACTATGTACCCCGAGGGTCAAGTGGGTTTGTACCTGGGCACTGGCTACCTGCACTGGGCAGCACCGTCCTAGCTGCTAGGTAGACACACCCTAAGACACACTTACCCCCTCTGCTTATCTGCTCGTCCAGCTGATTATCCTGTCTCCTCCCACCATCCTGCATCCGCTGTTTGTCTGCCTCTTCCACCGACATTTTCATGTGCTTCCATCCACACGGCACATATGCCTGGAACGCCCCCTCTGAACTAATCCTTTAAACCATTTCTCCTTCCCATCCCTCCTCAAGATCCAGGTCTATGTAAGGGTTTTATCCTGTCATCCATTCCCATTCTGTCTGAGCATCTTGCACATAAAATCCACAACAGTAGCAACATCCCTAGCGGATTTCACAGAATCTCAGGCTCTTCTCTCTTTTCAGGGCCATCACCCTGCGTGGGATGGAGGGGCTGCTGATTTTGCTTTAAGACGTTACTTTCCTTTGGGATGCGTTGGGTGGCTGGCAGGGTTTTTTGGGCTGAAGGGGTGTCAGCGTTGGGAGTGTCATTCTTACGGAGCAGAAGTCTTTCCAAGAGGAAGGTTTTGCAGCATTTCCTAAAGGTGGCAATTTGCCTGATCTCCTCCAGACAATGGTCCCGGAGCTGGAGTCCCTCGACAGAGAGCGCTTTGCCCCCTGCTCTCACAAGCTCCATCCTGGGCTGTCGCGGGGCTGCACAGATCGAAATTTGGTCTTTGCTCTAGCTGGGGCTTGATCCATGAATTGCATTGAAGATTAAGACAAAAGGCTTCAGCTGGCATCGGGTGCTGACTGGGAGCCAGTGAAGGGACTTGAAAACAGGCCTGCTGTTCTCATGATGCCCTGAGCCACGGTGAAGGTGGGAAGCTATATTCGTGCACACCAGCGATGGGGACCAGGTAGGTACACAGGCAGAAGAGAGCGAAGATGCAAGGGGAACCAAAGCAAAGCTTGGGGTAATGGAATGTGCATATGGAGAAGCTGGCTGGGCAGCTAGGGAGCCAGCCAGGAAGCACGTATGAGGAATAGGAAGTGGGAACTTGTGTACAATGGCCTGATGATCTCAAGCTAATGTACTCAATGCTTTTTTTGCCTCTGTTTTCACTAACAAGGTCAGCTCCCAGACTGCTGCGCTGGGCATCACAGAATGGGGAAGAGATGGCCAGCCCTCTGTGGAGATAGAGGTGGTTAGGGACTATTTAGAAAAGCTGGACGTGCACAAGTCCATGGGGCCGGACGAGTTACATCCGAGAGTGCTGAAGGAATTGGCGGCTGTGATTGCAGAGCCCTTGGCCATTATCTTTGAAAACTCGTGGCGAACGGGGGAAGTCCCGGATGACTGGAAAAAGGCTAATGTAGTGCCAATCTTTAAAAAAGGGAAGAAGGAGGATCCTGGGAACTACAGGCCAGTCAGCCTCACCTCAGTCCCTGGAAAAATCATGGAGCAGGTCCTCAAAGAATCAATCCTGAAGCACTTACATGAGAGGAAAGTGATCAGGAACAGTCAGCATGGATTCACCAAGGGAAGGTCATGCCTGACTAATCTAATCGCCTTTTATGATGAGATTACTGGTTCTGTGGATGAAGGGAAAGCAGTGGATGTATTGTTTCTTGACTTTAGCAAAGCTTTTGACACTGTCTCCCACAGTATTCTTGTCAGCAAGTTAAGGAAGTATGGGCTGGATGAATGCACTATAAGGTGGGTAGAAAGCTGGCTAGATTGTCGGGCTCAACGGGTAGTGATCAATGGCTCCATGTCTAGTTGGCAGCCGGTGTCAAGTGGAGTGCCCCAGGGGTCGGTCCTGGGGCCGGTTTTGTTCAATATCTTCATAAATGAGCTGGAGGATGGTGTGGATTGCACTCTCAGCAAATTTGCAGATGATACTAAACTGGGAGGAGTGGTAGATACGCTGGAGGGGAGGGATAGGATACAGAAGGACCTAGACAAATTGGAGGATTGGGCCAAAAGAAATCTGATGAGGTTCAATAAGGATAAGTGCAGGGTCCTGCACTTAGGATGGAAGAATCCAATGCACCGCTACAGACTAGGGACCGAATGGCTAGGCAGCAGTTCTGCGGAAAAGGACCTAGGGGTGACAGTGGACGAGAAGCTGGATATGAGTCAACAGTGTGCCCTTGTTGCCAAGAAGGCCAATGGCATTTTGGGATGTATAAGTAGGGGCATAGCCAGCAGATCGAGGGATGTGATCGTTCCCCTCTATTCGACACTGGTGAGGCCTCATCTGGAGTACTGTGTCCAGTTTTGGGCCCCACACTACAAGAAGGATGTGGATAAATTGGAGAGAGTCCAGCGAAGGGCAACAAAAATGATTAGGGGTCTAGAGCACATGACTTATGAGGAGAGGCTGAGGGAGCTGGGATTGTTTAGTCTGCAGAAGAGAAGAATGAGGGGGGATTTGATAGCTGCTTTCAACTACCTGAAAGGGGGTTCCAAAGAGGATGGCTCTAGACTGTTCTCAATGGTAGCAGATGACAGAACGAGGAGTAATGGTCTCAAGTTGCAATGGGGGAGGTTTAGATTGGATATTAGGAAAAACTTTTTCACTAAGAGGGTGGTGAAACACTGGAATGCGTTACCTAGGGAGGTGGTAGAATCTCCTTCCTTAGAGGTTTTTAAGGTCAGGCTTGACAAAGCCCTGGCTGGGATGATTTAACTGGGAATTGGTCCTGCTTCGAGCAGGGGGTTGGACTAGATGACCTTCTGGGGTCCCTTCCAACCCTGATATTCTATGATTCTATGATTCTAAGCTGTAGGCTTGGAAAGGGAACGCTGCTGCCAGCCATGGGCAGAGTGTCCTTGTGCCCCAGTGGGAGAGTAGCTGCTGTAGGAGTGGCCTCTTCCCAAGCCCTCGTACACCGCCGCTGGAAGGAGATGCCCAGTCCTGCGGCTGCCCGGGAGCCAATGAGTTTCCTGAATGGGGTCACGGCGGCCAGCATGCGCCAGATGGCTAGGAGCCGGGGCTGCTTTTATAGACAGGAAGGGACTGAACCGGCCGGCTGCTCCATCGACTACTGTATCGTGTGGGTGGTTTCTAAACAACGGGCTGGGCTAGGAAAGGCGAGGAGAGAAGAAAAGGCCCCAACAAAACCTCCCTGGGGAAGGGAAGCGGCCAGAGCAGCAAAGGATATTTGTGAAAAAGTGGGGAGTGAAATAATAGGAAGAATAGTCACTTTGGGAATAAAAGAGACAAAGGAGGGGAGACCAGTGACTGGGGGAAGCAGCCCCCGCAACACCCAACCCCCCCCCCAGGCTGCTGAATGGGAGGCCGGTTTGCTGGGCAGACTTGTGAGGTAATTGGGTAACAGAGAGACGGCTAATTGTAAAAATGGAAGGAATTAAGGGAATATGAGCATCTCCCTCAAAGAGGGTATGCGGGAGTGTGGGCTGGAGCTATCGACAGCGAGTGGGGAGGCAGCAAAGACACCACTGGCTATGTGAGAACAGAGATGGGGTAGCAAGAAAGGGGAGTCCAGGGAGATTGGCCGAAGGTGCTAGCTATGTACTCAGAAGATCAGGTTTGCTAGCTAATTCTTCCACAAACATGTGTGTGACCTGGGGCAAGTCAATAAATCTCTCATTGTTGGAGGTCTCCATCCCCCAATTGCAGCTAAATCTAATCCCTTTGTCTTGGTTATTTAGACTGCAAACACCGAAGGCCATGGACTGTGGAACAGGAAGGAGGATCCTGGGAACTACAGGCCAGTCAGCCTCACCTCAGTCCCTGGAAAAATCATGGAGCAGGTCCTCAAAGAATCAATCCTGAAGCACTTACATGAGAGGAAAGTGATCAGGAACAGTCAGCATGGGTTCACCAAGGGAAGGTCATGCCTGACTAATCTAATCGCCTTTTATGATGAGATTACTGGTTCTGTGGATGAAGGGAAAGCAGTGGATGTATTGTTTCTTGACTTTAGCAAAGCTTTTGACACGGTCTCCCACAGTATTCTTGTCAGCAAGTTAAGGAAGTATGGGCTGGATGAATGCACTATAAGGTGGGTAGAAAGCTGGCTAGATTGTCGGGCTCAACGGGTAGTGATCAATGGCTCCATGTCTAGTTGGCAGCCGGTGTCAAGTGGTGTGCCCCAGGGGTCGGTCCTGGGGCCGGTTTTGTTCAATATCTTCATAAATGATCTGGAGGATGGTGTGGATTGCACTCTCAGCAAATTTGCGGATGATACTAAACTGGGAGGAGTGGTAGATACGCTGGAGGGGAGGGATAGGATACAGAAGGACCTAGACAAATTGGAGGATTGGACCAAAAGAAATCTGATGAGGTTCAATAAGGATAAGTGCAGGGTCCTGCACTTAGGATGGAAGAATCCAATGCACCGCTACAGACTAGGGACCGAATGGCTAGGCAGCAGTTCTGCGGAAAAGGACCTAGGGGTGACAGTGGACGAGAAGCTGGATATGAGTCAACAGTGTGCCCTTGTTGCCAAGAAGGCCAATGGCATTTTGGGATGTATAAGTAGGGGCATAGCGAGCAGATCGAGGGACGTGATCGTTCCCCTCTATTCGACACTGGTGAGGCCTCATCTGGAGTACTGTGTCCAGTTTTGGGCCCCACACTACAAGAAGGATGTGGATAAATTGGAGAGAGTCCAGCGAAGGGCAACAAAAATGATTAGGGGTCTAGAGCACATGACTTATGAAGAGAGGCTGAGGGAGCTGGGATTGTTTAGTCTGCAGAAGAGAAGAATGAGGGGGGATTTGATAGCTGCTTTCAACTACCTGAAAGGGGGTTCCAAAGAGGATGGCTCTAGACTGTTCTCAATGGTAGCAGATGACAGAACGAGGAGTAATGGTCTCAAGTTGCAATGGGGGAGGTTTAGATTGGATATTAGGAAAAACTTTTTCACTAAGAGGGTGGTGAAACACTGGAATGCGTTACCTAGGGAGGTGGTAGAATCTCCTTCCTTAGAGGTTTTTAAGGTCAGGCTTGACAAAGCCCTGGCTGGGATGATTTAACTGGGAATTGGTCCTGCTTCGAGCAGGGGGTTGGACTAGATGACCTTCTGGGGTCCCTTCCAACCCTGATATTCTATGATTCTATGATTCTATGATTCTTACGGTGCAGATGTAGTTTCTAGGTGCCTCTATAGTGTAAAGTCAGACCTGGAACTGCTTTATCTGGAGCACAATTCCCATGGACTTCAGGGGAAATTTCACGTACTCATAGCTGACAGAAGCTAAGTCCCTGTGTTCTGCTCCTGGCTTTGCCTCTAATGCCTTCCATGATCATGGGCAAGGCAGAGAACCTGTCATGCGGACTGTGGTATTTAACTACCCCACAGAGGTGTTGCGAGGATCAGTCAGTTCGCAGAGTGCTTGGAAGACAAAAAGCATTAACAATTATTCATGTGTTTTTTAAAACATCTTTATAAACTGGATGACACTGTACCTTATGCTGGGACTGTGTCAGAGTCCCCAGCGGAGTGGAATCAAACCAGGTCAGTACTTGGAGGGGAGATTTGTCCCCACCCCAGGAAAAACCTAAATGCTGCAAGAAATCTTCCGTAGCGTTTTGCAGTGTTGTTGTAGCCGTGTTGGTCCCAGGATATGACAGAAACCAGGCAGAAACTTCTGTTGGCGTAAGCCTGAAGAAGAGCTCTGTGTAGCTTTTTTGGGGCTGACAGAAGATATTCTATCACCCACCTTGTCTCTGACACGAAATCATATAAGAACATAAGCATGGCCCAGCTGGGTCAGGCCAATGGTCCATCTAGCCCCGCACCCCTTCACTCAGTCAGTCCTGAGATAATGCCCCTCTTTGCTGCTAACTGCTGGAGATGTTCTCTGTAGGAGGAGGTGTCAAATCAAGATGACGAGCGCTTGTAGTCATTACAAACCTGCTGATCTTTCCTGCGAAGGGGACGCTGTGAGTCTGCTGTCCTGTGCAAACTCGGTGGTCTCCCTACCTTGAGCCCCACTTTCGTTTCCATTCAGCGGCAGCTTTTGCTGCTCATCAAAATGAATCCCTTGTTGATCAAAGGGGCCCGCGAGCGGGACTGGCAGCCCCATCTGTCCGTCTGTGTGTCACTAAGGCTCCTGTGGCCATGACACGGAAGCGCTGTGGAGAGCGAATTTAAGCACAGAACCGGCCCATGAGAGGCAGCAGCAGAGCAGATCTCCATTGTCAACAAGCATCAAAGGCTCGGGGGCAGGATGAAGATTGAGAGGGCAGGTCTGTCTCCATCACCCCATTAGATCCCTCGCTCCTTTGCAGAGTCTGAGAAGCCAATAAACGCCAGGAATAAGGGAAATACGAAAGACAGTGCTTTGAGATCCTTGACTAGAAGGAGCAAAGTACCATAAGGTGTTATGACACTGTGGTGAGCATAGGAATAGTATAAAAATATGCAACCCATGCTCTGGTGTCCCTAAGCCTCTGACTGCCAGATGCTGGGACTGGATAACAGGGCATAGATCACTTGATAATTGCCTTGTTCTGTTCATTCCTTCCAAAGCCCCTGGCATTGGCCACAGTTGGAAGACAGGATACTGGGCTAGATTGGCCATTGGTCTGACCCAGTCTGGCCGTTCTGATGTTCTTATCTAGATGGATTTGTATGGGGATGGAGGAACTGATAGGGGATAGACAGGGATAAACAGGAGGGTGGTTAGGAAACATGCCTTTGCACACCTGAAAAAGTCAAACCATCTGTACAGAAAGAACAGGAGGACTTGTGGCACCTTAGAGACTAACCAATTTATTTGAGCATAAGCTTTCGTGAGCTACAGCTTATGCTCAAATAAATTGGTTAGTCTCTAAGGTGCCACAAGTCCTCCTTTTCTTGTTGCGAATACAGACTAACACGGCTGTTACTCTGACATCTGTACAGAAAACTTAAGAGCAGAAAACACAATACTGTCATTGCTCAGACGTTGGGAAGAGCATGACAGGATCCCAGTTCTGCCAGCCAGGCACTTCAGGATCCTTCCCTCATTTGATGCCAAATAGTAACATAGCAAAAAAAATAAAAACCAGACACTGATGCCAAGCCAAGTTCTGCTCAGCCGCTGCCCTGGATTTCCTTCTGGGAAGAGAGCCAGGAACCTCTAGGATACATCCAAGTGGCTCAAAGGTCAAGTGGTCATAATATCACCCAACATGAACCACATCTTGAAGGTAACACATGGAAGCAGGGTCGTGTCGCCCAGACCTCAGCTTATTCCCAAGTGGAGTCACCCAAAGGGACGTGAGAGGATGGAGCCAGTGATGGCGATGGACAGAAAACAGCGTGGGACTGATCAGTCTGGGTTTGAGATCTGGCGGGACTAGACTTGAAAGGGAAAGTGGCCGCTCAGACAGTTGTGTGGGAGGGACGGGCTGGAGGAAAGGTCTGAGTCCTGCGTGTACTTACATGGGTGTCCTGCTTGCCATGGAGATGATAAATGCTGGGGCGTGAACCCAGGTCAGGGGCCTGGAGCAGAGCTGCCAGAGCAAGCATACGTTTTAAAAGAGGTGTTACCAGAATGGCCAAACCCTCCATCTGGTCAGCTGTTCTGTCTCTGAGAACGCCTGGAGCGAATGCTTGAGAGGAAGGCATAACCCCTCCTGTGCAATAGGAAATGAAGGCCTGATCCAATCCCCCCTGGAGCCATTGGAAAGACTCCAGTTGGCCTAGACGGGGTTTGGATGGGGCCCTTGTCTCCGGACCCCAGCTGAGGATCGGTTTATGTCCCCACGCATGAGGTGTGCCATTCACAAGACAAATGTTGTGTCTTTTGCTCTTTACAGAGCACTACCAGTAATGCAGCCATGGTGGGGTCCAAATAGCCATGTTTGCTGGACTTACACAACGAAGAAGGCCTAGCTACATAGACACACTGCATCTCTGGCTGCTTTCTAAAATGTGGAACGCAGTGAGAGCCAGTAGAGGGCTCGCAAACTATTTAAAGGCAAACCAATATTCCTGCCATGCTGGACACTGGTTTGGCTGCAACCTGCAGGGCTGCCAGCGACGCCACCTGCCCAGGTAGCCACCTTGAATGATGCAGTTTTCAGAAGCTGGAGACATCAAGCCCCAGCTTGGAAGCAGGCTGAGGTCAAAGTGTGCGCTCTCCCTGCCAGCGAGAACATGCTTCCGTGTATGGAGGCATGTAGTGGGGCACTCCAGTAGAACAAGGGTTAAAAGCAGCCCGGGAGAGGGCTGTGGCTGGGATAAGGAGTGAGAGCAGCTGAGGGAGTAGCTGGCTACAGGTGTGGCCAGCTCAGTCAGGGCCCGGCTGGCCCTGATAAGAGGGCTGGGGGCCAGGAGCTGAAGGAGTCTCACTCTAGCCCAGGAGTGGGAAGGGCCTGGCTGCCTGGGAGCAAGGTACTGGAAGCAGAGCAGTGCTGGGGAGCTCCAGCCTGGTAAAACCCCAGGCTGAAGCCTTGTTGAAGGCCTCCAGAGGTACTGGGGCTGCAGAGGGGCAGCCTGGGAATAGGCAAAGGCAGCTGGTTCAACCCCCTTGCCCATGATGAGTGGCCATTACAGACTGCAGTTTGCCCCAGTGAGCAGGGCTAGATGATGACTGGCAGTAGCCACTGAGGTGAGGTTAGCTTAGAGGGTTGGGGGTTCCCCTGGGAGGGGAGACCCAGAGTGTGGGGACTGCTGTGGGGGCAGAGCCCCTAGGGTAAAGGGGCACCGGGGTCCCGGAGGGACAGGGGGCCTGAGGCAGGCAAGCCAGCAGAGGATGCTCTGGAGTTGAGCTAATTCCTAAAACCAGCAGGAGGCGCCGCGCCGGTGAGTCCGCGGTCTGCTACAAGGCAGCACCAGCTCAGCAATCATGCAGGGCCCAGGTCTAAATAGATGACCCGTGACAGGCAGCCAAAACCCTGACAGCCTCTCGATTCATGCTGGCCTGCAACCGAAGGGTAGAGAGTGTGTGTGTGTGTGCGTGTGTGTGCGCGCTGATGCAGGGAGGTGTTGTAAGGTTCAAGGAATGTTTGTAAGGCTCCTCGAGACCATTACATGGCAGGCACAAAAGAGCCCAGTGGGGCTTGGTGTAGATCGCTCAGGGGCAGGTTTTTCCATCACCTTGCCATTGCTTGCTGCTCAGGGCGGGGCTTGAAAGCACCCTGGGGTCTGACACGCCTCTCACCCCAGCTTTACGCCTGGCTGTCCCTCCACTGGCATCAGCAGAGCTACGACCAATGTACACCAGGGGAAGTGAGGGCAGCGGTAGAGAGAAAGGGAGAGCGCCGCTCTGTGGGAACGTTACTTTAGCACCTTGAGGCTCCAATATGCTAGGTCCTTGCCCTGAAGCTCTTGCAGCCTGAACAGGCAAGGTGGGAGACAGGAAGGATTATTATTCCCATTTTACAGATGGGGAAACTGAGGCACAACATGATCAAGTGACTTGCCCGAGGTCGTGGCAGAAAGTCTATGGTAGAAACACAAATGGAAACTATATCTCCTGAGTCCCCGGCTAGCACCTTAATGGCAAGGTCACCCTTCCTCTCCTGGGAGTGCAAATCAGCAACAAGAGCCAAAGAAAATGTCTGGCAATCTAGCCACATCCGCCTGAAACCCCCCTGGTTCCATGAGGGTTTTGACAAGCCTGAAATAGCCCGGGTTAGAACCAGGGGCCGATTTCTTGCTTCATGTCCAGACTACAGAGGGAAGCAGGGCACAAAATTCAGCTTCAGAGCCAACCTCCCTCCCAATCCAGGGGTGTCTGGATCAGGAGATCTGTACTGGCCCATTGCATTAGAGAGGCCAGCTGCAAAGATAGGATCAGGACCTGAACTTTCCCAGAGCTCTGGGGTGACAGTCTGGGGCCATCTCCACCCAAAACCTTGGGAGACTTGAGATTTCCTCAGTCCTTTGGGCTGAGCTGCATCCGGAGCTTTGGGCTCAAAAGAACCTGAGATTCCCAGGGAAGCTCTGAGACTATAAACCCTGGGAAACAAAACTGGGGCAAAGGCCTTGCAGAGAACCACTGACCTCCTTGCAGCCTGTCTATCAACCTCCACGTGGGCCCCCATTGCAAACTCCAAGCCCAGATTTCAACTGCTATGCTAGGTTTTGGGCTCTTTTTTTAGATGCCCACTTGGGCTCCATGCTACGCTCGGTTGAAACAGTGGGTCCGCTCTGTATAAATGGCAGTGTGGGGCTCGGTGCTGATTGTCCCAATGAAGCCAGATCATGTGTGTTTCATTTACAAGTAGAAAGATGGATTTTATTTATTTTTTTTTTCTAACAGCCGGCCCTGCAACCTTCCCCAAGGCCGGGCTGCCCAGACCTTTCCCTAGCATGCTGACCAGCATTCTCATTGTTCACATGTAGCCCTCCATCTGTCTGCATCCATCTGTTGTCTCTTGTCTTATACTTAGCCTGTTAGCTCTTGGGAGCAGGTACCATCTTTTTGCTGTGGGTCTGTACAGCACCTAGTGCAGTGGGGTCCCGGGCCATGACTAAGGCTCCAGGCAGCATGATAATACAAATAAAGTTTGGCTTTCTTCTAACGGCCAGACCCACAAGCTGCTCCTTGGGATCTGAGAGTCAAGCTGGTGTCATTCCATCTCCCAGGTCGCCACCAGAATAAAGATTCCACGGGCTACACTCCGCCCCTCCATCCTGTGCAGCCCCATTGCCTTCCACACCTGTGCACCTCCACTCATGGGGTTGCCCAGGCGTGACTGCTGGGTACACAAGCCTGCTGGTGAGGCACAAGTGCAGCTCCTTCTGTCTTTCACCGGGTTAGCTCCAGCAGGAGGAACGAGCCGCCAAAGCGCCAGCGGCTCTGACGTCGAGGAGCCCAGGGAGCAGCTGAGTAAGAAGGTGCCATTTCTTTTTGAGAGAGAGAGAGAGAGCGAGAGCCGCTTTTCACAGCTTCCAACAAAAACACAGTGACATTTCTGAAGTGCTAAACTCACTTGTCGCCCAGTCTCGCCACTGTCACGGTGTATGATGTCACCAGAGCCCTGCCATGGGACACAGCCGTGCAGCTGGCTGGGGGGCGGGGCCATACCCCCTCGTTAATTACACTCCAGGCAGGCCTGGGCATGGGGGAGAGGCTGACGTAGGTTTCGCCTTCGCTTCTCTTCCCTCAGCGTTTGCGAGTTCCGTGCCTGGATTTTCGGTTGCAGCCGGGGTTGGTTTTGGGTGAAGGGGTCTGAAATCTGGCAAATAGCAAGGTAGGGGATCCCATCCCCCCTTCGCCACGGGGGCAGCCTGGGCCCGGGGCTCCCAGATGTGCAAGCCCATTGCAAGGCCTACTGGGCAGGTCGTGACCTTTACAGAAACGGTGGCGATACATGTCAGGGCTAATGGACTTGACGCTGCGAGGCGCGGGCTGGGGGCAGGGGAGAGAGCGCATTCAGGAAGAGATCAGCGCAAGTGCGGCTCTCGTTGCTGGAGGACTTTCTGGGTCTGGTGGCTGGGTGCGCAGAGCTAGGGAAGGGGATGGGCGCACCCCCCAGTTCTTTGCCGAAGGAGCTCTCTGGCGCTAGCTTTCGTTCACTGGGGGAAAGGGGTGCAGAGTCTAATTAATACAACAACAGACCCAGCGTGGGGATTTTAACAGGAAAGCAGCCATCTCTCCTCCCAGAACAAATCCCTGCTCACCTAGCAACGTCCCAGGTATCGCTAAACCGCACACTACAGCCACCTGACTCTTCATGAGGGTGACGGGGATAAATCTCCCTGCTCCAAAAGCATGGCCCCTGCATGCTTGAGCTAAAGGAGAACCTCCGCAGGCAGTACAGAGCCTATGACACACAGCTGGCCCGTTCTGATTCTATCCAGTAGAGCGCAGTTTGCGCTCACTCTCTCTCACCCACACACATATGTCAGGTGCCTACAAATGTCGTGCACCAGCCTTTTCACAGGGGGCTGGGGGCTGGGTTCGGGGCACCTCCGTGGGCCTTGTGCAGGAACATAATTCCAGCTCCTAGACCCCGATCCTGGCTTTAGGATTTAGCCGTGAAGCCAGTTGTGGGGTTACACAGTCAGACAATTAAATAAGAGAATGGCTCCCCTCTTACTTAAACTTCAATGACGTCTCAAGGTGGGGGGTGCCCCCCCAGAAATGTTTCAGGTGGTACGTCTGCCCCTCCCACTGTGGTTCAGAGAGGAGACCGGCAGCCGCCTCGCTGCAGTCAGGACTCTGGCTCAGACCCTTCGGCCCATGCAGTGCTAAAAAGTCCCCCCACCCCGTCTTGGGGATGTGAGTGCCAGTGGCACTGACTACAGGAGGCCCCTTTGGCCGGCTCTAAGGCTGCAGAGACCCCTGCTTCCCCTCCCAGCTGTTCCCCAGACAGTATCAACCGGCTAGAGAAGATCGATCAAGGGCTTTTATTCGCATACCCCAAGGACCGGGAGGCATTCAGTGAAATTGAAAGATGGTAGATTCAAAATTGATGAAAGGGAATATTTTTTTCACACCGTGTATAAGTTGCCCGTGGAACTCATTGCCACCAGATGCAGTTAAGGACTTAGAAGCTAGACAACTAGACTAGCCAGAATTTTTTCATAGTTAACACTCACACAGATTTTGGAAGGGATATAAACCCTTGTGTTTAAGGGTTTGAACTAATCTCTAATTTACATTATCAGCTCTTTAGGGGGCAGAGACTGACTGTCTTTTTCTTCTGTGTTTGTACAGCACCCAGCACAGTGCGGTCCCAGCCCATGACTGGGGCTGCTGGGCACTACCACAATGTAAATACTATTCATAGGAAGTAGGCTGAGACCTTAATAGGGGGCAGATTATCCCACTTCTGCCTGCTGTGGGGTTCTTACACCCTGCTTCTGGCGCTGGCGACTGGCAGCAGCAGGAGACTGGACCAGTGACCCAAGGTTCAATCTGCTCTGGCAGTTCCTAAGACTTGCAGCTTTGACCCTTCGATAGAGTGGCTGCTGCACTGATGTTCCTGGGGCTGTCCCTGTCTTGAGGGATCCTGGGAACCAGCCCTGTTCTGAGTCCGTTTCTAATGCCGTGCTCTTTGCTCTGCAGCGTACCGGACCGTGTGCGGTGTCAACGGGCCGCTGGTGGTGCTGGACAATGTGAAGGTAACAGGCGTGCATTCACTGGTACTTTATCCTATGTCAAACGACTGGGCGTTAGCCCTATGTTTTCTCCCCACCTCTGCGTTGGGCTCTCCCTCTTGCTCACACACAGCCCTTGTCAACCCCACTTGGCCCCCGCCTCTCCCATGAGTGGCCCCGTTTTCTTCCTCTGGTCCCTCCTTAGTGGTACCGTAGGATATGAGTCTAAGCCAAGTGGCGGGGGGGCTGGGAGATGTATTTGAGTTACCCAGGGGAGGCATCTCTCTGCGCCCTCGAGGCCAGTAAGGCCCGGAACTGGCCCGTCCCTTCTACAGCCCTCCTTGGAATGACTGAAAGCCCCAGCCCAGGGTTTGGGGGCAGAGGGGTGCCCACAAGCCAAACCCCACTCGGGGGCTAGGGTGGGAGGACGGGGCTGGGTTTAGCTCTGCTGAGCCCTGATGCCTTCTCAACATGCCCCTTCTCTCCCGGCCCCACAGGCAGTGCCTGGCTCAGCACCATTCGCTGCCATAAAGACACGCAGCCACCCAGCCGCGGCCTCATGCAGAGAGCCCCAGACCTCAGACGGGGAGAGGTTTCCTGCTCTTGAAACCCTGAACCATTCAGGAAGAGCTGGTTTGCTCCCCACGGCCCCGATCCCGTTCCAAGGGGGGTGGGGGCTGCCACTGAGCTCACCGGGATCAGGATCGGGCCCCCTGTGTGGCATTTCCCCTCCGACGCAAAGTGGGAGGGAAGCTGCCTCCGGGGTTTGTGCCCATAATGAACAGATGCCTCCCTAGGGCTGCGCGATTGGCCTCCTCGTTACCGCTTCCCCTGATGACCCAGCCCATCGGCCTGGGGCCCGGCATGGGAAGCCTCCCACTTAGCTTGTCCAGCTGGCCGAGGAGGGCCAGCAGCGCAATCGCCTGGAGCAGGGGGGTTGCCCCCCGTGCAGGGAGCAGGGAGTGCACAAGAATGAACCTGACCCTCTCGGGCCCCCGGCAGAGGGCCAGGCTGCTGTGTGTGGAGGGAAAGGGTCTGGTTCCCCCCACGTCATCTCCCCCAGCCTCCCCTCACAGAATCACGTGTCTCCCCTGGGTGTAAAGGGCCATAAGAGGGGGCCTGATTTGAGCCATGTTCAGTGAGCAAGAGGGAGCCAAGGGGGCTTGTAGCAGGTCTGCAGCTCCCTGATTCCCCACTTTCAGCCGCTGGGCTTAGCTGGAGCACAGAGCCACTCAGCCCATGCCCCCATTCCTGCAGCCGTGCCCCCTATGCCTGGGGCTGCCCGGGGGGTATGGCGCAGACAGAGGTGCTGTGCTGATTCTTGGCCACTAGTGATTCCAGGGGCGGCTCATGTGCAGCCAGATCCACTGGGTTGCTGGTCTTTCTGCCCTAGTGGGAGTCAGGCCACGTGTGTAGGAGTAGGAAGGGGAGGGACAGTGACTCCGATTCCGATCTACATCTGTGCTGGGTAGCTGGGCTGGGCCCAGGGAAGAGGGATGGGGTTTGCTGGATTCTCCTTCTTGTGCATTAGGATTATCTGCTTTGCTCCAGTCAGTGATCCCACCGCCCCCACTCCCCCCCGGTCAATCCCACAGATGACAGCTGGGTGGCACAGGTGTTGCTGCTGGCAGAAAGATGGGGGAAAGCACAGAGGTTTAGGTTGGATATTAGGAAAAACTTTTTCACGAGGAGGGTGGTGAAGCACTGGAATGGATTACCTAGGGAGGTGGTGGAATCTCCTTCCTTAGAGGTTTTTAAGGTCAGGCTTGACAAAGCTCTGGCTGGGATGATTTAGTTGGGGATTGGCCCTGCTTTGAGCAGGGGGTTGGACTAGATGACCTCCTGAGGGCCCTTCCAACCCTGATATTCTATGATTCTATGTATGGTGGATTAAGGCCGAGGCATTACAAGGCTGTAACAAGGGTGCCTGCTCCTGGAGTCACGTGAACCATGGGTGCAAAGGAAAGCTTGAAAATATGACCTAAGGGTAACCAATGTAGCAACTGCATCTGCCTGAGTCTGCTGAGAGCCTGCACCAATATCTCTGAGAGGGGGAAATTGCCCTATACATCACAAGGGGATGTTAACCCCAAGACCCACTGTTCAGCCCAGCAGTTGAGCCTGCAAGCAGCACAGTGGGCCTGGGGCACTCACCCGAACACTTACACCCCTGACTGTTGGGGTAAGTCCCGGGCAGGCACCCTGCTACCTCTGCTCCTGTTCCCCTGAGGGTGGGCGGGGCAGGGGGAATGAACCCCAGCTGTTGTCCCTGATGCTCCTGGGGGAAAGGGCGGCTCTCTGGGAAGGGGTGGGCCCCCTTCCCACCACCACTTTAAGAGGGAAGCAGAGACACTGGAGTCCTTGCGTCATGCCCAGGGCCCCCGAGTGGCTGAACCGGACCCTGCCCAGGTGCAGTGAGGGGAGGAGGAGAACAGGGCATCTCTGGGGGCCTAGCGTGTCCTGAAGCTCCCTATTCCCAGAGATGACACGGGAGAGGGAGAAGGGCTAGGTTGTCTCTCAGGCACTGGTCCTCCAAGGTTTTTAGATGCCAAACTCCCACGGGGTGGCGGTGCCTAAATGTCTTGGAGGACGTAGGCCTGAGATCCCAAGGGAGCTTCTAGGGAAGGGAGCTGCAGGGTGCGGGGGTCATGGATCTTGCAACTGGAGCCCATTTGGTGTGGACGGATCAAGGGGGAGCCCTGCAGTGCCCTCCCTCCCCCCGCCCCCCCGGAGCAGAGCCTTGCGCCCAGCACCAGAACAGCTGGTTTGTGGTACGGGTTGTCCAGCAGCACCTGCTGCAGGTGGCCTGTAACCAGAGGGGTGGGAGCCTGCATGGAGGAGGGGTCTAGGTGGGCCCTGGGTCTGAATTAACACTCATCAAGGGGAGGAGGGACGGCCTGTCCCAGCACAGCTGAAACCCCTCTTGGGCTGGGCAGAGAACAAGGGAGCGGTACAGTCCTTTCGGAGCCCTCCCTGTATTCTGTCCCCTTCCCTCCTTGGCACATGCTGCCTGCTTAGAGCTCTCCCCACGGGCTGGATGATATGATGCAGCCACTCTGGAAAGTAACCATGGTATGTGGCACAAATACTGTACATGCAAAATCATGTTTAGTTTGTGTTTGGCTAAATCCTATGCTAAGCAAATGGGGGGTGGGGGGTGTTGGTAGACAGCTAAAAGGTGACACATTTTATAAGTGCTTATGTACAAATGCTAGAAGTCTAAATATTAAGATGGGAGAACTTAAGTGCCTGGTATTAAATGAGGATATGGATATAACCGGCATCACAGAAACTTGGTGGAATGATGATAATCCATGGGACATGGTAACACAGGAAGGACAGAGCAGGTCGTGAGGGTGGGGCAGTAGCACTGTATGGGAAAGAAAACATAGTCAAATGTAGTAAAAATTTTAAATGAACCAAACTGTACCATAGAATCTCCATGGATAGAAATTTAGTGCTTGAATAATAAGAATATCGCGGTAGGATATACTGCCGACTGCCTGACCAGATGGTAATGGTTACTGTGAAATGCTCGGGGAGATTAGAGAGGCTATAAAAATAGAAAACTCAATAGTAATGGGGGATTTCAACTATCCCCATATTAACTGGATACATCTCACCTCAGGACGGGATGCAGAGATAAAGTTTCTTGACACCATAAATGGCTGCTTCTTGGAGCAGCTAGTCCTGGAACCCACAAAGGGCGAGGCAATTCTTGATTTAGTCCTAAGTGGAGCATATGATCTGGTTCACAAGGTGAGTATAACTGAACTGTTTGATAATAGCGACCATGATATAATTAAATTTAACATCCTGGAGGGGGAGGCACCAAAGAAGCCCACCAAAGTAGCTTTTAATTTCAGAAAGGGGAACTACACAAAAATGAGGAAGCTAGTTAAACAGAAATTAAAAGGTACAGTCCGAAAAGTACGAGGAGTACTTGTGGCACCTTAGAGACTAACACATTTATTTGAGCATAAGCTTTCATGGGCTAAAGCCCACTTCATCAGATGCATGCGGTGGAAAATACAGTAGGAAGATATATATATACAGAGAACATGAACAAATGGGGTTGCCATACCAACTCTTAACGAGACCAATCGATTAAGGTGGGCTATTATCAGCAGGAGAAAAAAACTTCTGTAGTGATAATCAGGATGGCCCATTTCAAACAGTTGACAAGAAGGTGTGAGTAACAGTAGGGGGAAAATTAGCCTGGGGAAATAGTTTTTAGTTAGTGTAATGACCCATCCACTCCCAGTCTTTATTCAAGACTAATTTAATGGTGTCCAGTTTGCAGATTAATTCCAGTTCTGCTGTTTCCCATTGGAGTCTGTTTTTGAAGGTTTTTTTGTTGAAGAATTGCAACTTTTAGGTCTGTAATTGAGTGTCTAGGAAGCTTGAAGTGTTCTCCGACTGGTTTTTGAATGTTATAATTCTTGACATCTGATTTGTGTCCATTTATTCTTTTGCGTAGAGACTGTCCGGTTTGGCCAGTGTACATGGCAGAGGGGCATTGCTGGCACATGATGGCAGATGTGCAGGTGAATGAACCTCTGATAGTGTGGCTGATGTGATTAGGCCCTATGATGGTGTCCCTTGAATAGATATGTGGACAGAGTTGGCAACGGGCTTTGTTGCAAGGATAGATTCCTGGGTTAGTGTTTTTGTTGTGTGATGTGTGTGGTTGCTGGTGAGTATTTGCTACAGGTTGTCTGTAAGCAAGGACTGGCCTGTCTCCCAAGATCTGTGAGGGTGATGGGTCGTCCTTCAGGATAGGTTGTAGATCCTTGATGATGCGCTGGAGAGGTTTTCATTGAGGGCTGAAGATGACAGCTACTGGTGTTCTGTTACTTTCTTTGTTGGGCCTGTCCTGGAGTAGCTGACTTCTGGGTACTCTTCTGACTCTGTCAATCTGTTTCTTCACTTCAGCAGGTGGGTATTGTAGTTGTAAGAACGCTTGATAGAGATCTTGTAGGTGTTTGTCTCTGTCTGAGGGGTTGGAGCAAATGCGGTTGTATCGTAGAGCTTGGCTGTAGACAATGGATTGTGAGGTGTGGTCTGGATGAAAGCTGGAGGCATGTAGGTAGGAATAGCGGTCAGTAGGTTTCCGGTATAGGGTGGTGTTTATGTGACTATCGCTTATTAGCACCGTAGTGTCCAGGAAGTGGATCTCTTGTGTGGACTGGTCCAGGCTGAGGTTGATGGTGGGATGGAAATTATTGAAATCATGGTGGAATTCCTCAAGGGCTTCTTTTCCATGGGTCCAGATGATGAAAATGTCATCAATGTAGTGCAAGTAGAGTAGGGGCATTAGGGGACGAGAGCTGAGGAAGCGTTGTTCTAAGTCAGCCATAAAAATGTTGGCATACTGTGGGGCCATGCGGGTACCCATAGCAGTGCCGCTGATTTGAAGGTATACATTGTCCCCAAATATGAAATAGTGAAATAATATGGGTGAGGACAAAGTCACAAAGTTCAGCCACCAGGTTTGCCGTGACATTATCGGGGATAGTGTTCCTGACGGCTTGTAGTCCATCTTTGTGTGGAATGTTGGTGTAGAGGGCTTCTACATCCACAGTGGCCAGGATGGCGTTTTCAGGAAGATCACCGAAGCTTTGTAGTTTCCTCAGGAAGTCAGTGGTGTCTCGAAGATAGCTGGGAGTGCTGGTAGCGTAGTGCCTGAGGAGAGAGTCTACATAGCCGGACAATCCTGCTGTCAGGGTGCCAATGCCTGAGATGATGGGGCGTCCAGGATTTCCAGGTTTATGGATCTTGGGAAGCAGATAGAATACCCCTGGTCGGGGTTCTAGGGGTGTGTCTGTGCAGATTTGTTCTTGTGCTTTTTCAGGGAGTTTCTTGAACAGAAAGTGAAATCCCTGTAAGCTGAATGGAAACTTTTTAAAAACACCATAATAGAGGCTCAAATTAAATATACCCCAAATTAAAAAACATAGTAAAAGGACCAAAAAACTGCCATCATAGTTAAACAACAAAGTAAAAGAAGCAGTTAGGGGCAAAAAGGCATCCTTTAAGAATTAGAAGTTAAATCCTACAGAGGAAAATACAAAAGAGCATAAACTCTGGCAAGTGAAAGGTAAAAATATAATTAAGAAGGCCAAAAAAGAATTTGAAGAGCAACTAGCCAAAGACTCAAAAAGTAACAGCAAAAAAAAATAACATGTTAAGTACATCAGAAGCAGGAAGCCTGCCAAACAATCAGTGGGGCCACTGGATGATCGAGATGCTAAAGGAGCTCCCGAGGACGATAAGGAGACTGCAGAAAAACTAAATGAATTGTTTGCATTGGTCTTCATGGTTGAAGATGTGAGGGAGATTCCCAAACCTGAGCCATTCTTTTTAGGTGACAAAGCTGAGGAACGGTCCCAGATTGAAGTGTCATTAGAGGAGATTTTGGAACAAATTGATAAACTAAACACAGATAAGTCACCAGGACCAGATGGGATTCACCTAAGAGTCCTGAAGGAACTCAAATGTGAAATTGCAGAACCACTAACTGGGGTATGTAACCCGTCATTTAAATCAGCTTCCGTACCAGATGACGGGAGGATAGCTAATGGGACGCCAATTTTTAAAAAAGGCTCCAGAGGTGACCCCGGAAATTACAGGCCGGTAAGCCTGACTTCGGTATCGGGAAAACTAGTTGAAACTATAGTAAACAACAGAATTATCAGGCACAGAGATGAACATGATTTGTTGGGGAATCTTTGAGGGAGTCAACAAACGTGTACAAGGGTGATACAGTGTAGTTAGATTTTCAGAAAGTCTTTAACAAGGTCCCTCACCAAAGGCTCTTAAGCAAAGTAAGGGGTCATGGGCCAAGAAGGAAGGTTCTTTCATAGAATCATAGAAGATTAGGATTGAAAGAGACTTCAGAAGGTCATCTAGTCCAGTGGTTTTCAAACTCTTTTTCTGGTGACCCAGTTGAAGAAAATTGTTGATGCTCGTGACCCAAGGAAGCTGGGGATGAGGGGTTTGGGGTGTGGGAGGGGCTCAGGGCTGGGGCAGAGGGTTGGGGTGAGGGCTGCAGGGGGGGCTGGGAATGAGTGGTTCAGGGTGTGGGAGGGGCTCTGGGCTGGGGCAGGGGGCTAGGGTGTGGGAGGAGGGCCTGGCTCTGGGCTGGGGGTACAGGCTCTGGGCTGGGGTTACAGGCTCTGGGGTGGGGACAGAGATGAGGAGTTTGGGATGCAGGAAGGGGCTCTGGGTTTGGGGGGGCTCAGGGCTGGGGCAGGGGGTTGGGGTGGGGAGGGCGTCAGGGCTCTGGGCTGGGGGTGCAGGCTCTGGGGTAGGGCCGGGGATGAGGGGTTTGGGGTGCAGGAAGGGTCTCTGGGTTTGGGAGGGGGCTCAGGGCTGGGGCAGGGGATTGGGACACAGGGTTGGGATGCAGAGTTGGGGCACGGGGTTACCTCAGGCGGCTCCCGGTCAGCGGTACAGCGGGGGTGCTAAGGAAGGCTTCCTGCCTGTCCTGACACCGTGGACCGCACTGTGCCCCAGAAGCGGCCAGCAGCAGCCTGGCTCCTAGGTGGAGGTGCGGAAGTGGAGCTCTCGCCTGCAGGCATCGCCCCCCCCCCAGCGAAGCCAATGCTTGGGGAGGGGCACCGTGTAGAGCCACATGTTCCCCCCCACCTAGGAGCCGGACCTGCTGCTGGCCACTTCTGGGGTACAGCGCGGTGTCAGAACAGGTGGGCACTAGCCTGCCTTAGCCGGGCAGCATCGTCGATGGGACTTTTAACGGCCTGGTCGGCGGTGCTGACCGGAGCCACCGCGACGCAGTGCCTGACTGTACCCAGTCCTGGGTCGCGACCCGCAGTTTGAAAACCACTGATCAAGTCCAACCCCCTGCTCAAAGCAGTACCAGCACCAACTAAATCATCCCAGCCAGGGCTTTGTCAAGCCGGGCCGTAAAAACCTGTAAGGATGGAGATTCCACCACCTCCCTAGGTAACACAGTCCAGCGCTTCACCACCCTCCTAGTGAAATCGTGTTTCCTAATGTCCAACCTAGACCTTCCCCACTGCAACTTGAGACCATTGCTCCTTCTTCTGTCACCTGCTACCACTGAGAACAGCCGAGCTCCATCCTCTTTGGAGCCCCCCTTCAGGTAGTTGAAGGCTGCTATCAAATCCCCCCCTCACTCTTCTCTTCTGCAGACTAAATAACCCCAGTTCCCTCAGCCTCTCCTCGTAAGTCATGTACCCCAGCCCCCTGATCATTTTCGTTGCCTTCCACTGGACTCTCTCCAATTTGTCCACATCCTTTCTCCAGTGGGGGGACCAAAACTGGACACAATACTCCAGGTGTGGCCTCACCAGTGCGAAACAGAGGGGAATAATCACTTCCCTCGATCTGCTGGCAATGCTCCTACTAATACTGCCCAATATGCCGTTGGCCTTCTTGGATCAGTCAGAAACTGGTTAAAAGATAGGAAACAAAGGGTAAGAATAAATGGTCTGTTTTCAGAATGGAGAGAGGTAAATAGTGGTGTTCCCCTTAACAGGCCACCCTGCAAAGGCAGCTAGATTTCTTTTCTTATATAATTGCCTTCTCACTGTGTATGTAGGTATTCACCTACACCTCTGTGGCTGTTTTCAGAGCAGCAGCCGTGTTAGTCTGTGTTCGCAAAAAGAACAGAAGGACTTGTGGCACCTTAGAGACTCACCAATTTCTTTGAGCATAAGCTTGTGTGAGCTCCAGCTCCCTTCATCGGATGCGTGTAGTGGAAAGTACAGGGGGGAGATTTATATGGCTGTGATCCCCATTATGTAAAATGCCTGTATCTCCCCAAGGCCAGACTCCGCAGTGACACTCTGGCATGACACCGTGGTCTTTGAAAGAAATTCCTCCCCATTGACACCAGTGGACACAGGCCGTTCCATCCCTTGTGCAAACTGACTAGCTCTGTTGTCTGTAGCTACTGCCACCCGGAGGTTTTAGTAGACAGGGGAAATACCGTCGCTTGGTTTGACAAAGCGACCTCTAGTGGACACTGATGTGTGTCATCCTGCATTTTCAGAGCAGATTCAGCCCGGCTATAAGCTCCATGGACATGGATGGACTGGAGTTGTGTGTCCCCTCACACCAGGCCCCGGTTTGCTTCCGGTTTGCTCAGTGATGGGGGCATGATCTTCTGGCTCGGGCACGGGACTGGGTGTTTGTGTTTGTCACCAATCTCAGTGCTTTTCTAGAGATCAGGGATCGAACCCACCTGTCTGAGTGAGTTCACTGTTATTGGAACCCTGCTGTCCAGGCTCTCTTCAGTGGCAATAAGGCAGCTCCCGAGTTAAAAGCGGCCAACGCTAAAGCCAGGAAAGCTGCATGCCTTATGTAGCTGCCCCTGGATCCCGAGGAAGGGTTATGCCTGGTAATAAATAAATGCTTTGTTATCAATTGCAACATCATGGATCATGGCGATAGTGCCTTTCGTTCTGACATGTGCAGGATGGAAATGAATAAGATCAGTTAAAGAGCTGGGCCACGTGTTTGTTTGTTTTAAAAGAAGGTTTTTACTGGAGATTTAAAGTCCAAAGTTCACAGGCGTAGATGCCCAGTAGCCAGGGAAACTGTACAGTCCTGGCTGAGGCTAAGCCAGCAGGCCAGTCGCCGGTGCGTCCAAGGAAGGGAAATGGAGCAGGGCTGCTGGAGGTTTGGCAAAATGCCCATCCCTTGGAATTTACACAATTTGGCAACTTTAGGGAAGGACAGTGGGACAGTGCCAGAGCTTAGAAAGCAAAAGTGGGGTTGGGGGGTGCCGTAATGGGATATCTGTGCTAGTTTTAACCTAGCTAGCATGGGTAACAACAGTAGTGAAGATATGACAGCCGACTAGCAACCTGAGTACGTACCCAGGTCCCCAGCAGCCTTGTACTGCGGCAGCTGGCCCACACTGACATCTGAGCTGCCACGTCTCTACTATGAGTGTTACCTGGGTTCGTTAGATTAAAGCCTACCCGCACTGCAATCTGCATGTGCTATGTAGACGTGATCCTTGGTTCTAATCCAAGCCAGGTCAGTAGAGAGTGACCATGGTACATATCCTTCCCTGGTGTAACTACATGGGTGTTAGTCCGGGGGATATAGCTGTAGCCAGAAGGTGAATTACTCCCTTGCTCAAAATGGGGGTTATGGGAGGGCAGGGCAGTGGAGGGGGGCAGCTTGCCCTTTGCACCCGCCCTCATCCTCTCCCTGCTTTGTGGAGAAGGAGAAGCTTTCAGATGTGGCGGGTTTCACCAGCCTGGCATTGACTGAAGGTCCAAGCGCAGACCGTGATTCGGAGCCAATTTCCCTGCTAGCTTTAGCTGTTTGGACGTCTTATGCCGGGCATTTCTCTCCGGGCTGGCGCGGATGGAACTCCAGGCCAATTTAATCCACACCAGTTGCCACAAATGGCCCCTGGCTCTAAGTGGGAGCTGGCCTTAAAGGCAAGAGAAAAGTTGTTTAAATCTGCCAGCAATTAAATCACTTGGGTTTGTGCAGGAGCGAACGTTGGGGTCAGTTTTCAAAGGCCCAAAGGGGAGTTTGGGGCCCAACTCTCACTAATGGTCAAGAGGAATTGGTTCCTACCTGCGCTCCGTTTCCTCCTCCTTACTGCTGCTGAAACACTGGTGACCCTTGCTTAGGATGCTGACATGGGGCCAGTCCCAGGGGCAAGAACAGCTTTACAGCTCGGACAGCGCCCCAGTTAGTGCAAGGCACAACAGTATGGATGTCTGATGCTGACGGTCCCTCCGCATATGCCTATGGCCTCGGTTCGGCACAAAATGGCACTTCAGACAAGACTTGAACTCCCATTATTCCAGACACTTGGGATGAGCGTGTCTAACAACACAGCCATATAAATGGTGGCTCGCATGTTACATTTCCCCATAGCACTAGTATAAGCCTTCAGCCCACATTGCTGCAGCCTGCATTTTTGGTGCCGAAGGTACCAGGTTCAATCCCCGCTCACAAGCATAGTGTGTGTGTGCAGGGACATTCTTATCATTGCGTTGACAACTCTGGACTCCCCATATTTAGCCATACAAGAGGGGGCAGCAACCTACTTAACATACCATTGGGACAGCTGTAGCTTCTCCGTTGCTGGGCATTTCCCCAGCAGGACTGGGTGTCTGCATAAAAGATCTACTCTGGTTCATGTAGGCCTGGCTTGATGAGTAATTGGACATGAGGGAGGCCTCATTTCTTGGGAGACTGGATGAGGGAAGTAAATGGAGCACCAGGCTGAGAACAAAATGTCTGTACTAGCTATGATCAGGGAGCCACTGACAATGGACAAGATACCAGTGGGTAAGATAAGCCTGGAACATAAGAGGAGGTAAAGAGCAGGTCGTGCATGGAGAGTGCGTGGCCAGACCATGCTGTACAGAGATTGGTTCCTACAAAGTGACCAAGCAACGTGTCATGCAGTGTACAGTAAACACACGGTGATGTGCAAATGGATAGAAAGGAAGAGGTTAGCTGGGTAACTTTGCTGCCCTGTACCCACCCCCTCTGCCTGAGGCTTGGCAGCTCCAGTGTAGTTTGACCGTATACCAATAAAGAGACCGCAGGGATGAGTTCAGAGTTGAGCTGAGTGCTTCGGAACCAAGTGGCTAAGGTCTTGGAGGCTACGCCAGCAATTCAATGACAAGCTCTAGGGCTGCATGCCGGTATCACCGGGTGAAATTCTCTGGCCTGTGTCATGCTGAAAGTCAGACTGGCTGATCGCAATGGTCTCATCTGGGCTCCCCATCTATTGCAGCCATGGTTTCGATGGCTTCCCGCTGACAGGCTTTGTGGCAGGAGTGCCATACTCAAATGTTAAATAGCAATCAGCCAATAACTATGACTGACCAGTTATTTGTCTACGGGCTGCCCAGCAGTGCTCATTGCCCCAGTGTCTGAGCCCCTCACAAATTCTCATGAATTTATCCTTGCAGCACCCCAGTTAGGTGGGGAAGCTCACACTCTAAATAGACAAGGGACTGTTGTTATCCCCACTTTACAGGTGGGAAACTGAGGCACAGGGAAATGAAGGGACTTGCCCAAGGTCCTGCAGTAGGTCAGTGGAAGAGCTGGGAATAGACCCCAGATCTGCTGAGTCCCAGTCTGGTGCCTTATCTGTAGAAGTGATTAATGTGAGGTGTGAGTGTGAAGAAAGGTTTGGAATGAAGAGAGACATTTGTCCAGACGGGGCAGGAGGGAGCTCCAGGCCTAGGGGCCGCATGGCAGGAAGCATAAAGGGGCACAGGGGAAGGATGCAAAGGTGCAGGAGGTTTGGTCAGGGGGAGGGGAAGAGAGCAGGAAGAAATGAGCATGAAGGGGCAATGGGGAAGCCGAGGAGCCCCTTGAAAGTGTGGACCAAGGAATGGGAGGTAGGCACAGTGTGGGCCGTGTTCCGAAGCAGCGAGCACCCAGGCAGTGCTCCTGCTGCCAAAGGAACACATAGAAATATTTCTGATCGTTCAGCTGGGAGTGTGGGCCAGGGGATGCCAGCCCAAGGGGTTACACTCAGGCCCAGGCTCTCCGATTGACATTCCCATTGAGCTAGGGAGGGAGCCAGGCATCACACAACAGTTGTACCAATGTGGGGAGCTCGCTGGAGTCTGGTTGTGGTGTGAAAAGTCAGCCAGGGCAGGATTGCTTCCCACAGGACAGCGGCAGCTCGGACATTAACCCCAGCCTTGCTTCTCTCTGCGCAGTTTGCCCAGTATGCCGAGATTGTCAACTTCACCCTTCCCAATGGCACCAACAGGAGTGGGCAGGTCCTGGAAGTGGTGGGGTCTAAAGCCATCGTGCAGGTGAGTGCCCAGCACGCAGTGTGTCACTATGTTCACGGCATACACACGGGGGGGTAGCTAAAACCAGGAAATCCTCTTGCTGGAAGCTTGCAATGTAACGTGACTTTGGTTCTTCAAACCCAGACCCTTAACACACAAGAGCCAAAACCAGATAGAGACAAAGCAGGCTGCTCCCTAAGGCAGGATTTACCCGCCTTGCTCTAGACTGGCTCTGTGTTGAAAACTTGGATTGCATGCCTCCTTGCAAACAGACCACGAAAATCCCTGAGACTCACTGTGGTAGCTTATCGTTTTAACACAGGTTTCAATACACCACAACTACAACTCACTCGGCCCATTCTGCTGCTGAGCACCTGTATTGTATTCTCTGTGGGTTCCTTTTCCCAGTTCGGTTCCATATGAGTTTCATTCTTTGCAAAGCACATTGTCAGAGTGACTGGATGACTCAGGAAACTGAGAAGGATACCAATTTATCTGTATTATGGTAGCACCTCTAGGCCATAACCTAGATCAGGGCCCCATTGTGCTTGGCGCTGCGCAAACCCATAGTGAAAAACCACCCCTGCTCCAATGAGCTTGTGAGAGTGCAGGGGACTTACCTGGTCACGGTGTGTCTACACAGCCACTTGTCACCCGGGCTCCAGCTCCCGGTGCTCGGAATGCGGGGCTGTTTCATTGCAGTGTAGATATCTGGGCTCAGGCTGGAGCCTGAGCTCTGAGACTATCCCACCTTGCAGGGTCCTAGAGCCCAGGCTCCAGACTGATCCCAGACATCTTTACTTTACAGAAACAGCCCCACGAGCCGGAGTCAACTGGCACGGGCCAGCCCTGGGTTTTCCATTGACGTGTAGACCTACCCTCAGTTCCCCTCTCCTCTTACACACACCCTCGGGGCAGGGCCGTAAGAGCAGCTGCTGCAGAGATTGGATTGCGAGTGTCTTTGGGGAAGTCAGGCTCTGTACCCACGGTGGCACAAGAGTGGCTGAGCCCCCTCCCTCATTCTAGCTCCTGGCCAGACTCTGCACCCCAACCCCCAGCCTGCTCCTTCACCCCCAGCCCTGTGCTCAGTGCACTCCCACCCTCAGCTCAGTGCAGAGAGAGAGGAAGAGAATGGCCTAGAACCAGGGAGAAGGTAGGTACCCACTCTATGTGGGCAGGGCCGGGATCCCAGACCGGCAGCGGGCTGAGTGGCAGCAGGCTGAGCCGCTCAGCCCACTGCCAGTCTGGGGTCCCGGCTGTCGGCCCCACTCAGCCCACTGCCGGTCTGGGGTTCTGGCTGCCGGCCACTTGCCAGCCGGGGTCCCGGCCGCTGGCCCCGCTCAGCCCACTGCCAGTCTGGGGTCCCGGCTGTCGGCCCCGCTCAGCCCACTGCCGGTCTGGGGTTCTGGCTGCCGGCCACTTGCCAGCCAGGGTCCCGGCCGCTGGCCCTGCTCAGCCCACTGCCGGTCTGGGGTTCTGGCTGCCGGCCACTTGCCAGCCGGGGTCCCCGGCCGCAGGCCCCGCTCAGCCCGCTGCCAGCCTAGGTGAATGGAACCCCAGGCTGGCAGTGGGCTGCATGGGCCGGCGGCGTAAGATCAGCATTTTAATTTAATTTTAAATGAAGCGTGCCTGCCCCTCCTCCTTGTTTACTTTACATACGACAATAGTTTAGTTATGTAATATATAGACTTAGAGAGAGAGAGACCCTCTAAAAATGTTAAAATGTATCACTGGCACACGAAACCTTAAATTAAAGTGAATAATTGAGGACTCGGCACACCTCTTCTGAAAGGTTGCCGACCCCTGGACTAGATGATCACGGTGGTCCCGTCTGCCCTTGGAATCGATGTGTCTCTGGCTGTTCGGTGTCTCTGTGAGAAAGGAGTTGGGTGGGGGGGTCTGATTCCAGCTCCTTGTGATGAGGCAGCCTCATCACACTCACAAAACCACCCTTGCAACTGGCTCTCGGCGTACAAGCAGGCCGGCACCAGGGGGACGGGGAGGGTTACAGGACTGTATGCAGCGCAGTAGCAGAGCCTCTAGTTAACACTTCCTGTTATAACACCCCGTTGTCAGCGGCTTATAACTTTGCCAAACTTTAACCGTTTGGGCTGGAATTTTCCCTGCTGAGCCTCTGCCTCCAGCTGAAGTTTTTTTTTCCCCCAGCAAAAATGGTTCAGCTGTTTCTCAGAACAAGACTAAGGAAAAATCCCTTGTTTTGCCCATGTTAATAAAACTCTTAAGCATTTTGTTGAGAATGCTTCATGCTCTGGAGCAGGGACTTGTCTCCTGTGCTCCCAAAGGCCACCCCCCTGCTGGCACCCAGGCAGCAAGGAGAAGAGGACTCAGCCTGCTTGGAGAGGAGTCTTGGGGCAGTGGAGGGAGGGCAGGTTGGACAAAGGGCCAGACAAATGGTGGGTGAGACTGGGACAAAGATCCATGTGAGCAGCATGGAGAAGAGAAGCTGAGGGTTTGAGGGAACTGGGACAAGAGGCCAAGGGGGTGGGCGTGGGGGACTGGGTTGATTGGGACAAAGAGCTGGGGTGTGCTGCTGGGCCATGGAACCAGTGAGGGTGGGGATGTGGAGCCAAGGGGGCCAGGGAGCTGGGGGATATTGGGACAGGAATGAGGACTTGAGATGGGGGTGGAAGGGTCAGGAGTATGAGGAGTCAGGCCAGGCAGGGCAGGGGCTGTGTAACCACTAGAGTAGATGCTCCCCTCGGACCCTAGACTAGAACCCAGGATTCCTGAGTCTCAGTATCCCTCTGCTGCCAGCCACTGGCAAAGTGTGTATCTCTTCCCCATCTAGTGGTTGGCTCATGTGGGGGATGACAACCTACTAGTGCTGTCAGTTGCTCTGGGGCAGAGGCCTGTGCTATGGAACTAACGGTTTGCACCCTTCCGGTGACCCTTGTGGGTACCCGCCTGGTTCCACAAGCTGGCACTCCTGTTTTCTCAGTTTGTTTGTTTTTTTTCAAAAATCCAGGAAATACACAAGAAAAACTACGTTAAAACGCAGCATTAAGGTGGCGAAGTCAAGCACTGAAAAGTTAGGAAATGCCGGAATTAGAGTTGCCTCCTGCAACCTGACTTTGCCGCCGTTGTGTGCATGGCCTAGGCTACAGCCTTTAATTCCATGGGCACAGCTGGTTTGTTCCCCAGTTCCCGCTGCGTCAGCTCATTGCCCCCTAAAATGCGCCTTTGGCCCTGGCCCTGCTGGAGCTTTTCCCTCTCCAGTGACCCCTGCTGGAGGTCCCTGGAAATGCCATTCTCAGGTCCCATGCCCCCCACCCCTCCGCCCAGACAGCAAACTCTGTGCATTGACAATCACCAGTTTACCCCTCACCCTCGCAACAACTGGCGCAAAAAGTCTCGCCCTGTGGCCCTGATCCTGCACCGGGATCCATGTGGGTGATTTCTGTGTGTCTCCATGGGGGCACCAAGGTCTGTCCAAAATAAAAGTCACAGTTTTCTCTGAAAGCATCCTGACCTTTTGTAATCTAACTCCCTGTCCTTTCCAATCAGCCCGCTTCCCTCCCGGCTTGTCCCTCTCGAATCATTAACGCCTTGAGCTCAGCCTAATGAAACAAGGTAGCTACCCAGTTGACCTGCCTGGGACCTCTGCCGGCGAGCTGCGAAACTTCACTCCTCCAATGCCGCAGAGACCTTTGCAGTGCCCTTCTAATCCTATTAGGGAGTCAGCCTCCAAAAACCTGAGTCTTTTGCAGAAGCGGCTTAGGAAGGGCCTGACCCACACACATGCACTGGGGTAGGGCAGCCTTTTCCTTTCTTCCCTGCTGCCGCAGCTGCAGATGTATGAATGAGCCTGCTTGAATGTGCCACATTCTTTCACAGTCCAGTCCTTTCCAAGGGGCCACACGGCTCTAATTAAAGCAGCGGTCGGGAGGTTAATTAATACAAATGGTGGCAAATATTATACCAATCAAAGTGCCTTTGGATTCCCTTCTCTGTTAGAGCATGCTGCTCTGGTAGGATCTCGTTAGCGAGCTGGGAGAAAACACAGCCCTTCAACCACCCGACTGTTACCTCCACTGCTTTAATGAGACTGTTTTATGCTTTCTTTATTCCAGCCTCTCCCTGGTTCATTTTGGAATTGCTGGGATCTTTAGATCTGCCTTCTTTAAGCAAATCTATATTTTAAAGCAATTTTAAAAGAACTATTCTCATATGGCAGGAGTTCGAATGGAAAATTGCAGTGATCTCTTAGCTAAAGAAATTGCATGTAAATACCAGTGTATAATGTTTATATAATATATGTGCGTGATACATAAATATGGCCCTGATCCTGAAGTTGGCTCTGCTCAAGTGAACCCCTTCACCCATGGTGAGTTCGTTGCAGAATCTGGGCCTGTGTGTGTCTCATATACGCTACTGAACTTCCCAGCAGGATAGCTGGTCTGATGATAACTCTTGAGACGCAGGAAATACAGCTCGTTACATGCGAGCAACACATGTGCCATTTTCTCCCCTAGCAGGTGGTCGACTTCTTAGCTGATGTTTCTTCATTTGTTCACATGGCAAAGGTCTGTAGTGCAGCGCTGAGGATTCAAAGTTCACTGGTGACCGGGGCACTGAGTATTTAATGCAGAGAGGAGTAGGATATTCTGACGCCAACTTCCATTTCCTGTGTCTCAAATCACGACAGGGGCTGGCTTCCTGTCGGATTGCTAGGGGCTCGGTTTGTGTTGTACTGAAGACACAGCTCGGGTTGGGGAGCTGTGGTTTGCACTCATGCAGTGCTGAGAGTAAGCCTGGCTCTTCACACACAGACGCAACCAGCAGATCCCTGGCTGAGGACTTTCATAGCTTGCAAGGGCTTGAGCCCCCCAGAGTCAAACCTGAAAAGTGGCTCCAGTTCAGCCTTGGCTCAAGAGCGCCACCCATTGAGACACACACTCCACTGCCTGCAGCACCTGGATTTTTGCCTCAGGGTCTCTCATCCAAGTGCTGATCTGGTCCTACACTGCTTAGCTTGGGAGAGAGAAGAATTATAGCAGCAGCTAGAAAGCAAAGGACCCCGGGTGCTTCGTGGCTAGCACAGAGCTGTGCGCCCAGAGGAGAACAAGCAGAGCGCTACCCTGTCCTTTGGTGAAGGAAGGGTTGCTGAGCAGGGATGTACAGGTGACCTGCTTTTGAGTCTACATAGGGACATCTAGGGGGCAGGTCCCGAGCTGGTGTAAATCAGACCAGCGCCACTGGTATCAGCTACACCAGTAGCTACGGATCAGGCTCCTTCTGGAACAGTGACCCACTGGTCAGTGTGTGTGACCTGTCCCCCTCTGCACTTGATCCACGGAGGAGATGAATCTGTCACAGGATTGCAGCTGGAGAGGTGGGTTCTTTCGCCCATGTCATAGAGATTTGTGTATTTAGTTCTAGAGGGCCCCACATCAATCCCTCGTGCTGGCCGAGATCACCAGCCACTACTTAAAATCGACCCTAGTACTGATTATGTATCAGCATTACAGAGTCATCTCTGTTCAACAGCCCCATCGTTCTCCAGGCCAGCCGTGTCTGTGAGTGTACAGAAAAGGGACAGAAATCTCACTGGGGTGGTCCGGCAGCCCGGAGGTTTTACACCGTAAGACATGAGGGAGATGGTAGGTTTAAATGGAGGCGTAGCCATGCCGATGGGTGGCATCTAGTGCTCTCCAGCCAGGCGAGCTCCAGTTCCCCAGATCCATGCGCTGCTGCATTGAGGCCATACACTGGCAATTGTACAGGCTCCACATCTACGCCAGGCGAGAGAGCTGGCATGCTGAGACATATCCACAGCACCTAGTTACATTATGGAGTAAGGGTTTGAGCCCAAGCCCGTTGAAGTAAATGGGAAAACTCCTGTGGACGGGCTTTCAATCAGGTCCTAAAAGCGGAGAGTTTTCTTAATACCAAAGTTTCTTTCCTTCCTTCCTTCCCAGGCTCCCTCGCCCTCTCTGTCTAGTGCATCTTTTTAAACAGTGCAGATCACATAACATTATCTTCTAGATTCCCTTCCCCTCAGTTCATTTGAACCCGCCTGGCCCTCTCCAGCCATTTGCCGTTAATCCCCACTAATTGCCACTAATTCGGTTCCTGTCCCCGGGTCTGTGCAGGTGTTTGAAGGAACATCTGGGATTGACGCCAAGAAGACATCCTGCGAGTTTACCGGGGACATCCTCCGGACACCTGTTTCTGAGGACATGCTAGGTAGGTCCATAAGAGCAAGCTGAGAACGAATTCATCTCAATCCACAGATCTCAGTGGCAAAAATAAACAGCAATGAGTTACTGCGCCAGCAACAAGGGGCTGCCAGAGCCTGTAGCCTGCTGCTGATTTTACATTTGCAACGTTTGATTTGTCTGCACAGAGAGTCACTTTCCTTTGGTCAATATTTATCATTGTTTCACCTGCCCTGAGATAGGGGCTGCAGATAGGGGGACCAGACATCCCAATACCTTCGGGACCATCCCAATATTAGGGGCTTTGTCTTATATATGCAACTATGCTCCCGTCCCGAAAAAAGTGTCCCGATTTTTCACACTTGCTCTCTGGTCACCCTAGTAGCAGGCGCTTTGGGAAATGGATTGAAAGGCTGGTCCAATTCCCCTGGAGCTGTTGGAAATGCCTCCTGGCCTCCGCTGAACAGCTGCTGGGTGACTTTTGATATGGGAACCCCTAAGTGAGTCTGAAAAGGGAAATTCCAAAGGCTCCTGAAGAGGCCAGTGTGTGCCCTACAGGACCGGCCCCACGAGCAGAGGGTAAAAGCAGTAATGGAATCGGAGAAGGGAGGGGGAGGAGACGTGGGGAAGGTCACACCGTCCATAGAGGCTGCTGGGGGAAAGTGGAAGGCAACAAAACCCAAGAATGAATTAATACTGCCAACAGGCTTCTGCCGATGGCACATGTAGGCCCAAGGTGACGAGCTGGGATCTGATCTCACATTCAGGGGGTGTCTGGTGCATTAGAGAGAGAGGGACCAGCTAAAAAATCCCTATTCAAATTCAGAGTCTGAACCACCAAAGTTTGGGGATGTTTGGATCCTGGGGTTTGGTTCAGCCCAGCTGCAGAGTGCAATCTGATACTCCCCAGGGTTGGAATTGGGGCTTTGCTTCCGGCTGGTCTCGAACGAATAGATCAGGAACACTAGACAAAACTCAGCCCCGCTAGTAGGCGAAGGGAGGGATTGAAATCAGCAATAATAATAATGGCAAAGCAGGAAGACAAGGCAGTAAAATTGTTTAACGACTGCAAAGGGCAGGAGGGTTTAATGGTGGTAGGCTGCAGGGTCTCTTGTTTCCAGGTCACCAGTTCAAATCTGGTCTAGGTTTGGAGGTGAGTTAAAGGTGGTACCCATCTGATGATTGGCCTGTCTCTTATATCAAATGAGTTTGTTGGTTCTCAGTCTAGTTTCTACTGGATGATAGGTGGCTGCATCTTAAAAATATATAAAATAGCACCATCCTTGTTGGAAATAATTGGCCCCTTTCTCTCAGAGGAGTGACCAAGGATGCTATAAGTATAGAACCTGAACTCCTTTCCTGTGAATGAACCAGCAGCAGTGAATCTAGGTGAGATCCAGGCCCCATTGTGCAAGGCGCTGTATATAAATATAGTAAGAGACCGCTTCTGCCCCAAAGACCTCGTAATAGAAATAAAGGTAGGGAGACAGAGGTACAGGAAGGGGAATTTGCCCAAGGCTACCTGATTCAACAGTGTGACCTGAGTCAACAGTGTGCCCTTGTTGCCAAGAAGGTCAATGGCATTTTGGGATGTATAAGTAGGGGCATAGCCAGCAGATCGAGGGATGTGATCGTTCCCCTCTATTCGACACTGGTGAGGCCTCATCTGGAGTACTGTGTCCAGTTTTGGGCCCCACACTACAAGAAGGATGTGGATAAATTGGAGAGAGTCCAGCGAAGGGCAACAAAAATGATTAGGGGTCTAGAGCACATGACTTATGAAGAGAGGCTGAGGGAGCTGGGATTGTTTAGTCTGCAGAAGAGAAGAATGAGGGGGGATTTGATAGCTGCTTTCAACTACCTGAAAGGGGGTTCCAAAGAGGATGGCTCTAGACTGTTCTCAATGGTAGCAGATGACAGAACGAGGAGTAATGGTCTCAAGTTGCAATGGGGGAGGTTTAGATTGGATATTAGGAAAAACTTTTTCACTAAGAGGGTGGTGAAACACTGGAATGCGTTACCTAGGGAGGTGGTAGAATCTCCTTCCTTAGAGGTTTTTAAGGTCAGGCTTGACAAAGCCCTGGCTGGGATGATTTAACTGGGAATTGGTCCTGCTTCGAGCAGGGGGTTGGACTAGATGACCTTCTGGGGTCCCTTCCAACCCTGATATTCTATGATTCTATGATTCTATGATTCCCACTGCAGTTCTCTATCCCGTCGGCCACAGGCCTCTTTGGAGACATCTACACTGCAGCTGGGAGAGGTGATTCCCACCTCCCACCCAGCTTGAGCTAGCCTACTAACATAGAAGTGTGGCCACAGAGCCTCGAGCTAGCTGCCTGCATACCTAGGAGCTCGGAAGGGGTGTCCCTGAGCCGCTGTCTGTGCTGGGGAGGCCTTGCTGCGTGTACGTCTGCCCGAGTTGCAGTTTACACCTCCAGCTCCAGTGTAGACGGGGCCTTTTTTAGGGTAGGACAGGGTCCGTGGGGGGGAAGCGTACGTTGCTGTACGCAGTCTGTGGCTAACCCGAGAACTTCTGCCAGTGCGGCACCTTTCACTGGCATGAAGCTGGCTACACAAGAGAGGAGCCCGAGCAATGACAGTCCAGCGAATCTAACTTTGATCCTTAGTAACGGAATAAAATAAACGTGAAGAGGAAAACAATACTGTAACTGCCTGGAGGCTAACGATGGAGGCGTGAGCAGTGAGAACAGCCCTGGGGAGTTGTAAAGAATGGATCTGGGCAGACCCAATCCCAGGGACAAAATCAGTGGGGGTCGGGAACTCAGTAGATGTGATGTGCCATTGTCTGGACATCAGTAAAGTATTTGCTAGAGTGTCTCATGCAATCTTACTCTCCTGTCGACTTGCAATAGGAAAACTGGCCACTGACCTGTATTCAAAGGGCAATGGTCAAGGGCAAAGCAGCACGCAGGGGGCAGGTGTCAGTGCAGCAACTTGGGGTAACGTGATCACTGGACAGTGGATGGTTCCTTAAGGGATCTGTTCTCATCTCGCTGGAAAACTTTAGGAGACCTTCTGTCTCCCCTCTCCCTGCCCGCTGGGGCAGCGCTGGGATATGTGCCACATTCCAGGATGTGTCTGCTACCCAGAGACACAGAAGGGAGGTCATGTTTTCATACTAGCTGGGAGTTTGGGCTCTGGTTTGGTTTGGTTTGGTTTTGGTGAGGTGGGAAGAAGGGGAAAAGAGTGAGACGCTAAAGAGTTAATCGTGCCCAGCCCAGGTGCAGAGCTTTGGTGCACAGAAGGTCCTGGATAGGTGGGGAAACCTGACCCTGCTTTCCTGTGACACTGGAATGTGCAGCTAAGCGTCTCCTTAGCATGGTGGGGATCCGACACCCCCATTCTCCACCCCTGACTTGTCCCTTGTGAAGATGTGAACAGGAGTGCAGGAGGCTTCCTGCTGCTCCTTGCAGCAGGCTACACCCACTGCTTAACCTAATTGATGCCCACACCTGGCCCCTGCTGCACATCACTTAGGGACTCGCAGGATCAAGAGCTGACACCAAAGTCATCCAAGCCCAGTGTGCAGTGGCCACCCCAGGCCAGCGCCTTCCTAGCCTGATGGGCAAAGCCTTCCCCTGGAGGTGCACTGAGGCCTGCTGTGAGTGTTCATGGCTAGGCCACCAGCCGACACCAACGTATTGGGGATACCTTCAGCAGTCCACTGGCTCAAATGGCATGACGCAGGCCAGAACCATGCACACTGGGGCTGCCCCATAGGAAGCCAGGCAAGGCAAGCAGGGAGGGATAGCTCAGTGGTTTGAGCATTGGCCTGCTAAATCCAGGGTCGTGAGTTCAATCCTTGAGGGGGCCATTTAGGGATCTAGGACAAAAATTGGGGATTGGTCTTGCTTTGAGCAGGGGGTTAGACTAGATGATCTCCTGAGGTTCCTTCCAACCCTGATATTCTATGAAGGTGCACAGTGAGAACTGGGCTGTTTGCATGGGTCCAAAAATTACTTTTATCTCCCCACAATGTGATTTTTTTTTTTGGCCAATTATTCTGCTCTTAGGGGTTCCGGCTGGGAGCTAAATTCCCACAGTGCCATGAGGAAAGGCTGTTTTTGCCTTCTTTAGGGTCCCATCCATAGAATATAGAGATGGGGTGGGGGGAGCTATTAAGTCACTCCAACTCCTTTTACAGGTGTGTTCCCTTCCGTTCGTTTTCTAGCACTTGATGGGCCATGCTTCCAGGCTGGGGGACTCTATCCCGGCCAGCAGTGACTCTGAAATAGACTTGGGGATCATGCTAGCTAATCAACTGAACATGAGCACCCAGTGCCAAAAGAGCTAATGCAAACCTTGGATACCTAAACAGGATTATTGAGTGGGAGTGGGGAGGTTATTTCACCTCTGTATTTGGCACTGGTGCGACCGCTGATGGAATCCTGTGTCAAGTTCTGGTGCCCACAATTCAAGAACAATGTTGATATATTGGGGAGGGCTCAGAGAAGAGCCACGAGAATGATTAGAGGATTAGAAAACCCGCTTTATAGCGATAGATTCAAGGAGCTCAATCTATTTAGTTTAACAAAGAGAAGGTGAAGGGGTGACTTGGTCCCAGTCCGTAAGTACCTACAGGGGGAACAGAATTCGCAAATGGGCTCTTCAGTCTAGCAGCGGAAGGTCTAACATGATCCAATGGCTGGAAATTGAAGCTACACAAATTCAGAATGGAAAAAAGGTGCAGAGATTTAACATTGAGGTTAATTAATCACTGGATCAACTTCCCAAGGGTCGTGGTGGATTCTCCATCACTGTCAATTTTTAAATCCAGGTGGGATTTTTTTTCTAAATGCTCTGCTCTGGTTCAAACAGGAATTAGAATCATAGAATCATAGAATATCAGGGTTGGAAGGGACCTCAGGAGGTCATCTAGTCCAACCCCCTGCTCAAAGCAGGACCAATCCCCAATTAAATCATCCCAGCCAGGGCTTTGTCAAGCCTGACCTTAAAAACTTCTAAGGAAGGAGATTCTACCACCTCCTTAGGTAACGCATTCCAGTGTATCACCACCCTCTTAGTGAAAAAGTTTTTCCTAATATCCAACCTAAACCTCCCCCACTGCAACTTGAGACCATTACTCCTCGTCCTGTCCTCTTCTACCACTGAGAATAGTCTAGAACCATCCTCTCTGGAACCACCTCTCAGGTAGTTGAAAGCAGCTATCAAATCCCCCCTCATTCTTCTCTTCTGCAGACTAAACAATCCCAGTTCCCTCAGCCTCTCCTCATAACTCATGTGTTCCAGACCCCTAATCATTTTTGTTGCCCTTCGCTGGACTCTCTCCAATTTATCCACATCCTTCTTGTAGTGTGGGGCCCAAAACTGGACACAGTACTCCAGATGAGGCCTCACCAATGTCGAATAGAGGGGAACGATCACGTCCCTCGATCTGCTCGCTATGCCCCTACTTATACATCCCAAAATGCCATTGGCCTTCTTGGCAACAAGGGCACACTGCTGACTCATATCCAGCTTCTCGTCCACTGTCACCCCTAGGTCCTTTTCTGCAGAACTGCTGCCTAGCCATTCGGTCCCTGGTCTGTAGCTGTGCATTGGGTTCTTCCGTCCTAAGTGCAGGACCCTGCACTTATCCTTATTGAACCTCATCAGATTTCTTTTGGCCCAATCCTCCAATTTGTCTAGGTCCCTCTGTATCCTATCTCTGCCCTCCAGCGTATCTACCACTCCTCCCAGTTTAGTATCATCCGCAAATTTGCTGAGAGTGCAATCCACACCATCCTCCAGATCATTTATGAAGATATGGAACAAATTAGTTCTCGGGCCTGTGCTCTGCAGGAGGTCAGACTAAAACAGTGATGCCTTCGGGCCTTAGAATCTGTGCAATTGCAGATGGGCATTCTGGGCAGATTAGGCCTTGTGGTTACTATGCAGGTTTCATGACTGTACCTAGAGTTAGTCCAGGCCCCCCTTGGCCTTGTGGTTAATACACTGGGCTGGGACTCAGGAGCTGTGAATTCAACTTCCCGGTTTGTCACAGACTAGCTGGGTGACCTCTGGTAAAATTTTTCTATGCCTCAGCCCCCCATCTGTAAACTGGGCATAATAATCCTCTCTTTTCTTGTCTAGATGTCAACTTTTCAGAGCAGAGACTGTCTCATAGCACGTGTATGGACCAGAGGTGCTGGAACAATTTGTATAGCGGGGGGTGCCGAGAGCCACTGAACCAATCTGTAAATGCTGTATATAATGGAAACCACTTCAAGCCAGGGGGTGTGGCAGCACCCCTAGTTCCAGCACCTATGTTATGGACAGAGTGGCGGATTAACACACGGGGCCCGTGCCTGGGGTCCCAGCCAATTTGGGGTTCCTCGCAGGAGCGTTGGAACCTGTGTAGAAGTGGCGGGGCGACTGGTGCCAGAACTGCGGCCCCACCCCCTGCTCCACCTCCTCCCTTGGGGCCCTGCCCCTGCTCCTCCTCTTCCCCCATGGCCCCGCCCCCACTCCTCCTTTGCCCCTCGAGGCCCTGCCCCCGGACCAGGCTGGAAGCCAGAGCCAGGCGGGGTGCCCAAGCGCAGCCCCCGCCCCGTGGGGTGCGCCGCCCATGGCAGGTGGAAGGTCCAGGGCTTCCCACAGCAGCCCAGGCTCCCTGGGTGGCTCTTCCCAGGGCTCAGCTCCAGCTTCTAGCCTGGCCAGGGGTGGGACCTCAGGGGGAAGAGGTAGGGCTGTCAGGCATCCGCCCAGTCAAAAAGGGACCCTGGCAGCTCCGGCTGGTGGTGCAGTGCAGGCCCGAGGCTAAGGCAGGCTCCCTGCCTGCCCTAGCTCTACACGGCTCCCGGAAGTGGCTGCCAGGTACTTGTGGCCCCTAGGTACATGGGCAGCTAGGGAGGCTCCGTGCACTGCCCCCACCCTGAGGCCTGGCTCCGCAGTTTCCATTGGCCGGGAACTGTGACCAATGGGAGTTGCTGGGGCGGTGCCTGTGGGCACGAGGGCAGTGCACAGAGCCTCCCTGGCCGCCTATGTGTCTAGGGGCTGCAGGGACCTGGCGGCCACTTCCAGGAACCGCGGTAAGCGCCACTGGGACCCCGAACCCCAAACCCCTTGCCCAGCCCGGAGTCCTCTCCCGCACGCCAAACCCTCATCCCCTGCCCCACCTCAGAGTCCGCACCCCCTCTCCTGTACCCCAACCCTCTGCCCCAGCCCGGAGCCCCCTCCCACACCCAAACCCCTCATCCCCAGCCCCACCCCAGAGCTCGCACCCCCAGCCAGAGCCCTCACCCCCTCCCACACCCCAACTCCCTGCCCCAGCCCAGTGAAAGTGAGTGAGGGTGGGGGAGAGCAAGAGACAGAGGGAGGGGGGATGGAGCGAGCGGGGGCGGGGACTCAGAGAAGGGGCGGGGCAGGGGTGTTCTATTTTGTGCAATTAGAAAGTTGGCAACCCTAGGAAAAGAAGGAGCAGGGGACAGGTCTCCGTGGTGAGGGGAGTGTGATTGGCCCAAATGTTGTTTGTGCCCAGGACCCCAATAAATCTTAATCTGCCTCTGTATGTACAGTGCCTAGCACAGTGGGCCCCCGAGCTCCATTTAGTGCCTCTCGGTGTTAACTGCAGCATTACTACTGATGACTGGCCATGGTTTTCTTTCATTTGAAACAGTTGCATTAATTCTGTTCCATAAACACCAGCCCGTATCGCCTGAGCTACAAGGGTTTTCATAGAATCCTAGAATCGTAGGCCTGGAAGGACCCTTGAGAGGCCATCGAGTCCCATCCCCTGCACTCACAGCAGGAGTAAGGATTAGCTCGACCATTTTCAAAGAGAGAGGGGTTCCTTTAAAAAATGCAAACCTTCCCCTGCCGTGTGATAGACCCAGGTGCAGCAGCCTTGGGCTAAGACCTGAAAATCAGGACCTGAAAGTGATCAGACAGAGAAAGTGAAAGTGGGTTTCATTGTTCACCGGAAGTGAAGGATAAAAAGCAGCCAAGCAGCTTCCTTGCTGAAAGGTGAATGTGATTTGTCCAAACATCTTTCTGGGTTGATGACTCGGGTTGTTATTAGTAACACAGGAAAGTGTCTTTTACTGCTGCGTATTGGCCTCCATTTTCAAAAGTGACTTCAACTTTTGGGTGCCCAGGTTGAGACACCTTAAAGGACCCTGATTTCCTTGAGACACCTTAAAGGACCCTGATTTCCAGAGGATGGGCGCGTGGCCCTTTCTGCTAATCAGGCCTCTTTGAGGTGCATGGAGCTGGGAATCAGAACCCTTAGCCCCTTTTGAAAATGTAGGCCACTATTTTTATCCTGATGGTGTCCCTGTGAGTGCTGCAAAGAGTGTGTGAAGTATGTCCAGGCAGTGTACCTCTCCAGGCGGTCCACAGGGACCCGGTTCAGCCCTAATCTGCTCTGCTGGGACGTACTGATCAGGGGAATTGTACGTAAATCCAAGGTCATTACAGGGCTGCTCTGAAGCTCAGAGCCAGCCCATTTGGGGCCCTCGGGTCTGGATTCTCTGGACAGGCTGAGCTGGATTAGGCACATGTCAGGGTTGGGGGGGTATTAAGCAATGTGAGTGGCTCCGTGATCCTACAGTGAGTGAGTGCCAAACCCAGCCCCTGGCTGTGAGGCTGCTCTAGCTTATATCAGCTGCCAGTGGCCCCCTTCCAATAGACAATCTGATGAAGAGATATCCTAGACATGCCCCCTGTGTCCAAGCCACTCCCCCATATTCTGGGTGGGGGGACAGGAGGGGAAACAGTGTAGCAGCCACTGCACTGGCCGTTGGCCACCCAGAGATTCCCATACGGAGGGGAAGTCCTCAGGGAACTGGATGATCCAAGTTTCCAGTGGCTTTGCACTGCCAGAGCAGAGCAGCCTCAGCAGAGTCCAGGATCCGGGCCAAGGTCAGTGCCTCAGGACAGTGCCTCACTCATCCTGAGAGTCCAGGAAGGAGAGAGGAAAACGAGAGACCGTACAAAGAAGGGACACAAATGCCGGGGGATGAGGCAGGGGGCTCAGGCTGTGGACTCTAGGGAAGGAAGGGCTCTGTGTAGACTGAGACACGACCACGGCCTGTACTGTCCCCTTGGATGCACACCGCCAGGGAAACGACATGGTGCAGGGGTACACTCCCCAGAGACAGCTACCCAAGGGGCAAGGAGCTGTGGCTAAGGCAGGAAAAGCTTAGCCTCCCAGAAGGTGCAGATGGTGGTGGGAGCAGCTTGACTGAAGAGATTCAAGGGAGGGCAGGGAGACCTGGATTGGCAGGGGGAGAACCACCTTGCTGGGGGCTACATGTTGGTGCGCAGGGAGGAGTCCAGCAAGGGGTCAGGTTGGGTGACCCTCCTCATCCTTCCCCTGGGCTTCCATGACCCTCGTTAAGTTCTAGACCAGTGAATGAGGTGCTCTAGCTAAGCCCCATCAGCCCCGAGGTGCCCGCAGCACGCAGGGGTTAAACCCCAGGTGCTCTCCCGAGGTAGCGAGTGAACGTTCGCACTCTGCGCCTCTTTCTCCTGAGCACACTCCGCCGGCGCTCCCAAGCTGAAGCCCCATTAGAGAGCTGTTATCAGCCCCTGCCGCACTGGGGAATCGATAGCTCTGCGTTACTGCTCCCCCCGCTTCAGCCCTTTCTCCCCTGTACACCGGCAGTTGCCCTATAGGACTCTCTTCCGGGCCCTTTAAGAGGGCCAGGGAAAGCATTGTCCTTGTCACAGCAGATAAAGATCAATACCGAGATGGGGCTGGGAAGAGGGAGCCACTGACCATGAAAGGTCAGTAACCTTGGTATTCACTGCGCCTCGATTTGTCTTAGACACACAGCTGTTTAATTTATCACCGAAGCAAAAGCAGAGGCGGGAGGAGGGGTGAGCTGCTGAAGGAAACGTCAAGTAAGACAAAGCACCTGGGTCATTAGGGCCCTTTGACATAGGAGGAAAGACCCCCATTGATTTCAATGGGTTGTGGGTCAGGCATTGAGCAACCAGCTGACCGCTGTCCATAGGATGGGCAGGTGTTGCATGCAAAATGGCTTCCATTTTCAGCCAGCCCTGGGGAGAGCCCAGGCTCTGGGTGAGAGGGAGGATGGCTCAGTGGTTAGGATGCGGGCTAGGGACTCTGAAAACCTCGCTTTGATTCCTTGCTCTGCTATGGTCTTCTGGTGTGACCCTGGGCAAGTTCCACCTGGGGATGGGAGCCACGTTAAGTGTACTAGCTGGGTCTGCAGCTTGAAGTTTCAATGCTTTTCTGAGCCTAGGAAACAAGAGCTGGAAACTGCGCAGTTCTCCAATGAAGGGTGCATAGCCCAAGAGGTCCGGGGGGGTGTCTCCGGCAAGCTTGTGCCAAGGTTACCAAGCAGTCCGGCTCTCTCTGTATTACTGACCTGTCCTCTGCATTATTTACCGCTTCCCGAATCTTTGTGTCGTCTGCAAACTCTGTCAGTGATGACTTTGTTATCCTCAAAAAGAAAAGGAGTACTTGTGGCACCTTAGAGACTAACCAATTTATTTGAGCATAAGCTTTCGTGAGCTACAGCTCACTTCATTGGAATGCATCTGATGAAGTGAGCTGTAGCTCACGAAAGCTTATGCTCAAATAAATTGGTTAGTCTCTAAGGTGCCACAAGTACTCCTTTTCTTTTTGTTATCCTCGAGGCCATTGGTGAAAATGTTAAATAACGTTTATTTCCCTTTGCAGGTCGGGTTTTTAACGGTTCTGCAAAACCCATCGACAAAGGCCCAGCTGTTATGGCCGAGGATTTTCTCGATATTAATGGTAAGCCCATTGCAAGAAATTAAGATGGCAAGAGATGTTGAGCACATGATCTAAGGGCAGAGACCATGTCTTCCTGTGTGTTGGGATGACAGCCCTTTTGCTGTCAGTCATAGCAGAGTGGCCAAGGAGGATAGGTTTGTTAATGGCTATTAGACAAGATGGGCAGGGATGCAACCCAATGCTCTGGTGTCCCTAAACCTCTGACTGCCAGAAGCTGGGAGTAGACGACAGGGGACGGATCACTCAATAATTGCCCTGTTCTGTTCATTCCCTCTGGGGCACCTGGCATCAGCCGGTGTCAGAAGATAGGATACTGGTCTAGATGGACCTTTGGTCTGGCCCAGTCTGGCTGTTCTTATGTTTGCACTTTGCAAAGGGGGGCAGGCAGATCCCAATTTTACAGGTGGGGAAACTGAGACAGAGACGGGCAATGACTCGACCAAGATCAGAGCAAGTCAGTGGCAGATCCAAAGAACCCAGGTCACCTGGCTACCAAGGGCCAGGCCCTAGTCCCTGGACCACGTGAGCCAGCACTAAAGGTTTCAGATCACGTTAGCAAGAGGCTGCTGGGCTTGAATTTGACCAAGTTACCAAGGTTTTTTTGTTAATAGGTAATAAATTCCAATGTGAACAGTTATTTTTGTCAACAAATAACCATTGTTCTTTGGTGTTTGCAATACAAACATTGCAGCACTGGGCTTGTGCATGAGACTCTGCAGGTGAAATTGACTAGGGACTGACAAGAAGGACCAATGAAATGGACCAAGCTGTTTTAAGTGCCCAAGCCAAGTGAAGGGTAAGAAGGGAACTGAAGTCAGTGGGGAGATCTTCCTGGCCAGTGTGAGTTAGATGAGGCTCCAAAGAATACTGTCGCCTCTTTAGTCCTAGGGATTAGCCAACATCCGGGGTCCTCCTGGGCTGTTTCAGTGACGATGAGAAATGGAAGCTTGGACTCAGGTATATTCTTCGGTGAAGGGTTGTTTGTTTACAAAAAATGAACGCAGAGTCCTGCTTCCCAGAGCACTGTGGGAACAAACAGGAACAGGTCCCCTGCTCAGAAATCCCCAAGTCTGCCCCTCCAGCCAGCTCTGTGCCCAAGAAGCTTTGTCCCTCTGTTTCCTCTCTGCATGACACTCACAGCTCCTCCCTCTGTCTCCAGCACCCACAGCCCGCAATCAATAGTTCATCAAAGAGTCAGCCTTGGGAGGTTGTGGAATCTCAGTCACTGGAGGTTTTAAAGAGCAAGTTAGACAAACACCTGTCAGGGATGGTCTGACTCTAGATAATCCTTCGTCCTGCCCTGAGTGCAGGAGACTGGACTAGAAGACCACTCGAGGTTCCTTCCAGTCCTATGATTCTATGAATATCCAGCCTCTGCCTTTGCAATCAGCGAAACCTCTTTGAAGCTAACTGGGTTAGCTCTATGTTGCCATGCGGCCTGTGGCCTTGCACGGTTGCAGCTGTTTTTACTACATATAAAGGGGCTTGATTGTTCCGTCCGTTGAGTCAGAAGGAGAGCCCGGCACCACGGGCTTTAACAAGGTACATGATTGTCTTTGGACCTAGGGGCTTGTCTGCACTTAAATGCAGCAGCTGTGCTGCTGTAGCTCTTCAGGGAAGCTGCTACCGATGCCAATGGGAGAGGGTCTCCCACTGGCGTGGGTGCTCCACCTCCCTGAGAGACGGTAGCTAGGTCCACAGGAGAGTTCTCTCGTCGACCTAGCGCTGTCTACAACAGGGGGTAGGTTGGTGTAACCACGTCGCTCTAGGGTGTGGATTTTTCACACCTCTAAGTGTAGTTACATCGACCTAATTTCCTGGTGTAGACCAGGGCATAGACTCCCTGACAGTGACCATTGGCACATTTCAACATAACAGTATGTCAGGTTTCTCCATTACTTTCAGCTGTCGTAATCTAAGGTGGTGTTAGATCCAGAAGCCCTTACGTAGCTTTTATTCAGGCAAAACCTCCCCCTGTGAAGCTGAGTGAGGTCTACACGGCTTGGCCAATGTATTTGTACTGTGCCGATGTCCCTCTAACAACAACCAGCTCTTTAGTGCCCTCAGCTATGTGCTTGCAGCTCCCACTGACTTCACTAGCATAACCCACAGTGGAACAGCCCCCAGTGGGCCGCCAGTTGAAATGACACCACTGTGTGGGTCATCTCTGGGGACTGAACCTGGATCTAAAAGAACAAGCCTCTACTGCTTGATCTAAAGGGCCCAGTCTGTTAGTTCAGAGGCGGTAGCAGACTCATAAACTTCTATATGGCCCAGCCACTGGGGAGCTCCGAACCTGTGTTCTGCCAGCCGTGGTTACATTTGCATGGATGTGTCTGAGGGGGAGCAATGTCAACCTCCAGGGGGCACATTTTTACACACGGGTGTCTAAGTGATGCCTGTGTAATAACACACAGGCTGCCCCACAAGAACCTGGATTCCTGCACACCTGAGGGGACTGCTCAGTCAGCTGATCACCCCCATGCAACCCCTGCCCTATAGATTTTAAAGGGGCATTGCCCAGGTCAGCAGGCCCAGAACGACACTCATCTTTCTGGGCTCTTCTCTCTCTCTCCCTATTTAGACTATTTTCCCCCTCTGTGTGAGGTTTTTGTATTTTTCATATCTAACCGTTCATTTCCCTATCCCCACGAAACCATCCAGGTCTTTTAAGTGACCCGACAATAACAAACCAGGTCCATGAGCACCCCTGCAACAACCGCTTCCTGCCTTCTTGTTTCAGGTCAGCCTATCAACCCTCATGGTCGCATATACCCCGAGGAGATGATCCAGACTGGCATCTCGCCCATTGACGTCATGAACAGCATCGCCAGGGGGCAGAAAATCCCCATCTTCTCTGCCGCCGGGCTCCCCCACAATGAGGTAGGCCCTCACCTCTCTGCCCATCCCTCCCTGTCCCCTTCTGCAGCAGGGGCGGCCAGGGCGCATGGGGCGAGGGTGGACGCATCGCTGCTTTATGCTAACATCAGAGGGGCTGGAAGTTGGGCTCTAGTGGCATTGCAAGCGCTGGGACCACTGGGGCCCCGGTAACCCTGGATGTTTCCTGCAGGGAGGGGTGCCTGGCCCGGGGGATTGGTAATGGTGGCTGGAGTTTGATTCCCCTGTTCCTAGCTGGCCCAGTTCGCTGTTCCCAACAGCTGTCCCTCATCGGCTGGCTGTGCGGTGTCCGGGTGAGGTGCACCTCAAGGCCTCCTTTGCCAGCAGGCCGGCCCAAGAACCCCCCAGCACCACTGAATCCCCCACCTCTCTGGCAGCCTCGGCAGGGATGCCAAAAACTGGGTGAGCCCTGAAGAGCGAACCAGACCTTAGAGAAGGTCCCCCTGAGTCGGAGCCGGGACACCCAGGCAGAGCCGTGTGGGTGAGAAGCCTGCCCTGGCTCTGCCCAGTGCGGTGCCTGTTCTGTGTGGCACCTTGTCAGGGCGACAGCCTGGGAGTGCAACACTTTCTACCAGCCAGCCATTCTGGTTCTGCAGGCAGGGCGCTGGCCTGGCGCTCAGGAGACCTCGGTTCTAGGCCCAGCTCCGACCTGCTGGGTGACGTCCAGCAAGTGGCTTCCCCTTCCACCCTTGTCTCTCCTGTCTGTCTAGATTGTCAACTCTTGGGTAAAAGGAAACTGCCTTTCATTAGACCTATCCTCCAGGAATTTATCTAATTCTTTTTTGAGCCCAGTTATAGCCTTGGCCTTCACAACATCCCCTGGCAAGGAGTTCCGTGGGGTGACTGTGCATTGTGTGAAGATGTACATCCTTACATTCCTTTTAAACCTGTTGACTGTTAATTTAATTGGGTGACCCCTGGTTCATACAAATATATACCTCTAGGAACAAATAATTTAGACTGTACTTACATGATGGGGGACTCCATCCTGGGAAGCAAGGACTCTGAACAAGATTTGGGGATCAGCTGATTATCCACCACGAACAGGAGCTCCCAGTGTGATGCTGAGGCCAAAGGGGCTAATGTGATCCTGGGATGCAGAAACAGGGGAATCTCGAGTAAAAGAGTTTATTTGACCTCTGTATTTGGCACTAGTGTAACCACTGCTGGAATGCTGGGTCCAGATCTGGTGCCCACAGTTCAAGAAGGATGTTGATGAATTGGAGAAGGTTCAAAGAAGAGTCACGAGAATGAAGAAAGGATTAGAAAACCTGCCTTCTCGTGATGGGCCCAAGGAGCTCAATCTATTTAGTGGAACAAAGAGAAGGTTAAAGGTGACTTGATCACAGTCTATAAGTACCTACATGGGGAACAAATATTTGATAATTGTCTCTTCAGTCTCGCCAACAAAGGTCTGACATGATCCAGTGGCTGGAAGCTGAAGCTAGGCAAATTCAGACAGGAAATAAGGTGTGCATTTTTAGCAGTGAGAGTCATTAACCATTGGAACAATTTACCAGGTGTCGTGGTGAACTATCCGTCACTGACAAATTTTAAATCAAGATAGAAGGTTTGTCTAAAAGCTCGGCTCTAGGGATTACTGGGGGGCAGGTCTCTGGCCTGGGCTAAGCAGGAGGTCAGACTAGATGATCACGATGGTCTCTTCTGGCCTTGGGATCTATGCGAGTCCGCATGGAAGATGGAAGATGTGGTTATTTTTCTTTGTATCTCTCTGCACCTCCGGCGCCGGCGCCCGCACTCATCGGCCAATCTCTCAAATCCAGCCCCGGGTTTGGAAGGGCAGGGTGGCGGCTGGACTGACTCCTCAGCCCTGTGTGCTGATCCAAGCAAGACCATGAAAGCCGGTGAGCGGCGAAGCCGGGCTGCGCTAGAAACGCCAAGTGAAGTTTGCGCCGCAACGCCAAGCTGCACCAGCCCTGATCATAACCCCTCGGTCGTGAACTTTGATGAACTCGAAATATCCGGTCGATCTATAACTGCAACAGGTGCAGCCGCTTTGGCAACGAAATGGAGATCCGCGGCCCAAGAGGCAATCAATCCGCTTCCTCCTCTGACAACAGCAGCGCGTGCCACGCCAGAGAGCAAGACAGCGAGGCAATCGGGCGGAAAACCCGGCCTGACAGATCGGGAGTGACAGACGAAAGTTAATATAATAAAGTCAGGGCCCAGTGCAATGGATGCTGCGACAGCACAAGCCAGAGGTGGGGAGGGATCCAGGAGCACAGCCGGCTGATAAAGGAGGGCAGGGAAATAGCCTCCTCCTCGGCCCCTCTTTTTGGGGGACCAAGGGGCGCGGGTAGGCCTGGGTGCCTGTGTTAGAGCCAGGCCTCCAACTGGTCCTGCCGTGATTTTGAAGTGGATTTAAAGGCTGTTAGGGGAGCGGATGCCCATGGTAGGTACTTACAGGAAGGATCAGGTTAGAGCACGGACTCTCATCACAGGGCGAGTTATAGGTCCTTCCCCACCCACCGTCACTGCCCCTCTTCCCCCATCCTAGAATATAGACTATCAGGGTTGGAAGGGACCTCAGGAGGTCATCTAGTCCAACCCCCTGCTCAAAGCAGGACCAATCCCCAACTAAATAATCCCAGTCAGGGTTTTGTCAAGCCTGACCTTAAAAACTTTTAAGGAAGGAGATTCCACCACCTCCCTAGGTAACGCATTCCAGGGCTTCACCACCCTCCGTGTGAAAAAGTTTTTCCTACTATCCAACCTAAACCTCCCCTACTGCAACTTGAGACCATTACTCCTCGTTCTGTCATCTGCTACCACTGAGAACAGTCTAGATCCATCCTCTTTGGAACCCCCTTTCAGGTAGTTGAAAGCACCTATCAAATCCCCCCTCATTCTTCTCTTCTGCAGACTAAACAATCCCAGTTCCTGCAGCCTCTCCTCATAAGTCATGTGCTCCAGTCCCCTAATTATTTTCGTTGCCCTCTGCTGGACGCTTTTCAATTTTTCCACATCCTCCTTGTAGTGTGGGGCCCCAAACTGGACACAGTACTTCAGATGTGGCCTCACCAATGTCGAATAGAGGGGAACGATCACGTCCCTCGATCTGCTGGCTATGCCCCTACTTATACATCCTAAAATGCCCTTAGCCTTCTTGGCAACAAGGGCACACTGTTGACTCATATCCAGCTGCTCGTCCACTGTAACCCCTAGATCCTTTTCTGCAGAACTGCTGCCGAGCCATTCGGTCCCTAGTCTGTAGCGGTGCATGGGATTCTTCCGTCCTAAGTGCAGGACTCTGCACTTGTCCTTGTTGAACCTCATCAGATTTCTTTTGGCCCAATCCTCTAATTTGTCTAGGGCCCTCTGTATCCTATCCCTACCCTCCAGCGTATCTACCTCTCCTCCCAGTTTAGTGTCCTCTGCAAACGTGCTGAGGGTGCAATCCACGCCATCCTCCAGATCATTAATGAAGATATTGAACAAAACCGGCCCCAGGACCGACCCTCGGGGCACTCCGCTTGATACCGGCTGCCAACTAGACATGGAGCCATTGATCACTACCCCTTGAGCCCAACGATCTAGCCAGCTTTCTATCCACCTTATAGTCCATTCATCCAGCCCATACTTCTTTAACTTGCTGGCAAGAATACTGTGGGAGACCGTGTCAAAAGCTTTGCTAAAGTCAAGGAATAACACGTCCACTGCTTTCCCCTCATCCTCCATCACTGCCCCCTGCCTTCCCCTCACACACCAACAAGTTCCCAGCAAGGTCCCACCCTGTTAACAGAATGATTATTATTAACCCAGGGCAGGGCATCGGCGAAGCTGCCGGCTGTCTCATGGGTAAGCAGCACCCTGAGCCCTGGCCTGGACGAGGTCAGGTCAGCCGGGCCGGCTTGGTGGGGAGCGCTCTTCCTCCTGGTAGGGCGTGTTGGGAAGACAGCACAGCCAGGTCTGAGCAGGGCTCTCATCTCCTGCAGCACCAGCTCCCAAAGCTTTTCAGCTGCATTTCTAGCTGGAGTTCCTGCCTTTTTGGTAACACCTTTTTAAATACAGGGAGCAAGGCTTTAGAGATGGGACAGGCCACGTTAATATACTCTTCTAGGGGCCTCCATTCTCCAGGGCTTCATCCAGCATCGGTTTCAATAGCCCACCCATCTATCCCTCTTCTGCGGCTTACTAGATCTCACTAGGGAATATGGAGGATGGGAGTGGGGGGAAGGCAGGGGGCAGTGATGGTGGATGCGAGGGGTGGAGAGGAAGGCAGGGGGCAGTGATGGTGGATGGGGGGGTGGAGGGGAAGGCAGGGGGCAGTGACTCGTCCCCTTTGTGGATCAGGCACAGGGAAGGACACATGACACCCACAGGCCTGTGGATAATTATTATTTTTATTATTGCTGTTATTTATTATTTGTACTGCCTGCAAACCCTCGTCACTCACTGCGCCAGGCGCTGGAGAAACACAGTCCCTGCCCCGAAGAGCTCACAGTGTAAGACAAGAGACAGCAGACAGATACAGAGAGATGGTGGCATACAAACAGAATCGTAGGACTGGAAAGGCCCTCGAGAGGTCATCTAGTCCCGTCCCCTGCACTCAAGGCAGGACTAAGTATTATCTAGACCCTCCCTGACGGGTGTTTGTCTAACCTGCTCTTAAAAATCCCCAATGATGGAGATTCCACAACCTCCCTGGGCAATTTATTCCAGTGCTTCACCACCCTGACAGGAAGTTTTTCCTAATGGCCAGCCTAAACTGCCCTTGCAATTTAAGCCCATTGCCTCTTGTCCTGTCCTCAGAGGCACCAGCAGCGGAGCCATTGTCCTGTTTTTTGTAGGCATCGCTGCAAAGGAGAGTTTCAGGGCGGGGGGAGAGAAGGAGGATGATGACGTGTTCGGGGCTGTTTACGGGGAACTCCTCCCCAGCACGTGGGGCAGCAGGGGAGGAAGCACCAAGGGGCTTGTCTGAAAAGGTAGCAAGTGAGTGCTGGTGATGGGCATCAAGGGCCGTTTGGAGACGAGTGTCGACATCTCAGTAGTGAGCGAGAGGTGATAGGAAGGGTGGGGATTGGCCATGTGGGGCCTTGACGGTGAAGACAAGTAGCTGGTGTTTGAGCTAGAGAAGGGGGAGGCAGTGGAGGGAGGCAAAGAGAGGGGTGACATGGTCACAGTGCCAGGCTAGGCAAACCCCCTTTGCCTCTGTGTGGAGCTGAGCAGGGCCGGCTGCCGTTGCCAGGCCAGCGAGAAGGTTGCTGCAGCAATCAAAAGGCGCCCGGTGATGGGAGTTCTGGCTGTGCAGAGGGACAGGAACGGCCGCATCATAGAGACAGGGCACAGGAAGAACCAGCCAGGGTTAGACGTAGCTGGAAGGGAGGACCCAGAGAGACGGCCGAGCCAAAGAGGGGGCCCAGGTGCTGCACCTGGGTGACAGGCAGGATGCACAGTGATGGAGAACGGCAGTGGTTGGGAGGAGATTAGGATTCAGCCTCCATTTTCCTCTGCTTAGCAACATCCCGTGACTCGGTCCTCTTCTGTTACATCCCTCAAATACTCCCAGAGGCAGTTCCCAGGTTCCCCCTGGCTCCGCATTTGCTGTGGTTTGACCAAGCTCCAGTCTCCATCAGCTAAATTCTTCGCCAGCATCACACGCTGGCTTCAGTGGAGTTACCCCAGCGTGCCGTTCGGCCCCCCCCCAGATCTGAGACTGGGCTCAGGCCGCAGAACTGGACCCAGAGCCCAAGTGAGCTGGCGGCTCGGGCGTCGGGCTCTGAGGCCGGGCTGAGGTGCCCGTCTCTGGGTCTGAGCCCTGCGTCTCTCCCCTCCACAGATCGCCGCTCAGATCTGTAGACAGGCCGGCCTGGTGAAAAAGTCCAAGGATGTGATGGACTATCACGAAGAGAACTTTGCCATCGTCTTCGCAGCCATGGGGGTGAGTCCGGCCAGGGGCTGGGGAGGCTGCTGGCGGGGTCGGCGCAGGCCTCCCAGCTCCGTGCAGGGCCTTGCCTCAGGCAGCAGGTCCCGGGGCGGAGGGCTGGAGATTGCCGAGACACCAGCTGGGCCCCTTGCAGCCCCGTGCAGCAAGCTTCTGAGCGCAGCCTGGACTAGGGCTTTGGCTCAAACCCAGAGCAAGGTGTCCAGACCTTGCCTCGGGACCTGGGGGTCAGAGTCATGGTGCTGGGGCTGGGTTCGGGGACAAATCTGGGGAGCTCAGGCTTGGGGCTGAGTCTGGGTTTCAGAACGGCCCCGGGGCTGAGCATTGGGATGAACCAGGGCCCTCGGGCAGGGGCATCCCTGAGGACCAGCGTTTGGGGCTGAGCCCAAGCCAGCGGGTTCGGGGACAGCCCAGGCACTGGGGGATCAGCACGAGCGTGGGAGGATCCGACGCTCTGCTTTGGTCTCGGAGAACTGCTCCTCGGAGGCAGCTGGAAGGACGAGGCAGAGTGAGTGGTCGGTGGGGAAACTTGCTAAGCCCTGGAACCGCCTCCCGGCCCCCTCGGGCTGGGCCCGGGTACAGGGAGAATCCCCCTGTAAAGAGCCAGGTGGTCGAGATCAGCAGCGCTGTGCTCCCCCCTGGTGGACAGCTGTGTCCTTGCAACCTGCTCTGCTCCTGGGCCCCCCACCGCTCCCTGCCCCTGGCACAGGCTGCTTCCTCCGGAGACGGTGCCAGGATACCCAGCGCCGCGCGGAGAGGTGCCCTGCAGCCGGGCCAGTGCCCCGAGGCGCGCCGTGTCACAGCAGCCTGCCCCATCCTGGCAGGCCCTCGTGCTGCGTCCCCAGGGTGGAAGGTCTGGGACATGGGCCCAGAGGAGTGAGAGCAGAAAGCAGTTAAAAGAGCCAAGTTACACTGAAGAGGCTGGGGTGGGAACTGGAGACTGGGACTCAGGACACCTGGGTTCTAGTCCCTGCTCTGCCACTGACTCCCTGTGGGACTGTGGGAGAGTCACTGCCCTCCCCTGGCCTCAGTTTCCCCATCTGTACAATGGGGACTGTTGTGTTGCTCAGCCCCGCCCCATGCTGGATGTGATTGGCAGGTGAACATGGAAACCGCCCGGTTCTTCAAGTCGGACTTCGAGGAGAACGGCTCCATGGAGAACGTGTGCCTCTTCCTGAACCTCGCCAATGACCCCACGTGAGTGCAGCCCCTGCCTGTCATCAAGGGAACTGCGCCAGATCAGGGCCCATTAACCATAACATGCCCGGCCCCCTGCCTTTTGTTCTGCACGTGTGCAGCGCCTAGCGCACCAGGGTGCAGTCCATGGCTAGGCTCCTGGGCACTACCATAATACACCTAATAGCAATAAAACTGTACAGCACCTAGCGCAACGGGGTTCTGTCTATGGCTGGGACTTCTGGGCACTACTGTAATACACCGAATAGCAATTAAACCATACAGCGCCAAGCACAACAGGGTTCAGGTCTATGAGGGGTTCCTGGGCCCTATGGTAATACAAACAATTAATAAACTTGCGACCTGGGAGGCTACAGACATCCTTGTCTTGGCTCTGATCTCCCTCACGGTGGTGTAAAGCTGGAGTAACTCTGTGGAAGTCGATGGAATTGCTCCGGTGTAAGTGAGAGGAGGGTCAGATCCACTGGGCCTAGTTATCTCCGGAGTAATTCTACTGAGGTCAATAGGCCCAATCCCCCATTGCATTACGGGCCCTAATGCCACTCTGGGGAGGAGCTCGTCTCTTTGGGCTGCGCTCACACTCCTTTTCCATTGGGTGCATGCCACGTGGATGCTACACATTGGGCAGCCCTCCTCCTGCATCAGGAGGAAACCACTGACAACTAGAAGGTCCCTCCCCTCCTGCCGGGGCACAGTCCTGCTCAGGGGCCAATCTAGCATTGACTCCAGTGGGAGCAGGAGCAGAGCCTTGGGCTCAATCCAGCAAGGTGCGGAGCAACCTCAGCTCCCCTTGACTTCAGCTAGAGTGGATGCTCCCCAGCCCCTTGCAGATTTCAAGCCCTTTCACAATGCCCCCTGGCCCTTTGTTGGGTAGGGCGGTCTGGACACTCTGCAATGCGGCTTGGTGGCCAGTGGAGGAGAGGGAAAGCGTCCAAGGGATGGCTCACCCCAGAGCAGGTTCCCCTGCCATGTCTGTGCACAGGCCAGGGGATGGTCCAGTTCCTACTGAGAGTGTAACGTAAGGGCTGGTGTGTACACACGGCTGCACCCTGCTAGATAGACTCAGAACTGCTCCCCCACACATCCTAGGCCAGCTGCTGCTCCCAGCAGGGGGCGCGTTGTCTCCTAGCTCAGTTGGGTGGGGCTGGTTTTGGGGGGCAGGAGGTTCTGGGCTCGATCTGCATGGCCCAGGGGTGCAGCCGGGACGCTCCCCGCGGGTGTGTGCCAATGCTATCCGCGGGGTTGGGGTGCTTGCCATTGCAGAATGGGGAACTCCGAGGTCCGCGGGAGCGGGGCCATCTGATGCCCAGCGGGGATTGGCCCCCTTGTAACCTGGTCTCTCGGGGGAACGGCGTGGCTGCGGAGAACGTGCTTTGAGGGGACGCTGCGGGATGCTGTCCGAGACCAGCCTCCGCTAACGGCCATCTCCTCCCGCAGGATCGAGCGCATCATCACCCCGCGCCTGGCGCTGACCACCGCCGAGTTCCTGGCCTACCAGTGCGAGAAGCATGTCCTGGTGATCCTGACCGACATGAGCTCCTACGCCGAGGCCCTGCGGGAGGTCAGTACGGCGACGCTTCCCACCCTGACGCCTCGGCTGGACTCAGGCCACAGCCTTCCCAAGAGCTGGAGGCACCTGTGAATGGGCCGGACTGGGTCCCACTGCCCAGGGAGGGCCAGATTGTACCCAGGCGATCAGCCCCCAGCAGCTCCCACTGAAGCAGGTGAACAAGCAGCGGGAGCTGCCAGGAGCTGAGGCCCTCATCAAACCCAGTCGCTTCCTTTGGCCTCCTAAATGGGAGACAAATGCTGCGGAGACTCTGGGCCGAACGGGAAACTCAGGGGAGATGTGACCCCATTCCCTTGCCTGCGTCAGGCTCCTGTCCACTCCCTTAGAGCCACTCCCATCCACCTCCCGGCATGCACGGGAGGCTCGGCTGGTGTCACATACACCCCAGGGGGCTGGCAGGTTGGGGTAAACGTGGCCAACTCTCTCCCACAACCTTCTGGGACTCGCTTTCCTCGCTACGCTCCTTCCTTCTGGCTCCTTGGGCCTCACCCCCCAGCTGCACCCGGCATCCAGTGGCCGCAGGGTAACTTGCATTGCAGAGGGCTGGGGAAGGGGAAAGTGACTCCAGTTCACGCTTGCCTCTGTCCTGGGTCCACATTTGTGTTTCCCGTCGGGTGTCCTCCCTCGGGCCCTGAACCTTGAGATCACTAATCTGAGCAAACCACCTGGCTGGCAGCGAGGGGTCCTAGGCAGTGCCAAGGTTTTTTGGAGGCATCGTGGCAAAGGCGAGTTTTCAGGCGGGGTTTGAAGGAGAACAGAGGTCGCTCTGCGGGTGTTCCTGGGGAGCTCCTCCCAAGCGCGGGGGACGGCCGGGGGGAAATGCAAAGGGGCTGGGGTGAAGACTTGAGGGGCGGGTGATGGTGTCGTGCGCCCGTCAGAGCTGAGCGCCGACAGCATGATGGCAAAGGAGAGGTAATGGAGCCTCAGAAGCGAAGACAAGCAGCTTGTGTCTGATGCGAACGGGCCTGGGGAGCAAAGCGGAAGGGGGGGCTCAAAGCGACAGGCCGGGAGACTGATCTTTGCAGCAGACCCCGAATGGGCCTGAGCAGGACAAGATAGCGTTTGTCGAGGCTGGTGAGAAGGACGCTGCAGGTGGGGAAAGCCTGGGGGAGTTTTACTATGTGGCTGCAGGAGGGGCAGAGTGAGATGCAGAGAGAATCAGCAGGGTTTATCTGCAAAAAGAAGAGGAGGACTTGTGGCACCTTAGAGACTAACAAATTTATTAGAGCATAAGCTTTCGAGGGCTACAGCCCACTTCATCGGATGCATAGAATGGAACATATAGTAAGAAGATTATAAACATACAGAAAAGGTGGAATTTGCCATATAGCTCAAGCAGTCGGGCCCCATCCTTTTACAACCAGAGGCCCTGGGTTCAGTCCCCACACAGTGACCCTGCCAGGGGGCATCCCACCAATGGAATGGCACGCATGTGGGTTGCACCGTGTCCCCGGGTCAGCGGGCTCCCTGGGCCCCACAACCAGGATCCTCGCGCTGAATGGATGGGACTGGAGGCTTTTCAAAGCTCGGGCAGAGTGCAGCTTTCTGGCAAAGGTGCGACCCGCTGTCCTTTGAAACGTCCGTCTCCGCTGTGAGGGCAGTGTCCCTTCCCCGGGGGAAGAGCTGAGCTTCAAGGGCTGGGTTTTATTTTGCTGGGGCATCTTCTCGCTCCAGAGCCGTTCATCTGACCCAGTGAAACAGAGCACCCAGCGATTCACATGCACCCAGCCCCAGCGAGCGCTGGCGGGGGCTCACGGTGACCAGCACAGACTGAGCCGGCCGTGGAGAAACACAATGGCCAGCACTGGGCTCTGCCCTGTTCTGAGCGAACCCGGTGCTGGGGGAAGGGGCCAGCCCACTGGATCGCAGTGGGAGGAGGGCAGCAGGGGTTGTCCCCTCCGAAGAAGGGAGAGGGTGGAAAGAAACTGGGATGAACTAAGCGCAGGGGGAACCCAAAGGCGGGGCAGGTATGCGATCCGAGGTGTAGCAGGAGTGTGCAGAGAGCTGGAGGGGGCAGGCTCAACAGCCCTGGGGGCGGAATCGCACAGGAGGGGCGCTGCTCCCTCAGCCGGGATCCACCAGAGGGGGGCGCTGCAGCTACGGGACAGCCGGGCAGGGAGAGCATCCGGCTCCGTATCACAGACCCAAAGTGTGGTGGTGGGGCCAAAGCTGGGACAGGTCCTCCCCACGGGGCCCCTCGGAGGATCCCAGGAGGGTGGGCCCCATGGCAGCTCTCCTGCAGCAGTAACTCTCACTCCTGGCTCTTCCCCTTAGGTGTCGGCAGCCAGGGAGGAGGTGCCAGGCCGCAGGGGCTTCCCTGGCTACATGTACACCGACCTGGCCACCATCTATGAGCGCGCCGGGCGCGTGGAGGGGAGGAACGGCTCCATCACGCAGATCCCCATTCTAACCATGCCCAACGACGGTGAGCAGCGTGGGACAAAGGGCACACGGCGGGCCAGCCCATGGCCCCCACGGCAGTCAGGGCACAGAGGTTGCTGGGGGCATCAACACGTTGCTCAGTGATTTGCTGATGCTGCATTAGCAGCCAGGATCCCAACCGGTGGCCATGACCCACACCTGGTGGGGGGAGGGATCTCAGCAGGCGGCTGTGCCCATGCACCCGATGGGAAGGGGGCTTGGGGGGGAATCCCAGCAAGCTGGTGTGCCCACACCCAACCACGCTCTCCCCCACGCTGGTTTTGATCCCTGCAGAGACGTGGGGGTGTCGGAATCAGCTGGGCCCCCAGGGAGCAGGGCTAGAACTGGCCTCCTTCAGCACCCAACACACTAGCTGTGGGCTAATGGACGCCAGCTTTCTCTTCGGCTAGCAGTGGTAGATCCTTTATCCTCTCTGTGGCCCAGCCACCAGGGGCAGCACCGCTCACTGGCTCCTGCACGCCGCACACGGGTCTCCCAGGGCCCTTTGGGGGACCCAGACTGCGGCTGTTTCTCTCTTTGCGGTGTCTGGCCCTCGGGCACATGAGAAGCAGGAAATGGAAAGAGGGAAGCTGCCGCCCATGCATGACCTCTGTCCCTGCCTCCCAATTCCTTATCTGAGGTCCCACAAGTTCCCCTGTTCGCCTGCCAGAATCACACAGGCTGCGGCCTGCACCCCCCTCCCCAGCCAACAGCATCCCGTGGGAGGGAGGGGATGGTGCCCGAATGTGGCACGGGGGAGCTCCCTGGGGGAGCTGTCAGAAGGTGGAGCGCTCCCTCTGCTCCAGGCGGAGACTCGTCAGGGGAGGATGGGTCTGCCCTTTTCTGGGGGGGAGCGGGTGAGGGTCTGCCCATGGCAATTCCCTCTGTATGATGAGCCATTCCTTTGGCTCCTCAGGCCGGGCAGAGGCTGGCATCCTGGGCCAGGTGAAGTCCCATGCCAGCTGTCAGAGGGTGGGGTCATTGCGGAGGGGGCTCATTTGGCCCAAGGCCCTTGGCTGGTTTGCAGACCTCCCAGGCTACCATTGGCTCTGTCTTTTCCTTCCCAGACATCACCCACCCCATCCCCGACTTGACGGGCTTCATCACGGAGGGGCAGGTCTACGTGGACAGACAGCTCCATAACAGACAGGTTCGCTGCCCCCTGAATCCGAGAGCCCTTCCTTCCCCCTCCGTGTCTCGCAGTGGAGCAGAGGGCTCAGGCTCTCATCACAGCCAGGGAAAGCCACTGCCAAAGGAGATGACCCCAAGTCTGGAACCACAGGGGCACACGGAGCCGTGGCTTCGGGGGATTTGGGGTGCTGACTGGCTAGCGAGGGGGCACATGATACAGAGAGGCGAGATCTACTGCCCAGGGCACAGAACTGGGTGCCAGGAACTCCGCCCGTCTAATGCCAGCTGGGCCACTGGCCGCTCCTGTGAGCCTGGGCGAATCGCTCAGCCGCTGTATGTAAAACGGGGCTCACAATCCCCATCTCCTGCTGAGGTTTCTTGTGGGGGTTCACTAGTGGGTGTCCCTCTGGCACTTAACACGCCTTCCACGCAGGGCATGCTAAGGCCGTTGTGTTCGTGTGCTTTCTGCCGCCACAGATCTACCCCCCGATAAACGTGCTGCCCTCCCTGTCCCGCCTGATGAAGTCGGCCATCGGGGAGGGCATGACCCGGAAAGACCATGGTGACGTGTCCAACCAGCTGGTAAGTGCTGCAATGGGTCGGGGGTAGGAATAATTTGCTACATCAGTCCCACCCGCTGAGGGATTCTCCATCCCTACCCCTCTCTCCTTCCCCTTCATACGGAGAGCTGGAGGCTGCCCTCAGTTACACCAGTGGTGTAAACCGGGCTAAGTGCGCTGACGTCCCCAGAGGAAGCATGGTCCAGTGGTTAGGGTGATAGCTTGGGACACTCAGATCAATTCCCTGCTCTGCCCCAGACTCCCTGTGTCCTGGGACGGGTCACCTAGTCTCTGCCTCGGTTCCTTTACATGCAAATTGAAGGTAACAGCCCTGCCTGGGGGATAATCTATCTTACATGGTGCCCAGCTCCGTAGTATCTGGGCACCACACAGGCTTCAGTGGATTTCTCCCCATGCGCCCCTGTTGCAAGTTCTCCAGCACCCCATTCACCGGCCCATCCTTTCGGTCGCACCCCCAGTACGCCTGCTACGCCATAGGCAAGGACGTGCAGGCCATGAAGGCCGTGGTCGGGGAGGAGGCGCTGTCGGCAGATGACCTGCTGTACCTGGAGTTCCTGCAGAAGTTTGAGAAGCAGTTCATCGCCCAGGGTAAGGAGCCCAGCGTCCAGATCCACACGCCCAGCGGGCCCGCAGCGCCCACACGTCTGCAGCAGGGCGGGGAAGGGCACGGCTGAAGCAAGCCACTGTGTTCGCTACAAAGAACAGGCTAGCGGCTCGCAGGCAGGCGTTGTGGGCGGCCCGGTGCCCTCATTCCGCAGACAGCCAGCAAACGAGTGGTGCTAAGTACCCGCTGTGGAGCCAACGTCGGGCTTTGAGGGCACAGCCTACAGCCAGTTCAGGACAGAAGGGGCTGAAAGCTCCTATCACAAAAAACTTTGTAGCCCTAGTCTCCAGAATCCCATTCTCCAGCCTGCCCCGAGGCCTCCTGGCCATTCTCCAGTCTCTCCTGGGGCCCTCTGGCTGTCGCCAGCCCCTTCTGGGTGGCCCTGACCGTTCTCCAGCCCCTCCCAGGGTCTCCTTGACGTTCTCCAGCCCCTCCCGGGAGCCCTGCCTGTTCTCAAGTCTCTCCTGGGCCATGGGTGTCCCTGGCCATTTTCTAGGATTTGGTGGGGTGTGAGGCTCTTTAGCCCTTTAGACCCTCCTGGGGTTCAGGTATCTCTAGCCGTTCTCCAGACCAGCGTAGGGTGCTGGGGTGCATATTCATTTCTAGCCCCTCCTGGGGCGTGGTGTAGGTGTCCACCCTTGGGCCCCAGGTGTCTGCAGCCAGTCTCCACAGTCTCCCAACGCGCCTCTGTCCCGCTCGCCAGGCCCCTACGAGAACAGAACCATCTTCGAATCGCTGGACATCGGCTGGCAGCTGCTCCGCATCTTCCCGAAGGAGCTGCTAAAGCGGATCCCCGAGAGCATCCTGGCCGAGTACTACCCGCGGGAGGCCAAAGCGCCAGGCCCACAGCACCACGACACGGCCCTGTAGCCACCTGCTCCGCTCCGGGCCAGCCCCTCACTCGGAGCCTCGTTACCAGCTCCTGTCACCCCCTTTGGGCCCCTCGGCGAGTGAATTTATGTAACAGAACAGCCCCTAGTACTGCTGAGATGGCACTTTCCCAGGCAGTTCCAGGGTGGCTCTGCGGCTGGGGGGGGGCTGCGTGATATTTACACAGCCGGCAGCTAGTGTGCTCTGTGCTCTGTCATGCTTCTGTGATGCTGTCCCAGAGTTGCTGTCCCAGCGCGCCCCCTTGTGGCTGGAGGTAGTGATGCCACAGCTCTGCCTCAGTTTCCCCCACGGCAATTTTCGGCCTGCTCTGGCTGTAAAGGTGACTGGTCCTCTGGCCCAGCCACTGGAAAGCCTTCAACCCTTTGTGGGGTGACAGGGTCCCTAAAGCCAAAAAATGCGGCAAATGAAAGATTCCCTCTTTAACCCCTTCCTGTCTGGGGCAGGGTTTGTCTGCCCCGTCACATCAGCCACAGCAAGCGCACGGAGCAGCAGCTGCTGCTGGGGACCAGAGGCCCTGTGAGATGACCAGTCCCTATGCTAACAACAAAGCCATGTCCCAGGTCCCCTCTCCCGGGAGCGGCCGCGGAGATAGAGAGGCTGGGAACTTAGCTGCCTGCCCAGCAGTGCTCCCTCTGCTCGCTGACAGCAGGAGGCTGAGTGGTGCAAAGGAAGCTCTGCCAACTCCTGGAGACCCTCTGCTTCACACCGCAGCCTCTGATCCGTAGCTAGCCAGGGCAGTAGGGAGGAGGCACTGGGGATGATGGGATGGAGGGAGCTCTGGGCTGCATCCCTCTGGCTTATGGTTCGCCAGGAAGGCAGGGCTAGGAGAGCGCATTGGCCAGACCAGTCCCACCTTTGCAGCCCCTTTCTTGAAGCAGATTAAGCCCAGCACGGATGCCTCTTCACCACTGTCCATCCCCCCCCACCCCCCGTGTGTCAGTTCCCTGCCCCCATCCAGCCCTCTATTGCCAGAGGCAGAGATCCAAGCCCTTCTCCCACGGAGCCTGGGATGAGGTGTGTGTCAGGACAGCACGCTGATTGCGCTGCTCCCCCCAAACCCAGGCAGGCCGAGCGCCCCCCACTCCCATCTGGGATAGTCGTTTTACTGCCCCCCCCAGGCTGCCTGGTGGCTGGAGCAGCCTGGGCTCTTTGGGGAAGGGAATAGGTTAAAAGAGGGGGGATCCCACATTAGAGAAGGAGGGAGAACACCCCTCAAAATTCCACTTCCTTTGGGGGGTTGTTTTTATTGGAAACCAAAGGTCTTTTCGGGCAACGAGGTCCAAATCAATACCCAAAAAGAGCCCTAGAGTGCCTCCCACCCCTGCCCTGGGGTGCCTGGGTCCCTCCCTCCCGGGCTTTCCTCCCTGCGCTTCTGGCTCCAGTCTTCCCCGCACGGCCACAGCCCCTGTCCCCACTTGGCCTTAAGCCGTAGCAAAGCAGCCCGTTGTACCGCACAGTCCTGCCAGGTGTCCTTCTCATGGAACGAGATTGCTTCCCACCCCGTGCCCCAGGCCAGGAATCCCGGTTCGCTCCCCCTGGCCTCACCGGCTCCAGGCCTGACCAGACATCGCTATTTACATGGGCCGGGACCCACAACGCTGAGCGGGTAATTAACCTTCAGTAAAAAAAAATGCGGGGGGGAAAAATCCGTCTCTGTTTCTTTAATTGTGGGACATGAGGGGCCGCCAGCCGTTAGGGGGTCTTCAAAAAGCGCCGTCCCGCCCGGGTGGTCAGCTCTCACCAGCTAACCCCACAACATCACTTTCCAACTGACCGCAGCGCGTCCGCCCAGGGTTAACCACATCAGGTCCTAGCCTGAAGGCCGTGATGCCGGGCAGAGCCACGGCCTGGCAGCGGGAGTGGGTCGGAACAAGGCCGCACCAGCCCGTCCTGCTCTCTAGAGTCCTGCCCAGTGACAGCAGAAGCGAAGGAGAGGAAACCGGGCTCCAAAAGCTGCTGGCGCTGGCTGCTCTGGAGTCACATTAGAACTTGGGCATGCCCTGGCCAATTGAGTCCACCCTGACCTGGCGCACTGGCCGGTTCCTGGGCAAAGGAACGAACGCTGTGGTGTTAGAGAAGCACGGTGTGGCACGTGGGGGGAGAACACCTACTGCCGATGGGTGATAGGATCGTTGCCTGAGGCAACATGCCACTGTGTGGGCCCTTTCCATGTGGAGTCCTGCTCCCGTGGGAAGCTGGCGGTGTGAGCAGTACATGAGGGAACATCTCAGACCCGAGCCCCTTCCACCAAGAGAACTTTGCAGGGCCCTGGATCTGAGTGGGGGAGACTTTCCTATAAACACTGGACTTCTTCAGCACAAAACCATCAGCAAATTTCCCACTGCTGGCCTCTCCCCAGACACAGCCGGGACCAGATACTCCCTGGCCCACCTGCCCTTGCAGCGCCACACGATGCGTCTCAGCCCAAGGACAGTCCAGTGCTTAGACTGGGATGCTTCTGAGATCACTGTCGGTCCATGCGGGGCTTGCAGATGCTGTCTGGGCTGCTGCGATTCGGGGGGCCTGTGGGCCTGGGAGCTGAGTGGCGGAGAAGCCCACGCCACCTGGCCCGGAGGAAGATGCGGGCACCGTACGGCTCCTGAAGGGTTGGCCTAAGACTTTATGCTCTGAAAAGAACACAGCACCTATAACCCGATGCAGGGAGGCGTCGGCGCACAGACTACTTCAAGGGGAGCCGGCTCAGGGGCTGGATGGAGCATGGTCTCCGCAGGCCGCTCGCCTGCTGTGGACGTCTGATGAAATCCAGCCCAGCACTAATGAGTGAGGTGCCCATCACCAGGGCCTGCAGCAGAGCCAGCCTCCGGGCTACCTGACGAGCACAGCTGGCCTGGCGTCGGCTGCCTGACGGGTGCACCTCCCGCCTGGTGGGAAGAGGCAGCAGACCGGCTCTTGAGCCCAGCAGCAGCAGTTCAGTGGCTGCTCAAAGCACTCGCCCAGCGCCTGTGCCTGCCCTGTTCCAACCCTGCCCCGCCTTGTTCCCCTGCAGTTAACCCGGCTCTGGCCGTCTGCCCCGATTCCTGACTCCGGCTGTGACCCTTTGCTCTGGCCCTGCCTCTGACCACGGGCTCCTATTCCTGACTCCTGCCCCAGTCCTGGGCTCTGACACCAAAGCCTTTCCACGGAAGAGCGATTGGCCCACGTATCAAACGCATAATGTGGAGTTTTGCAGAGCACATCGCTATCAGTAGCTTAGCAGGTATTGAGCACTGACCTTCACTTCCACAAAACCAGCAACATAGGAAGCAGCAGAGTGGCGCTAATCCGAGTAACCCCCAGGCCAGTGGCTAGCGTCAGGGCTTGCAGAGGAAGGTGTCAGAGCCCAGCAGTAGCAGCTGAGGGATAATCTGCCCCACGCCATGGAAGTTTCCTGTCCTGATCCCTCATGTTAGAAACTGGCTTACGCCCTGAAGCAGGAGGTTTTATGCCCCTGCGAAATGAGTTTGCATTAGCTGTTACAACTGGCTATTCGTTATATGCAAAATCCAATCCTTTTTGAATCTTGCTAAATTCTAGGTTTCAATGACATCCCGTGGCAGTGAGTTCCAGAGGCTAATTGGCTGTTACATGACAAAGTGTTTCTTTTTAGTTCCTTTTATCTGATGTAAAGGTCCCTGGAGGTATTCCAGCGCTGGCTCCCCTATTCTAGTCAAGAGCCTTAGACGTGGGGAACCAGCTTGGCACAGGTGGGAGGCTGCCTGGTATGAAGAATCCCCTGGAGATGTACCAACTGAGGGCCACATTTATCCTTGATGTAACTCACTAAAGTCAGCACAGTTGCCCCACGGATGAGTTTGATCCTGAGAGAGGAGTGATTGTGCCACGCGCCGGAGGGGACAGGGGGAGAGATGTGATCGCTGTTACAACTAGATTCAATGTGAATTCCACTTACCCCAATTTCCGTTCCCTAGAAATCCTAGCTCTCCATATGCACCGTGTGCCCCCGGGAGTCCTATGTTACTGCATCCCCTGCTGATTAACTAGCATGAACTCTGAGTTCGGAGGATTTCCACGGTTAGGGAGGGAAGGGGGAGTAGCTGCAGAAGACAGGAGCCACCTTGGCGCTGCTTGAGCTCTTCCTGGCGCTGGCGGCCCCGGGCGCTGCAAGCGACAGTACAAATAGTGAGGGGTACGGCCGGCTGCCTCCAACCAAGGGCCGCTGTCTGCTTGAGATACTCTACAGGGACCTTTCAGGGTCCATAAACCCAGTGAGGGCTTGTCAGCTCTGGACTGTCCTTGTGTCTGTGCAGCGCCTAGCGTAACAGGGTCCTGATCTTGGCTGGAGCCTCCAGGTGCTACTGAACTATAAAGAATACGATAAAGCCGGCCGGGGGCTGCTGTAGCCGTCAAATGGGTTAAACAAAACTGTAGCCAATCACTCGAATGTGAATTGTCAGACGGATGGAAGATACTTTCGGCGAGTAAGAGAATCCCTAATGGTTTCTAAACTGTCCTAGGAATTGCCAGACTGGATCAGACCCAGATGCTGCAGAGGAAGAACCCCACAGCAGTAGATGTGGGATAATCTGACCCCACAGAGGGCTCATCCTGTTCTGTAATAATCAGATATTGGCTTTATCCCTGAAGCAGGAGGTTTCATACCTCTACCGTTATTTTAGTTAGCATTAACTATTCTAACTCTGGATGGTCTTGTTATCCAAAGAAATGTCCAGTCTTCCTTTGAACTTTGTTAATTCCTTGGCCGCAATATCATCATGTGGCAGGGGGTTCCACAGGCTAGTTACTCATTGTGTGAAAAACTTCTATCCATTTTCAACTGCATTGTGTGTTCCCCCTCCAACCCCCTATATCTCTGAAACTCCTTGCTTGAAAAAACACAGACTTTCCTCCAAAGCTGTTCTCTTGCGGGAGATGCCCAAAGAGGCAAGTCAAGAGGAAATAGGTATTTTAGAAGTTAGAAGTATGGGGCGGGGGGAGAGAGATGATGACAGCGCTGGCAGCATGATGGACAGCTGGTTCAAATCTCCATGCTGAGTTTCATGGCAAGATTGCACCATGAGACTGCAGGAAAAAAGGCCCATGCAATGATGGGCTGCCTCCACAGGGCATCATGGACAAGGGAGGGAATAGCCCCTCTAGATACAGCTCTGCTGCCTGGAATATTATTCTGGGCACCTCCTCCCCAGAAAGCATTCAGAGAAGGGCCACAAAAATGGTAAGGGATCAGCTCCTAAGGCAAGTCCTAGATCTGCTCAGCTTGGCTCAGGGACGGGACGTAACTGCCGGCTACAGGTATTTGAAATGTGTAAACCCCCCTGGAGGGAAACAGGTGTCCTGGGGTGGCACAGAGCAGGTTTAATGAGGAGCACTGAGGTGGGATTAAGGAAGGGGCATGTAGGCTGAATGTCAGGCAACATTCCCGACAGTGAGGTGCTCCAGGCTGTTGAGTTGTCCCAAGGAAGTGAAGAAAGCCCCAGTGCTTGGGACGTTTACATTTAAATCGAGCAAAGCTTTGGAGAAAGTATCGTGGGGAATGATGAGGGGCTGGCTAAGGGACTAACTCGGAGCCATTTGGGGCCTGATTCATTATTATGGTCATTTATTATTTATTGTCCAGCCCCTTTACCCCCATTTGGTATTGGTGTAAAACGCTATCCGATCAGATTGGTAGGGCCCGGGTCTCATTTACACAAAGGCCCCATCCCAATGCACTGGCAGATTAAAGGGGCCGTAAAGCAGGTGTATTCACTTTAAAGCCACTTTAAGGCTAGAGGCGTAAGCGGTCGAGGGGCTTGTCTGCGCAGTTGACCCGAGTAGCTATTGCAGGGTAAATTATTCCACAGTAGCCGCGCGGGTGGATGCTCTCACTCTGGACGAGCTAGCAGTTTACAGAGGGGTTTGTTCGTTAAATGTGTGAGTCTCTGAGGTGCCACAAGGACTCCTCGTTGCTCTAGCCGTTTAAATTCACTCCCTGCCTTACACTGGACTAGCTTCCCCATGCAGACAAGGCCTTTGTATAAAACAGAATCTCTCCCATAGTATTTTGTGCCCCCTTTGCACCAGTGCCAATGAGATCACAAGGTTCAGGGCCCCTTTAGACCCTCATCATTCCTGCAAATCGCTGGTGGAACAGCCCTGTCCTGTCACAGCTGCTGGGTCCCTACCTTGGTATGGTTGCTAAGGCTCCCCGGGCTGCATGCATCACTGCAGCTGCCAGCTCACAGGAAGAGGGATGGTTTCGGTTCCCTGTGTGGCTGAGGAATGGAAACCGCCCAGCCTCTGTGCAAACGGGGAAGGAGACCAGTCAACTCGCAACAGAGGCAACAGGCAGCACCAGCGTGGAGACACAGCTCCGTCAGCTCGGATCAGAATGGATTGTGCCGGCGACAGCGCTGGCCAACTGCCAGGTAAGGCCCCCCACCTCCGAGTGCATGGGATAACATGAGCTGCGAACAGCTGAGCAGGTTCTTAGGAAAGGATCAGAGTGTTTGTTAATGAGAATACACATGTACAGTTGCACTTGCAAGTTACAAGGGTGATCCCATGCTCCAGGGTATCAGCTGATCATCAGCTGAGTCAAGGAGCGGTCTACTGGAAATGTCTCTCTTCCTAGAGACATCTGGCATTGGCCCCTGGCAGATTGGGCTGGCTACTGGTCTGGTCCAGTGCAGGAGCTGCTGGTTGTATGGGGATCATAACCCCACTGCAGTCTCATTGATGTCAGGCGAAGGGATGAGGCTGGAGGAGTCTGACCCGTCCATCTAGGTCTGTCTGCGTTGCTAAAGTGACCATACCTGTAGAATCCAGACAATAAGGACAAATGCAAAGTTCTCCACTTAGGAAGGAACAATCAGTTGCACACGTACACAATGGGAAATGACTGCCTAGGAAGGAGTACTGCCGAAAGGGATCTGGGGCGTCATAGTGGATCACAAGCTAAATATGAGTCAACTGGGTAACGCTGTTGCAAAAAAAGCAAACATCATTCTGGGCTGTATTAGCTGGAGTGTTGTAAGCAAGACACGAGAAGTAATTTTTCCACTCTGCTCCACGCTGCTTAGGCCTCAGCTGGAGTACTGTGTCCAGTTCTGGGAGCCACATTTCAGGAAAGATGTGGAGAAAGTCCAGAGAAGAGCAACAAAAATGATGAAAGGTCTAGAAAACATGACCGAGGAAGATTGAAAAAATGGGTTTGTTTAGTCTGGAGAAGAGAAGACCGAGAGGAGACATGAGAACAGTTTTCAAGTACATAAAAGGTTATTACAAGGAGGAGGGAGAGAGAAGTTATTCTTCTTAACCTCTGAAGAGAGGACAAGAAGCAATGGGCTTAAATTGCGGCAAGGGAGGTTTAGGTTGGACATTAGGAAAAAATTCCTAACTGTCAGGGTGGACAAGCACTGAAATAAATTGCCTAGGGAGGTTGTAGAATCTCCATCATTAGAGATTTTTAAGAGCAGGTTGGACAAACACCTGTCAGGGATGGTCTAGATAATATTTAGTCCTGCCATGAGTGCAGGGGACTGGACTAGATGACCTCTCGAGGTCCCTTCCAGTTCTATGATTCTATGTTATACAACTGTAATGACCTTGCTGGTGTGTGCATACCACTGCCCTCTGCAGGATGGAAGCTGAACTGCTTCACTGTGTGTCATGGGCCCTATACTGCTAGTGGCTAATGGAGATTGCCATTTCACCCAGATAGTTGGGGTCTTGGAGGATCAGAGCTCTGTCTCTGCTCTTGCTCTGAAGTTTGGCCTGGCTGTGGTATGAAGCAACATGGCAGCCTTGAATGGCCCAGGGTTTGTACTTTATAGTCTGAACAGGAGGACACTGGGAATCCAGCATATCCGAGCTGCCCAGTAATGTTCTGAAAGCTGCTTTCCAATTTTTCAGTAACTTTTTAGAAGTGGAGATAACCAGAACGGGACACAGTGTTCCAGTAACGGTCTCACTAATACCATATACCGAGGCAATGCCACCTCCCTACTCCTACTTGATATTCCTCTGCTTATGCATCCAGTGGTCGTGTCCTCCCTCTTAGCTACGGCATGGCCCTGGGAGGCCATGTTCCAGTGGCCGTCTGCCATGGCCCCTAAGTCCTTTTCAGAATCACTGCACTCCAGGATGCAGTCCCCCGTCCTGAAGTGAGACCCACATTCTTTGCTCCTACACATATGGCCTGGGTAGGCAGGAGTGGCCTGTGAATGGGAGCACTTTTCACCCTCTCCTGGACTGGTCAGAGTCAGTGGGTCTGCTCTTTCTCATAGAGTGGGGGAGAGTGTTTTTGTGAGGGGGGGTTCAGCCCAGAATTCTATCCCTGGGGGCCTCGGCTGCTGCAGTCCCCATTCCAAACACCACCACCGGTGCCCCCAGCTTCCTGTGTTGCATCAATCAGAGATGTTAAGAGATGGAAAGTTCACACGCGATCTGTCTCCCCCGGGCACTCCTCCAGCCCATGTCGGATAGTTTCCTGCTAAGCCCAGATAACACCGTACATGGACCCTTCTTTCCTGGGCTCCCAGCTGCTTCCAGTGGCCAGCATGGCTCCCAGGGCTTCACTTCCTTGCATGCCTTTTTGAGCGATGGGGTGAAATCCTTGCAATGGGGAAAGGTGGGGAAAGTGATGCAAAGCGATCAGCATCGCCAGCCCCAACCATGCCACAGTCCTGAGTCAGGCCCCTAAATGCTCATGAGATTGGCTTGGCAAGCTGTCCTGTAGGGACTCAGGGGTGTGAGGACCAGCCTCAGGGCAGGCTGCAAGGAAGCAGGGCACAAACCCCAAACTGGTTGTGAGTTTTATAGTTAGATTTCACTAACCAATTATCAAGTGTAAACTTCTCAGATGCTATAACAGCCTGAATATGGAATCACAGACAGTCCCTTTGGGTGCTCAGATCTCTCTTGCCACCCAGGTGAGCCTGCCTTTGTGACAGATGGTCTCTTACACCAAAGATCACAACAATATCCAGGTTACTCCCACTCCCAAAGGACCAGTCACTTACCTCAGATCAGTTGCACCTTAGAGCTCACACCAAAGACAACGCTTGTAGCCAATCCTACAATAAACTGTCTAAAGATTAGTTTAGTGGGAAAAAGAAATTAGAGTTATTTACAAGGTTAAAGCAGGTAAACACAGATACACAAATTAGTTCCAATCTTAAGTTTCAAAAAGTCATAGACGTTTCTATAATAAGCAAGCTCTATGTGTCTTTTGGGGCTAACCCAGGCCAAGCACTGGGGATCTTTTGCTTATGCTTAGTAATCCTTGCCCCTCAGCATCCAAGCAGCATGAGAGATACAGTTCCTCTTTGTCAGGGCTTTTTATTCCTTCCCTGCTTCTGCTTCCAGTTGCAAATTCAGCTGTTGGGCGGAATTCACTTGCACTTCTCCTCTCCATGGGGTGGAGAGCAAACAACAAAGACTTTCATCCCCTGATGTTTCATAATAGCTCGTCTGGCGTTGATGGGCCTCCTTTGAGGGACAGGAGATCACACCTCCTTTTGGCCCCTAGTATTTCACGCTCGTTAATGCTCCTCTCCTGTCTGGTGATTTGCAGTTAGAGAGCTAATACTTAAATATTACCTTATCACATGGGCTACAGGTATTATAAGTGAGATTAATGCAGGCAGCTACTGACAAGCATTCCATAAAGTCTGAACACCAAACTCATTCTTATCATTCTAATACCTATCTAAACAATACTAACACAAAGCTAAGCCAGACTGGTTTCCAGCTATGTCAGTGTTCAGTTGAGACCTAGGGGCCTTGGCATGAGCTGGCACCTGCTCGGCCAGGATCGCATGGCTTAAAAATCAAGAGACTTTTTTAAAAAACAACAAACGGTGGATTCTCACATCCTCACATGACTCCAGGAGCTGGGGCTTGAAGAAGAATACTAATTCACATGAAACTTGCAGTACAATCGCAGGAGTTGGCAATACTGTGGTGTAAATGCATGAAGCTACAAGTGGTGGCTGCTTTTCTGGAGCAGGTAACTTAGACCCGGGACGTGGCTCTAGAAGGCACAAGGCACTCTCGACTCCCATAGATGTTGGGGTATTTGAGGGTGCTGGGTCCCTCCCGGGGGGTTGGAACACACATGGAAATGCTTCGGCTGAAGGCGCTGCAGGCAGGTAAGACGTGATGACCCACAGCTTGAACGCTGAGCAATCCTGCAAAGGTTTCATGCTTCTTGCTGAGTGTGGTAACTTCCTGCTGTGTGCTTTCTGTTCCCTGCAGCCATCCTGGAGTCTGACAGCGAGTCCTCTGAGGATGAAGAAGTGGCTACGGTACAGAGTTGTCTTCTGTTTTGTTTTTATTCCCCAAGCAGGGATTTCCCTACACCCACCCTGAATTCCCCCCCTTTCCCTCCCCCCCCCCACGCAGTTTTGGGAACTAGCTACATGCAGTGTTGCCAATTTAGTGATTGTTTGGACATTTGTATTGAAACTGAAACATTAATACACACTTTAAAAGCATACACAGTGTATGATAAAATACGTGTATCTGAAGAGGTGTAATAGATTTGAAAAGTATGAACAGAGACCAGCTTCCTTACACAGCTGTTGTTTTTATGACTATGTCACTGCCTTCATTTCGGTGATGTTGGCCAACCTCACAATTTCAGATGATGATTTGTAAGCAAAGTCGAAAGGAGCTCTCCCTGACAGCTAGTGATGAGCTGGGGGCTGGGGGGAAAGGCTCCAGGACCAGATTATATTTACATTCACACCTAATCTACCCAGGTATCCAGCAAACAGAGCTGCGTTGCCCAAGTGATAGATTTGGGCTGGGGTTAGGTTACAAATCACTTGAATGTGGGGGGTGACGGGGGATGAAATGTTGTTGTTCTTATTGCAGGAGTAAAGGGCAGTAGAACTGGACGTAGCCTCTGCTGACTGAGGGCATCGAGAGGGAGGGTGAGGACAGGTGTTTTGCTTGATGGTCTGCCTGAGTCACAAGTACGATTTGACCTGCCCCTCTCCACTGTTTAAAGACAGAGCTGATTAGGCTCCATAGAGAGTCTTTTGTTCTGTTAAGTGACGACTACTATAGCTGAAATCAGGTCTAAGTGCTTAGACCTGCGGTGGGACAGTGTTTCTGTGGCAGAGATGGCCCAGTCTGCACCAGCAGCGAGGTTCCCCCACTGAGAGCTCAGCTGAAATCACTGAGAGCTGGTGGAACCTCAAGAGACCAACTCGCAGAGGTCACAGTGGCAGGTGGCAGCAGAAGGTGACAGCGCAGGGCCATTGGCAACAGAATAATAGAATATAGAATATCAGGGTTGGAAGGGACCTCAGGAGGTCATCTAGTCCAACTCCCTGCTCAAAGCAGGACCAATCCCCCACTAAATCATCCCAGCCAGGGCTTTGTCAAGCCTGACCTTAAAAACTTCTAAGGAAGGAGATTCCACCACCTCCCTAGGTAACGCATTCCAGTGCTTCACCACCCTCCTAGTGAAAAAGTTTTTCCTAATATCCAACCTAGACCTCCCCCACTGGAACCTGAGACCATTACTCCAACAGAGCGAAGGAGTGAACGGTGGCACAATGAACAGCAGTGGCCAGAGCGAACAGTGAGCAGCTGGAGGAACGAGCGAGGTGCCTTCTTGCCGCCCACCTGGGAGGTGAACTCATGTGAAAGCACCTCTGAACTCTGAGTCTCCACTGACCAAGGACAACACCAGTGTGTGTTAATGAGGGTGTGAAGAATGCTGGAGACACAACACAGTTCATGCGAACAAACATGGCCGTGGCATCATCCTTTCTATTTAAGCAAGAGACACCACACACTGCAAACGGGAGGCCAATGCTAAGTGCATTGTCACTTGTTCATCCTGAAGCTGAACACTGGTTCCGAACAAGACCAGCAAATGCTCACCGTCTTTCTGCAAGAAACTCAAGTGACTGGCTAGACGCATGTGGTGCAACAGTGAAAAACTCAACAGCTGAAAAAGTGAAGACCTCTGTCACCACATTCAAAAAATGTGCATGCCTGGCTGATGAATGCACCGTTGCAAATGGTCATCAAGTATTAAGTCACTGTGTATGTTATCTTGATGTCGGGGTAGGCCAGTCGATGCATTTCTAGATGTTCAAGTTATAGAAGACACATCGGCTGCATCTGTGACAACCCACATCTTAGAAGAGTTAAATGCTTGTCAGCCGGATCCCAAAGAGATGGCTGCTTGTGCATTTGATGGAGCTGCAGACTTCTCTGGAAGACGTGGTGGAGCACAAGCTTTGCTCAGAGAAAAGTGTAACCCTAGTGTCTCCTATACACCCTGCAGAGGCCATCTACTCCAACTAGTGCTAGTACGAGCTGCAGACTCTTCAAAAGACATTAAAAAAGCTATAAATGGAATGTCTTCCTTCTATTCTTTTTTCAGCAAGAGTCCAAAAAGACTGACTATCTTGAAAAATATAGAAGATACACTGGGACTGAAGTTCAAATTAGTCCAACCTGGGAAAAACCTCTGGCTTTCTCATGAGCAATCCTTGGCTGTTGTCTTAAAATTACTCCAGCCATTATTACTGGCTTTGGAAAGGATCTACCAAGATGGGATGGATCTAAGTAGTGAGGCTGGTGGATTACTTTTGCTACTACGTTCAGAGAAGACTATCGCCATTCTCTCTCTTGCAAGTCTATTCTTGAAACCACTTGGGTCATTAAACAATGGCCATCCAGGCATCTGCTACAACAGTAGCAGATCTTTGTCCAGCAAGAGAAGCTACATTTGGATCAATCCGAGAGCTATCCACTGAAAAAGTACTGGAAGAAGCAAAGACTTCAGTCCAGAAGTTGACTAATGAAGGCATTTATATCGAATCCTTAAGTGAAGAGGACAAGAAGTATTTGTTAAGACAACTGGAAAAGTCCACAGACTTGATTCTTAAAAATCAACAACAGCGACTTCTAGATTCTACTCAACCTCCACGTAGCTTTTACAGATCCCTGTTCTATAAAACGCCAACAGCTGAGTGGAGTGAGGCACTGCCAGCAATGGGGCTGCCGTGTGCTCAGGATAGAACAGAGAATTTGAACACAGAGTGGAATATCATACGACGAATGAATGAAGATTTGACTTCAACTTCTTTTTCATCATCACTAGTGGCTTGGACGGATGTTTGTGCTCTGTTTCCTGGGCTGGAAGAAGCAGGAATTCATCTCTTGCTGCTCCCAGTCACAACAGCGACAGCTGACTGTTCTTTTTTCATCATTGAATAGAATTTTGTGCTCTGAAAGACGTCTACATCTCCCCCAGAGGCCTCCCTTCCACTCACAAAGCCCTCCACCAGGACCAAAATAACTAACCCAGCCTGACACAGAGACGGTAGAGCCAAGGGGACTGATTATGGGGCAATAGTCCCTCTCTCATGGCCCTGTGCCATGGGGGGCATTGGACGAAACACAAAACCAACATCCTGATCAGTCAAGGTCAGTGAAAATGACTAAGCCCCAGAGCAGCAGGTAGCCCACTAGTCTTGACCAAATCCTAACACGGGTGACTACGTTTCCTTCCTCAAATCCCCTGCAGTTTTTATTGGATATAGGATCCTTTGCTTCCTGTCCCAAACCATGGCCCGGTGTTAAACAAAGGTGCCATGCATCACCCCAGAGGTGGCTGCTTTTGAGTGGTGGGTGAAGTGCTTTGGGATCCTTCGGGATAAAAGGATGTGTAAATGAAGTGTTGTCTCCTTGCTTTTGCCTGCAGCATGAAGCCCTCCTCCAGGAGAGGGATGAAGCTAAAGAGAAGCTGTCTGAGTTTGAGCAAGGTGAGTCCTGTTCCTTGGCCTCCCTCTTCTTCCTCTCCTTCCCCCCAAAATTCATGGGAGCGAGATGCGGACATTTATGAGGCGTGTAGTCTCCAGGCTCATTAAAGATGGCAGGATATGGAGGCTGGGAAGTAGATAGTGGGGCCTGGTCTCCTAAAGCCATCCTCCCACCTGGGCAGGCAATAGGGCAGCAAGCTGGGCACCAGGAGACCTGGGTTCTCTCCCTAGCTCTGCCAGCGACCCGCTGGGTGCCTTTAGACAAGTCACATCCCCTCTCTGTGCGTTAGCTTTCCCCAGCTACGTGTCTGTACCGCACCCAGCACAACAGGGCTCTGAACTCAGTCGAGGCCTCTGGTGCTACTGTACCATGGTCAGAGTACTGGTTACGCCAGGTCACGGGAGATTCTAACCCCCATGCTGTCCAGACCTGTTCCTCTCATTGGGCAGCCTGGAATGAGCAAAATCCTGGTCTGGCGAATCCATTTTTTCCTCCTACCAGACAAGCTGTGGATTAAAGCCACGGTATGCACTGACTGCTCAGTGTATCTGCCCTGAGGATGACCATGAAATCTGACTTTCTGCCTGCAGTTCCTTGTGGCCACGGGGGACACCTGGGAAAACGGGCTGTTTGCCTGGCTGGCGGAGCCGTTCCATTCCTCCTGCAGCTCACTATTATGACTCAAGTTTATTACAGCAGGGACATCGGGCCAACCGGGGGGGGCCATTGTGCCAGGCGCTGCACAAACACCCTGACGTCAAGGGCCCTGGCCCGTAGAGCTGGCAATCCCAGGGTACGTCTACACCACGTCTGCTGAAGCTGTAATTTCCACCTCGGGCTGACATATGGGTGCTACCTTTGTTCAAGCTCATATGCTAAAAATAACCGGGATCATACTTGGGGTGGCTAACCCGTCCCACTGCTCATGCCGCCCCATCAACGTGGCTATTTTTAGCACTCTAACTCAATCAGAACTAGCCTGGGTATGTCTGCTCAAGCTGAAGATGACACCCCTGGCTTCAGTGTAGACATACATTAATGGACCAGACAGCCAGCCTCCTCCCACCCTGCCCTTTGGGAGCAATGCACGGCCCACTCTGCGGCTACAGAATCAGGGGCCCTTCTGCATCACAGGGAGGGGAGGGGCCCATCTGCTGAGCTGTGAACACATGCCCCACGGCTGCACAGACAAGCAACCCCTTGGTGCTAGGAGCAGGACTATGTTCTAATTGGGTTCCCTGCCCATACGTGGGATCCGTGCTGCTCCATCACCCCCTTTCTCTACTCTGGAATGGCTCATTGCACAATACCGAGTGTCCCCAGTGGCTTTCCGACCTCACCCACCTTTGCTCTGATCTCCCGCACCCTCTTCTTGAATAACCAGGAGCTGCAGACGGGTCCTCACCTGGGCAGCTGGGGGAGAGCTCAGCCCAACGCCCATCCCCTCTTCGCAGGAGCATATGGATATCAACCACCCTTATTTTAAAGGAGAAAGCATCCGTGGTCATGCTGGTACTTCCCCCTGGGTGGGCAAACAGCCCTCCCCGGCCAGTAGGGATCCCCCATCGTCCTGCTCACTCCCAGAGATAGATAAAATAAGCAGGCACCAGACATGTCATGAGCTGACTTCTTGTGCGTGAGTGAGGGATGCTGCCCCCGGTGACTGGGACCGTGGGGAGGGCGATAAACCCGCTATCGGCAGCAGCTGACAAAGCTGCTTTGTAGCTCACGTCGGAGACCCGGGGTCCTGGTCACCTCCCGGCATGTTGCGCGATGTATGGAACGAAAAGGCGGTGGTAGAGACAGGGATTGAATCAGTTGTTGGTGGGGAGTGCGGGGCAGTGACTGGCTGGTGAGGACAGCAGGATTGTTCTCGGGGCGGCCCTAGGGTCTGGAGCCCCAATCACACACACTCACACTGGTGAGCAGAACCAGATCAAGCCGCAAGTGGCAGGCCAAGCTCTGGACATGCCCCAGAGACTGGGCGCATTTTGCTTTGGGCCCATCTGTAACTGCCAAGTGTAAGACACAGCCGCACTGGCATTAGGCTGCAGGATACCAGGCCAGGAAGGATGGCCTCTGGGCTGGTTCTAGGGGCAGGCAAGCAGGGCATTTTCCCTGGGTACCAACTTCCTGGGGTGGGGGTGGGGGGGGCATAGCACTCACCTTATTTTTTTGGCTCGGCTCTGATTGGCTGGCTGTTTTTGCCCCACTGATTGGCTGGCCTTTTTTGCTCAACTACTGGAATGCTGAAGACATTTTCCACCTGGCTAGCAAAACAGCTAGAGATGCTCCGGGATGGCTAGTGGGTAGGGTGCTGCACTAGGACTCTACAGACCTGGGGTCCAGTGGTGGCCTGGGACATTTTTGACAGATGAGGCACACAGCACAAAATAGTCATTTCCACCCCCACCCAATTTATAATTGGATAGCTATTATTATAAGACGATTTTTCAATACACGGAAAAGAATCATAAGAACGGCCAGACTGGGTCAGATCAATGGTTCACCTAGGCCAGTCTCCTGTCTTCCTTCAGTGGCCAATGCCAGGTGCCCCAGAGGGAATGAACAGAACAGGGAATCGTTGAGTGAGCCATCCCCAATTAATCTCTTTACAGAGAAAAAAAAAAGAGCAATTCCAAGTAAACAAAAATAGTTTAAAAGTCCCACAACATTTTCATATTAATTTAAATATCGCCTTAGGCTAAAGTCCTAAACATAAATTGACCGTGCTCAGCTACTGTACATGCCTCTGCTTAAATGGAGTGTGCATTCAAATAACAGACTGCGGTTGCTATGGTCACTCTAATATACCCCATCAATTAAAAAAAAAAACAACATTAGCACTAAAAAAAGTGCACGTATAATTTATTAGCAAATTGGAACCTGAAAATCATGTATTGTTTAGTGGAATATTCGCTATAAAGACACAAATACGGTATAAAAAAATCATTAATTCAAAAATTTCAAAACAAACAAGGCAGTTTGTCCTGGCGTGGCCAGAAATGGACAGTTATACATCCAATAAGAGAGACGGAAGCTTATCTCATTGATAGCGAAGCTCAGTCTGCCTTTCTCTATTTGAGACAAAGCATGCAATAACGTCACTGGAGCCGGTGCAACCTTGTACTCAGAGCATCACAGCTACATACATTTCCCAGACCCGAGGAAAAGCTCGGCGTAGCTCGATAGCTTGTCTCTCTCACCAACAGAAGTTGGTGCAATTAACGATATTCCCTCCCCCGCCTTGTCTGATCATAGCGAATGTCGGTGATGCTGAAGATGTTACTGTAGGAGTATGCCAAGAAAAGAAACAAAGTTGTTTAATTTTGCAAGGCACCCTATAGCGTGTCGCTGAGATTCTCCATCCCAGCCATGGGCACTGAACAGCTCCTGAAACACCTTGCCCGGTGTCTCACTTTCCAAGACAATGGCATGTAGACTCTGCTGTTGAACTGCACCCAGGGAAGGTCCTTCTGCGACAGTTTGGTCCAGCAGTTCACTGTGGTTCCTGGAGCATGTAAAAATTGTGGAGAAGCCTTGCCAGGTTTCAAAAAAGCCACAGGTTTCTTTCATACGCTGTGCCCCTTACTGGAGAACTAGACTTAATCTGTGTGCAAAACAGTGCACAAACGATGCCGGAGGAACCTTTTCTTCTTAATCAGGGCTTTCAGACCACCCAGCTCACCGGCCAGCACTCCAGCCCCATCACACGACGGAGAGACAAGTTTTGTCGGCATGTTCTAATATCCCTGAATCCGCAACCTGCTTCAAATCAACTGCATTTCCATCCGAGCGGACAGCGTTAAAACCCATGAGCTTCTCTTGTGTTTGCCTCTTCTTGTCTGTGTGGCACAACACAAGTGAAAGCTGGTTTAAGTGAGACAGCTCGGGTGTTTTGTCTACCTCGCAAGTGAACAAGCTGCGCTCTTCAATCTCCTGGTCAATATAGGGTGTTATTTCTTCAGCCATGCATTCGATCAATTAATTCTGAATTGTCTTTCTTAGGCTGGAAAAAATGAATTCATTTTTCTGCCAATAAGCCTTCAACCCCTTTTCGTGACGAAAAGCAATAATCAAAATGTTCCTTGAACTTACCCTGGCTGACAGATTCCTCCGTCTCACATTGGCCACATAATGCAAGTTCTTGACAAGATAAAACCACTGAAATATCAGCTACTTGCTTCAAAATCTCTCTGTTCTTCCTGACTTTCTGGTTACGCTCCAAGGCAGCAGGACACCTTTGCCAGTAAGCAGCACATCCATACAAGTGCTTTCCTGCTTTAAGCATTTCAAGGTAAACGTCACCTGTCGTGCTCTTGTGATGAGCTGTGTAGAGACGCACTTCATGACAGATTTTTCAAGTCACAGGAGCCTTCGTTAGCCCAAATGGTTACTTTAGCTGAAAGAAGCAAATGTAAGAAGCAACAATATACTATGTTACTCCCAGCACTGCCTGTTAACCATTTCTGGAGGCAGCTCCAGATGTCTGAAATTGCCACATTCTTTTCCCATCTTTCTTCAAAACTGCCAGTGCTGGTGTTATTTTGCCTTCCTTATTGCTTGAACGTCTCTCTTCTTGATATCTGAATGGAAATTCTCTTTTTCTCAGGTCTCACACAACATCAAAGCTATTGCTGAAACTTTTAACATCTCACCAATTCCAAATATATGTCACCAAGTTCTGAACTGGCCTTAAGGGCTACAATCCTGCCGTGGCCTCACCAAGCAGTGGTTGTTAGGGGGCTTATTCCTTCACCCACTTACTTCCCTGGTCCTTCTCGCATGAACAGAGAGCAACAATACCCGAAGTCCAAAGGTGCAAACAATTCGATGTTTATTGGGGTGAACTTCCAGCAAGCATCATTCCAGTTTCCTTCCTTAGTGTCCCCCTTCCCAGCTCTGACACCACAGAGCCTTACACCTGTGTCCCTGTTCCCATTCCTGCCCTTAGCCAAACATTATTCCAATTTCCTTACTCCCATTCCCTGTTCCCATTTCCCCCTTTAGCAAAACATGATTGCAATTTCCTTACCCCATTCCCCATTCCCTGTTCCCATCTCTCTCTCTCTCTCACACACACACACACACACACACTTCCTCATTGACTACAGATTATATAGTAAAACTTGACACAGACAGACACACACACACACACACACACACACTTCCTCATTGACTACAGATTATATAGTAAAACTTCACACACACACACACACACACACACACACACACACACACACACACACACACACACACACACACACACACACACACACACACACACACTTCCTCATTGACTACAGATTATATAGTAAAACTTGAGTTCTGCTTAGCTATACCTTAACCAATCATTTTCCTGAAATTTAACTAACCAATCCTAACATATCGTAACATGATTATGTAACCAATTATATCCCACCACCTTAATTAGTTTACACCCAGCAAAATTAATTATACAGCAGACAGGAACAATCACAGAACCAGACAGAGATTATACAGACAAACAATAGCAAAGATACAGAAGTGAGGATTTCACATCCCAGTATTGATAAGTGAGTTCTTGCCAGACAGGATGCTGTTTCCTTTTACATTTTCTAGGCACTTCCCTTTCTCTGGAGGCGATAGGCATTATCAGGACAGGACTGTATTCCTAACAGCCCAATAGCACCTTCTTTCAATGTGACTAGTTTGGAATGTGAGGATGTGACCTGTCGCTTCCTAGCTTATGGCTGCCTCTGCTGCTTAGCCAAAGGCCTTAGCCTAAGCACAGGGCCTCAGACTGTCACAGTAAGAGAAGGCCCTTACCCCGGCAGACAGTGATTTTGATTCTTTCTTTTATACCTCTAGAACTAGCCAAGTGATAAGAATACACCTAAATTCTTAGAGTTTAGGCCTTTACAGACAGGCCTGAATATCTATATTCTAACAGTGGTTACCACAGCAAGGCCCTTATAAAGTGATGCCCGGGGAGGGGGATAAACTGGTAACAATTCTGGTAACAAGGCAGCTTGTTGAGGCACTGTGGTGGGGTGTCTACCCCACACGGGTGTAGAAGGGGTTAACCCCAGGAGTGAGCCATGAAGGTGAGTCCTCGGAGTGCGTTGGGTGCAACCAATCAGGGAAGGGCTGCAGGGAGCAACCAATCAGGGCCCAGCGGTCTCACATAAAAGAAGCTGCTGGACCAGCGTTAGTCAGTCATGGCCTGGAGGTCAAGGAGGGAGGACTGGATTCCTAGCAGATGGATGGAATCGATCACCATGGACAGAGCAGTTGCTGGGGGAGCCAGAGAGAGCTCCTGACTGGCTGCCAGAACTGATATGCTGAGGCCCTGAGGTGAGGGTGAAGAAGGTGCTGGGGCTGTGGTGAAGTGGCCCGGGGAAATGTAGTGAGCAGTTGGAGGGGACGTAGCATGTGGTTGCCACCTGCAGGATCCCTGGACTGGGACCTGAAGTAGGGGGCGGGACCGGGTCCCCCCATTTGCCACTGGCGCAGTGGCCTGATGAATGGACTGATGAAAAGGGGGTGGATCACTTGACGATTCCCTGTTCTGTTCATTCCCTCTGGGGCACCTGGCCCTGGCCACTGTCGGAAGACAGGATACTGGGCTAGATGGACCTTTGGTCTGTCCCAGTCTGGCCAGTTCTTACCTTCTTATGAACTGGGCAAATTCCATGAAGGAGCGTGGGGCGGCTGTGATGGGACGAGAGCCGGAGGCAGGCTGTGTGAATGGAGCGCTCTGTTAGGAGCCCTGTGTTGGGGGTGGAGCTGGGTGCTTGAATCCCGCCTCTGCCAGCTTCCCCTTCTCATTCACAGCATCCCAGAGGCTGCTGGCCGAGCTCTCGGCGCTGGAGGTGGAGTATGAAATTGAAATAGCGTGTCGCAAACAAGCTGAAGTCTACGCAGCCCAGGTGAGGACCAGGGAGCTGCCAGGGCAGTGTTAGCCAGCTGCCAGTCCTTGCTCCCCAGCACGGGGCCAAAGCAGGCAGGAGAGGGGAAGCAGCACGCAGCAGCAGTCACACCGCTCCCCAAACTGACCCCAGCCCGCCTCCCGGGGCTGTCAGACCCAGTGCTGGGGCTGCTTGAAAACTGTCCAGCTAAACTGCTCTTTGGTGGAAAACGGGGGTTTCCACAACATGAAATGGCTTGAAAAGAATGGAAAACAGAGAAATTTTTTTGCTGAAAAACCGAGCACCCCCACCATTTATTTGGAAATGTTGCCATGGCGGCTCATGGGAGTTGTAGCTCAAGTGCCTCATGCGCTCATTCTTGCCTATTGGCTGGACTCCTCAGCTGGACTACATCTCCCATGATGCACCATGTCCTGGGACTCCTGGAGAGGGAATATTATGTTGGGAGATGTAGTCTGACCAGGTAGCCTGGCCAATAGAGGCAAATGTGAGCGTGAGGCGCCTGGACTACAGCTCCCATGAGGCACTGTGGCAGCATTGCCCAATCTACATACGTTCCTTTGGCTGAATTCCTTTCTGGAATTCAAATTTCTGCTGAAAAGTTAATTAAAATCCTCATCAAGAAAATGAAATTTTCTTAATTTTCATGGGTTTTCCTCGGGGGAATTTTACAACTAGCTGTACTTTATGATGCAATTATTATCGCTGTCTGCAGTGCAAGCAGGGAAAAGCCAAACAGCATCTGACACCTGGGGCTGGGATAAAGGGACACAGATGAGAGAAAAATTGTTGGAATTGAAATGCAGCCAGTTCAAAAGTGAGAGGGGGAACTATGTTGTCACAAAATGCACAGTTGGCTTGTGGAACTCATTGCCACAAGAAATTATTGAGGCCAGGAGCTTAGCAGGATTCAGAAAGGGAGTGGTCAGCTATGTGGATAAAGAGAACATCCAGAGTTGTCATAATAAACCCTAAAAATATAACCATGGGTTTCAGAAGGGGGTTTTAGGATATGAGGAGACACTAACTACAATGTGCTAAGAGGAAACTTTCCTTTCCTGTGAAGCAGCTGGTGCTGGCCACTGTCAGACAGATTCCTGGGTTAGATGGTCCTTGGTTCTGATCCAGTCTGGCCTATGTTCCCATTTCCTCTGGTTGTAAAAGACGCTCCGGGTTCTATTTCCTGCAGCCTCCCTGCACTCTGCTTCAGTACAAAGGGCTCTTGTCTGTTCTTGCACCCCGGTGTGTAGGTGAACAGGGAGAACAAAAAGCTGAAGCGGATCAGCGTGGCACTGCTGCCCATGTTGAACCAGCTTCCCGAGGATGTGCTGAGTCTGGCCACTGAAGTAGACTCCCCCTCTGACCCAAGCCGAGATCCAGCATATCCGTACCTGCAGCAGATCAAAGGTGAGTTGCATGCATCCGCCCCAGGGTCCCAGACCGAGGCTTGGGAACAACCAGAGAAGAGGCTCTCCCCTGGGAATCCAGTCCAGGTGTTTACACTGAGCCAGTGCTGGGATGGGGTTTGGGCATTTAGCTAGGGCTGTGGGGCAGAGCAGAAACCTCATGGCTTACCTGACTTTGGACATAACAGCGCTGACAGCTGGAGATCCTTGCCTAAGGAGTGGTGTGAGGGGTTTTCCAGGACTTAATTAAACTGAATCCAGTTTTTAAACTTGGACGCTAATATAAGGTCTTTCACTTTGCCGTTGAGACACCCAGATGCCAATTCAGAACCCTATTATTGTTATAATTTATTGTTTGTATTACTGTAGTGCCTAGGACAGTGGCTCTCAACCTTTCCAGATAACTGTACCCCCATTCAGGAGACCGATTTGTCTTGCATACCCCCAAATTTCACCTCACTTAAAAATGACTTGCTTACAAAATCAGACATAAAAATACAAGTGTCCCAGCCACACTAGTACTGAAAAATTGCTTTTACTTTCTCATTTTTACCATATAGTTATAAAATACATCACTTGGAATATAAATCTTGTACGTACTTGTCAGTGTATTGTATATAGAGCAGGATAAACAAATCACTGTGTGAAATTTTAGTTTGTACTGACTTCGCTAGTGCTTTTTATGTAGCCCGTTGTACAACTAGGCAAATCTCTAGATGAGTTGATGTCCCCCTGGAAGAGCTCTGCGTACCTCTGCGGGGATGCACACCCTGGTTGAGAACCACTGGCCGAGGAGACCTTGGCATGGGCCAGACCCTGGTGCTGTTGTGTTGAGAAGTGGGGGGAGGGGAAGAGGGGAGGTGTCTCGGGCCCGACACAGGATAAGTTTAGGACACCCATGTTCACTTTTATAACAATCAACCCTTCAGTCAGGTTTGGATTTTAGTGTCATGTTATGGCTGGTGACTCCTTTTTACCCTTTTCCTGAAGTCACAGAAAGAGAGGACAACAGTTAAAGCCTTTGAAGTGTAAAGTCTCATGTAAGACTTTCATTGTAACAATTTCCCTTATTCCCTGTCTAGAGAGGTTTTTATAGCGGGAACATCCGGTTTGACAGCCTTTTCTATGGCACAGATGGGCTGGCCCCATGAAGAGGGAGCAGACCCAGTCCACCAGTGCCTGGTTAATTGCTTTCTAATGGGACTGGAGAGAAGACACCTGGCCTATATAAAGGGTCAGGCGGCAGCTGGGAAAGGAGACAGGAAGGAGTAGATGGGGGCTGGCAGAAAGGCCAGAGAGCAGGCAAGCTAGGTGCCCCCAGAGAGGAGTTATGGGGAGCAGCTGGGTGGGGAGAGCTGGGAAAGCTCAGGGCCAAGAGATCAGCGGAGGGAGATCTGCCTGCTGATGTCTTTGAACCCAGGGAGACAGAAGGTCCAATAAGGGAATAATCCTGTGGTTGGAGAGAGCCCAGGAGGGGCTAAGAACATAACCCAGAGTGGGCAGAGCTTGGTTACTTTGCATTTTTGTTAAGCCCTGGGTGGGTGGATGCTGTTTACTTTGTGCATTTCATTTGGGCTTTGGATTTGGGGAGGGGCTGTCTGAGAACCCACCACTCCAGCTGAAGAGGGAGGCGGAAGAAGAGCCCAGCTTGGTATTATGGTGATGGACTCCAGACTTTGACTTTTGAGGGGTTAGTTTGAAGCATTTGTGTTAATAAACTAGCCCGTAGCAAGGACATTCTTGAATTAAAGAGCGAGTATGGACTTTGAGTAATTTTATGGTGGGGGAAACTGAGGCAGGGGTCCTGCGGGGCTATCTCCAGCCAGGAGGGAGTGCTCCAGGAGGACCCGTTTTGTTACATTGTCCTTGTTGTGGGGATAAGAGCAAAGTTTAGTTGAGATGACCTGGAGTGTTTTGTTGTAACTGCTATTGGAGTCGGCTCCTGTTTTCCTTAAACAAAAGACACGCAAAAGGGGAAGGGAAAGAACAGCACAGAGAGAAGATGCAGCATCTCTCTCTGGTGCTGACGCTCTCTGCTAGAGAACACCCAGCCTTATCAGCCACTCAAGACATGGCAAACTGTTAGCAACATTGGGCTGCGGAAGGGGTTGCTTTTAGCCACCTCTCGGATCGCAGGGTGGGACTGCCCGAGTGGCTCAGCCAGACCCTTATTGGTCAAAGGCAACCGGAGAGTGTGAGGAAAGAGAAGGAATAAGATGACACATGAAGGAGGGGGTGAGAGCAAGAACCTCGTCTACCATCACAGGAGCTGTTGAGGATTTAGCCAAAGCCGCTGGAGGAGGCGATCACGTCTGATTCCCTCTCTCAGGCCCGATCGGGACAATGAAAGCCCAGTGGTGTCGTGGTGCATCCTGGGAGATGGTGGAGGTGGAAGCCATGATGACAAAGCTGGCTCCTTCCAGTCCATGTCCCCTTGCTTCCACCGAGTGACCCCCCACCCACGATGAACAATGGCCCAGGAGGGACACAGCCTCACCCCACTAACAGGAATCAGTTGAAACATGTCAGATTTTCAGCTAGGCACATGTTTCACCAGCTTGGGGATTATTCAGCTTGTTGCCATGCCAACCTGTGAGTTCTTCATGCAATGCACAGTCAACCGGTGGAACTCCTTGCCAGAGGATGTTATGAAGTCCAAGATTATAACAAGGTTCAAAAAAGAATTAGATAAGTTCATGACCCATAGGTCCATCAATGACTATTAGCCAGGATGGGCAGGGATGGTGACCCTAGCCTCTGTTTGCCAGAGGCTGGGAATGGGCAACAGGGGAAGGATCACTTGATGACCTGTTCTGTTCATTCCCTGTGGGGCACCTGGCATTGGCCACTGTTGGAAGACAGGAGACTGGGCTAGATGGACCTTTAGTTTGATCCAGTCTTGCCGTTCTTATGAGTTTACCTGGAGCTCAGCAGACTCCTAAGCCCAGCTTTTTCAATGTGAACAATCCAGTTTGATCCAGGCTCTGTCTCCAGCTTTTGCTGACTTACATAAAATTGTTTACGAGATGCAGGGGGACTTGTGCACTGGGCCCTGACGCCGGTGGCCCAGTTGCTAAATCAGACTCCATTGGTGCACTTCAAGGAACCCAAGGGGTGAAATTCCAAGGGTAGAGGTGACTGAAAACCACAGCTGGGGATGCGGTTGGGCTAAGGGCGTCCATGCCAGTCTGACCCCAGGCGGGGGGCACTGAATGTACAAGGTACCGAGAGAGACCAGGCTGAAATCCAACCCCAGGAAGGTAGGAGCTATAAGCAGCTGCTGGCTATTAGGTGGCTTACGTGCACTGAATTGGTGGGTCTCATTCCAGTTCCTAGCAGACAGGCAGCCACATCCCAAAACCCACCCTGGTGCTGGGGCACTGCTTAGAGAGGCTGAGGACAGCCTGGGCCGTAGACACTGACTTCCCTTCCTCTCCGAGGGGGGTTTTCTCCAGGTCCGCGATGGTTGTCCGTCCATGGTTGTTTCCATTGCCTGCTGGGCATGGCCTGCAGTTTCCAGAGCTGCCAGGGTGGCACCTTTCCCCCGGAACAACTTCATTCTGTGGCATAGAAATGCTTGGAGGAGCCAAAGGCCTAGCTCCCTACTGGGCACCGTTCATATGCTGCTCTCTTCCCCTCACAGCCCTGCCCCCTTAAGCCCCTTAAGTCTGACCCCACACGTCGTCTCCCTTCACAAAGTTCAGAGACAGCTAAGACGACTTTGCTTTGGAGGCAGCATGCTCTAGTGGATAGAGCAGGGACCTGGGTGCTCAGTGAGCTCAGGCAAGTCACCTCCCTGCTCTGTGCCTCAGTTTCCCATCTGTCAAATGGGGAGGGTGCTAGTGACCCACCTTGAGGAGGTGCTATGAGAGCGGTGGATGACAAGCAGTCTAGGAGAGCTATCAGTCTGAAGCACACGCTGTGGCCTAGACAGAGAGGGAGGCCTGTAGACACAGAGCGGATGTGGCCCTCCACTCAGGCCTGGCTGCCATAGGACCAGGGTCTGTTGCACAAAGCAGGGAGAGAGAGGGCGCCTCATTTTATTTCCCTTCCTCTGGCTCCAGATTTGCAGGAAAAGGTTTCCAGGCTGCTGGGGGAGAAGAAGGAACTCACCATCCAAGTGCAGGAGCTACAGAGCCAGATCAGAGACCTCGGGGAGCAGGTACGGTGCCGATGCCGGACCCTCCTTGACGCTCTGCTCGGCCGGGATGCTTGCTGAGCTCGGCAACTGCTGTGCTAAGACCACTGCTCCCCTTGCTGACCCCTCTCGTCACCTTGTGCTCCCCGTCTGTCGCCGCCTGTTGTCTGTAGCCTGATGCGCTGATTGTAAGGTCATGGGGGCAGGGGCTGTCTCTTCATTCTGTGTCTGCACAGTGAGGTGCTCGGTGCTACTGTAATATAAATCAATAATCGGGGCACAGGTGGCCAGCTGAGCCACTGCATGCTGCAGGCCTCATCACTATCTGGTGTAGGTCCGAGGGGATCCAACCCCAAGCTTCCCCCTAAGAAAATAAAGGCTGAATTCCTCCTTGGCCTTGGCTCAGAGCCCCAGGGGGCTGGGAGATTCCTCCCTTGTCTGTGCCCGATGCTGGGGCTGCCTGGGGCAACTCCCCTTCACCACAGTTTAGAGCAGCCTGGGGGCTGCCCTGAATTGCACTCAGCTACCTACGGCCTGTACGGGCTGCTGCTGCATCTGGGAATTGCCAGACTGCAGCTGAGCTCCGGCTCACCCCTGGAATGCCCGCAGCATGCCACCTACACTGGCTCCATACCTGCTGGGGACCCCCCTCCACCAGGGCTGTTCCCCATGGGCCCGGTTGAGCTGGCTGAAGGGCCCTTGGTGCTGGCAGTTGCCCAGTCTAAGCCACTGGCTTTGGCCAGCACAACCCAACAGCAGACGCCTTTCACAGCGAGAACTTTTCTCCTAGGGGGCGGAGTGATGGCTTCAGTATCACAGCTAACGGCAGAGGGTTTCACACAGACCCTCCCGGAGCTCCAGTATAAACTCAGCTCCCCAGAGCCCAGTCCAGAGCTCGCTCGGTGCCACTCTCAGCCTTCAACCTGCCTTAGGAAGCTGGAGACCCCCTAGTGCAGTTACAGGCCTTCCCGGTGCCTGACTGTCCTTGCAGCTCTTTGCTGCTGCTTCGGCGTGGATTTGCTGGACATCTGAGGGAGGGAGCGGGAAGCCTGCCAGATCCAAAGGCTTCTCTGTGCACAGCCCCCTGCCCTCCCTGGGGTGAACACTGCCCCCCATAGGTGCAGGGGTTGGATCAAGCCCGGGATCGGCTCAAGCCAACGGGCCACTGAAGTCAGTGGGGCTGAGTTTGGTGCAAATAAAGAACCGGCTACAAACACCCGGTGTCCCACTGCAGGTGGAAGAGGAGCGAGCAGAGAGGGGGTCCCTGCAGGCCGCGATGGACAGGAGTCACAAGGCCCTGAAGAAGTACAAGAGAGGTGAGTCCACCGCACGGTCGTGGCAGAACTGCTCCAAACTTCTCCGGTGCCGTGTTTCCAATGAAACGCTGGCCTGCCTGCCACACTGAAAAGTGTTGTCCAGTGAAACCTCCGAATGAAAACTTTAGCCCTTTTTGTTTTTTTACCTTTGTTTTTCAGTTTAGCATTTTCCCTTTTTTCCATGGCAAAGGGGGGGAGGAGAAAAATCAGATAAATAAGAAACAACACACACACACACACACACACACACACACAAAATGTGACTCAGAACATTTTCAAAAATGAATATTTTCAGTACAAGGTTTTCTCAAGGGGAAAAAACCTTCCTGGTAAGTGGGAACTGGGCCTTTTGGAAACTTGTGGCATGGAAATCCAGTTCTGAATTTTCGAAATGTTTCACAAATATATCACCCCCCCCCCCCCCGACTTCCCACTTTTCCAAGCCCAGGTCATTGAGCACAGCTTGGGCCAGGTCCATCCCAGCTGTATCTCTGTCGCTGTGGATGGAGTTTCCTGGGAACCTGCTCCCATGGGTTTTTTCCCTTTCTGCGTCCTGACCCCTCTGCTTGCTCCTCGTTTCCTGTTCCCCGGCTGGTTCATTCCCAGAGCTCGGCTGGAACTTGGGGGGCGGAGGGGTGGGATCAAAGAGTTTATTTTGATGAGTACCTAGATGTTTAGTGGTTGTGCTCCAAAGCACATGTGACTGTGAACCACACGTCCCACTGAGCACCTGGTGAAAATCCATTGCTAGAACTCCTATCTCAGCCCATCAAGGAACCCACCTATGGGAGTTATCTGGCCCCCATTACTGTCCCTCCTCCCCATCTTTCATGTGTTTATCTTCTTCCCACAGCCCCTGAGAGGTAGGGCAGTGTTGTTACCCCATTGTTCAAGCATAGAGAGATTCAAGCGACGGCTACATGGCAGCTGGAGGTGTACTCTCCAGCTCAGGTAGACATACCCACGCTAGCTCTGATAGCTGAGAGTCTCACCTGACTCCAGGAGCTGGGGCTTCACAGCCTCCCCCAAATATCCTGAGAATCGGGGTGCAAGCATGAGAGCTGGCAGCCCTGCAGCAGTGGGGGGCTGCAGATCAGGGCTGAGGGGCATCAACTGAGCTGGTCTGAGCTATCGCTCCCTGTTACATTCACCCCGCATTGTGTTTATTGCAGCCATGCAAGGGACACACCCTTAGAATTGGCCTGGCCATGGCTGGAGGAGTGCGGGGGCACTGGTCAAAGGGGAGGAGGGTGCTTACTGTGGGGTAGAGTCTTGGAGCAGGTCACCCTCAATCCAGTGAGGGCCGGGCAGTTGGACCAGGTCTAAGAGCTGCTGGTGTATTACTGATCCTGCAGTTCTTACTCGGGCAAACCTCCCATTGATGTTGGTGGAATTTGTCCCGAGGGAGGAGGGCAGGATCAGACCCTTGTTGCTGCCCCAGCCCATGCAGGTGCAGCCCCTGTCAAAACCAAGGGTTGAATTTGCCCCCAGTGTGGCACGGAGCTGGAGATTGGGTGGTCGGTGCCGTGGCTGGTGCCCTGGGGACGCACGTGGGGAGAGGCTGGCTGACGGCTCTTCTCCCCGGGCAGTGTCCCAGATGGTCGCTCAGGAGTACAGCGAGGCCGTGCAGCAGCTGGAGCTGGAGCAGGACCTGAGGCAGCATGCAGAGACCTTTGCCCACAAGGTACAGGGTGCCGTGGGGGCGGCGATCTCCCATCCAGGGGTGCTGCGAGGACCAGCAGACGCTGGGCCTGATGCTAGGAATCAGGAGGGTCACTGGGGAGTGCCAGGGCCCAGGAGGTCAGGGGACAGTGGATGGTCTGTGCGTGGGAAGAGCTGCTTGGCCCTGGGGTAACGCTCCTCAGCTCTGCCTTCCTCTCTCCCCTGCTAGTGGGTCTTAATGGGCCGGGGCAGAACACCTGAGCAGGACAGAGGGGCGATGCTGACGTCTCTGCTCTGCTCTGCTCTGCCTAGGGCCGTCCCTGAAGCCAAGCCAAGAGCGGCCCAGTTCCTCCCACGATGCCCCAGGCCTGTCCCACACCCCAGCTGCAGTGACCCTGCCGCTCTCCTTAAACACCTTCCCCTCCCTGGACACCGGCCTGGCATGCTTCTCCTGCTGGCAGCTGCAGCTCCCGCACTGCCTGCCTTGGATACCTCATGGGTATGGGGTGCCTCTGATGGAGACAGGCCCTGGCTCCCTGCCCGACAGCCAGGCTGGCCCGGCGGGGCTAACAGGAGTAAAAATACAAATTCCTGCCTCTCCAAGTGCCTGGCCCAGGGCGCACTGAAGTTAGTGGAAGCCTCCTATTGCCTTGAATGGGCCACAAGGCTGAACACATTCCACGCATTACTCTCCAAGCGCTTCCCAACGGAAGCATTTAACAGATGCAGAGCAAGCCCCAGAGAGAAGAGACTTGCCCAGGGTCACCCAGCTGGTCAGTGGCAGAGCAGGGAACGGAGCCTGGTGTCTGCTCTGTTCCAAAAGCAGCAGAGTCGCGTCATGTGCTGCGTCGCCCAGCTGTGACACCGGACGCCTCTGGGGAGCAGAGCTGGGTGGGGCCGTGGGACCAGCAGCTTTGCTGCGTCGAAGCCGGCGTTAAAGGGCGGCTGGGTCACGCGGCCAGTGGGCTGAGTTCAGCGGCGGATACAGTACCCACGAGCCCTCCATTGAATCCTCCCCAATCTCTTGGGCGCAGATGCTGGTGAAGCAGAAGGAAGCCAACAGGCAGAGCATGATCCTGCTCCAGAACATGGGACCCAACGCCCAGCTGCTCCAGGCCCTGGAGGAGGTGGCTAGCCTGACTGGAATGCTGGAGGAAGCCAAGCAGGAGCACCAGAAAAAGGTCAGGGACTGTCTCGGTAACCAGGGACGGCCTCGGCTAACTCTGGCATTCGCCTGGGTCATCAACCCCCTCCCCTCCAGTATGTGCTTACTGAGCTGTGGGGCTCTCCAGGGGGTGCCACCCATGGCCCCTCCCTATAGAGCAGCAGGGACCTTTGTATGGACCCATGAGACCCAGCTGCGTTGTGCTCCATAGTGGTGATGGCATGGGGGGGTGTTGGGCCATGAGCTGCCCCCTCCCTGGAGACCCCAGCTGCTCTCTGAAAGGCCTAGGCAGCTTGGGAGGTCCCGGCACCCAGGGGTAGGACTGGTTGTCAGTCCCTCCCTCTTCCCTTCTGGAGCCCTGAGGCTCTGGGTCTGGGGGAATTGGATTGTCAGGGTTCAGGGCTAGCTGCACTTCAAACTCTTCTCTCTGAGTGCTCCCCCCAGGGTTGGGCCCCGGGCCTCCACCTGCCCCAGGGTGGAATACTGCCCTTCTCCCACTCTCAGGCCGGGTCCCAGGGCTCCGGCCCTGTGAGTCTGCCCTTCGGGAGCTGGCACCAGCAGGGAATACGGAGACCCGACGGCCTGTTCCCCCAAGTGCTGCCGAATAGCCGCAGTAAGGACACGGCCCAGCAGAAGGGTCAGCCCACGTCTCTGTCATCGAGAGACGTGGGGGGATGTTTGCACTGCACAGTAAATCCAGGTATGGGGACCCGGGCTTGCGACTCGGCGTTGCCGAGCGTCCACCCTGCATTGTAAACCTGGGTGTACCATGGCCAGACCCAGGCCTCACAGCTGTGCTAATGCATCCACACTGCACTGCACAGGCCTCCTGACTCAGGGCTGCGGCTTGAGCTGCGTCCACACTGCAAAATGACAGGGCCTGGATCCAAGTCACAGCAGGACTTGGGCTCTGACCCAGCCCCCTAGCAAGGTCCTAGGACCTGGGTCCTGAGTGCTCGCTGGCCCAAATCAGACTGATGTGTGTGTGGACAGAAGTGGGGCTTGGGCTCAAACCTGAGTCAGAGCCCAGCTTAGTGTGCAGCATAGACATACCCAGGGAGGCCTAGCTTATCCCGGACACCCTCAGCTGTGGGCATTGGGGTTCAGCCTGCTCCCCAGCAGTCCCTGCCTCCCCCTCTGCCACGGCGACTGGAGACTGGCTGTTTATCCCCCACACCACGCAAAGTTCTTTGGTCCAGTCTTTCCCACTCGGATCCTCTCTGGGCTCACAAGCTGGCACCCCTGGGCCAAGCCGGACTCTCGAGCTCAGCCTGGTCGCAGGGAAAACTGCCAAGTGAATGACGCTGGAGTGGTCCCATATGCCCTGCTAAATGGGGCGATCTGGGCTAATGGCCCCACTCCTGCATATGCCCAGGTCACCCTTGCTTGACTGTCCCACCCCGCCCCATGTGGTCCTAGAGCAAATCACACAGACAGATGGAACATGTAATATTGTATGTCGCAGGCAGCCCACGGGTGTCCTGAGTGACCTCTCTCCAAGCAGCCAGGCCTTGGCCGCAGGCACACGCCCTGGTGCTGGAGTGGCTCCCTGGGTGGATGGCTGGGGAGCACCATGTGTCTCTCAGGTGGATGACTGGGGGCCTCCTGGGCTGGGAAGAGGCCAGCTCTTCTAAACCCTCCTGCCCCCTGCACGCCTCTTTTCTTCTGCCTTCAGGTGAAGGGTCTGGAAGAGCAGCTAGAGGAGAGCCAGGAGGAGCTGGGCACAGTGCGAGCAGCCCTGGCTGCAGCCGAAGCAGAGAAGCTGGAGCTGGGGAAGCAGCTGCACCAGGCGGAGGAGAGGAACATGGAGTTGGAGGGGAAAGGTACGTGCTCTCCTCACTGCTCCTGTGCTGGCCCCTCCACCTGGCGATGAGCACCCAGCCCTCGCTCCCTGCTCTGGGCCCCTCAGGTGCTAGGCAGGCCCAGCTGGGATCTGACAGACACTCCTGGCGAGGGGGCTGGCTGCCTGAGAGCCATCCGTGCCAAGGGTCTCTCCACCCTCTCGTGAGTGGGCCTGGTATTAAAGGGGATGTTACCGCTGCTAGACTCCAGGGGTGCGGTTCAGAACCTCAGACCATCCCCCGGCCCCCACATCTAAGGCTGTGCAGAGCCCAGAGCTGGGGTTCAGCCCCTCGTGTGGACGAGACCCCAGCACTGGAGCTGGATTTCAAACCTCTCCGAGCTTTGGGGGCAAGCCGATCCAATTGGGGGGGGAGGGCAGGGTTTGACTTGGGCTGATCTCTTTACTAGCTCGACCCCCCCCCCCCCCCCACAGCCTCACCTCCTGTCCCATCACCGGGTCCTGCCTCCCCTCCTGTTTCCCCCATCACCCAGCCCTGCTTCCCCACCCGCTATTCCACCACCCCCCTGCCTCCCTTCTCATGTACAATCACATAGCCTCTGTCCAGCCCTCACTCTCGGCCCTGAACTGACGTGGTGTATTTCTTAATGCAAATTAGCAGCTGGAAACAGAACGGAGGAGCCAGCACCGTGTGACCAGCCAGCTGTCCAAGGCCAGTTCTCAACGGGCCGGCATCCCAGGGGGGCTGGGAGGGAGACATAAGAACGGCCCTACTGGGTCAGACCGAGGGTCCTTCTAGCCCAGTGTCTGTGGCCCCAGGAGCTCTGAACCTATTCCTGACTGCATTCCGTTTCAGTGACGTTACTAGAAGAGAAATTGGAGACGGCTGAAGCCCCGCCTTCTGAACCTGATTTGCCAGAAGTGGCTCCGCCCCCACCCCCGCCACCTCCACCTCCTCTGCCACCGCCAGCATCTTCCGCCCCCGTGGAGTAAGTGCCTGCCACCCACCCCCAGACCTTCCCCTACAGAGACCGCTGGCCCTGAGGGAGTCGCTCCTCCCGCAGGGCCTCAGCGGCTGGCTGTCGGTCAGAGCCCAGCCACCAGGCGGGGACATGGCACACTCCTAGTCCGTGCCTTGCGTGTGCCCGTGCCCATGGTTTCTGCAAACCAGCGGTTCTCAGCCTTTCAGGACCCATAGGTAGCCCTCGACGGCCTTTCATGAGCCAGTCCACAGCTTTAGTGCAGAAGCCATCTGGGTTAGTAAATACTTCTTACCCATGGCATACAGGATGCATGTTCATGTAAAGTGCTAAATAAGTACCCCATGCACCCCATAGCAGCGGCTCCTGGCCTGCAGGGCTCGCTGGGCGTGACTCCCCCCTCCAGGCCTTGCAACCTCCGGGTGCTGCAGGTTTGGCCCAGCCGCCCTGCCGAGGACCAGCCAGGCCAAATTAGTGCGGTGGCGTTGCAACCTGGCGCATGGGGTCGCAGTGCCACTCGCTCTGGTTTGGCCCGGCCAGCCTGCATCATTGTGACGGAGGGCGACTGGGCCAAACCTGAGCTGTGCAGTGACCTCGTGCGCCGGGTTGCAATGCCCAGAGCGGGCAGCAGAGACCAGCCAGCCCATTGGAGCCACAGGAGCTGCCGCTGCAGGGTGAAGACAGGGCAGGCTCTGCAAACTCTCCTGGGACCCCCAGGCAGGACCTGCCCTGGACCTCCCCTCTGCCCCCCTCCTTTGACGCATTCTGGCAACCCAATTTTGGGTCACGAGCCACGGGTTGAGAAACCTTGCTGTGAAGGCCTCGGGGAGGCATGGGGAGCCCGGGGTGGCGGCATGAATCATGCAGCCTTTTCCCTTCATGCTGCCTGGCTCAGTGGGTAGTCCAAGGGTAGAACGGACCAGAGACGAGTCTCCCCATTGGTTGATCCAGGGACCCCAGACCCCTCGTACGTCAGCAAGGAGTAGTGGGGGAGCCTGCCCTGCTACAGATCGCTCTGGGGGGGTCTTCCTCTGGGGCTGTCACCAGCATTAAATGCAATTTACATCAGCTCCCTGCCCTGTCTATTGCTCTCCCAGCCTCGGGTCCCACACCACTTCCCTATACATTCATGCTCCTCACCCTGCCCGATTCTGTGCCTGCCAACAGGGGAGACATGGAGTTACTGGGTGGGAGGGCAAAGGGTGGAGTTCTGGTGGAGACATCAGCTGTCTGGGAGGTGGGGTGCAGAGATCTGGGGCAAGGGGAGCATTGTGGGGGCTCCAGGGAGCTGGGGGGGCATTGAGGGTGTGGCAGTCTGGGAGAGAATGGTGGGGTCGGGCTGGAGGCAGAGAGCAGAGAAGTGGGGCCAGGTGGACCCTGAGTGCTATCCGTGGCAATGCATTGATACTTCTCTCTCCTTTTCAGTCCCCTTTTGATGATCAAGCAAAGGAAGGGGATGCGGCAACAGAAACCCAGTAAGCCAGCCCTGACAGCCGCCCGACTCCGACTCGAGAGGCATCCCTCACGGCACTAAAGCCGAATCCCCTGGCACTACGGTGGCGTGGGGCCACGGCGCACTCGAGTGCTCTCCTCCCCCTGGGCGCTGACCTCTCCGCATTGAGGGGGAGGGGCTGGGGTGGAGGCAGTGTATCATCCAGTCTGTCTCTCTGGAGGGCCATGGGACTCCTGGCTGAAACCAGCCCACTGCTGCAGGGCTATGGCGCGTTACTGGCTGGGCGGCGTTTCTGTGGTGCTTGGGTGCTGCAGTGAATGTATTGAACTGGGCCCAGATGGTCACAGCTGCTGAATGGGCAAGGTGTCTAGTGGTTACAGTGCTAGCCTGAGACTCAGGTTTGAGTCCATCTGTGGCCTTGGCCACGTCACGGAGGCCCAGGTCCTCCAAGGTATTTAGGCACCTCACTCATTGATTTTAACCATTGGGCCTGAGTCTCTTTGTGCCTTAGTTTTCCTACCTGTAATATGGGTTTTGAGAATAAGTACGTTAAGATTGTGAGGTGCTCAGATACTTGAGGGAGGGGCAGATAGATACAGATCCACAGGGGGGATTAAACCAGCGTGGAAGGGATTCTTCAAGTTTCCCTGCTCAAGGGCAGAGGATGCTACCAGAATATGCAGCTATACAGGAGAGTGGCTGGGCTTGTGCTTGAAGCACACATCCAGGAGGTCTGCCACTGGCTCGCTGTGTGTGTCCTTGGACAAGTCTCTCCCACTCTCGGCTTCCCCGAGATAAGAGTGTTGATGATACCTGCGTCATTCTGATGGAGGGTTGTGAGGCTGGTGTGTGTGGCGTGCTTGGAGATCCTCAGATGAGAGACATGCTAGAAGGACAAAGCGTTACACTGGAACTGCCAGAGTGGATCAGCTCTATGGCCCGTCTCGCTCAGGATCCTGTCTCTGACTGGGCCAGCACCAAATGCTTCAGAGGAAGGTGCAAAAACCCCACCGTACAGATGTGGGATAATCTGCTTGCCTTCCCCACACACACTAGGTCTCATCCTGGTCTCTAACAGAGATTGCCATAAGTCCTGAAATATAAGGTTTAAGATCCCTTCCAAACTTTGTTATCCAAGGAACCATCCAACCCCCTCTCTGAATTTTACTAAGTTCTTGACCTCAACGGCATCCTGTGGCAGTGAGTTCTACATGTTAATTACACACTGTGTGAACAAATATTTCCTTTGCTACCGCCACCTCCCAGTTTCATCCATTGTCCCTTTGGTTCCTGTGATGTCATGTGGCCAGTCCGTGCCTCTCCACAGGATCGCAGACCTAGTGGGGCTCTGAACCACCTCCATTGCTGTTGGACATAGAGAGATTTAAACACGGGCTCCATTTTATTTTTCTTGAGCCTTCACTCTTCACACTCTTGGGATGCACTCCCCATAAACCTCCATAAAGTCACCTCGCCATCCACTGTCAGAACTCTCCTTTGCCATGATGCCTACAAAACATTGGACGATGGCCAGGGCCCAGGCCGCTGAAGTGCAGAGACCACTACCTGTCATGCTGACCAGTGCTGTCCCACGGTTTCCTTGTGCTCCCCATGTCTGTCTCCGTTTGTCGTCTCTTGTCTTATACTTAGTTTGTCAGCTGTTTGGGGCAGGGACCATCTTTTTGTTCCATGTTTGTACAGTGCCTAGCACACCGGAGGCCTGGGTCATGACTGGGGCTCCCAGGTACTGCAGAAATATGAATAATAAGCTTCATTCTTCCTATGCCTGCAGGCGAACCTGCTACCGATGACATAAAAGCTCAAGCAGTGGAGGAAATGATGGCCAGGATCAAGAGCGGGGTAGCCCTGAGACCAGCAAAGAAGGACAGGGCTGCATTGTCCCAGGTAAATGGTGGCACCAGGGTGTAGGAAGGGAGGCTTTGGTCCCTGACATCCACCTGGGAGTGCAGACCCATTATCAATGGCGCTTGTAATAGCCAGCGTCATGGGGTGTAGAAAACCAATTTCATGGGCCTGGCTCCGGCAGGGGAGTCCAGGAGTGGGATATTGGGCCTTTTGCCGGGGTTCCAATCCAGCCGTGGGTTCGACGGGCAGTTGGCTGGCTCCAGGAAGAAAATAGGAGGATTGGACAGGGCCTTTCCTCTGTAGGGCCCCAGATCCAGCTGGCCCTGGGGAATGGACTGTGGAGCCCTTCCCCTCTCGCGCACCAGTCTGACTCTGGCATGGGGCAGATAGATGCCAAGACTCTTTACCAGCTGATAAATGCCCACGTGACATGAGTGGGTGGTTTCCCGGGGGGGGGGTCCATGTCACTGAATGCCAGTCTACACCCAGCCCTTGTTGGCCGGCTTGTTTGGCAGCCTCAGGAGAGAGGCCAAGGACCCCAGGCCACTGGGATATGAGCACCGGGTGTGTCTGTGCTGGGGTGTGGGGGTAAAGCTCTGAGGAGGGACAGCAGAATCCTCTCTCAAGGGATCTCCCCTCTCAGGATCGCTCAACAGCAGCCAGCAAACGCAAGAGCACCGTGATGGAGCTGCAAGGGATCCTGGTAAGCATTGCTGTGCAGAAAGGCACCGGTGCCTGGGAGAACCCTGTACATTTCCACCCAGGTGTGGTCCTGCTCACGACAGGTGCAGAAAGCTGAGCAAGGTGGGGCGTACAGGGGAGTCCCCTTTCCTGCAGGAACGTGCCTTCATCAAGCTACTCCAGGACAGAGCCCTTCCATAGCTGAGTAGCAGGATGCGTATCACGCTTAAGCACCTCCTCCTTCACACCCCTTCCCTGCCCCGTTTTTTCTCTGGGCCCTTATAATGCGCTTGCTCTGTGCAGGGAGCCTGATCTTTAACTTGACTCACATGCCTTGACCCTCCTACCTCGGCTGCTCACCGCAGGGCCTTGAAGCTGTGCTCCCAGCATGTGAAAGTTTCAAAATTTTGCAAATTGGGGAGGCTTTTTCTGTTGTAAACTTTTTTCTTGGGCCCTTGGAAACTCTTGATGTGAGTTTCAATTCCCCTGCCCCCCCGCTCTCCTTTTTAAAAAAAAAAAAATTTAAATCTGCTCTCTGCTTTGGAAGGTTCCGCATTTCCCCTGCACGATGTCTGACTGGATATTGAACAGCTCATGCTGGGAGGACCTGAAACATCCAGCTGACTGCATGATCTCTGCCCTGTTCGCATGTTGGGAGGGGGGAAAGAAAGCAAGCTTGACAATTTTGCCACCACTTCATTTTCCTGGGTTTGGAAAATCCACAGAATCAGGTTGACAGCAGAGTCTGTGGTGCCGCCCACTGGATCTTGACCTGTACGACACTCTGTGAACCTGTCTCACTAGACATGTTGAGAGTGGTATGTGGGGGTGTGTTCTGGCTTGAATGCCTCTCACAGTTACAACGTGTGTCACTTACCTCTCTTGCGGCTGGATAATAGCCTGCTACTGCTAAGTTGGTCTACACTACAGAGTTAGGTCGATATAAAGCAGCTTATGTCAATCTAACTACATCTGTGTCTATGCAGTGTCTACGCAGTGTCTACCCTTGCTCCCGCCGATGTAAGTGCCCCACTACACCGACATAGGGCTTGGCAACACTTGCAGATGTAGAGCGCAGCAGGGAAAACGCTGCCGTGTGTTTACACTGTCAGCGGCGAGCGCACTGGCTTGGCCACATTAGCAGTTCTTGCAACGCCACTAAGAGCAGGGCATTGTGGTAGCTATCCAGTGTGCAAGTGGCTGCAGCGTGCTTTTCAAATCGGGGGGAGTGGAGTGTGACAGGGGGTGTGTTGTGTGTATGTGCAGGGAGAGACAGTGTGTTTTGGGGGGCTGAGAGTGTCAGCATGCTGTCTTGTAAGTTCAGACAGCAGCAGACCCCCTTCCTCCCTCCACCTCTCACACTCACAGCAGCAACATCCCACAGTGATGGTTGCTTTGTCCCGGAGCAGATAAGCAGCCGGCTGTCAGAACAGAGCTTTGAAAGGGCATATCTGCATGCCTGCAGCGATTCCAAAACCATGAGAAGAGTGGCCACTTGACTTCAGGGGATTATGGGACGTTTCCGGAGGCCGATCACAGCACAGTAATGCAACACCTCGTCCACACTGACGCCCGGGCGTTTCAGCTGGGGTGCAGCAAGCATTATGCTTCTCATGGAGGTGGATTACCAGGAGCGCTCCAGCTGCAGACTCCAGGCACTCCACGTGACTTGCCAGTGTGGACACGTTAGGAGTTAGGGCACCCAGGGCTGCTTTAATGCGCTCTAACTCGCAAGTGTAGCCAAGCCCATAGTAACTCCACCTCAAGGAGCAGTGTAGGGCTTATGCTGGTGTAGTTAGGGTGACGCAGTGTCTGTGTAGACTCTGCGTTACTTATATCACTATTAGCTGTCTTGACAATTTCATGGCTCCAAAATTGATAAGAAAGCCAGCTCTTGGCTCCCTAGCTGGGCTGCTGCTGGGTCTCCTCTCCAAGCCAGGCTGCCACCTGGGCTCCCTGCTGGGAACCCTGCTGATCCCCAGGGTGCAGGCTCCCGCTGGGGACACAGCAACTGACCAGACTCCGGGGGCGGATTTCTCCACCGGAGGCGAAGCCCCAGGCGGCTGCTGGGCTCCTAGAGGGGATCTGCATGGAGCAGAGAGCCCTGGCACTCAGCCCCCCACACTGCCTCTCCTCAGTCGGTGGACGTGCTCCTGGTGAGGACACGCACCACTACCAAAGGAGGGTAATGTGGACATTGGCCACCAGAGTAATTAGGCTGTACATTGACCTAGGTCAACTTAAGATTGTAGTGTAGACATGACCCCAGTGGAGCTTCTCCATCAGCTCAAGGGGTTGAGGTCTGAGCAGGGGACATTTTTTTTTGGACAAATAGTTAATTCGAAGAAAAACGTAGCTTCGGGTGACTGGAAGCTAGTCACAAATTTGACATAAATGGTTTCAGCCATTCCCAAAACAGCCAGAGAAGGAGGAGGCAGTCATGCAGCCCCCACACACACATGTAGACACAACCTTTAACTGAGTGGTTAGAAAACTCGCCTAGGATGTGGGGCACGACACAGGTTCAAGTCCCCTCTCTGCCACAAACCTGAAACAGGCATTTCTGATTTGCCCCTTTAGGCAACTGGGGGCTCAGCCCCAGAGCATCTCTGAGAGTGAGCTGAGAGGCCTGCGCACGCAGCCACTGGGTAGGTGGGAACTGTGCTTCTCACTTTCTGAGCCGTCCACTGACATGCACCGGTTCCTCTTGTCAGGGCACAATGAAAAGGCCAGTCAGAAAACAGAGCTGGCGTAAACACAGCCGAAAGATCAACGACGACCAGCTGCAGTCCATCCTGCAGAGACGGCGCAAGATGGTGGACTCCTCCACTCCCGCCCAGCCCTCGCCGCTGCGGGCGGAGCTCAGAAAAGAGGTGCAGAATCAAGGTGCAGTGACTCCTCCTCGGGTCTCTCTGATCCTATTCAGGAAGCCGTCCTGCCGCAATACCAGGTCCCAGCATGCTTTCACGGCCAGAGCAGCCTTCTGCTTAGTGGAGCACTGCATGCTGGCAGCCAGGGTTGGGGCAGGCCACACCTTGCTGTTTGAGAGGTGGTTGACAGAAGCCACATTGTAGGGCTCTGTGGGTAATGTCTACACAGCAATTAAACACCCGCAGCCAGCCCATGTCAGCTGGCTCAAGCTAAGGGGCTCTTTAATTGTGGTGTAGACATTTTGGCTCAGGCTGGAGGCCAGGCTCTGGGACCCCTCAAGGGGCTTCACAGCCTGAACCCCCAGGAGGCTGAGTCAGCTGACCCGGGCCAGCTGCAGGTGTTTAAATGCTGTGTAGATCTACCCTATGGGCCATTCCCTTTGAGCTAGCCCAGCTTCAAAATCCCTGAAAAGCTTTGTGTTTTATAGAAGACTCTATTGGTTGCATAAACAGTAGTACACTGAGCATAGAGCTGGGAGACAGGACTCCTGGGTTCTATTTGCAGCTCTGCCACTGGCATGCTGGGCAGTCCTGGGCATGTCACTTTGCATCTCTTTGTCCATCCATAAAATGGGATGATACTGACCAACCTTTATGTAGTGCTTGGAGATCTACTGATGCAGAATATTCTCATCAGTTCATTATTTGTTAGGTTTGCTTAACACTGTAAGTTTCAGATGAGGGATGAGTCAAATCCTATTTCTGTGGTCAGTCTGTCATAACAGGGATGATTCAGTAGAACAAATCAGGCCAAGATATTGATATTTGAGTGGTTGTTGATTTTAGCCACTGTTGCGGGGGCAGGTTTGACAGCTGTGGAATCTCAGAATACATAAGTGCTGGAACTAGGAGTGCAGGGGGGTGCTGCAGCAGCCTCGGGCTTGAAGTGGTTTCCATTATATACCGGGTTTACAGTTTTGGTTCAATGGCTCTCAGAACCCCGACTATACAACTTGTTCCAGCACCCGGTCAGAATAGCAGCATTCTGTGAATCACGGTCTTGTCACACAATGTCTATGTGGCTTTCTTATTTTCTAAGGTGACAGTGAAACTTGCAAAGCTGTGTCCAGCCCATGCTCAGAGGAGAATGCAGCTGTTGTCCAGTTAAGAGCAAGATCAGTGCACCTTCAGAAAAGCAGGCGAATGGCTCTCCTGAATGAAGCAGAGGACAAGCCGGCACAGAGAGAGACTACCTGAAAACCAGCCATCCTGTAAGAAACATCCGTGACAACCCACCTCATTGGGGCATTAGGAAGGGTTGGATCTGGGATCTTCAATGTCAAAGCACAGGCACCTCCCACTTGAGCTCAAGGAGTAACTCCACTAGCAGGCAGCAGTAGTAGGCAATTATCCTCCAGGTAGACCCACCACTCAAGGTGGGAGATGCCAGACATGCTGCACAAGTTTGTTACAATGGTCATTGTCTGTGCATTTCGTTCTGGTTTGTTTCAGTATTTTCCCCAGAGGCTAACATGTGCCTGTTACACCAAACCATGACTGATTCTGGGGGGGGGAAGGGCAGCTGGCCTCGATAATGGGGCTGCAAAGCACTGGGGAATCCAAAGACAGGGAGGCCAGCTAGGGCTGTCTGCAGCACCCCAGGCTCCAGGAGCATGGCAGAGCTCTGCCCCCAGATGCTTCCAGTCTAACCATCGGCTCCCATGGAATTCAGTGAGAGCTTTGCCACGGACTCCAGTGGGCGCAGATCACAGGCTGTGGATACAATCCAGAAAGGGCTAAGCCCCCACAACCTCATGATAGGTGCTGGGAGATGCTGGTGCTCCTGAATTTGGCTATGACACCAAAAAGGATGACATCATACAAAGGGTAGAAGGAGGGGTCATGAGAGGACAAGGGTTGGTTGCTCCGTCAGAAGATCATGAGTCAAGATTGATGTTGTGGTCACATCTCAATCACCCCTCTTCGGTTGTGTGGGGACAGGCTGCCACCCCGGGTCCTGACCCTCTGCCCGCTGAAGGCAATGCCAGTGCTCTCCTGGGCTTCAATGGGCCAGGATCAGGCCCCAGGACTTTTTCTTTGGCTCTGTATCAGCCCTGAGTGTTGACTAGCACACACTGCAGAGTGACAGCCTGCTATCGCTCAGCCTTGCCTTTCCCCTACCGTTACAGACTAGAGGGAAGCTGTAGGCTGCCGTCTGGGACTCCATGGGTATCCCTGCCACAGACTGCTGCTGGTGTCCGCGGGGGGGTGGAATCCCAGCCCTAACGAAGTCAGTGGGAATTGTGCCACTGAGGCCAGAGTTTCATCCAGGGGATTTAGTTGGGACTTACATTTATGGGAGTTTGGTGAAGTTACTGTGAATAAGCTACATCTCTCTGAAAGGGAGGGTGGGTGTGTGGGTAAGGCTCTAGTGTGGGACTCTGGAGTGCTAGGCTCTGGCACTGAGTGCATGGGTCTCTCTGTGCCTCAATTTCCCATCCATAAAATGGGGATAAAAGTCCTTCCTTTGCCTGTAATTGCAAGGTTTTGGGGGCAGGGTCTGTTTCTTATGACATGTTGGTACAGTACAGGGGGGTCCCAATCTCAGCCACCAGGCACGACCACATTGCAACTAGACTATCATGCTTTTGTTCTAACGTTCTAAACCTGCATCTCTTTCAGGCTGCACCACAATATACTGCATGGCCACCTGGTCTCGCACCCTGCCGATGCTCCTTGCAGTACCTGCCCCACCCGCGTATCTTTCAGTCACGCAAACATTCAGAGCATGAGCTCGGCCTGAGGATGCAGCTCTCGAATTGGGCTTGTTAGCGCAAAGTGCAGCCAGATGCACAGCCTGCTTGCTTGCGCATACTAGCTTGCTCCACTTGCCTCGGTGGTTGCTGGGAGGTGCGGTCAGGAATCTTAACACTGACAAGCTTCGTATTGTGGTCCTAGAGTAGATTTGTCATTGGCCAGTGGAACGTGGTTTGTACAGATCATCCATCCCTGTGGATCAGATTATCCCATTAGCTAGCTCCTCTTTCAACGGCCAAATGTAATTTCACACTCTTCCTGAGGACGGACTGGGCTGCAGCTTATGGGAGCATCCGTTCGAGTCCATTCTTTTCTAACTGAGCTGCTGTGACAATAACAGATTCAGCCCTGGCAAGGTGTCCTGTCTTTATCCTCCCCACTGGCAAGGTGGCGATTTGTTTTTCTTTCTATGCAGAAGGTTCATGTGGAAAGCAAATTGTTTTGATGCATCCATACACAGAGATTATGCCAAAATATCATGTGGTTCACAATAAAACCTTGGTAACAGGCACCTTCAAAATTTGGAGAAGCTCAGATCTGGAGCCATGCATTGGCGCTCTGGCACATCTCTAGATCTAATGATCAGAAGTGGAGTTGGGAGCTCCAGATCAGTCCTTTAGAAGAGAATTTCACTGGGGACCTTAGCAGGACATCTATCTGTCATGCTCAAATCAGCCCTAAGTTGCAGTGTAAGTGCCTGGATGGTGGATTTGATGAATGGGCATTTACTTGTTTAGCTGCTGAGCTGAGCATCTTGGGGGATCTGAGTGTCCTTCTAAGAAGCCCCACATTTGAAATTTGAGCTCTGTACCTTTTAACTAGACAACCTGTTAGAGAAAAGGGCTAAAGAGACAGAAATTGAATTTGGATGTACTAAGCTCAGATCACACGGCACTTCACACGTTGAGGAGCTTGTCAAGCTGCCTAGAGTGGCTCGCGAGTGTGAGTACCCACCTCAGGGCAGATTGTGAAGAAGCAGGGCACAAATCCCAAGCTGGCTCAGAGTTCTATGTTCATATTTCACCAACCAAGTATCCAGTCTGAACTCCGCAAGGACTATGTCAGCCTTACCATAGAGTCACAGACAGTCTCCTCGGGCATGCCGGTCTATCTTGCCACCCGGGCAAGCTTACCGTCGTGATAGATGATCCCTTACACCAAAAATCACAATGATATTCAGATTACTCCCAGTCCAAAAGGACAAGTCACTTACCCCAGATCAACTGCACCTCAGATCCTATGCCAAAGACAGTGCTTGTAGCCAATCCTATAATTAATTAAAAAATTATTAACTAAGAAATGAGAGTTATTTACAAGGCTAAAGCAGATAAACATACACACACAAACGTGTTACAGTCTTGGACTCCAAAAGGTAATAGAAGCAGCTGTAATATTCAAGCTCTATATGTCCTTTAGGGCTATCCTAGCCAAAACAGTTGGGGATCCCTCGCTTATGCTTAGAAATATTCACCCGTCAGAGTTCAAGCAGCATAGAGATACAGTTCTTTCTTGTCCAGGATTTTTATTCTCTTCCCCCAGAGTTCAAGGTGATGGGACAAGTGCTTGTGCACGTCTCTTCCTCATGGGTGTTGAGGGAGCAATCAATGGAGTCTTTTGTCCACTGATGTTCCACAATGGCTTGTCTGGTATCCCTGGGCCTTCTTTCGTTGGGCAGGAGATGACACCTTTTGTGGTAAACCAGTATTTCACCTTTGGTAATGCCTCTGTACTGACTGGGGGGGGGTAACAGTTTTAGAGCAAACACATTTATAGTTACAGAGCAAACACTTATGTATTGCCTTACAACATGGGGTACAGCTGTTATAAGTCAGATTAATACATGCAGCATCCTACAAGCATTTCATAAAGTCTAAACACATTTTTTTTATAAATCTAAAACCTATTTTAACAATACTAACCCATAGGTGAGTCAGACTGGCTTCAAGCTGTGGATTTGTCAGTGTTCAGTGAGGCCTAGGGGCCTTGGCATGAGCTGGCTTCTGGTCTGCCAGCATCACAGAGATCTCTTGTTAGACCGTGAATAAAAAGGTACATTGCGAGACATCCCTAACGTTTGGGGGGTGGTCCCACTGCATCCTAAACCGTCATGGGCTGGAAGTCATCCCGGAGTCCTACTTCACCGGGGTCACTTCCGCCCCCTTGCCTCCCATCTCACTTTCCTACAGCCTATAAAACTATGCAGACAAGAAACTGTCTCCTCCTGCTGCTCTGCTCAAGTTAAGCTCTGCTCTGGGTCCCTTTCCTGGCTTCCCCATCAAGTTCACACCCCTCAGCCTCACACTCAGGAGTTGTCCCGTGTCTGCTCCTGTCTTGGTTCTTGCTTCTCATGCCTCCCTTCTGAAATGTTTGGCTCTTGTCTTTGCCCCCTTTCCATGCTCCCTGTACCTCCCTCCATCTCATCATTCAAACACACCCATCACCCCAGCCCCTGAAAACACACTTCTTCTGTGAGGGCTTGGAGCGTTCATACCCCCTAATATTGCAAGCAGGTGTATCCTCCAGAAGGTAGGCGATAACCGTCTCTGCTGAATCGGGAATGGGAGGATCTCATTTTGGGCCATGAAAGACCCCTCAGGGTGTTAAGGAATGGCATAACTTGATTCAGCTGTCCAAGGCACTAGGCATACATTGACCTGAACGAGTTTGTGATAGCACCTGAATATCAAAGCAATTAATGAGCAGGGTCACGTCAACACAGAAAAAAATGACTAAGCCCCACAAATTGTATAGGTCTTGGGAGCATTTCAGGCCCTGACGTTTTCCACCAGTGCGAGCCATGTTGAAACAATTCTGAGGGCTGCTTGGCCAGAGAACCTCACGGCACATCTCAGTGGGAGGGTATTTAAATTTGAAACAAATTAATATTGAGGCCTGGCAGCTCAGGAACCTTCACTATCACCTCTAACAAACCAAAGTGGAGCGGATCCAAGAGCTGTGGGAATGCCTCCTCCCGAGGGCCCCATTTGTGAAAGGCTGGAGCCTTGTGCAGGCTTCTGCTTCTTGTAAGCTAGGGGTAGGAAGAGAATGGCTGATGTGTGCCTCTGGTAAGATTTGCCTGCTCTGGGTATTGCAAGATGTTGGATGCTCGGCATGCAAGATGCAAGGTTATTAAATTGAGTACAGCTCTCTCGTGACAGGCAGCGGGGTGTGTTGGGGTTAGACAGGGGAGGCAGGAAGGGTTGGTAGCAAGGAGAGGACCTGAAGGAAAGCTCAGAGGTTGTAGGCAATGTAGAAGTTGTGGATTCTGAGTTGAGTTTCAAAGAGAAGAGGAGGCCGAGGGGAGGTGGACCCAGAGAATGGAGAGGAATAGTGGTGGGAAATAGGGAGAGGAAATCATGGAGGCAGAGTGGAAGGAGCGAGGGGGAATGGGGATCTCAAGGGGTTGCTCTGAATTCACAGCACTGTGAGAGGAGAAGCAGGCCCATTGGAGCTGCAGACAGACAGGATGCACAGGGAGGGGCAGAGCAGGGGTAACCTAGGAGAGCTCTCGTTTTGTTTCCGGGATGTGGTGATGCTGTAATACTGATATGGGCTAATATTTCTGGCCCTCATAGAAGTGGAGCGCCGGGTGGGATTCAAATGAAGACAGGATGTAGGCCTGGCACTATGGGGTAGGAGGATTCTAATTCCAAACCAGTTCTTATACAGGATGATTTGACAGGATTGTTTGTGATAACAGAGACTCTATGGCCCAGGAGGTCCCTTCCAGTCCTAGATAGGCATGTTTGGTTGCTGGGAAAGGAAAATGTGTTTTGTTGCAGTTGATGCTTCCACAGCCTGTTCTATGCATTGTTTAGAAACAGTACTGGTGAGTGGGAGGAAGGACATTAATATTTAAATGTTTACACAGGACACTGTGATGGGTCCCACCTTGAGGAGGAGGAGCAGGCTTAACTTACTTCACTTACTGGATTGGCAAGGGCAAGGAGGAGCTGAGATAGCCAGGGGTAGGGTTCCCCATATGGTCTGACATTGCCTGGAAGCTTGACTCACTCCCCAAGGGAGTCAATGATTGGCTTACAGTGCTCCACATAAACTGACCGATTTATGGTGCTCCGCAAAAACGTGTCCAGACTAGTATACCACTATCGTCAGCGCCTATGAGCCAACAATGACTCATACAGCCGAGATCAAGGAGGCATTTGATAAAGATCTCAGCAAGGTCATCAAAGGGGTGCCATACCAGGACAAACTCATTGTCCTTGGAGACTTTAATGCTCCTGTGAGAGATGACTCTGACACGTGGAGCTGGGTGCTAGGACATTAAGGCATTGGAAGGTCAAACTCCAATAGTCAACTACGTCTGTCCAGTTCAATCTCACTATTACCAACACAGTCTTCCAACAGGCCAACAAATATAAGGCAACAAGGATGCATCCCAGGTCAAAACAATGGCATATGCTAGACTATGTATTTGTATGTTCTAAAGACATGAAAGATGTGTATATCTCCCATTCTTTGAGAGGTGCCGAAGGAGGGGGCCTCAGACCATCGGCTTGTGAGAAGTTTCATGTCACTACACTTAGCAAAATACACCAGAAGATGCTTCAAACCACTAGAGAAAATCAACATGACTACCATGAAAGAGCCCACTGTCTATTTGCAAAAAAACCAAACACCCTCGTCCCGCCCCCCCGGCCACGCCCCTTCTATGAGGCCACGCCCCCCATTCACGCCCTCCCTCCGTCACTTGCTCTCCCCCATCCTTGCTCACTAGCTCATTTTCACTGAACTGGGGCAGGGGGTTGGGGTGCAAGGCAGGGTGAGGGCTCTGGATTGGGGTGCAGGCACTGGGGTGGGGCCAGAGATGAGGGGTTTGGGATGCGGAGAGGGCTCCAGGCTGAGGCAGGGGGTTGGGGCCCAAGGGGGGTTGAGGGCTCCGGCTAGGGGTGTGGCTCGGGGGGGGCCAGAAATGAGGGGTGTGGGATGGGAATCGGGGCTGGGGCAGAGGATTGGGGTGCAGGATGGGGTGAGGGCTCCAGCTTGGGGTGCGGCCTCTGGGGTGAGACTGGGGATGAGAGGTTTGGGGTGCAGAAGGAGGCTTGGGCAGGGGGTTGGGCACCGGAAGGGGTGAGGGCATCTCCCTCTGGCTCCTAGGCACAGGGGCAGCCACATGACTCTGCATGCTGCCTGCGCCCACAGGCACCGCCCCCTCAGCTCTCATTGGCTGTGGTTCCTGGCCAATGGGAGCAGCTGAGCTGGGGGCGGGGGCAGAGTGCAGAGCCCCCATGGCCACCCCTGTGCCTAGGAGCCGGAGGGTGGCGCCAGCAGGTTTCCGGGAGTCACGCAGAGCCGGGTAGGGAGCCTGCCTCCGCTGCCAACTGGACTTTTAACTGCCCGGTCAGCGGTGCCGTCAGGGTCCCTTTTCGACTGGACATTCCAGTCGAAAACTGGACACCTGGCACTGGTGGGCTTGGGGGTGGGGTGTTGGAGGAGGCTGTGGGGCTGGAGGGTTGAGAGGAGGGGTTGAAGGCAGCTAGGGGGTGTGGGTTGGGGGGTGGCTGTGGAGTTGTGGGGTGAGTTGAGGATGGCAGCATCATAAATACGGGGTTGGGGGTGAGTTTTCATGTGGGGCAAGTGGGGAGTGCAGGGTTGAGTTGAGGATGGGGTGGAGGTGGGATTGGGAGGGTCCTGAGTAGGGGGTTGAGGGCAGTTGGGGGGATTGAGGGGGTGAGTTGGAGATGGGGTGGCTGGGGGGTTGGGAGTTGTGTGTTTGAGGATTGGGGTAGCTGGGGGGCTGGGGGTGTGAGTCGGGGAGGCGGCTGGGGGATTCAGGGATCACGAGTAGGGGTAAAGGTCAGCTGGGGGTGTGGGTGTGGGGGGGTGAGTTGGGGTGGGGGTGGCTGGGGGGTTTGGGGAGTGTTGGGGATGGGGGTGGGTGGGGGTTGGTTAGTGGATGTGTGTTTGCGGGTGTGATTTGGGGATGGGGTGACTGGGGGATTGTATGTTGGGGACAGAGGTGGCTAGAGAGTTGGGAGGTGTTTGATGGGGGGCGGTTGGCGGTGTGAGTTTGAGTTTGGGGGTGTGAGTTGGGGATGGGGTGACTGAGGGATTGTATGTTGGGGATGGGAGCAGTTGAAGGTGTGAGTTGGGTAGTGGCTGTGGGTTTGGGGGTGTGAGTTGGGAGGCGGCTGGGGGTGTGAGTTGGGGAGCGGCTGGGGGTGTGAGCTGGGGCAGCTGGGGGGTGCATTGGGGAGCAGCTGTGGGTTGGGGGTTGTGTTTGGGACGGGAGTGGATGGGGGGTTGCGTGCGGTGGGGGTTGGTTGGGGAGCTGGGGGACAGGCACTGTGAGGAAGCTGGGGTTTTCAGTGAGTCAGGGATGGATGGCAAGAGGGCTGGATGTGTGTCGGAGCTGGTGGGTCAGTGGGGTAGTTCTGGGTCTGAGATATGTGGGCTTAGCCTGTGGGTGGGTCTGGGGACTGTGGCTGTGGAAGTGTCTGCAGGGTTTGCGTGCTGACATATCACATAGGTCCCGAATAAAGTTTGCCCTCCACCCACTTCCCAAAAATAACCATTCCAGCTGTGAGACCTTTCACCTTCTGTGTGTCAGGTGTCGGGGGGTCGGGCGACGCCAAACCACTGTATTTTTTCATGTCGTTATTTATATTGCACTCACCCCTTGGTCGTGTCTGGCCCCGGGCGCTGGGTGCTGCACAGATAGCAAATGACAGGCCCTGCGCCACGGAGCTTAAAACCTAAAAGACAAGACCCAACAGCCAGGTCAGCTAAGCCCGCTCCTGCGGAGCTTCAGCCGTTCAGTACGGGCTGTGTCGGGTGACAACGTACCGTTCATTTCCCTTCAGACCACACAGGTGTGCAGCAGGGAAAGACCTCAGGTCTTTTGGCTTCACAATGCAGAGCCCTGTCGATATCTATGCGGGGTCTTCCCTTCCTGCCCCAAATCGGGTAGTGTTGTTGTACATTGTTAGATCAGCTGCTGCCTTTCCGAGAAGGCTGCATTCCCCCCTCCACTCTCCAGATAAAAGGTCCCCTCAGGGGAAAGGGGCCAAGTGGAAGCACATCAGCATCTGCCCTTTAGCTCCCTGGAAGAGGCCCCAAAAAGTTAATACAGCCCCAGGTGGTTTTCCCCCAGGGTCTCTGGAAGCTGTGGCAATCAGAGTGTGAATCCCAAGTAACTGGAGAATCACAGGAGCCCAGAGCTGTGGTTTTTCACTGGGGAGGAGACAACGTGCCCCTCCACTTGGTTACTTTTAAAAATTATTGATTTCTAGTAATTTGGCACCTTTTAAATTCAATGTAATTGACTCAGGGCACTTTGAGGTTAGAAGAAAACCTCGGTTGCTTTGTTTGCATCCAATATGGAGGATAGCTGACCTTGCTGGCCACAGGAACTGGAGGGCCGAAGCCAGCTTGTGTGGAGATTGACATGGAATGTATAAAGGATGATGACCTGCCCCTATTCATTAAACCAGGCTGCAACATAGTCCCCGCTTAGCTCAGTGACCACAACTCGAGGCCTTGGGCAGAAGTAAAGAAGACTATGGGACAGACGGAGTGATGTGTCTGTGTTCTCCTTTAGAGGCACTCCCAAATCGACCAGAGTCTGTAAGAAGTTGAATGGAGGAAAGTATGAGCATATGGCGGCCACCATGGGAAACCTGCACTGGCTCCAGGAATGTCTGCAAAAAGCTGAGTCACCTACCCAAGCCGATATCAATGTAAATCCCATTTGTTAAGTGAACGTAATATTGGTGAAAGAAAACCAGGAAACTGGGGAGAAAGGAGTTCAGACTCCCCGGGCCCATTCAGTCCTTGGCTTCTCTGCTAGGAGTGACAACCTGGGGCCCATTGTGATGGACAATTGTGATGCTGGTTTTGTGAGCTGGACACTTGTCTCTTAGCAACTGGTCTGAGCGCAAACTCATTGCAGTGTGGCATAGGGGACTAAGCATGGGAAGGAGAGCCAGAAACTCCTGATTTCTATTTCCCCATTAATACTCTCTGTGATCCTAGACAAAACATTTGCCTTCTTTGTATCTCAGGTCCTCCATCTGTAGAATTGGAATAATGCGTACCTACCTCACAGAGTTGTTGCAATTAATGTTTGCACAGCACTTGGAAGATATAACTAAAAACAGTGTTTATAATCCAGTGATCTCAAACCCCTTTATAAAGATTAGAATAATTATCCACATTTTACAGATGGGAAAATGAGGCACAATCAGGTGAAGTATCTTGCCCAAGTGAGTATAGTAAGTCAGCAGCAGAGTTGGGACTAGAACCAAGGTCTCCTGATTCTACCACCTGTGTGTAAGCTCCATCACCATTATTACAAGGCCACCAGGCACACTTCAAACGAGAGCTTTCAGCTTTGAACTAGCAACCTAGAGGTGATAGGTTCTGTGTACTAATCCTCTGAATCAAGGGTTCTCCACTTGTCCGCCGCAGAGAGTTGGCTGCTCACTGGGGCTCTGATCTAGCAAAGCAAAGCATTCCCACTGAAGCCCCTTGCTTCCAGTGGCTCATTTTCTTTAAGACAGTTAAAAAATGCATAAAATCCTTTGTTTTCCCGTGTGAACGACTGCTATATAGCTGCCACAGGGATGTTATGGGATCCGGTAGGAGCGGAGATGGTCCGTACAGCGATGAGTGAGAGGGGTGGTATTCTCAAAATAGTCTCTGTTAAGTCTCTGATCTGCCCTTTGAAACATTTTAAGACACTTGCTGTGAGCCACCCAGGCCTCAGTCCCATCTTTTATCCTGCTTCCAGTTACATCAAGGACCTGTTATCTAATGGGAATTTATTCAGTGTCATCTGGGTGCTCAGTACCTTCGAAAAATCAGGGCCAGGTTTTTAAAGGTATTTAGGCACCTCCAGACGGAGACGGGTGCTGCATGGGGTTTTCTAAAGCCCCTCGGTTCCTTATGCCCATGAGACTCAGTGAGACTTAGATCTCAGAGGAGCAGCCGTGTTAGTCTGTATTCACAAAAAGAAAAGGAGGACTTGTGGCACCTTACTTGTGGCACTCACAAATTTCTTTGAGCATAAGCTTTCGTGAGCTACAGCTCACTGCATCAGATGCATTCAGTGGAAAATACAGTGGGGAGATTTATATACACAGAGAACGTGAAACAATGGGTGTTACCATACACACTGTAACCAGAGTGATCACTTAAGGTGAGCTATTACCAGCAGGAGAGCGGGGGGGGGGAGGGGGAATAGGGGACCTTTTGTAGTGATAATCTAGGTTGGCCATTTCCAGCAGTCGACAAGAACGTCTGAGGAACAATGGGGGTGGGGTGGGGAATAAACATGGGGAAATAGTTTTACTTTATGTAATGACCCATCCACTCCCAGTCTTTATTCAAGCCTAAGTTAATTGTATCCAGTTTGCAAATTAATTCCAATTCAGCAGTCTCTCATTGGAGTCAGTTTTTGAAGTTTTTTTGTTGAAGAATTGCCACTTTTAGGTCTGTAATTGAGTGTCCAGGGAGGCTGAAGTGTTCTCCGACTGGTTTTTGAATGTTATAATTCTTGACATCTGATTTGTGTCCATTTATTCTTTTATGTAGAGACTGTCCAGTTTGACCAATGTACATGGCAGAGGGATGCTTAGGTGTCTCGGTGCTTTTGAAAATCCTACCGTGCACCTCTGAAAGGCACCTAAATACCTTTAAAAATCTGTCCCTTGGTGTCTAATGGTAGACATCCAAATTTGAAAATTGTATTCCTCCAGAGCCTGCCAACCTGAACCCTGCCATACCGGCTCAGAAATTCTCTATCTGTGCAGATGAATTCTTTTCTACTATGTTTACACAGTCAGCAGGGCAAAGAGAAGGGAGGTGATAGACTCTTCTAGCCAGCTGAAGGGAGATGGCCAGCTCATAGAATGCCGCATTCAGCTCTGGGATCTTTATTGCCAGAAAAAATGTTATGTAAATTGTAGGGAATTAAGAGAAAAAGCAACCTCGATGATTAAGGGGCTAGATGGATCGAGGAAATGTAAATAACTGACTGTATAGGGCAGCTAAGAGACAGCTCAGCGGGGAACATAACTGTGGGTCCATATTTGAAGGGTGTAATAACCAAAGAGGCAGAGGAATTGTTTAGGTAACTCAGGGGCTCTAAATAGGAGTGATGGAATGGCATTGAGAAAGCCAGCCTAAATTTACGCATCGGGGAGGACTTCCTGACAGTCAGACCTGTAGACATTGAATGAAATCTCTCAAGAGAAGCCTCAGCATTTGAGACATAAACCAGGGATAGTGAATTATTTTTTTGTCAAGGCTCACATTTCTTGGTCAAAAGATATAGTCAAGGTCCAGACTCCAGAGCCAATAATATTTTAAAAATAACAATAATGATGATAATAAGTAAATACAAAGATTTCGGGGTTCATTCAAAAGTGTCTGGTGGTCTGGATTTGGCCCGTGGTCCACCTATTGACTATCCCTGCTCTAAACATTAGATTAGATGAGAAATACTAGAAAATAAGATGTAAGGAACAATCCAGCATTGTCCAGTTTGCTGTGAGTTTAACACGGATTTCAGTGGGATTTGTGCTTGAAAATCAATGGCACGATACTGCCCCTTGAGATGATTTAATAGTGGGGGTTTCCATATGGAAGTGCTGTGGTCTTTTTTCCCAAAGGACAATTGAACCTTCTTGCTGTGGGAAGTATTCTTCCCTCCGTGCTCCTGCCTGCAAAGGAGAATGTAACTGAAGGAGTTCTAGGCTTCATGGCAGTCACATTGAACTAGCCAGAAAGATTCTCTGGTTTGTTTCATGCCTGGCTTGTTTGCAGTGTGCAATTCAGACACTGCACTTCTAGCAATGGGTCTAGCCAGGGCCTGATCGAAAGCCCACTGAAGTCACTGGAAAGCTTTGCATTGACTTCAGTGGGCTTTGGATCAGGCCCCTAGTGTGTAATGTAATTTCATTGAGATACCTGCTATCTGAGTGTGACTCTTCGAAGCAAACTGCTTGGAGCTTGATCTACAGATCACAGGAATGAGCCTCACTGACAGCACTGCTGAATGGAAGGAGCTGGGAGTTAGCAGCCTTTCTGATCCGCTCTCATGCAGAATAAATGCAGAGTCATTTAGCTGAGAGCACAGTCCTATTAAGTGCTGCCTCCTTTGCCACCAAATGTTCCCACTGTGAAAATTGGGCTTTTACAGCACAGGGGCAATTGTGACATTATAGCGTGAATAAACTGCACTCAGCCCAAGGCTGTGTTTGTACTGAGCCTCTGGTGACAAATAAAACAATTCCGCTTCGCTCTTGGGATCTTTGCTTGTCAGCAGAAACCAGACAGATGTGTGTGTCAGTGTTGAAAGTCTTATCCCTGTATGTGTGTGGCCATTGCAAAATATAAAGATGTACACACACACACACACACTCCATCTTGTATGTCAATAAAACATTGGGGTACAGACACTTGTTACATTTCAGATACCGTTTCTGTTGTAACCCTCCATTCTCAATCACTTCCAATCACTAGTCCTCAAAATAAATAAATAAAAAACATACCCGACCACACCAAGAAGGTTTAGCCCCATTTTGCAGAGGGGGAAACTGTGTCACAGAAAGGCAATGTGACTCTCCCAGTGTCACAGAAGGCGTTACTATCGGAGCCAAAATTAGAATCCAGGAGGAGCTTTTATTCTCAGAACACTAGCCCACACTTCTCTGGTATGAAAAGCGTCCCCATTAGAGTGGATTAGTTAGTGGACAGTCTGACAAGAAACATTTAGAACTGTCCTTTGCCTCCTCCTCCCTGTTAGGGCTTCTCAGCCATCCATCTAGCAGCTCTATACGGCCGGCTGGAGTGCCTGAAACTGATAGTCGAAAAGTTTGAGGTTGATGTGAACTTAGCCAGTCTGACAGGATGGACACCCATTCACCTGGTGATGAACAAGGAGAGTGGCCCCAGGGCACTGGAGTGTTTGCAGTACCTCATTGGAAAGGGGGCAGACATCAATGTGTGAGTGATGGCTTGAGACTTCGTAACTTTTTACCTCATCTTAATGGGTTTTTTCCCTTTTAATTTGTGTGACTTTAAGGCACTTTAAAGATACTGGCTTGGCAGAACCTGGAGGCTGAAGTCCTGTGTTGATTCTCAGAATAGGTATAGCACAGAAAGCTGTAGTGTAAATTTCCACCACTCCAACATAAGGTACCTCAATCCTGACCTGAAGGGATGAACGAAAAGTTGAGTCTCCATGATCCATTCTTCCTTTGGTCTCTCTGCTGCGTCTGCCCCTGGGGAGGCCTATTCTGATGGGGACTTCTCTCCACTAGGAACATTCAGTCACTTCCCATCCCATCAACCCATGTCACACAGGCCACCCAAAAAGTGATTTCCAGTCACTAACAATGTGACCCGCATTAAAACCAGAGCCTCTGCCTGAAAGACACCCTGCCTCATGACCAAAGTCCTGACCCAGCCATCCACCTGGACTGAGTTGAGACCTGGAGCCACCAACTTGCAAAGAGTTTGGTTGTAATTAGAAGAGATTCACTTGCTGGCCTGGCGAAAATTCTCCCTACCCAAACTCTGTTCAAAAAAATAAGGGGGTTGAGGATTTTCTTTTCTTCAGAGGCTGGGGAAGAGTCTTCCAAAAGAAGTGGTGGAAGCCCATCACTGCGGACCTTGAAATCTAGGCCAAACAAAGCTCCAGAAACCAATAGAACACGATCCTGTAGTGGCGGGGGGCATGGACTGGAGGGGACCTGTAGTCGTCTTTCATCTCCGACCACCATAACTGGTTTGTTCTGTAATGCCAAATGGAAGGAGATACTCTCTGAAGAACTCAGGGGCAGTCTCTCAGAAATCTGGACTAGAATTCGGAATGACAGTCTGTTTTTCAGTCAGAACCAGGGCGGAACGTCGCCACTTCACAAGGCAGCCAGTGAAGGACGCCTCGACTGCATCATTGAACTGGTTGAGGCTGGAGCTGATGTCCACGCCAAGGACGCAGAGGGGCAGCAGCCCATTGACCTCTGCAGGATATGGGCCTACAGGAGCTGCGCTAGGTGAGCGTTGCACACCAAATGATGACTGGTTCAGAGTTGCCAGCTACAATACTGGTTAATAGAATCAGAGAAGATCAGGGTTGGAAGGGACCTCAGGAGGTCATCTAGTCCCACCCCCTGCTCAAAGCAGGACCAATCCCCAACTAAATCAGTCAAGCCGGGCCTTAAAAACCTTTAAAAAATAGCTAAGGTGCAACCAGCTGTGGGTTTAATGATATGAACTGATAACCAGCAGTGGGGAAATAAACACATCTGTCGGGGAAATCAACAGTCCCCCCCGCAGCTCTCCATGCCACAGAATCATGCTCACTAGTACTTTAAAACTGGGGGAAATCTGGTGGTGACAATGGAGTAAAACCACTGGCTAGAGCCACACAGAGGCTACATCTGCACTCAGACCCAACGGCAGTGCCACGTAGTGTAGCTACCTGGCACAGCGAAATGCAGGCTGCAGCCGCCCTGCAGTGTGTAGCTGCACCTGGCAGTGAAAGGCTCTGGCAGGGGGGATGCAGCGGGGAAAGGCTTCAGCAGCTCCCAGCTCAGCCTTTCCCTGCGGCCGGAGATTGCCAGAGTCTTTCCCTGCCGCAGGGGGAAGGCTGACTATAGCAGTGTAGACATGTAGGCATGGACTGGGCCACAGAGAGCCATGTAGGGTCTGCACTTGGGTACATCCCCACACCCTTTCAGACCTGTCTTTACTCTATTCACCTGAGGTCTACACTGCTGTCTATATCCATGCTGGGGGATTACGCTCTGTATGGACACTAAACCCCATGCATGCAATGCAGAGTCCCCCTATCACAGACGTGTGCTGTACAAGCTGCCCCCTGCAGCAATTTCAGTGAACAATATGTCAGATCTGCAGTAGCTCCTGCTGCTCCCATGTGGGGCCTTCACTTGGCTCTGCCCGTGTATTTTTCATCCTGACCTGCCCCGCTTCCTACTGGTCCAGTTTTGCCACCTCTCATTCCAGTTACAGTAAAACCAGTCTGAAGTGACAAATTCAAGGGCAGACAAATCAGTTGCATAACAGAAGGTCATCTGTGAATAGTGGAGTGAAATGTTTGGGGATATTTGCAGACAATAAAAACGTACTCAAGATAGTTAAGTCCAAGACTGACCACGAACGGTTACAAAGCGATCTCACTAAACTAGGTGACTGGGCAACAAAATGGCAGGTAAAACTCAGTGTTGATAAGTGCAAAGTAATGCACATTGGAAAGAATAATTCCAGCTATACATTCAAAGTGATGGGGTCTAAATTAGCTGTTACCACTCAAGAAAGAGATCTTGGCGTCATGGTGGATAGTTCTCTGAAAACATCCACTCAATGTGCAGCAGTCAAAAAAGCGAACAATGTTAGAAACCATTAGGAAAGGGATAGATAATAAACCAGAAACTATCATAATGCCGCTGTATGAATCCATGGTACTTCGAATATTGCATGCAGTTCTGGTTGCTCCATCTCAAAAAAGATATTTTGGTCTATTAGAATTATACAGAGAAGGGCAACAAAAATGATGAGGGATATGCAACAACTTCCATATGTGGGGAGATTAATAAGACTGGGACTGCTCATTTTAGAAGAGAGATGACTAAAGGGGGAGATGACAGAGGTCTATACAATCATGAATTTTCTGGGGAAAGTGAATAGGAAAATTTTATTTACCCCTTCACATAACACGAAAACTAGGGATCATCCAATGAAATTAACAGGCAGCAGGATTAAGACAAACAAAAAGTTCATGAAATGCGCCATTAACCTGTGGAACTCATTGCCAGGGGATGATGTGAAGGCCAAAAGTATAACTGGGTTCAAATATGAATTAGATAAATTCATTGAGGACAGGTCCATCAATGTCTATTAGCCAAGATGGTCAGGGATGCAACCCCATGCACTGGGTGTCCCTAAACCTCTGAATGTCAGAAGCTGGGACTGGGTGACAAGGGATGGATCATTTAATAAATCGGCCCACTCCTTATGCCCTTCCAGCTTGTCTGTGAACCACTGATAACTACTCTCTGGGAATTGTTTTCCAACCAGTTATGCACCCACCTTATAGTAGCTCCATCTAGCTTTGGTTTATTTATGACAAGGTCATGTGAGACAGTATCAAAAGCCTTACTAAAGTGAAGATATACCACATCTACCACTTCCCCCCATCCACAAGGCTTGTTACCCTGTCAAAGAAAGCTATCAGGTTGGTTTGACACGTTTTGTTCTTGACAAACCCATGCTGACTGTTACTTATCACCTTATTGTCTTCTAAGTCTTTGCAAATTGATTGCTTGATTATTTGCTCCATTAGCTTTCTGGGTGCTGAAGTCAAGCTGATTGGTCTGTGATTCTCCAGGTACCTGAATGATGCCATGTGGAAAACAGAGAAGCGCAATTTTGCTCGTGAAATGCACAAGCTGAATCAAATCAAAAGTGAATGTCAGCACTTGGAACAAAACTTCCTGAAGATAGAGAAGGTAAGATCACCACGGCTGTAGCACCGGCAGAGCCAGGGGCTTTCCTGACTGGTTTTGGTTTCTAGTTCAAATAAAAGGTCTTTTGCTGGCCTTGTTGCCAACTAGTAACCTATAAGGCAGTTAGGGGTGGAAAAGACGATTAATGCCCAGCTAGTTCAGCCCCTCAGCAGCACTGGTCCCTGTGAGAACTTCTCCAGCGTTCCAGGTTTTAAAGCACTCAACTGTGAGGCCCCTACCCCTTGGCAAACTGTGCCCAAGCCCACTGAATCTGAGGGCAAGTCTACACTGCAAAATGAAGTCTATCTCAGTTATGTCGGCGTACAGCCACCACAGTAATGAAGTTCCTTTTGCACGTCCGCACTATGCTCCTGGTGTCCGCGGTGCGTGTCCTCACCAGGAGCGCTTGCACCGACTGAACTCAGTGTGGGGCACTGTGGGATGTCTTCTGAAAGGCAGCAACAGCTGCTGTAAGCAACCCAGTGTCTACACGGACGCTGCGTCGATCTAACTACATCGACCTAAGCACTTTGCCTCTCGCGGAGGTGGAGTTATAAAGGTGGTGCAGTGTGCGAGTTAAATCAGTGGGAGCGACATTTTAGTGCAGACGCTTTCGGAGTTACGGCCACATAAGCTGCCGTATGTCAACCTAACAGTGTAGTGTAGACCAGGCCTGAGCTGGAAGAGACTTCTTAGGTCACAGCCAGGGTAGGGTTGTTCCCTGTTTTACCATGTCCATTTCTAAGTGTGTTTCCTGCCCTTCTGCTGCCTAACAAATCTCATCGTCTGGAACCATTTCCTGCTACTCAGTTTAAGTTTCCCCTTTCCTGATCTCATTCCACTGCTCCTCATTTTACCCGTTCACGACTGGAATAATTCTTCCCCCTTGTTCATTACACACGCCAAAGACTCACAGAAACAGCGTTGCCTGCTCCCCCCTGAATCTTATGCCCGAGGGCCAGAAGGCACATGAGAGCTGTGCAGATATGCTTGTGTAGGTGTTCCTATGTATCCGAGGCTACATCTGCCCTGCAGCTAGGGGCATGGTTTCCCTGCTGCGGCGAGCGGAACAGCAGGGTAGCCCCGGCAGCGTGTGTCGTGGCAGGTTAGCCGCGCTCAGTCCCCCCAGGTGGGTTCGTGCTCAGCGCGGCTGAGCTGTGTCTCCACCGCCACTATTTGTGCGAGCTTGATGAGAGCTAGCGCGAGAGCGTGCACGCCCCTCGCTCGCCGGGTGGGCTTCTCCTGAGGCCCCAGGTGGCGCACTCCGCCTCCGGCCTGCGGCATTCAGCTGGGATGCCTCAGTCCCTGTTACGCAGAAGCACCCGCTCCGTCCCATCCACTAGCCCAGGACTCCTTGGAGCCCTAGGGTCTGAGCACTAATGCAAGAGGGGAGCTGTGTGCCACGCGCCAAATCCACCCCAGAACAGCCAACCGCTATTTCCACACACAGGTTTGGTGTCAGCCAAGGGGCCCTTTCCAATGAAAAAAACATGGAGTCAGAAAATTCCCCGTCAGCTCTCCATAGCGGTCAGGGGAGAGCTGCACTTTGGCTGCCCCTGCGCTGTAAGAAACCATGCCAAATCAATCTGCAGACAGATGTCACCTGGCCTAGCTGAGAGTCAGATCTGAGGATGAAAGTTAGTCGTGGGCTTAATTGCGTTATGAGTGAATCATGCCTCAGGGGCCACAACCCATGAGCAAAGCTGCAGCTGCTGTTTGCTGACTACAGGCTAGCCTGGTTATAGGAATATACTGTCTAAATCTGTCCAGTCAGCTTAATATCAGAGAGATCTTCTGTCAAGGGGATGCTGGGCCTGTCAGGAAGCTGATGGACTCAGTGACTTAACAGGCCTGTTCCACCATGGCTGCAGAGGTCTGTCTAGCTTTTCTGCAGCTTCTCAGGACTGTCATTTACCCTGTACAGGACCCAGCACAAAGCATAGGTCCTCTCGTTATAGAGTCATAGATTCCAAGGCCAGAAGGGACCACTGTGGTAGCCAGACCTAGTCAAACCTACTGTGTAACACAAGGCAGAGAACTTCCCCAAAATAATTCCTAGAGCAGAGCTTTTTAGAAAAACATCCCATCTTGATTTAGACATGGTCAGTGATGGAGAATCCACCGCAACCCCCAAATCTTTTTCAGTATCACTGCTTCCCGGGTTACAGTCCCTCATCCTGTAAATATGGCCTACATTCTTTGGTCCTAGATATATACGCTTACATTTAGCTGCGTGAAAATGTGTTTTGTTTGCTTGCGCCCAGTTTACCAAATGATCCAGATCGCACTAAATCAGTGATCTGTCCTCTCTATTTACCACTCCCTCAATTTGTATCATCTGCAGACTTTATTAATATGATGATTTCATGTTTTCTTCCAAGTCATTGATAAAAATGTTAAATAGCGTATGGCCAAGAACCATCCCCGTGGGACCTCAGTGGATACATATACACTCAATGATAATTCCCCATTTACAGTTACATTTTGAAATCTTTCAGAGTAGCAGCCGTGTTAGTCTGTATTCGCAAAAAGAACAGGAGTACTTGTGGCACCTTAGAGACTAACAAATTTATTTGAGCATAAGCTTTCGTGAGCTACAGCTCACTTCATCGGATGCATTCGAAAGCTTATGCTCAAATAAATTGGTGAGTCTCTAAGGTGCCACTAGTACTCCTTTTCTTTTTGAGATCTGCCACTTAGCCAGTTTTTAATCCATTTAACGTGTGCCATGTTAATTTTATAGAATTATGGTTTTTTAATCAAAATGGCATGCAGTGTCAAGTCAAAGGCTTTACAGAAGTCTAAGTCTAGGACATCAGCACTGTTACTTTTATCAAACACCTTGTAATCTCATAAAGAGAATCAAGTTAGTTAGATAGGATCTGTATTCTATAAACCCCTGCTGAGTTGCATTAATTACATTACTCTCCTTGAACTCTTTATTAATCAAGTCCTGTATCAGCCACTCCATTATCTTGCTCAGGATTGAGGTCAGGCTGACAGGCCTAAAATTACTTGAGTCGTCCCATTTACTCTTTCTAAATATTGGCACAACATTCACTTTCTTCCAGTCTTCCCCTGTGCTCCAATACTTACTGAAAATCTACATTAACGGTCTGGCAAGCTCACCAACCAGCTCTTTTAAAACTCTTGGATGCAAGTTATCTGGACCTGCTGATTTGAAAATGTCTAGCTTGAGTAGCTCCTGTTTAACATCCTCCAGATGGAGTGGAAAGAGTGTTAACATCACCATATGATGAGACTACACCATCTGTTTTCCCTCCAAACACAGAACAGAAATATTTATTGAATGGCTTCTGCCTTTTCTGCATTATTTATAACTCTACCCTGTCCACCAGTTCCATTGCCAGGATTCTTTTTGTTCCTAGTATATTTTTAAAAAGTACTTATTGTCCTTAACTCTGCTGGCCCTAGATTTCTCCTCAGTGGGGCAGCAGAACTTGTTGATGATATCAAGAAGGCAGAGGTGTTTAATGCCTGTTTTGCTTGAGTCTTCACTAAAAGGGTAAATGGTGACCAGGTAATATTAATTGTGTTGACTAACAAGGGGGAAGGAACCCAAGTCAAAACAGGGAAAGAAGAGGTTAAAGAATATTTAGATAAATTAGATGTATGAAAGTCAGCAGGGCCTGAAGAAATTTGTCCTAGGGTACTTAAGGAACTAACTGAAGCAATCTCAGAATCATTAGCAATGACCTTTGAGAACTCATAGAGGACAGGTGAAGACCCAGAGAACTGGACAAGGGCAAACATAGTACTTATTAAAAGTGGGAACAAAGAAGACCCAGAGGGACTGTAGACCAGTCAGTCTAAATTCAATACCTGGAAAAATGCTAAACAAATTATTAAACATTCATTCTGTACACACCTAGCAGATAATAGGGTTATAAGGAATAGCCAATAGGGATTTGTCAAGAACAAATCATGCCAAACAACCCTAATTTCCTCTTTTGACGGGGTTACTGGCCTAGGGGATGGGAGAAGCAGTAGATGTGATATAGCTTGATTTTAGTAAGACTTTTCACACAGTCCCACATGATAGTCTCATATGCAAACAAGGGAAATGTGGTCTAGATTAAATTACTGTAAGGTGGGTGCATAACTGGTTGAAAGACCGACTCAAAGAGTAGTTATCAAAGGTTCGCTGTCACACTAGAAGGCATATTTAGTGGCATAATTTCATTAATGACTTGGTTAATTGAGTGGCAAGTATGCTTATAAAATTTGTGGATAACGCCAAGATGGGAAGGTTGCAAGCACTTTGGAGGCCAGGATTAGAGTTCAAAACGACCTTGACAAATTAGAAAATTGGACTGAAATCAACATGGTGAAATTCAGTGAAGACAAGCACAAAGGAATTCATTTAGGAAGGAAAAATCAAATGCACAACTGCAAACTGGGGAATAATGGGCTAGGTGGCAGCGCTGCCGACAAGGGTCTGGAGGTTAGAGTGGATCATAAATTGAATATGAGCCGGCGGTGTGATGCAGTTGCAAAAAAGGCTAATGTCATTCTGGGGGTGTTAACAGGAATGTTGTATGTAAGCCACAGGAGGTAATTGTCCCACTCTACTCCGCACTGGTGAGGCCTCAGTTGGAGCAGCGTGTCCAGTTCTGGGTGTCATGCTTGAGGAAAGAGGTGGATAAATTGGAGGGAGTCCAGAGGAGAGCAAGAAAAATGAGAGAAGGTTTCAAAACCCTGACTGATGGGGAAAGGTTAAAAAGACTGAGCAGGTGGAGGCTTGAGAAACGAAGAGTGGGAGGAACGGGGGGAACCGCGTAAGAGTAGTCACGTTCAGAGCTGTTACAAAGCGGACAGGGATCAATGGCTCTCCACGGCCACTGAAGGTAGGACAAGAAGTCATGGGCTTCATCTGCCCATGAGACTTCGGTTAGGTTGCAGGAAAAGCTTTCTAACTCTTCGGGGAGTTCAGCTCTGGAACAGGCTTCCAAGGGAGCTTGTGGAATCCCTGTCGCTGGAGGTTTGGAAGAACAGGTAGGACAAACACTGGTCAGGGATGATCTAGGTTTACTTGGCCCTGGCTCAGCACACAGGGCTGGACTTAATGACCCCTTCCAGCCCTACCTATGATTCTACAAGAATACCATCAGCAAGAGCATGCATTGCCAGCAGGGCTGCAGAATGGTAGCGTTCGGGTCAGACGCTGTGTTTCCGCAGAGAGAGGGATGGCCCAGTGGTAGGGCACAGACCTGGACGTGGGAGACCAGGGTTCAATTTCCTGCTCTGCCATGAACTTCCTGTGTGACCTTGGACAAGTCACTTAGCCCCCCCTCTGCCTCAGTTCTCCATCGGGGGATAATACTGCTTAGGGTTGTGAGGATAAATACATGAAAAATGATGCAGCACTTTGATCTATATAAGAAATAGGGGTTATGTTTATATTGTCAATGGCTTTTTAATGCTTTAAGCTGTTTGAGGGACCATAATGCTAAGATCTCATCTCCTCATGGTATTTCCACCAGACAGGAGAAAGACCCAGGCCATGAACTTCGGTTTGAATAGCATGGGGTACCTTGTCTCATGGCACTTTGGACCTAGTTCTGAGACATTAAAAACCTGTGAAAATACAAATACGAATCAGCAAATCACAAAGCCCACGGCCCAGCCCTACACCTAGTGACAGCCCAGTCCTTTCTCTGGACTGCTCAGGTCTGTTCATGAGCGTGACTCCCCTGATGTTAAAATCCTCCAGATCAGGACTTGTTCTCGCCTCATTGGCGCAGGAAAGCCCTTAGACCAGATACTGCTGAGATATTTGCCTCCTTTCACCTGGGCTGAACTTGCCTTTTTAGACTCACTACTCAGTTCGCCCCCCTGCAACGAAGCGCCCCAAGGGTGGAACGCAGAAGCTGCTTCCGACCCGAGAGCACAGGATAGGAATTGAGCACTGTGCCCCCAGGAAACCAGAGGGGGAACTTGTAGGTAGGCAAAATATTAACGTGAGCTGGAATGTAGCCAGAACCCAGGACACTGAATTAACGTTCCATCCAAGGAAGAAGGCACTGTAGCAGCATAGCGTCCAGTAGCGGGTCATTCAGCAGTGATTCAGAGGAAAGACCACCCTCGCCCCTCCCGCCCCACCAAACCACGTTTAGAAAACACCTGCCAGGCTTTCTGGCTCCTTAACACGTTTTAAGCGAGTGCAGCCTGGCCTGGGTGACGAACGTTCGATCTAATGACCCAGGCTTGACTTGGTTGTGTGTGTGTTTGTTGCAGAGGGAGCAGGACTTGTTGAATGCAGTGGCATTCTCTAACTGGCTTGGAACGAAGCAGCAACAGGGGTTGCCTGACTCTGCTAAACGGTGGCATTTTCCGGAGGACAGAGCGAAGCTGGATGCTGTCCCCAAGAAGGAAGTGGCTAAAATACCTCCTGGAGAAAAAAAACCCAGCATGCACACCAAGCGGAGGGCTAAGATTAAAGGGGAACCTCGTTTATCTGCCACTGCTCAGCCCCGCACTGGGAAATCACAGCGAGCTTGGAATGCCAGCGTCAATCCATCCTCCCCTCGGGTGACAGACATATTCCGACCTACAACAGTCCGGCTGGGCACCGACCCCGAAGCCTGTGGGGATCATGACTTCAGCTCCTTCTTGTTTCTCTCCAAGGACTCGCGCGGACAGCCAGTGATCGACATGGCTTACAAAGGCAGACTCTCCCCCGTCCCCAACCTGCCTTATGAAGTGATCGAGAAAAGCCTGTATCCCCACGCTCGGCCCATCAGATTAAAGATGCCGCAAGAATTTAAACCCACACACATCTTCGATGTGACAAGGAAGCGCCGCCCAAGCCTGGAGCACAGGTGGACGGACGAAATGGCTGTCAGCTTGCGGGAAACTCTGGACCCAGCATTGAGAGCTACGCTAAAGGCTCACCTCTCTGCAATCAACGACAGCAGTTAGAACTTCCATCTGCAAAACCAGGGCTTCATCCTGCAAGGCGCTGAGCACCTTCCAACTCCCACTGATGTCAGTGAGGAGCGGAGGGTGCTCAGCACCTCAATGGATCAGCCCTTATGCGGATACCCTCCTCCCACTTCCACGCTGCCTTTTTCTGACTCTTGACTTTTTAATATTCCGCTTAGAATGATTTTGATTGGCATAACCCAGCTATGTGACTTACTGAGCTGGAGCAGATAAAGAGTCGGCATCACTAACACCTGACCTGCCTTATGATCATAAGAGAACTAGCCAGGAAAAACTAGCTCAAAGACATCAGCCTTGCCATTTAAACTAGGAAGTGCATTAAACCTACTGCTCTTCTGTGCTAAGGCCTTGTGTCCTTGCTCACTAATACAACCCAGTTCAGGGTGTTTTGGTATTACTGGGCTGATGTCTCCAGAACCTCACTTCTTCCACCAGACCAGTAATTCCGCCACAGAACAGAACTTGATGGAGAAGACAGGCCACAGAGTGCCAGCGATTTGCTGCCCAACAAATTCTGAGCTCTCCTACAGAGCCCAAGACCCACATGCTCTCTCTGCTTCTTGGCACCACGTTGGCAGTGGGGCATGGGCCCTGGCTAAGCTTTCCCTCCCTCCAGGAAGGCAAACTGCCATAAAAAGATATGCTCAGATGCAGTTCCCAGCAGGGGGTAAAAGATCAGGCTGGATCGAACTGCAAACGTGGCAGGCAAAGCCTAGGCTGCCTTCCTTGGGAGTACCCATCGTGCCCAGGGATTAGAGAGCACCCACGCAGACCTGGGCCCTGCTTTCTCTGCATTTCTGCCGTCAGGTTTCATTTTCAAACATAGTCTCTAGCCCTTCTGGTTGCCAGCTGCGACCTGACGCAGTACTGCCTGCCAGAGGTGGCAAACAGTGTGAAGCAGAGCTGGAAGCTGCAGTGTTAACTCTGAAGCCTACCACTCACGTCTGGGAACTGTTAATCTTCGAGTCAAACATAGTCATATGCAAAACTGCCTAATCCAGTTTTGTTTTGTTTTTTAATACAGTGGCAGATATCAGGGGGACATTCATAGGATTGTAGGACTGGAAGGGACTTTGAGGGGTCTAGTCCAGTCCCCTGCACTCATGGCAGGGCTAAGTACTATGGTATGCAGGGACGTGCTGGCTGCCGCTTCCCGCAGCTCCCATTGGCCAGAAACAGCAAACTGCGGCCACTGGGAGCTGCGGGTGGCCAGGCCTGTGGTCAATGTGAACAAACTATCTCGCAGCTCGCCAGCAGATTACCCTGATGGGCCGCGTGCAGCCTGCAGGGTAAAGTTGCCTGCCACTGATATAGATCATCCTTGACAGGGGTTTGTCCAACCTGCTCTTTAAAACCTCCAACAACAGAGATTCCACAACCTCCCTGGGCAATTTATTCCAGGACACCAAGGTGGAGAATAAAATTCAAGCACCACTGCGCCTCCCAAAATATGTTATATCAGCCCCTGCCCCACAGAGGGGAGCGGGAAAGAGGGAGATCCTACAGGACTATGCTCATGACTATCCTGGTAACTATAATGATCTAACCGGGTCCTCACACAGGGTAGCCTGGACAGTTGGGCAAACACACTAGCCAGTTCTTGGCTTGTCAAAAAATTAGACCAGAGTCCCATCTTTCCCCCACCATGTACTTCACCGCAAGCTGAACCTAGCTTCTGCAATAAGATCCCTACAGCAGCTTCATCCAAATTAAACATGGAGGTTATTGAATAAATATGAAAGAACAGTCCGCAAATTTGAGATGGGTAAACTGAGGCAAAGAGCACATGCCTTGCTCAAGCCCCCAGAGTCAAAGTCAGAACCCAGGAGTTCTTCACACCCAGTCCTGTAGAGGTGCTTCCTCATTTTGCTCTTCAGTGTTTAAGCTCTGCACTCGGGTGGCAGGGCTAATTCATGCATCTTTTGTGCAGATTTAACCATATCACCAGATAAGAGACAGAAACAATTGAATCAATGCAACTCCCAAGTATGGATGCAGAATAACGGTGTTTATCAGTATAGCAGATTCTTGTGAGTAGACCAGCACCTTTATAGTGGTATAACTCCATCCACCCTAAGGGCTTGTGCTGATGAAACTGTGTCAGTTTCTAAACCAATAGTTAAGTCAGCCCAAGAACTGTCTAGATCAGCATTAATTAAGAACCTCAGCACCTTTCCCCCTGCATTTTAACTGTTTAGGGCCAGGCTTTGCAGGTGGATCCATGTGAATAGACCCTGTGTCCACATAAGCCCAGCTGAAGTCAATGGACCTTTACACACCATGTGAGTTCACCTGCTTGGATCCAGTTAATAGATTTTAAGGCCAGAAGGAACCATTAGATCACCTAATCTGACCTCCTAATAACTTGTGCTTGACTGAAGCATCTTCCAGAAAGCCCGCCAAGCTGGATTGAGTCATCAAGAGGTGGAGAATCCACCACTTCCCCTGAGAGTTTATACTGAAAGTTAATCACTTTCCCTCCCCCAGTTTGCACCTTATTTCCCACTGGAATTTGTCAGGCTTTAACTTCCAGGCATTGGTTCTTGTTCTGTCTTTCTCTGCTAGATTAAAGAGCCTGTTAGTTCCCAGTATTCTCTCCCCATGAAGGTACTGATACACGGCAGGGTCCTGGGCTGGGCTAGCGCTCCTCGGTGCTACGGTACTAAATAACTGTAACCAAGTCTCCTCAATCCCTTTGATACACCCAACAGAGGTGTTCCTTAAATCTCTTATCGTGCGGCATTCTCTCCAGCCCTCGAGTCATGTGTGGCTCTTCCCTGCACCCTCTCCAGTTCTTCAACATGCTTTTAAAAGTGTTATAGAATCTGGGCAGTACGTGTTTAGCTCTTTGATGCAGGGTTAGCCAAGTGCTGTGTAGATCATATTTGGTGCTATACAAATCATACAGACATGACCTGTAGCCCTCTTAAAACTAGGAGCATGGGACTGCTTCATGGCTTGAAAAGCCTCCCCTTTAACCAGTAAATTATGGTTTTGGTGAAGTGTCAAGAGGGAGACAGCAAATTTCAGCTCCTTTGATCGTAAGGCAAACTGCATCTAGAACCTTTATTAAAAGAGAGAATTGGTACTTGAACAGAAATCACACTGCCATTAAATTAAGCATGAGAATGACAGATATTATCATAGGATCCCACAGTCAAAGCCTGAGGTTTCCAGGCTCTTCTCAATACACAGGACAGATTTCAACAGCTCTCAGTGGCCCTCACCCAGAGCTGGCCCACGAGAGGATAGATACATGCCTCATGGAATCTTCATAAACCCTTTCCAAATGATGAGTAGACGCTGCCTGGTGGCAGAACTCCCAATTCCAAATGTGGCACCACCTTAATGAAAACATCTCTATTCCTGGCACAACGGTTAAAGGTGACCGGCAAAGGGGCAAAAATGGGTTGGGCCCTGGTTTTGCTTCTTTATTATACATGAAAAACACCTACAAGTTTTTCCCCTTGCTCTCATTGAACATTCAGCGTTTGTCAAACTCTTTTTTTCCCCACCAGAAGACTCTATGGATGGCTGGAGAACTGTACGGCATTGGAGATGCCGAGCAAGTGAAACCTGAAGAAGAAGGGAAGCGATTGTTATTCAGTTCTGTACGCTGGGCTCTCTGGTTTTGTCAACACCAATTTAGCTCAACTGGCTAACACAGCGAGGAGAAGAGCTCTTTTTGTGAAAGAGTCAACAACCTTAAATTAAAAGTTGAGGAAGCCTACAAGCCACTTCTGAGCCCTCCAACAAGACTTCTAGCAAACCCAGGGAAAACAAAAGTTGAAATGTCTTAGGTTAAAACAAACAGGAAAAAAAATTATATAAAACACCCCCTTAGGCCATCTTTAATCATCATCATAAAGCAGCAAAAGAGGAACCTGTCCAATTTTTATCCCTGGCAAGTCACCTTTAAAAGCCGCAGGAGCAGAGTGCATCAGTGCTCGCCAGGCTCACAGACACACTGTGGTCTCGGCCTCTGTGCCCGGATCACGGATATGCATTTTGTAACGAGCGAGCTGCGTCACCTGCTCTCTCCATCCCTGGCAAGTTTCCAGACAGAAATGTTTTGGAATTCAAGAGTTTGGTTATTTTTTGAAATCATGGCTGTATGCAAACCTCAGGTAGACACTGCGTGTGTTCCTCCTGCTCTCAGACAAACTGCATCCTACAACGGCTTTTGGCTTTAAATAAGAACAGATGGCAATGCCTCACATCATGGTCTCTGAACACAATCCATGGTTCGCGGAGGCTGCCGCCCTCCTTAAACGCAATTCGAACAGAACCGCCTCCTTGTCAGCAAGTCCCAGGGGATGATCGGAGAGGTATAAAAAGGCAACCTCCTGCATTTGCACTAACTGAGGCATTAAGCGCACATGTTGGACATGGCAGCTGCCTCTGGCCGTTGCACAGATTATACATTCCTGACAAAATCCCTTGGAGAGAAGTGGAGGAGCGGGGTTCACTGGAGACCCAGGGACAGCGCTGCCGTTCACATCCAGCTGGGGTCTTCCCTTCGGCTTTGTCACAGTTCATGCCCTCCGCGGGGGGTCAATACATCTTTTGTCGACTGGGCAGGATGGCCTCCTTGATGAAGGAGAAGATGATGAGGATGCCAGAGCGCTTACCCCTCTTCCCCTTGGTGAAGTAGTTCGATACCACGTCATCTGTGGAGACAGGGAGCGCGGGCCAATAAGATCAAAACCACCAAATATTGCACCACTAGCTCTATGAAGAAGCATTCAGGCTTGGGAAAAGAAGAGTCCCCTTTCAAGTCTTAGATCGCTTCTGCTGGATGCCCAAGTTTTGCCCAACTGGAAGCAACAACAGCTACTTGTTAGATACCCAGGGGTATCTAATACAGCTACATTTCACAAGATGGAATAAGAATACCTGGCTCTTACAGGGCTCCTCATCAGCAGATCTCAAAGTGCTCCACAGTCTTTCGTGTATTTATCCTCACAACGCCCCCGTGAGGCGGGGAAATATCCCCATTTTACAGATGGGGCACCCAGGCACAAGAGAAGCTAAATGGCTGGTCACACAGGAAGTTTGTGAACACAGAAGCGAACCCAGGTCTCCCAAGCCCTAGACTAGTGCCCAAAGACCACACGCAGGACTGCTGGCACTGCAAAGCCACTCCTTAGCAGGTTTTCTAAGCATACATCCGGCCCGGTTTTAACTGCCTTCCACCCCACTATCTAGCCCGTCAGACCAAGTGGGATCTGTGGTCTCCACAAGCCAGGCCCTCTGGGGCCGGGGTGGGTGCAGTGTAAAACACTGCTGCTGTAAGAGCTGAGCATGTGCTCGTGCTGGTTCCCAGAACATCAAAGCCACGCACCTCCAGGCTGCACCGTAGAAGGCAGGACGTTCTCTCCGGCCGACAAGGACACAAAAAACGCAAAGGGAATTAACCACAGGCAGAACGTGAAGTAGGCAAGAACCTGCAGGTGAAATATGAGAGGCAGTGAGAGACCAAGCTACCATCAAATCACAACAGACTCACTGCTGCAGCTAACAATCCAGAAACGTCAGTTACCCAACCACTATGTTTCCAGACTGACATTTCTCCTGGGGCAGAAGCCCACAAACTAGCAGCGTTTTGGCAGTCAAATCCAAGGATGGCAAAAATGGCATTTCAAATATTTTAGAGGGTAGGAAGGAAGGGGGAACAAATGCTCTGAGCGCAAACAGGCTGCATCCCCTGGGCTCAGACAGGAACCTTTCCCTGCTTCTGTGTGATCTGACAACCTGCTGTGCCCCAGGAGTGGGGGGTGGGAAGTAGATATGGAGAAAGCTGAAGACAGACCAGATGAGAAGGTAACAGCACTCCGAGGTGCTCAGAACCACACGGAGCCTGGCTCTCCACTAGATCTCCACAATAACCCTCTGGCCATAACTAGCACGCACACATCTTTATTTAGCTGTGTAGAAACCACTAGGTTAAATTCAGGTCTTCTCTACCCCAGAATACTCTAGGATGTCTGGTGAACCGGGAGGTTTCGTGCTGGAGATACCAAGATAGTGAAACCAGATTGCACCAGAGGGGAAGGGATTTTTATTCCGACTGTTTAAAACTCTTCGGTTTGTCTTTTGTTAACCCCTATTTGACTCAAAACACTTGAGAGAAAGGCTCTGTGAAGGATTCAACACCTCGCCCCTTTATTTAGGCTGAGAAAGCACAAAATCCACATTTTTGGATCCTCCAGAGAGTCCTCTTGCAAAAACCCGAAAAAGAAGACTCGACATTCCTGATATGGAAAAAACAAGCAGAAAAAAATACTTGGGAGAAGTCCTGAGAGAAAACACTGTCAGGGCATCTCTTTAACAAAGGAGGGGAAGCCCCTAAATTGGGGACAGCTATTTTTCTTTGGCAGGTGAACTCTGAACTCCCTCATCTTCTCCTCTCCTCCCACCAGCACTCCACTCCACTCAGCTCAAAAGTCTATAAAGAGACTTAAAGAGATGCTTCTCCCAAATGGTCTCTTACCTCTGAGAATGGGTAATACTCTTCAGCAAAGTACTGGAACGCTAAGTAGTGGTTCAATATAACCAGCACTGCCAAAGGAAAGGAGAGAGAGTGAATTGCCAGATTTAAAGCAATACCCATCACCCCGCCTATTTTGCAGGCTCACTGAAGTGAGGCACCTTCCCTCACCGTAGGGCCCTGGAAAACGGCAGTATAAAAGCCATCTGAGATACAATCATACCCCTACTTTGCCCCCAGCAACGGATCCAACACAAAGTCAGTATCTTACTACCGCCAGAATAACCCCTCTCGTCACAACACAAATCTCTCTGATGACAAAGGGAGTGCAGTTCAAGTGGCCAGAGCAGAGAGCTAGGACTCCTGAGTTCTTTGCCACTTATTGTGTGTGACAACAGGCACACTTCTCTGTTGGGGAATTCCAGGAGGAGGAGTCTAGTGCCCATAAGGCTCTAGGCCACACAACAGCTGAAGACAGGAAGTGAAGAACCTCATGTCCAACTACTGCTGCTGCACAAGGGGAGTTTTAAGTGGGGCAGATAGCAGCCCAAGTTGGAGGGTGGCCAGGAAAGAGGGTTTAACACCTCTAGCTCTTGCAAGAAGCGTCACCGGCTTTTTAAGAGCCAGGAGGGGTCAGAACTTGGTTTTATGTCTTGTTCAAAAAAGAGAGCACTGCCAACAGCACAGTGCCCCCTAGCGCCACGCCTGAGCACTGCTCCAGAACGGAGAGAGTAGCAACTCCACCTTCTGGAGCACCAACGCCACTTCCTACAGTCCCGTGGAGATCTCCTAGGCAAGAACAGACCCGACCCCATCCTGCACGCACGCAGAGATCTGAGCGGATCAAACCACGAGGTGGTTTGGCTTGCAGGACTCCTGGAATGCCAAGCTCCGGATGACATGCCAGTGGAGAGCTACTCTCCTTTTCAGGAAGCAAACAGACTCACATTAGACACATAAAGCGTCACTAAAAATCATTTAGAACTAAAGGGTTTTTTTTAAGTCCTATACACAGAGCTCTCTAGAACATACACAGGCACTCCAAGAGGTCATGTCAGGAGTCATTTAAATAATTCAGTGCGACTGAAATCATTTAAAACTACATAGCTGCCAACACACCAATGGTCCAGCTAGTGCAGTATCTTACCTAGATGAAGCCTGTCCCAGCATATCAGACAAGTACAGTAAGGCAATACCATAGCTGCAGCTTCATACCTGTATAGCTTCTAGGAAGCACAGTGTATGAAGTAAAGGGTCAAACCAGGGAGCTGATGTGCTAAGACCACAGCTCAGCACTGCCCCATTGTTTCCAAGTGGTCTCATCTCCGTCTAATGTCTCTTATAGGTTGTGGTAAGCTCCTTGGGACAAGGACTGCCTTTTTGTTGTGTCTGTACAGCACCTGGCACAATGGGGCCCTGGTCCATGACTGGGGGTTCCTAGTGTGATGTTGTGTAGACAGAGCGATAACCAGGGGCACACTACTATTACAATCACTAATGTATCACTACTGTTGCACAACGGCAATAAATCCGATACCAAGTACATCATGTAAGGTGCCAATGGAAAAGCTGCAATCTGCTAAGTATGATGATCCTGTTTATATGCATGTATCATCTTTGCATCGGACACTATGAATGTTTGCTGTGTATTTGTATCTCAGACATATGTTGTGCTTGTGGGTGATACCCCCAGCCCAATTTACATTCAGACTAGCCATCGCTGGTTGGTCGGTCATGGAAAGGCCTCAGCTCTTCAGAGAGCCCTTCCTGGGGATGCCTCAGTGTGGAGCCGATGGCTACCCCTCTGATTCAGCAAAGTGTGTAAGGACACGTGAGAAGGACATGTGATCCAAGACTCCATCTTTTACAGTGACTTTCCATGCCCATGTGAGCCTGTGCTCCATACTGGCCCGTAACTTCCCATGCACATGAGCCGAGCTAGCAATTGTAAGCTGCGCAATCACTGCTTTGTTTTCCTGCCTGTTTCTCATCTCTGTAGTGTGATTCTTCTAGGGAAGCTTGGAACAAAGGACCGAATGACCCTCTACCTGCTTGGGTGAACCAGAGAGATTACAAGCCAGCAGACTGAACATCACCGCTATGATCCTGAGTTACAGACTCTGGAAATCACTTGTAATGTATATGACTCTTTTAACCATTTAACAGCTCTCTTCTTTTCTTTTTATGTTATTAAACCTTTAGTTTTTAGTTACAAAAGGATTGGCATCAGTGTGATTTTGGGGTAAGATCTGAGTTAGATATTGACCAGGAGAAGTGGCTGATCCTTTCGGATTGGAAGAACTTTACGTACAATGAATCTGGTTTTCAGTAACCTCTCATCGTAAAGACCAGATGTCTGGGTGGGGATAAGGGCTGGATTGCCTAGGGGACTGTGTTTTAGCTTCTTGTTAACCAGCGTGGTGATATAGAAGCTCATTTTGTTACTGGTTTGGTGAATCTAATGTTAGATTAGCCACCAGTTTGGGGTGCATCTGCCCTATCTTTATCAGTCTGTCCTGAATTTGGCATTCTCAGCTGTGACCCACACCAGGCCAGTCCATACCTAGATGCAATAGTAATGCAAATAATAAATATTAATAATGAGAATTTGTTTAACTTTCTTTTTAGTTCAAGAACAAAGTCAGGTTAAAAATCCTTTACCTACATTACTAACAGCTTGGATTATTAGACTAAATTCATTTTAACCATCTGAATTTACCATTCCTCAGCGAGGCTGCCTGTTTCCATTTCCTTGTATCTCACTCAGACTGGACAGGAAACTAACTGGTCAGTTTTGCTTTCTCCCGTGCTAGCAGGACACTTGTTAATCAATCATACAACCTGGCCCATCAACAGCATCTTCCACCTGAGCATCTCAAAGAACCTTCTAACCAGCCCTCTGGGAGGCAAAGAAATGTTCCCATGCCCAGATGGGGAGCCTGAGGAACAGATGGCAAAGGACTTGCCCAAGATCATTCAGGAAGCCTGTAGCAGTGCTGGGAATAGAACCCAGGAGGCTGTAAAGCTGGGGTAGCCCACAGCACAAGGAATGTTGAAATCCAAACATTAACACCCCCTGATTTAAATTCAGTGAGCCATTTCTTTTCCTGTGCAATTCTCTCAAATGATTTCTTTTAAATTCCCACATAAAATCCTAATCCCGGGCCTAAGAGACTTCTCCATATTCCTTTCCTTTTTATCGTCAGCCCCTAACAACCACATGGGGTGTATTTTACATAGAGTAGGAAAAATTCAGGAGTGATGGGGTTTATACGGTCTCTCCTGGCACTGCTATAAGAGCACACACACTATCCTAGTGCACATTGTCTTCCAAAACTTTTCCAGTCTGCTTTTAAAAATATATTTGCCTTTTATCAAATATACCTCCCACAGAACACCTGATGAGCACCAGGAATTTTGATCCTTAAGTATAAAACAGCATCTCCTACAAGTGCAGTACTGTGTAACTCTGGGCAAGTTACTCCAGGAAGGAAGAACAGACTTGAACATAGGAACGGCCAGACTGGGTCAGACCAAAGGTCCATCTAGCCCAGGCTCCTGTCTTCTGACAGCTGCCAATGCCAGGTGCCCCAGAGGGAATGAACAGAACAGGTAATCATCAAGTGATCCTTCCCTTGTCTCCCATTCCCAGCTTCTGGCAAACAGAGGCTAGGGACACCATCCCTGCCCATCCTGGCTAACAGCCATTGATGGACCTATCCTCCGTGAATTTATCTAGTTCTTTTTTGAGCCCTGTTATAGCCTTGGCCTTCACAACAGCCTCTGGCAAGGAGTTCCACAGGTTGACTGTGCGTTGTGTGAAGAAATACTTCCTTTTGTGTGTTTTAAACCTGCTGCCTATTCATTTCATTTGGTGACCCCCGAGTTCTTGTGTTATGAGAAGGAGTAAACAACACTTCCTTATTTACTTTCTCCACACCACGCATGAATGTATAGACCTCAATCATCTCCCACCTTAGGTGCCTCTTTTCCAAGCTGAAAAGTCCCAGTCTTATTAATCTCTCCTCATACGGCAGCCGTTCCATACCCCCAATCATTTTTGTTGCCCTTTTCTGACCTTTTCCAATTCCAATAGATCTTTTTTGAGATGGGGCAGACAGATCTGCACACAGTGTTCCAGATGTGGGTATACCATGGATTTATATAGAGACAAGATGATATTTTCTGTCTTATTCTCTATCCCTTTCTTAATGATTCCCAACATTCTGTTCGCTTTTTTGACGGCCGCTGCCCACTGAGGGTAAGAGACAGCACTGAAGGAGACGGGACTTGAGGGTAAGAGACAGGACTGAAAGCCAGTAGATCTGTGTTCTGTTCCCAGCTTTGCCACTGGCTATCCACCTCTGCCTCTGCTTTATAATCCCCAGATGCTCGGTGATGAACCAAGTTCAACATACTCAATTAGCACCGTACTTGCTAATGCCGCAGGATGTTGCAAGAGACTCAAACGTCTGGGACTAGCTGGCCCAGAGTCACAGCTGAACCAGTGGTGGAGGTGGCAGACGCTCTTGAGGTGGTCTCCCGCTGCCCTCTCAAATGCCTGTCCCCTCTGCGGCAAACCCCAGCGGCACACTGAGACGAATGGACTGAGGTGCAATCCCCCTGCTCCCCAAAGGCAGCCACACTCACCACACGACAGTATAAAGTTTGGCGATGTCAGCATGATGAAAGGGAACGTCTGCAGCAGGCCGAAATAGACCAGGTTGGTGAAGAGGCCCACACCCACCATGAAGCCAGGAAAGCGTTCAAAGAGGTACAGGCCTACGAGCACCGCTGTAGAGAACTGAAAGAGAGAAACACCCCAGCCCACAGTTAATCCAGCCTCTCTGTCACGTACACCAACAGGCTCTGTGCCCCCCCCCCCCCCCCCCCCCGGCAAGCAGGGGGAGTTGCAAGTGCTCAGTTCGTCCAAGGTCAGGCCCAGAGACAGCTGTGTGACCTGTGATTGCTCTACAACATGCCTGTGGATATCTGGGTGACATTTGATGGCCTATTACTTACAGATCAGGCCAGAGCCAATGGTCCGTTCTGGCCTTAAACTCTATTGGACTATGAATCTGCCTCCAGGACGTCTCATGGCATCTTCAGATCACACTAAGTTTTTACTGCTGCAAGTATCAGTGATCTTTCGCTGCCGAGGAGACTTGTGATGTTCCCGCCCCTCATTGATCCCCATCTTGAAGGCCTTTTGGAGCGGCTCTCTAAATCGCCCCTCTCCCCTCTGACATGCAGGCTCTGCTCCTCCACTTAAGAGGTCAGGATGCATGGACTCAGAGGTCCCTTTCAGTCCTGCCCCAGGGGATCAGCCAAGCAAAGGGAGTTTCTCTAGGGGCACAGTGCCTCAGAAGCACCTTCCCTGGAGGCAGGAGCCCTCCGCCACTCATCTGTAAGGCAGCATCTGCTGAGCAGCATGGTCTAATGGATAGAGCACAGGATTGGGACCTCAGGAGACCTGTGTTCTAGTTCTGACTCTGCCGCTGGTCTATGGGTGACTTTAGGCAAGTCCTTTGCCCACTCTGTGACTCAGATTCCCCATCTGTAAAATGGGGCTAATGACTGACTTTCCTGCCTGGCTTTCACAGGCTAATTGAGAGGAGACTTGGGCTAGTAAAGATTCATGGGCTAGTACATGTCTCAGTGGTCATCAAAGATCATCTAATCTACCTCCCCGCCACCGCAGGACTGTTATGAGCACAAACAGCCAGAGACTTACCCAGATCATGTATTTGATTATTCTGCTAGTAGCTACGGTGTATTCTTCTATTAGCTCCGCCAGATAGTAGAGGCCAGCGGCTAGAAGGGAAGCAAAGGAGTTATTTCAGGCTCAGACTCTCACTGCAGCTCACAGCCAGAAAGTGCTCACGCAAATTAGACTGGTCATTTCAAGTGGATTTTGGCTGCACAGATTCACATTCACAAACTCCAAAAGCACTGGAAGCCTTGCAGCCGTTTCCAAGACGCAGCGGCCTGGACTTTCAGAGCCGGGCTCTAATTCGAGGGGCCTCCATTTTTGGCTCCCTAACTTGAGTAACATTGGCCTGGTTTTCACAGGTGCTGGGCAGTTGACTTCATTTGAAAAGCTGGAGCTGCGCATCCAGGAAAAACAGCTACAACATTACTGCGGGGTGACTTGGACCTGATGGGCCTGAAGTCGGTAGCGATCAGCCCGTTGTGAGGTACTGCACAGATGACAATCCCTGCCCTAAGAGCTTACAACCTAAAGGCGAGACGCACCAGATGGATGGAACAATTTACAAGCAGGTGGGGAAATAAGGACAGAGCAACCCAAATAGGATTTTAAGCATAGACTAGGTGTGCCTGCAATTTGCAGCCAATCAATACCAATGATCATAGTTATAGCTACCTTGCAGTTTCTTCAGACCCCATCTAAACTGTTGAGCGATGTCATTGGGCACTGTTAAACAGCTGCTTGCCTTCCATTCCAGAGATGGATGCATTTCAATGATGGGGGAAGCACGATCCAGGATAGATAAAAATCAATGATTTTTTTTTAAATCCCCCCAAAAATCATATTTTTTTAATTTAAATTGGATTTTTTTGATAAAATGCTTTTTGAAGAAAAAACCTATCTAAAGATCATTTTAAGATACATTATAGCTCAAAGATATCTCATCACGGAATAGGGATTATAAATTCTAATTCTATAATATGAGACAATATATTCACGTAATATTTTACAAAAGTTTTGTAAATGAGTTCCAATAGTTCATGGATTAGGGACCCGATCTTATGGGGTTTCAGGGGCTTCTGTATAGATTATTTAGGTTAATCTTTCTATCTACCCAATGGGACGCTGTGTTCAGTCTAGATGATACCATCAGAGATGCTTAGTTTTGCAGTTCTCAGACTGTGTATTTATGTCTCCAGAGACAACATGCTTCTTAACAGCAAAAATGTTTTTAAATAAATAAATAAAAGTATAGGTGAGAAATAACAGACCTTAACAGACCTCAACCCTATTGTCCTTCTGCAAATTTGTGTACACAGAGTCAATCCCTTATACCTCTCTAAAAGTGTAAAGTTTCAGAAAGTTCAATGAATAGAAGATTGTTGGGGGCAGAATAGATCTGGACAAGGAGAAGAAGTCTGGAGATAAATGCGAGAAGGGAGGGACAAGCAGTAGAAACAAAAGTGAAACTATTTGAGCAGCATATTGCAGAATTCTTGAGGTCTTTCTGAGTGCAGCCTTCATTGATTTGAGATCTACCATACCATTCTCTCACTAGAAGGGAAAACCTATAATGGCAGCAGGCTGTAAAAGAGATCCAGTTTGGGAATAAGAACCATTGAAGAAATTTATATTTGCTGATGATGTTTTAAAGAAAGTCACAACAGTGAACTGCTGGAAGTCACTTAAGCACTTGGATTCAGAAAAAAAGTGAGATTATCACTTCAACAGTAACAGCAGTAGCTTCTTCTGCCAGTGTAGAAAGAATATTTTCTTCCTTTAGACTAATTCATTCCAAATTGAGAAATCGTTTGGGACCTGAAAAAGCAGGGAAGCTAGTTTTATTTTTCCAGATTATGAACAAACAGGAAAAAGAAGGTGAAGACGACTGAGTTAGCTGCAGAAGCCAATAGTTTAAGTTAATATTTATGTTGACCTGGCTAACAGAGCCAATTTATTTATTTTTTTAAATATTTCATTTAATTATTTTAGTTAAAAACAGTTTTAACAAAAACAAACCTGATTTTAAAAAACTTTAATGTCAATTCAGAAATGCATATGCTTGTTTTGTCAATATATTGTCAATTTGCTGTTGAAGAAAAAAATCCAGAATACATAATGCTGTTGTTTTAGTTAAATAAAACAATTTAAATATCTGTCGGGAGATGTTCTCCTCCGAATAGAGCCTGGCAAGAAAATCCTCCAACTATTAATGATTAACCTCTTGAATTGGAGATATTTATGAAGTCATTGGGAGGTGAACTATCTGCTTCAATTACCTTTGGTAAATGAAATAACCAAACAATCATTCATTTTCGGATATAGCTGTAAAACTCATCTGAAAAGTTTTCAGAATAAATCACTTTAAAAATGTATAGTGTGTACCTTCTAAAAATGAAACCTACGTCGGTCTCTGAGTTGTGAGGAATATGTATGAAGGGTATAACAACCAACCAGAATGCACTTTTATGTAGAAATCCATGATTATATCGAGTCTTCCTGACTCGTGATTTAAATCAAATCCACCCAGGCATGATCCCTAAACGCTTTCAGATGAGAGGTTATAGAGAGCAATTAGTGTCATTATTTAGTATAGTCGCAATCATGGGGCACAATCAGAGTGGGGCCCACTTACGGCAGGCACAGGACAAACACATAAGCAGAAAAGGTCCCTGCTCCAGAGAGCTTACACTCTATGAGGAACAAAACTGCTGCAAATATAGCAAAACATGGGGCCAACACACCAGATAATCACAGAGATGAGAGATGGAAACGGCCTATTATAGCAGCCAGTTCCACCCCAACCAGGGCAGGGCTGGTCCCAACAATAAAATCCCTGTTGCTTTGTCCAGTCTTCTGCCTCCTATATTTTCGCTGATTCCTTTAGCCACCCTGTGGCCTGTTTGTATTTTTCAGCTCCCCTCTGAACCAGGCAGTGGTTTGCAGACAGAGCTGCAGCCGGGAGAAAAGCACATCCCGGGGCCCTCGGACATGGGAAGCACGATTGTTCCTGTCTCCGAGCGGCCTTGGGAAACGTCTGTTCTAACACTGTGGCTCCCTGGAATTCGCTCGGAGTTGCCACCTTGGGTTTCATGTGAGCAGGGCGAAGGTGCCAAGCCCTAAACACAGGCGCGGCTGCAGTACCCATACAGCAAACATAGCGCAGGTGACCCATTACACTGTGTGCCAACCTGCCTCGCGGCTGGCACGGGGAACCACCCAGCGGGCGAGAGGGCGTTGACTCTGCACCTCAGGACAAAGGGGCTGCTCAGAGGGGTGCGGCCAGAGGCGGAGGGGGTCGTGATGGGGGAGCTGCCCTCGCAGAACAGGAGCAATAGCCCCAAAAGCACGGCACAGCGCAGGCAACCTGGAACTGGGTCAGCCACTGCCCTGACCACCTGCAGGGGACGGACAGGCTGGGCACCCCCCGCAACCAGCCTGGTCCCCCACCCCCCGCGAGCAGCCTGGTCCACTGTCCCCACCCCAGCACCGGGAATCTTTTCAGCACCCCACCCCAAAACAAGGACATCTACAGCCCCCCCACGCATCCCCGACTCGCCCCCATCTCTGCGGCCCCCCATTGCACAGCCCCCCCCCCGCGGAGCCCGCCGGTTAAGATGGGGAGGCAGGGGCGTAGCGGGCGGGCGAGGAACGGGCAGGGCGGGTCGATCCCGCGGGGGGAGGGGACGGGACGGTTCCGGGGGGGGGCGGGGGCGTCTCACCGATGGCCAGGGTGACCGGGGGGGGCAGGCGGGGGGGGGGCGGGTCGGGGTGGGGGGGTCAGGGGGGCCCGGGGGGGGTCTCACCGATGGCCAGGGTGACCGGGGGGGGTCAGGTGAGGGGGCGGGGGGGGTCTCACCGATGGCCAGGGTGACCGGGGGGGGGTCAGGAGGGGGAGCAGGGGGGGGTCTCACCGATGGCCAGGGTGACCGGGGGGGGTCAGGAGGGGGAGCAGGGGGGGGTCTCACCGATGGCCAGGGTGACCGGGGGGGTCAGGAGGGGGAGCAGAGGGGGCCGGGGGGGGTCTCACCGATGGCCAGGGGGACCGGGGGGGTCCGGGGGGGGTCAGGCGGGGGGTCCGGGTCGGCTGGGGGGGCCCGGGGGGTCTCACCGATGGCCAGGGTGAGCGGAGGGGCCCGGGGAGGGTCAGGCGGGGAGGGCCGGGGGGGCCGGGTCGGGGGGGCCCGGGGGGGGTCAGGCGGGGGGGGCCGGGTCGGGCTGGGGGTCCCGGGGGGGGTCTCACCGATGGCCAGGGTGACCGGGGGGGCCCGGGGAGGGTCAGGCGGGGGGGCCCGGGGGGGGGTCTCACCGATGGCCAGGGTGACCGGGGGGGCCCGGGGAGGGTCAGGCGGGGCGGGCCGGGGAGGCCGGGTCGGGGGGGCCCGGGGGGGGGTCAGGCGGGGGGGCCAGGTCGGGCTGGGGGGGCGCGGGGGGTCTCACCGATGGCCAGGGTGACCGGGAGGGCCCGGGGAGGGTCAGGCGGGGGGGGCCGGGGGGGCCGGGTCGGGGGGGCCCGGGGGGGGTCTCACCGATGGCCAGGGTGACTGGGGGGCCCGGGGAGGGTCAGGCGGGGGGGGCCGGGTCGGGCTGGGGGGGCCCGGGGGGGGTCTCACCAATGGCCAGGGTGACCGGGGGGGCCCGGGGAGGGTCAGGCGGGGGGGCCCGGGGGGGGGTCAGGCGGGGGGGGGCCCCGGGGGGGGTCTCACCGATGGCCAGGGTGACCGGGGGGGCCCGGGGAGGGTCAGGCGGGGGGGCCCGGGGGGGGGGGTCAGGCGGGGGGGGGCCCCGGGGGGGGTCTCACCGATGGCCAGGGTGACCAGGGCCACCTGGATGAGCAGCGAGACCCAGCTCAGCGCGTAGATGAACCACATGGCGCCGGGGGCCGCGATCGGGCCGCGCTCCGCCGCTCTCGGCCCGGGCCGCCGCCGCTTCCCCTGCGCGTCCGGCCGCTGCGGGGGCGGGGGCGGCGCGGCCAACGCGGCGGCGGAGCGGCCCGGCCCGGCCCACAGCGGCCCCCGCCGGCCCGGGGGAGGCAGCGCAGGAGAGAGACCGGGCCCGGCCCCCAGCCCTGACCCCCCCGGACAGGGCCCCCCCGCCCCGAGACCCCCCCGCCCCGATCCCCCCCACGGCCGGGCTCCCCCCCAGCCCTGACCCCCCCGGACAGGGCCCCCCCGCCCCGAGACCCCCCCGCCCCGATCCCCCCCCTGGCCGGGCTCCCCCCAGCCCTGACCCCCCCGGACAGGGCCCCCCCACCCCGAGACCCCCCCCCGGCCGGGCTCCCCCAGCCCCGATCCCCCCCACGGCCGGGCTCCCCCCAGCCCTGACCCCCCCGGACAGGGCCCCCCCGCCCCGAGACACCCCCGCCCGGGCTCCCCCCGCCCCGATCCCCCCCCCCCGCCGGGCTCCCCCCAGCCCTGACCCCCCCGGACAGGGCTCCCCACAGCCCGATCCCCCCCACGGCCGGGCTCCCCCCAGCCCTGACCCCCCCGGACAGGGGCCCCCCCGCCCCGAGACCCCCCCTGGCCGGGCTCCTCCCGCCCCGATCTTCCCCGGACAGGGCCCTCCCCGCCCCTAGGCCCCCCCCGGCCGGGTTCCCCCCGCCCCGAGACCCCCCCCGCCGGGCTCCCCCCAGCCCTGACCCCCCCAGACAGGGCTCCCCACAGCCCGATACCCCCCACGGCCGGGCTCCCCGACACCCCGATCCCCCCCAGACAGGGCTCCCCATCCTGACCCTCCCTGGATAGGGCCCCCCGCCCCGATACCCCCCATGGCCAGGCTCCCCAACACCCCCATACCTCCGGGCGGGGCCCAGCCCCCCGATCCCAATCACGGACGGGCTCCCCACTGCCATACCTCCCCGGGCAGAGCCCCCCATCCCAATACCTACAATGGCCAGGCTCCCCAACACCCCGATACCCACCTGGACAGGGCCCCCCAACACCCTGATACCTCCCGAGGCAGGGCTCTCTCACACTCAAACCCCCAAACTGGGGCAGGCCCTGCACACCATGACCCTACCACCCCCCGCCCGGTCCGTGATGTGGGGCTAGGGACCCTTGCCAGGCTGATTTTCCGGGGAGCACCCAGGCTAGTTCCCCACCCTTGGGAGCTCCCCGTTGCAGGCCAGGGCACTGGCTCTGTGTCTGGTGCAGCCCTGGGACTGGGCCCGGGGTTGGGTTTCCAGGCCGTTTGGGCAGCATCTGCCCGGGACGGGAGCCAGGAGCTCGGTCCCCCATTCCAGTGCCATCTCTGGCTGCCATTCGCTCTCTGGGCTCCTCCTTCCCTGTGTCGCTGGCACTGTCCTGTCCCAGCCCCTGCCGTGCTCAAGCCCTGCCTGGCTCTCCAGTCCTCTGGGTTCTTGCTGCCACCACCACATTTCCTTCAAACCTCGACTCAGCCTGCAGTTGCCCAGCTCCCAGTGCTGACTGCCGCTCTCCACCATACAGCCACCAACCAGCCTCCCCATCCAACCCCCCAACTCCCAGCTGGCACTCCCATCCCAGCCAGCCAACACCAACAGCCCAATTCCAGCCGCCTCACCCAACCCTCTGTTCCAGCTGCTGCTTTCAGTGGCCCCTCTTCCCATTCTGACTCCCCGGGTCCAGCAGCCACTCCCAGAGAAGATGCGTGGTGGTGGTGTTGTGAAGGCACTGAAATAACAGAATCAGAAATGTCGGGCTGGAAGGGACCTCCAGGGCTCATCTAGTCCACCCCCCTGCGCTGAGGCAGGACCAAGTAAACCTGGACCATCCCTGACAGGTGTTTGTCCAATCTTAAAAACCTCCAGTGATGGGGATTCCACAACCTCCTTTGGATGCCTGCTCCAGAGCTTATCTACCCTGAGAGTTAGACAGCTTTTCCTGATATCTAACCTACATCTCCCTTGCTGCAGATCACCCATGACTTCTTGTCCTACCTTCCCTGGACATGGAGAACAACGGATCAACGTCCTCTTTATAAGGGCTCTCCACGTGTTTGAAGACTCTTATCTAGTCCCCCCTCTGTCTTTTCTCAAGACAACACATCCAGTTTTTTTAACCTGTCCTCACAGGTCAGCTTTTCTAAATCTTTTTTCATTCTGGTTGCTCTTCTCTGGACTCTCTCCAATTTGGCCACAATTTTCCTAAAGCGTGGCACACAGAACTGGCCACCGTACTCCAGCTGAGGCCTCCCCAGTGCCGAGTGGAGCAGGACAGTTGCCTGCAATGTTTTACATACAACACTCCTGTTAACACACCCCAGAATATTAGTCTTTTGGTCCATGCATTTCAATAGGGGTTTTGCCTAAAAGAAGCATTTAGGAAACAATGAGAAAGGGCTTTGAAGTCGGCTCATTATCAGGGATCCCAGAAATTCGTCTGTCGTGGGAAAATGTGGAATTTGTGTTTTTACAGAGAATCTTTCATTTTTACATTTTGTGAACAATAAAATCATATGCAGTGGAAGCCCATTTATCAGATCTGTTTGGGACCAGGGCCAGATCAGGTTGTTATACCAATAAAATAAAAACCAGCAGGATCTTATTAAAGGGGAAAAGGCAAAATACCACATTTATTGGCGACCAGGCCGCCGTCAGCCCCAGCTGGCTGGTGGTTCAGGTCATACAAAGAGCCAGTTAATGGAGGCTCGGATAAACAGGGTCCTACTGTCCAGAATACAGGCATAGAAGTATTTGGTATAAGTAAGAAATACAAATTGCAAGTCTATGAATTGTATTTTATTAGAATGGTTGGTAAGCTTCAAACTTGCTTACAAATTGTAAATATATCAATAAACCATTGTGTGCAACTGATACTTGTGTATATTGTGGCTAGGGAAACTAACGTCCAGCGCTTCGTTTTAACGGCATAAAAACGTGGATTTTAATTTTTTTATCAGAGAATTTGGGGGGGGCGTTATCTCTGAAAGCTAGGGTCCTTGCTCATTATTAACAGTGCTGTGAGCAGAGTCTGCCACCTGGTGGTCAAGTGAGTGATTGCAGCAGCCCCTGAACAAACCTTATATGACATGCTCCTACTGCCCCAGTGGATGGGGCCCAGGACTGGGACTTAGGACGCCTGGGTTCTGCTTCTGTCTCCGCCACTGAGTGCCAGCGTGACTGTGGGCATGTCACCTCCCTGGCTGTGAAACAGGGCAGATGATACTGACACCTCTGGACAGTGCTTTGGGGCAGATGGGGAGTGAGGCATCTTCTCGGCCTGCCACCGAGGTCCGTTTTGTGGGACATGTCACTAAACTGCTCCCCTTCGGTTTAAGGATGCTTCTTGGGCCCCACTCAGCGCTGGGGCATTTCCACCGATTTCTGTGCAGTCACAGCAGGCATTAATTTGGGCCACCACCGGGAAAAAAACACCCGATGAGCCCATTTACGGTAGTTTAAAATCATATTTAATGGCACAGTCTTTGCTAGGGAAGGGTACGCAGAGCTCCGTATTTCTGGATGCTGGGCTAAGGAGACAGACACGGCTTAAAGGAGTGATCAGCGCTTCAGGAGCTCCTGGTCTCCATGTAGGACTCCGTATTTTAGGATTCCTGGGGTCTATTCTGAGTTCGCCACTGGCTCACTGTTACTACAGAGAAGTGACTCCCTCTCTCTGGGCTACTGTCTGCTGAGCTGTATCATGGACATAATGAGGCTTTCCTCTTTCTCCAGGGTGTTGTGAGGATTAATCCTTTGCAGGAAATGTTTCAAAGGTTCTTGGAGATCCCTCGGTGGAAGACACTTAGGCCCAGATCCTCAAAGGTGCTTTGGCGCCTAACTCCCCTGGATTTCAATTCCGAAGGTGTTTGGGTGCCTCGTTCCAACTGAAGGGGTGCACATGGGCAGCCTTACCTGTGTATTTGCTGGTTTTCAGCCCGTTGGGTTTTGCTCACCTCAGTGTTGGGCCAGGGGACACCTGCCATCAAGCAAGCTTAATTCTGTGTTAATGGCAGCTTTTGCCATGGAAGGTCCTATTCTCTGAACCGGAAGAGAGAAGGTGTTGGTAGGCGTTAATAGTAATGTAAGCGGTCGCACATCTCATGTCCTGCAATCTGCGTACCAAGCCAGCCAACACCCCCTCCCCTCCCTCCCCACATCACCTGGGCCCCACCAGCCCTGCTTCAGCACACCTCCCCAACTATCGCCTGACCCACCCTTCACTGCATTCGGCCCCACAACCTGGACCCTTCCCCACTGCACCTCCCCACTGCCCGCAGGGAACATATCTCCCTGGAGTATTCACTTCCTGGTATGCACAATGTTTCTAGCGCGGTTACTTCCCCCCCTCCGATATCCCATCTCACACAGGGCTTGGGCCGAGGGACAGCTATGAGCAGTGGTCCGGATCGTGCTGCAGGACAGCTGGGGAGTGGAGTTTGTGCCAGGGCCGACATCACAGACCGGCTCTCTGTTCCAGAACACGGACAGTTTTATATGTGAGAGAAAGATCCCCTGGCCCTGCCCCATCTCCGAGCACAGCGAGGTGTCAGAGCTGGGATTGGTTCTGTGCCCTACGGCTGGTGTGGGCCAAATCTGCTCTCCTACACGGTATGAGGTGTACGCCAGGAACAAGGCCCAGAGCATTTCCACCTGAGTGAATCGCCACAATGTTTGGTAGATCCCAACCTCCTAGACTCTGCCGTTAAAGGGCCCCAAGATCAGGAAGTAGCCACTTCCCCCCCACTCCCCCTGCCCCACAACAGCTAGGGCTAATAAAATACAGATTTTCTCCAACAACCAGTCCAAGGCTGCCCACCAGCCCTCATTTCCCACCCGCTCCCCGGCAGTCACAATTCCTCTCCCCATGGGCAGTGGGTATAATTGGCCAGGGGAGACCCAGACCGTGGCCCCGCCCATGTTCCACCCCGAGGCCCCGCCCTCGCTCTGCCTTTTCCCTGAAGCCGGCGGGGACTCGGACGGGCGGATCGGAGCTCAGGCTGGCCGGCGGCCAGGGGCAGCTCAGGGCGGCCGGGGCGGCTCGGGCCGGCCAGTGGCCAGGGGCTGCTGGCAGCCAGGGGCACCTAGGAAGAGGAGCGTGGCAGGTAACGCACGCTGACACAGCATAGCATTTTGTCCCCCTCTGCTGGCCAGTCCATGCATTGCGGGTTTACGAGTCCGATGCCACTGTTGGATGCTGGAGTACTTTTCGATCCAGGGGTCCCGGCGCCAATCCCTGCAACTCACCGAGCTGTTCCAAGGGGTGGCTGGCACGGGCGTGGGGAGCAGTGGATCTCCACCTCTTTGGGGGAGGTGGACGCAGAGGAGGCTGGTGCGTAAGTAGGTGGGAGTCCGTCCCCAGCATGACAGATCGTGCAAAGTCAGAGGCCAGTGGCCAAGCCAGAGGGGGCAGAGAGAAGCCCAGGCAGAGGGTGAGGGATGGGCCCAGAAGTGCCTGCAGTGGCGGAGTTAACTGCCCCAGGCTTTCACAGGGGCCCTAGGGCAGCTGGCAGAGCACGGCCAAATGCCCCTCTGAACCACAGGGAAACTCATCCGGAGCATCATCCCTCCTCAGAAGCAGGCTTCCCCCTCCCAGTCGTGCCGCTGAAGCCATGGGCAGAGTTAGGGGCTTTCGCAGAGCCAGGGGGGCTGCCCGAAGGCACCCCTGAGCCTTGATGGTAGAGGGCACCTGCCATCGCCCCACATGGCACGGAGGAGGCGGGGCACCCCAGGGTGAGCAGTGAAAAGCCCCAGCTGCAGCTGAGGGCGGAAACCAGCTGGAAGCTTTGTGGGTGCTCCCAGGAGCAGGGCAGTGGGAGGGTTCAAAGGGAGTCTGAACTTCAGTCCAGCCTGGCTGTCACTCTGTGCCCATCAATCCACCCACCTGTCTGTCTGTCAGTCTGGGCCGATCAGTCCACCTGCCCGTCTCGCCGCTCGGACCCTTGTCTGATTGCCAAGGCACCAGTCTGGGCGGCAGAGTCTGCACCCCGACCGGAGTATTTGGCTGTGTTCTAGAAATGGCCCCGAGGCAGCCGGGATTCGGGGAACGGGCAAGTGTTCGTTCTGATGAACCACAGGAACTCCCCTGTCTGAACCATGGCAACTGGTGCACTGCCCTCCAGGAAACGGGAGCCGGAGTCAAGCGCACGAGAGAACCCAAGGAAATGCCATTTAGGAAAGGTAAGGGAGCATGAAATGTGCTTAATGAGCTACGTGCGACGGGCAAAATGTCAGGCCTGTCCTTGTTTATCTTCCTCTTGGAAACGCTCCTGTGCTCTCCTCCGTTCTGCGCCCAGATGCCTGCCTGCTTCAACCCCTTCCCAGGCTCTGCTCCGCGCCATTCCCATCCCAGGGGGCTTCACTCGGTGGCAGGCCTAGACTTGAGCCAGGGACCCAGCTACAGCTTGGCACACGAGCTTTCTTCCGTGAGTTACACTCATTTGATTGCAGACAGGCACGTGCACGGGGGAGGGGGAAGGGAAGCAGGGAACCCCCCCAGTAATTGTCGGGGACACAGAACCCCTCCGGCCCTGGGGCCACAGTGGCGGGGGTAGGGGCAGATAGCGAGCGCCTCCCGGCCCCGGGCCGTGCCGGGGAGGGCAGGAGGGAATAGCAAGCTCCTGCTTGGGTGGGAGAGGGGAAGGCAGAGCGAGTTCCTTCTGGGATTGGGGGCGGGGGGCACAGAACGTGTCCTCCCCAAAGGGGTCAAAGTTAAATGTCTGCGCACACCCCTGATTGCATAGGGGCCTTAACCCCACACTGGCTCCCACAGCCATGTCTGAACTGCCTGGCTGCTGCCCCAGAGGGAGAATACCTGGAGATGAATGCCAAGGCCCTCACGCTTCTATAGCCCCTTTCACCCAGGACTGCGGCCTAGTGGTTAAGGGCCGTGGGGAGTGGCTGAGCTGCCTCGGCTGAGGTGTTGAGTGCTGTGGTCTCGCGCTGACCACAAGTCTAAGCACCAGGAACTCCTAATCCCCAGCACTGATGGTGACTCGGTGTGAGTCACTTCATCTCTGCGCCTCAGTTTCTCCAGCTGTGCAAATGGGATGCTGACACCCACCGCCCTGCGGGTGGGGAGGGGCTGAATGTTTGAGGAGGGATGAGAGACCCTCAAAGGGGAGGTGCCAGAGAGGAGCAAGGCATAAAGTCTCAGTAATTAGTTAGGGGCCCGAACCCCCCTTTGAGCACCTCCCTCTAAGGACTCCCTGCCTTGTTCTGCCAGAGGCTGGATTTGTCAGTGAGCTGGGTCAGCTGCTAAGCCTGGAGCGCTGTAAGGGGTGGGGTTCTCAGGAAAATGGCAGGAGGGAACAGTGGGATCTAGGGCCTTGGGGAGTATTTGGGGAGAGGGGCGTCTATCACAGCAGGTGCTAGGTGCGTGGGCACTGGATCCACCAAATTGCTGTCCCGGCAGGGTTTTCACTGCGTCTTCATTTTGCCATAGCAGGAGGGCCCGGGGTGCGGGATAAATCTAGAGAGAAACACAAATCAAAGTGACCAATTGATATTGTTAAGGAACCAGACCTCCAGGAGTGTCCCGAGCTCTGGGTGCGTGTGAATGGTAGTGTGCTTTTCGTGTGAGCATCTGCACACACAGCATGGTGCAGCTCTCACATGGGAGGGTCGGAGACACTACAATAATCCCTATAGCTAGGAGAGGAGATAACCGGGGTCTCTCGGACCCCCAGGATGGTAAGTGCTGACTTCACAGCAACCGCTGTTGTGGTGATGTGCAGTCCTGCCCCGGCAGGGACCAGAACAGATGTCATAGGAGGTGTCTCTAATTCCTCTGGCTGTTTAGCGGATGACACTGCGCTACCTCCCGCTTGGGAAACTAGCCTAGACCTGCCGGCATCCCAGTGCCTCTCAGGAGGGAAGGGAGGGATAGCTCAGTGGTTTGAGCATTGGCCTGCTAAACCCAGGGTTGTGAGTTCAATCCTCGAGGGGGCCATTTAGGGATTTGAGGCAAAAATTGGGGTTGGACAAGATGACCTCCTGAGGTCCCTTCCAATCCTGATATTCTATGACTTCTCTGCCAGGGCCTTTGATGTGGGAATTCCCATCCCACTGAGATTGACCCATGGCCACAGGGTTAGCGCTCAGTTCCTTCTGCTCCAAACGCAAAGGCTTCGTCTGCTAGAGCTAGGGAGTCTTTCGTGGGCTGTCTGAGAACTACAATCCATTCGGACATGATAGAGGGTGGAGGGATACATGCACACGCATGACCAGGACTGAGTTCAGCCAGCAGGGGGCAGCGGGGTGTACCGGCGCAAACTCATGCGCCCCCACAGCCACGTGCCCACGCACACAGACACACACCCACGTGCACCCCTGCACGTGCACACCCACAGGTGTGTTCACACCCAGGCACATACGCACACACCCATGCACACACACACACGCCCGCGCACACAGTTCTGCTGGCACCCAGCAGAGAGCACTGAGGCTCAGTGAACACCCCCGCCCCCCCCATCCTGTCATGGGGAATTGTGTGTCGGTAGGTTAGCCAGGACCGTACAATGCACAGCCACTCGCTTCCCAAGCAACCACCTGTGTTTGTCGTCTCAAGGCAGGGAATCCATCTTGCCCTCTTTGTAAAGCTCCTTGCACATCTCTGGTGCTATATAAGGAATACACAATAACACTGGTTTTTGTCACTTTGCTGGACACCACAGCCACCTAGATCTTCGCAGGGAGAGCAGGATTATAACTCAGAGCCTACTGCTGCAATAAAGCCCAGGCTACTTAAGCTAAAGGAGACTCTCCTTTCAATGAGAGCAGTATAGGGCTTATGACACACAGCTGACTCACGCTGAGTCTATCCATTATAGAACAGTGATGCACATGCACAGCGTCAGTTCACTACTATCTCTTGTCTGCCTGTCGGGACAGTACATTTCCAATAGCAGAACTCCCTAGCCCTTCCCTTTAGTTGCAATTTACCTCCACCTGGCCAAGCGGTTCAATATAGGGTCTAATTTACCTCTGTTTTCCCCTGCTGTTTCTCTTCCGGTGCAACCCCTCACACACAGCTCCTGTCCTGCCAAGCCCGATGGTTAGTCACTTCCCAGAGTGTGCTGTACACTTTGCACCTGGCGCGTATTTTGTGTAACAACAACCCACACGGGGAGGGGGGAGCCGCAGAGCATGACATGGGTTTGACTGAAATGCTGATTGTTCCTGCCAGAGAGGATAATGCAATAGGGCACCTGCCCAGCCCAACTCACTGACCTCGTCTGACCCCGCTTTAAGATTGGCCCTGTGTGATCTGAACAGAGCACTGCGCTGCTCAGCCTTCGCTAACGCTCCTGGACAGAAAGTACCTGTGCGTTGCAAAGATCACGAGGGAGAAGGAGAGAGGTTAGTTCCAGAGTGGGACGAAAACACAGGAAACTCCTGCTAACTGCAAGCAGCAATCAAGGAGAACTTTAGTCCCATATGCAGCACAGTGCACTCTCGTGTATGCTAGAGGGGCTGCAGATGTACTTTCTCCTGCCAGGGGCGTTCTACCCTCTGGGTCAGTCCTGACTGTAATGCCCTGGACACCAAGTGAGCAGGCCCTCAACTTATATTTAATCCAGAGCAAATTCCAGTGTCAAGTTGTTCCATTCTGCTTCCTCAAACCTCCCGCAGTGGTCCCCTAAGGTCTCAAATGGATCTGGAATCTTTCGTTACTTCCTGTCCCAAACCGTTGAGTGGTGTTGCCATGCGCTGTTAAACACTGGCTGTGTTCCACCCCAGAAGTGGTTGCGTGTCTGTAACAGCTGATCCCTACCACAACCAGCAGGAGACGCTAGCATCATGAATGGAGCCCACTCACACTCACAAAAACAAGATGCAAGAGGTGGATGAAACAAACAAACAGGTGGGGAAGTGGCATAGGGGGAAACGAGATGACAAAAATAATAGGATGTGCTTTTTGTGTTCCCTGGTTTGTTATTGTGGGGTTGCTCCTGGACTGCGGTGTGCTCATTGGTTTGTTATTGTAGGGTTACGTATACACTGGGTTGCATACGCTGGTTTGTTATTGTTGGGTTGCTTGCGAGCCCGAGGCTGCGTACGCTGGTTTGTTATTGTTGGGTTGTTTGCGAGCCCGAGGCTGCGTACGCTGGTTTGTTATTGTAGGGTTGCTTGCGAGCCCGGGGCTGCGTACGCTGGTTTGTTATTGTAGGGTTGCTTGCGAGCCCGGGGCTGCGTACGCTGGTTTGTTATTGTAGGGTTGCTTGCGAGTCCGGGGCTGCGTACGCTGGTTTGTTATTGTAGGGTTGCTGCTCAGCAGTGCCCTGGGAAGCGCAGGCAGGGTCTGTCTGGTGCAGCCCATTCCCCTAGACCACTTTGTGCAGCAGTGTGTGCAGGGCTAGCTCTGCTCCTGTGAACTCCGTCCCCTGCCTGGCCTTCCCGCCCCTAGCCAGGCCTTCATCCCAGTGCTCCAGCCAGGATTGCTGCTGGGCACCTTGGTGGCCCAGGACAACTCCATGATTTGGGGGCCCCAGGCAATGGAACTACCTGGGTCCCCCCCTCCCAGGCCAGCCACCAGAATAGAGGTCAGGCTGGATGGGGAGCGTCTGAGCCTTCAGAGTCTTCCCTTCTCCCAAGAGCCTCCGACAATTGCCTGTGAGTAAGGCCACAGCTGTCTAAGGCTATTATTAATTATTGATAGTTCCCATCACACATGTGAAACGCCCAGCAATGCGGAATCACCCATCTATCTGTCTTGGCTGCCTCCATATCTAGCTAGCTGTCTCCATGTGCACCCCTCTGTCTGTCTGTCTATCTCCACCCGTACCCATCAGCCTAGTGTAGTCCAGGGACTGCCGCCAATGGGACAGAGCTCTTCCCCAGCCTCCTTCGCAGCCCCTTATCCAAAGGCTCAGAGCTCACGTGAAATCCAAAGGGAACTGAAGGACATACCTGCCCCCTCAAACCGGGCTGTTTCTAGTGGGGTCCCACAGGGATCAGTTCTTAGCTCTTACACTATTTAACATTTTTGTCAGCGACATGGAAGAAACTAAAAAATCATCCCTGGTAAAGTTTGCAGAGGACACAAAAACTGGGGGAGTGGTAAATAATGAAGAGGACGGGTCAGTGACACAGAGCGACCTGGATCGCTTGGCAAACTGGGCGCAGGCAAACCATCTGGGTTTTTAATACAGCTAGATGTAAACATCTAGGAGCAAAGAATGCAGGCCATGCTTATAGGCTGGGAGGCTCCATCCTGGGAAGCAGAGAAGCTGAAAAAGATTTGGGGGTTGTTGTCGATAATCAGCTGAACATGCGTAGTGCCCTGCAAATCTGTGGATATTCGCAGCCCATATTTGTGGATCTCGGATCAGATGTGGATACAAATTTTGTATCCACACAGGGCTCTAAACACGAACCCTGTGGCCGAAGCGGCTAATGCGATCCTGGAATGCATAAACGGGAATCTCAAGTAGGGGTAGAAGTTATCTGACCTCTGTATCTGGCACTGGTGCGACCGCTGCTGGAATCCTGGGTCCAGGTCTGCTGCCCACAATTCACGAACAATGCGGATACATTGGAGAGGGTTCAGAGAAGAGCCATGAGGGCGTTAACAAGACTGCTGTGCACCACCCAGACCTGCTGCCAGCCAGCTGGAGGGAGGCCAAAATGGGGAGCTAAGCCCCTCCTTACTTTAACAGGGTGAGGACTGGTTTCAGAGTAACAGCCGTGTTAGTCTGTATTCACAAAAAGAAAAGGAGGACTTGTGGCACCTTAGAGACTAACCAGTTTATTTGAGCATGAGCTTTCGTGAGCTACAGCTCACTTCGTCGGATGCATACTGTGGAAAGTGTAGAAGATCTTTTTATACACACAAAGCATGAAAAAATACCTCCTCCCACCCCACTCTCCTGCTGGTAATAGCTTATCTAAAGTGATCACTCTCCTTACAATGTGTATGATAATCAAGTTGGGCCATTTCCAGCACAAATCCAGGTTTCCCACACACACACACACACACAAACCCACTCTCCTGCTGGTAATAGCTTATCTAAAGTGACCACTCTCCTTACAATGTGCCCATCTTGATTATCATACACGTTGTAAGGAGAGTGGTCACTTTAGATAAGCTATTACCAGCAGGAGAGTGGGTTTGTGTGTGTGTGGGGTGGGGGTGGGGGGTGGGTGAGAAAACCTGGATTTGTGCTGGAAATGGCCCAACTTGATTATCATACACATTGTAAGGAGAGTGATCACTTTAGATAAGCTATTACCAGCAGGAGAGTGGGGTGGGGGGAGGTATTTTTTCATGCTTTGTGTGTATAAAAAGATCTTCTACACTTTCCACAGTATGCATCCGACGAAGTGAGCTGTAGCTCATGAAAGCTTATGCTCAAATAAATTGGTTAGTCTCTAAGGTGCCACAAGTCCTCCTTTTCTTATGGTGAGGACTATGTTCAAATGAGACGCCCACTCTCCACCCATGCCCCGCCCCTTTATTACACCACTCTCCTATAAGGAAGCAAGGAGCTTGAGGCTCAGGGTGGCGGTGGGCGAGGGTCCCTCTTAGCACTTAACTTTACTGGCACCCACTCGTACCCCTGTATGGGGTGGCACTGCCTGGCACACCGCGCAGGGGCTGGCAGGGCCACGGCAAGGACAAAGCCCCTTCTCTGCTATGAGCTGTGTCTACACACCCCAAGGCTGAGTGACAGGATTGCACTAGAGTACCTAATGGGAAGCGGTGCTGGTGATCCAGCAGGGGGTGCTGTTCCCATTGTGGCAGCACTGAACAGTGTCCTAGCTTCGCAAGGGAGAGGCCTAGACAGTGCCCAGCGGATAGGACGGGGCTGGGAATCAGTGTCCTGATGCCAGTGCTATCTCAACGCTGCATTGACTCACTGGGTGACCCAGGGCAAGTCACTTGGCTGCTCTGTGCCTCAGTTTCCCCAGCTGGAGAATGGGGGTAATGATCCCAGCCCCCACTGTACAGTGCTTTCAGAGCTATGTATAACTGCTTTATTTATTGGCAGTGTAGCTGTGCTCCTGGAGACACTAATGGATGAGGCGCAAAACTGAGGCCCTGGGGCTCTTAAAGATACCAAGGGACTTTCACACTCCAGTCTGGGTAACTGCACTCTGCATCCCCCTGTGGTCTCAGCTGATTGTGGTATCCTTCTTTTCCTTTGTGTCCTGAAGTGCTGTATGGTGTTGCCCTGTGCTACTAAAGAGCTGCCACCTTCCACCCCAGAGGTGGCTGCTCCTCAGTGGTGGGCAAAGTGATACTTCGCTATAACATGTAAAGTGCATCATGATTCTTCTTAATGAACCAATAGAAATGCAGGCCAGAGAGACAGATGGATGCCATTTTCATTGTGGTGTCTATACTGTATGTACCCTTGACATCATCTCTTAGATAAAGACACTCACTAGTGTGGGGTGTTTTCGGTCCTTGATCATCTTTCCATGGCCTGGAACAACACAACTGACAAAGTCTTCTCTGTCAGATGAGTCCTTGGTGAGTCTCTAGCCAGACCCTGAGCCAGGGTCTGAGACCCATGGATAACTTCTGCCTGCCCTAGGATTCTGCTGCAACTCACTGAGCTGAAGCCGGGCCCTGTGGAAGCTGGGGGCAAAAAAACCTACCAGATAAAACAGCAACCGGGCGAATTTACTCTGTAGCTGATTGTTGCAGCATGCCAGAATCGGTGACGGAGAAGATTGGCAGGATAGTTTCCTACTTGAAGTAGTGGCTTGTCCTGGCTAGACTGAAAAGTCTCATGTGATGGGGCTTTTAGTTCTGCCCTTGGGGAGACGATTTTGCAGCCCAGCGGGTTGCGCAGTCAGGAAGTTTCATCCTGAAGTTCAGCTTCAGTGTGCCCCAATTTTAATTTCACCCAGTCACTCCAAGGTATACCTCTGTCTGGCTGCAGACGCATGGACTCATCCCGCTGGCGCGCCCCCTCATGGCAGGGCAGGACATAGCAAGCTCTCCTCCTGGGGTGCCCTCTGCTGACAGCTGCTCCGGCCTTGCTGTGGTCTGCTTCTTGTGACTTGTCCTGGTTAATTAGAGCTTCCACCTTCCGGAGCTACAACGTCCAAACTCAGAGGAAAACTCTTCCACCCATCCTGGGCCCAGTCCTTCGCAAACCCTTTCCCGCACCACCAGTCCCCTTGGCCCCAGTTCCTGCGTTCCTTCACATCACTGCCTGCCCAGGCTTTCTCCGCCGAGACCCTGCTTCTACTGAGCTACTGACCCTCAGGGCTTCTTCCCTTCCTCCAGCTGCATCCTCATCTCCAGTTTGCCCCCATGGCCAGCTGACTGTGGGTTGGCCTGCTCTGAGACCCACTTCAGGATGCAAACTCCCCCTGACACCTAAGTCCTCTCACCCCACCTCTCTGGCCCCATCCTTACCCAAGGCCACCTGATCCCCAGCTGATCAGGATCAGCTGGGAGGGTAGCTAATGGCTCAGGCACGACTGAGCCTCATTCCCCTTAAAGGGCCAGCCAACCTGTGACGCTGGCCCTCATCCCATAGTCTCTGAGCACCTCCAAGTCATTAATGGAGTTGATCCTCGCAAGCCCCCTGGGAGGCAGGGCAGTGCGATTATCTCCATTGTACAGATGGGGAAACTGAGGCACAGACAGACTAAGTGACTGGCTCACGGTCAAACAGGGAGCCTGTGGCAGAGCAGGGAATTGACCAGAGTTCTCCTGAGCTTAGCAGTAAAGCCTAAGTCTTCCTCCCCACCCCCCGACCATGTAGCAAGCTAGGGGCTCATGCCCAGATCCACAAAGGTGTTTAGATGCCTAACACCCACTGATTTAGGCACCTAAATATTTTTGAGGCTCTGGCTCAGATACTCTGGTGACGAGCACGGTGTGAGAACCGATGTAGAATCGGTCCTGCCCCTGCTGTGTACCACACGCCTTGTCGGCTGTGATTACGTCCCGTCTCTAGTTGCCGCGACTCATATTTAGCTCTTAAAAGCCCTCCTCAGAGCTATCCGTCTGGCTGGACTCTCCTCTGAACTCCACCCCCACCCTGCACTTCGTCAGTATCCCTCTGGCACCCCAGGGCCCCCAGGTGCAAACAGCGGTACGTTGTCTGACAGCATTTCTGCTTGCTTTGCACCTCCTCGCTGGTGGATCTCTGGCCCCAGCAGGGCTGGTTCTCACCAGCGCCAACCAATCCACCCTCCCCAACTTCCCTGGGAGGTTGTGGGTCGTTATCCCCACTTCACAGGTCAGCGCAACCAAAGCACGGACAGGAGAAGTGACTTGCCCCAGGTCACCTACGGTGAAATGTGGTGGCCTGTGCGATGCAGGGGGTCAGGCTACATGATCTAATGGTCCCGTCTGGCCTTAAACTCTCTGAAGCAGAGGCAGGCCATGGCCGAGCCATGGCCTGAAGCCCAGCCCAGTTCTAATCTAGCCACAAGACCTCCCGTTTCACACACACCGCTCTCCCCGCTTCCATGCCTGCTCTGAAAACGGACCCCGGGCCACTGGAAGTCCCATGGGGAGTTCATTAGGTCAGCGTCCCTACGGACGGCTCCTGGAAGGGTGCCATCTGAATCCGTTCTCAGCATCCACCGTGCATGACCAGTTCGGTTTCCACGGCTGTCCATCACCCAGCCGCTGCGCGCAGGGGGAGTTCATTCCGGGGCCTGCTGGGCATGCCCTGTGTCTGCAAAGCATGAATGAGACAGCTAAAGGCAACATGCAAGTGACACTAATTGAGGCTGGGAGGGCTGCCCTGCCATTCGCGCCATGTCACATTTAAAGGCACAGCATCCCAGCTGGAAAAGCCAGGCCGGCATCCAGCAGGCTTGACAGATGAGCACTGATTTCCTTTGAATGCCTCAATTAGCTTCTCCCTCCCCCTTCTGCCTAAACTGCAAACACTAACAGTTCAGTTGCTTAACGGTAACCCAGAGCCTTGCAGTTCAACAAGCAAAGGAGCGGTTTGGCACACGGCCTCCGGTTACACTGAGTGATCCCACGGCTGGGTTCACACCTGCGCAAGAGCTGTGATGCTTTTCGGGGTTACCCGAGGTGCCTGGGATGAATGGCTGCCACCTGCACGCAGCATGACAAAGCCTGATCTGTGGCCACTGGAGGATTGTGTCCAGTTCTGGGCACCACATTTCAGAAAAGATTTGGAAAAACTGGAAAAAGTCCAGAGAAGATCAACAAAAATGATTAACGGTCTAGAAAACAGGGCCTAGGAGGGAAGATTGGAAAAATTGGGTTTGTTTAGTCTGGAGAAGAGAAGACTGAGAGGGGACATGATAACAGTGTTCAAGTACATAAAAGGTTGTTACAAGGAGGAGGGAGAGAGAAGTTATTCTTCTTAACCTCTGAGGATAGGACAAGAAGCAATGGGCTTAAATTGCAGCCAGGGCGGTTTAGGTTGGACATTAGGAAGAACTTCCTAACTGTCAGGGTGGTGAAGCACTGGAATAAATTGCTCAGGGAGGATGTGGAATCTCCATCATTGGAGATTTATAAGAGCAGGTTAGACAAACATCTGTCAGGGATGGTCTAGATAATACTTAGTCCTGCCATGAGTGCAGGGGACTGGACTAGGTGATCTCTCCAAGTCCCTTCCAGTCTTATGATTCTATGAAATCCTCAGGATGCATCTTCCCCAGACTGCAACACAGTGCTCGGCTGGGTCGAGGGATGCCAATTGTTCTCCATGTTGACTGAGTCAGCTCTGAGACCCACCTCACCTCAGGTGACAAGTTCCACCTCCACCACTTTTGGAAACTAATATTCTACATGTTACATAATTCTCCAGAGGTTTCCCATACAAATATCGCACGATCACCAGGCCAGCCAGCGAGCTGTTCACTTTTGGGAGAGCCCACACATGGCCTCCTTGGGTGAAATACTGAGACGATAATTGATTACAAATGTAACAGACCTGCCAGGGGCATGCATGAGCTTGTCTGTGTCACAAGAGCCACAAAGCCAAAAGTGTGTTTCCACTGGGCAGGAGTTATTTAAATTAAGGGCCAATGTGGGCATAAGAACAAATGGCTATAAACTGGCCAACAAATTTAGGCTTGAAATTAGATGAAGGTTTCTAACCATCAGAGGAGTGAAGTTTGGGAACAGCCTTCCAAGGGGAGCAACGGGAACAAAAAACCTAAATGGTTTCAAGACTGAGCTACAGAAGCTGATGGAGGGGATGGTAGGAGGAGACTGACTACAAGGGCATGTAGCCAATCTGTGACTGGTAGCGGCAAATATCCCCAGTGGCTGGTGATGGGACACTAGATGGGGAGGGCTCTGAGTTACTACAGAGGATTCTTTCCCAGGTGTCTGACCGGAGGATCTTGACCACATGCTCAGGATCTAACTGATCGCCAGATTTGGGGTTGAGAAGGAATTTCCCCCTGCCCTAGACTTTCGGGGGGGGGGGTTCATCTTCCTCTGCAGCATGGGGCACAGGTCACTTGCAGGTTTAAACTAGTGTAAATTGCGGATTCTCTGTAACTTGAAGTCTTTAAACCATGATTTGAGGACTTCAGTAACTCAGCCAGAGGTTAGGGGTCTGTTACAAATGGGGCAGGGGGTGAGGTTCTGTGTCCTTTGATATGCAGAAGATCAGACAAGATGATCAAGATGGTCCCTTCTGGCCTTGAAGTTTGAGTCACTCACCCCAGATGGTTGGGATGGGACTTAAGTGAGTGTGCCTTAACTTCGGAGGTTTTTCCTTCTATCAGCCTCATCCATGGTCCCATCACATCCCTGCAGCTAACAGGGTAGATTCTACCCCTTTGGTAAATCAAACCAAATGTTACGTTGATTTCAATGGGCTGCCTTGCAGATTATGGGGCGACTCCAGGTGAGTAAGGGAATGAAAATATCTTGGATGACCTGGGCCTTAGTTTCTTAGTTGACCTTAGAGCTGGTCAGGAAATGTTTATTTCCAGGTAAATTTCCAGGAAAGCAAAACACTTTTCATTCTTGGTGAAAATGTTCTTCAAAGTTTTCACTGAAAATGCACAAACGGGATTCTTTTTACCATTTTCAGCCCACACGTTTCCATCTTCTGCTGCTGATAACGCCAAGCTTATTGTATTTTCAACGCAAACTAGAAAAATGTCACCTGAAACAGGCCTTTCCTCCAGCAACCTCCAGTTGAGCCAAAAAAGCCGTCTTACGGAAAAGTTTTGAACGCCAAAGCTCTAATGCTGTTTTACCAGCAGGGGGCGGATAAGAGGACACAGACTAAGGTTATGTCTACACCTCGGGCCGCGCATAGAGTACCGTTCACGGCACGCCTCCTTTGCAAGGGTATAAGTCGCAGTGTTGGTGGTGAAGCAGTGCTTAGACCCACAAGGACATGCCTGAACATTAGGATGTATACCCTGTTCGGGGCTATTCTCTGTCTACGTTGCTATTTTTATCAGTATAGTGTCCTGCTGCCAGAGCCTTTCGCTGCCGCATATAGCTACGCATACCCTACACACCACCACCAGCGTAGACAAGGCCTGGCCCTAGGAGAAGCTGTCCCACAAACATGGTGGGGCGAACAGGACTCTCTTTAAATTCACAGCTGCGAACTGATCGATTTGCATGTGACCAGAGAGAAATCCTGATCACTCACCAGCCCAGGCAGAAAACCAACTCGCCCTTTACCACGATTTAATGAGCAATGTTTTTTTGTTTTTGTTTTTTTAAAGGGAGATTTTATTCACCCGTCAAACCACGTTACCCCCCTGGAGTTTGGCAAAGCTGAGCTAGACAGCTCTTGGTTGTAGCTACGGCTATGGATACAGGCGATTCAACTCCAAACAGGGTCTATAGCTCACACCTGCCTCTCATCACTACCTCAGGGGCCTGTCTCTTCATTACACTTGCCTAGCTTGTCATGCCACTAACGTCTCCCTCGACTGAATCAAACAGAGCTGTAACCCAGCTCAACAGGGCGTCGGCAGGTTCCAGGTCATCCCCTTTCATGAGGATCGAAATGATTAATAATTGCCAAGCGGGTTTTGTATCCACATTTTCCACAGCTCAGAGAGGGTGGATGCAGCTTGGGGGCCGAGGAGCTGGGAAGCTTTGGGTCCACGCTGCAAGGCCAGAAGGTCAGGCTGCCAGGGCAAGCGGCAGACAGGAAATGGTCAGGGCTAGTTTAACTGGGAAGGTAAAGAAACTAGATGGTGATGGGTGGAGACATGCACCACATGCCTGAGGAATGTGCCGAGATGAAGCAGCATCAGGCTGACGGTGGGGGGTGCGGGGTTCCCTCTGGCTGGCGGGAGGAACTGGGGAGATGCCCCACAAGCTGATGGGGCAAAGGGAAACTGGTTTCTCCCTCACACGCCCTATGGCTTCTGGGTGAATCTGATTCTGGTGACAGGTGCGAAGTTCTCAGCCTGCTCCACCACTGACCTATGGTCTCCATTTCCCAGTCAAACCTCGGCCTCTGTGCCAAGACTGTTAACAAGGAGGCCAGCTCTAGGAGCAGCAGCCCGCTGATGAAATGCAGCTACCACTGGGGTGGAACCCGGCAGCTCAGAGCAACGCTACACAACATGTTGGTAGCAGGGAGCGAAGAAGAATTTCAGGTCCAGAGGGAAATTGGCCGGGACCCCAGGATTCACTCTGCTATTGTGGATCAGGGAGTTCAGGGAGGATCTTGGTTTTACGCCTGAGGGAGCAAGCAGCGCTCCTCGTCTTCGAGAGGGGAGTGGGATGGCTTTCCAGGCAGCTGAGGTACAAGGGCCCTGTTTCCATCCCCACTCCTGTGTGCTGCAATCAGGCGTTTTCTAAATGCCTTCTGCTTCGAAAGCAGGCCACCGCGCACCTGCTGGGTTTGCCTAAAGAGATTGTGCCGGATGCTGTTCTGCGTACACAGCATCACCTGCCCACGGAGGAATGCCTGGCTCAGGCATTGAGCCTCGTCCTGTCCTTGGGCCTGGCCCACTGGCCCCACGGGAAGTCGAGGGTGCTCAGCAGCCTGGACTGGGCCCTTCGGAGCGGCATAACCCCTTCCCCACTAGGTCCCTCCTCACCCAGGCCCTGTGCTGCTCATCTGGGGTGCCTGGCTGGGCTGGGCCGTGAAGCCTGGAGCCTTTGGTAACGGCCCCTCTGCCAGCAGTGAGCCGTGTCCCCCTGGGCAGGGTGATGCCACCCGCGCCTGTCCAGACACCCAGAGCGAGCGGCCCTGAGTCAGGCTCCCTCCCCAGCTCTGCCACGGGGCTCTGCCTGCACCGGGGAGGCCAGACAGGTCTCTGTTGCCATTGCCCACATACTGGCTGGGAGACGTGAGATCAGACTGGCACAGCAGGGGCTCGGATCCTCCCGAAGCAGCTGCCCTGCCACCTGCACTGTGGTGACTCGGAGCAGACAGAGGGGCCTTTATCCTCCCGGAGCAGAGACGAAGCCCCCCACATTGCAATAAACCCACTTCAACCATCCCCTGATGAACGGCCAGTCTGCTTCCCTGGGACTTGCGGGGGGGGCGGCACGAGGGGCACCCACCCGATTCACTGTCCCTTGCTCCCGCACCCAAGCACTCTCCAGCCACATTTGATGGGGGCACAGGACCTGAGCTCTCCACTCCCATCTGAAGAGGGCTTTGGGTGGGGAGCAGAGGAGCTGGGGGGTCAGGGAGATGGGAGGGGAGAGAGGCTGGGACAGAGAGGGGGAAGGAGGCAGAAAAGGCCAGATCAGAGAAGAAAGGCGGGCAGGCAGCCTGGTACCAGCTCAGGAACAGACAGGAATGACAGAGGACCAGGGCCATGAGGGATCCACCCCCACCCGCAATGTCTGACCCCATCAGGGAGGTGGGGGGCGACTGACCCAAACCCCACAGTGTTTCCCTGAACGTTTGCCAGCCTGCGTCTAGCTTGTCCTGCTGAGAGTCTCTTTGAGTTGAATTGGAAAGGCAGGAAAGGGCAAAAGGTATCCATCCATCTAACCCCATCCTCCCACCCCGCTTCTCTGTTTCTCCCTTTGGATGGGGTGACCCCTTTTCCCGTCCCCCCCATCCTCGGTGCTGGCGCTAGCCTCAGGCATTTCGGTCAGGGCAGAGCGGCCATGTTTGGCCTCGTTCTGACCCCCTTGGCTGGGGACTTTTTGACATTTTCATAATGTCTTTTTTCAGACATTTTTGGAATTGCAAAATCAGTCGACCTCGGGAAAAGTGTCGCTCTCGACGGATCTGTGTTTTTTTGACAAAAAATGTTTTGCCGAAAATTCCCCAGCCAGCTCCGGTGAAGATGAATTACCCAGTGCTTGAATCACACAGCAAGGCTCGGTAAGTGCTGCGATCATGCCCGTGTGTTATCGATCCTCAGGCTTTTCCTGCCATGCATAAAATCTGCTCCTGGCAGAGCCCCTCACTCCTCCTGCCAGCCAGCACACAAAGCAGCTACTTGACTGCTCCAAAGGAACATGCCTGCATCCGTCACCCTGTGCTTCTGGGGCGGGATCCTTGCCAAAAATGCAGCCCAAAGCGGAGAGACCCCAGGGCTACCCATCAAGAATAGTGGGGATGGGAGAGACTCAGCTGCTCTTATCTTCCCCACCCCTGATTAATTGCTCCCTCCGAGACTTTACATTCCCCCTGGCTACTCTCCCGACTGGTCTCTGGCCCTGGCTGCAAACTGATGTCATCACACCAGTGATTTATTGACTTATCTGCGCGTGAGGGGGAAGCCAGCCCCGTGCCCCACGTCCTCCCCGCTCTGCCAGGCAGAGAATTGCTCTCTGTCCTCCTCTGTCTATTTCTGCCACGCCTTGTGCCATCCTTTGCTAAATAAAGGCTGCCCTGGGCTTCACCCCAGCCCGCCGCCCCACGTCACAACACGTGGAGTCATGGGACGTCTTCCCGTGTGCAGGGAGGGGAAATCAGCGCCCGAAGGTGGGAGGGGGCTGCAGAGTGCAAGGGGGGGCAGTATGGATTTGATTTTCACAGGAGGAGGGAGGGAGTGCTGGTGTGTGTGTGTGTGTAAGTGTGCTGATGTCTTGGCAACTCAGTGCTAATGCACTTAGGCACTTCCCTCTCTGACTCAAAAGTCACTGGGCTGACCGTGGTGCCAGCGCTCAGTGACCGTGTGCTGAACCCCGGTGCCAATGCACCTGTGCGCCAGCTGGGGGCCAGCGTGAGCCCCCTGCCCATGGGGCCGCTTGTGGACATTAGCAAGTGCAACAAAAGGAAAAGCTAACAGGGCCGTGCTCTGAGTGTGTGTGAGAGGTCACTTTGGGGCTGCAATGCACACACTTGCACAAACACATGCATATTCACACATGTGTAATCACAATCTTGCACAAGTATGCCCTCACCTGTGCACACACACTCACATACAGACACACTCACGTGCATGCTCACAAAATCTACTCACGCATGCTCATTCACACAGATGCACACCCACGCCCGTTCACATGCTTACTGGCCCAAGCGCATGCGATCACGTGCACACAAGCACGTACAAATATACACACTCACGTGCCGTCCGAGACACACAGCAAGATACACACTCACACTCATACACATGCTGGCTGAGACACACACACACGTACAGTACACACATACATAGCTGGTCTCTCTCTCTCACACATGGTCCTGTATGTGTTATTAACAGAGGCTTCCTGTCTTCCCAGGGCTGGGTCCTTTTCTCCCAACAGTCACACAAAACACAACCCTGCCAGGGCACCCCTGAGAGGGGATCTTTCATCTCAGCATCAAGCCAGTGAAATTCGCTTCTCTGCAGTAAGGCTGGTTCTAGCAGCATAGACGTGTGTGTGTGTGTGTGTGTTAGTTGTCACTCCCACAACATTTCCTACAGTCCTGTCGGCCTCAGGATCAGGCCTTTTGGAGGAAGTTCTGGGGTTTATTTAACGAATCGCTGCTTTTGACAATCACTTTTGCCGTTCACGCCTCCCGCTTCTTATCTCAGTGGGGGAACTAAGCAACCATACTCACAGGTGTGTGAAACGGATCCCACGGCCCAGCGGGGAGGAATGGCGAAATCTGGGATTGTTGTGAACGTCTGCAAAGTCTAGGAGGGTCCCCCACAACAAGGCTTCCACAATTCACAGCAGGCATTGACCTTAATTATTTACACAAGTGCTGGCAAAGAGCCGGCTTCAGCTCCCCCAAGGGCAATTGTGTGCTTCCCATCTAACACACGCACACACAGAAAAAACGTGGGTATGTATCTAACACATACACAGCCCCCAGCAAACACGTCTCATCTCTAACACGCACACACACACAACAAACGTTTGTACTGTATTTAACACCTATACAGCCCCCAGCAAACACGTCTCATTTCTAACACACACACACACACAGAACACATGTGTGTATCTAACACATACACAGCCCCCAGCAAACACGTCTCATCTCTAACACGCACACACGCCAACAGCAAACGTGTGCATCATATCTAACACGTGCATCGTAACACCCGCCCCACAAATCTGTGCTTTGGATCTCACACGCCACACGCGCATACCAAGAGCAAGGGAGGCTGGGCTCGTGGGCAAGGCTCTGGGCTAGGACTCCCTGTCCAGCCGCTGACTCCCTGGCTGACCGTGGCCGGCCCTGTCTCCCTGTGCTCAGCTCTCCCTCTGTAGGGGCGGGATGATAATAATCCATCCCAGGGGACACGGTGGACTCTCCGTCACTGGGGTCTCTACATCCAGGCTGGCAGCTCTTTCTGAAAAACACACACTGATTAAACCACCAGTTCTGAGCTTGAGGCAGGACTCCCGGGGTAAAGGTCTATGGGCGCCATCCAGGAGCTCAGACTGGATGATTTAACGGTCACTTCTAACCTTAACTTGTATTACTCCCACGGGAGTCATTGTATTACTTCAGACCCAATGCACACACACTCAGCTGTAAGCGTGGAGACATTTATCTTCATAAATGATCTGGAGGATGGTGTGGATTGCACTCTCAACAAATTTGCGGATGATACTAAACTGGGAGGAGAGGTAGATACGCTGGAGGGCACGGATAGGATACAGAGGGACCTAGACAAATTGGAGGATTGGGCCAAAAGAAATCTGATGAGGTTCAACAAGGACAAGTGCAGAGTCCTGCACTTAGGACGGAAGAACCCAATGCACCGCTACAGACTAGGGACCGAATGGCTAGGCAGCAGTTCTGCGGAAAAGGACCTAGGGGTGACAGTGGACGAGAAGCTGGATATGAGTCAACAGTGTGCCCTTGTTGCCAAGAAGGCCAATGGCATTTTGGGCTGTATAAGTAGGGGCATAGCCAGCAGATCGAGGGACGTGATCGTTCCCCTCTATTCGACACTGGTGAGGCCTCATCTGGAGTACTGTGTCCAGTTTTGGGCCCCGCACTACAAGAAGGATGTGGATAAATTGGAGAGAGTCCAGCGAAGGGCAACAAAAATGATTAGGGGTCTGGAACACATGACTTATGAGGAGAGGCTGAGGGAACTGGGATTGTTTAGTCTGCAGAAGAGAAGAATGAGGGGGGATTTGATAGCTGCTTTCAACTACCTGAGCGGTGGTTCCAAAGAGGATGGTTCTAGACTATTCTCAGTGGTAGAAGAGGACAGGACAAGGAGTAATGGTCTCAAGTTGCAGTGGGGGAGGTTTAGGTTGGATATTAGGAAAAACTTTTTCACTAGGAGGGTGGTGAAACACTGGAATGCGTTACCTAGGGAGGTGGTAGAATCTCCTTCCTTAGAAGTTTTTAAGGTCAGGCTTGACAAATCCCTGGCTGGGATGATTTAGTCGGGGATCAGTCCTGCTTTGAGCAGGGGGTTGGACTAGATGACCTCCTGAGGTCCCTTCCAACCCTGATATTCTATATTCTATGATTCTAGGAGGGCTGATTTAGGCTACAGTGCAGCAAAACACATATGCGTGCGCTTGACCCTAAGCCAGGGAGCCGGGCCATTGCAGCCATGGGTTCGGGGCCTCGCTGGATCAGGGCCTTTGCCAACAAACGAATTCAAAACAGCCCATTTGATATTTGTTCTATGTCAGTGAACGCTCACAGCCAGGCAGAGTTCAGTCCAGGACAAGGTTTAAAGAAGCCCCCGGCTCTGCCGTGTGGATAAAGGCTAGTGAAGGTAGCTGGGATCTCGCTGGCCCACATGATCCCAAAGCTGGGGAGCAGTTCGGACCTGGGGGTCTGGTTCAACCCACTGCAATCATGGGGCAGCTGCCAATTTCCCACTGGAATGTCATTTCGCACTTCCACCCTTCCCCCAAAATACAGAGCCAGGGTCCTTCCTCTGTAAAGATCAGGGGCGGTGCTCTTTTGGGGCCCAATCCTGCCTCCCCTCGATTGTCAAGCAGTGCCTCTCTGTGGGCCGCATCCTGGCACCCTTACTCACACTGAGTAGTATCTTACTCCTCAAGGAATCAATCAGTGGGACTCTGAGGAGCAAGTGACCACGCAGCGCCAGGAGAGGGTGGCACGGTGGGACACTTCATCAGTAATTGTCCTTACGATTTCCACACAAAACACAGAAGCAGCTTTGGCACCTGCTTCAACGAGCTTAAATAAGGGGCCCGCCAAATCTAAACAGCTCACCCCAAGCCAGGCCCCTCACTCACTAGGGCACTGGAGCAGAGAGCAGCTAGCCAGTTAGGGGCTCTGGGAATCACCCCAGTCCCCCCCAGAACAATGCTGGCATCCCAGCTGCTGGGTTTCCCAGGACCACGTCGCCTTGTGTCCATGACGGCTGTGACTCGCTTGGCCATGGGGCCGATACAAAGTGCCAGCCATAGCACCATGCAACCTGATTGCTTAAGAAAATCTGGGTGTCGGAGGCTAATGAGGGACACTCCACGGCCAAGGTTTTCTTCTCCCTCACCCACTTCTTCCAACAGCGCTGGAGGGTCAAGCCAGGGCCCCCTGGAGATCTGCACTGCAGTAATATACGGGACCTCCCCACACACAGTGCTTCCTCTGGATCTGATCCCCATTGCATGCCGCAGCCCAATGCCTCTACAGCCTCAGGCTGGATTCACTGGGGGGCTGCACCACGTGGGAGGCTCCAAGCAGCAAAGGCCAGTTTTCAGAGCAGCAGGGATCTAGCCCTCACTCCCTGCATTGTAGTGAGCTAGATTATCCCCAGTTCAGCACCTGCAGCCGCAGCCTCCCTTACATCATCACTGAAAGCGTGCCAGGGTTACAACAAGGGCCTGGCCAGAAATTGGACATCCCAGCCCGGGGGAAAATCCACATTTTTGTAAAAGAAATTTCATCTTGACACAGGACGAACCATCCAACACGCCACGTTTCGCACCAGAAAATCTCCACTCGGGGTGAAGCCAAACGGAACTTTGTAGCTGCCTGCCCCCGGCTCTTGTCAATTTCACGTGCTGCCAGCCCCCGCTGGCATAGCCCCTGCAGCTGGGGGGAGAATCAGAGGGGAGTGCCCAGGCTACCTGTATCTCCAGCTCCAGAACTGGGGGTGGACTGAGAGCCAGGGAGGCAGAGAGGCAAGGCACTCAGCCTCAGCAGCCCCCCTGGGGAAGGTGTGTCCCATGAAACTGACAAGATCCTGCCAGGAAGGCAGCCGGAGAGCCGTCGTTTCGGTTTTCCCTTCGGAAAAAATCCAAAATTTGGGGCAAAACTGTCATTTTCTCCAGGGAAATGTCCATTTTGCAAAAGGTGTTTTTCATTGGAAAATCATTGCGCTGAAAAATTCCCGACCAGTTCTGCATAGGAGGCTGCACATTGAAGCACAAGCCCAAGGGCAGTGCAGAGAAAGTGTCCCCTTCTGCTCCCCCGTCTAGTCCAGGGGAGATGTAGTTTGTGGTTGCTTCACAGCAGCAAACAAATGACTTCACCTCTGCACGAGCCAGTTCGCCAAGGCCCCGTCCATTTCCCTACCCCTTTCCACTCACTCACCTGCTCCAAGGGGGGAGTAACAAACAAGCAGTAACCACTTACCAATCTGTGCCCAGAACCCAGGCCAAAGCAGCCCAAACAGGAGCACTGGAAGCAGGGGAGGGGGAGTTTCTTTACCTCCTTATGTCCCAGTGCAGTTGAAGGAACAATTAAGCCCTTAAAGGGAAAGAGCTAAAAATCATTTTAAAACCAGGAAAGTCTAAAGGGTTACATGTTATATACATGCAAGATTCAGATGTGTTCAGACACATGGATGTGCAAGGTTGAAATCTGAAAATCTGCAGCTAGCAAGGGCTAATACTAGAACCGGTTGGCACGTTTTGAGCAGAAAGCTTTGTGCTCTAAAAAGGCCTTCCCCCCACCCAGCCCCACCCCGCCAGCATGATGTTTTCTGCAAAAAAATATTGTCAATGTTAGGAACTTTTCCATTTTTTTTGCAAAACAATTTAATCAACATTTTAATCAAAGCCATTATTGAAATTTCTACTTTGCTGAAAAGGGAAAAGGGAAAGGTCCCACCTAGGGTTTGAAAGGTGGATAAAACGTCTCGGTGAAAAAGTTGCAAAACATGAACAAAACAAAAACGTTGACGCTTTGTAGTGGGACGTTTTCCCCCCGGTTTTCGTTACCGTTGCTGCTCAATGTGAAGAAGAAGCAAGACTGTTAAAAATTATTTTTAAAGACTCCAAAGAGGCTGAAGGGCTGAATATATAATAAGAAGCTGGCAAGGTTTACATACATATTTGAACTGAGATTAGGGATACATATAGTAATAAAATGAAAGAGGTTAACATGAAAAGTGTCATCAGCAAATGCAAGTGTTAATTAGAAACAAAACCAGGGAAAAGTCAAATATTTTTTAAAATAGAGAAATAAAGGCAAGGGTTACAATTATCTGGCAAACAAATAGGGTAGGGTTACACACACAAAGTAATAATAATCTTGCACGCAGACATGTAGGTAAGGGACTTTAATCTCCACTTATGACCATGCAAAACTTTAACATGTGAATAGCCCCGTCGACTTGCAGAAAGAGCAGGTCAGGAGATGTATTTTGACCCTGCAAAAAAAATGTTGATGAGGAAAATAAAACCTGGTTTGTTTTATTTGAAATTTTTCTTCTAAAGTTTCCAGGTTTTCAGCAAAACCCCCCACTTTTGCAGGGAAGGGTTGGTCATTGGTTTTAGGGGAGTTGTTTTCTCAACAGAAACCTGAGAAATTTCATCGAAGTCGGGCGTTTCCTGTGGGAACGTCTGTTTTGACAACAGTGTAAATGGTCATCAACCAGTAGCAAGCAGTTCTACATGCCGAGGTAATGTTAAACACGTGTGTGTTTGTAGGGGCGGGGCTGAATTCACACACAGGGTGTGTTTATTCTGCAATCACAGGGCGCGATGCCAGCTTGCACAGACATCCCAGAGCTCGCTCACGTACATCAGCAGTAAAGCTGCGTCCGGGCTTATTTCCGCACGGGCTGTCCGAGCCCGCCTGGAGCCCTGGGTGATTAATCAGGTGGCTAGCCTGCACTGAAGCCCAAGGTGTCCTAGCTTCACGGCGACTGGAACCTGAGCTAGTTAGATGAAAGCTAGCTCGGTACGTCTGCAGACGTCTCCATGGTGAGTAGCCCCGTTGCAATCAATGGGACCAACTCATGAGCGTGAGGATTAGCGCGATCCAGCTTTAGCCTGGACGCTGTATCCTGGTTCCCCCTCCCTGCATCTGTCCTGGCCTTTCGGGCCTCAGCCCTGCAATTAGCTGGCCTGTGCCAAACCCGTCTCTCCTTCGAACCCACCTCTGCCGTGTTGTCGACAAAGCACTAGGCGGTGGGTCGGCAGCTGGTGCGCCCTTCTCATTGTTACCTTGTTGCCCCTGACAATGCGTTGCATCCATCTGTTATCTTTTGTCTCCTGGTTAGACTGTGAGCTCTCTGGGGCAGGGCTGTTGTTTGATTGCCTGTGAGGGCCAACCCTAGTACAATGGGGCCCCGATCCCTGGGCACTACTGCTGTACAAACAGCACGACTCCAGCTCTGCCTGTAGGCAAGAGATGTGCTGACCGGACAGGGCACCAGTGTGCCCATGTCTAAAACAGGGATAATGGTGCTGATGTATCTTTGGGTGGTGCTTTGAGAGCCTCCAGATAACGCAATAGGATTAGGGTGACCAGACAGCAAGTGTGAACAATTGGGACAGAGGGTGGGGGGTAATAGGAGCCTATATAAGAAAAAGACCCAAAAATCGGGACTGGCCCTATAAAATCGGGACATCTGGTCACCCTAAATAGGATAGCGGCGTGGTGGGTTTTTTATCCTGATGGCGCCCCATGATTATGCATGGCTGATATGGAACCTGAATCCCTGGGACAGGCAGTTTTCCCTTCCTCATCAGGTCGTTTGCAAGAGTGAATATTGTGCCATTTAGCCGTCTGAGCGAGGGGCTCTGTCTTTGGGTATGCAGTGTAGTTACAGCTGTGGCAGTGCCAGGATATTCGAGAGACAAGGTGGGGGAGGAAATAGCTGGTATTGGACCAACTTGTGGTGGTGAGAGAGATGAGCTTTGGAGCCACACGGAGCTCTTCCTCAGCTCTGGGGATGGTACTCCCAGCGTCCCGGCAAATGCAAGGTGGGACAGATGATTTAGTATAAGTAGTTAGCACGTAGTGTAAGGAACCGATGAAGTGAGCTGTAGCTCACGAAAGCTTATGCTCAAATAAACTGGTGAGTCTCTAAGGTGCCACAAGTCCTCCTGTTCTTTTTGCGAATACAGACTAACACGGCTGTTACTCTGAAACCTGTAAGGAACTGTGGTTTATTACAACAATCTGTAACTCCCTAACCCCCTCTTCTTGTCCTGTGACTGCCGAGGTGTTCACAGGCCACTCTCCCTTGAACGGTCCCTTACAATATGTGCTCACCACATATGCTAAACCATCTGTCCCACCTTGCATTTTGCTGTGACATGCTTAGTACCTGCCCCAGAGCAGAAGAAGAGCTCTGGGTGGCTCGAAAGCTTGTCTCTCTCACTAGCAGACGTTAGTCCAGGAAAAGATATTACCTCGCCCCCCTTGCCTCTCTTTCATTGGGTGACAGTTTCCAACCGAAGGCAGTAAATCCCAGGGAAGGTTGGCCCACACCCACCCACGCATCTCTGGTTCCAGGGAATGTCACACGTGATGTTCCCAGGCTTTCCCTTGGGGTGATGACAGTCATCTCACAGACATTTCCTAGGTGGCAGCCCTTCTGGAGACTGGTCCCAGGCAATGTTCCCACTAATTTTTGACAGGCCGTGTGCGCAAAAAATTTCTTCTGTGCAAATTTTTGTGCGGGCAATGTTTCACTGTGTGTGCAAGGTTTCGGATATGTGTGCGTGTGCACACACGCACAGCTTAGAGGGAACAGTGGTCCCAGGACTCGGGGTGCAACCAGGCCGCTGCACCTTTAAAGGGTCTGTGCTCTTCCACGGGGACAAAGGAGTCCCCATAAAGGAACAAAATACTCCACTGGGGGCCAGGTTCCCTGCAGCTTCTTGCACAGATGGAGGAAACAACTCACCAGGCCCCTGCTGCGTTGCTGAAGCCCAAAGCTTAGTCTCAGAGCCCACAGGAGCACTTTAACCCCTTCCTGCCTGGTGGCGGGCTCTGCCCCGGCCCTTCTCCATTCAGCGCACTGCTCTCGGTCCCATGGGAGACACCAGATTTTTCAGAGTGGGTCTGCTCTCTCTCTCTCAATCTGTGAAGTGGATTGATTTAGTGCTGCTGTCAGGCGCCATCTTGACAGCTCTGAGACGAATGGCCTTGATTTCGCCACAGCGCATGCCCAGTGGCCTGAACCCTGGCCTAGAGGGATTACCACTAGTCACCAAATAGGAGTTCACCCTTGGTGACCCATTCATGCCTTGCCCTCTCCGCTGCCCCTGCCAGTGAAAGGGCCAATAAGTGACAGTTGTGAGGGTGGTTTCTGGTGATATGGACACACATGCTGAAATCCTGGCTCCATCGAAGTCAGTGGTAAAACTCCCATGGCCTGTAGGAAATGTACTGGTACCCACGTAACTCAGAAGAACATAAGAATGGCCAGACTGGGTCAAACCAATGGTCCATTAGCCCAGTACCTTGACTTCTGACAGTGGCTGGTGCCAGATTCTTCAGAGGGAATTAAGAGAACAGGGCAATCATTGAATGATCCATCCCCTGTCATCCAGTTCCAGTTTCCGGCATTCGGAGGTTTAGAGACAGCCAGAGCATAGGGTTGCATCCCTGATCACCTTGGCTAATAGCCATTGATGGACCTATTGTCCATGAACTTATCTAGTTCTTTTTTGAACCCAGTTATGCTTTTGGCCTTCACAACTTCCTCTGGCAAGGAGTTCCACAGGTTGACTGTTGTGTAAAGAAATACTTCCTTTTTTGTTTTTTTTTTTGGTTATAAACCTGCTGCCTATTAATGTCATTGGGTGACCCCTGGTTCTTGTGTTATGTGAAGGGGTAAATTATACTTCCATATTCTCCACACCAGGCATGATCTTATAGCCCTCTAGCATCTACCCCCTTAGTTGCCTCTTTTCCAAGCTGAACAGTCCCAGTCTTTGTATGGAAGCTGGGCCAGATCCTTCATCATTTTTGTTGCCCTTCTCTGAACCTTTTCCAATTCTAATACATCTTTTTGAGATGGGACAACCAGATCTGCAAACAGTAGTCAAGATGTGGGCGTACCATGGATTTATATAGTGGCATTATGGTATTTTCTGTCTTATTCTCTATCCCTCTCCTAATGGCTCCTAACATTCTGTTCACTTTTTTGACTGCCACTGCCCACTGAGCAGATGTTTCCAGAGCACTGTCCATGAAGATGCCAAGATCTCTCTCTTGAGTGGTAACAGCTAAGTTAGACCCCATCATTTTGTATACATAGTTGGGATTATGTTTTCACTTCACATATAAGGAAATTTTCAACTCCTTGTAAATATATTGCTCTATCTGAATCAGTGTCTTTCCATCGACAGGGCCAGTGTTCTCAAGTACACCAGGAGTAAATCCAGAGTCATCCCAGTGGAGTTAATGGAAATATCAGCAGTTGAGGCTGGAAAGTGGCCTACAGATGATTCACCTCACTCATATCAAGGAACTCCTTCAGGAGTAGCTACTGCAACAAACACATGGTCTAAAATCCTGGCCCTGCTGAAGTCAATAATAGCAAAATTCCCCTTGGCTTCTGTGGCGCCAGACTTCACCCTATAGGCGTGAAGAATAGTTGGATCATAATTGTTCAGCTCTAGTAATCCACTCTTTTCTTCATCCCAAAATAAGGTGTTGGCAGGGTGGTCCAGTGGGTAGGGCACTCGTTTGGGCATTCTGAGAAAGGGGTTCTAATCCTGTTTCTACCACTTATCTGCTGTATGACCTGGGTGAGTCACTTGGCTGCTGCTTCTCCATTCATGACCTAGGGAGAATAATGAAAGCACCTTTGTAAGTGAGATTGTTGGCTCTCCAAGGAAGGAGCGGTGTCTGCTCCTGCATTCACGCAGGCAGGCCCCAATCCTGACAGATCCTAGACAGATGGAAAGGAGGATGTGTGATTGTTGTTACTGAAGCTGGGTGAAGGGTTCCCAGTGACTGATATATTCAAACACAGCAGGGGTTTTATGCTGCCGCCACAGATATCATCAAGAGCCGTTGCATGTGCAGACAAATTTCACCCTATGGATTATGCACATGCTAGTCTCTGAGAGTGTCCTTTGACTGGTCACCTAAGTGAGTGGTGCTGGTTCTCTCCTGATTGAATGACATCAGACCTTCGTGGCCATTCTTATGTGTCCGGTTAATCTATTATTGCACCAATAAAGTCAGTGGGAGTTTTGCATTTGGGGCCAGGGGCATGTGCATGTTTGAAAGAGCTTTTCAGAAATGCTAGGTGAGCGCTCCCGAGAGAGACCTCAGGGGATCATTCATTCCCTAGTCTCCAAGGAGATTTCGCTTTCTGCCAGTCTTCTTGAGAAAAACCTGTGTTCCCTCAAATATTCACCAAAAAAAGAGGGCTCAAATATTGAAGAAAAAAATCAGCAGGATTTAGGCACAAAAACCTGACCAAAGCTTTGATTTTGGCTGTATGGGCCCAAGTCAATCCACCCATCCGTCCATCCAACCATCCATCATCTTCTATTCATCCATCCAACCAACCAACCAAAGTTCCATTTATCTCACTGTGCAGCGGCCGTCAAAAAAGCGAATAGAATGTTGGGAATCATTAGGAAAGGGATAGAGAATAAGACAGAAAATATCATCTTGTCTCTATATAAATCCATAGTACGCCCCCCCTTGAATATTACAGGTAGATCTGGTCGCCCCATCTCAAAAAAGATCTATTGGAATTGGAAAAGGTTCAGAAAAGGGCAACAAAAATGATTGGGGTATGGAACGGCTGCTGTATGAGAAGAGATTAATAAGACTGGGACTTTTCACCTTGGAAAAGAGATGACTAAGGGGGGATATGATTGAGGTCTATAAAATCATGACTGGTGTGGAGAAAGTAAATAAGGAAGTGTTATTTACTCCTTCTCATAACACAGGAACTCGGGGGTCACCAAATGAAATGAATAGGCAGCAGGTTTAAAACACACAAAAGGAAGTATTTCTTCACACAACGCACAGTCAACCTGTGGAACTCCTTGCCAGAGGCTGTTGTGAAGGCCAAGGCTATAACAGGGCTCAAAAAAGAACTAGATAAATTCATGGAGGATAGGTCCATCAATGGCTATTAGCTAGGAAGGGCAGAGATGGTGTCCCTAGCCTCTGTTTGCCAGAAGCTGGGAACAGGCGACAGGGGATGCATCACTTGATGATTACCAGTTCTGTTCATTCCCTCTGGGGCACCTGGCATTGGCCACTGTTGGAAGACAGGATAACAGGCTAGATGGAACTTTGGTCTGACCCGCTTTGGCCGTTCTTATATGTTCTCATCCATACATCCATCCACTGTTTTCTATCCATCCATCCATCCAACCAACCAACCGTCCATTGTTTCATATCAAGCCAGCCAGCGAACCTTCCATCTGTCTCCATCCATCCATCCATGCATGCATTGTTTTCTATCCATGCTTGCATCCATCCAACCAACCAACCTCCCATCCATCCAGGCACTTACCACCAAGAACAGGCTTAGGAATTTTTTCACTTTTTTCTAACTGAATCTGTGAGAATGAGGATGCTATTGTGGAAAAGCCTTGAATCAAGAGGTGGGATGGCTCTGATCCTTAGACTTGATCATCCTCCTGAAACGTCTGAGCTGCAAAGAACTGTCTCACTGACATTCCGAAACTCTGAGCTGATATGTCTGCTCAGGGCTGCCAACTGTTGCCCTGAACTCATTGAAGTAGCTAGAGTGAGACTGTAAGCGCCCACCCCATCCTACGGCAGGGACTCTCCTGGAAGAGAGAGGCATTTCTCAGGGGGCTCTCCCAGTGAGTGGCAGTTTAAATAAACAAATCCATCAGTAAACTCCTCTCTCATTGCACCAAATGACTGCCTGACAGGAGGGCTAAATCCAACGAGGGTGGACCGCATGGACTTCAGGGATGAATTTGATGAATCACATGAGTGAGGCACCTTCTGTGCAACTTCACAAAATGTGGAAGGTTCAGTCTAAGCAGCACCCTGTCTGCCTTGTGCTAAAACATAGGCTCGCTGACCCAGGAAGCCAATGAAGGAGGCAGAGAATGGTTGCACTCAATTTTGCAGTGACAGAGCAGTCTGGCTGCAGCGCTCTGGATGCTCAGTGTTGTGGATCTGAGACAATGGTAGAAAAGGGAATTGAAACCATGCTGAGAAGTGAATAAAGATTTCAGGAGGGGCAGGGTGAAGACGGGGAATTTCATGGGTGAGGTGGTGGCAGAGGAGGGGACACTTAGATGTGGAAGTGATAGCAGGAGACTGAAAGTTCAGAAGCCAAGAATGGCTCCAAGATTTCTGGCTTTGCAAGTCAAATCAGAGAGGCAGGGAGGCTGGAAAACAGGGGATCAGAGAGCAAGTAAAGTGACAGGTTTCAGAGTAACAGCCGTGTTAGTCTGTATTCGCAAAAAGAAAAGGAGTACTTGTGGCACCTTAAAGACTAACCAATTTATTTGAGCATAAGCTTTTGTGAGCTACAGCTCACTTCACGAAAGCTTATGCTCAAATAAATTGGTTAGTCTCTAAGGTGCCACAAGTACTCCTTTTCTTTTTGCAAGTAAAGTGAGCTTCAGTGGGTCAGAGCAGATGGAAAGAGACCAGAGGGAGAGTCAAGGGAGACACTGAGCTGGCTGTCACCCATGTGACTGCAGGAAGGAAGATACATGGAGAAGAAAAGAAGGTCAGGGATGGAGCTCTGAGGTGTCCACAGTAGGAGAGACAAGGGGAAGATAAAAATCTTCCACCAAGAACAGACCTAGTAGTATATTTCACTATTTCAAGCTATGACAGCCTTCTCTGCAGCTCCAGCCACTGGGAACAGACTGACTCCCTTGTTCATTTCAAATCTCAGCTGAAAGCATATTTTCCCTGCCCTTGATTTCTCTTCCCCTCTGCTGGTATTTCAGTCCACAAAGAGACCTGAGATACAGCCTGTGTAAATGATGCTCTAAAAAGAAAGCAGTACTGGATTGTAGTCCTTGTTAAGCCCTTTCCATGTGGGGCTGGCCCCTCCAGCCTCTGGACAGCTCTGTTCTTCTTTCCCATTGGAAACACAGGTAGGAGGATGCCTGCAGATGAAAGGGAAGCTAGAGAGAGGATTTAAACAAACATTTCATGCACCAGGAGTTTCCCGTGTCTTTGGAATAAAGCTGCAGCCTTTCATTCTCGGCCCGGAGGCAGTGGCATGTTCTAAGACATTGCTTCTCCATCACAGGAGTCTCTCTGCCGACAGGAATTGCCTTCGTTATCCCAAATGGCTTCTTATGCCTGTTTAGCTTTGCTGATTCGCGGAGCGGCTGCACCTAGTGGTTAGAGCAGGGCACTGGGAGTCAGGAATCCTGGGTTCCAATTCCAGCCCTGCCATTTACCTACTCTGGACCTCAGTGCAGAAGGTCTATGCCCGGTGCACCGTGTATGCCAAGTGTGATTTAAAGACCATGTGCCGGCACTCTGTGACCTCAGGCAAGTCTGTAACCTTGCGGAGTGTCAGTTTAACCCTCCTGCCAATGGGGTTACAAGTGTCTTGAACTTCACTGCTCCCTTCAGCAGCACACCAGGGATACTAGAGTGATAGCTGGAATAGATCTCAGTTCCTGCTTCAAAAGACAGGTCCCCTATTACTTGAGCTAGTGGAGAACCACCACTGGCAGTACAGCACCTATGACACACAGTTAAGACATTCTGAGGCCATCCAGCAGAGGGCAGTGTTAACATGCAACTCAGCCAGTTCATTACAATATTTACCTACCTCACGGGGGTGTTATTGTACATGAGCTTGGGCCCTGATTTAGGAGAGCATTTAAGTGTGTGCTTAAGTCTCAGTGAGTTCAAGTGCCATAAGCACAGGTTTAAGTGCTGTCCTGAATAGAGATGCTGGTTGCTGTCATGAATCAGGGACTCCGTTTGCCAAGTGCTTGGAGATCCTCAGCTGGCAGCCATGAGAGCAGCACAAAATCTCTTGAAGCACAGATTTTTATGGTCAATGGGGGAGATGGATCAGGAAGTCCAAGCCACAGTCTTGCATTGTGGGATTTGCTAAGCACCAAAGAGAACAAAGCAAAATACCAAGACTAGAAAAGGGGTTGTGGGGGGGATATCAACAGAGAAATCAGCACAAAGAGTGGGTTTAATCGGTTTAGTGGGTGAAAGCAAGCAAACCCGTTTGCTCAGGAGGTTCAAGGCAAGTCACTTTCCCTCACAGTGCGCCAAATCGGTAATGAAGTGATGGGGAAATCAAAGCCAAGTGTGAACTTCTCTAGAACAACAGCACATTTCCATCTAAAGGTCTCCCCCGCCAATAATTCCCCCCTCCCTGATTCAGCCCAACAAGGCTGAAAAGTTTTTCTCTGTGTCTCACTGGGGACTTGGCTTCTAGCATTCGCACTCCTGGAGAACCCAAGTATGAGTAATGTGGCAATTCCATCAGAGAAAGGCTAACATGGTCATGCTTTCCCTTCCCCCCACCCCCCTTTTCCATTCAAGATCTTTATGTATTTGATGGATCTTTTTCCTCTTCTTCTTCTTGTTGAATTCCCCTCCCGCTCAAGTTAAGCCCAGTGCTGGGATTTCAGGAAATGTTCGTCGCATGCCACAGAAAGCATGTTGTGCTCTGGCCCAAGGGGCAGTTTGTAGGGTTATGAGGGGTAGAGCAGGGTTTTGCCTTATGCAAATGTGTGTGTGTGTGTGTGTGTGTGTGTGTGTTCGCACATCCATCCATCCGTGCGTCCTCTGCTGGCTGGAATCAGAACTTCACAACTGTGCATCAGAGGCCTGTACAGTCAGCCGCCCAGGGACTGGATTGATTTCAGAGCCACAGGGTCTCACTCCTACCCCAGCTGTTTCTGTAAAGTTCCCAGTGGCTCTGGTGAACAGCATCACAACAACCATGACGCGCTAAGAGACCACAGATTTGTTACATTATTTAGGAGCCCAAAATGGCCCAAGCTTTGAATCCAGAGTCGAACTTCCCCAACATTTGGGGTCCTTTGTGTCTGGGGTTCTGGCTTGGGTCCGGTTCTAAATGCAATCAAATTAACCGTCAAATGAGTCTCTGAAGCCTGCTATGGCCCTTAACGTGCAAAGATAACGATCCCCAAAGGCAATAAAACACCCCGTGTACCTCACACCACATCCATATGTGTGCGCACGCATACGTACCACCACACACACACACACACACACACACACCCCATGTACCACACACCACATCCATCACACATACCACCACATACACACACCACGTACCACACACCACATCCAGCATGTGTGCGCATGCATACGTACCACCACACACACACACACACACACACACACACCCATGTACCACACACCACATCCATCACACATACCACCACATACACACACAGACCATGTACCACACACCACATCCAGCATGTGTGCGCACGCACACACACGTACCACCACACACCACATACACACACACCTCCCAAGTACAAACACACACCCCATCCAGCACGCGCGTGTATGCACACCCCACAGGTACCACCACACAACACATCCAGCACACACACACCCCTCCAGGCGCCACACCTCACATCCAGTGCGAGTACGTGCCCTCACCCCGCCCACATGTACCACCACACACCACGGCCAGCAGGCACACGTGCACACCCTCACAAAAACATATCACTGCACACCACACACACACACTCCATCGACCACATACCACACCCAGCACAGACACGCACAGGTATGAGATACCACACACCAAATCCAGCACGCACACGTCCCCCATGTGTCACACACCAAATCCAGTGTGCGTTCAGACACCGCACGTACCACCACATCTGACACACACACAAACTCGGAAAAGAACTAGATAAGTTCATGGAGGATCGGTCCATCAAAGGCGATTAGCCAGGCTGGGCAGGGATGGTGTCCCTAGGCTCTGCCAGAAGCTGGGAACGGGCGACAGGGGATGGATCACTTGATGGTTCCCTGTTCTGCTCATTCCCTCTGGGGCGCCCGGCATTGGCCACTGTCGGCAGACAGGACACTGGGCTAGATGGACCCTTGGTCTGACCCCGTCTGGCCGTTCTCACGTTCTTAAACACATGCAGTTTCTCTTGTACACATCCCATGCCCCACCCTCCTTATGTACCACACACACGCTGTGTGTGCGCTCACCAACAAACCCAGCCCCCATAGTCTCTTCAACCCACACGTGCACCCAAACACAGGGGCACCCACCCCCAGGTCCCACCCCCTGCTCGTACACCCCACCCCACCCCCACGCACACACACAACTCACCATCAACTTGGAGGAGGCCAAGAGCAAACTTTTGTGGCCATCCCAGGAAATGTGCAGAGCGCGGCCAGGGCTGCAATTCTTTATGCATCCCTGCTCTAACATGGCCTGACAGGCCAGTTCATTTGGTACCTCACACATAAGTGATCTGAACTGCCTGCTATTTTAGTTGATGATAATTTGCTCTGTGTTTGGCTACGGTTCACGGTCCGGTCAGCCTTGCCTGATACTATATTCCCGTTTGTTCCAGTAAAGGTTTTCCTGTCAGCTCCTCTTAAGCTTGATGTGCTTTCTGAACTGTGAATGCACCGCAGTCTGGGACTGGAACAATGTGAGCTTGCTGCCTTTTGCCAGGACTGCACTTGCTAGCACTAGGATGTGGAAGGGAGGACCAGAAGGGACAGGGGAATACTTCCCCCGCCCCCTCTTCCCACCGTGCCATCTCCTAGCGGGGGAAGAGAAAGCATCCATGGAAAGGAAGCAATGCAATGGAGAGATTCTGTCCTATCAGGGTGATCCTGATCTCAATGCACTGGTGTAAATCCAGAGTAACCCACTGCCATGCAGATCAATACACGCCCAGTAAAATCAACACCACAACCATGGTTTTCCGTCCTGGCGCACATCCACTCACCCCAAACTGGTTGCAAAATGAGACTTCTTTGGCAGGCCCATCGCATTCAAAGGAGCAAGGATCTCCCAAGACATGAAGATCTAAATAACATCCCAAGCTTTCAACTCAAAGCCAGAAAACCTTGGGGGCTCACGGCACGAGAGCTCGAAGATGCGGGGTTTCCCCCAGAAGATCAGTGGCAAGCCAGGCGGAAGGATGGTAGCATCCCGAACAAACACCGAACCAAGGACCCAGCAGAAGAGGCCAGTGGCTTTTCACTCCCATAGGAAATGTGGCCCACTCTGAATAGGAGCTGCACATCACATAGCAGACACACCTTCCTCCTCCACCAATGGGGACCAAGGCACAGTCCTAGACGTGGCGGAGGAAATGGACTTCGTGCTTGGGAACACCTCACCAACCAGCGTCCCAAATGATTCCATCCTGATGGTAGCTCTGCTGTCCACTCCGCTCGACCTGAAGCAGCCAAATGGATCACCAGTCTAGACTTGGCCAGCTAAGGTTGTTTTTAAGCCACATGAAAGAAGAAGACCACTGCAGTTACTCCAGATTGACACCAGTTCACTATCTGGCCCGAAATCTTTCCTCCACGTCCCCGGGTTACAGGAAACCTCCACATTTGATTGTTTCAGTGAACTGACTAACCCAAAGAGCAGAATGGAGTAACATCACTAGCTCCTGGTCCCTTCCAGTCACTCACCTCCAGGGGGCTTAATGAACATGAACAAACAAAGCCCCTTAGCGAGCAGGCAGGGTACATTTTAGAGAGGAAGCGACTTGACCAAGGTTACACCGAGTTAGTGGCAGAGGCAAGGAGAGAACTGAGGAGGCCTGGCTGTCAGTTCTCTGCCCTAACCACTACAGCCCCACTTCCCTTCCACAGCCAGGAATAAACCCAGCCACCCAGTCTCCTCTGCTCTAATCACGATCCCCCAAGCTTTACTTTAGAGCTGGGACCAGAACCCAGGCAGAAGTCCTAAGACCCAGTTTTCTGCTTTAACCACTAAGCATTACTCCCCTTCCAGAGCCGGGAACAGAACCCATGAGTCCTGATCACCAGTCCCCTCTTCTAGTCCACTGCATCACGCTCCTGCTGCATCATTTACTTTAAAAATACCCTTTCCTTCTTCCACTTTCACCTTCCCTGTCCTCGGGCGGCCATGCTTGCCCAGCGCCCCAGAATGCACTACTCGGGCGGTGTCGCTACCCAGAACCCCCGCTGGAGTGTGGCGCTGGGCCAGGCACATCCCTCCCCGGGGCAGCGCTTTGCAGCATGGCCTTTATCCCCGCTGATCCCAAGGAGGAGAGAATAACTGCTTTAGAAAATCAGACACAGCCCAACCATGTAGCCCCCAAACACCTGCCGCTCACCTGGCTCCCGTCCTGCAGGCTGGCTTGGGGATGCATTAGGGGGTGGCATCCAGAGAGCAAGGCCGCACTGTGTGGCTGTGGGAGAAGGAACCTGATTACAGCTGAAGCCAGTGACCCTGCAACAGCCGCCCTCACCCCTGCTGCTCAGGGCTTCTCCCCCTGTGGTTAGCACCCGGAGCCACCTTGGAAAGGAGAGCGTTCAGCCACTGCACCGCTGGAGCAATGCAGGCCGATCACAAGTTCCTTTCCCACCACACCGCACATGGTGTGCTGGGAGCAGCTAATGCAGGGCAGGTGAGACGCAGCCCCGCTGCCTCCCTCGCTCCCCTGGAAGCCCGGGATTCCCAGAATCCCAGGGCCATTAAGAAGCTGAGGCACGGTGCTCACGCCGCTGGGACCTTTTGGCACAGCTTGCGTGGGAGGGGCAGGCCACTGCGAGGCCGGCATCCTGGTGGCTCCCATCTTGACCTTGAGCTGGGGCGGCAGGGATTTCGAGGGGGCTGAACGGATTCCATCTCGCAGCGCTTGGCCTTTAGTCTCCTCCTGGTGTCGAGAGTAGTAAGCAGCTTTCCAAACATTAGCTAGCAGCCTGGACATGCTGGATTCCCAGCATCTTCCTGGTGAGTGACAACCCCAAACTTGAGAGCAGCAGCACAGACAGACCCTCCCACAACCTGGGCTAAATGGCACTCTCCATTAGCTGCTGGCCCTGTAGGGTCCATGACACATAGTGAAGCAGTTTGACTTCCATCCTGCAGAGGGCAGTGAGACGCACACCCCAGCAAGGTCCTTACACTTGTCTAACAGGTATATTTCAAATGACATCCGGCTCCGTGGGGCTGAATTAGTTTCATGCTTGTCTGAGCCTGTAGGTTGAGTCCTGGCACTGATGCAGGTGAAGTAATACCCCATATTAAGCCCCCTCTGCCCCTCTGCTTGGCTTTGAAAACATTCAGCTGCAGTCTGGGGTGGGTGTATGTTAAAGGCCCCATGGCACTCCCTGTAAAGAGCAGGGGCTAACCCTGCCCTCTAGGAGCTACACGATGGGGCTGAGAATTAAGATCTTGTCTACACACAGAGAGTCGCACTGTTTCTACAAATGGTGGGAAAATAAACTGGCGCTGGCCCCTGTGTGGATGCTCTACCTTCAGCCCAAGCGTGGGTTCTTTCACGTTAGCTGAATTAGGATCAAGAGCCGACTAAGCAGAAATCAGAGCGTCCACCCAGGCAATTCCACTCGTTTAACTAAGCCGGGTGGGTCAGGCACGTGTGTGGACAAGGCCTGGGAGCTTGGAGCGCAACGCCCAACTCTGCCACAGGCGCACTGCACACCTTGGGCAAGTCACCGAACCGGGCCATGCCTCAGTTTCCCTGTCTAGGAAACAGGAATTAGCCTGCCCCAGGGGCTTGCTTGTAACATGAGAGTCCGCGCTGAGTGCAGGGCAGCGTGCAGCACACCAGGGAGCCGTGCCGGCCCCGAAGCCGGTTAGGGCGGGGATGGGGGCTCTGAAGTACCCCCACAAGTACAGAATCTGCTACTGGTCCCTTCTGCCCCAGCCGAGCGCTGCGGGCCTGTGCATTGGGACGGTGGGGAGGAGCCACGGCTCTGCCCACTTCCAGCCCCTGCACATACCAAACCCACCCCCCGCAGCATCCAGACCCGCTCCTTTGCTGGCTTCCTCTCCGCTCAGCACCTCCCAGGCACCGGCGTGCGCACGGGGTGTCCCAGGCACACCCGAATCAGCGCCGCCCCAAGCGCGGAAGAAAAGGGCAGCCGGACTGCCGGAGATGGGGGGCGGGGGAGTCCGGGGTAGGGGGGCCCCGGCCTGGCCTCTCTTCTCCACCCCCGCTTGCCCCTGCGAGGGCAGAAGCTTGGTGGGGCTGCGTGCCCCGGGCTTGGTCCTGCTGCTCCACGGCCGTCAGCAGCCAAGCCCCAGCCTCGTCCCCCAGCGCCCCGGGGACTCGCCCCTCCTCCGCCCCCTGCCCTCTGCCCACGGTGTGCCGGGCAGAGAGAGGGGGACGTGGAGAAGAGGCGGGGGCAGGGCCTTGGGAAAGGGGGTGGAATCGGGGTGTACCCCCTCCAGCCCCCTGCTGTGGACCGCTCAGGGCAGGGGGCTGGGAGCACCCCCACAACCCCAGCCCACCTCCGCTGCCCTGACTCCTGCACCCCCCAACCCCAGCCCTGACCCCTGCACCCCCGCACACACCCTGCCCCGACTCCTGCACCCCCCTCACACACACCCAGCCCTCTGCCCTGATTCCTGCACCCCCTCCCACACCCTGCCCTGACTCCTGCACCCCCCTCACACACCCCAGCCCTGACTCCTGCACCCCCAAACCCCAGCCCTGACTCCTGCACCCCCCACGACCCCAGCCCTGACTCCTGCACCTCTACACATACCCAGCCCCCCCACCCATTGTCCTGACTCCTGTACCCCCACACATACCCAGCTCCCCCTCCATACCCCATGCCCTGACTCCTGCACCCCCCCCCCACATCCCCACCCCACCCTGAGCACCAAACGGGGAGCTTCTGCGCCCTCCCGCCCACATATCCACCTGCACCCCTCTCACCAAGTGGGAGCTGCCCCAGGTAAGCGCTCCACACCCCAACCTCCTGCCCCAACCCTGAGCCCCCTCCCTCATTCTAGCTCCTGGCCAGACTCTGCACCCCAACCCCCAACCTGCTCCTGCACCCTAAATCCCTTCCAGACCCTGCATCCCCACCCTCAGCTCAGTGCGGCGAGAAACAAAGAGAATGGGCTAGAACCAGGGAGAAGGTAGGTACCCGCTCTGTGTGGACAGGAGTGGGGGGGATCCTGTTTACCCCCTCCCCAGCCCTGCTGCACTTGTAGTTTACCCCCAGCCCCTCCCTTGCTCCAAGGACCAACCCTAGCTCCCGCCCCGCTGTGCTTTTGCCTCCCAGTCCCTGCCTTGCTCCAGTCAGCAGGGACTAATCCTCCCCCCACGCCCCACTGTGCTCCTCTTGCCCCTGGCCCCTGCCTCACTCCAGCTGGTGACCAATCCCCCCCACGCCCCACTGTGCTCCTCTTGCCCCTGGCCCCTGCCTCACTCCAGCTGGTGACCAATCCCCCCCATGCCCCACTGTGCTCTTGCCCCTGGCCCCTGCCTTGCTCCAGCTGGGGACCAATCCCCCCCATGCCCCACTGTGCTCTTGCCCCTGGCCCCTGCCTTGCTCCAGCTGGGGACCAATCCCCCCCATGCCCCACTGTGCTCTTGCCCCTGGCCCCTGCCTCACTCCAGCTGGTGACCAATCCCCCCCACGCCCCACTGTGCTCCTCTTGCCCCTGGCCCCTGCCTCACTCCAGCTGGTGACCAATCCCCCCCACGCCCCACTGTGCTCCTCTTGCCCCTGGCCCCTGCCTCACTCCAGCTGGTGACCAATCCTTCCCCCCCGTCCCCACCATGCCCAGCTGTTAGGGTGGATAAAAATCAATGACTTTTTAAAAAAAATCAAAAATGTCGGATTTTTTTAATTTAAATTGGATTTTTGAGGAAAAAACATATCTAAAGATAGTTTTAATTAAGATACATTATATCTCATCATGGAATAGGGATTATACATTCTAATTCTATAGTATGAGATAATATATTCATGTAATGTTGAAGAAAAGTTTTGTAAATGAGTTCCAATAGTTCATGGATTAGGGACCCAATCTTATGGGGTTCCAGGGGCTTCTGTATAGATTACTGAGGTTAATCTTTCTATCTACCCAATGGGACTCAGTGCTCAGTCTAGAAGATACCATCAGAAATGCTTAGTTTTGCAGTTGTATTATGTTGTATTATGCAATAAGTGCCGAATTGCATAATCTAGATGTTGTAGAAATGTCTGGAAAGCCCGCGTTTCCTCGCAGCATGTGTCCCCCCTACTGCGGCACCGTATTCCCATTGGTCCTCCCCTCCCCCCTCGACTATGATTCTAGAAAATTCTTTGACCTATATAAGCTGCCGCGTCAGGCGTGCCCAGCGCAGTGTCTACAGTGTTTGTGATCTTTGTCCCGTGTACTCTACTGAAATAGCAGAACAAGCCCGTGGCTTTAGGTTTTAATTCAATCGTCTGATACCCCATTTTAATTATGAAATATGGATCGGTTCGTTGTTAAGATAAGAAGAGGAGCAGACAAACTGAATGATAATGAACGTGCTGATCGTAGTGCAAATACCTCGGACTCCTGGGTTAAGAACTTACATGAAGAGAATACCGCCACCAGTTCCAGTGCGTGCACTAAACTGAGCAATGACCACCAGAAACAGACTTTGCCTCTTAGTTCAGGTCAGTGTAGCTCCTCTTCAAAGCCATCAAACATTCCATCTGATGGCCCGGTCTGGGATATTCCAAAAAATAGATTAGAACGCCAGTCTCGAGTATCTAGGGGTCCCTATCAGCCTAGATTGAGTATGTTTCCTAGAAGTAAAATAGGGTATAAACAAAGAAGTTTTCAGTCTGACTGGTATGAAAAGTCTAGGTGGTTAGAATATAGCCCATCAAAGGACGCAGCATTTTGCTTTTACTGCCATTTCGTCTCCTCTAATGATGCAGCAAACAAAGGTCACGCTGATCCAGCGTTTATTGATAAGGGATTCAGAAACTGGCGTAGGGCTAACGAATGTTTTAAAAACCACCAACTGTCAAAATCTCATGTGTTGAGATGTTCTTCATGGTCAAGTTTTAATGAAGGGAAACCTATTGATGTATCGTTGGATGAGGGCAAGCAGGCTTATCTGTCTAAACAAGAAGAACGGTGCCATAACCGAAGTGTAATGGAGTGACTGATTGACATTGTTCTGTGTTTGGTGAAAGGTGGGAGACCATTCAGGGGTCACAATGAAAAAGCTGACAGTTCTGAGAAAGGTTTATTTCTAAATCTTGTTAATATGCTCCAAAAATATGGTCCCGTAATGGCAAAGCATGTGCAACAATCTCCTCGAAACGCTACCTCTCTGAGTAATCGCATCCAAAATGATTGAATTGTGGGATTGTGTCTTCTCTAAATGGAAAAAATGGTCTCAATAATTGCCGACAACACTCCTGACTGTGGACACCATGAGCAGATGTCCATTGTGGTGCGGTATTTGGACAATGAAAAACATAGTCCGGCTGAACATTTTGTGTCTGTTCAGAGACTATTAGCCGTTGATGCTCAGTCTATCTTTGACCAGTTAAATGACGTCCTTGCCGTTCTTAAAATTGACGGGTCATCAGTGATGTCTGTCTGTTTTGATGGCGCATCTACTACGTCTGGATGTACTGTGGGAGTTCAAATGAAATGTAAAGAAAGGAACAGTGACATACTCGATGTACACTGCTATGCACATTGTTTGAACCGCGTCCTAGAAGATGCATGCATTGCAAGTAAACAAAACAGAACTGTCTTTGATTTTTTTCGTGTTATTCAGACTCTTTATGCCTTCATGGAGGGGAGTCCTGTGCAACAAGCAGTAATGGAGAAGATTTCACAAGAAGTAGGATCCCAGTTGAAGACTTTGAAGTCCCTGTCAAACACAAGACGGGCATGCAGAGCAGAAGCAGTGGCTACTGTAAAACAAAACTATTCCATTATTTTACAAGCTTTACAAGAGATTATTGAAACAACTGGCCTTGCTGACGCTAAAATAAAAGCCAGGGACCTTATCCATGAACTAAATTCATTCAAGTTCATCTTTGCCCTTCACATGATGCACCCTATTCTCCAGATGGTGCAAGACTCTTCAAGCGCCAGATCTCAACTTAGTTACTGCAATGACAGGGGTGAAAAGCTTGTGTAACTCTTTGGCTGCAATGAGAAGTGGCCCAGAATATTTTCAATCTATTTTCAATGACAGTGTGAAAATGTATGTAGAGAATGATATATCGACTCCTCCAGTTAAGAAGAGAAAAATGTCCACTCGTATTGATGACACGTTTGAGTGCCGGCATCACTTTGATACAAAAGAGGAGCAGGAGAAAAGGAAAACTTCCTTTTCCCCACTCCTAGACTCAACGATTACCAGCACTGACCAGCGATTTGAACAGGAGACTTGTAAAATTGTGACTGCAATGGGAAAACTGCCGAGCTTAGACATTGGCAGGGATGATATGAGAATCATTGCCAACAAATTTAAAGTGTCCTTGGATGAGTTGGAAGCTAAAGTCGGATTGCTTCGGGGTTATGACGGATCTGTTCCTAAAGGTAGCACTACGAACACCACCAGAGAGTGGCTTGATTGGCTAACGGAATCGGATTGGTCTTCCATGTTCCAGGCCTTTTACAAATCTATTCAATGCTTTGCAGTTTTACCTGTTACAAGCTGTTCATGTGAAAGAGCCTTTTCAAAACTGCACATGTAAAAAACAAACTAAGAAGTACAATGTCCCAGCAGTGCCTCGACTCACCCATGATTTTGTACATTGAACAAGAATTGGCTTCGTCAGTTAATTACAATGATGTGATTGAGGAATTTAAGTCCATAACACCTGGTGAGCAACGTCTCATTCTCTAGGACAGGAAGATGAAGAAACCTTAATCTGTATTGGTCAGTTTGGGTTAGCTCATTATCTGGTTAAAGATAAAGATCATGAAAATTGACTGTATCTTTGTATACGCCTGGTTATCACTACAGCAAAAATTTGGTATTTTGTGTCTCATTTTTTAAGTTTGTATTTTTTAAGTAAAATTTAGTTGTTAATTTAAAAAAACATTAAGTTTAGTCAAGTTTTAGTTTCTTTAGTTTGATGAATAAAAATAATGTCCTTTATGATGGAGTATCCAATAAATGTTTGCCTTTAAAAAAAAATAAAATAAAATTCCCTGGGTGCACACCCTAATAGCCATGTGCTGTGCATGCCTGCGCTCCTAGGCTTGTCTCTGATTAGCTTTGCACCACTGCTGAGCTTTAGTACACTCCTGGCTCCCTTTCCCTGGCTCCCCTCACACCCCCTCCTCTGCCTCTCTTTCATTATCACTGATATTATCTCCCTTTTTCTTGTTGGACTCATTGTTTCCTATCCCTGGGTCATTAGCTTTCATTTCGCCAACACCGGGTTGCACAAACCACTTATCTGCCCATGTTCTCTGTTCGTTCAGCCCTCCTGCCTTCTCCTGTGCGTCGACTGCCCTCTAGTTTTCCACATCATGTCGCTAACGAGTGTTTTGTGCAAAGCCGGCTGCACCATGCCCAGGGCTCTCCCCCCACCCCTGTCTGCCCCCTGGCTGAATGCTAGCTGGGTCAGAGGCCCACGTGGAGCTCTCGGAGGTGGGTCGTGTGGGCTGCTGCTGAGAGAAAACGGTCAGTGGATCTAAATATCCTCAGCTCCAAAACATTGTCATGCACTCCATAAATTCCATTGCTGGGCAACGACAGACCTAGCACGCCTCTGGTTCACAGAGTCACCGATGTCAAAGCCAGAAGGGATCATTATGATCGTCCATTCTGACCGCCTGCATTACACAAGTCAAAGGTGTCCAACCAGTGATTCCTGCCTCAAGCCCATTCCTTGTGCGTGAGCTAGAGCTGCTAGATGATACTTTTCTAAGGAAATCCAATGTTGATTTGATGACAGAGGAGACTCCACCACAGACCAAGGTAAATTGTACTGGTAAAATATCCTCACTGTTAAAAATATGAACATTTTTCCTAGACTGAATTTGTCTCACTTCAACATCCAGCCATTGGATCTTCTTCTGCCTTTTGCTAAATTAAAGAGCCTTCTTCCATTTAAAATCGTCTCCCCATGCAGGTATTTATAGACAGGAAGCAAGTCACCCCTTAAACTTCTCTTGGGTAACCTAACAGATCGGCTCTTTTGTCTCTCACCGTAAAGCAGGTTTTCCAGGTCCCAAATCATTCTTGGAGCCCTTTGCTGAATCCCTTCCAATTTTTCAACAAAAACCCACCATGTGCTCTGCAAATTCCTCCCATCTCTTCTCATTACAGCAACACTCCCGAGACCAAGCAGAAGCTTCACAGCAGCAGGGCAAGAACTCAGATCCTCCTGTTCTAAAAGACACTTGCGTCAAAGGAGAATCGCCATGGTTAATTAGCTGTATAAGGTTCATGACATACAGCTGAGCCTTTTCTGATTCCATCCAGTAGAGGGCAGTGGTATAGGCTTACAGAATTAGGCATTCTCTTCTGTGAATGATGTGTTCAAAGAGCATCACCACCAAAGATTGCTCTGGGGTCAGGGAGGGAGTCATTCTGCCCGCTAGACAGCTGTCGGGAGGACTCACGTGAGCTGGGAATGACCCCTTCCGGGTGCAGTATAGACGAACCCTCAATGGAGCTGGGCAAAGGAAAATGCAGGAGGAAGATCAGGAGCTCCTTGCCAGGGAGAGGTGCTGGTGTATAGAATATGTAAGGGAAGCCGTTGGGACATTTCACACTGGATGGGACAGAGCCCTGGAGAATGGGCTGTGGGGGAAACCCTGGCCCCTCAATAGCAAACTAGGTCTGTGGTATGAAGATCTATTCCAGTTCTCACTTCTGTGAAAGGCCCTAGGGAGCAGGCACCTTCCCCCATCCTGCTCAGACATGCTCCGCTCACTGCGTTGAGTCCAGACTCGCTCCCTTGCCTGGGCTTTCACTATTACAGAAATTAACAATGAGACAATATAAAGTCCAGCTCAGGTCTGATCTCCAGACAGGGCTGCTCCTAAGTGCTCTTCCTTCAAGGCTGCTCAGCCCACACCCTAGATCCTGTCTCCCTAGACAGCCCCTTCCATCTCCCTTATATTCAGGAGAGGTAACAAGCCGCCTACCTCAATGAGAGCAGAACTCCTTAGCCCTTTCCCCACAGGATCAGCACCTGCTAAGGTAACCCACTGGTCAGCGTGTGTTACACAACCCCCTCTGTGCCTGATCCCAAGAAGATGTGAGTCTGTTATAGAGCCCAGCTATATCATCTGGCTCTTTAGCTCAAATCACAGAGACTGATGCTTTCAGCTCTGGAGATCCCTGGTGTCAGCCCTCACACACACAGACTCTGCCAGCCTGGTACCTCCCTCTACCTAGCGACTCTCCTGTCTACAAGAAGGACAGAGAACTGCTTCTGTTGGAGGGACTGGCAGAGTGGTCACTGCCTGAGCTCTTGATCCCCACTGGTTTCCCAGAGCTCAGTCCCTTCGATTCCCTACAGATGCCTCAGGGAGACCTGACCCTCTAGACCATATGTCAGGGTTAGCACTGGTTTTCTCCCTCACAGTGCAGCTCAGCTCTGTGCTGTGAGGTCAGCACCCAACAAACTGACCTGGGATGCCAGATTAGTTCTATTTGACCCGAGATTAGGTTTGGTTTGGTTTTTAACTGGAAACTGGAAAACAAAGGATTGTGAGCAGTTTACACACACTCATGGTCTGCGCGCCAAACTCTGTCTTCGGCTGCTCCTGGTTTACACCCACGTCACGCCGTCATTGTGGTTGGAAATGACTCTACATCTACATGGGAATGACAGAGTAAAATCCAGCCCCATGTGTGGATAGTGTAACCCACTGTGCCTGTCGAGAGCTCTCTCTTTAAGGGATCTCTTGGGAGGGGTAGGAATGAGTTGTGTCTGGGTCATTGTTGCTAGGCAGACGCACCATTAGCACTCCACACCCAGAAGTTTCTGGATTTTGAAATAGGGTGTGAAGAATTTGGGCATGGAGGGCAAGTAGTCAGGGCAGCTGCTTTACAAAAGGCTGGAAGAAGCTGAGCTCGGGAGTGGAAAGCTGCCTGTTTTGTCTTGACTCTGGAGCATTTTGCAGCAGGGTTGGTTTTTTGTTTTAAATCTATTTACTTAACTGAGCGGTTGGTTAATTGGTCAGCTGACTGGCTGACTGAGTGATGTCAGCAGAGGAGGAGGAAGAGCCTGCCTGGATTCCAGGTGAACATTTCTACAAGTGGAGAGAAGATGTTGCTTTTGACTGTATCGATTTGGTGATCAAAGACTCTGAGACTCAGGTGAACTCAGCCTAAGCTCTTGGGAACTATTGCGTTTCTTCTCACTGCCTTTCTGTGGGCACTGGCCTGTTTAGACTGAATTTGTTTTCTTTCTTTATGTTTAACTGTGAAGATAATGTCTGGTTTCAGAGGAGCAGCCGTGTCAGTCTGTATCCGCAAAAAGAACACGAGGACTTGTGGCACCTTAGAGACTAACGAAAGCTTAGGCTCAAATAAATTTGTTAGCCACAAGTCCTCCTGGGTTTTTTTGAAGATAATGTCTGTGGCTTATGAAGTAGCCTTGTTATGTTGTAAAAATTAAGTTGTGGTTGTTACTATTATTATTTATTATGTTTTTATCATAAGAGTTTATAAAGTTGGTATTTAAGAATTGAGTTCATTCCTTTTGTTTTTTTGGAACTTGAACGTGGGGAGGTTGACCCTGTGCGATCCTTGCTGCAAATCCTCAGGGACTGAATTCTAGGTCTCTGTTCTCTGGGAGTTGGGTTTTTAGGCACCGAAGACGGGCAATGAAGTGAACTCTAGCCCGCTACAGGTTACAATAGCACTGAGCCATTCAGCTTGCAGACAATGCTCATTCTAACTACTTTTTCCTATTGTTTCCCCACGCACCCCCCTCATAGGAAGAACAAAGGTAAAGCTACAGGACTGGTGACAGGGATGGTGTCCCGAGCCTCTGTTTGCCAGAAGCTGGGAACGGGCGACAGGGGATGGATCACTTGATGATTCCCTGTTCTGTTCATTCCCTCTGGGGCACCTGGCATTGGCCACTGTTGGAAGACAGGACACTGGGCTAGATGGACCTTTAGTCTGACCCAGTCTGGCCGTTCTTATATTGACAGACTTCTGCCCTCGTATAAGTGAGCAAAATTCCTACTCAAATCAGTGATGGGTGTGTGCATAAAGCGAAAGCACCATAAAATTTGCAGCCCTGTTCCCTGGTGATATTTAGTCCCCTTTGTGGCTCAATACAACCTGATGCATGGCACACTGTGGTCTGAATTCTAGCAGAAGAAAAATGTGGGTGTTATCTGAGTGAGTGAAGCCCCAGAGTGATAAGCTGGGTTGGTGGCTAAAATGAAGGGTTAGATAGCAGGACTCCTGGGTTCTATTTCTGGCCCTGCCTCAGTTTCCCCTCTCTAAAATGAGGACAGCAATACTTACCCATCTCCCAAGGGTGAGCACTGAGATTTGATTCACTATAATCTGCAAAGTGCCTTGCATGGAAGGTGCTAGGGCTGGATAACGAGTGTGAGCCCCTAGAGGTTGCCTTTAACAAACGTGAAAGAAGGCAATTCTGGGGAGGAGACAAGAAGCCTGTTGTTGATGGTGGTACGATAAAGTGGAGATTATTTACAGCATCTCCAAAGAGCCCTCGGCATGTAACCATCTGACCTAAATGGATTCCCATGTGTGGTTTTTAGGATCATTCAGTACATTAATAATGCATAAACCCCTGGCTGCAATAGCATTTACCATGAATCTTTTCAGAAACTTTACTCTCAGAGAGAAGGGGGAAATCACACACACAAACACACACATGCACACACATGCACACACACACAGCTAAACACCCACACACAGAGAGCACAAAGAAAGCCAAAGCAAATCTCCTATCTGCATGAGTAATTGCATTGCACAAAACAAAGCAACATGTAAGAGCAGGTTGGACAAACACCTGTCAAGGATGGTCTAGATAATCCTTAGTCCTGCCAGGAGTTCAGGGGATGGGACTAGATGACCTCTCAAGGGCCCTTCCAGTCCTGTGATTCTATGATCTCACTCTTCAGTGAGCTACTCCATTCTCAGGGGGCTGGTAAATTAAACACACCACACTAAACTATTGGCATCAACTCTTGACATCCCAAAGTGAAAGGAAGAATCATAGAATCGTAGGACAGGAAGGGACCTCGAGAGGTCTTCTAGCCCAGTCCCCTGCACTCAAGGCAGGACTAAGGATCATAGAATCATAGAATATCAGAGTTGGAAGGGACCTCAGGAGGTCATCTATTCCCACCCCCTGCTCAAAGCAGGACCAACACCAACTAAATCATCCCAGCCAGGGCTTTGTCAAACTGGGCCTTAAAACTTCAAAGGAAGGAGATTCCACCACCTCCCTAGGTAACGCATTCCAGTGTTTCACCACCCTCCTAGTGAAATAGTGTTTCCTAATATCCAACCAAGACCTCCCCCACGGCAACTTGAGACCATTGCTCCTTGTTCTGTCATCTGCCACCCCTGAGAACAGCCAAGCTCCATCCTCTTTGGAACCCCCTTTCAGGTAGTTGAAAGCAGCTATCAAATCCCCCCTCACTCTTCTTTTCTGCAGACTAAATAATCCCAGTTCCCTCAGCCTCTCCTCGTAAGTCATGTGCCCCAGCCCCCTGATCATTTTCATTGCCCTCTGCTGGACACTCTCCAATTTGTTCACATCCCTTCTGTAGTGGGGGGACCAAAACTGGACACAATGCTCCAGTGTGGCCTCACCAGTGCCGAATAGAGGGGAATAATCACTTCCCTCGATCTTCTGGCAATGCTCCTGCTAATACAGCCCAATATGCCATTAGTGCATGGTAGGCTAGCTAGTGCAGGGTAGATTTACACCCCAGCCTGTCGTGAACTAAATATTTGCACAGACAAGCCCCTAGAAATATTGGGGATGTCAAGTCAGGGCTTCCCTGGTTTTGCTGGAAGTCTCAGGTGTGGACTGGCTGATCTCTCACATGTGCGTTGGAGGAGCCAGGGGGTTCTGATCTTTCACACAGACAGTTTTTCTCCCAGATGTTTATTCAGGCTTTTGAATTAAATAGGTGCTAACAAGGAAACTGGCAGTGTAAGTCACAAACCTTTCCCTCTCTGCTTTTGCCAGATTTCCCTGTCAGAATCCTCCAGTGGCCCACAGACAGCTGGACAGGATGAACAAGGCAGAGCTGACTTTCAAATGTAAAACACAAGGAGAAAACTTTGTGCATCAGGAAGAAGCAAAGAAGGGGACAGACACATTTTCCTCCCTTTGCAGGTCACCTTAAAGGGCCAAGTGGAAAGATACAAGGCTTGCTTCAGCCATCATCCCAAAGGAACAGGAACATAAAAGCTCCTTGGCCAACCCAGCCATCTGCTCCAGATTCGTTCTTAAAGGATCACGTCCCCCGGCCCTCCCGGAAACAACTGCCTGAGGCTTATGCCTCTCCCCTCCCCCAGGATGCCTGAGGGGGGGCGGGGGTCACCTCAGCGACTAATCCCTCTTAACACCTAGCTTAGCTGTCCAAGAGAGGGGCTTTAATTCCACTCCTACCATCATGTGGTTTTAATTCCACTCCTACCATCACGTGGTCCCCTGCCCCATAAAAGAACGTAACTAGCCATGTTTAAACCCTGCTCATACTGCTGGATAGTCTAACACAACCCACTGTACTAGATGGGAGTGAAGTCGGTGGCCAGCAGGCCGTGACGAATGGGACACACCTCTAGGAAGACCCCTGCCCTGTCGATGTGCCCGCCGGTGTCCGCAGAACTAGGACCTGCCTCTCTGCTGATTTGCTGTAGCAAAGGGAAGGAGCCCTGTCCAGTACCAACTCAGTCACAGCGACACACGCTCTCCCTCCACCGCAAAGCACCGACGGACCTGGCCTCTGATCAATACACACTCAGCAGCTACACAGCACTGCTGCCAGTTTCCAGCAGCCCAAACCCTGAAACAAAGAATCCAGGGCTCAAGGCGCTAGCCGCTGCCCGGCGAAGAGCAGGCCCAAGGCAAAACCCAGGATCGCACCAGACTGAAGTAGAATCCTTTACTTGGAATCGGGGGCCTGGCAAACTGTGGCCAGCAAGTCCAGGCAGGAATGGCCGTGTGATCAATGTGACGTAGAAGATTAGAGATATTTTTTTTACTCCATGTTACAAAATGCCAAGAAGTTTATGCAGGCTCTTAGCATCGTCCCCCAGGGATAGTGAAAGTAAAAGGGACAGGGCCTTTCTTGTTCCGTGTTTGTACAGCACCGAGCACAGTGCTGGGGTGCTGGCCCATGACCGGGGCGTCGAGGTGCTATCACAATACAAAGAGAGAATAATGAAAGAAGAAAACCTGTGCTTGTGTCCTTAAGAGAAAAGAGCCGCCAGTAACAGCCTTCTTCAGTGGCTCTGGGCCATTACACAACAGACAAAGGGGATAAATGCCGTTTGAACAGGCTTGGAAAGCATACGATGTAGGCTGGTCGGCAGGGAGGATAACAGCCTACTACTGCTCACATGGTAGACGTTGGGACTGTGGCGATGACGATCCTGAGTTTTATACCGTGCTTCTCATTGGCAGATCTCAAAGGAGGGCGGTATCATGATCCCCGTTTCACAGAAGGGGAAACTGAGGCACAGAGCAGCTAAGTGACTTGCCTAAGGCCCCCCCCAGCAAGCCAAGTGGGTGGATGTTGAACAAGAGAGGAAGGAATAGTCCATCTATCCAGGCAGCTCTATTTGAAATCCCCTTTGTAGGGGAAAGAGGAAAAAGAAAAGGAGGATGGGGAAGGCCAGCAATACCCTACGAACCCAGCTCCTTTGCAGCTCTGGCCATTCGGGGCAGCCTGCCCCAATCCCCCTCCTGTCAAAGCTCCTGCTGCTCACACATCTGAGCCGAGGACTTCCCTTACCCATGATCCTGAGCTCTCTACCCCACAGCCCCCTGCCTCACGGTTGTTATTTAACCTTTGAGGTCCATGGAGGAATCACATCTCTCTGGAGACGTAAGGCCATTTCCAACCAGATACGTGCCTTATTCTCCGCTCTGCTCAAACCCCGCTGGGTCCTGCTCTGTGCTTAGCTGGCAGAAAAGCAGCCTAAGTTTATTAACTCATTTTCAAGTCTGGCTTTGGGCAGGCTAGCAAACAGTCAAGCTAAATAGGCCGGGCTGGCTTCTCCGCCTGTGAGCTAATGGAACAAGGTGGTGGCAGGACCCTGCGCTAATTACCATCCTGCCAGGCTGGGAGTGGGATCTTGGGCCAGCCTCTGCCATGTGTCGCACTTTGGTTAGCGATTGTTTCCCCTCTTTGTGCTGCAAGAGGGAAAGGATCCACTCGAGACTGGACAGAGAGGAGCCAAGGCCCAGCCCAGAGCAGGGCTCTGGTCACACTCTGGCTCCAGGCTCCCAACGCAGGGCGGGTGTTTTGAAGGACTCACCTTCCCCACTGCCCTCAGATTGTCACCGCAGCCTGGGGAGTAGGGGGGGCTGTGTGCGTTGCTCCAGGGCAGCAAAAAGCACTTGCTCCCTCCCAGGACCAGCTGGAGTGTTATGCCCCCTCTGGGGAACCGGCTGGCCATGGGGACCTCCAGGGGACGTCCACACAGCATTGGAAACCCAGCTCTATGGGACCCAGGCTTGTGGACTTGGCATTTCCGAGCATCTGCGCTGCATTGTAAGCATGGGTTTACAATCGTTGGACCCAGGTCTCACAGCTGGGCTAAGGCAGCCATGCTGCCCAGCGCATACCTGACTCCGGTCTGCAGCCTGAATTGTGTCCATACTGCAGAATGGCAGGGCCTGGACCCGAATTGCAGCAGGCTCTGACATCCCCCCACCCCTCCCAGGGAAGGGGCGCTTGGCCTCAAACTTGAATCGGAGCCCAGGTTTAGTGTGCAGTGTGGACGTACCCCAGGCCTGAGAAACAGAGCCCCAGGCTATGGGAAAGCGCCAGAACCTAGCAGTTTGCAGCCCAACACAGGCCATGGCTCTGCACCAGCTTCCCAGTCAATACAGAGTCTGGATCAAGGTCTTTTTGCCTATGTAGGCCTCTGACTATAACACTTGAGCACTCGCAGTCTTTAAGGCTCACACACCCCGGGAGGCGGGGCAGGGTTACCGCCCCATTGTACAGATGGGGAAGAGAGGCACAGAGAGACTAAGTGATTTGCCCAAGGTCACCCAGGGAGTCTGTGGCAGAGCAAGGAATTCAGCCTGCACCTCCAGAGCCCCAGGCTAGCACTCTAAGCACTGGGCCCTCCTTCTCCTCACAGAGGTGGAAGGCTCTGTCTCCCATTGCCATCACTGCGCCATCTGACCTGCAGGGAAAATTGGTTTTGAACACGGCAGTACCATGCAGGTTCCTGGGAGAAGGTCTGGCAGGTAAGACTGATACATTCATAGGTTCCAAGGCCAGACGGGACCATTGTGATCATGTAGTCTGACGTCCTGCATAACTCAGGCCAGTGATCTGCCCCACAATAATCCCTAGAGCAGAGCTTTTCGAAAAACATCCCATCTTGATTTGACAATTGCTGGTGATGGCGAATCCACCATGACCCTGGATAAATTGTTCCGGTGATTAATTACCCTCATTATTAAAAATGCACGCCTTATTCCCAGTCTGAATTTGTCTAGCCTCAACATCCAGCCACTGGATCGTGTTAGACTTTTGTCTGCTAGACTGAAGACGTTATCAAATATTTGTTCCCCATGTAGGTCCTTATAGACTGTAATTGAGACACTCCTTAACCTTCTCTTTGCTAAGTTAAATAGATGGAGCTCCTTGAGTCTATAAGGCAGTTTGCTGATCCTTTATTCATTCTTGTGGCTCTTCTCTGAACCCACTCCAATTTATGCACATCCTTCTTGAATTGTGGGCACCAGAACTAGACGCAGCATTCCAGCCGCGGTCGCACCAGTGCCAAATATAGAAATAAAATCACCTTTCTACTCCTACCCGAGAGTCCCCTATTCATGCATCCAAGGATCGCATTAGCCCTTTTGACCACAGCGTCGCACTGGGAGCTCATGTTCAGCTGATTATCCAACAGGATGCCAACATCTTTTTTCAGAGTCCCAGGACAGAGTCCCCTGTAAGCAGGGCTTTGGAGCGAAGACCGGAGCTGGAGCGCGGAGCAGTGGAGCTGCAGGTTTTTGCCTGGAGCTGGAGCGGAGCCGGAGCACAGCTCCAAAGCCCTACCTGTAAGTCCCTGTAAGCATGGCCTACGTGCTTTGTTCCCATATGTAGACAGTTACAGTTGGCCATGTTCAAACGTGTATCATTTGCTTGTGCGCAGTTTACCAAGCAATCCAGATTGCTCTGTATCAGTGACCTGTCTTTATTTCCCCCTCCCCCAATTTTTGCGTCATCCGCAAACTGCATTAGTGATGATTTTAGGGTTTTCTCCAGAGCATTGATAAAAATGTTAAATAGCATAAGGCCAAGTAAAAATCCCGGCAGGACCCCACTAGAAACACCCCTTTACAATAACATTTCGTGACCTATGTTAGCCAGCTTTTAATCCGTTTAATGGTGCCATGTTAATTTTATATCATTCTAGTTTTTTAATAACTTTTTAAATTTGGGACCAAATTAAATGCCTTATAGAAGTCTAAGTATATTATGTCAACATTGTTACCTTTATCAGCCAAACTTGTCATTTAATCTAAAAAGGATATCAAATTAGTTTGACAGGATTTTCCATTTTCCATAAGCCCAAATTGATTGGCATTAATTATATTACCCTCTTTTAATTCTTTATAATCCAGTCCTGTATCAGCTGCTCCATTATCCTGTTCAGGATCTATGTCAGGCTGACAGGCCTATAATTATCTGGGTCATCCCGTTTCCCCTTTTTAAATATTGGCACAACAGTAGCTTTCACCCGGTCTTCTGGAACTTCCCCAGTGCTCCAAGATGTATTGAAAATCAACGTTAACGGTCCAGCAAGCTCCTTAGCCAGCTCTTTTGAAGCTCTTGGATCCAAGTTATTTGGACCTGCTGATTTGAAAATGTGTAACTTTAGTAGCTGCTGTTTAACATCCTTCTGAGATACTAGTGGCACAGAAAGTGTTATCACATTATATGACAACATCATCTGGTTTCTTTGCAAATACAGAACAGAAATATTTATTGAACACTTCTGCATTGTTACTGGTAACTCTTACTGTCTCCATCTAGTATGGTCCTGTCAGGTCCCAAGGACCTGTCTGCTTTGAACAGCCATTAGGGATCCCAGGGCACTTTCTTCAGGTTTAGGGTTTCCATGTGCCCTTCTCCCCAATTGCATGCCATGCTAATTGCCCTCCACCCTTCCCCTCACCCCCACCAGAGGTGGCTGCATCTCAGTGGGGCTGCAGCTGTATAATTTGTGGGGAACAAGTGTAAATCCTGGTATGTGACCTTGGGCATGTCACAGCCTGGCTCTGTGCCTCCGTGTCCCCTGCTGTAGAAGGGGGACAGTGATCCTGCTCTCCTTTGAAAAGCGCTTTGAGATCGACCAATGAAGAGGTAGGTGGTATTATTAACTATTATCATTAAAAGATCCTTTATTAACTCCTCCTATTAATCATGAATACAATGTGGTCATGTGCAGTACTCAAGATAGCTTTAATTCCATGGACCAAGCTCTGCCTTGAACAGCAAAAAAAAATTTTTTTAAAAAATCAACCCTGAACTGCCCTACAATAATTTCGATTACACATGCACAGATCACTTTTTAATGAACCACATCCTGAGAAGTTTAGCCGTAGCAAGGAATACTTTTCCCCCCTGCCAGCATGGCTCTGTTAGTTGCCTCACTCCTGCAAAGTGACTCCATGGTGCTAATCCCCCTGGTCGTGCTTCAAGCCTTTCATTCTCCCTTTCTAACCACCCCATTCCCCCTCCCTTGTAGCAAAAAGCTCCCCATTTGAGTTCCTTGGGAAAGAAGGAGGCTCTGTCCATGCCATGCGTGTGACTGCAGCATGCCTCTGCTAAGTGTGAGCGCCGGGTGTTGCTCCTAACGGAATGCGACCAGGACTTGGGCGCCGCATGGGGCATTGGAGGGAGGTCAGGGAAGAGCAACAGGAATGATCCAGGGACTGACTTGCAAGGGAAAACGAGACGGCAGTCCCACTCCTTCAATGAGCTCCTGCTTGGTCTGGGCCCTGCAGGGAACCCCTTTGACCTTCAGTGGGGTCTGCATGGGCGCAGGGCTCCACCCACCCGCAGCTCGTTACAGAAACAAGGCCCGGCTCTGTCTAGCTGAGGGAATGACCGCTATGGGGAGACCTGTGACACAGCTGGCTGCATGGATCTGATGGGGGTAAGCACCAAGGAGAGGGAGGGATTCTCTAGCCTCATAAAAGAGGGTACAGCAGGGATCGGTGGGATTGGAAAGGCCTGTGGAAGCGTTAGGCACCTACAGCCCATGGGACAAACACCGCCGCTGGGAAAGGAGAAGACCGAGGCTCAGTCTCCATGGGGAGAATCACTGATGGGGAGATGTAATATGATTGCAAGACATCCAGGGACCCGAAGAGTCCGTGTCCCAAAATGCGTACTGATTCATGACACCGCACAACCTGTGGGTGTAATAAATCAGGCACTGCTCTCCCCGGTGTTGGGGGGCTGTAGAATTTGGGCGTAGAGCCAGTTAAAATGTTTCAACCCATTTTTCTTTGCCGTCAACGCGTGCGATTTCACCTAACTCCAAGTCCTTCGGCAAAACTTTCGATCCCTTGCGGTGAAAGCTGACATTTCTGGCTGGGCTTGGAAACTTTCCATTGGACAGGAACATTCTAACTGTTCCGGAAGGACAGGCAGGGCAGAAAAGGTTGGGGAGTTGCACTGTATGTAAGGGAGCAGCATGACTGCTCAGAGCTCCGGTATGAAACCGCAGAAAAACCTGAGAGTCTCTGGATTAAGTTTAGAAGCGTGAGCAACAAGGGTGATGTTGTGGTTGGAGTCTGCTATAGACCACCGGCCCAGGGGGATGAGGTGGACGAGGCTTTCTTCCGGCAACTCGCAGAAGTTACTAGATCGCAGGCCCTAGTTCTCATGGGGGACTTCAATCACCCTGATATCTGCTGGGAGAGCAATACAGCGGTGCACAGACAATCCAGGAAGTTTTTGGAAAGTGTAGGGGACAATTTCCTGGTGCAAGTGCTGGAGGAACCAACTAGGGGCAGAGCTCTTCTTGACCTGCTGCTCACAAACCGGGAAGAATTAGTAGGGGAAGCAAAAGTGGGTGGGAACCTGGGAGGCAGTGACCATGAGATGGTTGAGTTCAGGATCCTGACACAGGGAAGAAAGGAGAGCAGCAGAATACAGACCCTAGACTTCAAAAAAGCAGACTTTGACAAACTCGGGATCTGATGGGCAGGATCCCCTGGGAGAATAACATGATGGGGAAAGGAGTCCAGGAGAGCTGGCTGTATTTTAAAGAATCCTTATTGAGGTTACAGGGACAAACCACCCCGATGTGTAGAAAGAATAGTAAATATGGCAGGCGACCAGCTTGGCTTAACAGTGAAATCCTTGCTGATCTTAAACACAAAAAGGAAGCTTACAAGAAGTGGAAGATTGGACAAATGACCAGGGAAGAGTATAAAAATATTGCTCAGGCTTGCAGGAGTGAAATCAGGAAGGCCAAATCACACCTGGAGTTGCAGCTAGCAAGAGATGTTCAGAGTAACAAGAAGGGTTTCTTCAGGTATGTTAGCAACAAGAAGAAAGTCAAGGAAAGTGTGGGCCCCTTACTGAATGAGGGAGGCAACCCAGTGACAGAGGACGTGGAAAAAGCTAATGTACTCAATGCTTTTTTTGCCTCTGTCTTCACGAACAAGATCAGCTCCCAGACTGCTGCACTGGGCAGCACAGCCTGGGGAGGAGGTGACCAGCCCTCTGTGGAGAAAGAAGTGGTTCGGGACTATTTAGAAAAGCTGGACGAGCACAAGTCCATGCGGCCGGATGTGCTGCATCCAAGAGTGCTAAAGGAGTTGGCAGATGTGATTGCAGAGCCATTGGCCATTAACTTTGAAAACTCATGGCGATCGGGGGAGGTCCCGGATGATTGGAAAAAGGCTAATGTAGTGCCCATCTTTAAAAAAGGGAAGAAGGAGGATCCTGGGAACTACAGGCCAGTCAGCCTCACCTCAGTCCCTGGAAAAATCATGGAGCAGATCCTCAAGGAATCAATTCTGAAGTACTTAGAGGAGAGGAAAGTGATGAGGAACAGTCAGCATGGATTCACCAAGGGCAAGTCATGCCTGACTAATCTAATTGCCTTCTGTGACGAGATAACTGGCTCTGTGGATGAGGGGAAAGCAGTGGACGTTTTATTCCTTGACTTTAGCAAAGCTTTTGATACAGTCTTCAACAGTATTCTTGCCAGTAAGTTAAAGACGTATGGGCTGGATGAATGGACTTATAAGGCGGATAGAAAGCTGGCTAGATCGTTGGGCTCAACGGGTAGTGATCAATGGCTCCATGTCTAGTTGGCAGCCGGTATCAAGTGGAGTGCCCCAAGGGTCAGTCCTGGGGCCGGTTTTGTTCAATATCTTCATTAATGATCTGGACTGCACCCCCAGCAAGTTTGCAGATGACACTAAACTGGGAGGAGAGGTAGATACACTGCAGGGTAGGGATACAATACAGAGGGAACTAGACAAATTAGATGATTCGGCCAAAAGAAATCTGATGAGGTTCAACAAGGACAAGAGTCCTGCACATAGGACGGAAGAATCCCATGCACCGCTACAGACTAGGGACCGAATGTCTAGGCAGCAGTTCTGCAGAAAAGGACCTAGGGGTTACAGTGGACGAGATGCTGGATATGAGTCAACAGTGTGCCCTTGTTGCCAAGAAGGCCAATGGCATTTTGGGATGTATAAGTAGAGGCATTGCCAGCAGATCGAGGGACGTGATCGTTCCCCTCTATTCAACATTGGTGAGGCCTCATCTGGAGTACTGTGTCCAGTTTTGGGCCCCACACTACAAGAAGGATGTGGAAAAATTGGAAAGCGTCCAGCGGAGGGCAACAAAAATGATTAGGGGACTGGAACACATGACTTATGAGGAGAGGCTGAGGGAACTGGGATTGTTTAGTCTGCAGAAGAGAAGAATGAGGGGGGATTTGATAGCTGCTTTCAACGACCTGAAAGGGGGTTCCAAAGAGGATGAATCTAGACTGTTCTCAGTGGTAGCAGATGACAGAACGAAGAGTAATGGTCTCAAGTTGCAGTGGGGGAGGTTAAGGTTAGATATTAGGAAAAACTTTTTTATTAGGAGAGTGGTGAAGCACTGGAATGCGTTACCTAGGGAGGTGGTGGAATCTCCTTCCTTTGAGGTTTTTAAGGTCAGGCTTGACAAAGCCCTGGCTGGGATGATTTAGTTGGGGATTGGTCCTGCTTTGAGCAGGGGGTGGGACTAGATGACCTCCTGAGGTCCCTTCCAACCCTGATATTCCATGATTCTATGATTTCCACCATTCCCGTGTTTGTCGGAAAATTGAATTTTTCTCTCCAAACATTGCAAAGGAAACTGTTCAGTTCAAACCCTGTTGCACCAATCAAAATGCAGCTTCCAACCAGCCTGGGCTGCAAGACATGATTCTCTATGGCCTGCATTTTCAAAAGTGAGCTGGGGTGATTCCAGTTTTGGCGGCCCCACCTAAGACACTATGAAAGGCCGGGTGGTTCAGATGATGCTGAGAAACTGTCCTCTGAAAATCAAGTGGGGCTCTTATGAACTGAGGTACCCAAAATCACTAGTCGCTTTGGAAAATGTCACCCTATGTGCTTTGAGATCATCAGGCAGAAGGGATCATTATTTATTTGTGCCGCTTAGCCCTCTTGTCCATGGGGCAGAGAGACCTCGCTATACCATGATATTTGCAAAGGGACAGGCTTTGCCTCTGGCACAATCTGTCACCGTTCTGCATAATCTCTCCCTCCCCCAGCCAGTTACTTAGCTTTCTTGACACCCCAGCTAACCGTTCAGGGATCCCCACCCACGCTGTCAGCCAAAGGACCAAGTCTGGCTTGACTGATGAAAGCCTCCCATCTAGCGCACAGATGCTTCCCCCTCACATTCCCCAACGAGCCACACAAGTCATGTTCTGTATCTATTCTTCTCATCCAAGCAGACAAGAGACCACAAAGCAAAGGTCAATGGCTTGTGCCTCTGAGCACTAAACGTGACGGGGAGAGAAGCAGACGATTCTGATGCACAGTTAACCTTTCAGCTCAGTCCCTACCTGCCCCTTCCCCCTACCCGCCCCCCTCACCCGCCACTGTCCACTCTGTGCTCCCCACACCATGCACCAAACACCGCTCCAGAATAGGGTTGCCAATTTCGGTTGAACGTATTCCTGGAGGGGTCATCAAGTGACAGACTCGAGGACAGTTCTGGAGGGTTGGCAGCCCTATGCCCAGCAGGGAATGAGGATTTGTGACCTCACCAATGATACAGAGAGAGAAATTTGGGGTTTGAAGAACATTTTTCTCTCCTGTTTTCCAGGGAGATTCAGTTTGTAAGTGTGTTCAGTGTTTTGAGGGCAGGGAAACCCAGGGACAGGGTTGGCAAGATCCTCAGATGTCCCCACCTGCCTGGGATTTTCCTTGGGTGGGAAATGTGGACACTTCACTGTACCTTTCTGTTCCGAGTCATCGCGCAACACTGGAATATCGAGATTTTACACAGAGTCAAAATACAGAGCGGTTCTTTTGCCAAATGAAAAAGTCCATGCAGTGGAAAGGTCTAAATAGAAAAAGTTGACATGTTTCATACAAATGATATGACTTGACACCTCACAACATTCTTCCTTTCGACTACCCCAACAGAAAAACTTGGCAGTTTCCCAGGGCAAATTTCAATGCTGGCAAAACCATGTTTTCCAAGACAACTTTTCATGCAAAACATTTCAGTTAGCACGGATTAAATATATAAAATACCACCAAAGGCACACAAAAAAACCCTTACATTTAAGCCTGGTCTACATTTAAAAGTTACATCGCTTAGGGCAGGGTGTGAGAGCTGTAATTTTGCTGACCTAACTCCCAGTGTAGATGCAGCTATGAAGAATGCTTTCGTCAGCCTAGCTACTGCTGCTCGGGGAGGTGGATTACATTAAGGCAAAGGAAAAACCCCTTCTGTCGCTGTAGAAAGTATCTACCCTATGGTGATCCAGCTGCATAACTACAGTGCCATAGCACCCATAGTGTAAACAAGCCCAAACTGAAATGAATTGCTCTAACTAGACCACAACTCCCTTCTCCCTTTTATGCCCTGCAGGGTTTCCCCATCGTGCCTTGCTCTTAAAGAGGTACTCACGCCTTAGAGTTCACCCAGCTTTCATCTTTGCAGGATCCCTGAAAAGGGACAAGATAGGAAAATTACCATAATATTGGCCAATGTTTTGATGCGGGGGGAGAAACAGTGATTACTTTGCAGTGTAATCAGGAGGAAAACTCGTGCTCAAAGGGAACCCTGTATGAGTCTTTATTTTCTATTCTTCTCTATTCAGTTCTGTTATTTTAGGCACCTACCACCACAGTAGCTGAGCACCTGGTTCTTGAAGCCTCATCAGGCGAAATGCTTTCCTCTCCAAATGTCAGTGGGTTGACATAGCTAGAACCAGGATTAGAACCCTAATCTCCTCGCTCCCAGTTGTACGTCTGGTCCAGTGGATCCCAGCACATCCCAGAGAAGTACATCCCTACCAAAACGAACATAAGGACAGGTCTCTACTTCATGGGGCAGGGCCTAATTGGATGATGTTTGCAAAGTGCCATGGCCAAGATTTTAAAGATCAGGTTTCTAAAATTAGGCTCATAAACCAATATTTAGGCACCTAAATGAGTAGCTGAGTTTTCAAAGGTGCTAAGTACCCAGAAGCTCCCATTGACTTCACTGGTGTGTGTCCAGCACTTTTCAAAACTAGACCATTAATGAATGTGCCTAAATATGGGTTTCGGAGTAGAGCTGTGAGACTAACCCATTCATCCATTTGCTGGCTGCACCAAAAAATAGTAACAGTAAAAAAAATCGCTGCAGGTCAACCTGAAATGAACATTTTTCAAATTTTTTGGCAAACTGAAAAAATGGGGAAAAATTGTTTTGGGCTGAATGTAACATTTCATTTCTCGTTGGAGGGTTTTTTAAACCCTTTTTTGAAACGAAAAGTAATTTTGATTCAAAAAATCAAAATATTTGGGGAGTTTTTTGAAGGGTGGTTTTTTTCCTGACTGAAACAATTCAGTGAATTCGATTCATGAGATGTTTCAGTCAACCCAAATCTGCATTTTCAGACGAAAAAGTTTTGGCTGAAAAAATTTCTATTTGGGAGGCGAATTGTGGCCCTCCCAAAGTAGGAGGCATTTGAAACCCAACTCCCCATCCCAATCTAGATCCAAATTTTCCATATTACAAACCCCAAGAATTAAAAAGGCCTAAGTCAGGCTTCCCAAAAATCAAAAGATCGCCTTAAAAATCATGGTATTTTAAAAAGCATAAAGGTGAGGTTCTTTTTATTTGCCTTCTGGGCTTTTGAGTCTCTAGGCATCCCATTTCTCAGCTTCTTTCTGCAACGAGGAGGGCTAGAAACCTTTTTAAACAAAAGCTGAGATTTTCACATAACAACGTGACTCCAGGAGCTGGAGCTTTAAAAGAAAGATCAACTATCTCGAGCTTGTGATAAAATCATGAGAGTTGGCAACAATTAATTTTGAAATTGACTCCTTAGGTTTAATAATGGGCCACACCAATCCCTCCCGCCCCCGCTCCCTGGAGTTCTGAACACCCTGAGCAAGTTTGGATCCTGGGATGAATTTTATGGCTTGGGTCCATCCCTCAGAAAACTTCCAGTTTCCCAAAATGTCCCGTTTCATTAACACTTTGGCAACAAGCTGTGTGGCTTAGCATGTCCTGCTGAATCTGGAGTTGAGTTTGTAAGAGTGAGTGCATCTGTGTGCGTGTGTGAGTGATTGTATTTCACTGTGTGTGCCTGGGTGACTGTGTGTGTGTGGGTTTATCAGTGTAGCATCGTGTGTGTGTGTGTGTGCGTGTGTGACTGATTCCCTGTATGTGTCTGTATCTGTGTGTATCTGTGTGGCAGTGCATGCTCACATGTGATTGTGTCTCTATCACACACACGTGCAGGGACAGCGTGCCAGAGTGCATTTGAATGAGCATATCTAGACAGGCTAAACGTGTGTGGATCTGCGTGTGTGAGCATATCCATGGGGCTGTATGCGCGACACCAGCCCTGATGCACTAACAACAATAAATTGTTGTTAGTGATCCTTAGTGGTATGCCAGAAGGATTCAAGCAGCCCAAAGCAGATGAGGTTGGTTGGAAAATCATTCCCAGAGAGTAGTTATCAGTGGTTCACAGTCATGCTGGAAGGGTATAATGAGTGGGGTTCCACAGGGATCAGTTCTGGGTCTGGTTCTGTTCAATATTTTCATCAATGATTTAGATAATGGCATAGAATACTCACTTATAAAGTTTGCGGGTGATACCAAGCTGGGAGGGGTTGCAAGCACTTTGGAGGATAGGATTAAAATTCAAAATGATCTGGACAAACTGGAGAAATGGTCTTAAGTAAATAGGATGAAATTCAATAAGGACAAATGCAAAGTACTCCTCTTAGGAAGGAACAATCAGTTGCACAGATACACAATGGGAAATGACTGCCTAGGAAGGAGTACTGCGGAAAAGGATCTGGGGGTCACAGTGGATCATAAGCTAATTATGAGTCAACGGTGTAACACGGTTGCAAGAAAAGTAAACAGGTATTAGCAGGAGTGTTGTAAGCAAGACATGAGAAGCAATTCTTCCGCTCTACTCCACGCTGATTAGGCCTCCACTGGAGTACTGTGTCCAGTTCTGGGCGCCACATTTCAGGAAAGATGTGGAGAAAGTCCAGAGACGAGCAACAAAAATGATGCAAGGTCTAGAAAACATGACCGAGGAAGATTGAAAAAATGGGTTTGTTTAGTCTGGAAAAGAGAAGAGTGAGAGGGGACATGATAACAGTTTTCAAGTACATAAAAGGTGGTTACAAGGAAGAGGGAGAAAAATTGTTTTTCTTAACCTCTGAGGATAGGACAAGAAGCAATGGGCTTGAATTGCAGCAAAGACAGTTTAGGTTGGACATTAGGAAAAACTTCCTAACTGTCAGGGTGGTTAAGCACTGGAATAAATTGCCCAGTGAGGTTGGGAATCTCCCTCATTGGAGATTTTTAAGAGCAGGTTGGACAATCACCTGTCAGGGATGGTCTAGGTAATACTTAGTCCTGCCATGAGTACAGGAGACTGGACTAGATGACCTCTCGAGGTCCCTTCCAGTCCTACCATTCTGTGAAGACCACTGAGGTAACCAGAAACCCTTTATGAACATTAACTGCACTAAGAAGTGACCTCCTGCTGCCCAGGGTTACATAGGACAGCCGCTTCCTCCTCAGACCACCACTGCCTCCCGGGGACGCTCCAAACTGACAGCACCCGAGGCCATTGAAATAATCTGTGAGTACTGAGACTGGCTAGGCAGTGCGGGGGTGGGGGCGGGATGGGTCCTAGCACCCACACACCGCTCCAAAGCCCACTGAAGCCGGTAGAAGGGTTCCCATTGACTCCCGTCGTCTCTGGCCAAGGCTACTGGTGCTGCCCTAGCAGGACTCAATGAGATAGATTTTTTTTTTTTTTTTGGTGAATAAGGGACATTTCCTGTTCATTGTTCAACCTTAGCCAAATAACAAACAGATCCAGGGCCCCACCCTGCCCCTATGGGTGTTCGGCTGCCAGGGTCAATTGGAACAGGTCTGAGTCCCTGCAAATAGCAACTGATGAACCTCCGGGTTCTGTTCCCAGCTCTGACACAAGCGCTCCCTGTGTGACCTTGGGCAAGTGACTTAGCTGCTCTGTGCCTCAGTTTCCCCACCTGTAACATGGGGATAATGGCCCTCCCTCTCGGGGGGAGGGCAAGGATAAATACATCAAAGAGTGTGAAAGGCTCAGATCCTACAGTTATGGGGGCCAGATAATACCATAGATCGGTAGAAGGGTCTCTTACATTCCAACCTGTCACCTAATGAGATGCCAACACTGGCTTCCCTCAGACTTTTCATGCTCAGCTTGCCTTTGTCTACACCTTTGTTCTGCCCAAGGCAGGTGCCCAAACCATCCCTTTCAGTTCCATTCTGCGCCCCCTTTCCTTGATGCCCCCAATGCCCGGAACCCCCACACTTTGAGCCTCTCTGCCTTCCAACATGCTTCTCACGTGAACCCCTTACCACCAAAAAATGCTTTATACATCTCATTTCCTCCCCGACCCTGGGCCCCCATCCATGAATATGGTTTTATTTCTCTACTTTGCACCAGATTCTGCAAGGTGCTGAATGCCTCCAGGAGCTGCTGTGGGTAGAGCTTGGTGCATAATGGATTTTTCTCTCTGCTGGCCATTCCAAACATTCAGAAAAAATTTATTTTGGAGTCAAACCAGAACAAAATTTTTGGCAAATCAAACAGTATAAAAAAGCATTTTGGGTCAAACAAAACATTTCATTCAACCCCAAATTCAGAGATTCTAGGCTAGAAGGGTAATCATGTAATGCTGATCATCTATCTGACCTCCTGCATAACACAGGCCAGAGAACGCCACCCCCCACTGCGAAAAAAACCTTTCCAGTTTGATTTTGAACCCTTTTTAAAACTCTTTTTTTTTAATGAAAGGCAACTGCAAAACAAAAAGTAATGTTTTTATTTACAATATTAATATATTTTCAGTTTTTCAGATTTTATTTAGGGTTTTTTTCTGACCCCCAAAATTTGGAGAACATAAGAACATCCATACTGAGTCAGACCAATGGTCCATCTAGCCCAGTCTCGTGTCTTCCAACAGTGGCCAATGCCAGGTGCCCCAGAGGGAATGAACAGAACAGGGAATCATCAAGTGATCCATCCCCTGTGGCCCATTCCCAGCTTCTGGCAAACAAAGGCTAGGGACACCATCCCTGCCCAGCCTGGCTAATAGCCATTGATGGACCTATCCTCCATGAATTTATCTAGTTCTTTTTTGAGCCCTGTTATAGTCTTGGCCTTCACAACATCCTCTGACAAGGAGTTCCAGAGGTTGACCGTGCGTTGTGTGAAAAAGTACTTCCTTTTGTTTGTTTTAAACCTGCTGCCTATTCATTTCAGTGAGTGACCCCTAGTTCTTGTGTTATGGGGAGTAAATAATACTTCCTTATTTACTTTCTCCACACCAGTCATGATTTTATAGACCTCAGTCATCTCCCCCATTATTCGTCTCTTTTCCAAGCTGAAAAGTCCCAGTCTTATTAATCTCTCCTCATACAGAAGCCATTCCATACCCCTAATCATTTTTGTTGCCCTTTTCTGAACCTTTTCCAATTCCAATATATCTTTTTTGAGATGGGGCGACCACATCTGCAGGCAGCATTCAAGATGTGGGCGTACTATGGATTTATACAGAGGCAACATGATATTTTCTGTCTTCTTATCTCTCCCTTTCTTGATGATGCCCAACATTCTCTTAGCTCTTTTGACGGCCGCTGCCCACTGAGAGGGTGTTTTCAGAGAGCGAGCCACACTGACTCCATGAAAATGACACACATTAGCGGAATGTTTCGGTTTTGCCAAAAAAAAAAAAAAAAGTTTTCAGTTGAAAAATGTGTCTCAGCTCACTAGCTTCATCCCTCGGCAGGATCCCACCCTAGAGTCCTGGCCCTCTCCTTTTTCTCTACAGCACTGAGCATTTGCTGAATCATCAAACACCACGTTTCTGTAGCATCGCTGAAGGATCCTAAAGTGCTTTATTAGCTGGAGGGGAGGCCCAGCTAAGTGCTGCAGAGAGGCAGCCACTTCTGGGGATGCCGTTCACTTGGTCAGATTGGACAGCAAATGACAAAGAAAGGTCACCACCATTCTCCGGGTGAATTCTGGACTATCCGTGGAGGGGGGAGGGATAGCTCAGTGGTTTGAGCATTGGCTTGCTAAACCCAGGGTTGTGAGCTCAATCCTTGAGGGGGCCATTTAGGGATCTGGGGCAAAAATTCAGGATTAGTCCTGCTTTGATGACCTCCTAAGGTCCCTTCCAGCCCTGATATTCTATGATAATAGTGCAAAGCTGCCCTAGGCAGGATCACAGCCTGCACTGTTTGACACACTGCAACTGTTCAGGGCTTCACACCACCCCGCTGCCCACTCGGATCAGTAAAGAGATCACAATTCACAAGGAGCAAACTGAGCTGCATTTCCACATTCCTGGAAGCTCACCAGCACAGTGCTTTTCAAGGGCACTCTCTTTTCCCGTGTTGGCAGGCACAAGGTTTTTACTCAAGCTGAAGAGTGAGGAGGAGATGGGCTGCAGCTACATGCGAGCAGGGGTGAAAACCTGTGGGATTGCTGCCTACTGGGGCATTTCCGCTCAGCATTCAGGGCCAGTCTTAGGCCAGGCCTGACAACGGCAGGATCAGACCCCATAGAGCCTTTCTTAACTAAGCCACGGAGAAGCCCCGTTCCCTGATCCACAGGACCCCGAGCCTCGGTAGCATGGGTCAATTCAGGTCAGAGATAAGCCCACTGGGCAGGTTTGGATCTGCAGTTCAGGGCCGCTCAGAGCTGGGATTCCAGGCCCGATCCGTCCTGAACTCTTCTCTGCATATTCCACCACTCTGGTGCAAGGTCCGTTCCCCTCAGGCACCTTCTCTGAAAACCTCCCCACGTCTTATCCCAGAAACACAGCAACGGAGGAGACCTGCTCCCTCCCAAGACAGCCAGATCCAGATCCGAGTCCAGTCACAAACATCCCAGAGTCTGGCCCTGGTTCTGATCCAGGATCTGGTGCCTGCTAGTCCATCCCCACCACACATCCAGACAATACAGGATCGTCCCCCTTGGTCTGGTACATTCTCCTTCCCTCGCCCTGTTCAAACCCGCAGCCCTTCAGCCAAAAAGCAAGCCAGCGCCTTTCCATTGCCGGCTGACGCCGTCCTTAATGGGGTCCTGCGCCTTGCTGTGAACCTCTTGCTTCCCTAGTGGGGAGTCAATTCCATCTCCGCGCCCACCTTCAAAAACCCAACCTGACCCTCCACCTCCGAACAGGTCAGTCTCTCAGGACAGCAGATTCCCCTGCAGGTTGGGCTGATCCAGATGCTCCGAAATTTCCGTCCCCACAAGAGGAACTGTTTATATTTGCACTAGAATTTATTGTACAGTAAAATCAAATCAAATCTCACAGTCGACATGGGCCTGCACGCCCCCTTCCATTCCTGATTTATTTTATCATCAACACATGCCATAAGCAGGGCCTGCCTTCTATGCTGATCAAATCATTCTGCCCCTAGCATCCTTGTTATCCCACCAGCCAGCGGGATTCGGGCTGCCACCTCCCAATTGCAACGTCCCAGCAACACAGCGTCGGGCGAATCCCCCTGGAATTATCCAAGAAAGTCTTTCGCTCTTCTTCGGCATTTTGGCTTCCTCTTTGTTCATGAAATGGCGACTTTCTCAAGCAGTGGAATTACCCAAGATCAATGGCCTACGACGATCAAAATTGATCGATCTGAGGGGTGGGAGTCGAGCTTGTGTTATTTCTGAATGTAAATTATTTGCTTCCTGAGGTTTGGCGCCAACAGGCACAGGATCTATGACCAGTCTCTATGTCTGTATTATCTGCATCTGTCTGTCGATCTACCTTCAGCATCTTAGCCCGGCTACAATTCTTTACAATATTATCGCTTGTACAACAGCATCTTTGGGGATGGGAGACACGAACTTTAATTACTAATCCCCAGCAACACACTGCCACTATTTTAAGAAAGTGGATCCGCAGTGTTATCCTTCACTAGCGGGCAGTGAACCCCATGTCTCAGGGGTGCTGCAGAGGGGACAGGAAGGGAGTGGGGAATCTATTTTCCCATGGAAATCAAATTGATTTCTTCTATCCACAGCTAGGGGAAGAGGCAGTCCTATGGCAAACAAACTTCTACCACAGGCAAGTGCTGGATTTGGTTCCGGAAAAATACGCCAAAGTGTAAGGATGGCAGCTCGTGTGACCTGAAATTGGGGTGGGAAGTCCATTCGGGTGAGTGAATGGGATGGGGGCTTGAAGATCTTTCCCCAAGGAAAGCCGTTTGAAAATACTCAACACCTTGCACGAATCAATCCATCCCGAAGGTTTGCTATTCAGGAGTATCCTCTGAGCCCTAGAATTAAGACAGCTTTGGCAGACATGGGGTAGGAAAATCCAGAGACGGGATGATTCCCCTGAACGCCCCCTCCAGAACAACCTGTTTGGTAAATGCCATGTTCCAGAAAACCCCCTTCTCCCCGTGCTGCGGGTGATACAGAGTCTGTAATGGAAATAGCATCCTCCTGCCCTGCCCTGTCTATGAGACGATATTGGGGCTCCATAACTGTCCCCCACTTCAACTGCCCACAAGAACCAACAGACAGACAAGCACTCACCCTGAGCAGCTCCCAGCCCCTCTCGGCGTTGCCCTGCGAGCTCCTCTGAAACTTTGCCACAACTTCAGACAAAGGCAGAAGTTCCTTCTAGTCACCACCCCCCCACCCGCACCCCGCCCCATCCAACTGCTCAGGCTAAACCGGACAGACATGCTGGTGCCAGATTGCTCAGCGAGTTAATGAGGTGATGCGCTCTGGCGACTGTACTCCCCACCAGACACACACACACTCCCTCGAAAGAGGTTGCGGACTTAACCCTTCACACGCTGTTTCTTTCCTGTGCAACAGCGGGCTATCATACGTAGAATGGCGGAAGTGAAAAATAGCATGGCAATGGCTGATAGATATATAGATAGATAGATAGATAGATAGATAGATGACTGTTGCCTATGGCAGTGGCTCTCAACCTTTCCAGACGACTGTACCCCTTTCAGGAGTCTGATTTGTCTTGCGCATCCCCAAATTTCACCTCACTTAAAACCTACTTGCTTACAAAATCAGACATAAAAACACAAAAGTGTCCCAGCCCACTAGTACTGACTTTCTCGTTTTTACCATATCATTATAAAATAAATCAGTTTAAGCAAGTCATTGTCTATATGAACTTTTAGTTTGTATGGACTTTGCTAGTGCTTTTTAAGTAGCTGGTTGTAAAACTAGACAAATATCTAGGTGAGTTGATGCAGCCCCTGGAAGACCTCTGCTCTGCATACCCCCAGGGGATGCGTACCCCTGGTTGAGAACCACTGGTCTATGGGATATTCAAGTCTCTGTTTGTATCCTCAGTTGGGGAAACTTATTCTACTGCAGGGATGCTCCATGGGGTGTTATTAACCAATAAAATCCACTAACACCCATTCCCCTTCTACGATCCGCTGATCAGTGTGATTGGAATCCTTGTCTTTTACAGCCTGAAGTCCAGAAGGAAGGTTTCCATCTATCCCAGGATTTCCCCCCACAACTTTTTATTAAATTTTCTAGAGGAAAAAAATCTACTGAAGAGGTAAGGAAATTGCATCCTGAAGAGGGTAAAATCTGGGACCAAATCCAGTGATGTCAATGTAAATCTGGAGTAACTGCACTGAAACCAGTGGTGGCCTCTGTAAACTACATTAAGCAAACAGCCTAATGGTCTGAACAGTAGACTAGAAACCAGGAACTTCCGAGTTCAATCCCTGTTTCCCTCACCAAATCGACTCACTGTGTGACCTTTGTCAAGTTGCTTCCCTGCTCTGTGCCTCAGTTTCCCCATCTGCCAAATGGGAATAACAAAATTTCCCGGCTGAACCATCTAAGCCTTGTAAAGGACATTGAAGCTGGTGGGCGATTTCCACACCATGATGCCGGGACAGCTGCACTGAAATTGGTAAAGTTATTGCAGGTCTACAAGCTCTAACCAACAGCAAGTCCCAGCTGGGATAGGGCAAAGCAGTGACATGAGTCTATTTAGGAAACCCAGCTGTCTGGCAAATAGCTATCTGCAGCCCCCAGGACCACAATGCCTCCCAGTCATTGAAGTGTTTATCCTCACCACACCCCTGTGGGGCAGAGCCCTGCTATTATCCCCATTGTACTGAGGGGAAACTGAGGCACAAACACCTGAAGGGCCTGGCCCACGGTCACCCAGGGAGGCTGCGGCAGAGCAGGGACTGGACGCCAGGTCTCTCACATCCTCATCGCCGGACCATCCTCCTCTCGCAGCAAGAATGACGGTGTCCACCTTCTAGGTCTGGGCAGCTCCTTCTTTGCTCTGGGGAGCTGAGTGCCACTGACCCTCCTGTCGGACCCTCCTCACCTCTCAAGCTCCCTGGTCCTCCTGCACAGCTCCCCTCCACCCCAGCCCCCTGCCTCTCCCTGCCCATCTTCCGCCTCACTGTGGTCTGCCCCAGATCCCCATGCCCTCCGCTCACCCGCCTCCTTCCGGCTTTTCCAGGCATGTCAGACCCAGACCCAGGGGCAGGGGGATGCAGGTTCTGGGGGGGAGCGGTGCAGGAAATGGGAATATGGAGGAGAGTAGGAGCTGCTCCAGGCTGGAAGTCCACCCCACTGTGACCAGTCCTCTCACAGCTGCACCCCAATCTTCGGTTCTTTATTCCATCTCCAGCTTCTCTCCTCTTGTGCTCTATCCCCTGGGACTGCATCATTCCTTTCACCACAGTGATCCCGCCAGTGCTCTCCGCCTCCCTTCCTGCCACCCCTTCACAAAGGGTTGACCACCCAGGGGTGAAATCCACCTGCACGCACCAAGCTGGCACGCCCCCGATGCCCGCTTTGGAGGGCTGACGTGGGTCTCAGGTCAGGGGTTGGTCTAGCACCGGCCTCAGGTGTAGCGGTGAATGCCAGCCCCGGCTCGGGCTCCTGCCTCCTGTCTCGGCCATGTTAAGCAGAGATGGACCCGAGCGCCCCATCCACCTGCCCCCAAAGCCCATGAGCACTCCAACCCAGTGAGATGGTTCTGGCCCCAAATAGGGATCCAGATCCAAACTTGCCTGGCTTTGGGGGGTATTTGGATCTGGCCTCCATCTCTCAGTCTGTCATCCTCCCTCATTCCCCGTCCTCGCTCAGACACCATCTCCTCCGCATTCTCTCCCATCTTGTATCCCACCTCCCTCGCCCGCCGTTCATGGTCTTGGAACAGAGGGTTAGGTCCCTGAATACCCCGTGAGGGCAGAATCCTGCCAGCTGGGCGGGCGCAGGACCATGGTTGTTAGAGCTGGAGGGGGTGGTGGTAAAAGAGACAGAAGGATTTGGGCTCAGACAGGCAGGCATATCTCTAAACTCATACCAGCTGTGGTGGCGACATATTGACAGCTCTCCCTACACCACAGGACTCTGTCTTGGGGGCCCCTGAGAACTGGCCCTGGGTCTGTCCTGCAGCCAGAGGGCAAGTCAGTAAAGAGAGGAAAGTCTCCTGTGTGTACCGGAGATCACTGGGGAACCGCTCAGGGTCGTTGTCACGGGCAAAGCTCCCACCCCCATTTTATCACAATGCTTAACTCACTTTGCTGCTGAACACTCCAGGTATGACATCTGCATTTAGGTGAGCTGCTGGTACAATGCACTGGCAGGGGATCTGTCGGATCCCCCTCTAGCAGCTTGTACATCACAGGACAACAGCCTACTACTGGTGCAGGTTAATTGAGTTGCTCCTTTCACTCAAGCTGTGGCGGTCAGGCCTGCAGTTCCCCAGGTCAAACCCCGCTGATGACCCAGGTGGGGGCAGGTTGGTCATTATCCTGGAATGCCCCATGTGCCAGACAGGTCCATATAGAACAAAAATCATTTCTCCTTTCTGGGCATCACTATTCCCAGCGACACTCAGCCACGCCTGCTTTGAGCTCTCAGGAGGAAAAAACTGGACACAGGTGCAAAGTATTTATATCATTAATTAGTACTGGTATTATTGACGAGTTGCAGACAGGACCTCGACCACAGATCTCCTGAGCGCTTTCAGTGGCACCCTCTTTCTGTGCAGCAGCACCCCACCCAGCCAGCACTCACTCCCGCTAGCGAGGAGGCCGAGCCAGAAGGGTGTGATGGAGATGAGTCTATGCCGGGAGGCCATCTCCAGAGAACCAAGCTGTGACATAGGCCCCGCTGGCACTCTGGGAGAGAAGCCACCTACCTCTGATTCCCCTGGAGATGGGAGCTCTGTGCCTCTCCCTGAGGAAACTGATGCCCTTCTCGATGTATGTGATAGCACCCAGAGACCATGGGGATGGGCACCTTAGAAGCATATATAACGATGACGGGCTCAATCCTCTAGTCCTTATCAGGCAAAATCTCTAGGCACTGTGACGCAGGCTCCTTGGGGATCCCGGGGCTGCAGCAGGGAGCTGGGCTAAAACCAGAGGCCAAGTGTCTGCCCTGGATGACATTGGAGTAACTCCAACGATGTCAGAGGAGTCACTCTGGATTTACACCACTGTGGCTGAGAGCAGCTTCTGGCCCCGAGCGCCCATCAGGGTGGAGAAGGTAAATGAATCCATTGGGTAGGGGGCTGAGGGTCTGTCTCGTGGTTGTGCATCTGCACACACAACTGTGGGTGGGTCTCTGTCTATGTTTGTAGGGTTTTTGTCCATGCAACTGAGCAGGGGGGTGGGGGGGTGTTTCTGAGACTGTGTGTGTGTGTGTGTATTTGTGGACCTGAGAATGTCCATGTGTCTGAGTGTCTCTGCATTTTGGGGACCCCGTGTCTCTTGGTGGCTCTCTGTGTGTTTATGCACCTTGTTTGTGACGATGGGAGTTGTGGGGTTGTGTGTTCGTGAGTGTGGCCGTGTCAGCATATGTGTGAATACTGATATGTCTGTGCCTTTGTGTGTACACACAGTGCTGACCGACTTACCCTGATCCTCTGTCCAATTCCCTTCCCATTCATCAGCAGGAAGTACGCTGAGTGCCTTGATAAGCTGTGAGCCTAGACTCCTGTGTGTCTGTCTACGGCCCTTCCAAACATGGCCCTCATGCTGATGGCCCACACCATCTGCCTTGGATGGAACAGCTACCTAGTTCTCCAGCCACCCACCCCATACATCTCCATCTCTCTCTCCAGCCATCTTCATCCATCCCCTCCAACCCATCCATCCATCCCCAACTCTCACCAGCCAGCCAGCCCCATATCGCTTTCTCTCCCCATAGCAACCCATCTAGCTATAATCTCCATCCTCACCCCCGGCTGTAAGCTCTCTGGGACTGTCTTTTTTGTTCTGCGTTTGTACAGGGCCTAGCGCCCTGCGGGCCTGGACGATGGGGGCTCCTGGACACTACAAATAATAACAGTAATTATCTGTCCTTCCATCCAACATCTCCAGACGTACCCCCTACCCCCTCCTCTCTTTTCCAAGCGATGACCAAAATGCCACTGCAGAGCCTGGAGCGAAGAGGGCCACTGCGGTGCCGAGCGCATCATCTCTCCCCTCCTTCCCCACCCGGGCGGCGAGCTCGGACTTATTGCCGTTGACTAGGTGGTTTCATGCTGAAACCCCTCGGCATGCTCAGCCATTAAGTTGTCACAGGCATTTAAAGGGCTGATTGAAGTGTTTGTCCTGCAGGAGAGACGCAGCTGTAACCGGAATTCGCCGTCTGTCACTCTGGGGACAAAGCGGCGGATGGGAGCTGACAGGAAGCTAATAATGTTTAAAGCCAACACTATATTTTCATTTACATTCATTAGCAATGCCCTAATGGAAGGAAAATTGATACTCACGTAGCCAGGGATGGAATTAAAACCGTTCGAGAAAGCCCACTTTGCAGTGCAGGGAGGCGGGTTTGGGAAGGCAGAGCTCACGCCAGGAACATGTCTGGCCATGAGGAAAGCCATGTGTTATTTCGCAGTCTCGGATCTTGGGACCTAGATGCCATGGTGATGGGCTCCAGCACAGATTAGGCTTGGTCTAAAGCCCAGGTCGGATTTTCTCTTCTTTGGGGGTGGGGTTCCAACGTCCTGATCGGGAGCTAAGAGGTGAGAAAGTTATCTCCTCACACGCCCATCATTGTGGTATCTCTCCCTCCTCTAAGCTACTTCAGATTCTCAGGTTGGTGTGCACTTGTACAGGAGAGGAACACAGAGGGGGAAAGATCAGGCAAAGGGATGAGGGTAGTGTTGGGTTCTGAGTGCTGCGAGGTCCGTGGTCTTGTAGTTCTTGTGGCAGAGAGTTCCACTGTCTAGGCGCAGCACCCCTGGAAGTGTTCACCCTGCACTCATGAGTCTCAACCTCTTTGTATCAGCGTCACCGTCCTGGTGGAAGGCAGCTGCCGTGGGAGGTCACAGCAGCAGAAGGAAAGAGACATCCAGCTGGGCATCTGGGGTCTGACCAGAGGGAGCAAAGCCTTTGGGGCCATCCCAGCAGGCAGTCGGGGTTTGTCCAGTGCTGCCCGTACAGCAGCCCAGCCACAGAGGAAGGACGTGGCACGTTTTTCAGCAGAGAGGCCTTCTCGGTCTGGGTGAGACCAGGAGACACACCGGGCACGGGGTCTCGGGGAGAGAGAGCGCAGTGGGGGTGACTGGGGCTGTAACAGCCACCCTCCCGAATGTCACTCACAGAGAGCACCCCCTGAGGACAGGCTGAAGGAGGGCGTCAATATTATTCTTAAAGGAGCAGTACACAGAAAACCCCTGTCTGGTGCCAGCACAGAGGATCGAAGCTGGAGAATCAGAAAACCCTGCCCAGCTCTGCCTCTGACTTGCTGACCTCCGACCCGTCACTGCCCTCCCCTGGGAAATCGGGGTGGTGAGAGACTCACCTGTCTCGCTGGGACTAACCCAGCCACGCTTGCAAAGAGGATTGGGTCTGCACCTGCAGGAGGCCAGGGGATCGCTAGGACAGAAGCACTGCATCCGCTGAGCACCCCAACGGGGGAGCAGCCGTGAGGCAAGCACCCCAGCATTCACCGCCAGGGCCCCAGTTCAAATCCAGCCCCTGGCGCTGGGTAGAACAGGGATTCTCCCTCTGGGTCTCCAACCCTGCAGCTGGATGCTTGCAGTCGGCAGTGGGTACAGCACCCTCTGGGGGCACTAGCGGGCGCTTGGGGAAGGGGGCAGGAGAGGATGAGTGGGGTGGAGCTGTTGCCTCCAACAGGGAATCCAGCTGGACCAGTCTAGCTCCTCTCTGCCCCCACCACCCTCCTCTTTCCCCGTCCTTTATCAACAAAACCCCGTGGCCCTGTGTCAAGGTTCCTTCCCCACTCTGAACTCTAGGGTACAGACGTTGGGACCTGCATGAAAAACCCCCTAAGCTTATTTTTACCAGCTTAGGTTAAAACTTCCCCAAGGTACAAACTATTTTACCTTTTGCCCCTGGACTTTATCGCTGCCACCACCAAGCGTCTAACAAATATATAACAGGGAAAGCGCCCGCTTGGAAACATCTTTCCCCTCAAAATCCTCCCAAACCCTACACCCCCTTTCCTGGGGAAGGCTTGCTAAAAATCCTCACCAATTTGCATAGGTGAACACAGACCCAAACCCTTGGATCTTAAGAACAATGAAAAAGCAATCAGGTTCTTAAAAGAAGAATTTTAATAGAAGAAAAAGTAAAAGAATCACCTCTGTAAAATCAGGATGGTAAATACCTGACAGGGTAATCAGATTCAAAACACAGAGAATCCCTCTAAGCAAAACCTTAAGTTACAAAAAGACACAAAAACAGAAATATCCATTCCATTCAGCACAACTTATTTTATCAGCCATTTAAACAAAACAGAATCTAATGAATATCTAACTAGATTGCTTATTAGCCCTTTACAGGAGTTCTGACCTGCATTCCTGCTCTGGTCCCTGTAAAAACAACCCACAGACAGAGAGAACCCTTTGTCCCCCCGCAGCTTTGAAAGCATCTTGTCTCCTCATTGCTCATTTTGGTCAGGTGCCAGCGAGGTTATCTTTAGCTTCTTAACCCTTTACAGGTGAAAGGGTTTTTTCCTCTGGCCAGGAGGGATTTAAAGGTGGTTAGCCTTCCCTTTATATTTATGACACCCTGACTTGGCCTGACTAATGCAACCAACTCACTGCAGGCCTCCTTGCCCCTGACCTCCACTTCCCCAGCTGCTCAGCTCCAAGCTCCCCTGCTATACCACCCTAGGGCTGGGCTCGGCATCATCCTCCACATGATTCAAGCTTCTCATCCCCCTGTGCATGGCTCCTGCCCAGGATCATGTCCCCCTCCAGTGGCTGTAACAGCCTACTACCGCTGTGGAGCTCAGGGAGTTGCTCCTGCAGCAGGGTCAGGACTGGAGCTGCAGAGAGCAGAACCCAAGTCCAAAGCTCAGGAAGTGTCTAGCTCCGGGGTTTTGGTTCCACTTGTCACGGCAGCAGGGCCAGCCATGTGATTCAGACTCATCATCTGTTTGACAGAAGGGGAAACCGAGACACAGAGCAGGGAAGTGACTTGCCCAAGGTCAGCCAGTGGAAAAACAGCAGAGCCAGGATCAGAACCCAGATCTCCTGAGTCTTAGCCCAGCGTGCTGTCCACCAGATGCTTTGGTGCTCTCCGAAATCTAGACACTGTCCTCCTCAAAACAGGGCTTAAATGGGAGACCAGTGAGGCCTTTTCCTTGGGCTGGGGCCTTGCCCAGGGCCAGTCCCAGCCTTAGCACCCACAGCCGCTTCTGTCTGTGTTGGTGTCTGGGGGCCTGCCTCTTTCTGTCCCTCGTGTGGCCACCCCAGCCCCAGCACATGAGCCCACGGCCTTGGGCAAGTTCTCCCCTGCTCCTGAGGCTATGCCTCTTCCCCACTCGGTGTGGAGTCCTGAGCTAGTCCGATAGCCACCAACGCTTGTGCCCCTTTGCTGGCTGCACGTGAAATGAGTTTGCAGGGTCTCAGCCTGCTCCCCAGCCAGACGGGTTTCCTCGTCGCAGAAACCACCAGTACAAGAGGTGCAGCACCAGAAACCCAGCACTCCGATCTCCGGGATGGCCCATCCGGCCCGGCGTGGATTCACCTCCGCCGGCAGCATGCGAGGGGTTTACGGTGGGTATCGTCCTCGCTCTGTTTAGATAAAAACAAACTCCTGGGGGCGCCTCCCGTCGTTCATCGGCCCTCGCTTGGAAGCCGGCCTGCGGGGAGCTATTGCCCGGCCTGACAGATTAAGTGCAGCTTGTCACTCTGCACGCAATCAGCTGCTTCCCACCTGCTTTGCCAGGGAATTAAGATGCACTAAGCTATGGCAGCTCAATAGGTAATCACCACGGCCTGCCCTGCCCCCTGCCGCCCCCTTGCTGTCTACCACTCCGAGAACAGAAAGGGGGGCCAGCGGGGACACGGGGGACACATTTTAACGGGAGAAGGAAATAGCAACTCAGCTGAGCCGGCCTGCTCCCGTCTCCATCAGCCTGGCTGGAGGGTCCCTGTGGAGCTGAGATGGGTCCCTTGGCAGGGAGCCAGGGGGGCGGTTGGTTGTCAGCCCAGCTGCACTGTCAGGGTGCCGGAGAGCCAGTGGCGATCATTATTAACTATTCTGATTTAACATGTATGTCACTTCCTATGTCGGGATCATCTCTCTGACCTCCTGTACAACAGGCCAGAGACCTGCCCCACAACAATTGCCAGAAAACATCCCATCTTGATATAAAATTGTCAGCGAGGGAGACTCCACCGTGACCCTTGGCAAGAATCACTCTCACTGTTAAAAATGTACACCTTCTTTCCTGTCTGAATTTGTCCAGCTTCAATTTCCAGCTGTTGGATCGCGTTAGACCTTCCCCCGCTAGACTGAAGAGCCCGTTATCAAATATTTGTTCCCCGTGTTGATTCTTATAGACTGTGAGTCACCCCTTACCCTTCTCTTTGTGAGGCTAAAAATAGATTGAGCCCTTTGAGTCTATCGCTAGAAGGCAGGTTTTCTAACCCTCTGATCATTCTCCTAGCTCTTCTCTGAACCCTCTCCAATTTATCAACATCCTTCTTGAATGGTGGGCACCAGAACTGGGCCCAGGATTCCAGCCGCGGTTGCACCAGTGCCAAATACAGAGGTAAAACATCCTCTCTGCTCTGATTGGAGATTCCCGTGGTTAAGTGTCCCAGGATCACATTCGTTCTTTTGGCCACGGTGGCACCCTGAGAGCGGTAGTTTCAAAAGGCCATGACCAGATTGGGCCCCATTGTGCTGGGTGCTGCACGGACATGCAATAAATGACAGGCCCTTCCCCAAAGAGCGTATGCTTCAACACTCCCCAGAGGACCCTCTGGTAGTGCACTAAAACTCAGGGCAGACCCTATGATGGTGCACCAGCACTCAGGACAGACCCTTGCAAGCAACCCTGTAGCACCATGGCTATGCACCTGAGACTGCCTATGATAACACCCCAGTGCACACAAGTCCCTACAACAACGGAGACGCTCGCAAGGGACCCTACAATCACCTGTTGGCCACCGTACAATAACACGATTTAGGCTGTACGATCCCCAAGCAGGAGCCTTGTCTTTAAAACCCCACGCAGCCCCCGGTGCTGCACACATTCTCACAGTTCCCCGGCATTTAGGAGCAACCCTCCAGCCGCAGACTGGAACTCAGGAGCGATTCTGCCTGGCCCCTCTGGTTCTTCAGCAGCGAGGCCTGGAAATGCTCCCCGGGTCCAACTGCAGCTGCTGCCCAGGGCATGCTGGGTTATTGGGAAATCCCATCACTCCTGGAGATGGATCCCAATCAAAAGTCAGATTCTGGTGCCCCCGAACTATGGAGCCACTGAGAGCCAGATCCAAGCGAGCAGTTCTGGCCTTTCTCCAAACCCCGGCTCATTAGGGCCCATTTCCATCTTCAACGCCGGTGCCGGTGATCTCCCATCACCCTCCCAGCATGCAGCCAATCGACCAACAGACAATGACCCAGGCCAGTTCCTTCAGCTCTTGTCACATTTCATGCGCTGCCCTGGGATACGCTGCTGTTGTCCAGTCAATCATGCATTGTCGCACCAGTGCCACGGGGATGGTAAGATGTTTGCTCTCATTCTAGATCCATTAAACCTGGAGCCACTCAAGAAAGAGAGATGCTGTCCCAGCCTGCACCCAGGCGGATGTGTTGGGACTCAGAGCTCTGAACGCGTAACTGGAAGAGACGTTTCCCCCGCAGCGTCTCACCGAGGCCTGAGTGGCCGAGAGGGCTCTTCCCTTGCTCTCTAACCGAGCGCTGGGTCCAGCTTGCTCGCCCCGCCGTCTCCGTGTGCTGCCAGCAAGCTGGCTCCTGTCCTCTGTCGCTGCCAGCCCGAGTCCCAGACTGAGAACTGGGGCATGGGGGACATTTTAGAAGGCACACACACAATCCAAGGGGATGGACGGACAGATGAGAGAGATGGATGTGGGCGTAACACAGGCAGAGAGACAGATGATGGCTTCCCCAGCTGGACTGGGGTACCTGATCCATTTGTTGCTCCCTGCACCTGGCCATTCTGATAAAAGCGGATGCTCAGTCATGCCTGTCGTTAGCCATGGTGAGTGGCAGGACTGTGTGGCCAGGGGAGGCTCGGGATCGCAGGATTTCTTTGCACGTAGGCAGTGAAGTGATGGGCCCGCTCGAAACACAACAGCTGGGTCCACAGCTAGGCATGGGGATGGATGGAGTTGAAAAATCATTCCGGTTTCTCCAGGCTGGGAACCTTCCCCTGCAGCTCAGCTGGGATTCCCAGAGACCCGCCTGTCCTTTGCAGTGCCCTGCCCACGCTCTGATGGAGAACGGGGGTTTGGGGCAGCTGGAGGGGAAACGGAGGCGTGTGCTGAAGTGGAATGCCATGTGCCACGGTTCCCTCCCGCCTCCCATTGCCCCATGGTGCCTGTGGGTGGAAAAGGGACTAGCATGAGGCAGCAGCTGCTGCTCCACTTGTTCAGCCAGATGCCCCGGCCTGGAGCCGGGCAAACACAACAGCTGCCGGGGCGGGGAAGGGATGCCCTGGGTCCGGGCTTTGCTCGCAGTCCTTCCGGGAGGGTGAGGAAGAGGAATGGCGACTTTTCCTTCATCTGTGCAACCTGCCAGCTCCTCAGTTCATCACCTGACGTGTGCAGTCACAGAGCCATAGACCTGTAGGGCTGGAAGGGACCTCGGGAGGTCAACAGGTCCAGCCCCTGTGCTGAGCCAGGGCCAAGTAAACCTAGACCATCCCTGACAGGGGTCTGTCCAAACTGGTCTTAAAAACCTCCAGTCATAGAAATTCCACAACCTCCCTTGGAAACCTGTTCCAGAGCTTAACTCCCCTTTGAGTTAGAAAGCTTTTCCTGATATCTAACCTACATCTCCCTTCCTGCAGACTAAGCCCATGACTTCTTGTCCTATCTTCCGTGGACATGGAGAACCATTCATCACCGTCCTCTTTATACCAGCGCTTAACTTATGTAAAGACGCTCCTCAGGCCCCTCTCAGTCTTCTTTTCTCAAGTCTGAACAGATTTTTAATCTTCCCTCAGAGGTCAGGGTTTCTAAATCTTGTGTCAGTTTTGTTGCTCTTCTCTGGACTCTCTCCAGTTTGTCCACCTCTTTCCTAAAGCATGCCTACGCTGAACGGGACACAGTGCTCTAGCTGAGGCCTCACCAGTGCCCAGTAGAGTGGGACAATTACTTCCCGCGTCTTACCTATAACACTCCTGTTAATAAACCCCAGAATGATATTAGCCTTTTTTGCAACCACATCACATTGTTGGCTCATATTCAGTTTGTGATTCACTATAACCCCCAGATCCTTTTCATCAGTAGTGCCGCCTAGCCAGTTATTCCCCAGGTTGTAGTTTTACATTTGATTTTTTTTCCTTTCTAAGAACCTGACAATCACAGGACCACAATAATACAGCATAGATGGTTGGTTTTATTTCCTGTGCACTGAATAAGGCAGGAAAAAAATAGTACATAACTTAATCAAAGACTGTATCATAATGCATACAAACAAGGGGGTGAATTAAGGTTACACCGGCATCCTTAATTCTGGTATTTCCTAACTTTCGAGTGCTCAACTTTGCAACCTTAATAATATTCTTTTAATGTAGTTTTTTGCATGAGCAATTTCCTAGGTTTTTTAAATAGCAAACAGAAAAAAACAGAAATGCCATCACCTGGCACCGTACTGACACCCGCATAGGTCAGCATCAGGCTTGAAAACTTTAGATTCACCATACAGACCTCTGCGACTTGATCTAACAGAGTAACTTATAGCAATAGTAGGTTGTCATCCTCTATGAGAACCAGCCACTAGAGGGGTGAGATACACACTTTACCAGTGGATTTCACAGGTATTTGCTGACAGCAGAGGAATGCTGAGTCTCACAAATGATGGTTCCATTCCAGGCTCCAGAGGGAAGTGTGCTCTAGTGGGCACAGACTCTTCTTTCCTTGTCCCCCCTGCCTTACTCCTAGCATGCACCCCTGCTGTCTGTCTCTGCCCCTCTGCTCTTGCAAGCTGTCTGTACCCCAATACCTGCGCCATTTCCTCTACAGCCTGTCTCTGACCTCCTACTGCCCCATCCCCCCATTTCTGCACCACTAACCCGCTTCTATCCCCCGGCACAGTTTTGTCACTGCTCCCCTGCTTACTGAATCCTCTGTCAGCTGCCTCCGCCTCCTCTTCACTGCCGGGGCAGCAGCACTAAAGGCATGGGGGAAAACAGCCTTCTTGCTCTCGGTTCTGGTGCCTGGAGCCTCAATGTCCTCCCGCACCCTGCAAGCAGCAGGAGCAACTGCCGGGGAAATCCTGCTCAGCCCCCGCAGCCCTGGGATGGAGCATGCTCCGTTGCTCCACGGGGCTGGCGCATGCACAGTCTGGTCTCAAGTAGGAGCATGCCCAGTGCGCATGGAATCTTCAGAGAATTTAGCTGCCAAACTCAAACACATGTCTACTGAGCATGTGCAAAATGAGATTTTTTTTTCCCCCAAGGCTTGTAACTTGGCCAAATTGGAGGGTTTTCTCATGGGAACAGCAAAAGGCACCTCCCTGACCCCAGGGTGACCCCCCCCCTTGTGAAATTTCAAGTCCCTTCTCCAATGCACCAGGGTGCTGGAGCATCTTAAAGAAACAGCAGCAAGATTCATTTTTTTGTAACATGGGCAAAACAACGGATTGTCCCCTAACCTCATTGTAAGAAATGGCAGAATTGTTTTTGCCGAAACTTCCCAAAATAGGCAGCCTGAGACAGACACCTGGCTTGGAAAATGTCAGCCCGAATAGGTAGCATTTGCAACATTATAAACAGCTGAAAACAGGGTCTTATAATAGGAAGTGTCAGGCCCCAGCTCCCCTTTAATTACAGCTGTCCCCAGAGGCCCTGGTCAGGATCGGGGCCCTTTTGTGTTAGGTGTGCACAACAATATAGGAAAACATGGACGCTGCCCCAAAGAGCTCACAACCCACCGAGGAAAGAGACAGATGGTTGCTGACGGAAGGAGGGTGTGAGCAAGCGTTGTGTTTGCAGACAGGTTCATCCGTGATTACTAAATTACTATGAACAGACAAAGCAAGTGTCAGCGACCAGTCCCCACTGCCCCTCAACCCAGGCATCAGCAATCAGCTGATTGTGTGATTTCCCGGCCCCACCTCCCCTCCTACTGCCCCCTCACCCAGCCCCCCACTTCCCCTCTCCCTGTTGTCCCCTCCCTGTCTCCCCTCCCATTCCCCCTCGCCTGGCCCCACCTCCCCTTCACTTCCCCACATTGTCCATCTCCTGTCCCCCCACCCAGCCCCCCGCTTCCCCTCCTATTCACCCTGTTTGAGCCACTCATTCTAAGGCACATTATAGTCCTACAGTTTGCATTGTGCAATGGGAGAGCTCCGGGCAGAGCTCTGCAGTGGCCCTAGTGAGGGCTCCCCCCCCGCAGGGACAGGCATTGACTCCCGGCAGTGCTGCAGACTCCATCAGCAGGCGCGTCTGCATTTCTGGGGCATATGGTGCTATGAGGTCACATATCACCCGCCAGCTGCTGCTGGAGTCACCGCCGAGAGCCCCCACTGCGGGAATCCGCAGGCCCCCCGCCCCGTACGTCTCAGAAACAATCTCCGAATGCCAGGCACACAGCAAAGCCCCCGAGGGTTAGCGAGCCAGCAGCGAGATAACCGCGAGACGCACCCTGCTCGCCGAGAACGGGGCTTGTGGGAGGACGTCAAACACTGCCGGAGCCTGTCGCTCAATTCAATATTTGTAGGACAGGTTTCTGCAGCAACTATGGGGCATCCGGCTGGGCCGGAACCTCAGAAACACATGGGAGGACTGAACAGCCACAGATCCAGGAGCAAGTAGGTGGCTGAGTGGGGCTGGCTCGCCCCTTGCCTGTCCCCAGATCCACAGCTCCAGCCCGGGCCCCATCCTGCCACTGCAGAATCTCCAGCACGGAGAGGCTAATGCTAGGCTCCTAGATGACCCTTATTAAGGCACCTAAATGTAAGCTGGTCTAATTCTGCAGAGGTGCTCAGCCCCCACAAACCCCAGGGAAGTCAATGGGAGCTGCAGGTGCTCAGTGCCTGTGAACAGGGGAACAGAGAAGCGGAACATTGGGCCGGCAGGTTCGGAAATGCTGGCCCAGCGGCCCGGCCCGGCCTTCCTCTTGCACCGTTAGAGATGCACCGGGGCTGCCTTTCTCATTCGTGCTACACGCCAAAAGCAAACAATGCAGAGGGCACTGCAGGATTGGGCCCCCGTTCCAGTGAGCCAGCAAAGTGCTTTCCCCAGCGCTCGCTTGAGTGGCGAAACACACAGACGAAGCCTCGGATCCAATTAAGCCGGAAGCGTTCCCATCGTTCCCACGTGCTGGGGCAGGCTGAGGAGCCGCCTGGCCTGCTCACTCGCTGCGATTAAGTCGTGCTGGGGGAGGGATGGGGAAGGCTTGGATTCTACTCTGGTTCTTATCCCACGCCCATCACCGTGGTCTCTGAGCACCTCAAGCCCTGGTGTTTGCAGGGGGTTGCGTGGAGTTTGAGGCTCACCCTGCCCCCAACACACACACCTGGCACAGAAGACTCAGTTAATGCCAGCCGGCTGCCCATCACTTGCTTTCAGGCTGAAATCATGGATGGTGGCACTCCCGTCTGGCTGAGCCCAGGCTCGGATCTGGGTTCAAATGGCGCTGAGATCAGATCTGGTGGGATTCCAGCCACCTCGGGCTGAAAATTCAGCTGCTCTCATGAGACCGCAGCGGCATCTGAAAAACAGATCCCCTCCCGCCAGGTTTGGATCCATGCCAGAACCCACAGCCTGCCCAGGATCTAGCCCCTCCAACAGCGCTGCACACGCTGAACATGGAGCCTGTGTGCTCACACCCAGAGACAGTCGCAGGTTTTCGATCCCACTCCAATCTACAAAGCCCTCAGAATAGACCCTGCCTCCCTGAGAGACCCCCTGGAGCGTCACCAGAGCCAACGGGAGCCAAGATGTTGGGGTCCTTGGAGAGGATGTACCCCCAATGCACTGAACCCCCCCCAACAACCCCAGGCTGATGCTGGGCGCCCTCACGCCTAAAGGGACAGGAACAAACCGTGACATGCGTGAGGAGGCAGGTCCCTGGCTCTGCGTTGGGGACTTTTTGGGTGGGGGCTGCTGGGGGCCAGCTTCCCTCCCGACCTTTGGAGACAGCAGCATCGGTGCTGGTTCCTTGTCTCCCTCCACACCTGGCCCCATCTGCTCAGCCAGAGTGGAGAGGTCCCCTCCCACATTCAGAGCCCTGCCCATGTGGAGTCAACCTCTCGCAAAGGCTCTCCCCCACCACCCCAAAAATCCCCACCCAAGGGAGGCCCTGTGAGATGGGGAGTTCGCCGGTTAGCCGCATCGTCCTGCCCTTTCTCTCAGGTCCCCACGTCCCAAAGGAAACCCAGCAAAGCCCTGGGCATCCCTCCCTGCTCCGGCCCACCAGCTTCCAGCTTCCCTGTGAGTGGGGTATTTTGGTCTAGACGGGGATTGCTCCATGGGACCACCCTACCTGCTCCCTGCCATAGCCAGCAGAGGGCACGGCCCACCTAGGCTGACCGGTCGCAAAGGTTCAGGCCAGAAGGGACGACCAGACCATCCCGTCTGCCCTGCTGTATAGCCCAGGCCACTGACCCCACCCAGCCCCCGCGCACTGACCCAGCCACCGGAATGACTGAAGTATTGCAGCCTGCAGGGGTCTGGACTAGCATGTGCCCCAGAGAGAGAATCAGAGAGACTGAGCGGCACCAGTGCCCAAGGCCCCCACAGTGATGAGACATGCCCACATAATCCTGGGAAGCGACCTGCACCCACACGCTGCAGAGGAAGGTGAACCCCAGCCCCCACATCACTACCCCTCTGACCTGGGGGAAATTCCTTCCAGACCCCACATGCGGTGATCAGTCAGACCCTGAGCACATGAGCGCCAGCCAGCCAGCCAGCCAAGCAGCTGAGAGAGAGCACATGTTTGGTGCCACCTCAGCGCTCTGCTCCCACCCAGTGTCCCATCTCCTGCCGTGCAGTCACCCCAACCCTTCAGAGGCAGGAGACGACCTGCATGCACCCAGAATACATTGGGTGGGGGACCCCTTCCCGATCTCCGCAGACTGGCTGATAGCCTGAAGCATGAGCTTTAGAAACTTCCTGATGCTCCAGAAGAAGGCGAGAACTCCCTGAAGAGTTGTCCGGGTGTGCATGCTGAACCTTCCTTCTCCTGTTTGCATTTGTGCCTTCCCACGGTGCTTCAGTCAGCACCCAACGCCTCAGGGCAGCCAGCCGTGGCAAACACCTGCTCTGGGGACATTGCATCCCTTCAGATTCCTTCTGCATGATGAGAGACCCAGCCTCAGCGAGCCCTGGGCTCTGCAGCCCTGGATCCCATCTTCTCAGCTCTCCACTCTCTCTAGAAGGGCCTGAACCAAAATGCCCCGATCCAGACTTTGGATGTGTTCAGATTTAGTTCCGAAAACTCACATGAGCCCATCGTGGCCTGGATCACAATTCCCTGGCTGACATGCTGGGAGCTAGCCATCACCATCCCAGAACGCACCTAACGAAAAGATCCGGGGATTAGGGTGAGCTTTGAAGAACCACAACCACATCATAGAATCATGGAAGATCAGGACTGGAAGGGACCTCAGGAGGTCATCTAGTCCAACCCCCTGCTCAAAGCAGGACCAACCCCAACTAAATCATCCCAGCCAGGGCTTTGTCAAGCTGGGCCTTAAAAACCTCTAAGGATGGAGATTCCACCACCTCCCTAGGTAACCCATTCCAGTGCTTCACCACCCTCCTAGTGAAATAGTTTTTCCTAATATCCAACCTAAACCTCCCCCACTGCAACTTGAGACCATTACTCCTTGTTCTGTCATCTGCCACCACTGAGAACAGTCTAGATCCATCCTCTTTGGAACCCCCTTTCAGGTAGCTGAAAGCAGCTATCAAATCCCCCCCTCATTCTTCTCTTCCGCAGACTAAACAATCCCAGTTCCCTCAGCCTCTCCTCATATGTCATGTGTTCCAGCCCCCTAATCATTTTTGTTGCCCTCCGCTGGACGCTTTCCAATTTTTCCCTTGTAGTGTGGGGCCCCAAACTGGACACAGTACTCCAGATGAGGCCTCACCAATGTCGAATAGAGGGGAACGATCATGTCCCTCAATCTACTGGCAATCTGTTGACCCAAGGCCTGATACCTTCTAACTCCACGTCTGTTCTGGGGTCTCATCCCCAGTCTATTCTGAAACTCTCCCCTAGCTGCTAGGCAGCCATGCTATCACCTCTTGGGCTACTAACACACATCACCTCTGGTCTCCAAGGAGCCCAGAGGGCTTTGCAAACACTCCTTAGACAGGAACCATATCAGCAGCCACTGACATGCAGCTCCCGCTGGGGCGGAAGGCAGCAGCTGTTTAACGGTGCCCAGATTTAGTGACAGAACAATGCATGGCATTTCCCAGATCAGGGTCTCAAAGCACATTCGAAAGGTGAACAAGCAGAAACCATCCAGGCAAGTGAGGCCAAGAGGGAAGTGAATTGACTTGCTCAGGGTTATGTCGCAGCTAAGAAATGGGGCTGGGCTCTGAGCAACATCACCTCGCCCCTAATTCCATGCTCAGCGCCCTGGGCCCCTCTGCACAACAAGTAAGAGTTCAGCACGGGGCGAGGAGAAGAACGGTGCATGCGACTGACCCGGCAGCTGGGATGTAAGGCGGGAGGATGCAGTTAATACAACAGAAACAAGCAACACCCCTCTGCCTGGGCAAACGCCCTGGGATCCGTAATAAGACAAGTAGGCTTGACTTTGGCTCTGCCTTATTACCAGCAGCACCTCAAGGCCCCTCTGTGCTAGGCGCTGCACAGACACCCTCCCTCCCCTGCAGTCTTAAAGAGGCAAGACACCCAAAGGAAAGGAGGGGAAGTCACTTGCCGAGGTGGGGGCAGAACCAGGGCTAGCACCCAGCTCACCTGACTTCCCAGGCCAAACCCCTACCCACTAGCCCACACTGCCTCTTGTTCTCACCCGGACACCACTCCCCCAGCCACACCACTCTAGGTCAGCAGCACTGACTCTGAGAGAACAGCGCCCCCTAACGAGTCACTAACCGCAGTGCCTGTAGGACCTTGTTGCTTTTTTCCCCAGACACCCTCCTCCCACTTCTTAGCTTGGGAGCCGTGACACGCTCGCAGCCTGGGCCGGTGCTACAATAACAGTGCGTGTGATTTTCGATGCACTGTACAAACAGCTAATTAACCTCGTGCCCCGTGAGCTGGGTAAATATTATGATCCCTATTTTAAGATGGGGAAACTGAGGCTCCAATCACTGAAGTCACTTGCCTAAGCCAGTGGCATTACAGGGACTAGAATCCAGGTGGCCTGGCTCTGCGCTCAGTCCACTAGACCACCTGTAGGACCCCAAGCTCTTTCTTTCATGCCTCCGAGCCTAGCCTGAAGCAGGAGTTTTCCCTTTGATTATCAAGGAAGTTTTGTAATTCTTCTCATCCCAAAGTGCTGGGTGAGGCCACATAAACAAAGTGCAGGTTGGGGGAATTAGGAGATAAGGTGCATCCATCCTTCGGTGGTGTGGAGCATGTCAACAGGGTAGTAAGAAGTTACAGGGTGAGAGGACATGCAAGACCCACCCCTCCCAGTGGTGCATCAGAAATGCAGCCACCTCTGGGGCGGAACACAGCAACTGCCAACAGCACAACATAAGAGTCTAGGCCAGCAGCTTGGTAACATCTTGGCAGGCATGCAGAGGGCTCTGCAGGGCATTGCCAGCCCCAGCAGTCACCAGGCCGGGTTTGGGATGACTGGGGAATCCAAGCCCCCTCGCTCTCAGTGGTGGGAGGTTTAGACCAGGGAGCACCCGGAAAGGAATCAGATTGGGGTTCACAGCCACAGAGCTGGGATAAGAGCCCCAGCTTTCCTGGGGCTGTGGCACCCTCTCGGATGATCCCGTCTACCCCTGCGAGGGGCAGCAGGAGGCAGAGTTGGAAGCAACGCAGATTTATTACAAAGCCCAAAGGAAATCTCAGTCCTGCCCATCACCAGCCTCATCACCAGCATTTCCTCTGCAAGCAGCATCCCAAGCTGGCAAAGCACTCATTTACTGATCTCCAGTGTCCTCTGGTGGCAGCACTGCCGAACTGCTTGGGGCTCCCAGGGAGAGGCGAAATAAACAGAAGGGGGTCCCATCCAACTCAGTGAGGCTGGGCGGGCTTGAGGGCTGGGAAGACAATGTGCCCCTTTGTGGGCACAGTCACCCTATTGGTCCTGGAGGAGCAAGGGTCATCCATCCCCAACCTTCTGCATGAAGGTCATGTCCAGACCCTGCCGGGGTGGGTGTATTACACACTTTCGATAGTATCCATCCACCCACCTATCTCCTTCTCTCTCACCAGGGTCTCTCTCTGCCCACCTCCTGATCTTCCCGTACCCCCATTCCTCTCCCGCCCCGACTTTCCCTACCTCCCAGCCCTCCCCGCGTTCCTCTGCCGTAGTCCTCTTCTTTCCCAGGTTATCTCCCTCCCTGCGGGCCTCTGGCCTTCTCCCCCACTGCTTGTCTAACCCTTACCTGTCTTTCCTGCCCCCCTCCCAACACACCTGACTCTCATTGTCCCCCTTCCGCCCACAGGCCTTGAGTGCCATCAGCACATCCCGCTGGGCAGGAATGACAGAGGAATATTGAGGAGTCCGAGAGAGCCAGGAGGAGAAACAGCTTACAAGGGCTCAAGAGGAAGGTCGGTCTTAGGGCCAAGGCGTTGGACGGAGACTCAGGAGACCGGGGTTATATTTCTGGCTCTGCCACTGGCCTGCTGGGTGACCTTGGGCAAGTCCCTGCTCTGTGCCTCAGTTTTGCCATCTGTAAAATGGGGACAATGCCACTGATTGCTTTGAGATCTACTGATGAAAAGCGCTATGAAGAGCCAGGTGTTATCATTTGGGGGAGGGATCAATGTCGGCCTCTCTGTTCGTACAGCGCCCAGCACACCAGGGCTGTTGCCCTCACATCAATATGAAATAATAAATGAGGACACCGCCTTATATCCATGCCTATTTGGGGGCTACACCAAATCAGGAACCAGACAACAAACTGACCTCAGCCTTGTTCCCACCATCCTGGGTTCGGTGCATAATGCCAGCAGCCTGCTCACAGACTCCTGATCTACCCTCTTCCATGAGCACGGAGGGATAAACATTCCTGGAGACGTGAGGCTGAGCTAACCAGCAGACAATCTCGGCTTGGCTTTGGGACACACGCTGCTCCTGCATTCTATTCCTTGCTCTGAGTCACCTCACCGCTCTGTGCCTGCGTTTCCCCATCTGTAAAAAGGGGCTTCCTCTCTCTTTCCTATTTCATACAGGTGTGGGGAGGGTTAATTCATAGATTTCCAAGGGCAGAAGGGATCATGGCAATGATCTAATCTGACCTCCTGCATAAGTCAGAGAACTTCCCCACAACAGTCTTTGTTTGAACTAGTGCAGATCTCTTAGAAAAACACCCTATCTTGATTTTAAAATGAGTGTTTGTCCAATGCCAGAAGATCCCTGGGTGAGAGGTGCTAGGAAAGTGCAGTTAATAAATAATCATAACAATACCCAGTTCTCACATATTGGCTTGGCAGAATTTGAGTTTTTTAAATATAATTTCAACCGAGAAAATAAATGTTTATTTTAAAGCATTTTTTTTTCAATTTTTATTCATTTATATTTTCACAGTTGTGCAAAATGACAAGGGTAAGCTGCAATCACAGGGTGTTGCAAAGATCCCTTACACCCTGCTCCAGCAGTATCCTCACCCCAGTGCCTCCCCATTCCCAGAATTAGCATGGTAAAGCACGGGTGGAGGGGATGGAGGCAACTGCCCCCCCCCACACACTTAAATAGCACCCCTGCTCCAATTCCACCAATGCCAACATTACAACATGTTTTATACACATCAAGGTGGGACTCAGAGCTCTCAAAAGTACCATTTCATAGGATCATAGAATATCAGGGTTGGAAGAGACCTCAGGAGGTCATCTAGTCCCACCCCCTGCTCAAAGCAGGACCAACCCCAACTAAATCATCCCAGCCAGGGCTTTGGGAAGCCGGGCCTTAAAAACCTCTGAGGATGGAGATTCCACCACCTCCCTAGGTAACCCATTCTAGTGCTTCACCACCCTCCTAGTGAAATAGTGTTTCCTAATATCCAACCTAGACCTCCCCTCCCCGTTTGTCTTACTGTGCCCAGCTGTCACTTTCTATTAGTATCGACGGAAATAATTTTGCCTTGGTTTGTGTGTGTGTACGCTGAAATCGACATTTACCGATAAAAAGCGAATCCTTCCAAGCCTACTCATCTCGCACGTCCCACCAATAGATCTCAAAACGCTTTACAAGGGAGGCCAGTATCCTTATCCTCATTTCACAATGTGGAAACTGAGTCACAGAGCGGGGAAGCGACTAGACCGAGATCACATTCAAAGCCTTGCTCCTACACAGCCGATGAGCCGGAGCCTGCGCTCTGCAGAAACAGATCCCTCATTCTTGGGCGCGGTGCCACTCTTTCTGATGGTTGCCCTGTCGTACGGAAAGGGTGCTGAGAAACATGATAGTAAATTTAATCTGAAATGGTTCTAAATTCTCATGAGCTCCAGCCAAAGCTGGCCAGTGCTCCTCCTAGCCCTCTCCCTGCCGTCTCGCACTCAGGTGCCCCCGTACCCCACTGTCCGTGCCCAGGAAGGTGCGCCTACGTGCCATAAAATACAAATAATAACCAACTGTGGAGACTTCCTCATCCAGTCTTGCTTCCTCTTGCTGACGGATACTGGCCTGTCTTTTGCAGGCCAGGACACTGAGGCTGGCTTTGAACTGAACTAAGATAAAATGCTGCTTGTCCTTGCTGGGAGTAACAAGCAGGGGTGGCTGCCAGGGCTGGGCTAGCACTGCCGAGGGCTCGCGTCTGCCTGTGGCTCTAGACAGACATCTCTGTGCACAGATTCATGGATTGCAAGCCCAGAAGGGACCATTGTGATCACCTCGTCTGACCTCCTGTCAAACACAGGCCAGAGGCCTGCCCCACAATAATCCCTAGAGCCGAGCTTTTACAAAACCAGCCAACCTTGATTTGAAACTTGCCAGTGATGGAGAATCCACCACGCCCCTTGGTAGGTTGTTCCAATAGTTATTCACTCTCACCATTAAAAATGTACGCCTTATTTACGTCTGCATTTGTCTAGCTTCAAGTTCCAGCCAATTAGATTGTATTAGACCTTCCACTGCGGGACTGAAGAGTCCAGCATTAAATATTTGTTTCCCAGGTAGGTACTTATAGACTGGGCTCAAGTCCCCACCCCCCTTAACCATCTCTGTGTTAAACTAAACAGACTGAGCTTCTGGAGTCTCTCACTGTATGGCAGGTTTTCTAGTTGGTTATTCCTACTGAATCAATAAGCAATAATCATTCATGCTGCCACGTCTGTGCCCATGCAGGGCCCCACTCACCCCTATGGCCATGTGCAGCCACCCGGGCTGAACTCCCCTTCTGCTCCAGAGGCCCAGATTCCTCCCCTTTGTGCCAACAGGAGACTCACCTTCAGCAGTGTGAGGCATATGACACGTAATTGAAGAGTCCTGAGTCCACATCACCCACTGCTGCGGAGGGCCAGGGGAGGAAGGTGCATGATGCTGTCTGCGCGGGCACAGGGGGTGCAGGGTGAAAGGGGCTGGTAGCTCTGGGCTGGGGGGAACACAGGGGTTTCCTGCTGGGGTGAAGGTACTGGGTGAGCTCCCGGCACCGGGGTTGGGGGAAGAGGAATATGCAGTCTGCTCCCTGCTGGGGAGGGGGTGCCAGGGGTTGCATGTTGGGAGAGGGGGTGCTGGGAGCTCCCCGCCTGGGGGGAGGCGGGTGCTGGGAGATCAAGCTCCCAGGGGGAGATGAAGGTGCTGGTAGCTGAGGGGCGGGGGGCAGGGATAGGAGTTTTGGGGTGCCCCCAGCTGGGGAAGGTGCTAACAATGCCCTGCTGGGAGGGGGGGGACGCTCCCAGCTGGGAGGGGGAGAGAAAGCTGCATGTCGCTTTCCTGGAGGTGTTCTCAGGGGTGGGGAGAGGAAGGTGCTGGCAGCTGGTGGGGGGCAGGGTCCCCTCTGGGGGGACTGAGGGTTCCCTGCTGGGGGAAGGGGCAGGGGTCTAGGCTCCTTCCTGGGGGAGCCAGGGGATCCAATGGGGGGAAAGGGCTGGGGGGGGGTTCCTGCTGGGGGGGGGTGGGACGTTCCCTGCCGTGGGGCGGGGCTAGAGGCTGGCTCCTCCGGGGGGCGGGGCTAGATTCCTCCCCGGGGCGGGGCGTTCCCTGCCGGGGGCGGGGCTAGAGGCAGGCTCCTCCGGGGGCGGGGCTAGACTCCTCCCGGGGGCGGGGCTAGAGGCAGGCTCCTCCCAGGAAGGGGCGGGGCTGGGCAGCGCGAGGCCGGGGCGGGGCGGGCGCGGGGTCAGCTGGCGCGGGCGGGCGGGCGCTCATGGCTGCGCTGTTCGGCGGCGTGGAGGGGTGAGTGCGAGCCGGGGGTCGCGCTGGGTGGAGCCCTCGGCACCCGACTCCCTCCCCGCGCACCAGCCCGGGTCCTGGGGGCGGGCCCGAGGGCAGCCCCCTCCCCAGTGCGGGGGGCAGCCGCTCGCCTCTCTCCGGGGGTCCCTGTCTCCATCTCGGTCCCAGATCATCCCCCTCCCCAGCGTGCGAGCCCCGCCCCAAACGTGCAGTGCCTTGCACGCCTCTCGGGCTGCGTGTGCAACCCCCCGTGCGCAGTGCCTTGCACGCCTCTCGGGCTGCGTGTGCAACCCCCCCATGCGCAGTGCCTTGCACGCCTCTCGGGCTGCGTGTGCAACCCCCCCGTGCGCAGTGCCTTGCACGCCTCTCGGGCTGAGATCCCACCACCCCACCCCCATGTGCAGTGCCTTGCACATTGCTAGGCCTGAGTCCATTCATAGAATATCAGGGTTGGAAGGGACCTCAGGAGGTCACCTAGTCCAACCCCCTGCTCAGAGCAGGACCAATCCCCAACTAAATCATCCCCCCCCCCCCCATGCAATGCCTTACACACTTCTTAGGCTGAGAGTCCACTTTACACCTCCTCCCAACGTACAAAGCCGTTACACCCATGTGTATCTGAGGGGGATGACTGGTGTCTGGCATGTGATGCTGTATCTGGGATACCATGTTGCCCCCCAGGCTGCCCCGGCTTTGTGAAGACCCAAAGGATGGCTGAGAGATTTCTCTGTGTGATGCATGGGCCACAGGCTTGTTACCAACCCAGCCCTCTGCAGGGCAGGTGCTTGTGCTCCCCAGCTGTCACTCTCAGGCTGGAAGAGGGTTTCCCCAAGCCCGCCTCCCTGGATTTTGGGGTAATTGAAATCCTGGTGTCAGACTCTGTGGCATCAGCTTCACAGCTGGGGAAGATTGTGCTGAGCCCAGCCCGTGGGGCAGTGGCCGTTTTTAAAGGCATTGCAGATCGCTTGTAGCAGGGAAACTGGCTCTGGGTCAGGAGGGGTGTTGCAGGTGCCTGGTTGAGTGCTGTTTGGCGCGCCGAGCCCGGCACAAGTCCCACTATATGGCGTGGTCCCTGCCCCGGGGTGAGTCTATAATCCAGTGACAAGTGTATGGAGGGGAAAACAGAACCATATTTACATGGGTGCAACCTTGCAGAATCAGCCCATGTGCAATAATCTACCCACTTGATGGGTAGGAAAAACCAAGGGTGATATCTGGCTTAATGAGAACACTGCACCTATCTAACCCACGGGCCTTGGCTACATGACAGATGCTTTGCTGGAATAGGTACGCTGGCAGTAGGGTTGCCAACATCCTAATTGCACAAAACCTCTGTAGCCCCGCCTCTTCCCCAAGGCCCTGCCCCTTCTCTGAGGCCCCGCCCCTGCTCTCTCCATCCCCCCGCCCTCTGTCGCTCACTCTCCTCCACCCTCACTCACTTTCACCAGGCTGAAGCAGGGGGTTGGGGTGCAGGAGGGGGGTGTGGGCTCTGGGGTGAGGCTGGGGATGAGGGGTTTGGGGTGTGGGAGAGGGCTCCGGGCTGGGGCAGAGGGTTGGGGTGCGGGGGGGTATGGAGTCTGGGCTGGGGTTGCGGCTTCCAGGTGGGGCCAGAAATGAGGGGTTCAGGATGCGGGAGAGGGCACCAGGCTGGGGCAGGGGGTTGGGGTGTGGGGGGGGGTGAGGGCTCTGGGAGGGGGGATGAATGGGCTGGGGTGCAGGAGGGGTCTCTGGGCTGGGGCTCAGGGGTTTGGAGTTCAGGAGGGGGTGCGGGTTCCAGCTGGGAATGTGGGCTCTGGGGTGAGGCCAGGGATGAGGGGTTTGGGGTGCAGGAGAGGGCTGGGGCAGGGTATTGAGCGGGGGGTGCAGACTCCGGGAAGTAGTTTGGGTGCGGGAGGGGACTCCAGGCTGGGGCAGGGGGTTGGAGTGCGAGGTCCCAGCAGCACTTACTGCGGCTCCCAGGAAGCGGCTGCCAGGTCCCTGCAGCCCCTAGGTGCGTGGGCAGCCAGTAGGCTCTGCACACTCAGCTGCCTTCGCGTCTGCAGGCCGCAGCTCTCATTGGTTGCAGTTCCCAGCCAATGGGAGCTGCGGAGCTGACACTCGGGGTGCGGGCAGCGTGCAGATCCTCCCTGGCCACCCATACATCCAGGGGCCGCAGGGACCTAGCGGCTGCTTCCGGGACCGTGTGGACCTGGGGCAGGCAGGGAGCCTGCCTTAGCCCCAGCCCCCACTGCGCCGCCAACCGGACTTTTAGTGGCCCGGTCGGCGGTGGCCTTCCGGTCAAAAACCGGACACCTGGCAATCCTAGCTGGAGAGCCCCTAGCACAGATGCAGCTTGTGCTGGCAGAAGGAGTTTTTCTGTCACCATAGAAACAGCACCTCCCCAAAGGACATTAGCTATGCCAGCAGGAATGCTCTCTGTCCGCACAGCTGCGTCTACACTAGCATTTGTAGCTTTGATGGCACGGCTGAGAGTGCTGGTAGGGTGGGTGTTTTTCACACACTCCCTGACCGACACAGCTATGCTGGAAAATTTTGCAGTGTAGACCCAGCTAAGGTATGACTTGGAACAGATTTAGTTAAATCAGTGGTACCTCAGTGTGGACATGATTGTGTTGGATTAAGCGTGGCTTTCTTTCAGGTTAGCTCAAGCCAGCTCAGAGCTGATTTGGTTTAAATGAAACTGAAAGAAAAAATGATTTAAGCTAGACTGGTATCGCTTTCCCATGTAGGCGGGCTTCCTTTGTCCCTCTGGAAGAGGAAAACCGCTTACCCTGGGTGATTAGACCTGGACAAGGCTGTTTTATTGGAAGTATGTTTTCCTTCCCAAACCATGTCTTGGAGCTGCTTGGGTTATCTTTGCTGTGTGTGCATAACCGGTCGGGAAGGCTATGAAGTGGGTGTGATACCTGATTCAAAACTGCAAGGCGGATCTGTGGTCAAAGGTTTCTGCACAGTTCAGCTTCTGAAGTAGCTAACTTTCTCCAGCTCGGTGTTGAGCTACCTTTCGGATTTAGGACTTAAAGTCCATCTGAAATGACAAATCTGTTGTTGGGAGACTTGGTGATGGCTGAATTCAGGGGCACTGCTAGGCCTGCTGTCTGTTGTAACCGGGTTCCTGACATATTTAGCTTTGTGGTTCGAATGGACACAGGTCAGGTTAAAAATCATATTTTTTAAAAAGTCCTCTTCATTACTTCTGATTGGAAAAAGTTGGTTTTCTTTTCTCCACGCTTGATAACCCAGGGGAACAGACTGGCAAATTTCACTTTGAAATTCTACAAAAACAGCAACAACGAGGAGTCCTTGAGATGAAGTGGGTTCTAGCCCACGAAAGCTTATGCCCAAATAAATTTGTTAGTCTCTAAGGTGCCACAAGGACTCCTCATTGTTTTTGCTGATACAGACTAACACGGCTACCCCTCTGAAATTCTAGTCACCTTCACTTCCCTATCTCCACTGGAGTGCTGCAAGGAAATCCAGTGGAAGATGTCACGCTGCAAACTTTGATGTTTAAAATGTTTGTGCCTTTTAAAGTTTTGTTAAACTAGTGTTTAACTCTGAATTTTCAGGCCTAAACTGACGGTTCCCCCTTTTTATAAACCAGTGTTTGAAAAGAACCCGTTGGAAATTTGAAACTGAAAACTGCCTCTTCCAAAGGCTCCCTCCTCTCCCCCACCCGTGTGCAAGCCGTCTCCTTGTTGCAGGGTTGTTCATGAGCTCTAGCAGTGACTAAACATGGCAGATGCAAAGTGTTAGAAGTGTCTCTGTCACTGGAGATGGGGGGGTGGGGTGGATCACTGGATGATTCCCTGTTCTGTTCGTTCCCTCTGGGGCACCTGGCCTTGGCCACTGTCGGAAGACAGGAGACTGGGCTAGATGGACCTTTGGTCTGACCCAGTCTGGCCGTTCTTATGAAGACTTCTTAATACTTTCATTTCTAAAATGGGGGGGGGGAACATGCGCAGATCTTACTGCGTTTAAAGGTGAATTGCACATCTAATGCCTGGTCTTCCCCCCAAAATTGTCTTGTATGTGTTAAAAATGTATTGAGCCAGATTCATGCATGGAGGGACGGGGTGCAACCCCATTAAAATCTATTTAATGCCTATTGTACTGTAATTTCCAAAGAGCTGCTAACGTGTCCAGTCTGTAGAACTAAATAATACAGTCCTGGCCCAGAGAAGCTTGAAATAGCAGGAGGTACTATAACTATATAAAGGAAATCCTTACTTTACACAACGCACACTTGGCCTGCGGAACTCATTGCCACAGAAAAATGATGGAGGCCGAGAGGTTTCAGAAAGGATTTCTTTGAGATTTAGATGGATCACAGAAAATCCATAGTCCAAATAAGATAAACTAGAGGGCTATAAATCATTCATTAGCGAATGGGTTAGGACGAAACTGCCCCTGTGAATGGGTTATTCTGTAGTTGTCCACTACAAAGACCTTGCATCTTCCCCTGAAGGCACTGGCCAGTAAGACAGGCAGGAGAGTGGACTAGATGGACCACTGATGTTGTTAATACCATAGGCGCTGAGGGGGCGATTGAGATGAGCTCCGTTGTGCTCGTGGCCACACAAATATAAAAGGCAGCTGCTGTGCCAGGAAGCTACGACCTACACTGACCAGACACGGGCTGGAAACGGCAGCGGAGGTGAAGTGGTCACATGTCCAAGGCCGCCCGGCAAGCCCGTACTAGATCTGGGACGAGAACGCAGCCATGCTGACTCGCAGTCCGGTGCTCTCCCCACTAGACAACGCTGCCTTGCTCTGTGGCCTGGCGATTCCTGTTCTGCTGGGAAGATGAGGGGGGTCTCACAGAAGACCGCATCGCCCTGCCCGTGGGAAGGGGGAAGCTGAGCCCGCTTAACCCAGCCCTGGCCTTGGCCTGGTTAGTGGTGAGATTTAATTTGAGACAACGCTGGCCTGGCTGAGACCCCCTCTGAGTGGGAGCGAGAGACTTCCTGGTTCTCTGAGCGATCCCTGCCCCATTCGCACCACCCAAGCAAGGTGAATGCAGTTAACAAGTTCAGCTGTGTACCTGCCCAGCCTTCTGCCCGAGGCTCAGAACAGGGGAGCTGGCAAGAGGATCTCCGGATCTGCCAGGTTGTTACTGGAATTGCACTTGTTGCCATGGCTGCATGTGTGAAAGGGGAAGATACCAAGATGAATCCGAGGAAGGCAGCCCCAAAGACAAAGCATGTGCTCATGCTGCAGTTCTCTGTACCCCGTCCTTGCCCAGGGTCTGCTTATTGTCCTCACTGTGCCCTCCGATGGTTTGCTTATAATCTGGTTGAAGAGAAGCTTGTCTGGGAGGAAGGGACCCCTTTCCCATTGCTTTGCTCTCACACACTGGGAAACGCCCATTGTGGAAGAGGAAGTGTGCCTGGTAAGTGTCTTGTGCAACAGTGTAGCCATGCAGCAGGCACACCGCACTCTAATAAATCCAGATTACGAACCAAAAGTCTTCTGGACCCAGATCCTCCAAGGTATTCAGGCTTCTCATTTCCATCCTGATCCACAAAGATCCATTGATTTCTGTGGAAGTTAGGACCCTAAATACCTCATGGATCTGGCCCCCTTGCTGATGCAGAGTCATAGACCAAGTGAGATTTTTTAGAAGTGCCTAAGGAAATTGAGCACCTGACTGTTGATGGCTTTCAGTGGGTGCCTAATTTCCTTAGGCACTAAAAGGATCACTCTGAGGTCCTGCATAAGTGGCTGGAGAATTGCACCGTTCCTAGCCCCCTTTCAGGCTGCTCTGGTGTCTGTCTGCAACACGTAGCAGAGGCTTTGCAGCTGACCTTTAGGAATAGCTGAGCCCCGGGGATGCTTGTTGGGTGGCGCAGGCCTGTGGGGCACTGGGAGGTTTGCACACTTAGCCCCTGATCCTCTGCATGGAGCCCTACAGGTCTGGAGATTTGCCTGCACTGAGCTTGTCGTCACAGGATCGGGGCCTTATTCAACGAGGTAACACCGCACTGCCTCTTAAACCATAGACTGCATCCTTGGCATTTGAATTCAGGTCAAATGTACCCTGAACGTGGGTGGTATCACATCAACCTTGCTGTGCTCTGCAGGACGCCTGGGTTCATGGATGGTGGGGGGGTTTCTCCTTTCAGTGGGCTGGGAAGGGACGCTGGCCTCATGTAAACGAAAACAGAAAAGCTTAATTGAGCCTCATGCTTCAGGACTTGAGTTGGTAACCTGCGAGTCTAGCGGAGATCTCCCCCTTCCTCCACTTCCCCCCAAGAGACGTCGCCCGCAGCATTGCGCAACTCGCTGGTCGCGTTTGTCGGGGAAGGGCTGCCGTCCACTGGGGCCGGAGCAGGATGGCGGAGTGAATGGGCCAGTGAGCTGTCCCCACAGAGCAATTTACGGCTCGTCTGTAGAAGGGGTCTGCGCTGGGGGGGTTACACTGAAGCCTGCCCCTAGTGCAGCCATGGTGGGCGGGTGTCCAGGCGGGCTTGCAATGGTCTGCATTGGAAAGAGGGGACGGTGCTCTGCGGAGGTGGAGTGCGATTGTAGTGCGGGATGACGAGTCTCCTGCCTGTGGGGCAGGTACGGTGTGGATGGGGATGTGCTTCTCCCGGGCCTTGGTTATGCAATTCAGCCCTGACCTGGAGGGACCAACTGTAGGGGTTAGAGCTCCGTCTGCATGGCCCGTTTGGTGTGGGGTCTCTCTGTGGTGTGGCCATCAATCTGCTGGGAACTGCACAAAGACCTTCCAAACTCATTTCATGTGCGCCGGGGATGGTTACTACGGACCTGAGGTGAAGTCCCACCAGCAACCTAGAGGTGCAAGGTTCTCTCTGCCTTTAGCCAGAGCCAGCCAGTCTGTCCCCCACACGCGCCCTTCTAAGAGGATCATCTTCTATGTCTGGCTTCCAAAATAAACAGAACCCCAGGCCCAAAAGCATCCCATATGAATCAGTGTTCGGGCTGCACAGTGGAGAACAGAGCAAGGCAGACAGCTGGGTAAGGCTGGGCCAAACAGACACGCAGGCTAGTTCTCCACCCACTCTCATCTGGCCCTGTAATTTCCCTGCTGGTGAAAGGAATGGGAGGGAGACAGCTGGTAATATTACAACAGCTCTAAATGGGGAAGGGGGAGGAAGAGAAATAAACTTCCTTGTGTATCGTGAATGTCAGTCTTTGCCAGAAGTAGCCGGGTGCTTCAAGCTAACTGGAGATTTTGTTCTAACATTTTCACAACCCATTCCAATGTAGCTTGGGAGAAATAATTTGCATTTAAATATCATTCAGAGAGCATTTTCCATCCCAGCAAAGCCCTTTGTATTACTAACCTGGAGCAAGCAAAAGATGCACGAAGGAAGAGCTAGTGTAGACAGGACAGGTGTTTTGCGTGCGCCATGTCGTCCAGACATAAGCAGAGCTGCCTTCAAACTCGGTGGCTAAAGTACCTGAGCGCTAGTTCTGCTCCGTCATCCGTGGGGAATCATGGCTCTGACTTTCCCCAACCTAGAGGCACCCTGCAGAGATTTGTGAGTGGCTGAGGTGGTATTTCTCCCAGCACCTTCCTCAAACTTTGCCTCTGGAGCGGCTGCTCACCCAGCCTTACTGGAGGGGGGTTGCATGAGCCCATTGTACACTGAACTGGCCTGTGTGTGCCCTTGATTCCTTAGCGGGGGGACCCACTCCAAGGTGGTGCTGATATCTGAAGATGGCAAGATCCTGGCAGAGACCGACGGGCCCTGCACTAACCATTGGGTAAGGATCACGCAGCACGTGGCAGGCGCTGCTGGGGCTAGAGGGATCCGGGATGTTGTTACCGGGTGAGGGGTGGGGGTGCTGCTATAGCAGTCAAGCCTGGGGGTGATTAGTGATAGCTGGGGGGGGGGTTAATTTGCATGCCATTACCCAGAGTGCACTTCTTGTGGTCACTTTGTTACCTCTATTTTCCAAGCTCTGGGAAGAAACCAGTTGGCCCCCACTAGGCCAGCAGAGAGCCCATGCGTTTAACCCCTGCCGTGCTGGTTGAGTTACAGCCGGATGGGGCGCGCAGACTCTTAGAACCAGTTGGGCAGACCGAGTTAGCTAACATCGCACCCTTGGTCCTCGGCCTGACACCCCACCAAGAAGGCGGGGGCTAAAACCCAAGCCCCCAGGCTGCCTTGAGGTGTCCGAAGTCCAGATCTCAGTTCTGATGCTGGGGTCCCCGTCTTCAGAATGGGCCCAACCCCAAGAAATCAACACGCTGAGATGTTTGAGTTCTGGATTCAGACTCAGCACCTGCCCTTGGACCGGGGCTACGCTACAGACTCTGCTGGCACAGGGGTGTGAAGAGGTGGGACCCCGACTGAGAGAGTTGGGCTGGCAAAAGCCCCCAGTGTAGATGTAGCTACGCCAACACACCCAGGCTTTTGCCAGCGTTGCTTAGTATGCACGGGGGGGATGCTGGGGCTGGCCTGGAATAAGCTATCCCAGCGGAAGCACGGTTTGGCTGGTATAAGCTGCATCCCCACTAGGCTCCTAGTGTGGACTGCTATGGTGATGGGTGTGGAACACCCCCCTCTTTCCAGAGACCGCTGAGCCAAGCACTTCTGGGCGGGAAGGGGGGATGCCTGGCTCTAGTCTGCATGTTAGTCCCAATCCTGGGGGGTTAGCACGGGAGCAGCTTGTCCACAGCAAAGCGGAAGGGTTTAATGAGAAATGCTTGTTGTCCTCCCCCTCTCCCTGGCTAGCTGGTCGGCTCGGACAAATGCCTGGAAAGGATCAATGAGATGGTCAGCGAGGCCAAAGGCAAGGCAGGCGCCAACCTGCAGGTTCCCCTCCGCTCGCTGGTGAGTTACCCGGGCGTCAGCACGAGCCCTGCCGGCTCTGCGACAGGGGCTGCTCAGGGGCGCAGTCAGATCAGAGGGGAGGGAGGCTGGTCCTCAGGCCAGGAGATTGGGGCCCTGTTCTCAGACTGAGTCCTTGGGGTGTTGTTTCCCTTCTGGAGGGTGTCAGCCGCTCCCCAGTACTGCCGGGTAAGAGACCGGGAGCAGCAGGGGAAAACCTCTGCCCAGTGCTCAGAGAGGGTCAGGAAAGCGAATGGCGGGCGGGTCTGAGGAATGAGGTGCAGAACAATGTGGGAAATGCTGTATGATCAACAGGACGCCCGGCAGGCTAGGAACGGCAGGATCCGCAGCTTGTGCTGGGCTGGGGCGGAGGGGGCCCGGGCTGCCCAGTGCTGGTGAGGAGGGGCGCGCAGCTCTCGTTTGTCGGACTCATGCGGCGTTTCTGGGCACAGGGGCTGTCTCTGAGTGGAGGGGAGCAGGAAGAGGCCATCAAGAAACTCATCAAGCAGCTGCAGACCCGCTTCCCACAGCTGAGCGAGACCTACTACATCACCACGGACGCCATCGGGGCCATGGCCACAGCTACCGACCACGGCAAGGACCACGCATGGCAGGCTGGGCGCGCGGCTGGGGGCGGGGCAGGAGGGTTCTGAGTGCTGGGTCCTGCTGCGGCGGGGGGGAAGCCACGTGGAAACCGACACTATTATCCACCTCCTGTTTGGAGCCACTTTGTTTCCGAGGCTTGGTGGCGGCGTGGGAAGCTGCCCTAGCTGGGCTCTGAGCCCCGGCCTTCTGCCCCGAGGGGCTACGACAGGGATTCTCAAACGGGGGACCCTAGAGGAGTGAGGCGCTGCTGACCCTAGGGAAACGTGGGCCCTGTAAACTGGGTGGTGTGCCCTGCTAAGGGCCTGGGCCCAGCCAGCCCTGTCCCCTGAAGTGGTAGCTTGCCAGTGTCCGGTCACGCTGCCTGATGAGCGCCTGATTCCTACCAAGGCTGAAAGAGCCCCGCAGGGGCAGGGAGCTGCCGGGGGTAGGGCCACGGGAGCGGTTTGTTGCAGGTTGTCAATGCAGCCAGTGTTGCCTTGCAGGAAGGGTCTGAACAGACCCTGGGCGCAGCGTTAACCCTTCTAGGGCTGGGGCGACCGGCCAGCAGCCACTGGTCCTCTTGCACCTCCCAGTCCGGCAAGTAACAAGCTCGCGCCCTGGCAGTACCACCACTAGGGGGAGCCCTCGTGGTCTCGCCGGTACTTGTGGGAGCATGGGGGAGAACCGGTCCGGCTGCAAGGGAAGCCCAGCGATCAGGCCCGCGCGCCCCTTGCTGGAGTCGCTCGCTGTGCGCGGAATAGCGTCGAAAGAGGGAATGACTGGCTCACGTGGCACTGGCCTAGGGTTGGCCCCCAGTGATGGGGGGTGGGGAGCCTGGAGAGGTAGGGGGACCCAGGGGAGGCGGGAGGGGTGCAGAGCCCAGGGAGGCAGTGCGGGCTGGGGGCAGCAAAATACGAGTTTGCCTAGAGTGCCATTTTTCCTAAGCCTGGCCCCGGTCACCTGTTGGCATCAGGCCCGTAAGCCCTTCCCTCTCCCCCGTAGGTGGCGTGGTGCTGATCTCGGGAACCGGTTCCAACTGCAAACTCATCAATCCCGACGGGTCGGAGGTTAGCTGTGGAGGGTGGGGTCACATGATGGGAGACGAGGGGTCAGGTAAGCCGTGGGGCGCGTCTCCTCGCCGAGGAGTTCTGGGGACGCTGGGGCTGGGCGGAGGGGGGCCTGGGCTAGGGCTAGCTGTGTCTGACTGTTCCTGAGCCTGTGGGTCTCTCATCCCACCCTGCTTGCTGCCCTGCTGAGCGAGCCAGAACAAATCTGGGCCTCTCGCCCTGCCAGCACCCTGGGGAGGCTGTTCCTTGCCCAGCGGGGAACGGCAGGTGCTGCAGAGAGGCTGGAAGTCTCTCAGTGAGTCCCTGGCTCTCAGATGAGAGGTGGCCTGCAGCGTTGTCCTTTGGGGGAGCAGTGGCAGATCAGGAATTGAAGGGTAAAAGCTCTTACGGGAACATCGTGGTTATAATATATAACGCACAGGAAATCCAGAGTTATGGTTTCAAGGCACTCGGATGTAGGGAAACTAGCTGGTATGGGATCTGAATGTCCTTAATTCTGTGCCCCCCCCCCCCCCCCCACGGGAGATGCCCAGAGAGAACCAGAAACTCAGGCTCCCTTTTCTATCCGTAACGGTTTCCTCTTGCCAGTGATCTCACAGATGACAGCGTTCTCCGTGTAGCCGTTCCATGGTTGTGCTGGCCCCAGCCTCCTTTGTGCTCCATGTTCCATGGAAACAAACCCGATCAGACAAGTGGCCAGCGGATGGCCGCACCTGATTCTGTGGGGGGTCTGTCGCTGGCAGTTCTTTGCATCTTGCAGAATCGGGCCCTATAATGTCCCGTGATCTAAGTCATGAGACATGGAGCTAGCGTCTCTCCAGTGGAGACATAAAACCAGTTATAGACCATGGGGCATGTTTTCAATTCTCCGCCTGCAAAGCTATCCAAGTGGGCTGCTGTTCAGAGCTAAAGCCAGGGGCTGTGGATTTCCTAAAGCTCTTGATCTGAAAATAACACTTCTTAGGGCTTGTCTGCATGGGGAATCTATTCTGGAATAAGGTAAGTGTGAATTTAAAGGGCTGCCGCTATCCTGGTCAGTTTCCCCATGTAGATAAACCCTTAGAGTAGCTATGAAAGGAGCAAAGGTGGGAGGCCGGTGTGGTGAAGGGGGCAGAGTTAAGGTTACCTGGGTACTTCCTCTACTTTCTAATGTTTGGGTTTCTTGTCAATTTTGCCTGTTAATGCACAATTTCCTGGCTCTGTACTGGTGGCTTCTGGGTATCTCCAGCATCCTCGCAAGGGTATTTTACTGACCTGTCCTCTCCACCATAACCCAAGTCCATTACTGGCACTGCTGGATCCGGGTCCGGCAGCAGCTCAGCTCTGGGTCAGTGAAGCCAAGCCTAACCGCCTGCCTCGTGTGGCCTCTGTTCTGCAGCTTTCTGGATCGCACACCAGGCTGTGAAGATTGTGTTCGACTGCCTGGACAACCTGGAAGTGCCGCCCCACGACATCGGCTATGTCAAGCAGGCCATGTTCGATTACTTCCAGGTACCTGGCCGAGCCACGCGGGTGCTGCCGGAAGAGGGCGCAGCTCGAGGCGGGGAGATGGGACCAGGCTGGGTCTGACGTCTGAGGGGTGGCGAGCCTGACGCTTTGCTGGGTGCTTGGCACCTCTTGTGATCAAGGCCCTGGGTCATAGCTGTTGGTCTCCTGCTTCTCCAGAGCCCTCTGAAGGGCGCTGCTGTGCGGCTTGCAGCGTGGCACGCGCCGGCTTCTCTCCTCGGCACGCTTGCCCATGGGAACGCACGCAGCCTGGCCCCCTGGAGTGACCACGCCTGGGTTAAAGGACGTGGGGGCCCTGCGCCCCCCCACCTTCCATAACTAGATAGCAAAGCACCCCTACCCCATACATCCCCCACCCCCACAGAGAGCCCCATAAGCCCCTCACCCCACACACAGACCCCCGAATGCCCCCACTTGTCCTGACAGCCGCCCCATATCCCAGCAGCCTACATCCCACTCACCACAGCCCCGAATACCTCAGTCCATCCCCCGTGCCCTCCCACTCCCACCCAACATCTCCCACTGCCCCCCAACTTGCCACCAACATTCTCCACTCACCCCAACTCCCTCCCCCCAAACACTCCCCACTCACCCTGTGGCCCCTATCAACTTGTCCCAGCCCCTCACCCACCACCCTGGGACCTTCCCGGCCACTCTCTGGTGACCCCCCCCGAGCGGTTTAGCACTTCATTCCCATCCTGGATTAACGTGGCTCCTCCCGATCCTGGCCACGTAGTCCCATGCCACTCAGGTTTGGCACGGCCGTCCCTCTGTGCCGGGGAGTGGGGGCAGCCCCCAGCTTGGCAGCCATCGGTATGGAAGGGAGAGGGGCCTGGCTCGGGGAGCTGGATCTAGCTCACCCTTTCAGTCTTGCACTCTCCAGTCGCTGCCTGGTGTCTCCCTCTCCCCCACTGTCCAGCCACCACCGTTCCCACGCACCGCGTTGCCGTGGGTACCTGGAGCTGAGTGTGCCAGCAGACTGGGGGTGGCTGGGATGGGCAGTGGGGTGGGGACACTGGTTTCTTAATGGCAGCCCCCACAGTCTGAGGAAGGGGCCCCGAGCAGAGGGTCAGGCTGGGACCCTCCCTTCGCCGCTTCACACAGTGCAGTGTGGCCCCCTTCCACGCCTGAGCCATGGCTGAGGGGAGGCTGTTCCAGCCCTGCCCACGGTGCCCGGCTCGCGAGCGCCAGCAGCAGCCCCAGGGGACCCTGATCACGGCCAACGTGGCTGTGGCTTCGGCTTCCAGGTTACGCTCAGCGGCTCCCCTCCCATCGCCCACAGTGGAGCTTTGCCACACCCGAGCCTGGCTGAGAAGGGGCGGCGAGAGGTTACTTTAAGGGATTAGTTTTGCAGAGTCCAGCTAATGCAGCCCTTGGGCCCTTTCCCCTGCTCCAGTTTGCACTCCGGCTACAGCCACACGCATCATCCCTGCGTATCTTGTGTCCCCGCAGGTCTCTGACAGGATGGGCCTCTTGCCGCATCTCTACCGGACGTTCGAGAAATCCAAGTTTGCGGGATTCTGCCAAAAACTAGCCGAGGGTATTGGAGGGACTTTGTCCTGGGTGGTTTTGGTTACTCCTCCATTCCGGTTCTTGGGCGGCACCCATCCCCTGGGTGTCTGGGCACGTGGTAGGGCAGAGACAGCCTGACGGGAGACCTGGGCAGGACTTTGTTCAAAAGGCTGGAATCGCTGGGTAGTGGATTTCTGCTGCTGGCTGCCAGCACAAAGGAGGCAGCGTGTGGGAGCGGAGGGCCCAAACCTTGGGCCGTATCTTCAGAGCACACGTATTGCTCTGATCCCATCACGTACTACTTAACTCTGCCTGCTGGGACGGGGGAAATCTGTACATCTCCCATGCAATTTACAATAAAGCTCCCTGGGGCAGCTCTGACGTGGCTGAATAGGCTGCATTGCAAACAGACATCGGGTGTGAACAGTCCACCCCCCTGAGCGACAGAGTTCTGTGACCAAACCCCGGTCTAGACAGGGGTATGGTGGGAGAGCTTCTCCCGGTGACAGCAGCAGTGCCTCTCGCGGACGGGAGCAGCTCTCCTGGCCCCATGCTGGTGTCTTCACTAAAACCCTACCGCGGTGGGGGACAGGTAGACGCGCCCTGGGTCTCCGCAGTGCAGGCTATAAATTAGCCTCCTCTATAATCCCCTTTTGGTCTAGGTCACTCAGCTTTGAGACTCTTCCCCTGCGGGTTGAAGTCTCCCCGGCACGTGCTCTGCCCTGTTCGTTAGAGAGTTTGAGTCAAATCCCTTTGGCCGCTTTTAAATTATCCGGGTGAAAACGTTCATTGTAAGCCTGCTGCTGCCTCTCTCTCTGGATGGGAGCAAGCCCGGCAGCACTGTAACCAGAATCGCTCCCCCTAGTGCCCCTCTGTAGCCACCACGGCCCCTGCTTTCCTTCTCTTCTCCTGCTCAGGTGCCCAAGCGGGGGACCCTCTTTGCGGTCACGTTTTCAACAAGGCTGGGGAAGTCCTGGCTCGACACATTGTAGCCGTGCTGCCAAAAATTGACAAGGTAACGACCAGAGGGCCTGAAACGCGGCCGGGAGATCTGGCCAGCCTCGGGCCTCCTTCTCCGTCTGTGGTGTGCAGCGTTTTGCCCTGATTCTCAGCAGCACGGGCTTGGGTTGCAATCGCTAATTCTGCTTTCCCCCTAGAGCCTCTTCCGAGGCGAGCTGGGGCTGCCGATCCTGTGCGTGGGCTCCGTGTGGAACAGCTGGGAAATGATGAAAGAAGGTGAGCCAGAAAACCGGGCAGAGGGGGAGGCCTTGGGGTGAGGGTGCGGGAGTGGAAGGGATCCGGGTCCTATTCCTAGCTGTGCCCTTGGGCGAGTCACTGAGCCTCTGTGCCCCAATCCCTGCAAATTCTGAGTCTGCTGCCGTGTGTAGCCTGACCCAAAGTTGGGTAAATATAATTGTAACTTGAGGATTAACAGGTTCTTGTCCCAAGATCAGGCCCAGTTAGATTATAATAAAATTATCATATAATTGGGAACCCTGATGTGTACAGGTGCAACACTCACACCATAGGAACTCTTTATATGTATTTATAAATATATAATTTATTAATAATTTAGCAAAGTTATACACACAAACTCAACAAGGCAGATAGAGACAATACAGAAAGTACATTTGGACGTCCACACGTACACCTTTATCTTAACCTACTTAACCATTATCTTTCTCATCACCGTCATTGTCCTCATCTTCCCCAGTGGCCACCATTCTGGCCCCTCCCAAGAGCTACATCTCTCCAACCTTCTGCTGCCCCTGGGATGTTACTTTTATAGTAGGTGACAGTGCCATGACCAATGCATATTCAATAGAGGTCCTTATTTGTATTTCCTCCCCTTAAGGTGTCTGTTTTCTATAGGTTAGTATATGTCTGGTGTTACCTTTTACCATACACGTCCATTTGCTGTCATGGCACCTTTGCGGTCGGATGTTCTGTCCGGGACCTTCCGGATGCTGGTGTCAGTTATGTTCTGTGAGTGGCTGAGGTTGGTATTCTGGACAAAATTCTGCCCCTTGCCTGCTACTTCCAGTTCCCTATAACTTACGAGTTACTTAAGTTTATCTATGCCAAAGGTTATAGGCCTCAAGCCTCCCACTATCTACTAAAGCCAAATCGTACAGGATAAAAGCCTGTAGGTTCCTTGCATTACTAACAACTATCATAAAGCAGGATAACAAAGCAATGAATAGAATACAGGTAAGCCGGCCCACTGGGCTACATGTGTCCTGGCTCCCAGCTCTTGGGTCCCTGCCCTTTCGCGCGTCCAGCCCACCCACTGCCCTTGAACGGCACCAGCTGTATTGCAGTGTGGCCAATTGATGCTCTCCCCTCTCTCAGGGTTCCTCAAAGTCCTGAACCAGGCCCGGCCGAAGGAGCTACACAGCATCTTCTCCAAGTTCACTCTCTTGAAGCTGAAGCACTCGTCAGCGCTGGGCGGAGCCAGCCTGGGGGCCAAGCACATAGGCCAGGCACTGCCCCTGGACTATACTGCCAATGTGGATGTCTTCTACACACACTCCTTCTAGGGCCCCACGGGGGGGACTCCTCTCCTCTCCTCTCCCTGCCCTGGCCAGTGCGCTCTGCCTGGGCAGCATCCGGCCCCTCGGCCCGATTTTTAAAATTGTTTCTTGGTTTGTGTCTCTGTCGCAGCCTGGGGGGGGGGGTGGTCTAGTTACATATCGGCGGGAATTACAGCTGGCTCTTGTATCAACGTGTTTTATAATTTGTCAATAAAAGGTAGCAGACACAGCTGACTCCGTCTGTCTCTTGGGAGCAGAATCTGTTCCTTCTTGTAGGACCTAAAGGCCAGATGGTGGGCCCTGCTCTGAGCTCACAGGAACAACTGCAGACCCCCTGTAGCCAAATCAGCTCTATGCATTCGACGGCAGCAGCTCTCCGAGGATGGGGTGGAGGGGTGTAGGGAGGTGAGTGGATGACAAGCGGACCATCGAGCTGGCTGAAATCCTCCCACTGAAGCGGCCGTGATGGCAAACAGCTTTGACTGACCGGGAACTTCTGTAGGCATCGTTTCCATTTTCTCAAACTTCTGCGCTCCCTTTTGGCCAGCTGAGAATGTTTTACTTGCCGAAAACTAAAACCACCTTCCTCAAACGAATTTCAGCCAACTTGAATTTTTGCTAAACCTTCTCATGAGTCACTTGGTGATCAGCCCAAGTAGCCAAGGCTGGTGGAGTACAGGGAGCAGGAGGTCAGTTAAATGGTTGGAACAAGGGCCGGTTAGGCCACAGGACTCCTGGGTTCTCTCTCCAGTTCTGGACCCAGCTAGCTTTGGAGATCCACACCCGGAGTCCGGTCGGCTGTTGCGCTCCCAGCAGGGACCTCTGATGGCAGCCCAGATCAGAGTGGGGAGCCAGGACCCAAGGGGGCAGCAGGCTCCGCTGGGGAGTAGGGACCCCAGGTGCCAGCCTGAGCCAGGAGCCTGGGTAGCCGTCCAGCTGGGAGTGGTGACTAGGCAGCAGCGGAATTGACAAGAACGACAGGCAATAGATGTAAGTAATGCACTGTCCAGAGGGACACTGTTGCCCTAACTACACCGACGTAAGCCCTGTGGCTGTCCTGGAGATGGAGTTTTGTCATCGGTGTAGGAGGCCAGCGGTTCTAAACCTCTTTCTTTCTAAGCCCCCTCCTCCCCCCAACAAGATATAAAAACTCCACAGCCCACCTGTGCTACTGTTTTTCTGCATATACAAGCCAGGGCTGGCGTTGGGAGGTAGCAAGCAGGGCAACTGCCTGGGCCCCATGCCACAGGGTCCCCCGTGACGCTACATTGCTCAGGCTTTGGCTTCAGCCCCAGGCACTGGGGCTCTGGCTTTCTGACCTGGGCCCCAGCAAGTCTAATGCCAGCCCTGCTTGGAGGGACCCCCTGAAACCTCCTTGTAGCCCCCCTGTGGGCCCCAGGCCCCTACCTGAGAACCGTTGCAATAGGGCACTTACATCGATGGGAGCAAGGCTGTCGTGTGGACGCTCAGAGCTGAGTCGGTGTAAGCTGCTTTACGTCAGCCTGACACTGTAGTACAGACCAGGCCTTCGTGGTACAACAGTCAGTTGGGGTTGGGGAACCCTCTGACCGAGTTATCAGCACAGCTCTCGTCTGCCTGCAGCTTTACTGGTAGGAAGGTGCCTTATAGCACTACCAGTTGTTCCCCTTCCCCTCTGGGCTTACGCTCGAGTGGTACCTGCATGAGGATAACTACCACTAACTACTGGTGTCGCTAAGGCAGCACGCCTTGTCTGTAGGTGAGACACCTTTGCACACCTGCCATCTAGCTGCAGCGAGTACCCCAGTCTTACAATGTTGGCTTAACCACCCCTCTGCCCCCAAAAGCCAACTGAGTATAAAGACGGGCTAGAGCAGCCCTGAGCGATGGGCGGATCTTGCTGTGAAGCCGACACAACTTTCAAAGTCTAGCTTTAGTTGAAACACTTCCCAGGAGAAGTTAAACAACTCCCCTACTTGCTGTAGGGAGTTATTGACACTCAGTCCCTTGGGTAATCGACCGGGAGCTCCTGGGCTGGCACTAGGGCGGTTCCCCCACGCAGCGTGCGCTTCGCTCACTCGAAGGTGCCAGGAAGCTATTTTACAGCTGGGGAAAGGTGACGGTAACTGGACAAGTGCAGTAGCGCACACTACTTCTACCACGTTTGGAACCTGGCTCTATTAGCAGCTGACTGTCCCAGCTTAAGTGGTAGGGAAAAAATGTCCATGGTGAGTGTAGGTTAATGCATAGCGATTCGGGACCTCCTGCTGAAGGCATAAACACCGCAGAAGCTACCTGGATGGATGGTGCTGCAACACTGGTAGTAACCATTCCACCCAGCAAGGAAATCTAGCCCTTGATCAGCACAGAGCAGTGCTTCACTCTGCCAACCGCTTAGCAAGCATTAGAGTCTTTTTTACTGCAAGGTTTTCTACCCCATGTCAATTGCCAAGAGTTGTAGCCTGGAGCCAGAGTAGGAGTGGCTAGAGTAACCTTTGCAAATCTGGTACCAACTGACTTAATCGGGAGTTAAATCAGGGGGGAAATAGTTCTAGCACCTGCACCAACCTTCCACAGTAGCCGGTACTTGTGTCTTGCTTCTCTCATCTCATGATGTTCAGTGTTTAAAACCCCAGCTTCCGCAGTCATGTGATTACGGGGGCTCTGCTTTCATTTTAATACAAAACCCAGTCCCCAGCAGTGCTAGGCAGCAGTTCTGCAGAAAAGGACCTAGGGGTTGCAGTGGACGAGAAGCTGGATATGAGTCAACAGTGTGCCCTTGTTGCCAAGAAGGCCAATGGCATTTTGGGCTGTATAAGTAGGGGTATTGCCAGCAGATCGAGGGACGTGATCGTTCCCCTCTATTCGACATTGGTGAGGCCTCATCTCGAGTACTGTGTCCAGTTTTGGGCCCCACACTACAAGAAGGATGTGGAAAAATTGGAAAGAGTCCAGCAGAGGGCAACCAAAATCATGAGGGGACTGGAACACATGACTTATGAGGAGAGGCTGAGGGAACTGGGGATGTTTAGTCTTCAGAAGAGAAGAATGAGGGGGGATTTGATCGCAGCTTTCAACTACCTGAAAGGGGGTTCCAAAGAGGATGGCTCTAGACTGTTCTCAGTGGTAGCAGATGACAGAACAAGGAGTAATGGTCTCAAGTTGCAGTGGGGGAGATTTAGGTTGGATATTAGGAAAAAATTTTCACTACAAGGGTGGTGAAACACTGGAATGCATTACCTAGGGAGGTGGTGGAATCTCCTTCCCTAGAAGTTTTTAAGGTCAGGCTTGACAAAGCCCTGGCTGGGATGATTTAGTCGGGGATCGGTCCTGCTTTGAGCAGGGGGTTGGATTAGATGACCTCCTGAGGTCCCTTCCAACCCTGATATTCTATGATTCTGCAAGGGACAGGTGGACAACAGCAGAGTCAGCAGATGTCACTGCAATCAATGGACAGGGATCCAGTGGAGATGGTTAATATCAGCACTAATGGCACTGCATTGCTGGGTTTCCCAGGCAATAGGTGACTGCAGGGAATGCAGAAGCATGCTGAACAAGAAGGTCCAAGCCATTTTTTCCAAGATCCTTCCTGCCCCCTGAGTGAAGGAAGCCAGAAGCTAGGGGAGAGAAGGCTGCATAGATAAGGTGATCTCCGTTGCAGCAGAAAGGCGGCTAGCTTCCTCAGGGACAGGCCAGTTAAAGTAGGCAGGATGGGGGTTAAACTAACAAAAAATAGGAAGGTCACAAGAGGGAAGGTGGAGCACTCATTTAGCACAAAATCAAGATGTTGAGAAGAAAATTCATCAAGGAACCCAAGGAGATGAAGAGAAGAAATTCTCTAATTGCCTGTACGCCAAAGCTAGGAGCCTGGGTAACAAACAAGAGAAAGTGGAATTGCTCGTTTATTAGCATAAAGTTGGCATCACTTAAACCTGGTGAGAGGATTCCCATGAGTGGAATGTTAAAATCACTGGTTAGAACTGGTATAGGATTAAGTCGGCAAAAGGGCAGGGGGAGGGCACTCTGTGTCAAAACTGGCATTACCTCTCTCCAAGTCACTGATAACTTGGAAGAAAATGATCTTGAATGCTTATGGGTCAATGCCCTAACAGGAAAAGCCCAAGATGGGGGATTAAATGGGATCTGCTAGACACACCAAATCGCACTAGGGAACAGGCTGACTGGCTCCTTACACACGTATCTACAATGTGTAGGGGGAAAGCTGCATGATCATGTGGGACTTCAGTTTGAGTGAAGTATGCTGGTAGCCTCCCACTACCAGTCCTAAAACATCCTTGGGATTTCTAAACAGTAATTTCCTAACTCAGCAAGTGTTGCATCCAACATAGGGGAATTCTATATTCAATCTCAGCTGGAGGTATAAAGATGAACTGAGCCCAGAACTAGAAGAAATTATGGTAATTTAGGTACAAGAGTTCATGACTTGATCACATTTATCATTTGAAAGCAGAATAAAGTCCAGATTAGTAATATATACTCAATGCTTGAAAGGGGCCCATTTCACAAAGCTGAAAACTATTATGAGCTAAAATATCTAAGGAAAAAAGAGAGTGATAATGGAGAATGTTTAAGAACACTTTACTAAAAAGCCACAAAATTGAGACACACAAAAGAATGATCTTGTTTAGAGGGAAAGTGAAGGCAACTATAAAAAATAATAAATACAAAATGTAACAAATGGAAGAAAGTGGAAGTTGGTAGTAATGAATATAAATTAGAAGCTAGGAACGGCAGAAAATTGATAGGGGAAGCAAAGGGACACAAGGAAAAAATCTATGGCCAGCAGAATTAAGGACAATCAGGAGTTTTTAACATATATTAGGAACAAAATGAATCCTAACACAGGTGTTGGTCTACTACTAGATGGAAATGGTAGAATTATCAATAATAATGCCAAAAAGGCAGAAGTGTTGAATAAATATCTATTCTGTATTTGCAAAAACAGATGTTGTATCATACAGTAACTCTTTCCATTCTGTGAGCATCTCAGGAGCATATTAAGCAGCAGCAGCAGCTGTTATTTTTAAATCAGCAGGTCCAGATAACTTGCATCCAAGCATTTTAGAAGAGCTGGCTGAGGAGTTCAGTGGACTTTTAATGTTGATTTTCAGTAAGTTTTAAAACATTAAGGAAGTTCCAGAAGACTGACAGAAAACTAATGCTGTGCCAATATTTAAAAAGGGTCAACAGGATGATCTGGGTAATAAAAGACCTGTCTGATACTGATCCTGGTCAAGATAATGGAGCAGCTGATATGGGACTCTGTTGATAAACAATTAAAGGAGGGTGATATAATTAATGCCAATCAACATGAGTTAATGGAAAACCAATCCTGTCAAACTAACTTGATACCTTTTTGTATTGAGATTACAAGGGTGGTTGATGAAGGTAACCGTGGTCAGGGATATAGAATTCTGCAAGGCAGCTGACTTGGTACTACCCAACAGTTTCATTAAAGAACTAGAATAATAGAAAATGAACATGGCACACACTAAATGGATTAAAACCTGGCTAATTAATAGGTCTCAAAATGTAACTGTATCAGAGAATCATCATTGAATGGGTGCATTTCTAATGGGGTCCTACAGGGATCGCTTCTTGGCCCTACTCTATTAAACATTATCAATGACCTGGAAGGAAACAAAATCATCACTGATAAAGATGGCAGATGACAAAAAGCGGGGAGTGGTGATTCGTGGAGAGAGTGGGGCACTGACACAGAATCAGCTGGATCGCTTGGTAAGCTGGGCCCAAGCAAACAATATGTTTTAATACAGCTAAATGCAGATGTATTCATCTACAACCAAAGAATGCAGGCCATTTTTACATGATGGGAGACTCTATCCTGGGAAGCAGGGACTCTGAGGAAGGTTTGGGGTCATGGTGAATAATCAGCAATTTCCCAGTGTGATGCTAAAAGGGCTAATCCGAACCTCACATATACAAACTTGAATCTTGAGTAGCAGAGAGGTTATTTGACCTCTGTATTTGGCACTGGTGCAGCCATACTTGGAATCCTGGGCCCAGTTCTGGTGTCCACAATTAAAGGATGTTGATACTTTGGGGAGGGCTCAGAGAAGAGCCATGAGAATGACTAAAAGATTAGAAAACCTACCGTATCGTGATAGAAGCAAGGAGCTCAATCAGTTTAGCTTTACAAATAGAAGGTTAAGGGGTGATGCTTCCAATTGATAAGGACCTACACAGGGAACAAATACTTGACAATGGGCTCTTCAATCTAGCAGAGAAAGGTCTAACATGGTCCAGGGGCTGGCTGTTGAAGCTAGACAGACTAGAAATAAGGCATACATTTTTAAAGGCAGGAGTAATTAACCATTGCAACAATACCAAGGGTTGCGGTAGATTCTCCATCACTGGCGATTTTTAAATCAAGATGGGATTTTTTTCAAAAGCTCTATTCTAGGGATCATTGTGGGGCTGGTCTCTGGCCTGTGCCATACTGGAGGCCAGCCCAGATGCTCACAATGGATCCTTCTGGCCTTGGAATCTAGGAATCTTCCCTTTCCTTCCCCACAGCAGAAACCACCCGCCACAGCTCTAGGCACTGGGCAGACAGGCAACGCTTCCTCCGGGAGCACGGCTTGGCGCTGCTATTTATTCAGCCGTTTCCTCTGGCCCCCCGTTTTGCAAATGGAAGAAATGGATAAAGAAAACAGGGCAGGTTTTTTTAAACTTTAGAAGCATCAGGTAAACCAAGTCTCATTCATCTTCCTGGGTGGTGAACTGCCAGCAGAGTTGAAGCTTTTCCAGTTCTTATATAGAAAGGAGGTGCAACAGCTCTCTTCTCTTGATTGGTTGTACCGTATTTGAATTAAATGTGTCCCCAACAACCCCCAGACTTGAGAAAAGATCATTTCCCCTGGCAGTAGATCAGGACTTACTTGGTACTGGGGACGTCATCTAGCTGCCTAAAGACACAAAAACAGATTTTTAAACAGTGTTCTCCCCCCCCACCCCGTTTTAAAAATATAAAACTTCCCTTTATCCACTGTAAGGCAAAGAAAACCCATTTTCTTCCCTTTCCAGATCACCTTTAAAATCCAGACCTGCCCAAGGTCCGTTTCTGTTAGGGACCCAGGACGGGGAGGGACAACTTCCTAGTCAGCCTTCCTGCTTGAGCCTGCTCTAGCGAACACCCATGTGGTTGTGACAGTGCCAGAACTCTGGCCCCCCCGAGCGCAAGGATCAGTGTTTAAGACCCAGCCAATGCATCCAACCATGATAAACAGGAAATCCCAACAAGTCCCTGCAGCCGCTCGCTTTCCCTTCCCAACGGGCCGGTGTTGATGTCGACAGGGAACTAGCCTCACTGCATCCACATCTGGATTTGCACAAGTGGCCCCCCAGAACAGACTTCCTAAAGCTGCACCCCAGGAAGTAGGTCACCCATTCTGCAGACCAGCTTTGAGCCGAGCACCTGAAAGGCACGGAAGCACAGGCGTAACTTTAAGCATGTGACTTCGGTAGGACCCCGCGTGAAGTACTTGGCGGAATTAAGGCCTCTGGGCGTAATGCCACCTCTGGCCTGGTGGGGGTGCACAGTGCCGGCACTCCCGTGACTCCTGCAGTGCGGCTCTTCCCTCCAGCGAGCCTCCCCAGCTCTCAGCATCTCCTCGTTCTTAAAATAATTGCAACCCTTACCTTGATCATCATTAAGTAAATTATGAGTAATACTCAGGGCTGGTGTGGGGGGCTCCAGCAAAGCTAAGTTACATGCTTCAGCCCAAGCCCTGCTGTGCGTGGGGGTGGGGGGGGGGAGGGAGACACTGAAGCCCAAGCCCTGCGGTGCAGGGGGAGAACAGAGGGACTGAAGCATCTAACTTCGCTATGGCGGGCCCCCGGGGAATTGCCCTGTGCGCCGCTCCCTAATGCCGGCCTTGCAGTTGTGATGCCCCTAAACCCAGCCCGCGATCCTCCCCCGATTAAGTAACCACCTGCTTTACCGAGCAGTGGGGGGCAGGGGGGAGATTAGGGAAACAGGCCCGTGGCAGCCTGCTGCTGAAAAGCCAGTGGATAGGATAGAGTGGGCAGACACGACATCCTGCTGCTGGTGTGTCGAGTCACAGCAGCCCCATTTGGAAATCCCCACCAGGCTGTAACAATGTTCAGAGAACTCTGAATGCTCTGCTTGAATCTGCAAGGCCCAGGTGCAGGTCCACAGACACAGGGCGGGGCCGTGGGGATCAGAGCCATGAACTCCCCCATGGACAGCGCAAGCCTCAACCACGCGAGCCAACAGGGAAAGGCCCAGCTACCCCTCAGAACTTGTTACACACAACAGGAGAACGGCCAGACTGGGTCAGACCAAAGGTCCATCTAGCCCCATCTCCTGTCTTCTGTCAGTGGCCGACGCCAGGTGCCCCAGAGGGAATGAACAGAACAGGTAATCATCAAGTGATCCATCCCCTGTTGCTCATTCCCAGCTTCTGGCAAACAGAGGCTAGTAACACCATCCCTGCCCAGCCTGGCTAATAGCCATAGATGGACCTATCCTCCATGAACTTATTAGGTCTTTTTTGAACCCTATTAGAGTCTTGGCCTTCACAACATCCTCTGGCAAAGAGTTCCACAGGTTGACTGTGCGTTGGCTGAAGAAATACTTCCTTTCGTGTTTTAAACCTACTGCATATTCATTTAATTTGGTGACCCCTAGTTCCTGTGTTATGAGGAGTAAATAACACTTCCTTATTTACTTTCTCTACACCAGTCATGATTTTATAGACTTCAGTCATATCCCCCCTTAGTCACCTCTTTTCCAAACTGAAAGGTGCCAGTCTTATTAATTGCTCCTCCTAGGGAAGCCGTTCCATACCCCTAATCCCTTTTCTGAACCTTTTCCAATTCTAATATATCTTTTTTGAGATGGGGCAACCACATCTGCACGCAGTATTCGAGATGTGGGCGTACCATGGATTTATATAGAGGCAATAGGCTATTTTGCCTATCCCTTTCCTAATGATTCCCAACATTCTGCTTGCTTTTTTGACAGCCACTGCACATTGAGTGGATGTTTTCAGAGAACTCTCCACAATGACTCCAAGGTCTCTTTCTTGAGTGGTAGCAACTAATTTAGACCCTGTCATTTTATACATATAGTTGGGATTATGCTTTCCAATGTGCATTACTTTACATTTATTAACATTGAATTACGGGTGTCTTTTCCATAACGAGGACTTGTGAAAGAGCAAGTTGACACAAGGCATCCTACTGGGATCTTGATGTTTGTGGGAGTTGCCCATGGATTAGGAGCTTACCCGGCCCTTAGAAAGATCTATGAACTGCACTGCACAACTCCAAAAAGATTTATTTTTAATAATGCATATCTTAAAAATGTACAGCACGTCATCAGAAAGTGTTTTCAAAAGTCAGAAAGAAGCCAGAGCAAGGTGGTGGTGGGGAATTGAGAACTCAACCAGTGATACAAAAGAAGTTTGACCTGTATGCCCACCCTTACCACTCCCGCACAGTCACGTGGACATTAATCTCTCATGGCAGTGGAATCCACGCTGACCCAGAAGACTGGGCTGTTCCAAAGGGCAGCTGGGATTTGAACATTTTTGTTCCCGTGCCACAGTCCATCCATAGCTAGATGCGTAGCAAGGTGTGCGCTCTGGCTCCAGATAATGGAAAAACCCCTTTTAGATAGGGCAACAGAAAGTAGGCACTAAAGGCAACGGTTGTACCCAAGAACAGGAGGACACAACACAACCAGGCCCAATCCTGCCACTATGTAGCAATATTCATACAGGTACCTGCAGACTTCAGTAAGACTCCAGTTTGAGCCACTTCCGATCCTGGGTGAAGTTTGCAAGGGAGTTTAGTGCTGGTTGAAGGCGTCAGCCTGACAGCCACGGAGACTGGATCTCTCAGTTTAATCCCAAAGCAGGTCCCATACAGAGAGCAACAATGCCATGTGCTTCGACTATGCCGTAAGGGGTAGTCATGCTCCGTGGATCCTTCTTCTGAGATTGTCAACAGGCGCGATGGGGTTTGCCAGGTCAGTGGGAACTGGCCTGAGAACCTCACTCACTTCACACAGGCCAGTGGGCAGCCCTCTGATGTCATTAAATTTCCAGCCCAGGTGAGATCTGAAAGGACTCCAGAATCCCAATTGCCAATCTACTGAAAAAGTTCAAAGGGACGATATAAAAAGCTGCAGCAGGGAGAGGAGATTAAAAACCTGGTTGCACTCTGAAGCTGGGTGTTTGTGGCCTGTGTTGTACATGGACAGAGAAGAGAACCCCAGCCTACTTCACCAAGGCCAGATATAGTAAAAAAAAAAAAAGCAAGCGTCAGCCTAGGCAACCTCACTGAGAGACAGCTGGGTCCACCTGGCGCGGAGGTTGCAGACCTTGGTTCCCAGAAGGAGGAAGCCACCAACCTCCCGGAAGATGGTTTAAAACCCAAAGAGGCTGGGGCTCTGCTTTGGGGAAGCTAAAGCCTGGATCCTGGCCTCCTGCTGCAAGAGGAGATGGATCCGGCTTGGCACAGAAGAGAGGGAAGCTGTGACCGTGTCTGTTATAAATGGAGCTGGGCCTGCGGTTTACCAGCTCATGTGAAAATTCCTGGTATCTGCTTCTAGAGAGAGCTTGATCCTGCAGGCCCTCCGTCAGCCCAAGGACAAGGTGGTGGGCAATGCCTCCTAAAAGCTGCTCCCTCACCTTTATGCTGAAGGTTCCCCAGCCTTCCATACGGCCCCAGCAAGTCCATCTGACAGCTCACAGGGGACTTGCTCTTCCCACTCCTCCAGACTAGTCTGAGGATGGAAATCCCTTCCTGTTACAGGAGGTTCCTGTGTTTCCCAGACCATGTGTCTAACCGTGGCTTGGAGGGCTTCAGAAGTGACATCAACTCCTGCAACCCAGGATGCTTTTAATCTCTAAATACCTGGATGCCTAAATTCTGAGGGGACGTACCACTGCTGAGACACTCCCCCAAGCCCAATGGTTAAATCCTGAACCATGGGACCATTCAAAAACACTGGTTGACAACATGGGCAGAGTGTCCTGCTCCCAGCTGGTTCCCACAGGTGTCCTGGAGTCTCCGGTTTGTTTGCCAACAATTCTCATCAGCTCAAAGCATTCGTTATCAAAAGCCAAATTTGCCTCCACACCCACCGAGCATCTCACACGGCAAGAGACAAATTGTGGGGCACAAGTCAGGACATCAAGCCAGGCCCTCCCTGCCCGGGGAAGGTGATGACCAGCAGCCCCAATGCTTCTCTCAAGCCAGGGCAGCATTCTCATGAGACACTCGGGCATGCCCAGGAAGCAGACAGACCACACTCCAAATAGGCAGGGCCTGATCTTACAAGCTGCTGAGTATCTTCTTCTAAGGGGAGCACTGCACCGTGCAGGATGGGGCCCATAAGGAGCGCACCAGATGTGGATGGATCGTTCTCCTCTCCAAGGAGGGTTTGCCATGTGAGCTGGAACACAACTCCCCATAGAACCGTTCAGCAGCATGACGCGGAGTGGGGAGCATTTTAGTTCCCTTTGGGTTTGTTTTTTGTTTACGCCAAAAGGTGGGTCACTTTGCCTAGTGATTTGTAAACAGCAGATGCTGGAGGTTTCAGAGGGGCAGCCTGCAGCGCTGAATAAGCCCAAGAACCAGAAACAAAAAGCCAAGGCGAATGGACATTCTGTAGAAGGAGCCATTTCCCCAGTGGTCGCTTGGCCTCTTGCCGATCTGATCTCCCTGGCTTGAGAACTTCCACCAACAAGAAAAGCAGGCCGGACTTCTCTCTTGGTCTGCAGAGAGTTACCCAGTCTAGTGGTCGGTGCACGCAAAGGAAGGGCGTATGTCGTATTTCCAGAGGAAAGCTGGAAGGATTTGAGTCGCAGCCTCATTACGCTTCAGCTTTTCTGAAATCCCTGCTGAATGGAAACATGAAGCGTACCCAATCCGTATCCTTCCCCAAGCCCCACCCTTCACCACAGCATTTCCTGGCACGCTGTGGATGGGAAGGAGAGCAGGGAACCTGCTTTCAAAAATGGCCTCTGTTAGCTGGTTTGAAGCACACACCTGGACTTGGCTGTCGATGGAGTAGCAGTCACAAGATAAGCCCGCAGGGCTCCAAGTCCCAGAAAGCCGCCTGCCCAAACAAGAGATGCTATAAAGGAAAAACAAAAAGGTACCCGATAAGCTTATAGAGCAAGATTTCCCTGCATCGCGGCGACTCCATTCACGTGCCGAGTTCAACTCTAGCCTGGATCCTTTCCCACCCCCCTCTCCCACTCCAAAAGCCAGGGACACAGTCTGTTCAAAGTTTGCCTGAAGGTTCAGTACTTCACTCCAGGAACAAACTCCTTGGCGTCGGGGTTCAAGTTGCTTTTGCTCTGAAATGGAGAAAAGGTAGATGAATCATTCCTCTCACCGTGCATTTCTCTCCACCTCGCCCCCCTCTCCTCCTCTCTACCCAGAGATCTGGCTACTTAAGATGCCATGTAATGGGAACTGATGCAGAGCATCTCCCCTGCCCCCAGTCTGTGCTGCGGGATAACAACACCCACAGAGCCCCACAATCAGCAGTGTTTTCCAGATCAGGAAATCCCAGTACAGATCATCTCAGATGCCTGGGGTTACCCGAGTGATGGGCATAGCTCATTGATATGACAACCAGCCACCCCGCCTCCTGCAGACCCAGGGGAAGCCCTGCAGAACGTAACCCCTCGGACATACCAAGCTGGGATGGTTACTCCTGGCCTGTGGGACCGTCATGGAAGGAAATGGGGACTCATCAACCCTGAGGGGGGTGTATCCTCACCATGCAGTGCATGCGAATCCCACCAGTGCTAGTGGGGATTACACAATGGCGGAGTAAACCCCACCAGCGAGAGGTGCTCTGCCCTCATTGGTGCTCCCCACCCTGAGACAGGGCCCTGCTGAGGGTGGGGGAATCCCGAGGGACCACTACCGCACACAACCTGCTCCCAGATCTTTACCAAAATATCCTCTGAACTGCAACTGTCGCCCACCGAGAGGCCATTCAGCTGCTGCTGCAGCTGCCCGATGCCCTGGGGCAGGTCGCGTGATGGAATGAACCAGTCCTGGTCCTCTTCATCCAGCATCTCCTGGAAACAGCGGTCAAGGAAGTCCTGCTCCTGCAGCTCCTCCTCCACCTGGCCGGGAAGGGGAAAGAACCATCAGGGCTGAGGGTCGCACGCCACCTGCCTGAGTGCACCCAGCATGCTCAGCACAATATGTGCTTCCGGGGGGTCAGACGAGATGATCACAATGGTTCCTTCTGGCCTGGAAATCTATGAATGAGAGTACATCTCCCCATGCCCTGGAGAAAAGCTGTGGGATGGACACTTTAGGAACATAGGTGTGGCAAAGCCATGCCACGCTGAGACATGCTTTTACCATGCCAGAACCACGGTTTAATCCTGAGCTAAGATCTGGCCGTGCCGAAGGCAGATTCTTAGCACCTTTGAAAATTAAACTTGGGGGCTTAAGTAGCTGGCCTGAAAGTGACTGGCCCAAAGCCCACCCAACAGGTGGGTGACAGAGCCAGAAACAGAACCCAGGAGTCCTGCCTCTGAGGTGGCTAGGCAAAGCCATGTGTAAACATGGCTCTTAGGGTGCACCGACGGTGTCAGAGGGACCGTGAACGGCAAGCAGCAGTCAGTTCAGAAGGGAGCACTACAACTTTGGGTCCATCTACACGCCCCACCTAAACTTGCCAGCATGGCACTCCCTGCCACGGCTACGGTGCACATGTTCAAGCAGAGCTTGCTCGTCGCATGCGTCGAATTGGGCATCCAAGCCAATTAGAGGACTGTGACAGTGGAGGTTAGGGTGTAATGTGGATGGGGCTCAAAGTAGGAACCCCAACCTTTGCAAGGCATTAGCCCTAGGAAGGCAATAGGATTCTACAGCTCTGCCTTCAATTGCTTGTTTGCTTCAGTCTGCACCGGCCTAGTATTAACACTCACTACAGCATTACCATACTGCAAGACGGAGCGTTTTGGACAATTACTGTAGAATGCTGGGAGGTAGTGTGCTCTAGGGGCAAGAGTAGCTGCCAAGGAGCCAGGACTCCTGGGTTCCATCTTTGGCTCTGCCACCAACCTGTCGGGTGGGCTTTGGTCAAGTCACAGGTTTCAAAGCTGGGGACCTAAGCAGCTGGCCTGAGTCTCAAAAGGCACTAAGGACCCGCACCTCAGTGGCGTATAGGCTGCCGCTCCTGTCTTCTACCTGTGCCTCAGTGAAGTCCACATGGACCACCCATGGGACCAGTGGCTCTTCACAAGAACGAGGGCCCAACTGGCTCATGACGACCCTGTGGGCGACACCTGGGAGCACTCGAGTGCTTCAAGTGGCAGCCCTGTAGCTAATTGGTAATGGAGCAGCTGAGCTAGATAGAGGCTGCTCAAGCTGTATAAAGAGGGGCACAAAGGATCTCTCTAGAGAGGCCCAGCATCTGCTGCAGGCTGGAAGGAGCCCACAGGAGACAGAGCAGGCCTCTGTGAATGAGGGCTCAGAGTGCAGGGTGAGACCCAGAGAGAACTGCCAGGGTCCCCCAGGAAGGGGGACAGCGGCACGGCTCCTGTCATCAGGCTCTGGGGGGAGGAGAGGGCGCTGGCCTACAGCATCCTAGAGGGGGAAACCGGCTTCTGGGAAGGGAAAGGAAGGAGAGGTCAAGAATCCATGGGGAGCTGAGTAGACTCCTATGGGGGAAGTCCTGAAACAGGGGTCTTACAGGGGAGGAGGGCGACCCCAGGGCAAACTGCCAGAGACCCTGCGGATGGCAGGCAGCATGGGCAATCCGGCTGCAGAAGTAGCTATTAGTTTGGCCCACAAGGGGCAGAGGAAAAACAACTACTTGGATTTGTTAGGATTTTCACTTGGACCTTTCTGTTACTCCGGAAGGGGACTGAAATTTGACTTGGCTGGACGGCCGACACCTGGAAGACCTGGCGAGAGGCAGGCGGTCAGCATGAGGTGCCGGAGAGCAGTGCTCCTTGCAGCTTCGCACCTGGACACAAGGGGCACACTACGGGTGGTGGGTACACCACCTTTCAGGCCCCTTTCTGTCTCTAGCGCAGCTCAGCTCCAGGGTTCAGTGGAACATTAGATTTGCACAGAAGTGACAAAACCCACTGCAGAAGTAGCTCAGCCTGTCACTTTTGGTGTCATCCCACAGGGCAGCTCAGATAAACATTCCCACTCTGCGTGCAGGGAATAAGAAGTGAGACTCTTGGTGTTTGCTCTGGGAGTGTTCCATCAAAGAACGCATAATCACTCGTTAAACCACACCAGCAGTGTGTTTATGCTGACACGTGGTGGCAGGCTACTCCTACGGAGCGCACACTGGAGAAGGGGGAACTCCTCCACTGGGGCTCAAGCTCTCCAACACAGCCAGATGGTGGAGGTTCACTGGAGGTCTAGAGCAGTGATCCACCAGCCATAGCAGGAATTGAGGACAAAAAACGTAACTGCAGATATTCAAAATCAGGAGGTAGAAGGATTGAAACACAGAGGATGTTTTCAGAGAACTATCCACCATGACTCCAAGGTCTCTTTCTTGAGTGGTAACAGCTAATTTAGACCCCATCATTTTATATGTATAGTAGGGATTATGTTTTCCAAGGTGCATTACTTTCCATTTATCACCACTGAATTTCACCTGCCACTTGGTAGCCCAACCACCCAGTTTTGGGAGATCCCTTTGCTACTCTTCACTGTCAGCTTTGGACTTAACTATCTTAAGTAATTTTGTAATATCAGCAAATTTTGCCAGCTCACTGTTTACACCCCTTTTTCCAGATCATATTGGGTTTTCTGTTTTCCCAGCCTCTCTGATCACCCCCACCCTCCTGGTCAGGGGGTCGGTAGTATATTCCTACTGCTATGTTCTTATTGTTTAAGCATGGAATTTCTATCCTTAGAGATTCCATGGTACAGTTTGATTTATTTAAGATTTTTACTGTATTTGACTCTGATTTCTTTCACATACAATGCCACTCCCCCACCAGCACGACCTACTCTGTTATTCCTATATATTTTGTATCTTGGTATGACTGTGTCCCATTGATTACCACTGTTTCACCAAGTTTCTGTGATGCCTATTATATCAATATCCTCATTTAACACCAGGCACTCAAGTTCACCTGTCTTAATATTTAATCTTATTGCATTTGTATACAAGCACTTATAAATTTGTCAATACTTAGTTGTCTGCCTTGATGTGATATAAGTGAGTGGGACTCTTTTTTGGTCTGACTGTTTTTCTTCAGCTCCTACCTTATCAACTTCTATCCTCCCTCTTTACTAGGATGTAGTACTTCCCACCCCAAAGGAAGTCTATGTCCAAACTGCATGCTCCTCTGTATCTGTTGGCTTTCCCCTAGCCCTTAGTTTAAAGACTCCTCAATGACCTTTTTAATTTTACATGCCAGCAACTTGGTTCCATTTTGGTTTAGGTGAAGCCCATCCTTCCTGTGTAAGCTCCCCCTTTCCCAAAAGGCCCCCCAGTTCCTAATAAACCTAAAACCCTCCTCCCTACACCAATGTCTCTCATCCATGCGGTGAGATACTGCAGTTCTGCTCTAGAACTGGAAGCATTTCAGACACTGCTACCATGGAGGTCCTGGACTTTCATCTCTTACCTAGCAGCCTAAATTTAGCCTCCCATGACCTCTCTACCACCTTTCCCTATGTCATGGATACCTACGTGTACCATAAGAACATAAGAATGGCCCTACTGGGTCTGACTAAAGGTCCATCTAGCCCAGTATCTTGTCTTCTGACAGTGGCCAATGCCAGGTGCCCCAGAGGGAATGAACAGAACAGGGAATCGTCAAGTGATCCAACCAGTCGCTCATTCCCAGCTTCTGGCAAACAGAGGCTAGGGACACCATCCCTGCCCATCCTGGCTAATAGCCACTGAAGGACCTATCCTCCATGAATTTACCTAGTTCTTTTTTTAACCCTGTTATGGTCTTGGCCATGACAAGCGGCTCTTGCCCAGCACTGCACACAAGTATGTTTAGATGTCTTAAGAGGTCTGCAACCTTCACACCTGGCAGGCAATTCACCACTTGGTTCTCCTAGCCTTCACAAACCCAGCTATCTATGTTTCTAATAACCAAAGCCCTCATGACTATTACCTGTCTCTTCCCAATAACTGGAGTCCCCTCCTCTGGAGGGATATCCTCAATGCGAGGACACCGTGACACCATCTGAAAGGAGGGTCCCAACTATGAGATTGTGTCCCTCCACTCCAGCTTAATGTTCTCCTTCTGAGACGTTCATCCTTCTCAACAGCCCAGCGGTTGTCAGAGTGGGGATGGGGCTGCTCTGCCATGTCCCTGCAAGTCTCCTCTGTACACCTCTCTGTCTCCCATCGCTCCTCCAGTTCAGCCACTCTGGTCTCCAGAGCCCATAGTTGGTCTCTGAAGGCCAGGAGCTACCTGCACTGAATGCACACGTATGCCACAATCGCGCATGCAGCATTCAGCACAATAAACTGGATATCCTCCCCCGCCCGCACTCTGCTGCTGGACTTCTGCCGGCGTTATTTTTACTCTTGTAGGATTTTTTTGTTTTTGTTCTTCAGTAGGGGTGAGAAGTGTTATCGGTCTAAGTTTAGAGAATGTTTGTTAGGTGCCTCTCGCACGCGCGCGCACACACACACACACACACGCCTCAAACTCCTGCGCAAAAGTCCCCTGTTCGCTAGCTCCTCTGGTCACTTAGGAGCTGGTTTCTTAAACCCCTCTTCTCCCTGAGCAGCCCCACCCCCGGCAAGGGATCCTAAACAGATCAGGGATCTAAGGACAGTAGGCTAGAGCCTCCTTAGGAGCTCCCAGCCTTGGGCAGCAGGCCCCCACGCTCAGCACACAGTCCCCTCAAGCAGACCACACTCCAGCGAGGCACGGCAAGCGAGCAACAGAATCCCTCTGCTCTGCTCCACCACCACGGCTTGCGTCTTCTCCTGCCGTCCACCCATACATGGAAAGGCTTCGTGGTCCCAGTACTCCTGGCTCCCCACCCCCAGTCGAATCCCTCCTAAAGACTTGCTGCTTCCACATGGCCCACAGGGACTAACCGCCCCCAGTCAGCCAGAGGCCTTCTCATCACAACGCTGCATCCCAGAAGATCACAAAACAAAGCTTCGGAAGTGCCACCTTCCTTCTGCCTCCCAGTGCATCTTGTCTTATCTGACTAAGCCCTTCAGGGCAGGCACTGTGGTTTTTGGCTTGCATAGCACATCAGGGCATAAGCAATGCATTCAAAACGCCCAATAGCCCATTTCACAGATGGATAAAGTGAGCCATAGCAAGAGAGCGCGTCCTGCCCATGACCACATAGGACACTGGTGACAGAGCTGGGATAGTGTGTGTTCTGTTCCCAGCTCTTAGTCCCATGCCTTAAACACAAGGCCACCCTTACTTCTGCACCACCACTGGAGGGGGGAGTCTGACCTGGCCCTGGGAGTGGCCCATGCAGGGGAAGAGGAAGTCCCATCCCTCCGCAGCCCAGCCAGGACTAGCAGCTAGAGCCCGGCGCAGGGTCGGAGCCCCCGGCCAAGGCATCCCCAGCCCTGCTCCTCCCCAGCACTCAGGGATTATAGGGGCCTTGGGCTGGCTGTATGTCGATGGGTAACCACAGCACCCCTCTGTCCACGGTGCCCTGGGCAGTCATCCACGTCGCTCACCCACAAGGCTGGCCCTGCCCCTCCCCAAAGTGAGGATACCTCCCCATACCAGGCCACCCTTACTTCTGCGCTGCTGCTGGCGGCGGCTCTGCCTTCAGAGCTGGGTGCCCAGCCAGCAGCCACCGCTCTCCGGCTGCCCAGCTCTGAAGGCAGTGCAGAAAGAGGGTGGCAATACCGCGCCCCCACAATAGCCAGATTTCATGGAGGAGATCAGATTTCACAGGCCATTGTGTGTTTTTCACGGCCGTGAATTTGTAGGGCCCTACTTATAACCTACTGCACCAAGCAGGCAATTCATCAGGGAAGCAAATGTGCCACAGGGTCTTTAGTTGGACTCCAGCCACACCCTAGCTACTTCAGAGCCACATGGCCAATTTAGTTACAAAGTTCTTCTTAAAAAGCCTCAGACTATTCCCCATCCAACAGAGGCTTGGCAAAGATTATGAAGGCAGGGGGAAGCGCCCACCTCTCTGCCCCAGTAGAAACCCTGACTCACTCCAGGCCACAGGGGAGCAGGGTCTGCTGTGTCTGGAAAGAGCCATTCCTTGAGCTTGCAATCGCAATGGCATTTAGCAAGCCCTTGTGAAACTGCAAGCCAGAGGCCTGCGTTGGAAGCATCTGTCAGGAGACAGAGCCAAGCCCAGCCCAAGCCTGGAGCAAAAAAAAACCCCAACACTTAAATATGTGATCTGGCCTGAAATCCTACAGACCAGCTCCTCCTGTCAGCTCAGGACTGAGATAAGTTTCCCCACAGTACAGGGCCCTTCAACTGTAACAGCTGATCAGAGACTTCTCTGATCTTACCGTTATTCTACAGCAGGGGTAGGCAACTTATGGCACACGAGCTGATTTTCAGTGGCACTTACGCTGCCCGGGGGGCTCTGCATTTTAATTTAATTTTAAATTAAGCTTCTTAAACATTTTAAAAACCTTATTTACTTTACATACAATAGTTTAGTTATATATTAACGACTTATAGAAAGAAACCTTCTAAAAATGTTAAAATGTATGACTGGCACGCGAAACCTTAAATTAGCGTGAATAAACGAAGACTCGGCACACCACTTCTGAAAGGTTGTTGACCCTTGTTCTACAGCAATGCAGGCTAAAACCAAGTCTCCGCATTAGCCTTGTAAGCCAACTCTGGGACACCTCCCCTGGGGGCAGGTCATTCCCTAGCTGTCTCCTCAGGGTTTCTAGCAGCTTACTCTGCAACATCTAGTGGTACAGGCCCCTAGAGTCAGGATACAGGACTAGGTAGGTCCTGGTCTAACAGGGTCTGGCCATCCCTATATTGCTGTATTCTGCAAGACGTTTATTGCAAATTGTCTGACGAATGTTAACTTAGACTTATTTCAGCAGTGACTGATTGCCACAGAGCTCCCCCAGTGTGCACAGGACTGGCATCTGCTGCTGCAGCTGTCTGATAGATGAATATCATCAGATCCAGATTAGTCCCCCAGATCAGCTGGTTAAGCAACTAGACTGCACAGAGGCTGCGAAAGAGGGCAGTGTGGGCTCCCTCCAGGTCCTTGAGACTGGCAAGGAGAAACAATGAGGAGGAGGAGGCGGTTCCATGATTGCCAAACTCCCCGCTCCCAAACGAGCTGACTCTACTCCAGTACATCCCACCTCGTGCATTTTTATTCCTAGAGCAGCCTTCTTGCTTCCTCTTTCCTGTCATTTAAATACCCATCAGTGTAACTCTGCCGCCCCACGCCTGCTGGTTGCTTTATGCAGGCGCTCAGAGCCTTCCTTACACGTCAAGCCCCGCTCTGGATCCCACCCTCCTGAGGATGCGCAGATGAATGCGCGGTACTGGGTCTCAGACCGGCCACAGTAGGTAGAACCCTGCCTTAACCCAGTCTGAGCTACAGATCCAGGCAGGAGCATGGCTCCCGAAGGCTGAGCCAACTGCACCTCCAGCTACTGCGCAGATTCATTCAGGGCTTTGCATTTTTGCTGTGGATACTGGAACGATGCAGCTGAGCTGTGGAACCGACACACAGCCGACTTGGTCATGGAGATGCCAGTGCTTTCTCCCGAGCTACACAGGGGGGTTGGTTGCCTGGTGGGAGGGAGACACTCATGGAGTACAGTACTTCACCTTGCTGGGAGCAACGGCGCTGGGCACGCTTGGGCACCCTTGGAGGTGCTTACGTGTAGGGGCGGGGGGGGGAGGGGTGTATTACAAGGAAACCAGCAAAACCTGGTGCTGACAAGGCCCAGATGTGCAAGGGAGTAGCCACACTAGCAGAATCCGTACCTGTAGCCAGCAGATGTCCTGGTGCTAAGCCAGGAGTGTAGACAGGGCTTGCACGATTACACTATCCGGTCAGGACAGTCTGAGCTCGGAGACTCACAGGCTCTAAGGGGATCGCTGTTAATCCTAGCCTGCCCTCCCGCGTGACACATTCATTCCTTTTATGAACTGGAGCAGATTTTTTAGAAAATCATCCAATCTTGATTTAAAGATTGCCAGCGATGGAGAATCCACCATAGGCCGTGGGAAGTTGTTCCGGGGGTTAACTGCCCTCACTGTTAAAAATGCGCCTTATTTGAGGGGCTCTTAAAATCTCCTCTGCACCTTCCCACAAGCATTACAACTCCACCGACTCCCCTCACTGCTTGTTCTAGCTTCCTCCGGTATCGAACCTGCGTTTTCTCCATTACAACCAGAGCCCATTGCTTCCTGTTCTGCCCCAGAGAGCCTGCACATCACAGGGGGAAGGAGCCTTCCTTCCATGGGAAAAGGCCCATTGCTGGAATAAATAAGGGAGGAGCATGGCAAGGAGCCTGGGGGCTTGTGAAGACACCCAGACACTTCTCTGCTTGGCTAGCACTGTGCGGAGGAAACAAACACTCCAGAAAACTGGCAGGGAACAGGGAGAAAGTGAATCTGGGAAGGATTCAACCCCAAGTCTAGGGACAAGTCACCCAGTTGGGGCTGGCCACAAGTCAGGTCTGTCCTGTCGCTGCCTGGACCTCCAACCCCCACAGGGATTGCGGGGGGTGGGTGGAAGGGGATGGTCTCTTAACACAGCCTTTTGAAGGGATAAAACTATCAGTGGGAAACAGGGCCAAGCCCAACTCAGGCTAATTCCACTCACTGCAGTGGCATGACCCACAGTGATGGGCTCAGAGTTACCTCTGCCTCGGATGACATGGGTTCCCATCTCTATGGTTCACCTGAGTCTGTGACCCAATCCAGTGCTGTCCCCCTGGGGGGCTCCCCCCGACAAGCATCAGGACTAGAAACCGTTCAGCGAAGCCTCAGACTGTCCCAAAAAAGCTGGCTGAGCTTCTTATGCCCCCGGGACCGGTTTCTACTCCCCACGGGTGCATCAAGCCCCCTGCAGGCTGGAATACACACTCCCAGGCACAGAAGCCTGACCTCGCCGTCGTCAAGGCTGTAACGCAGATGGTCCCATCTAGAATGGGCAACACCTGCAAATCCTGGTCCCTCCCTGTGCCTTGAGATGCTCCTGCAACACAAGTTATATGGTCTGGCTGCTATAACCCCACGCATGCACCTCCCGTCCAGCTTAGATCATGGGGATAGCTCCAGATTCAAAGCCTGTAGCTCCAGATTCAAAACCTGTCTAGTCGAAGAGCTGAGGCTGGCAAAGCAGGCGAATGCAGGAAGGCACAGACTGGTTTCCCTTTGCAATCTCACTGAAGAGTCCCAAGCAATTGGACCCCATTCCACAGTCAAACAGATCCCCAGCATTCACCCTGGAGTTTCATTCCTCACCCCATGACTCCTATCTATTGCCCCTTAGCACCCCCCATTCCGCCTCCATCCATAGTATACTCCCTTCAGGGGAAAAAAGGCAAACTGAATTCGATATAACACAGCTTATGAGCGCTTCCATGGGGCTTCCAGCAGCTGAGCACTTTGCAAACATTCTCTCCAATTAGTCTAACACAGTCCCGCCCGTGCAGCTGCTCGTGGGCGGCGGCTGTGTCTAGTTGCAATTTTAAAACAAAAACAAAAAACGTGAACCATAATTCAGTAACGACTGTTGCATAATTGGCGTGACAGGACTACGGCTCTGCGCCGAAGGGTTAATGTGAGCCCTGGAGGCTGGGGTTTGCTCCCATGGGAACAAGCTTAAACATTCCCAGATGGAGATTTTCTGCTGAGAACATTAAAGACTGAGGAAGTTCCCCTTTTGGGGCGCTGGGGGAGGGGAGGGAAGCATGGCCTCCATCCAATCGCTCCTGCCCTCTGCTGGAACAACCCCCCACCACACAGGTACACTGAGGATACCGAGTGAGTGGGGAACTTCAGGAAAGCAGCAGGCCTTTGTCCGCTGTCTCCAGCAGGAAAGTTTCAGGTTTCCTGCCCAGAGCAGGCGCTTGCTCAGCAATGGAACGGCCAGCAGCAGGCGAGCTCATTCCCCACCCAGCTCAAGCAGAGTCTAAGTTTCCTCCAGCTAGAGGCGTGTGCTGTTCCCTTCTGCAGAGCTCCGGCAAGCTTTCCCCTGCCACATCGCACAGGCTTGGCAGCGGGACGAAATCTATGCGAGGCCAGGGGAGAAGCAAGGGGATAAGACCGTGTGTTGGGAATGGGGAGACTGCCTAAAAACCAAGCCCTGCAGTGCTCCCACCTCATCAACATCCAAGTCACAAGCTTTGAAGCAACATGTTACAAGCTTCTCATGGGACAGGAGAGTCACGCAAAGTTTGGATCATCATTTATCAAGTATTTTGCAGACCATTAACTCTCTCCTACCAAGGTTTCTTCTGCTCAGATGCCATTTGCTCAAATTCAGAGCAAACAGCTTCTAAGGTTATTGCAACAACACTGTGACCCGCTCGAGTCCACCTATTGGCAAGCACCTGCCGCTCAAGTCATTAACCCCTTCCCTATGCACAATGCTGTTGGAAGTGACCTGTGATTTGGGGCACGTCCATTTTTGGATGCCCAACTCAGGCCTGATTTTTCCAAACTGGGCAGGCAGGAACTGACTTGCCTAAAATTCAGAGCAAAAAGTCTGGGGGAAGGGCATGTCCTTTCTGTCACCGTGGCCAGATGTTATTGGGGGATGGGAGGGTGGGGAGAACAGGAGCAGGTTGTCCCTCCTCCACTCGTCCCCCGGCCCGTTTGCACACCCAGTTGGAAGTGTGATTTGGTTCAGGAATGAGGGCTGCAGAGAGATATGGAGCCAGCTGCCTCCCTCTCACCTGTCTGTTGAAATCCTCTTCATTCTCCATCCACATGTACTCTGCGAAAGGGTTGTTCTCCTTCTCATCATGCCCGTTCACAACCTGCTCGTCTTTGGATTTCGTGTTGGACGTCGTCGTATTGGCAACGTTGGAACCATTCATCATTACTGGTTCTGTGGGGAGGGGAAAACGGAGCATCAGAAGGAGGGAAGCGACAGACCACAAATAGAATCGTAGAATATCAGGGTTGGAAGGGACCTCAGGAGGTCATCTAGTCCAACCTCCTGCTCAAAGAAGGACCAATCCCCAACTAAATCATCCCAGCCAGGGATTTGTCAAGCCTGACCTTAAAAACTTTTAAGGAAGGAGATTCCACCACCTCTCTAGGTAACCCATTCCAGGGCTTGACCACCCTCCTAGTGAAAAAGTTTTTCCTAATATCCAACCTAAACCTCCCCCACTGCAACTTGAGACCATTGCTCCTCATTCTGTCACCTGCCACCACCGAGAACAGTCTAGATCCATCCTCTTTGGAACCCCCTTTCAGGTAGTTCAGGACTTCCACACCATCGCGTGACTCAACCCCAGAGCAAGAAAGGAGGTACGTGTGCAGTGCTTGGGTCTCGCCCCACCAGGCGGCAAACCCGCCAAGCATATTGAGGATGATCTGTGTTGTCCGATCCCACAAGATGAGAGGTGTACAGCACCTGTAACTTGTCTTATTACTCCAGCATGCACTCCTCTCCTGGGGGATGGATGTGCAGTGCCCAGGAGATCCTTCGGGATCTATCAGCATTTACATTCAGTTAATTAAGGCTTCATCTTTCTGTCAAAGTACCTCCTGTGGCTGCAGCGCATGCTGCCCGCAGGGGAAGTTCTGCGAGCACAGTAACCGCCCCTCCCCGAGCAGCAGCAGCGATGCTGACCAAAGCTCTCGTCTGCACAGCTGCGTGTACGCTGGGGGTTTGCCAGCTTAGCATGTCACCGGGGAGTGTGGTTTTACACACCTGGCCGACACAGCTCCACTGAAAACTTTGTAGCGTAGCCCTGACTTTAGTGACTCGCCTAGGGCCACACAGAGTCAGCAACAGGGCTTGGAACAGAAGCCAGCTCTCAGATTCCCAGCCCTGGGCTTTCCCACCCCATCCTCTTTAGCCGACTTAGAAAGTAAAAACTAAATATGCTCTTTGAACATTTAAACACAGGAACGCTCAGGAGTTCAGGTTTCAAATTCTCTTCACGTTAACTCCTCCACGTTGCCCCACATCCGATTCCTACTTAACCAGTTCGCCATGCAGGAGGTACAATAGACGCAGGCTAACATTGCATGGCGAACCTTAAGGGGGCAAACACACCAAACTTAACCTTCTTGCCTTTACTATTGAAATGGATTCCATGGGGCAGTCCTGGCCTCTCCCCTGACTGGAAAGGGGAGGTTACATGACTGAATAGGTGAATTCATTTCTAACGTCCAGGATGATTGCAAACCGGCTCATTTACAGGCCTGTCCCTAGAATCAATATCGCCAGCGCACACACTTAACAAAAAAACCCACCAACAGCAAAAACCACGACTCAGGCCTGCAGAAATTCTGAGAGTAACTTAGAAGTCATGAGACTTTTTAAAATAGGTGATTTTTTCCCTCAACCTTCTGGTTTCTCAGCCTGTCAGGATGCACCTGGGTTAGGTTTTTAAGCCATCTCCTATAACCAGTGATGAGCTGCCAAAATCTTAACAACGGGTTCCCTCCTCACCCCACGAGGGGGTTGTTGCCCACCCCCGCCCCCCGGGACTCCTGCCCCATCCAACCCCCCCACGTTCCTTGATGCCCTCCCCCCCAGGACCCCTGCCCCATCCACCCCCCTCCCCTGACTGCCCCAGAACTGGGCAGGAGGGTCTCATGGGCCACCGTAGTGGGTGCCCACCACACCCCTAAGAGCCAGAGGCACCGGCCGGGGGGCGAGGTGGGGAGTCCTGGCGGTGCTTACCTATGGCAGCTCCCAGGAAGCATCCGGCAGGTCCCTCTGGCTCCTAGGGGTGGGGGAGCGTAGCTGGGGGGAGCAGGGGGAGCGGCCGCTCCCCACATCGATCACATCAAAAGTGGTACCTTAGGCGCCGACTCCCTGGGTGCTCCGGGGCTGGAGCGCCCATGGGGAAAATTGGTGGGTGCAGAGCACCACCGGCAGCTCCCCACCCCACGCCCGGCCCCAGCTCACCTCCACTCTGCCTCCTCCCCTGAACACGCCGCCCCGCTCTGCTTCTCCGCCTCCCGCGAATCAGCTGTTCACGCGGGAAGCCGGGGAGGGCTGAGAAGCAGGCAGCGGCTTCCTGCTCAGGCCGAGGGTGGCAGAGGTGAGCTGGGGCGGGGAGCGGTTCCTTTGCGCTCCCCCCCACCTCCCCCCGGGTTACTTGCTGCAGCGCAGGCGGCCCTTCTTGCGCCCCCCTGCCCCAGCTCACCTCCGCTCTGCCTCCCTGGGCCTGAGTGGGAAGCTGCCGCCTGCTTCTCAGCCTGCCCCAGCTTCGTGTGCGAACAGCTGATTCGCGGGAAACGCGGGGGGGGAGGGGGCACCGAGAAGCAGAGCAGGGCAGCGCATTCAGGGGAGGAGGTGGAGGCGGAGCGGAGGTGAGCTGGGCAGGGAGCTGCCGGTGGGTGGTCTGCACCCACCAAATTTTCCCCTTGGGTGCTCCAGGGCTGGAGCACTCCTGGAGTCGGTGCCTAAGGCGCCACTTTTGGCCGGTTAAATTTAGAAGCCCCTTTAGAACCGGTTGTCCCTCACGGAACAACCGGTTCTAAAAAGGCTTCTAAATTTAACAACCGGCTCCAGCTCACCACTGCCTATAACCATGAGAGCTAGAAACTTTTTACTCAAAAGCTGAGACACACATTCCCATGACTCCAGAAGCTGGAGCTTTAATAACTACAAATATCATGAGACACGCTAAAATTGCATGAGGCGAAACACATCTATCTAAATTCCTACTGTGAATGGAGGGGAAAACCATGGAAAGAGAGGAATGTGAGATGTAGGCTATATAAGTGTAAAATACTATTAAAAATCAAACCCCACAAATTAGTTACAATGTGTCTGTGGATGTTTAGTCTTCCCTGGGGTTTTGGGTAGCTCCAACTCTGACAGATGCCATCTTGCAAGGCAGAGGAAAAGTGGGATGAGTCTTATTTGACTCGACCCCATGCACTTTTCTGGCCACATCCAAAACAGGTCTCATTCCATAGCACCCTGTCCCCACCCACAACCATGCTGAAATGTTCCCTCCTTTTAGAATCTGGATCACAGCTGGCTTCAGATCTGGACTCTGGGCAGCAGACTGACACAGTCTTCCTCCCCACCCCACGCTTCCCACAACAGCTGGAATTCTGCAATACTCATTTAGCACATGTACTATGGGGGAGGAGGGGAAGAAGCCACATTTCCTGTAGGAGAACAAGGCCTGAAATACTTACCCATCATAATTTATTTGCTAGAGAACTAGACCCACTAGACAGAGGTGGATCCAAAGCATAAGGCTGTGTGGGGGCTGAGAAGCCCAGCTCCCCTGCTGCTGGGATTTCTACCCTAGATCCTCACTGGTTATTCTATCAGCCTCTGGCTTGTAGATGACTCTGATGTGAAGCTCCACACCCACGTTTTAGCTTCAGGAAATAAGGATCTTTCCTCTTTCACCTCCCTCTACCGCAGCCGCCTGGTATATGGGGGAGAGGCCAACCCCTCCTCCACGAATACCTCTGCTGCTGTTCCAGTTGTCCCCAAGCAGTAGCAGGAATCAGCTTGTTCGGCTGCTGTCTACAGGGTTCTCGACAGTAGCGGAAACTGACCAGAATCTTAATGTTGCATCTGTAGGGCAGAATAGCAGCAGCAGGGGCCCTGGAGCTGTCTGTCTGCAGACTCTGGAAGACAGCACCAGGTCCCATTTGGAAGGTTTAGCACAACCAGAAAAGCTGAAGACGTTTTTGTTTTTAAAATGACTGCTTAAATGCTGCAAAAGTTAATAGGGTGGGGTCCTCTTCCTTGCTAGGGCAAGCTTCCCAACCAGGCATCACTCAAAGCCTGGGGGGAAGGTGGTGGAGAAGGTAGGAAAAGAGTTGTGGAGCAGAGGGTCGAGGGGAAGATTACAGAGGCAGGGAGGGGGCAAGAGGATGCTGAAGTTTTAGAACACAATAGAGTTTTTCCTCCCCTTTAAGAAATCCAATCCAGTCTCCCCTTATTTCTTTGCTCCGCTGAGAAAACAAGATGTTTACACAGGCAAAGACAACCCCTCATGCAGGGTTAAAGAACTGGCAGGGATTACTGTTCCTTAACACTATCCAGAGTAAACCCTCCTATGCAAACACAGGGATGTGGCAGGGACACTGATCTTAAGCTGGCAATGAGGTTTGCACCGGGTGTGAGCCAGGAGGAGCTGTACCAGTAACTGCAGAGATTGGGGCAGTTAAAGTGGCAGCACAAAAATCAAGCGCCCCAAAAATAAAATGAAACAACAAAAAGCAACCTCTGCCATCCACCCACACCTGACAGCATCAATCAGCTGTGCTAGGTGTAATCCCAGGCCTGCTCCCTCAGTGCAGCTCGACCCACACCGAGCAGAGCTTTGCAGCAGTTTCCCAGCAGCAAAAGGATTCCTCCATCGCTTTGCCAGGCACTTGAGAACCAAATGTGAGCTCACCACCACGTGACAGGGCCCGCTATCTGCATCATCACTCCCTCCAGCGCTGGGGAAAGGAGTGCTACCCTGCTGAGCAACCACCACCAGTAGGCAGGAAGAAACAACTGTCTACAAAGAAATCGAGGGAAAACACTGAGCCCTGATGAGGTACACCGTGGGAGGGACACACTCCAGGCCAGGAGCTCAGAGGCTCAGCAAAGGCCGGGAACTTTGAATTGGAGAAAAGCAAGATGTAGCCAGAGAGACAGCTAGGGCTGGATTAATCTTTTGTGGGCCCCACGCACCGTGTTTCGCCTGTGCTCCACCCTGAGGCCCTGCCCCCACTTCCACTCCACCCATGCTCTACCCCGCCCGTGCTCAGCCTCGTCTCCCCAGGGGTGGAGGGGAGGGCGGAGAGGAGTGAGCGGGACCTCAGGGGGAAGAGACCGAGTAGGTGTGGGACCGAGCGGTGCCATGGTCCAGGTGCCGGGGCCTCTTCTGAGTTTGGGCCTGGACCCATGGTGTCATTTTAAACCTGATACCGGAGACAGCTAGTTACTGAGTTATGGGGCCGTGCCCCACAGCACACCCCGACTGTCTCCCTTTCTCACATACCTTGATGGCTGTGCTTCTCTTTTCCTTCCCACCGTGCCGGAGTCACTCAAGAGGGCATCTCAACACCAGGCTACAGATGCAGACCATACAGGCCAGATGGAAGAAGACAGCTGTTTGTTTGTAAAGGTGACCTGCAGCAGGAGGCAGAAAGTGAGCCTATACCCTTCTTCATGACCTGCTTGGTCATTCCATTTTGGAAATCCAGGTCCCTAGCCAGGGACGTTCTGTGATGATTGCCAGGACCCTGTTTCACTAGTTCTCTAAGCACTGAATGCCATGAGATAAAGTCCTCCCAGCCAATGGCTCATTGGGCGGGCGCGGTTCAGGCAGGTCAGTTTCATGCCCAAGGGTACACAAGGCAGCAATGACTGCCACGGACTGCCCTACCCCAATGGACCAGGTACCCTTTTCGCAGCTGGAGGTGGCCTTTCAGTGAAGGACTTTTAGTCAGACTGTTTAACACAGACATCCTTTCTCCAAACTGCCAATTAGCTACTGAAGTTACAGATTCAGCACTCTGCCCCTTCACGCAGCGTGCTCTCCAGAGACGCCCTCCAACAAAGCCCCGCAAGGATAGAGCTGACAATCCTGGTATTTATAAGGCTACAGAAAACAGATCAACTCCGGCACCCTCCAGCCCCTGTGCCACACAGAGGGACAAACCTCAGTTCTAGAATACCCTTTGCGGATTGCCTTTACAGTAACAGTTCAAGTCTCCCAAGAACACTTCACACTCGTACAGAGCTCTTCAGAGTTCTCTACTGATCTTCTAGGATACAGAAGAACAAAAAACCCAAGAGTTTTGGCAGACACACAAACCCTCCTGCTTCAGGGTTTAACTCGACCAGCAATCAGCCTCCCGATACACATTCAAAAGGCTGCTGCTAAGATCATTTCCTAGCTCGTCGCTTTGACCACGTCACCTCTCTCTTCACAGCCCTCCACTGGCTCCCCCTGCTTGAGCACAAACAAACAAACTGCTGGTCTTCACTTTCAAGGCCCTTCACAGCCAGTCCCCATCCTACCTATCTCATTTGCTACCAAGCTGTTGATCCTCACTCACAATCAGCCCACAATAGCAGTCTCCAGCACCCATTTGTCAAATTTTCATACACCCTCATGCTTTCTCCAAGGCTGCCCCTCATGCGGGAAGGAGCTCCCCATGAACATCTGCAAAAGTAACGTATCGTCCTCCTTCAAACTCTCCTCTGCCATGATGCTTGCACAAAACTGACAATGGTTAAACTGCTGCTGTGCTCGGACCACCACCACCTGTCATGCTGACCAAAGAGGTCTCATTGTTTCCTTCTGCTCATTTCTGTCTCCCAGCTCTTGTCTTATGTTGAAACTAAGTCCCTTGGGGCAGGGGCTCGGTTTTATTTTGTTTCGTTTCTAACCAAGAAGTACTGTAGCTAAGCATCACCACGTTACAGATGGGACAACGAGACAGACTGGCCAAGGCCACACGGAAAGTCAGTGGCGGAGTTAGGGTTGCAGCTAAAACAAGACAGCAGCCATCACACTACATTCAGACTCCCATCCTTGCTGTTATTAGATTTTGCGGAGAAACTCAGTGCAGACACACTTAACCATAGATAAGTGCACTGTTCACGTGCCAATAGAGCTCAGGGTAAGCTCTTTAGGCATGCAGTAGTTCTCCAAAACGGGCCAGATTTTTGGAGCTTAAACGTGCCCACCCTCTGCACACCAACATCATAGATCATTTGAAAACTTATACTATGCGTATTTAGATGAGGTCTGACATGGAGCTGTCAAATGTCGCCATCAGCCTGCAAGCAAGGTAAAATAACGGTACCCAAAAGGAGAGCCATTTTTTGCACAGTTCCAGAAACAAGGCAACATGACTACAGTGGTTCATTTCAACAACTTACTGCCGTGGGTTACTGGTCAACGCAACCAAACGATAATATATGAAAAGACTGTTATTGGTTTTGCGTGGACAAATTCCGCCCCCGCCCCAAAACAATGAACCTGTTTAGCCTGTGGTAAAAATGACGACTATCAACATTTTGCAATACCCTAACACGAAGTGTTTTCATGTCGCATATTCTTAAATTGTCAAATATCTCACAAATCGTTTTCTATATTTTCAGTTGAAGTTCACTGACCAGATGAGTCTCACACTGAAGGCTGTGCACCAGCCACAGTAGACGCCGTACCTACAGATTGTACTGCATAGCAGGTAGATGTAAAGTATGGGAATTCTTAACGTGATGCTTCTCCATTGGTAAACTTTTGTATGTACATTGTAGCATCCAGTCTGCCTGGTAGAAGGTTTTAATTTGCAATCACCTACACGTGTTGTACTAGCCTTTGAATTAAAAAGTTAATTTCTAGAATATGTCAGACACACTTATGCACAGGTCAGTATTAGCGTTAGACATGACCATACACAGCTTCATGTTATGAATATGCAAACGCTATGACCTAACAAGAAGCAAGGAGGACAAAGTCAACAAACAAGTCCTTGTCTCTACATTGAAGAAGATGAAGATCATGTTACAGCTCTCACCAACCATATCATTGATAAGACAAACCCATTTGGCCCTGAATCACATCCAGAGGTGCTTACCAACATATATCTACTAGTCTGCATGTAACATCAGATGTATCAAGTCTCCACAGACAACAGCAGATGTTGGTGAAGAACAAATGGAGAGATCTGAGAGACGTGCACTTGATTCTGATAAGTCATCTAGCTTCAGCTCCATCAAGAAATGTGGCATCTAGGCATTTGCTGACGTGGCCAGACCACCACATTTAAGTCTGAAAAGGGAGGGACAATCACAGCAGCTGTCGGTCCAGAAATTGTTTTTTCTGCACAGCCCTGTTCTTTGCAAAATGCCTAGATGATGTTTCAATGGGAACTGGGCTTAGTCACCCAGTAAGATTGGTGTATTGTCCCTCTTGCTTGCTGATGGAACTATGAGAAGACCAGACAAAGCTGAATCAGACATCAGCTGGAAGCTCAAGTGAAGGAATCCTGGAGCTAAGAGCATGCCACAAAGAAACCACAGTGTACACCAGAGCTGCCCTGGCTGTCTCACAGGATGGCTGGAGACTAATGCCACACATTCGACCAACTGGCTGCTGGGTACTTGAGGCAGGCCTGAAAAGGGTATGACAAAGCTAATTCTGTACTCCGAGTCTGACAGACAGGACAACAGTACCCTGTGAAAGCTGCAGAAAGACAGTGCCAGAGAGAATCTAGGGTTGGATGCAGGAAACACCAGCTGGCTGATGGACACCCTGTGCCTCCATGAGAAAAGTTTCCACAAGTGAGGTCCAACGAGTGGTCCCTTCTGAGATATATGGTTCAAAATCCACCTGAGCATGTAGGATCACACCCACCACAAACACTCCTCCTAGCTGGATGCTTTCCAGTGGTGAAGTAGCACATCCATCACCAGCAGCGGTGTTGTAGAAGCCCAAGACCTGTACAGTATCAAGCACACAAGGATACTTCCTCGCGCTGTACGTGCCCATACGGCTTTTGGTTCCTTGGAGTCAAAGGAAGCATAGTAATTAAGTCACGTGACACAGATGTTTTGGTCCTGGCTGTTCACTAGCTTCCAAAACTGGAACACACAGACGCCGTGTGGATTGAAACAAGAACTATTACCAGCACAGCTGACAAGCATCACTCATACCTGTGCCTGCAACTGGGGACGCACCTCACTCCCGACTTCTGCAGTGAATCTCCTCCTGCTGTACACATGTGAACAGGAGGTGACTGTGTCATCCCTATTGGGTGCGTAGCAAGGCGACCAAATCAGTGGGGCCTGCCACTCGCCTGCTGTCAGGGTTATACACTTCCGCTTGTGCACCGATGCCAGCCCCCAGCCAACTTCTCCTGGAGCACTTGGACCGTTGCACGGCCCAACAGCTGGATCGAACATGTCCCCTTCGGACGTAGCCCTTGGCCATAGCAGTTTTCTGCACAGGGGGAGTGAGAGATGCTGTGAGCTAGCATGGTGCTGGATACCAGCCAGGCTGTTCTGACTGCACAGGATTTCACTGAGCTAGAGCCAAGGCCCCGAAAGCCAGGAAAGCACTAAGGAACGGTCACTGGCTGACACGGGCCTTTGCCGTTAGATCTGCCGGCAGGCTGCTGCTCACACAAGCAGCAGGAACCGTACAGAACATGAGTGGACTGCATCCTTCAGCAAGCTTATTGCTAACATGTACCACAGTGATGGGCATCAAAAAAATACCTGCACAGATAGCCAGAAGGGAAAGAGTTATGTGCAGGAGTCAGAGCCACTGGTCCTGCACCGACTGTTTTAGCTTTGCAGCTCACCTTTCACCACGCTATCCACTGACTTCATTGTAACACAGCTGTGTCAGTTAGCGGGGTACAACTCAAAATTGGCCTGTATGTATATGTCAGAGCAGGGAATTGGGAAGCAGGGGTGAAACCCTGGTTTCACTGAGGTCAATGGCAAAACTCCCATTGGCTTCATCGGGGCCAAGATTTCACCTCAGGACTTCTAGGTTCTTTCCCAATGCTAGCTACACAACAAAAGGCAAAGTCACTTAGCTGCCCATGGTCTCTCTCCTGGAAGAAGAAAGTAAGAATTCTGACTTATGTCTGCAACGTTACAACCACTAGTTAACATTTGTCTGACAGCTTGTGATTCTCAATATCCATGGAATTTACCTCAGAGTTCACTTTTAGGCCATCCTTCATAGTACAATTCTCCAGCATGTAAGATTTTAATTTAAGAAAACACATTTCTAGGCCTCACATGGTTCCAGGGACATCTCTGAAAACAAGACCAAATATAAAATGATGCAGTCCTGCCTGCCTGAATCTGCAGACAGTCTGAAACAATGGCTTTAAGAGGGGTGAATCGCCCCATTCATCTGAACAGGATGTTAATCCTGAAATCTAAAGATGGCACTTAAATGTTAACACTCTGATTCTTTCGCAACACATCTTTTTCATCAAATACTTCCCCCGCATGCAGCGAGTGTGCTTATGACACAATCCCAAACTTCCTTCCCCTATATGCTGAAAGCCCAGTTGTGCCCTGTGTAGATGAAAAGTCCACCAGCTTCCCACCCTCCTGACAATTGCTACAACGCAGCGACGCTTGGTCAGTACAAAAGCGAGCACTGTCTTAAAAAATGTAGGATCAGCACAAAATCAACTGAAATCATCAAACTAAACACAGGGACGACGGTACTGAATGGATTATTTTCATTCCGAATTCTTAAAAAAAAAAAACACACAAAAACCCCTCCATTTACTCTAAATGAGCATGTCTCAAAATTGCCATTCTGCAGCGTATGGAAGAGTCCAGCAATCCTGCAGCAGAATAAAGGTCCTGTTCACAGCTGCATTTGCTCTATGGCACCCTGCACAAAGATCTCTTTGCATCTTCACAGTATTTTACTATAAAAATCTATCCGGCCACATACTGGTCTGAAGTCACACTGGTGTAAATCTGGAGCAACTTCATTTAACCATTACTCCATATGTACTCTGGCGTAACCCAGGCCAGAATCTGGCCCAATGGTTTCATAACACCCCCCATCAGACTTAAGATGCAATCACACATCAGGCAGCTTTGCTCACATCGTTCACCAAGTACAGCCACTCGTACTGCAGTGTTTCAGAGCTCTACTTCACAGTCCTCTTGCTGTCCTTATCGCATGGCACTCCAGCTCCAGGTTTCAGCCAGAAGGCACCTCAGAGCTCTAATGCCAGAGCTTTTTAATTCTCATCAACAGTTTGATCTTCTGGCATCCGCGTCCCCTCAAAACCCAGATTTCCAGCTCCAGCCAACTCTTGCCATTTCAGCAGCTCTGCTTCTTGCAAGGGGCTTGCCTATGGTCACACCAAGGTGGATTCCTTTCCTTGGGGTTTCAATGCCAGGTCATGCTTGCTCAAGCCGCTTCCCAGTGAGCACAGCTGAATTCGGCCAGGTTGCACAGTATGGTCTGACCTGATATCAGAGAGAGCCCAGCACACCAAGAAGGTCCATCTGAAGACAGCAAAGCTCCTGCCTGCTTCGTGCTTCTAGAAGAGGTCTCCTTCATGCCAACGCTGATATAAAACGGAACCCAGATTGGGGCCTAGCACTCTTCAGCGAGATCTGCATTCAGCCCTGCATGGCAGGTATGTCACACACTCAGTTCTGAGAGAGAGAAGAAAGCACCATTAGGGTCCATCAGAGCACAGCATTTAGTGGCTTCATGCAGCACTTTGCTGATATAAGAAAAACCACAGCAATCTTCTGGAAAGGAAAGCAGGCAGCCCCTTCTCCACAACACCAAGTCCGTGGGACTTGTTCCACCCAAAGCTCTAATACTATTGGCCTGGTGATGCCATGGGCTGAGTCCAACATCTGTGCCTTCCCTTACCCAGGCTGCTCGGGACTCTTGCCCAACCCCTCACCCCATCCCTGGCAGTTCTGAAGAGCTCACCACTGTCGTCTGAGGTGCTAATAATGCTTTGCACTTAGAAAGCACTTATCACCCAAGGATCTCAAAGCCCTTTACAGAATACTAGGGCCGAATCCTGGTCTCACTGAAGACAGCAGGATTTTTACAAGTTAGCATTATTCCCGTTTTACAGATGGAGGAATGGAGACAAGGAGAGACTAAGGGTACATCTGCACTGCTATTCAACGTCCACGGCTGGCCTGTGCCAGATGACTTTTGCTAAGGGGCTATTTAACTGCGGTGTAGACGTCCGGGTTTGAGCTGCAGCCTGCCCTCTGGGACCCTCCCACCTTAAGAACATTTACTCCACAATTAAACAGCCCCTTTGCCCAAGCCCGGCCAGCAGGGTTTTAATTGCAGTGTAGACATACTCAGCATGTCTGTGGCACAGCCAGGAATAGAAGCCAGCTGTCCCGGCAGGCCCCAGTGCTGTGCTGTCCTGTCACCCCAAGGCCATCCCATCAGAAGGGCACTCAGAATATGCCCCACATCCGATTCAGGATGGACAAAAGTTAACTTAAGGGTTTGCGAGAGGACTTTGTCCCATACAAAAGGCCAGTGACAGTGTGACGGAGGCTAGCTCGCACCCATCATCTGGGTAGCCACATACCACCTGTTCCTCCTCCGAGGAAAAAAGTCGTATGGGGCAAGAAAAAGAAGAGATGATGGGAGGAATGGAGTGTTAACACTTTCTACCTTTCAATCCAACGGCTGCAGGTTTCTTGATGCAGGTGTGTTCTCCTTGCTCCTCCCCATCCCTTCATCCTTCCCTGGATTCCGATGGTCTTGCTAGGCAAGATTTCCAAAGCGGTTCTTCTCCTCCTCATCCACCCCTGCATGGCTTGAGTACTATCACTTCAACAGACTGTGCCAAGAGCCTGCAGAGCCGCTTCTCTGCGGGGTTTGCCCCGCCGCCAACCTGGATCACTTCCCAGGTCAGCGTTTCACACGCAATGATCCACAGCCGAACCCTCTACCCCTCCTCCACTTCACTGAGTCCCAAGCACCAACTGCTGCAGGTTCTGTTCTAGACAGGGGCAGGTTTCGAGCATTTGTTCAGCTTTGGAGAAGCACTTCCAAGATTTATGTATCTATTTTTAGTCTCCACGCTACGCCAGGTTAAATGTGAGCTCTGCCCGATGTGTTATTTATCTGACAGTCCAGAGCAGAACTGCAACCGCTGGGTCTGTTGAAACTCCGCCACTGCGTTCTCACCTCCTGACTGCATTGTGAAGACATTGCATGGCAATCTCTCTGGTTTAAGCAGTGACTGTCACAGATCCTAGCAAGCACCCTTTTCTCGCTAGGAGGGGGAATCCATGCCTGGATTCCCAGGAGTGTTTCAAGCTCCTGGAGCCTGAATGGAGTCCAGCCACTGCCCCGATCTTGGAGTCCCTAGGTGCTCTCTCAGACCACAGACCTATCTGACAACCCTCAGTGTTGGAACCTGCTGTCCAGCCACCTAGGCCCCCTGGGTGCAACGCTGACCCTTCAGACCCTCTCCCCTGATTCTAAATGCACCCCTCTCCCAGAACTCCACTCAATAGATGTGAAGCTTCTGGGTTACAGCTGAACTCTCGTCAGAAATGCACTAGCTGAGAAGCAGTCAGCACACACATGCTTTGACACTCTTCCAACTTTATGCTCTTTTATATTTAATCATGTGAAGACCTGTAGAGTACAGATCACACAAAACCAGGGAACAGCCTAATCGCAATATCCCCCACTAGGTCACCCTTCCCTTGGGGGATCATCTGTGGTCCATCAGGAGGGTTCTCCGCCTACTGGCCTACAGTGCCCCTGCCACCGCCTCCCTCATCTGAATCTGATTCCGTTTATAGACGCTGCTGGGGACACCTGCCTCTAGGCGAGCAGCTGCAACATCCTTCATGCCCACGGGGAGACGAAGCACAATGACCCACATGGTACACGGAGAGCTGTCAGTTTCCATGATCAAACCAGTTCCATTTCACAGAGCCTGAAAGGCAGGGTGCAAAAGGCATGGGACACTGTGCATGCTCCAAACAAGTGGAAGGGAGTTTAGGGAAAAGCAACAAAAAGGATCAGGAGGGACTGATCTGTGAGCAAAGCCTGCCTGCTAAACACCTACAAGGATTGGGTGCAACAAGTGTCCACAATGCTACTAATGACATTCGAGAAGATGTCAAACCAAACAAGGAACAGACTTGAGAAGCTGCTGTGTTTGCATACTGATGGGCCAAGGTGTCAGCGTTTTGGCATGGAAAGACCCAAGACATTCCTCATCTGATTCATGACACTGCACACAGTATTGAGACAGCACTTTAAGAGGCCATGCGGACTACCTACGTGAAAACCCAACTGTAAGGACGCCCTGGTTGAGTCTGCGGGATTTGAACTCAGGACCTTTGGATCTAAGAGCACAAGTCTCTATTGCCTGAGCTATCTGCCACTCGCCTACTGTCAGCATTATGCAGGTCCGCTCGTGCACCGATGCCAGCGCCCAGCCAACCTGTCCTGGAGCACTTTGAACATTGCACGACCCAACAGCTGGCCTGAAGGATCTAAAAGAAGCAGGTCCATCAGCTCAGAGGCAGTCGCTGACTCAAACCTTTGTAAGCGGTCTCGCCGCTAGAGGGCGACCGAGCCATGAACGGTGGGTTACACAATGAACAATGCCGATACAAGTATCGCCAAAGCTACAGCAGCAGCTGAAGCCAGTAAGTGATAACATCTAAGGTTCAGCTTATCTGGGTACTTTAGCCAGCGGGAGCTGCAACGTGAATGTAAGAAGACATTGTGTTGATTGGTGTCTCTGGAAAATGCTGCTGCAGACGTCAGCAGAAGCTACAGGTTAATTAAAGAGCACAAAAGTGTGCATTTTATGGAAACAATTATTGGCTTGATGGGAGACACAACAGTGGTGTCAGATGTTTTAAAAAGAGACGAAAGTTGCCAAACAGAGCTCTGCTGTGTACTGAGAGGCACGTATGTGTTTACGACTTACTCACCAGCCAGATCCCCACCTACACGCCATCCGTAATTGGTACAACGAAGAAAGCTTTAAAGAGGTTTAAACCAGTCTGGGAAAGACGGAGGGAGAAAAGGAACTGGAAAAACTGCCTGGAAGACATTTCAGAGCCCTGCACCAGACACAGTAGCCATTCAGTGTCTGATTTACGCCGGCTTCACAGGTCCAAAAAACACAAATTGGCGGGGTGGGGGTGGGGGGGGTAAAGTAAGACTGTAAATCACTTCTGTCGCAGTTGTCCCAACCATGATCAGGGCCCCATTGTGCTAGGTGCTGTACAGATATGGTGGGATACTGTCCTTGCTTTGGAGATTTTACAACCTCAACAGACAGCAGGAGAAAGGTAAGGATTATTACTCCTGTTTACAGATGGGAAAACTGAGGCATAGGGTAGATTAAGTGACTTGTTGAAGGTCAGACAGGGAGTCTATGGCAGCGCAGGTCCCAAGTCCCCCTAGTCCCAGTCCAGCACCTTAACCAGAAGGCCACCCTTTATCAAAATACTGTGGGGGTCAGGGGATCCTTTACATGCAAACATAGGAAAATCCCAAAAGGTAAAGTTACACTTCAAGAAACTAAGCACAGGTGTTGTATGAAGATGCTGCAGTCTCCTTCCTCTGAAGTATTAGCGATGGCCACAGGACACCGACTGGGGTGGGCCAGTGCTCTGAGGTGGCACCGAACTCTCTCTGTCCCTCCTGAGGGCTTGGCTGGTTCTTGCTCACATGCGCAGATACCGATTGGTATCTGTGGGGCTGGGAAGGAATCCTCACCAGGGCAGATTGGCAGGGATCTCGGGAATATTCCACCTTCTTCTGCAGCGTGGCGTGCAGATCACTTGCTGGAATTATCTGGGTATCTGCCACTGCATGGGCCTTGATGCCCCTTGGTCCATCCAATTCTGTCTGTAGCACAGAATAGTTGAGTCTCCTGGGGGCTGTAATTCTTTGGTCTAATTCCTGTTGTTGAGTTAGTTTGAAGGTGGCGTGGGTGCCCTGTGCCATACAGGAGGTCAGACTACATGATCTTGTGAGCCCTTCTAGCCCCAAACTCTACGACTCCCAGGTACATGTCTCCATCCAGTCCTACTTGACCACAGAGACTAACCCAGGATCGGGGAGGACAGCCTCCAGCTGAGCAGTGGGGCGAGGGGGGCAGTGGTACCGCACATAGAGGAAAGAGGGCTTTTCCACTGTCAAGATGATCAGTGTGCAGCCGTATGCATGTTCCATGATTTGAGTGGGGAGAAGAGGCCAGAATGAAAGTGGAAGGACCTGGGGAACAAGCAAAGGGCCAGGAGGCAGGAGAGGCTGAATTCTACCCTGTTACCTTTTGCTTCAGTTTCCTCACCCGTTTCACACGGGTATCATGGGAATCAACTATAGTTAATAGCTCCACAGTGCTTCTAATACTTAAGTCACTGTATAAAAGCCCAGTTAAAGCTGTCTGACGGGCTAGCATTGCATTTCCACTGCACTTAGAATCATAAGATAGAATATCAGGGTTGGAAGGGACCTCAGGAGGTCATCTAGTCCAACCCCCTGCTCAAAGCAGGACCAAGCCCCAATTTTTGCCCCAGATCCCAAACGGCCCCCTCAAGGATTGAACTCACAATCCTGGGTTTAGCAAGCCAATGCTCAAACAACTGAGCTATCCCTCCCCCCCACTTCCCAAGGCTTGTTTGCTTTCTTGTGTCTTCATTAAAATGCAACCAGGACTTGGTGCACTCTGACTTCCATGCTTGCTTTTTAAAAAAATCACAATTGTGTATTAAAGATTCCTGCCCCTACTTAAGCTGTTTATGATCTTAACCCTACCACCTTCAGCGGCCCGCAGAAAAATTTGGGCTTGTGCCATTTTTGATTCTTTGCGACAGATACAAAGGCTTGAGCAGTTTTTCTGGGCTGCTCCAGGTGACACTTCATTCCCATTTCATTAGCCAAGTTGCCTCTTCGCAACTGATTATCACAGAACCATCAAATTCAGCTTAACACAATGTATTCTCTGTGCTCGCCACGGCGCCAGATCATAGCTCTCATCCCTACAACCCAACAGGTCACGGAGCATTTCCAGCCTTTTCAATTAAGGTGCGAACGCTTACAATACACCTCCTCCAAGACCCCCAAAAGTCCTCCAGCAAAACAAGGGAGAAGCAGAGCCAGACCTCCTGAGAATTCGAAGGTACAGACAGAAGCCAGAAAAAGCACTTAGAAACAGGCCTTCCGTGTCCATCTTAAAGTAACAATCAAGTGCAAAGGGCCAATTTCATTGGCCGAGCAAAGCAAGGCCCTACACAACTTGATGGCATCTGTCTGTAAGGGGATAACTTTTGAACACTGAGTCCAATCAATTCCAGGGAACGCTCTAGGCAACGATGGGCAAAACCCTGTTGAGTCTGGTGAAAAAAAAAAAATCAGAAAAACAGAAGGGGGAAATGGGGGCCACATGGAGCTCCTGGTCAGCAGAGCTAGCAGCTACAGCCACCTCTGTAATAGGCTACAGATCAAAGAACCAGCCGAGGACAGCCACTAATACCTTCCAGCTAACACCCCCGATCTCAGCTCTGCCCATCCTCCCAAGAAGTATCTAAAACATTGACCACTCCCCACCAGAATGACTTACCTCTCAGCAAGAAAAAATACTGGTGCAGAGCCCCTGACACGGGGAGGGGGGCTGTAGGGAGTCCCTGACAGAGTGGGCTGGGAGGGGAACACCGAAGGAGCTTGTAGGGGGAGTGGAAAGATGCTCAGAGCCCCGGGTGGGTGCAACGCGTGAGACCCTCTAGTTCCCTTTGTAGCTCCCCTTTACCTGCTGAGGGGCTCTTGCGACACTGGAGAACGAAGTTTCCCAGCTCAGTCAGCTACTTCACTTCCTTGGTAATCAGTGACTAAGATGGAAAATATATTGAAGTCTGCTTGCCGCTACCTGCTCAGAGCGAAGGCACAACATACCCACGAGCGTCCCACTGTTGGCGCAATCCCCTCTGCCTGCGAGAGGCTTTAAACGCTCCGTTCTTGCTCCATGCACCAAGACCGAACTCATGAGAACAAGCAAAAGTGACTCCACCCTGATGAATCTTAGCCACACTTGGCACGCAGGGAAGCTGGAGACTCCAAGCCAAGAGATGATGAAGGACACACACTACAAAACCCATCCCTCCACTGCTGCCTAACCAGAAGCCAGCCCTGGGCATGGAGTAGGGATTCCCACCCACCCCCATCCCCGGTGTTGCAAAGTTCTTGCTCCAGCAGGTTATGTTGTGCACGGCATATCAGTGCATCTGTGGGATGGGGAGTCTTTTGCCCCTTCCCGAGAGCCAAATGAAAGAAAGGCGGCACCGAATGGGGTGCAAATTCAATGTGGGTTCCAGGCTTGGCTTTGCCACTTTGTGTGACCTTGCTGCCTTACTTCTCATCTCAGATTCCGCCTCTGTACAATGCAGCTAGAACACGGACCCCCACAGAAGGGTCACAAGGCCTAATTCATTGGGGTTTTAAACACCAAAGGGGGCGCTCACATTCTACAGCCTACAGAGACTGGTCTAGGGCCATTCAGTGGGGAATGTCAAGGGTTATGCACCAGGGGCTAGTAGGTGAGCTAGGGATCCCACTACTGAACTCTATAAAGAGCGCTGGGAATCCTTGTGTTTGCACACTGGCTGATCATTTACCAAAGGAAACTCCACTTAGACACAGAAAACGAGCTCTCCTCTCTTTGGATACTCGCATAGCTCTCCACCTCTAAGAGCAAAGGTTTTCTAGGCCAGTAGATACCACCCCAGCTGTACAACATACTTCAGGCTTCAAACCCTCACATTTTAGCTGGAAAAGTCACATCCAAAAAAATCCATTACATCTCACTCGCCCAAGCCCCTACCATCACTGCAGAAGGGCTCTCTAGAGTACAGTATTAAAGTTTCTCAAGCAAGGGGCTCCTTCATGTTTCCTAGGAGTCTATTCCACACCATCTGACTCCCTGCAGAGCTATGTTCACCTGGACTTCCCCCCACTCGGCTTAATCAAATTTCTACCGACCCAGACTGTGGCTATGCTGGATGTTTCTTAAGATCATTATTAGCTTGGTGCAGCTGCACTACCATTAGCTACAGCTGGAGAGTGAGTGTAGACAGCCACCAGCATTTGAACCATGGGTTCATCTAGCCGTGCCCCCAATATGGGCCCAGATGATACCATGGTGTATCTACATCCACAGATGTTTATTCCAAACAAATTGGGAGCTTCGGGGGGGGGCGGGGGGGGAGAGAAGAAAAACCAGCCACGTCACAGGTTGACTTCGCTCAAATCCTTCCCAAGTTTTAGTCTGCCTCAGTTTTTGACGCAGCAGCGTATTGTAGAATCCAGGTATACTCAGACAAAGCGTCGTCAGGGCTCACAATGGTTTCAGGATCGGAGCCATGAAACAAGTGACAACAAGCATGCAACTCCACACTAACAGCCTTCAGGGTTAGGCTAACCCTAACCCTGCAGGTCTGCCATTCCTCAGGCACAAAAATCCCTGTCTCTGCAAGGCAAACCCAGCTACGGGTCTAGAACATCCCTTTGCTCCCCTTCTATGGGTCACCACTTTGGTTTAGACCAAGAGATTACAGGCCTAAGCGAAGGCACCAGGATCTGGGCTCCTATCCACTGCTAACACAGGAACACAAGTAACATAACAGTTTGTTTACATCACCTCCTGCAAATGACTCATCTCCAGTGACCACACCGGTGGGAGTTATATATATAAGCTTGACTCATAAGAAGAAATATTTTATCTCCCCGCCACGCTCTCCCCCACACACAAATAAAGACCCCTTTTGGGCCGAGACTAAGCATGGACGTTTTTTAGGCTTGGGAGAATTCAGTTTTTACTGTTTATAATTTCGACCAGTAATATCAATGTTTATTTTGAAGCATTTTTTACTTTTGTCGAGTTAAATGTGCACAGCTGTGGGAAATTATGGAGGGATCAGACATTAATTGCTTAATGACAGCAAATGTTGCGATTCAAAAAGCGAAAGCTTTCGAACCATTAAAACACAAACTGTCAATATCACGTCAAAATATACAAAATAAATATCCTTAACTCAAATGCTAATTAGTTCTCAAGCAGCATTTTTCTTACTTTGCCTCTCTGTACGTTTCGATCATGTATGGCAATTTTTTTCATCAGTGTGCGTGTACACGGTGAAATCGACGTTCACCGACATTTGCCGATAACAATCGAACCCTTCCAAGTCTAGACATTCTCAACCCAGGATATATATAAAGTTCCGAGCAGCTGAGTGAACACAGAGGGAAGATTTCATGCAACCTGAACTATGGCATTCGCTATCATGAGAGCAACAGGACCGAATGCCAGCATGCACCAGATTCACTTGGCCGTCCCAATCACTTGACCAGCAAGGAGGCACAAGGTTCAGCCAGAGAGAAAAGTCGTGCGTGACTGGCCATGATGTTCTCATACCAATATACAACTTGTCGCTACACGTTACAGTGGAACCTGAAAAACCTGCATGTAACAAATACCTGAAACATGCAAGGCAGGGAAGGAGCTAAGCAGCATAGAGCATGGTCAGGCACCTTGTTCTTCCCCCAATAAGACAGACATGATTCTGGAGACAGTGGTGCTGGCAGTTCAGCAGGAAGCGCTCTGCCCTCTGACTCAATTCCAAAACCTCTGGCCAGCAGGTGGCAAGGGTCCCTGTGGTGGGGGACAGGCTGTCTTTTGGGTGAAGATTAAAACAGCCACTGGTGATCACTGAAGACCCCATGTCCTGAGATGAAAAGCTGTTAGCCCCAGCGTCCAGGCCCCTTTCCAATGCGGGATAATTACATTAATGAGGCACCAAGACTATTGTGTCCCATTCAGAATTTTAGGCAGCTTTAATTACACTCTGCCAGTCTGCAGCACCTTCCACCACAGAATCTCAGAGCCCTGTGTGAATTAATGCTTTTACACTGTGGGAGCTGTGGAAGCCTACCCCGGCTACCGAAAGTGAGCAGATCTGATTCTGGCTCTGCGTAGAGGGGATCAGGCATGGAGAAACACTGGAAACTTAGTTTCCTTTGCTTTGTTTTGTAGTAGATTGAGGTGCATCAGCAGGGCAGGACAGAGAGCAGGAAAGCTGCAGGTCAGGACTGAGGTGTACTGGCAAATTTGTGGATGGGAGCCAAGGGATGGAATAGCAGGGAGTGCTGTGGGTCAGGATTGAGGGGACAAGGGGCTGGCACACTGAGGTTTGCAACCAAGATTAGCTGGGATATGGAGAGACTGGGAAGGGGGGGGAGGGTGTGATATTTGCACAATACCTGCCCACAGACCGTGCATCATTCTTCATGAGTACTGCTCCCACCCACAATAAAAGTTCATTGGTCTTTCTGCCCTTTGAGCCTCTCCGTGATTTCCTTGGAAGAGAGACACAGGCAAAACGAAGGAGAAACCCACAAAAGGAAGTTCTGGCACTAGAGATGCACCAAGGTATTTCAAAACTGATGGCTGTCTGGTAACCTGTCCGGTAAGCTTGCGGCTGCACTGTATTTACTGAGATTGCTCCTCCATCAGGTGCACACCCGCTTGTTACGGTACCATTTCCACAAGAGGCAGCGTGTGTGCTGGCTCAATAAAGCCCTCCAAAGCCTTCTGCTGGAAGCCAGGAGTTCCCAGACAAGGAACTCCACAGAGCAGACAGAGGGGTGGGTGAGATTTTCAGCTGATAATACCAATTCTGACACCATCCCGATGAACACACTAACTCACTGCACGTAGGCCTGGCAGGACACGTGGCTCTGAGCCTCTACTATAGGCAACGGCTGCCTCGTCAGGCACTCTGCGAGGCACCTTTTCGTTAGGTTGTGTGCAGCTCTCAGAACAGGAAGGAATCCTCACGGGTGAGGAGGTTCGTTTCCTTCTGCAGATGTAAGCCATCCTAGCAGGCTTGCTGGTCTTTAACGTCTGACCTACACAAGTCATTACGCTGCACACCACAGGTCAGTGCAACGATGGCAATGGGGATGCAACCCCGAACTCCTTGCTCCAACAGCGATGGTTCCATTTAGGGCTGTCGAGGAATCGCAATTAACTCACAACTATTAATTGCGCTGTTAAACAAGAAAATACCAATAGAAATTTATTAAATATTTTGGATGTTTTTCTATATTTTCACATATATCTTGTATTCTGTGTTGTAACTGAAATCAATATATTTGAAAACATTCAAAAATATTTAAATAAATGGTATTCTATTATTGTTTAATCACGTGATTAATTTTTTTAGTCACTTGACAGCCCTAGTTACATTAGCTGTTAACACTGTAGGGTCTATGACATGTGGTAGTCCAGCTGCAATTCCATCCAGGAAGGGACAGTGGTTTGTGCATGCACACACTGCCTACTTCCTTACAGTATATTACTACACACATCAGCTGTGCTCTGCAGTTCTCACACAGCAATATTCACACTACCCCAGGTAAACCGGACAGAATCTTAAGACGATAAACACTGAGGATCTTAGTTTTTCCAGTGCTGCAACCTTGCTCAGTGTCTATCTGGTTTTCTTAATGTGAGCCAGTGCATATGGCAGCGGTTGGACTAGAAAGTGCTAGTACTCCAGATCAGCCCCTCAGAGGTTGCTGCTGAAGTTACTGCCAGTGAAATAGTTAACGTTGACATTTAAGCGTCAAATGGGGGCACGACATACCTTGCAGGGCTGTTGTTTCCAACTGTCTGCAGACGCGGGCAGAGAGCCCTGCAACAGGTCCCATTTGTAGGTCTCTTTTCACCCAGAAAGCCTAGGACATTTTTAATGAAAGCTTGTGGCACCTTAGAGACTAACCAATTTATTTGAGCATAAGCTGAGCTGTAGCTCACGAAAGCTTATGCTCAAATAAATTGGTTAGTCTCTAAGGTGCCACAAGTACTCCTTTTCTTTTTGCGAATACAGACTAACACGGCTGTTACTCTGAAACCTGTCATTAATGAAAGCTGTGATTCTGCAGAAACCAACGAGGCCACCTAAGAAATACTGGTGCGGGGAACTGAGCGGTAACACCTCAGTCCATCTCCACATACGCCAGCAGACAGTGCAGCGACAAGCTTACCTTCCAGGGTTCTGCACGAAGCACGCTCTCACCCGGTGTCACATGAGAAGACAGGCCGAAGCAGGGCTACAGGGCTCTCAGATATACCCCCAAAACTGGACTAAATAAAGGATTTCCATTTAGCACATATAAAACCAGCAATGCCAGAGCCAGTTCAACTTCTCTTCCAAGACTCTATGGCCAGCCTGAGGCCCAAGGCTACAGAGCAAGTGCCTTGCAAACATTACCCTCTATGGCTGAGCAAGGGGCGATATCAAGAGGCTCTGGAAGGAGCAGTGTCCACAGGGACCATGATCAGGGCACAGCCTGGCTGAAGGAGTAAGACAGAAACATTCTTTGGGGAAGGGAAAGCAAATCTCAAGAGCTCCAAGTGCCTCCTGAGAAGAGGGTAGAGAAAGCCCTTTTACAGGGGGAGCAGATCCCCATCAATTCATCAGACCACTGCTAGTTCAGCATAGGGCTGGGTGACAAGTACATTACATCACTTCTGGGCCTCCCAGAATCAGCACTGGGGAACTTGCATTATGCGAGAAGCAGCATGTTACAGACAGATGGCTGCCCAGCAGCCCAGAGAGGATGATCGGGGAGCAGTAGTATTTCCCACCTCCACCCCTGAGTCTGTTAGTCCTGCCCCCAAAAGGCTCAAATTGCAGGGAGATTAAGATTTGGAGGAACCTTCAAGGTGGTTAAAAAGGGATCAAATCATCCTAGGAGATCCATATCCCAGATTGCGAGTTCAAAGGCAGGACTGGCCCTCCTCTCTCCTCCACCAAGAGGGGAGGACACATAACTGCCATGACAGTGCATCATCCTGTTCCGAGTTTCATCCCTTTTCACCCTAGAGCACAGTTAAAGCCACCAGTGACATGCTACTTCCTCAGGGATCCCACGAGGAGTTAATAATGTGGGCTGCTTGCTCAGGCCTCTGGCACAGCCACAGCTAACTGCGCTCGGTTAGAATGTTTAATCAATCACCGCATCATGCCCAGCGCGCCAGTACACAGGCCCATTCGTGCCGGCTAGGAGAGATGAAAGCAAGAGGAAATTCAACACTTTTTGACAGCTCCAGACCACAAAGGCCTGGCAAAGAGAAGCAAAACATACATCGATGCTGTTACTGTCCCGGGTGGCTCCCGTTCAGCCACTACAAAAAGAACGTGCCAGGAGAGCAACAGCTCCTGAGACACCCTGGGGGTAAAGAATTAATTAGGTGTGTGTGCCTTAAAGAAATCCTTCCGATTTCTTAAATCTCATGGGGAGTCCATGAGAATCTCTCACAAGTAAGTCACAGAGCAGGAGCCCGGAGAACCCCTGCCTGTCTGTGCCCATCCGCCAGGACCCATACAACCACGGCCCCATCCCCAAAGGTTGTGCAAGGAGACATCACTGCTTTAAGATGATTTTCTTTAGGTACCCAAGCTCACCATGCTCTTGGGACATGCATCCCACGGGCTACTTGACGGCTCCCTTGCCATTTAATAAACACCTGGGAGTAGGGGGGAAAGTCCTGCACAACATCATCTGCAGGGAGAGTAAGTCAGGGATCTAATCCTACCAGGCCCTACAGTACTGGTGCCCGGCCCAGGCGAGGGCAGCCAAATCAGGAGCTTCACTCTCCTTCTGTCTGAGGCACTTACTGTGAGAACCCACTTTGCCAGTTGAACTAGATGAGGATTATGACAACCTCCCCTGTCACTGCGACATCCTAGGGCAACCAGCCCAGTTCGGGGGGAGGGCAGGGGTGTTAGTAAAAGGTAAAGCAGCAAGTAGGTCCCCAAGGAACAACTCTGGGGCAAGTTCTGGACAGCTCAGCCGAGGGATGCCACGTCCCCTCCTGTCCCACCCATTCCCAGAGGCACCTGGGGTCAAGCGGACAGAAAAGGCAACCAAGAGCACACTGAGGAAGAGAACAGGAAGTGTATCCAAGGGAGTCCCCCTGTGTGTGTGGGGTGGGATGTAGGGGAGGGCAGACACCAATGGGAATCCCAGGCAGGAGGGCTGGTCCTAGGAGGAAGGGGCAGAGCTCAGTTAAGAGGGCTAGTCCTGGGGAGGGGCGGTTATCCTGAAAGGAAGTCACAGGGGATGGGGTGGGGTGTTCCATGGAAGGGGCTGTTCCCAGGGGAAGCGGGGGATCCCGATGGGAATCCTGGTCAGGAAGACTGGTCCTAAGGGGCTTTGATGGAGGGAACAGAGCAGAACTCAGCCTGTTTGGGGGTGGGGGGCAGCGTTTGAGAATTGGTCCTGGGGAGGACAGAGCCCAGAGGAGGGGGGGGCGAGTCCCAGCGGGAGCACAATGGAAGGGTCTGCCGGGGGGAGGGAGGGACAGAGCCCAAAGGGGGAAAATGGGGGAGTCCCAGGGGGCCGGAGTGGTCCCGGAGGGCAGGGGGGACAGAGCCCAGAGAAGGGGGGGCATTTCCCGAGGATCCCAATGGGGGGCAGAGCCCTGGGGGCAGGGGAGGAGCTGGGGGGGAGCAGTCCCGGGGGGGCAGAGGGGACAGAGCTCAGAGAAGGGGGGCATTTCCCGGGAGATCCTGATGGGGGGCGGTCCCAGGGGGAGGCGAGGGGGGAGCGGTCCGGGGGGGGGACAGAGCCCAGAACGGGGGGGCGTTTCCCGGGGGATCCCCGGGAGGGAGGCCGGGGGGGGGGGGCCAGAGCCCGGAACAGGGGGGGCGTTTCCCGGGGGATCCCCGGGAGGGAGGCCGGGGGGGGGGGGCCAGAGCCCGGAACAGGGGGCGGTTCCCGGGGGGGGGGCCAGAGCCCGGAGCAGGGGGCGGTTCCCGGGGGGGGGGGGCCAGAGCCCGGAACAGGGGGCGGTTCCCGGGGGGGGGGCCAGAGCCCGGAGCAGGGGGCGGTTCCCGGGGGGGGGGGGGGCCAGAGCCCGGAGCAGGGGGCGGTTCCCGGGGGGGGGGGGGGCCAGAGCCCGGAGCAGGGGGCGGTTCCCGGGGGGGGGGGGCCAGAGCCCGGAGCAGGGGGCGGTTCCCGGGGGGGGGGGGCCAGAGCCCGGAGCAGGGGGCGGTTCCCGGGGGGGGGGGGCCAGAGCCCGGAGCAGGGGGCGGTTCCCGGGGGGGGGGGGCAGAGCCCGGAGCAGGGGGCGGTTCCCGGGGGGGGGGGGCAGAGCCCGGAGCAGGGGGCGGTTCCCGGGGGGGGGGGGCAGAGCCCGGAGCAGGGGGCGGTTCCCGGGGGGGGGGGGCAGAGCCCGGAGCAGGGGGCGGTTCCCGGGGGGGGGGGGCAGAGCCCGGAGCAGGGGGCGGTTCCCGGGGGGGGGGGGCAGAGCCCGGAGCAGGGGGCGGTTCCCGGGGGGGGGGGGCAGAGCCCGGAGCAGGGGGCGGTTCCCGGGGGGGGGGGGCAGAGCCCGGAGCAGGGGGCGGTTCCCGGGGGGGGGGGGCAGAGCCCGGAGCAGGGGGCGGTTCCCGGGGGGGGGGGGCAGAGCCCGGAGCAGGGGGCGGTTCCCGGGGGGGGGGGGGCAGAGCCCGGAGCAGGGGGCGGTTCCCGGGGGGGGGGGCCAGAGCCCGGAGCAGGGGGCGGTTCCCGGGGGGGGGGGCCAGAGCCCGGAGCAGGGGGCGGTTCCCGGGGGGGGGGGCCAGAGCCCGGAGCAGGGGGCGGTTCCCGGGGGGGGGGGCCAGAGCCCGGAGCAGGGGGCGGTTCCCGGGGGGGGGGCCGGGGGGGGCCAGAGCCCGGAGCAGGGGGCGGTTCCCGGGGGGGGGGCCGGGGGGGGCCAGAGCCCGGAGCAGGGGGCGGTTCCCGGGGGGGGGCCGGGGGGGGCCAGAGCCCGGAGCAGGGGGCGGTTCCCGGGGGGGGGCCGGGGGGGGCCAGAGCCCGGAGCAGGGGGCGGTTCCCGGGGGGGGGGCCGGGGGGGGCCAGAGCCCGGAGCAGGGGGCGGTTCCCGGGGGGGGGGCCGGGGGGGGACAGAGCCCGGAGCAGGGGGCGGTTCCCGGGGGGGGGGCCGGGGGGGGACAGAGCCCGGAGCAGGGGGCGGTTCCCGGGGGGGGGGCCGGGGGGGGACAGAGCCCGGAGCAGGGGGCGGTTCCCGGGGGGGGGGCCGGGGGGGGACAGAGCCCGGAGCAGGGGGCGGTTCCCGGGGGGGGGGCCGGGGGGGGACAGAGCCCGGAGCAGGGGGCGGTTCCCGGGGGGGGGGCCGGGGGGGGACAGAGCCCGGAGCAGGGGGCGGTTCCCGGGGGGGGGGCCGGGGGGGGACAGAGCCCGGAGCGGTTCCCGGGGGGGGCCGGGGGGGGACAGAGCCCGGAGCAGGGGGCGGTTCCCGGGGGGGGGGGCCAGAGCCCGGAGCAGGGGGCGGTTCCCGGGGGGGGGCCGGGGGGGGACAGAGCCCGGAGCAGGGGGCGGTTCCCGGGGGGGGGAATAGAGCCCGGAGCAGGGGGCGGTTCCCGGGGGGGGCCGGGGGGGGACAGAGCCCGGAGCAGGGGGCGGTTCCCGGGGGGGGGGGAACAGAGCCCGGAGCAGGGGGGCATTTCCCGGGGGGGGCTGGGGGACCGGGACCCCTCTCTCCAGCGCGGTACCCACCTGGCCGGGCTCCGCCTGCGCCGCAGGGGCCTCTCCGCTCGCCGAGGCCGCACACGCTGCTCCGCTGCCACACGCACACCACTGCCCGCGGGCGCTCCGCTGGCTCCGCAGGCTGGCCCCGCGCCCCATTGGCTGAGGTGCCTGTCACTCGCCCAGCTCTGCTGCCCGAGGGCCCGCCCCCTCTTCTCCATTGGTCGCACCGCGCACACACTTTCGCCCCATTGGACTACGTAGCTGTCGTACCGTCCGCCCCCCTGAGCCCCACCCTCTCCGGCCCTGTCCCGCCTCTCCATTGCCTCCTGCGGGCAGCCTCTTGCATCCCATTGCTCAGAACGTGCCCCGCCCCGCTCCCTCAGAGCCGGCCTCTTATCCTCATTAGGCCGCCTCACCCATACTCCGCTCTCTATTGGCCTAGAAGCCTGTCACTCTATTGGCGCTTCCCAAATCCCGCCTCCAGAGCCCTTTCATTGGTCCTTTTCGCCACTGCTCCACCTGTGCAGTCAAGGGAAAAGAGGCATATGGGCGGTGCTTATTGGACGACGGTCGATTCCACGATTGACTAGCTCAACGCGTCTCCCACGTGGGGCCAGGGGATGGGATTCTTGGGGAGGGTGGGGGAAATGAGTTTATACCGGAACGCCTCCGTCGCCTAAGGCGTAGTCTGACTGGATGAAGCAGCTGTCGCTCAACGTTAGACTTGGCCAATCAGAGGAGGAATTACAGGGAGAGGGCTCCGCCTGCAGAGCTGAGTTTTGTTTCGAGGCCGGTGATTGGGGGAGAAGGGGCGGGAGGTGGGAATCCGTCGGCGTCCAACGGCCCCGGGCGGTGTGGAGAGCGAGCTGTTAGGGCGCTAACGTCCGGCCGTTGCGGGTCCCGCTCCAGCCCCTCCCCCAGCCCCCTCAGGCGCCGCGCCCGGCCGCGCTGTGCCCCAATGCCGTCCTCCCGCCCCGGGGCTGCAGCGGGGCCCTGATGTCCGGCCTGGCGCTGCCCGCCTCCCCCTGAGGTGGCCGCACAGAGCCCGCTTGGGGCGCCGCCGGGGTCCATCGGCGGCGGCGGCGGCGCCCGCGGGTGTTGGGCAGCATCGGCCCCTTCACAGTGGGGCTCCCAGAGGAGGCCGCGCTGCGTGGGAAGGGACCAGGGGCTCGCAGGGGTGGCCGGGACCTCCAGAGGTCACCTGGGCCCGTCCCCTGCACACCTGGCGGGACCGAGGCTTAGCTAGCTCAGGGGGCCCCCCACTTTAACAACCCGCGAACCCCTGTCATGCCCCGCGAACCCCCTCCTAAAAACGAACATTTCCAGGGATTTTCTCCTTGACCTGAGTATGAATTGTAAAAGCAGGGATCCTGCAACGCTAACATTTGTTTTTATGACCTGCTGATGACACACGATTAATTATCACAGTATTTTTATTACATTGGTGAAAACGCCAAGATCTCACTGTCGTAGCTTGTATCACTTAGAATAAGGCTGTTGTAAGACCAGGCTCCTGGCTTTCATCAGGGAGTAGCGGAGGTGGAGCAGCAGGGAGTTAAGACGCCAACTCAAAGAGTTCCTCCTACACAAGCACTCAGGTCTTGAGCAGGCCAGGCAAACAACGCACGTTACAACAAAGCTTAAACTTGTTCTTCATCGTCATTTTAAAAACAATACGAGGTGCCTCGTTAATTTTAAAAACAGGAAAAAATATCCACCTCCCTTTCCATTTCTTGTAAGAAGTCTTGAAGTTTAAATCTCCTCAGTGTGATAGATATGCTTGCTTTGGTCTGCTTAGCTCTTGGATGTCCGGGGGCTCCAGGCTGCTGGCCCCGTGCTGCCCAGGGTCCCTAGGGACAGCTCTGTCCACCATTAAGGAATTTTTTTCCCAAGAACCCCTTGTAACATTTCACAAACCCCCAGAAGTTCATGAACCCCACGTAGGGCACCACTGATCTAGACCATCTCTGACAGGTGTTTGTCCAACCTGCTGTTAAAAATCTCCAATGATGGAGATTCCACAACCTCCCTAGGCAATTTATTCCAGAGCTTAACCATCCTGAGAGTTAGGAAGTTTTTCCCCTAATGTCCAACATAAACCCCCCTTGCTGCAATTTAAGCCTATTGCTTCTTGTCCTATCCTCAGAGGTTAGGAATAATAATTATTTTTTCTCCTCCTTGTAAGGATTGTGAGGAAAAAACTGCAGAAAGGATCTAATAGGAAGAGAAACACAGGAGGAGGAGAACTTTATCTAGAGGTGCAGATCAAAGGTTTGCTTAAGTACATTTGGGGGAGAAAGGGGACACATGGGCTCCTTTCAGAGTAACAGCCGTGTTAGTCTGTATTCGCAAAAAGAAAAGGAGTACCTGTGGCACCTTAGAGACTAACCAATCTATTTGAGCATAAGCTTTCGTGAGCTACAACATGGGCTCCTGTCACTAAGCAAGACAAAGGAAAGCACTTTTGCTTTATGAAAAAAGGGGTCTGGTTGAAAATGTTGGAGAGAACTTTGGGTGAGAGAAAACTTCTTTAGATATGAGAGTAACTTGTTAGTTTGGTGTCAAGTATCAGAGGGGTAGCCATGTTAGTCTGTATCCAACGAGGACTCGGGTGGGACCCTAAAGACTGACAGATTTATTTGGGCAGATTTATTTAGTTGTTAGTTAGGTTTAGGCTTTGGAAATTAGGTTATGATTTTATTTACGTTACCATTTGTTTCCACTATTCTTACTCTGTCACTGCCAACAAATACATGTGAACAAAGGACAAAGACACTGTGTGTGTTGCTGTCACTAGAATCTCTGTTCTTTGATAATAAACTTATCCTTGTTTTCACTCTAGAACTAGCTCAGTGCCCTGGTGTTAAGCAAAGTGCTGGTCATAAGCTAAATTTTACAAGCTGGTGGGCACAGTCCCTTTGGGAACAGCAGGCCTGGTTGTTCTGGGAGTGTCCAGTGGAGAAGGGGGCTGGACGCAGCAGAGAATGCTGTGTGCCTGTCGTTATCTGTAGAGAGAGGGAGGCCTGGAAGGCCGTGCTTGTGGTGCCAGAGGCTGGTGGTTTCAGGAAGCAGCAGATACAAAGGAGACTACTTCACACGAAGGGCAGATGGTGGTGAGGTATTTGGTACCCCTGGGGAGTGTCACAAGCACCTGGAGCCCACTCCAGGCATAGGGAGCACCCAGCCCCCATAAGCACCCCCAATCTCTGCTCCAGCTTTAGGGAACACTGATTGCACATGGGGCTCTCCAGCCCCTGGCCTAGGGAGCACCCAGCCTCCAGGGGCCCCTAGCCCCTGCTTAAGGCCTAGTGGACCCCTAGCCCTGATGTGCATTAACATCCTCCTCTTCCCCCCCCCCATTGCAGGCTTAGGAATTACCCATGGGTCCCAAGCCCCACACCAGGCTGAGGGTGACACTAGCCTCAGAGAGCATCAGACCTAGTTGGGCACTGACTTCCTACATTAGCCCCAAGTTGACCCCAGCCAGCCCACCAGCCTCTGAGGTCACCCACTCCCACCACCAAGGATTCCTTCCCCCCGCCCCCCAACCACCCACTCAAGGGTACACTGGCCCCAGGGAACACCCAGCCCTCACAGCAGGCCTAGGATGCCCTCCCTTCACACACTAGCCTCTGTGGGTATCCAGCCCACACCTGCAATGGTGGTATTTTATATCCACTTTTTCCTTGTGTAAATGATGAGCCAAGGTGCAGGAGCTCTGATAAGTTTATGGTCTACAGCTCAGCTCCTGCAACCACTTATGAGCATGCTTAATTTTACATACAGGAGTAGTATAAAGTTAACTGTGTGCACGAGTGTTGGCTGGATTGGGGACTAGTGAGTGACTTCTGCTCTACAGTCTGAAGCAGAATGGTAGAGGTCCCTTATACATAATATTATGCTGCAAGGTGTTAATGATCACCATCAAGCTGATAGGCATTTTAGACACCTCTCATTCCAGCTAAATGGAAGATGCAAATAAGCTCCTTTATGTAGTGATCGCTGTAAACAATAAGAAGCCACCACCCAAGGCACTGGGGCCCATGGCAAGACCTGAGCAAGAGCTGGGGGACTGATTGTAATCAAATGCTGGGACATTGATTGGTTGAAGCGGTGTGTGTCCATGTGTGTGTTAGAGCCAGGAGAAAGCAATCAGGAAACACAGAGAAAGCTAGAAGGCAGACGGAAAGAAAAGCAGTGGTGAGTGTGGCTACGAGAGGGAACTGAGACAGAGCTCTGGAACACAGGACTGGCTGGGAAAGGCAGGCTTGGAAATTGTGAGCTAGGGAACTGCCTGCGGTTGTTTGTTCCTACTGCATTCAGGGAACCACGACTTTGGGTACATGCTGTGTAAATAAACAGGCTTGCACCAAAGGAATATCTGATTTGTACCAATTTCTCATCCTAACAGAAACAACCTGATAAGGCTGCAAATATTTGGCTAACTGCTCAGATCAAGGGAAACACTATTTTAACCTCCTATAATGTAACAACATTCTTATTCTCCACGTATATGCCCCAAATCCTGTTTTGAATGTTACTGAACTCTTGACCTCAATTATATCTTGTGGTAAGGAGTTCCACTGGTTAATCATGTATTCTGTAAAAGAAGTCCCCGTTCAGCAGAAACAAGGAATTTGTTCTGACTCAGCCCACTGTCGCTACGGCAGAGCCATTCATACTTCACCACGATTTGAGGACTTCAATAGCTCAGACATATGTGAGAGGTTTTTTGCAGGAGTGGGTGGGTGAACTTCTGTGGCCTGCGTTGTGCAGGAGATCAGACTAGATGATCATAATGGTCCCTTCTGACCTTAGTATCTATGAATCTAAGTGTTTATCTATTTACCTTATCTGGTCAGAGGACAGACTGATTTGGATGAACTGAATATCCCCCAGCACAAACAGTGCTGATTAATTATAATATATCCTTCATCTTTCTTTTTAAAAAAATACACAGGCAATTAAGTGTAAAGAACTAACGTGAAGGTAATGGTAATGTCAGTCTAAGTGCTCAAAAATCAGGAAACACCAGAAATGGAGGTCACTCCAGAAGCACGCATTTGGCTTCAGTGAACCTGGAGAAGGCTGTATTTCCTAGGGTGCTTTTCTTCTTTAATGAGACATACTGGCATTTTATGTAACTGCCCTTCCCCAGCTCAAGGTGCTGCTGAGCCCCTGCAATTCACAGGAGGTGCTCAGCAGCTCCGAGGGTCAGTTCCCAGGGGCTTGTGGGCAGCATGCAATTGGTGCTTGCAAGGTGCTTTCAAAACACAAAGCACCAGTGAAGTGCTAAGTAATCATACTTCGTTAATTATTAGTACTTAACTTTCTGTGTGCCTGCAAAAAATTGACAATGAGTAGGCTGTTGGTGCGGTGAGCCCTGTCCATCTTGCTGACCTGTTTTTCTGTGTGCGCTCCAGTCTGTCTGTATCCTGTTGTCTCTTGTCCTGTACTTAGATTGCAAGCTCCGCCCTGTGTTAGTTCTGTGTTTGTACAACTCCTAGAGCAGCAGAGTCCAGCTCCTCAAGCAACACACAGGGAAAGGACAGTTCCTAGCACTCAGCTTTCTCCAAAGCCTAGTGGTTTAATTAGAGCCAGCACAAACTGCGCCCCCCAGAGGGCAGTGTTTGAACTTGGAGCTGATTATTATTATAAATGTTTATTCTTATATGTTTCCTGATTGCTACCAGTATGCTGGGTGATGTCCAATACCAAGAGAAAACCATGTGCCCTGTCCCAAGGGGCTAATTAGACAGACACTCCAGTCCAGACACATGCTATACAGGAGACATCTTGCTGCCTCTCTATGGAGCGGTACTGTCTCCTGCATTGGGCAGAATAACACAGCTAAAATATCCAGCCTCCCTGGGTGGGCCCTGTGCCAGCTGATGGAGCAGGATATGGGCAGCAGAGTTACCCGGGCCTGCACTGTCCCAGGTGTACAGAGGGAGGACAGGAACTGCAATGCTGTGGAGAAAGGGGAGCAATGGAGCAGCAGGTGCTTACAAAGGAGTGTGTGGGGAGGAGTCCCTTCACAGATTTTAAGGCCAGAAAGGATCATTAGTAAGTTTAACCTTCTGTCTGGCACAGGCCAGAGAGTTTCATCCAGTTACCACTTTATTGAGCCCAATAACTTGTGTTTGGCCAAAACATCTTCCAGAAAGGCAGCCAGTCTGCATCGAACATCAAGAGATGGAGAACCCACCACTTCTCCTGGGAGTTTGTTCCAATGGCTAATCACCCTTCCTGCTGAAAACCAGAGCCTTATTTCTAGTTTGACTATGTGTGGCTTCAGCTTCCAGGTGCTGGTTCATGTTCTGCCTTTCTCCACTAGGTTAAAGAGCCCACATGGTCCAGGTGTTCGCTCCCTGTGACGGTACTTAGACACTGTGGTCAAGTCACCCCTCAGTCATCTTTTTGAGAAGCCACACAGATTGAGCTCTTTAAGTCTCTCATTGTCGAGCATTTTCTCCAGCCCTCAAATCATTTTGGTGGCTCTTTTCTGCATTCTCTCCAATTTGTCAACATCAGTCTTAAAATGTAGACCCCAGAACTGGATGCAGTATTCCAGTCTCAGTCACCCCAGTGCCACATGCCAAGGAAATATCACTTCCCTGCTCCTACTCCTCTGTTTATACAGGTCAGGATTTTGGCCACAGCATTGCACTGATCCTATAGATCATAGAGATCAACAGGACTGGGGGAGGTACCATGACTCCTTTCCCAGGAGTCACTGTCCAGGAAGGGTACCTCACTGAGTTTCCCCCACTTTACTTCCTCTTGCTGGCTCTTCCATGGGGTTCCTGTGAAGCTCGAGTGTGAGTATCAACCTCAGGGCAGACTGTTTAAACCCAGGGTACAACCCGCAAACTGGTTAAGTTCTACACTTAGATTTCATGGGCATTCTTGCACTTCGTGGGGGAGTCTTTCCAGCGACATGCAGCCATGGGATCTTTGAGGAGTTTGTCGTTCATCCAGCACCATAACCAGAGACACGGGCTGCGTTGTAAGAATAATCAGCAGCCAGATGGGATTGTCACTGTGCCGCAAACAGGTACTGTGAATTGCACAGGGAATCCATCCAGTGTATCCGTCATCTCTGTAGCTGTTCATATTGCACCCACTGGGCACTGGAACAAAGATCAAGCGGCAGAAAGCTCACTTGATCTAAAGGAGACTCCCCATTAGCTGTTTGCAGTACAGTACATGGGCTCTGACACTACATCCTGCTTGGTCCATGACCTTCTGCAAACAGGCACAGAAGCTGCAGAGAAGCACAGGCTGCATTGAGAGATTTGCTAGGGACAGGTGCAGAGACACTGAGGGTAGGAGACGGCCAGCGAGGAGAGGATCAGCTCCCTTACTTCTCTGGGGAAGGCAAGTTCTTGGCTCAAGATAGTTTTAAAGAAAGAAAACCTTATCTGAGCATGAGCACCTGTCACACACTGAGTCAGCCTCTCCCAGCCAGCCCAGAGCCCCTCTCTGGGCAGCCAGCCTTACCGGATTGACAGGCAGCTGCTCCTGGGGCTGCACCTTCCACGGAGGGTTAAGAGGACCCTGAAGCAAGAACTCTCGGAGAACAGAGAGCCCCTTGTCTGGAGGAGCTGCAGAGCTGAAACTTCCCTTGCCTGCCAAGGCAGGGGAAGAAAGGAAGGGTGCTCTACTGGGAAAGCAGCCTCGTGTTTACAGCTTGTGGGATACAGAAATTGAGACTGGGCCACTGCCAAGGGCAGCCGGGCTGCTTGGACTCCAGGTGCTACAGGGAGTCTCCTGGCTGGTCAGGGCTACAGGGATCCTTCCAGAGTCCTTCCCTTCGCCCGAGGCAGAGGACATTTCTGGAGGGGGGTCCCCATTGGACACATCCATCTTCAATCCCCCGAGGGAGCGAGGCAGTGGTGGCTTTCAGATTCTTTGCTGTCACTGGTGGATTGATGCTTGGGGGGCTGCCAGAGGGCAAAGGGGAATTCATGTGGGGGCTGTCCCCTCAGCTGATTGCCAACGAGCGGCAGGGAAAAGGGAGCGTCCCAGGGATGCGCCGGGCGACCCGCTAGAGCCACGTCTTGGATGGGAAAATGCAGCCCGATGACAGAGCGGTGGGCAGCCAGGGAGTCCTGAGCAAAGACAAGAGGGCAAAGGGCATGGAGCCCCCCAGCCAGCTGCCCTTGGACCCTCTCAGACGGTAAGTGCTGCTCCCTCCTGCACAGGAGAGGAACTGATCCCCCGCAGGGAAAAGGGACACACCGAGAGCCCCAAAACCAGTAATGGGCAGGGACCCAGTCTCTGCGACTACTCATCTATTTCCTATAGCACCCACTGCTGCAGGATCTGCCCACCTGAATCTGCGGTCGAGTCCTGTGGCACCTTCTCGACTAACAGACGTATTGGAGCATGAGCTTTGGTGGGTGAATACCCACTTCATCGGATGCATGGAGTGGAAATTTCCAGAGGCAGGTATAAATATGCAAGCAAAAATTGGGCTAGGGATAACGAGGTTAGTTCAATCAGGGAGGATGAGGCCCTCTCCTAGCAGTTGAACACCTCACTACATGCATCCGACGAAGTGGGTAGTCACCCATCGAAGCTCATGCTTCAATACGTCTGTTAGTCTATAAGGTGCCACAGGACTCTTTGCTGCTTTTACCGATCCAGACTAACACGGCTACCCCTCTGATGCTTGCCATCTGAATCTGTTCCTCCCCAGGGCACCTTCTTCTCTGTGTGCTGGCGAGAAGGGCTGGTTACCTCTGGACATCATCCCTCAGCCCAGCCCTATGGCCCCAAGCTCAGGGACCATCCTGGGGACCCAGTCTCTGTCACCCGCTCAGGGCTGGGGGAGGCAGGTTACAGCCTGTGAGCCAAACCAGCCCCACTGGGGGTTATTCAGGAAGTGCCAGCAGGTTCCACTCACAGAGACTCCTCCCGTGGTGAGGGGCAGGATCTCAGCAGCCAAGGAGACAGGCAGTGGCTTTGTCCTCTGAAGCTGTGCACGCCCCAAGACCATCGCCACAGAGGGCAAGGGTGTTATGTAGAGGAGTGGTGGCTCCATGCTGTTCCCAGCTCCCTTCCCACCCCCCGTGTGGAGCCCAGCTATGATGCACTCCTATGAAATCCCTGCTGCTCAGCGATGGAGGGAGGGGCAGGCAGCAGGATCAGCCCCTTGGGGAATCCCCAGGGGCTTGGAGGAGGAGGATGCTGTGAAGAGCAGCCCGCTGCCCACAGCAATACAGCTCCAGCTACCCGGAAGGGGCTGCCCTGCAGGGAGCCCAGGTTCAAATCCCACCACGGCCAATTTCTGCAGAGACACTCCCCTTCCCCACCCTGGGCCAGCTTCCCCAAGTCTGCATCACCCCCAGCCGAGCTATGGGGGGTGCCAGCTGAGCAGTGCCCGCAGCCCAGCAGCCTCAGAGGGTTAGCAGAGGACACAAGCAGCTATTGCCACAGGCCACTTAGTGCTCTTGTTCCTGGGTAGGTCGCAGTCCCCTCTCGTGTTGTCAGGGAGCCCAGGGTCTTGGAAGCGAACTAGCTGCACGGCTACCACTCATTCCTCCCCACACCCAGGGACTCAGAAACACGCCAGCCTACCCCTGGGACAAACCTGGGGATCTGCCACACCCCACTGCCGAACTGTACCCCTGAGCTAAAGGGGCACCTCAACTGGCTTCCCTCTAAAGCTGCAGGAGAGCCCATGGCCACACCCATCAACCAAGCTGGGGAACCCCTGGCTGCGTGAACAGCTGGGACCTCCCTCCTGAGCAGGCTAGTGCTAGGGGACTTGCCTTCAAACCCACAGCCTCAGCTGTGCCAGGGGGCCCCCTAGGGGAAGACTAAGGTACAGAGGAGATGATATTGTATGTGGGGCAAATTGAGCTCTTCCCCTTGGGGAGGGTCACATGAACCCTTCCACCTCTGTGTGGGACAGGACGAACAGCAGTGGAACCCCACTTACCGCTGGGAGGGGTTACACGGAGGAAAGTGCTCTTGTCCTGTGGACCCCTTGTCTGCCCAGCGGGCCTCAGGCAGGCTGGCACTCTAATCAGGGATAGCCACAGTTATCCAAGCCCCCGGTTGTATAAAGCTTGGGGTCTTCCCTGAATCCTCTGTCCCACTGCGCATGTGTGTCCTAGGGGAGCGGAGCAAAGAATTTTGAGGAGATTTTTTTATGATGATTTAAGATGGCCTTTTTTCCCAAACTGACTTTTTTAAAGGTGTTTTTATTTTCATTTCCCCCCCAAAACATTTTCTGTTCTTTTTTGACAAAACCCCCACCTGAAACACTTTCAGGTTTCGGTTTTTCTTTTCTGATATTTTTTCCCTCCTTCTCTCTCTCTTTTTTATTGGCAAAATGGGAAAAGGGGGAAGGGGGAGAAAAACGGAACATTTTCAAAACCAGAAATTTTCTATAAAAAGTTGGGGGAAAAATATTGCATAAACCAAACCTGCAGAATGCACATTATTTCAATGTTCTCAGAATATTTTTAAACAATCATTACTCTTTTTTTTTACCCATTCTGGTGTTTGGTGTGTAAAAAGCAGCTCTGTTCCTTAGATTGTAAGGTCTGTGGGGCAGGGACTGTCTTTTTGTTCTGTGTTTGTACAGCGCCTAGCACAGTGGGGTCTTGGCCCATAGCCAGGGCTCCTAGACACAATAGGAATGCAAATGAATAATAATAATGAACAGTGCTCAGAATTGTGGCTGGAGAGTGTTCTCAGGGGACGAGCTCACCAGCTTACAGGGCTTCGCCCCAAACTGCATCCAATTGCTAATCTGTAATTTGCCTGTACAGTTTTATGCCCATGCAATCCCACTGAACTAACACATAACACTGACTGGAATAATGCAGCAGTGACTCAGATTTAACTCAGTCATCAATGTGTGTAGCAGCAGGAGGTCAGCGCTGCCTGAGTGCAAATTATGGAGCCATTCCCCCAAACCTCCCTTCTGCAGCGCACACACAACCACGCACATGCTGCGGAGGGAGGGAGCATTCCCAGAGAGCTGAAGGAATGTTTTATGCCCTTCAGTGCTGCTGGGTAGTTCAGGGTGTTCTGACCTCCAGTCTCCTGGAATCCTCGCCAGCTGTTTTAGGCTTAAAGAGACTCGATTTACAACCCTTCTTTCCCTGTGTGTTTTCGGCCCAGAGGGGAGGGGCTGATCTTGTAAAGTCCCTTCAGTGGGGGAAGAGGCTGTTGGGCTGAGATGGTTCTGGGGGACTAATCCTGAATGCTGCTTCTCCCCTTGGACCTGACTCTGTTCTCATTTACACTGATTTTACACCTGGGCCTCTCTAGTGATATCAGCGGAGTTACTTCTGAATCACATCAGATTCTGGCCCATTGACTAAAAAAGTCGAAACAGGGAACCAACGTGGTATAGGGATTAGATCAAGGAACTGGGAGCCAGGACTCCTGGGTTCTGTAGCCGGCCATGCTGCTGACTCAGGGCCCAGCTGCTCCCCCCTCCTCCCTGAATCTGGTTGAAAGCTATTTAGGTGTTCAGTGTCCCAACACCTAAATGATGTGGGAGCCTAAATCTCATTTGCAAAAGGCATTTAGGAGTCTAAATTCCTGGAGTCTGGGCCAAGGTCTGCACCTGTTTTGGTCATTAGCAATCCCATGACACTATTCACAAGAGCAGGATTGCTAACCCCAGGATCTTGATCAGTTCACAGTTAGAGAAACCAGCGCCGGGCGAGTGGGGCAGACTCTATTTTGCTTCCTAAAAACCCCTTTGAAGTTTCAATCAGAAACAGTGTTCTTCACTGCCTTTGCTAACCCATTGTGCTCTGTTGAACAGCTGCTACCTTTTAACCCAGAGGTGACTGCATTTCAATGTTGGATGCTCCAGGTTGTAAAGTTCTTGCAGCTATTTTGGGGATGAACAGCACAATAGAAAGATGATATTTCCTTATTCATTTTCTCTCTCTCTATCTCAAGTACCTATCTGACGCCCATCAATAGCATCTGAGCGCCTCACACTTTTTAATACATTTCTCCTCCCAGCTCCCTGTGAAGCAGAGACATGCTATTATCCCCATCGTACAGATGAGAAACCGAGGAACAGAGAGGCTAAGTGACTTGCCCAGGGTCACACAGGCAGAGTCTGTTGCAGAGCAGGGATTTGAACCCAGGTCCCAGGCTACCACCCTAATCACTGGACCATCTGTCTTCCCACTGGCAAATTATCTGAGATAGTTAATTACCCTTTTGCCTCCTGGTGCAAGTCTCTGCAGAGACTCAGTGTGAGAAGCTGACAGTATAAATCCTCAAGAATCCCAGCACCCTTGGGACAGGAGATGCTCTCCATATGGAGCTTGGCCTCATCCCCCTGCTCTCTTTGGAACAAGGCAGTAATTGACCAGGGGGAGCGGGGTGGAATGAGGAAGTGGGAGGCAGGACAGAGAGGGGAAAACATCACAACACGTCCAGTCTCCTAAATGTGAGTCATGTATGCTGGCAAGGAGAGGAGACAGCACATTGGGAAGTCCAGAGCTGCCCGTGCCTGGTTTTGGAGCTGGACGACTCGGTTAGGAAGAAATTGTAATAGGAGTGTGCTGCTCCGGGAAGGTGACAATCCCCAGCTGTGCCTCTCCCCAGCCGTCTCTAACTGTCTGAAACTGCACCACAGGGACAAATTAACTCTGAACCTACGAGCTGCCTGACGGCTCCATTTATGGCTGAGAATACCGCCCTGCAATACGCCAGCTAAAAATAGCTCCTGGCAAGGGGGAGAAGCATGCAGACCAGTTACATAGCTTAACTAACACACCACTGCCTACCCTCAGCTCAGGATGGAGGATCCTAGCCAGGACTTACCTTCCTGGTCTTCAGCCCCCTATCAAAAATGCATTGGGAACCATACTCACAATTCTCTTGTTCCTGTTACAGACCACAGATCTCTGCTGCTTGAGTCTCCAAAGGGCTACATTAGAAACAGGTTTCCGATGAATGGATAGAAATGTGTTGGCTGGGTGGGAGATTCTTTCGGGAACATGCACGGGGGAGGGTGGTAAAGGACAGAGTGCCCTGAATTAGTCCAGAGAATCAGCAATTTCCTCCCTGCCACAGAATCCGCCCAAGTGGTAGACGGATGGAATTTTAAATATGGCCTAAGTGTTTTCCTTGTCCCAGCCCCAGCCTTGCCTCTGTTTCTGGACTCAGGCCCTAACGCCAGTGGCTCCCTCTGAGTCCCTCAAGCCTGGAGGCATTTTGCTTGGCTCTAGTCAAAGGAATGAGCTGGGAATATCGGGTTTCCCACTGTACCATTAAAGCAGCTTCATTATTTATTAAAACCCAAGGATTTTTAGCTAGGGGCTTGTTTCTCTTCTTGGGGTGAGGGTGGTTAAATCCCTGCTCGGAGCAGGGTTATTCTGCCTGACCTGTGGAATGGGAGTGTGGCCTAGTGGATTGTGCATTGGCCTAGCACTCAGGAGACCTGGGTTCTAGTCCCCTCTGCTGTGTGACTTAGGCAAGTTACGGCCCCTCTCTTTGCCTCTGCTTCCTCTTTCAACCTGTGTCTGTATTCTCTCCTTAGATCTTGAGCACAGGGACTTTCCTTCCCTTTGTGTCTATATAGCACAACAGGGCCCCCATCTCAGCTGGGGCCTCTAGTAGTTACTGAAATAGAACTCATAATAATTCCCCTGGATGCTACCTATTGTCTATACAGCAATGCAATCTGGCTGTTGGCACATGCGGTGGATTTTGACCGACTGCTTTTTCATGATCTATTTCTGTTTTCCTGCAACCTCAGAAGAAGCACAGAAGACACAGCCTGCTACCATTCTGCTTCTGCGTGCAGCACAGCCCTCCAGCGCGGTCTAGTGGTCCCCTCTCCACCAGCCTGTGTGACACAGCAGGGCCTGCTTGCCGGCACAGTCCCCCAGACCATGCCCTGGCAGCTTACATCAACCTCGCTGTGCGTGTGTCCTCACTTCCATTTGGCTCCCACCGACATAAGTGCCCCACTTACGCCAGCTTACTAGTACCACCACCTCCCTGAGCGGCCTAGACCCACGGTCAATGCAGCGCAAGGCCGACGCCGTGTTACTCATGTTGACTGTTACTGTCCTCCAGCAGCCGGTCCACAATGCCCCACATGGACTGCTCTGGTCACCAGTGTGAACTCCACTGGTCAGGGAGACCAGGAGTCCCCCTCCCCTGCCTTAAAGCCCTGCAACATTTTGAAATTCCCTTTCCTGGTTGCCCAGCTTGCCGAGCGCACCTAGCAGCTCTCCATTGTTCAGTGCAGCTGCCCGGGCCGGCTACCTACTCCAGACACGCTCCAGCCTGGAGTAGACAGGAGATATCGGCTCTCCTGGGCCTGTGGGGAGAAGAGGCTGTGCAGGCCCAGCTACAGACCAGCCGTAGAAACGTGGACACCTACGAGCAGATTGCGCAGGGGAGGCAGGAGAAGGGCTACGACAGGGACCAGCAGCAGTGCAATGTGAAAGCCAAGGAGCTGTAGTAGGCAGACCAGAAGGCCAGGGAGGCCGCCAATTGATCCGGTGCCGAGCCACAGACCAGCTGGTTTTACAAAAAGCTGCACGCCATGATCAAAGGAGACCCTGACCCCACCCCCACCAGCATCATGGATACCTCCAAGGAACCCGACCCACAGGCCCCTATCATGAATAGCGAAGAGGAGCGGGTGGACAATGAGGAAGAGGAGGAGTGTGGGGGACAGGAGACCAGGGGAATCCAGCTGCTCAGCATGCCAGGACCTGTTCTTAACTTCACTGCAGTCCCACCAGTCGAGCAGGGAGGAGTCAGATTCAGGGGAAGGAAACTACTAAGTGTGTAGTTTAATTTTAAACAGGAATGCTCTCCCTCCCCCAAAGTAGCAGGACACATCTTTTGACTCATTAATTGACTCATGCCAGGGGAGGGAGAGGTACGATTGAGCGAGGCAGAGTTGCTAACTGCTTTTCATTCCCCTCTAGAGCTAGATAGGGAAAACCAGGCAGAGTAGTTTGTTTATGTGCACAGGGAAGTCCCGTGAATCCTCTGGAGAGATCTCGATGAAACTGTCAGGGAGGTACTTTGCAGTCCTCTGCCGAAGGTTTCTGGGGAGGGCCGCCTTATTCCTTCTGCCACAGAAGGATACTTTCCTACGCCACTCAGGGGTAACTTCAGCAGGCACCATGGCAGCACACAGGCTAGCAGCGTACAGACCTGGGGGCTTCGGGATGCCAGCAGCAGCTGTGCTCTCTCTGCTTTGGTCACCCTCAGGAGTGAGACATCAGCTAAAATCCCTACCGGCTGTGGGAAATAGTGCCAGTATTCAGTGCCATTGCCCTGTACTACTAGAATCATGGAACCAAGCAATTGCCTTCTCATTCCCGCCCCCCTAGGGCCACGCTCACCAGGGCTGGTGCAGTGACTGGTGCCATGCACAAGCAATCCCAAGCAGAAGTGAGAAGGTAGTGCTTACAGCTTTCAAGGAGCAAGGGGAGTGAGTTCAGCCTACATGTCACTTTCCAGAGTGAGAACACTGGTAATGGTACCGGAGTGTGTTGTATCTGCAACTGCTGTCATCGCGGCCTTCGGGGGCTCCCCCTCCAAACCCACCGAGCACCTGAGCCGGGTAAGAAGCTGAAAGAAGAGGACTTGGGATGACATGTTCCAGGAAATCCTGCAAGCCAGTGCTGCATCGGACAGTGAGCACAGAGCCTGGAGGATGAACATTGCAGACATCCTGAAGAAGGAAAGAGTGGAGAGGAGAAAGGCGCAGGAGTCCCAGCAGGAAAAGGAGAGGGAGAGGCACCAGGGGGTAATGAAGCTTCTCAGGCAGCAGACAGATGCTGCAGACTCTGGTGGACCTGCAGGTTCAAGAATCCCAGGCTCACCTCCCTCTGCAGCCCACTGAGAACTCAATATCAGGATCTCCCTGTATCCCCCAACATTCCACATCACATCAGGGATGGCTGCACTGCCCCTACCACTCCACCTTGGGGGTCATTAAAGACAACCAGAGCTTCCCATTCACAAGTCAGCATAAGCCACGGTTGGTGTATGTGAAGCTGAAATGGACGAGTGTTCTTTTCCCTTCATTAGTTCTGTTCTCTTAATTGTTAAATTTTAAAAGTAGTTTTCGAATTGCCTGGGAGGGGGGTTGAACAGATTGTTACAGAATAAAATTCTATTATTTGGAATACAATTCGTCTTTATTAATTCACAACGTATCCTGGCTAGTGCTTAGTAGTTCTGAAAGTGACCAGTTACCTGTTACTGCAGAGTCTCACTCACAACTCATAAGACCATTCACAAACAAAATTAATAGATGCATTAACAATGATATATTCCTGCATATACAGCAGTCACCACTCGAGTCATACCTGGCAGCGAACGAGCATGGCCAGGTAGAGCACACGACTCCGGCTCACTATCAAAATGGTCTTTCAAAGCCTCCCTCAGACACATAGCTCTCTGTTGAGCTCTAATAGCCCTTGTACCTGGCTGTTCAAATTCAGCAGACAGCCGCTCCACCTCTGCCATCTGCCCTGGTGGAAACTTCCCCCGCTTTGTGTCACATATATTATGCAGGACACAGCAGACAGCTATAACCATTGGGATATGTTTCTCACTGAGGTGCAATCATGTGAGTAAACAACGCCAGCTTCCCTTCAATCAACCAAAGGCACGTTCACCTGTCATTCTGCACCTGCTAAGCTGGTAGATGAAGCATTCCTTGGTGCTGTCGAGGTGGCCGGTGTACGACCTCATGAGCCAGAGGGATAAGGGGTAGCCTGGGTTCCCCAAGAGCACTGCTGGCATTTCAACATTGCCAACGGTAATCTGCCAGTCAGGAAAGAAAGCTTTCTGAACAGGCCTGTGTTCTTCAAGATGCGAGTGTTGTGCACATTCCCTGATCAGTCCACATGGATGTCAGTGAAGCGTCCCTAGTGATCCACCAGCACTTGCATGACCTTGGAAAAGTAGCCCTTTCTGTTGATGTGCTCAGTGGCAAAGTGGTCTCGTGCCAAAATAAGGATATGCATACTGTATTGCTCCACTGAAGTTTGGGAACCCCATGACAGCAAAGGTATCCACTACGTTCTGCACATTGCCGAGTCACAGTCCTGCACAGCAGGAGGCGATTAATGGCCCTGCATGAGGACGCTCCCTGCGGTGGCTTTCCTGGCTCCGTATTGATTCCCAGCTGACTGGTAGCTATCTGGTGTTGCAAGTTTCCATAGTGCAATCGCCACTCGCTTCTCCACTGTCAATGCAGCTCTTATTTTGGAGTCCCTGCACACGGATCCAGAATGTGATTGAATCTGATGAGGTTCAATAAGGATAAGTGCAGGGTCCTGCACTTAGGACGGAAGAACCCAATGCACAGCTACAGACTAGGGACCGAATGGCTAGGCAGCAGTTCTGCGGAAAAGGACCTAGGGGTGACAGTGGACGAGAAGCTGGATATGAGTCAGCAGTGTGCCCTTGTTGCCAAGAAGGCCAATGGCATTTTGGGATGTATAAGTAGGGGCATAGCGAGCAGATCGAGGGACGTGATCGTTCCCCTCTATTCGACATTGGTGAGGCCTCATCTGGAGTACTGTGTCCAGTTTTGGGCCCCACACTACAAGAAGGATGTGGATAAATTGGAGAGAGTCCAGTGAAGGGCAACAAAAATGATTAGGGGTCTGGAACACATGACTTATGAGGAGAGGCTGAGGGAACTGGGATTGTTTAGTCTGCAGAAGAGAAGAATGAGGGGGGATTTGATAGCTGCTTTCAACTACCTGAGAGGTGGTTCCAGAGAGGATGGTTCTAGACTATTCTCAGTGGTAGAGGAGGACAGGACAAGGAGTAATGGTCTCAAGTTGCAGTGGGGGAGGTTTAGGTTGGATATTAGGAAAAACTTTTTCACTAGGAGGGTGGTGAAACACTGGAATGCGTTACCTAGGGAGGTGGTGGAATCTCCTTCCTTAGAAGTTTTTAAGGTCAGGCTTGACAAAGCCCTGGCTGGGATGATTTGATTGGGGATAGGTCCTGCTTTGAGCAGGGGGTTGGACTAGATGACCTCCTGAGGTCCCTTCCAACCCTGATATTCTATGATTCTATGTGGCCTTGCACATCTGAAAATTCTTCTCCCACTGCTCATAATCCCAAACCTGCATGATGATGCGATCCCACCAGTCAGTGCTTGTTTCTCGGACCCAGAACTCATGTGCCACCATCTCCCAATGCTCTGTGAATGCCAACCACCACCTTAAAATGGTTCTTACTACGTCCCACAGCCATCTGTCCTGCAAGGAATCATCATGTTCCCCACTTCTCTTCTTACAACTCTGCAAATACTGCAGAATCATGCACCCTGTGATGCAGCCGTCATGACAATAGTGCAAAGCTGTGCTGGACCCATGTGCGATACTCTGTACTTTGGGGGAGCACCCTGTAACCCCCATATTCCTCATTTATATAGGATTGTGATCTTGCATATAAAGCAGGTCGTGTGAGGTATCAGGGGAAAGGTTATGATCCTCTAAAAGTCATTTTTCTATCCATAAAATTATTAATGCACATTAAGTTATAAGCATTATGTTGTAAGGTTGTCACTAAAACATGCAGTAAGTTGGGGAATCAGCCAGATATTAGCCCCCCAGAGACAACAGCAAGGAAAGTAACCAACACCTGGGGAGGGTGTCAAACAACCATCAACAGCCATTGTCCAGCAAGGGAGCTACAATTCAGTGACTCACCTGCATGAGGCCACATCAGGGGAATTGCTCAGCCTTGCCTGGGGACTCAGCAATGCCCGCGAGACATGCCTGGACTTGTGTTCTCCAAGCACAGGGGACAGAGGGCATAAAACAGAACACGTGGGCCCCATGCTTGGCCTTTTCTCCTGACCCCACCTGTGCTGTAAACAACAAGGACACTGAAGACTTGAGACTCCAACAGAAGAGACTGGCCCGGATTTCAAGGGTGAAATCTGTGTACAATGAACTGCAATATCCAGTGGGGTAAGAAAAACTGCTTAACCTAGATGTTGCCCAGTCTAATAACGTTGAGAGTTTAGATTGCATGATTTGATTTGATTTTCGTAACTAACTCTGACTTTTTGCCTATCACTTATAATCACTTAAAATCTATCTTTTGTAGTCAATAAATTTAACTGTTTATCTTTACCAGTGAGTTTGCCTGAAGTGTGTGGGAAATCTGCTCAGGTTTGCAAAGGCTGGTGTATCATAGAATCATAGAACTGGAAGGGACCTGGAGAGGTCATCTAGTCCGGTCCCCTGAACTCATGGCAGGGCTAATTATCTAGACCATCCCTGACAGGTGTTTGTCTAACCTTAAAAATCCCCAATGATGGAGATTCCACAGCCTCCCTAAGCAATTTATTCCAGTGCTTAACCACGCTGAGAGTTAGGAAGTTTTTCCTAATGTCCAACCTAAACGGCCCTTGCTGCAATTTAAGCCCATTGCTTCTTGTCCTACCCTCAGAGGTTAAGAAGAACAATTTTTCTTCCTCCTCGTTCTAACTTGAAAACTGTTATCATGTCCCCTCTCAGTCTTCTCTTCTCCAGGCTAAACAAACCCAATATTTTCAATCTTCCCTCATAGGTCATGTTTTCTCGACCCTTAATAATTTTTGTTGCTCTTTTCTGGACTCTCTCCAATTTGTCCACATCCTTCCTGAAATGTGGTGCCCAGAACTGGACACAATACTCCAGCTGAGGCCTAATCAGCACAGAGTAGAGCAGAAGAATTACTTCTCAGGTCACTCCTGCTAAAACATCCCAGAATTATGTTCACTTTTTTTTGTAACAGCGTTACACTGTTGACTCATATTTAGCTTGTGATCCACTATGACCCCCAGATCTCTTTCTGCAGGACTCCTTCCTAAGCAGTGTGACAGGTCCTCTGCCCAGGAAGCTCCGTCCCCTCCTCCTGGGGCCCGCTGACTGCCCCAATAACGCTCAGAGAGGCTTCCAGTTATGCAGCACCCGTGGCTTTATTTACACACACAGTTCTCCCACCACCAGTGTTGAGCTATTTACAAGGCTTACAGGGTTAGTTCCCTCTTTGGCTAGCAGTCAGCCCACAGCCAAAAGCCTGACCTTTCCTGCTGGCTGCCCCCTTTATACTGACTCCCAGCCCTTGTAGCTGCTGGCTTGTCAGGCCTGCAGGTGGGGCCAATCCCCAAGCCGGGCATCATGCCTGTCCCACCAGCCCCAACCTATTTCTCTTGATTGGAGCTGGCTGAGCAGGGGCTAATTAGGTGCTTTTGCACCAGCACCTTGCTACAGGCAGTCATTTCCCATTGTGTATGTGTGCAACTGATTTTTTCTTCCTAAGTGGCGTACTTTGCATTTGTCCTTATTGAATTTCATCCTATTTACTTCAGACCATTTCTCCAGTTTGTCCAGATCATTTAGAATTTTAATCCTATCCACCAAAGCACTTGAAACCCCTCCAGCTTGGTATCGTCCACAAATTTTGTAAGTGTACTCTCTATGCCATTATCTAAATCATTGAGGAAGATATTGAATGGAACCAGACCCAGAACTGGTCCCTGCAGGACCCCACTCATTGTGCCCTTCCAGCATGACTGTGAACCACTGATAACTACTCTCTAGGAATGGTTTTCCAACCAGTTTTACACCCACCTTATAGTAGTTCCATCTAGGTTGCATTTCCTTAGTTTATTCATGAGACAGTCATGTGGGACAGTATCAAAAGCTTTATTAAAATCAAGATATACCATGTCTACCCCTTCCCTCCTATCCACAAGGCTTGTTACCCTATCAAAGAAAGCTATCAGGTCGGTTTGACACAATTTGTTTGTGAGAAATCCATGCTGACTGTTACTTACCACCTTATTATCTTCTAGACGTTTGCAAACTGATTGCTTAATTATTTGCTCCATTATCTTTCTGGCTACAGAAGTTAATCTGACTGGTCTGTAATTCCCTGGGTTGTCCTTCTCCCCCTTTTTATACATGGGCACTACATTTGCCCTTTTCCAGGCTTCTGGAATCTCTCCCGTCTTCCATGACTTCTCAAAGATAATCGCTAATGGCTCAGATATCTCCTCAGTCAGCTCCTTGAGTATGTCCACTTTCCATTGATGAAGTGGTGAACCAATTAATAAAGTTGCACTGCTCATCTTGAGCAGTCCAAGACGGTATATTCCTGAGGTCCAGTGCTGGGAACTGGGGGGATTTGGCTGGTGCTTTTCCCTGTGTGATTCATGAGTGGCTCTGGCAGCATTCATGCAATCTAGCTGGGTGTGGGACTCCACATGCGGTTGTGCTGAGTGATAACAGCGCCTGGAGGAGTTTGCTGCTGGTCGCTGGCAAGGCATTGTGAGAGACAGCCCAGGCTGGAGAGAGTTTAGGGGGGCACAGTGGTCCTACAGTCCCAGGCTGCACCCCGGGGATCCTGTCACACCATGCTTCTGTCAGTGATGGTGGACAGAGAGGAGGACCACATGGATTTGTGGGATTTTGGAAAGAAAAGGCATGAAAATTATGGCACACAGCTGACATTATGGGATGGAAACAGTTGCAAACTGGGAAGTTGACCCCATGCTCCCAGTCACCCCGTGCAACTCGTTTCAGTCCCATCATGCATTGCCTACACCTCCCAAAAGACCCTGCGCTGGACAGTGGCAAGTTGCACAGTTGAGTACCTACCCATCATGCACTGCGCTGCACATCAGTACAAGCGCTCCTGGTGAGTGTCGGTGGTGCGCGTACAAGGAGCATAGTGTGCACACGCTCAAGTGATGTGCTGACTGTGGCTGCTGGATGCCGATGTAACTTGAGTCAACAGAAGTTTGTAGCGTAGACATGGCCATAGTTCCTACACCTCTTTCTGTCTGTGCACTCACTCCTTCTCCTTCTTTTCTCTCCCTCCCCCCGCCCCCATCCCTTCTTGTCTTGTGTATTCGTTCTGGTTTTGCTTTCCCACGCTAGTATTAGTAATAAGAAGCATTTATATTAGGATGGCGCCTGAAGGCCCCTCTCAGGGGTACAAGCAGAGATAAGAAACCGTCACAAATCAGGTGAAGGGTAGGGGATGGGATATAACATACAAGCTGTTGTTCTTGTTTTCCGTCCCCACTCACCTGCACTCTGCCTGCTCTTCCATCAGCCCAGGTCATTCCAAAAGCTCAGCAACTTCAAACAGGTTTCAGAGTAACAGCCGTGTTAGTCTGTATTCGCAAAAAGAAAAGGAGGACTTGTGGCACCTTAGAGACTAACCAATTTATTTGAGCATAAGCTTTCGTGAGCTACAGCATCCGATGAAGTGAGCTGTAGCTCACGAAAGCTTATGCTCAAATAAATTGGTTAGTCTCTAAGGTGCCACAAGTACTCCTTTTCTTTTTGCAACTTCAAACAGCTGCTTTCAAAAAAAAAAAAAACAACCCAACCCCACAAGCTACAGAAAAATCAATCAGCCTCAGACACGTTGCCTCCTTCTCCTCCTAAATATGGAATTTCCACCTTCCCCCTCAAACAGCCCTGGCCAAGGACCTAGATTAGCACCTTCTCGTCCTGCACCAGTGAGTGACTGTTGCTCTGTACAATGTCAGGAATATATCCCAATCTCTTGTGTGGCCCTTCAGGGCTAGGAACGGGGCTGTTATCCCATTAGGAAGTGGGGATTGTCAATGTCCTGATGGGTTGAATGGTCATTCCTAGCTCTGGGAGGGCCTGAGATACTCAGCCTGACACTGATGTGAATTTTAGATCATTTGAGGAGATCTGCATGGCTCACTCTGAAGCTGGATCCGTCAGACTAATTGTAACTCAGACCCCTAGCTTTAGGAGTATAGTGATACAGTCAAAAATCCCCACTATTGTTTTAAACCCATTAAAACAATTGTAAGTGACAGGCAGATTTTGTGATGGTTTCCAGTTGCATAAACATTTTATTTACATTTATTTGGGATGGGCTGCAGGACTCACTCATTTGGGTATTATTCAGTTTATTTGTGTCAGGTATCACACACACACACACACACAGAGTCCAATTACTCTTTCTGCTAGGACCTGCAGTAGAATCATACTAATAACTCTGTCTTTGACATCAGTCAGTGGCCACAGAAATACCTGGCTCATTATATCTTAGCTGCACAACGAAGATGTAATGAGGTGCTAGGGTTGCTGGAGGAGGAGGAGGAGAAATTTTACAGAAGCATTTGTTGATAAGCAAGGGTATAAAAAAAAAAAAGAAAGAAAAAGAGATTGGCTATGTACATTTCAATATTCTCTGCAGTGGTAGGGTCTCTTTAAGCCCCCATTAAATATAGGTTTGCAGTATGGGTGTGACAGGTTCTCCTCGAGGTGCCACTTGGAATGGGGGTACCACTGAGCCTGCCTGACCCACCAACCTGGGCTCCCTTTAACTTTAACTGTAAAGTTGTGACAAGCTGCAGACACGCTCCCAGTCTCACACTTTCACCAGCACATGTACAGGTAGGGACACACCCAGCTGTTGTAACATGCAAACAGGCTTTCTGACTAGCCCATGCATGGGAAGGCTTCAGTTACCCTCTGGAGGGTAAACCCAAAATTATATCGTTTTGCGCTGCACAGAGGACTGTACAGCGTAAGCTCATGAAATTTGCCCCCTCCCTCAATGTGGAGAGGAATATACACAGCTTTCTACCCCAAGTATGATTTCCATACACACTGGTTTAAGACAAATCAAAAGCAAGTTTATTAGCTACAAAAGATAGATTTTAAGTGATTATAAGGGATAGAAAACAGATCAAAGTAGATTACCGAGCAAATAAAACAAACGCAATGTGAGCTTAATATACTAAAGAAACTGGTTATAAGTAGCAAATTCTCACCCTAAGTGTTGTTTTAGGCAGATTGCAGAGGTTCTTGAAGGGAAGCTGCACTTGCTTGAAGCTTAAAAATCCAGGTATTTCTTTCACAGGCCAGACAACCCTCTAGCCTGGGCTCAGTCGTGCCCCCACAGTTCAGTCTTTGTTTCTTAGGCGTTTATAAGCAGTCATCTTGGGCGGAGAGTCTGTGGAGAAGAACAAACCATGATGATGTCACTCACCTGCCTTAAATAGTTTTTGCATATGGCAGGAATCCTTTGTCTCCCAGTTTGAGTCCCACACCTGGTCAGTGGAAAAACACTAGTATTAACATGGTGTCCAGTACCAGGTGACGACTCAGTGTCTGGTTGGCAGCCGGTATCAAGCAGAGTGCCCCACAGGTCAGTTCTGGGGCTGATTTTGTTCAACATCTTCATTAATGATCTGGATGATAGGATGGATTGCACCCTCAGCAAGTTCGTAGATGACACTAAGCTGGGGGAAGAGGTAGATATGCTGGAGGGTAGGGATAGGGTCCAGAGTGACCTAGACAAATTGGAGGATTGGGCCAAAAGAAATCGGATGAGGTTCAACAAGGACAAGTGCAGAGTCCTGCACTTAGAACGGAAGAATCCCATGCACTGCTACAGACTGGGGACCGACTGGCTAAGCAGCAGTTCTGCAGAAAAGGACCTGGGGATTACAGTGGATGAGAAGCTGGATATGAGTCAGCAGTGTGCCCTCGTTGCCAAGAAGGCAAACGGCATATTGGGCTGCATTAGTAGGAGCATTGCCAGCAGATCGAGGGAAGTGATTATTCCCCTCTGTTCAGCACTGGTGAGACCACATCTGGAGTACTGCGTCCAGTTTTGGGCCCCCCACTAAAGAAAGATGTGGACAAATTGGAAAAAGTCCAGCGGAGGGCAACGAAAATGATCAGGGGCTGGGCCACATGACTTACCAGGAGAGGCTGAGGGAACTGGGCTTGTTTAGTCTGCAGAAGAGAAAAGCGAGGGGGGATTTGATAACAGCCTTCAACTGCCCGAAGGTGGGTTCCAAAGAGGATGGAACTCGGCTGTTCTCAGTGGTGGCAGATGACTGAACAAGGAGTAATGGTCTCAAGTTGCAGTGGGGGAGGTTTAGGTTGGATATTAGGAAACACTATTTCACTAGGAGGGTGGTGAAGCACTGGAATGCGTTACCTAGGGAGGTGGTGGAATCTCCATCCTTAGAGGTTTTTAAGGCCCAGCTTGACAAAGCCCTGGCTGGGATGATTTAGTTGGGGATTGGTCCTGCTTTGAGCAGGGGGTTGGACTAGATGACCTCCTGAGGTCTCTTCCAACCCTAATCTTCTATGATTCTATGGTCACATGTCCCTGCAGCCATAACTCAGAGTCTGTTTGCAGCGTCCCCAGGAAGGCTTCTCAGGAAGACTTCCCGGTGGGTGATAAACATCTTATATGCCCTATAGTTCTTTCTAATGGCTCCTCCTAGCTAGCCACCTAGACTGATTGCTTTCTGTCTAGTGGGCGTTCCCCAGGTGTAAACACATTTGTAATAGATGCATAGACAATATTCCTAACTTCAGATACAAAAATGATACATGAATACAAGTAGGATAATCATATTCAGTAAATCATAACCTTCCCAATATCTCACACGCCTTAATTTGCACAAAATACATCTTAGTTATGCCATAATCGTATCATAACCATATCTCTATGACGAATGTGGGGCGTAGCATCACAATGGGGTCTGATTCTCTTCTTACACTGGTGTAAATCTGGAGTAACTCCATTGAACAAGAGTTTTGTCAGTGTAAGCAAGAGGAGAATCAGGCCTCCAGAGTCTAAACGATACCGTTCTTGTCTCTGTTTAGCCATTTCAAGCTGCATTATAGTTGCAGTGACTTTTACATCTGCTGTGACTGTACATTCGGAAGGGCAATTCCAGCCCCGCAGGCATCCTGCACTCCGCATGGCTTCCTGCCTTTCAGCCTTTTCCCAGCCTCTCTGTGTCTGCTGGCAACTTTGCAAAGGGACCAAGGCTCTTGTGAGGTGCTGAGTAACGCATCCACATGTCCATATCCCCACACACCTGCACAACAGCCTGCCTAGGCTTCAGAAGAGGGAATGAAATTAACTTCATTACCCTTCCCATCAATAAAGCAAGAAATTTAGATAGGCTAAAATTTCATCCCACTGTATGCTCTTGGTCTTATAAATAAGCCAATTAACCCAATGACCTTAGGAAGGCAGGTTTTTTCCCCCTACGCGTACACAGTCTGCTACCGCTGCGCAGGAGAGGAGTATAGAGAGACACAAGTGACTTGGCCCTGGATGGGAGAAGGATTAAGGCAGGTGTTTGGGTTTGAGGCCCTATAACACTGAGGATGGCAGAGCAGCAGGCAGCTCACAGCAAGTGCTTAATTTGTAATGAAAGAGGTGCTGGGGCTCAAGCAATTTTTTTACTTTCATGAACTGATGCAGCAAGTCCAGAGGGGTCGGGGCTATGAATGGCCAAGCCCAGAGGGGCCAGGGCTTGGCCCGGGCAAGCTCTGGTACAAATTAAGCACCGCTCACAGCTGATTGTTGCCAGCAGGTTGTTGCCTGGGGTGGCCTGCCTCTCTGGAGCAACAAGATCCAGGGGGGAAGACAATTTATGTCTGTCTGGATCCAGCTGTTCTCTCTTGTCTTGGACGGGCAGCTACTTGGGGCAGGGACCACCTTTTTGTTCTGTTCATTCCCTCTGGGGCACCTGGCATTGGCCACTGTCGGAAGACAGGAGACTGGGCTAGATGGACCATTGGTCTGACCCAGTCTGGCCGTTCTTATGTGTTTGTACAGCACCTAGTACCGTGGAGTCCTGGTAGATGACTAATACAAATTATAATTAAGAAGAAAAAGATGCCCATCCTGGTGGTCAGGGGAAGCCCTGCTGAAGAATCTGTCTGGGGAAATGGGATAGCCTTGGGGGAAAACTCTTTCCTTGACGCAGCCTGATTGGGCCCCATTTAACCTCAATCCACCTTGTCTACCTGTCACAGGGGGAGTGGGGGGTGTCACTCACCACTGGAGCGCCTCCTTTGGGCTACATCTGGGGATTAGCACCCCTTCCTGCAGTTGCACTCCGTCCACTCTCCCTGTCTTGCTCGCTTGGGACTTGGTTGCTCCTGCTTCGTGGCTTGGCCCTCCAGCCAGGTCACTGTAGTCTTCTCCTTCCAGGGTATCGAAATCTCACAGGATGCACTGTCCCTTACCAGTGCCACTGCCCAGTGGCTGGCAGGGGAACCCAGGCCCACCCTCTACACTGGGTGCCAAGCCCAGGGACCAAACAGCATGCAGTCAAGGTCTGCACAGTCCTCAACCTTACTGCTGTATCCCTGGGCTGCTGCTTACCTTGCCTCCTCTCACCCTGAGAGTGCCTGTAACTTCTCTCTCTGTAGCCCCCTTCAGCCCCCAGCTACTAGGCTTTACCAAGGCCTCTCCTGTTCCTGTCCAGCTGTGCCATCTCTAATTAGTCCTTGCTCCCTGGCTCCTCCTCCCTGTGCAGCCTGGGTGGTTAATTGACCCAGCTGGCCCCCTTAACCTCTTCTGGCCTTGTGTGGTTTGGACACCCCATCACGCTGCCCTTGTGGTGTAAGCAGCGCTCCATTGCTCCTGTGCTACATTTGGGGACTGCCAGTTTTCGAAGGGCCCATCCACAGCCCATGGAGACTGTGCCGGGGGTTGGATTATAATGCGATAGTGCCCTGGCCAGTTGATAGCGTAGTTTGGTGTTGCCTGCGTGGATGGGCCCAAGTGGAGATAAAGCCCGATAAAGACCAGTGCTGTGGGGAGCTGTGCTGGGGACTGAGGGATAGCTCCCCAAGGCCATTGGCTCTGCAGTGGAGGAGTGCCGTGCTTGTGTGCAGGTGGGAGAGAACGACACCGGAAACAAGGCAGCTTGTGCGGGCCCCCTGCCCCACTGCTGCTTGCACCGGTATGATGTGTTCAGTTCTCTAGTGCAGACCAGACCAGAACAGTCCATTAGATCAGGACTTCCCAAATGGGCTCAGGACCTAAGTTCCCTCTAAGCTGCGTGGTCGTGCAGCTGCCTATTAAGCCCCAGGCAGGGCTCAGGGCTGCGGTGGGGAGAGATGCCTCTCCACCAGCACAGACCTGCCGCGGCGGGGAGAGGCGCCTCTCCCCGCCAGCCCTAACATGGAGCCTCTCCAGCACTCACCCCACAGTGGCAGCTCCCGCGCTGTGGGGCTGGTTGGGCTTGGCACTTGGCTCTGGGTCTTGCAACCTCTGGGTGTTGCAACCTTTGGGGCTGCAGCGCTGCTCAGGTTTGGCCCCACCCCTCTGACTGGACAAATTTGGGTGAGTGGAGTTGTGCCCTGGCTCACAGGGTTGCAGTGCCACTCGCTCACTTTTGGCCTACCCGGGCTTCCGTCGTCTTGACGGCTGGGCCAAACCTGAGTGGCACTGGGAGGGATCCTAGAGGCAGCAGTGCCTGGAGCAGGGAGGCGAGCCCAGCCATCCCCGTGGGACAGGAGCTGCCATGTGACCCTTTGAAACATTCTGGGGACCCAATTCTGGGTCCTGACCCATGGGTTGAGAAACCCTGCATTAGATCATCTAGCTTGACCTCCTCTATAGCACAGGCTGCTAAATTTCACCCAGATACGCTATATTAATCCCATCAACTTTTGTTAGACTAAAGCGTTTCGTTCCTCAGGAGGAAACCCTGTGAGCCACAAGGAGCGAACAGGAGAGACTGAGGTGCCACCAACACCTGAAGTTCCTGCAGAAGCAGGAATTGGCTAAGTGAGACATGCCCAGCAGGCGAACTATACCCCATGCTGCAGAGGAAGGCATCGTCCACCACTCCCCAAAGGTCTCTGCCAATCTGACCTGGGAAAAAATTCCTTTGCATCCCCAAATCTGGCCATCAGTCAGACCCTGAGCATGAGAGCAAGCCTCACCAGTCAGGCAGTGAGGAAGAGGATTTTAGGCTTGAGCTTGGGCAGCTATTTGCTCAAGTAGAGAGAACACGGGTGGAGATGCAACACCGCTAATCTAGGGAACTAATATCAAGTCCCCCTGTAATATAGCAATTTGTGCACATGCTGGTCACAATGCCCTCTAGTGGAAGCTCTTTCAGATAATACTGTACTTTGCACAAGAAATGCCTGCTGGACTACAGTATCCACAGTCCTTAGCTGGACTTTGGGCAGGTTTGTGTTTGGAGAGTAAAAATCTAAAGCATGGCGGTGGGCAGTGTGATCTGCAAAGCTCAATATTTCTCAATAGTTCTTTGCTGAGCCTTTGGCAGGACTCTCAAATTCCAGTCTTGAACGCATGCCCTATGGGTTCTTAGGAAGCAGCTTGGGTCATTGCACCTCACCAACCCACCCAGTTACCAGGGAATTCACAGAATGGGGCAAGCCAGCTTCCAGGGTTCTGCACTTGTAGCCCAGATGACCACATGACTTTGACCTTGACTGGCTGGTGACCACATATAAACATTCTGCTTCTGTTAGGGTGTTGTCTGATCAACAAACCATTGCCTGCTAATTACTACTTGGACCTGGCCCCACTAGCTATGTTGCTGCATGTTTCCTTGGGATTGGATCCTCCTGGCTATTGGACCTCTTGTGTGAACTCTGACCACTGATCTGTACTGCTCTTGACCTACCTGACTCCTGGGCATTACAGCCTTGCAGGAAGTGCAGTCCAGGTGGGCTCAGGGGAGCAATGCTTTACATTACCTTTGTAGCTGCCAACTAATGGGCTGCTCTGGGGTGTAAATTAGAGCAATCCAAGGGGTACTCTAATATATGCTGCCAACAATGGCTCCCTATGGAGCTGTCTGCCAGCCCAGAAGAGCAGAGAGCTCTGGCCACATATCCTCCTGCCGTTGGGTCTAGCATGCCCCTATGGCTGCAGGGAGTGGGGGGAAGGCAAGAGGAGGAGCTGCATAAGGCTATTTGGATCCCCTCTGCGGGACAGAAAGGAGACAAGAGGGGCCTACCTACCCTGTCAGAGGGCAAGGTACATCTGCCCTGCTCTTACGTCACAATAACCATGTCAGAAAGGCTTTGCGGGGCCAGACACAAACATTCCCTCGGGTTTCAGTTCATGTTGTTTGTGGCCCTTTAGAAGAGAAGGGGGAGAAATCCCAGTATTGTCTCCATGCATATAGATCCCACACTGGCAGATGCTGCCCATGCTCCATAGAGGGAGCCTTCGAGCAAGGGATTTCTGGGTTCTAGTTCCAACTCTGCCACCTGGAGTTCAAGTCACTTTAACCAGCCTGTGCCTCAGTTTACCCCGTCTAAAATGGCTATTAAACTACACTTGCCACATGGGTGGTTTTGAAACTTAATATGATAAAAGTGTATGTAAGGCCCTTGGGCAACTGGTACTTAACAGTAGTGCAACACCACAGCCGGCACCAGTGGCAATGACAGGGAGGGACGGTCTGGGAATGTGTACAGTCCTCGTCCCACAGAGCATCATGCTCAGGGACAGAAATCAGGAGAAACAAATTGTCTGGGATTGCTCCTCATTTAGTCATTGCTTAGAGATGCAAAGACTATGGTGGTTACCACACAATCCTGTTGTAGGGTTAAATATGCCTCGTGTTTGTCTCTGCTGAGCTTCTCCAAGCTCATAGGCACCATCTGCTGGGAGAAAACTCTCAGGTCCTGCTTAGAGAAGAGGGTTCCTTTGGCACAGAGGCCTTCTGTACAAGCCCTTAAGGATACTTCTACACAGCAATTAAACAGCTGACTTCAACTCACGGGGGAGGGGAGCCTGGGGCTGCTGGCCTGTAAAATTGCTGTGTAGACATACGGGCTGGGGCTGGAGCCTGAGCTCTGGGACCAGGGCCGCCCAGAGGATTCAGGGGGCCTGGGGCAAAGCAATTTCGGGGGCCCCTTCCAGTGGTGTAGCCAGGTGGAGTGAACAGGGGGAGAGCGGACATAAAAAAAGGTGCCAGCCACTTGTACCCACCCGGCGGCGTTCCGGGTCTTCGGCGGCACTTCAGCGGCGGGTCCTTCACTCACGCCGGGTCTTCGGCGGCACTTCGGCGGCGGGTCCTTCACTCGCACCGGGTCTTCGGCGGCACTTCGGCGGCGGGTCCTTCACTCACGCCGGGTCTTCGGCAGCACTTCGGCGGCGGGTCCTTCACTCGCACCGGGTCTTCGGCGGCACTTCGGCGGCGGGTCCTTCACTCGCACCGGGTCTTCGGCGGCACTTCGGCGGCGGGTCCTTCACTCACGCCGGGTCTTCGGCGGCACTTCGGCGGCGGGTCCTTCACTCGCACCGGGTCTTCGGCGGCACTTCGGCGGCGGGTCCTTCACTCGCACCGGGTCTTCGGCGGCACTTCGGCGGCGGGTCCTTCACTCGCGCCGGGTCTTCGGCGGCACTTCGGCGGCGGGTCCTTCACTCGCGCCGGGTCTTCGGCGGCACTTTGGCGGCGGGTCCTTCACTCGCGCCGGGTCTTTGGCGGCACTGAAGTAGCTGTACCCTATGATTGCTGCATTCGCAGGAGTCTTTCACCCTCATTATTAAGTAGGGCTGCCAACATTATATTTAAAAAATAAGGGACTGTTTTCTTAGCATCCCTGCCTCACCCCTCCTCCTGATATTCTTCTTCTCATCATCATCATCATCGTTATAAATACTAGTAACACTAAGCAGGACTTACCTACACTGGCCAGGGGTATTTCTTGCTGCTTTTTGCACTACTCAGCAACTCCCGACCTTGTTGTACAGAGATGAAGAAATAAGGGACGTCCCTTGTAATAAAGGACTGTTGGCAACCCTATTATTAAGGTGACTCGGCCATTCAGGTCCTGCTGTTGTTCCTGAAATATCTGGCAATAAGCTGAAATGGGCCATGTTTTCACAGCCAAATGGAAAATGCTCAAAATGGGGGGAGGGGGGATTTTTCTGGGTGCTAAATCTTGCTCTGTTCTGTAGCTGCAGGGGCCCAGTTTGGTTATGCTGGTGGCCTGGGGACACGAGGAACTTGCATTGTGTAAATCAGTTCTGCAGAGGCCCCATACATGCCACCAGGCAACAAGGCATGGGGAAGGGTTGATCTGGAAAGAACAGTCCTGGTGCATCTGCCTCTGTCTTCCAGTGGAGCCGGGATGTCATAAGACCTGGGACCCAGGAACCTAGAGCTTACTGAATGTTTTTTAAAACTAAAATTTTTCCATAAAAAAATGGAGTTTAGTGGTAAACTAATTATTTTCCCGTATATTGGTTTTGATGCAGTTTTTAAAATTTCAATCAAAAACAGCAGAAAAAATGACATTTTTCAGTATTTGAAATTTTGGGTTTATGAATATTTGTTTCAAAACTGTGGGGAAATGCCTGCCTTCTCTCGGATTCAACCCCTTTTTCCTCTAGAAAACTTTTGTGGGGGGGGGAGGGGGAGTGGAGAGAAAAAGGCTTTTAAAAGTGAAAGAAAATAACTCACTTTTTAGAAAGTAAACTTTCACTTAAACTTTCACAGTTTAAGTGCAGGTGTCAGAGTAGCAGTCGTGTTAGTCTGTATCCGCAAAAAGAACAGGAGGACTTGTGGCACCTTAGAAACTAACAAATTTCTTTGAGCATAAGCTCTGCTGTAGCTCATGAAAGCTTATGCTCAAATAAATTTGTTAGTCTCTAAGGGCCACAAGTCCTCCTGTTCTTTTTGCAGTTTAAGTGTGTGACAGTAAGCCACTTCAACACTGTTTTCCCTGGGGATGGGAAAATTAGAGAGCTTTCCCCCCCATTTTGTCTCACATTTTTAATCTTCTACGCTTAATTTTTTTTTAAAAAGGTAAGAACATAAGAACGGCCAGACTTGGTCAGACCAATGGTCCATCTAGCTCAGTATTCTGACTTCTGACAGTAGCTGGTGCCAGGTGCCCCTGAGGGAATGAACAGAGCAGGGTAACTATCAATTGATCCATCCCCTGTTATCCTGCTCAGCTTTTGGCACTCAGAGGCTTAGGGACATCCAGTGCATGGGTTTGCATCCCTTATCATCCTGGCTACCAGCCATTGATGGACCGATCCTCCAGGAACTTATCTAATTCTTTTTTAGAATCCAGTTATACTTTTGGCCTTCACACCATCCCCTGGCAACGAATTCCACAGGTTGACTGTGCTTTGTGTGAAGTACTTCCTTATGTTTGTTTTAAACTGGCTGCCGATTAATTTCATCAGGTCACCCCTAGTTCATGTGTTATGTGAAGGGGTAAATAACACTTCCCTATTCAGTTTCTCCACACCAGTCATAATTTTATAACCCTCTGTCATATTCCCCATATACCCCAGTCATCTCTTCTTTTTAATCTCCTTATTCTGGTCCATATTCCTAATCACTTTTGTTGCCTTTCTCAGCACTTTTTCCAGTTCTAATATAGCTTTTTGAGATGAGGTGACCAGAACTGCGCGCAGTATTCAAGGTGAAAAAACCCACACAGCTCTGCAGCAAAATCCCCAGTGTAGTTGCAGGTGTGCGGCCAGAAGAGTGCTTCTGTCAGCTTAGCTAATTAGAGGGAGAAGCTGGGTGAGGTAATGTCTTTTCATAAGCTTGAAAGCTCGTCTCTCTCACCAACTGAAGTTGGTCTAATAAAAGTTATTACCTCACCCACCTTGTCTCTCTAACATGCTGGGACCAACATGACTGCAGCATTGCGTACAGCTTAGCTAAGATCATTTGGGCAGGTGGTGTCACTCCGCTGGCAGAAACCCTCCTCCTGTTGGCATACACTGTGTCTACACTGGGGGCCTCCGCTGCTATACTATACCACAGTAGCAGCAAAGTCTGTGTAGTGTAAACTAGCCAGAAATGAAAGGGTAGCTAGTGGAGAAACATTCCCTGGCATAAGGAAACATACACTCAGCCGCTCCCAGACTATATTTCTTAGTCTGGTTATATGAAACCTACACAAAGTTCTGCATTGCAAGGGCCCTCTGTGGTGCACTGGTTGCATGTTAGCTTTTGGGTATGGCTCAAGTGTTGGTGACAAGCCGTAAAGCCTTAATGGTCTAGGACTGGGTGATCTAACAATTGACTCCTTTTCATTATTTTTTAAGCTCCAACAATATCCTGATGTCCAATTTGATTTGTTGTATTAATTCCAGAGGCCAACTGCTCTAGGATCAGTGGTAGGTCATCTTCAGCTGAAATCCCCTGCCCTTGGAAATCAGCTCCTTTCTACCAGGGCCTGAGTTTGAGCCTGAGAGAGAGCAGTATAGGATTTACCTGTCTGGTTACCCTTTTATTAACCCTCTGAGCTATTTTTGTAGCAAGCTCTGTATATAGCATTTTATTTTAAGACCCAATTTTGTATTTGTTTTGAAACACTGTAGCATGTCCAAGTGCTGAGGTGATAGGAACAGTTTGGAAACCCCTAAAAAAAGTATTGCATTAAAAAAGGATTAAGACACGCCATTCGAAGCATTCATAAGGGGCTGGGATTCAGTGTCAGTGATAGTCATTTACTATCTAAACATACACTGCGGAGTCCTTGTGGCACCTTAGAGACTAACACATTTATTTGGGCATAAGCTTTCGTGGGCTAGAACCCACTTCATCAGATGCACGGAGTGGAAAACGTGTAGGTTAGTCACCACTTGCAAACATACAATATAAAAAGCTATTTAAAGGCCGCATCCCTTTGTGGTTTTAAACTATGATGTTGAAACCCTCTGTCTGTGCCTCCTGGCTCTTCCAACACACACTCCCTATGCCCAGATATTTTCCTTTATCGGTGCTATTTCTTAGGCGTGTATCACTATGCTGGGAATATAGACACAGCCTAATCAGAATGTCTTCTTACCCTATGTCCTAGTACAAATGGGGCCCAATCCTCCTTGCGTCTGTGACTATTTCCACTGACTTCAGTGGAAGTATTCACATTAATAAATGAAGCAGGATTTGGCCTTTAGATTGTAATTTTTTTGACCTAACCCTGCTTTCTTCTGAACTCTGTCCACCTCTCCTTCTCACTAAGGTGTTTTTATAGCAGCTATCATTAGAATATCAGAGCATTGTCAAGGGGAGCTGGAAACCCCAAGTGCAAACCCCATGCCGGCAGGGCCCTTGTCTCCTCTTCCTTCTCAAAAGCATTGAGTCCAAACTACACTACATACCATAACTCTCTCCCAAGAGGTGTTAAATTTAAGCACTCAAAACCAGGATAGTCCAGAGTTAAGGTTAAATTAGCTCAACCTCTTTGGGTATATAGATTAGGATACGGGGTTAGATTCACTGTGGTGGGCACAGGGAATATTGTTTCCCTTTGCCAGTCATGCCAGCTGCTCTCTGGGTTGATGGTGGGATTCACCAGTGGGAAGGCAGGCCATGCCTGGTACCACAGACCCCTGGCCCTGGGAACAGTTACACAGGGAGGAGGTTTCAGAGTAGCAGCCGTGTTAGTCTGTGTTCGCAAAAAGAAAAGGAGTACTTGTGGCACCTTAGAGACTAACAAATTTATTTGAGCATAAGTTTTCGTGAGCTACAGTTCACTTCATAGGATGCAGGGAGGAGGACAGCTTTCACCTATGGTTGAAGAGTGTCTGTAAGAGTGTTTGGCAGAGGTTGCTTGTGAGAGGCGCTGGTACCACCTCTCCTTGTGGCTCATTATGAGATGGCACCCTAGATGCACTCTCAATAAAGGCTTTCAACTTAGAGCCAATTTTTTTTTAAAAGTGCTCTAAATCAACAAGCAATGTCAGACTGGCCTAGAAGGAGGCCCATGGCTAGTTTGTGGTGCAGATTTGGGGTAATTCAATCCAGGATTTGAGAGATACAGCTCCGTGTTGGCAGCCAGTATCAAGCGGAGTGCCCCAAGGGTCGGTCCTGGGGCCGGTTTTGTTCAATATTTTCATTAATGATCTGGAGGGTGGCATGGACTGCACCCCGAGCAGATGACACTAAACTGGGAGGAGTGGTAGATAAGCTGGAGGGTAGGGATAGGATACAGAGGGACCTAGACAAATTAGAGGATTGGGCCAAAAGAAATCTGATGAGGTTCAACAAAGACAAGTGCAGAGTCCTGCATTTAGGATTGAAGAATTCCATGCACCGCTACAGACTAGGGACCGAATGGCTAGGCAGTAGTTCTGCAGAAAAGGACCTAGGGGGTTACAGTGGACGAGCAGCTGGATATGAGTCAACAGTGTGCCCTTGTTGCCAAGAAGGCTAATGGCATTTTGGGCTGTATAAGTAGGGGCATTGCCAGCAGTTCGAGGGACATGATCGTTCCCCTCTATTTGACATTGGTGAGGCCTCATCTGGAGTACTGTGTCCAGTTTGGGGCCCCACACTACAAAAAGGATGTGGAAAAATTGGAAAGCGTCCAGCGGAGGGCAACAAAAATGATTAAGGGACTGGAACACATGACTTATGAGGAGAGGCTGAGGGAACTGGGATTGTTTAGTCTGCAGAAAAGAAGAATAAGGGTGGATCTGATAGCTGCTTTCCACTACCTGAAAGGGGGTTCCAAAAAGGATGGATCTAGACTGTTCTCAGTGGTAGCAGATGACAGAACAAGGAGTAATGGTCTCAAGTTGCAGTGAGGGAGGTTTAGGTTGGATATTAGGCAAAACTTTTTCACTAGGAGGGTGCTGAAGCACTGGAATGGGTTCCCTAGGGAGGTGGTGGAATCTCCTTCCTTTGAGGTTTTTAAGGTCAGGCTTGACAAAGCCCTGGCTGGGATGATTTGATTGGGGATAGGTCCTGCTTTGAGCAGGGGGTTGGACTAGATGACCTCCTGAGGTCCCTTCCAACCCAGATATTCTACGATTCTATGTTTAGGATGTTAAAGTTTTTACCTTTTTTTTTTAATGGACATAGGAAAAAAATAGCCATGATCTAGATCAAACATATTACAGCACTTCCCCTGCTCTCAACTAGTATCTGACACCAAGAACTAGTTTAGGAACCCAAAATTTCAAGCTTTATTGATGTAGATCTCTGGGTAGTGATATATTGGGCTTTTGTTAGCAAGAAGCTATATGGAAGGATTGTACTATTGCACTTCTCCTACACAGGGACCGAAACAGGGATCTGAGGCAGGCTAAAGGGCAGCAAGTTACTTCTGTGCCCATCTAACTTGCCAGACAACACTGTACCCAGCTGTGAGGTGGTTGATGCCAGATTAAAAAGCCAAGAGAGGGTCCCATGCCCAAGTGCTTTCCACAGAACTATACTGGGGTAGTGTAGCTGGAGTCTCTGCAGGCAGCACTGTCCTGATCTGGAACCAGTTTGCCAGCACAAGGCTACACACCCCAAATGGGAAGCCTAGACCGACGCAAAAGAGGTTCATAGGGCACTTGGATGTACTCCGGAGGTAGATCTGGTTTTAGAAATTCCTATTCTCTGCTGTCTCCTGTATATTGTGCATGATTTGGGTACTGTGTTTAGCATAACAAGGGAGTAGGGTTAATAGCCTGGTGTGTGGTTGCAGACATTATAGTCTTTTTAAGGAGATCACGACCATTCTTAAAAGAGCTTTTGTTTATGTCTCCACTGTACACAAAGGGATTCTGTGAAGTCATGTTGTTATTGGGAATCAAGGAGAGAGTCTGGAGCACATAGACATGCCCCCAGTCAAGAACTTCCTAGCGCCACCCGTGGTAAGAGTCACAGCTCTCTAGATCACACCTATCATCATTGTCATGAGAAGGAGAATCAAGGGACAGGCTTCTGAGTCACACCACCGCTGAACTCTGAGATCCTGTGTTAGGATATAGATATTCAGGCCTGCCTGTAAAGGCCTGTACTTTAAGAATTTAGGGGTATTCTTATCACTTGGCTAGTTAGAGGTATAAAAGAAAGAATCAAAATCACTGTCTGCTGGTGTAAGGGCCTTTTCTTACTGTGACAGTCTGAGGCCCTGTGCTTAGGCTAAGGCCTTTGGCTAAGCAGCAGAGGCAGCCATAAGCCAGGAAGCGACCGGTCACATCCTCACATTCCAAACTAGTCACATTGAAAGAAGGTGCTATTGGGCTGTTAGGAATACAATCCTGTCCTGATAATTCCTATCACCTCCAGAGAAAGGGAAGTGCCTAGAAAATGTAAAAGGAAACTTAGTTTGATAGCATCCTGTCTGGCAAGAACTCACTTATCAATAGCTGGGATGTGAAATCCTCACTTCTGTATTGTTTTGTCATTAGAGTTCCCACTTTGCTATTGTTTGTCTGTATAATCTCTGTCTGGTTCTGTGATTGTTTCTGTCAGCTGTATAATTAATTTTGCTGGGTGTAATCTAATTAAGGTGGTGGGATATAATTGGTTAGCTAATCATGTTACAGTATGTTAAGATTGGTTAGTTAAATTTCAGTAGAATGATTGGTTAAGGTATAGCTAAGAATATTAATATATAAATTAGGGGCAAACAGGAAGTAAGTTGGGATTCAAAAATAAGGAAAAAGGAACTTGTATTTAAGCTTGCTGGAAGTTCACCCCAATAAACATCAAATTGTTTGCACCTTCAGACTTCGGGTATTGTTGCTCTCTGTTCATGCGAGAAGGACCAGGGAAGTGGGAGAGTGAAGGAATAAGCTCTCTAACATCCTGCAGCAACAGCAGTCGCCCTCTAGACCGGGGGCAGCATCACCTATTAGCATTCACCTCTTTCTCCGCACCAGCGCAGCAATCCATGCCGGGGTGGGGGTGGAGAGACGAGAACACGATCTCACCTCTGTGTGTGCCGGCAAGGGACCTCTAAAAAACCATCTCCGGCAGCTAGCCCAGCACAAAGCAGCAGCTCCTGAATTCCAGGCTAGGAGTGTTTCTAGGCTCCAGCACGATGGGGGGCTTGGGGCAGGGGTGACAGAGGAGGGTTTGTAAGCAGAGGGCAAGGAGCAGGCAGCAAGCAAACTATTCTAGGCCAAAGGGAGATAGATGGTCGGCAGCAAAGGCACCCCTAGAAGGGAGCCCCTAGGTAGGACTAGAGAGAGCCACCCAACGGCAACACACACCACAAAACCCTCTGCAACCGGAGACGCCACCTGCCGTCCCCTTATATAGTGGTCGCCAGGGCTCCATCATGCCCTGCGGCGAGATGGGACACGCCTGCGCAGTTAGCTCCACGGTTGCGCTCACTCAGGCTCTGCTCTGAGCGCGCACGCGCGGGAAGAGGGGGGCGGGGAAGGTCCGGCGGGCGCGAGGGACGGTTGTGTAATGGGGGAGCTCTTAGGAAGCTAGTGCGCCTGCGCCGGCAGCCGCCTCTCCCAAGCGCGAGGTCAGCCCCTGTGTCTGTGCACCTGTCCGCTCCACTTGACGCAAGCGCATTGGGCAGCCCATGGCGCAGACGCCCGGCGGGGTGTGTTCTGCGGCTGCGTCGCGATCACCCCCCTCGCGGGCCGCCGGGGAGTTACTCCTAGAGGCACGCGCGCGTCCCTCCGGTCGTTGAGTTGTGCGCGTGCGCAGCGGTGCGACGCCAGCCATTGCCTGACGGAGGGGCGCCCGAGCTGGGCTGCGCTGATCGGCCAAGGCGCCCGAGCGAGAGGCCGCTGCGGAGCAGGGAGCGACCCGGCTCCGCCGTTCCCCCTGAGAGGTATGGGGCCCGCACGATGCGGCCGGGGGCGGGGGGAGTCTGGCGGCGGGGGGGGAGGCGGTTTCTACCGAGCTCCTGTGTGACGCAGAAGGGGCCGCGGCGGCTCAAAATGGCGGCCCGGGGCGACGGGGAAGGGGCGGAGCGAGGAGCCCAGGAGCTGGGGGGAGGGGCGGCTTTAGGGGCGCTGCTGCTGCTGGGGAGGGTCTCGCGGCCGCTGTGCTGTGCGGGCGGGGGCAGGCGTGCGGGCCGAGGAGGTTGCGGGAGCCCCCATCCTCCCTCCCCCCCTCACCCGCGCTGGGCCAGGAGATCGCGGCTGGCGGGGCGGGGGGCGCCGCCGGCCCTGGGAAAGGGTTAATGGGCGAGTCGGGCTTGGTGCCAGGGACTGAAACGCCTTGAACGCCCCCCCCCCCCCGCCGTGCAGATTTCGGGGGCGAGCAGGCTGGGTAAGGTACAGCGTCGAGCGCACCGGTAAATAGTCGCGTGTAGCGCAGCGCACCCAGTGCGGGACGGAAGGCGCCTTCCTGGTCCAAAGGCGTTTGTATCTGCGGGGAGGCAGCTGTGCGGTTAACAGACTCAGGTTTCCTTCCAGGTGTGCTTGCAGTTGGGCGTTTGCTTTTTTTTTTTTTTTTAATTATTTTATTTTTTTTAGGGGGGGGCACTTATGTTCTGTTTGATTAGAGGTTCAAAATCTTGGGTCATAGATCTACTGTGGGCAGAGTGGGGGAAAAATCAGTGATTTAAAAATGGATTTTTTTTTAAATTTAAGTTAAATATAGATTTTTTTAAAAAAATAAACATTTAAAATTATGTTAAGTCTTAAATGTAGTCAAACTTATTCAGAAAATGTAAATACAAGAAAATAATATGAAACAGTATGTGCAGTGTGTTGAAGACCTAAATCGCTTTTAGCAGCACTAGCCTCTTCTGTAGATGCAGAGAGAATATTTTCTTCCAGTTAGTTTGCTTAGTTCAGTGACTAGGTCAGTCAAAATTAAGAAGCCAGCTGGGAGTTCAAAAAGGTGAGAAGCTTCTTTTCCTCTTCCAAGCTAAGAACAAACATTGGGAGAAGCACTCCTTCTAAAAATCTTGAAGGACGTGGTGACCATAAGCAATCAGTTCAGTGCACTAACTACAGATAATACTTAGTTTGTATAATCTGTTTTAAATGCAAAAAATGTTTTGGTCAACTTTTTAATGTATCCAGCACATTTAAAGTAATTTTATTTAATAAAAGAAAAATACTAGTTTTATGCATTTTAATTTAATTTGAATTTTTATGTAAATATAGCTTGATACAATTTTCGAGTAAAAAATTCATCTCGTAAAGTTAATGTATATAATAGCTAAATAAATGTGTATGGATACAGTGTATCCTGGATAGCAAAAAGAAGCACCAAGTTTAGTGTAAAGACTCTTTTAGTTGAATCAACATATTGTAAAGGTTACTACCTAATGAGAATCAACCTTTCTTTAGGAAAATAACTAAAATGTACAAATGCAAAACATGATTAAAATTGCTGATGCAAATCAGCCTACCCTGGCTGAGGGGCAGGGGTGGGCAAACTATCGCCCAGGGGCCAAACCTGGCCCTCCAGACATTTTAATCTGGCTCTCAAGCTCCCACCGGGGAGCGGGGTTTGGGGCTTGCCCTGCTCCATGTGGCTCCTGGAAGCAGCGGCATAGCCCCCATCTCCCTCCTACGCATAGGAGAAGCAAGGGGGCTCCTCATGAAACTGGGAACCACGGCCAGTGGGAGCTGCAGAGATGGCACCTGTGGACTGGGCAGCACGCAGAGCTGCCTGGCTGCGCCTCCATTTAGGAGCGGGGGGGTGGGGGACGATGACGACGGACATGCCACTGCTTCTAGGAGCTGCTTGAGATAAGTGTCCCCCGGAGCATGCACCTCTGACCCCCCCGACCCCCTGCCCCACCCCGATCCCCCTCCTGCCCTCCAAACCCCTCGCTCCCAGCCTGGAGCACCCTCCTGCACCCCCAACCCCTCAGCCCAATCCCAGAGCCTGCAGCTGGAGCCCTCACCCCCCACCTCTGCACCCCAATCTCCTGCCTCAGCCTGGAGTCCCCTCCCGCACCCTGAACTTATCATTTTTTATCCCCACTCCAGACCCCACACCCACAACCAGAGCCCTCGCCCACACCCCAAGCCCCCAATTTCGTGTGCATTCATGGCCTGCCATACAATTTCCATACCCGGATGTGGCCCTCGGGCCAAAAAATTTGCCCACGCCTGCTGTGGGGTCTTAAAGGGACATATTTATTGGGATTAGATTATTTTTTTCCTCTTGAAGAAACCATTCCCCAAAACGCCCAATCTGTTTGTTCATATTTTCAAAAATGTGTCTGCGAGAGCCAACTGGGAACAGTCCTGCATTGGCTGGGGAGGGGGGGAAGAGGCAGACTTGGTCTTAATTAGCATTGGCCCTCAAACGGTAGGGGGTGTGGAGGAACGTTTGAGGGAGGGGCAAGACAGGGCCCAGAGAGGGAGCACCACCCAGCCCAAGCCTGGGCTCCTGGACCCGGCCTCTGAGGGGGCGTGGACAGATTCCATTACTGGTGGGAGCGGGGTGACAGAAAAAGTTTGGGGACCACTGCATTAGGGGGTTAGTGGATGGATACAACACTACTGGCTTCCTCTTCCCCTGTTCTTCATTTCCAAAGTATCTTGATGGGGGCCTACAGTCTGCTTGACTTAGGGTTATGTTCAGTGTCTTTTTTTCAAAGAACTGTCCTCTCTTGAAAGATTTTGTCAAGTTCAGAGCTCTTCTGCAAGTGAAAAGGTCAAGATCTCTGAGGTTTTTGTAGCCATCTCAAGTTTAAGGGGAATTGAAGTTTGATTAATACTGAATCTTCATCACTCTGTGCCAGCAAATTAAAACCTTCCTCTGCGAAATGGTGGTGTCTTGTTTTTTAAAATAATTAAAAGCATGAGATTTAAGATGGGAAGCATTAGTGTTGCCATTGCTTTTTCTCCAGCTCATTTAGGCCCTGATCCTGCATGTTATTCCATGTGGGCAGACCTTTGCGTGTATGCAGTGACCCATGGACTTCAGTGGTACAGAAGTCTGCCCACATGGAACAGACAGTGGAGTCGGGGCCTTTCTTAACATTAGCAGAGGGGAAACAATGGCTTTAAAAAGGGAATAGGTCTATATACTAGTAGTAAAAATTGTTTTAAGGATACTGTAAAGCTTTTTTCCCATTTTCAGTGCTATTTGCTAATTGATTTGTGCTAATGGACAGCTCTGTAACAACCTGCTGTGTTGAACTCAAATAGCAGTTGGGGGACAACTTTTTCAAAAGGTTTCAAATGAGTAGCATGTTACTAATTACATACCAAGTTCTAATCGTATTTCAGAAATTTTAGTTTACTGTGCTTTCTTAAAATGCTTTCTCATCTGGGGATGGATACTTTTTGTTAAATGTTACTTTCAGCAATCTCATGTCTCATAAGTAATGTTAACTTCACATTATCTGCTGGCAGTTGGTAGTTTGGAGTGCTAAGTTTATATATTCAGTTTAATAATCAGATATATTTTTTGTCAATATTTGACTAGATTTAACTTTGGGCAACGTATATGCTACTTAGGTGCAATCACTGAATTCAAGCTTTCTGAAATACATGTCTTGTCATTGTGTTTTGTTTCCTTTCAAACTGGGAATTAATTAGGTTAATTTTGTCACTTAATTCCTTCCATGGAATACAGGAAAAATGTGGGCCTCCTGTGATGTAATCACTAATAATTAGCAGGGTGGATTTGATTGAAATCAAATTGATTTAAATCACTAGTCAAAGGTACACACTTTACCTGTTATGGAAGTATTTTGCAATTTCAACATTACCTTTTATTTCTGGAACACTAAAGTCTTTGGCTAGGAGGTGCAGCAAATGAGCACTGTACCCATAAGTTGTTAGCTTGGGACTCTCTCCTAAATTTCTTCTCATCTTAGATAAGTTTGCAGCATTTTCTGTGCCCAAGATGCATACTAGACATTTGAATTTTTTTTCACAGTTTGTTATAGCTTTTACTGCTGCTACTTGTAAGTATTCTGATGTGTGTGCATTTCCTGACATATCAATTGTTTCTGTAAGGAAGACATTCTCTTCTTCTGTTGTCACACAAGCACATACAACAGGATCATTGTGAACATTTCTGCACCAATCAAGACTCAGATTAACAATTTCACCCTCTAGACTTTTGCACGCTACTCAATTTCTCTTTCACATGCCTTATCCAGCAATTTGCCTGCGACATCTGCTCTGTTGGGTGGACTGTATCCTTGGCTTAATGACTGAACCATGTTAATGAAGTGTGGGTTCTCAGTCATAGGGAAAGGAGAGTTTGTTGCATAAACAAACAGGGTAATTACCTCTTTTTGTAATCTGCTGGTTCTTATCACAAACTTATCTGTGCTTGTTTCTGGATGATGGAGTTGTTTTTTTTTTCTATTTGCTACAGGTGATATACTGTGGCTATGTGACATACATGATGTGACTGAAACACTATCATTGGCAGATGGCTCTGAAACTGTAGAAAATGATGGTGATCTTGAAGGTGGATAGTCTTCAGAATCCTGTATGTTGAGGATGGATTCTCCTAAACAAAATAAGTCAATGCAGTTATTTAATTATTACCATACTGCTCATTTAGTGCTACTCATTGCATTCACTGACACTGAGTACTACTTAAAAGGTGAAACTCTAAAAGGAAGATCTGCCTATTTCAGCTGTTCATTTTTTATCACAACTGCATCTAAAATGACAGTACCATAAGAGTTAACAACTATATTTTTTGCTCAAACATGAGAATTCAAGAATAGTCCAGAAGGAAGACGGGCAGTCCTTAAGAAAGAAGTATGAAATAAAAAAGTTTACCAACCTGAAGATCCTGCATGTTCAGACATGTTCCTTTCATCATCTTCAAGGCAGCTTCCTCCTGAGAAGGAACACTTCTCATGATGATGTTTCATTCGGGCAACCAGGCCTTGCATTTCTTTGTTGCACTGTTTGCATTTTGCATGCATGCCTGTCTTACCCACAGATAGAGGAACTTCATTTAAAATATTCCCAAACTGGATCTCTTTTACAGCCTGCTGCCATTATAGGTTTTCCCTTCTAGTGAGAGAATGGTATGGTAGATCTCAAATCTATGAAGGCTGCACTCAGAAAGACCTCAAGAATTCTGGAATATGCTGCTCAAACAGTTTCACTTTTGTTTCTACTGCTTGTCCCTCCCTTCTCGCATTTATTTCCAAACTTCTTCTTGTCCAGATCTATTCTGCCCCCAACAATTTTCTATTCATTGAACTTTCTGAAACTTTGCACTTTTAGAGAGATAAGGGGTTGACTCTGTGTACACAAATTTGCAGAGGGACAATAGGCTTGAGGTCTGTTATTTCTCATCTCTATATATTTATTTAAAACATTTTTGCTGTTAACAAGTATGTTATCTCTGGAGACACAAATACACAGTTTGAGAACTGCAAAAAACTAAGCATCTCTGATGGTATCTTCTAGACCAGAGGGGGGCAAACTACGGCCGGCGGATCACATCCGGCCCACAGGACCCTTCCCTCTGGCTCCTGAGCTCCTGCCAAGGAGCGGGGTCAGGACAGGCTTGCGGAGGAGCCAGCCCAACTCCCCGGCAGCATGGTGAGCGGGGTGGAGGCTGGCCCCTCCCATTCTGCTCCCTTCCCTCCCTGCCTCCCTCTTAGTCACAGTTCCTCCAGTGCCTGGGCAGCGTGGCTGCAGCTCTGGCCTGGCAGCACGGCTATAGCACCGCCAGACCTGCTGCTCCAGGGTGGTGCAGTTGGGGCAGGGAGCAGGGGGGAGTTTGGGGGTGGGGGGGTGAGGAGCATTGGGGGGCATCAGGGGGCCGGTCAAGGGGCCTGGGCCCTGCTGCCGGGGACAGGGGCAATGTAAGCCAGGGTCCCCCTCCACTCCCAGTATGCTTGGCCCCTGGCCCAGCAGCCAAACCCAGACAGGGAGCGAGCCCTGCCCAACTGCCAGGGAGAGCAGCCAAACGAGCAGGAGAAATGCAAAGGGAAAGGACTGAACCTCTCTCTCCCACTCCCCACAGATAATGTGGGGCGGGGAGAGCAGGGAGATTGGATGGGGTGGGGGTCCTGGGGGTGGTCAAGGGGTGGGGAGCAGGGGGTATTGGATAGGGGATGGGCGTCTGGGGGGGCAATCGGGTGGGGAGCAGGGAGGGTTGGATGCGGGTGGGGGTTCCAGGGGGCTGGATAGAAGGCCGGGGTCAGGCCATGTCTTCCTGTTTGGTGAGGCATAGCCTCCCCCATTCTTCCCAGTTCAGCCACTCTAGTCTCCAGAGCTTGTACATGGTCTCTGAGGGCCAGGAGCTCCTTGCACCAAATGCACACATACACCACTTGCCCATAGGGCAGGTAATTGGACATGCTGCATTGGGTGCAATAAACTGGATAGCCCCCACTCTGTTGCTAGACTTCTGCCTACATTCTCTTTTTACTTCTGAAGCTCGTTCTTTTGTTTTTATCGGGGTTTTTGGCTTTAAGTTTAAAGAAGTTTAAGGAATGTTAAGTGTATCTAGCCCTCCCCCCCCACACTCCCTCTGGAGAACTCCCTCCCAAGCTACCCTGTTAGCCAGTCCTTTTCCCTAGCTCCTCTGGTGCTTAGGAGGGGGCTTTTTAAAGCCCTGGTCTTCCTGACTAGCCCCGTCCCCTGGTTAAGGGTTGATGGGTGCTAAAGGGCTTTAGGGATCAAAGCCTTGTCAAGAAGTTCTCAGCCTTGCCTATCAGGCCACTAGGCTAGTCTCAACACAAACATAGTTACCCAAACAAACAGACTACACAGTATATTTCAGTCAGGCAGTATGCACACCAATAATACAGTTACTACAGATGACAAACTTCCCCAAAGGGTAACCTAATTGCTCCTCCTTCACCTAGAGAACTCCCTCACAAAACTCTCCTGTTAGCTGCTCCTGGTCGCTAGCTCATTCTTTTAGATCCTAAAGATGAGCTCTTTGTTTCCTTTGCCTGGCTGACATCAAAACTACTGAAAGCACTTGGGAAAAAAACCTCTTGAAAGCACCACTCTGTTCTTTAGCCCTCTGATATTTCTATTCATAGCTTTGTCAAACATTTCCCTTTTGAGCTGAAATTTCCCAAGGAACTAAATCAGCACCGCCATTTTTAAATTGCAAGCATGAAGGAGAGGCACTTCCCTTTTAGAGAAATGTTTTTGTTTTGCTCAACTCAAATAGGATGCTTTTAAACTTCAAACCAGCTATGGATTTAGCTGTGGTGAGGCAAGTACTTCAACTCTGTTAAAGAAGCTTGGTTTGCAAAGTTAAGAATGACTGGAAAGGAAGTTACAGGCTGTGATTTAGAAGGATTCTCAATGAGATTTATGCTATAAAACCTCAGGCTGAAGCCCAAACTACTGCAGAAAAAATGAAACTCACAGATCAACTAGTTTAAGGAAGTTGAAGTCTGATCTAGCTTCTTTACAACATAGTAACTGATGTACTTGTAAGTACAGGCAGAACTGTGCAATTCAGGCCCAAGGCTTCAAAAGACCTCCCAAATTTTGTAACTCCTTATCCCCAAGAATGTGAGCCAAGTTCCAGCTGTTAATTTTTTGTTAGTTTGGGCAACCTTTGACTGTACTCTATCCTTATTCATAGGTGCCTCTGTCATCTTGAAGGATTCACTTGTCTGTGCCTTCATCTGGGATTGAAAAACTTACTCTTCAGAAAGAAGAGTCCATTGTCGTGCTAATTTTTTGCTCTTTCCTTAAGTAACTTCAGCTTTGAGATGAGTGAGATGGTCTTTATTTGTACAGGTACACAATCAGTACAGGTTCTTACCTGTAATATGTGAAAAATGGAAATGTTCTGACCACAGAATAAAAATACTCACTTGTCACATCCCTTAAATGGGGTTTTGGTATAGTACCTTAATCATGGGAACAGTTACACTGGCATTCACATTGAAAACCTGTGTAACTACTTCCAGATAAGAGCATTATAAACTTCATGGGTAAATTGACCCCCCCCCCCTTTTTTTTTTTAAAAAGAGTACCCTACATAAATAAGGTTCTCATTTACAACTGTTTCTTTCCAGTAGTTTTTTAATTATTTTCTTAATATATTTGGATGTAACATTTTTTCCTGTGCTTTGTAACGGATTTTAAAATTTGCTCATACTATTTTGTGAAGTAATTTACAGTGGCTTTGAAGAGGTTTCTCTGAAGATCTAAAACTCATTGTTCAGAAGATGCTGCGGAGGAGAGGACAACAGCTGGATGTCTTTCTGTCTCATCTAAAACATAATAATCGTGGGTGTTTGGCAAAATACACTTAACTACAAGTTGCCCAGTGGATTAGATGGGAATTCTTACAGCAAGAGATTTGACTTTTTTGTTCACAAAACTCTACATTCTAATGTGTATATATATTTTTTAAACTATGACATTAAAATACTGCTTCATGACTTTTAAAAAATGTTTTGCTTGCATTGTGGAATCCACTGCACAAAGTAGTTGAAAAGAAAATAATATAATATTTGTGTTTTAACTTTCAGCTTTGTATTATTCTTGGAAAGTTTCGCACCACTTGTGAATTCCCTGAACCTTGGCATTGTAAGTCCACTTCTGTTGGGCCCTCCTCCTTTACAGCTTGTTCAGATTAAGACGCAGTTGGCTCTTCAGCAGTTGACATCAGCTGCCTCAGACAATTCAACACCACCTTATGCTTTGTTAAATCAGGCATTCCTGAAAATCGCCATGTTTAGTCCTAGAGGAAATTTGCATCAGAGGCCAAGAGCACCTAACCCATCTGGCTCAAAACCTCCAGGAGCTTTTAGGGGAGGTGGCATAGCAGGTCTTCAAAGAAAGCCTGCACCTGGAACACCTCAAGGAATTTCACAAAGATTTGGAGGACATGAAAATTTACAGCGGACAGGATCACGAAGAACTAATGTTCAGGTAACTCAACACAGAACCGATCCAAGGCAAGCAAAGGAGATGGCAAACTTACAGGAAGAGCAAAAGGAAAAGGTTCGTACTTCACGTTGGGATAACAATCCATGTCCAACTGGAAACACAAGCCGAAAGCATCCCGCGTCAACCCGGATCACAGAGCAGAATACAAATGTCCAGAGCCGTTATACAACAGAGAGTGCATCAAGTATTTTAGCAAGTTTTGGATTATCTAATGAAGATCTGGAGGAACTCAGTCGCTACCCAGATGACCAGTTAACACCTGAAAACATGCCACTAATTTTGAGGGATATACGAATGCGTAAAATGGGTCATCAGTTACCCAACTTACATTCTCAGAGCAGAGAAAAAGAAACTGTTGGTGGAACGGGTGGTTCAACTGTTAAGAGCAAAGTGATTGATTATGGGCACACAAGCAGGTATGGATACACTGAAGATCCTCTTGAGGTGCGTGTGTACAATCCGGAAGAACCAGCTGAAGAGAACAGAAAAGAATTTCAATCGCAGCAAACTATTTCAGTTCCACCATCCAATGTAACGTGTAACCCGATGTTTCCAGTTGAGGAATTAATGAAACAGATGGGTTTCCATAGCGATTCATCCAATACACAGTCATTTTTTCCAGTTGATGCTGCAGGCAAGGTGCCAGGATTATGTATGACACCTACAGGACTCCCAATGGTAAAACCTATGAGCCAGCCTGGGATGCCACCTATGATGCCACCTATGAGCCAGCCTGGGATGCCACCTATGATGCCACCTATGAGCCAGCCTGGGATGCCACCTATGATGCCTCCTGGGATGCCGCCTATACCCCAATCTGTGATGACACCTATTGTCCAGCAGTCTTTGACCCAGCCACCTATGGCCCAACCTGTGATGCCACCTATCAGCCATCCACCCTTTTCAGCTGAACTTCTTGCAGCTGTAAGACATCATGAAAGGATTCAGCATGAATCTGGGACTAATCAATCTAATGTACAGATTGGCTCAGGTCAGAAGAACTTCCAGACACAAGTTGAAGCTCCTATTAAGTCTCCTTTTGGAATTGTGAAAGCCTCTTGGCTTCCAGTGTTTTCACAGGCTGCTACTCAGAAGGTAAAGAGACTGCCGACTCCATCTATGATGAATGACTACTATGCTACATCTCCAAGGATATTTCCACATATGTGTTCTCTGTGTAACATGGAATGCACTCATATGAAGGTGAGTGTTTTTCAAAGATTACTGTGTAAAATACTTGTATCCAACATACGGTTACATCTTATCTTATTCAATAGTTTTTACTATGCATTAGATGACTTGTGCATATTGTGCTCCGGTATGATTCCTGATCTGTGGGTTTTAAAAGATTAGAAATATTAATACTGGCAGACACCTCTATAACTTCACTGGCTAGCCTGTTGCTCTTATGACTGTATAGGCACACAAATGTTCTTTACATCAATATTAAGGCTCTTAGGTCTGTTTGCACTGGTTTTTTAAATACTATATTTGGCAGAGAAATAAAAAAAAAATTTCATTAACACCTCATAACTAGGCCACTAGAAACACACACAGCAATTTCTATACAATAGCACAGTTTTAGGATAGATTTTCATATTGTCTCTTCCCCCGCCCCCAATCATTCTTTTAAAAAGCAGTCTGTGTGGTTTCAAAGATATCGCTCTGAATGTGAGTTGGTGCAACATGGTCTTACCAGAGACTGAAGAATAGCTCTGCGAGGTGTTAACTGCTTTCATTTATCTAACTGGGGTCTCAATTCTGAAGCCTAATTCTGAAGACCCTTTCAATGTTTAAAAAAATCTTCAAGGAGTTTGGGAGTATGGGGAAAGCAGGAGATCATTCTAGGAGGAGAAGACCTTGGGGAGTAAATGAAAGGATGTTAGAAGTAATTAAAAAAAAAAAAAAAAAAAAACGCTGGGGAATGTCATTTTAATTTCAAATATTTGCAAAATAATTCAGCATGGTTTTCATATATTTAAATTTGCCTAAACAGTGTTACCAGAAAAGTTTGCAAAACCTGGGAAAAGCTTCCACAGAATTTGGTAAAAGTTCCCAAAGATTTCCAGGTGCACAACTACTTCCTTGTTTTAAAGAGGAGTAAATGGGGTTGAGGACAATCGAGAAGCTTCTGTACTTGTGGGAATACAAGTGTATTTTAAAAACCTTTTTTTTTAATGGGCTTCAGTGCTTCTGGTTTTAGTATGTGTGTGTTTTTTATTCTGTTAAATTGTTAAAACTTAACAAAGAAATTGGGTTTTGATTAAAATAGAATGTTAATGCTGAATGTGGTAACAAATTTGGGTTTGTAATTAGTGATTTTCTTTTCTAAAGTAACGTATGTAGCTGATTCCCTTGGATGTGAACTACTCAGTATCTAGTTCACTTGCCCCTTTTAAATTCAAGTAAATATTTATATTGCAAGTATTGACTGGAAATACCGGTCTTTTAAACTGAATATTCTGCAACCTTATTTAATGTACGTGTGTTGCTGCTGAGTGGACAGTTCAGAATTCCTCACAAGAATTCATTAATGTGGCTTAGAAAAAAATGTTGCAAAACAACCAGGATATTCTTGAATGGCCTTTTTTGGAAAAACATAAAGATACAAAAGCGGGGGAGGAATCAGATTTTTAAAGCAAAGAACGAAGATCTTTCTTTCAACAAAAGTTAATTAACACTCTATAGGTATGTATTCCAAAGAGTTCATGAATCCAAATATTACTTTTGGTTTCAGCTTTCTAGTCTGTTTTTTTTCAAGTAAAACATCTGTTTTTTTGTATTTCAGTTACAATTGAAAGATTTCAAGGTAAAGATTTCTATGCATCCAACTTATTGTCCTCTTTGAACTCATGATAAATGTTATGCTGAAAAGACCAATATATGATTGAAAGCTTTTTGTACCTGAAGGTAGAACTGGATCTTCAGATGTTTTGCTTTTAGGTCAAATTTTTAAAATCTTTTTGTAAGCTTAAGTGTAGTACAACTTTGCAGAGCAATCGATTCAGACTCTCCATGGTGCAAACGGTGACTTTATAAAATGGCAAATAGGAAAAGCTTGAGACAGTCTAAAAGAAGAAAGGCAAGCAAACAGTGATGATAACAAATAGATACATAATGAACTATGAAGAGGATGAGAGAAATGGCAAAGTGGGGAAAATCCCCATCCCTTCAGCTTCTTCTGAAGTTGGGAAATATATGTCAGAGAGGATGCAGACTAGTTTCATTATTGCTAGGAAGACAGCTGAATTTCAGGTTCAAATGATTAGAATCATAGAATATCAGGGTTGGAAGGGACCTCAGGAGGTCATCTAGTCCAACCCCCTGCTCAAAGCAGGACCAATCCCCAACTAAATCATCCCAGCCAGGGCTTTGTCAAGCCTGACCTTAAAAACTTCTAAGGAAGGAGATTCTACCACCTCCCTAGGTAACGCATTCCAGTGTTTCACCACCCTCCTAGTGAAAAAGTTTTTCCTAATATCCAACCTAAACCTCCCCCACTGCAACTTGAGACCATTACTTCTTGTCCTGTCCTCTTCTACCACTGAGAATAGTCTAGAACCATCCTCTCTGGAACCACCTCTCAGGTAGTTGAAAGCAGCTATCAAATCCCCCCTCATTCTTCTCTTCTGCAGACTAAACAATCCCAGTTCCCTCAGCCTCTCCTCATAAGTCATGTGTTCCAGACCCCTAATCATTTTTGTTGCCCTTCGCTGGACTCTCTCCAATTTATCCACATCCTTCTTGTAGTGTGGGGCCCAAAACTGGACACAGTACTCCAGATGAGGCCTCACCAATGTCGAATAGAGGGGAACGATCACGTCCCTCGATCTGCTCGCTATGCCCCTACTTATACATCCCAAAATGCCATTGGCCTTCTTGGCAACAAGGGCACACTGCTGACTCATATCCAGCTTCTCGTCCACTGTAACCCCTAGGTCCTTTTCCGCAGAACTGCTGCTTAGCCATTCGGTCCCTAGTCTGTAGCTGTGCATTGGGTTCTTCCGTCCTAAGTGCAGGAGCCTGCACTTATCCTTATTGAACCTCATCAGGTTTCTTTTGGCCCAATCCTCCAATTTGTCTAGGTCCCTCTGTATCCTGTCTCTGCCCTCCAGCGTATCTACCACTCCTCCCAGTTTAGTATCATCCACAAATTTGCTGAGAGTGCAATCCACACCATCCTCCAGATCATTTATGAAGATATTGAACAAAACCGGCCCCAGGACCGACCCCTGGGGCACTCCACTTGACAGCGGCTGCCAGCTAGACATGGAGCCATTGATCACTACCCGTTGAGCCCGACAATCTAGCCAACTTTCTACCCACCTTATAGTACATTCATCCAGCCCATACTTCTTTAACTTGCTGACAAGAATACTGTGGGAGACAGTGTCAAAAGCTTTGCTAAAGTCAAGAAAGATTAGTGGTGGTTGTTTGCAAAGAATTTGTTTGCAAAGAATGCTACGTAAAGCAGCTGCCAGTATTATACAGAATTATAAACTTAAACATACATAGGAGTCTGTTTTTTCTCCCCCCTGAAACTTGGTTACCTTTGGAGTTTGGTGCAGCAACCAGTATATCACCAGCAGTAGTAACCTTACATATGATCTTGGACAGGAACTGAAGAATAAAGTAGCTGAGGTAATAGGTTATGTTAAGGTAAAACAATTCGGCCAGGATCTAAGAACATAGTAACGGCCATACTGGGTCAGACCAAAGATCCATCTAGCCCAGTCTCCTGTCTTCCAACAGTGGCCGATGCCAGGTGCCCCAGAGGGAATGGACAGAACAGATAATCATCAAGTGATCCATCTCCTGTCACCCATTCTCAGTTTCTGGCAAACAGAGGTTAGGGACACCATCCCTGCCCATCCTAGCTAATAGCCATTGATGGACCTATCCTCCATGAATTTATCTAGTTTCTTTTTTGAACCCTGTTATAGTCTTGGCCTTCACAGCATTCTCTAGCAAAGAGTTCCACAGGTTGACTGTGCGTTGTGTGAAAAAATGCTTCCTTTGTTTGTTTTAAACCTGCTGCCTATTAATTTCACTTGGTGACCCCTAGTTCTTGTGTTAGGAGGAGGAGTAAATAACACTTATTTACTTTCTCCACGTTAGTCATGATTTTATAGACTTCAGTCAGATCCCCCCTTAGTCTCTTCTTTTCCAAGCTGAAAAGTCCTAGCCTCTTTAATCTCTCCTCATATGGGACCCGTTCCAAACCCCTAATCATTTTAAATTTTGAACTTTTTCTGAACCTTTTCTAATGCCAGTATATCTTTTTTGAGATGAGGGGACCACATCTGTACGCAGTATTCAAGATGTGGGCATACCATGGATTTATATAAGGGCAATAAAATATTCTGTCTTATTCTCTATCCCTTTTTTAATAATTCCTAACATCCCGTTTGCTTTTTTGACTGCCGCTGCACACTGTGTGGACGTCTTCAGAGAACTATCCACGATGACTCCAAGATCTTTCTCCTGTTTAGCTGTAGCTAAATTAGCCCCCATCATATTGTATGTATAGTTGGGGTTATTTTTTCCAATGTGCATTAGTTTACATTTATCCACGTGCAATTTCATTTGCCATGTTGTTGCCCAATCACTTTTGTGAGATCTTTTTGAAGTTCTTCACAGTCTGCTTTGGTCTTGACTATCTTGAGCAGTTTAGTATCATCTGCAAACTTTGCCACCTCACTGTTTATCCCTTTTCTCCAGATCATTTATGAATAAGTTGAATAGGATTGGTCCTAGGACTGACCCTTGGGGAACAGTCCTAGGCTTTTCCCTGTGGATGTCCCTGCAGTTACATACCCCTGCTTAACTTGTGAGATATGATCACAGTTGAAGGTGGTCCTGATGTTCACAGTATTCTGAAGTTTAGTATTCTGTCTCTTTGATACAATACAACATTTTAATCTGAAATTAGTTTTTTAATGCCTCTCTATTGCAATAGCTTTTATGTTTTGTTCTTTCAGTATCAGAAGCTGTACAAAACCCAAAGATTATAATATTTTGTATGGCGCTGTTTAAGACCTCATAGCATTTACCAACATTAAATCTCACAACTTCCTTGTAAGGGATATGTATTATCATTCCTGCCACCATTGAAATGCAGCCATTTCTGGAGTGGAATGTAGCAATTTAATAAGGCATAGCAACCTTACCACAGTTTAGAACAGAAAGTAAAGAATAGCCTAGCCATTTCAAATTGTAGAAGGAATTTGAGGAATAATGTAATTACTTGTAGTGGAGTTTGGCAAGGACCACTGGGGTTAAAATCACTGTTGCTACAAAAACTGGCCATTGGTTCTCTATAATCATTAAAAGTGTTCAACTCCTTGGTTCTATGAAGATGGCACCAGCAGCATCACAGTCCTGTTACCATGCTGGGGTATTGGTGGTTTTCTGACATCAGAGAAGAGTGCCACTAGAACAACTTCAGGCGGTATCCTTCTGTCCATGTGTGGTCTAAGTATTGACTCAGCCAAACCCGGCTTTATCTTATGGATCTGGTCAGTTTCACAGCACATGATGATCCTGATAGGCTCCTTGAGGTTAGAGAAGCAATAAAGATTTGAACTTCTGAGTGGCCCAGATAAGTTGATTGCATGCATATTGTTTTTTATCTCCACGCCTGTACTGCTTTTTGTAGTTCTGACTGGGGTTGCTGTGCTGAATGCTGTTTGGTGTAAAAGTCTTGTAGTCAGGTTGGAGTTCTGAATAATTTTTTTTTGCCAGCAAAAAATTAAAGCCAGAAAATTGAGTTTCATCATAAATGATATTGCGAATCGTGTCTGTCTGCTCAATACTCATGTTTTTGTTCTACAGCCTTTTGTTTCAGATGGAAACTATTTTCCTGTTAAAGCAAAAAATGGAATAGCAATTCTTCTGATTATCTGTCAATATTTTTTTTAAGCGTGTTATTTTTTTCTTTCAAAATAAGCAAGCTTTTTTAAGAGGGAAAAACCACCTCTTGTGCAACAAACAAAATAACCAGGATTGTTCTAACTCATTTAGTGACTATATCCAGGAAATGTAACTTCCTTCATGACTTAACATCACAGTTCTAGGTAAATTGTACAGTAGAAATACATTATAGCTTTAAAAATGTCAGTATCCTCTTTATTTTTAGAATGAGATTGGTTTGTAATTTCAGTGTTGAATGAATTTGTTACATGCTCATCGAATATTATAATTGGGCAACAATGTTCTCGTTATTTTATTTTAGGTGTTTTAACCTTTTGTTTTAAATCTGTTTTGGGTTGAAACTTCCTGGGTTTTAAATTAAATCTGAAATCATGTGAATTGTTTTTTTCTTCCTACAAGAGAACTATGTGTATGCTTCTGCATACATTACTTAGTTCACAGGACAAAATATGATTCTATTCATCTTTATTCCTAGCTCTTCTACATAACATTCTGCAGAAAACCTGGCATGGCAGGTGTGATGCTAATGTAGATGAGGCTTGACTCTCTAAAAGAGGAACACTTACGATGCTATAGAGGGATCTTGGTTCATACCTTTTTCAGAAAGAAAATTCTTATATTGCAGGGTGGGAGAGGGATAGTCCTGGGAATTGAGGGAATCAGATTGGAAATTGGAAGGAAATACATTGGGAATGATTATATGAAATACCAGAGGGAATTGGGGAAATTAAAATTCAGAACGAATGATTAGCTTATTTGTATGTATCACTTTGTCTGCCATTCTAGTTAATGCTAGTTGGATTGCTAGCTAAAAGGAGACTTGGAAACAAAAATGGCCTCTTTACACCCCTCCCTGAAAATGAGTGGTGATTTTTCTCATTTGGGACCAGAAGGAAGATGGTGGGTGGGTTAATTGCTTTCCCTTTCGTTTCCACAGATTTATCAATTTAAACTCCCATTTTTTTAGCTACAAGTGTTCAGCCTACAGACATTTTATTCTAAGAGTAGGAAAAATGGATGCTGAGTTTTGGGAGAAGTAGTTTTATGAAAATTTATTTGTATTTTAGTGCAAGTTGCAATCTTTAAATAAGTGTATTTTGCTATGCATACAGTTTTGCAGTCAACTATGGCAGTCGTAGTGTCTCAGAGTCTGAAATGTTTTTGTGGCACCTTAGAGGTGCCAGAAGGACTCCTCGTTGTTTTTGCTGATGCAGACTAATACGGCTACCACACTGAAACCTGAAATATTTTTGTTCCTGAACGAAAACGATTTCAATAGTAGTCGTCTTTTTAAAAAAAAATAAATTAATTCTTAATATATTTTGTCAAAACAAGTGTTACTATTAAAATGCCCTTGCATTACTATTAAAGTATGAGTAATACTGTGCACTTTGAATCTTCAGAATATTTTACAAACACTAGTAATGAATCCTCACAACCCCTCTGAGACTGGTTTAAAAAAGAATAAGCGATAGGAAGTTTTATTTTAACTTTGTTTTACAGATTTTAAATAGAAATAAACTTTCAACACCTGAATTTTCTGTTTTTTAGTTTGTAACTCATGCTGCTGTTTTGGTATGTGGGTAATGCCGAGCAGTGAGGTGCTGTTTTGTACCAATTTTGCTGCGTTACTTAAGTGGAGAGATCTAGTTGAGGACAGGGTTAGTTGAATTTCCCTTTTTGTGGCTTTAAACGAAAAAAGCCATTACAAATATTTCTCTGCGCCATCTTGATAACTTCTGCTGGCATGTGGAGGAAGACAGGACAGTATTCTAAAATTTCACACAAGGTGATTTTTTTTAATATTATGTACAAACTCTGAAATGTTTTTGGAAAAATAATATACTTTTACCAGTAACTGTGTTCTTGCAACAAGGAACACTTACGGCTTCGGTAGCATGGGACTTCAATTTAATTGATTTTAAAAACTGGTTTTCATTCTGTTGCAAAACTGGTTTTACATTAGAATTTTGCTATTTTGTAAAAGTTTACATGTTTAGTTGCAATATATAATATCTGTTTTTTAAACCATTATTAAAGTGGAATGGCAATTGGCTTAAGGGAAACTTTCATTGGGATTTGAGAACACTCGGTACTTTACAAGTTTGGGGCCATAAGACCTGTCTGTACTGACAAACTGCCCGTTGGTACCAATAATTTTCAGCAAAAAGTAGGTCAATTTGCTAGTGTAGATTAGGCAATAATGTCTTTTGCCCCAGTCTTGCAAACCTTAATTAGTCTCATTTGGCCTACTCATATATGGTCTTAATCTTAAGCACATAAGGGTTTGCAGGTGTGAGGCACTGGTCCTTTAGGCTATAGTGTCACAGCTATTAATTTCCAGCCAAATGTTCCCAAATATAAATAAATATTTCTGTGTTTATATGTGGTAAAAAATGCTTCCTCTCCACGTGAATTAACTGACAGAAAATAAAAGTTTAAAATATTTTGTTTACAATATATTTTAATGCATAAGTAAGGCTGAACATTTTAAAATTCTGTTCTTGAGTTTGAGGCATTAATATAATGGCATAAGTCTTAATGACTTAGCTTTTGATATCTAACATCTTAAAATTGCCCATCTGTGTTTGCTGAAATTATACAGTTCTCGGTTTGTCAGATTTTCTCAACATAAGTAACAACACATTAAACTCTCTAAATTTTTTTAGATGATAGCTAATAGTCTTATACATAAACTGGCTGTTAAAGGTTTTTTTGAGTTATCATAGAAGATTAGGGTTGGAAGAGACCTCAGGAGTTCATCTAGTCCAACCCTCTGTTCAAAGCAGGACCAACCCCAACTAAATCATCCCAGCCAGGACTTTGTCAAGCTGGGCCTTAAAAACCTCTAAGGATGGAATTAAGTAATGATGACTGAAACCACTCACTCGTTTGAAGCAAATAAATTGCTGATTAGTTTAATTTAATGCATTGTTTCTATTTAACTCCTGCTAAAGACGTCATTTGTATGTGTGTGTTGGTTAACAAATTTAATGTGATATTGGTGGTTATTTATTTAGTATAAAATGTAGTCATTTAAGATGAGAGAGTTGAACTAAACATCAGATTTTTTGATAACTAAAATTTTGCCAGTGATGGAAGACACAATAGAAAAATTTCCTTTATATTAATTTTGGACAAATTTTGGCATTTATACATTATTAAACTTCTGTGGATATCTTTTCCTCCAACAGGATTGGATTCAGCATCAGAATAATCCTGCTCACATTGAGAGCTGCCGTCAGTTACGTCAACAGTAAGGGACTTCTGTTATTTGTGTGTACATTTATATGGTAGTCATATGGTATACCATATCACTGTCATATTTCTTTAACTAGCCTTATGTATCTGTCATCCTTATTTGTTTTGGGTGATTAGGATAGAGTTTAAGCTAACATTAGATACTTACAGTTGTTGCTGCTCCAGTACTTGAGCTACCAAACCTATTGCAGTGAAAATAAGTTAGGAACGTAGTTGGAAATCTAATATTAAAGTAGTTCAGGTTGCAAGTTCAACTTGTTGCATTGACTATTTTATTTTTAAAACAGGTATCCTGACTGGAATCCTGAGGTCCATTCTTCAAAGAGGTAACTGCCTTTGAGAAATCAGGCAATTTTCAATTACTCCAATAAAAAATGAATACAATAGTGATTTACTTTTCCTTTATCTAGTTTACCTCTTGTGAGTAATAGCTGTGGTGCCCTTAAGTTTTTATTGTACAGTTATACTAAATGAGGGTTTCTTATGCTTTATCATAGGTTCCCTATACAACAGCAGTACTGTACTGTTGGGGCTACTCTTTCAGAGAAAAGTACAAGGCTGAGGGAACAGTCTCTGGAAAAGTATGGAGAACAGTACTGTCTTGCTCAAGATTAGATGCCTTTCTGGCAGATATGCTTTAGTCAAGCACAAGTTATTGGGCTCAGTAGGTAGTATGTCACCATTACCTTTGGCCTGTGTTATACGGAAAGTCAGACTAGATGATCTAATAGTCTCTTCTGACCTTAAGATCTATGCATACATGAATTTTGAAGCAACTTTATTTGAAAACACAGACTGAAATCTCTACTCTTGTTTGCTTAATTCTGTTTATATTTAAGCAAAATCAGAATATTCTGTTCAGAATTGTGTGTATTTTTAGCGTGTCTTGTGTATAAATCAGGAAAGAGAGAGATAATTTTCTGTTTCCTGAAGTTGGCCTAATCCTTTTAAGCAAGATGTTTGCAGTTGAATGAAGGTGGTCATGAAATGATAGATTTCCGTCTTTGACAGCGTTACTGGTCTAGGGGCTAGGGAAGAAATGGTAGATGTGATATACCTTGATTTTTTGTAAGGTTTTTGGCATAATTCCACATGACATTCTTATAAGCAAATTAGGGAAATGTGGTCTAGATGAAATTACTTTTTGATGGGTACTCATCTTGTTGAAAGACCTTAATCACAGAGTAATTATCAATGTTTCACTCTCAAGCTAAGATGTATCTAGTGGGGTACCACGGGTCAGTCCTAGGTCTGGTACTATTCAATATTTTCATTAATGACTTGGATAATGGAGTGGAGAGTGTGCTTATAAAATTTGAGGATAACAGCAAGATGGAAAGGTTCCAAGCCCTTTGGAGGAGAGGATTAGAATTCAAAATGACGTTGACACATTGGAGAATTTATCTGAATTCAGCAAGATGATATTCAGACAGGTGCAGAGTACTTGATTTAGGATGGAAAAATCAAATGCACAACTACAAAATGGGAATAACTGTCTATGCAGTAGTACTTTTGAAAAGGAGCTGGAGGTTATAGTTGATCACAAATTGAATATGAGGCAACAGGGTGATACATTTGCGAAAAAGGCTAATATTGTTCTGGGGTATATTAACAAAGAGTGTTTATATGTAACACATGGGTAAATGTCCAGCTCTGCTTGGCACTAGTGAGGCCTCAGCTGGAGCACTGCATCCAGTTCTAGGGGCTACACTTTAGGAAAGATGTGGGTAAATTGCAGAGAGGTTAGAGGAAAGCAACAAATGATAAAAGGTTTTTAGAAAACCTGACTTGTGGGGGAAGTTTAAAAAAACTGGGCATGTTTAGACTCGAGAAAAGAAGGCTGAGGGGGAGTCTGAAAACTGTCTTTAAATACGTTGAGCTGTTATAAAGAGGACTGTGATCATTTGCTCTCCATATCCACTGAAGGTAGGACAGTAGTAATAGGCTTAATCTGTGGTAAGTGAGATTTAGGTTAGATATTAGGAAAACCTTTCTAATTGTAAGAGTAGTTAGACTCTAGATTAGGCTTCCAAAGGAGGTTGTAGAATCCGTATGATTGGAGGTTTTTAAAAACAGGTTGGACGAACCCCCTATCAGGGATGTTCTAGGTTTACTAGGTCCAGCATCAGCCCAGAGAGCTGGACTTGAGGACCTCTCAAAGTCCCTTCCAGCCACATATTTCTATGATTCTGTATCTCCTGGGAAGCTTCTTGTTAAAAGGCTGAAAATATGAACACAAAAATTACTTGGAACAGATCTAGTGCACAGGCACCTTTTTAAATGTATTAATGATTTTGTCTGAGAATACGTATGGCTGACTAAGTTTTGAAACATTCATTGAAGAGAGAATTTTGTTAAAACTTCAAGTGGATGTTTTTGGTGCTAATGATTATTTTTGAGTACTGACGTGCTCAGTGCAGTACAGAATGAAGAGTGTCATGCTCCTAGAGGTAGGAACCTTTTCTAACATTAGATCCAATGCTTGGGGTGAGGGACTTTAAGTAGGCTTAAGGGTGTGCAAGGTTTTATTTTTATTTTGAGGGGTGGGGCTTTTCTGAATATCTGTATCAAGGTAATACAGTGAGAGAAATTGGGTATAGCTTGCTATTATAGCCTGTCAGTCAGACCCAGAGCTGCTGGCTGTTTTTCAAGGTCCTGGAAGTATTACTTGTGCATGGTTCCCAGTTCAGCAGCAGTTACTGGATCTTCCATCCATAGGGCAGTGTTACGTTTTTACTTAACTACTGTGATTGGTCTATGTGATATAAAAACTTTGTTTTTTAATGGAGATATGAGTAATAAGACTTTACAGGTTGCCTTTCTCTAATTTCAAATTCCACTAAGATGAGATTTAGTACACAGCCTCACACTGCAGTGACAACTCCTTTACCTTTCTCTCTCACTGCCCTGTCTTCCCACTATTCCTGTCATCCTCACATTTTGCGTTTGCTACTTCCTTATCTGTTTCTGCTAGGCTTGATACAGGAATTACTGGTAAAATTCTATTGCTTGTGTTATGCAGGAAGTCAGACTAGATTATTATGGTCCCTTCTGGTCTTAGAACCTCTGTGAATCTTGTATGTATGAATCTGTGTATCTCCTCACTGTATTTTCCACTGAATGCATCCGATGAAGTGAGCTGTAGCTCACGAAAGCTTTTGCTCAAATAAATTGGTTAGTCTCTAAGGTGCCACTAGTACTCCTTTTCTTTTTGCGAATACAGACTAACACGGCTGCTGCTCTGAAACTTATGAATCTTCAGTCACCTTGCAGTTTTTAGCCACTGATCAGTCTCTCCTGGACATCCTGTTCTTCCTTGGCTTTTGTGGCCTGTCTGTCAAGGTTCTGCTACCTCTGACTGCTTTCATTGTCTTCTCATGTGATCCTTCTTCTCCCCCTAGCCATCAAGGCTCTGTTCTATATTATTTCCTCCCTATATACTTTGGCGTCTGCATCAGTTCACACAAATGTAGGTAGCATCTATTTGCAGCTGTCTAATATTTACTTAAATCCTGTCATGTTGTCTTCGTTCATTCCCATGTATCTGACTGTTTTGCAGGCATATTGTCCTGCATTGCCCATCACGAAACTCAGTTTCAGCACATAATTATTTTTTCTGATGGACCCTCTTCTCCTCCTCTTTCTGTTGACAGTACCACCATCCTCCCTGTCTCTTACGCTCAAAATTTTGGGGTTATCTTTTTAGTTTCCTCTCTTTCTCTCTTCAGATGTTGCCACCTCTGTCCTAGTCACCTCTCCAACTCAATTCCCAGTACTTAAATTCCATTAAGGAACTTGTGTTACTGGAGTTTGAAGCACACCTACTCTTATCTCCAGTTTTAGTTTTATTTTCACAAGTTGTTTCAAGTTGTTTAAATTGAATTGATCCTTTTCAAATTAGATAAGGAACTACTTTGGGTAATCTGGTCATCTACATTTGTTTCACAGAAATGAAGGCGAGAGAAAAGAAAATCAGACCCCAAAAAGACGTTCCAACTCTGCTAGTCCTGGTCCTAGGCATTCAAGAGGATCAGGCTCTGGCCACATGCTTCGCCGGTCCCGATCCCGATCCCGGAGCCCTGGCCGTTTCAGGCTAGCTAGACCAAGAAGTCGAAGTCCAAGGCAGATGCATCGTCCTAGCCCTAGACACAGGTCTAGGTCACCACAGCGATCTAGAAATCCTCTGAGGTGTAGTCCACGACCCCAAAGATCTGCTAGCAATGAATGGGCATCAAGGAGGACAACGAGATCTCCAGGTAAGGAGATGGATATTACAGAAATTAAAGGGCAAGCTATCATACTGAAACTTTGGTAGTTTTCAGGAACTTTACCTGTCCTTGAGCCCACCTGCCAATTTGATTATATAGTGGAAATAGTGGAACTCACCGTTCACTAACTGCTGTCAAGTGCCTGCAATAATGCTGGAGAAAGTGGTCGGTTTTTTTTTTTTTTTAAGCCTTTCATAATTTTAGGTGTTAATAGAAGTGGTAAATTTTCAGACTGTTACGATGTTTTGTAAGCTGATGGTGTCTCCTGAGCCATGAGAACTGAACCATGTTTTAACAATTCCATATGTCAGCTTTCTTTTTCTCCTGGAAAAGTGTTTTTTTTTTTGTTTGTTTTTTGTTTTTTTTTTTGTTTTTTTTAACCTCAGCAACACCTAAAACAGTGTGGAATGTCCTCCCTGTACCATTTTAGCTTTTGGTGACATTATCAACTATTGCAGATTCTATGAAGGGCATCAGATTCCTCACTGCTCAAGATCTTAGGCCTGCCTTCTTCTAGCAGTGTCAGTAATGGGGAGAAGGAATTACACTGCCTGCTGAGAGAATGTTAATTGTACCTGTCATAACCATACAGCTAAGGGTAGCCTACAATTCTTCCTTACCTGTAAGGGGTTAAGAAGCTCAAATAACCTGGTTGGCACCTGACCAAAAGGACCAATGGGGAAAGAAGATACTTTCAGATCTTGGCGGGGGAGGAGGTTTTGTTTTGTGTGTTCTCTTGGGAAGCAGAGAAGCATCAGGTCAGAAAACTCCTTCTCCTATAAACCATCCTAAAAGTCACTCATATTACAAAAATTGTAAGTAAAAGCCAGGCAAGGCATGTTATATTATCTTTTGTTTTGCTTGTGAACTTTTTCCTTTGCTGGAGGGAGGTTTATTTCTGTTTTTTGTAACTTTGAAATTAAGCCTAGAGGAAGTTCTGCTGTGTTTTTGAATCTTTTGTTACCCTGTAAAGTTATTTTCTGTCCTGATTTTACAGAGGTGATTTTTTACCTTTTTTTTTAAATAAAATCCTTTTAAGAACCTGACTGATTTCTCTATTGTCCTAAGACCCAGGGGGTTTGGGTCTGTGATCACTGTGTAACAAATTGGTTAGGATGATATTCTCAAGCCTCCCCCGGAAAGGGGGTGTAAGGGCTCCGGTGGATATTTTGGGGGAATAGGAACTCCAAGTGGTCCTTTCCCTGATACTTTGTTAAATCACTTGGTGGTGGTGGCATATCCTCCAAGGGCAAAGAATTTGTGCGTTGGGAAAGTTTTAACCTAAGCTGGTAGAAATAAGCTTAGGGGGTCTTTCATGCGGGTCCCCACATCTGTACCCTAGAGTTGAGAGTGGGGAGGGAACCCTGACAGTACCCCTGCTTAGCTCTTAGATCAATGAGGTGAGATTGGAGCAGAGAGCAGTTGAAGAACCCTCCCTCCCGCAACATAATTGCAAAGCTGCTCTGGCAACTGCAGTATAGAAGAGAGGAAAGAGGAACAGGAGGATGCACTGGCAAGGGCAATAAATAGAGGAGAGGGCTGGTGGTAGTGCAGGGGGAGGAGCAGAGAAAGCTATATTAAAATCTCTACTAATTCTTTCACACTTGAAAGTCTTTTTTTTTTTTTTTTAAAGGTGGCTTGGGGAATGATGAGCAGGATGGGATTAAAAAAAATTCTAGGATGCTAGCTGGAAGATTTTAGAAATATAAAGTACTCATGGACACTTTTTATTCTTTTCCTCTTCTCTGCCTGTCACTTCGTTTCACCCAGTTTGAAAGTGTGTACAGCTCTTAAAAGGTCATATTCTTTTGGGCAACTATGTGGGCAACTTAGTTCTGAAAATGGAGTTATGCTTGCTAAGGGAATATACTGTGTGGTGGGGTGATTGAGGCCCAAAACTTAAACCTTGTTTACACAAGTTTTTACAAAAAAATATTTTTGTTTTAATTGGAACTTTAAAAAAAAAAGTTTGTATACTGAAAAATTCCCCTGCAGTGTTTGCAATCCAAACGTTGCAGCTTTGTGCTACTGCACATATTTAGGAACGGAAACTCACTGTTGTCTACTTACTTTGTCCAGGCTATGAATGTATTGCTGAAATAAAACAGGCAATTTTAATGGTAAAAAGTAAAGTTTTTTGCTTTTGCTACAGTTTTAATTATATACAACGATAAAAGGAAAACAAGCTAGATTAAAAACATTAGGTTCCTTTCTATCTTTTTTTCATAATTTTCCTTTGCATTTTTGCAAATTATCAGATTTGTTTAGATAAAGCAGTTTCTTACAGCTCCGATTCTGCTTGGGAAACTGATAAACAATGTATTATATAGAAAAACTGTTTTTCTTTTCCTCAGACAAAAAGGCAGCTTTGGAGGCTGTAGTAAAAAGTTTGGGAGCCAGTTTTGTTGCAGAGTTCAATAAACAAAAATCACTTCAAGCAACTGGACAAGGGTCCTCAGGGATAGGAAAAGCATCGCCTGCACAAGGGATTTCTGGGGTAGGGAAGATGCATGGACCTATGAAAAAGCCACTAAGTGCTACAGGTCATCACAAGACTTTGAAGAAAGATTTATCATCTGTGCCTGGCTCAGCTGCTTCTAAAATGAAATCTGAAACTGCTGGTGTTCAAGAAAAGAAAGAGATGAATTTTGATGGGAAAGCTGCAAAGGAAACCAATACTCCTCGTCCTGCTCCTTATAACAGAGTCAGTGTTTTTGTATTTTCAGTTGTGGTTTTGAGAATTTGGTTAATACTTTTCATCTTGAGGGAGATCATTTGGAAAAAGGTGTAACTATTCCCTTTAAACAGCTGGCTTGCTGGCTTTGCATAGTAGAAATTGTCGTCTAAATGTAGCAGTGACTACTTACCAAGTCTGATAAGCAGTACTGCAACATGATACGTTGAAAGCTGAACATTATTCAGGAGATGCATATAGGTCATTCTGGCCTCTGACTTTGACAGCTTTCTTAGCATGAATTCACTTTTCTGGTTTTAGAAATAAGAACAATGCAGTGTTGACCAATTAATATGCATTTCTGTGGTGCTTGTTTCAGTACTATCTATTCCGTAGTTCTTATTCATTCATTTATGTATTTATTAACAATAATGTGTATTACAGTAGTGTCTGGAGGCCCCAACTGAGGGACCCCATTGTGCTAAGCACTTGCATATGCACATTCTAAGAGCGAGACCTTGTCCAGAGCAACTTACAATCTAAATAGACAAGACAGACAAAGTAGTACTATCTCAGTTTTACAGATAAGGAGCTGAGGCACTGAGTGATTAGATTATTTGCCCTTACACACATGGGAATCCTGTGGTAAAGATAGGAATTGAGCCCAGAACTCCTGGGTCCCAGTTGAATAATTTAACCACATGACTGTTCTCATAAATTTGTTAATAGGCACCTTAAACCATACATAAACGAGTGGGTGGTGTCTGCAGAATTTATTATTATTTAGCACTGTTTAGTTGTGATGGATGCAACCAGTCATGCTGCTAGAAGCATGTCATTTCCCATCATCAAAGTATACAACAAAAAGAACATTGTATCTTTGTAAATACGATAAATGTAAATTAAATAGATGATATCCAAATGAAACTAAATGACGTTGGTAGTATTTGTGAACCTGTGAAGCACCTTGTGCATTATAAGACCAAACAGCTTAAAAGGATTTTAAAACTATAACGCTTTTTAAAAACTAATAGCCCTAATATTCAAAATAGATCATAATATTAGTTACATTATACTGTGGTCCCACATCATGTTTTACAAGTAAACTTAAAAAATTTTAGACATAGAATCATAGAATATCAGGGTTGGAAGGGACCTCAGGAGGTCATCTAGTCCAACCCCCTGCTCAAAGCAGGACCAATCCCCAATTTTTGCCCCAGACCCCTAAATGGCCTCCTCAAGGATTTGAAAGAAGGGAAGGCAGGTTTACAGTCAATCCTAGTATTAAACAAAAGTGCCAAAAGTTAACTTACCAGTCTATCTGTTTTTAAATTGCAACAATTTTCATTCAAAGCTTTTTTCTTCTAATGTGTGCGGCTTAGAAAATTGTTTTGTTATTTACAGCTGTTGAGAGAGAAGCTTTTGAGTTGTGGCACAGTTCTCCATATATCGGATTTGCCGGATGATGGCTTTTCAGATCAAGATATTAAAAAAATTGTTCAGCCATTTGGTAAAGTTAGTGATCTCTTGGTGCTTCGCTCTAGAAATGAGGTAAGCTATTCTAAGGTGCCCATCAATATGTGGCATCCATATGCCATGCTTATAGTGCCTTAAATGTACATGGCTATGAACATGGTGCGAACAGAGATCCTAAAACAAAATATTATTTGATTTCTTAGGTTTCAATTGTATGGCAAATAATTCAGAACAAACTTGCAATTTATTTTAGGCCTTCCTAGAAATGAACTACAAAGAGGCAGTGATAGCAGCTGTGAAGTATGGTGAGACAGTGCCAGTGCTGGTAAATGGGAAGCGTGTGAAAATCAGCGTAGCAGAAAAACCAAAAGCACCTTCTGGCCAGGTAAGCAGGATATTGGAGAAAAGGGTAATGTTTTGTTGTTGGGTACTTAAGTTAGCTTTAGAAAATGAATGATTAAAGCTACAGGTTTCTTTGGGGAATTAAGATTGGTATGGATCTCCATCTATGGAGGAACAGTAGTCTAAAACAAATATAAATGTATCTGATTCCAGCTCTTACATTTCTTTGATTTTTTTTTCTATTTTCGTTTTTTGCTTGCTTATGGACAGAAGATGGATATTTGTGGATAAATGTAGTAATTTTTTCCGAGCCATAAAATATGTAGTCTGTAGTAACAGGTAAGAAGTAGAGAACACAGTAAAGTTTTACTTCATATTCTTTCTGTAAACTACAGGTCAAAATAAGTCTGAAGAAGGCTCCACAGAACATAAAGAAAGCTGCATTGAGTACAAAGTAAGTGTTGACATGCATGCATAGTAAGTAACACTTTTGCTAGTAATTCTTGAAAATTCATTTTCTTTCTGTTGTTTTTACATTTGTGAAATTGTTTTTTAAAAACTTACGAAATCCACCTGTCATGTCTGATCCTGGTTTTCTCATATTAGAAAAGATGGAAACAGTACTACTACTAAGAAGACTAAATCTGCTACTCCAGCTACTTCTGCAGGTGAGTTCTAGTTGCTCTTTGATAATATCTCCCTTTCCTCCTCCTTGGCTAGTATGGGTTTACTTTTGCCTACCCTGGTTGTGGCTGAAAGCAGGCCCAAGAAGGGGGCTAGAAAACAATTGGTTTATCCTTGAAATTTCCTCTCTCAATACAACCACACACCCCTTAAGAAAATAAATCCCTAACTCCTATGCTCCAGTAGCTTGATCACAAATTGTATGCTTTTATCTGTAAAATGTGAATATGGTATTGATGGTCATATAAAATCAGTGGGTTTTTTTCTGTTAACTTTAATAGGCTATGGATCAGCCCCATAAGCAATAGCTGCTTCCAAGATCCATACCAGTGCTGCTCAGTTATTCAGCTGTCAGGAGGCACTGCAGCAAGTGCCTTATGCTCCCTTCTAGATCCCAGTGCATGCTAGCTTTGATCTGTCAGTGTTCTAACACCCTATTGAAAGATTGAAGACCATTGCTAAAATAGGGCTTTATAACTTTTTGCCACCAGGCTTTGTCATGCTTTTAAAGCAAAACAGTCTTCTGATTTAGGATTTGTTAATGACACATTTTTCTTGTTTCTTCAGGAAAATTAACAAAAGCCGGACATACCGCAACAAAAGCAGTTAAACTTGCTGGTAGGTTTTAGATATGTTTTAATGTACATTTGAAAGTAACTAAACAGCCATGCTGCCATGTACTGTTATTCCATTAGCTTTCACAAGCCACTGTAAACATGATTAGGACAAGTCAGTATTTGGATGGGAAACCAGTCAGGTGTTTAAATATACGTGCTGCTGTTGATTCAGTTGATGGCACTCTCCTTGTGTTGTCATTGAATCCAGTACCTTAGTGGCTGGTTTTTTTTTTGTTTTTTTCAGATAAAGTAAAATTGAGATTCAGATTACTTGTGATCATTAAAAAATACCCTTTTTGTAAGAACAGAACCTCAATGTCCTAGCCTAATTTGAATTTTAGTAATTGTATTTTACTCGTCTAACTCCCTCTGCGGTTGCTGTTGGTATTCTTGCCCACTTGTCTCTGTTGTTGTGTTGCTGTGCAGTTAAATAGCTGCCTCTTTTTACTCCAGAGCAGGCTCCATTTCAGTCATGGATGAAGTGATTCCTATGAATTGTATACCATTTTGTAATGTGTTTGGGATTCCTTTAGGATTGAAATTGGTGTAATAATATCCACTTATATTCAAGGGTGCTGGAACAGTTTTTATAGTGGGAGTGCTGAAAGCAGAAACTATGTACACTGAACCCTCACTAGAACACACGTCTGTCTGTATTGCGCAGATTCGCATATGACGTGGTCACGGCCATGAATCCCAAATTTAATTACTTTAATTGGAATTCATTTTAACGTGGTCCCCGCTATAACGCAGTCCCCACGTTAACGCAGTACTGCACATGGATTCCAAATCCCGCGTTCTAGTGAGGGTCCGGTGTATTTGGTGGTTGTTACTACTTCAAGCCAGGCCCAGTTCCAGCACCCCTGCTTATACTGAGTTCTTACGTTACAATTATTTTACTTAGGTAAACATGAAGTAACAAAGAAACTGGCGGTGCAAACAGATAGTAAAACTAAGAAAACTTCAACCACTTCAGGTAAGGCAAATGAGAATTTTCACTTTCAGTGAAAACATGCAGAAATTCTTTTCCTTATAAAACAGAAGTGCTTTAGGTTCTGAGGCAAAGAGTCCCAGCTTTTTCCCCTCTGGAGTCCCCATTGTAATAGATGTCAAGTATCAGGGGTAGCCATGTTAGTCTGTATCCACAAAAACAACGAGGAGTCCGGTGGCACCTTAAAGACTAACAGATTTATTTGGGCATAAGCTTTCGTGGGTAAAAAACCACTTCTTCAGATGCAACCTGAAACCACTTCAGATGCCTCTGAAGAAGTGGTTTTTTTACCCATGAAAGTTTATGCTCTGATAAATGTGGTGTTAGTCCTTAAGGTGCCACCGGACTCCTTGTTGTCATTGTAATAGATTGTTTGATAGGCAAGCTGCCTGACTCCCTTATGTTCCCTTGCATTGGGCTCCAGCCTGTTGTTGGCAGCAGTTGTTTTATGATGGCACCAGTACTTAGGTGCTGTTTGCAGAAGGCATATAATCGTTGCCTACGGGAGCAGAGAGGGAACGTGGGTTTCAAGAAGTGGGCCGTTATACCTACACCAGCATATTTGTAATGGGAAGCTAGAGTGAAACCAGGGTCATTGAGCGATTCCCATAGCTCTTTTCTACCCCATTTCCCCAGATTAGTCTAGGGCATTCTGCTGCTGCCCTGCCCTCCCACAGTTTGGGAAATGCTGTTCTAAGAGGTCTTGTCTTCTCATCACCAACTGTGCTTATTCGAGAAGACTAGACACCTAAAATTCTAGGTTCTGATGCTGAACTGAGGCAAGAGTAACATCCCTCACTGCCAGGAATTGGCATATTTCTGAATAAAATGCCTATAATTAATGGAAGAGCATGCTTATTGAGTTGCCTTTATCCTCAGAAAATGGTGGTTAGTAATTTACTGAAAATCTTCTGTGTGCTTGGTATTGTAAAAACATAGAGAGACCAGTTCTTTGAGTGGTGTCCCTATGGCCGTGCCAGTTCAGGTGCGCATACACCTCTCAAGCCTTTGAGCAGAGTTTTTTCCACTGCCTGAGCCCATTTGGCCCACGCATGTGCCCTATGCCTCCTCATGATGCACATCAAGGCTATGTAGGGATGCGCAGATGAACTGCCCACAGTTCCTTCTCCATAGCCTTGGCCTGAGATAGAGTTCTAGTTTGTCTGCCTTGAGCATACCTCAGCTGTTTTGTATTAATTTAAAGATTAGTTACTGCAGTTAGTCATTAGTAGTGGTTCTAGGTTATTTAGTAAGTGGATAATTTTTTTTCTCCTTGCGGAGCCTTGTCTTCCTGGCAGGGAATGTCTGGCTTGCCAGGCTTCAAATGCGGTCTCTCCTGTCAAGAGGCTGTACCTGTGAGTGATGGCCACACTAAATGTGTCCATTGCGTGGCATAGTCGCATGTCTCCCAGAAGTGCAATTTCTGCCTAGCTGTCAAGTCTAGGGCATGGAAGAACAGGGAAATTAAGCTCAGACTGTTAAAGATGGAGTACTCACTTTGACCAGTGTCTGAGTCAGGTCAGGAGACCATCTCTCCGCCCCCACCCCTCCTGGTACATCTTACCTGTTACTTATAGTAGACGGCAGCTTTTAGGGCTCGGAAACAATTATTACATCTATCCTACAAATATCCATCTTGTGTCCATAAGTAAGCAAAAAAAAAAAAAAATCGAGTTTAAATAAATAGTTCTGTCCTGTTCCAGAAAGAATGAGAAAATAGTGTGGGTGGTTTTTGTTTTGTGGGAGGAGGGGTCGGATAATCACGAATATGTTTAAGTTGAGCTGGAGATGATCCCTAAGGCCTAAGACATCCATCTAACAGGAATTGTGTTATATATTTCTGTTTGCAAACTAGGTAATTTAAATATGCTGAAATAATGAATGCTTTGCTCTTCCTTTCCCAACACAGCAAAACCTAATGAAAAGAAGCGTATTGATCCTAAGAAGTCTCCAGAATCCAAAAAGAAGGATGCAAAACCTAAGAAAGTCACAGAACCGAAGCGGACTGTAGAGGCTAAGACCACAGAATCTAAACAGGCTGTAGAGGCTAGGAAGACCACAGAACCTAAGAAAGCTGGAGACGATGAGGCCAAAGAAATTAGTAAACCTGTAGCTGTGCAAGGTAAGTTTGTAGTGATACACTATCTAAAATGTTGTATTAAGTTATATAAAATTACTGTTGATCTGATGGCTCCTTTAAAATTGTTCTTGTAGAGTCAATTACACTGACTTCTACTCTGGAGGTGGAATCAAATCAGTCTATGGAATCTGTAGCCAACAAAGGTAAATTGCAGTTTAAACAGTTTTTCACTACTGTCATAAACCTGTCAATATTTGCAAACTAAAATGAGAATATTTTCACATAGAAAATCTTGAGGCCAAGAACACTGTGGAAGTGAAGACAGCTGAGAGTACCAAGAAGGAAAATGCTTCAGGTAGGTTCATGGAGAAAAATATGCAAGCACTTCTTTTGCAGGCGGGGGCTAGGGAAAGACTGTAATGAGAAAATGTACATCTTCAGGGTGTATACTACTTACCTCTTATGTAGCACTTTTCATTTGTAGCACGGAATGGAGCATGTTATTTATTTACAAGTGATTAGAGCAAAGGTGTGAGCATTCCTATATTTATTCCCAACTCTCCCACCAACTCATTTAATCTTGGTGCATCAATTTACCTATGAAAAATTAGCTAAAATAGGCCCTGGTTACATTATTTCTTATAACTGGGGTTCTAACCAGTTACTGTCGTGCTTGGTTCTAAATAGGGTTTATTCACACAAAACATGGTTAATACTCTGTTACTATGTACCTAATAGCGTTTTGCCCTTGCCAGCTGCTGATGGTGGCTCAGGGTTGCTGAAGTAGTTACAGGAAGACGTATTTTTGTAATATAGATGAGCCCCCTTTTACTATGCCTGCATCACAGATTTGGTTGGTCCCTTACAACTTTGTGGTCGGGACCACTTCCCTGTATGTTATGCTGTTGCTCTGTCTGCATTTTTCTGGGCACTGTGTCGTCTTCTGAAACGTCATGAGAGAGCTGCACATACTTTTCGCAGAATGCACTGATATAAACACAGGCAGCTTCATAGGGGAGGAGATAGAAACATGAGTGATATCTTGTGTGGGCACAACTCAGAGGTGTTTGTAACCAGGTCGGCTGATTGTCAACAACCTGATTACAAAAATATGCTTGTTATATGGACAGGGCCATAGTGACTACAGCATGCTGTGAGCTCCTCAGGTAATGGCATTTTTTCATGTGCAAAGTCCTATGGCTATTAAAAACTATTTTCTGAATAAACTTGGTTTGTAATTCCCGTTGCTACATGTATGCACCACCAGTGTAGTGTTCTCCATGTCCAGTAAATGAAGACGTGTCCCAGTATTTTCTATCACTTTGAAAATTGCCTTCAGAAGAATTGAAACTATAAATCTTAAAATGGCACAGTTAAGCAAGTGATCATTTGCATGAGACTATTTTGACAGATTATATGGGCATTCCCTGGATATATAAATACTTGTATGGTGTTTAAAGATATACTAACCTAAACGTCCCCCCGCCTACTCCCTTTTTCCCCCCCAGAAGCTACTGGAGAGACTACAAAGAGTGAAGAACCAACTGAGCCAGCTAGCAAGGTCAGGTTTCACATTCAAACCAAAATTATTTGAATCTGTAAATATTTTTCAAGTACGAATTCAGTGTTGGTGAAAGATACCTGTGTAGACATTACCAGAATCTCAGGTCTTCCGTTTATATGCATAATATATATAGGGCCAGCAAAGAAACTTCTGCAGATTTCACATCTTCTTTCCCCAGAATTGTATGGTCCTGTGAGAGAAGCAGATGTGTAAATGAGAGTAATTTTTACAATCCGTGTTATGTTCTTGGTCTTTCTCAATATGTATATAGGTTACAGAGCAGTGAGTCTCCAATTCTTCATTCTGCAGTCCACTTTGAAAGGGAGAGACTTTCTTATGAGCCACTTTTCCTGCAACTCTTTCCCTGCTCCACCTTGGTTCTCAAAAGTTTAATTCTGTAGGCCAACAGGAAAGCTTCCATGTATCTGCTGGTGGTCTACAGACCAGAGCCTGAGAACTTCTATAGAGCATGTTCTCATTTTTGTGCCCTCTTGCATGCCCTTCTCCTTATCAGGAACTCCCTCGCCAGCCCCCATCCTTATTGCTCTAGACAGCCACCCTCTTCAGTCCAGTCCCCTCTCTAAAACTCACTGCTTACATGATGCCCACAAATGTTAACTCATGTCAGTAATCGCAAAAAGAAAAGGAGTACTTGTGGCACCTTAGAGACTAACCAGTTATGCTCAGATAAATTGGTTAGTCTCTAAGGTGCCACAAGTACTCCTTTTCATTTTGCGAATACAGACTAACACGGCTGTTACTCTGAAACCTGTCATGTCAGTAATATGATGCCGTCACCTCATTATAAAGACCCTCTGACTTACCACATTGTTTGACTTAATATTCTTTGACCAGCCATGTTAGAGTGTAAATTCCTTAGGGTGGGTCAGTGCCCTGAGCGCACACTGGCAGTCTTAACAAATTATGGCAATGCCACTCTCATATCCATAGTTAAGGATGAGTTGAGTTTTACTCTTAAAGCAGGAATTTAACCACTTTATTTTTATGACGAATAGAGTTTATTCTCTTGAAAATTGTAGTACTTGATGAATTCTGTAGCACAATGAATTTTCTGAGAAATTACAAGTAAATCGGTTAATTAAATTCAGTTTAAATTCATTAAATGAGTCTTTTGAGAAATTCAGCATCCTGTGTCGGGCCATTTTTCTGTAACAAATTATCTTAATAGTGGAAGAACATAGACCCTTCAAATTTCCCTACAGTTAACCCCTCACATAAAATCTTGTGCATTGTCTAGATATCAAGATTTTGTTTTAGGATTAATGGTTCTTTTTTGCTCTTCATAACGGAGAGCCTCTCCTTCTGCAGGGGCTGAAGATGGTGTCATGCTACCTACCATCTTCCCTGGGGCAGCTTGGCTTCAGTCTCATTTGAAACTAGGAGGCAGTGGCCAATATGAAGGTCATTCTGCTAATAACAATCCTGTAGCTCACATTAATTGAGAACTGTAGGAATTGGCAGCCATTTTGAAAGAGGGTAGTTTGTGGAAATCTCTGTAGAAGAATATTATTCATTGACTCATTCTGAAGGAGAAGTTTTGTGAAGAATAATAATAAAAAATGACTGATAATCCTAAACGTTACTTTTTAAAAACTACTCGTATCTGCTCTATAAAAAGGAAGAAAAAATAAGAGGAGGGAGGCTATTTGTGGATGGTGTGCAAGGACATTTATGGGAAGGGAGAGAAGAGAAAACTGGGATGTGTGTGTGTGTATGCATGTGTGGAGGTCAGGAGCTGGGGGGAACTGGCTAGTACACTGGCTGCTTTGTGCTGTTCCAGAGTGACACAAAGCAGCCAGTGTGTCCTGGTGCATCTGGCCCTAAAAATTTTAAAATAATAATAATAATAATAAAGGTTTGGGGTCAGTGCTACATATCTTCATAATCGTTAGAAGTATCATCTAGTAACATTTAAGAAAAAACACAAAGATGAAGTTCATAAATCATTACAGGAATGCTGAAATGATTCCAGAAACAAGCATTACAAACCAGGAAATTCAGGAAAAATCTAGTATGTATTCAGAAATTGATTTAATCTAATCTGGAACTGAAGACCTTACTGTGCACTAATCATGGTTATTACATGGCATCAATACAGGGCAGAATAAAGGTGATTTGGGTGCTCTGTGTGTTTCCATACACTAACATATTTGAATTTAATCTTAATTCTGAATTTTCTGGGTTTGTAATGCTTGCTTTTGAGATAATTACAGCATCAGCGTAATTTTATTCTTAAATATCTGCTATGTATTCCAATTTAATGTCGTTTTTATCTGAGAATAATACATGCACTTTTAAGATAAACAATAGGAATTAAATACAGAAAGGCTGACTGACAGTTGGTTTAGAGTAGAAGCAAGGGTTAATGAAAATCTGTACCTTCCTTTGTTTGCAGGAACTTGATGACATATGTGTTGTGCTTATTTCAAACTTACCTGATAAAGGATATTCTGTTGAGGAAGTTTCCAACCTAACAAAGCCATTTGGAGGACTGAAAGATGTTTTAATTTTGTCTTCTCATAAAAAGGTATTGTAATTGGTATTTAGAAAAAAGTTTTCTGGTATAGTATCACCTAAAGAAGCTCTCAAAGAAATTTGTAACAAGTTCAGATGTTGAAATAACTTAAAGGGGACACAGTAGTTCTGCCTTTTTTATTGTGCTTTACGAGGCCACTTAGACTTTTTTTTGTTTAAAAGGCATATCTGGAAATAAATCAAAAATCTGCAGATTCCATGGTTAAATTTTATACCTGCTTCCCAATGTCAGTGGATGGAAATCAGCTCTGCATTAGTATGGCGCCGGAATACAAGAATATAAAAGATGAGGTAAGCAAATGAAATATGAAGCAATTCTTTTTTCTATTTCAGGTGACTGCAGTTACTCAACATCCATTTTTATAGTACCTCCCTGCCAGTCTAGACTACTGCTCTCTGTTTAATATCCATTAGGGCCCTGCTGTTTCAAGTTATTGTTATGTTGATTGTACGCCCTGCCTCCTCTCTTTCCTGGGCACATAATATAGGTTCTCTATAACCCTCTGGGTATATCCTATTTTGAAACTCAACTCTACTACTTTCCTAGTGTTTCTATTTTCATTAGCAAGTATTTTAGTGAATACAGTTGTAGATAGAATTTCTCTTTGCCAAAGAGAATGTGAAGATCATAATGAAAGTAATTTTAGAGAGAGGTTGGCAATACCAAACTCATGAACTTTGGAAAGGTTGCAACGAACCTTAGCTTTTCAGGTTCTGTTTCGATATATTACTGGTAGGAGTCCTTCCAATTACATGTGCCTTCCAATTACATGCAGCCATACCAGCCAACTTCTAAAGTTCAGAACCGTAACGCCCTGTCTCTTCTTTCTAGGAAGCTATATTTACTGCTATGATTAAAGATGCCAACTCGAAGGTAAGTTAGAGACTTTTAAAAAATTGATCAGTAATTTAGCCATTTGCTAACTTTTACATTTGTATAATATGGGAGTGTAGCTGCTACACTGAGTGCTATCAAAATTTAATAACATTTTGTGTAAATGTTGCATTCCATTAAATAAAAATATTAAAAATTAACATTAGAAACAGAAGACACTTCTTCTTTTTTTATTACTACACTTTTTATTCAATTAGAAGTCAGTAGGAGAGCTCATAGACTAACAAGAAGTCAAGTTGCAGTGGGGGAGGTTTAGGTTGGATATTAGGAAAAACTTTTTCACTAGGAGGGTGGTGAAACACTGGAATGCGTTACCTAGGGAGGTGGTAGAATCTCCTTCCTTAGAAGTTTTTAAGGTCAGGCTTGACAAATCCCTGGCTGGGATGATTTAGTTGGGGTTGGTCCTGCTTTGAGCAGGGGGTTGGACTAGATGACCTCCTGAGGTCCCTTCCAACCCTGATATTCTATGATTCTATGAAGAAGCAAGAAGTGGACTGAGTAAGCATACACTTTATTTAGATACACACTATGGATGAGTGCAGGTGATAAGCATTTAATAGGAGTCCTGGGAGAGCCTCCTATTCTCTCTCTCCACACACTTGCCGTCCCTCAACTTTAATAAAGCTCTATAACTGCCAGTCATTGTAGCTCAGTGAGTCCAACTAAGATGGACTCTTGATAGAGACTTGTACACTATTCAGGGGTTAATGCACTTCACCAAGTATTTGCAGTGACGTTCATACAGAGCTTTCAAAGCAGTAGGGTTTATTAGTCAACTGGAAGGCAGTATAGTATGTCCTTAGGTTAGTATAGAGAAGTGAAGGTTAAAGCATAGTCCATTTTGGTTAGCCCAGAGCACCAGCCATGCTGTAGTGAATTCCATTTTTAGGCTCTGTCTCTATCTCTGACTTCCTTCCTTAGTGAGTTCCTAGGTGAGAGAGAGCTCCAAGCATCTTTCAGAAGCTGACTCTTAAGCTCCTGCTTTGCAGCTTCCAGTCCTTGTTCTCAAGCTGGGGTCCCTGCTGAGAGGTACAGGGAAATCTGAGTCTTTGGTACTTTCTTTGTCTCTCCGGTCCCATTGTTGATCTGGGTTTCTTTATGGCTCTTCATTCCACCCAGACAGGGAGATGATCCCCACATGCCTATGTCTCTTAGTTGGCCTTAAGAGCAAACTTAATCCTCCCTGTCCCCCAGTGGAAAGGGGAAACTGAGGTACACATAGAATTAATAAAACTACAGAAAATTCCCATTTCATTACAGTAATCCACTAAAACTTGTGCAACTGACTCCATGTATGCAGCAGACAGAAACCTTTTGAGCATTCTGACCAGTAGTTGGATCAATCTTCCTCTCTTTAGCAAATGTTCAGCTCCCTATTTGTTATATATTAATCTTTGAATAGGAGGAATCCTCTATTTTGCTTTAACATGGGACAGTTCCTAAAATAATAATTTCCCACATCAAAGAAAGGTCTTGGCAGTCTTTAGGCACGAACCTTGAGAAGGAGGAAGTTTGGTTTAAACAGGTTGGATCTCAGACTTCAGATTAAGCCCACATTTTACTGTTGAAGAACAATGGTTCAAAGACAAAGAAATACCAGAAGACACACAGGTTTATTTGCCCAAGAAATAAAATCCCTTTCCAGCCAAGAGTTGAGGTGACAGGCTGTAAGTGTTTTTTTATCTGAAGGAGTGAGAAGTTCTTACTGTTTTGGGATGTGGCCTTGTATACCAAAGTTGAAATTCTGAAAACGTGAGCAGTTAAAGCAGGGGCAGGCAAACTTTTTGGCCTGAGGGCCGCATTGGGTTTCTGAAACGGTATGGAGTGCTGGTTAGGGGAGGCTGACAGCCTCCCCCAGGACTCCTTCCCCCTCCAACCCCCCCCCCCCCCACGTTCCCTGATGGCCCCCTGGGACCCCTTCCCCCTTTCTCCCCCCCCCATCCCCTGACCACCCCTAACTGCCCCCCACCACCCCATCCAACCCCTCCTCTCATTCCTGACTGCCCCCCTGGGACCCCTACCCCATCCAACCACCCCTTCTCCCTGACCACCCCTGGACCCCCCCCCCCCAATTGCCCCCCGTCATCCCATCCAACCCCTCTCCTTTCTGACTGCTGCCCGCCCCGGGACCCCTGCCCCATGCAACCACCCCTTCTTCCTGTCCCCTGACAGCCCCCGGAACCCCCACCCCTGACAGCCTCCTGCCACCCCCATCCAACCCCTCCTCTCATTCCTGACTGCCCCTCTCCACCCCCCCCCCCCGACCCCTACCCCATCCACCCCTCCTGCTCCCTGTCCCCTGACTGCCCCCCTCCCAGGACCCCTGCCCCCATTCAACCCCCGTTCCCTGCCCTCTGACCACCCTGACCCCTGACCATCCCCCGAACTCCCCTGCCATCTGTCCAACCGCTCCCTGCCCCCTTACCGTGCTGCCTGGAGCACTGGTGGCTGGCAGTGCGGCTGCACCAGGACAGGCAGCTGCACCATCTGGCTGGAGCCAGCCACACACTGTGCAGCACAGAGCGCCAGGTCTGCAGCTGCGGACTCTGCAGCTGCGCTGCCCCAGGAGCTCACAGCCCTGCTGCAGCAGCGGCTCAGTGAGCTGAGGCTGCGGGGGAGAGGGATAGTGGGGGAGGGGCTGGGGGCGAGCCTCCTGGGCCAGGAGCTCAGGGGCCGGTGGGTCGTAGTTTGCCCACCTCTGAGTTAAAGGATGAAGGAGGAATTCTTCTGGAGTACTCTTACAGAAGTCCTGCTGTGGTTCACTGAATATTTTAAATTGAATATGAACTCAGAGTAAAAGGATAGATATGACTATTTTTTCTCTTCAGATATGACAGGATTTTCACAGTAATTTTACTGTATTTACCAGTTCAATACAATATTTCTGAATTTCAGTCTGTGCTTTTGTTTTAGGTAAATACAGAAACTTTATATAATCAGTTTGTGCATCTTGGTAATTTACCAGATGATGGATACACAGAACTTGAAGTAGTTTGCGTGGGACTTCGATTTGGGAAGGTGGATCACTATGTTGTGTTGAAGAATAAAAAGAAGGTAAATATATAATTTTAATCTTGGTGTGGTGAGACCCTTAATTTTTTTTTTTAATGATCTGACCTGATAATCTCTCATTAGCAACGTATGCTGCTATTCAAGAGATTAAAGATTAAAATTTGGGTCCTTGATTTTGACTGTTATTGCTATGAACAAGTACTTCTTGCGTCAGAGAGAAAAGGAATGGTATATGCTGCTACCTACTCTGGCTGGTTCAGGAATAGTTTCAGTAGGCTTGGAAGAGAAAGGAATTGAGTTATCAAGAAAGACGGCCACCAAAATATGTGCCTTTGATGATGGGAAATTAGAGGTTAAAGCTGGTAGAAACCCAAATTTCCCATTCCACAGGGAAATTCCAAAATTTTGGAAAAACTTTTCTTCTGTTTCGGAACAAAAGATGGATTTCTTTTTTTAGAATTTTCCACAGAATTAAAATTTTGAAAAATGGTTTAGACAGCCAATTACTTCGTTTTTTCTAAACAAAAAGTTTTGATTTTGACATTTTTAAGTTTTTGTTTTCTTTGTGTATTTTATTTTTATATTTAATTTTACATTTTTTTTATTTTTTAAAATTACTAAAACAGCTGCTACTCTAATCAGTAGCATGAAACATTTTCTTTTCTTATTTAAGTCTCTTGTTTTAATTAGGGCTGTCAAGCGATTAATTGTGAGATTAAAAAAATTAATCGTGCTGTTAAACAATAATAGAATACAATTTATTTAAATACTTTTGGATGTTTTCCAGCTTTGAGCAGGGGGTTGGATTAGATGACCTCCTGAGGTCCCTTCCAACCCTGATATTCTATGATTCTACATTTTCAAATATATTTATTTCAATTACAACACAGAATGCAAAGTGTACAGTGCTCACTTTATATTTATTTTTTAATACAAATATTTGCCTGGGTATAATTACGTCACTCAGGTGTGTGGATTTTTCACACCCTTGAGCGACGTAGTTATATCAGAGTGTGTGTGTAGCATGGACATGGCCTGAGGCCGTGATTTTTAATGTTTAGCAAAATTATAAATTTAAGCTCCCAGGCTCTTCTTTTGAAGGTGGTGTTCAGGTTTCCTTTTAGGACAAGGACTTAGAGGTCTGATTATAGAGTTGATAGTATGGTGAAAAGTGTTCACCCAAGGTTGGTGGTGAGCTTTTGTCTTTATCATTTTTCTGTGCAAGTTCATTTGAGAACGTAGTGATTGTCTGGTTTTACCCACATAGTAGTTGTTGGGGTATTTACGGCACTGAATGAGATATGCCACATGTTGTGATAAGCAGTGTAGGGGCTGGACTAGATGAGCTGTTGGTCCCTTCCGGTCCTACTTTTCTGTGATTCTATGTGTAGGACCTTGGATCTTGACAGTTGTGTTTGGGGGCGGGGGGGGGGAGGGTATTGATCATTGTAGAAGTGGAGATATGTGTGCAGGTTTTACATCTGTTGTTGCAGGGTCTGGTTTCGCTTTGATTTGGTGAGTCTTGGTCTGTGAGAGCTTGTTTCTGATGAGCTTGGCAAGGTTGAGGGGTTGCTTCAAGTCCAAAAGAGGAGGTTTGGAAAAGATTTATTTCAGGGTGTGTCGCTCCGAGTATGGGTTGTAATTGTTTAATGATACCCTTTATATGTTCCAGTGTGGGGTGGTAGGTAACAGCTTAGGGATATGCTTACAGAGGATTTTTTCCCCATGTTGTAGCAGGTTCTCTGGGTATTTGAGTGGCCTGTTCCGTGATGTGATCTTCTTCTCTGGTGCAGTGTCCTTGTTTGGTGAAGATGATTTTGAGTGTGTTAAGGTGTGTATTCTGGACTTCCTTGGAACATATTCCGTGGTGTCTGAGTACCTGGCTGTAGTTAATTTCTCGGTGTGTTTGGGGTGGTTACTGAATCTGTGAAGGTAAGTGTGGTGATCTGTAGGCTTCTTGTATTTAGTTCTCTGTAGGGTTCTGTTCTTGAAACTGATTGTGGTGTCTAGGAAGTTGATGCTAATGTGAGAGTGTTCTAAAGAGAGTTTGATGGATGGGTGGTGATTGTTGACGTTGTGGTTGAAATCTGTGAGGGAGTTTAGGTTGTGTATTCAGAGGATGAAAACACCAATGTTTCTGAGCTATATCTTTGGTGTTGTGGTTAGTTCAGAAATTCTTCCTCAAAGTGGCCTGTGGAGAGATTAGAAAGACAAGGTGGGTGAGGTAATATCTTTTAATGAACCAACTTCTGCTGGTGAGAGAGACCAGTGTTTGTTTGAGCTACACAGAGCTCTTCAGGTTTGGGAAAGGTACTGAGTGTTATAGCTAAACACAATTCTCTATGTACCTTTTCCAGACCTGAGGAAGAACTCTGTGTAGCTTGAAAGCTTGTGTCTTCAGTCAAAAGAAGCTGGTTCAATAAAAGGTATTACCTCACCCACCGTGTCTCTCTAGTATCCTGGGCCTAACCTGGCCACAACAACATTACATACATGAAGAGGCTGGCATGTTGGGGAGCCATCCTACTACCTGCGGCTGTTCCTATGATTTAGACAAAGCGTTTGTTGAACGTAAAATTGTTATGGGTGAGAATTAAATGGATAGGTTTGGGATGGGTATCTGAGGGGTGTCCATTGTCTTGTAAATATCCGAGGCAGGGAGCAATGCTGTCCTTTTACATAGAACATAAGAATGGCCAGGCTGGGTCAGACCAAAGGTCCATCTAGCTCAGTAACCTGGCTTCTGACAGTGGCCAGTGCCAGGTGCCCCAGAGGGAATGGGATGGTCTTAATCATGGTCTTAATAAAAAGAAAAGGAGGACTTGTGGCACCTAAGAGAGTCCTCCTTTTCTTTTTGCGAATACAGACTAACGCGGCTGTTACTCTGAAACCGGTCTTAATAAAAACACTGGATTCATGGCTTATTACAACAATCTGTAACCCACCAACCCCTCTCTTTTGTCTCTTGATTGCAGAGGTGTTAATGGACCATTTCACCTTGAATGGTCTCTTAGAATATGCCTCAATTACTTGTGCTAAACAGTTTGTTCCACCTTGTATTTAGTTCTGATATTCTGAGTAGCTTTCCCAGATCTAAAGAAGAGCTCTGTATAGCTCGAAAGCTTCTCTCTTTCACCCACAGAAGTTGCTCCAGTGAAAGATATTACCTCACCTACCTTGTTTTTTATTTTTTTAAGGTAATTTTAAAAAAAAGTTGAACAGGTCCTTGAAATATCAGTACAGCTGAGGAAATAAGCCAGATGCAATAGCAATGTCACTTCACTAAACCTATGTTAGTGCTCTCAACTAAGGAAAGCAAACCTAACCACTATTATTATTTAGAAAAATGTTGGCTTTATTTGTTAATTATGCGTTCAAAATAGAATAAATAAATCCATGTGCTCATTTTTTTTTTTAAAGGCAATTCTTCAGCTAGATAGTCCTGACTCTGCTAAATCAATGTGCTGCTTCCTAAAACAGTACCCATATAACATGGGTGAAAATACGCTGACTTGTATGCTATCACCAAGGAGAGAACCTGCAGAGGTAAGACAATTGTCTTTTTGGTTAGACAACTTTTTTTGCCTTTGTGGGCTGTCTAGCCTTTGCTAAACAAAAGTAAACACCAGTCCTGTTGATGCACGTTACTTCGGAGTCATGAACGTCAGGTACACTGAGATTCAAAGCCAAAGTTTGAGTGCCTACAGCTACTAGAGAAGAAAAGGAGTACTTATGGCACCTTAGAGACTAACAATTTTATTTGAGCATAAGCTTTCGTGAGCTACAGCTTTATGCTCAAATAGATTTGTTAGTCTCTAAGGTGCCACAAGTACTCCTTTTCTTTTTGTGAATACAGACTAACACGGCTGCTACTCTGAAACCAGCTACTAGAGAAGTGTTCCAACAACCTACTAATGTGCACCCTAGAATAGCATATTGAGATTGCTGCTGCTTAATTTGCTCTTCCATTTTTTTGGAATATCTTTTAAAATCAGTTTTGTGTTTATGGAATCTCTTCCCTCTGTTAAAAGTAGCTTCTATCAAAGGGTTAAGAGGAAAATAATAGAAAAATGGTTAGAAGCACCTTTTCCCTATGGTTTTGAAAATGCTTAGTTTTAAAGTTCGCTGACCTTTTTCAGCCTCCTCCTCCTCCCCTAAAAAAACCCCAGCCAACTGTTGTTTGAGCATCAGTTTGTGGGCCAGCAGCCACTTAAGTTACTTTATTTTATAAAAATGAACTTCGGAGTTGTCGAGGTTACCTTCCCACTCTGAACTCTAGGGCACAGATGTGGGGACCCACATGAAAGACCCCCTAAGCTTATTTCTACCAGCTGAGGTTAAAAACTTCCCCAACACATAAATCCTTCCTTGTCCTTGGATGGGTGCTGCTGCCACCACCAAGTGAGTTAAACAAAGATTCAGGAAAAGGACCACTTGGAGTTCCTGTTCCCTAAAATATCCCCCTAAGCCCCTTCACCTCCTTTCCTGGGGAGGCTTGAGAATAATATACCAACCAAATATGTAAACCAGATTCTTAAAAAACAGAACTTTTATTATAAAGGGGAAAAAAAAGTAAAAGAAGCACCTCTGTAAAATCAGGATGTAAGGAGACTTTACAGGGTAATCAGATTCAAAACACAGAGGATTCCCCTCTAGGCAAAACTTTAAAGTTACAAAAAAACAGGGATAAACCTCCCTTTTTAGCACAGGGAAAATTCACAAGCTAAAAACAAAAGATAATCTAATGCGCCTTGCCTTATTTACTTTTTTTGCAATATTGAGACTCATTTTAGGAGAAGGAATTTTCTTACCGGATGCTTCTCTGCTTCCCCAGAGAACACACAAAACAAAGAGCACAAACAAAGACTTGCCACCCCAGATTTGAAAGTATCTTCTTTCCCCATTGGTCCTTTTGGTCAGGTGCCAACCAGGTTATTTGAGCTTCTTAACTCCTTACAGTAAGGAGGAATTCTAGGCTACCCTTAGCTGTGTGGTTATGACAGAAGTATTGAACAGCCCCCAATTTATCTTTTACAAGAGAAAATTACTGAATATGGCTGAAAGTACTGCAAAGTACAGCTGACATGAAAGTTTAGCAATTTAGGAGAAAGAAGGATCAGTTTAGAACTTAATCCCCCCCCCCCCACTTTCCAGCTGCACATTTCCCGATAATTTTGTTTTTGTCCTCACCTTAACCTCTCTCCATTCCTCCTACCCACACTCATTTAACAGGGATGTAGGAATTTTTTGTTTAGTCATGCAGTCCCAATTGTTCACTGTTGGGAGTTCAGGCACAACTGTGACATCATAGCTAACTAGTCAATCAGAATGATGCTTTGAATAATCCATGTGAACAGCCAGATTCTAAGTATTTTTTAAAAATTGAGCTTCTTGGTTGTCTTGGGGTAAATAAGGATTCTTTTTTGAGTTGTAATCTACTTGGATCCTACTGTTGGTGTGAATGCACCTCATACACACACAATCCGATTCTTTTGGCTAGTAATATCTGTTGGGGCCATGCCTGTGCCCTAGATGTCCTTGCATCTCCTGCACCTGAGGGTATAAAAGGCAGAGCAGGCCCAGTTCCTCCTTACTGCATCAGGCAGCGAGACTGAATCCCTGCGGTGTCCGCCTGCTTCTCTGTGCACAGTGCTGCTATTAGTGTTAGTTACTTGTATTGCTAGTAAATTAATTAAATGTTAGTCGTCTTGCTTTTAGGCAAGAAACAAAACTTGTTCAATCAATTATTTAGTTCTTAGGCTGAACCCTTCACCATTCCCTTATATGTGGGTTTGCGCAATATGGCAGAAGCGAAATCCCTTGGATTCAAAACCTGCCCATCGTGTGATGCTTCAGTGCTGCTTTATGACAGATATTCCAGTTGCCTTTTTTGTGCAGGAGAGGGATATATTCCTTAGCAATGTGCTATATGTCACTCCTACTCTAATCAGACTCGGAAAGGTAGAAAGGCCTGCCTAAAATTGTTCCTCATGGAGCTCCCTATGCAAGCCTGTCTGTACCCCACAAGGAAGGAGACGGCTAAACCTTGGTCCTCCGGTCAATCCCTTTCCATGAACAGCTTGGTGAGCCAAGATTCCATCCAGAGCTCCTGTGCTACATCAACTAACAGGCCTTGGTCATCCACCTCCATTCTGGCATTGATGACCTTGGACCACAGGCGAGAGAGGTATCAGAAGTACCACTCCGTCTCCCTCTCAGGTAGAGTGGACATTAGAACACCTTAGTATGCCTGAAAGAACAGCCCACCCTTTGGAGGAAGCATACTGCTTTTCCTCCTCTCTTTTGATGCACAGTAGGGATTGATCTCTCACTCTCCCTCCCTCCCTCTCTTTCATGGGGATCACAGTGGGAATCTGGGAGAATCTTCAAGGACTGGTCTGTCAAAACGAAAAGGCACAGCTGTCAGAGAACCGCTCCACTGGTATCCTCCTCTGGGTCTGGTGTACATATGCCTATCAGCATTGGCCCTACTGGCATCCTGTGGTATGCAACCCCATTCCTGCAAGTCAGCGACGGCTGTGCCTCCTTCCAGGTCTAGATCCCTTTCTCCCAAGAGGTAGCATAGGCCTTCCTAGTCAGGTCTTTTAGTATAGTTTGAGAGACAGGAGGAGAGCAGTCTGCTGCTCTAACCAGTAGGTCACATTGTTTCCCTTGTTCATTTGATCTAGTATGCAATGGCCTTGTCTTTGCTTTGCAGTATCTTAACTTAAATTAGAAATAGACAGAATGGCTAGTCTAAGAAATAAATAGATATCACAATTTTCATAGACGCTTTCCAATTCACAATTAGATAAGTGTATGGAAGGGGTAGTTTTTCCTTAGTGCTGGTGTGTATGTGTAGTCCACTGTGTGTATGCATGTGCTCCATGTGCGTGGACACCATTCTCATTTTTCTCATTGTGCGCTCTAGCTCTGCTCGTGCTTTGTTGAGGGTACATGGGACTGTGCAGACTGACGCTCCTCTCCAGTTCCTTCTTACTGCCTCATGGCCTCAGTCGGAATCTCCAGGGTCCTGAATGATCCTTTTAAACTTTTTTCTTGTAAATATTTACAAGTTTTATATATTGGTAGTATTGTTAATAGTTTTAAAATTTTAACTAGGAGTTAATTTGAACACCCACCCCTGGGAGTCCTGCACTGGAGGATCAGAGGACTTAGGTTTTGTCCAGGCTTCTGGGCTTCAAAAATTGGTCTTCTACCCCTCCTCCTTTTTGGTCAGCGACGACCACCAGCACTGCTTCAGAGAAACTCCTGTCTTTACTAAGTGCAGTATCTGGAGCTGCTTCCCTAGCCGAACACAGCAAGTGTAAGAACTCTGGCTTTGGAAGCATTTTATCGAACTTTGAGGCCTCAGTCAGATCCAGGCCTAGTACATCGGCCTAAACCATCAAAAAGTGTGCCTCTGAACTAGATATCTGACTCGGGAGCAGGAATAACTGAAGTGAAGAATTCTTCATCTCGGCCTTCTCACATAAGTAACAGGCGCTTATAAGTATAAAAGCAGATTGCCTCCAAGCTCTACCTAGAAAAGGGATACCGACCCTGTCCAGATCAGACAGGTCTCCATGCCCAGGACACAAGGGCTTTTAGGTCCTCCTAAATCTCATGGCTGTGTTCAGAAGGTGTGCATAGGAGCAAAGCTCATTCAGTACCATCCCCCACATTGCCATCGACACCGACCACAGTACTGACTAAGACAAAGCCGCAGGAGCAGTCCCATAAGGAACCACTGTTTGTTGAAAGTCCCTTTACATTGACTCTGGTGCAAGGTGATGAGACACAGCCTTCCAGGGCTCCAGTATCTTATGTCACTTCCGCAGGTATCTTCATCCTCCCAGACCCACAGTCTCCCCATTGCTGGGACCGATCCTTACTTGGGAGATTCTAACACCAGTAGAAGTCATGGACTCAGGGAGAAGCCCATCTCTTTACCCCATCCTATATCTGTGGTTTCTCAACATTGGTACTGATAGCACTGCTGATAGAACTGGACCCAACCTTCTCACCATCGGGTGAGTTGGATGTACTAGTGAAACAGTCTTCTCCTCCACCGAGAGAATTCAACCAGACAGAGGATTGAGAGTAGTCTCTTTGTACCAGTTTTGTCTGCCCAACCAGAGATCCTCTCCTTGGAACTGATGGTACCCAGTGCTATCACAACCTACTTTCAGCCTCTCATGCTGGCCTTACTGGGATCTGTGTGTACACCTCCCAGAGTCCGTGTGATCCAAGATAGGGAATCTTACCACACATACCTTTCAAGAGGCTAATTGGAACCTCCTGAGCCTATGGAAGAAGAGGAAGATGAGCCAAATCTGCTGGTGCCACCCGACTCACGAGTGTATCATCTTTCTTGCCCAGTGAGGCAGTTTCTCCAACCTGTCTCTCTCCTCTGGACAACCACAGACAATTCAAAGAGCTGCTTCAGAGAGTGGCAGAACAGCTCCAAATTGCCTTATAGGAGGTGCAGAACCCACAACACAGGCTCCTGGTCATCCTCTAGCCTATGGGATCTAGTCAAGTAGCACTCCCATTGAACGAGTCCATACTTGAACCAGCAAGAACTGGTACAGCATACACCAGCTGCCTGTGTTCCTACCTCCAAGGGGGCAGAAAAGCAGTGCTTTTTCATGACTAAGGGAGCTGAGTTCTTATTCTCCCATGCTGTCCTGAACTCCTGTGTCATCCAAGTAGCCACAGAAAGGTCCTGACAACAGCACCCCAGGGCCACTCCTTCAGATAAGGAAGCCATACATTTGGGCCTTATAAGGAGAAAGATGTTTGTTTCCACCAGCCTTCAATTTAGAATTTCTAACTTCTAAGCCCTCCTGGTCAACTGTGTGTGTGTGTGTGTGTGTTGTTTGTTTTTAACTATTCTAAGCTCCTGGACTTAAAGAAAAATTACCCCCAAGAGGATAGCACTCAGTTTCAAGGCCAGATTAGTTGCAAGAACCTCATTACAGGTTGTGGTCAGTGCTGCTAATACAGTGTTCAGATCCATGGTGACTGCTGTAGTGATGTGCTGGGAATCTTGGCTACATTCTTTGGGTTCTTGGGGGGGATGGGACACTGTACAGGACTTGTCTTTTCATGAAATCAGTCTTTTTAATGAGAGGACAGGCAAGTCTTAGTGTTCACTAAGACCCCAAGGCAACTCTCAGTTCCCTGGGGGGGGTGGGTGGGTGGGTGTGTGTGTATGTGTGTTGGGGGGGGTGTATCTATCTATCTATCTATCTATCTATATATACACACACACACACACATACACACACATAAATCAATATCACTTCAGAAGAGGAAATACAATAATTAGCCTTACAAGCTAGGCCTTTACTGCAGCCCTTCTACCACCAGTGCTCTTATAAGACATCTCGCAAATGGCAGAAATTGAGATACCTTCCTGTTCCACCTCCATCGTGGTTACCCAGCGTCACCTCTGGCCAAACAGTTATTTTGATAGCATCAACTCTGACTCCTAGTTCCCCAGTGGCCTATCTCCAACCAATTCCAAGATCCTCTTTGGTGGACACCTCACATAATTTTGCCCAACTGGAGGGCAGTAACAATAGACAAGTGGGTGCCCCATATCATCCATTCCGGCTTTAACATTTGAGTTTTTCTTTCCACACCTCCTCCACACTTCTTTCCCTGGCCCACTACAAGGAATACTCATGAGGAGATCCTCCTTCAGAAGGTAAAATCCCTCCTCCAGCAGTGAGCAATAGAGCAGCATGAACATCAAGGAAAAGGATTTTATTCAAAATATTTTCTAGTTCCCAGAGAGACAGGAAGGTGGAGACCCATCCTCGGACTTGTGATGGATCCTGACCACTGTCAATACCAGGGTTCTTGTGTTCAATCTAGCAGCTGCTCCCAAGACCTTCACAAAAGGGTTTTCCACAGTAGCAGCAGTGCAGCTCAGATGGGGTGGTTCCACCATCTTCCGATATCTAGAAGACTGGCTTCTTATAGGCAGGACACATCCAGAAGCATTGACCTCATTGTTGCTCCGTTTCCTAGATCCTTGAGAAGTACTGTGTATGTGGAAAAGTTTACTGTGATACTGACCCAGACTATAGATTTCAAAGGAGCAATCTTAGACTCAGTGAGAGAAAAGGGTTATATCCCTATGGACAGATTCAAAACCATGGGCACCTTGATAAATCAGGTTATACACAATTCTTGGACATAGGTCCAGATTTGCCTTACTCTGCTGAGTCACATGGCATCTTGTACTTATGTAACACCATGCATCAGACTCCACCTCCACTGCTTGCAGGCTTAGCTTTGCATGGTGTATATACACTAAGTAAACACAGCATGAACACTATAATGACCATCCCTATCTGACTTGGTGGAAAGATCCTGCACAAGTGTGCATAGGCATTCCTTTTCTGTCCCAGACACCCAACAGGACAATAATCACAGAAGCCTCCTTGCTAGATTGGAGGGAGGAGAGGACGTTCACATGGACAGTGTCACAGAACAAGGCACTTGGGTACCTAGAATGGACGTAAATCTCCTTGAACTCAGAGCGGTCTGAGGAGCATGCTGGGCATTCTTCCATTCTTGTAACATCAGGCAATATAACAACCTTATTCTACATAAACAGTCAGGGAGGAGCAAGATCCATTCCTTGGTATATAGAAGTGATCAGTTTATGGACTTGCTGTATCCAGGCCCAAATTACCCTAATGGCAGTGTACTGCTTAGGAACCCAAAATTTGCTGGTGGACAGCAGTAACAGGCACTTTGCCACTGACCACAAGTGGTTATTAAATAGCTTAGTGATGAATAGCACCTTCACTCCATGGGGAACTCCTGCCTGGGTCCTGGTTGCCTCCCAAACAAACAGGAAGTGCAGCACATACTGTGCCAGGGGAGCTCTGGGACAATTCTTCAGAGGGAGATGCTTTCCTACTTCCTTTGAGAGACTATTTGAGTTATTTCAGAGTAACAGCCTTGTTAGTCTGTATTTGCAAAAAGAAAAGGAGGACTTGTGGCACCTTAGAGACTCACCAATTTATTTGAGCATGAGCTTTCGTGAGCTACAGCTCACTTCATCGGATGCATACTGTGGAAAATACAGAAGATGGTTTTTATACACACAAACCATGAAAAAATGGGTGTTTTATCACTACAAAAGGTTTTCTCTCCCCCCACCCCACTCTCCTGCTGGTAATAGCTTATCTAAAGTGATGACTCTCTTTACAATGTGTATGATAATCAAGGTGGGCCATTTCCAGCACAAATCCAGGGTTTAACAAGAACGTCTGAGGAACGGTGGGGGGAGGGGGGAATAATAAACAAGCTATTTTGGCATTCTCTGCGGCAGTGGTTCTACAAGCAGCCATACCACATGAATCCTCACACCCTCCTCCTCTCTAGATACTGCTGGTCAGTCACCCACAGTAGAATACATATAGGGACCAGCACTGAAAGAAGAAAGGGAAATTAGTTACCTCTTTATAATTGGAGTGATTCCATTGTCTGCCCTCCTTCCCCTCAGCTTCAGATAATCTCTGATTCCTAGTAAGACTAGAAGAACTGGAGAGGTCTGTGTCTCCACCGCCACTTATACCCTTAGTACAGAGCACGAGGGGAGCCAGGGCACAGTATAGATTCAAGGGACACTACCTGTGAGAATTTTCTCAGGGTGCATGGAGTGCATCTGTACCCATAGTGGACTACAGATAGGGACTGCACATCTCAAAGAACTCCAGTTATGAGAGGTAAATAATTTCCATATATAGTATCTCCTGCTTGATTTGGGGGCTGGATTAGATGGCACTGGAAGTATCTTCCATCCGTATTCTATATGATACCAATTCTGTTGTAATGGAAAGGGGCACTGAGTTTGCACCTTTTCTTAGGAGTATTATATAGTATTTCATTTTTATGTAAAAGACTTCACAGCACTTTAGAAAATGTTAAGCAGTGTATAAATGCTAGAAATAAACTCACCATTAGCAATAAAAAAATAAATACTGACTTAGCATGTACATTTGACAAATGATATGAAGGGAATGTCTTTCAAAGATGCATTGTAAGATGCAAATGTGCTTTCTGTAACCATTGCCCGTATCTTGTTTAGCAACAGATAACATGGCTTTGTTACAATACATGTTTAACCAAATTAGAGCTCAGTGCAAACAAAGAGCAGCTTTCAGCACTCTGTGCTTTCAAAGCAGTATTTTTTCCCCCTCCTCTGTGCTTTGAATGATACAAGGGAAAAACTAGTGTCCATATAGCAGCAACAGTCTCCAACACCATGGCAACATGAGCATACAAGCAGTAGGGTATATAGGGCTCAGGCGTTTTTACCACTGTTATGAAAATCTGCAGGTGGTCTTGACAGTAGTGAAAACACCGAAGCCTATATGTTTGACATGGTGGTAAAAATGTCTTGAGCCATGCCTAGGTAAAAAGAACGAGGAGTACTTGTGGCACCTTAGAGACTAACCAATTTATTTGAGCATCAAGCACAAGAACAAATCCGCACAGACACACCCCTAGAACCCTGACCAGGGGTATTCTATCTGCTTCCCAAGATCCATAAACCTGGAAATCCTGGATGCCCCATCATCTCAGGCATTGGCACCCTGACAGCAGGATTGTCTGGCTATGTAGATTCTCTCCTCAGGCACTATGCTACCAGCACTCCCAGCTATCTTCGAGACACCACTGACTTCCTGAGGAAACTACAGTCCATCGGTGATCTTCCTGATAACACCATCCTGGCCACTATGGATATAGAAGCCCTCTACACCAACGTTCCACACAAAGATGGACTACAAGCTGTCAGGAACAGTATCTCTGATAATGTCACGGCAAACCTGGTGGCTACACTTTGTGACTTTGTCCTCACCCACAGCTATTTCACATTTGGGGACAATGTGTACCAAGTCAGCGGCACTGCTATGGGTACCAGCATGGCCCCACAGTATGCCAACATTTTTATGGCTGACTTAGAGCAACGCTTCCTCAGCTCTTGTCCCCGATGCCCCTACTCTACTTGCGCTACATTGATGACATCTTCATCATCTGGACCCATGGAAAAAAGCCCTTGAGGAATTCCACCATGATCTCAACAATTTCCATCCCACAGTCAACCTCAGCCTGGACCAGTCCACACGAGAGAGCCACTTCCTGGACGCTACAGTGCTAATAAGCGATGGTCACATAAACACCACCCTATACCGGAAACCTACTGACCGCTGTACTTTCCTACATGCCTCCAGCTTTCATCCAGACCACACCACACGATCCATTGTCTATAGCCAAGCTCTAAGATACAACCGCATTTGCTCCAGTCCCTCAGGCAGAGCTAAACACCTACAAGATCTCTATCAAGCATTCTTACAACTACAATACCCACCTGCTGAAGTGAAGAAACAGATTGACAGAGCCAGAAGAGTTCCCAGAAGTCACCTACTACAGGACAGGCCCAACAAAGAAAATAACAGAACGCCACTAGCAGTCACCTTCAGCCCCCAACTAAAACCTCCCCAGTGCATCAAGGATCTACAACCTATCCTGAAGGACGATCCATCACTTTCACAGATTTTGGGAAACAGGCCAGTCCTCGCTTAGACAGCCCCCAAACCTGAAGCAAATACTCACAAGCAACCACACAATAAAAACACTAACGCAGGAACCTATTCTTGCAACAAAGCCCGTTGCCAACTCTTTCCACGTATCTATTTGAGGGACTCCATCATTGGACCTAATCACATCAGCCACACTATCAGAGGCTCATTCGTCTGCACATCCACCAATGTGATATATGCCATCATGTGCTAGCAAAGCCCTTCTGCCATGTACACTGGCCAAACCGGACAGTCTCTACGCAAAAGAATAAATGGACACAAATCAGACGTCAAGAATTATAACATTCAAAAACCAGTCGGAGAACACTTTAAGCTTCCTGGACACTCAATTACAGACCTAAAAGTCACAATTATTCAACAAAAAAACTTCAAAAACAGACTCCAATGAGAAACAGCAGAACTGGAATTAATCTGCAAACTGGACACTAAATTAGGCTTGAATAAAGACTGGGAGTGGATGAGTCATTACACTAACTAAAAACTATTTCCCCAGGCTAATTTCCCCCCTACTGGTACTCACACCTTCTTGTCAACTGTTTGAAATGGGCCATCCTGATTATCACTGCAGAAGTTTTTTTTTCTCCTGCTGACATAGCCCACCTTAATCGATTGGTCTCGTTAAGAGTTGGTATGGCAACCCCATTTGTTCATGTTCTCCGTGTATATATATATATCTTCCTACTGTATTTTCCACTGCATGCATCTGATGAAGTGGGCTTTAGCCCACAAAAGCTTATGCTCAAATAAATTTTAGTCTCTAAGGTGCTACAAGTACTCCTAGTTCTTTCTGCTGATAACAGACTGACGCAGCTACCACTCTGAAACATGCCTGTGTAAGTGGCTGATGGTGTTCACCATTTGGTGGCTGTTGTGGTATGAATACTAAGTTGTCTAATGTAAACAAACCTATATGTGTGCAGTCCATACATCTGAAGATGGCATATAGGTGTGGACATAGAATAATACTGTTACTACACCCTCTAGCCCCATGAAAGCAGCGTATATCAACATTGTTAGGAGTAACCATGCTTAAATGAACATTCATGTAAAAACCCATTTGATATAAAAAAAAATTCCTTACCTATGTTACTAGTAACACCTAAAGTTATTAAAGCTGAAAGTCTTAACATTTTAACTTTTTACTCGTTTACACCTTGTGTTTGTCATCTTAAAACGGAAAATCAGTTTACTTTTGTGTTCTCATGTACTAGCCCAATGCCACATTGCTTGCAATGCAAGGGAGCATAATCTATTTTTATTAAATGTCTACTGATATTTTTAAAACATATGGAAATATTTCTATTAGGTGTTGTAAAAAAAAAAGATGCTTTTACAACACGCACATTGTTCGGTTCTAAATTAGAGCTGATATTGTCCTTTAAACATGCTTTTATCTAGCACTGTTCTAATCTATGTGAATAGGGCCCTAACAATTTTCACTCCACAGTCAGAAAACTACTTTGTAGATGTACTTTCCAGTGCTTCGGAGTTCTTTTATGCGTAGCTGCGTAGGAGAGGGAAGTGCCTGTAGTGGGTCACCTAGGTAGGGAGAGGATGAGTCCCCCTTTGTTCCTTGCTGCGTCCGATCGCAGCAACGTCTCAGTGTGCATTCACCCTTCTTTGAGTTTTACAATGCTGAAACATCCTGCTATCCACATTCTGTAGAGCCCAAGAGCGCCAGCTATATTTCCCCATATGCATTCTTTTCTCTAAAAAGCCTCCCATTACCTTTTAATTTATTCTGAGAAACTAACAATCAGTTAAGCTATATTTTTTCCTATTTCCAAGCACAGTCCAGTTACAAAGTGTGCAAACTGGCTTTCTGTATTCTTTTATTACTAAAATCTGGTGTTGGATGGATGGGAGAGAAGTGATAATACTGAAATCATATGATCTGAAAATGGGTTCCAAATCAGTTTTTGTCATTAGAGTATACCTGCAATTCTTTGTAAAGGTGATGTTCTTTATTTTAGTATAATATAGTTCTAAACACTGTATTTCTACTTTGAGCCAAAGCCTACCACTACCACTTTCAAAGTCCCTGTTATTGCTTAAAAGGTTGTTGGAACTTTACTCCCCATCATAGCAGCTGGAGAGTTTGGATTGGTAGTGCTTTGTTTTTCAGAGGACATAGTCCTTAAATTTTAAAAAGTGAGTTTAATTATTTTAAAAACAAAATGGCTTGATTATCCTCTAAGAAACAGATGTCACATCAGCACATTTTGGAGGGCAGAGTCAAACCTTTAGCTTAGTACAGCTGTGACATTTGTTGTATTTGGAATATACATTAGAATATCTTCTTTAAAGATAACTTATGTCCTCTGTATATCTGTCTCTGACAGACAAACCATAGTTGTATCAGGGCACTACGTCTGTTACATTGATGGGGATACGAAGGAGCAGAAAGAGGGTGCTGCTTGAACAGGGGAAATACGTTTAACCCCCTCCCTCTCCCCCCCCACCTCCAAACATAACAGAAACTAAATGCTAAATCATTTTAAAGTCATCACAGCTATAAAGAGCCACAAGACATCACGCTAAAACACATCTTACAAACTGTGTTTTGTAATAAGACCTTTTAGAATGACTTGCATTATTCACTGTCATTTGATCTTCCGGGTGTAGTTATGAATGGGCTCTGTGGTGCTTTTAACTGGATGTATTGGGCATATATACTTTTTTGTGCTGTTATTTCTGAATTTCATAGATGTTCAACACTTGGTGATTTTATGTTATAGGCTGAAGTTATGAAAAAAGAGCTGAAAAACCAAGAACCAAGTAAAGGAAGGTATGCCTTTCAAATATTTGTTAATTTCTGTATGCACTGTTCAAAAAGTGGCCCTCCATGATTGATGAATTAAGTAGTCTACTACACATTTCTCTCAAAAGCAAGCTATGTATAATGGGAAAAAACTTCAGTTGGATTATTTAGAGATGTGCTAACAGTTACCTACTGCCACTTCCTTTTTTTTAGTTCTTTGTCCTGTGTATCAAAGACATTTACTTTCTTAACTTGCATAGAGTTTTTTGTAAAATATGTGTTTGCTTGAGAGTCTGGGGTCTGAATGAGTGTGGAGAAATGGTGAAATCTTGGCCCTGTTAAAGTAAATGGTTTTGTCATTTATTTCAACTGGTCCAGGATTTCAGCCATGTGTTTAAGTTTTGGTGGAAGACTATGTTGCTGAAAAAGCTCTCATTGTACTTGGCCAGTAGGTGATTCCTATATTTCATCTTTCAGTGCTGTCATTTATCAAAGCACATCATCTGTTTCTGTTTTCAAATGCTAAAACATTTATAAATTAGAGGAGGTGGTTCAGTTTTCTAAATTTACTTTATACTTCTGTCTAATGGATATAGGCCACTAACTAGATAATGGAAAACTAGTTTAGATACTTAACTTTAACATCAGAATCCAGAAAAGAGAAATTATTATTTTGTAATACTCAATGGAAATTTTTTTAAATGCACCTTGTATGCCTGAATGATAGTAAAATATCTAATTATGGAGTAACTATTCATTGGTTCTAGAATATAAAACAGTGTTTTGCAAATACTTTTTATCTCAAATGACAGTAGATCATACAAAGTACTTCCTGTAGGTGGGAAAAGGATAATTGTCCTTAAAATGTTTTCTGTGACTCAGATCCATGTACGTACGTACGAACGTGTGTGTGTGTGTGTGAGAAAGAGAGATTTAATCTATAGTGCTCTGTAATAATGGTCCAAAATTTACCATTTAAGGTAATGTTACTATAGTGTTATGCACTATTATTCTATAGTATAGTAACATTTTATAAGACGTTATATGTAATATCACACAGCTGCTAATGGTGTAATATTTTCAAAGCATGGTTTCTTCCTTCTCTGTGCTCCTGATGATTCTCTCATGGTCTACGTGCTGGTTTTGAAAATAAGATCAAGCTATGAATGTAAAACAAAAGTGTATTAAGACATTCCTAAACTTATGAGTGGTGTTCAGAGCACATTGGAAGTTGGAAGCATAGGGGAACTGCTTTTGAACTAGTGGTTCTGAGTCACACCAATATAGATGTTCAGGTAACCTTACTGATTCCAGATTGATGGGTTCTAGGTAGCAGCTGACCTACCAATATGGCACAATACAAATTAATCTTATCTTTGAGTCCCAGATACTGCGCAAAGTAGTACTGTGGCTGGTGAACAAATGGACAAAATAGTTTTTGCTTACCAACTTCACCCTGTACAGATTCCCTTTCAGCCTATGAGGCAGTTGTCTCCATGTCGGAATGATCCTTACATTCAGCTTTGTAAGCCTTTCTTTGTAAGGCCTGTTATCCTTTTGAGATATAATCACCATATAAGAAGCAAAAAAGTAAGTCCCATAATATGGGATGAGTGCTGTTTTATTGTCACCCCCCCCCCCTGGAATTTTTCTGTGGAGAGAAATGGGATAGGATAATTTGAGAGAAGGGGGAACAGTATTCTTGATTCCTGTGGATGGTCGAGATAATCTTAAAGAAATCTTGGAATGTTTCTTGACATTTGATCATTACCCAGCATGAAGAAATGGCCTAAGGCCATTCACTTGACCTTCTGGCTGGGGTGGTAAACCACTGGCATGGATATCCCAACTGTTTCTAATAATGAAGGAGGTGGTTTCTTTCAGCAAATGTAGTCAAGAATTTTCCTGTTCCAGATTAAGATTCCAGAAGAATTGAAGACCAACCTGCAGTCTCTTTCTTAATCTGAGTTTAAAATGGAGAATTAAGGATTTGCCTCTATCTTGCATCCTTTATGGCACATGCCTGCTCTTTTTTGGGTTGCTGGAGCTCACCCTTTATTTGACCTCCATTGTTAACTCCGATGGGCAGCTCTGAGTGAGGTTAGGTGTTGACACAAATGACTGAAGATGCAAGACTGGAGCATCAGGTATTTGTGGGTTTTACCCTTTTTATGCAATGGGAAATATCCTTCTGGTAGTGCAATATGCCACTTCCTTCCCAAAGCATAGCAGGGCTTTCAAGTCCTTGCACCAATTATTTTCAACCAACTTGATATTTTTGCCTCACTCTCTCATCATTGACCTTACATTCTGGGCAAGGAAGCAGAACTGTGCATCAGCCTGGGCTATGAAAGTCCAGTTTGAATCTGTCAGATTAATGTTTTTTGGAGACCACCAAGGTACTTTTGTCTCTGAGAGAAGTCACACAGTCCTGAAGATCCACAGACTGATCTCAGTTGATTTATATAGAAGATGTATGTGTGTGCACTTACAGCATTCACTATAAGCAGTTGAAGATGCACGTAATGTATGGTCTTGCATTATTTGCTGCTATTTAATAAACTTGCTGTTTTTTCCATTCCTGGTAGAAGCTTATGGACAGATTCTCCCCCTTTGCAGATGCTGAGCTGTGTGCAGTTTGGCGGGGGGACGTAGCTTATCTTTGATCAAAATCTCTATGCTTCTTAAATAGAGCTGGTCTTTCAGGACTGCCTCTTTTGGCTGTGCACTGCATCAAGTTGTCCAGATGAGTTTTACTACATACAAAGACTAGGCAAATGTCGCGGGGGGCTATTGTGTGCCCAAATAGAAGGGAAATATATTTGAAATGAATCTCACTTTTGGAACATAATAGAGTCTTTGGTATTCAGAGACCTGCCTTTCTGAGGTTGTTAAATACCAAAGTATCTTTGTTGTCACGACTGATCAGTGTGTTAATATTTGTGTCATGAGAAACAGATTAGTTTTGTTTGGTCAAAAACTAATTGAAACACTTTCACCCCAGCCACCGGTGTTTGGACATGACTGACTTGAAATGACTCAACTCCAAACAAATTTTTGGAAGGAGAAAATTTTATTTGAATGGGCAAGTGAGAAAATATTTCTAACTCTTTTTTATGAGATCTCCAGTTACCATGAAGTAAACAATGAGGCCTGGGAGGAAACTCCCAAAATTCTGTGCAGGAGCTGTTCAGAAACACACAGGATCCATTACTCCAAGAGAGATTTTTTTTCTGCTGTACTTTGGAATGCTGTGATCCTGCCACCTTTTAGGGGGAGGACTGCAGTAGATCACCTATCGCAGATGGAAGCCACTCGACTACATTTTCCTGCAAGTTTTCGTCTGATTCTCTGATGCATAATAGTAACATAGGTTACAACTGTGCTCAATCTATAGTGATACTTGACCTTCTGAAACAGAACTAGCCCCACTCCTCCTATTTCTCTTCAGTATATGTGGCAGACGAAGATGATGGTGCTAGGTGCGAGGTGAGCTTTCAGGGCACATTGACATGTGCATCTTGTTGTGCTTAGGTGATGGAGATTTACTCCTTGTTGATTTTTGGCTGCTTTAATTGTTCTGACTTAATGTAGTCTTTAACGCGTGTATATCTTACCACATCAAAGTTGGGCCTTCGGTGATTGATTCCGTTTGCGTCAGCTTTGGACTTTCTTGATGTCAGCATGCCAGAAGTATTAACCAAATGGCAGCCCTTCATGAAGACTCATATAGTTGTGCATATATTCTTTTTTATATACTTTGGATCTGAGAGACCATAATAAAGATCCACATCTTGGTGCATGTTCACTTATTAACCAGTTTTCTGTTTATCCCCTCGACTGATCGTCTACATACGTTTTATCACCTAGCTAGAACATCAGAATTGATTGATGTATTGGCATCTTTTCATCTAGTTTTATGTAATCTCAGGATGGCCACTTTCAGGAGACATGAAAAAGGAGGTTTAGACATCTCCAGCTTCAAAGTTTCCCAAGAATGTCTATAGACAATGTTTTCTTCAGAGAAGAATAATGTACTTGCCTGTAACTGAAGTTCTCTGAAAAGTGCTATCCTGTTTCTTTGTCATCCTGGGCTTTATTATCTTGGGAGCTGACAGTAAGCTTAAACAGCAAAGTATAGCATTGCAGAAAGTAGGCCTTGTCTGCGCGTGGCCTTTTCCACAGTTATAACCAAGATCATTTCAGTTGAAAAGGAAAGTGCTTATTAAACTTGTAACATTTATGAGGAGTTCAGTAGGGTAGTTACTGTAGAGGATATTATCTTCAAACATCGCTCTTGGAGAGCTGAGCAATTTACCATAGTTTTAGACTAAGTTTATATAGAAAAACTGAGTTACATTTTATGTGTGTGTGTGTGTACACAGTCTGTCCCACATCAGGGAATCCAAATTTAAGCTTGCTTGTCAGCTCTGAGGTCACAGGACACATCTATAGTGTATAGTACCTTCAGAGAAATCTAACTACAAGTAAGTAATGTAATTTGAATTATAAGAGGTCTTCAGTACTGAAGTGGATTAGACAAAAATTGTAAACTAATCAGTTATTTGCCTCAATATTCTAACCATTTTAACGCTGATAGGCTAGATTTCCCAGTGCTAAGCCACTAATGCATCAGGAAATCCCAACCATTGGCGTCAAGAGGTTACTGATAACTGTGGAATTCTCAACATAGTTTGATTTCTTTTGTTTTTTTTAAATACATTTAGCTCTGACTTGAAAAAAAACCCAGAGGGATCAGGAGTGGTGCAAACAGCAGCTGCTAATCCTCCAGTAGAGCCTAGTGTGGCAAAGGAAGAAATCATTTCCAACTCTGTCAAAGCCGAGACTTCGACAGTGCAGATAGAAGCCTCTGAGTTGGAGCCTGAAAGAACGGTACGTGATTCTGCTACAAAGCCATCGGAAGTTGAAACATCCAAGGGGGAATCTGAAGTTGCAGTTACTGGCTCAGCTACCAAACCAGCTGATGATGAATTATCCAAAGTTAAATCAGAAGAGATCCTGCTGCCTCCTTTCAGCCTTCAGAAGGAAGAGGTAGTTAAAGATAACTCTGAAACAGAATTATTGGAATCTGCTATCACAACTGTAACAGAAGGAGAAACTAAAGTGAAACTTGAAGAATTGCCTGTTCCTGCCAGTGGATCATCAGAAGAGTTATCCAGTGTGGACAAGCTAGAAGATGGGCAGTCAGACTCTGCTGTGAAACCAACAACCATGGAAACAGCTGAGTCTGTTTCTGAAGCAGTGCCACCTGATTCTGCTGCGGCTTCAGTGGAACTGCTGTCAGCTGAAGACATACAATCAAGCAACACATTGGATACTCCTGTAAAAAATGCTGTTACTGATGCAGTGGAAACTAAACTTGAAATACCTGTGGCCAATGTTGCGGTGTCTATAGAGAAGAAACCAGAAAAGCTAGTGGCCAAAGTCGGGCCAGCCTTGGAGAAGAAATTGGAAAAGTCAGTGGCTAAGATTGGGACAGCTATGGAGAAGAAACTGGAGAAGCCTGTAGCCAGCATTGGGACAGATACAGAGAAGAAACCAGAAAAGCCAGTGGCCAACGTTGGGACAGATGTAGAGAAGAAACCCGAAAAGCCTCTGGCCAGTGTTGGGACAGACATAGAGAACACTGAAGAAAAAGTGCTGAATGAAAAGAATGAGAGAACTTTAATCAAGGCACATCAAAATAAAGGACCAGGACAAGTTAAAATAGATGAAACCAGCAAAGCAAGTACGTCTGCTGCAGCATTTGTATCCATCAAGGAACCTACCTCTGTTAGTAAAACAATCTTAAAGGCTGTGGTGTCTATCCCTGATATATCAAAGTCAAGAGTTATGATGCGGAGAAATGAGACTTCTCTGACTAAAACAGAGGAGCAGAAAGCTTCCTCAAAACCTGAGACCAGAAGCAGATCTGCTACTGAGAAGAAACTTTCATCAAAAGAAGTGGGTCAAGCAAGAGCTACTGGCAGCAGATCAAGTCTGCCAGATAGCATCACCAAGTCTAAACTGGACATAAGTCCTGTTGTTGTAAAGGGAGGCAGTGGGAGGAGTTCATCTCAGCAAGACAAGGACTCAAGAGTGGACTCTAGGGGTAGTTCAAAGCAGTCTCAAGAGAGAGAGAGTAGATCATCCAGCATGAAGAAAGACGACAACGGCAATAAGGTGAGAAGGGCAAGAAGGCTGGTTCAATGTGACTGACCAGTAACTAACTCTGATGCTTCTCCCAGATGTTGAATATGAGACAGTAAGATTGTTCCCCTTCCCCTTTCTGTAACCTGTTGAACTGATTTGGGCCAACAGTCAAGTTGGAGTAGTAGGATGGCAAGCAACCAGTTGTGTACAATTCAAGTATGTAACTGGTTTGAAAATGTTACTTGGATAAAATTGCAGGAAGGTAACTTCTGTAAGCAGGTCTGTACTGAGTGTCATAACTTTATGTTCTTGGTATAGTTCTGAATGGGAAAGAAGTTTTCTCTCCTTTTGTGAGCTGATGCTTCCTTTGTCAAGTCCTAGATTATCCTGCACAGGCACTGGTTGCTGAAAGGTGAACAGATAACTAAACGAGACGTTACCGGTGACTTGGTACTAGAGACTATATGCCTGGACTTATAATTGGTGGTTGGCTTAGTTCTGTACATGCCAAGCATGCAATCAAATGGCTCTATCTGGATTGTTTAAAAAGAACTTCCTTAAGAGAAGAAGTTGTTTTTGACAAGATGATTGATTGGCTAACTTGTTTCATTTAAATTTTTGTCTAATTTTGCAGGTTCCTGCTGGTCGAATTAGTAGGAATACTAAAACTGGCTCTGGTGGCAATGTAAAACCAAAAGAGGTAAGGAACCAAACATAGTTGAACTTACAGTAGCGATTTTATTTAAGACAAAACAAAATAAGTTTAGCTTTATTTCTTGCGAGCTCTTGCTTAGTGGATTTTTCAGGATACTTTTCGTTACAGCTTTTTATTAGTTGTCTGTAAATTATGTTCATCTTGGGAAAAGAGCCTGAGTTTCCTGTTTCAGGAATATAAAAAGCTTAACTTTCTTTGACGGGGTAATTTTTAGGTCCCAAATTTTGCCTGCTTCAAAAAGGAGCCTGTCTGACTATTAGATCTCAAGTTTGCCTATCTTAGAGCTCTTCCTTACAAGTGCCGTGATGAGGCATGGGATAAGAACGACAGAGACAATCTTCCCAGGTCCTCTCTCAAATAACTGGTGTAATGGGAGGGATCAAAACCAATCACAATAACAGTGCCTCTCCCATAAACAAATAATTTTTGTGCTTTATGCTAGAGAGAAACAATACTTACATTCCTGATATGCCATTGGCTGAAATAAGGGATTGGTAGGGGTTAGGTTTTTATAGTTTTTACAGATAGCTGAGTTGAAGAAGCCTCAGTTTATGACTCTCCCTCTGTTTCATGTTGTTTGGGGGTTTTGGCAGGAAGGGGGGAAAGGGGAGAAAAGTCAGTTTTTCAATATTACGTGCTTCCTTTTCTCTCCAAAAAGTAGATGTTGACTGACATTATTTCCAGAGCTGTACTAAAATAATCACTGAGATTGGTACAGATGCTGCATATTGAAAAAGGCACAGTAGATGTGGAAAGTCAGTTACTAATCCAGGATTGATGATGTGTAGCTTTATTTTTCACCGTTCTACAACTTGACACAGAGCATTTCTCCGCCTGCAGGGGAAAAAAAGGCAAAATACTTGCTTTAGTTAGAGATGTGTAGCCAGCCACTCTCTCTTTCCCCTCCAGTCTTGGCTATATATTCCATCTGATTTACACGATAATCTTCGTGTACTCTTTTGCTTTCTGATTGGTAGAGAGACACTGTTTTTAGTGCTTATTGCCTGCAAAATTTGAGAAGATGACCTACAATAATTTCATTTTTGAGTTTGAAAGAAGTCATTTTAAAAAAAAACTTGGCTGTATTCTGTTTCCTTTCTTAAAATGACATCTGACATTGCACGTCTATCAGTTTGTTGTGCTGGCAATTTGATTTTTGCCAGGACTACCAAAAAATGAGGAATAAGGGTACAGTCCCTTTTTATATAGCTATGGTATTTGATAGGAAAGAGGGAGTCAAATTGCTTTGGGCCTAAACTGTTACAGGAACAAGTTTTTCTCTCCATGTGCAAGTGCAGAAGTGTATACGTTGGCATGATGGAGGTTTTGACAAATTCATTGATTACTTATACAACAAATTTGATTCCAAATTTGGAGCCAGGAGGCTGGAATTTTTTTTTTTACTTACATCACACTGTCAAGAGTTAATTTCTGCTGCCTCCTTGATTTTCATCTTACTTATAAAGTGCCTTCAGAAGGACTCTCTTCCACCTATCAGACTGGAGAGAAAAAACAAGTTATGAATCAAAACAGACTTGAATCCCAAATAGGCAGTTTTTCGTTTCCTACTCCTGTGAAAATGGCTTAACCATTTTGGAGCAAACAAAATTCTAAATTAGCACCAAAATGTTCACCATCTATTTACATCTTTTTAAAATCAGTCGAAAATAATTCAGTTTTGTAAACAAGTTAGTGAAAGCCAACACCCAATATCCTTCCTTGCCTCCTCACCGCTGCATGTGCCATTAAGTCACAACCTCCTCCTTTTTCCACTCAGTCAAGGCCCTCACAAAACCGAAACCTCCCATGTCTCCTCTGAAAAGGGTTATCCACAGCAAGGAATGGCTGTGGATATTGGTGGGAGAAATGACGGGTTGAGGAGGAAGAGAGAGGAGGTTAAAGGAAAGAAGGTCGAGAGAGATTCTCCTCACCAGTTCTGTCAGTATGTATGTTGGAGCCGTAGTGAATGTACCACACTTTAGATGTCAAAACCAGAGAATAAAAGGATGGAAGGAAAGAGAAAAGGGGATATGTAAGGTGAAATGTCTGAAGGGAAGAGAAAAGACTTTAAAGAGTGGACAGTTTGAAGCCTGTCTTATCTGTTACATCAAATATTGTCTCCACCCCCCAAGTGCTGACATTGTTTGAAGAGTTATGTAGGGCTACAGTTGAATTCTTGCAAATTCAGAAAAACATTTAAAATATACACTGGCATTGTGGTCCATTTTAAAAAAAATCAAGTCTACCCAGGTATGATTTTGGACAATTCTCAAGTATCTACATTCCTTTGGCTCATCTTCAGAGTAGAAATGTCAATACTGAATAAACTTGCAACTGAGCCCATAAACTAAGCAAATTACTTTTCTTTCCATGAGTTTCTTGTGTATATGTTCCCTTTGATATGTATCCATTCACATAATTAATGTTTTGTGCTACATACGCAAAATAAAATGTCTTCGATTTCAGTGGGATTTTTCCATTTTCGAGTATGATACATCTTTTAGCTATTGAACTTCAAAATTTCACTGTCAACTTCAAACTGCAGATGCCTTTCACAACCACTGAATTCACCTGAAAAATTGCAGTTTCATGTTCTGTCTTAAAATGTGGATGACGGACATTATAGTATTGGTGCACTTTGCCTACTAAATTAATAGTTTTACATTTCACAGGAAGAAGAGCTTTTCCCATTTAACTTGGATGAGTTTGTTACTGTGGATGAGGTTGTAGAAGAGACAGACTCTCCTCTTCAAACCAGGCGAAATCCACCCCGGGGGAAAAGAAAAGACTCTGCTAAAAATAACTCTTCCTCTGAGCCTATTGCCAAGAGGAAGAAAGGTAAAAGCTCCATAGCACATGTTGCTGAGAGCGAATTATCCTTTGTTACTTTGGATGAGATTGGAGAAGAGGAGGAGATGACTGCACAATTGGTAGGAGACTCGAATTTAGAAGCAATAACAGACCCACAGGGTCTAGTTACTGTGGATGAAGTAAATGAAGAAGAGGAGCTGATTTCAGAAGCAGTAAAAGACCCACAATCACTTGTTACTTTAGATGAGATATCTGAACAGGAAGACTTTTCTTCACATGATGTACCTAAAGATGTCTCCAGTTCAGTTTATGAGGAGCAAGATCTTCTAAAAGCAGAACCCTTGGTAACTGTGGATGAAATAGGAGAAGTTGAAGAGCTCCCTCTAAATGAGCCTTCAGATTTGAATATTGAGGAAACATTAAAACCTAAGGAAGAGGATGATAAACGGGCTACTGAGGATCCTGGAGACTTTATCTCTTCTCAGCTGCCTGAAGATCCTAGTACTTTAGTGACAGTAGATGAAATACAGGAAGACAGTGATGATCAGCGTCTAGTAACTTTAGATGAAGTTACTGAAGATGATGAAGACTTTTTGGCAGATTTCAACCGTTTAAAAGAAGAACTAAACTTCGTTACTGTAGATGAAGTTGGGGAGGAGGATGAAGAGGAAGAAGAAAATACTTTTATAGGCACAAACCTGGAGGAGGAGGATATTGTTGCAATTGCAGGACCAGAAGAAATGGAAATTCTGGCAGATATAGGGCCAGAAGAGGAGGCTGCTATTGCAAACTCAAAGTCAGAAGAAAAGGAGACTCTTGAAGCTGACACAAAGGAAATAGAAAATGAGACCCTTGTAGCAGGTACACAGGAGGCAGACAAGGAGGCACTTGCAGCAAATACAGAGAAGACTGAAAAAGCTGAAATTTGGAACAAGACAAGTGAAAAAGAGATCAAAGGAGAAACTGAGAGTGAACAGCAGTCTGCAGGTAGGAACTGATACAGTTTTATAGATGCATTTTAAAATATATAATTAACATAAAGACATTTAAAACTATGCTAATGTCATTTAATAGTAGCCAGTATCTGTCAGGGCAGATAACTGGATATTGTATCAATGAAGAGAAAAAACAAACTACCTAAATAAAAGCGTAGAAGTTAAATATAATCTTTAATTACAGAGCTAAGCCTGAGCAAAGCGCATGAATCAAATGAAATGGGGAGACAAACTAAGAACAAGCAGCAGCCTCCAGGTAGGAAGTAGAGCCAGAAATGGACAGAAGCATTTGTGATCTACAACTGCAGACAAATTAAGGTCAAATATATTAGAATAAGTATAAAAGGGTGAGAATTTAGCAGGGAGAGCTTTATAAAATTTGACTCTCACCAATGCTAATGCATAGTGTCAATCCAGTATTGTTGAGTTTTCCCTCACATCGGTGTTGATGCATTTCAGTTCTGATACGCATCATCGCCTGTTCTAGTTATTTTCCCCACTTCTGACCTGAAGTTAAGATATAAATATGCGTGTCCAGAAGTGAAGGATTTATGGATTAAACTGTTATCCTACTTAGTCCCTGTGCAATTGATAGTCCTCTGGACATTCATTCGTCTCCATTAGTAATATGAGATAAACAAGGCAGATGGGGAAAAATTGCAGAGGCCACAATCTTAATTACAACAGGGAACTTCTTAAACTTTAGCTTATTCTAATCAGTAGGCATCACTTTAGTGCCAGTTTGGCCAATCCAAAAGGAATAATTGTATTTTTTCACATTCCATAGATAATTGTAACAGTCCCAAATGTCTGTACATGTCACAGATCTATTAGCGCATGTTTTCTAAACTCTGGTTTTTTAGACTGTTTTCTGTATGAATCTAAATTAAAGACTTCTCATACTTTCATTTGTATGAAAACATACTGTGTAGTATCAGCAAAATGTGGTGAAAAATTATTTCCTTTCATCATTCTCTGGGAGAACCACATTTCCAAAGTTACTTGCACATATAAAAAGCTTTTTTTTTTTTTAAATTGCCGAATGCTTAAATTTTTCACTTGTAATTTTAATGGTATTGATAAATCTGAAGAAATGCTTTTTGATACATGGTGAATGAATTAATATTCTTCTGTATTTATGTAGTGAAAACCCCAGGCAAAAGAGGTAGGCCTAGGAAAAGACCAATTGTTCCACCACCTGAGACACCTGTTGAAACAGAGCAAGAAAAGTGTGACAAGAACACTGAGGAGGAAGCAGATAAAACAGAATTAGTGGAAGGCTCAACTTCTGAGTCCAGCAAGGAGAAAATGGGAAAAGGTACCTTGACTACCCCAGAATCAAATAGTTTGAATGAAGACAGTCAGACTGCAACTGTTAAAGAACCAGATACAGAATCTGTATTACCTGATCTAAATGCAAGTCTACTGCTTGATGCAGATATAAAGCAGGAAGTCTGCAGTGAGACGCCTTCACAATCTTCTGAAAAAACTGTGAAAGGTAAGGGCTGATGTAGAGATTTGTCATCTTGGTTGTTCATAATTTTTCATTGGAGTCTCATCCATTTTCAATCTAAAAGAAAGCTGTAGCTGTTTTCGTAACAGAACATTTTGAAACTGCTTTGTTTTGTTTTTTTAATTTTGCCCTTTCAGGTTTTTTTGCTTGGTTTAGGTGTATACTATATTGCACAACATGATAGAATTCCTATAGCCAGAATTCAAGAACAACCCTTAAAGCACTGATGTGTACTTTTCTCAGCTTCTTCCCCTCTACAGGCCCCACACTCCTCCAGGATTCCAGGTACAATTTGCCTCCCCCTAGTCTCTGGCCCAAAGGTCAAGTTGAATAGATTAACAGTAGAGACAGATTTTTAGGAGCACATGCTAGGATGGAAAGTTTCAAGCAATGAGTAGGTGGGGAAAGTCAGTACTTATTAGTGCTCCCTCTAGTCTACCCAGCCTTTGGAAAGTTGTTCCTTGATTCTGTTCTCATTCATGACAGTGCTTCTGCAGATTCACAGTATGAGATAATGTGGCATGGCACACTATCTATGGAGCCCATTTTAAAATGGTTAACCATTGGGAGACTGCATATGAATCCTCTATTTTGAGCATTCTAGAAACAAGATTACAAAAGCCTCCAACTGTTACTCAAATTCAAGCTGCAAAGTCCTGCAGCTTTATGTTGGGGTGCCTTAATGTTTGGGAGCTCAGACACCCACAACGATTTTTTTTCTGTTTTCTACACTAGTAAGCACAATGATGCTTCAATTCTAACTGGGGCCTTTGGGCAAAATCATATATAAATGTTTACTGCTAATAATGACAATGCAATCACCCATTTTCTAGGGGAACCTATCAATCTGCATGTCTCCAGAAGCAAATATTTTGGCATTACCTTAGACCAGGTTAACCAGGAAACTCTTTCTACAGACCCTTAATTTTTTTTCATGGAATCAGTGTTCTCCAGTCCAAATGAAACTAGATGACATGTGTGCAGTATTTAAAATTCAATATTGAGCAGCATATCAGTCAATTATACCTGTATAACATAAGTTTGTGTTTCAGTAAACTGAAATGCACTGAGAATGTTACAACAATCTGCATGTCCTCCTAATGTTTTAATTTATATGTGGATACAGAAGTCAGTCTTAAGCACCTAGATCGGGAACTGAAATTTGGTAATAGAGTGCACTTCAATCTAGTAGACAAAGGTATAACGAGATCCAGTGGCTGGAAGTCAAAGCTAGACAAATTCAGACTAGAAATAAAGTGCAAATTTTTAACAGTCAGAGTAATTAACCATTGGAACAACTTATCCAGGTATCTCACTAGGGATTTTTAAATCAGGAGTGTTTTTTTCCCTAAATGATACAATCTAGTTCAGTCACAGATAGATATTGGACTTAAAGCAGGAATTAATTCAGGGAAATTCTATGGCATGTGTTGTAAGGGAGGTCAGATTTGGTCACAGTGGTCCCTTCTGGCCCTGGAATCTATGAATTCTGAGCTGATGTCTCTACAAGGGAGAAATTGAGGGAAGTTGTAGTGCTTCTTTTGTCTGTAATGAGCTTCATGCTGGAAACAAGGCACTTGCAATGACATAGTAAAACACAAATGTTGAATTTCAAGTTCATCTGGTGATACCATCCCTATGTCTATTTAAAAAAAAAACAAAAAAACTCTCTAGCTTCGCTAAGCCAAACAGTGTAAGAAGCAGTAACGGTCATAGACCTGGTGTTTGCTTCCCACACTAATGAAAAATATTTAAGCTATGTACCAAATACTTTTAAATTAATGTAAGTCTTTTGCTTCAAACTCTATTTTATGGCTTTAACAGATGAATTTGGATCAGGAGATACAGAGCCAGAGTCTAAACGAAGAAAAGTGGATTCCTCAGCAGATAAATCCAAGACACAAAGCACTCCAAAAGGTAAAATCTAAACTCTTTGTTTAATGTTCTAAATCCCAATAAAATTTGATTTTAGTAACATATCTTAATTATAGGAACTGTGAGCATTGTTTATGCATATTTATAAATAAAATATGTGCATACATTCACTGAATAATCTGATGTTTCTGATGGATGAAATAACTTTTTACACCTGTGAGAATTTAAGATTGTACAAGGTTTATTTCTAGTTGCTGTGAATGATTTGCTAGGATGTTCTGTTCCTTAAGGGTATGTCTACACTGCAGTTAGACACCTATGGCTGACACGTGCCAGCTGACTTGGACTAAGGGGCTGTTTAATTGTAGTGTAGATGTTTGGGCTTGGGCTAGAGTCTGAGCTCGGGGACGCCAGAGGGTCTATCCTGAAATTGAACAGATGTGAGATTTTAATTGCAGTATAGACATATCCTAAGATTTAAGGCTTTTTGAATGTTGGGAGTTGAGATGTCCATGTAAACTGATTTTTGTGGTGCCATAATTTTTGTTTGCGGTGTTATTGTAGCCATGTTGGATTACTGGATTTGTGAAGCATGTACATGCACAGGGCAAAGGAATTTATTAGGAAATTTGAATTCTGACATGATGCTTGTATAAAATTGTCCTTGATCTAGAGCATGCTTGCATAATTCACTTAATGAATTATATTATGTTTAGGGAGAACAGTACATATAAAATGATTTAAATGATGCAAAGACTAACAAGGCACTTAGATGTAAGGTATAATTTGTAATTATTATGTTCCTAAAGTTCATGCTTCAGGAGGTCAGGAAAGGTTACCCCCTTAAAACCACAACATATTCTGGGTTTTCTTTGGTCTCTTTCCTCGGATTCATCAGAGATAGGACACTGGATGGGTAGGATGGTGCTCTGAGGTGGCACCGAGCATTCTGTCTTTCACATGCTTAGCTGGATGGGTCATGCTGTATGTGCTCAGGATCTACATATTTGGGGCCAGGAAGGAATTTTTTCCCTTGGTCAGGTTGGCAGTGACCATGCCGATTTTCACCTTCCTTTTCAGCATGGAGTGAATATCACTTGCTAGGACTATCTGGATATATCTCGCTTAATTTCTCGCCATTTCAGGGGCCTTGGGAACTAGTGAACCTCAGTCCCTCCTATTTTGTTCCTGTGGCACATAATGGTTTAATCTTCTGTGGGCTGTAATACCCAAATAACTAATTTTGGTTGTTGGGGTTAGCATGCGAATGAAGAGTTGGTGATCCCTTCCGGCCTTACCAAAAGAGACCGCCACCCCCACACGTGCACACTTTGGTTAAATGTACCTGATAGATTTTAATTGAGAGTTGTTGATGAAATGTTAAATCATTTCCCCCCCCCCCCTTTTTTTTTTTTTTTAGGTTTAGATTTTCTTGTTCCAAAGGCTGGCTACTTCTGTCAGATCTGCTCGCTCTTCTACGCAGGTGAAATGTCTATGAAAAATCATTGCAAGACACTGCGTCATCAGCAGAATATGGAGGTAACAATTTTTGATTCTTTCCCTTTAAACCGTAAGTAATAAAGTACCTGAGATTTTTAAATCTGTTTTGTTCTGTCGACTGCTAATTATCTCAGGTAGTGGTTTTGCTAAACCGTAGGTTCTAGGTGAAAAGAATGGTTTGTAAACCAATTGCAGATAGATGCAAATTATATTGTTTTTTTCAATACGTTGACACTCATGGCTATGTTCTGTAGATCAGATAAAAATAACTTCTAGAGTGTACTACACTTTAAATTAAAGAAATGAAATTATTAACCCCTTAATGACCTTGACTATTGAGTTAAATGCTGGGAAATCCTATCTGTGATATCTTCCCCTCCCACGAAGGTGTGGGAGGGATATTAGTTGTCTTACCATCTTTGGCAAATCTCCATATATCTATATTAAGAGCCTAGCCTTGCCAAATGTTACTGAGTCATCAAGGCTCCAGACTGTGATTAAAATGGCTGCACATGTAACTTAAGATACTAATTGGACCATCAGAAAATTTAATTTAGGAGTCATTTACACCATCTCCCCAATGGTGCAGGTGTGTGCTTTGGGAGAGTAAGAGGAGCATTGATAAGTGCATTTTACCAGCAGACCTGAAGATGAGTCTCTAGGCAAAATTAACTGGCAAACTTCGGTGAGGATAGAATCTAGTCAATATCAGGAGTTGGCCAGCTTCTGGTTGTTCAATACACGTAAATGTGCATTGTATTTAGAACATGATGCATATCCTGCCGTGGAGAATTAAGTGTTAACTGCTGTGTCTTGTCATTGGCTACAAAGTAAGACGTTTTAAAATCTTTTTCCCCACAGAAATTCATGGCCAAGCAAAAGGATGGGAAAGATGAGGAGGAAGACGAGGGGGAAGAACTTAGTTCCAGGTGATCTCAGGAGGAGAGAAGAATTCTTTAAAAGAATTTAATTTAGGGTCCAGTAAATTTTGTGTCTTTTGTTATGATTTAATTTGTAATTTTGTTTCAGAAGCAAACTCTGATGTTGTATAAATTTGAGTTAAAGGTAGACAAAGACAAAGAAGAAAATGTATGGTCATTTTGATTTCTATATCAAATCATCTGGCCTGGGAGAGATCTCTTATGTATTGAAATAAATGTTCTTACTGTATAGTTAACACCATGTGATTGTTTGGTGTAATTTCATGTTTGGCAATTTACTACATCCAGAGATCCACATTTAGTGTTTCTTTGCAGATCTTAGCTATTAAAATTTCAATCTTCATATGTTTCATGTAGAGCTGGGCAAATTGTCTTCTGAGAACAGTAAATTCATTGAAAAATATATTTTTCAAGGCATCAATTATTTACCACTTTGGGTCAAACTTGAATAGTTTCAGTTGAAAAAGCTGCAAACAGAAATTGTGGAAATGTCAAAATGGTTTATTTTCAGTTGACATTGCTGAAACAAAATGTCTGTTTCACCCAAACAACATTTTTTCAGTGTTTTTGTTTGAGCAAGAAAAAACAGAGAAATTCAATTTTGCTTAGAAATTAACTGATATTTTTTTTTCCCAGTTCTTTCAGTTCAGCCATGGAATGGGAAAATCTGTTTGCTCACTGTAGTTTCATGTGTTCTGAAGGCCTGATCCCACACCTTTTGAAATCAGTGCAGTTTTGTTCTTACGTCAGTGGGAGCAGGATCTGGCCCTCGATTTGCTCTGTATAATGTTTATCACTAAGCTTAAGGCAGAGTTATTCTGAGCAAATAGGTGGTGTTGTCTTCTTCCATGAGATAATAGAAGGCCTTTGGGTAAAGAAAGCCGAACAGTCAGCGATCTGTCTGGAAGTGCTTGGCTTGGTTTTGGATATTTGTCTAATATGTACCTCAGGCATTCTTGCTACCTTCCCCCCCCCCCCACCCCCCCCAATATCTGAATCTCAGAGAAATCGCCTCTGCTTTGACTGTTTACCGTTTACCTAGATTGCTTTCACCTAGATTGCTGCCTGAAATTTTCCTGTCAGACCCACTTTAACAACCGTAAATGTTGGATGGATGGTGTTGTGCATAACCCTTGTCCTGCAGATGTAATGAATGAGAGCTCCCACCAGTCAAAGCAAAGATTTGTTGGACCTTAAAAGTCACATCATATCATTGGTACAGATATTTTCAGTGTAATCGAGTCTGCTCAAGAAAGATCCACGGCTGAGTTCTTAGCGTGATAGAACTCTCCTAGTAGCAAAGTCCAGTCCATCGGGCATTTACAAGCGCATATTCCTTTGGGAAAGTGGGGGAGTAGTTCCATGCATTCCTGTGAAACTCAGGCCACATCTCTGTCAAAAGCATGGGAGACAACACCCGATTGTTCACTCTGTAAGTTACTGCCTTCTACTGAGGGATACAGGCTGCGTTAAAAAGAGGGAGGGAGGGCCAAATTCTGCCCTAAATTACATCTGTGTGATGAAATCAGTGGGCCGGGGAGGAGGCATGTGTGTAACAGAGGGCAGAATTTGGCCCAGAGTTTTCAAAAATGAAGAGCTTGTTTTCAAGAGTTCAGAAAAGTGATGTTAAAATAGATAAGACAGATGGTTTACTATAGAAGAGTTGGGTGTTGGAAAGCATTTATAAAACTTCTGAATGGCAAATGTTTTTCCAACAGAGTTAGGTCCTGTTATCAGTTGCACAACGTGCTCCAGGATAAACCATGGCAACTTTTGAACCTAGTTTTCAAAAACTGTTTACTGCAGTTACAGGAATAAAGTGTAAAATTGTTTGTTATGCAGCTGTAACTTTTAAGTAGGTGGTTTTTTTTTTTTTTAAAGTGTCTTGTGGACTTCTGGAAAGGGACAATGCCCTGGAGCTGGTTGATCTTTTTTTAATAAAAAAAGCAGATGCAAAACTTGGGTTTTGTTGAAAATAGCAGTTACAAAGACACAAAGGGAGAAGTTTCCAAAGGTGCCCAGTGAGGTGCTGGACACCTAACTTACATGGAGAGATGGCTGCCCACTTCCCTTTTATGCCTTTGAAAATTTCTGCTAGAATTATAGTATGGTGTAAACAAGTTGCTGTAATTTTACCTGTTATACTTACAAAGAAAGCAACACCCTATACAAAGTAAATGTATTACTCCTGGGGGAATTCTGCGCCACTGTGCATGTGCAGAATTTGTCCTCTGCAGATTTCTTTGCTTCCCCTCAGAAAACTATCTTTGCATCCCCATCAGAAAGGGAAGCCACAAGAGCGATTATGCAACCTCTCCCCCAGCAGTATGTTTCGGGTGCTCAGGGCAGCCGGCAGAGAGGTAAATCACTGTAGGGCAAGGGGCAGGACTGGGGAAGACCCAGCTGGTGGCTCTTACCCTATGCCAGGCTCAGCTGCTAGTCCCAGCTGGGCTGGGGAGGATGAGACTTCCTCTTCCCCTGCACAGCATCCGGGGCCACGTCAGACCCACTCCCAGATTTCTCCCCTGGCTGTAGGAAGCTCTGAAAACTCCCCACCACCCCCTGCACTTCCAGCTCCTCAACTGCAGGGGGAGGGATCACTGTACAGGGAGCTGCTCCCCCATCTGCCCAACCCCCGCATCCAGATCTCCTTGTACCCAGACTCTCCTGCTGTACCCATAACCCCCACTGATGAGCCCCACTCCCCCTGCATTTGGACTACTCCAACGAGCCACCCGGATCCCCACCCTACCAAGCCCCAACCAGCTGCACATGGATCCCCACCCCACTGAGCCCCCCACACCCAGACCTCCCTTCCGAGCTCTTCCCCGCTGCCCCGCGCACACACACCGACCTCCCCCCCCCCGCCCCCGAGCCCCAACCACCTTCACCTGGACCCCCCTGCAGAGTCCCATTACTGTTGCATCCAACAAGCCCCTGTGCAGCCAGATCCCGCACCTGGATCCCCCACTGAGTCACCCACACCCAGATTGCCCCACAACTGATTTTGCAGTTCCATTTTCACCTAGTAGAGAGCAGCGGTGACATACAAGCCAAGATAGCTCCCTAAGTTAGTCAGCTCTTGAGGGATTTACTTCCATAGCAGCCATTGTGAGGCTGCACCGGTGCAAATCAGTAGTACAGATGGGCAAAGTTCCTGTTTGTACTGATGGAACTTAGAGTCAAACCACATTAAGTTCCATGGGTTCAAGTAGTGACTTTACCTGTCTGCACTGGTTCGGCTACATTGGTGGCTGTGGAGGCAAATCTCCAATTTAGACAAACCTCAAGCATATGTTCACCCAACTCCTACCAGTGTGATGTATCCGTGGCCTCTTAAGAATAGGGCCATAGGGTCTTTAATGACCGCAGGTAATATGATGAGAGTTATTTACAGTGAATATGAAGGCTACGAGAGAACTTGGTAAATCTTGCTTTTGGGAGGAAGAGTGCCTGGGAGTTGGACCTGATTTCGGTTCCTGCGTCTGCACAGATACTCCTTCATGGCCTTGGGGGCAGTCACTTCACTTCTGTGCGCTGTCCCCCCATTTTGTGAAATAAGGCTGATACTTAATTTTGCAACATCCTATGAGTTGTTAAATTTCAAATCTGAGGCAGTCCTTGGTTGTGGAGCTGCTCAGGAGGTTGATAGAAATGTAGGACTCGATAGGACATCTCGTCCAGTCCCCTGCACTGAGGCAGGACTAAATATCTAGACCAGAGGTTCTCAACCTTTTTGGGCTCAGGACCCATTTGTAAAGCTTTATGACCTGTCGCAACCCAGTAAATAGTCTGGAGATGGAGGTGCTGGCGTGGTTTCGGTCGGGTCCTGCCTGGCACTCACCCAGCAGTGGTGGCTCCTTTGCTGTGGAGCTGGCTGGACTTGGCTCTGAGCGTTGCAACCTCCAGGGTTGCAGCGCTGCTCAGGTTTGGTCCCACCCCCCTGACTGGACCAAATTTGGGTGAGTGGAGTTGTGCCCTGGCTCACAGGGTTGCAGTGCCACTCGCTCGCTTTTGGTCTACCCGGGCTTCCATTGTCATGATGGCTGGGCCAAACCTGAGTGGCGCTGGGACCCCAGAGGCTGCAGTGCCTGGAGCAGGGGGGCGAGCCTAGCCAGCCCCGTGGGACAGGAGCTGCCATGTGACCCTTTGAAACATTCTGGGGACCTAATTTGGGGTCCCAACCCATGGGTTGAAAAACTCTGATCTAGACCATCCTTGAGAAATGTTTGTCTAACCTGTTCTTAAAAATCTCCAGTGACAGATTCCACAACCTCCCTAGGCAATTTATTCCAGTGCTTAACAACCCTGACAGGAAGTTTTTCCTAATGTCCAAACTAAACCGCCCTTGCTGCAATTTAAGCCCATTGCTTCTTGTCCTGTCCTCGGAGGTTACGGAGAACAATGTACCACCCTCCTCTTTATAACATCCTTTTATGTGCTTGAAGACTGTTGTCAAGACTAAACAAACCCAGTTTTTTCAATCTTCCCACATAGGTCATGTTTTCTAGACCTTTCATCATCTTTGTTCTTCTCTGGACTTTCTCCAGTTTGTCCACATCTTTCCCAAAGTGTGGTGCCCAGAACTGGACACAATACTTCAGTTGAGGTCCTATCAGTGCGGAGTAGAGCAGAAGAATTAGTTCTCGTGTCTTGCTTACAACATTCCTGCTAATACATCACAGTATTATATTTGCTTGTTTTGCAACAGTGTTGACTCATGTTTCGCTTGTGAGCCGCTATGACCCCCAGATCCTTTTCTGCAGCACTCCTTCCTAGGCAGCCATTTCCCATTTTGTGTGCGTGCAATTGATTGTTCCTTCCTAAGTGGAGTACTTTGCTTTTGTCCTTATTGAATTTCATCCTATTTACTTCAGACCATTTCTCCAGTTTGTCAAGATCATTTTGAATTATAATCATAGAATATCAGGGTTGGAAGGGACCTCAGGAGGTCATCTAGTCCAACCACCTGCTCAAAGCAGGACCAATCCCCAACTAAATCATCCCAGCCAGGGCTTTGTCAAGCCTGACCTTAAAAACTTCTAAGGATGGAGATTCCACCACCTCCCTAGGTAGGTAACCAATTCCAGTGTTTCACCACCCTCCTAGTGAAAAATCCTGTCCTCCCAAGTGCTTGCAACCTTTCCTAGCTTCCACAGACTTTATAAGCGTACTTTCTGTGCCATTATCCAAATAGTTTATGAAGATATTGAATAGAACTGGATCCAGAAGAGACCCCTGCAGGACCACACTAGATATGGTCTGCCAGCTCAACTGGGAACCATTGAGGACTACTCGGAGTACGGTGTTCCAGCCAATTGTGCCAGTTGTCACATGAGACAGTAAAAAGCCTTACTAAAGTCAAGTTCCATGACATCATCATCTTCCCCTCCAACCAGAAGGCTTGTTACCCTGTTAAAGGGTTTGACAAGATTTGTTCCTGACAAATCCATGTTGATCGTTACTTAGCACCTTTATTTTTCTAGGCACTTGTTTATTTACTCCATTATCTTTCTGGACACTGAAGTTAAGCTGACGGGTCTGTAATTCCCCGGTTATTCCTTTTTATAGACAGGTACTATATTTGCCCTTTTCCAGTCCTTGGTAATCTCTCCTGTCCTCCACAAGTTCTCTGAGGTAATCGCTAGTGGTCAGAGGTCTCTTCAGCCAGTTCCTTAAGGTACTCTAGGATGTATTTCATCAGGCCCTGCCAACTTGAAGATCTCTAACTTATCTAAGTATTTCTTAACTTGTTTTCATATTTTAGCTGCAGATTTTACCCCATTTGCACGGATGTCCACTATGTGAGTCGTCCAATCACTGCTAACTTTTTTTTTGGTGAAAACAAATTTAAAAAGGCATGTAACACTTCGGCTATTGCTGCATTTTCTGTTCTCTTCTTTCCCTCCTCATAGGCTTGCCCTGTTCTTGATCTTCCTGTTGCTTCTTGTGTGTTTGCAAAATGTTTTCTTGTTACCCTTTATGTCCCTAGCCAGTGTAATCTTGTTTTTTGCCTTGGCCTTTTACTTGCTTGTGTGTTTTTTTTATATTCATCCTTCATAATTTAACCTAGTTTCCTCTTTTTTGAGTTTCAAGTCATTGAAGATCTCCTGGTTAACTGGGGTGGTCTCTTACCACACTCCTATCTCCCCTACCACAATGGGATAGTTTGCTCTTGTGCCCTTAATGATTCTTTAAATAATAGTCCACTCTCCTGAACTCTTTTTCCCTTAAACTTGCTTCCCATGGGATCTTACCTACCAATTCTCTGAGTTTGCTAGTTTGCATTCTTGGAGGTCATTGTGTTTGTTCTGCTGTTTTCCCTCCTACCATTCCATAGAATCATGAACTCTTATAATTTCATGATCACTTTCACCCAAGCTGCCTTCCACCTTCAAATTCTCAACTAGTTCCTCCCTATTTGTCTAATCAAATCTAGAATGACTTTCCCATAGTCACTTTCTCCACTGTCTGTAATAAACAGTTGTCTCCAGTTGAGTCCCAGTTATTTTCCCAGCATATGTCTGGGTAGTTGAAGTCCCCCATCACTACCCGTTCTCCCTTCAGCTCACACCCACCAGGCCTCCACCCTCTTATCCAACCCTCCTTTAAAATATGTTTCTGACATGAGGTCTATTAATCAAAGAATGGCAAAACATCTCAACAACAACAAAAAGCATCTGACAAGACAGCTCCATCCCTTTCCCCTCCCCCATCTGTGTTGTCAATTTAGATTGTAAACGCTTCAGTACAGGGACTGTTTGAACAGCCCCCAGCAGTCTTGATCCTGATTGGGCCCTTTGGGTGATATAATACAAATATTCAACAGTAAGTGAGTTACGTGATGGAGTGCGGTTCAGACCAGTATGGGGCTGTGTCATCACTTGCCCTGCATCCTTGGGTGCCTTACAGTGGTTTGCTGCTGTAACTCCCAGCCTGGGATACTCTCAGCCAGCCTACAAGCATGCAGGTCAGACCCTGAAGTGTCTGTGTGTTAGCAGCTCTGAACCCAGCAGCTTGTCTACAGCCCCACTCTGGCTTTCACCAGCCTGGGTTACAATCAGCAAGGTGACCCCAACACACTCCCTGTCCTGGATTTCCCCAGAACCATGTGCCCTGCCATCTCCAGCCCTCTCCTGAACAGTTCAGAGAAATACTAACGTTTGTTTGTTCCTCTAGAGATTCAAAAGCACATCATAGTTTATGAAGTGGGGTAAATACACCCTTCCATTTACACACAGCACTGAGCTGGTTTATAGTAAAAATAATAGTTATTAACACAAGGACCTAGGTTAAGGGATGCCAAGTAAAAGGAGTAAAGATAGAAAGGGTTACAAGCAAATTAAAGTATCAGAGGGGTAGCCGTGTTAGTCTGTTACAAGTGTCCTGTGGCACCTTATAGACTAACAGACATATTGGAGCATAAGCTTTCATGGGTGAATACCCACTTCGTCACATGCAACCGACCAAGTGGGTATTCACCCCTGAAAGCTTATGCTCCAAGCAAATTAAAGTGAAAACGTGCATCTACAAGTCTAAAACAATCTATCGAGGTACAGGCTTTGTTCAAGATGGTTTCTCTCACCAGTCATTCTTCCCAGCCCTGGCTGATTTTTTTTCTCTTCGGACCTTCCACAGAAGCACAAAGGTCTGGCTTCCCATGTCCTCCTGAATGAAGGATCTTTGTCTAAGCAGTTTTCTATATTCAATTCCCAGAGACTTCAAGCCCCCTTGCTTGAAGGACCCATCTTTCTCAGCTTGCAAGAGCTCTGGTCCCTTGTGTCTGTCTGGTGATGGATGGGAAGCCCACAGGAAGGGATGGATGTCAAAGATGGATGGATGTCAAAGATGGCTTCTGTCTTTGCATCTATCTTCCAGCGTTCAATGACTGTTTCAAGAGGCAGGATGATCTCATGACGGTTTTCCCTTCCTGTGGGCTTCCCGTCCTCCTGTATGTAGATAGAGCTTCCATTGTTTTGATTCCACTATGCTTAATTTACATAGGAGACAGGTAAATAGCTGCCTTCTCTGCAGCCTGGGAAGCAACCTGTTTATCCCAAGTTAGCCACAGTCTCTAAAACATATGATTAAGTATCTATATTTCCTCCTGTCGTGTTAGTACAGACATTTCACAATGATATTAATCACCAGTGTGTCATTAGCTTTCAGAAAAGACCTCACTCTAGATACTCCCAGATACAATACAGTAATATTGTGTACAATCAGTTGATTCAGTTATCTACCCTTTGAGGTTCAGACCCGTCTGTATGGACCAGTAAACCTTTGAAGTGGCTTCTGCTGAGGGTTGCCGCTCAGAGTAAAGTTTATTCAAGCTGTGAGGAAGGAGTCCTGGACTATGGTGGTAAAGGAAGCTCCATACTCTTCCAGTAGTTGTTAGCTTAATAGCTTTATTTACCTTGTGTGTAAAAATGGACCTTCACTGTCTTTGCCTGAAGATCAGGCTCGTCAGAGAATGAAATACACATTCCTTGTCTAAGGCAGATCTGTTCACAACTCCCCCAACGTGCCTGATTTAAACACACTTCAGTCATAATTGAACATATATCCATAACTCCTAATGCCCACAGTGTATACACATTCCACAAGAATATCCGTGAGGAGTGAGTTACTAGTTTTCAAATGATACCTCACACTGGGGCACTGGAACAGAGGGGCCAGGGGGCCATGCCTCCCCCTTTTTACTGGCTATAAGGGTGAGCAGCAGGGAGAGGGCAGAGAGCAATGAGCGGGGATTGGGGTCTTGGGGGAATGGGTGGTGCAGGGGTGTAGCCTTAGGAAGAAGGGGCGGCGTGAGGGTGGGGCCTCAGGGCAGTGTGGTGTGGGTGGGGCCACGGTTTGGGCACCTGTGGCCCCCCTATTTTTAGGGCACTTCCACTGCTCCTGACCTCACAAGGTATATTTTGTACCAAGATTATTACAAAAGTGTGTAGGGTGTGACCATGGGGGTGCTTAGGATCACAGTTACTAGTATTGCTGATGATACAAAACCACTCAAGATAGTAAAGTCCCAGGCAGACTGTGAAGAGCTATAAAAGGATCTCAAAACTAGGTGACTGGGCAACAAAATGGCAGATGAAATTCAATGTTGATAAATGCAAAGTAATGCACATTGGAAAACACAATCCCAACTGTACATATACAATGATGGGGTTTAAATTAGCTGTTACCACTCAACTAAGAGATCTTGGGTCAGTGTGGAGAGTTCTCTGAAAACATCCACTCAATGTGCAGCAGCCGTCAGAAAAGCGAACAGAACGTTGGGCATCATTAAGAAAGGGAGAGATAAGACAGAAAATATCATCTTGCCTCTGTATAAATCCATGGCACACCCACACCTTGAATGCTGCGTGCAGATATGGTCACCCCATCTCAAAAAAGATATATTGGAATTGGAAAAGGTTCAGAAAAGGGCAACAAAAATGATTAGGGGTATGGAATGGCTGCTGTATGAGAAGAGATTAATAAGAGTGGGACTGTTCAGCTTGGAAAAGAGATGACTAAGGGGGGATATGAGTGAGGTCTATAAAATCATGAGTGGTATGGAGAAAGTAAGGAAGTGTTATTTACTCCTCCTCATAACACAGGAACTAGGGGGTCACCAAATGAAATGGATAGGCAGCAGGTTTAAAACAAACCAAAGGAAGTGTTTCTTCACACAACGCACAGTCAACCTGTGGAACTCCTTGCCAGAGGATGTTGTGAAGGCTGAGACTATAACAGAATTCAAAAAAGAACTAGATAAATTCATGGAGGATAGGTCCATCAGTGGCTGTTAGGATGGGCAGGGAATGTGTCCCTAGCCTGTTTGCCAGAAGCTGAGAGTGGACGACGGGGTGGATCACTTGATGATTCCCTGTTCTGTTCATTCCCTCTGGGGCACCTGGCATTGGTCACTGTCGGAAGACAGGAGAATGGGCTAGATGGACCTTTGGTCTGACCCTGTCTGGCCGTTCTTACGTTCTTATTTGTCGGTGGAGACTGATTAACGCTCAAAACTCGATTCATAGAGTTTAAGGTCAGCAGGGACCATCGGATTAGCTACTCTGGCCTGCATAGCTCAGGCCATCAGCCTGCACCTAGTCACCCCTGTAGTGAGCCCAGTAACTTGTGTTTGGCTAAAGAGCATTTTCCAGAAAGGCCACCAGTCTTGAGCTGAAGACATCAAGAGATGGAGAATCCACTGCTTCCCCGGGCAGTTGGTTCCAATGGTCACTCACCCACAACGTTATAAACGAGTGCCTTATTTTTAATCGGAAAAATAAATGCAGCCTCTGCACCCAGCATCCTACCAATAGCGACAGAGGAGACTGGGAATCCCGGAGGTGGGGATGGTTGAGGATCTCATCCTGCAGTGTGATCTGAGTGGGCAAACCCTGTGCTGTGAGTCCCACTGAAGTCTGTGTGGATATGCCTCTTCTAGGATCCGCACCTGACTGTTTATATTAACTGAGTTATTAAATCCTTTGTTGTGGGCCTCAGAAGAAGAGGGCTCTTTAAAAGGACTGGTGTCATGGTGACACTTACCAGCCACAATGTGCTAGGCGCTGTACAGACACATAGAGACGGTCCCTTTTCCAGATTCCCCAATCTAAACAGACAAAGTGTGGGAGGGGAAACAAAGGCACAGGGAGGGGGAAAGGACGGGGCCAGGATCATATAGGTCAGTGCCAAAGCTGGGGCTAGCTCCCAGGTGCCCTGGCTCGCAGCCCAGTGTCCCAGCTACGGCACCATGTTGCTTCCTGCAGAGTGGTGGTCTTAGTTCACTGGCACCCTAACTGTAAACCTGCTGATGATAGCGAGAACGTGGCTGGCTGGAGAGAAGTATTTATTAGCCGAAAAGGACTGTGGTGTGAAAATGTTCTCCCCCCCACCCCACTCTCCTGCTGGTAATAGCTCATCTTAAGTGATCACTCTCCTTACAAGGTATATTTTTTCATGGTCTGTGTGTGTATATAAAATCTCCTCACTGTACTTTCCACTTTATGCATCTGATGAAGTGAGCTGTAGCTCACGAAAGCTTATGCTCAAATAAATTGGTGAGTCTCTAAGGTGCCACAAGTCCTCCTTTTCTTTTTGCGAATACAGACTAACACGGCTGCTGCTCTGAAACCTGTTGCCAGGGTGGTCCAGCTTGGCTGCCAACGGCTCGGCGGCTGACTCTGGAGGCCGTGCACCCAGATAGACGTGAGCTGACTTGCCAAGGTGCTGCACCGTCTGCACGCCTGGGGAAGGGAATACAAGCTGCGGCGCTCCGAAACGCAGGCCATTGTTCGCTAGGTGCCGAGCGGGGTTTGGCGCTTAACTTCAGGCCACCAGATTTGGAAATGTGGCCTATATTCCCAAGCCTCGGCCACCTGCTACCTTGACCACTTAAACCGTCTGTCCCTTTTAACGTGCCCTGGTGCCTGTCTAGATAGGTAAATAGGGCATGTTTGGAAATGTGTTCTCTAGTGTAGACGCGTTTAACACAGTAGTCCCCAAACTCTTCATGGTCACGTCCACCCCTTACCCCTGTCTGCCTCCCCCCCTCCCGGTAGTGGGGCCACAACTTGGGGCTGGGGACACAGACAGGAATAAGGGAGCCGAAGCTGGGGGTGGGGCTGGGAATAGAGCTGTGGCCAGGGGCCAAGGCTGGGGGTGGGGCCAGGAACTGGGGATGGGGGCAGGAGCGGGGCGGGGTGGTGCTCTCTCCCTTCCTCCCCGTGGGCGCTGGCCCGGGCCTCGCTGCACCCCCCGAGTGTTCTTCTGTGCTCCCCTAGGGGGATGAGCCCCAAAGTTTGGGGACCTCTGGCATGATTCTATGTTAGCTGGTTGTGGTTGACCCTAGGACTTCATAACTTTGGGGGACACTTTTAAGTGTGTGGTCTAGACATGCCCTTACATTGCAAACTCTGGGGGGAGGGATGTGCCTCCTTTTACGTCTGGAAAGCACTCAGCATATGGTGGGTTATGCGAGAAATGGAGAGCTTAATAAACGTGCGCACAGATCTGTTTGGTGAGTTTCAGGGCCGCAAGGTAAATGTCCAGTGCTCTAAATTATTGCAAAAGTTCTGGAGCGGCCTCTTATCTTCTCAAAAGCGGAGGCTGTGTCTTTAATTCTGTCCTGGCTCGGAGGCACGTTGGACATTCGGGAATCTGTTTAAACACTAAAGGAGGGGCTCTCCATGCCAGCACTTGTGGAATGTTATCTAAATCAGCCACTGGGTTGGCTGAAGAGTCAGCAAAGCTGATCCAAATTAATCCCTGGTGTAACGGCACCGGTGGTGTTACACCCAGGAGCTGACTCTGGCTCTCGGTGCTTTTCTGAATTCAGAAAGTTAAGAGAAGTTCATGGTTGACCCCAGATGAAATCTGCCCAGCAAGTAAAAATAATTCTCCCCTTAAATAGCACAAGGAACTCACCCACAGCACTACTTTGAGTCAGACGCTGCCACCTGTGGGTATTTGTCAGGGTGGACGTCCCCATGTGAAGGCAGGACGTGGAGAAGTTGATACCCCTGCGGGGGCAGCCTGCCAGTTGTCACTAGGATGCTGGGGCAGCAGCCGGGGGAGAGAGATGTGATCTGCGCACAGGCCCCAGAGCAGGAAACTCCTGGAAACTAGTCCCGCTGCTTCAGCCACTGTGGCTCAGGCAAATCACTTCTTCTCTCTGTGCTTCGGTTTCCCTGTCTGTAGCATAGGGATAAGATGCCAACTGAAAGAGGGGCATGAGGGTAAATTAGTCAGTCTGTGAAGTGGGGTTGCCACTCACCCATTCCCGGAATACCGGATATTCCAGCGTTTACCAGGAATGACATGGGCCTGACGCTGCCTGTGTGACCTCATACGCACAGTGTGTGTGACGTCACATTGCATGGGGGATGCCACTTTGATGAGCATGCTGCTGCCCCATTCCTGCCGGCCTGACCTTGCACTCAGCATGCGTACGAGGTCACGTCGGTGAGAACGGAGCGACGCGCTGTTCAGAATGGTCTCTCCCGCCTGATACTGGACAAAACCACATCTCTTGGCAAACATGAATTAAGCTTCAAAGTGTCCCTCCCAGTAAAGCATTATTCCCATTTTAGAGCTAGGGGAAACTGAGGCACAGAAAAGGGAAATGATTTCCCTCCAGTGCAACACAAGGAGCCAGATCTGGGAAGAGAGCAGGCTTCCTGACGCCCCAGACCCATGCTGAGATGGGGTCCAAGCCTCTCCCTGCGTTTGCACACCCCTGGATGTGAAGATCCAAACTCTGGATTCGAGTCTGCCTGTCCCCAGCTGTCAGGGTCTTTGCATTTGGATCTGGCCTGTCCTAGACCAAGGTTTGAGCTACCAGCATGAGGCCAGAATCTGCATTTTATTTTGGCCACTCCGTCAGCAGCCAGCCTCTCCCTCCTCCTGTGCCCCAGGGAGCGGGAGATCGGCGCACACGCCTGTAAACTCTGGCACCGGCCATTTGTGACCTGTGTGCGTCTCCTAAACCATTCCTGTTCTAGATGGGAGCGGATCTGGGGACCCGTCTGACTGGGGAGAGGCAGGTGAGCCCCCAGGTCTGAGCGCGATCAGGTGACGTGAGATCACAGCTGGAGCCACCTGACTGTGGTGTATATAAAGGTCAGTCGTTACCACCCTTTGTCCGTAATCACTGTAACCACCCCATCCCATGAAGGGAAAGCAGTGGACGTGTTGTTCCTTGACTTTAGCAAAGCTTTTGACACTGTCTCCCACAGTATTCTTGCCACCAAGTTAAAGAAGTATGGGCTGGATGAATGGACTATAAGGTGGATAGAAAGTTGGCTAGCTTGTTGGGCTCAACGCATAGTGATCAATGGCTCCATGTCTAATTGGCAGCCGGTATCAAGTGGAGTGCCCCAAGGGTCGGTCCTGGGGCCGGTTTTGTTCAATATCTTCATAAGTGATTGGGAGGATGGTGTGGATTGCACTATCAGCAAGTTTGCAGATGACACTAAACTGGGAGGAGAGGTAGATACGCTGGAGGGTAGGGATAAGATACAGAGGGACCTAGACAAATTGGAGGATTGGGCCAAAAGAAATCTGATGAGGTTCAACAAGGACAAGTGCAGAGTCCTGCACTGAGGATGGAAGAATCCCATGCACTGCTACAGACTAGGGACCGAATGTCTCGGCAGCAGTTCTGCAGAAAAGGACCTAGGGGTGACAGTGGACGAGAAGCTGGATATGAGTCAACAGTGTGCCCTTGTTGCCAAGACGGCCAATGGTATTTTAGGATGTATAAGTAGGGGCATTGCCAGCAGATCGAGGGAAGTGATCGTTCCCCTCTATTCGACACTGGTGAGGTCTCATCTGGAGTACTGTGTCCAGTTTTGGACCCCACACGACAAGAAGGATGTGGAAAAATTGGAAAGAGTCCAGCGGAGGGCAACAAAAGTGATTAGGGGACTGGAACACATGACTTATGAGGAGAGGCTGAGGGAACTAGGGGTGTTTAGTCTGCGGAAGAGAAGAATGAGGGGGGATTTGATAGCTGCTTTCAACTACCTGAAAGGGGGTTCCAAAGAGGATGGTTCTAGACTGTTCTCAGTGATAGCAGATGACAGAACAAGGAGCAATGGTCTCAAGTTGCAGTGGGGGAGATTTAGGTTGGATATTAGGAAAAACTTTTTCACTAGGAGGGTGGTGAAGCACTGGAATGAGTCACCTAGGGAGGTGGTGGAATCTCCTTCCCTAGAGGTTTTTAAGGCCCAGCTTGACAAAGCCCTGGCTGGGATGATTTAGTTGGGGTTGGTCCTGCTTTGAGCAGGGGGTTGGACTAGATGACCTCCTGAGGTCCCTTCCAACCCTGATATTCTATGATTCTATGATTCATCCCCACTCAGAGCTGGCCATCCACGGCTGGAAGCTGAAGCCAGACAAATTGGTGTAAGAAGGAAGGCACACCATCTTAACAGTGCGGGTGATTAAGCAGGGCAACGAAGTCCCAAGGGAAGTGGGGGGTTCTCCATCTCTTGGTGGCCAGTCCAGCCCGGATTAGGGTGACCACCTTTTCAAAATGCAAAAATGGGACACGTGCAGGAGCCCCGCCTCCCTCCATGGCGCTGCCCTCTGCTCCTCTTCTTCCGCCTGAGGCCCCGCTCCCTGGCCAGCCCAGAAGCTGGAGTCGGGCATTGGTAAGAGCTGCCCAGGGAGCCAGGGGCACTGTGGGGAGCCCTAAACCCTCCACCTGCCCTGGCTGCGGTGCTCAGGAGCAGCCCCCAGCTTGTGTCCCCACCCCCTGGGGCACCCCGCCCAGGGCAGGTGGAGAGTCTGGGGCTCCCCACAGTGGCTCTTACTACTGCCCAGCTCTGGATTCTGGCCTGGCCAGGGGCGGGGCCTGAGGGGAGAGGGGAGGAGCAGGGGGCGAAACCTCATGGCAAGGGGCTGCTAAAGCCAAAGGCAGCCCTGCCCACCGGGAAGAGGCTGGCACCAGGCAGTCACGGAGTGGTGCCGCAGGGAGTCCAGGACCAATGCTGTCCTGGAGTCATTCAGCCCAGGCCTGGGACTTGAAATGTGCATTTCAGGACTGTCCTGCCCAACTTGGGACAGGTGATCACCCTAGACTGGCTGCCTTTCTGGAAGATCCCCATTGGCCCAACACAAGTTACTGGGCTCAACACAGGGGTAGCTGGGGGAATTGTCATATCCTGGGCTATACCAGAGGTCAGGCTAGAAGATCTAACGGTCCCTTTTGGCCTTAAAATCTATTCTATCACTGACCCAGGGAGTGGAATGGAAAGGCAGAGAGAAGCCTTGCTTTAGACTGACGCTGGGTCGGGAACAAAGCGTCACTTTCCCCCAGGCTGGGTGCTAGGGGACTGGTGCTGCCCTCGGGCTGGTTTGTAGCTGTGTCGTTCAGGGCTTTTGCTTGCGCTGGGTATCAGTGGTGTTTTGTTTTTATGCACCCATCACCCAGTGCCAAATGCTAAACCAAGTGCTCGACCCCCAGGCTCCCTCCTGCCTGCTTCCAGTTCCCTTCCTGCTCTTCTGTGGTGGAGAGGCTGGGACAGGCAAGCTGGGGCCAGTGAGTGCAAGGCCCATGGCTGGGGGCACTGGGGCTGAGGCATATCGCACCACCCGCCTGGCACTCTGGGGCTGGAGCTGGGGGCACTGGGACCATGCCACCCCGTGCTGGGTTTGGGGGTGCTCTGGCCGCACCACCCACCTGGCAAACTGGGGCTGGGGGCGCTGGGGCCAAGCCACTCGCCTGGCACTCCGGGGCAGGGGCACACAGGGGGGCTGGTGACCGCAAGGGGGGTGTGCTGGGCTCCGGCAGGGGTGGACGGGGAAGGGTGGGGCCTCAGGCAGAAGGGGAGGGGCCAGTGGCTAGCCTCCCCCAACGACCCGTTCACCCACCGCTCATGAGCAAGCGTCACATGGGGGTATGGTGCCTATGAGAGACAGTCCCAGGAAAGGGGAGGCAGGGCGAGCTAGCAGACAGAGCACTGGCTTGGGACTCAGAGCTCTTGGGTTCAATCTTTGGCTTTGCCATTGAACTGTTGGACTAGTCATTTGGTCTCTCTGTGCCTCAGTTTCCCATCTGTACAGCAGAGATTATAGCCCAGCCCTACCTGGCAGGGGTGTTGGGAGAATAAATCCATTCAAGACTGATGCACTCAGATACTGTGGCACGAGGGGCCATATAGGTACCTAAGCTAGGGGAGAAACCTCTCCGTCAGTGATGCGTTGTCAAATGCTTGTCCAGAAGGATGTGATCTGAATGGGCCTGGTCCTGCCAGGTGCTGAGCATCCTCCTCTCTGAAATGAGGAGGGGGCTCAAGATCGGGCTCCCTGGTAGAAAATTCGTGCTGTGGGGGAGCAGAGGGAAAGAGTTTCCCAGCCAGGGAGGTTTCTCCCAAATCACCCAGCTACTGTGCAGTTGAATGTGGAGACAGAGCATCCCTGAACCAGCTGGGTGATCTTGTGGAGAAAGAAGAATGGTCAGAGGCAGGGGAGCTGGTTTCTGTTCCTGGCTCTGCCACTGTGGTCACCTTGGGCACATCCCTTCACCGCTCTGTGCCTCGGTTTCCCTAGCTGCAAAGTGGAGACTAGCAAGCACCTCGTTTGCATCGTGTGCGGTGTCAGACTCTCCTGGACATTAAAAAGCTTTGGGGGTCCTCAGCCAGCCAGCGCCAGCGGAGTTCAGAGCGGTGTGAGGAAATTGCTGGAAGTCAGGGAGCGGGCTGGGACCGTGTGCCATCGGATCACCAGCAGAGTGCACCGCTCAAAACGCGCGTCCCCAAATGTCTGACAGCGGATCTGTTGGGACTATTCCTATTCGTCATCAGCTGTATTGCCATAACTTCCAGACACCCCACGTCTTGCAGCAACTTCCAGAGGCCCCTGGCGCTAAACGCAGTATAAACACTAGGGCTGCCAATCCTCCTGGATTGTCCTGGAGTCTCCAGGAATTAAAGATCAACCTTTAATTCAGTGATTCTCAACCAGGGGTACACATACCCCTGGAGATACACAGATCTCTTCCAGGGGGTACATCAACTCGTCTAGATGTTTGCTTAGTTTTACAATGGGCTGCATGAAATGCACTAATGAAGTCAGTACCAACTAAAATTTCACACAGACAATGACTTGCTTATCCTGCTCTATATAGGATACACTGACATGTAAGTACAAGATTTATATTCCAAGTGGTTTATCTTATAATTCGATGGTAAAAATGAGAAAGTCCGCATTTTTCAGTATTAGTGTGGCTGTGACACTTGTATTTTTATGTCTGATTTTGTAAGCAAGTCGTTTTTAAGTGAGGTGAAATTTGGGGGGTGTGCAAGTCAAATCAGCCTCCTGAAAGGGGTACAGTCACCTGGAAAGGTTGAATAAATGAAAGATTACTTTAATTAAAGATTATGCCATAGGCTGAAACCTTCAGGAATATGTCTAACCAAACCTGGGAACCTCAATAAACACCCCAAGGCAGACACAGTTCCTGCCCCAAAGAGTTTATTGAACTAACAAGTTACTGATTGGCATCTCCTTTGAGCAGGAGGGTCCTTCTTTATACACTCTGAATTCAAATGGGTCCCTTCCCCTTTAAGAGCTGCTTCGCTGTCTGTCTGACAAGTATAAATGTGCCAGCCACTCATATGGCTGAGGGAACAGAAGGGAGACAGGGCTGGCTGCAGGGACATAAACCATCCCAGAGCGAAGCAGGCAAGCCCATCCCCGGCTGAAGGAATGCTCAGGGTTTTCATTCTCCATGCTGAAAATGTCCAGACGCCGGATACAGACATCAGCGACTCTTACTGTTCTGTGGTGTTTGAAGGTAAGAGCCCTGAGACAGCAGGAGGCACCATGAACGGGAGGAAGGGATTGAGTGTTGGCGAAGCAGGGGAGGAGCATTCTGCAGCTGGCACTGCCAGTTGGGGAATCACACGGAACCTCTCCCCTCCTGCTTCCCTTGGGAGGAAACAAGCATTTAAAACCGAAGGGGAAAGTTTCATTGTTGGACAGAAGAATCATGTTGCCCCTTCTTTCTGGTCATTCTCTGGCCCCGCCCACCCATGGCTCCCCAGGCCCTGATGAATGAAAGCCCACAAACCCCTCTGGTGCCATTGTCCCCATTTTACAAGCGGGAAATCGAGGTGCAGAAAAGCAGCCTGAATTGCCCCAGAAGGCTCATTCTGGGGCAGAGAGGGGAGCAGAACCCTGGGGCCAGGTCCTGCTTTAGACTGGAGTAAATCCACGGAGGTTAGCAGAGGCATGGGTGTGTCTGAGAGCAGAACCCGGCGGCAGGTTTCTGGACGTTGAAGAATTAAGGTTGCATCCTGTGAAGGATACATATTAGAACTGATTGATGGATGGAGGTTCTCCCAGGCGCCTGTGGCTTGGATGGGGGTTCACTCTGTTCTCTAGCTATAGAATATTGTGTCTCGAAGCTTCAAGGGCCCAATCCTGGGAGATGCTGAGTGCTTCTGTTGGCTTCAGTGAGAACCGAGCACCTCTTGGGATCATGCCCTAACAGAGAGGGAAAATCCTGGGCTTTGAGCTAACGGTCTATCCTGGGGATTTTTCCAGGCTGCAGAGACACACGCCTGTGGTTTCCAGATCAAGTTACTGTACCTCTCTTTTTTTTTTAACCCTTGAGTGCACAGAGGGGGCCTGCATGTCTAAAATCGCTCTGGGTCTTCCCGTGTTGTGTTCAAATTGCCCTGTGCCTCAGCCCACTTATGCCCACTGTGTTTCTGAGCCTTCTCGCCAGGCCTCTGCATAGCCCCCCGGTCCCAGCGTCTCTGCTAGAACCAAGTCTATGACGATGCAAGAAAACAGCAGCTGGTAAAGCCTCCAGATCATTTCACGCTATTTATAACCCCCTCTTTGCGGCTGCACGGCCCTCCTTGGCCCGGTGAAAAGTCTCTGCTCCTGAGAATTGATCCACTTGATTCTGATAGGGGGAAACTGACCTTGCACACAGATCCTGCAGCCAGACAGGTTCCACCAGGGTCTTAAGTGGGGCCAGGACCCCAGCATGGGGGTGAATTTCACTTCTAATGAGTTTGAATCACTACAGCAAAGCACACATGGGAGACTTCCTGGCAGGATTGCAGAGAGAGAGAGAGCGAGCAATTAGATAGAAGGCATAGCCGAGTGGTTAAAGCCTGGGAAGTGGGGACCTGGGTTTTATCTTTCACCTATGCAAGTGACTCACTTTGTGACCACAGGCAGGTCATTCCACTGTCTCCGTGCCTCAGTTTCCCTTCTGTTAATTGGGAGAGATTTCCCCCAGCCTCCATGGGGTTGGGAGACCATGCTAACGTTTGCAAAGTGCATTGAGCCCCTCGGAGGGAGGGCACTGTGGGAGTGCAAGGTACCTGGGAGATGGCTACGATGCCATGTGCTGGGGACATTCGCTCTCCAGGACTCTGGAACGACCAAAGAAGAGACACCCCTCTGTCTGGAGAACCCAGCCAGGGCTTTACACCGGGCAGACTGCATGCTGGGACAGGAGGTAGGAGTTTGGGCAGTGAGCACTGTGCCAATGTGCATTCAGTGCACACATGATCCATGAAGCTCCTACTTCCCTGTCAGGCCTCAGTGCCTACAGAGCTCCCAGCATCCGGGGGCAGAACGCCGGGCATGATGCTCAGGAGTGCTGACAGGGAGTCCCAGCCTGTCTCTGGCTGGAAGGCTGGTGACTGCTGGGGCAGATCCATGGGGAATATGGCTAGAGAGGATCTGATCTTAGTGCTGCGAGGGCGTAGTGGAAGGACTAGTGGTCTGGCAGCCCCCTGCCAGACGGGTACGGCCCTACCAAATTCACCGTCCATTCTGGTCAATTTCAACGCCATAGGCTATGAAAATTAGTCAGTTTCACATTTCAGATGTTTATATCTGAAATTTCAGGGTGTTGTAATTGGGGGGGGTCCCGATCCCAAAGGGGGTTGTGGGGGGAGTCACAAGGCTGTTGGGGGGGGGGGTGTCACTGGATTGCCACCATCACTCCTGCGCTGCCTTCAGCACCCCCGGAGCTTCCTGCAGTCGCTGGAGGTTGCTGGAGGTGGAAGTGGGTCTGATCTCCCCCACACTGCTGGGGAGGGACAGGACTTGCTCTTCCCCTGCACTGGGGAAGCTTCGGCAGTTTCATTTGCCTGGCAGAGCCTGTCCTGGACTCCGTCCTGCTGCGTTTGTTTCTCTCTCTCAGCACTGAATGACACAGGCCTGTTCTGCAGCCTAGCCTTCAACCTCTTCCCAGCTGTGGCGTTTGGAGCTTTCTGCGGCACAGAGAAATGTGCCTCAGTCAGGACATTTATTTTAGTTCTCCTGGAACAGGAGGGGCCCAGGTGGCTCGTGGGTGTTGGGGACATGTTTTCCCTGCTTTCTTGCTCACCTCAGGACCCAGCAATTGTTAGTGGGGCTTCAGGGATGAGCTAGCAGCTCACAAACCCTCCCCCCGCCCCTCCCCGCAAGCCCTTTCTATGTCCTGCAGCCACCCCAGCCTGGGAGGGGAGCCCATCAGAGCTTACAGCTGAGCAGGGAAGGGACAGCCCAGGCCAGTGCGTGGTTGGGAGCGGCCGAAGGAACACCGATGTGCCGCAGAGAGCAGTGTGGGTGCTCAGCACGGGGCGCTCTCCCCTCCAAGTCAGCGCTGAGCGCAGTGCTAAGAGGCAGCGCTCTGCAGGGAAGGCTGTAGATGAGACTGTAGGGGGGGCCACTGTTATCTCAGAGGGAGGAAGGATGTAGTTAGTGCCGGTCTGGGTTCGAGTCCTGGTTCTGCGACAGACTCGCTGTGTGACCTGAGTCTCTCTGTGCAATGGGAGTGCTAGCACTGCCCCATCTCACAGGGATCTTGGGAGTTAAAGATCTGAGGTGTTGACATACTACACTACTGGGGCCATTTAAGTTCCTTAGATGATCAATGCTGAGGGGCTGTATTTTGGATGAGACATGAAGCAGAGATCCTGGCCACTTGTGATCATTACAAGTCCTACGGTACTTTTCATAAGAGTAGCAGCATAAGTCTTGGTTTCTTGACCACAACACACTTTGGATAACTATATTCTGGTACCCAAATTTCCTCTGCAACATCACTAGTACTTTTCTTCACCTTCTGATGCATAGTAACATCGTGTGTTCCACCCCAGAGACAGTTGCACTTCAGTGGCGGACCAAAGTTTACAGCTAAGAAGGGGCTGGACATCTGAGCAGCGATGGGAGAAGCGATCCCTGGGATACGAGGTGTAGAGCAGTTTGCTTGCAAATCACTTTGGGATCCTTTGGGTTGAACTGCATCATGGAATGTAAAAAAATTGTACAGACCTGGAATGCATGTCTGCTGTACCCTCCCTGGCTGACTTCCCAGTGGCCCGCAGATTCGTGGTTGCAGGAAGGGAGGGAAGGATCCAGATCCAGGAAGGGAGGGAAGGATCCAGATACTTGGAGATGAGCTTTGTTTTACTAACAGTGTCTCACCCCAGTTACTGTTCAGGAAGCCTTTCTTGCCAGGGGCTGCATGTGTCTCCGGCAGAGGTCGGTGTCCTGGACCGAAGCCGCCTGGTCTCCTGCTGTTGGAACCTGTGGCTCCCCCAGCTCGAGGCCGTGCTTCACGACTGCTGGCACAGAGCTGCTCTTTCTGCTAGAGGTTGCTCGTTTATACTAGGCCCCCTTTGCATGACTCTCCTCGTACTAAAGGGCTGGAGGCGGGAGGAAGTGCCACCAACGCCTACTTTAGGAAGGCCCCTTTCCCTTGCCAGAGGGGTGCAAATGGGTCCTGGGTGTAAGATGTGCGGCCATGGGGAGCTGAGTGGGATTTCAGAGGTCCTGTCATTCTACACTGGAGCAAACCCAAACGCTTTTGAACGTTTTTGTGACAACTGAACTGTGTGGAAACGACCCCTTTGTGCAGAAAAGCGGAGGGGTTTGATTCAGGACGCAGTGGCCTAGTGGTTAGAGCAGTGGCTGGGGTGGATGGAGACACGGGTGCGCGTCTCCGCTTTGCGTGAGTCACGGCAGAGTGTTTCCTCACCCATTCAGACACCCCCGCAATGTTCCGACCGGCTCTATTTGCCTCCTGAACGCTGACATGAGAAACTGACTGCAAAGTGCCTTCAGCCCTGGCTGCTTTAGAGAAACGGAGACTCAGGACCCTCGTGTGACCTGATGCACTGATGTAAAGCGAGGTGCGTACCAACGTGACTTCATCCAGCCATTGACCAGAGCAAATTGCACAGCGGAAACCCTGCTTTTCATCCGTGCAGTGGGTCTGCATTAGGGGGCTGTACTGGCCTAACTGCACGGATGCTGTTCTACCCCTGCAAATCCTCTGAGAGAGGCAGGGCTTCAGGCCGAGCCACGGCCTGTGGCTTTGAGAACTGGCGGTGAGCAGGGGGCCGGGCAGCCAGCGTTGTCCGGAGTTGGAGGAAGACGCCTAGTAGGGGGCGGCGACCGGGGTCAGGTGTGGCCTTAGGTACCGTCTTCACTGAGGATCTGGAAAAGGGAGTAATGGCACTTTACTAAGATGTGCAGATGAGGCTGCACTGGGAGGAGTTGCGACCGAGGACAGAGAACAGAGCCCTGGGGGGTTTTCGCCTTCCTCTGTAGCATGAGGCACGGGTTACTTGCTGGAGGATTCTCTGCTCCTTGAAGTCTTTAAACCACGAGTTGAGGACTTCAATAGCTCAGACATAGGTGAGAGGTTTTTCTCAAGAGTGGGTGGGTGAGATTCTGTGGCCTGCGTTGTGCAGGAGGTCAGACTAGACGATCATAATGGTCCCTTCTGACCTTAGTATCTATGAAATAAACCAAAGGGGCCTGCAGAGACCAGGGACTCCAGCAGAAAATGACCAGGAGGTTCAAGCTGGAAAACTGCAGCCAGTCCCTGGGCAGGGGAGCAGGCCCCACAGGAGAGGCTCGGGGTGAATGAAGGAGGAATCTGGAAAGCCGTGACACTGAGACCCGGGGCTGCGAGCGGATGGCGGGCTGGCCCAGAGTTTGCAATGAAATGAGTCAGCAGCAGAAGGGGCCAGTGCCATCTTGGGCTGTGCAGCAGCCACGCCTGGAATCTGAGGGTTCAGCTCCGGGCTTCCCATCAGCAGAAAAATCCTGACCGAGTGGAGGGAGATCAGAGATGTCTGTCTGACCAGGCCCCTGTGACTGGGGTATCTCAGCAGGCTTTCATGTATTTATCCTCACCCCCTGCCCCTGTGAAGCAGGGAAAGGCTATCCTCCCCACAATACACCTAGAGAAACAGAGTCACAGAGAGACCAACCGACTGGCACAAGGTCCCCCTGGCCACCTATAGCAGCCTGGGGAATTGCATGCCAGTGTTTAAAGTACCAGGCTAATGCGCTAACCACCAGATCCTCCCCCCACAGCTGAGCCATAAAATAGCCAAGGAGGCTGAGGGTAGGGATGAGGCAAACCTGGAAGAGCTGAATCTGTAATGATTGGCTGAACCACGCCAAAGGGGGCGGGGATGAGAGACCAGCGTCCACGGCTCAGACGGGCAAACACCAAGGAGGGAAGGGATATTTTCCCTCCTTAGAAGACACTGGAGCAGTAATGGCATGGAATTAAGAAGGGGCAAACTGAGAGTGAATATCAGCAGTGCCTTCTGGACAGTGGGGTGTGGATTCATGTCTCAAAGGGGAGCAGACGGGAACCCATCACTTGGGATGCTTGAAACCCAAGTGCAGTAAACGCTTAATAGGGGACAATTCTGCCCTGGCCAGGAGAGGGACCAGGGGAGCTAACAGATCCTTCCCCACTCTGCTCTTCCTGGTGATGTTGCAAAGTGTGTCTTGCACAAGAAGAGTCTGATTATCAGAGGTGCTGAGCGCTCGTGGCTGACCATCTCATTGGGGCGTGGGGAGCACTTCCGAAAATCAGGCCAGAGATTCCTGCCTCCAGGAACACTTTGCTTGTGTGTGCTCCCTCTCGCGTTCTTACTTTCTCTCCCTCTCTTTTATTTCCCCCTCTGTGGCCTGCCAATGCTGAGCTCAGGTGCCAGGATAGGATAGAAACAGCCAGCAGCGTCCGGACGCTTTACAGACAGGCGCAGAGGGTAGAGACACCCAAGCCCTGGGGCGAGCCCGGCCCCTCTTGCAGCTGACACAGGTCCTGAGGGGGCTGTGCTGTGGGGCTGGTCGGGGACCAGTGTTCTCACCCATGAAAAACATCCGTGACAAGGGTTTAAAAACAAACAAACAGTGCAAATGTTTGTGTGTTTGTCAAAAAATGGAAAATGTTTAAATTCCCTCAAGTATTGTTAGCAAAATTAATTTAAAAAGAAAAACCTGAACAATTCAGACAAAAATAGACTGTTTTCTCTTTGAAAATTTCCATTTAGTAAAAAACCCTCCATTTTCCATCAAAACCCAAAGAATCAACAGAAAATTATTGAGCGTCTGTATTCCATGGCTCTGTGCCAGGCTCTGACCTGCAGGGTTCTTTGGCTACTGACCGCTCTGCTGCAGGAAAATGGACTTTCATCCTTGTGATCCTGGCAGAAACCGCAGGGGATTTCCTGGCTATATGGCCCCCCTGTACAGCTGACTCTTGGGTAGGGACTGTCACTTGGCATTCAAGTACTACAAATGCTGATTTACCTTTTGCCAAAGGATCTTGCAACACTAATGAGGAAAAACTAATAATTTTGCTTTTCTCGAGTATCTGATGCCTGGGGGTACCAAACCTGGGGCTTTTAGATGTAGATGTTACAAGCTGCTGTAGTCTGAGCTGACGGACCAGATCTGTCAATTGCAGACACTCAAGACTCATAACCGCTGTACCCACTAGAAGGGGGCAGAGAACCACGACATATTAGTGTGGGTTACATGGCTCGCTTTGTAAATACTAATGACCAGGCCCTACCAATTTCACTGCCCAGCCGTGAAAAACCTGTCATGGACCATGAAATAAGCCCTTCCCCGTGAAATCTGACCTCCCCAGGCTGCTGGGAGCACCCTAGCCAGTGGGCAGTTAGCTGGGAGTCCCAGCCAGGCTGGCGAGGGACAGGACTTGTCCTTCCCCTACACAGCCGCTCTCGGAGGGGGGAGGAGCTCAGACCCACCTCTGGGTCCCCACGGTTACACCACCTTGAAATTTCAGACGTTTAATCTGAAAACGTGAAATTGACCAATTAAAAAACCCTCTGGCTGTAAAATTGAACAAAGTGGACCGTGAATGTGGTAGGGCCCTACTCATGATTTAACCCTCCCTAATAAAGCCTGTGGAGTGGATCGGTATGCTCAGACGGGGAAAACTGAGGCTCAAAGAGAGGAAATGATTTGCCCAGCATCACACAGCAAGGGAATGGCAGTACCCAAAATCCTGACTCCCAGCCCCCTCCTGAACCACTGGACAATGCTTCCTGCCGCACCTGCGGGGTGTCCAGCCAGCCTGCTGCACATTCTTCATGGAAAATGTGGATGTTGTGGAAACAACGTTTCTCCGTTATCGTCTGCCGGAAAATTACACAATGCTGCCGTTCAAAGGGTGTCTCATCACCTTCCTCTGCTCTGGGTGACTAGAGGAGGATGAGCGGGGAAGGGAACTTGTGGGGGGAGGTGTAAGGGGGAGGGGGAAACACCCGTCTGGCTGACCTAGCTCCTGCTAGGAGGTAAAGAGGATCTGGTATCGCTAAGGCAGCTCTCCCTTCACCCAGGCGCCATGGGTGAGGCCCTGTGCCCTGCTTCAGTTCCCTGTGCATGTGGTAGATAGACACAGGTCGTTGATAAAAATATCCAGCAGCATCGGACCAAGAACCGGTTCCTGGGGACCCCTCTGAAAACAGCCCTCCTCTTTGATCTTTTCCCATTAACAGCTACATTCTGCGATCCATAAGCGAGCCGGTTTTTAATCCATCCAGTGCGTTCCCTGTTAACTCCATATCATGCAAATATTTCAGTCGGAGTGACGGGGCTTGAAGTTGGAGCTAGACAAACTGAGACTGGCAATAAGGGTGCACGTTGATAGCAGTGTGGGTGATGAACCACTGGAACGACTTGCCAAGGGCCATGGGGGATTCTCCAGCGGGGCAATTTTAAAATCAAGACTAGATGTTTTTCTATAAGATCATCTCTAACTCAAGCAGGAACTAATTCAGGGGAGTCCTGTGGCCCGTGCTGTGCAGGGGGTCAGACGAGGTGATCACAGTGGTCCCCTTTTGGCCCTGGAATTAACGAATCTATGGCACTAAGTCAAGTGTCCTGGAGAAACCCAAGTATACTCTTACCAGTGCAGTTCATAGAATATCAGGGTTGGAAGGGACCTCAGGAGGTCATCTAGTCCAACCCCCTGCTCAAAGCAGGACCAATCCCAACTAAATCATCCCAGCCAGGGCTTTGTCAACCCTGACCTTAAAAATTTCTAAGGAAGGAGATTCCACCACCTCCCTAGGTAACGCATTCCAGTGTTTCACCACCCTCCTAGTGAAAAAGTTTTTCCTAATATCCAGTTGCTATCAACCAGACCTGTAATGTTATAAAAAAACCCAACAGGGTTGTTCAACAGGACCCGCCTTCCTTGACACCGTGCTGACTGGCATTAATTCTAGTTCTAGCCTCTAATTCGTTGTTGATAGTCTTGAATTAGCCATGCTATTATTTGACCTGGGATCAACATCAGGCTAACCCGTCTATAGTTCCCTTCATTGGACCTACACTGTCTGTCTTCCAGTCCTTTGGAATTTCCGTAGTTTTCCAAGATTTGTTAAAAATGAACATTTGCGGCTCAGAGAGCTCCTTGCATGTAAATTATTGGGGCAGTATTAATAATTGTTCTTTCCAGAAACCAGCTGGAATTTCAGCACATCACAAAATGGATTTAAAAGGTGTTCATTCCGGGCTCTGGGGGCCGTTATAGGCCATGACAAAAATTCTGTCATTAATGTCCGGATCTGTTCGGCTTTAGCCCTTTGTAAACAACCAAAACCTAGACAAAAGAAACTAACCCACAAACAGACTGTGCAGTCTTCAAATAATGGCCAGTGAATGAAGATTTCTGTAGCACAGAAAAGCCAAAAAAAGCGGTGATGAGAAATTTACCCAGATCTACCCAGAAGATTATAAATCAATACCTTGGAATATTTCAAACGCTCATGTTCCATGATAGCAGAAGCTTTGCAGAAAACCCTGAGGTATGTAGCTTATTGGGAAAAATATTGCTCATTTTATGGTTATATTTAATACTTACATAGACTTCCTCTTAATTTAATTTGTCTGTGGTTAAGTGACAGGGGAGTAAATGTCATTCTCCAGTGCTGGGTTCAGTACCCCAGTGTGTGTCCCATCAAAGCTGTGCTCTGCGTTGTGTGATAGAGTTCAAAGGAAACCTTCAAGACACTTTAATCGTTTAAAGAATAATTTCATTACCTGCTGTTGTTTCTAATTTCTTTTGCTTTGCTTCTCTGTTTCTTTCCCTTATTAAATGTGCCTTGCAAAGAAAATGGAAATAGGTGTGTGCTTCCCATCCCTTCTTCCTTTACTCTCTGGTTTCCTGACGTGGGCAGAAGGAGATCTGGAAGGGTAGTGTTGCTGCTTGTTTTATTTTTCTACCTTAGTAGTATCGGGAAACTCCTGTCTGGCCTTCCTGGGTTTTGCTGGATGATCCTTGGGAGGCCTCGGTGATGTGAACTGTGAGCGTGCTCAGTGCATGTGGGGAAAAGTGTTTGAATTTTAACAAAAACCTAATTTCTCACAAACGTTTACTGAGCATTTGAGTTTATTAAATAAAAACAAACAAACAAAACCCTAATTGTTTCCAACAGCTGAAATATAAAAATCACTCCTTTTCTCAGGACCCTCTGGCCAAGAGAGGTAATGTGCTCCTGGGACATATAAACAGGGGAATCTCAGGTAGGAGTAGAGAGGTTATTTTACCTCTGTATTTGGCACTGGTGAAACGGCGGCTGGAGTCCTGTGTCCATTTCTGGTGCCCACAATTCAAGAAGGTTGTTGATAAATTGCAGAGGGTTCAGAAAAGAGCCACGGGAATGATGAAAGGATTAGAAAACCTGCCTGATAGTGATAGACTCAAGGAGCTCAATCTGTTTAGCTTAACAAAGAGAAGGTAAATGGGAGACTTGATCACAGGCTGTAAGTATCAATATGGGGAACAAATATTTAATAATGGGTTTTCAATCTAGAAGACAAATGTATAACACAGTCCAATGCCTGAACGTTTACTGTAGAGACATTCAGGCTGGCAGGTGTACATTTTTAACAGTGACAGTAATTAACCATTGGAACTATTTACCAAGGGTTGTGGTGGATTCTCCATCACGAACAATTTTTAAACCAAGACTTGATGTTGTTCTAGGAATTATTTGGGGGCAGGTCTCTGGCCTGTGCTATACAGGAGGACAGACTGGATGGTCACAGTGGTCCCTTCTGGCCTTGGAATCTATGAGGACTTGATCCAAAGCCCACTGAACTTAACATAGACGCCTCTGGAGGGCAAACGGCTTCGGATGAGACCCTCATTGAACCCAGGGTGGAGAAACATCAAAACATTTTTAAAGTAAAAAAAAAATCAGATTTTTAAATTTAAATAGGCTATTTTATTTAAATTAAATACAGGCTTTTAATTTTTTTAAACTAAACCTGTTTAAAACTAAATTTGAAACTGACAACTTATGTTAAGACCTAAACTTAATGTATGCCATTAATATTATTTAAATGAAATACAAAAATAATATTAAGGGGTACATATCTGCTGCCAAGTTTGAAAGACAGTCCTATGGCTGAACCGGGGGAATTCATCGGCTCAGAACCTGGAACCAGAGGCTGTTGAAGGGGCTGAACCAGCTTTTGAGAGCAGTAGCTTTGTCACTTCAGTTTATTCAGCTGGCTCAGTTCAATGACTAGTTCATTCACAGTTAAGAAACCAACGGGGAGTTGTAAAAGCAGGAAACCTTGTTTTCCACCTCCAATCCATGAACGCACACTAGGTGTGAGAGGAGAGATCGACTAGTTCTAAAACCTTGAAGGACCTGGGCCCAGATCCACAAGGGGACTTGCAGGGCTCAGCGTTGTGGTGCCTAAGGGAAAATCACTGCAACCCACAAAGCCTGAGTTAGGATCCCAGGCTCCCTATGCAATGAATGTGGAGAGACAGGCAGCTTAGCCAATCCACACAAGCCAGCCTGAGCTAGCCCATGGGAGACACTGACAGAAAGGGGTCTGTCCTAAGCCCCACCCTCTCTGGGAGCTAGGCACCTCCCCGCAGCCCAGACATAGGTTTCCCACCTTTGCTTAGGTTTCAGAGTAGCAGCCGTGTTAGTCTGTATTTGCAAAAAGAAAAGGAGTACTTGTGGCATCTTAGAGACTTAATGTTTATTTGAGCATAAGCTTTCGTGAGCTACAGCTCACTTCATCGGATGCTCACGAAAGATTATGCTCAAATAGATTGGTTAGTCTCTAAGGTGCCACAGGTACTCCTTTTCTTTTTGCACCTCTGCTTAGTGGGCTACCTATGGCCTTTCTTGGTGGGAAGAGCTAGGCACTGGCCTCGTCCCACACAAGACAACCAGGGGAGGCGGTGCCCAGAACACTCCCGTGGGTCGGAGGAGACCCAGATTTAATTGCTCCCTCTAGCAGGATTTGAACAAGGGTCCCCCACCGCTCAGGAGCATGTTCTAACCACTGAGCTGTGGGGTATTCTTGCTTACTAGCCCCCGGGCTGTTCTACTATGGAGAAATAGTCAGTGGGCTGGAGCACAAGAATGTCTCTAGCCCAGTGCTTAGGGCACCCACCCGAGAGGTGGGCTGCTCCGGCACCAGTCCCTCTGTCATTATTTATCCACACCGGAACAGCTTCAGCAGGAGAGACCGAAGGAGCCCCACAGCAGAACAGCCCAGAGCTCAGCGAGAGGGAATAGAACCCAGGGCTCCCACATCCCAGCTGAGTGCTCTAACAGCTAGGCTTAAAGTTAGACAGTGGGGCCCCACCAGTGCCCCTTCCTCCTCCAGCCCCGGGAGCTTGGATGGGACCCAGGCTTGTAGCCGGCCTCTACCCTGCAGGAGGGACAGGCGTTCGCTTGCCCATCTCACCCAGGTTCATGAATCACTCTGGGCTTAGGCGAGAGACGGGGGGGGTCCCGATGCCGAAAGGGAGCAGCAGTGTACGTGCCCAGAGGCAGAAACCTCTGTACAGAGGGAAGTTTTATCCTGAAAACTTAGCTGCTGAGTGAGTTGAGGACCCTACAGGGTCTGGTGGGAGCTTTGTGGATCTAAATCTGGAGGTTGGTGGATCCCACCTGTAGTGATCAGAAATAATCAGTTCATTTTACTAACTACAGCTAATGCTTCCTGGGTTTCATTAATCAGTTCGTTTCCCACGGGAGCAGCATTTTTGATAAAAATTTTGATAAACCTTTTTGAAAACCAGCCTATTTAAGGTTATTTTATTTCATAAAACAAATAATGTTTAAAATGTTACTTTTGCGCATTTGGCTTTGACCTTGAGTTTTCAGCCACAGAGAGACGGATGAAAATCACAAGTAAAATAATTAATCATCATCTAGTCAATAAGAAATGTATCCGTCTCCCCTTCCTAAAATAAGAGTGAATGTAAACATTAAGAATCTGAAGTAATGTAAGTTGAGCTGTATAAGTGCTTAAATAAATGGGTATAGATATAGCATATCACACTGCTCCTTTTCGCTAACCAGGAGATTTAGTATAAAGACTCTATTTAGTTGCCATGTTTTAATGGTTACTGTTACAGTTCAGGGTGACTGCACCTGTATTTCCCCTTCACGGTGCGGCCCGTGCACCCATTCTAGGCTTCCAGTCTCCCAGCTGTCACCTCTCCTGGCCAGAGACCCATGTCTCTTTCTCTCCTGCCTGGGGTTTTTGCAGGCTGCACGGTTCCCTGCCTACACTCTGAATTCCCCAGCCACACAGACTGCCTCAGCAGGCCGGCTTTGCCTTCCTTCCTCAGAGGCTATAAACAGCGTAAATACCCACGGTTAAGTTACCACCATGCTCTTCCTAAGCAAGCACATTAATTCTTAAGGGAAGAGCATTACACACAAAACAATCAGCGAACCAACACTCATGCTAATAAGTGTGCCAGAGATCACCCCAAGTCCCACAAGGCCTCTGGTAGGTGAACAAGCCTTCAAACCCCACACAAGGATGTGTCTGTGGTCAGAAGTTCTTAACAGCTAGGAGCTCAGAACAAACACACTTAGAAATAAATCTGTCATTCATTGGGTCTTTGATACTGGGAATAAGTAATTAGTAGACAGTGGGTTTCTCCTTAGGGTGTAGAATCATAGAATATCAGGGTTGGAAGGGACCTCAGGAGGTCATCTAGTCCAACCCCCTGCTCAAAGCAGGACCAATCCCCAATCAAATCATCCCAGCCAGGGCTTTGTCAAGCCTGACCTTAAACTTCTAAGGAAGGAGATTCTACCACCTCCCTAGGTAACGCATTCCAGTGTTTCACCACCCTCCTAGTGAAAAAGTTTTTCCTAATATCCAACCTAAACCTTCCCCACTGCAACTTGAGACCATTACTCCTTGTCCTGCCCTCTTCTACCACTGAGAATAGTCTAGAACCATCCTCTCTGGAACCACCTCTCAGGTAGTTGAAAGTAGCTATCAAATCCCCACTCATTCTTCCATTCTGCAGACTAAACAATCCCAGTTCCCTCAGCCTCTCCTCATAAGCCATGTGTTCCAGACCCCTAATCATTTTTGTTGCCCTTCGCTGGACTCTCTCCAATTTATCCACATCCTTCTTGTAGTGTGGGGCCCAAAACTGGACACAGTACTCCAGATGAGGCCTCACCAATGTCGAATAGAGGGGAACGATCACGTCCCTCGATCTGCTCGCTATGCCCCTACTTATACATCCCAAAATGCCATTGGCCTTCTTGGCAACAAGGGCACACTGCTGACTCATATTCAGCTTCTCGTCCACTGTCACCCCTAGGTCCTTTTCCGCAGAACTGCTGCCTAGACATTCGGTCCCTAGTCTGTAGCTGTGCATTGGGTTCTTCCGTCCTAAGTGCAGGACCCTGCACTTATCCTTATTGAACCTCATCAGGTTTCTTTTGGCCCAATCCTCCAACTTGTCTAGGTCCCTCTGTATCCTATCCCTGCCCTCCAGCGTATCTACCACTCCTCCCAGTTTAGTATCATCCGCAAATTTGCTGAGAGTGCAATCCACACCATCCTCCAGATCATTTATGAAGATATTGAACAAAACCGGCCCCAGGACCGACCCCTGGGGCACTCCACTTGACACTGGCTGCCAACTAGACATGGAGCCATTGATCACTACCCGTTGAGCCCGACAATCTAGCCAACTTTCTACCCACCTTATAGTACATTCATCCAGCCCATACTTCTTTAACTTGCTGACAAGAATACTGTGGGAGACCGTGTCAAAAGCTTTGCTAAAGTCAAGAAACAATACATCCACTGCTTTCCCTTCATCCACAGAATCAGTAATCTCATCATAGAAGGTGATTAGATTAGTCAGGCATGACCTTCCCTTGGTGAATCCATGCTGACTGTTCCTGATCACTTTCCTCTCGTGTAAGTGCTTCAGGATTGATTCCTTGAGGACCTGCTCCATGATTTTTCCGGGGACTGAGGTGAGGCTGACCGACCTGTAGTTCCCAGGATCCTCCTTCTTCCCTTTTTTAAAGATTGGCACTACGTTAGCCTTTTTCCAGTCATCCGGGACTTCCCCCGTTCGCCACGAGTTTTGAAAGATAGTGGCCAATGGCTCTGCAATCACATCCGCCAATTCCTTTAGCACTCTCAGATGCAACTCGTCCGGCCCCATGGACTTGTGCACGTCCAGCTTTTCTAAATAGTCCCTAACCACCTCTATCTCCACAGAGGGCTGGCCATCTACTCCCCATGTTGCGATGCCCAGCGCAGCAGTCTGGGAGCTGACCTTGTTAGTGAAAACAGAGGCAAAAAAAGCATTGAGTACATTAGCTTTTTCCACATCCTCTGTCACTAGGTTGCCTCCCTCATTCAGTAAGGGGCCCACACTTTCCTTGGCTTTCTTCTTGTTGCCAACATACCTGAAGAAACCCTTCTTGTTACTCTTGACATCTCTTGCTAGCTGCAGCTCCAGGTGCGATTTGGCCCTCCTGATTTCTTTCCTACATGCCCGAGCAATATTTTTATACTCTTCCCTGGTCATATGTCCAACCTTCCACTTCTACAACTTCTGTGTAGTTTCAAAAGTATGGATTTGGAGGTGGGTATTTGCATTCCCCTTCTCCCAAATATTTCCTAGGAAACCCACTCGACTAAAAATTCCTTCTTGTCTTGACTCTTGTTCAAAAGAGGTTTCAGAGTGATAGCTGTGTTAGTCTGTATCAGCAAAAAAACTTGTGGCACCTTAGAGACTAACAAATTTATTTGGGCATAAGCTTTCGTGGGCTAAAACCCACTTCATCAGATGCATGCAGTGGAAAATACAGTAGGAAGTTATATACACAGAGAACATGAAAAATGGGGGTTGCCATACCAACTGTAATGAGACCAATTAATTAAGGTGGGATATTATCAGCAGGAGGGAAAATAAACCTTTTGTAGTGATAATCAGGGTGGCCCATTTCAAACAGTTGACAAGGTGTGAGTAACTGTAGGGGAAAAAAAATTAGCATAGGGAAATAGTTTTTACTTTGTGTCATGACCCATCCACTCCCAGTCTTTATTCAAGCCTAATTTAATGGTGTCCAGTTTGCAAATTCCAATTCTGCTGCGTTCAATCCATTAGCCCTCCCAGGCCAGCCCAGCTACTGGGGAGGGAGCCGGGATCTAGTTCTTCTTGTGTACCAGCAACACAATTCTTTGCTACGTTCCAGTCAGTTCCAGCTGTGCCACCCCACCGAAGGCAGAGACACGGGCAAGTGTCACTGAGGGCCTGCTTCACCTCTCATTCCGGGGGTGGGGGGGAGAATGGAAGGCTCCCCTCTCGGCTCTCAGACCCCCAGGGGACCTGGTGGGGCCGGCCGCCAGAAAAGCCTTCTCTCGATTTGTAAACGTAGCAAATTGGCTTGGCGTGTGTTGGAGAGGACAGTCGTGGCCCCAACTGGTGCCATTTTTAGAGAGTTAGAGCCATATATTGTGGGCCCTTCCTTAGGCCCTCTGCATTGGGGAGATTTTCACCCACCCCCTGTAAAATCCTCCCCTGATTGCTACATGCATCGCTGATCAGAGGGAGCCAGGCCTATTAGATTGAGACCTATAGAGGTTCAGCTTTCAGGGCCACACTAGAGTGGAAGCATGGCCTTATGGTTAAGGCTTAAGACTCATGAGTTTAATTCCCGGTTTGTAGAGTCTCTGTAACATTGGCCATGGTACTACATCTCTTTCTGCTTCAGTTTCCCCATATGAAAATTGAAGTTAATAATTGTTTATTTGACCAGTGGTAGATCAGGGCTCCATTGTGCGAGGTGCTGTATAAACACAGAACAAAACAACCATCCATTTCCTGGAGGAGCTTACCATCCAAGTATTACTACATCCCGACCACACAGGAGGGTAAAATAATTAATGTTTGAGAGGTGTTCCATCTTGATTGGGGGGATGTAACTAATTATCCAGGCAGATTGGTTCATACAGATCACTTGCACTGCATGAACTGGAGGGAATTTTGCTACAGGAAAAATTGTTTTATCCTGCCAGGAATACACACCCCACGCTCACCCAGCAGGGGGTGTCCTGGGGCTGTGTTTTAGCAATTCAAGCCATTCTCGACTATAGGCCTTTCACGGTGCCCGTGCACGTTCGCTATCCCTTGTTAGCAATAATTCAGGCAACTGTACGTCTGGCTAGTGCATTTCAACATAGCTTCCTCCATGGCTGGATTGTCAGCTGCTCCCAGTTTCTCCCCCTTGCTTGCCTCTCTCCCAGGAGCTGAACACAACCCTTTAAAGAAGATCAAGAAACCACTCAGTGGGAATGGGGGAGCCAGGTAGCCCTTAGAAACATTCTCACCCCAAATTCATGGCTAGTCGCTTAGCAGACTCTTCTGTGTTGTGTCCCATTAACTCCTCATGGCCACCCAATCTGAGGCAAAGCACAATACGGTCCTTGCTGGGCTAAGAGCATCCCACGGGAAATCAGGAGACATCTTATTTCCTAGGTTTCAGAGTAGCAGCCATGTTAGTCTGTATTCGCAAAAAGAAAAGGAGGACTTGTGGCACCTTAGAGACTAACCAATTTATTTGAGCCTAAGCTTTCGTGAGCTACAGCTCACTTCATCGGATGCATACTGTGGAAAATACAGAAGATGTTTTTGGGGTGCATCCCACTCTCCTGTTGGATTTGTGCTGGAAATGGCCCACCTTGATTATTATACACATTGTAAGGAGAGTGATCACTTTAGATAAGCTATTACCAGCAGGAGAGTGGGGTGGGGAGAGAGAAAACCCTTTGTAGTGATAAACACCCATTTTTTCAAGGTTTGCATGTATAAAAACATCTTCTGTATTTTCCACAGTATGCATCCGATGAAGTGAGCTGTAGCTCACGAAAGCTTAGGCTCAAATAAATTGGTTAGTCTCTAAGGTGCCACAAGTCCTCCTCATCTTATTTCCTAGCATCTCTCATTCATGTGCAAAGACTGTCTGGAGCCATGGAGCCAATCTCCGTGTGTATCTGGAGGCTCTGGGGCCTGGTCTGTGTGACCTACTAGTCAATGTCACCTACGTATCCCACCTGACCCACAGGCGGGGAGCATGGTACAGTCACAGCAGCGGGTCTTCAGCTCAAGCTGTAGCAGCCCTGGAGTTTAGCTCTGAAGGTTTTTCACTTTCATCCTTGAGACTGGCAAACCTGGCACTGGCTACCTGAATGTTACGCTTCCTTATTGGCCTCACACCTTGTGTCAGATTAGTTCCACCAAGTGGCTGGATGAGGGCCTGCCTCACCTGGGGAAGAGAGCCTGTGAGGTTTTGTTGTTCGCAAAGTGCTCTTTGGTCCTGGGATGGACGAGAGAAGGGCCAAGGATTATCAATCCTTGCTGGGGTTTAGACATCAAAGGGGATTGATTGGTACCTTAAAAATACCTTCAATAGACAACTTATGTCAGCATTTGCCTTTCCACTGCTTCCTTAGGCTGTGCCCGCGCTCCATTGTGCATCTTTTAATGTCCTTTAAAGCTCTGTGCTCAGTTGTCAAAAGGAAAATCAAACAAGGAGAAGTCCAGTGACCTGACCGGCTTGTCCACCTTGTTAGCTACAAAGCCTGAATTAGTGAGGCAATCTGCCTCTTGGATTGTGGCTAGAAAGGGGACAGATCCTGAAGGATTTCCATGCACAGAACCCCATACTGGCGTCAATGGGAGTTCCGTGCACAGAAAGAATAGCAGAATAAGGCCCACAAAGACTGCAATTATTGCTAGCCCCAGGCAGCTGGATTGCTAAAGAACGTTGCACTGATGGGAGATAGTTGCTCTTTGGATGTAGCTCAACAGGGCAGCTATTAAATAGCCACTGGATGACTGGATTGTTGCTAGACAGGGTTGCAGTTATATAGGCACTGGCCAGCCAGACCAGTTCCTAGCCAGGGTGGCAGTGAAGTAGCCACTGGCCAGCCAGACCGGTTGCTAGCCAGGGTGGCCATGAAGTAGCTGCTGGCTGGCCGGACTGGTTGCTAGCCAGGGTGACACTGAAGTAGCCGTTAGCCGGCCGGACTGGTTGCTAGCCATGGTGGCAGTTAAGTAGCCGCAGACTGGCTGGACCGGTTGCTAGCTAGGGTGGCAGTGACGTAGCCGCAGGCTGGCCAGAACAGTTGCTAGCCAGGGTAGCAGTGAAGTAGCTGCTAGCTGGCTGGACCGGTTGCTAGCCAGGGTAGCAGTTAAGTAGCCACAGACTGCCTGGACTGGTTGCTAGCTGGGGAGGCGGGGAGGTAGCCGCGGGCCAGCCGGACCCGTTGCTAGCTGGGAAGGCAGGGAAGTAGCCGCTGGCTGGCCAGATCGGTTGCTAGCCAGGGAGACAGTGAAGTAGCCGCTGGACGGCCAGACTGGTTGCTAGCCGGGAAGGCAGGGAGGTAGCCACTAGCCGGCTGGACCAGTTACTAGCCGGGGAGGCAGGGAGGTAGCTGCTGGCCGGCCAGACTGGTTGCTAGCTGGGGAGGCAGGGAGGTAGCCGCGGGCCGGTTGCTAGCCAGGGAGGCAGGGAGGTAGCCGCGGGCCAGCCGGACCCGTTGCTAGCCAGAGAGGCGGGGAAGTAGCCACGGGCCGGCCGGACCGGTTGCTAGCCGGGGAGACAGTGAAGTAGCTGCTGGCCAGCCAGACTGGTTGCTAGCTGGGGAGGCAGGGAGGTAGCCGCAGGCCAGCCGGACCCGTTGCGAGCCAGGGAGGCAGGGAAGTAGCCACTAGCCAGCCAGACGGGTTGCGAGGCGGGGAGGTAGCCGCGGGCCGGCCGGACCCGTTGCTAGCCGGGGAGGTAGCCGCGGGCCGGTTGCTAGCCGGGGAGGCAGGGAGGTAGCCGCGGGCCGGCCGGACCCGTTGCTAGCCAGAGAGGCGGGGAACTAGCCACGGGCCGGCCGGACCAGTTGCTAGCCAGGGAGACAGTGAAGTAGCTGCTGGCCGGCCAGACCGGTTGCTAGCCGGGGAGGCGGGGAGGCGGCCGCGGGCCGGTGGCTAGCTGAGGAGGCGGGGAGGTAGCCACTAGCCAGCCAGACGGTTTGCTAGCCGGGGAGGTAGCCGCGGGCCGGTGGCTAGCCGAGGAGGGGGGGAGGTAGCCGCGGGCCGGTGGCTAGCCGGGGAGGCGGGAAGTCGCCCCCGGGCTGGTCCGTGGCCGGCAGCAGGTGCCGCGGAGCCCCGCTCCCAGGGCCCGCCCACGGCGCTCAGCAGCGCCCCCTGCTGCCCCAAGCGGCTGCGTGCGCCCCGCGCCGGCCGGGCGGATGCTGGCGGGACAGAGGCGCTCCAGGGGCCGGCGCCGCAGCCGCTCGTCCCGCGCCCCGCTCGCTGCCGCCCCGCCGCGGCGCTCGGTCTCCCCGCCCTGCGCCCCCGGCCGGCGGAGCCATGCTGCGCTGCCGGCTGCACGGAGCCTCCGGCCTCCCCAACCTGGAGAAGCGGGACAAGCAGAGCGACCCGGTGGCCAGCCTGACTTTCCGAGGTGAGGGGGTGCCGGGTCCCCGCCGCTACACGGGGCGCGGGGGGGGACCGGGGGACCCGACCCCCATGGCCACTTTTACAGGGGAGGGGTGTTATGGGGGGCAGCCAGGGAACATCTCCCTCCCCTGCTGTTGGTCTCCCTGGGTGCAGGCTCTTGTTAAGTTGCAGCAGCCCTGGGCAGAGATCAGCCCCGCCCGGGGCGCTGGCAAGGGGACGGGTCTGATCCCGGGGGACGCTGGTGTGAGTCCGGGGCCCTGGCTGCAGCCGACGGATCGACTCCGGATAGACACCGGTCTCTGTGGAGGGGATTCCTGTTTCTACTCCCCTGCTCCCCGATGTTTCCGTGCAGCCCCCCCCAGTGTAGATGCTCTATCCTGGGGTTGAATCCAGACGGAGAGACACCGATGGAGACACCTGCCCTGGGTTTTCCTGTCGTTCGTTGCCTTGGCACCTCGGCTCCCGGCACCTTCTCATGTTTTGAAGTCGGTTTATCGTAAATTTGTCAGCCCGGCGGCTCCCGTCTCGTGTGCGTCTAGCCCCTGCAGTGCTCCAATACCCGGGCAGTGAGCCTGGATAAAACCCTGATCATTATTGGAATGCCCCCAGCCCCCGGGGGGGACCGGAGCTCCATTGTGCAGGGCGCTGAATCAACAAGTAATAATAAGACCTAGCTCTTAGCATCAGGAGAGCTCAAAGTGCTTTACAAAGGAGGTCAGTATCCTGACCCCCATTTTACAGATGGGAAAATTGAGGCACAGGCAGGTTAAAGTGGCTTGCCTAAGGTCACCCAGCAGGCTGGTAGAGGAGCCGGGAATAGAACCTGGGTCTCCTCGCCCCCTAGTTCTCTATCCACTAGGTCATGCTGCCAGAGTCTCATGGGTGATCCCTTGTGCCCACATAGAGCTCCATGGACTTCAGTTGCGGTCTGCCTGGGCACAAGCGTTCATCAGCATGGATCTGGGCCAAAGGGACAGAATCTGGAGGGCTTCCAGTCTAGGAGACGCAAGGGGCTGTACGGGCAGGATACGCACAATGTGCTGAACTAGTAGGATTTCACTAGTCATGGGTTTTGTTGCATGCGAGCTGTGGCTTGTGGTTTTACTTGGGTTGGGGGTTTACAATTCCAGAAGCCAATCTACCTGAACTGTTGCTAGCCGGTGGGTGAGGGGAGGTTTATAGAAAAGGCTTTTTCCTACATGAATCAAGTGTGTTACTAACTCGGGGCAGTTTTTGCTTGTAGGTGGGGTGTGGGGGGAAAGGTTTGAAAAGGAGGATGAAGAGTTTCCCAGGTTATGTTGTTAAATGGTCACTTTACTAAAAGCTCAGGGCACTGATGAGGTGATGCCGTCTTCATCAACCCAGGTGAAGGGCTGCCACAAATACAGCCCCCCCCCCGCAACAATAAACATCAAAGGGCAAAGTTATGGGCCAGGTCTGCCGCTGCTATAGATCAGCTTCATTGAAATCAGCAGAGCTCTGGTGATTTATACCAGCTGAGGATCTGGCCCAAGACCCTCCTAATTAGACAGCTGAGGATCGGGCACGAATTCTGCTTTACAGGCTACTTTCTGCATTCTTGTGCATGGTGCTCGGTACTACCGCTAAGGTCGTGGTAGAAATGGAGAGACGGAGTTAGGAACCCTGGTCGGTAATAAAAGGTCCCAGTGGATTTTTGCATGCCATACAGGTAAATATGGCATGGCTGTGTATATGTAGGTATGTCTTTGTTCCCACTGCTGTCTGTGGTCTCCAGTGCCCTAATATCTGAGTCCCTAATTAAAGTGTAGATGGGTCTTTATTTTTGAAATATATTTAAAGGGGCAACATTTAATTTTGTTTTTAAAGATCAAAAACCCATTGGGTGTGGGGAGCTAACAGGTCCCCCGGGCTGTTACTGGATCTGCAGAGGCAGATCTCTTTGCAGGATCGGGACTCAAATTTGGGTTAAAACAGGCAGAATTTTAGGAACCACCTTTTCATTATTTATCCTGTCTTGCTCTTTCGCATGTCTCTGGACTTCCCACTTGAAAGAATGTGGTCAGTTTCACGTTCGTTTCTAGTCAGTTTCCCTTGGGAACTCTCATGGGCCTACCTCTCAAATGTCTCTCCAATCAGTCCCAAACGTAGCTGCCTTCCATGCAGATTTGGTGCCGCTTCGCTTTTCATGGTGGCAATAACTTCCATCAGCAATAAGGAAGCATGAAACTGAGACACAGGCAGAGATCCTGATTCAGGAAAGCATGTGAGCAGTGAGCTTGACGTCTCTGAGGCTTAAGCACATGTATAAAGTTAAGCATCCGCTTAAATGCCCTGCTGAAAGGGAGGTTTTCCTGAATGGGGGCCGGTTATTTATGCTCAAGGAAAGATCCCACAGCAATTTCAGTTTCCTGAATGAGTAACTTCTGTGTGTCTCTCCTTTTGGGGCTCAGGCAGGCCCTGGCGAGGCTGAGAGGTATGCTTGGGCACTGGCCCAGGGCGGCAATGTATTGGGCCCCCATCCTGGGCTCACGTATGTAGGCAGAGCAGCTTCAGGTGTGAGGTCTTGAGCCATAGTCTGGCAAAGACTCACACTTGTTGATCTTTATGTCTGGTGAGTAGTTCCACTGAACTCAGTGGGATGCCTTGAAGTGCATAAAAGTTAAGCATGTGGCTTGCAGAGCCAGGGTCTTGGTTTGCAAACATCAGAGGGGAACGTGTCGATTCACTCCCTCCTCAAGCCAGGTTTCCCCTGAATTGCTCTGAAAAGCAAAACAAACAGCCCATTAAAGTATCTTTGTAAAATTCTTTAAAACAACAACAAAACCTAAATTTTGGCCCACCCCTAAGCCTGGCTACCAGGTTCACAAGCCTGGATCGCAGCGCTGGGATTTACATGCATTCAGATTCTGTGAATCTGCTTGGAATTACAGTGACCATATATAGTCATAGTGAACGCTGTCTGTCGAACAGACGGAAGGAGGGGAAGAAAAACCATCAGGCAAACCTTTTGGGAGGCCTTTGGCATTTGAGTCACTGCTATTGTTTTTGTGCCTCACGCGAAAGGCTTTTCCTTTTCCTTTTCCCCTTTGCACAAACTGACTAGCACCCAGAAACGCCGTCACTAGGGCTAAAGGCTGCATGCACCAGAGGGTTGGTGGAGTCTCGGTGGTGATCATGCTTTTCAAGCTCAAACTGGAAACAAGGCTGGGGGTAATCAACCACGGAAGGTACCTAGCGCCGTGGTGGATTCTGCACGGGACTGGAAGGCCCTCCTGGGTCATAGCATCCAGTCCCCTGCTCTCAGAGGCAACCCTCTCTTATCCGGTTCATAAACTTCTCACGCTCCATCTTCAAACTAGTTCGGTGGTTTGCCCCAGTGCAGTGGGAAGCTGTCCTGGAACCTCCCTCCTCTGAGAGTTAGAAACCTAATTTCCAGTCGAAGTTTATTCCTGGCCACTTGTTCTTTTTCCAACATGGTCTTCTAGCTTTGGCAGCTTCCCTGAAGTATTTGCGGAGAGCAATCCGATTCCTTCTCACCCTGCATTTTCAGGGGCGGCAGTTTGTATAAATTTGTAAAAAAAAAAATTTGTATAATTTTTGGTGGTGCCCAGAATGGGTCCAAATCCTGCCCCCCTCCCACACACCTGTCGAAGGCTCTGGGAGGGTATTTGAGTGCGGGAGGGGTGTGGGCTCTGGGCTGGGGTGCAGGAGGGGGTGCGGGTGCAGGCTCCGGGAGGGAGTTTGGGGGCAGGGGGTGAGGAGTGCGTGAGGGGGTGAGGGGTGTGGGCTCTGGGAGGGAGTTTGGGTGCGGGGTGCTGACTTTGGGCTGGGGGAGGGGTTTGGGGTGCAGGAGGGGGTGCCGGGTGCAGGCTCTGGGAGGCAGTTTGGGTGCGGGCTGGGGCAGGGGGTTGGGGTGCAGAAGGGGTGAGGGGAGTGGGCTCTGGGAGGGAATTTGGGTGCAGGAGGGGGTGCAGAGTCGGGCTCTGGGAGGCAGTTTGGGTGCTGGGTGCGGGCTCTAGGCTGGGGCAGGGGGTTGGGGTGCAGGAGGGGTGAGGGGTGCAGGCTCCGACCAGGCGGCGTTTACTTCAGGTGGCTCCCGAAAGCAACCGGCACATCCCTCTGGCAGCAGCTCCTAGGCGGGAAGGGCCGGGAGGTTTCCGTGCGCCGCTGCCCGCAGGCACCGCCCCCACAGCTCCCATTGGTCACAGTTCAAGGTGGCCAATGGGAGCTGTGGAGTTGGCGCTCTGGGCGGGGGCAGCATGCAGAGACATGAACCCCCCCCCCCCCCGGGGCCTCAGGCATGTGCCAGCTGCTTCCGGGAGTGGTGCAGAACGAGGCCGGGTGGGAAGCCTACCTTAGCTCTGCTGCGGTGCCAGTACCGGTGGCTGGGGGCCCCCGGGCCCTTTTGAATCGCCTGGGGGCGGCCGGTGGGGCCGGGAGGCGCATGGGGGTGTCAGGTGGGGCCAGGGGAGAGACCTGGCCCCGAACATTGGTGGAGCCCTGAATATTCCTGGAGCACGGGCACCATGGGCCCATCTAACTCTCCACCCCTCTGCATTTTGCCAGGCTAAACAAGCCAAGCTCCTAGACTCTGCTGGTAAGGCAGGGTCTTTCCATTCCCCTGAGCCTCCAAGTAGCCCTTCTCGGCACCTCTCCTCCATCACTTCAAGCCTTTAGAGCCAAGACTGGATGTCTCTAAAAATTAAGAGTTAGTGAACTTTTTTGCAGGAATCCCTGGATGAGGGTCTTTGGCCTGGGCTATGGTTCATTAAAACCCATGAATCTGTCGATCTCTAAGTACTTTACAAATGTGGGCAAACATTTTGCAGAAAGGGAAACGGAGGCACGGAGCAGTTAAATGACTTGCCCAAAGCAAAGCAGCACATTGGTGGCAGGGGTAAGGATAGGCCCCAGGAGTCCTGATTTACCAGCACCAGGCTTGCTCTGCTATGTCATAGGTGCCCCTTATGTCCTGCCCTGGGCTGAGTTATTCCTGATCCAGCGGGGTGGTGAAGTCCTGGCATTAACTAGCCACGTACCCCTCAAAGAAGATTGATTGGATGGTGGAGGTGTGAGGGAAGCAGCGTACCTGCGGCGTCTCCGGTAAGGCAGCGTCTGTGCTGTAGCCCAGGTGCTTTAAAGCAGGGGTCTCAAACTCAAATCACCACGAGGGCCACATGAGGACTAGTACAGTGGCCCAAGGGCCACGTCACTGACACCCCCACCTGCTGCCCCCGCCCCCACTCCACCCCTTCCATGAGGCCCCGCCCCGCCTCTTCCCACCCCTTCCCCAAAGACCCCACCCCGACTCCGCCCCCTCCCTGTCCCTAATTCCAACCCCTTCCCCAAATCCCCCCTCTTCTCCGCCTCCTCCCCCGACCGCGCGGCTCCCCGCTCCTTCCCCTCCCTCCTGGAAAGCGCTAAGCACCACCAAACAGCTGTTTGGCGGTGGAAAGCACCTGGAGGTAGGCAGAGGAGCGGAGACACGGCATGTTGGGGAGAGGAGGGGCAGCGGGGGAGGGGAGCTTGGCGGTCGCAGGAAGTAACTCGGGGTGGGGGTGCGGGGAGCTCGGCGGACCGCAGCAAATAACTCTGCGGGCTGTGTGTTTGAGACCCCTGCTTTAAAGGAAAACACGTTTATGCTGCGGATTCAGGCTGGAGTCTCCCTGGGATCCTGACCATCTGTGGTCATTAAAGAACCCTCATGGCAAGTTTTGCAAGTGTCGTGACCAGAAATGAACCGAAATCTGGTTCGTTCCATGTTATTTTTACACACATTTACACACTTTACATTTACATTTACACACTCGGCAGAACAAAATACTCCTCTTCATTTCCCGTCCTAAACTGCTGCACAGTGTCCCTGTGTACTGGTAAACGGCTGTGGTGTCCCACCCCAGAGGTTGCTGCATTTCAGTCCCTATGTGATTTTTTTTTTTTTTTTTAACGGCTGTGGGATCCTCTGGCTGGGATCACTGAGCCCACTGTCTGTCCTTCACAAATAGTAAATAGTACCGAAGAGCATGCTGTAATTGACAGTCACATTCAGATGTGCATGTGACACCTGAATTGCTGCCTGGTTTGGTGTTGGGCATGATGACCCCCCAAATCATTGATCTTCCGCAACCAGTTCAAGCTTCTTGTTCTTGTCAACAAAAGCCTGCACAACTCCGCTCAGACCTATCCCCCTGCCTGTCCCGCGGCGTAGAGAGCTTTTGGGCAGAGTGCTGGCCATAAGAGGTATGGACCTGTATCTTCAGTCCTTGGGATGTTACTTTCAGATTAAATGAAGCAACCACCACCAACAGAGCCCATCTAAAAATCGCCAAGCAGGGTAGGGCACCTAGTGACTTGCTTTGGAAGGTGTTGAAGCAGGAGAAGAGCTGGTTCTGCAGATCACAGGAAAAGGCCTCTTCATTTGGTTCTGTAGCGCCATACCTCACAGCTTGTCTCACTGAAGTCAGGGACGGGGGGATGCTGCAGATTTACGCCAGTGTGCTTGAGATGAGACACTGGCTCAGTGTAGAATCTAGTACAGCTGCTGTTAGCAAGGTAATGCACCTTGGTGGGGAAGGATGGTGTTGAGGTTAAGGCATAGGATTGGGGGGCAGCGGGGATCTTTACTAGGGTCAACTGTAGACTTACTCACTTGGTTTGAGCAAGTAATGGCCTCGCACTGTGCCTCAGTTTGCCCATCTGTAACAGGGGGCAATAACTCTTCCTTTCCTCTCAGAGGAGCACTGACAATAAACCAGTAAAGTGCTTTGAGATCCTCTGGTGATGGTGTTGTTGGAGGAGGTGAAACACTATCATCAGCTTTTTTTAACAGGGCCTGGGCTGCAGATATAAGACGGGCGGAGGCAGAAGAAAAACAGGGGGGAGCTGCCCTTAAACCATTGAATTAAATACCAAGGAACTGTGGGGTCAAGGGGGCTGATGGAGCATGGGTGCTCATGTCTCTCTCTTGTAGCTGCTCTGCAGAGAGAAGAGCCTGCTGCTTACCCACACCTTGGGAACTGCTGCTTCAGCTCAACTGCCAGAGGCTTGTGCTGAAGGTTGCATCTTCGAGCCCCGCTGATGACTCTGGGGCATGTGTGGTTATGCTAGTGGGGGAAGGCTGGGAAAAGCTGGAGTGAAGTTGGTGGGCCTTACTGCAAACCTTCATTCAGGATAAGTGTAAGAACCAGTCAAGCTCATTAAGGGAACCAGCTAGCTCAAACCATAGCAGCCTCCACCCTAAGCTTGGGCACATGGAAATGCTTGAGTAGAAGCAGAGACTGGAGACTGATATAGCAAATGCAGGGGCTGGGGCATTGACTGGTGGAGCTGTGTGTCTGTGTGAGAGAATCAGCAGAGAGAAGGAAGGAGCAAAGAATCCCCAGGGAAGCCATAATAGCATGATACCAAGGAAAAAAAAGCTAAAAGAGAGAGCTTTTGGGCAAAGTGCTGGCTGGAAGAGGCCTGTAACTGTGAATCAATCTCCTGTTTTTCGATTCCTTCTGTATTCAGAGAAAAAGGACTTCATACATTCTTTTGCGAATAGACAGTATTGCACTAAGGAACAGACCTGATTCCATCATCAAATCTCCCAATGAAAACAGCCCCAACACCCTGAAAATTGGATTGGCTCAGAAAGGGATAACCGTAAACATACTGCCTGTGGATTCGTAGCATGTGGGTGGCTTCAGCCGGCAGCTGCCATGTACATGAGGGTGTGATGGGACACGCTCCCGTCCCACTGCCAGCTAGCCTAACATCAGGCAGTGCCAATTCGGTGTGCTCCTGCAGCGTGTGCTGGGTCTGGAGAAGGAGAGCTTCAAAAGGTGAAGCTGGCCACAGAGCAGAGGGAAACTTGTGCAAGAGGAGAGGCCCAGCAGTCAGGAGAGCCCAGCCTGGGGAAGTGACCGGCCTTCCCTCCCCTTTTAGGGCAGACAGATACTGCTCTGGGTGTCTGGTCACCGTCAGGATCTTGCAGCTGGCTCTGGGGAGCAGCGCCAGGGACGGGAGGTAACTGGACCAAGAGAGAACCCAGGGAGTGAGCCCAACTCCTGTGGGGAGCAGTGGACTTGCCCAGGACTGGCGGGGCCCCAGAGGCAAGAGTGATGGCTGAGCCCAGCCTGAGAGCCAGCTGGCAGAATCTGGCCCTCCGCGATAAACCCAGGGCTTCCCTGAGCTGAGCTGTGGGGTTGGCAAGAAGGGGTTACTGAAGAAAATCTCCAGACTCTTTGGCACAGGTCTGCAATTCCAGCAGCATCCACCTAGTTACCTTCCAAAACCGGGGCCGGCTCTGGAGAGCACTCGCAGAGAGGGGAAGGGCTCACCGTCTCTCGACAGCACCTTCCTCTGGCCAGACAGGGAAGCTCCAAAGGGCCCCCCTTTCTGCCCCCCAGTCCTAAGGTTAGAGGGTGGGATGGTGGCAGCTGCTGGAGGGGGAATTGATGCCGAGAGGCAGCAGCTGGGCATGCAGGGAGCGGGGGCTGATTGCGTAAATACCCCAGGGGCTACCTTCCCCCTGAACATCCCTGTTCCAGTTACTTGATGCCAGTGATTGATTAGCCATCAGTCTGCAATCTGCATCCCGTGTGTTTCTATCCTGCCTGGCCGGGGAGGGTAACATCTTTTTTGGAACGGAATGTGGCGGTTGTGTGCCGGCGAGACGGAGGCTCTTGGCTCGGTGCGTACGATGGCAGAAGCTCAGTGGCTGAGCTAGGCCCTCAGAGGAGGAGCGCGGTTTGCTCGGCAGCTGCAATGAGCAGTTTTTTCCCAGGGGGAGGGTTGGATTCCCAGCTCTGCCACCGACACCTTGGGCGGTTGCTCAAAGGGCTGCGCTTTGATTAAGAATCACGCTCCTGTTTCTAGGCTGCTCCTCTCCTGCTGCATGACAGGACTGGAAAGCAGCCAGCTCTTCCCCCTGGGGAAATCAAGTGACCCCTAACCTGCACCCTTGCCTTCCACATAGCAGGTTTCAGAGTAGCAGCTGTGTTAGTCTGTATTCGCAAAAAGAAAAGGAGGACTTGTGGCACCTTAGAGACTCACCAATTTATTTGAGCATAAGCTTTTGTGAGCTACAGCTCACTTCATCAGATGCATGCAGTGGAAAATACAGTAGGGAGATTTATATACACAGAGAACAGGAAACAATGGTGTTATCATACACACTGTAACCAGACTGATCAGGTAAGGTGAGCTATTACCAGCAGGAGAGTGGGGGGGAGGGGACGGACCTTTTGTAGTGATAATCAAGGTGGGCCATTTCCAGCAGTTGACAAGAACCTCTGAGGAACAGTGGGGAGTGGGGGGGGGGGGGATAAACATGGGGAAATAGTTTTACTTTGTGTAATCACCCATCCACTCCCAGGCTCTATTCAAGCCTAAGTTAATTGTATCCAGTTTGCAAATTAATTCCAATTCAGCAGTCTCTCGTTGGAGTCTGTTTTTGAAGTCTTTTTGTTGAAGTATTGCTACTTTTAGGTCTGTAATCGAGTGACCAGAGAGATTGAAGTGTTCTCCGACTGGTTTTTGAATGTTATAATTCTTGACGTCTGATTTGTGTCCATTTATTCTTTTACGTAGAGACTGTCCAGTTTGGCCAATGTACATGGCAGAGGGGCATTGCTGGCACATGATGGCATATATCACATTGGCGGATGTGCAGGTGAACGAGCCTCTGATAGTGTGGCTGATGTGATTAGGCCCTGTGATGGTGTCCCCTGAATAGATATGTGGGCACAGTTGGCAACAGGCTTTGTTGCAAGGATAGGTTCCTGGGTTAGTGGTTCTGTTGTGTGGTTGCTGGTGAGTATTTGCTTCAGGTTGAGGGGCTGTCTGTAAGCGAGGACTGGCCTGTCTCCCGAGATCTGTGAGAGTGATGGATCGTCCTTCAGGATAGGTTGTAGATCCTTGATGCACTGGGGAGGTTTTAGTTGGGGGCTGAAGGTGACGGCTAGTGGCGTTCTGTTATTTTCTTTGTTAGGCCTGTCCTGTAGTAGGTGACTTCTGGGAACTCTTCTGGCTCTGTCAATCTGTTTCTTCACTTCAGCAGGTGGGTATTGTAGTTGTAAGAATGCTTGATAGAGATCTTGTAGGTGTTTGTCTCTGTCTGAGGGGTTGGAGCAAATGCGGTTGTATCGTAGAGCTTGGCTGTAGACAATGGATCGTGTGGTGTGGTCTGGATGAAAGCTGGAGGCATGTAGGTAGGAATAGCGGTCAGTAGGTTTCCGGTATAGGGTGGTGTTTATGTGACCATCCTTGCAACAAAGCCGGTTGCCAACTGTGTCCACATATCTATTCAGGGGACACCATCATAGGGCCTAATCACATCAGCCACACTATCAGAGGCTCGTTCACCTGCACATCGTGTGTTGTGTTCCCCCCCCCCCCCCCAGCTCTCCTGCTGGTAATAGCTCACCTTACCTAATCACGCTCGTTACAGTGTGTATGGTAACACTCATTGTTTCCTGTTCTCTGTGTATATAAATCTCCCCACTGTATTTTCCACTGAATGCATCCGATGAAGTGAGCTGTAGCTCACGAAAGCTTATGCTCGAATAAATTTGTTAGTCTCTAAGGTGCCACAAGTCCTCCTTTTCTTTTTCCACATAGCAGTAACCCTAATCCTGCCCCTCGGCCTACCAAGAACCCTAACGCTGCCCCGGGGCAGGGGCTCTGTAAGGGTGTGCTCATCACCTCTACAGCAATCACAGGGTGTGCACGCAGCTTGAGGGGACGTCTCTGACTGAAATCTAGCTCGGGTCCCAGAGTGGTGAAACCGCCCAGCGTAGGCTTCAGCATGGGCTGTACAAGCCTGCCAGGAATGCTGGATAATTTACTTGTGATAGCTTTGCCGCTCTGCTAGCTTTAAATCTAGCTAGCTCAGGTAACTGGGGTATGTCCACACGCCCTGTGATCACAGTATAGATCAGGACCCCTCAGGGGGTCACAAGGTTATTACATGGGGGGTTGTGAGCTGTCAGCCTCCACCCCAAGCCCCGCTTTGCCTCCAGCATTTATAATGTGTCAAATATATAAAAAAGTGTTTTTAATTTATAAGAGGGGGGTCACACGCAGGGGCTTGCTATGTGAAAAGGGTCACACCAGTACAAAAGTTTGAGAACTACTGGAAAAGATTTATCCTAAGTGGTGTAAGAGTATCTACGCTGCCTTACCCTGGAGCCCCCAGCACCAGGGCGTGCAAGGGAGGGAAGAGCATGTCAATACGTTAGTTTCACTTTCTGGTTCTTATCCCAGGGCTTAGTGCTGCAATGTTTGTGTAACCTTTGGGTGGGCTGGAGTTCACTTCATTTCCCGTCTCCAGTGCCTTAAAGAAACCCCCAACTCACCTAGAAAGTAGCTGGAGACCCAGAGTTCGGTCTCTAGGGATTTTCAGCAAGGATTGCACAGGGTCAACCTCCCTACAGTCAAGTCCTAAAAGGACTTAATGAATGAATAATTTAAATGAATTTAATTAAATAACTTTATAAAATCTTATGATAAAGAAACAAAAATCTAATTTTTACAGCATGACATGGCTATTTTATAATCCACAGGCATTACCTTCACAGTTATACATAAATATAAATAAAGAAAACAAATTAAAATCTGAACAGTTCAGTCCCCACAGAAACACAGTGGGAAGAAACTGAAAGTTCCCAAAGCTTAGGTTTAGTTCACCTAAATCTCACGTAGAGTCTCTGATCAACAAATCTAGACAATCAGCTGAGTCTAAAACAGCATCCTCCTTCCACTGGCTTGTAGGGATCTTCAGCTGGATCCAGGCAGACTCTTCCTGTGCTGAAATCACTGCCAGCCAGTCAGCGAACTGATTAACCCACCACCCAGTTACGTGTCTAGATTTAAAGAAAACCCTGTTACAAGAAAATACAAAACTGAAAATAGCAAACTAGAAATGGCTCGTTCCCCATTACTACAGTTAAAGAACACCTGGTGGCTCAGACTAGTTCAGACAATATAACTAGAACAGATTGGCTAAAATCAAAACCACATTCAAAGCATTCAGTTAAACTAGAAGTTATTTTCCCCTCCCAATTTCCCATGATATAATTAGCATTGCCCAGGCTTCCCTGTTAGAGGATAACAATATCACTAACCTGCTGCAAAATCCTTCAGAGTTAGCGACACCAGCCTGCTTCCTGCCCCTGGGCTCAGCTTCTCCCAGCTTACCCAGGGCACATGGCCTTCTGCAAAGCAGCTGCCCTGGCTGCTTGCCCTCCTGGAGTCTGACCCCAGCCACAGGGAACCTCTTGGAGCAGACCCAAAACTAGCACCCCGAATTCTAGAAGCTTCCGGATGTGGATGATGGGATGGATTGCATCCTCAGCAAGTTTGAAGATGACACTAAGCTAGGGGGAGAGGTAGATATGCTGGAGGGTAGGGATAGGGTGCAGAGTGACCTAGACAAATTGGAGGATTGGGCCAAAAGAAATCGGATGGGGTTCAACAAGGACAAGGGCAGAGTCCTGCACTGAGGACGGAAGAATCCCATGCACCGCTACAGACTAGGGACCGAGTGGCTAAGCAGCAGTTCTGCAGAAAAGGACCTGGGCATTACAGTGGACAAGAAGCTGGATATGAGTCAGCAGTGTGCCCTCGTTGCCAAGAAGGCTAAGGGCATATCGGGCTGTATTAGTAGGAGCATTGCCAGCAGATGGAGGGAAGTGATTATTCCCCTCTATTCGGCACTGCTGAGTCCACATCTGGAGTATTGAGTCCAGTTTTGGGCCCCCCACTAGAGAAAGGATGTGGACAAATTGGAGAGAGTCCAGTGGAGGGCAACGAAAATGATCAGGGGGCTGGGGTACATGACTTATGAGGAGAGGCTGAGGGAACTGGGGTTATTTAGTCTGCAGAAGAGTGAGGGGGGATTTGATAGCAGTCTTCAACGACCTGAAGGGGGTTTCCAAAGAGGATGGAGCTCGGCTGTTCTCAGTGGTGGCAGATGATAGAACAAGGAGCAATGGTCTCAAGTTGCAGTGGGGGAGGTCTAGGTTGGATATTAGGAAACATATTTTCCAGGGCTGGCCTTACCATGGCTGGCCATACCTGGCCTCAGGTGCCAGACTGGGGGGGGGGGGAGGGGGGGCGCCACTAGGACCCAGAGTGTAGAAAATTGTGTCTGCTGCTGGTGCATCTGTATCCTCTCTGCTCTAGATGCACAGAGATGGGGGAGTGCTGTGCTGGAGGAAGGAGGGCACAAGAGACAGAACAGGCAGGCAGGAGAAAAGGTGAGAGGGAATCACAGAAAGCAGCAGGAGCTGCACGGAGAGAGAGGAGGAGGAGCCTCTTATGTATGGGGGGAGGGATAGCTCAGTGGTTTGAGCATTGGCCTGCTAAACCCAGGGTTGTGAGTTCAATCCTTGAGGGGGTCATTTAGGGGATCTGGGGCAAAAATTGGAGATTGGTCCTGCTTTGAGCAGGGGTTGGACTAGATGACCTCCTGAGGTCCCTTCCAATCCTGATATTTTATGTATGTACCCCTCTAGCACCCCCAGGGCCTGGACTGATTAACCCCAGCTTCTCAGGGAGCTTCCTGTTTCCTGCTGCTTCCCTGAACCCACTTGAGGAGAACAGGCCGTCGGCTGAAGTAGTAGGAGCCAGTTAGGCCCTTAAGACACTGATCTCTTCCCTCACTCAGGCCCTGCTACCAGCCTGCTTATTTGTCCCCTTCAATTGAGTGTTGAGAGCCACTATCGCTGGCACAGAACAGCAGCCGTGAGTGAAAGAAGAAAACGCCTCCCTGGGGCAGCATTCAGAAAAAGCAAGCAAGCAAAGGAAGCTTTTCTATCTAAGCAGGAAGGAGCTCTCCTGAGATACGTAGACACAAATGTTCACGATGAGCCTTCCGGCCCCAGGGAGGAGTGAGTGGTGCGGAGATGCCTGATCTTCCAGTCAGTCAGAGGGCAGGTGACCTGGCAGCTACTGCAGCATCCGTATCTCCATCTCCAATGGATGTAACCATGCACAGTCCTGAAGAAAAGTGTAGATCAGAGAAGAGTGTGGTGGAGGTGCAAGAAACAGCTGCTGCTGAGTTTAGTTCCTTAAGTCTAGATGATCCAGGACTGTAGACCCCCCCTGAGCAGTAGCCTGAGGGACTTCCTTGTACTGCACGGGCCAGAGCAAGTGAAAAACTTCATGTTCCCCAAAGCCAATGAAAACAGAAGTTTCCATCCAACCCATTACTGGCGTGAAATCCCCAATGGGGACAAAGTGGAGAGGCCGGGCTTATGTACTCAAAAACCCAGAATGCTGCATACTGTTTTTGTTGCAAACTCTTCCAGTCTAATGTTCCCACCACACTGGGTTCTACAGGAACAAAGGACTGGAAAAATCTGGCTAGAAATCTGGCATGCCATGAGAAGGCAGCAAACCACCAGAGAGCATTCCATCGGTGGAAAGAGCTTGAGATCAGACTAAGGTTAAAGGCCACCATAGAGGATCAGCATCAAGAGAAGATAGCATCAGAGTCTCTTTACTGGCAAAATGTTCTGAAAAGGCTCATGGCCATGGTGAGAATGCTTGCGACCCAAAACCTAGCCCTGCGTGGCACTTCAGATCAGCTGTATGTGCCAGACAGTGGAAACTTCCTTAAAATGGTGGAGCTGATGGCTGACTTTGGTGCTGTGCTCCAGGAGCATCTGAGTCACCACTCAAGAAACGTACACACACCACTACCTTGGAAAAACAATTCAAAATGAGATCAGACAGTTCCTGGCAACAAAAGTCAAACAAAAGATTGTGGCAGATCGGAAGTCAGCAAGATATTCCTCTGTTATTCTGGACTGCACACCTGACATCAGCCATACGGAACAAACGACTTCAATGGTGTGTTTTGTAACAACAGCAGAACCTAGTGAAAATGTCCCTGCGATCGTGACTGTCAGAGCATTTTCTAGAATTTATTGGCATTGATGATACTACAGAAGCTGGTATGACAAATGTGCTTCTTAAAAAGCTGGAGGATACGGGAATTGCGATCGCTGACGTGAGAGGTCAGGGCTACGATAATGGTGCCAACATGAGAGGACAGAACAAAGGAGTGCAGACACGGATCCGAGAGTTAAACCCGTGAGGTTTTTTTGTCCCTTGCAGTTCTCATTCACTGAACTTGGTGGTCAGTGATGCAGCGTCAGCTTCTAGTGAGGCTGCTGAATTTTTTAATGTAATTGAAAGCATCTGTGTATTTTTCTCTGCATCAGCTCATCGATGGCAAATTTTTGAAGCAACATCTGGGCTCCTGAACCACTGAGGTCTGAGTATCTGAGTATCGCTGACTTAATATAGTATTGATTACAGCTCATTATTTATTAATCATAATACTTGTATATGCTGATGTTCATCCATAGATCTCAAAGCACTTTACAAAGGAGGGCAGAATCATTATTCCCATTTTACAGGTGGGGAAACTGAAGCACAGAAAGGTGAAGTGACTTGCCTGAGGTCCCCAGCAGAGCAGTGGCAGAGGCAGGAATTGAATCCAGATCTCCTCAGTTCCAGCCCTGTGCCTGAATCACTAGGCCGCACTGCCATGCCCTTGTAATTTTATACAGTGGATTCTGCTTATTAGCAACCTCTTGGTTCCCAGCAAGAAGTTTCCATTCTCCAGCAGTTGCTGTTACGCAGAAGGCAGGCTTGAGGGGCTGCAGTCAGGGCAGGAAGCGCTGGGATGTGCCAAGCCTGGGCCCTGGTGCCAGGGCAGGCTGCAGCCTAGAGAGCTCAGGGAGAGGTGCCAGGCAGAACGTGGGCTCCCAGTGTCTGCGTTCCTCAGGGAGAACCCCAGCATCCGGGCTGCAGCCCCCACCCTGCCTGCAGCGCCAGAACTCTGGCAGGGGCTCCCTGGGAATCTTCAAGGGAGAGAGGGTGAATGGCTACCGCCTGCTTATAGCACAAGGGACGCTTGTCTATGCCCACTGCGGGAAACTTGCACCAAACTACCAGCTGCTGGCAAGAAAAGTGTCGTCCTGGAGCTCTGCAAGCCCCACTCTTCCCCGTGCAGGCTGGCAGTTTGCACCCCCGAGTCTTTCGGCTCCTTAAATGAGGACTCGGGGCACAGCGGAGATAGTTAGTCCCCCCAGATTCCTGCTCTAGCCCCAGGGTACGGGTCTCACCAACCTGTCTGTACACCCCGCTGCGTTACACTCGAGTGTCCTGTGCACGCTGCGGGTGTCCAGAGGTCAAGGAACTGATTTGCTGCCTGTGTGGAAACAAAGTTCCCAATTCATCAGTTTCACCTAAGTTCAGCACCATCCTGAGCATGTGGCACTTAGTTGTGTCTATAGTAAAACCAAATAGAAGTTTATTTGGCAGAGCTTGAGATAAAGATTCAAACAGAAGGCAGTATAAGGACTGGAAGCATGGTTACAGAAGGCAGTATAAGGACTGGAAGCATGGTTACAGAGAACAGACGCCCCCACCCCGCAAGCTAGAGCCGATACATCTGTTAGTCTTTGAGGTGCCACCGGACTTCTTGTTGTTTCCACATATTAACTAGTTCCTTTCCTGTCGAATAAGGAATTTCTCACCCAATGATCATGCAGCGCTTGTCCAGTCGAGAGAGTGGGGATCCGCTTTTCGTGAGGCATGGATGCTGGCTGAACATCTCGTCTGTAATGGAGGCCACCTTGAGCCCCCCTTTCTCCTTGTGTGTAGTCCCGGTGTAACGATGCTGCCTTTGGCAGGACACAGCTGACAGTATCAATTCAGGACAAACTGCTTAGAGCAGGGCAGTCACGGCCCAAGGCCGGCTGTCCTTTATTATTAAGCCATGCCAAACCAGCCAAACAGAGAGGACTTCGGTCTCACCCCACTGGCTAACCATAAGTCACACAAGCAATTCCCTTAGACACTCCAGTTTCCCAGTATCGACACCAGCACCGCTCCTTATGGGGATGACTGGTTCTGAAAACTGATACCCCAGTGAAAGAAAAAAGGTTCTCCTGATCCCAAAGGACCAAGCCCCAGACCCAGGTCAAATAATAACTTAGATCTTACCCAAAATACACGCTTATGGCCAATTCGTATTAACTCAACTAAAATTTATTAAAAAAGAAAAGAGAGAGTTGGTTGAAAGTTTAGACTTAAGTTTAATTTCTTGAGGTCCAGTTACATAGCAGAGATGGTGAGTTTGTTGTTGCCAAAAGTTCTTTTAGAAATAGTCCACAGGTTACAGTTCAGTGTCCATATTCAGTGACTGGGGATCTCAATTCTTATGGCTTAGGGTTTCCCCTTCTTGAAACCCAAAGCAGATCTGAGATGAAGAAGGATTGTGTCCCAGGGTTTTTATACATTTCCAGCAGCCTTTTGGCCTGAGAAAACAATAGGCTTAACTTTCCTTCTCCCAAAGATCGTGGCAATTAACATAGGGTAATTTATCTATTAAACAGTTCAGATACAGGTTACCACAACCTTCAAAGAGACATTTTGACAATGATACTATTTCACTCAAGTGTCTTCCTAAATGTTAATACTCCTTTTTTGATCTTTGAATCAAAGCCATAGTAATAGACAAGACTTGTTTGCTTACATCACAAGACCTGAGCAAACAGCTACCCTTCTATATCTAACAATACAAGCTTGCATTTTAAAGCTCTATTCATTTACATTGCGACAGATTTCTGTTACCAGTCTGCCTGAAGCATCAGTTGATCAGGCTCAGGCCGCAGGATCTTTAAGGGAGGAGATGGTGTAACACACCAAGTGTCTAAGTTTTGAAGTTTCATTGATAAAATAACAGCGGAGAGTGATGGGTGCTCCCCACGTCACTCAGAGGAAGGAAGAAAGCATTAGCGCCCCAAGCCCTAACCCACTTTCATACTCACACACGTACTACCAAAGGCTGGCCAGGCCCAGGTGTAACATAAGAAGAAGTTGGGGTGTGTGGACGGGAGTTCTTGTCCTGGGCCCAGGTTGTCCAAGGTCCGTTGCAAATCTCCGAATTGCTCAAGCTCTCAGGATGGTTTTAAGTCCTGGGCTCCTTTGGGGGTGTTCCATTCCATTCCTGGTGCTCTTTGTGCAAGTCCAAACCGGCTTTCTGTGGTCTCTTTCCCTTTCCCAAAACATCCCGGCTCCAGGGACGCCTGGCTTGGCTCCCCCTCTTGTTGTCTCGTCTGTGTTTTCAGACTCTGCCGCCCTGGGCTTGCTGTCTTGCAGGTGCATGTCTGTGCAGTTGGATTTTCTTTCTCATGGCTTCTCGGGCAACTTTCAAGCCCCCGTCTTTCTCGGCTCACAGCCAAACGTTGGCTGTGAGCTGTGACCTTGGGCTGGCTGGGGCCAGTGTCTTATCTTCAGATTGAGCTAGCTGAAGTGTTGAATTAACTCGTTCTCTGCTCTCTTCTTCTCCCCCCCCCTTCTTGGCCTCTCGTACCTTATAAAGGAAACGTTTACTCCCCACTCGCACACCTTTGACCCTCCCCAAAATGCTTTGCGATGCTTGCAACAGCGTTAGCAATATACAGTGCTGATCTGCCTTCCCAGGGGACTCCCTGCGGGGAGGGGGCCATTGAGTTGTGACCACATATCTTCCTAACCAGCCTTTAAAGTTTGGCCATGGGTCATGTCATTCTGTGAGTTGATTAACTCTTTCTGGCCCTATGTCACCTTTCAATGAGATATTATATTACACTCATAATGTCACACCCAGACCTTTTGTCTCTCTTCATCGCCAGGGCGTTTTGTTAACTTCAGCTTGCCCTGATGGTCCCCCCGGCTCAAGCTGTTTTTCTTTGGCTCTTTTATGCTTCATAATGGCCCAAGCACGCACCTTGTCTAGATTTTCTACTCTTGGTTGGGATCTGGGAACCATTCTCATATGTGAGGGAGTTAGCTCTGAGAACTAGCCAGTCCCTGTGTCCTGTTTCACCTCGAGCAGCTTTGATCACAATATTAGACTTGGTACGTGACTCTTAAAATATTTCCCCATGTACATCCTGCAACCAGTGAATTTTTAGGTTTTGGCAGAGACCACAGATGGCCCCTTCAGTGAAATAGGGTGAAGAAGGTGATCACAAGGGAAACATGGCCACCTAGGGATGTCTAAGCAAGTCTCTGGGTGCAGACTGGTAATTGTCAACTCCCTGGGGCTGACAGCCAGAGCCCTGCCATGCGGGGCTGAAGCACGTAACATAGCTTCACGGGGCTTTCCTGATTATCCGTGTTTTTGATTATCCAGTCTGGTCCCGGTCTCAATTAGATTGGATAAATGGGGTCCCAGTGTAGAAGTTTGACAAAGCATAAGATTCAAATAGAAGTAAATACAAGGTTTCGAAATGTATGGTTACAGATAAAAGAAAAACCCACAGTGCAATCTTCAGTTCACCCCAGTGGTCCCCTTGTACAGGGTCTTTTTCTTGAGCTCTTTTGTGCTTTCAAAAGGCCCAAGTGTGTAACCTTGTCTAGACTGTCAACACTGGGCTGGGCTAGGTTGAAATTGTCAATTATTCTCACTCTTGATGGGGTTACCTCTGAGAACCAGCCACCCCTGGTGACCTGCTTCACTCCCAGGACACAACTTGGACACACTATTTGACATGTTACATCGCTCTTAAAATATTTCCAGTACATACATCCTGCAATAACCATGACAACCCCCAAGTTTTTTGCTTTTGGCAGAGACCACGCAGGGTCCCTTTGGTGAAATATCATGCAGATGGCCATCACGGGGGAAAACATGCCTATCTAGGGAAGTCCCTGGGTACAGACTCATAACTGTGTGCCCCCCCCTCCCCGTGATACCAACGTGGGCCATTTGGATCACACCCCCCACACACTGTTTGGGCATGAGGGTACCCCAGCCCATTATCTGTGTGGGTGGGTGTGGCATTCCCCAGGTTACAATCTGGACTGCTGTGTTCTCTTAACTCTCCAGCTTGGGGTGCCTTTTACACTGCTTTGCTGAGAGATCAACCACTCCTGGCCAGTTCACACACAGCCACTATCCTGCAAAATCACTCCCTGCTTGGTTACATGAATACTCAGGCCGGACATTCATGAATTACACACAGGGTGACACCAGCAAACTCCTAGTCCCAGGCTTGTCCCCAGGAAATGTGTGTCTTGTATTGCCCAGATCTCTCCTTCTGTGCAACACAAGCTCATAGAAAGTCCGTCATTTTGTCAACGGAAAATGATATGCACAGACCTTATCTCAAGTGGAGGTTCCCAAACACCTCAGTCCAAACACTCTGGTTTAGATAAAACAGTAGAACAAGTTTATTAACTACAGAAAGAAAGATTTTTAAGTGGCCACAAGTCATGAAGCATAAAAGTTGGAATTGGTTACAAAGAAATAAAATGTAACTAAATATCTAACTTAGCAAGCTAAATGAATTCAAAGCAAAGGTTTGTCTCACCATCTGCTCTTCCAGTCTGACCGGCTGAAATCGTTTTCAATCAGGACCCCTCCCCCAGCCCAGTGTTCCTTCAGGCGTTGTTGCTGCTGTGAGCAGAGAGAAAGGGAAGAAGAGGTGATTTGGGGGCCATGGCTTTCTACCTTTATAGTCCACTCTCTTGCACAAGAGCCATCTCCTGCTATGGTTCACATGCCATAAAGTCTGTCTCTCTTTTAAAATGTAAATTTTTGTTCACTCCCCTCTTCCTGCCAGTGAATGGTCGCTCCGCTATGTGATGGTCCTGATGATCTCATTGATACCTGGCTGGGTCATTAATTGCTGAGAAACTGGTTTGTGTCTGCTTTTCTAACCATGGGACATGCCTTCAACAACATTATACAGTAGGATCTCATAACTTTACATTAATAATGTTGCCATACGTATTTTACTAGGATAATAATGATCAGCAAATTATGAGTTTTCAAATGATACCTCACAAGGATACCTTCTACAAAATGTATCATAGTCTTGTAAAAAAGGTGAACGTAAAGGTGCAGAGTGTCAGAGTAGCAGGTCCCTGACCACAGGCAGGTTTGATGCAGCACTGGGACATACTGAGCCTGGGCCCCTGGTGCCAGGGCAGGGCACAGTCTGGAGAGTACAGGGAGAGAGATGGTGCAGCCCCAGCGTCTCCTTCCCCGGTTGCAGCCCTGCAAACCTGCCTGTAGCCGGGGTCTTTCTTCCCCAAAAGGTAGCTATTAAGCAGCATGCCTGTTGCCAATATCCAAATCCCATTAACATTCACTTCACTGGGACGGGATCAGCTCCTGGCAGAATATCGTTATTCTGCAAAAGTTGTTAATCTCGGGATTGCTATTAAGTGGGCTCTGCTGTACTTGGATTGGACGCTCTTTGGGACAGAGACTATGTTTGTGTGGCGCCTAGGGCTGTGACTGGAGATCTAGCACTACTGACATACGAATCAGAAATAGTAATGGGCCCCATCTACCATTTCCAATGCAGTAGGTGGGAGGAAACAAGAGTGGGGTTGGTGAAGGGCCTGGGCTGATCACATTGGCTCAGATACTCAAAAGTATTTAGGCTCCTTAAGTACCATTGAGGATCCGGGCCATTCTGTTTACCTCCCCATCTTCTGTCACTGATTCTTTCTCTTCTGTGTGGTCATGTACTGCTGGAAAGCTGCCATGTTCCTCCTCGTTCTCAGAGACATCATTACATATTGGACCCCTGGCCTACCTCCTGGGGCTACGGTGCATCTTTAGATCCCTTCTCCTCCCAGTAGTGCTCCTGGGGTCACCTTCCTCCTCCCTCAGCTTCACGCCACCCTCCAGCTGAGACCATTCTGCCCATTTCTCCAGGAATCCTCCTGGCTTTGCACTCCTCATCCACTGCCCCCAGGCCCTGCGTCTTGCCTTAACACTGGGCCTAACCCTGCAGCCCTCCTTGCAGGATCCGGGATGTTAGACGGGAAGCTCTCTGAGGCTGGGGATGCAGCTGCCTTTTCCTAAGATCTTCATGGGATAATCAAACTTGGAGCAATATGTTTTGTTGTTTTTTAAAGCAGCAGGAATTTTTTGCTCAGGGGAAGATGGGGAGGGGAGTGTCTGAGGACTTTCCTAACCCTTCTGCTTTACTCCTTTTTTAGGTGTGAAGAAGAGAACCAAAGTGATCAAGAACAACGTGAACCCTGTGTGGAATGAGGCAAGTGGCGCCCCCTTCTGAACCTGCTCCCCTTTCTTGCCAGGAGCCATGTTTGCGGGAGCCAGAGTTCATTCCATTTTTTGAGTCACAGAGCTTGGTCCGAATTCTACCCCATGTGGGAAAAGAGCTGGGCTCTGTATCTCTCTTTTTTAGCACCCAAGTTCATCCCTGGTGTAGCTACACTGCCGTGAGTGCAGTTACACTAGGGGATAATTTAGCCCTTTGCTGTTCGCAGCTGGGTCCAGAACCCTAGGATCTTGCCTTGATTCACCCCTGTGCCCTGACCTGTTTCCTGACACTGGCCTGAGTTCCACCAACGCATTATTTGAATAGGATGCAAAATAGCCTCCAGGCTCCTCCCTCTTTGCCTAGGGTGTGTTGTGTGGTCAGCAGCCTGCTCAGAAATATCGTGCTGTGAAGTGAACTGGCTGCTGCCACAGCTGAGTGGAATCAGAGCTGCTCAGCTGTGTGTCTTCGACCCCTGTGCTGGAAAGAGAGATTCTCCGTTAGCTCGGGTGGGTGCTTTCAGAGCAGGAGGATGAGAGCTCCATCACTGCTGGAGATTGGATCGTGCCCTTCAGAAAACTTGGTGGGTGCATTGCTTCCCATCTCGATTCTGGTTTCACTAAAGCCCACAGGAAGCCTCATCTGCAGGCCCTCTGTGATCAGAGCCCTGGATGGGAGATCTGGGGCAGAGACTACAGGGGTGGGAGTGGTCTAAATGCTGGAGCACGTATGCCCCGGGGTCTGTGTAATGACTACACTGCATCAGCAGTGTCTGAACTCAGGACCTTCAGCATCAAAGCACAGACCTCTCGAGCTAATGGAGTAGCTCTGTTAGCCGGCAGCGGCAGTAGTCTGTCCTCTAGTAGCCAGCCACAGCAAGGCAAGCTGATCCATGCTCCTAGCAGGAATTAGCTTTAATTGAAAGCCGCTCTGCCGTGGGTCCTTTAAGGGCAAACTGGAGTGATCAAAGTGTGACGTATCAGCCAGGTGTGGCCTTTGGAGAGGTAGCTTAACTCCCCTTAGAGTTAGGTAATATCTAACCTACATCTCCCTTTGCTGTAGATTAAGCCCATGACTTCTTGTCCTACCTTCCGTGGACATGGAGAACAATAGATCACTGTCATCTTGATAACAACCTTTGACATATTTGAAGACTGTTATCATGGCCCTCCTCATTTTTCTCTTGTTTAGACTAAACCTGAAATCCAGAACTCAGTTCACCAAGGGAATTTTCCAGAGGTCTGCCAGGTCCAGACTTCCTGGCGCTTCCGTCAATTTCATGACGAACCGGCTCTGAAGCTGTGACTTGCTGTGCGAAAGTGGTGGGCTCTCTTAGAATGTCCCGTGGAACTGAGCGCTTTTTAAAGTGCCATTTCATCACTGTAGGTGCTTCACCTGGTCCTCTTCACTGTAGCACCTGAGCACCTTCATTACATTCCCAAAACTCCTGCAAGATTTGCAGATGGGAAACTGAGGCACAGGGTAGCTCAAGTGACTTTCCCAAGGTCACCTAGAAAGTCTGTTGCTGAGCTGAGAATTGAACCCAGGTGCCCTAAGTCGCAATATAATGCCTCATCCACTGTCCTTCCTAACCAATGCTTTTAAACCAATGTACCAGGGCAGCATGTGTGCTGCCCAATCAGACTCCTGGGTAAGAAGGAAGAAATCTACAAAGCTTCTTTTAAAAAAAAAATGGTTAGCATCTCATTAGCGTAAATATGAACTTAAAATTATGAAAAGGTCTTAGGCCATTCCAATGATTTCCGCCAGCCAAGATCAAGTCTGAATTCATGACGAAAGCTGGTCGAAAGATTCTTGATAGAACAGTTTTCTATTGAAAAATGCAGTTTTGTTGAAATTGAAATGTTTTATGGGAATGTGGTGATTCCTACAAGATTTTTCAAAAGGGAAAAGTCAAAATGTGATTTGACAATGTCGTTTTGTTCAGACTTCTATATTATATGAAAACTTTCATTTTAATACAATTCAGTATTATATTTAATGTCATATATATAATATTTTAGTAGAATATAAAAGTTGAAGTGAAATGGTTTGATACTATTGAAATGAAATGGTCCCAAATCAATTTTTTTATTAGATTTTTTTTCATTTTGTGGGAATTTTCAAAATTTCATCTTTTCTTTTCCGATTTTTGTTTTTAATTTATTTTGGAATTTCCCATGGAATGGAAATTTGGGTTCCTGACAAACTTTGTGTTGTAAGATTGATGATTAAAATCATGGCAAATGCTGTGATGTGAACACCCTTCATTTTTGCAGGAGGAATGTGGGAAGAATTGGCTGAGAATATTTTTGGTGTAACTGTTTTCAGTGGAAATGCAGTCAAATCAAGATCAACACATTTAGTGGGAATGTGTCAATTTTGATGAACTTTTTGACTGGAGACAGTTGAATGTCAAAAGTTTTGATACGGTAAAAACATTTCACTTTGACTTGCCCATTTTGTTTCATTTAGTTTAGGCTCTTATACTAAAATATTCATTTTAATAATATTTATATATACTGTATTTAATATTACATTTTGTTTCAACATTATTGAAGCAAAACAATGTTTTTGAATAGAAGCTTTTTGGAATTTTGATTTTTTTTGTCCTGATTTGGAGTGAAAATAAATTTTGAAATGTCAGAATTTCCTGTGGGATGGAAATTCCATTTTTCGGCTGGCTCTAGCTGTGGGTCAATAGCTGTTTGTGCTAATGCTATAACATGGTGATGATCTTTTATTGTTTCTCTTCTCGCTCTAGGGGTTTGACTGGGATCTGAAAGGAATTCCCTTAGACCAGAATGCTGAGCTCACTGTTGTCGTCAAAGACCATGAGACTGTCGGAAGAAACAGGTAAGACGTGCCCCCAAATCTCCTCTGTTGTTTCTTGTCCATTAAAGCGACTGATTTGTTTATAAGGGAGGCTGTTGGGCACCTCATAACCCAAAACATGGGGGTTTTATTTTGGGTGGAGGACAAACCAAGTTTCCCAATTCTCATCTTCAGAATCCTCTGACTTGCCCTGCACCATGGGTTGCTCTTTACTCCTGGGCTGCGTGTCTAAAAAGCTCCCCGTCCCAGATCAGGAAGGCTGCGTTATACATCTCCATGGCATGGCTGTAAACGATGACACAAGATGCGGGCGAGGAGAATCACAACCATAGATTGACTTCCTTCTCCCCAAGCCCCTGCTCTGTACTCAAATCCCTTCTTAAGATGCTTCCATGAAGCCCATGGGTCATGAGTCAATATTCACAAGGGCTCTTAGCCAAGTGGCTCTCAGCCAGGGGTATGTGTGTGCCCCTGGGGGTACTCAGAGCTCTTCCAGGGGGTGCATCATCTCCTCTAGAGCAGTGGTTCCCAAACTCATTCCACTGCGTGTGCAGGGAAAGCCCCTGCCGGGCTGGGCCGGTTTGTTTACCTGCCGCGTCCGCAGGTTCGGCCGATCGCGGCTCCCAGTGGCTGCGGTTCGCTGCTCCAGGCCAATGGGGGCTGCGGGAAGGGTGGCCAGCACATCCGTTGGCCCGCACCGCTTCCAGCACCTCCCATTGGCCTGGAGTGGCGAACCGGGGCCACTGGGAGCCGCGATCGGCCGAACCTGCGGACGCGGGAGGTCAACAAACTGGTCCGGCCCGGCAGGGGCTTTCCCCACACAAGCGGCGGAACAAGTTTGGGAACCACTGCTCTAGAGATTTGCCTAGTTTTACAACAGACTACACAGAAAGCACCAGAGAAGTCAGTAGAAACTAAAATTTCAGACAGACAATGACTTGTTTATCCTGCTCTGTGTATGATACCCTGAAATGTAAGTACAAGAGTTATATTCCAAGTGATTTATTTTATAACTAGATGGTAAAAATGAGAAAGTCAGCAAATTTTCAGTACTAGTGTGGCTGTGACCCTTTGGTATTTTTATGTCTGATTTTGGTAAGCACGTAGTTTTTAAGTGAGGTGAAACTTGGGGTACACAAGACAAATCAGACTCCGGAAAGGGGCAGAATCATCTGGAAAGGTTGAGAGCCGCTGGTGTAGAGTACAGTTCCACTCATTCTGCTTGAACTGCCAATTTCTTTCTCTCTGTAGTGGTCTGTTCTTTTGCTGATGTAGCTAATAACTTTGGGTCAGCTTCTGCCTTCAGATGAATGTCTCTGTAATATGCTGCTTAAACATGTGCCATGTCCCCCTCTGGTGGCTGGGCCACAGAGAAGATAACAGCCTACTACTGCTGCCAGCTAGTGAAGTCCCTCCTTTAGCTGAAGTGGGAGAGGTCTGGGCTGCGGTGTTGAAGATCGGGGGTTTGACCCTGTGGAGGGGGAGTAGTGCTTATTGTGGTAGTGTGGCCTAGTGGATAAAGCACAAGACTGGGACTCGGGGGAGCAGAGTTCTGTTCTTGGCTCTGCTCTCCTGGGACCTTGGGGAAGTCACGTCACCTCTCTGCCTCAGTTTCCCCATCTGTCAAATGGGAATAATGATAGTGATCTCTGCATAAAGTGCTTTGAGATCTGCTGATGAAAACGCTAGATGTAGCCTGACCCAAAGTTGGATATATATATTGTAACTTGAGGATTAACAGGTTCTTGTCCCAAGATGAGGGCCAGTAAGATTATTGTAAAATTATCATATAATTTGGGAACCCTGATATGTACAGGTGCAACACTCACACCATAAAAAGAAAAAAGAAAAGGAGTACTTGTGGCACCTTAGAGACTAACCAGTTTATTTGAGCATGAGCTTTCGTGAGCTACAGCTCACTTCATCGGATGCATAGCATATCGTGGAAACTGCAGAACTCTGCTATGCATCCGATGAAGTGAGCTGTAGCTCACGAAAGCTCATGCTCAAATAAACTGGTTAGTCTCTAAGGTGCCACAAGTACTCCTTTTCTTTTTTCTTTTTACGAATACAGACTAACACGGCTGTTACTCTGAAACTCACACCATAGGAACTCTCTCTATATATTTACAAATATATAATTTATTAATAATTTAGCAAAGTTATACACACACTTAAACTCAACAAGGCAGATAGAGATAATACAGAAAGTACATTTGGACGTCCACACATACACCCTTATCTTTCTTAACCTACTTAACCATTATCTTACATACTTAACCATTATCTTTCTCATCACTGTCATCATCCTCATCTTCTCTGGTGGCCATCATTCTGGCCCCTCCCAAGGGCTACGTCTCTCTAACCTTCCGCTGCCCCTGGGATGTTACTTTTATAATAGGTTATGGTGACGCTGCCATGTCCAATGCATGGACTATAAGGTGGATAGAAAGCTGGCTAGATTGTCGGGCTCAACAGGTAGTGATTAATGGCTCCATGTCTAGTTGGCAGCCGGTATCAAGTGGAGTGCCCCAAGGGTCACTCTTCGGGCTGGTTTTGTTCAATATCTTCATAAATGATCGGGAGGATGGTGTGGATTGCACCCTCAGCAAGTTTGCAGATGACACTAAACTGGGAGGAGAGGTAGATACGCTGGAGGGTAGGGATAGGATACAGAGGGACCTAGACAAATTGGAGGATTGGGCCAAAAGAAATCTGATGCGGTTCAACAAGGACAAGTGCAGAGTCCTGCACTTAGGACGGAAGAATCCCATGCACTGCTACAGACTAGGGACCGAATGGCTAGGCAGCAGTTCTGCAGAGAAGGACCTAGGGGTTACAGTGGACGAGAAGCTGGATATGAGTCAACAGTGTGCCCTTGTTGCCAAGAAGGCCAATGGCATTTTAGGATGTATAAGTAGGGGCATAGCGAGCAGATCGAGGGACGTGATCGTTCCCCTCTATTCGACACTGGTGAGGCCTCATCTGGAGTACTGTGTCCAGTTTTGGGCCCCACACTACAAGAAGGATGTGGAAAAATTGGAAAGAGTCCAGCGGAGGGCAACAAAAATGATTAGGGGACTGGAACACATGAGTTATGAGGAGAGGCTGAGGGAACTGGGGATGTTTAGTCTTCAGAAGAGAAGAATGAGGGGGGATTTGATAGCTGCTTTCAACTACCTGAAAGGGGGTTCCAAAGAGGATGGCTCTAGACTGTTCTCAGTGGTAGTAGATGACAGAACGAGGAGTAATGGTCTCAAGTTGCAGTGGGGGAGATTTAGGTTGGATATTAGGAAAAACTTTTTCACTAGGAGGGCGGTGAAGCACTGGAATGCGTTACCTAGGGAGGTGGTGGAGTCTCCATCCTTAGAAGTTTTTAAGGTCAGGCTTGACAAAGCCCTGGCTGGGATGATTTAATTGGGGATTGGTCCTGCTTTGAGCAGGGGGTTGGACTAGGTGACCTCCTGAGGTCCCTTCCAACCCTGATATTCTATGATTCAATAGAGGTCCTTATTTGTATTTCCTCCCCTTAAGGTGTCCGTTTTCTATAGGTTAGTATATGTCTGATGTTACCCTATTACCATACACATCCATTTGCTGTCATGGCACCTTTGCGGTCGGATGTTCTGTCCGGAACCTTCCAGATGCTGGTGTCAGCGATGTTCTGCGAGTGGCTGAGGCTGGTATTCTGGACAAAATTCTGCCTCTTGCCTGCTACTTCCAGTTCCCTATAACTTATGAGTTATTTAAGTTTATCTATGCCAAAGGTTATGGGCCTCAAGCCTCCCACTATCTACTAAAGCCAAATTTTACAGGATAAAAGCCTGTAGGTTCCTTGAATTACTACTAAATATAATAAAGCAGAATAACAAAGCAATGAGTATACTACAGGTAAGCCGGCCCACTGGGCTACATAGATAAGGTATGATTATTACAGACACATACAGAGCTCCTCTGACTTGAGTAGGGGCTGGGCACTTGTGACTAACTCGAAGGGCAAAATTTGGCTCTTTTGGTCTTTTCTGCTTTTACTCCAAAAGCTTCGTTTGCTCAGGGAGCTGGGTGTGCAGTGCAGAGGAGCCCTGGGAAAGGGGAGCCAGGAGGGAAGCATGCTGGGTTTTCTTTCCTTTCCCTATCTTAAAGCCATGGGCCTGGGAGGGGTTTGAGTTTCATCCGATCTGTCTGTAAATAGGTAACAGGCTTTCTAAGCAGAGGTCTCGCTGGAGCGACTGGGGGTTTGGTTTGCCCCCCCTAGTGCGAGCTGCGGGCCTTTCCTGGTTAATGTTAACAAAGGGCATGTGTGACTTATGCCACCTACATGCGGCGTGTGGGTGAACTTCAGCGGCGAGAGGAATGTGCTGCATTTCTGATGACATTGAGTTGAAAGCCTGGGGGGAGATCATAGAATATCAGGGTTGGAAGGGACCTCAGGAGGTCATCTAGTCCAACCCCCTGCTCAAAGCAGGACCAATCCCCAACTAAATCATCCCAGCCAGGGCTTTGTCAAGCCTGACCTTAAAAACCTCAAAGGAAGGAGATTCCACCACCTCCATAGGTAACCCATTCCTGTGTTTCATCACCCTCCTAGTGAAAAAGTTTTTCCTAATATCCAACCTAAACCTCCCCCACTGCAACTTGAGACCATTACTCCTTGTTCTGTCATCTACTACCACTGAGAACAGTCTAGAGCCATCCTCTTTGGAACCCCCTTTCAGGTAGTTGAAAGCAGCTATCAAATCCCCCCTCATTCTTCTCTTCTGCAGACTAAACAATCCCAGTTCCCTCAGCCTCTCCTCATAAGTCATGTGTTCCAGTCCCCTAATCATTTTTGTTGCCCTCCTCTGGACTCTCTCCAATTTTTCCACATCCTTCTTGTAGTGTGGGGCCCAAAACTGGACACAGTACTCCAGATGAGGCCTCACCAATGTCGAATAGAGGGGAACGATCACGTCCCTCGATCTGCTGGCAATGCCCCTACTTATACATCCCAAAATGCCATTGGCCTCTTGGCAACAAGGGCACACTGTTGACTCATATCCAGCTTCTTGTCCACGGTAATCCCTAGGTCCTTTTCTGCAGAACTGCTGCCGAGCTATTCGGTCCCTAGTCTGTAGCAGTTCATGGGATTCTTCCATCCTAAGTGCAGGACTCTGCACTTGTCCTTGTTGAACCGCATCAGATTTCTTTTGGCCCAATCCTCTAATTTGTCTAGGTCCCTCTGTATCCTATCCCTACCCTCCAGCGTATCTACCTCTCCTCCCAGTTTAGTGTCATCTGCAAACTTGCTGAGGGTGAAATCCATCCCATCATCCCGATCATTAATAAAGATGTTGAACAAAACCGGCCCGAGGACTGACCCTTGGGGCACTCCACTTGATAGCGGCTGCCAACTAGACATGGAGCCATTGATCACTACCCGTTGAGCCCGACAATCTAGCCAACTTTCTATCCACTTTGTAGTCCATTCATCCAGCCCATACTTCTTTAACTTGCTGGCAAGAATACTGTGGGAGACCGTGTCAAAAGCTTTGCTAAAGTCAAGGAACAACATGTCCACTGATTTTCCTTCATCCACAGAGCCAGTTATCTCGTCATAGAAGGCAATTAGATTAGTCAGGCATGACTTGCCCTTGGTGAATCCATGCTGACTGTTCCTCATCACTTTCCTCTCCTCTAAGTGCTTCAGAATTGATTCCTTGAGGACCTGCTCCATGATTTTTCCAGGGACAGAGGTGAGGCTGACTGGCCTGTAGTTCCCCGGATCCTTCTCCTTCCCTTTTTTAAAGATGGGCACTACATTAGCCTTTTTCCAGTTGTCCGGGACCTCCCCCGATCGCCAGGAGTTTTCAGAGATAATGGCCAACGGCTCTGCAATCACATCTGCCAACTCCTTGAGCACTCTCGGATGCAGCGCATCCGGCCCCATGGACTTGTGCTCGTCCAGCTTTTCTAAATAGTCCTGAACCACTTCTTTTTCCACCGAGGGCTGGTCACCTCCTCCCCATGCCGTGCTGCCCAGTGCAGCAGGCTGGGAGCTGACCTTGTTCGTGAAGACGGAGGCAAAAAAAGCATTGAGTACATTAGCTTTTTCCACGTCCTCTGTCACTAGGTTGCCTCCCTCATTCAGTAAGGGGCTCACGCTTTCCTTGACTTTCTTCTTGTTGCTAACATACCTGAAGAAACCCTTCTTGTTACTCTGAACATCTCTTGCTAGCTGCAACTCCAGGTGTGATTTGGCCTTCCTGATTTCACTCCTGCATGCCTGAGCAATATTTTTATACTCTTCCCTGGTCATTTGTCCAATCTTCCACTTCTAGTAAGCTTCTTTTTTGTGTTTAAGATCAGCAAGGATTTCACTGTTAAGCCAAGCTGGTCGCCTGCCATATTTACTATTCTTTCTACGCATCGGGATGGTTTGTCCGTGTAACCTCAATAAGGATTCTTTAAAATACAGCCAGCTCTCCTGGACTCCTTTCCCCCTCATGTTATTCTGCCCATCAGTTCCCTGAGGGAGTCAAAGTCTGCTTTTCTGAAGTCCAGGGTCTGTATTCTGCAGCTCTCCTTTCTTCCCTGTGTTAGGATCCTGAACTCGACCATCTTGTGGTCACTGCCTCCCAGGTTCCCATCCACTTTTGCTTCCCCTACCAATTCTTCCCAGTTTGTGAGCAGCAGGTCAAGAAGAGCTCTGTCCCTAGTTGGTTCCTCCAGCACTTGCACCAGGAAATTGTCCCCTACACTTTCCAAAAACTTCCTGGATTGTCTGTGCACCGCTGTATTGCTCTCCCAGCAGATATCAGGGTGATTGAAGTCTCCCATGAGAACCAGGGCCTGCGATCTAGTAACTTCTGAGAGTTGCCGGAAGAAAGACTTGTCCACCTCATCCCCCTGGTCCGGTGGTCTATAGCAGACTCCCACCACGACATCACCCTTGTTGCTCACGCTTCTAAATTTAATCCAGAGACTCTCAGGTTTTTCTGCAGATAGTGGGTTTCCTCGAGTACTGAGAAAGTAAATAACCCTTTGCGCCTCTACAGCACATTCCATAGAAGTGCTACGGGCCGGCTGGCTGTGTGTATGGCTCGTGGCTGGCCCAGGGAAAGGATAAGAGATGGAATGCTCAGGTGCTCTCCTGTAGCTCAAGAGACAGAGACTTGTGTCCGTAGAGCAGAAGGATGAGGGTTCTAAGCCCACCTCCCTCTGTGTAGCCTTTTATCCCCTGGGTAATCCTGTAAGTGTCGGGAGGTGTAAAGATTAAGTCCTCTTTAGTGCCTCGGGGAGGCTGGGTTTGTTTCCCTTCCTGTGTTTGGCCAGGCTCATGCTGTGCTGGAGCTGGGAAGGGAGCTGGTTGTAATATAAACATTCCTGGAAGCTTCCTTCCCACTGAAGCCTTGCAAACAGCATTTGCACTGTGCGCCTGTGTGCGTCCGGGCTTCTTGGGGGACCCTTTATTTATTTTTTAGTTTAATCACTTCTGATACAGAACCATCGCTCTCTGTCTCCTAGATCGGTGTGTGTGGAGGCTCCGCCTTGCATTCGGCAAGCCGGGGGTTAACTCTACACCACTCCCCTTGCAGAGATGGGGAGGCAGTGAGATGGCTAGGGGTTCTCCAACTGGGGGTCAGAACCCCTCAGCACGTTGCGAGGTTATTACATGGGGGGTCGTGAGCTGTCAGCCTCCACCCCAAACCCCGCTTTGCCTCCAGCATATATAATGGTGGCAGATATAAAAAAAAATGTTTTTAATTGATAAGGGGGAGGTCGCACTCAGAGGCTTGCTATGTGAAAGGGGTCACCAGTATAAAAGTTTGAGAACCACTGGGCTACAGGCTGATCAGCTTCCCAGCACGGCTTCACTGAAGTGGCTGCTAGGGCCATGGAGGGCTTGCCCTGAAGAGAATGCTCCATGGCCAGTCATTACAGGGCTGAAGTTTTCCTGTTGTTTGTATCTTCTGGCAATTAGGGTGTATAGCATGCTTGCAGAGTGTGATGTGGCTGATCCACATATGCAGTTCTCTATGTTCTCTATGTGTTGCTAGAGGATGGCTTATACCGGAGCAGGGTTTGTCTGTGTCCACACAGGCATAACCCTAGTAGAACTGTTTGGGGGAGAGGACGTATGTTGCTCAGGGAACTAGTAGAATTTTGAGGGTTTTGTCAACAAGGCTCAAAACTGAGCATGGATGTACGTAAGGCTGGACTGACCCACAGAAAGTTTTGTTGGCAAAACTTTCTTGTGTAGATCAGCCCTGAGTTACTGATTCTAGCTTTGTGGCTGGGTGTGCACCTGTCTCTGAAAATACCATCCACTGTGCCCCTGGAAATAAGAGTGGACCCATCTGACTCACCCTCCTCCATCCATGCAATGATTTGAAAACATGCTCCTTAGTCTCTTTGGGGGTTTAAAAAAACCCAGCCAGACACTGCTTCCGAATGCAGCCAGTGAACAGATATTCCTGCTCTCTCGGGGCTATGTTTTGCTCTGCACACGTAATACACTGGCAAAGTAGGTTAATAACCTACTACGGCCACCAGCTGATAATTACTTCATCAGCTCAAGTATTAAAGAACAGTGTGGTGGGGCTGCAGGGCCTGGTTCAAACCCAACAGATCATCCATGCAGAGATTGTTACCTGTGCCCTGACTGAAGTTTTGCAGGCAGAATGTAGCCATTCTCCAGGGTTGGTGAGCTTTACTTAACTCTGTCTTCCCTGTGTTTTGTCAGTTTTAGGACGCAGCATCTAGCTGTCTGGAAGGCTCATTGTAAAGGGATTAAAGGTAGTCGAGGGTTATTTAAGCATGTCTACATTGCTCTCTTTATACTTACAGAGCTTGGAAGGGAGACAAAACCACCAATCTCTGACTATAGGGGGCTAGGATGAGAACTAATAGGCAGATTGTTCAACATCTGCCATTCACAGGGTTTCTTTCACTTTCCTCTGAAGCAGCTGGGGCTGGCCACTGTCAGAGACAGGACACTGGGCTAGTTGGAGCTTGGGTCTGAGCCAGCCTGGCCATTCTCATGTTCCTATAAATGGAATATCTAAGAATAGAAAAAATGATTAAACTAAAAAGAATCCCAAGCTCTTCAAACTGCTGGGCAAGCACAGAACAACATTAAAGGAAAGTGTGGGCTTAAAATTCATGCACTGGGGTGAGTGGGGACACAGATTTCCTTGTCCGTGTTACAAGTAAACACCTTCTATCCTGAAACCAAAGGTACATTAACTATCCTATTTTGTGTGTCATCATTTATGCTACACTGGCATTTTGCATTTTGCTCTGTTTGGAGAATAATAGACTATTTCTCTACACTTATGAATGTGTAAACAAAATAGTATCCATTCCAAACGCCCCTGACAAACTGTTTATTTTATGAGATGTATACTGGACAGATGCCAGCAATTAGCATGGTCCCCACAGCAATATAGACACAGAAACATTTAATAAACCACAGTAACAAAGGCCTCGATTCAATAAAGCCACTTGAATATGTGTTTAAAGTTCAGTTTATGAGTAATTCTCTGCAGGATTGTGGTCAAAATTACCAGCAGAGTCCCCCTGCTCCCCAATCACTTGCTCTGCTCTCAACTTTGTAGGGGTCAAAGAGCAAAGAAGGGCCAGATAATCTGATCTGTTTCAGAGTAGCAGCCGTGTTAGTCTGTATTTGCAAAAAGAAAAGGAGTACATGTGGCACCTTAGAGACTAACCAATTTATTTGAGCATAATCTGATCTGAATGTTAACAACTTCAGGATATAATTGAGTGTGATCTAAGAGGCTGTAAAGGAAAACACCTTGCCAGAGCCCCATCTCTCATACCAATACAGCTTTACTCACAGTACCTTATTTGGGGAAAAAGGCAGGTAGGTCCCTGATAATTTTATAGCTGAAAACTAACATCTATCTGGTCATTTCACATTAGTGGGTATGTCAGTTTCACCTGGCAGTTCCCTCACTGTAGCAGGGATGCTGCAGTTTGGGTTGCAAAAGCTGCAGGGGAATGTTATGTTTTTAGAAAAAATAAACTGTTTTCAGGAACACTTAGAAGGGGGGAGGAAGGAGAAATGTTTCTGCTGAGGAGTGAAAGGCTGTTGTTATAAACCTGATATTGACCTGCCTCTGTGTTCAAGGCGGGAGAGGGCACAAATCTGGTGAAGGAAAGCAGGCGTTCTACCCTCAGTCCATGACTCAGCTTTCCCGAGAAAATGTGGTCTGTGCTGGGCATTCAAACCTTTTGCTTTAAGAGCTTCTTGCAGACAGAGGCCCCCTCAGGGCCCATCTACAAGCCAGCCCTCTCCTGAAGCAGCAGCAAACACGCTGTACCCTCCAGCCCCTGCAATAACTCGCTCACCCTGCCCTGACCCTCTTCCAAAGGGACAGCTCCCGCTTTTCTCATTATCTCGTTAGGCTTGGCAGAATTGCATTCTTATTTTTTTTAATAATTCAACGGGAGACTATCCATGTTTATTTTTAAGCGTTTTTATTAGTTTTTATCTATTTATCTAGTTTATTTTCACAGTTGTGGGGGTCAGACAATATTTAATGAGCGTAGATGCTGATGTTCAAAAAGTTGAAGCTCTGTAACTGTTAAAATACAAATTGTCGACATCCCATGTCAAAATATATAAAGTAAAAATCCTTAAATCAAACTCTAAATTTTCAAGCAGCATTTTTCTTACTTTGCTGATCTGTGCACTTTGATTAGTAGAGATGGGAATGCTTTTTCATCCGTGTGTGTGTGTGTGTGGGTACGGTGAAATCGATGTTGCCTGGCATTTACTGATATAAATTACATATAGGCTCGGAAAGATTAATTTATCATTAACAAACATATATGCAATCTGCATTCAGAATGATTAAATATAAACACTATGAATCAATTTCTAAAACATCTATTCCAAGGACCTCGCAAATGCAACAGGGTATTGTGGTTTTTTGTTGGTGTGTGTTTTTTTTTTTTTTTTTTTTTTGGGAGAGAAGTGGAGTGAGGGTATAATTGATTTCTGGTGATGATGTTCACATTATGAAGAACTCTGCTCCACTCACAGATCCCAGACAGAGTATGCAGAGTTGATTGTAAACTCAGCCCTTTTGATTCATAAGCAGTGAATGACATAAACCTGCATCCCTGCAAGGCTCTCTTTGTAGAGCAGAGCCGTGCTTTAACCTAGGGGTTCTCAAACATCATTGCACTGCGACCCCTTTCTGACAACAAAAATTACAATATGACCCCAGGAGGGGGGGACTGAAGCCTGAGCCCGCCCGAGCCCCGCTGTCCCGGGTTGGGATGGGGGTATGGGGTAAAGCCGAAGCCCGAGCCCCACGATCCTGGGTTGGGACAGGGGGCAAAGCTGAAGCCTGAGTCCCATGGTCCCGGGTGGGGAGGCCAGAGCTGCAGCCCGAAGGCTTCAGCCCCAGGCAGGGGACCCGTAACCTGAGCCCCGCCGCCCAAGGCTGAAGCCCTTGGGCTTCTGCTTCAGCCCCAAGTGGTGGGGCTTGGGCTTTATCCCTGGGCCCCAGCAAGTCTAAACCAGCCCTGGCGACCCCAGCCACTCTGGGGTCCTGACCCACAGTTTGAGAATTGCTGCTTTAATCCAGCTCAAAGGAAAAAGCCCTTAACTAGGGGGTGGGGAAGGCTGTGCTCTGAGGCAGGAAATGCCCTGACGCGGACAGCAAGGCCCAGCTGAATTCTATGCAGCAGGGCACACAACACAGCACGTTGTCATCCCTGGGGGCTGGAATCTGGCTAGGGAGGTTAATTCTGGGCCCTGTGGAGGATGTTTTGAAACAGCTGGAATAGCAACATTGTTCTTTGCCAGGAACTGCTGGGCTTGAGCCTGCTGCTTTTCTCAGTGGAAAACATGAACCCCCTCTTTCCCTGCCCCGCTCCAGCCCTCTGCTCAAATGATATTGAGACCTTAAAATTCTATAAGCAATTTGCATAGGCATCCGATGAAGTGAGCTGTAACTCACGAAAGCTCATGCTCAAATAAATTGGTTAGTCTCTAAGGTGCCACAAGTACTCCTTTTCTATAAGCAATTTCTTTACCAAAAAAAAAAAAAAAAAAAAAAAAAGCGGCGGGGATGGGGGTGGGAAGGGAAGCTCTAGCTCAGCCACAAGATATGGGCTTGATGCAGGAACTGAAGTGAAATTCTCTGGCCTGTGCAATACAGGAGTGTCATGGTTACAGGGCTAGCTGCATTTCTGTCCCACTCTGGGAGCAACCCCCCAGGTGTCGAGCCTGGGGCCTCTACCTCTCCTGGGGTGTAATTCTGAAACTCTCCTCTAATGAGAGTGGGCCCCGGGCTACAGCCCCCGTGTGTCCGCCATGCTTACGCAGCAGGTCCGGCTGGAATTGGGCACCTGTGGCTCTGTCCTGCGGGAGGCTGTGAGCAGCGGTGACTGCCGTGAGCAGGCAACCTTCTGAAATCACAAGCATTGTGTGTTCTGCAGTTGGAATAAAGCGTTAGAGAGAAAAAGAATTTTAAAGCAACAATCAGTCTACGCACATGGCTATCTTCCCATCCCCCTTGGGAACCTGGGCAGGTGTAGTTTCTTCAGGCACCCCCAGTAGGGTGCTGTGTCTGTCTGGCTCCCCCCAACCTCAGATCCCACCTTCTCTTTGGAAAGCGGAATCTGCTCCATGCCAGCTGTTAGGAATAAGTACCATGGGCGTTAAGGGCAGCCTGGGCGCTCCTTTTTAATTTAAGATTTGCCTGGGGTTGTGAAGATGTAAAGCCCTGCGTGCATGCTTACTAGCAGGGTCTCTAGTGGTTTGGAATTGGTGCTTGTTGTGTGGTTTGTTTTCTTTTTACTTTGTCCTGCACCTAAAAATAAATGTTTATCGTTGTGGATTTTGTCCTCTGTTTGCCAAAGAAAGGGGGCTTGGGATCTGCTGCTTCTTATTCGCTTCCTACAGCAGGAGCTGGATTCAGCTCTGTTTCCCCAGGGGTAAATCCAAATTAACTCCATCCAGGGCAGTGGAGTTGCTCTGGATTTACAGTGCTGTAACCTTCATCAGAAGGTGGCTGTGTCTTCTGTCCCTTAATGGTTGGTTTTATACATACCCCACTTTCCTTGTTTTCGACTGAAAGGAGCCTGAGTCACCTGCTCCAGCATGTTTACATTTCAGGACGGCTGTTGGAAGCTACCAGCTTCTGGATATGGAATGTCTACCTGTGAATCTGGTAGACAAAGCAGCTGGCTGCCTCAGAAGTGGGTAGGTCATGCAAATTCCTTCTCTGGGGTATTTGTTTTTACCAGAACCTCCTTTCCTCGGTGGACATACCACATGCTGAGACAAATATATTCCTGGCCATGAATGTAAGTGATCATTGGGAAAGTGAACAGTTCGAGTGTTCCAAGGCAATAAGGAATCCACGCATCCAGCTCCTTTTTACGATACCCTGAGAGTTGAGTGATGACAGTGCCATGGATTGTCCTGTGAGTTTGGGACGTAGGATTGATTTTTGGCCTCTTGTTGATGGTGAGACCATTGTGGTGGGATCCTAGGACGATGCACAAAGGCGTGTTACTTACTGAAGTCTGACCTGGGCCATCGCAGCCTGAATCTGCACTGCCCTGGGGGCAATATTTTAAATTCTCCCTGTTGCTGAATAAATCCCTACAAGAAACGTTTGAAATCAACTTCTCTTTGAAAAATAGCAGGGAGATAACACTGTCCAGGTCTACTAGCAGTTCTCCCACCAAGAGTCTTATGGTGCTTTACAAACATAATGAGCAACCCTCCTGGAACGGGAGTTAGCATCATATTTCCCAATTCACCAATGGGGAAACTGAGGCCCAGAGAGATAGTGATGCCCCAGGTCGACCTGGAAGTCAGAGGCAGGAATAGAACTTGGATTTCTTGATCTTCAGTACTGGACTTTACTACTGCTCTGCTCTCTCTCCCTATTTTTACATATTCTAAGATTGACAGAGTCCAAGGCCGGAAGGGACCATTGTGATCATCTAGTCTGACCTCCTGCATAGCACAGGCCAGAGACCTGCCCCACAATAATCCCTAGAGCCGAGCTTTTAGACAAACAGCCAATCTTGATGTAAAAATTGTCACTGATGGAGTATCCACCATGATCCTTGGTAAAATGTTCCAGTTGTCAATTACTTTCCCCGTTGAAAATGCATGCCTTATTTCCAGTCGGAATTTGTCTAGCTTCAACTTCCAGCCATTGGATCATGTTAGACCGTTCCCTGGTAGATTGAAGAGCCCGTTGTTACATATTTGTTCCCCAGGTAGTTATTTATAGACCGTGATCAAATCACCCCTTAACCTTCTCTTTGTGAAGCTAAATAGATTGACTCAAGTAGTATGGTCTCTATAAGGGATGTTTTCTAATCCTTTAATCATTCTCTCGGCTCTTCTCTGAACCCTCTCCAATTTATCAACATCCTTCTTGAATTGTGGGCACCAGAACTGGACACACTAGTTGCAAACAGAAATTGACAGCCTTGTGCTACATCTTGGAAAAAGGAGCGTACACAAACCAAAGCAAAAGATGGTGAGAAACCTTCTCAGCTAACAGTTATCCAAGCTGATAATCATACAGTGATGTCCGAGAGAATTGCGTCTTGGGGTTGTTGTAAAAGCAACACTCAGGTACTGCTTTTGTGGTTCATGAGGTCATCAGCAGAGCTAGGCTATTAACTCGTTGTTTTTGGATCACTGGCAGTTCTGAAAAATTGAAAAAACATTTTGGTTCGACCTGAACTGAATCGGAAAAATTCCAGCAAATTGAAAAAGGCCACGTTGGGTTGGTTGAAACACGTCGTTCGACCCGTAACATTTTGTTTCCTGGCTTTTCGAAGGGATTGAATTCACACAGCTGAAAGGGGGGAAGAGGCTTTCCTCTTATAACTTCTAGCCCAGTGGTTCAGGCGCTCAGTCGAGATGTGGGAGATCCAGGTTTGAATCCCCACTCTAGAGCAGAGATTGAACCTAGGTCTCCACGCTTCAGGTGAGTGCCCAAACCACCGGGTGACACAGGGTGGCACTCTGTCTGTCCTACTGAAGCTGTTCTACTTTGTATAAATGAATATTCATTAGAACAGGGACTTGGACTTGGGGTTTCCTCCTCCCGCGTGAGTGCACCAGGCATTCTCTCACTTTCTGGCCCAATGACTATTCAAACATTTTATACAAAGTGGATTTGTTTTCTAAGGCAAATGAGCTACAGCTGCAGGGTGGCTTTCTTTTAGTCAGACCTAAGTGCTGTACCTACAGGGGGTTCTGCTGAAGGCTCTCTCAGTGTTAAGGGAAAGGGTCACCACTAGTCTGTGACCATGAGAGGCAGGGGCTGAGATTGACCGAGAAGCATATATTAACCGCATATAGTAGAGATAAGCACAAATGACAGTGGACACATCATTACGCTAGTTTTCCCCCAATCGGTCCCTGTTGCTGAGCCCGTCTGAGCCGTCTTGCTGGTGTTAGGAAATAGATCCCAGCTTGGAGCTTCCATCTGGCTGTTAAATGGGAAGGGGAAAATATTGCAAAGATTAATAAAAATCTATCTTATAGAATATCAGGGTTGGAAGGGACCTCAGGAGGTCATCTAGTCCAACCCCCTGCTCAAAGCAGGACCGATCCCCGACTAAATCATCCCAGCCAGGGCTTTGTCAAGCCTGACCTTAAAAACTTCTAGGGAAGGAGATTCCACCACCTCCCTAGGTAACGCATTCCAGTGTTTCACCACCCTCCTAGTGAAAAAGTTTTTCCTAATATCCAATCTAAACCTCTCCCACTGCAACTTGAGACCATTACTCCTTGTTCTGTCATCTGCTACCACTGAGAACAGTCTAGATCCATCCTCTTTGGAACCACCTCTCAGGTAGTTGAAAGCAGCTATCAAATCCCCTCTCATTCTTCTCTTCTGAAGACTAAACATCCCCAGTTCCCTCAGCCTCTCCTCATAACTCATGTGTTCCAGTCCCCTAATCATTTTTGTTGCCCTCCGCTGGACTCTTTCCAATTTTTCCACATCCTTCTTGTAGTGTGGGGCCCCAATCTGGACACAGTACTCCAGATGAGGCCTCACCAATGTCGAATAGAGGGGAACGATCACATCCCTCGATCTGCTGGCAATGCCCCTACGTATACATCCCAAAATGCCATTGGCCTTCTTGGCAACAAGGGCACACTGTTGACTCATATCCAGCTTCTCGTCCACTGTAATCCCTAGGTCCTTCTCTGCAGAACTGCTGCCTAGCCATTCGGTCCCTAGTCTGTAGCGGTGCATGGGATTCTTCCGTCCTAAGTGCAGGACTCTGCACTTGTCCTTGTTGAACCTCATCAGATTTCTTTTGGCCCAATCCTCCAATTTGTCTAGGTCCCTCTGTATCCTATCCCTACCCTCCAGCATATCTTGTTTAAGCCGAGAAGGCCATACCCAGTGCAATGTGCCGGGGCAATGGAAGGAGGTCGAATGTAACTTACACACGTTGGAATTTGGCCATGATCCCAAGGTTAAAGTGCTGTGGGATAGTCAGCGACCGCAAGGGGTCCGAAAGTTTGTATTTACATCTTTTCGGAAAGACAGCACTCCCTGCAGCACAGCGCCTCTTAGGGCCGCCCTCACTCTCTGCAGCACAGCCCCGGGGGGCTGAGGTCAGTATTGATGCCCAGGGAAGAGCGCCCCCTGCTGAGTCACTAACGCCATTCCTTGCAGCCGCTGGGTTTTCCTTAGCAATATGCTATCCAGGTATTAGTGAAATGTTAGTCGCGTAGGCCTGGCGTTTGTAACCAAGCGACACCCCCACGGTCGGTGCAGAGAGGAAGCTGCAGTCCCTGCCCTGCGGTTCTTGTTTCCCTTAGTGGTGAGGAACCTATGACAAAGGGCAGAATTTGTCACGTAACAGCGGGGGTATCGGGTGTGCGTGCGGCTCATCCCATCCCACCCCATCCCTTAGGAAGAAAGGGCCAGATCCCCACCTGAGGTAAATCAGCCATTTCTCCAGTGGAGTCAGTGGGCCAGATCTCCAGCTGGTGTGAGAAATTGTAATCGCTCTACTGCAGTCAATGGGGGCAGACCCCCAGTTGGGGTAAATCAACATTGCTCCATTGTGACCCAAGCCAAGGATCAGGCCCCGACTGTTTAAACAGGGAGAGAGAAAACCCAGTTACCATCATGCCCCCAGTGGCCACCCTGCCTCCAGGTGCAGGGGATTTGTGCAGCAAATGGAGCAGTGGGAAAACAACGGCTCCAGGGGGAGATTTGGCAGGCGATTTGTGTTCAATCAAACTTAAAAATAGGGGGAAATAATAAACCTCAGGCTGGCTGCTTGAGTGAGCTCCAGGCGCCTTCCCCCTCCCCGCTAGGACGATAACCCCTTCGAAGAGCGGCTGCATTATAATTTATGTTACAGGCTTGTCTGGGCACCTCCCTTCCCGGCTTCCCCTCATTGTCTCCCCAGAGTGACTGATACCTTTTTTCCAGGAATTCTCATCTCGCTGCTTTAGTTTCCAGTGCAGCATATTTCAGCCCACAGCACGAGTGCGAAGGGAAAGCAGAGAGCTCGGTTAGCCCATCTGGCAGGGCTTTGGGTCAGAGCAGCCGAAGGGGTTACCCAAAGAGAGAGGCGTAAGGGAGGATTTGAATCCAGGAGGGGAGCGAATTCAAGGGGATGTGGATGAATTAAAAACCGGGGCCGGGATTCCCAGCTGGTGTTGCAGGCTAGGTCCAGGTCTGGCTGTTTGTACCTACATAGTATTTCTTAGCTTCTCTCTGTCCACGCTGCCTGGGCTCCAGTTTAGCCTTCATCATCTCCTGACCCTCGGCGGCTATAATCTGCTCCTCTCTGGCCTCTGGCTGTAGCTCACTAAAGCTTATGCTCAAATTGCTTAGTCTCTAAGGTGCCACAAGTCCTGGTTTTCTTTTTGTAGCTACAGACTGACACGGCTGCTCCTCGGAAACAATTCTAAAGCAGTGATTCTCACCCTATTTATCATGGCAGGCCACATGTGCGGCCCCCCACGTGTTACCTGGGCCACAGGTTGAGAACCACAGTCCCCCCGGCGCCCCCTATGCCCAGTGCCCCCTAGGATTAGTGTCTTGGGTATAGAACAGACCCCACAGTGTTTTCCGTGGGCGGAGCGAACAGAAATGACCGTAGCACATCCTGTTTGACCTACCTGGTGTGTCAGCTAGGAGACGTCTTGCAGTGGTGGTAGGGGCTGTATCATCATAGACAGATCCCTTCAACAGCCCTGTGAGCTAGACCATTGTATAGATGGGAGGCCCATCTCTGGGGTCCTCCTCAGCCCGCTGTGGTCTCTGAGGATGGCACCCACAGCTGTTCCTCTGGCATATTCAGTGCAGCACCAGGACAGGAGAAGCTGCTAGTCTTCCTCCCCCCCACTCTGGCAGCTCGGTCCATGCTGACTATCTAATCAGAGGGAGGCGAACATCAGCCTGACTCTAGCTCCCCTGGGCTTTTGAGGAAACAAGCCAAACCCTACAAGTCATGGTCTTTGCCTGGCCTCGCCCTGACGCCTGTGGGTGGAATATACTCACAGGGTTGTGTTGTTACCACAGCATTGAGAGACAAGTATCTAGTGGTCTGAATGCAGGGCTGGGAGCCTGGAGCAGGGAATAGCCAGTTCATGTTCCACGTTCCCTTACTGTGCCTCAGTTCCCCCATCTATACAATGGTCTATCTCACAGGGCTGTTGAGGGGATCTGTCTAGCTTAGATGATGATACAGCCCCTATCACCAATGCACCTTGCAGTTGTTAATGTATTTATTCTTACACACCCCTGCGAGGCAAGGCAGTGCTGTCATCCCCCTTGCACATATGGGGAAACCGAGGCACAGAGAGGCTAAATGACTCCCCCAAGGTGACATAAGTAGGCCATAGGGGAGCAGGGAATAGAACCCAGTTTTCCCAAGCCCCAAACTAGCACCCTAACCATTGGGCCATCTGTCCAGGGAGGGGAATGAAATAAAGACTCTTTACTCTCTTTTGCCCAGAAGTGTTCTAGGCTCACACTGTACTGTACTTTGCACCTATAGACCGCTGCACGTTTCCGCCCTGCAGAGCTCCTAGGCTTTGGAGGCGCAGCGGTGTTTAGGAGGACCACGGGGACCTCAGCTTTCACCATGGAGAGCTCTTGCTTATCTGGAAGTTTGAGTGTCCCTGAGATCTCTGTATAATATAGATAGTGGCTTTGCTGTCTCAGGGGCTGCCCTCCCAGAAGCAGGTGAGAAAGAGGTGATCTTCAGGGTGGTGTCTCCAAGGAGTTTCCAAACTTGTAAATCTGGGGTATTTCCTGTGTATTTTATACCTAACCTTGTTGGCTTCCATGGGACGCTATCCAGTTCACCCAAGCCTGGGACCCCCAGTCTTAACCTGATGCATTCAGTGTCTCTCTTCCTCCCCCGTTAACATTTTGTTCCTCTGATTCTTTTATAGGTTTTTGGGGGAAGCCCGAGTGCCCCTGCAGGACGTCCTGGGCTCTCCCACCCTGGCTGCCAGCTTTAACGTCCCCCTGCTGGACACCAAGAGGCAGAGCACTGGGGTAAGTCCCTCTCCTAGTCTGGGGTCTTGGGTGCGGTGACATTTCCTTGTGGGAGGACAGTCAGGCGTGGCTGGAGGGAAGTGATACGATACACACGCTCTCCCCACCCATCGGTAGTTCCAGTGCCCTGGAAAATCTGTGATGTTGCTGCCCAAGGGAGATTGTGGTGTCGGTCCCTGGTGGGGGTGGGAATTCGGATCCCGATGAAGCGTGTGGGCAGCAGAACCGGTGGAGGAGGCAGCCCTTGGGATAAAATGTCTGTCTCAGTAAAACCGACCAGAGGCTGGGATGGTTCCACCTGCTCCCCTGTTGCCCAGGCAGCCTTGAACTGAAGTCTGAACAGGACGAGGCTTCAAGCCTTGGGGTTACACTAAAGTGGGGGGTTGGGACTCTGGGAGGTGCTGATTGGAGGCACAGGAGAAACTGGAAAAAACCCTGGGTAGATGCAGCCGCCTGGCTGTGCATGGACACTCCCAGAACTCCACAGCCGAGGCAGAATCATGGGGCGCCTTCCCCTGACCCTTCCAGTTTTTCTGTGGGCAGAGCTATGAAGGGGACATGCAAAACTGCCCCTGATTTCAGGCACTGGGCCCAAAGGCCTGGCAGGACCCCACGGTCAGGATTCTGGGTTTCCTCCCTGACGTGTGATGTGATCCCTGAAGCCCCAGAGTGCAGGTGAACTGCAGACCCCGGATTAGCCAAACCTCCCTGTTCGCTGAACTCCAAAGGGGCAGCCCAGTAAATGGGAGGTTTGCAGAGGACTCTGGGGCACCTAGAACGGCAGAGAATCTGTCAAGCTGGCTTCAGTCCTGCAGAGTGCAGCAGCTGGGCAGGAATGGGAGGGCAGCTGTCCCAGGGTAAATCCAGAGCAGTGCCATTGGCGTCAGTGGATTGAACTGGTGTCGCTGAGATAAGGATCTAGCTCCTGATTTACCAAACTCCTGACGAGCCAATCCCCTGCCCCCTTGTGCCGTCACTGATGCCCATGAGAAATGAATCATAGAAGATTAGGGTTGGAAGAGACCTCCAGAAGTCATCTAGTCCAACCCCCTGCTCATGAGTGTAAGACTCTTGTAACCCTTTTGCCAGGTGAACTCGGCAGCAACAAGGGCTGGGTTAGCTGTCTAGGCGTTCCTCTTGGCACAATAAAACAGGGCCAGCTCGAGCCCCCACCTGCTAATCTGGGAAAATGTAACACCACCCCCGGGCACCTCTAAGAGGCAACACTTCCCCTTTTTCAAGCACCGAGTCTGTGTATAACAAAGGAGAACTTTTATTAAAAGGGAATGGGAACCCAGCATTAGTCAGGGCAAACACCACAACCACATTCAAAACCATGCGATCATAAGCAAAACACCCATCCTGGAGCATGCTGGGCGGTGTCCTTCGCCTCAGTTCCTCACCTGACGGTGTGAAAGTCCCAAAAACAAATGTTCCTTGGACACACCCCTCCCCTCCCTCCACTGTGCCCTGCTCACATTTGCAGCCGTTCACTCTGCATCGTTGCCCATGGCTGCTGCCACACTGTCCTTCCCTGTGCTGCTTGCCATGGCTTTCTTTGCTACCACTTGCCTCTCTATGGTAACCTCTGCCACGCCACCTCTTGAGGTTCTGCGCCTGAACCAGCTCTTAAAGCTTCCGCCAGGGGGTTTAGGGCCGAAGAAGTGGGTTTTTTACCCACAAAAGCTTATGCCCAAATAAATTTGTTAGTCTTTAAGGTGCCACTGAACTCCTCATTGTTTTTGTAGTCTGACATTGTGTTCCACTCCCTTTGCACGGCCCACTCATGTAATGAGAACATCTTGGATCTTTCACAAAGTTTCCTCCTCAGGCGATCCTTCCACTCCTTGGACAATGGTGAATCTCCGAAGTCAAACTTTGCAGGCTCTATGGCTGGAACCTCAGCTTCACACTGGGGTCTCACGATGGTTTCGGGTCTGCTGCCTTCTGCCCTGGTTTCACAATGACATCACGGCTTGTTTCATCAGCAATCACTATAATCACCTTTTCCTGGGTTTCAGTGGGGAGGGTTATGACTCCACTGGGGACCAGCACTCCTTCAGCTGGCTGCTCTACCATTGCTAATGTCCCTTTACTGCCTTTTAGGCAGGTACTCATAGCAAGCACGTCCCTCTCCGGCCTGGCGTACACTACAGAGTTAGGTCAGCATTACGTCGACCTAACTCTACGCGTTGACACTAAAATGTTGCTCCCACCGAGGTAACTCACCCGCTACACCGAGCGAATAACTCCACCTGCACGAGAGGCGTAGTGCTTAGGTTGATGCAGAGGCTGCTGCGGTGTCTGTGTAGACACTTACATCACCTGTTAGCTGTCAGCCCCACACGGGGCTCACAGCTGGAGCCCCACTGCTGGGGGCTGGCAGCTCCGGCTGAATACCTCGGCAGAGTAGGCGTGTTCATGAAAACGTGGCCTGGTCCCGAGAGTCTTTTCCGCACTAGATGTTAGGGGAGAGCTCATTCAGACCCTGCTTACGCACCGGTGGGAAACGACTGCACAAGGCGCAGGCTGGGACAAGCTGGGCTCAGGTCTGGCCCGATCCAGTTGAGTGGGACCACGCTGGACATTTCTGGGTCTGTTTTAAGCCTTTCCACGTGTTTCTGTTCCTGTTTAGATGAGTCCTTTTCTAAACAAAGCGTTTCCGTTCCCCTCCCAGGGAAGCGCGTTCTGTACATCGGTAAGGCTGGGCAGTCCGCAGCACAAGGCTGACTCTCTTTATAGACCTTTCCCGAATGCAGCTGCCAAGGGCTGTGACAGCTCTGGGACCCGGCCATGCAAGTGCCTTTCCCATAAGCTAGACTCTCCCAGGAGGCCGTGCTGGCTCACCCACCCGACAACCGGCAGAGCTTCATCCTCTTTTGTCACGCCTTTCGCCTCCTCTTCCTCCGCTTTGGTCTAGCCACTGCACAGCTAATAAATCATACTATTGTTACCGACAGGGCTGGGAGTGGAACTTGGATTCAGTTCCTTATGGCGTTGGATCAGGTCGGACCCCATCATGTGGGTCAGATTCAAATCCTGTTTTCTGTTTCAAATACAGATTAGAACAGATGTCAGTGCGAGGCTGCGGGGCCCTTCCCTGCTTGGGGGAAACTCAGCACAACTTCTCTTAGGATTCCCACATTATTGATCCTGAGCCCAACCCCCCAATCCAGCCAGGAACCCAAACTCTTGTGCAGGTCTAGTCCGGATCTGAACACCACCTCTACAGACCATTGTGACCAGGAACCTTGTAGCACAAGGCCAGAAGGTCACCTTGTTTTACTTCAGCTTTGTTAAGTGACAGTCCCACTAGTTCGCCAGTCCTCCATTGACTCTCCAAGGGAAACAGGGACAGAGGAGGTGAATTTCAACCTAAGTTCCCTGGAAGCTGCGTGGCCACGCGACAGCCTATTTAGCGCCATGCAGGTGCTCAGGGAACTTACCTGGGAACCTGCCACGGCCAGGGGAGGGGTACCCCTCCCCTAGCCCAGACCTAGCCTGGCCCCCAACCTGCCACGGCTGAGGCGCCCCTTCACCAGCCCCAACTCTGCTGCAGCCCGGACCTGCTGTGGCGGCCTGGCTCAGATCCAGGCGTGGCCCGGCCAAGACCCAGGCATGGCCAGGGCCGCGTGGCCCGGCCTGCACCCAGGTGGAGCCGGGGTGACCCAGCCCTGGACCGGACCTGCTGGGGGAGGGGCGCCTATCCTGCAGCCCTGGAGCTGCTGCGGGGAGAGAGAGCTGGAGGGAGTCCTCTTTCCCCACCATAGCCCCAGAGCACTCCCCTGCACCCCAAACCCCTCATCTGCAGTTCCACACTGGAGCCCCCACCCCCAGCTGGAACCCTCACCCCCTGCACCCCAACCCTCTGCCCCAGCTCTGAGCCCTATTCCCACACTCCGAACCCCTCGGCACCACCCCTGCCACAAGAATTTTGTTATATGCACCAATATGGCGGTGATGTGCCACACATCACCTCCATATTGGTGCACATAACAAAATTCGTTCTGCACATGGGTGGGAAAAATGAGAGAGAACGCTGATATCAACCCTTCTTTAGCCACCGTAAGGAAGCCAATTTTCCTCCTCCCCTCCAGGTCCTCTGTAGACACGAAAGCTATTGCTTTAGCATGAAACTAGGGAAGTAAATTGTGCACCTCTCCCCCTGGGATGTGTGGAAGATATCTGTCCTATGGCTCTTCGATGGCAAGAATTTGACTTCTTCCTACAGCGGTTCCCCTGTGGCTCTGCTTGTTCCGTGTTTGTTCGGCTACTGGCTCACTTCCATTCCCAACCGGTGCTTCCCTCGCCTCCTGTTTGGGGAACTCAGTTCACAGACAGCCCGTAAATAGCGAAGTGTTCCTATAAACAGCAGCTCTCAGTCTAGGAGCGTGCTCCTCTCCCCTCCCTGGCCCCAGAAGTCCTGGCAGCAGATACCCCAGGATGACAAATTGCACCTGGCCTCCCTAGTTTTGGAAGCATGTTTGTTTTGGTGCTCTAATTTTACCCCAGCTGGAGGGGAGTCCTGGCAGTGGGGACACTCAAGTCAGTGCATTTCCCTTCCTAAATGCATTGTGCGTCTGCCAGCCGATCAGCGAATGCTTTGAATGAGTTTCCTTCCTTCCTGGTAGCTGCTGCACAGTTCTTCAGACACGGAGCCCAGCAGCACCTTTGCCTGTGGAGCTGCCAACATGCCCAGTGGGAGACCTGCTAAAACAGGGCAGATGAGTTCTGCAGTGCTTAGGCGACAATAGACGTGGCCAGGGTAGAGGGAGAACAATAATGCCTATTTGTTCATCACTGGATCTCAAAGCGTTTCACAGTCTTTAACGTATTGCGCCTCACAACATCCCTGCATTATTATCCCCATTTTACAGATGGAAAACTGAGGCTCAGGTCACACAGGAAGAGCAGGGGTCTTCCATGGGCTAAGCCCCTCACTACAAGAAGCATGTGGACAAATTGGAGAGAGTCCAGCGGAGGGTAACAAAAATGACGAGGGGGCTGGAGCACATGACTTACGAGGAGAGGCTGAGGGAACTGGGGTTATTTAGTCTGCAGAAGAGAAGAATGAGGGGGGATTTGATAGCAGCCTTCAACTACCTGAAGGCGGGTTCCAAAGAGGATGGCTCTAGACTGTTCTCAGTGGTGGCAGATGACTGAACAAGGAGCAATGGTCTCAAGTTGCAGTGGGGGAGGTCTAGGTTGGATATTAGGAAACACTATTTCACTAGGAGGGTGGTGAAGCCCTGGAATGCGTTACCTAGGGAGGTGGTGGAATCTCCTTCCTTAGAAGTTTTTAAGGTCAGGCTTGACAAAGCCCTGGCTGGGATGATTTAGTCGGTGTTGGTCCTGCTTTGAGCAGGGGGTTGGGCTAGATGACCTCCTGAGGTCCCTTCCAACTCTGATATTCTATGATTCTATGATTTAATGCCTTAATCACTGGACCATCCTTCCCCCGAACAGGGAGGTCTTTAATAAAAATATCTGAGGGGAGAGAAGACAGGGTTTTTGTAGTGTGATTAGTCTTTGATTATGTAGGGCTTTAAGTGGAGTGGTGCCAGTTAGCTAGCAGTCCTGTTTCCTGAAAGGCATGTCTTAGCCGCAGTGCACCGTGGGCCCCATGGCTTTTGGAAATGTAACATCCACGGGCAAGGTTTGGAAGACCAGAAGGGGCCACTGTGACCATCTCGTCTGATCTCCTGCCATAGGCCAGAGAACCTCAGCCAGTGATTCCTGGACGATGCCCATCGTTTGTGTTGACCTAAAGCGTGTGTTTGAGACAGAGACAGCGACAGCCAGTCTTGCTGTGAAGACACCAGTGATGGAGAAGCTAGAGACACAGAAGTGCTAATAGGGCATTGAGAGGAAGGATGGTCTGGGGTTAAGCCATGGGTGGGGGACTCAGGAGATGTGGATTCAGTGCTGGGTTCTGTCCCAAACTCCTCATGACAGTCACTTAATTTCTCTGTGGCTGAGTGTCCTATTTCCCACTCTCTGTCCAGTTCATTCAGGTGGCAGTCACCCATTCTGGCTTTGTGCAGTGGTCAGGCCAGTCCAGGAGGTGTTCTGCTCTTTGTGGGATTGAGAGCAGGAAGCTGGATTGCAGTGGCTCTGAGGCGCGCAGCTGTGGTGCTGTTTCTGTTTTCCTCTGTGGTGGTGTGTGACCCTGGATGAGTCAGTGGCATGTGGGATGCTGAGCTGATGACGGTGGGCTGGGACTGAAGGAAGCCTTCATGGAAAGGCAGTGATGCTTAAAATAATTGTGGGGGGAGGGAGACTAGAAGCTAATGCTGGCTGCCTCTCTGATCCCGGTTTAGTTTTATGGCCAGTGGCATGAGCTTGCCAGCAGCAATACAATCTCTCCCCATGAGGTGTATCTTTTCCAAATGGCTCCCAGGGCTCATTGCAACCGGGAACCCAGATGACTCTTTTGTAGCATGTGGGTTATTTTGAATGTTTATGGTTTCCTCCTTATGGAATTTGTCCGTTAGTCTACTGGGGTCCATCTACACCTCTAAGTTCTCAAAGGGGCAGCTGTGGGCTAGCAAGTTGAGAAGAGGAATTGTAGAAAATTGAAAAGGGAAGCCAAGAGACACAAGGAGAAATCCGTGGAACCAGCAGAGTTAAGGACAATAAGAAGGTGTTTAAAAAACAAAACAAAATAAAACAAAAAGAATCCTGACAATGGCATTGGTCCATTCCTGGTGGAAATGAGTTATCAATAATAATGCAGAGAAGGCAGAAATATTCAATAAATATTTCTTTTCTGTGTTTGGGGAAAAACAGATGATATGGTCTAATCATATGGGGATGATAACACTCCTTATATTCTACTGGTATCTCTGGAGTTTGTTAAACAGAAACTACTAAAGTCAGGCATCTTTAAATGAGCAGGTCCAGATAACTTGGATCCAAGAGTGTTAAAAGAGCTGGCTGAAGAGCTCGCTGGACCATTAATGTTGATTTTCAATAAATGTTGGCGCTCTGGTGAAATTCCAGAAGACTGGAGGAAAGCTAATTTTGTGCCAATTTTTAAAAAGGGAAAATGGAATGACTGGGTAATAATAGGCCTGTCAGCCTGACATCTATTCCGGGCAAGATAATGGACTCGATTATATTACCCTCCTTTAGTTCTTTATTAATTAATGCCAATCAACATGGGTATATGGAAAATAAATCCTGTCAAACTAACTTAAAGACTAACCAATTTATTTGAGCATAAGCTTTCGTGAGCTACAGCTCACTTCATCGGATGCAAACTAACTTGATACCTTTTTGGACGAGATTACAAGTTTCGGTTGATAAGAGTAATAGTGTTGATGTAATAGACTCAGACTTTGGTAAGTTTCAGAGTAACAGCCGTGTTAGTCTGTATTCGCAAAAAGAAAAGGAGTACTTGTGGCACCTTAGAGACTAACCAATTTATTTGAGCATGAGCTTTCGTGAGCTACAGCTCACTTCATCGGATGCATACTGTGGAAGCTGCAGAAGACCAAGGCATTTGACTTGGTACTGCATGACATTTTGATTAAAGTACTAGAATGAGATCAAATGAACATGGCACACATTAAATGGATTAAGAAATGGCTAATTGATAGGTCCAAAATGTAACGGCAAATGAGCGGGCATGTTTCCAGTGAGGTCGTCATCGCGTGGGTCTGTTTCTACTGGGGTCGGTTGTTGGCCTGATGCTATAAAATCTCTATGTTAAATGGTTATATGATTAAATGTTTCTAATATTTTTATCAATGACCTGGAAGGAAATATAACGTCATCCCTGATCAAGTTTGCAGATGAAACAGAAAATGGGGGAGTGGGAAATAATGAAGAGGACTGGTGTCAAGGTTCCTTCCTCACTCTGAACTCTAGGCTACAGATGTGAGGACCTGCATGAAAACCCCCTAAGCTTATTTTTACCAGCTTAGATTAAAACTTCCCCAAGGTACAAACTATTTTATCTTTTGTCCTTGGACTTCATTGCTGCCACCACCAAGCGTCTAACAGATATATAACCAGGAAAGAGCCCGCTTGGAAACGTCTTTCCCTCCAAAATCCTCCCCAAACCTTACACCCCCTTTCCTGGGGAAGGCTTGATAAAAATCCTCACCAATTTGCATAGGTGAACACAGACCCAAACCCTTGGATCTTAAGAACAATGAAAAAGCAATCAGGTTCTTAAAAGAAAAGGAGGACTTGTGGCACCTTAGAGACTAACAAATTTCTTTGAGCATAAGCTTTCGTGAGCTACAGCTCACTTCACTGGATGCATTCAGTGGAAAATACAGTGGGGAGATTTATATACACTTATGCTCAAAGAAATTTGTTAGTCTCTAAGGTGCCACAAGTACTCGTTTTCTTTTTGCGAATACAGACTAACACGGCTGCTACTCTGAAACCTTTTTCTTAAAAGAAGAATTTTAATTAAAGAAAAAAAGTAAAAGAATCACGTCTGTAAAATCAGGATGGTAAATACCTTACAGGGTAATCAGATTCAAAACATAGTGAATCCCTCTTGGCAAAACCTTAAGTTACAAAAAGACAAAAAAACAGGAATCTCCAGTCCATTCAGCACAGCTATTTTATCAGCCATTTAAACAAAACAGAATCTAACGCATATCTAGCTAGATCACTTACTAAGTTCTCAGACTCCATTCCTGTTCTGTTCCCAGCAAAAGTATCACACAGACAGCGAGAACCTTTGTTTCTCCCCCCCCCCCCAGCTTTGAAAGTATCTTGTCTCCTCATTGGTCATTTTGGTCAGGTGCCAGCGAGGTTATCCCAGCTTCTTAACCCTTTACAGGTGAAAGGGTTTTTCCTCTGGCCAGGAGGGATTTAAAGGTGTTTACCCTTCCCTTGATATTTAATAATGAAGAGGACTGGTCACCAGTTCAATGGGATCTGGATCACTTGAGAAACTGGGTGCAAGCAAACAGTATGGATTTTAATGTAAATGTCTACATCTAGGAACAAAGAATGTAGGCCTCACTTACAGGATGGGGGGGCTTTATGCTGGGAAGCAGGAACTCTGAAAAATATTTGGGTTGTGGTGGATAATCAGCTGAACATGAGCTCTCAGCGTGATCTCTTTTGTGCTTGTGCAGTGCCTAGTACAAGGGGGCAAATAATGAAAAATCACTAGAGCTGTGGCTAGACAACAGCCCTGAAAATCAGGCCAAAGGTGTCTCAGGTTGGGCAACTAAAAACGAAGGCACCCAAAGTGAGAGGCAGCACGGCAAACCCAAGGAATCAATAATCATGACGTTACCTTAAATATCATGAGATTTTTCAACACCGGGTTTGCTGCCGTTGTTCTCCAGCTATTCCACACCAGGGCCCCCTTTCACCTCGAAATTCTCCTCCCATCTAGCCTATACCCCCATCACTTCCCCGGGGCAGGGGATAGCGAGGAGAGCTGGCTGGTTAATGGATTTCCTGTCCCATGACATTTTTTGAGATATTGAAAACATTTCCCGCCCGAATTGGGATGAAAAGTTGAAATCCTGAAAACCTTTGCAAACTAAAAAAAAAAAAAAATGAAATGAGAATAACAATAATAAACAAACCAGTTTGAGTCGATCAGTTTTGTTTCAATATTGGCCATGTACATTTTTTTTGCTATAACTAGCTTAAATTTCAGAGCAAAAAGACTTTTTGAACAAAATCCGCAATTTTTCATTTTCAAAATCTTGAAACATTTTGACAAATTCACAATATTTTCCACAGTGTTTTTGGGTTGGAAGAAACTCATCGAAACGGCCCGTTCCCACAAGATGTTTTAGATTTGATGGATCTGCGTTTTCTGCTGAAAAGAGCTTTTGTCACCGATTTCCTGACCAGCTCTAGTTGTGAGTCCCTGACACCTCTTTGTGACCCCTAAGAGGGTCAAGGGTCCTGAATCCCAGCTTGAGAACCAACCCATGGTCTGCCACCTCTGGGGCTACAGAATAGGGAGTAGGAGACGCCCCAGGGGCTGAGGCACAATCTGGTTCTGAGAGTTAGCTTCGGTGTTACTGGTTTTAAAGACTGGCAAAAGGGCAGCTTGCTGGGGGGGGCCTTGAGAAGTTCTGTGGTCAACCCGTCATTCACCTGAACTGATCTCAGTGGTAAATAAAATACTTCACAGTGGGAGGAGGACAGCAGAGGCTGGAATGTCAGGGTTGGTAGATAATTCAGGAGATGGATTAAACATCCGTGCATGGAATGGGTGGGGTGTGTGTGCATCTGCTTGTGATTCCTGTCCCCTTTCCACACCGGCACTGTGTAACTGCTCTGGAAAGAATCATCACTGGATCTGCGATTTGGGCCCAGTCAGCGTTGCTTGGGCATGCAAAAACGCTCACTCCTCCAGTCTTTACCCACCTGCCAGGCAATGCCTCTTTAACTGGAATTTCAAGGAACCATGCTGTCTCGCGACGGGCCCTGCTTGCACTTCATTCTTCTGTTAAACGAAAGCTTAGACTGCCAGTCTCTCAGAGGTAGAGACTCCATCTGTGTCTGAACTGCCCAGCACCACGCACATCTGTAGCATGGTACCATTGATCAGTAACCGCTCAGATGAGCTTCTGCAAGCTTCCCCAAAAGAGTGAATTCACGTCATCCCTCGGTCACTTTGGTTAGCCTGCTAGATCCTCTCCTCTGGAAGCAGCCTGCAATTAAAGTCCAAACAAATGGACACGCACTTCCTGACTGAGGATCAAGTTCCAAACCGGTAGGTCAAATTCTGCAGTGGTGTGTAAGTCAGTGTTGCCAACGCACTGTGAATCTGTTGTGAGTCTCATGGTGTCCGGTGCTTTCTTAGCGCTCCTGCTCCTAGATCCTGTGATTAGGTGAAAACTCCGCTTTTATTCTTTTAAAAAGTAGTGAGCGGATTGCCGAGAAAAGACTGGAAGCAGGCCCTGCTAAAGGTTCAAAGACCAACAGGCAAATACAAAGATTATTTTTTATGAACATCTCATGGTTTTTAAACCAATCTCGTGCTTTTTGGGACCTGATGTGAACATTTGGGGTTGGCACTTCTGAATGCTGCTGTATAATAACTTTCATGGCTGGTATAAGTGGGTGAGAAAGTGGGAAGAGGTGATAGAGCAGTTCAGTTGTGCCAACTGGGCATTTTGTGGGTGCACAGAGCAATTGTCACTTGCATGCTGAGATGGCAGGAGCAGCAGCAGCGGGAAAGCCAGTGTGTGGAAGAGAAGGTAGTTTGTAAATTCCTAGAGTTTAAGGCCAGAAGGGACCATTCGATCATGTGATCTGATGTCCTGTCTGGCACAGGCCAGAGAACGTCAGCCAGTGACCTCTGCATTGAGCCCAGTCACTTGTGTTGGCCTAAAGCATAAAATTAATCCCTTCCCTTACTTTCTACCATCCTGTTTTTCCTTCTACTCTTTCCCCCCTAGCACGGCACTTCCAGCATCGCAGCTCTCTCCAGTCTTGGAGCTAGTTAAATGTTTTCAAATGTTAAAATTTCAACCACATTTCAAATGTTGAAAAAATTGAGGAAAAAACTGGTGGAATTTTTTGTGAAATTTGTCCCCTATAGCTGGCCAAAATTTTTCAAAATTAAAAAAAATATATCAATCACATTTGTCTCTTCTTTTTGACCAGCTCTGCCATGGTGGGCCATTGAAGCAGAAAGAAGAGTGCCATCTATGAGTGACTGATACCTTTGCCCTGGGGCTCCCTGTTCTTTTCCATGGAAGTCTCAAGCCTTGCTCACCTTGTTATATCTGATAAGATCCCAGTTGAAGAAAATGTGTCAACAGCTGAGGATTTACAGTAGAAAGTTCCCGTTTCCCTGGTGCAGTTTGTTAGTGCATTTGCAGATGGACAGTAGAGAGGCTGTGAATCTCTTTTTGGCTGTTGAGGTTTCATCTTGGGACTGAATTGTTACTGACATAAAATCCTCCATCTAGCATACACCAGATTTTAGGGTGTTGCAATCTGCTATTCATACAGATGGGGCAACCACCTCCCCCTCCACCAAGATAGATTCCATTTCCAGAAAGAGGCAGGGATGCAGCTGACTGGGTATCTATTTGATCTGCCTTGAAGGCATGGACAGCGCATTGCAATTTGCATGTAAAACAGGGATTCAGTCTTGTTTTAATTCTGAAAAACAGAACGAATCCTCCCCAGACTTGCCCCACTGGCTCTCCAAGTGACGATTCAATGTTCTGTCAGGTTGCAAGTCAATCTGGGCATTGGTTTGAGTTACTGAGGAATGTGCTTAGATTGTTAGCTCTTTGGTGCAGGAACCGGCTTTTTGTTCTGTGATTGTACAGCGCCTTGCATAGTGAGGTCCTGGGCCATGAATGGAGCTTCTAGATGCTGTGGTAATAATACACATAGATTTCTGTAAAGGGATTCGCTTGCTCCCGCATGACGTTTTGATTAAAAAACTAGAACGATGTAAAATTAAAATGGCACACATTAAATGGATTAAAAGCTGGCTAGCTATAAACCGGGGACTTATGAGTTGGAAGCAACAGAGGAGAAGAAAGATGTGGGTGTATTGGTTGACTACAGGATGACTATGAGCTGCCAATGTGATGCAGCTGTGAGAAAGACTAATGTGATCCTAGGATGCATCAGACAAGGTATTTCCAGTAGAGAGAGAGAGAGAGAGACGTGTTAGTACCATTATACAAGGCACTGGTGAGACCTCATCTGGAATATTGTGTGCAGTTCTGGTCTGCCACATGTAAGAAGGATGAATTCAAACTGGAACAGGTGCAAAGAAGGGCTACTAGGGTGATCTGAGGAATGGAAAACCTACTGTATGTGAAGAGACTCAGAGAGCTTGGCTTATTGAGCCTAACCAAACAAAGACTGAGGGGAGATATGATTTCTCTGTATAAATACATCAGAGGGATAAAAACCAGGGAGGGAGAGGAGTTATTTAAGTTAAGTGTCAATGTGGACATACGAACCAATGGCTATAAACTGGCCATCAACAGTTTAGGCTTGAAATTAGGTAAAAGTTTCTAACCACCAGAGGAGTGAAGTTCTGGAACAGGCTCCCAAGGGGAGCAGTGGGGGCAAAAAACCTAAATGGTTTCAAGACTGAGCTAGAGAAGGGATGGTCTGAGGAGGCTGACTACAAGCCGATATGCGATGGCCAGTAGCAAATATCCCCAATGGCTGGTGATGGGACACTCGATGGGGAGGGCTCTGAGTTACTGCAGAGGATTCTTTCCCAGGTGTCTGGCTGCTGGATCTTGCCAAAATGCTCAGGGTCAGGAAGGAATTTTCCCCCAGGTCAGATTGTCACAGACTTTTTGTCTCCCTCTGGAACATGGGGCATGGGTCATTTGCAGGTTTAAACTAGTGTAAATGGTGGACTCTTAACCTGAAGTCTGTAAATCATGATCTGGGACTTCAGTAACTCAGCCCAGGGGTACTGAGCCTTCCCAAAAGTGGGAGGGGGGAGGGACCGCTGCCTCCTCTGTGGCCCCGCCCCTCCTCTTCCCCCTGTGGCCCCGCCCCCTGGCCAGGCCGACAGCTGGAGCCTGGCCAGGGAGCCAAGGCAACTCTGGACAGCTGCGGATCCTCTGCCTGCCTGGGGTGGGAGAGCCTGAGAGCAGCCCCCAGCCTGTGTCCTGCCCCCGGGGCCCCAGCCAAGGGCAGGTGGAGGGTCCGCAGCTCCCCACAGCTGCCTGCACGGCTCTTACTATGGCTGGGCTGCAGCGCCGAGGCCCTGCCCCCTGTCCGGAGTAAGAGCCGTGTGGGCAGCTGTGAAGTGCTGCAGACCCTCCACCTGCCCTGGGTGGGGGTCTTTGTGGCGTGGGGACACGGGCCGGGGGCTGCTCCCAGGGCCCCCCACCCCAGGCAGGTGAAGGATCCGTGGCTTTCCAGAGCTGGCCGAGTTCCAGCTGCCGGCCTGGCCAGGGGGCGGGGTCTTGGGGGAAAGAGGAGGGGCAGGGCCCGTGGCGAAAAGTGGGAGGGCCATGGCCCCCTGAACCCCCCTGTCCCCCATTCCGGCATCCCTGACTCAGCCAGAGGTTAGGGGTCTATTACAGGAGTGGATGGGTTAGGTTCTGTGGCGTGCAATGTGCAGGAGGTCAGACTAGATGATCACAATGGTCCCTTCTGGCCTTAAAGTCTGAGTCTAACTGATCAGTCTCAAAATGTAACTGTAAATGGGGAATCCTCATGAAGGGGGTGTGTTTCTAGTGGGGACCAGCAGGGATCGGTTCTGAGCCCTATGTTATTTGACAATTTTATCAATGATCTGGAAGAAAATATAGAATCATCACGGTAAGGTTTGCAGATGACACAAAAATTGGGAGAGTGGGAAATAATGAAGAAGACAGGTCACTGATACAGAGTGATCTGGATTGCTTGATAAGCTGGATACAAGCAAACAATACATGTTTGAATATAGCTGAATATAAATATCTACATCTGGGAACAAAGGATGTAGGCCTCACTTACAGAACGGGGGACTCTATCTTGGGAAGCAGGGACTCTGAAAAAGATTTGGGGGTCCTGGTGGATAATCAGCTGAACGTGAGCTCCCAGTGTAATGCTGTGGCCAGAAGGGCTAATGTGATCTTTAGATGCATAAATGGGACTCTCCAGGAGGAGCAGAGAGATTATTTTACCTCTGTATTTATCAGTGGTGTGACCACTTCTGGAGTACTGTGTCCAGTCCTGGTGCCCACGGTTCAAGAACGTTGTTGATAAATTGGAGAAATTTCAGAGAAGAGCCAGGAGAATGATTAGAGGGTTAGAAAACCTGCCTTATAGCAAGAGACTCAAGGAGCTCAATCTATTTAGCTTAACAAAGAGAAGGCTAAGGGGTGACTTGATCACAGACTATAAGTACCTGCCTGGGGAACAGACATTTAATCATGGGCTCTTCAGAAAGGTATAAGATGTTCCAATGGCTGGAAGTTGAAGCTAGACAAATTCAGCCAGGAAATGAGGTGTCACTTTTTAACAGTGAGAGTAATTAACGAGTGGAACAGTTTCCCCAGAATCATGATGGATTCTCCAGCACAGACAATTTTTAAATCAAGAGTGGATGTGTTTCTGCACTAGGAGTTATTTTGGGACAGTCGTAGGGTCTGTGTGATGCAGGAGGTCCCTTCTGGCCTTGGAATCTATGAAAAAAATCTGTGAATAATTAATAACAGTGGTTCCTTTTTGACAGCTAACCTTGTCCATGACGTGTGTTCAGATCCAGGGATAGTGCCTTTGCCTTTCTCATTGAAGGAGGCCTGAGCACTTTAAGAAGCCTTCTCGAAAATTCTTGACGGTTGGCAGCCTTATCCCTGTTTTACAGATGTGGAGATGACGGTACAGAGATGCGGAGCCGCCCAACGTACCATAGCAGTCACCGGCAGCACCGGGAATAGAACCCATGTCTCTGGTCCCTCGACACTATGCACCACTAGCTCCCAGTCTTGCCCCTTGCCCGGCTGTGTCCCTCCACCCTTGCTTCCTTTTCCATTTCCGAGGAAGTTTCTCAATTCTTTGGCTTTAGAGACACTAAACGGTCTAGAGCTGCCCTCTACTGGCCGATTATTTAATCACAAGCGCATCTTTAAATTGTCTAAAAAGCAGCCATCATCAGTGCTCTGTTATTTCTTGAACGGCTGGGGGAAGCTGGATGGGGTGGGGATGTATCTATTTAGCTAGGACGGAACTGGGAATTTTCTGTGCCATAAAAATGATTATTTTGCGGGAGCCCAGAAGGCAGAAACGCTTTCAAGTACAGAGCTGTTGCTTTCCCCCGCCGCACCATAATGAGTTCAGAAAAGAAGGCCAGTAGGAGCATTTTAAACCTTTCACTTTTGAGTCCTCTCCTTGGATAGTGTACTGGCTTGGGATGCCAGAGACGTGGCTTCTGTTCATGGCCTAGAGGGTGATGTTGGGCAAGTCACATCTCCTCTCTTGCCTCAGTTTCCCCTCTGTAAAATGGGGATGATTAAACTGACCTCCGTGTAAAGTGCTTCGAGAGCTACTGATGAAGAGTGCTAGATAAAGGTATTATTTGCAGGCTCAGCATCCTGGTATGTTTATTTGCGCAGCAAGTACATCCTGTTGGGATGTACCTGGGTCACTGGGCAGCCTAGCAGGTGTGCTCTTGAGATAATGGACAGCAGGGTAGGTGCATTGCATGCACAATACCTGGTACGACAGTGATGTATTTAACTCTGCAATTTCTTTCAGGCTGGAATGATCCCTGGCAAACGTGAGGAGGGGACAATGCACTTGAAACCACTGAGACTTGTTCTGTAATGACCTACTCAGTCGTGTTGCATATGAGCCTTTTATAATGATCCTTCTCTGTTCTCCAGGCCTTCCTCAACCTGCAGGTTTCCTACATTCCTCCACCCGGGGCCGCTCCTCTGTTCCCACCGCCTACCCCTCCGGAGCCAACACCATCCACAGCTGAGCTCGACACCATCACCGGTAAAGAGACACTCTTGCATGTGTATTTGTCGCATTTCTAGGCTGCATTGTGCTACGTGTGTTGTTTGTGCTATCTGGCCTGCACAGTGAACCCATTATCCTGGACTTTAACAGTAGCATTACACTACAGTCTGCTGCAGGCATAAGAACGGCCAAACGGGTCAGACCAAAGATCCATCTAGCCCAGTATCCTGTTTACTGACAGTGGCCAAGGCCAGGTGGCCCAGAGGGAATGAACAGAACAGGGACTCATCAAGTGATCCACCCCCTGTCACCCATTCCCAGCTTCTGGCAGACAGAGACTAGGGGACATCATCCCTGTCCATCCTGGCTAATAGCCATTGATGGACCTATTCTTCATGAACTTATCTAGGTCTTTTTTGAACTCTGTTATGGTCTTGGCCTTCACAACATCTTCTGGCAAAGAGTTCCACAGGTTGACTGTGCGTTGTGTGAAAAAATACTTCCTTTTGTTTGTTTTAAACCTGCTGCCTATTCATTTCATTCGGTGGCCCCTAGTTCTTGTGTTATGAGAAGGAGTAAATAAGACTTCCTTATTTACTTTCTCCACACCAGTCATGATTTTATAGACCTTGATCATATCCACCTTAGTCATCTCTTTTCCAAACTGAAAAATCCCGGTCTTCTTAATCTCTCCTCATATGGCAGCCTTTCATACCCCTAATCATTTTTGATGCACTTTTCTGAACCTTTTCCAATTCCAATATACCTATTTTGAGATGGGGCGACCACATCTGCACACAGTATTCAAGATGTGGGCGTACCATGGATGTATACAGAGGCAACATGATATTTTCTGTCTTATTATCTATCCCTTTCTTGATGATTCCCAACATTGTTAGCTTTTTTGACAGCCGCTGCACATTGAGTGAATGTTTTCAGTGAACTCTCCACAATGACTCCAAGATCTCTTTCTTGAGTTGTAACAGCTAATTCAGACCCCCATCGTTTTATGTGTATAGTTGGGATTATGTTTTCCAATGTGCATTACTTTTCACAGTGCTAGGGAGCTGAGCAATGGCGGTGAAAATGATGTGGTGAATGATCCTTTGGATTTCCAGAAGTTTTTAGCAGAGAGACGGGCCTGGATCTGAACCTCTTTAGACTCTGCAAAAGTTGTATAGAATCATAGACATGTCAGGCTAGAAGGGACCTGAAGAAGTCAGTAAACCTAGATCATCTCTGACAGGGGTTTGTGCAACTTGTTCTTAAAAACTTCCACAACCTCCCTCGGATGCCTGTTCCAGAGCTTCATCTACCCTTGGCGTTAGAAAGCTTTCCCTGACATCTAATCTACATCTCATTTGCTGCAGATGAAGCCCATGACTTCTCGTTCTACCTTCCTCCAGATCTTTTTTTCTCAAGACTGAACATGGCCAGTTTTTTAACTTTTCATCATCGGTCAGGTTTTCGAAACCTTTTCTCATTTTTGTTGCTCTCCTCTGGACTCTCTCTCTAATTTATCCTCATCTTTTCTAAAGTGTGGCCCCCAGAACAGGACACAATACTCCAGTTGAGGTCTCACCAGTGTCGAGTAGAGCGGGACAGTAATCGCCTGCGTTTTATATACGACACTCCTGTTAATACCCCCCAGGATAATATTAGCCCCAGGCACATCAGCTGAAAGCGGCACCAGACTCTGCCAGAACAACCCTTGCAAACCTGCCGAGGTATTTCCATTGCTACAGTGATCAACACCCCCCCCCCCCCCCCAACACAGCTTTCAAGATCCACGGGTCCTACACATGCCCATCACAACACATGCTGTATCTCATCCAGTGCACAAAATGCCCCAATAACCACTAGGTGGGTGAAACCAGACAATCACTGCGCTATCGAATGAACTCACACAGGAAAATGATAAAACACCCTATCACCTGTGGGCAAACACTTTTCACAAAGCGATCACTCCGTATCTGACCTCTCAGTCTTCATCCTCACAAGAAACCTGCCCCCTTTCAAAAGACGAGCCTGGGAGCTTAAATTCATTTCTGTGCTAGACACTAAAAATCACAGACTGACCAGAGACACTGGATTTATGGCTTATTACAACAACCTAGAATCATAGAATATCAGGGTTGGAAGGAACCTCAGGAGGTCATCTAGTCCCACCCCCTGCTCAAAACAGGACCAACCCCAACTAAATCATCCCAGCCAGGGCTTTGTCAAGCCTGACCTTAAAAACTTCTAAGGAAGGAGATTCCACCACATCCCTAGGTAACGCATTTTAGTGTTTCACCACCCTCCTAGTGAAAAAGTTTTTCCTAATATCCAACCTAAACCTCTCCCACTGCAACTTGAGACCATTACTCCTCATTCTGTCATCTGCTACCACTGAGAACAGTCTAGAGCCATCCTCTTTGGAACCCCCTTTCAGGTAGTTGAAAGCAGCTATCAAATCCCCCCCTCATTCTTCTCTTCCGCAGACTAAACAATACCAGTTCCCTCAGCCTCTCCTCATAAGTCATGTGTTCCAGTCCCCTAATCATTTTTGTTGCCCTCCTCTGGACATTTTCCAATTTTTCCACATCCTTCTTGTAGTGTGGGGCCCCAAACTGGACACAGTACTCCAGATGAGGCCTCACCAATGTCGAATAGAGGGGAACGATCATGTCCCTCGATCTGCTGGCAATGCCCCTACGTATACATCCCAAAATGCCATTGGCCTTCTTGGCAACAAGGGCACACTGTTGACTCATATCCAGCTTCTCGTCCACTGTAACCCCTAGGTCCTTTTCTGCAGAACTGCTGCCTAGCCATTCGGTCCCTAGTCTGTAGCGGTGCATGGGATTCTTCCGTCCTAAGTGCAGGACTCTGCACTTGTCCTTGTTGAACCTGTAACCCACTAACAATCCCTTCCTCCCGCTGCTGCCCCCCTCCTTTCCTCCCTATGGTGGGAGGGATGTTAAAGGGCCACTTCACCTCCAGTGGTCCCTTGAAATGTGCTAACTACTTATGCTAAACAGTCTGTTTCACCCTGCGTTTAGCTGTGACAATCTGAGGCCAGGCCTGCACTAGCCAGCTTATCACAGCACAGCTGGATGGATGCACCAATGTGCTTCTGGGCTCCTGCATTCCAAGAGGAATCACAACAAAGAGCCACACTACACTCACTGCAGCCGCACTGGCCATGCTGCGGGGCTGCTGGGACCAGTGACGCACCCTGCAGCTCCTTGTGAAGGAGGGGGCCGGGCCAAACCTGAGTGGTGCTGTGACTCCGTGGGCCAGTGTGCAGCGCCGCTCACTGGAATTTAGGCCAGCCGCATCTCCGTCGTGGCAGCGGGCTGGCTGGGCCGCCCCGAATGGTGCTACAGCTCCATGCGCCAGGTCCCAACGCACCTAGCTCAAGCGAGCGAGCTTCTTTCTATTCGCATGCAAATCTGCATTGATTCATGGGCGTTGATCCAGCCCTGCTGGCACCCCTCTGGCCACTTCTTGTCAGTGTGTTCCCCAGGGCGCTTGGTAATTGAGGACACACTTCTTGCCCTATTCCTGCAAAGTCATCAGGGAAAGTTCTCAGCCCAGGGACAGTGACTTCCCCACCCTTCATCGTGGTGGTGATGATGAAAAACCAAAATGAGATTGAATCACCCATCCAGAATCATTCCCCGTCACAGGCTGGCTGGGTTGTTGAATTTTGCATGGCAGCAGCTTCATCCAAAATGTGGTTTCTAGCCTCTGCAGCTTTGCCTGTTTTGTGTGTTTGTGAGAGAGGGGGGGAGACCCACAGCAGGGGTGTGTGTGTTTCTGTCACTTTCAAGAGGTTGATGAGCATGCCACTGCCCCCAGCTAATGGGACTTAGCTGGTGCCACACAGGGGTGATGGAAGCTCCCTAAAAGTGCAGGGGGGCCACTGGCATCTCTTCTCCCTGAGGTCCCTCCCCCATGCCGCCTCTTCCCCTGAGGCTCCGCCCCCACTCACGCCTCTCTGCCCCCTCCAACCAGTAAAAGTGATGGGGCTATGGACCTCCCCGTTCCGGCACCCCTGATGCCATGTTTATAACCAACCCTGCAGAGGGGGTTTGATCCTGGGACTGCCTGCGCTAAACATGATCGTTCCCCTCTATTCGACATTGGTGAGGCCTCATCTGGAGTACTGTGTCCAGTTTTGGGCCCCACACTACAAGAAGGATGTGGAAAAATTGGAAAGCGTCCAGCGGAGGGCAACAAAAATGATTAGGGGACTGGAACACATGACATATGAGGAGAGGCTGAGGGAACTGGGATTGTTTAGTCTGCGGAAGAGAAGAATGATGGGGGATTTGATAGCTGCTTTCAACTACCTGAAAGGGGGTTCCAAAGAGGATGGCTCTAGACTGTTCTCAGTGGTAGCAGATGACAGAACAAGGAGTAATGGTCTCAAGTTGCAGTGGGGGAGATTTAGGTTGGATATTAGGAACAACTTTTTCACTATGAGGGTGGTGAAACACTGGAATGCGTTACCTAGGGAGGTGGTGGAATCTCCTTCCCTAGAAGTTTTTAAGGTCAGGCTTGACAAAGCCCTGGCTGGGATGATTTAGTTGGGGATCGGTCCTGCTTTGAGCAGGGGGTTGGACTAGATGACCTCCTGAGGTCCCTTCCAACCCTGATATTCTATGATTCTATTCTATGATTCTATGAAACGCGTCAGCCTCTAGCGTGGGACTTCCTCCGTTAGCCTGAAGCAGCAGCAGACTAGAGCTGGGTGAATAAGGGATGATTTAATTCGTTGGCAATTTTGAAAAGCTGAAAAAAAATTCCTTTTGGTTGGGACCAAAGTGGAAACCTGTTTAAATTCTGAGCGAATCAAATGGTGGAGAAAATTTCATTTGGGGTCAAATGAACCATTTTGTATTGACAAAATTGAACTGCTTTTGTTTCGATTTTGACCATTAAAAAATGTTTTTGGATTTGTTAAAAATCAAGGAAATTGTGAAACTAAAAGTCACTTCAAACCACACCAAAAAAAATCAACTTTGGTTTTTCCAGATTCCTCCCCGTCTCCCGCCCAGATCGAACAATTCAGCAAAATTGACGCGAATGAGCAAAATGTTTTGCTGTCACCAAATCTGCATCCCCCCCACCCCAAAAGCAGCTGTGGCTAAAAGGTTTCACCCATCTCTACAGCAGGCTGCCAAGCCCTTTAAGAGATTAGCCCCAAGGGGAGGACAAAAATCGGTGCGGTTCTCTAGTGTGGGTCACGTGCATCATAACCAACAGATGCTGCTGTGCTGGGTGTCAGCTCTTGCAGAGATTTGAGTGTGCACTTCGTGCACCTTGAGCTTGGGAGCTAAAGCTGTAGCTGCTTCAAGAAACTGGCTTTTGTTTTAAGAGGGATCCCAGGGACTGCTTCCCCCTCGCCTCTCCTCCGGTCTAGTAAGTAAAAGAAACATCCCTGCTGGCCTAGGTGCCGACCCCGTGGGTGCTCCCACGGGGAAAAATAATAGGTGCTCAGCACCCACCGGCCCCCCACTGATCAGCTGTTTGGCAGCGGGCGGGAGGCACAGGGGGGAGGGCGCGGAGTGGGGGCAGGAAGAGGCAGAGCAAGGGTGGGACCTTGGGAGAGGGGGCAGAGTGGGGGTGGGAAGAGGCAGAGTGAGGGTGGGGCCTTGGGGGAAGGGGTGAGTAGGGGCAGGACCTCAGGGCAGATGGGGGTGGAGGAAACGCCCGGAAAAATGAAAGTCAGTGCCTAGGGGTGCCCATGCTCCCAGATGCCAGGCTTAGTGAGGAGTAGCAGAAGTTGTGGAGTATTTCCACCCTATGCCCCTAGGACAGCGTTCCTCACATGGGGCTGCCAGTGGATGTTTTTGCAGCTGTGACAGCCTCCAAAGCATGGGCGGAGATGGGGGGGGAGAATCAGCAGCCCCTCCCTCCTCTTGCCCCTGAATAGCTCTGCCCAAGGGCAGTGAGATGCGTGCCACCTTGGTGTTTGCACTGGCGTCACCAGCAGGGGTCAGCACCCTGCACTGGGCAGCCTCCTTGGGGGTTCCGGGCAGCGCCTCTGGGGACACGTTGGGCCGGTGTGCGCGGTGCTGGAGGCGGCTGTGGTGTTCGGTTGCTCGCCCGCCCGGCCGGGGCACCGGGAGCCTGGGACTCCACAGGGGGCCGAGAGTTCCCAACCCACCTTTCCCGGGCTATGGGCGGCAGGGACAGAGAGAGAGGTTTGTCAGAGCGGCCACCAGCAAGAATTGGTGGCCACCAAAACGTGTTGTGGGAACCCCTGCCCTAGGACGTGGTGATGGCTGCTCGGGAAGCGGTGCTCATCCTGTTGAGCTGGGACTGATTCCGGGTCCCAGCCCGGGACAGGGGGGTCGTGTGGTGTGAACCCAACCTGAGGGCTGGACACTGGGGACAGCCCTGGCCACATCTGGACGGCTTGTCCCTTGCCACTTGGGCCCTTTTCCTGTGCAAAGCTAACGCTGGCGAACTGCCCCGGCCTGTTTCTGTGGATTCAGCTCTGATCTCTTGGCTCGGTTCCCAATTCTCCATGCCCTCCCCGACCGAGCTGTCACCCCCATGCCTTGCAGATACAGCCGGGGAGGAAGACACTGAAGACCAGATAGCGACAGGGGATGAGACGGAGCCTTCCACAGGGCCCTCTGGGTCGGAGCAGCCCACGCTCCCCCGGAAGCCTCCTTCGCACCACGTCCATGGGATTAAGAGGAGGAAAAGCGCCCCAAAAAAGCTGCTGTCCAACAAACCTCAGGACTTCCAGGTGAGCAGCAGCAATGTGTGTGTGATGTTCACCTCTCCAAGCTGCTCTTTCTTTACCAGCCCACTAACTGCGCCACCTCAGGAGTGAAACCTTCTCTCGTGCGTGACCATCCTGGGGTCTCCATTGCCCCGCAATGCGTTAAACTGATCCAAGCACCCGGGAATCCTGCGGGAGCTGGGAGCGGGAGCCGAGTGCTGCAGCTCAGGGCTGCGTCTTCTCCCTGTAGGCCAGACTCCCGTCTGCCACTGTGGGTGCAACCCCATTGAGTCCAGTGGGCTGGGCTGGCGTAGCTGAGAGCTGAGCATTCCCCAGCGTCTGACGGGCTGTTGCCCTTTTCTCCTCCACCTGCCTTTAGATCAGGGTGCGAGTCATAGAGGGCAGGCAGCTTCCCGGTGTCAACATCAAATCAGTGGTGAAAGTGACGGTTGCCGGACAGACGAAAAGAACTAGGATCCGCAAAGGGAATGGCCCGTTCTTCGATGAGGTGAGTCCGGCTATTGTTCGGTGTCTCCACTGGGGTAGCGCCTGGGAGCAGGGTCACATCCTGCTAGGCGCAGTGTACATAAGTAACACATAGACCACCCCCATCCCCCGGCAGCTCACGATCTAGGATTTAGGAAGGTGCCGTGGGAAATGCCTCCGTTGCTCTTAGACCATCAGAACCCCCTCGTTACGATGTAACCCCCGCAGGCAGTTGTTTTAGCAGCTGGTGAGATGGGGTTCGTTATTCTGGCGCTTGTCCGGGGGGGGGATTGATTGTTCGAGAGCCCAGCACTGCGCAGTGCAAGGGCCAACACTCGGCCCTGTGGCGTTAGCAGTCTAGCCTCACTCTAGGCTTGCTTTGATCCTGTAGGGCCCCCGAAAGGGATCATGTGACAGGGCCGCTGAGAACGTTCTCCTAGCACGTTAGTCACTTGCAGTTTGCGTGGCAGACAGGTGCACAGACACACGCCCACGCGCGCCTCCAGGTACAGCTAGTGCCCGGAGAGAGCCAGGAAATGAGTCTCACCTTCTTATTACGGTAGCATCTAGAGGTACCAGCCGAGATCAGGGCCGCACTGTGCTGAGCACTGGGCACCCACACAGTGGGATGGTCCCTGTCTGTGACCGCTCTGAACCTGAGCCTGCGTCAGCCTGAGGATCATCCCTGAGCCAGGTGGGATGGGTCGTCAGAGGCAATTACCTGCAGGTCTTGTGTTCGGGCTCATGCCATTCAACTAGGGTTCAGCCAATCCACACGCGAGGCCCCACCCAGGGTCCTATGGGACACAGTCTCTCCAGTCTGCTCAACCTCACTAGCTGGCCACGGGGATTTTCACTGCCAGTAGTTTGAACAGACTGTCCCTGTCCCTGCTCCAGCCTGGGCCTGTTCCCACAGTAGCCAGGCCCGGCTGCAGCCTGCATCGTCTCCTGCCTCAGCTGGCTGCCCGGTGGCTCTGACACTACCCCAAAGAGCTTAGGGTCTAAATATAAAAGAAAGACAAAGCCTAGGAGGGGAAAGAGGGGCTCAGAGAAGTGATTTGCCCTGCAGGTGAGTAGCAGAGCTGGGTCCCTCAAGTCCTGATCCAGTGCTCTGAGATCCTCAGATGAGAAGTGGAAAAGTATTGAATTCCAGCAGCTAGTGGAAAGCATCTCTAAGGATTGCACTGTGATTTAATCAACTTATGTCAAGGCCAGCCTTTGCCAGGCTACTGGTTTTTTCTGGCCCCTTGTACATATTTCGGACACGTTTCAGATCTTTGTCTCATCTGTATTTTTTAACAGATCTTTTTCTTCAATGTCTTTGAATCTCCGGCCGAGCTGTTTGATGAGCCCATATTCATCACGGTAAGTTCTTGAGACAAAACGGCCAAACTCCTCTTCCATTCTTCACAGTAGCCCTATGGTTCCTTGGAATAATGATGGGCTGGACCCCCAAACTTTGACCCTGGTAAGGACCATATGTGGCCACTTGCTACTAGCTTGGGAGTTGTATCTAGCTGGTACAATGCTAAACAGTTTGCAGCCAGCCTTACCACTGGTATGATTGGGTAGGCTGCAGGGGCTGGCTGGCAGCTCTGATCCGAATGGAGCATTGGATGCTGGGGTCTGTTGTCCTTCAGGGTAGCATCTCTGTATTGGAGATGAAGTCTCTGCTGGGCTATGTTTAGCCACATTCTGACCACCCCTGATGTGAGGGATGCAAAGCCACTAAAGCCAGGGTTGTCTCATAGGAAACAATCCACTCGTCCCAGCTCTGCACTCACTTGCTGTGGTGGCCCATGTGTACACAGACACCATGGGCATGGGCAGGGATCAGACCTGGGGCCTTTGGCATCAAAAGTACCCGACCCTGCCGTCAAGCTGTCTGGAGTTGCTCACGACTGTGAGTGCCAACCTCAGGGCGGACTGTCACAAACCAGGGCACAAACCCCGAACTGGGTATGTGTTCTACAATTAAATTTCACCAACCAAGTAACAAGCACTCAAGCACCATAGCAGCCTAACCCATGGAGTCACAGACAGTCCCCTTAGGCAGCCCAGTCTATCTTGCCAGCCAGGCAAACTTGCTTTGGTGGTAGATGGTCCCTTGCATCAAAAATCCCAACATTATTCAGGTTACTCCCAGTCACAAAGGGCCAGTTACTTACCCAGCTGCACCTTCGATCCTACACCATAGAGAAGGCTTGTAGCCAGTCCTATAATAAACTAACTAAAGATTTATTAACTACGAAAAGAAATGAGAGTTATTTACAAGGTTAAAGTAGGTGAACACACACACAAATGAGTTACAGTCTTAGCTTCTGTTGCTTTTTAGAACCTGCTATAATAAGCAAGCTCTGTATGTTCTTTAGGGCTAACCCAGGCTAACCAACTGGGGATCTCTTGCTAATGCTCAAAAGTCTTTTCCCCCTCACAGTTCAAGCAGCATAGTGACAAAGTTCCTTCTGCTCAGTTGTTTTTATTCCCTTCCCCCAGAGTTCAAACTGATGGGACGAGCATTTGTGCAGGTCTCCTCTTCATGGGTGTGGGGGGAGCAATCAGCAAAGTCTTTTGTCCACTGATGTTCCGCAATGGCTTGTCTGGTGTCCATGGGTCTTCTATTGTTGGGCAGGAGATGATGCCGCTTGTGGTAAACCAGTATTTCACCCTTGGTAATCAATTTGGGCTTGAATAGGGCCTGGGGGTGGCTGCCTCACTACAAAAGCAATTTTCCCTCTCTTGGTATTGACACCTCCTCATCAATTACTGGGAGTGGACCACATCCACCCTGGCTGCATTGGCCTTCAACACCGGTTCTCCACTTGTAAGGCAACTCCCTTCTCTTCATATGCCAATATATATCTATGCCTGTATCTGTAATTTTCACTCCATGCATCTGAAGAAGAGGGTTTTTTACCCACGAAAGCTTATGCCCAAATAAATCTGTTAGTCTTTAAGGTGCCACTGGACTCCTCGTTGTTTTTGTGGATGCAGACTAACACCTGTCTGAGATCTGTCACCCTTGGTAATGCTTCTTTACTGACTGGGGTGTTTTCCAGTGTCATAACTAAGGCTACGATTCTGTCATGGAGGTCACGGGTGACTTTCCGGGACCTTTGAGATTTCTTCTTGGCCAGGGCTGGAAGAGTTGTCAGCCCCAGGGCTGCCGGAAGATCTGAGTGGCGGCCAGCCCCGGGGCCACCAAAGCAGCAGTCCCCGGCCCACCAGAGCAGCAGTTGGGTTGGGTCAGCCCCCCTGGGGCTGAAGCAGCAGTCGTCAGCCCCTGCTGCAGGAGCAGCGGCAAGGCTGGAGCAGCTGCAAGCCCCAGCAGTGCTATGTTTGTCCCCCCTCCCTCCCCAGGGTATTTTTAGTAAAGGTCAGGGACAGGTCGTGGCTTCCGTGAATCTTTGTTTATTGCCCGTGACCTGTCCCTGACTTTTACTAATAATAACCGTGACACAATCTTAGCCTTAGTCACAGCGAACACTTTTATAGTTGCTGAGCAAATACTTAAATATTACCTTAGAAAACAGGATGCAGGTGTTAATAGTGAAATTAATGCAGGCAGCGATTTACCAGCATTTCATAAAGTCCAAACACGAAACACGTCTCTGGAAATCTAATACCTGTTTAACAACACTAATGCACAGGTGAGTCAGACTGGTTCCCAGCCATGCATTTGTCAGTTTTCAGAGAGGCCTAGGGACCTCGGCATAAGCTGGTACCTGGTCTGCCAACATCACACTGACCCGAAACACCCTGAACTCAACAGTACTCTCTCCTTCACTTCCAGGGGCTTCGTGTCAGGCCCCTAGTAAGGTTAAACACAAACTGCTAGAGTGTGTCAAAGAAGTGGGGGGAATGATCGTGATATTTTTGCAAAATGTATTTCCCTGATTTCTTGTTAAACTTGAAATGAGAAAAGAATTGCGATGAAATCTGACAAGTTTTGACCTGCTTTCCAAACCACCAAGCTGAGTGCACTGAGAATGCTGATGATATAACATGGATGGTTGTGAGTTTTTTCTTACATGCTGGATTTACATTTTTGCATCTTTCCCCCCCCTCCAGGTTGTTGATTCCCGGTCTCTCCGGACAGACTCTGTGATTGGGGAATTTCGGGTAACGATTTGTGATTTCATCTCTCTCTCTACATATTTTTAATCATTTTGGCCTCTTTTCTGTGCAGCCTGTGGCTAAACATTTGATTTTGTTTTTCATTTTATTTTATAGCTGGATGTCGGGACAGTTTATGCAGAACCAAGTGAGTTAAACAATTACAGTTAGAGATTTTTGGAACCATTAGAGATTTTAAAATTAGAAATCAAATTTGTACAATTTAGGGACATTTCTTCGCTACAACTTTCTATGGGCCAAATGCAGAGGTCTACATGTGCGCACACATGTATTTACACATGTATATTTAAATGTAAGCACACAAACACACACAGTTATATATACACATCATAGGGTGACGCTGTCCCTTTAAGAGGGAAGAGACCCATGCACCTGTGATTTGTCCGCTGACCCCAGTTGGGTTTGAAAGAGGGCACCTGGGCCCTAGATGTAGCAGACACTGTGAATCAGGGCTGCCTGACACAATCAGGAAAAGGGGGAGTTGAGAGATGCCAGAGACCAAGAGACTGTGGAAGGTCCCTAAAGGAAGCTGGGTTCCTGGGGGAAGGCTGAAGGCAGGAGAAGAACAAGTCAAGTGGGGTTTGCCGGTTGAACTCCCAGAGCTGGAGATTCAGGGCTGGAGAGGCCTGAAGGCGGGAGGGCCAGCAGAGGGCATTGCCTGCTGACTGCTGAAGCTGAGGGTCAGAGAGAGCTGAAGGTAGAGGAGCCGTGGGGCTTACCCCACTGACGTCTCCACACTGGAGAGCTGGACCCAGGGGAGCAGTGAGAGGGCCATGGGGAGTGAGGGATACTCTGCTGGTGAGGATGGTCTCCTAGCAGAGAGGCTGTGGGGGGGGGGGGGCTGTACTGCAGCCAGAAGCTGTCTCTGCAGAGAGAGAAAGGAAGACTGACAGAGTGCCTAGATATGGCGAAAGCCGCTAGAATGACTTACACTGCAGCTTGCTTTATCTATGTAGGAAATGCAATGAGAAGCCAGCCTTTCTCACATCTATTTGACCCTTTCCATCCCTGTCCATTTGAAACCGGAAGGGGTGAGAAACAAACAAAACCTCCAACCCAACTTTTTCCAGATGCAAAAGTTCAGATGTGTTGGAGGAAGGTTCAAGTCTTGTTTTTAGTTTAGGTGAACTCAGTGACCTCAACTCCTGCAATTTTATCACACGTCTTGTGCTGTTTGGTGGTTTTCTTAAAGCCCCAGCTACTGGAGTCATGTGATTATGTGAGCATCTCAGCTTTCACTAGAAAAATAAGTAAGTTTCTTGCCCTTACAGTTGCGAAGAAAAGCTTGATGACACAAACCCTATAGGCTCAAAAACCAGCAGGCAAATAAAAAGAACTCAACATTTATTATTTTTAAAACTCTCATGACCTTAGAGCCAATTTCATGATATTTTTAGAGCTGGCTCATGATTATTAAATGCTTCAGGTTGACAATACTGTGAAATGCTTTCCCACATCCCTTATTCTGAAGCTACAAAATCTTTCCATCCTATGAGGCAGACAGTAATAAGCCAGAAACCCGGTTTCTCTCTTTTAGAGCATGCCTTGCTCAGGAAGTGGCTGCTTCTTTCTGACTCTGAAGACTTTTCTGCTGGGGCCAAAGGTTATGTGAAAGTCAGCCTGTTTGTGTTGGGACCTGGCGACGAAGCTCCTGTAAGTACCATTTGGCTGTCACTGGAGAAAGAGAGCTACTTGAGGGCCCGCTCTCTTGTCTTGCTGCCTGAAGAAGACATGAAGGGTTGGCTTGAATGAGATTGTGCTAGACCAATGACGGGAAGCAATCTGAGGGGATGTGCTGACAATGATTGTGTCATAGGAACTCCAACAGATCATTGGTCCACTTAAAGCAATCACCTGCCTGTGGCAGTGACCTATAAATGACGCTTCAGAGGAAGGTGAACCCTCTCCTTAACGGTGCCCTACAAAGGAAAATGATGGCTTTGGGCCTGCTCTTGCTTCTTCAGGATGTATAATACTCAAGGAGCTGACTGAAGACATATATCTGAGCCATGACTGACTATCTTTGAAAAGTCATGGAGAAGGGAGAGATGACTGGAAAAGGGCAAACATAGTGCCAATCTATAAAAAGGGGAATGAAGACAACCTGGGGAATTACAGACCAGTCAGCTTAACTTTGTACACGGAAAGATAATGGAGCAAATAATTAAGCAATCAGTTTGCAGACACTTAGAAGATAATAAGGTGATAAGTAACAGTCAGCATGGATTTGCCTAGAACAAATTATGTCAGACCAACCTAATAGCTTTCTTTGACAGGGTAACAAGCCTTGTGGATGGGGGAAAGTGGTAAATGTGGTATATCTTGACTTTAGTATGGCTTTTGATACTGTCCTGCATGACCTTATTATAAACAAACTAGGGAAATACAACCTAGATGGAGCTGCTATAAGGAGGGTGCATAACTGGTTGGAAAACCATTCCCAGAGAGTAATCATCAGTGGTTCACAATTAAGCTGGAAGGGCATATGGAGTGGGGTCCCGCAGGGATCAGTTCTGGGTCCAGTTCTGTTCAATATCTTCATCAATGATTTAGATAATGACATAGAGAGTACACTTAAAAAGTCTGCAGATGATACCAAGCTGGGAAAGGTTGCAAGTGCTTTGGAAGATAGGCTTAAAATTCAAAATGATCTGGACAAACTGAAGAAATGGTCTGAAGTAAATAGGATGAAATTCAATAAGGACAATTGCAAAGTATTCCACTTAGGAAGGAACAATCAGTTGCACACATACACAATGAGAAATGACTGCCTGGGAAGGAAAGGAGACTGGGGGTCATAATGGATCACAAGCTAAATATGAGTCAATAGTGTAACACATCATTCTGGATGAAGGAATGTTGTAAGCAAGACACGAGAAGTAATTCTTCTGCTCTACCCCATGCTGATTAAGTCTCAACTGGAGTACTGTGTCCAGTTCTGGGCACCAAACATCAGGAAGGATGTGGACAAATTGGAGAAAGTTCAGAGAAGGGCAACAAAAATGATTAAATGTCTAGAAAACTTGACCTATGTGGGAAGATTGAAAAAATTGGATTTGTTTAGTGTGGAGGAGAAGACTGAAGGGGGACATGATAACGGTGTTCAAGTACTTAAAAGGTTGTTATAAAGAGGAGGGAGAAAAATTGTTCTCGTTAACCTCTGAGGATAGGACAAGAGGCAATGAGCTTAAATTGCAGCAAGGGCGGTTTAGGTTGGGCATTAGGAAAAACTTCCTAATATCATGGTAGTTAAGCACTGTAATAAATTGCCTAAGGAGATTGTGGAATCTCCATAGTTGGAGATTTTTAAGAACAGGTTAGACAAACACCTTCTCAGGGATAGTCTAGATAATACTCAGTCCTGCCATGAGTGCAGGGGACTGGACTGGAAGACCTCTTGAGGTCCCTTCCAGTCCTATGATTTTATGATTCTGTAAAGAGAGCCTGAAAGTGTTTCTTTCTGCTTGTTTTGTACCTTAGATGTATTAGGAATTTCAAGTTAAGACATCCCTGCTTTTTTTGGAAAACTTCTTGGGTGACTCAAATGTAGCTTGGGAAATTTCTCAGTCCTTAGTTGTGAAGGTAGGGGCTGGGGTGGTGGTCATGGTGGTGGTAATACACACAGAAAGCTTTTCTCCTTAGTGGTTGAGCTAATAGGATTAACAAAGCAAGCAACCAAACCCCAAGAGTTATAAACAGTGTGAATGAAAATGCCACTCCCTCCCATTTAACAAAGATTCACTTCCTTCGCTTTTCTGATGCCATAAATTCAGTAGTTTAACAATGATGGTAATGAATGATTGCAACAATTTACCAAGGGTCATGGTGGCTTTTCCATCGCTTGCACTTTTAAAATCAAGATTGGATGTTTCTCTGTAATTCAAGCAGAAATTATTTTGGGGGAAGTCCTATGACCTGTGTTGCACAGGATGTCAGACTAGATGATCACAGTGGTCCCTCCTGTCCTTGAATCTACGAAGCTAGTTCTTTAACTGTCTTAGAGTCTTCCAGGGTAGAGATGACCTGAATCTCAAATCAGGGGAAAAATATTCAGGTCACCTTTATATATCATGAAGGAACAAAATCCCATTTTACCCCTTGCAGGTCACCTATAATAGTCCTGTCCAGTGCTGTTACATGCCAGCAAGGAAGAGTTCTACCTGACCTTGCAGGTGATCAGCTTACAGAGCGTATGAAAGGGGGGTGGGGTCCTAAAACGCTTAGAATTAGCCTGCTTCTACTTGTTAGCAAGTGAACCAAACTTCCCATTATTCTTTGTATATACAACCCCATGATCCTTTGTGCATGAACCAAAGCATTTCGTATCTACCATACTAATTTTTGTAGCTAAGATTCTAGGGACTATGTACTTCGGCTGAATTTAGTGTGTGACCAAATGATGGAATGTGTGTAATATTAGTACCCGAAGCCTCTTGACCCACGGAGAATGTGTCCAGATGTCCAGGAAGGGACCATTTGTAATTGATGAGGGATACTTGTTATTGCAAATATCTTCGGTGATCGATGAGATAATTTGAGCCAGCGAGAGATGCTTTTAGCTTATTAGGAATTACTTATTGCCACAGGTGTTTTCTATAATAAGGACTTAATCACAGATTTCTCTGGCATATTGACTAGATAAGCTGAGATACCATGAAAGGGATTCTACATGTAGATCAGTTAGGAATTTTCTTTGAGAAAGGAAGTGTCTTTGTCCAAAGCACAATATAAAAGGGGGACAGTTTCTGGGAATGAATCAAGCTGCAGTCACTTTTCCATTCTTCAGATCAGTTTGGTAACATGACCTTCCTTTCTGTATTGCGCTGTATTAATCTTTGATTACAATCTATGATTGATAAATACAGATTGAACCTGATTATTTGACCTCTTACTACCAGCAGAACCAAACTCAAAACGCAACACAGGGAAGTCAGAGGTAAAATGCTCATGGACCTCATGAGAGTAGCGTTAGGCCAACGCTGAACCCTTTAAAGGTCCCACCCTCTAGCTCAGATCCTGCACTCTCTATGTGTCTGTGGCTTTACAGCAGAGATGGGCCTGATCCCTGGAGTTTGGCTCTGAATCCAAACTTTCACGACTGGTTTGGGTCTGAGGGTCCCAGGTGGGGCCCGTTGCTGGTTTATGGTAAAGGACGTCTCACCATGGGGGTGGGATGCATTAGTTTCTGCTTAGCGGACTCTGTTTCTCTGCTTTGCGGAAAGGTTCAGCCCCATTTCTCTCCTTTTGTAACAGCTTGTTTGTTTGTCTCACAGCTGGAGAAGAAAGAAGTGGTTGAAGAGAAGGAAGATATTGAGGGGAATCTTCTGCGCCCAACTGGGGTCACGCTGAGAGGGGCTCACTTCTGCCTGAAAATTTACAGAGCTGAAGACTTGCCCCAGAGTATGTGTTTCTGCTGTGGGGTCTAATTGCAACTGATCCATGCTCATCACCTTGGAAATGGCACAGCAGCAGTAACATGTTACAGCCCAAGGGTGAAGGGAAATAGTCCACCTGTGTTCTGTATTTCCATTCCATGCATCTCACTCTGACACTGGACTCTTTAACGCCTTAGACCAGCTCTCCCGTGCATGTGAATCATCAGAGTGCCACGGTAGACAATGGGCCAAACCCCCAGCTGGTGTAGATTGGTGCAGCGCCACTAGAGTCAGTGGAGTTGTGCTGATTTACACCAGCTGAGGAGCTGTCCTTTGACATTCTACTTGGTGTCACTCAGAGGCATGCGCCCTGCGGGGCAGATGGACTTTTACGGCTTCAGGGCTGTAAAAGTAATTAGTACAGGGCCAGGATTGTTACCGGGACAAGGCTTGGGGGCTGGTTAAAGAGGCTGGTTAAAGAGGCTTCCACCTCTTATTCCACCAGGGACTGGAACTCATTGCCTTTCAATGGATGTAAAATCCCATAGTGGTCTCAGTGCCACAGTGGTCACATCTGTCACTACCACATAACTGGTACTAACTGAAGGGCTGATCGGTAAAGACTGGGCCACAGAGATGGAAAAGTTCAGAGTCAGATTCTAAGCAGAGAGTTCAGACTCCTCCATGTGCTCTGAAGCCGAGGGCCTACCAGCCCGGGGCCATTCTGGGCTGGCCACTGGCATCACAGTCAGCTGACTCCTTATGCGCTCCAGCCTTATGAGCGCTGATTGTTGAGGGTTCTCTTCTGTTCCAGTGGATGATGCCATCATGGACAATGTCAAGCAGATCTTCGGCTTTGAGAGCAACAAGAAGAACCTGGTTGATCCATTTGTGGAAGTCAGCTTTGCTGGCAGAACGGTGAGTGGTGGAAACTGACGGGCCATCCTCTGGCTGAGCAGGAAATCTGCCTTTGTCTCCTGGACTCCTCTTCCCTTAGCAACCCCATCAATGGGCCACCAGCCTCGTTCCATGGGACAGTGTTTGGTTGTGAGCCAGCTGTCACCTGGGGTCAACTGGAGCATGGAAATGTGGGAGATGGGTGGCACCGTTTTCTAAAAGATGAAAGTAAAGGAGGTCAGGAGACTGGGGAATAGGTGGTCTAGGGCATTTCTGGTGCCTTTGTTTGTTGCTTTGGAGAAAAACAAAGAGGAATGAGGCCTGGGCAGAGTTTTATTGCAGGGTGATGCCTGCAGCAGTTTGACCTGTTGGACTGACACAGCTCCCCGGTGGGCACGCAGTGGCATCGCTCACATCTGTATCTTACTCCCAAAAGCTAGAGATGGGGAAGATCTGTCGGTCTGATTGCTCATACTCTGCTCATTTCTGTAGTGCCGGAACATCTACGGAGTTAGGTCAACTCCTCCATCCAGCCTGGTCAGTGCTGCCCTGACCCCTAGAACACCTTTGTCCGGTCTGGTGCCATGTTCTAACCATCTTCACTCTTAGGAAATGGTTCCTGATGCCCCGTCCAAGTTTCCCTTTGCGCAGTTTCATCTCATCAGCCTTAGTTATGCCCCCTTTGATCTGTCTTTTCCGTCCTTGTGCTGAAATACCACGAAGAAGGGTGCACTAAGAATATTGAGATAGATGGACAGATTTTCCTACACATCCGTACTTGTGCCTATAGCCACTACCCCTTTGTCAGTGTCACAAAATTAAAATGGCAAAACATTTTTTTAATTAAAATCTCTGATCCCTCTCAATGCAAAAATAAATAAAAATCCATAACTAAGGAGCCAGTCTTGGCTGCCTTTGCTCACAGGACTATTTGCAGGGTAGGACACAGACAGGATGGCAAAGCTAGGTTCTGAGTAGCAACAGATTAGCCATGGGATGCATCTCTCTGGAGAAAGCATGGATGGTGTCTTCTGTTCTTTGCTGCATATGAGTAATTTCTGCTCCATGCTCTTAGTGGTGCTGTTGTATTAAAAATGACAATGCAAATATTTAGATCCTTGTGTGTTTGCGGGGAGGGGTGGGGAAATAACCAAGAAATAATTTCCTAGCTCGGGGCTCGGCTACAGTTTTGGAACAGGCTTAAATTGATGGATGATCATTGTTTCATTGTCTCTTAAATGTTCTCAGTTCCCAAGCTGTGATCCATGAACCATTGCTGGTCCACGAGGATCTGTCTGGTCCCATGGATCTGACACCTCCTCCCTTAATTTCCATCTGATAAATTCCATTATGATACATTAAACATTTTCCTAACCTTCCTCTTCCAGGTAGGCAATGGGCTGTAGTTGTGATGGGGATGTTATTGGATCGTAAATGGGAATGGAGCTGGGTGTTCAGAAAGGGGAGGCGGGAAGGGCCCACAAAACAATCTCTCTGTTAAAATGTGGCGTAGTCCATTCTGAATAGTTTCTCGTATAGCCCTCCTCACCATAGTATCTGCGTGCTTCCATTGGTGCAATAAGTTAGTGCAGACGTTGGTCCCAAACATCTGTCCTGTGTGGTTTGTACTTCCTCTTATCCTGGTCCCAGGGTGAATTGTGTGGGCAGTGGAAGGTTTTGTTGCGGCAGGGTTCTGCATTTTAAATGTCCACGCTGCTCTGTGTTTGCATCAGAGGAGGCAGGATGGCGGAGGGCGCTTGGACAGGAAAGCGGGGAAGTTTGGGATGGTTCTTAGTTCTTGGGGGAGTTCATTCCGTAGTCTCAGGTCGCACCCAAGAAAGTTGTTTCCTGCCCAGACGAGCTTTGTCCTTGTGGTGGAGAGTTGCTGACCATAGTCCTCGTCTTGGAGCAATAGGCTTTTTTAGCTATCCTGGGCCCAAGCAATTGAGCACCTTGAAGATAAGGACCAAGACCTTGAACTGGACTGAGGTGACTTTAACCTGGCCCGTGCCAAAGTTCCCTCTAAACTGTGCATGATCTGCCCCCTGCTGGCAAGCACCACACACACACTGACCAGTGACTGCAATGCAGGGGAGCTCCTTCTTCAGGAGACATCTGCTTCTTGGATGGGCAGAAGGAGGCACTCGGGACATCCCTCTTTCTGCAGCTACGTAAGAACATAAGAAAAGCCATAGTGGGTCAGACCAACGGTTCATCAAGCCCAGTATCCTGTCTTTCAGCAGTGGCCAGATGCTTCAGAATGAATGAACAGAACAGGGCAATATTGAGCGATCCATCTCCAGTCGTCTACTCCCAGATTCTGGCAGTTGGAGGTTTAGGGACACCCAGAGCATGGGGATGTATCCCTGATTATCCTGGCGAATAGCCATTGATGGACCTAGCCTTCATTAACTTATCTAGTTCTTTTTTGAACCCTGTTATATTTTTGGCCTTCACAGCATCCCCTGGCAATGAGTTCCACAGGTTGACTGTGCGTTGTGTGAAGAAATACTTCCTTTTGTTTGTTTTAAACCTGCTGCTTATTCATTTCATCAGATAACCACTTGTTCTTGTGTTATAAGAAGGAGTAAATAACACTTCCTTATTTACAAAAAGAAAAGGAGTACTTGTGGCACCTTAGAGACTAACCAATTTATTTGAGCATAAGCTTTCGTGAGCTACAGCTCACTTCATCGGATGCATACTGTGGAAAATACAGAAGATGTTTTTATACACGCAAACCATGAAAAAATGGTTGTTTATCACTACAAAAGGTTTTCTCTCCCCCCACCCTACTTTCCTGCTGGTAATAGCTTATCTAAAGTGATCACTCTCCTTACAATGTGTATGATGATCAAGGTGGACCTAAGGAGAGTGATCACTTTAGATAAGCTATTACCAGCAGGAGAGTAGGGTGGGGGAGAGAAAACCTTTTTTAGTGATAAACACCCATTTTTTCATGGTTTGCGGTGTATAAAAACATCTTCTGTATTTTCCACAGTATGCATCCGATGAAGTGAGCTGTAGCTCACGAAAGCTTATGCTCAAATAAATTGGTTAGTCTCTAAGGTGCCACAAGTCCTCCTTTTCTTTTTGCGAATACAGACTAACATGGCTGTTACTCTGAAACTTCCTTATTTACTTTCTCCACACCAGTCATGATTTTATAGACCTCGATCATATCCCCCCCCTCCCTCCCCAGTCGTCTCTTTTCTAAGTTGATCAGTCCAGTCTTTTGAATCTCTCCTCATATGGAAGCTGTTCCATACCCCTCATCGTTTTTGTTGCCCTTCTTTGAATCTTTTCCAATTCTAATATATCTTTTTTTGAGATGGGGCAACTAGAATCGCACACAGTATTCAAGGTGTGGGCGTACCATGAATGTATATAGTGGCATTATGTTATTTTTTTATTTTATTATCTATCCCTTTCCTAATGGTTCCTAACATTGTTCGCCTTTTTGACTGCCACAGCACAGTGAGCAGACGTTTCCAGAGAACTCTCCACAATGACTCCAAGGTCTCTTTCTGGAGTGGTAACAGCTAATTTAGACCCCATCATTTTGTATGTATAGTTTGGATTAAGTTTTCCAATGTGCATTACTTTGCATTTATCAACAGTGAATTTCATCTGCCACTTTTTAGCCCAGTCACCTGTTTAGTGAAATCTCTTTGTAACTCTTTATAGTCCCTGACTATCTTGAGTAATTTTGTATTGTCTGCACATTTTGCCACCTCACTGTTTACCCCCTTTTCCAGATCATTTATGAATATGTTGAACAGCACAGGTCCCAGCACAGATCCTTGGGGGTCCCCCCTATTTACCTCTTGCCCTTGTGAAAACTGACCATTTATCCTACCCTTTGTTTCCTGTCTTTTAACTTGTTACTGATCTATGAGGGGACCTTCCCTCTTATCCCATGACTGCTTACTTTGCTTAACAGCCTTTGATGCGGGACCTTGTCAAAGCTTTCTGAAAGTCCAAGTACACTATATCCACTGGATCACCCTTGTTCACGTGCTTGTTGACTCCCTCAAAGAATTCTAATAGATTGGTGAGGCATGATTTCCCATCACAAAAGTCTTGTTCGCTCTTCCCCAACACATCATATTCATCTATAGATTCTATTTGTGTGATAATTCTCTTCTTTACTAGTTTCAACAGTTTGTCTGATACTGACATTAGGCTTATTGGCCTATAATTGCCAGGATTGCCTTTTCTGAAAAATTGGCATTATATTAGCTACCCTCTAGTCATCTGCTATAGTGGCCAATTTAAGTGATCGGTTATATACCACATTTAGTAGTTTTGCAATTTCATATCTAAGTTCCTTCAGAGCTCTTGGGTGATACCATCTGGTGACTTATTACTGTTTAGTTGATCAATTTGTTAAAAAATCTCATCTATTGATGCCTCAATGTGGGACAGTCCCTCAGATTTGTCACCTAAAAAAGAATGGCTTGGATGTGGGATCTCCCCTATATCCTCTGCAGTGAAAACCCAGGCAAAGAATTCATTTAGCTTCTCCACAACAGCCTTGTTTTCCTTGAGTATTTCTTTAGCACCTCGATCATCCAGTGGCCCGCTGACTGTTTGACAGGCTTCCTGTTTCTGATATACTTAATTTTTTTGTTGCTTTTTTGGTGTGTCTTTACCTAATTGCTCTTCAGATTCTTTCTTGACCTGCTTATTGTACTTTTACATTTGACTTGCCAGAGTTTATGGTCTTTTCTATTTTCTTCACTAGGATTTGACTTCCGATTTTTAAAGGATGCCCTTTTGTCTCTAACCACCTCTGCTATTTAGCCATGGTGGTGTTTTTTGGTCCCCTTACTTTTTTATTTTTTTTATTTGGTGCATGCATTCAATTTGACTTCTTCTATGGTGTTTTAAATAGTCTTCATGCAGTTTGGAGGCATTTCACACATGACGCTTCATTTTAATTTCCATTTAATTAGCTTCCTCATTTTTGTGTAGTTCCCTCTTTTGAAGGTAAATGCTACTGTGGTGGGTTTCTTTGGCACTTTCCCCCTTACAAGGATGTTAAATTACATTACATTATAGTTGCTATTATTGAGTGGTTCAGCTATAGTCACCTCTTGGACCAGATCCTGTGCTCCACTTAGAACTTAATCAAGAATTGCCTCTCCTCTGGTGGGTTCCAGGACTAGCTACTCCAAGAAGCAGGCATTTAAGGTGTCTAGAAATTTTATCTCTGCATCCTGTCCTGAGGTGACATGTTCCCAGTCAATATGAGGATAGCTGAAATCCCCCATTATTATTGCATTTTCTGTGTTTGTAGCCTCTCTAATCTCCCTGAACGTTTCACAATCACTGTCACCGTCTTGGTCAGGTGGTCGGTAGGATATCCCTACTGCTACACTTTCCTTGTTCAAGCATGGGATTTCTATCCATAGAGATTCTATGGTGCAGTTTGTTTCATTCAAGATATTTACTGTATTTGACTCTATGCTTTCTTTCACATATAGTGCCACTCCCCCACCAGTGTGACCTACTCTGTTATTTCTGTATATTTTGTACCTGGGTGTTACCTTGTGTCCCACTGCTCCCCCTCCTCCCATAGCCATGGCTTGCTCCTCCCGGGCATTGGAAGGAGCTCCAAGCCTTCCTTTCCCCCACACAGTAGGTGTTTCTCCTGGCATCACATAGGACCCCGAAGAACATTTGGCTTGAGAGAGACAGTCTGAGGACCCTGACACAGGAGCGACAGAAGTGCCCTAAAAGTGTGTGTGTGTGTGTGTGTGTGTAACTGATGCCTGATCTGTGGCCCCGCCCCCGTGCCGCCTCTTCTCACCAAGGCCACGCCCTTGCCCCGCCTCTTCTTCCGAGGCCCTGCCCCCACATTGCCTCTTTCCCTGAGGCCCCTCCCCCTGTTGCTCTCCCTTACAGCCAGTAAAAAGTGGGAGGGCATAGCCCTCCCTTTTTTAAAAGCAGTGGAGCTATGGCCCTTTGGTTCCCCATGCTCTGGTGTCCCTGCCCTGACACCACCCACAAAGCCAGACAGCAGCAGGAAGGCCTGGTTTTTGGACATCCTGGCCCGTTATGGCTCAGGATTGCCTCCCTCAGGTGCATGTTGTTGCACCCTGGAAGGTTTCCTAAGAATTGGAAGCCACGAAAAACCCACCTGGGGCAGGGAAACGTAACAGAAACAACCAGATGAGTCTGTGGCTCATAAAGAAGGGAGAGCCAATGCTGCCCTGACGCTGCCTTTTATTGTTCCCTTCTATCGCCAGATCAGCTCTAAGATCCTGGAGAAGAACGCCAACCCACAGTGGAACCAGCGCATCACCGTGCCGGCCATGGTGAGCAACGGCAGATCTCTGCCCCGGGGGTCACTTCGCTCCGAGCACTGTTCCCTCAGCCGTTTGCACTGACCATTCCCCTTTTGTGCCTATTTCCCTAGTTTCCTTCCATGTGTGAGAAAATGAGGATCCGGGTCATGGACTGGTGAGTTTGAAATGGAGATAGAAGGAGACAACGTCCAAGAGGAGATGGGCCGTGTCTACACAGTGGGGAGCCTATTCTAAGGACCAATTTAGGCACCCCCAGTCTCAATGGTCCTGTACTAGTGCAACCCAGATCCGAAATGCAGCGAGCGTCCCAAGCCAGATGCATTCCCAGAACCAACGCCTCCACTCTGCAAGGGCCAAGCGAGGTCTTCCAGGCATGTTAAGGCCGGGGTGGGTCAGGTGATAACTGGCTGTAAGGAGCACTCCCCAGGGCAGTAACTTCCTTTACCTGCAACCAAGTGGCTCCAAAACATATAGGAAATTATTTCTCACCTTTGTAAACATCCAAGAACATACAGGTTGGTAGTAGCTGTAGGCAATAAGGTGATGGGTGCTAGGCTAATAATCTTACACGCAGGAGGGAGCGGGCTAAGGGAATGTCTACACTGCAATTAAACATCCCTGGGTGGCCCATGACAGCTGATGTGGGCTTGTGAGGCCTGGGCTGTGGGGCTATCAAATTGCAGGGTGGATGTTCAGGCTTTGTCCCTAAGTGGCTAGAGCAGTGGACAGGGAATTGGGATTCCTGGCTTCTATTGTGCAGTCTGCCACTGTCTCCCTTTGTGATAGTGGGCAAGTCACTTCATGTCGCTATGTGCCTCAGTTTCCCTTCTGTAACACCAAGTTAATGGAACAGATCTGCAGCTGGGAAAAATCAGCACAGCTTCATTGACTTCTGCTGGGGATCTGGCTCACTGACTCCAATGAAGCAATGTGGATTTACACCAGATGGGGATCTGGCCCACTGACTCCAGTGGAGCAATGTGGATTTACACCAGATGGGGATCTAGTCCAATAATATTGACCTGTCTTAATAGGGATGACTTGGAGAGTTAACGTTTGTAAAGAACATGGAGATCTCCCAAGGAAGGCTCTTTATGGGCAAAGCATGATCAACCAAATGCTTACTACAATTCAGCTGAACCCCTTATTTCAGGGACCGTGTCACTCACAATGATGTCATCGGCACGACCCACCTGTGCATGTCTCAAATCTCTGCCCCGGGAGGAGAGCTGGAAGGTAAGGAGAGGCCCATGCCTGGAGTTTGCACTGGGCGCTATGGGGAATGCATGCTCGTGGCTCGGAGGCTGGTCTTGGCTTTAGTGAAGGAGAAATACTGACTGGGATCCTCTCTATGAAACCTTGGGGGCTGGTGCCTTCTCCTCCGACGGGCGAGCATGGGGGAATCTCAAGTGACTCTGACTGAAGTTGCGTCGTGACAGAAGTGGGTGACTCTTTAAGGCATGTCGTGAATGTCGTCTGCGCTGAAGCTCTGGGTGGGTTTTGGCTGCAGCCCAGCTCCACCCCAGCAGGGGCACTAGAAATCAGGAGGATGAGCCCTGGACATGCAGTGGGATGCTGCCTCCTGCCTGTGGACAGGAGGGGAGCATACGCTCTCTTGTGCTCTCGGACGGCTCTGCCGGCTGCTGAGGAGACAGCCGGGAGAGGTGTGGCTGGCTCCTGCACAGTGTGGTGTACAAAGGCGGGGAGGCATCCTGTGCCCTCCCTGTCCCATGGGTACCTGTGGAAGGGGCAGTCATCACTTGGCACTAGGGCATCCAGGGCTAAATCCTGCCTCTATTGATGCCAGTGGCAAAGCTCCGAATGGGGGGCACAATTTGACCCCAAATCCTCGCTGCACGACCCCAGCGTGTCTTCCAGTTATTGGCTATGTCCTGGTCCAGCAAAGCACTTAAGCAGGTGTGTAACTTGAAGCAGGTGGATTATCCCCTTGGCTTCACTGGGCCTGCTCCAGTCCAAAGGGTAAGCACGTGATGGATCGGGGCCTATATCCATGGGGTATCTTTGGATTCTCTGGGCCAAACTCTCCCCTTGCTTCTTGACTGGTGCAAGCCCTGCTAACCTCCCGCTGGGGCCCGGGGTTGCTTGGGCATTGGGAACGTCCTGGTGACGTGCCGGTGGTGGCCCTTTGAATTTCTGCATGTGTGTCCGCTTTGAAGTGCAAGCTCCGTAGGGCAGGGGTGGAGAATTGCTCTGTCTGAGCATGCCCCAGCTGCTCACGAAAGAAGCATTAGGGAGCGTGGAGCTCATTTTGCCTTAGTTTGAACCCACCTTCACATTGTAATCTAGGAGCCAGGAAGAGTCCCCTCCTGCCTGTTCTCAGTGCGTAGAGGGTGGGGAAAGACTGTGTGGTTTCAGGGATCTGGGACTCTGCTAAGTCCTGACTCAGTGTCTTCCCTCCAGGGTATGTCTACACTGCATTGTAAACCCGGATCTGCTGGGCCCGGGCTTGTGGATTCTGTGTTTCTAGCCATGTGCTGGAGCATCCACACCGCATTGTAAACTGACATAAGAATGGCCATAGTGGGGTCAGACCATAGGCCCATCTAGCCCAGTATCCTGTCTTCCGACGGTGGCCAAGGCCAGGTGTAAACCTGCGTTTACGCTTGCTGGACCCAGGTCTCTCAGGCATGCTAACGCATCCACACTGCACTACTCGGGTCTGTGGCTTGAGCAGTGTCCACATTGCAAAATGACAGGCTTAGATCTGAGTCGCAGTGGGATTTGGGTTGTGACCCTCCCCCCTGCCCCGCCCCCAGCAGAGTCCTAAGACCCAGGTCCCAAAAGGGGACTGGAGATCAAACCTGAATCAGAGGCTGGACTTAGACGTACCCTCAGTGGCTGGCTCACGTAAGAGGTTTGTGAGCCTGTTATTTGCTGCAGCAGCGAGGCTTGGTCTTCTAGCTCCAGTGGTAGCGGCTCATGCTTTTAGTGCTGAGGGTTCTTGGGTTCAAGTCCTGAAGATGTCCCGAGTGGGGGCTGGGGGGGTCTGGCAATCAGTGGCCAGACCTCAATCACACTGTTCGTGTCATGGTATTCGTGTCAGGCGGGAGGAAGTGCAGGGACTCATGGTTCACTTTGTTGTGTTGTGGTTTCTGAATAACCCGGGTCTTTGCAGCTGCTCGGAGCTGTGGTAGGGACTGTGGCCTGAACCTGCCCTAAACCCGTCGGTTACTGAATAACTCCTGCAGCTAACTCCCTTTGCTGCTCTGTTCCGACTGTCCTCGCCGCCATGCTCCCGTTGGTTTGTACTGGCTGCACTCCAGACAGAACCCTTGTGAGTGGGCGCCAGGTGCTGACACAATTGCAGCTTGCCTGGTTTGGCGTATCCACGCTGTAGCATTTCTCCCAGGCCAATCACATGTCAGTGGTTTTGGCCTGCCCATACTTATTGTATAGCACCGCCATGTTCCCATTGATGCACTCTGGGAAATTTGGGGCAGCTGCAACCTCCTGTCTCTGCCGCTGGTGCAGAGTGGCAGAGGATTGTGGGTATTTTCTCATGTGGCGCAATGCATTTTGGGATCTTGCTCATGGACCAGGGAGGTAGAGGGACAAGCTAACCCTATTACCCGTGCACAGTTCAATGACCCCCGGCTCAAACACACATACACAGCAGAACTTCCCGGTGAGAGTCCAGCCGCAGCTCTGCTTACAAGCCGGGTTGAAACATGGTGCCCTCACAGTGCTTAAGAAAAGAAAGCCTAGGCCTAAAACACAGGGTGTCAGCCTGGTGACAAACTCGGTCAAGGTCTGTAATGCAGTTGGGGCCTTAGGGGCAGCTAACCTGTTCTTACAACACAAACTACCCTGCCAGTGCATGCGGAGTATGGAGTTCAGACTGCAATGCCATGCGCCCACTGACACGGGCTTTGTCTATTCATCCTCCCTTTCCTGGGAGGAAACCTAACTTATGGGGCAGCTGCAGAGCCCTAGAGAGAGAGCGAGGGGACGGGCGACAGGAAAGAGGGGTACGTCAGAGGTGTTTGGAAGCATTTCCCTTACGCCGGTCCCAGCCCTGTGCTCTTAGGGGCTGTTGCACTGCAAAGCGCATTGGGAGCTGAGACTGGCAGCCACGAAGGGTTTTAGTCCCGAGAAATGGCTCTGCGGGGCCATGCAGGTACGTGGATACAGAGGGACCCCCTCACAGTTAACTTCTCTGCCGGCCACAGGAGCAGGTCACATGGGCATCGTGGGAGGCCGCACAGGGACCTACACTCGCACCTACCGTGTACCCAGGAGATCCCCACTCGACAGCCCATTGCAACCTCACTCTTCGAAGGACGAAGCACTGGGATACACCCTTTCCTCCCCACCCCATCCCAGATGCCCCTTGTTCCCTTTCTGTCCGGTCCCCCAGATACAACATGTGCAGTGTCCCATGTGGTAGAGAAATCCTGCGGCTTGGCTGTGATGCATACAGAGGCTGCTGGACACAGACACACCTTGTGGGTCTCTCTGGCCTACAGTCACCACACAGGGTCCCCCCATGTCCGAGCCTGGATTCAGTAGCCATCAAGGGACCCATCCCCCTCTTCCATATCCCCCTAATGACCAACTGTCTGTCTGAAGCCCCATATGTCTTGCCTTGCGCTGGGCCCCACAGAACCAAAGGCCAGCTCTGGGGAGACGGCGTTTATAGAGGAGCAGAACGGAAGCCCCTAGTTGTTCCGGTGTGCTTTGGGATGCCCGTTGCAGCCCCGGGGACCGTTGGGTGAAGGGGTTGGGTGTAGCCATTGTCAGAGACGGGCCTGAGCCACAGCTAGATTGGTGCAATGCATTGTGGGACACAGAGCAGGGAGGTAGATTTGGACCTCTGCTGGGCTCCTGGGAGGCGGCTTGGCCGGCTGACTTGAGTAAGGACGCCGGGCCTGGGCTCTGTAGGAAAGGCTCCCAATCCACTCCCAGGGCCTCATGTGGCATGGTGCAGCATGAGTAGCTTCTCGCCAGAGTGACCTAGGAGACTGTAGCTGTTATAGGTCCCCTCTCGGTCTCTCTCTAGAGTCTGGCACAAAAAGCCCCCTTGCAGCAGCAGCTTGCATGTCCCATAATGCATTGGTCTCATGTCATGCTCCTTCCACCCCTTCTCTGTTGTTCCCACTCTAACCTTCTCTTCATTTCTTTGTGCCTCAGATGAGTTTCCTGTTCTCGCGAAGCCCCTGAAAGCTACAGCCAGTACGTCCCTTTAGCCTGTTGGTTGCAATCATGGTTTGGTAATTTGGCCGTTTTAGCTGTGTTTAGACACACTGGGAAACTGGACAGAACCGGGATCAGCAAAAGTCTCAGTGTCTGAAATGTGGCTTGTGAAAGGGAGCAAGCCACTGAGATATGGCCCCAGACGTCTTCCAGCCTCATATGTGCCCCCTTGGATCATCAATGGGGTGGGATGGGCCATGGTCGGAGTCTCCACCATCCTTTGGCCTCTGGTGGGGTTGGTATGCCAAGCACAAGGCACTGCTCTCTGTTAGTCATCTTTCTGTTGAACTCTGACAGTATTTCGTGTGGTAAGCAGGACCCAGGATGTGTTGTGCTGCTCACTGGGCCAAGACCTGGTGCATTGGGCCTGGCTGGTTTCAAAGTACAAGGCAGGGGGACACCAATTTATTCCTGCTCACTTAGCATCTGATGCCAATCTCTCAAGCAATGGTCTGAGGGTCACCTGGTGGATCATTAGGTGTCCTAAGGAAGAGGGCCCTGAGCCAGATCCTCATCTGGTGTAAACCGGCACACACTCCATGGCAGTCAGTGGGATAAATTCCCAGTTCACTGTGGTCAGCGGAGTGACACTGATTGACGCCTGCTGGGAATCTGGCCCACTCCTTTAGAACCCCAAATATGGGACTATAGGACGAGGAGAGCCTTCATCATCCCAGAATAAATTCCGTTCTCTAAATTCCAAACACCCCGAAAGAGGGAATGGGGCTAAAATCTGGATCCTGATCTGAATTTTGTGGCTTGGGCCCCTTTCTGGTGTGGACATGGCCTAGCACTGCCACGGCTCCCCAGCATAAATCGGAAGTAGCTCCTTTGAATTCAGTGCGATTACTGCAGATTGGCTGGACCAGAGTCCCTGAGACCAGGCTCTCACTGGCAGGGTCTCCTTCTGTTGAATTGTATAGTTGTGTCCACTGCTGTGTGGGGTAGAGGAAGTGCTGGGTGGTCCGTCTGCCTCCCACTGAAATCGTGGGTGCTTTGTGACTGGCTTTATTGGGAACGGGACTGGTCTTAGCGCAGCACAGAAAGGGCTCTCAGTTCTGCCGGTGTAATGCCGGAGTAGTTGTACAGAGTAAACACCATACGGAGCTGTCACCTAACCAGGGCCTGATTCTGACCTCACTCACACTGGTGTCACCCCATTGACGTTGATGGCCCCAGTCCCAGACCATGTCTGTGCTTGGTGCAGCCAGGGAGGCTGGGGAATGCAAAGTTGGCTTTAAACCACCAATCGGGAGCGATTAGATCCTTGGTGTAAGTTAGATCAGCCCCAAGGCTATCTTAAGGGCTGGCTGCCTGCCTCTGGCTGTGCTGTGGCATTGACACACCGGCCATGCCTCCTTTACCTCAGCTACAAGCCCTATAGTGGGTGGCAATGGAGAGGTTCCAGCCACTCGCGGGTTCCATGAGCCGGTTAAATTACCAGTGTGTGTGTTGTGCAATGTGGGGGGACTGAAGGGGGACATGATAACAGTTTTCAAGTACATAAAAGGTTGTTAGGAGGAGGAAGGAGAAAAATTGTTTTCGTTAACCTCTGAGGACAGGACAAGAAGCAGTGGGCTTAAATTGCAGCAAGGGAGGTTTAGGTTGGACATTAGGAAAAACTTCCTAACTGTCAGGGTGGTGAAACATGGGAATAAATTGCCCAGGGAGGTGGTGGAATCTCCATCATCGGAGATTTTTAAGACCAGGTTTGGCAAACCCCTGTCAGGGAGGGTCTAGATAATCCTTAGTCCTGCTTTGAGTGCAGGGGACTGGACTAGATGCCCTCTCGAGGTCCCTTCCAGTCCTATGATTCTGTGATTCTAGGATAATAACAGAGTCTAGTCCACAAGGGACCCGTGTTCCTGCCCTTAGCACCCATTGGACCCGTAACTCTGTAGTTGGAGGGGTATGCTATAGTTTTCTCAGTGCTTGTTCTCTTTTTATGCATTAATTAGAAGAGCTGTAGTAGTGGTTCAGTAACCAGTTGCTCCCTGTGGTCTCCTAGTGGATGACGGGCTGGGATTCCTGCCGACGTTTGGACCCTGTTACGTAAACCTTTACGGCAGCCCGAGGGAATTTACCGGGTTTCCAGATCCCTACGAGGAACTCAACATGGGAAAGGTGAAGCTGTGGTGGTTCAGTTTTCCAAAATTCTTCTTTGCAAAGTGAAACACTCTCATTATCCCAAACTTTCATTAATCGGTACTAGGATTGGAGCTGGGCGATATTTTTCGGAAGAATAGTTTGCCAAAAAATGCAGCTTTGCTCGACGTAAAACTATTCACGAACTGGATGCAAATCGGTTCAGCCACTCACAAAGCAGGCGGTGGCGGAGGAGGAGGAGATGCTGCTGCTGTTGCTGGCCCCGTTTCCCCAAATAGCCTTTAGCTGAGTGCTTAGGACACTTACCCCAGATGTGGGAAAGCTCCCAAAAGGACGTTTTTGTTTCACAAAAAATTCCCCAAATTTTCAGTCGGTTTGATCCAGATGGAAACTCTTGATTTTTCACAACTGCTACTGAATTGAAAAAGCCACTCTTCTCCCAGATCTAAACAGGATCCGTTGCACCTACAGGAAATTATTACCCCTCTTGGCAAGTACATTTTGGCATTTGAGCATAAGCTGAGGGGCAAAAAATAACATAGTCTGCCTTACATCTGTAAGGGGCTGCATAAATACGTTGCCCGATCCTGCTCCTCTTGAACTGAACTAAATCAACGGCAAAGCTCCCATAGACTCCAGTGGGAGCATATCTGTGATGCGGCCATCTTGGTAACAGCACTTTCTTCTTATCTAACTCTAAGGGAGAGGGAGTGGCCTTTCGGGGCAGGTTGCTGATGGAGCTGGAGACAAAACTGGTGGAACATATTGAGCAGAAGTTGGAGGACATCCCGCCTGACGATATTCTACGGGTAGAGGTATGTGGACATCCTTGCTGAAGCACTACCGAGGACCCAAGCATCATGCTGGCTATAAATCATAGGGTTGGTAATTGGCAGAGCTGGGCACTGAACCTGCAGCCTCCAGAACTAAAGCCTGTTGCTGCACAGTTGGAGCCAAAAGGCTCTCCCTGCTAGCCAGCTGCTGTCGCAGACTCATCTCCGTGCTGACTCGGGCATTGAAGGTATACGGTGTGGTCGTCTGCTGCCTCTTGGCCACCCCTCATATGGAGAGAGGTCACCCTCTGGGGCCCTGTGCCTGGGGCCGTCCTGTCTCTTCCAGGGCCCTTTGTGAACTCTCAGTTCAAATGGTCTCCAGAAGGGATCCCACTTAGACCTCAGGTGCCTACCGGCTCTCTGGGCTCCAGCCCTAGGTCAGTGTCCCGCCCCGCAGTACACCAACACAATGAGTGAAATGCAAACTGGTGCAGCCTGCAGCCCGGTTTCTGCCCAGCTCCTTGGGCAGTGTCTCTCCCGGGTCTCCCTGTCAGGAGAGCTTTCTCCTGCTTGTGCTTTTCCCCTGCTGACTCAGGGCCCTGCAGAACCGTCTTGCTCCCTGCAGTCTCTGGAGCTATCTGCCTCTTCTGGCTGCCTTTTACCCTGGGATCACCTAATTCCTCTCAGGTGGGGCTAATCATGCAGCCAGGGCTGGCTTAGCCCCATGCTCTCCAGCCATGTGCAGCAGTGGGTTTCATTTACATCAGGAGGTTTGTTGGGTGACTCTCCTTGCCCACTTCCTGGGTGAGGGGTGGAGTAGGGTCCAAACCCCTCATCCCTCCCTATCCCCTCCTGTCTCCCCCTTCGTGTGGGGAGAGAGGGGCAGCTCTCTTGCATGCTGGCCTTCAGCTGCTCCTCCCTGCCCCTTTCCACGCCATCCCGGGACCCGGCGCATGCAGGAGTGGGCGAGGGTTTGGCTGGGAGAGGCCCCAGGCTGCGGCTCCTCCCACGGGGCTGGCTCTGTGTGTTGCAGAAGCATCTGCGACGGCGCAAGTACTGCCTCTTCGCCGCCTTCTACTCGGCCAGCATGCTGCAGGACGTCGACGCCGCCGTCCAGTTCGAAGTCAGCATCGGCAACTACGGCAACAAGTTCGACAACACGTGCCTGCCGCTGGCCTCCGCCACGCAGTACAGCGGGGCCGTGTTTGACGGTGAGGCGCGGGCACGGGGAAAGGGGCGTGGCAAGGAGGCCGCTCCTCAAACCAGGTCGAGCCCAAGGGGACCCTGTGACTACAGCCCCCCAGAGGCAATGCCTCTGATACGACGGGCCGAGGAAACCACCTGAATCCTGGCAGGTTTCCTGGCCTTCCTGCTCCCTGCAAGCCTGTCACAGCACCTCTGCGCTGCTGTACCGTGGGAACCAGGGTGGCCTGGCTCAGATGAAGGCCAGAACCCTGCCCCGTTACAGGCCCAGCTCACCCTCTGACACCGATTGACCTGAGATCATGGAGCTTGCTTATCTCTAATACACACGCCCCATGTTCCACTATTTAGAGTTGCCAACTTTCTACTTGCACAAAACCAAACACCCTTTCCACACCCCCTGCCCCGCCCCTCTCAGAGGCCCCGCCTCTGCTCACTCCAGCCCCCCCCACTCTTCCCACCCTCACTCACTCGCTCATTTTCACCGGGCTGGCTCAGGGGATTGGGGGTGGGGTGAGGGCTCCGGATGGGGGGTCGGGCTCTGGTGTAGGTCCAGGATGAGGGATTTAGGGTGCAGGGGGGAGCTCCGGGCTAGGGCTGAGGGGTTCGGAGTGCAGGAGGGGGCTCAGCTGGGGCAGGGGTTTGGGGTGCTGGGGGGGATGAGGGCTCTGGCTGGCGGTGCAGACTCTGGGGTGGGGCTGGGGATGAGGGGCTTGGGGTGTAGGAGGGTGCTCTGGGCTGGGACTGAGGGGTTCGGATGGGCAGGAGGGGGATCAGGGCTGGGGCAGGGGGCTGGGACACGGGGGGTAGGTGAGGGTTTCAGCTGCGGGTGCGAGCTCTAGGGTAGGGCTGGGGATGAAGGCTTGGGGTGCAGGAGGGTGCTCCGGGCTGTGATCGAGGGGTTTGGAGGGCAGGAAGGGGGATCAGGGTAGGGGATTGGGGCATAGGGGTGTGTGTGAAGGCTCTGGCTGGGGGTGTGGACCCTGGAGTGGGGCTGGGATTGAGGGGTTCAGAGGACCAGAGGGGGATCAGGGCTGGGGCAGGGGGTTGGGGCACAGGAGGGGGACAGGGGTGCAGGCTCCGGCTGGTGCTTACCTGAAGCAGCTCCCGGAAGCAGTGGCATGTCCCCCCTTTGGCTCCTAGGTGGAGACGTGGCCAGGCGGCTCTACACACTGCCCCGTCTGCAGGCGCCACCCCCACAGCTCCCATTGGCCACGGTTCCTGGCCAATGGCAGCTGCAGAGCCAGCGCTTGGGGCGGGAGCAGCTTGCGGAGGCCTGCTATGCATAGGAGCCAGAGAGAGGGATGACATGCTGCTGCTTCCAGGAGCCTGCCTTAGCTCCACTGTGTCACCGACTGGACTTTTAATGGTCTGATCAGCACCGCCACCAGGGTCCCTTTTCGACTGGGCGTTCCAGTTGAAATCCAGACACCTGGCCACCCTACCACTATTGGATGTTCCTTTTTTGGGATACCTTCAAAAGCCCGCACCCCTGAGTAAAATGTACCTCCCCCTTCCATCTCCTCTAGCTGTGCAGAACTCCTTGGGTGCTCAGGGCCATCCAGGATGCCACGGCCATTTTTGCAGTGTTTAGGGTTGCTGTCCCGGCCACGTTCCATCTTGGGCAATTGCATTCTGCCTGCCTAAAATTTCCTCCCGTTTTGTTTTAGTTGGATGTGGTATTCCCCTTCACTCCCCAGCCGAAACTGTTGAGTGGTGTTGCAGGGGACTCAGCTGCCCTCAGTTGCACCCCAGCAGTGGCTGCATTGCTGTGGTGGGTGGAGTGGTTTCGGTGTATGTAGGGTTCGGGGGTATAAATGGTGTGACAGATGTGTAAGCTGTTACTGTGATTGCAATGAACTGATTGTGTGTGCGTGTACTGCTGCCCTCCTCTGCAGGAAATCAGAACTGTCCAAGTATGAGTCATAGGCCCAATAACGACACATAATGGAGACCCCCCTTTAGATGCCGGGGCCTGCGCTTTTGGAGCAGAACCTTTTTCTGATCTCAGGAGGTCCCAGCTGGCCCCAGCATAGTGGCACCTACATAACTGTGGGTTTCTTACAACAGTTCGAGTTGCACTCGACATCTTGTTTCATACCAAGGCTGATTGGATTATAATTTATCTCATTGCTTCACACACGGAGGGAACCAGGGCTAAAACCTTTGCCCTTCAGGTCAAAGAGCACAATGCAGCAGGCCTCTGCCCCTTTCTCTGTCTATGGGCCAGTCGGTTGCAGGTGTCATCCTGCACACACAGCCAGATACGAATGTGTTCTGTCCCTCAGGTTGCCAGTATTACTACCTCCCGTGGGGCAATGTGAAGCCCGTGGTGGTGCTGTCGTCCTACTGGGAGGATATCAGCCACAGAACGGACGTGCAGAATCTCCTCCAACGCACTGCAGACAGGCTGGTGAGTGGAGCGTTGCCTTTGCATCTCCGTGGGAGAGCCCAGGGCTGTCAGGTCTGCTGGAGTTGGAGCTGAGCCTTATCATGTACCCCAAGGAGGAATCTGTATTGAGTTAATTAGTGACTCTGGGGGCATGGTATTGCAGGGGGCGGCATCTTTCAGACATAGAAAACCAAGCTCCTCAAACCTTGGGATCACTAAAGCTGCTGAGAAATGAATAGGGGAGTTAATGACAGCGTCTAGGAGGCCAAATAATTATCATAATTACATGCAGCCTCTCTAAGTCCCCATTTAGCCAATAGCATCCTTCACATCCGGGCTTTAAACAGTTGTGGGGCACTGTTGTTAAAACAGCCTCAGTGTTCCTCCCCATAGGAGGCTGCACTCAGACAGGTGGCGGGGTTGGTAAATGGTGATCTCCAGGAATACAGGGTGTGATGGTGGGTGTGAGGAACTAAGAATGGCAGAAAACATGGGAGGATTGACGGTGATCCACCCAGAAAGTGGCAGAAAAGGCTTCCGATGGACGTGGATTTAATGTCACATCCAAGGGACTCTGACCTGACCAGGGAGAGAGTGAGTCAGGGAGGGACTGTTGCTTGCAAACATCTGGCATCGATAAATAGCCACATACGATGGCAAACAGGAAAGACACACAGGAGGGAACACGTCTAAAAATAAGTGAGGTGACTGTACAGTCTGCAAAGGACTAACCGAAACGGGCTGTTTGGAACCCAGGGAATCTGCTTGACTTGCTCCCAGGCTGGCGTGCTTTCCACTTCGTTCTTTCCCGTAATTCGACCGTGCTTCGAAGGGAGCTGCGCTGCCAAAGCAGGAATGTTTGCGCTATTCAAAAATACGACGTTCCGTGCATCAACTGCAGCTCGTGCACATGCTGCGCTCAGCGACTGCAAATACCGCACCCCCCCACGCTGCGCTCAGCGACTGCAAATACCGCACCACATCCGCTACTGTGCTCAGCAACTGCAAACACCGCACCACACACACACGCTGCGCTCAGCGACTGCAAATACCGCACCCCCCCACTGCGCTCAGCGACTGCAAATACCGCACCCCCCCACTGCGCTCAGCAACTGCAAATACCGCACCACATCCGCTACTGTGCTCAGCAACTGCAAACACCGCACCCCCCCACTGCGCTCAGCGACTGCAAATACCGCACCACATCCGCTACTGTGCTCAGCAACTGCAAACACCGCACCCCCCCACTGCGCTCAGCAACTGCAAACACCGCACCACACACACGCTGCGCTGAGCGACTGCAAATACCGCACCACATCCGCTACTGCGCTCAGCGACTGCAAATACCGCACCCCCACGCTGCGCTCAGCGACTGCAAATACCGCACCCCCACGCTGCGCTCAGCAACTGCAAACACCGCACCACATCCGCTACTGTGCTCAGCAACTGCAAATACCGCACCCCCCCACGCTGCGCTCAGCGACTGCAAATACCGCACCACATCCGCTACTGTGCTCAGCAACTGCAAATACCGCACCACATCCGCTACTGCGCTCAGCAACTGCAAACACCGCACCCCCCCACTGCGCTCAGCAACTGCAAACACCGCACCCCCCCACTGCGCTCAGCGACTGCAAATACCGCACCCCCCCACGCTGCGCTCAGCGACTGCAAATACCGCACCACATCCGCTACTGTGCTCAGCAACTGCAAACACCGCACCACACACACACGCTGCGCTCAGCGACTGCAAATACCGCACCCCCCCACTGCGCTCAGCAACTGCAAACACCGCACCACACACACGCTGCGCTGAGCGACTGCAAATACCGCACCACATCCGCTACTGCGCTCAGCGACTGCAAATACCGCACCCCCACGCTGCGCTCAGCGACTGCAAATACCGCACCCCCACGCTGCGCTCAGCAACTGCAAACACCGCACCACATCCGCTACTGTGCTCAGCAACTGCAAATACCGCACCCCCCCACCGCGCTCAGCGACTGCAAATACCGCACCCCCCCCCACGCTGCGCTCAGCGACTGCAAATACCGCACCCCCCCACCGCGCTCAGCGACTGCAAATACCGCACCCCCCCCACCGCGCTCAGCGACTGCAAATACCGCACCCCCCCCACGCTGCGCTCAGCGACTGCAAATACCGCACCCCCCCCACGCTGCGCTCAGCGACTGCAAATACCGCACCCCCCCCACCGCGCTCAGCGACTGCAAATACCGCACCCCCCCCACGCTGCGCTCAGCGACTGCAAATACCGCACCACACGCACACGCTGCGCTGAGTGACTGCAAACACCGCACCATGCGCACACGCTGCGCTCAGCAACTGCAGATATCACGCCACACAAACACGCTGCAGTTCAGCCCCTGCTGCACCACAGGCGCAGACGCTGCGCTCGGCAGCAGCAACCACTGCACCACACACACACAGACCGTGCTCAGCAACTGCAAGTACCGCACCACACGCACGTCCCTTGCACTCAACAGCCCTCACTCAGCTGCACAAGCTACACACATGCACACTGCAATCAGCAAGCTGTGCTGCTCTGGGCAGACACAGCACCTATGCACATGCTGCATCACAGGGTCACGGCATGGTGCCCCAGTGCTCCATGAGCCCATTGCACAACCTGGGGCCTGCAGCGCTATGTACGCGCTGCCCACGGACTCCCTGTGTGACCCTGAGGAAGTCACATCCTCTCTCCGGGCCTGGGCTTTCCCCCTCTGAAATTGCGCAATGGAACAATCAACGCTTTGGGATGGAGCCTCACTTTTAACATACACAGTGCTTAGCACAACAGAGCCCTGATCTCAGTAGGGTCATCGAGGTGATCAGTGGGCCAGACCAATATTCTCCTGTTTCTCAGATCCTGCTCATAACAGCACACTTTTACTAACATGTCTAACTGCTTCTTAGGTTGGCCACAATATGTAACATACAGAGAGTGCTTTTACAACATAGATTCCTAGATTCAAAGGCCAGAAGGGACCATTGTGATCCTCTAGTCTGACCTCCTGCATAGCACAGGCCAGAGACCTGCCCCGAAATAATTCCCAGAGCACATCTTTTAGAAAATCAGCCAATCTTGATTTAAAAATTGTCAGTGATGGAGAATCCACCGGTTTCAGAGTAGCAGCTGTGTTAGTCGATATTCACAAAAAGAAAAGGAGGACTTGTGGCACCTTAGAGACTCACAAATTTATCTGAGCATAAGCTTTCGTGAGCTACAGCTCCCTTCATCAGATGCATTCAGTGGAAAATACAGCCAGCTTTCCTGGACTCCTTCATGGCCCACCTTGATTATCACTACAAAACGTTCCCCCCTGACCCCCCGCTCTCCTGCTGGTAATAGCTCACTTTAAGTGATCACTCTCGTGACAGTGTGTATGGTAACACCCATTGTTTCATGTTCTCTATGTATATAAATCTCCCCACTGTATTTTCCACTGAATGCATCCAATGAAGTGAGCTGTAGCTCACGAAAGCTTATGCTCAAAGAAATTTGTTAGTCTCTGAGGTGCTACAAGTATTCCTTTTCTTTTTGGAGAATCCACCATGACCCCTTGGTACATTGTTCCAATGGTTAATTACACTCCCCATTAAAAACATATGCCTTATTTCCAGTCTGAAACCTTCCCTCCACCCCCATCTGGGTTGACAGCAGGGTTTGAACCCAGAACTTACTTGTGCTAAACGTTCTGTTTGTAGAGCATCCTTTCATGGTTGGAGTGGCATAATATGAACCCTGTGTGTGTGAAATTTAAAATAACCAAGCCTGCCGCTCAGGAAATGCTCCATTAATGAAGTACAGTAACTCCTCACTTAAAGTCGTCCCGGTTAATGTTGTTTCGTTGTTACGTTGCTGATCCATTAGGGAACATGCTTGTTTAAGTTGCGCAGTGCTCCTTTATAACGTTGTGTGGCAGCCACCTGCTTTGTCCACTGCTTGCAGGAAGAGCAGCCCGGTGGAGCTAGCTGGCGGGGGGGTGTGTCTTGGAGCCAGGGTGGGCCGGCAGCCCCCCATCAGCTCACCGCTCCCCTAAGTTCAGCTGTCCCTCCCCCCACTGCCGTGTGCTGCTCCTGCCCTCTGCCCTGGAGCTGCTCCCGGGAGCCTCCTGCTTGCTGTGCAGGAATGACGGGGGCTAATGTCAGGGTGTCCCCCTCCCCCCTGCTCCTGCCCCCCACTTACGTCATCTCCATAAAGCGGTGTGGGGACGGGGGATGGACAGGACAGGGCTCAGGACGGAGGGAGCTTGCTGGCAGCAGCTGCTGTCTCAACTTGCTGATCTACTTAAAAAGGCAATGTACTTAGAGTGGTGTCAGCGTACTTAAAGGGGCAATGCGCATCTCTTTTCTCTCTCTCTCACACACACAGGGTGTGTCTCTCTGTCTCTGTCTGCCATGCTGTCTCCCCTCCCTCCATTTGTGCTGCCTTGTAGAGTGTGAGGCTACATTAACAACAATGTGTTAACCCTTGCGGGCTCAGCCGAGTGCTAGTTCATCATTTAGCAATAAGGCATTCCCTGGGAAATATCCCACCCTCTTCCACCCTCTGACTTTACCACCTCAACCAAGCTTCCCAATCATCATTGCTGTGTACAGTATTAAATTGTTTGTTTAAAACTTATACTGTGTATATGTGTTTGTATATCTATAAAATATAGTCTTTTGTCTGGCGAAAAAAATTTCTCTGGAACCTAACCTCCCCTTTTACATTCATTCTTATGGTGAAATTGGATTCGCTTAACATCGTTTCGCTTAAAGTCGCATTTTTTCAGGAACATAACTACAATGTTAAGCAAGGAGTTACTGTAGGATGAAAGCTTGAAGGACCTTCGTTAAAAATCTGTTTGTTTTTAGGGAGACGTCCCCCAGATTGAAAAAAGACAAAGCCATCTGTAGGACACCAATGTTTCTCTCTTGCTCTCTGTCTCCCCCAGCTGGGGTCTCCAGCAGGAATGGAACCCTGGTGCTTCAACATGAAGAGCACAAGCTAAACGAGTAGCTTCGTTAACTGGCAGTGGTAGTAGGCTCTAATCCTCTGTGTGGACCAGCAACTAGAGGGGGGTGTGACACCCAGATTCACAAGCACACACAGGAGGCTATGAAAATTGGGGCCTCCCATTGGCTGCAGGATGGGAGGCCTTTGGGCTATGTTGGGCCTTCAAATGACATTGCACTTTTGTGCAGTGCTGGTCTGTAGGGTGCGGGTGAGGGGAAGGCTGGGAGATGCCATAATCAGTGCATGAGTTCTCTGCTCTGTGTGTTGTGTAGGAAGCAGGCTTGGAGCTGGTCCACCTTGCGCTCAAGGCCAAATGCTCATCAAATGACTTGGATTCATTGGTTGCCCAGTTGATTGATGACATCATCGCAGACTGCAGGTATTTCTGCCAAATTCAACTGTGAGCCTTTTCATGCGCTTATTACAAGAACATTTATTTATGTTGGAAGGGGCCTTGTGCTGAAAAATCCTGGTCATTTGCTAATGTTTACTTCAAAGGTTGTTGAGCCAAGGCACGGAGTTGAAAAGGTGACATTTAAAGCAGATCATAAATTTCCACTCTTTATGCAAGGGCTGCAACCCAGCATACCTGAATAAGCCTCATTGTAGCGCAGCTTGAGCCATTGCAATAGATATGCTTCCAGCTGGAATCTAGGGCTAGAAAAAAAGAGCCGCCTAGAATTTACATTTGCAGATACTGTTGCGGTAGGAATGAACTTTTATGAAGCAGTGACTTCTCCTCTGGATGTATTGTGTGTGAGAGAGAGATTCTTGACTCACAGGAACATGGGAACAGCCAGACTGGATCTGACAAGTGTCCCTCTAGCCCAGTATCCTTCCTTCGACAGGGGTCAACACTAGGTGCTTCAGAGGAAGGTGTAAGGACCCCATCACTAGGCAGATATGGGAGAATCATAGAATCATAGAATATCAGGGTTGGAAGGGACCTCAGGAGGTCATCTAATCCAACCCCCTGCTCAAAGCAGGACCTAATCCCCAACTAAATCATCCCAGCCGGGGTTTTGTCAAGCCTGACCTTAAAAACCTCTAAAGAAGGAGATTCCACCATCTCCATAGGTAACCCATTCCAGTGCTTCACCACCCTTCTAGTGAAAAAGTTTTTCCTAATATCCAACCTAAACCTCCCCTGCTGGGTGAATCTGCCCCCATGAAGGTCTTGTCTTGATCTCTAATAATAGGAGATGGGTTTAAAGCCCTGAAAAAGGTTTATCTCCCTTTCAATACTTTTTTTTTTAAGCATTATATATTATAATCTTGGATATTCTTATTATCCATATGAACATCCAGTCCCTCTTTGACTCTTCCTAAATTCTCAACAACATCCTGTAGCAAGGAGTTCCACAGATTAATTTACAGCTGGAATGGAAAAGTAATCTATATTTTTCACAAAATTCTGCCAGGGGAGGATACACTCAGTTTCCAGCCCCTTAACTCCGTCCTGTTTCAGGTGACACCAAATCTTACAAGCTATTATGCTATCAATAAAAATAGGTCAAGATTTTCTCAAATAAGGGCCCAGAGTTTGGCTCCTTACTCTGTATTTAGGTGCCTAAATAAGTGCTAAGCACCCAACAGCCCCCATTGACTCTGGTGGGGGATGCTGGTGCTTCATATATTTGAAAATGAGGCCACTTCATGTGGATTGAGGAGTCTAACTGTAGGTTCCTACTTTTGAAAATCTTGGTCTTTCTATACTTTTTCAAGGACAAAGTCGAAATATTGCCAGAGGAAGTTGCGTTAATGGAATCACCTTGTCCCAGAGGTGCTGGCTCTTCCCTTGGTAGTGGTCACAAAAAAGAGGGTTTTGTTTAAGTGAGTAAAGAAAATGAATAGATTTTTCCAGTCCCTTATTGTCCTTCTGCATAGCTCACACAGCCCAGGTTGAATATTAACAGCACGTCACTGCACGGTCAGTTTCTGGTTCCCTGGCACTTGCAGGCTGTTTCATTACTGATGCTACAGCCAAGCAAAAAACTGGCATTCTATCCCCAGATCTTCCACTGACTTGCTGTGGGACCTTGGGCAAGACACTCTGTGCATCTCTTTCACCCTTCCTCTGTCTTGTCTCTTCAGACCGTAAGCTCTTTGGATCAGGAACTGTCTCTGTGTTTGTACAGCACCTAGCACAATTGGGCTGGGACCTCAGTTAGGCTTGGAGATGCTACTGAAATACAAATAATAATGGAAAGAGATCAATTCACATTCTGTTTTTAAACAGAGCCTGAAACTGGGTCCTAACCAGCTCTTAATCTCCCCATCAAAGGGAGGGAATCCAACGTTATGCACACATTTGAAAAACCCTAACCTTTCCCATTGAAGCATCTGATTTATATCATAATCAGGAAAGGCAAAGAGTCCAATATGTTTTCCCTTAACGATGTGTCGTAGGTCCTGTGACCTGGACCTATTGCAGGTAGGCACCAGTAGCAGAAAGGTCTGTTGGAAGAGCATTGAATGTCTGGCACAAACTTTTGTTGAATTTTATTTTCCAATATGATTTGACTCTCTGTCTAGGTTTTTCCGTGGCCCACGTCGCCGTGATATCTTGGGGCCGTGGGGTCTGAAACTGGAGTTCCGAGGCTTTATCACCATATCTCAATTCACCTCCCCTCATATCGTCCCAACTCCAGCAATTGCTCACAGGGAAATCTTTAATATGGTTTTAGTTGTTGAGTAGGGTGTGATGATAAGCCTTCGCCAAAGGGAATTGTTAACAGCTTGTGGCCTATTCTGAAGAAGGTGGCAGCTATTAAACAACCACTGCTGCTTTTCATAAAGCTTGCCCAGTTTAAAATACCCAGAGGTACAGAAATAGTCCCTCTTCATATTGAAAAGTGTTGGAGAAAGGTGCCAATTGACAGCTCTGGAAAGTGATGCCTCCCAGTGACTGAACAGCTACAGCCCTGCTCCACTCACGTATCTCAGTCCTCAACTCAGAGGCACCATTTCTAGGGAGAAAAGGGGAGTTTGGCCTCTGTGTCTATCCCCAGCCTTCGTTGAGACAAACGTGTTCAGTTGCAGATGCTAGTTCACTGGGAAAAGGACCAAGACCCATTAACTCATTCTACACAGGGCTCACCCCCGCGATGCCACTGACTCACTCTACCAACCTATGTTGGATTTGAACCAGTAACCTAATGGCAAAAGACAGCATGGAGCCTATTAATGGGCCTTTGAGCCACCTGGTCCTCACTGCTCTTTGCTAAGACGCACGTAGGTCACTAGCAAAGGTGTTTGGAAGCCTACGGCATTCACTCACATCCTGTGGGGTTTGTTCACTGGCCAGTAGCTTGTTCTTTCAGGGGCAGGCGATGGAATGGAATAACATGCTCCGCGTGTGGCATGCAGATGAGCCAAGTCTGCTGCTCGGGAAATGCTCCATAAACCAACGAGGATGGCAGCTTTAAGGATGCTCTTTTCAAAACCTATTTATTTGATTTTAAGCCTCACCAGGGAGATGTTCGCCCCCCCGCCCAGCTCCTTGGAAAAGGTCAGAGCTATTGTAAGGGCTGTAAATATTCCATTGCTCCTGTGTGTGCCATACGTGACCCGAGGATAATCCCAGGATTTAGGTTTTCCAGAGATGCTGCTCCCTCCAAAACAAATTCAATTAAACGAGGAAAAAATGTCGCTGAGGGAGCTGCCAAGCCAGTGGTTCGTTCTGGCTGTTTCCTCCTCTGTGCTAAGCTCCTGTGGTAAATTGCTTCTGCATAGCTGAGAGAAATTGGCCTAAATAAATCAGCGAGGAGCACTAGCACATGTTCTGAAAAGAGAGCAGAATTTGCTAAACTAATTAGGATAATATCCAAATTGATGGGCTTGCCGATACCAACCACGTGTGCCTTCTGGGGAGTCTTGTGCATTGCAGCAATATCTGCCAGGAGGCCTAACCTAAGAGGGACTGGTTAGGCTCTAAAATTGGACCACTGAGTTGCTTGTTTCATTAGAAATCCGACTGAGCTAGTCATTGGAGAGTTGAACACTCTTTGGGATCCTTTTCAATTTAAGGCCAGAAGGACCTGCTACGATCTAGTTTGACCTTCTGCGCAGCACAGGCTGGAGAACCTTGCCCAATAATTTTGGTTTCAAGCCCATAGCTTCTGTTTGAGCTAGAACATATCTTTTAAAGAGACATCTAGTTTTGATTTAAAGACTCCAAGTGGTGAAGAATCCATCACTTCCCTAGGTAAGTTGTTGTGATGATTGATTACCTTCACTGTTCACAATGAGCACCTTATTTCTAGTCTGAATATGTCTAGCTTCACCTTCCAGCCATTGGATCTCATTCTGCCTTTTGCAGCTAGAATATAGAGCCATCTGCTGTCAGAAATCTCTTCTACATGTAAGTACTTGGAGACTGTGATCAAGTCACCTGTTGACCTTCTCTTGGATAATAGTCTATCACAGTGAGGCATGTTTTCAAGACCTCTATAGCAGTTGGTATTGACTCTAGCCATTCTTGGGGTAACAGGAGGGGTAACAGGAAAGGTACCATTGCCTGGAATGGAGTGGTGTTCTTGCTACTTTATTTTAAACTCCAGGGGGTACCTAAGTATACTGGAAAGAGATGCTTTAGAAATGGAGATATTTATCCTTGTAAATACAAGTTGTTATTTATACTGTGGTAGTGCCTAGGAATCCCGATCATGGATCAGGGCCCCTTGTTCTAGGTGCTGCACAAACACAGAACAAGAAAAGGTTTCTTGTCCCAAGAAACTGACAGTCCCAGTATAAATACATTATAGATTCCAAGGCCAGAAAGAACGAATATGATCATAGTCTGACATGCAGTATAACAGAGTCTAGGACTTCCCTGAATTGACAACAGAACCTCCGTATAATAAAAAAGTAAAGACCTGTATCTATGCCATGCCAAGAGTCCTCAACCATTCTGCTAACAGAGGTATCTCAACCAACCACCACACTGACATTACCCCGAATCTGCATGCACCAGTTTCAGCGGTTCTAAGGAGTCAGTGCGATGAAGGGGACTGCTCAGAGTGGGGATTACTTAGTCCAGCTGCCACAGTTCTTCAACGGTTGATACAGTACCTGTACAACCCAAAACAAAGTTGCGAGCGCAACCCACCATTCACAAATCAATACCACCAGCACACACAATAACAACACACACTCACCGCCTCTTACTGCAACGCTTACGCCTCAATGGCTCCTCCAGAACCTTCCCCCACCACCTCCCTAACTGCCAGCCTGTGCCCCCATACAGACAGCGCCCCACTCTTCCAGAACCTTCCCCCGCCACCTCCCTAACTGCCAGCCTGTGCTCCCATACAGACAGCACCCCGCTCTTCTCGACCTTCCCCCACCACCTCCCTAACTGCCAGCCTGTGCTCCCATACAGACAGCGCCCTGCTCTTCTCGACCTTCCCCCACCACCTCCCTAACTGCCAGCCTGTGCCCCCACACAGACAGCGCCCTGCTCTTCTCGACCTTCCCCCACCACCTCCCTAACTGCCAGCCTGTGCCCCCATACAGACAGCGCCCCACTCTTCCAGAACCTGCCCCCGCCACCTCCCTAACTGCCAGCCTGTGCCCCCATACAGACAGCGCCCCGCTCCTCCCGAACCTGCCCCCGCCACCTCCCTAACTGCCAGCCTGTGCCCCCATACAGACAGCGCCCCGCTCCTCCCGAACCTGCCCCCGCCACCTCCCTAACTGCCAGCCTGTGCCCCCATACAGACAGCGCCCCGCTCCTCCCGAACCTGCCCCCGCCACCTCCCTAACTGCCAGCCTGTGCCCCCATACAGACAGCGCCCCGCTCCTCCCGAACCTGCCCCCGCCACCTCCCTAACTGCCAGCCTGTGCCCCCATACAGACAGCGCCCCGCTCCTCCCGAACCTGCCCCCGCCACCTCCCTAACTGCCAGCCTGTGCCCCCATACAGACAGCGCCCCGCTCCTCCCGAACCTTCCCCCGCCACCTCCCTAGCTGCCAGCCTGTGCCCCCATACAGACAGCGCCCCACTCTTCCAGAACCTTCCCCCGCCACCTCCCTAACTGCCAGCCTGTGCCCCCATACAGACAGGACCCTGCTCCTCCCGAACCTTCCCCCCAGACCCCTAACTTCCAGCCTGTGCCCCTATACAGACAGTGCCCTGCTCCTGCAGAACCTCCACCCCCACCTCCCTAACTGCCAGCCTGTGCCCCCATACAAATAGCGCCCCGCTCCTCCCGAACCTTCCCCTGGTACCTCCCTAACTGCCAGCCTGTGCCCCCATACAGACAGCACCACACTCTTCCAGAACCTCTCCCCCACCTCCCTAACTGCCAGCCTGTGCCCCCAGGCAGACAGCACCCGCCTCCTCCAGAACCTTCCCCCCACCTCCCTAACTGCCAGCCTGTGCCCCCATACAGACAGCGCCCCGCTCCTCCCGAGCCTTCCCCCAGTACCTCCCTAACTGCCAGCCTGTGCCCCCATACAGACAGCGCCCCGCTCCTCCAGACCTTCCCCCGCCACCTCCCTAACTGCCAGCCTGTTCCCCCAAACAGACAGCGCCCCACTCTTCCAGAACCTCCCCCCCCACCTCCCTAACTGCCAGCCTGTGCCCATACAAACAGCGCCCCGCTCCTCCCGACCTTCCCCCCCACCTCCCTAACTGCCAGCCTGTGCCCATACAAACAGCGCCCCGCTCCTCCCGACCTTCCCCCGCCACCTCCCTAACTGCCAGCCTGTGCCCCATACAAACAGCACCCCGCTCCTCCCGAACCTTCCCCCGGTACCTCCCTAACTGCCAGCCTGTGCCCCCATACCGACAGCGCCCCACTCTTCCAGAACCTCCCCCCCACCTCCCTAACTGCCAGCCTCTGCCCCCATGCAGACAGCGCCGCGCTCTTCCAGAACCTTCCCCCCCAGACCCCTAACTTCCAGCCTGTGCCCCCATATAGACAGCGCCCCACTCTTCCAGAACCTTCCGTCAGTACCTCCCTGCCAGCCTGTGCCCCCATAAAACAGCGCCCCACTCTTCCAGAACCTCCCCCACCACCTCCCTAACAGCCAGCCTGTGCCCCCATACAAACAGCGCCCCGCTCCTCCTGAACCTTCCCCCGCCACCTCCCTAACAGCCAGCCTGTGCCCCCATACAAACAGCGACCCGCTCCTCCAGAACCTTCCTCCGCCACCTCCCTAACTGCCAGCCTGTGCCCCCATACAGACAGCACCCCGCTCCTCCCGAACCTTCCCTCGCCACCTCCCTAACTGCCAGCCTGTGCCCCCATACAGACAGCGCCCCGCTCTTCCAGAAGCTCCCCCCAGCTCCCTAACTGCCAGCCTGTGCCCCAATGCAGACAGCGCCCCACTCTTCCAGAACCTTCTGCCAGTACCTTCCTAACTGCCAGCCTGTGCCCCCATACAGACAGCGCCCCACTCTTCCAGATCCTTCCGCCAGTACCTCCCTAACTGCCAGCCTGTGCCCCCAAACAGACAGAGCCCCGCTCTTCCAGAACCTTCCCCCCACACCCCTAACTTCCAGCCTGTGCCCTCATACAGACAGCGCCCCACTCTTCCAGATCCTTCCGCCAGTACCTCCCTTACTGCCAGCCTGTGCCCCCAAACAGACAGAGCCCCGCTCTTCCAGAACCTTCCCCCCACACCCCTAACTTCCAGCCTGTGCCCACATACAGACAGCGCCCCACTCCTCCAGATCCTTCCGCCAGTACCTCCCTAACTGCCAGCCTGTGCCCCCATACAGACAGCGCCCCACTCATCGAGATCCTTCCGCCAGTACCTCCCTAACTGCCAGCCTGTGCCCCCATACAGACAGCGCCCCACTCATCCAGATCCTTCCGCCAGTACCTCCCTAACTTCCAGCCTGTGCCCCCATACAGACAGCGCCCCGCTCCTGCAGAACCTCCCCCCCACCTCCCTAACTGCCAGCCTATGCCCCCATACAGACAGCACCCCACTCTTCCAGGACCCTCCCACCTCCCTAACTGCCAGCCTGTGCCCCCATACAGGCAGCGCCCCACTCTTCCAGAACCTCCCCCCCCACCTCCCTAACTGCCAGCCTGTGCCCCATACAAACAGCACCCCGCTCCTCCCGAACCTTCCCCCGCTACCTCCCTAACTGCCAGCCTGTGCCCCCATACAGACAGCGCCCCACTCTTCCAGAACCTCCCCCCCACCTCCCTAACTGCCAGCCTCTGCCCCCATGCAAACAGCGCCGCGCTCTTCCAGAACCTTCCCCCCCAGACTCCTAACTTCCAGCCTGTGCCCCCATACAGACAGCGCCCCACTCTTCCAGGACCCCCCCCACCTCTCTAACTGCCAGCCTGTGCCCCATACAAACAGCACCCCGCTCCTCCCGGACCTTCCCCCGGTACCTCCCTAACTTCCAGCCTCTGCCCCCATGCAGACAGCACCCCACTCTTCCAGAACCTTCCCCCAGACCCTTAACTTGCAGCCTGTGCCCCCATACACCAGCGCCCTACTCTTCCAGAACCTTCCGCCGCCACCTCCCTAACTGCCAGCCTGTGCCCCCATACAGACAGTGCCCCGCTCCTCCCGAACCTTCCCCCACCACCTCCCTAACTGCCAGCCTGTGCCCCCATACAGACAGCACCCCGCTCCTCCTGACCTTCCCCTGCCACCTCCCTAACTGCCAGCCTGTGCCCCCATACAGACAGCGCCCCGCTCCTCCCAAACCTTCCCCCGCCACCTCCCTAACTGCCAGCCTGTGCCCCCATACAGACAGCACCCCGCTCCTCCCGAAACTTCCCCCCCACCTCCCTAACTGCCAGCCTGTGCCCCCATACAGACAGCGCCCCGCTCCTCCCGAACTTTCCCCCGCCACCTCCCTAGCTGCCAGCCTGTGCCCCCATACAGACAGCACCCCGCTCCTCCCGAAACTTCCCCCCCACCTCCCTAACTGCCAGCCTGTGCCCCCATACAGATAGCACCCCGCTCCTCCCCAACCTTCCCCCGCCACCTCCCTAACTGCCAGCCTGTGCCCCCATACAGACAGCGCCCCGCTCCTCCCGAACCTTCCCCCGCCACCTCCCTAACTGCCAGCCTGTGCCCCCATACAGACAGTGCCCCGCTCCTGCCGAACCTTCCCCCAGTACCTCCCTAACTGCCAGCCTGTGCCCCCATACAGACAGCGCCCCGCTCCTCCCGAACCTTCCCCCGCCACCTCCCTAACTGCCAGCCTGTGCCCCCATACGGACAGCGCCCCGCTCCTCCCGAACTTTCCCCCGCCACCTCCCTAGCTGCCAGCCTGTGCCCCCATACAGACAGCACCCCGCTCCTCCCGAACCTTCCCCCAGTACCTCCCTAACTCGCAGCCTGTTCCCCCATACAGACAGCACCCCGCTCCTCCCGACCTTCCCCCGCCACCTCCCTAACTGCCAGCCCGTGCCCCATACAGACAGCGCCCCGCTCCTCCTGAATTTCCCCCGCCACCTCCCTAACTTCCAGCCTGTGCCCCCATACAGACAGCACCCCGCTCCTCCCGAACCCTCCCCCGCCACCTCCCTAACTGCCAGCCTGTGCCCCCATACAGATAGCGCCCCGCTCCTCCCAACCTTCCCCCGCCACCTCCCTAACTGCCAGCCTGTGCCCCCATACAGACAGCGCCCCGCTCCTCCCAACCTTCCCCCGCCACCTCCCTAACTGCCAGCCTGTGCCCCCATACAGACAGCGCCCCGCTCCTCCCGACCTTCCCCTGCCACCTCCCTAACTGCCAGCCTGTGCCCCCATACAGACAGCGCCCCGCTCCTCCCGAACCTTCCCCCGCCACCTCCCTAACTGCCAGCCTGTGCCCCTATACAGACAGCGCCCCGCTCCTCCCGAACCTTCGCCCGCCACCTCCCAAACTGCCAGCCTGTGCCCCCATACAGACAGCACCCCGCTCCTCCCGAACCTTCCCCCACCACCTCCCTAACTGCCAGCCTGTGCCCCCATACAGACAGCGCCCCGCTCCTCCCGACCTTCCCCCGCCACCTCCCTAACTGCCAGCCTGTGCCCCCATACAGACAGCACCCCGCTCCTCCCGAACCTTCCCCCGCTATCTCCCTAACTGCCAGCCTGTGCCCCCATACAGACAGCACCCCCCTCCTCCCGAACCTTCCCCCGCCACCTCCCTAACTGCCAGCCTGTGCCCCCATACAGACAGCGCCCCACTCCTCCCGAACCTCCCCCCCCATCTCCCTAACTGCCAGCCTGTGCCCCCATACAGACAGCGCCCCGCTCCTCCCGAACCTTCCCCCGCCAGCTCCCTGCCATCCTGTGCCCCCATACAGACTGGTGGCCACTGGGGGTCGGGGGGCAGAGTACCCGGGCTGCGGTGAATGGGGAAGGTGGTTCTCCCGAAGGGGTCGAGCCTGCCTCTCTTACCCAGCTACAGCATCCACAGGGCGGGGTTCACAAGCCACTTCTCCCTGGGCCAGTGGGCGGCTGCCTTTTTCACCTGGCTCATTTGTGCGGGTGCCTGCGGGTTCTTGTCATGATGCTGTCGAGCTGGTCAGTGCAGGGACAGGCTCGGCGTCCCGGGCATGCTGAGCTTGGTGTGAGGAAGGGGATGGAGCTACTTCTGGGCCCGAGAGTGCTCCTCGTCCACCTCCCCTTCCCCCCCCTTCCTCACTCCTGTACCGAGCTGACCAGCTAAGGGCCACCTGGAATCTCCCGCAGGGACAGGTGGTCGGGGAAACACCTCCGGGGTTTCTCCACCATGGATGCAGCGTGGGGTTGCTGTGCCTGTCCTGCGGGGCTTCGGTCTCGTGGGGTCAGACTCAGTCAATGGCACGTAGGCTCCCGGCAGCCTGCGTGTTGGCTCTCGAGGGTAATGCACTGCGCGTGCGCGTGCTGAGCCCACGTGCTGACATTCCGGTCCCTGCGGTGTAATCCTCACTACTGCGCCCGTCAGGGCCTTAGAGGGGTGACTCATGGCCATGGTGGAGCCGTCGGTCCACCCGCCGGAGTATCATGACCAGCAGTTGTAACGTGACGGGCCTCAACTGTGCTGCCAGCGGAGGGCGCCCCCAGATTTCGCTGGAGCCGGTTAGGGGAACTCCCGCCTTCGCTCTACTCTCGGGCCTGGTCCGCCCTGGGCAACGGACCTGAGCGAAAACTGCTGCTCCCCACCGCCAGGGAGGTGGGGTCCGACAGCTCTTTTCCTCGTGGGGGGGTTGACCTGGTGGCCGGTTTGGTATGAGAAACTTTCCAGACCTTTTCCCTGGGGTTGACCTGGTGGCTGGTCGGAGCTGGGGTTGACTTGGTGGCTGGGTGGGGACTTAGAAAATTTCTGCCCCATTCCCTGGGTTGACCTGGTGGCCGGTTGGAACTGGGATTGACCAGGTGGCTAATTGGAGATAAAACAGGGCCAGCCACCCACTGGGCTAGGAAAAAAAGGGGCTTATGAGCTACAGCTGGGCAAAAGAGGGAGAAATGGGACCTTCCCCATTCACTGCAGCCCCAGTGCTCTGCGCCCCCACCTCCAGTGGCCACCAGTCCCATCATATACCCTGTACCCCGTGGCCACTGGGACTCGTAGCCTCCTGCATGTTAAAGAGACAGAGTCTCCCTGTAGCAGCCTGGCCAACCCCGATGGTTCAAACACCCTGAGACAGACCCCAAACCAGGAGATTGGACCAAAATCATGAGATTTGTTTTTTAAAAAGACGATATTGTAGTTTTGTTCAGTCTTTTGATGTTTGAACTTTTCACTCCCTGCCCTCTCCCCTGCACATGTGTGTGAATCAATTACTGTTTCTAGCACTCCCAAATGTATGTATTAAGGTGTTTCTGGGCTCTGCTTGCAGGTGTTCTGCCCATTCCCCTGCCCTCAACCTGCCCCCTGGCCTCCTGCAGCTCATAGTTCTTCATCGCCCCCTCCCAGATCTGGGGGGCTGCAGTGGGTCCCCTCCCTTTTCCAGGCCTGCCGGGGCAGGTCCCCATCCCTCCTGCCCCCCAGCCAGGTGCTGCAGTGGGAGGAGGAGAAGCAAGGGGTGTCCTATTGCTCACAGGGAGGAGGGGAAAGGAGGGTCTTTCAGCTGCTGGGGTCTCTGCTCCCCCCCCCCTCCAAGAGGAGCAGGGAGAGCTCTGCCTGCTTCTGCAGCATTTCGGATTAGCTTCTCTTCCCTAGGAGGCGGGGCCATGGGAAAGGCAGCCAATCAGAGGGGGAGCTGGTAGGTAAGATTTCCCCCAATGAGAAGTAAGTCCTGGGGGAAAAAAGAGTTCAGACTTGTTGGCAGTTTTTGACAGAGACAAATTAAGGGCACAAGAACAAACTATCCCACTGTGATAGGGGAGGAGAGGTAGATACGCTGGAGGGTAGGGATAGGATACGGAGGGACCTAGACAAATTAGAGGATTGGGCCAAAAGAAATCTGATGAGGTTCAACAAGGACAAGTGCAGAGTCCTGCACTAAGGACGGAAGAATCCCATGCACCGCTACAGACTAGGGACCGAATGGCTAGGCAGCAGTTCTGCAGAAAAGGACCTAGGGGTTACAGTGGACGAGATGCTGGATATGAGTCAACAGTGTGCCCTTGTTGCCAAGAAGGCCAATGGCATTTTGGGATGTATAAGTAGAGGCATTGCCAGCAGATCGAGGGACGTGATTGTTCCCCTCTATTTGACATTGGTGAGGCCTCATCTGGAGTACTGTGTCCAATTTTGGGCCCCACACTACAAGAAGGATGTGAAAAAATTGGAAAGCGTCCAGCGGAGGGCAACAAAAATGGTTAGGGGACTGGAACACATGACTTATGAGGAGAGGCTGAAGGAACTGGGATTTTTTAGTCTTCAGAAGAGAAGAGTGAGGGGGGATTTGATAGCTGCTTTCAACTACCTGAAAGGGGGTTCCAAAGAGGATGGCTCTAGACTGTTCTCAGTGGTAGCAGGTGACAGAACAAGGAGCAAAGGTCTCAAGTTGCAGTGGGGGAGGTTTAGGTTGGATATTAGGAAAATCTTTTTCAGTAGGAGGGTGGTGAAGCAGTGGAATGGGTTACCTAGGGAGGTAGTGGAATCTCTTTCCTTTGAGGTTTTTAAGGTCAGGCTTGACAAAGCCCTGGCTGAGAAGATTTAGTTGGGGATTGGTCCTGCTTTGAGCAGGGGGTTGGACTAGATGACCGCCTGAGGTCCCTTCCAACCCTGATATTCTATATTCTATGAGAGGAGTATGGTAAGAGACCACCCCGGTTAACCAGGAGATCTTCAGTGACCTGAAACTCAGAAAAGAGTCCTATAAAAATTGGAAACAAAGTATGAAGGATGAAGATATAAAAAACAACAACAGAAGCCTGTAGAGACAAAATTGGTAAGGTGAAGGCAAAACAAGTTTAAACAAACTAGGGATATAAACGGTAAAAAGAAAACATTTTACAAATACATGAGACTGAAGAGGAAGCCCACAGACAGGGCAAGCCTATTATTCAATGAGGAGGGAAAGACAATGACAGAAAACACAGCCATGGCTGAAGAGTTAATGCCTTTTTTGCTTCAGGTTTGAGAGGGGTAGCCGTGTTAGTCTGTATCAGCAAAAACAAGGGGGAGTCCTTGTGGCACCTTAGAGACTAACACATTTATTTGGGCCTAAGCTTTTGTGGGCTAGAACCCACTTCATCAGATGCATGGAGTGGAATACACAGTAGGCAGGTATAAATACACAGCACATGAAAAGATGGGAGTTGTGTTACTGAGTGGAGGGTCAGTGCTAACGAGGCCAATTCAATTAGGGTGGATGTATGGCCCATTCCCAACAGTTGACAAAAAGGGGTGAGTATCAACAGAGGGAAAATTATTTTTTGTAGTGACCCAGCCACTTCCAGTCTTTATTCAGGCCTAATTTGATGGTGTCAAATGGGAGTGGCTGCACACTATTACTGAAAAATTGCTGACGTTCTCAGTTTTACCATATAATTATAAAATAAAATGATTGGAATATAAATATTGTACTTACCTTTCAGCATATAGTATATAGAGCACTATAAAACAAGTCGTAAGAAATTTTAGTTTGTTCTGACTTTGCTAGTGCCTTTTTATGTAGCCTGTTGTAAAATTAGGAAAATATCTAGATGAGCTGATGTACCCCCTGGAAGAGCTCTGCATACCCCCAGGGGTACGCTTACCCCTGATTGAGAACCACTGATCTGTGTTATTGCCATTCTTTCATATCTCAAAGCTATTATATTCCATTATAGAGAGAGTGGTGGGGGAAGCTAGCAGGACTTCTGGGTTCTGTTCGTGGCTCGGCCGCTTTCTGTATGAGACTGAGCAACGAATTGCACCGGCCTGGGACATAGTTTTCCCATCTGTAAAATGGTGATTATAATTCCTATCTGACAAGAACATTGGCTGGGAGGGATGTTTGTCAAATGCCTTTATTATCTGTACTATGGTAGCAGTGAGATCGAGCCCCCATTGCAATAGGTACTATACAACCATAGTGAGAGACAGTCCCTGCCCCAAAGAGCTTACACTTTAATCAGAGAAAAGGTGGGAGAGGAAATGACTTGTCCAAGTTCACCCAGCAAGTCAATAGTCAAGTCCCTTCCCTGCTCTGTGCCTCAGTTTCCTGAACGTTAGCCTAGTTCCCCAGCCACTGCACTACACTGTCTTTCAGGCTATCTGTTGTCTACTTGCAGAAAGCCATTTATTTTAGTTCCACAGTCTCTCCTAAAGTGATTACTAATGGTTCTACCATCAGCATCCACCATGGTTGGTAAGAGGTATTGAGCATCCCTGTGAGGAGCCCAGTGCTTCTGGATTAGCTGTATGTCTATCCCTTGGGAGGTTACTTTACCTCTGTATTTGGCTCTGCTGTAACCTCTGCTGTTTTCCACAATTCAAGAAGGATGTTGATAAATTGGAGAGGGTTCAGAGAAGAGCCACGAAAATGATTAAAGAATCAGAACACCTGCCTTATAGCGATAGACTCAAGGAGCTATAAAGAAGTTTAAGGGGGTGACTTGATCACAGCCTATAAGTATCTACATAGGGACCAGAAATTTGATAATAGGCACTTCAGTCTGGCAGAGAAAGGTATAACATGATCCAATGGCTGGAAGTTGAAGGGAGACAAATTGAGATTGGAAAGAAGTTGTACATTTTTAGCAGTGAGGGAAATTAGCCATTGGAACAATTTCTCAAGGATAGTTCATACAGCAACCACCCAGGACTAGGTACAGGGTGAAGGCTCTCTTAACAAAATGTATGGCAGACTTCAACTGCTTACTCTCAAGTGGTTACTCTTGCCCCACTTGTCTATCTTGGGCAGATGATTGAATCCTATGCAGTTTGCAGTGTTGGAGTTTTTTCAGATGAGATCTTAAACACTGTGGCTGCAGAATCATGGAGTCCACACGGCCCTGGCTGAGATTACTGGGGCAATTCACACCTCTCAGAGATGTTTCAGACTGTGTGGACTCGGGCAGGAAGCCCTGCATTGGCTGAACCTTGGCTCACCTCTGTGAGGTTATCTCTGCAACCATCTGGGCAAGAACTGGAATTATATTTTTACAATGAAAGCGGAAATTCTGGCGCAAGCAATGAATTTATTGGGGCCATGACTTTAGTTAGGGATACAGTTCTGATGGCCCTGTTGTCACGGTTCCAGGCTTAACTACCCCTCTGCCATCTTCATGGTCTCTTTCATGGCATGCCCTTAGATCTCAAGCCTCAAGCTGTCATCTTTTTTGGGGTGGGAATTTGTTCCTTTCCCTCCAGACCAGGGATTTAGGCTGCAATTTCTCCTTCCATTCACTGTGATCACCTTAGTAAGTCCGAGTTTAGCTCGGCAATTGCCGTCCTGTGATCTCCTACCGGCAATGGGCAGGATTTACCGGAGACCAGCCAGCCTTCATAAAGCGAAGTATTTATTCAGAACCAAAAGCATTACAGAGAAAGCCGATCTTGACAACAACAAACCATTTATATGTATGCCTAGCTCCCCAGGTGTCACCCATGGTGCACAAGAGCTGGTAGGTCTCAAAGCCCTTCAGACCCTTCTAGCAACTTTGTTCCTGTTGGTTACCATCTCGTGTGAGTTCTTAGATCCAGTGTGAGTGACCCTTCCTCTATAGCTGTCCTCCCACTTTATGTATTTCTCTGTTCCTTGTCTGCTGGACCTCTTGAATGTTGTAAAAAACAGTCTATGCCATTCCGCCCCAGGGGGTGGTACTTCCGCAAACCTGCTTATCTGTCTAGGGCAGTGATTTTCAACCTGTGGTCCGTGGACCCCTGGGTGTCTGCAGACTATGTCTAAGATTTCCAAAGAGGTCCACACCTCCATTCAAATTTTACAGAAAAGAAAAAAGGTTGAAAACATGGGTGTAGGGATTTGCAGTAATTACCTCTTAGTGACATTTACTTTCTGATGGTTCATTCATGCTTAGTGACTTCTCTGCAGTCACTACATTGCTTCTCATGTTTCAAGAAAGAAGGTAACCCCTTCATGCCCAGCAAGGTGAGAGGGGAAAGTGAGTCACACATATCCTTTTGTAAAAATAAATCAGACATTTTCCCAGTCTCCACATCCAGGACAGTTTGTCAGTGGGAATAGAGCCCATGACTTTCAATGCCAGAATCATAGACCTCTACCATTTGAACTGGAAAAACGAACTTGTAATTTGTAGTGGAAGGAGGCATTTAGCCTATATGTGGCACAGCCACTAGAGGGAGACATTATCAGCCCCCACAATTTGCACATATTATGGGAATTATTTTTAAACAACATCTTGCTGCGAGATTTACTAAGCCTGAGAAGACTGTGAGAGAGATAATAGACTATCAGTCAGTCTGTCTGTCTGCCTTCTCACTTTATAGATGGGGAAGAAAAAGTACAGCAAGGTTAAGGGATTTGCTCAGCGTCACTCTGGAAGGGCTGGGAATTGAACCCGGATCTCATTCTGTTTCAGTTGGACTTTTGTTCTTTAATATGTCTATAAGGGTAGCTCATAAATCATTGAGTTTTAACATGAAAACTCTTAAACAGCTTAGCACGATGAAGATGCTGTTGAGCTTCTGGAATATTTATCTTGCAGCTTGAGCCAACTTGTGTGTGTGTGTGTGTGTGTGTGTGTGTGTGTGTGTAGTGATGCACGAAGCTCAGTTACAACTCCTTTTTGGAACTCATTGCAATAGTGTCTCAGGGCTGTAAGTGTGGTTTGAACCTTCCTTGCCCTGGCACTTGTTCAGTCACCAAATATCTCTTTGGTGGCTTGTTATTTTTGCATAAACTTGCTCATAAAAAGAAAGTCCCCAGTAAAGCCGTTGCTTTGCAATGCACAGCTAACATTGGCCTGTTTCTCTGTGCTCCTTTCTCCCACCCCCCATCTGCAGCCAGCCGCTAGTTGATGTCAGCGACAAGACAGCCAGCACCCATCTGGATGAGTACATGTACAAATTCCGCAGCACCAACCTGAACCAGATTGTCCAGGCAGCTCTGAACCTGAAGCATGAGGATTCTGACCTCCAGACAGTGCTGGACCAGGCTGAGGACTGGCTCTTGAGACTAAAAGCCATGGCAGAGGAGGTAAAAGTGGGGATGAATTGCTTTTGCCCTGATGGCTCTTTATCTTTCCCACCCAGCCCATCTTGGTGCTATTACAGGCTTGTTTGAGGTAAGCCATCCTAACTGGGAGCAACTCCTTAGTATTTGCCTACATAGGGACCGGTGGGGGTGTCTACACTTAAAACATTACAGCTGTGCCACTACACCAGGGCAATGTTTCAGAGTAGACACTGCCCACCCCCTGAGAGGTGGTAGCTAGGTTGATGGAAGAATTCTTCCATCGACCTTGCACCTACAAAGGGACTTAGGGTTTTTTAACACCTCTGAGCAACGTAGTTATGCTGACCTAATTTTCTAGCATAGCTCAGGCCTTAATCTAAATGAATGGTTGAAGTGGATTAGTTAAACCCCATTAAAACCCTGTGTGGATGCTCTCATTGAGAATTAACATGGCCTTAACTCGGTTTAGTTATATTCACTTTGGAAGCAAATGAAGTTAAATCGAATTAAGGCCACATTCATTCTGAATGAACATCCGCATCAGAGTTTAATGTGGTTTACGTAATCCACTTTACATCGACACCTTTAGTTAATTCAGATTAATTTTCCAGAGTGTCCCCTTAGCAAATTTACCATTAGAACTTTCCCAAACTGATGCACGCTAGGAATTGTACTCTTTGAGACTCAGCAGGTTACCGACCCACCAGGGGAACAGATGATGATCTGGAAATTAATAATCCCCACCCAAACCTTCAAGGAGTAGGCTGTTTGCTTCATTAGAAATGAGATAGTTTAGGACTTTGTGACTGCTCAACTATTGCCAGGAGCTTCCAGGTACAATAAACTCTTCTCTAGTTGAAGTGAATGTTGATATTGGCACAGATTATCAAAGCTCGTTAGGTGCCTAAGGGCGTTAAGCACTTAAATTCCTTTGAGGATCTGGGCATTATCCTGTACAGCAAAACCTGCCTAAGCGCTCATTCCGGACCAGTGAAAAGCAGCCACCTATTAGCAGCTGGTCCTTAACTAAAAGCAGATCAAAACTGCATTGGGCACCTGTGCCCATTCAAGTGGTTGCTCCAGGATGGGGTAACCCTTCACCCATCCATGCAGACTCTCCCTCGGATCTGAGGACCAAACTGGGTCCTTTCCATTCCACACCTCATCATCTCGAGTAGCAAGGGCGCTCCAGGACAGATTCTTCCTTCGGTAACCCCTGTGCAGTTCACTTCCTTCAGAGGGTTTGCAGAGCTGTCACTACACTTTAAAACGGTTTACCGGTATAACTGTGACAGTAAGGGGGGTGATTTTTGCCTATGTGGTTATGCCAGCCAAGCCTGCCTGGTGTAGATACACTTATGCCGGTATAAGGTGCCTTATACCTGTATAACTTATTTCACTTCACTGAATTGGAATACGGTATGCTGATGTAACTGCCTGTCATGCTGGTGTAACTGCATCCATGCTAGCCTTGCAGTTCTGCTTTAATTATGCCGTTAAAGAATTAAAGGGACAAACTTTTAAGCACAGAGAAGGCCTGGGGGGATCCTAGTAAGCAATTCTGTTGCTGATGCACAAGCCAGAGGAGATGTCTAGCTCACCCTCCCATACCTGAGCTGGCTCTGGAGGGCTAAGGACTTGTCTGTCCATGGAAGGTATTCTGGAATAAGGTAGGGAGTGAATTTAAAATGCTATAGCTATGCCAGAGTAAGGGCTGGTCTATACTGAAAACTTACATCGGCACTCTCTGATCTCCACAACAGTTTTCTTGGAGGTTTCATTAAAGGCACTGGCTGGCTGGGTTTCTAACCTCAGAAGAAATACACAATACAGACAATGTCACCCCGGTCAGGTTTGCTTTTAAGCCTGCTGGCTTCCCGTAGGGTGAAGGTTGCTGCTGTGCAGAACATCAGTGCAAGGGCCTGTGCATCCCACCTAAGCTCTTGATATATGGAGTCCATAGGCCTTCGACTGACCTGCTGCACAGGGGTGAATTTTATCCATCATGTTCGGTAGCAATTGGTTTGGCTCCTCTCTGCCACACTCTGTTCTAGAGGGGGGTTGGGGTGAGTGAGGGGCATCCAGATCTGGATCCAAATGTTCCTAAAGTTCAGGGGTGCTGGGGAATCTGGAGGTTCGGGTTCAGCCCATTATCCAAGGTAGGGCCCAGTCCCCCTGTTTGGACCCTGACTCCCTGAAATCTGGGCGGTGTTTGGTTCTAGGCTGGCAGTCAGTCTTGGCTTTATACCTTAAATGGCAGGATTTAGAACATCCAGAGTCTAGCCTGTTAATTTGGGGTGCAGCCTCTGGTTTCCAAGCCATCAAAGCTTTCTAAGGCCTGATTTTCAAACCGAGGGGAATTTGCTGGCCCAACTGCCAACTCCGACATCAAAGGTGGGAGTTTGGAAGCCCCCTTAAAATGCCTGTGTTTGAAAACTGGGCCTGGCGGTTCCTGGGATGGTGTCCTGGGTTATGGGACGCTCCTTAAAACAAAGCCATGACATTTGGTAGCAAAGTGCCATAGTTGGAGCTTTATTAATTCCCTCTACATTCAACCTAGGCTGCGCTTATCCCTGTAGGGTGTGAGACCCCCCCCCCCCCCAGCCATGGCCAAGGCAGTTTTACCACTGATTTCAGTGGGAGAGTGATTTGGGTTTAAATGCCCAGGGCTAGAACCTCAGCGGCTGGAAATAGCTCCGCTGAAGTTAGTGGCAATGTTGATTTGTACCAGATGGGGCGCTGCTGGCCCCCAGAGTCTACGCCCAGCCAGCAGCACGATGTAAAACCCGGGGCTGGATTCTCTGGCGGAGGGAGATCCATCTCTTCTTTGGTTGTTCCAAGATCCTGGTCAGGCAGTTGCGGGAGGGCGGGGGGGGGGGTGATGTTGCAGCCCAGTGACTGTTTCTGTGATCTTTAAAGCCACCCGCAGTGAAAGCACAGAAGAGAAGGAGCTGGCCTCCCTGCCTTGGGACTGGAGCCACAGGAAGGGTTTTGTGGTGTCCCTCCTTTAATGGGATCTAAAGTCCCTCGCTCCCCTTTGGGGACAGGCTATTTTCATCCCCCAACAGAGCTTTAGCACTGAGGTCAGCGCAGGAGGTACCTGGTGCCCTTGCCAGCTGCTGTGATTGTGGTGTCAGAGACTCTCTCTCTCAGGGAAGAGGGAGGCACATTTCAGAATGTGGGCCAGCAGCTGCAGTGGTTTCTGGTTTGCGACTCTGCCAGCCCCAGCTTTGAAATAGAACATTTGGTCCTGAAGTCCAGATTAGTGAAGGGAGTCGACTGCCCTTGCTTGCCTACCTCCTGCTGGCTGGGGCCGGGCATCCCACTGGCTGCTGTGGCTCTCCCCTCTTGGCTGGAGGGGCCGTGCTGCAGAGGAGCCACCGGCCGGACGGGAGGGAGAAATGCCCTGACACTGGGGGAGCGTCTGCTGAAGCAAATAGGACGCTTGGTGCTGAGGATAATAGTCCAGGCTGTTCTGCTGCTGTTTCCTGCACTGGATTTCTCTTTGCTTCCTCATTCACAGCCTCTGTGTCTCTGCATTCACCCTTCATCCCCACTCCATCCCCCTCTCACTTCCCCTAAGCAGAACCCGATAACTTCAACGTCTAAGCTACAATTTCAAATGCACCGTGTTTGGGTGGGCTTGAAATTTGCCCCCGAGCCTTGAGAGTTACACTCTCTAGCATCGTCCTGCAGGCTGGGGCTCGCCGGGGAATGGGCAAGTGGCTGAAAGGGAATAGTGGGGTAGCATGATTTCTGCGCTCCTGAGTTAGGACTGGCCATGGGACAGGCGCTATTTCTGTCTTGAAATTGTCGAGCTGATGAAAGGTGCCAAAATGGCAGCCCTGCGGAACGACCTCTAGTGATGCACAGAAACTACACGGCACTGACACCAGTAGTGCCAGTGTAAGTCCTCCCCCATGGCATCAGCGGGGCTTGGGCCGGCAGCACCGAAGCACAGAGTGCTACCACCCAAGCCAAAGGAGACAGTCCATTAGCTGCCTGCAGCAGTAGGCTGTTATCCTCTTTCTGGAGCAGCCACTAGAGAAGGTTGTGACACACATCACGCAGGCTTGCTACGCAAACCAGGCTAGTGGGCCTTGCTCATGCTTGCAGGGTGCAGGGGGGTTCCGTGTTCATGTCCCAGTCAGTCCTTTCCTTCTCTGCTGTGTCTGTCGGCAAGGGGGCCGGGCACAATGGTGGTTCTTGGGAGAAGGCCACCAAATAACCACGAGAAACTAACAGCTTGTGATCAGTTCTGACCTTGTGCTGGGTCCTCACCTTTGACTGCCAGGCAGAAGGCTCCATATCTGAGATACCCAGCCCCTGCTTGGGAGCTACACGTAGCGCACGTGCTGAGCATTTGCTGATGCACTGAATCCTAGTGTAATGACCCTTCCCACCATGTGTCTTCATCGGCGTGTGAATCCAGGACCTTTGCACTGAAAGCTCACACCTCTACCGCTTGAGCTAAAGGAGTGACACCCCTAATGTGCCCCAAGGCCTCTCCACTCCACCCCCCCAGGCCCCGCCCACCTGCTGCTCCCTGCTCTCCGCCCTCACCCAAGTGCCTCCCCCAGCTGCCAAACAGCTGATCGGGGCAGCTACCCAAACAGCTGTGGCTGGCGGGTGCTAAGCACCCACTATTTTTCCCATGGGTAGTGGGTAGGTGCCCACAGCACTTGGCAGCAGATGGCGTCCTTGTTGGCGCCACCAGCAGAGGCCAACTAAACCATGGAGACTAAACTGCCGAGATGAAGCCCGTCACAGGATGCACTTGCCTTGCCAGGCTGTCTTTGCTGTGGTCACAGCCAGCGGCCTTCAGCCTCCAGGGCCGTCCTCCTCGGCACAGGCCAGGAGGAGGAAGCTGCAAGGGGTGTGTGTGGTGTCTCTGCGACTCTGGGGCAGAGTTTTTCTGGGCGACATCCACTGGCTCCTTGGACTCCTCCTCGGGGCAGTGGGCACTATCTGGGGTCCTCTGCGTGGTGTCCTCTTCTGGATCCCTTGTTTGGACCCTGGGACCTGCACCCCTATCCCTGTGTTAAATTTTGGGTCTGTGTCCTCCTCCTTTTGTTGGTATTGTGAGCTCCACCTACTACCCCCACATGTAAACGTGCTGACACCACACCTGATGCTCTTGTGGGTGAGGGCTTTTGGAGACTAGGGGGCTTCCTCCCTCCTTCCTGCTGAGGTCAAGTAGCCTGACCCCTTTCATGGACAGGGAAATTCAAGCACAGGAAAACACCCCCAACAAACCAGCAACTGATTCTGAGGGTCTGCAACTACAGAAGGCAGGACTGGGTCTAGCTGCGTAACAGTGGGGCAGGGTGGTCCAGTGGGTAGGGCCCTGCGTTCAGACTTGGGTTGGGTTCCTGACTTTGACTTGCTGTGTGATCTTGGACAAGTCCCATCCCTGTTTGGTGCCTTAGTTTCCCCTCCCACCCTTTGTCCATCTGGTCTATTTTGACAGTAAGCTCTTTGGGGCGAAGACTGTCTGACTCTGTGTTTACATAATGCCTAGCATAACGGGGCCCTGTTCTCCACTGGGGCACGTAAGCATTACTGTAATACATTAATAATGATGGGTCTTTCCCGTCTCTGCTTTCTGCGACCCTGCCAGCTGTCTCGGAGCTGCCTGCTCTGTGGTGAGACCTGCTGAGATTCCACTACTCCCCCTCCGTGTCTCACTTTTCAGCCTGGATTTTTGTTGACTCATGGTATTGATTTGGGGAGGTTGAATAGATGCGATTTGTCTGCCACCGTGTTTTCCAGCCCCAGAACAGCCTGCCAGACATAGTGATCTGGATGCTTCGAGGAGACAAACGCGTGGCTTACGCCCGGGTGCCAGCCCATGAAGTTCTTTTCTCCAGGACCGGCGCCAACTGCTGTGGCAAGAACTGTGGGAAACTTCAGACGATATTTTTGAAAGTAGGTTGGGTTTTTCTTTTTGAAAGTATATTTGTTTTTAATAACATTTTTCTCCCCTTAAAAAATAACCAACAAAACCCAGCAGGGAAATCTGTAAACAGGGAAAAAATAAAGCCAGCAGTGCCTGTAAAAACAGCAGATGTTTAGGGTTTGGATTCCACTCCTATTTGGGATTGCAAGGTGAGGGAGAGGGGAGAATGCTCTGGTGTTTGTCTTTGCTCCCCAACTGTGCAGAGGAACCCCCCCCCCCCGATTGTGGTGTTTGCCCCCCAGTAGTCACCTGAGAGTCAAGAGATCTGGGTCTAATCCTGGCTTGCTGGGTGTGCTTGGATAAGTTGCATCGCCCCTCTGTGACTCAGTTTCCCCATCTGTAAATGGGGAACATGGTACTTGGCCTCCGATGTCGGAACGAAATATCCTAAAAATGATTAGCTTTCTGGAGGAGCTGGATTCCACACCCCTCCCCAAGGCATGTAGAGGTGTTAGTGTCAACTGCAGCGCTACACCCGCTTCATGGGTGTAGAATCATAGAGGATTATGGTTGGAAGAGACCTCAGGAGGTCATCTAATCCTGCTCAAAGCAGGACCAACGCCAACTAAATCATCCCAGCCAGGGCTTTGTCAAGCCGGGCCTTAAAAACCTCTAAGGATGGAGATTCCACCACCTCCCTAGGTAACCCATTCCAGTGCTTCACCACCCTCCTAGTGAAATAGTTTTTCTTAATATCCAACCTAGACCTCCCCCACTGCAACTTGAGACCATTGCTCCTTGTTCTGTCATCTGCCACCACTGAGAACAGCCGAGCTCCATCCTCTTTGGAACCCCCTTTCAGGTAGTTGAAAGCAGCTATCAAATCCCCTCCTCATTCTTCTCTTCCGCAGACTAAACAAGCCTAGTTCTATCAGCCTCTCCTCGTAAGTCATGTGCCCCAGCCCCCTGATCATTTTCGTTGCCCTCCGCTGGATTCTCTCCAATTTGTCCACATACTTTCTGTAGTGGGGGGCTCAAAACTGGACGCAGTACTCCAGATGTGGCCTCACCAGTGCTGAATAGAGGGGAATAATCACTTCCCTTGATCTGCTGGCAATGCTCCTACCAATATGCCCTTAGCCTTCTTGGCAACAAGGGCACACTGCTGACTCATATCCAGCTTCTTGTCCACTGTAATCCCTAGGTCCTTTTCTGCAGAACTGCTGCCTAGCCACTCGGTCCCCAGCCTGTAGCGGTGCATGGGATTCTTCCCTCCTCAGTGCAGGACTCTGCACTTGTCCTTGTTGAACCTCATCCAATTTCTTTTGGCCCAATCCTCCAATTTGTCTAGGTCACTCTGGACCCTATCCCTACCCCTACCCTCCAGCATATCTACCTCTCCCCCCAGCTTAGTGTCATCTGCAAACTTGCTGAAGGTGCAATCCATCCCATCGTCCAGATCATTAATAAAGAAGTTGAACAAAACCGGCCCCAGGACCGACCCTTGGGGCACTCCGCTTGATACCGGCTGCCAACTAGACATCGAGACGTTGATCACTACCCGTTGAGCCCGACAGTCTAGCCAGCTTTCTCTCCACCTTATAGTCCATTCATCCAATCCATACTTTTTTAACTTGCTGGCAAGAATCCGCTGTTCACTGGGGAGCTGCTCCTGCTCATACTCGCAAGGGGAAAATGTCTCCTGGTGCAGTGCTCCTCCACTGGAGCCACAGGGCTAGCTGCCATAGTGACAGCGTAAGCATTCCCGGGGACTGGCTGTCATTAGCAATCGAACCTGCTTCCACACTCCCAGCAGGTACTGGGAGCTGTCATGGAGAACCCACTCCAAAATGCCCGTTGGCAGTGATCTGTGTGCCTGACACCAACGTTTTCACTGTCTCCCTCTTTCCCTGCAAAGGCTTTTCCCCAGGGGGCGGAGTCAGCCGTAGAACTTTGTGAGCGTGGTGCTACTTTGAGTGGGAGTGCGACACCTACTGGACACGGTGAGCCGGACCTGGTTTGATGTCACTCGCTAGTTTGAAGTAGAGTCAGTGGTGGATTCTCTGCCACTTGAAGTCTTTTAGATCCTGATTTGAGGATGTCAGTGACTCAGCCAGAGGTTAGGGGTCTAGTACCGGAGTGAGTGGGTGAGGTTCTGTGGCCTGCGATGTGCAGGAGGTCAGACTGGATGATCCCGATGGTCCCTTCTGGCTTTGAAGTCTATGAGTAACACAGGAGGTGATCAAACAACTAGGCCAAGGCACAGACATTCTCCAGCTGACCATCTGTCTTCCTCAGCACTGTGGTGTCCCTCGATCCTGCTGGGATACAGGGACATACTTAATCTCTCTCTGCCTCAGCTCATCTGTAAGGGGGGAAGAATTGCAACTTTCCCTAGGCCTCAGCTAGTCTGTTTCCTGAGACTCGCAGCCACGGGTACTTTTATTGCAGTGTAGATGTACCCAGAGTCCCTTCCTCACACTTTCTGTCCTTGGTTACTTCTGTTCAAGCATAACCTTCTGGTTCAGCCTGGGTTAGGTTCCTCTGTAGCTGCTGGCTCACCAAGTGGATGAGCGCCTACTAGTGCTACCGGCATGCCATTCTTGTAGCTCCTGTGCTAGAAGCCTGTCCTTTTTAGCGAAGAAGCTTCTGGGTCCGATTTCCACCAAGGGCCAGCATTTTGGGATTGTTTCACCACCCCATTGCAGTCAGCGGGATTACCCAGTTGTAAACGAGGACAGAATTTGACTGAGGGAGTTTTAAATTCCCAACCCGCAGCTACCCAAATGAACTGAAGTTATGATCCCCTTGCCAAAGAAAGCTTCTTGTGTCTCGAATGAAATGTCTTCTCTCCAGTCCTCCCCATTTGGGAGCTGCAGCTCTAAAAAACAGCTGGCAGGAAAGGAAGAACCAAAATATTTAGTTTTTTTCTCAGCTTCAGCTACGGATGGAAAACTAGCATCACTTAAAAACAAAAAAAAAAAAAAAAAAAAAAAAAGCAAGAGAGAGCAAAAAAACCAAACGAGACATTTCACTGTTTATTTTTTCTATTTTTGTTCAAATATGTTGGCCGCTTTCAGTGTCTTAGTCTTGAAGGTCGTCTTACCAGTAGATAAACAGCACCAACCACTCTGCAGAGAGTCGCATCCTCTCTCCTGCTCTTTGCTGGGTGAAAATAGATCAGCAGCCCAGAAGACTCCTGTCTCATGGTTTACCTGCAAGCCAGGACACCTGGGTTCTATCCCTAGCTTGCTGCAGGACCTGGGGCAAGTCACTTAACCGTGCGCTGCCTCAGTTTCCCCTGCCTACCTCGCTTACAGGGGTGTTGTGAGGAATGGTATGGAACAGCTAGATCTGGTCTGGAGCTTTTCAGACTAGTTTTTTGTTGGAAGTATCTCGATTCACCGAAACTTTTCACAGGAAAGGGTCAGTGAAAACGAGAGAGCAAGCGAGCTAGTGAGCACTTTCCACTTCAGTGTAGCCAGTTGTCTAGTGGATAGAATGCTCGCATGGGAGACCTGGGTTCAAGTCCTTGCTTTGCCTGAGTCACAGTGGGGGCCATAGTATTGACTATTCTGCAGAGGGTGTGTCTCTGGCTTTTCACCAAAATATTCAAAAGGTCTTGGTTTCATCCCGATGCAAAACAGGCAAGATTTTGAAATCTTGAAAATGCTCATGGGACAGGAAAATTGTTTCCCACCTGGCTATAGTAACAACTCCCCCCCCCGCCCCCCAAAAGAACCAGTCTTCATCAGGGTTTGAGCCCTGAAGCACAGACCTCCACCATTTGTGCTGATGGAGTAACTCCACTACTTAGCTGCAGTAGTAGGCTGTTACCCTCTAGTGGCAGGGCACACAACAAGGTTGGCCAGTTGGGAAGCCATTTGATGTTGTCAGATGTGATACAAGTGATGAGCGTTATTGTGTATTTCCCTGTCTACATAAAGAGCATAGAGCAGATCCATTTACCTCTGAGAGGTACCAGCTTATGCAGTTACTTACACAGTTTAGAAACTTTTTAAAGAGAAGGGACCAGATTTTGCTCTCATTTACTCAGGTGTCCCTCTGGAGGTGTCCCTGGCTCCCGTGGGGCCACTTTGGATTTACACCAGCATCACTGGACAGAATTTGGCCTCAGCACATGTCCACATGCTGTATCATTAGCCAAGGCAATGTTAGCTGGTCCAGACTGCTGGGCACATGGGGGGAGCTTGTAATCTTTGATGCCAGCATCTGTGCCCTCCCAGCATGGCAATGCATGTAGTGGTTAATGTGCTTCGGGCCATCACCCCCTTGTGTGCATCAGTCCCCTTTGCATGTTGGGGATGTTGCAGAGGGTTCCAGGCCCATTGGCAGTAGCTCAGGGCCTTCTCAGGCAGCTGTACCCATATGTCAGACTCACGCTTTGGCTGTAGCAGCCTGTGCCTGCTGCTTCCCATTCCTGTGGGCTCTGAGCTGGTATGGAACCGGGGCTGCTCCACAGCCCTGTCTGCTGGGAGGCTGGCGTTTGGCACAGACCAGCTCCAGGGCATGCAGACGGGAGCAGGGGGCACTGGTGGTACTTTAGGACCCATCACGTGTGCTCATCGTGTGACTGTGGGCACTGGTGGAAAATCAGGGCCTTCCAGCTCACCTTACCCACCCCCTAATCCAGAGTGACCCTCCACAGGGGAGCTGCAACCACAGAGAGCTCTTAGGGGGCAGACTCCCTAGACCCTCGGGGCTCCGTCCCCAGAGCAACCAGCACTGGCCAGAGGGTGCAGCGGGGAAGTCAGGGCCTGCCGGAAAGTACTTCATGGCCTCTTGACGTCATCCTGTCGCTCAGCATTTGCTGCACTGTCATTGGCTCTTGGACCCGCCCCCTTCATCCTGCCCCTTGCCTGCTATGGTCACTCTTCAGCTGCTCAGCCTCACTCTCCCCCACCCCTTTCTCTGCCTCAGTTTCCCTTTGCCTGCCCCCTTTACCAGTAGACTAAGCTCTTTGGGCCATGGGGAGGCAGCTTCCCCGCCATGCATGCAGCCCCCTGCTCAGTGTGGGCACTACCCCAGCTAAAGGACAGAGGGAGCTGAGGATCCCAGGCACAAAAAGCTGAAGCACCAGCCTGTTTTTCAGGAGCAGGCTGCCACTGCTGTCTGGAGAGTAGGGACCTGGTTGTGCCCACAGGGCATGGCAAAGACCGGGATGTGGGGCAGTTGTGCTCAGTGGTTGGAGCAGAAATAGGAGCCCAGGGCAGAGCCGAAGTCAGGAATCAGAGCCGAAGGGCAGGACTGGGTTACCTGGAGTAAAGCAGGTGTGGCAGCAGGCAAGTACTTTGAGCACCCACTGAACTGCTACTGGGCTTAAAACCCGGTCTTCTGACAGGTGGAGCCAATCAGGCAACTGACTATAAGCCAGCTGCACTTGTTAGGTTGCCCAGAGATTGGCTTTGCCACAGGCTCTGATCCCTAACAGGGCACAGCGGGTCAGGGGTGGCGTGGGGTTCTGTTGTCCAAGAGCAGGTTCTAGGCAGTGCAGCCACTATAGGGCACACCACACACTCCTTTGCATGCCTGGGTGGCCATGTCACTGGGTGCACAGGAGTGAGTAGGGCTCTGCTTCCACCTTCTCTCATCCTTATTGGACAGGCGTTAGCCCAGAGCAGCCCTTACCCTTAACAGGCAACCGCTGCCCTGCGGATATTAATTGGGTTCCCTTTCTTTGGCAGTACCCACAGGAAGAGGCGATGAGCCCCAGGATCCCGGCCCAGTTGCGGGTTCAGCTCTGGTTTGGTCTGGCTGTAGACGAGAAGGAGTTTAACAAGTACGCAGAAGGGAAGCTCTCCGTCTTTGCGGAAACCGTGAGTGGACACCGGTGTTCCCTCTAAATTTTCCCCACCCACGTGCAGAATGAATTTTGTTGTATGCACCAATGTGGAGGTGATGTGTCACATCAATTGGTGCACGTAGCAAAATTCATGTGGTGGGGTGGGGCCCCAGGGTTTGGCGTGTGGGAGGGGCAGAGGGTTGGGGTATGGGGGGGGAGGAATGAGGGCTCTGGATGGGGGTGCAGGCTGCCCCAGGGCTACGGCAGGGAGAGAGGATTCCACCCAGCTCTCTCTCCCCGGTCGGACCAGGGCGCCTCACCCCTGGCCGCGGCAGGTCCAGGACGGGCCTGGGTTCGGGCTGGGGGAGGGGCACCTGTCCCCTGGCCACGGCAGGTCTGGGTTCCCCAAGCGCCTGCCCGGCACTTAATAGGCTGCGGCGCAGTTGTGTGGCCATGCAGTTTACAAGGAACTTAGGTTGACACTGAGTTTCGGATCCTTGAGTCCTCCTGCTTCTTCCCTCTAGGGGCGCTAATGTGGCAGGTAAGCGTCCTGCCCTGGAAGGAAGTGAATTCAGGGCTCTGCTGCGAGTTGGTGCAGTTATTCATGGCAGGAAGGGCAGCCACAGTCCAGCTGTAAACACAGTCATTCCAAGCAGACCCTGAGCCGGGGGTTGGGTCCTTCACCTCTGGGTCACTAAGTCAGCATGAGCGAAATCTAACAGCCCCTGAAGATCATGGCCACGCTCTTTGGTGGCCTGCATGGAGTTGGCTTCTCAGGCCACGCCTTTGGCAGTATCCCTCAAACTGCCTCTGGGATGGAGTGTTCTTCCCTGTGTAGTGAATTTACTCCCAAGTAGCTGCTCTCTGGTGGGTCTCTTTCCATGCTCTCGCTGTTCCCATATACCCAACTGTTATCCTGAAAGCGTCTCTCATTTTGATGTCTAAGTATGAGAACCAGGTGAAGCTGGCACTGGTTGGGAACTGGGGGACAACTGGCCTGACTTACCCCAAATACAGCGACGTGACCGGCAAAATCAAACTGCCTAAGGACAGCTTCCGTCCCTCTGTCGGCTGGACGTGGGCCGGGGACTGGTTCATCAGCCCAGAAAAGACGTGAGTACATTGCTTGATGGACACAGTAAGATAACAGTTCTGGTGCCCACAACTCAAGAAGGATGTTGGTCAATTGCAGAGGGTTCAGAGAAGAGCCACGAGAATGATTAAAGAAAACCTGCCTGTAACGGGGTGGGATTCACCCCTGTGGCACCTCCTGCTGGTTCCTGGGAATTAGCTCAGTTTCCAGCTCCAGAGTGCCCTCTGCAGGCCCACATCCCTCCTGGACCGCAGTGCCCCTTTCTTTGGATGCTGCCCCAGGCAGTACACCCACTCTCTGGGTCTCCCCACCCAGGGGAACCCCCACCCACAATCCCCACCTTGCCTCAGTACATGGCTACTGCCAGCCACCATCTAGCCCCCGCTCACTGGGGAGGACTGCAGTCTAATTGCCACTCATCACAGGCAAGGAGGGGTTTGGACCTGCTGCCTCTGCCTACCCCTCAGGCTATCCCCTGCAACCCCAGTACCTATTTGGCCTTATACTAGGCCACAGCCCGGGAGGGGGGTTTCCAGGCTAGAGCTCCCCAGCCATGCTCCACTCCAGGTACCTTCTCAAGCTTCCCCAGCAGCCAGGCCGAGCTCCCTCCACAGCTAGAAGAGACTCCATCTGCTTCTGGCCCACTGCCCTCTCATAAAGGCCAGCTGAGCCCTGATTGGGGCGTGGCCACAGCTGAGCCAGCTTCCCCAATCAGCCTGGGAACTGCGTGACCACCCCACTACACTGCCTTGTAGCAGTAGACTCAAGGAGCTCAGTCTGCTTAGCCTAACAAAAAGCAGATATGAGGTGATTTGATCACAGTTTATAAGTACTTGCATGGGAACAAATATATATTTGTATATTTAACACCATTATAAATGATGGAGGCAAAGCGGGGTTTGGGGTGGAGGCTGACAGGTCGCAACCCCCCATGTAATAATCTCGTGATGCCCTGAGGGGTCCCGACCCCCAGTTTGAAGACCCCTGGACTAGATGATCACAATGGACTCGTCTGGCCTTCGAATCTATGAATCTGTCCCTCAGCAAGGGGCATGGGAGCTCCCTGTTTAAATAGCATTTGTCAATTACAAGACGTTTCATCTAAGGGTCCATAAACACCCTAAGGACATGTAGCGCCTGATAGCAAACCATCCGGCAGCCTAGAGGGATGTGGGTCTGGGGCTCAGCTCTTCCCCTGACAACTGTTGAGAATTCAGTGCACTTCCTAAACTATTAAATTAAGATGATTTGTATTGCAGTAGCATCTAGCAGCCCCAGGTGTGAACCAAGCACCTTTTGCGCTAGGTGCTGTACAAATACAGACAAAAAAGATGGTCCGCTGAAAGGAGCTTCCAAGCTAACAAGCTGCTGGTCCCCAGTGCAGAGCCTAAGTACAAGAGATTTGGGTATGGGGCCTACCTGAGGGATTTGGGGGGCTGGACCTGGAAGCAGGTTGCAGGGAATTTCTGCAGCGCAAGAGCGGCCCATGCTGGCTTGGTGGCCAGTGGATCCACTCACTGCACATATCCACAGACCTGGTCCTGGTACCCACCAGTCTGTCCATTCCCCTGGTCTGCAGCTGGATAGGGCTCAAGGGGATAAGCCGTGGCCTTTGATCCTGACCTACCTCGCCCATGTCTTTAGGTCAGACTGGATGATCACAGTGGTCCCTTCTGGCCTTGGAATCTGGGAATCTGTGAACTCCAACTTTCACAGACAGTGCCATTGCAGAGCTCAGCTGTATACTGCACAGAGCTGGGAGATCCCTTTGCACCGCCTTCCCACTGCCTGGGGCCTCCACGCATGATCCATGGTATTGCTGGCCTCCCATAGCTCTTGAACTGCCAGGAGACAGTGGCCCTGTATAAGCATTTCACCCACCATGGAAATGCAGTCACCTCTGGGGTGGGACATGGCAGCTGTTGAATGGTGCAGTGCAATGCAAGTTCACACAAGAAGCAAATCCAGCTGGAATAGCGTGTCTGGCTGAAACAGCAGTGCGGATGCTGCAGTTCAGGCTTATGTCTGCTTTGGAAGAGCCTATAACTGGAGTGTCCACAATCCAGCTGTATTTTCTAGGCATCTGCTCAGCAGCACTGGTGAGCATTTTCCGTTCTGTGGGTAACGGGTTGGGATCTAGGAGGCAGCAGCTGGCTGAAAGGACGAGTGTTTGTGGAGACGATGCAGGGGAGCTCTCAGTTGCTTTTCTTTCCCTCTCATCCTCCCTGGATGCAGGTTACTTTATGACACAGATGCCGGTCACATGAGCTTTGTAGACGAAGTGTTTGAGAATCAAGTCCGGCTTCCTGGAGGCCAGTGGATCCACATGGCTGAGGCCTACACGGATGTGGTAAGAACTCCCTTCCCCCCCCACCCCCGTAGACTGCTGTTGTATTCCTTTAGATGGCAACCCCCCTGATTGTCCTAGGATTCTGTTCCCAGCTCTGCCACTGGCCAGCTGGGTGACCTTGGGCAAGCCACTTCCCCACTCTGTGCCTCAGTTTCCCCATCTGCCAAATGAGGATAATGATCCTGGCTTGCTTTGTAGAGTGTTTTGAGATCTGTTGGTGAAAAGAGTTAGGTTATTTATTCATAGTGTCAATCAAACCACGCCCGCATTAACCGACTGAAAAGGTAGCCCGTGTCGTAGATTGTGGAATCCCCTACACATTTCAGACTTCAGGAATGTATTTGCACCGAGGGATCAAAAAAAAAAGGTTTAGATTTACTGACCATTTCACAGAGGGGTCATCGGGAAATGACTGCAGCTCATCCACTGATCAGCAGATCCCCTTGTGCATTCTCAGGGAATCCATTCTGCACCATCCGGCCAAGTGCTGTCAGTTTAGGGAGGGCTCCCTGTCTCATTGGGCCATATCTAGCACAGCAAGTGAGTCCCTGCGGGGAGTCTCAGCACAACCCGAACAACGGAGCTATTGCAGCATTTCCATCCATAGATACTATTTACAAAGCATCAGGATGGAGCCTGGCACTGGGTGCTCTATGCTCCAGAAGGCTCACAGGCTAAAAGGAGAACTGATACAAGGCCGGCTTTGTTGCTAGCCACTTTGGAAGTCCGCGTGGGCTGTGGGTGCGCTCATAGGCCGATTATTGCTCAGTAAACGCACCCCATGTCTTCCAGAATGGGGAGAAAGTGCTTCCTAAGGAGGAGATCGAGTGTCCCCCAGGATGGAAATGGGAAGACGTGGAATGGGACACAGATCTCAACCGAGCGGTTGATGAGAGAGGTATGCCAGAACCTTACGTATATTTGAGCTTCCCTCCCCATCCCCTTTTACTCTGCTCACTGTGGCCATTGCCTCTCCAGGGAGGAGCCCTGCAGACAGCTTCCCCATCCCAGCCTACCTGTCCCCCTTTGTCCACTACAGCTACAAAAACATTCCCTCCATTTCTACCTGGGTCTACTCTGGTGCCCCACTGCAGTGCTTCCATTCACGTCAGTGGGAGCTGATGGATCCTGGGATGCGTCTGTGCTGAGAGTTCTCTCCCCCATCAGTCTAGCACGAGGACAGCTCGGCTGAAGTTAGCAGGGATGGAAGCGCTCGTGCCAGCAGGGTGAAAGCGTTTTTATCCCTCTGTTCGTGCTGGACCAGCGATGGGGAAAGGGCCAGCATAGAAGAGGCCAGCAGATCCCTAGCGCAGCCACAGCCAGGATTCCTCACCAGAAAGATACCGACAGACGGGCGAGAGAGCAACAAAAGTCCCCTAGAGGGACTGCCCCTGCTTTGACAGAGCCAAGCTAAAAGGGGGAACATTGGCTGCTGAGCCTTGGAAAGGTGTGAGTGCCGAGGAGGAAAGGAATATGTAGGGACACAAGGGGTTACTAGGAGGAGGGTGAGATGCAGCTGGGCTGGATCTGAGCCTCCTGATAGTGCGAAGCGGTCAGCTGGGTAGTGTGCTCCCATAGGACGGGGTAGGCACCCATCACATACCTTCTTATTGAAGGGACCAGCAGATTACTTAACCTGGCAGCCAAACCAACCAGAGTTGCTGGAGTGGGACGCAGCACGGGACACCCCACTGGAGTTCAAGACCAGCACGTTAACCACTCAGCCGTCCCAGATGGACGACAGGGGACTGCAAACCAGCCTGGACAAATGACTAGAAATGCTGGGAACCATCTGGATGACCTAGAAGGATTTGTTCTAAGGTCACACCCTAGAGTTGAATGTCCACAGAGCAGCCCCCTGAATGAATCAGCAGTAGGGCATGCACACCCAGGGCCATCTGGTCCAAAGCACGGAGCCTCGGGCACTTGAGCTAAAGGGGTAACTCTGACATCTGGCAGCAGTAGTAGGCTGCTATTCTCTGTGTGGCCAGCCACTCGGAGCGGGGAAGTGACACACACTTTAAAAGCATGTTGCAGGCAGGTTCTGGAAAGCGAGCTTTGTTATTTAGGAAAACCCCAGCTGAAATTGATTTTGAAAGCATCTGCAATGACTTAATGGTTAGATGCAAAGGCAGCTGCCCTATCCCCGCGTTCACCCTGGTATCTCCTTTACTCTGAGGCTGGGAGTACGGCATCGCTATTCCACCAGACCGCAAGCCCAAGGCCTGGGTGCCGGCCGAGAAGATGTACCACACTAGCCGCCGGCGGCGGTGGGTGCGGCTCCGCAGGAGGGACCTTAAGCAGATGGAGGCTCTGAAAAAGGTATGGCGATCCCAGAGGAGAATAATACCTAGGGCCAGATCCCCAAATGGGGTCCATTGGCGTTGCTCTGTTCCCAGCTCTGCCATTGGGCTGCCGGGTGATCTTGGGCAAGTCACTTTGCCTCTGATTCACAGTCGTAAAATGGGGGTGATGCTACTGACCTCCTTTCCAAAGCACTTTGAGATCTGATGGAAAGCCCTGTTTGAGAGCTACATAGTATGACTTGTGGGGTGGCGTATGACTCTATCTGCGTAGGGGGAGAAAATTTGGCCCTTCGATGGTATGCTTTTCTGGGCAGGGACCTTGGCTTCCCCTCGGCCTCAGAAGCACCTGGGACACTGACACAATAGGAATAATTGTGAGGTTATTGCTGTTGTTTTATTAATAAGTCAATGGGGCAGGACCCCAGCTGGTGTCAGTAAGCCACAGCTCCATTGGAGTCAATGGGGCAGGTCCCCTGCTGGTGTCAGTCGGCCACAGCTCCATTGGAGTCAATGGGGCAGGTCCCCTGCTGGTGTCCGTCGGCCACAGCTCCATTGGAGTCCATGGGGCAGGTCCCCAGCTGGTGTCCGTCGGCCATAGCTCCATTGGAGTCAATGGGGCAGATCCCCAGCTGGTGTCAGTCGGCCATAGCTCCATTGGAGTCAATGGGGCAGGTCCCCAGTTGGTGTCCGTCGGTGTTGCTCAGTTGAAGATGATGGAGCTCCTCCAATTCACTCCAGCTGAGGAGCTGGCCCATTGTCTCCGAGCAGCTGACAAAGACCAGTTATTCCAGTCCCTGGTGAGGTGAGTAAGGGTTGTTGTCCCCCACTGCACAGATGGGGCAATTGCAGAAGAGAGGTCCAGGATCAGATTTGCATGAATAGCTGCCATGTCGATGTGTCTCCGTTTTTGGATGAGCAGCTTGAGACACTTTGACTGAGTGCCTGCTGCTTCCCGTGACGTCCGCTGGAACGAAATTGCGTTTTAAACGGAATTAAAAACCAGAACGCCCCTCAGCATGGATTCCTGCAGGCGTTCCTGCTGCGAATGGCACAGGGAGCCTTTCCCCTCAGGCTGTAGCTTTAACCCATTGCAGGCTGGGAGTGGCTGAGAGGCGTGGCTCAGGCCCTAGTGGGGAAGGGCAACCTTTGTCAGAAGGCTCAGGAGAGAAGCCAAGGGTTGACTGAGGCTTGGAAGGTGACCTTGTCTCTGACTCCCGAGCCCCGTTGGGCGAGGGCGTGTCGGCAGGGCAGTGGGCATAGCTGATGTGGAGAAGCAGAGGACCCCGTTTCCAGAGCTGGCACTTTTCACCAGGACCCAATTCCTTCTCACACGTGGTTCCCCCTCCTCCCCACCTCACGTGCAAGCCTGCCCACGCTTCCCTGGCTATGGTGAAATATGCACAGCAGGCTGTTCAGCGAGGGTGAGATCCGCTCCCGTGCAGAGAGGCTAGCACAAGGACTTATACACCACTGGAGCCCCGAGGGGCGATAACCCATTTAGCCCGTACATTCACGGCCGGAGATCAGACCCTATGGACATGGGGGATCCAGGCTTTGTGCATGAAGCTCTGCCCAGGGCTCGGTTTCGGCCTCCCTGCCTAATTTCTGAAATATTCCCAGCATCCCGCTGTCTCGATGCTCCCCGCTAGGTGTCGCCGTTGGCCCAGGAATGCAGTTGAAATGGCTGCAGCCTGGAGGCTTGCGACAGTCAAACGCCCCCAAGATTTTCTCTTTTGCTCTTTCACTAGAAAATGCAGGGAGACCCGACCGCCAAACCACTGCACAGCGGTCGATCGGGCCCCCGTGGCTTTCCAGAGGCTCCGATAGGCTAGCGACATGGCACGGCAGCCTCTGAAATCATACCAGGGCACCTAAGCTCTGCCAGCCAGCACGCCTGCCCCTTTAGTATTATTTGATGAAGAGAACTCGGTGCTGGTGAAAGGTCCCAGTTCTGTCACACACCTCCTGGGGGACCTTGGGCAAGTCACTTAGGCTCTCTACACCCCTTGTTCCCCCTCTGGCGAATTGGGATAGGAATCCTGCCTTTGTCTGGTTAGATTGTAAACTCACTGGGGGCAGGGACTGTCTATAACCATAAGTTTGTCTAGCTCCCAGCACAATGGGGCCTGATCTCAGCCGGCTCCTACCACCATACAAATACATGAGTGATAATATCACAACGGATGCCGATGTCTTCTGCTTATCCAGAAGACAGGCAGAGCTTCCATCCCCGCCCCAGGCCTTAGCTGTGATCCAAAGAGAGGGGGACTTGTCTCCAGGGTCCAGTCGATCCTCCAAGGAGCTCAGACTCGCTGGGCAGGGGACTGACTCATTTTACAGGCCTGTCATGTGGGAAGGACTTTCAGATCCCCAGCCACGTGTGAAACAGTGACCTCGAGCTGAGAGCCTCAAGCTCCCATCCTCAGTCTGCCCCGCTTTCCATCTCAGTGTAAATCCAGTGCAGAAGGTCCAGGGGGAAAGTATCGACAGGGTTTACCAGCGAGGAAACCCGTCAGAAGCCCCCTGCTCACTGGTGAATAACCAAAGGTGGGCAGGGGAGGAAACATACTGTCAAGCTCTGAAGTATCAGATGCAGGCAGAGAAACATGGGGGATGCGGGCAGCGAGGGGAGAAACTGACCTGATGCTTTTCTCCTTTACAATGGCAAAGTCTGTAAAGTGCCTCAGCCTACAACTGCAGCAGCTCCCCCAGGTTCCCCAGCTTTGAGCTAGTCCAGAGCTTGGAGGGGAGACATCCAAGAAAAACAGGGTGCTGCGGGTGACCCGGTAGGCGGTGTCCTTCCCCTCGAGTCATCGCTGAGCTCATGCTCTGCATCAGATGAGGTGTAAGGCAAAGCGCTTGGCTGGTCTGTGGTAAGAATCAAGGTGTTAGCTGACTTTAGCAGCCTGGTAACATTAGCATGGGGTCAATTACTGCCGACCTAGCTCCGTTCCCCTGCACTGTCAAGTGCAGATGATCTTCTTTATCTCTTCCCCACTGCGCCTGCAAGTGGTGTTAAACACTTACTGGTCATATTTATTCTTTATAGCGGGGCCAGGTCTAAAGACCCCAGTCCAGGGCTGGGGACCCATTGCGCTAGGCACTGTACACACATACAATGAACAGACAGCCCTTGCCATCCAGAGTTTACAGGCCAAGACCCAGCTCCTCAAAGGTATTTAGGCACTTAACTGCCATTTAAATCAATGGGAGTTAGGCTCCTAAATACCTCTGAAGATCTGGGCCTAAGTAAACAGGGGTCTTGTTTCACCCCACAGGTGGCTGCACATCAGTAGTGGGTAAATTATCCCTATTTGGGGTGCAAAGGAGATGGTAGTGAATGAAAGGCTGTACCCTGGATGGCTCTGCAGTGCCATCAGATTAATTTGGGGGTCTCAGCATGGTTCTTGATTGATGTCAAAGAACCACCAGCAACTGGACCAATGGGGTACTCATTCTAACTACCAGTGATGAATGGGTCTGGGGGGATGGGGCAGCTCAGTGGCAGTATGGGGGAAGCTTGCCCTGTGGCTGCGTGTCCTGGGCCTGCTCTGTGGATACTTGGCACCACTCTCCAGAGGTCAATCCAGCTCTTGGCATCAGCGTTAACCAGAAGGGGGCTGGGGAGCGGATCTGTCCCCCTGCAGATGGTCCTTCCTTGCAGCGCTGTGATTCCCCTGCTCTCTGCCCCCATGCAGCACAAGCAGGAGGAGTTGGAAGGTGAGGGCTGGGAATACGCCTCTCTCTTTGGCTGGAAGTTCCATCTCAACTACCGCAAGACGGACACCTTCCGCCGCCGTCGCTGGAGGCGCCGCATGGAGCCGCTGGAGCGCACTGGAGCGGCCGCTGTCTTTGCCCTGGAGGGCGCTTTGGTAGGTACCAGGGCAGGTTTTATTGCCAAGTCCTGGGGTTTCGGAAGGCGGTGGGTAGAAACGGGCTTGAGCCAGGAAATTCAGATCCAGATCCAAATTATTTGATAGATTGTGAGGCCGGATGGGACCATTAGGGTCATCCGGTCTGACCTCCCGCAAACCACAGGCCAGAGAATTTCGCTCAGTGATTCCTACAGCAAGCCAATAACGGCTGGCTGACCTAGAGCAGATCTTTCAGAAGAACATCCAGTTTTGATGTGATGACTCCAAGCGATGGAGAACCCTGGCCCTTGGCAGCCGTTCCAGTGGTTAATCACCCACCTGTACCTTATTTCCAGTAAGAATATTTCCACTTCTCAGCCACTGGATCTTGGTCTGCCTTTGGCTGCTAGATTAAAGGCAGCTGCAGGGTGTGGGGTTAGCTCTGTCTGTACCAACCCAACTCCAGTTGGCTCAACCAAGGTGCCACTCTCCTTTTGGCTCCTCCTGGTGTTGTGGGAACATGTGCTTCCCGGTTCAGGCCTTTGCTGCTGCAACATGCACGATGAACACACAGGTGGGTCAGAGTCATCCTTGTCTCTCCGTGGAGTTACACCAGGCAGGGCTGGATTTAGCCTGGTGAGTCTGGCTGCCAGGCACAGGGGGACTGCTCAGCGGACTTGCTCAGCGCACCTGTATGGGATAGTGAGAAAGGGAGCTGAAGAGGGCTCTCCAGCTGGGATGAAGGCAGTACAGCTCTTATCACCATGGCTTGGGAGAGGCTATCCCAGCAGAGCTGCTGCTTAAGGACTGTAAGGTTCAAGTCCCAGCTGCATGGGCAGTGAATCTGGCCATCGGCCAGGGCAGGGATCCCACTCAGCTAGTTGAATCTACTGTAGAATCTCGCCAAAGGCAACAAGGAAACCCAGATATTCTCCAGAATCTCAAACGGCGCCTCCAACCTGCCTTGGTACTTAGAGCTCAGGGTGCATCTCAGCCCTTTATTATTGATACAGGGATCAGCCAGGATGCTTGGATCCAAACCTGAACTTCCCCAGAGTTGGGCAGGGGTGGTGGTGTGGGCCCAGTCTCTAATGCAACACAGGCCCATACAGAAGGAGAAATTCAATAAACCACTGTAATATCAGACCCATCCCCCTAGGCTCAGAGACACATCTCCATCAAAGGAGCCGGCACAGGTGGCCCAGTCCATTTTGAATAGCTGTGAGTCCCACCTCGGAGCTCAGGCTTGCAAACAGCCTTGTTATCTGCTCTCTGGGCCCTTCCATTATTTGTTTAACTAATATTCTGGCTTTCTTTATATCTTGGATTTCATAATCGGTTGGCTTTTCCAATAGCTAAATGGGAAACAACCACTGCAGTACAAAGCCCCTATTATAGGGTTGTTTTTTTCCCCTTTGGATTTTTCTTCTTCATGCTACATTTTGTCCTTCCTTTTGTCTGACAGTTGAACTCGGTGGTAAGTTTTAAACAACTTACTACATGGAATTCAATCATGTCAGGTTTTTTATATTCACATCGACCCTGCGAGCTCTCCAGGTTTTTCCAGAGAGTAATCTTAACTGTTGCATGCCCTGAAGAGATGCACGCTCTGCATGCAGGCTCAGGAGTTAGGACTCCTGGGTTCTATTCCTAGTGCCGCTGCTCATGCTCTCTGACTTGGGGCACTCACTTAATTCCTTTGAGTCTTGGTTTCTCCACTTATAGCAGTGGTTTTCAAACTTTTTTCCTGGGGACCCAGCTGAAGAAAATTGTTGATGCCCGTGACCCAGTGGAGCAGGGGACGAGGGGTTTGAGGTGTGGGAGGGGCTCTGGGTTGGGGCAGAGGGTTGGGGTGCAGAGGTGAGGACTTCAGGGTGGGGCCGGGGATGAGGGGTTTGGGACGTGGGAGGGGCTCAGGGCTGGGGTAGAGGGTTGGGGTGCGAGAGGGGGTCAGGGCTCTGCGCTGGGGATGAGGGGTTTGGGGTGTAGGAGGGGCTCAGGGTTTGGGGGGGGACTCAGGACTGGGGCAGGGAGTTGGGGTGCGGGTGGGTCAGGGCTCTGGGCTGGGGATGAGGGGTTTGGGGTGCAGGAAGGGGTTCGAGGTTTGGGGGGGCTCAGGGCTGGGGCAGGGGATTGGGGCTCGGACTTACCTCCGGTGGCTCCCAGTCAGCAGCGCAGCTAGGGAGCACTACGGACCACGCTGCGCCCCAGAAGTGGCCAGCAGCAGGTCTGGCTCCTAGGCAGAGGCGCACTAGCGGCTCTGCACAACTCTCGCCCGCAGGCACCCCCCCCCCCCAATTCCCATTGGCCGGTTGCTGGCCAATGGGAGTGTGGAGCTGGTGCTCGGGGTGGGGGCAGCGCACGGAGCCCTGTCCCCCCCGGCCTAGAAGCCAGGCACTGCAGGCTGCTTCTGGGGAACAGCGAGATGTCGGAAAAGGTAGGTACTAGCCTGCCTTCGCTGGGCAGCACCGCCGACGGGACTTTTAACGTCCCGGTCAGCAGTGCGACCCAGTGCCTTACATGCCATGATGCTGTAGTGGGTCGCGACCCACAGTTTGAAAAACACTGCCGTAGAGGGCAGTGGTGTCACACACACACAGGGGCAGTAAAGCATGATGGTCTGCCATTAAATTGCTTTGTGACCTTGGTCAGCTCCTTTCCCCTCTCTGTGCCTCAGTGTCCCCTTCAGCACAATGGGGATACAGATATGGACATTCCTTTGTTGTTGTGTTCAGGAGGGTTTCCTTAGAGATCGACCCAAGCTGCAGAATTTGGATCCAGTTTAGGTTTGGTGGCGGGGGAAGAATGCCCCATTTTTGTGCTCACTTTGAAGACCGTAGTAGGGCGGGTTGGGAAACAGGTTCTCTGTCCGGAAAGATTTTGTGATTTCCAAAGTTTTCCCATCCAGAACTGAGAGTCTCACATGGGGTGGTCTCGATTTGTTAGCTCACCAGTCTTGCTCCGTCCCCCACTATTTGGCCACACCCAGCTCTGCATTTGTCAGGTCCTTGTGAAGGAGTGACCCCTCCTGGCCAAGTTCTTGGTAGTCTGTCCCCGTTCCGATAACAGGGAAGCAGCAGATCCGTGGCGCCAGGAGGGTATAGCAATTTCCCCTCTCTTGGTATTAACATCTCCTCATCAGTTATTGGGAGTGGACCACATCCACCCTGACTGAATTGGCCTTGTTAACACTGGTTCTCCCTTCTCTTCATGTGTCAGTATATTTATGCCTGCATCTGTAATTTTCACTCCATGCATCTGAAGAAGTGGGGTTTTTACCCACAAAAGCTTATGCCCAAATAAATCTGTTAGTCTTTAAGGTGCCACCAGACTCCTCATTGTTTTTGTGGATACAGACTAACATGGCTACCCGTCTGATACTTTTCTCCTAAATCACACACTGAGTTAATGGCAGATTGGGGGCTAGAATCCAGTTCTCCTGCCTCCCTAAGGGACCCTCCACACAGGGTCTAGACGAGCTGGGAGAATCCCCTTCTTGTAGGCTGTATTCTCCCTGCCTTTACTATTGTGGAAGTGTGCATCACTGCCCCTTTCTGGATAGAATCGTAGCTGCTCAATTTTGTGTCATAGGCTCTATACTGTTTGCAGTTTGATAGAAATTCTCCTTTAGCGTCATTGGCAGGATCCTGAACTTTTGAGGCAGCAGTTCTAGCCCCATTGTTGCACTGAAAAATGTGGGGTACAGCAAAGAGACAGCAGTGATCTCCCTGGATAGCTGTGGATTAAAATTAAAGCAAGAAAACAGAACTAGTTTCAGTGCATTTTATTATTGATGGATTTTACAGCCCCGTCTTTGATGTTCTGGGCAGGGGCGGCTCTACCAATTTTGCCGCCCCAAGCAGTTGCCGCTGAATTGCCGCCACTGCATCAGCGGTGGAGCTGCAGCCAAATGGCCGCCGCGCCCGGAAGAGCGGCGGAGCTGCCGCTGAATGGCTGCTGCGGGACAGGGACTGCCGCCCCATTCTGAATGCCGCCCCAAGCACCCGCTTGCAAAGCTGGTGCCTGGAGCCGGCCGTGGTTCTGGGTGCTTGCTAAACATCTGGGCAGGGGAAGCCCTTGCCTCGTAGAGCCTCACAATCCACAGATAGAGAGGGAGCCGAGAGGAGGCGAAGGAGAGCAACAGTGGGTAGCATGTCTCTAGGTCAGCTCAGTTCACTGTAAGCAGCATGGCAAAAGAGGGTCCTGTGTGTGTGTGCGCGCACTGCCATTGTAACTGTGCCGTGGAGTGTGTGTGTGTGTGCGCGCGCACTGCCTTTGTAACTGTGCCGTGGAGTGTGTGTGTGTGTGCGTGCGCGCGCACTGCCATTGTAACTGTGCCGTGGAGTGTGTGTGTGTGTGTGCGCGCGCACTGCCTTTGTAACTGTGCCGTGGAGTGTGTGTGTGTGTGCGCGCGCACTGCCTTTGTAACTGTGCCGTGGAGTGTGTGTGTGTGTGCGTGCGCGCGCACTGCCATTGTAACTGTGCCGTGGAGTGTGTGTGTGTGTGCGCGCGCACTGCCATTGTAACTGTGCCGTGGAGTGTGTGTGTGTGTGCGTGCGCGCGCACTGCCTTTGTAACTGTGCCGTGGAGTGTGTGTGTGTGTGCGTGCGCGCGCACTGCCATTGTAACTGTGCCGTGGAGTGTGTGTGTGTGTGCGTGCGCGCGCACTGCCATTGTAACTGTGCCATGGAGTGTGTGTGTGTGTGTGTGCGCGCGCACTGCCATTGTAACTGTGCCATGGAGTGTGTGTGTGTGTGTGTGTGTGCACACTGCCATTGTAACTGTGCCGTGGAGTGTGTGTGTGTGTGCGTGCGCGCGCACTGCCATTGTAACTGTGCCGTGGAGTGTGTGTGTGTGCGCGCGCACTGCCCTTGTAACTGTGCCTTGGGGAGTGTGTGTGCACGTGCCCCAATATAACTGTGCTGCAGAGTGTCTGTGTGTGTGTGTGCTGCCACTGTACTGTGTGTTGGGGTGTCTGAGTGTGTATGTCTGTGCTGCCGTTGTAATTGTGTGTTGGATGTGTTTGTGCATGCGCGCCCATGTAACTGAGCCTTCAGTGCTGTGTGTGTGTGTACGCTGCCATTATTACTGTGCGTGTGCATTACTGGGCGTGTGCATTGGAGGGTGAGTGTGTATATGTGTGCACTGCCATTGTAACGGTGTGGGGGGGGTATGTGCGAAGCCATGGTAATTGTGCGTTCGGGGTGCGTGTGGGCGCAGCTGTTGTAACCGCATTGGGGGGGTGTGTGCCAATGTCAGTGTGTCAGTGTTGGAGCATGAGTATGCTCACCATTGTAACTGAGTTGCGGGTGGGGGGTTCACATGCCGTTGTAAGTGCACAACTCCCCAATCAACCTTCTCCTGTTTCCCCTTTCCCCAGCGGGAGGCAGGGCTTAGACATCTAGCTGCGTTTCTTTTGGTCTCATTTCAACCCCCAGCAGCCCTCCCTGCCTGAGTGCTGAAGTTTTATGAGGGCTTTACCAGCCGCACGAAGGTCCTGGTTTCAGATTCATTAGCCTGTAAATAAAATGGGTCTGCCTAAATGCCGGCTACTGTGCTGGGGGTGCGGGAATCAACAGAGATGACTGCTCTGGGGTGACTGTACTGTGTCGTAGACGCAACCCCCCTGCCCCTGCGCTGCCACCGCTGCTCAGCTTGGGCCAAGCAGGCCCAGCTGGAGGCATGTAAGGTCTGAGTCTCAAAGCCGGTGCGCGCCCTCAGCTCCCCCTGACTGCGACTGGGATGGTGGGTGGTGGGAAAGTCTTCAAATCAGGCCTCAAAGTTGGGCTTCCGGAGACCAAGGTGCCCAAAGTTAGAACAGGGACCCATGCCCCGTGATTCCTGCATCAAGCCCCTACCTTCTGGCTGAGCAACAGCACATCTCTTAGAAAGACATCCAGTCTTGACTTGGGCTCCAAGTGATGGACAAACATCACGTCTCTATGTAAGCCATTCCAGGGTTGCCTCCTAGACTCCGTCATGATCTAGAGGCAACCTCATTCCTCCAGAGTTCCTGTTTGCAGCGGGGAAGCACCAGCTCCTTGTGCGGCTGGGTTGTGTGTATTTGGCTGGGACCCCCTTGAGGGCGAGAAGAGTGGGCACGGTCACACTGTCGGATCTGAGCTATTCTGCGAATGCTGTGAAGAGCCCAGCAGGTGAATTACACCCCAGCTATGGGTCTGGCTCAGAGACAGGCCTAATAGCTCAAAGCGAACTCTCAAAGTCTTTGGGCTCAGCTCTCTGAATTCCCATCCGCAGTAGGTCATTCTGGTTTGCCTTTATGCCCTCATAGTTTGGGGTTAGTGGCCACATTTTCTGTGGTTACTTGGGTTTTTTTGCAGATTGCTTTATAAATGATCTTGCCATACTTTATGGTTTTGCAGATTCATGCCTTTTCCAGCACTCCTCACTAACTGGGTCTCATTCCTGCATGACTTATGTGTTTTCCAGGATGCTCTGTGCCACAATAATACCTTATATTTATATAGTGTCTTCCATCCAGAAAGCTCAGAGCCCCTGGGTGCTTTAGGGTTCATTCCCCTGCCTCTCAAATGCAGCTATCTCTGGGGAGCAATACGGATGATATCATGCCAGGAGGCATCAGTGTCATCACCATGAAGTGGGGTTGTAGTATTTGCCTCCTACAGCAAAAAGCCAAATGTAGGCAGCCCTACTCCAGGAGGATCAACTTCTGGACCAAAATCAACCAGACAGAATTCCTGCTGTAGCTTTTCTGTGCCAAACTGAGGGAACAAGTCTGCACATGTTTGAAGGGGAAAGACCGCAAGGAGAGAGAGGGATTTAGCGTAATACAGCAGAGAATAAATAAGAGTAATGGGGTAAATTTCAAGGAAGAAAAGGAAAGCTTAGGTGGAATATTAGGAAGACTCTGAAGGCGGCAAGATGTTGTAGGCTGTAGAACAGTCTCCCCAAGAGAAATTTTGGAAGCTTCATTTTTTAAACCACCCTGGACAGAACATTAGTAAATGCACCGTGGAAAGCATCCACTACGGGCCGGGCTGGATGACCTTGTAGATCTTTTCCAGCTCTGATTTCTGTGGTTTCTTCACCTGGTCAGAGGGGTCACTGTTGTAAAACGAAAGGCAAAAATACAACAGGAGGAGGAAGCCAGAACGGGGAACTGAACTTGGCTCCTCTACAGGGCACTGCCAAGCGTTAGGATGGTCCAAAGCCCATTGGAGCCAGTAGGCTCTAGCTGCTGGGCCAGCCGTGGAGATGCATCTGCTAACTTTGGGTTTACCCTGGCTGCCTGCCAGCGATGGAGCTGGGAAGGCACTTGACTATAGTGCCTCTCGAAGGCCCTTCTGCCTGTTCCATCAAATTCCCGCTACCTGCTGGGTTCTTTGCGCCATGCTTCTGTGCCCTGCTGTGGTTGTGGTGTAGCTTCCCCGAGACGGTCAAATTATGGAGCGTCATGTTGTTGCAGGGAAACCGAAGCCCAGTGAGCACTGAAGTGCAAAGGGGAACGAAACAAGCCAGCACCCGGCATGGATTTACTGAACTATTTACAAGGGTTGTTTTCCAACAGGAAGATCATACCAAACATGACCAGAAGGAATTTGTCTTTGATACAAGAATGTGTGTATGCTACTTTGGGGTTTCTGGGCCACAGTCTTCACTGCTCTAGCTGATTTGTGCGTCACTTTGGCCCGTTACCACCATGTCTGCCTTGGTGAACTGGATAATCATCTGCATCATCATTGAAACCACATTAAACACCAGGGCTGGGACCACAAAGGGGACTAAGAGAGATTGGTTCCCAATTGGTGCTGGAATTTGATCGGAGCTGGCAGCTGTCTCCCTTAGGCTCCTGTGGGAAATTCCAACACAATGGTGGGTGCTGAATTCCTCAGCCTCATGGCACCACACTGGCCATACTCAGCATGTTGGAGGATCAGGAGCAACCCGGTCCTTGGTCCTGGAGATGTTCACCTCCAGGTCACTGGTTTTAATCCCTGCCTGCTTTGTGGTGACCCAAAGCCACAAGTAGCTACCAGGTGACCTCACTCCATTTCCTAGCAGCTTCTGCCTCCAAAACCCCTCAGCTGCAGCTGGTAATAACTGGCTGACTTAGCTGAAAGCACATGCTTTGAATGGGCCTCCGAGACGCATGAGCTGCCTTCCCATGGCAGGGCATATGGTAGAGCCACGCTGGCTGGGACAGTGAGGAAAACGCACCAGCGAGAGGTCTCCAGGGCTGAGAATCCTGCTTTCAGAAAGGCCATTAATTGTACTGTGTGCAGAAGAGCTCAGGGAACAACTCTGCACAAGCTGCCTTCCCTACATGTTTGCCAGCGAATGCATGTTTCAAGGCTGCTTTGACAAACCAGCCATGCCGTTTCCTGCTGTTTCATGGCAGTTCCATCTCTGGGAGAAAAGAAAAAAAGAATTCCCCTTCGATCCAGACACTAATGGTGTGACCAGGCAATGGCGCGGTTAGTGGACCAGGTTCTTAGCATGGAGCCAGGCAGGATGTGTCAAGGGAGCAAACCCTGTGTGTGATGGTAGAGGGTCAATCAGCCGGGCTGGTTAGCTCCTTCCTACTTCTCCAGTCTGCTTCTAGAGATCTGTGTCCATAGGTTACCTGGCCAACTGGAAATTATGCTGAGTTCTCAGTTCATATAGAGCGTGGGAGTTAATGGGACCTGTGCATTTCAGCTCACTGGGAACGGGACTGGCCCTGTACATGGCTCTCAGCTGTGGGCAGTGATCCTAATCCTGATATTCCGATCAGACAAGTTCGCCACTGAAGTCAGGAGGCAGTGAGCAAAGGCAGGAAGGGGGGCCCAGCTGGTTTCATCCTTGGGAGTTTCTAGCTTATTCTTTCATTGGGTGGGGCAGGTTTGGGGAGTGTGTGTGGTCCCCGTAGCCTGCCAAACCCATGAGTTCCAGGCAGATCTCAGGGTGGAAGAGGGGGCATCAGCAGGAGGAAAGTGGCATCTGCATAACAGAAATTGGCAGTGATTGATAGAAACCAAAAGAGACCAGTCTCAGGATTTTAATGCTACTGTGCTTCTCCCCACACAGCCCCCTGGGCCTGCACTGTCTGCTTGTCTGGGGTGCGGCTCGCTTGTTGGTGAAACCACGTTAGTACACTAGCCAGACGGATGATGGGCACAGGAGGCATGCGCAGTAAGACAGAGCCCACACCGCTCTGCTCTCTCCAGGTCACTGTGCAGCTTGTGTTTTGCCTCCTGCTCCAGCCTTGGTGCCCGGTTAATTTACTCTGCAGAACGACCCCTCGGTGAAAGGCAAGAAGCTGCCACGCAGGGCACGGAATAGCGCCCGGGGCCTTTGCCCCAGGTAGCCCAATCCAGACCCACACTGGGTGACTGCCTGCAGGAAGTGCCTCTGCTTGTAGACGGCAGCTGCTCTGCCTTCGGGATGGAAGCAGCTCCACGGGTGACCTGGCAGCGGTGCCCTGGCCACTACTGGCCGCCGGGCCATGGCTCAAGAGCCCTAGGCCTGTGAAAGGCCAGGCAGCCGTTGCTGAGCCCGGGAGTAGCCACGGCAACTCCGTCTCCCTCCGCCTCATGCTGAGGAGGGAAACATGCCTCATTACGCTAGAAGGTAGGGAGAGCCAGATTGTATCCTCACTAATGTGCTTTCCTTGGATCCTCTCTCTCTCTCTCTGTGTAACACACACACACACACGTTTCTGTGCACAGCCTCCGATTTCACACCTACACACCCATCCAAACCACTTCCGATGGCCATTAACGAGAGGTGCAGGCCGCTCTGCCTCTGCGCCCGCTCAGACTCGTGCTGGGGCCAGCGGCCCCGGTCACACACAGGGTGCTGTTGGCCAGAGCCGGGCCGCATGCACCCGCTGTAGGGACTATTTCATCACGTGGTGCTGGCTTCTGGCTGCCCTGGCACTCGCCTGCCACCAGTTGGCTGACAGATGGAGGGCTCCCGTTGGGCCTGTCACACGGCTGCCTCCGATGCTGCCTCCCACTCTCGCAAAGCACTGATCCATCCTCCTGCCGATGGACTCGCCCCTCTGCTTTCCACTCCACAAGGGGCTCTTTTCTGGGGGGCCTGGCCTGCTTTCCCAGCAGTTCTCAGGAGCCCTCCCTACAGCCACCCGTGTCTTGGGACGAGGTCCCCTCAACCACCTCAGGAACAGGACGTTCCGCCAAGGCCTTAGACAAATACATTCGCACAGCGCAGGCAGAGCCAGCTGTTTCCTTACGAGGCAAAACTTTCCCTCCTTTGGGCCACTCTGCTCGCTGGGACAATCCCTTACGAGACCTCCTGGCCCATATATTACTCATTAATCCAGCACCTCCAGCTGTGACACGGGGAGGTGCCTGCTTCAATCTCTGGTGGGGTGGGAAAGAGGGCAGCTGCCCCATAAGCTTCTTCTGCTAAGAGAACACTTGCCCGGAGTGGCCAAGGCCCTCAACTGGCCATCTTGGCCGACTCACCAGTGTGTTATACGAGTAATGATACATGCTGTTCGCTTGGGCTTGTTGTTGTCTGCGGGGATGATGGACAGTCGGGGGACTAGGGACCTGTTTGCCTCTTTACCTGTTTTTCTGTGCATCGTCCACTCCTAACCCTTAGAGGAAATTCAGAGAGGATGACACGCTTTCAGCAGCACTTTACTGGGCAACTGATAGCTGCTGATACAGGATCATTTCCCGCTAACCGCCCTGAACCAGCTCCCATTGCAAGCTCCAGCAAGGGTCCGGGAATTCAGAGATGGAAAAGGCCAACGGGCTAATTCCAGTCCTTCTCTCCCTAGCCAATGCAGGATTGTTCCCTACAGGACATTCTCCTGAACCACTCTCGAGTTATACAGGTCTGAAGCAATGGGGCTTCAGGGTTGACAGGAGTGTGACCTGCAATAAAGCTGGAGGGTCAGGCCCTTGAATTTAGTGATGGAAAAGGCCTGGTGGGTCCTACCCAATGCTGTCCCCCGCCTCGGGCCAGTATAGCATTGTTCCATACAGAACTACAGTATATTCTCCAGTGTTTCTGTTATGATGTTGTCATATCATATGATAACACACTTTCCATTCCACTAGTATCTCTTGGAGGGTGTTAAACAGCAGCTACTAATGTTAGACATTTTAAAATCAGCAGATCTGGTTAATTTGTACCCAAGAGTTTTAAAAGAGCTGGCTGAGGTACTCACTGGACTGTTAATGCTGATTTTCAATAAGTCTTGGAGCACGAGGGAAGTTCCAGAAGACTGGAAGAAATGTTGTGCCAATATTTAAAGAGGGTAAACAGAGTGACCCGGGTAGTTATAGGCCTGTCAGTCTGACCTCAATCTCAGACCAGATAATGGAGTGGCTGATAATGGGCATGATTAATAACGAATTAAAGGAGGGTAATATAATTAATGCCAATCAATATGGGTTTATATAAAATAGATCCTGTCAAACGACCTTGATACCTTTTTTTGATTAGATTACAAGTTTGGTGTGTCACGGTTCAGAGCAGCAGCACCTGTATTCCCCCTCTGTCGTCCAGCCAGGTGATCCATTTTCAGGCTTCTGGTTCCTCAGCCATCACCTTTCCTGGGTGGAGACACGTATCTTTCTCCCTCCTAACCAGGGTTTTTCCAGGCTGCACAGTTCCCTGCCTACACTACGAATTTCCCAGCAACACAGACTGCCTCAGCTGCTCGGGTTTGCCGTCCTTCCTCAGAGGGTAATAATAACCTAGTTACCCACAGTTAAGTTACCACACCGCTCTTTCTAAGCAAGCACATTCGTTCTCAAGGGTGTCTTGCCATTGGATCAGGCCCATGGATGTGTCCCTTCTCTGAGCCACACCAAACCCTCCTCCCTGTGTTGGGATACAGGGGACCTATTTTGCCATTTGCACAGAGCTTGCCCTTCCTGCGTGGGCTCCCCAGTCCCCCCTGCCCTGGTGCAGACCTTGCCTGCTACGTCCCTGGAACAGAGTAGGGCCGGGGGCAGATTCTGTTCCCCGGCGTGGCCGCGCAACAGCGCTGTGTGGATTGGGAACTTTTGCAGCGTCTAGCTTTCGAACAGTAGGACACGTGCCAGGCCATCCTGCATGTTTGGTGAAAAGGTAATAAAAATAGCTGTGGAACTATTCAGCTCCCAGCAGATTCCTTAGACACAGGCTGGGGCTTTGCGTTTTTCTCCACGCTAAGGAAACCTAGCTGGGAGGCTGGGGAGGAGGGGTTGAGAGAGATGGGGGTGGGGGGTAAAAGGGAAAGAAAAGGAGGTAAGCTTTTAAAAACTCTGCATGACTTAATTATTGTAAATAAGTTGCACCGCAAACCCCAGCGCTTCATCTGCAGACAATGCCCTGGTAATGACTATTCCTGCCCTGGAGCTTTTGGGAAAGAAGAAAGGGCTCTGCAGACCACCTAAGTTCTTTGACGCATTTTTGGGCCCGGGCGGCCCATGGCTCTGGAAAATCCATCTCAGCCCTATTTTCAAATATCTCCCTCCCGTCTTTCCCAAACATTTGATAATTGGAAATATTTAAGGATCCGATTGATGCTAGCCAGGAAGTTATCTTTATGCACCTTTTCCTGCAACTAAATATTTCAAGTCACATATGGCAATTAGGAGGTGATAAAGGGCTGGTGCGCGCACGCAAAAACAAGAAGAGGAAAAAGCGTTGGCCCAGGTTAGGCAAGGATCCTTTCAAGCAGCGAGTGGAGTATTTCAATGCATTTGACACCATCTGTATCACCATTAACAAAATTCATACTCCATTAATTTTACTCACAAGGGGACTTAGTGCAACACTTTAACTACCCGTGCTGTGAGATCTTTCAAACAGAACAATGCGACTGAAGGGCCGCTTACGTGCATTGCTTTTTTTCTGGGTTGTACAATAACATTGTGATGCACCGGGCTCTGATGCATGGGGTCAGAACTGCTCATCTGTGTGTCAGAGGCCTTATACTGCCATCTGCGATTTTCTGTTCACTCAAGGGTTGGGGCCGGTGCTCCAAAAATAAGAGAATCTGGGTTCTATCCCTGCTTTAGCTGTCAAGTTCGACGTGATCTCAGTGTGCAGGATAGTGACATGCAGGAAGTCAGAGAGGCAGCATGGTCCAGGGGCTAAGGTGTTGGATTGCATCTCAATAGACCTGGGATCTGTTCCTGGCTCTGACGCTGGCTTGCTCTGGGACCTTGAGCAAGTCATTTTCCTTCCTACCTCTGGTCTATTTAGGTTGTAAGCTGTTGGGGCAATGACACTTTCTTACTATGCGCCTATGTAGTGTCTAGCAGAGTGAGGTCCTGACCTGAGGTGAGGCCCCTAAGCAGTGCTACCCTAAATTATAGCAACGAAGCCGTAGGTATGTCACCAGCTGGTTACAAATGTTAACTTTGGGTCAGCTGGTTTGGGTGAGATTTGAACCAACAACAAGGTTGTTTGGAGGTTTGACTCAATTCTGTTCATTATATTTTCTCATTTTCATACATCTTCATGTTTCATTGTCTCCGATGAGGCGGGAAGCAGAAATCCTTGGAGAAATGCTATTCTCTTGGTTCACCAACCCCAATCTAAGCCACAAAGCACCAGAAACCTGATGAGAAAACTTATTTGGGTGAGAGAGATTCCAGCCTGATTTCTAGAGTAAAGAAGGTTCTGGGTAGAGTCAAATAAGCAGCCAGACTTTGGTCAGCACCACCCGCCTGGAGCCCGCCCCCCAAACCTACTCCTGCACCCCAACCCCCAGCCCCAGGTTGTAACCCCCTCACGTACCCTAACTCCCTCCCAGAGCCTGCACTCCAACCCCCTGCCCCAGCCCTGAACCCCCTCCCAGAGCCTGCACCTCCTCCCACACCCCAACCCCCTGCCCCAGCCCTGAGACCCCTCCCACATCGAAACTCCCTCCTGGAGCCTGCGCCTCCTCCTGCATCCCAACCCACTGCCCCAGCCCGGACCCCCCTCCTGCACTCTGAACTCCTCATTTCTGGCCCCACCGCAGAGCCTGCACCCCCAGCCAGAGCCTTTACCCCTTCCTGCACACCAACCCCTGCTGCAGCCCAGTGAAAGTGAGTGAGGGTGGGGGACAGCAAGCGATGGAGGGGAGGGGGGATGGAGTGAGTCAGGGCGGGATAGGGTAAGGGTGTTTGGTTTTGTGCAATTAGAAAATTGGCAACCCTACTTCTTAGATGTCTATATTTATACTTAGCTATATTAAAACAAATATTGTTTCCTTGCACCCAGCTTACCAAGTGATCAGATCACTCTGTATCACTAACATGTTCTTCCCACTATTTACCACTTCCCCAATTTTTGTGTCCTCTGCAAACTCTATCGGTGATGATTTCATGTTCTCTTCCAGATCATTGCTAAACATGTTAAATGGTGTAGGGACAAGAACCAATCCCTGGGGGACCCCATTAGAAACACACCTCCTTGATGATGATTCCCCATTTACAATTCATTTTGAGTCTAAGGCTATTGTGTCAATGCTGTTACCGTTATCAACCAAACTTTGTAATTTCATCAGAAAAACATAGAAAGTTAGTTTGACAGGATCTGTTTTCCATACAGCCGTGTTGATTAGCATGAATTATATTACCTTCCTTTAGTTCTTCATTAATCAAGTCCTATGTCAATTGCTCTATTAGATGGTCTGGTGCATAGAGCAGTATCCTAGCAGTTGGGAGACCTGGGTTTAAGTCCTTGTTTCTCCTCAGTCTTTCTCGGTGCAAGTAGCTTAGCTTCTCTGTGTGACAGTAAAATGAGATTAAGAGCACTGCCTTACCTCATGGAGAGGTTAAATACCTTAAAAATAATGAAGCACTAAGATACTGCCTTAAGGAGGGACGGTACCTGAGATAGATGGGATCTAGGCTAGACTGCTCATTTCTCAGCACATGGCCCATTTAGACTGTAAGCTCTTCTGGGCAGTGGCTGTCCTTGTTTTATGTCACGGACCGTCACGTCCAACTAGAGCCATCCCTTGGGTGTGGCGAATTGGGGAGACTGCCCCGCGCTCTGTGGGGACTTGTACTTCTATAAAGTTATGAGGAGGTAGGCGGGGAGGCAGGCAGGTGAGGAGGCGAATGGGGAGGTGAGCGGCTAGCGGCAGGTGGGCGAGGGGGGGACGAGGAGCAGCCCCCCACCAGAACCTCCCCCTCTCTCAGCACCTCCTGCCTGCCAGCGGGCCCCACCGATCAGCACCTCTGCTTCCCTCTCAGCGCCTACCGCCTGCCGTGGATCAGATGTTTCGTGGTGTCAGGAGGTGCTGGGGAGCGGAGAGGAGCGAGGGCCAAGCACGCTCAGGGGAGGGGGTGGAACTGCGGAAGGGTAAGAGGCAGGGTGGGGCGAGAGCGGGAAGGTGCGGGGCAGAGTCCGGGTGGGAAGAAGCAGGGCAGGGGTGGGGCCTTGGGGGAAGTGGTGGAGTGGGGGTGGGGCCTGGGCGGAGCCAGTGGGGAGCCCCCCCGGCAGATTAGAAACTCAGTGCCTATGTCCCAGGCCCTGCACCCCCCTAGGGATGGCCCTGCGTCCAAAAGAGGGTTATTCAAAAGCTGGGCTCTGCGGGACTCATGTTACGTCTATTTCTCCTTCAGGGGGGCGTGACAGACGACAAGAGCGATGATGGAAAATCGGTTTCGACCTTGAGCTTCGGTGTAAACAGACCCACCATCTCCTGCATATTTGACTGTAAGTCATCTAGGATGTAGGGGTGAAATTCCCAAGGCCCAGGCACCACCTGAGATCCAGTGAAGCCCAGAGGGTGCCTGGGGTTTGTGCTTGTCTCTCTGTACAGGGGTGAATTTCATCCTAGGTGTAAATACCCCAGTTTACCTCACGTCCATTCCCCAGTACCTGAAGGTTCAGCTCATTTCCATCCTGAGCAGAGCAATGCAGCAGTCTTGATTGGGCCTTGACGTAGGTGTGTTCAACATGCTGGTGTATCATGTTTGTCTAAACGAGATCCTCTTTCCATGGTGTACAATATTGAGGTGCGGATGGCAATTTTTGTTTTTGTGGTGTTTTTTGCCACTGACGAAAGCTTTGTAATATCTGCTCCCTGGGGGCTCACCCGCTGTCAGGATGAGTGGAGGCACCAAAGAAAGCAGACCAAAAGGAAGAGGCTGGGATTGAATGTAGATTTGTTTATATAAGGGCTAATAAGACCAGGATCCACATTTTAAAAAGGTGCCTAGGGCCAGGTCTACACTACACTGGCACAGCTATGTCAGTCAGGGGTGTTAAAAAACCCACTCACACTCTGGTGACATAGATTCCAGGAAATCTCAACCCCAATTATGTCAACAGAAGAGTGCTTCTGTCAGCGCAGATAATGTCCCTCAGTGTGGTGGGGGTATTCTGCTGGCAGAAAAACTCTTCCTGTCAGCATACACTGTGTGTGCACTAGGGGGCTCTGCTGGTGTAGCTGTTAGCATTTGTAGTATAGATGAGGCTAGATATTCATCATGACAGCAAGACTTCCAAGGGAGGTTGTTGAATCCCCATCGTCGAAGGTTTTAAAGAACAGATTAGACAAACAGCTGTCAGGCATGGTTTAGGTTTACTTGGTCCTGCCTCAGCACAGGAGGCTGGGCTAGATGACTCCTCGAGGTCCCTTCCAGCCCGACATTTCTATGCTTCTGTGATCCTAAAGCTTGCTGTGAAGATGCTGAAAGTGGATCTAGGTGGGAAACTGGGAAAAATTTTGAGATTTCAAAAAAGTTTCCTGTCAGCTGAACGTGAGCTCCTAGTGCAATGCTGTGACCAAAGGGCCAACGCGATCCTTGGGTGTGTAAACAGGGGAATCTTGTGTAGAAGTAGAGTGATTATATTACCTCTGTATTTGGCAACTGCTGCTGGAATCCTTTGTCCAGCTCTGGTGCCCACAACTAAAGGGTGTCGATGAACTGGAAAGAGTTCAGAGAAGAGTCACGAGAATGATTAAAGGATTAGAAATATGCCTTATGGTGATAGACTCAAAGAGCTCAAACTATTTAGCTTAATAAAGAGAAGGTTACAGGGTGACTTGATCACACTCTATAAGTTCCTGCATGGGTAGCAAATGTTTAACAATGGGCTCTTCAAGTCTAGCAGACAAAGGTCTAACATGGTCCAATGGTTGGAAGTTGAAGCTAGACAAATTCAGACTGGAAATAAGATGTAAATTTATAACATTGAGGGTAATAAACAAGTTGGAACAGCTTACCAAGAGGCCTTTGAGTCTATGAATCTATGAACATCTGCCGAGTTGTTCAGTGAAGTGCTGCTATGGTGCCCCCTACTGGAATGTTCACGACAGATCCTCTGCCACGCAGGGGTCCTGTGCCTGGAAGGACGTTTTTGTTCACTGAAAAAGCTGGGAACAGCAAAGGGAATGCGGATGGGGGTGCGACCTATGTCATTACATCCACAGCTAGGTGGATGCACCGACTCACAAGATGTGTGCGATGTGTAGCTAACTCTGAGGCCTTAGGGTAGAGGATCCCGCTATGGAGCACCTCCTTCTGCTCCCTGCAGGTACCCCGCCCAGCTCCTAAGGCAAGTTTTGCCCCAGTAAGTGTATGGTCCACCAGGACAGTGCAGGGAGCTGGTGCATTTCCCATGCGATTGTAGTGGGACCAAAAAAATGGTTTTCACAACTCAAAGGCTAGACTAGACCATTCACCAGATAATATACAATAGGCAGGCCAGATTCTGCTCTGGTGTAAATCTGGAGTAACTCCATTGCTGTGGATGGCGCTACTCTTGATTGGCTTCCTTAGGCCCAAGACATGGCACCCTGGATCCAAGGAAACATTCAAGCCCCTTGTGTAATTATCACAGATTTTCCAGCACTTCAGCGGTGCAGAACTGAATGCTTTTTTCTCCCCCTGTTTCTCAATAAAGATGGAAGCAGATACCACCTGCGTTGCTACATATACCAAGCTCGGGATCTGATCGCCATGGACAAGGACAGTTTTTCAGGTAAGCACAGATGCTCGTATGGGCACACAATTTAATTCCAAGTTAGCACGGTAGCTTAGACCAGGGATCCATAAGGCAGCCTTCAGTGCTCTATGGGTAATTGTTGGTACAGATTGAAATAAAAGGGGGTTTGTGCTGCTGAGCAACAGAAGACAGATGCAGGAGGTTTTCCCAAGGAAACAGGAGTGAGTAGCCTGATTCCCATCAGAGAAGGAGTCAGACTTTCAAGAATCTTCTGTGAGAAAGCAGCCAGAAACCACAGTCGACCTGGGTCACTCCTGAATCATGTCGCTTTTGCTTTGCTAATGGTCCCTGCTCACAGATGCAGGCTTATGTTGAAAGCCTGTGGCACAGCTGGAGAGCAGAGAGCTCGGTGGTTTTAAAAAGAAACGAAGACAGGGATGTTTAAAGCAGTGTGCTACCTTGATTCTGCCAGTCCCTGTGCGTGCGCCCGCACCAGTGTGGATAAGAGTCTACATGTGAACGCAGATAAGACTGAGAGCTGGTGATAGTCCCCTCTGCACTGACCAGTAATAAGTGTCAGGCTCCCCTGATGTGCATGGAGGAAATGAAAGGATACAGGGCAGATAACGAGCATTTCTGCACCGACATTGCTTTACACTTGATCCTTCCCGGTCTAAATGATGCTCTGATTTGGGTGCTCCTCTCTTAGGCTTCCCACATCCTGTGATCTAGTATGGCTCTGTAATGTGAGGCACAAAGAGCCATGCAAGCAGCAAGGAGAGAACTCCCTAATCAGGAAGTTCCTATGTTTAAGCTCCCCGCTGCAACGCATCCTGATCGTCTCCGGTAACTGTACAAGACCAGGAACTCTGTAACCACTTCACACCTCCCGTGCTTTATAATAAACGATTGAAACTTAAATTATAAACCAAAGTATATGCACACAAGAGTCCAAAGTAAACATTAGATTCCTTTAAACTATTTACACTACCATGTCACCTTATCAATGGAATTTACTTGGTCCGGAGCAGTATTCTAAAGATCAAGTCTTTGCGGGGCTCTGATCAGTCTTCCAGAGCATTTACTCACTTGTATTGAGATTGTGCATAAAGTTCCCTGTGGACAGGGCTCACTTCCAGACAGTGTAGGTCCCAGATCCCTTCTTTGTTGTGTTGGGAAATATTGAAGAATCCGAAGTTCTTTTGGAGTCTCCACTAGGTAGGAACTGGGAGCGTCTGCCAAGTTCTAAACAGCTCCAAATGTCTGAGAGCTTTTCAGCCAAACTTTGTGTCCTGCTCTCAGTTCAAGCAGCGCTTTTGTTCTGTGTGGAACACTGGAGTTTTGTGATTGACACATTTTTATTTCCGCCCCCAGTTTTCAAAATTCCTTCAGATCGGGCCACTTGGGGCTAAGTTGTAGTGGTGCCACAGGTGAAGATGCCCTTACTCATCTTCCCATTAGAAGTTCTGCTGGAGATAGTTCAGACGCAAGCGGTGTTGGCTGATATACCAGGAGTGCTTTATTCAGGTCCACTGATTTTTGCAAACATCCTTTTAAAGTCTGTCCTGCTCTCTCCACCTCCCCATTGCTCTGGGGGTAATATGCACTACTAGTGTGAAGTTCAAAATCCAAGTTCTCTGCAAATTCTAGGAATGTTTCAGAGAAAAACTGAGACCTGTTGTCAGATATAAGGACTTCAGAAACTCCATGTCTTGCAAACATTGACTTTAGTTTCTGGATGACCTGTGCCAATGAGATCTGTGTAAGTATAGCCAAGTCAATATATCTGGAGACGTAATCAACTACAATTACGTATGTTTGTCCTTTACAGAAAAACAAATCTCTGGCTAGTTGCTGCCAAGTGTAAGGGGGCTGTTGCCCCCTTACTCACATTCAGTGGGGGTGTTTTAGTTTCTAGCTCCCAGTACTAAAAAGGGGGAAGGGTCGATGGGGAATCAGGACCCTGAGGCTGACAGCTCCCAGGAACAATGGGGAGAGGCCAATGCTCCAGGTCAGCCTGAATGACAGGGCGGGCAGGCTAATCAGGGAGTCAGGAGGCCAGGGAGGTCCCGTCCTTCGTGTAAGCTGGAGTTGCTTGGGTCAGACCAAGTGGGGCCGAGCTAAGGAGAAAGCAGGGGCCCAAGCTGAGGTGGGGAGCAGAGCTGGGCCAGATCCAGAGAGAGCAGCCCCTGTCCTGGGAGCAGAGCTGCAGCCCCAAAGCCAGAGGCACAGCCCAGAGAGAGCAGACTTGCCATGGGAAGAAAGCTGCAGCAGCCAGAGCCAGAGGGGCCAGAAAAGCAGCCCAGGAAGCAGGTCCGTGCTGGGAGCAGGGTCACAGAAGCAGCCTGCAGAGCAGACCTGTCCTGGGAGCGGAGCTGCAGCAACCGGAGCCAGAGGGGCCAGAGAAGCAGCCCAGGGAGCGGGAGGCAGAGCAGTGCAGAGACAGAGTGGTGGAGCTGGGGCTGGAGCCGTCCGGAGCTGGGTGCGGTGAGCAGCTGGGGAGAGCGAGGGGACCCTGCCAGCGGGCCCAGCCCAGGGAGACGCCTCAGCCAAGAGGCTCTGCAGGCCAGGCTTGGACTGTAACCCCGACAGGGCGGGGGCGACACTGGGAAGAAGGGTCCTACCACTTAGAGCCTGAGAGCATGTGGCCACCACCAGAGCGAGTGTCCGACCCACAGCATCCCTACAGCACAGCCAGGGCCGGAGAAGGGGCCTGGGACTCACAAGGAGCAGACTGTGAACTGCCCGGACATTCCAGGGACACCGTTTGTGATGTTCCCTGCCACAGAGCGGGGTGATGTGTTTCCTTTCACCTTTCCCATTTTCCCTTATTCTTTTTAAAATTAGTTGTTGATTAAATAACTTGCATTTGCTTTAAATTGTATGTAATGGTCAGTGGGTCAGAGAAGTGCCCAGTGCAGAGAGAGTACCCTGGAGTGGGGACACCCTGGCCCCTGTCCTAGGTGACCACAGCCGGGTTGGGGGTCGAGCCCCCCAGGAATCCTGGGCCCAGCCTTGTTGGGGTTACAAGGACTCTGCCAGACAGGAGAGTGAAAGGGGAGTCCTCCAGGACAGGGAGGCCACTGGGTAAAGGAAGTGGGAGCGAGGACTCAGATCCTTTTGCTAGCCCACTTCACCGGGGTAGTGCAGAAGCCAGGAAAGTTCCTCACAATAGCGGGACTATTCCCCCGCTTACACAAGGTCTGTCAGGTAGTTCTGTGGAGAGTAGCGGTCCTGGTGATTGTTTCCTGCTCTTGTTACATATCTTGCCTTTGCAGCCGTCTACTAAGGTCTTCATTTGCCTACTCAGACTGGGCCACCATATCGATTCTTGGGGTCTTGCCCTGGATTTGTTTATACCTTGTTGTCCCTCACGGATTTGGAGAGCATCACTTTCTGAAATACTGTGGGGATAAGAATGCACCATCCTTGCAGAAGCAGGCCATTGGTCATGTGAAGGTCATTTTGATTCTGCCAATATGGTAGCAGGTCTGTTGGCAGTTGACTTCTTCAACCCCGCCCTCTTTGGCAGAGGTGAGTCAGTTTCTGGCAGGTCTCGTCCTTTAGTTGTTCACTTCTAATTTGCTGAAGTCTGCTGGCAGATGCTGGAATTGCTGCCAGAAAAAGGTCAGTTTAGACTTTGTCACCTTTCTCTAAAGCCTTTTCCTCTTCCATTGGTGGCTGCACATCTGGGGCTCTAGGTAGAAAGTCTGCCTCTCTGAATGCTTTCCCTGATCTGTGTTCAGCATTGAGAGAAAATTGAATCAGCCATAGTCAAAATCTTTGAATCCTAGGTGGAAGGTCATCCAGTTGTTTTGAATTCAATAATGCAACTAAGCATTTGTGATCTGTTTCTGTATTAAAATTCAAGCCAAACAGGTAGGCACTGAGCCGTTCACGGCCCAAGTGACTGCTAGAGTTCCTTTTCCACCGCTGCTCGGTTTCTGTGACACTTCTTGGTATTAATGCACCACGTCTCTGATCTCCTTCTGGCTGGGTGCGCACTTCTCCTGAACCATACGAAGATGCATCCATAAATTCATAGATTCAAAGATATTTAGGTCAGAAGGGACCATTATGATCATCTAGTCTGACCTCCGGCACAACGCAGGCCACAGAATTTCACCCACCAACTCCTGCAAAAAACCTCTCACCCATGTCTGTGCTATTGAAGTCCTCAAATCGTGGTTTAAAGACTTCAAGGAGCAGAGAATCCTCCAGCAAGTGACCCGTGCCCCATGCTACAGAGGAAGGCGAAAAATCTCCAGGGCCTCTTCCAATCTGCCCTGGAGGAAAATTCCTTCCCAACCCCAAATATGGCGATCAGCTAAACCCTGAGCATATGGGCAAGATTCATCAGCCAGATACTACAGAAAATCCTTTCCTTGGTAACTCAGATCCCACCCCATCTAATATCCCATCACAGGCCATTGGGCCTATTTACCATGAATATTTAATTACCAAAACCATGTTATCCCATCATACATATCCTCCATAAACTTATCGAGTTTAATCTTAAAGTCAGTTAGATCTTTTGCCCCCACTGCTTCCCTTGGAAGGCTGTTCCAAAACTTCACTCCTCTGATGGTTAGAAACCTTCGTCTAATTTCTAGTCTACACTTCCTGGTGGCCAGTTTATATCCATTTGTTCTTGTGTCCACATTGGTACTGAGCTTAAATAATTCCTCTCCCTCTCCGGTATTTATCCTCTGCTACTATGGTTGGATACTTGACCAAATATTGTGCCAAAACAGGTGGAGTTGTCAATAGTTTTTATTTTATGAAATGCATTTTGTTTTGTGCTCCCCCAGATCTACATATTGTGACCTTTCAGGAGATCCTTTAAGGATTTTGTTAAATGAGTTATAGTTGGTAAGAGTTTCCCCACAATGATTTGTGATGTCCAGGAGTCTCTTTCCAGCAGAAATATCTTTGTATTTGGGTTAGGTGAGTAATGCCTTCCCTGAATTTGGCTTTAGGGGTGTTGTCAGTCCTTGTATTATATATATTATTTGTTGAAGAACTTTCCATCCTTTCTCCAGTTTCTCAAGGAATTGGCCTCAACCATCCAATGTAATGTTACTCGCCCCACATAGAATCTTATTTAGTCTTTGCAGATCTTCTTCATCCCGGGATCGGTTATAATTTTTTTTGGAATTTCAGTGACTGCTGCCCAAGTATCAATTTTGAATTTAAGGCTTCAACCATTTAGAGTCATGCTTGTGCACCAAGGTGTTGCCTGCTCTATTGAGGATATAGTCTCAGAATTAGGGATTCGTCATCTGATAATAGCATTTCCCTCTTAAATTGTTCCCACTACTCTTGATAACCTGTATATTGTCCCATTTTGTGGCCTCTCCCACATTCCATCTGTTTAGCAGGCCATTGTTGCCAGCTATGGCTTAGTGTCTTGCCACACCTTCCACAGCTTTTCCAAGCTACCCTCCTACTAAGGGTCTTTGCTCTCCCACTCTCTACTTGTGCACTGTTCTTAGGTTGTAAATTCGGTCTGACTGCTCCTTTCACATTTGGGTCTTTTCTCTTTCCTGTGTCAATATTATTTGATGCAGTCCCGTCCCGTCCCCGCCAGGCTGCTAGCTTGTGAGTCACACTGCTGTTCCTTATGGTTTCTTGCAGTCTCACTTTTGCTATAGCTTTTGCTACTGTGAGATCTGGGTCTAACTGAAGCTGTGCAGATAAACTGATATCTCTTATACCAACAACTATCCTGTCTCTTAGTAGTTCTTCTTGTCACATTCCATATTTGCAATGTTCAGCAAGACTATGAACTGCAGGAATAAAAATCTCAGCTGTTTCCCCTTCTTCCTGGCACCTCCTATAAATTTGGCCCTTTCATATGTAATATTCTCTCTGCCTAAGAAATGGGCATCAAAAGCCTTTCACTTTGGAGTATTCTTTCTTTTTCTCACCAGTGAGAGGTAAGGTACATAGGACAGCAGCATCACCCTTGGCAAATATCAGAGTATTTACCTGGTGTCCTTGTGCTTTCTCTGTTAAACCAGAAGCCACCTGGAATCACTCAGATCTACGGATCCAGCAAGGATCAAAACATCCCGCAAAATCAAACGTCTCTAGCGGCACCATTTGCACTATGGACTCCATTGCTGCGCTGAGACAGGGCTCTGCCTCCTTCCTGCTGCAGCTTTCACAGGCCTCCTCCCTGGCTTTCCGCTTTCCCCACTCGCTCACCACCCTGGGGGCCTCTTTCCTTTCCTTTACTCCTTATTTAGAGAGAGGGATTCACTCACTTTTGACTCCATGTCATGTGAAGAGATAAACACAGAGAGCCATGCTTTCAGCAGCGGCTAGAGGACATCCTGACCAAGAAACTTCTATGTTATTAAGCTCTCCACTGCAGCTAGGAACTCAATTACCACACCACAGGTTCTGCCTACCTTGAAGAGTATGATCTAATGGTTAGAGCGGAGGGTATGAGGGTCACAATTCCTGTGTTCCAGGCCTAGTTGTAGGTGGGGGGAGTGTTGTCTAATGGTTAGAAGTAGGAACTGGGGGTCAGGATGCCTGGGTTCTCTCCCCAGCTTTATTATGTGTCTGCTGTGTGACCTTGGGCAAGTCACTTCCCGCCTTTGTTGCTGAGCTCACCCATCTGTAAAATGGGAATAATGAACTGACCTACCCCTGGGGTCTGGTGAGGCACAATTAGATGACGGAACTCACTGCTACTGGATGTCATGTAGCAAGACTCCACGAGAGACTGGACATTTATATGGATAACAAGACCATCCAGAGTATAACAGTTGATGCCAGTTTTTTTGAAATCCTGCTGCTTCAGTATCCTGCTGATCTCTATCTATTAGGGATCAATATGAGGCCTTCATGGGGGACAGGTGATCCTACATCTGCTACAGTGAGTTTAGTCACACATTCCTCTGCAGCATCTGCTGCTGGCCACTGTCAGAGATGGGATACTGGAGCAGATGGACCTCAGGGCTGATCCAGTCTGGTGATTCCCATGTGATGCTTGCCACGTATTTTGGGACTCTCAGCTGGGATGTCCTATATGCAGTAATAATCAGCTATTGAAGAAGAGCGGAGCAGCAGACTGGGTAAGTTACAAGGGAAGTCTTCAGGGTCCTTCTCTGGCTGAGTCCATGTGGCTGAGAGCCACAGCTGTGACAAAGCAGCAGGGCATTTGACTGAAGGAGCCCATTGCCTGCGCCTTCCTTAAACTGATCAATAACAGTTCACACTGTGGGCATTTAGGTGGCTGTTATTCAGTTTCAGAGTGAACACAGCACTGAGATTAATGGAGAGACCGCGCATGGATCCCTTCATTGTGCTGCTGCGGACACCCACTTTCTCCCATTTTCAACGTCTTTCTGCAGAGGAAGGAGAGAGCGTGGCATGTGCAGTAATGGCATGGACATTCCTCCAGCTTGCTCAAGGCTTAGAGCTAGCTTCAGAATCTGAATGTGGAATGCCCACTGGGGGGCTCCTTTGTCTGGGAGGGCTGACAGGGATGCAGTCATCAGAGGTTAGGTAATGGAGGTTGGAGCCTTTCGGTCTCTCATGTGGATCTGGCCAACGTCTGTGGCAAGCCTAAGTCTCTCCCACTGGATGGTCTGAGAGGAGTTTCGTGGGTCTCGGAGTTCTTTTGAACAGACCACAAACTCCCATCTCAGATGATCCCAGCAGAAGCAGAGACCATGGCTCTTTGGACTTTTTCCCAGAGGTCTGAGTTCAGTGCTGCCACATAGGTACTGCATAACCTCAGGTAAGTCACTTACCCTCTCTATGGCTCAGCACACCCCATCTGTAAGACAGGAGAAATGATACTGACCCCCCACAGGGTATAATTAGATGGTGGAACTCACTGCCACAAGCTGTCACTGAGGCCAAGAACAGTGAGAGGGGAGGAGAGGTAAAACCAGGGACTGGTGACAGAGGAAGAGTTAGGAGAACAGTTGAGCTGGGCGCATGCAGCCCCTGGTTATCACCACACCAAAAGCAACATCGGAGTGGTGCAGAGAGAACAAGATTCCCATATGTAAGCGTCTCTCGGCGTCATCCTGCTGAGGAGGCTGTCAAGACGCCTACAGCTGACTTTGGAGTAGCTTCTGAGTGAACCAGCCAGCTGTCTGGTAGCAGGAAGCCTCTCCAGGGTGCCCCAGGGACCAAATGCTGTTCTCAGAGATGCTGGCCAGTGCAAATCCAGAGAAATTCAATTAGCTTCAGTCGAGTTACCACCAAGGTAACAGAGATCACAACCTGGCCCTTTGTATCAGCCTCTCAGCAGCGAGTTGCACTCAGCAATTTGTCAAATTCTCATTTTATTTACCCCTGTGGGACAGAGTGCTGAGAGCCAGTAGCTGACCCAGCACGCTGACCACGTCAGCAATAATTAAGTCCACCAGGAAAGGCTTGATGGAGGTGGAGAGTACTTAATTGCCTAAGCAGACTTGGCATTGATGAGCTAATTATCCCACCAGCTGGGGAGGCTAGTTAAAAGCACAGGAAGGATATGCAACGGGAGGAGGTGCTAGCAGAGGCTGTTGGAGGCTAGGTCTCTGGCTGCAAAGAACGCTCCCACTTCCTGGAGGAAGGGCTGAGGGTCGAAGGACACGGTAGGTAGACATGTTGCACAGGGATTGTGATGGGAATTTGGTGGTGGTAACATCAATAAAACAAAACACCCAGAGGTGTTGACAAGCAAGAAGCGTCCAAGACTCTAAGGGACCCCAGAGTGGGAGAGAGCCTGCCCTGTGACACCTGCATTAATTGGACTGGCTGGATTTACAGTGGTGTAAACAGGAGCAGATGACCCTGTGCATCTGTAGAGCAGGGCTCTGATTCCCCTCGCCCATAACCCACTGTGGGTCGGAAATGATTCCAGTGCCATTATGGCTGCATGAGAAGAATGAGGAGGGGAGAAGGAGGTGCAGGATGCTAACAGAGCACATCTAATCCTGTCAGAGACCCCAGAGCACATGCAGGCAGCCTGCCCCTCAAGGGGGGTGTTCATTCAAAAGGGGTTTAACAGAGCGTTCTTGGTGGAAACAAGCCCCTAGCAACTGCTGACACCAACCCGAGACCTGCCGATGATCTCTCCAGAGAGGTGCCATGCCCTTTTTGTTAATGTATCATGTGAGAGCTGCACTAGGTCTAGGGTTGCCAGTTCAGGTTGGACATATTCCTGGAGATTTCATCACGTGACATCATCTTTAATTAAAGATTAATCTTTAATTCCTGAAGACTCCAGGCCAGTCCTGGAGAGTTGGCAACCTGTAGGCCCCGTCTTTCATAACGGGCAGAGATATTGGTATCTCGGCTTTCTCCTCCTCCGTCCATCTTCCTTTTTCTTTTTCTTTCTTTCTTTTTGTTTGTTTAATAGCGTTGAGGGAGATCTGAAAGGGAATTCCTTCTGGAAGTCTGGCCTGGGAACTTTAATGTTAACAAAACACCAGCGACTGTACAAATTAAGCTCAGATTGGAATGGGATGAAGAAAGAACATCACTTTTTCCATTCCCCACTTAACCCCTGAATCCCTCCTCTGCTCCCTTCCCTCCAACCATCCTCCTCTTCCTTCCCACAAAGAAACAGGGAGTTTAAGCTCCTGGGCTTGTTGTGAACCAAAGAACCTCTCTGAAGGGGGAGGCCCAGCTCACGTCGTGTTTATTGTGAATGAAAGAATTGAGTGAAAAGCCAGTTGGAAAAGAAAATACCTGACACTGGCACATCTATAAAATCTTTAGTATTTATTTTTACTACCAAACACTAAATCAGAGCAGTCTGTCCACCCTGGAAACTTTGGAAAGGAGGTGCGGGAATTGAAAGGCTAGGGGTGTTTTTCTTAAAGGAGCTGGGACTCAAACCAGATTTTCATGGGATTAAGAGCATCTGTATCCTGTCTTTTTAATTATACTAAAATGTGCCTACCATGAAGGATTTCATCCCAACTAGAAGCGAGGTGAGTGGTGTTTTATATCCCGAGAAATATGGAGCATTTTATGTGATAATAAACACTTGTCTGTATTCTCAGTGGAGCTGGTAGCACTGTCTATCATTAAGGTTGCCCAACACTTCCCATTACAAGGCCCTGTTTTCAGTTTCTTATAAATTTGCCAAATCATAAGTTTTGGCTGAAATTTTCCATGCCTCAGGCTGAATTTTTTTTTTTTTAAAGTTTCTGCAAAAATGTTTTTTTTTCCAGAATGAGGCTGGGGAAAGAGACATGTTACAGGGTTTTTTTTCATGATCATTTCATTGAGAGGCTCCCATGTTTTGGGGCAAGGACTTGAGATTTGCCAGGGGATCGTCCTGGTGTCAGGGCTGTGCTGTCGGCCATCTCTGTGATCATACACCCAAATATGGCTGAGCTATAAGTCTCTGTTCGCACATGCTCAGTGGAGACTTGTTAGAGTTTGGCAGCTGAATTCTCTGAAGATTCCATCTGACTGAGCATGTGCAACAGTAGAGTAGAAATAGAACTCAGAAGTCATGACACCCAGTCCCTAGTGCTCACCATTAGACAAGAGACACTCACTGCCTTTGTATTAAAACACAGAACCGGGTTCCCTAGCAGCTTTAGAAGCCAGAATGCTGTGGTAGCCCTGCACTGAGCCACCAACATATTCCTTCTATTCCTTTTGCAGCTTTTTGACTCTGGTAGGGGGAAGGGTGGGGATCTTCGGTGTTATTTCACCCTTTATTTTGAAACAGGAGGGAAGAGGTGGGAAAGAGTGAACAATCAAATAGTGTCGGAGTCCACCCAAGTCTCTTCTCCTCTCTGCCTCCACAATGAGTTTGTTGTTTAAAATAAAACTCAGACCGGCTTTGAGAGGGGTGATTTCGTGTCTCCTGATTGGCTGGGGAGAGAGGGAGTCCCTTCCTTAGGAAAAACGCAGCCAAAGACAACATGAGCAACAAAATGTTACAATGCGGACTTATGATCTCACTTGCTTTAACAAAGCAGAGTTCATTAAAGGCACTTTACACAGTTACAAAAATAAACCCTGCCACACACACAAGGGTCCAAACAAAAGGGCTTTATAAAGACAATTCCCCCCCTCCTGCTTTTTTTTAAACCCAGGCCCAAACACATGATTTTTTGTTTATTGTAATGGATTCTGCTGCCTTCCTTGTCCTGGAAAAAAGTGCACAAGTGGAAAAGGTTCTGTCCATGCTGTAGTGTAGCCCGTGGCATCCCAAACAGCCCAGCTCATTAAACACAGCTGCATCAGTTGGGAATTCAACAAAGGCGGGGCAGTACTAAGGAGCGTGCAGGAGAGAGAGTACAGTACACATAACGCTGCTTAATCAGCCCCCAGTTTTCTGGTGGGTGAAGCCGTGGGCTTAGAAAGCCATCGCTCCCTGCCTCTCTGGGTTGGATTCACTGGGGTGCTTACTCAGTCCTTTTTGAGGTAGATAATTTGATTTGCAAGCAAGTTAGAGCATGAGCTTTTTGGGGCTGAGGCTGTCTTTTTTGTTGTATACACGGTCAAGCACAATGGGGCCCTGGCCCCTGGCTGGGATCTCTTGGTGCTACCAGATAATGAATGATAACGTTTGCTCTAAGGTCTTACAGGTGAGACCTTAAAAGGCACTCGTCCTGCCCTGAGAATCCTTTGGCGAATTTTCCATCCATCAGGGTGCCCTTGGCCAAAATACTCTTCCTTGTTGTATTCCCATGGCACTGTTGATGATTGGGAGGCATTTCCCCAGAGCTGGCTGCATTTCAGGGGAAAAGTTTGGAATATGGACTTTGTGAAGCTGTGTGGGAGGGATGATGCTACAGGGGTGACAAATAACATGTTTCAGGTGTTAATTGCCTTGCTTGCTGTCTGGCCCACTAGGCACTCCTTAGCTCCTTCTCCCAATCCAGCAAGCTAAGGGTGCAGGTTACAGTGGGACTTGTCTTCACTAGGCAAAAGGGGTGAGGCCGTATGCTAGAGGGTCTGTTGCCTGCATGCTCAGCCGAGGTATCTTCTGCCCCTTTTTGGGGCCCATTCCAAGAAGAAAGTCAGTGCTCTGAAAGTCTAGGAGCTTAGCCTGGGGAATTCAAACTTTTTTTGCTGGGCCTCCTTTTGAAAATATTTCAGGCTGTGACAACCCCCACACCACCACTCTTGGTACTGGACATAGCTTTTGCAGCATCAGTGCAGATCCTTCCAGAGCTAAGTAACTATGCCATGCCACCCTCACTTCTGCACTGCTGCTGGCGGTGGCCCTGCCTTCAGACCTGGGCGGCTGGAGAGTGGCTGCTGCTGGCCAGCCACCCAGCAATGAAGGCAGAACTGCCTTCATCTTAGCCTATGCCAATTTACCCAGTCTCAGTGAGACACGTGTTCCCCTCCATATCCACGCGGGAGCTAGTGACTGTTCTGCTTACCCACGTGGCGGCTGCAGTCTGACTCACCACTTTGTTAAAGGGTTATAAGCCCTGATGTACTGGAGGAGAGACGTAGAACAACCTCTAGCTTCATAGCCAGCATTAATGTCTTGTCAATTTTAGGGCCAGAAGGGAACCTTAGGGTCTTCTGAGCTTCCACATAACACAGGCGTTGTCTTTACTTCTGCCAGCCCAGGGCCTCATCCCAAGCCGCACATCTGCGCCGGCAGACCAGCTGCTAATAACCTCCTCACCCCGCTGGGACCTGAACCCGCACTTCCTAGCATAGGCAGCCACTCTTAGAGCCATTAAGCCGCTGGAGCTAGATAATAGCATCCCCTAGCACTTTGCATCCATAGAGCTCAAAGCACCTTACTAAAGAAGAAAAGGGGGACTTGTGGCACCTTAGAGACTCACAGGTTTATTTGAGCATAAGCTTTCATGAGCTACATTTTCCACTGCATGCATCCGATGAAGTGAGCTGTAGCTCACGAAAGCTCGTGCTCAAATAAATTGGTGAGTCTCTAAGGTGCCACAAGTCCCCCTTTTCTTTTTGCGGATACAGACTAACACGGCTGCTACTCTGAAACCTTACTAAAGAAGGTGACCATCATGACAGATGGGGAAACTGAGGCACAGAGTGGTGACTTGCCCAGGTTCATGTGAGCAGCAGAGCTGGGAAGAGCCCAGGTCTCCTGACGCCTGGTCAGGTGCCCTACCCCCTGGGCTGGGCTATGCTGCCTCAGGTTAGTTCTCAGTGCCTGTAAAGTCCTGTCAGAGCCTTGGGTGAGAGGCGCTAGTGCTACAGTATATACAGTAGATCCTTGGACAGCAGCGTTTTGGCCATTGTGGAGCCAGGAGAGAAGGGAGCAGCCTAGGGCTTTCTAGAAGACTGTAGTACTCAGTGGCTCATCACGGATTTTGCTGCATGTTGAACCTCGTATTGCCCTTTCCTCCCATTCCTGTTTCCAGTATGGACAGACATAGCCCTGTTTATACACTCCTGTGACTTCCCTAACTCCCCACCTCCCTTCGCTGCAGATCCGTACGCCACCGTCTCCTTCCTCCACCAAAGCCAGAAGACGGTGGTGGTGAAGAACACCTTGAATCCCACCTGGGACCAGACTCTCATCTTCTACGAGGTCGAGATCTTCGGGGATCCCCAGAACGTTGCCGACGTCCCCCCCAACATCATTGTGGAGATTTACGACCACGACACCTATGTAAGCATTATCATGCACCGTGCGGACCTATCTGCAGGGCTGGATTAAGGCGTAGGCAAACTAGGCATGTGCCTTGGGCCCAAATTTGAGGGGCCCCCCGATTTGGCCCGACCACCCCTGTCATAATGGAGCCAAACTTGAGTGGCGCTGTGACCACATGCTCCGGGTCACAACGCCACTCGCTCTAATTTGGCCTGGCTGTCTCTCTGTCATGATGGAGCCCGGAGCCATATGAGGAAGTAGGGCCCAGGTGTACGTGTTTGACTAGGCCTGAGTGATGGGTTATTCTGTCCATCTGCACCTGCGTGTGCTGTCAGCCAGAGACTCGCTCTTTCTGTAATGTTTCATGGGCAATGACGTACTTTGCTAGGGCGGCCTCCTACTCATCTCTCTGCAGCTCTTCGAGGGTGGGGGCTGGGTCCGTGGTTAGCGTGCTGGACTGGGGATCAGGAGATGTGGTTCCTGGTGACCTTGGGCACGTTGTGCTCTTTGCCCTATTGCCCCTTGTGCAAAGTGGGGATTGTGGTTTTTTAATTTCTCTCACCCTTATTTTTGTTTAGATCTGAAGCTCTTTGGGGGCAAGGACTTTCTCTCACTAGGTGTTTGCACAGCACCTTGCACAGTTGGGCCCTGAGTTCAGCTAGAGCCTCTTGGCATGGCCTAAATATTACTAATAATTGCTGCCTTGTGTTCCAACTGTTGTGACCCTTCTCTCGCTGTTTTGTGTTCTATACCCTGCTCACATCTTCTCGCTGTTAAAGCTGGAAGGCCCAGATGCTCTTAACTTCCATTGTAATACCTTTCAGGATTTGGGCTGAAGCTCTTTAGGGGCAGGGACTGTCTTTTGTATTATATTTGTACAGCACCTAGCGCAATTGGTGTCCCCTGCTCCTGATTAAGGCCTCTAGGTGCTACTGTAATACAGATCATAAAAACTGCCCAGCACTGCCGCTTCTTACTTCCTGAAACCCACTCCCTCTCCACTCCCCCACAAAATAATGTTGGGAGAAAACCCTTTCAAAGCCTAAATGTCATTCACGTTCCCATGGTCATGGACTTTCTAGCTTGGGAGTTCCTGCAGACAGTTTAACAGGCCAACTCCTGTGATTTTATTGCACATTGCTGATAGTGGGTGATATTTTACTCAAAGTGCCAGCTCCTGGAGTCAGGTGCTTCTGTGAGAATTTCACCTTTCATTTAAAAAATGTAAGTTTCTAGCCATGATGGTTACAGAGAGAAGCTTAAAAACATGACCCCTAAAGGCTCCAAAGCCAGAAGGCAAATTTAAAAGCCCCCAAATTTACGATTTTTAAAAATCTCACGATTTTTAACCCAATCTCACGAATGTTTTGCCCTGACTCCCAATGTTGGAATGAAAGGGGTTAGCCATAGCAAGTGAGACCGGTGCGGGGTAGCCACCTAAGCCAAGAAGTAGGACTATGAGCGAGGCCTCCGCGACCTCCATGACAGCTAGTGTGTTGCTTTCAGGGTGCGGACGAGTTCATGGGCCGCTGCATTTGCAAACCCAGCTTGGAGCGCTCCCCGAGGCTGTCCTGGCACCCTATCACTAGGGGGAATCGAAGTGCAGGAGAGCTGCTCGCCGCCTTTGAACTGATTCAGAGAGAGAAGGTGAGGCCTGGAAAGGACTTCCCCTGGAATTATGAGACCAGATCTCATTGGAATCTATGGGTGCTTAGCAGGGTCAAGCTTCGAGCGTGCAGGGGCTGGGAACCAATATGGGCCAGTCCACACGGGCCAGTTTGCTGGCTAAAATAGCTCTCCAGTTGCCTGCAACCAGCTTTAACAGATGCAGGATATTCCAAGGGCACGGGTCGTCTCAGTGGTTCCTTTCCCGTCTTGGCTGCCACATTTAGGCAGGGCTGCTGCTGTCTAGCGCAGCAGCCACCTGAAGGGAGGCACTTCCTGCCATTTGAGGCCAGCGGTTCCTTCATTCGGCTTTTGCGAAACCAGAGCATTGGCTGCCCGGTGCCCCTACCTCAGTCTCTCTGACTCTGGAAGAGTCCAGCTCAGACTGTGGAGGCGTTGCTCGCAGCTCTAGAGCTAGGGCTGAGCTGGGATTCGGCTCCGTTGTGCTGCATGGAGAACACAGTGGATCCTCCCCACAGTTGCAGGGCTCACCCTGGGAGCCTAGAATGAGCTTCTGGAGGGTTTGTATGTAGAGATGGGAAGAGCAGGCTGAGCAGCAAGCGTCCAAGTCAAGTGTCTCTCCTTTAACAAGCTGATGGGAAAGCGACTGGTCTTTGGCCCCAGACCAGTTGGGAGAGACTCTTCTTTGGCCTCATACGTGCTTATCTTACCCCCCACCATGCGCAGGCCGCCCCCGCGCCGTCTTCACCTCCATGTGCTGTTCCACTCACCCGGGTTTGGCTGCTCCCCAGATTGTCCCAGTGCCAGGGAGAGTGCGTGGGATGGAAGGCGAGGGAAGTGGCTGCTTCCCCAGGAAATGTTAAGGTCGCTCATTGAGTTCCCTCCTCCCTCCCCCTGCTGCTTCTCGCTCCCTCCTGCTCCAGGATCTAAGCGGGAGACGCGGGACATTCAGGCCCTGCTGTTCTAGACCTCGGGGTCTGCACTTGTGATGTCCTCATTACCAGTAGCTTGGGGCTGTGGGTGGGTACAGGGCACCTCCCACATAGGGTAGGCTCATGCGTGGCAGACAGTGGAAGAAGCAAGGAGGAGCTGTGCGGTAGGGAAAAACACCTTGGGGAACGAGACAGGCTGCCCAGTGCGTGGGCACCCCGAGCCAGCTGGCCAGCGAGAGCTATTGACCTTGGCAAGCGCCAAGGTAACATTTCTGGCCGGAAAGAACAGCGTGGGTGAGTGGCTGCCAGGAGAGGAAGAGGGAATTGGTTGGGGGATGGTTGTGTGGGGCTGATGGAGGACACTGAATTTGACACTCATTGGCCTTGCCATGCGTTAACGTCTCCAGAGATAAGGCAGGTATCTGTGATAGCGCAGCCCATGCTTACACAGCGGCCGGACCACGTAGGTGCATATGAGTCTCTAAAGGCTTGACCTTAACAGAGCCAGCTTTTGTAGCTCAGCCAGTAGAGACTCGTGCACTCTGATCTGGCCGTCCCACGTTCAGTCCCCACAAACAATGACCCGCCCAGGGATGTGGCCTTACCATAGGTCCCCAGAGGCCTGGGAAGTCAGTTGGCGTTGCTGGGAGCAGGACCTGGCTGTGAGGGTGTGAATGTTCTCGCAGATAAGAGAGCAGGGGCTCTCTGGTGACAATGCAGGGATCATCCACTGACGGTTTGTGTTTTGCTCTCCACAGCCAGCTGTTCACCATCTCCCTGGCTTCGAGGTAATGCTTGCATCACAGTGACAACTCTGAGGGCCTGAAACACTCCCCCAATGGTCCAGATCCCCAAGCCCCAGCTCTAGCAAACTCCCATTAACGTCCTGGGAGCTTTGCCTGAGTCAGGCTCCTGTGATCCGTCCTGCTCAGATTGATTTCACTGCTGACATTCCCTTTACTGTGGAGCTCAGCCCCCAGGCTTGGAGCCCTGTGAGCCGTCCCCAGAGCGGTGGTGTATGTCTCTGAGAGATGCCTGAGAGGTTCCTGCTCTCTGTCTGCCAGCTGCTGGCCTCTGCAGCCCGGGCCCCACGGGTTCTAGCGATGGCTGGGTTTAACCCTTTCATCGCAACACGCCATGTTAATGGCGCCACAGCACTGCCCCCAGATCAAAGGGTTGTGGCATCCCCATCAGCACAGCTGCCTTTCACTCCCTCCTTGGCCTGGCAGGCTCCATCTACCCTACCTACCACCTGCTGCTCCTGCCCCCACTGGCATCCTCACCCACCCACCATCCTCTGTGCCCTTTATACACTCCTGCTACACCCGCCCCTTCTTCCGCCATCCTCCTACCTGATCCCTTCCCCACTGCAGCCTCTCCTTTCCGCTCCACCCACAGCCTTTCCTGCCCTTCCCACCCCCTTCCCGCTCTCAGTGCCAGGGTACGCTTGGCCTGACTTCTCTCTTCCCCTCCATGGCAGATGTGCTGGAGGGGAGGCCCCTGTGATGCTACCTGTGGGATGGAGAGGAAGGGGTAGCAAGTGCGGTCCCCCATCCCGGACAGGCAGTGCTGGCTGGGGTGTGGAAGCAGCTGGTTGGCAGGGAACAAGTTGGCAAGAGGGGGCTTGGGATGGAGGAGGCCTGGTGAAGCTACATGGAATGTTTTCATAGTCTGAGCATGGACAGCCAGGTTTCACCCTGAAAACAGATACAGGCGTAATGTGTCTCATGCCCCCGATGCTACACAGGAGAGCTAGCCAAAAAATGAACAAATGCTTTTGGAAAAATTTGAAATTTCAAAGTTGGTTCCATTTCATGAGGTTTGAAACAGAGCAAGTTGTCATTTTTCTGACTTTTTTGGTAAATTTTCAAAACTTTGAATCTTCATTTAACTCCTTCCCATCTTTTTTTTTCCTTGCCACTAAGTGCAATTAAATACATGATGTCCAGGATTTTATTTTCCCCTAAATTGTTAGTTCCACCCCACCCCCTCAACTTCTCATTTTGCTACTCTAAAATTGTTAAAAACTTCTCCACTTTTTGTAAAGTTACAGAGCAGCAAAAGGAAAAAATGAAACTAACTCTGCCACTTGTAAAGCTTCAAAACTTCTCCAACTTTGAAAAGGTAGAGGAGTAGCAGAATGACAGTGTTTCCTTTTTCCGTTGGCTATTTTGTAGCTTTTCTAAAGTTGAGGAAATTTTGAAAAAGTTAGAGTGGAAAAAGAAAACTAGGGCTGTCAAGTGATTAAAAAAATTAATCATGATTAATTGCATGATTAATCAGGCTGTTAAATGATAATAGAATACCATTAATTTAAATATTTGTGGATGTTTTCTACATTTTCAAATATATTGATTTCAATTACAACACAGAATACAAAGTGCACAGTGCTTACTTTGTATTTATTTTTATTACAAATATTTTCACTGTAGAAAAGAAACAAAAGAATTAGTATTTTTCAATTCACCCAATATAAGTACTGTAGTGCAATGTCGTTATCATGAAAGTTGAATTTACAAATGTAGAATTATATACAAAAAAATAACTGCACTCAAAAATAAAACAATGTAAAACTTTAATTCACTCAGTCCTACTTCTTGTTCAGCCAGTTGCTCAGACGAACAAGTTTGTTTACAGTCGCAGGAAATAATGCTGCCCGCTGCTTGTTTACAATGTCACCTGAAAGTGAGAACAGGCATTCACATGGCACTGTTGTAGCCGGTGTCACAAGATATTTATATGCTAGATGTGCTAAGGATTCATATGTCCCTTCATGCTTTGACCACCGTTCCAGAGGACATGCTTCTATGCTGATGATGGGTTCTGCTCAATAATGATCCAAAGCAGTGCAGACCGACGCATGTTGGCTTTCATTATCTTCTGCCACCAGCTGAAGGTTGATTTTCTTTACTGGTGGTTCAGATTCTGTAGTTTCCGCATCAGTGTGTTGCTCTTTTAAGACTTCTGAAAGCATGCTCCACACCTCGTCCCTCTCAGATTTTGGAAGGCACTTCAGATTCTTAAACCTTGGGTCGAGTGCTGTAGCTATTTTTAGAAATCTCACATTAGTACCTTCTTTGCATTTTGTCAGATCTGCAGTGAAAATGTTCTTAAAATGAACCACATGTGCTGGGTCAGCATCCGAGACTGGTATAACAAATCAGGGGACATACAATTTCCCCCCATGTTCAGTCACAAATTTAATTAACACACTTTTTTTTTAATGAACGTCGTCATCATGGAAGCATGTCCTCCGGAGTGGTGGCTGAAGCTTGAAGGGGCATACGAATGTTTAGAATTTCTGGCTCGTAAATATCTTGCAATGCTGGTTACAAAAGTGCCACACAAATGCCTGTTCTCACTTTCTGGTGACATTGTAAATAAGAAGCGGGCAACATTATCTCCTGTAAAAGTAAACAAACTTGTTTGACTGAGCGATTGGCTGAACAAGAAGTAGGACTGAGTGGACTTGTGGGCTCTAAAGTTTTACATTGTTTTGTTTTTGAGTGCAGTTATGTAACAAAAAAAATTCTACATTTGTAAGTTACACTTTCATGATAGAGATTGCACTACAGTACTTTTATGAGGTGAATTGAAAAATACTATTTCTTTTGTTTATCATTTTTACAGTGCAAATATTTGTAATAAAAATAATATAAAGTGAGCACTGTACACTTTGTATTCTGTGTTGTAATTGAAATAAATATATTTTAAAATGTAGAAAAACATCCAAAATATATTATAAATTTCAATTGGTATTCTATTGTTTAACAGTGGTTAAAACTGCGATTAATTTTTTAAAATCATGATTAATAATTTTAAGTTAATCGTGTGAATTAACTGCGATTGACAGCCCTACAAAAACCCCTGAGACCCTCAATATTCATTCTATGGTGCTCAGAGGTGAAAAGAAATAAGGGGAAAAGTGGGAGAAAGGGACACATAGAAAAAAGTTACGTGTTTGAAATGCGGAGATTTCATTTTTGATGAGAAAATGAACTAGTTCAGGGAAATTAAAACTTTTCACAAAGTTATGAGTTGTGAAAAAGGCAAGTTTTCATTGGACAAATATTCAAATGAATTTTTTTTGTACCAGCTCTATTCTGAGCAGATAAAATATCAGCGAATGATGGCCGTGCTCTACATGTATGGGGTCACCTCTCTCTTCAGCTCTGAGACCCGTCCATGGCCCTCCTGCCCTCTCTAGGAATCCCACAGCTGCACTGGCCTTGTGCAGTAGGACAGCTTACTAACAGCTGGGGGCCTGTGGACTCCTTACCTAAAGGGAGAGAGGGACTGAGCTAGGGGCGAGATGGCCAGTAGGTAAGGACGCAATAAATTGGACCCCAGGAGCAGAATGTTTTAATCACCTGTGAAATTGGTAGCAGGGCACCACAGAGACCTTGTGGCCAGGCACCCTACCCCTGTTAGCCTCCTTTTGTGAACCCTGTAGGAACTCCACACAGTCTCTCTTCTGGCTCAGAGCACCCCCACCTCAGGCTGGTTTAATAACAGAAATGGTTCACGTAATCCTCAGCATGCCAATCAAAGTCCCTAACCGTAACACGAAGGGTTACACTCAGCGCTGGTGCTTCTGCTGCACACAGAGCCCTAGCTCTGCCCGGATCTGCTCCACCCAAAGCAGCCAGTCCCTGCCTTTTCTGGCTGGAGCGCTAGCCTTGACTTCCTCTCCCGGGCAGCCAGAGCCCACGCTGTCCTGCTGCTCTTTATAAGGAAGCCCCTGATCCGACCCAGGTGTGTTTCCTTTGTAATCAGGGTTGGCTGGCCCAGGCCCTCCAGCCCTTAAAACCAAGCCACCCTGTTACACGTGCATTACGCTAGGCAGCTAGCTGTAAGAGCGACTGGCTCTCAGATGCATCGTTGCCTGTATTGCCCTGAGCCATGACATCAGCATTACTTTCATAAAGGGGCTTATTTCCAAACAGCTGCAGGATGTTTCCTGCGGTGCAGAGCGTGCATGTGTGAGTGTGTTAGATAATGATATTTTAATGTCCTTTCTCTCTTCCTCCTCCAGAGCGAGCTGTCCACCAGTCTGGATGAGGTGAGCTTACTGTGTCTGCAAAGTTGTTCGTCTCTTCCCCATATATTTAGTTATGATTTTATATGAAATTCTGCCCAACGGGGGCAAGCGATCGTTTTGATGGGTGAGCCCAATGAATAGCATTAGCTTTTTACTTCTATTAGTCACCCGAGGAAAGATAGGTATGTGGATTTTGTGCCTGATCTGGGACAGTTTTCTAACAGCAAGGCAAGTAGGGTGAAATTCACTCTGGTGCAGAGGACTGGCGTGATGCCTCTGCACCCTTAAGGCTTAAGTGGGTCCTAAGTGATGCCTGGGCTTTGTGCTGGGCACCTGCCCTGGGGTGAATTCCATCCTTAGTGAGGTGCTGACAGGTGCGAGGGGTTTGGGAAGTTGCAAGATGGTGGTAGCTGGAGAGCAGTTCAAGCTGTGAAGTTTAGATCGACAATCCCCAAGATGTGGAGTGTTTGGGTCTGTTGGGCTGCCTTCGACCCGCTGCAGCAATTAAGGCCAGACACACAGCTTGGTCCCAAATCATAACTGTTCCAAAACATGGGTGTCCCTGGGTCTGGTGATTTGGTTCTGGCCCATTATAGAGATCAGGCCTGGATCAGGACTTTCCCCAAAAGTCTGGGTGATCTTTAGATCTGGTTTGGGCCCATCTCTAGTTGCAAAAGGAGTTAGAGTTATGCATGCCTCAATTAACAAGACCTGATCCTGTTACTTAGTCAATCAAAGTTCATGCCATTGGATCCCTAGGTCCTGGGTTCGCTTTTTGTAGTATGGGGTAACCTCCTGGTTACCCCACACTAGAGTGGGTTGCATTTTCACGTGGCTCTATTCAGCCCCAGTGCAAGCATATGCAACTCTGCTGGGCTGAACAGCTGCACCTGCTTGCACCAGGGATGAAACTGTGCCGGTGCCCACATCACCACTCTTGGTTTCCTTTTTCAGCAGCCTCGGCAGACAGGCCAAAGAGCTGACTGGGGTGTGGAGATTCCCTTCTCCCCCTCTCAAAGGCAGGGTAGGGCACTACTTGGAAACAGAACTTCCATCTTGGGAAAAGTTCTGAGTTTTCATCCCAAATCAGGACAAAACCCCCAAACAGCTGGAACAGAAATTCCACAAGGTTCTGTTTTGGAAATACTGGTGAGGAAACTGGTAGCCCAGGGAGCCAGCCAGCCAGGGAAACTGGTAGCCCCATTCTTGCAGAATGTTTCACTTCTGTCTAATCAGCATTTTCCGATGGTAGAGTTTTGACCAGCTCTGTTTTCAATCCAGCTCTTTCCCCCAGCGCCAAATACTCCTGGGCTCGGTGCTTCCTCTCTGGAGGAGAGGGACTTACCCTCATGCTTTGCAGGCGCTGAACTGAACTCTGCCAGGGAAATGTAACCATCTCTTTGCTTTTTCTCCCCCACGGCCATTTCTGGGATTGGCGCTCCACAGCTGGGCACGCCTGCCTTCTTCTACGAAGGGCTCCTGCAATGGGTACCATTCAGTCTCCAACCCTTGACCCTCCCGTTCCTCTCTGCACATGGCTGGGGATTAAGCAAAGTCCCAACAGAGTTTCCCAGTGTGGAAACCGGCTCCTTCCCCACTGGTGAGACTGTCTGGCCTGCCCAGACCAGTCAGCCGAGCCGCCTTGTGAAACACCCAATGACAGCACTCATGTCTGCTGAATTCTCCACGGCCCTTCCTCTGGGGAGTTTTCTCACCCACATGGCCTGTGTAAATGGCCTCCCAATGGCTATGGGAGAGCCAGGCCCATGGTGATAATGATGGAGCTGGAGCCAAACTGGTGTAACCTGGCATTGTGCCATTGGAGTTGTGGGTCAGATCACCAGCGACTGTAAATCAGAGTTGCTCGATCCAAGTCAGTGGACCAGACTCCCACCTGGTGTAAACTGGCCAGATCCCCAATGGGTGTAAACTGGTGTAGCTCCATTGGTGTCAGTGGGCCAGATTCCCTGGTGGTGTAAATTGATTACAGCTGCAGTGAAATAACTTGGGCCAATTGTACACCAATGGAGAGTTGACGGAAAGGGAAGTAAATTGCCTTGTCTCTGTCAGGCCTGATCTGCATCTGCTTCCCAAGACGTCTCCTCCTGCATAGGACTTTGCTGCATGTTCCAATGCAAAAGTCAAGTCCCTGCAATCTCCCGCATTAAAACTGCCCCAGCCTGTCAGCAAATCCTGCCTTGATGCTTTTCACACCTGCTTCTTCCGATGGATGGAAAAGAGGGGAAGCTCTGTTTGGTGACTGCTTGTGCCCTGCCCATGGCTCTGTAACCCCTTTCCCCAGATGCCCACCCTTGACCTGCTCACTGATCTTTTCTCTCCACCTGCTCCTGACAGAGGTTAAAGGTCAAAATGCTTGTAGCTTCAGCAGCTGGCTCACCCTTGCAAACAGTGTTGGATGCGAAACCTGTTCTCACCAGATGGAATTGTTGGATTTTTAGGGACTTGGCTACCACCACTCACCTACTGACATTTCAGGCACCGCTCTGCCAAACTCCAGCACTACCACTTTGCCAGTGGGCTTAGCCAGTTATTCTTTAATTCATGGGTTTGTTTCCCTTCCCCTAATTTTGCTGTCAGATTTTGAGTTCAAAATCTGAAAACTCAATAAACTCACCCAAAGCCCCTGAGTTTGCCTGGTTCCAGGTAACTGGCTTGCTCTCGGGCTGCTCAGCTCTACTTTCAAATAAGCAGGCAACACTGTCCTCTTCGTTTTACTCTTCTAGGGTCTTTAGATTATTTTTCCTCCTGTTGTGAGGCAGGCACTGGCACAATCTTCCACTTATGGCTTCTTCTCTCATCTCAGGTTCAGGGCGAGAAAGTGCTGCATTGGATGCAAGGCATCCGGACTCCTGGGTTCCATTCCCAGCTCTGTCGTTCAGCCTGGACAAGTCACTTTTGATCAGAACTTCAGAGGAGCGGTAGTTCCTGTTGAGTTCAATGGGAGCTGCACATGCTCACTACCTCTGACGGTCAAGCCACTAACCATTCTACCCCTCAGCTTTACCCGTACAACTGGAATCTCATTCCAGAGCTTTCCCAAAGTGAGGGATGACTAAAACCTAATGGGGGAAGGGTCTGATTCAGCAAAGCTCTTTTCGAGATGCTTAGCTTCAAGCATATGCTTTAGGACAGGTGAGCATATCTTTAAATCCAATTGAAATCAATGCAACTTAAGCACCTGCTTAAAATTAAGCATGTGCTTAGCTAAACAAGGATGGACTTAAGCAGGTGCTTAACGTTAATCATGTACTTAGGTGATTTCCTGAATTGGGGTGCATGTTACCGTGCTGCCCCTTAGTGACTGTTCCAACGAGGATAAAAGCCCTTCTCCTAGTGACAGCTAACGAAGATTCTCTGGAAATGGTGGAGGTCAGAGTGCCAGGTACTGAAGTTCCTGGGTTCTATCCTCACTGACGACTATGGGTACGTTACACCTTCTGCACCTGTAGAAGGCTCATGGTGAAATCTTGGGACCTTAAAGTCACGCACCTAAATAAGTGCCTTGATTTCCAGAGGAGCTCAGCACCCACCGGCTCCCATTCAAAAGTTGAGGGTGCTCAGTGCTTCTCAGGAGCAGACCTTGATCTTTGCCCATGAAAAGATTGCATGTCTCCAGGTTGTAAGCCTGGCCGACCGTGTATGTGCCCAAGACACTCAGGGACAGGGGTGGATGGGGACATATTTACTATTTGCCCTGTGTTGAAAGCCAGATGCTCCCACCATCCTGCCTGCCCCAGAATGGAATGAGCAAAGTCTTCAGCTAACAAGCTGCTTTGATTTGGCAGCCACCAGCAGTTGCCAATGAAAACCACAGCTCAGTGTACAATCTATCCAATATGCCACCAAGAAAAATTTCTGTGTAGTACTTTTAAATATATAAATCTGACCCAATCCTATACTTGAAATATATATATCCGCTTAATGCAATAACACTGAAGCCTGGAAAGAATCACGGCCTTCTAAATTAGTTCCAACTGCCCTCAGTTGAGGGGTGCATTTTTAGAGATTTTGCTTGCATTCCCATTTTTGGTGACTCTGAACTCTGAGATCAAGGTCAGGAGAAACCAGCGCTCCAGTGTCCAGCTCTCGTTCCAATGCAAGGAATTACACTCCACCTGTCTCAGGGGTTCTCAAACTTCATTGCACCATGACCCCCTTCTGACTCCAAAAATTACTGGAGAACTCCAGGAGCGGGGACAGAAGCCTGAGCCTGCCCAAGCCCCATTGCCCTGGGTGGGGGGCCAAAGCCTGAGCCCCACTGAGGCAGGGGGCCTGCAACCTGAGTCTTGCCTCCCAGGGATGAAGCCCTTGGGCTTTGGCTTCGGCCCTGGGTAGTGGGGCTCAGGCTTCAGCCCTGGGCCCCAGCAAGTCTAAGCCAGCTCTGGCAACCCCATTCAAAGGGGGTCATGACCCACTTGGAGGTCCTGACCCACAGTTTGAGAACTGCTGACCTATCTCAATCTGCCCCCCCACTGCAGTTCCAGTGGATCCCTCAGTCTTCCTTTCTTGTCCTAGACTGTGGGGCAGCATGGCTGGCATAGAATGGATGTCGTTGTTTCCTGCAGAAGTGGCTGCATTTCAATGGTGGGCAAGCAATCCCTTTAAAGACCTAGGGAACAAAAACCAACATGTAACACTAGGTTATTGTTTGCTCCTGACACTGGGGCAGGGGGAGAGAAGTGGTTTGCACGTGACATTTCTCCCCATCAGCCCTTCTCTCTGACTAGGAGCTAGCGGACTCTGAAATCTGTTCCCTGTGCGGTGATGGGCGCTAGGGGAAAGTGCGGTGATAGGAGGCGCGTGATCTGTGGTCTGTAACAACCTGAGCTGAAGTTCTCCTTCAATATCCCCCTGCAGTCTGCAGACTCGGACCTGCCCTACCCTCCGCCCCAGCGGGAGCCCAACATTTACATGGTTCCTCAAGGGATCAAACCAGTGCTCCAGCGCACTGCCATTGAGGTGAGCGGTTCGGTGGGGCGGAGCGAATAGGGGAATATCCTGGCTAACAGCTGCCCGCGACTAGATCGAATCTGACCTGCCCAACTGTGCATCATAGACGCTTACAAAGGGGGGCTGCTGCTGAAGAGTGGTACTCCCAGGAGAGGGCGCCTAGTCTTAAAGTCTTCCTCCCCCTCTGAGCAATGCCTCAACTGGCCCACGGGCTTCCCTTTTATCATGTAGTCCTGTCACATGACTGCCACCTGACCTCATTTCCCAGCAGGACCTCCTGCTTCAGCTTAGCCATGTGATCTTTTTGGGAGAAAGAGGAGTCCCAGAATACCTAGCCTCAAAGAGGCTTAAACCCTTAGAACAGGGCAAACTGGCCCTTGGCCACAACTACCCTTAAAGGGGACAGTTCGCTCTGTGTTCAGGGCAGCCCTTCAGAATTAAACTCTCCTCTTCCCCAGCTGGAGAGAGAGGAGAATCAGGTCCGTGGGGGTTCCTGGTGTAGCTATATCAGTGCAAAAAACGCAGTGTAGACAAGGTCTAGGCTCAGCCTGGCTTCTTATCTGTCATCTGCTGTCACCGCCTCCCCTCATCCCGGTGTCCTTCCTCATCTCCTCTTGTCTCTTCATCCTGCAGATCTTGGCCTGGGGGCTGAGGAACCTGAAGAGCTATCAGCTGGCCAGCATCACCTCCCCCAGCCTCCAGGTGGAGTGCGGAGGCCAGACGGTCCAGTCCTGCGTCATCAAGAACGTCAAGAAGAACCCCAACTTCGACATCTGTGTGCTCTTCATGGAAGTGGTGAGGGCTCCCTCGCTGCGCACCTGCCACCTGGCTCACAGAGCTATGGCTGCACCCGCTGCCCCACAGCACTCCACTGGGTTAACCAGCGTGTCTGCTTTCCAGGCTGCCCACCTTTTAGCTCTGAATATCGGAGCCATTCCCAGTGGGAATGAGGCCACCCTCTTCCCGGGGGAGACTGCAGCAAGCTCAGCCAAGACGGGGGCAGATCTGTATTCCCGTCCTTGATTGCTTAGGCTCATGCATGCTCCTAGAATAGGGAGATTGGGGGGTTGCTGTCGTTTATCAGCAAGAGGATCTAATGACCTACCACTCCAGTCTGTGATTCTGAAATGCAGCTCTGCGGTAAACTCATATTCCACCCCAAAGTTTGTCAGCCTGTAAGCAGCTGAAATAGCTTTGCTGAATGTCAGGCAAGGAACCGTGGATACTAACCATGCTCCATAGCCCTTTGCTGCAGGGTTAAAATGCAGTGACATGAGGCTGTGAGTTCTGATAAGAATCAGACCCTCAGAGTTATTCTGGTGCCTCATTCCAACTGAAATCCAGGGGATCCTTAGAGGATCAGGGCCCAAGCCTCTAGTGAGGAGCTCTGACATGACTCTCAGGGGCTGCTTCTGCTCCTGTTAAAATCAGTGGGGGTTTAGCCCATTGAGTTGAAAGGGAGCAGGACTTGGTCCTGACGTGGCAGGTTGAGGGCTCTCTGTGTCTTTCAGGAGGTGCTCAGACCCCTGCTAAATCGGTTTTCTTCTGAGAGACTGAGAGTCTTGCTAGCCTGTTTTCCCAGTGTGACCCGCCTGCCTCTGTCTGCAGAGAGAGCCGATGAGTGACACTTTGCCCTGATGTACACTCCCCTTTGGCAGCATTGCACAGGGTACAGTTAAAGGCAACATTTGCCCCAGCGGCTCAGAGGGGTGTGAACAGCCTCTGCCCAGCTCCACACTGTTAACTCAGGTGTCTAATGAGGACAGTCTGAACCACCACGTGGTTGGTTATCTGCTGCGCACGTTAACAGCAACACCCAGCCCTTCTGGGACTGTGGGTGGGGCTTGGGTTTGTGGGTGGAGCTTGAGGAGAGCATAAAGGAGCCCAGCTTTAGCTCCAGTCTGCCCGTGGGTTTATTCCATGTGCTTCTGCCAGACGCAGGGAAGCTGTCCTTTGCCCCTCTCCCCAGCCACACAGTGCTCAGTGTGTGCTTCCCTCGCTGCAGCGCCTACCCAAGGAAGCTCTGTACTGCCCTCCTGTCATCATCAAAGTCATCGACAACAGGCAGTTTGGCCGAAAGCCCGTGGTGGGTCAGTGCACCATCCAGTCCCTTGAGGAGTTCTACTGCAACCCGTACAGAGAGGAGACCGACACCCCTGAGGAACAGCCAGGTACTGGAGGGGAGAGGCTTGCTCCTTTGTCCTCCTCCCTTCCCTGTTTCAACCACTGAGGGAAGCAGGAGACTGTCTGGTTGAGCGGACAGAGCACAGGACGCTGAGCCTGGAACTCTGTGCCTCCGTTCTCCCGTGACAGCATGCCGAGCTTTGGTCGGTGCAGGGCTGACTCACCCTGGTAGTCAGAGCAGGTGGGTCTCATCAGGAACAGCGTAGAAGGAGACTCAGTCTGTCTGAGGCCAGATAGAGCTAGAGGGAAGGGCAATGAGAAATCCTGATCAGTCCGCTGAGGAGATGCCTCTTTGTGTCTCAGTTCCTCATCTGCAACAGTGGGATGATCGCGCTTTCCTTCCTTGCAGGGGATTGTGAGGATAAATACATTAAATATGGAGAGGTGCTCAGGTGATGGAGCCAGAGAAGTACCCTCGATAGATCCATTGTGCGTGGTGGGCAAGCCACAGATTTACATTTTCCACCAGTATGTTGGGAGCAATAATACTTATGAACAGGGCAATTGCCAGATTGGATCAGACTCCAAGGTACATCTCTGACAGTGGTCAGTCCCAGCTATTTCAGAGGAAGATGTGAGAAACCCCTTAGTGGACAGTTATAGAATAACCTGCCCCTAGAGGAAATTTATTCCTGACCCCTATTAGTTAGAGGTTGATATACTCTGGAGCATCAGGGTTTCTCTCTCTATTATTTGCGTTAATGTAACTGTGGATGCGCTCATTATTCCTGTAAAAATGCTGAATCCTGTTTTTTGAACCCTGCTGGGCTCTTGGCCTCAATGATACCTAGTGGCAGTGAGTTCCACAGGTTAAGTCTCATTGTTTGGTGAATAATTTTGAGATTGTCATCAAAGGGAGCCAATTAGTGCCGTTTGTGCTGGTGGTTTTGTGAGATACTTTTAGCGGTACTCCCATTGATACTTGCACAGTAACAAAGCACAACATAGTGTAGGTCCTACATAAACAGTGGCAATGTGTGTATAAATGTATATCAATTGCTCAGTGACAGGGTGGTAGATTAAAACATTAAAGAATCAGATGGACAGAATCTCAGTGGATAATAAAGTTAGCATGTCGGTCCTCAAGCTGCTGGGCTCTGTGTTCTGTGGAGCATCAATTTCCTAGTTAGATCCACTCTTCTTCTCTTTGCAGATGAGGTGAGCCTCACCCCCAGAGACGAGGTCCTCATTGATATTGACGACAAGGAGCCCCTGATCCCTGTTCAGGTAGGGAAGGAGTGATAGCGGTAGAAAGAAAATAGGTTTCTCCATCTCTTTGGCAGCAGAATGCAGCGGGGGTTGCATGGGTTTGGAGCAGGGGGTGGGGCTTTGTGATGTATTGTGAACTGTACTGACCCTGCAACACGCACATTGCACCTGATCAGCGGCCTGTCCTTTCGCCGCTTCCAGTGTCTCTGAGTAGGGACAGGTGTTTGGTCCCCCAAAGCAGGACAAAGGATCCCAGTTTCCTCCTCCTTTCCTCCATTTGAACACAAGACGGGGTGGGGTGCGAGGGGTCTATCAGGCCTCCCCTGCCTTCTCCTGGGGGCATCAGTGCCCTGGCATCCCCCTGCTTAAGGAAAACCCACTCAAGCCTGGCTACCAATGAAACTTAGTCCTCTGAGGGCCTACAAGGGCCAGGAGGAGACACTGATCAATAGGGAGGTAGCAGGCCAGTTAAGAAGGCTTGCCAGCTTCTTCTGAGGGGCAGTGCTGAGTGGGGCTAGGGCAGAAGAGGAGTTTCCCTGCACTAGCCCAGAACGCCAGGGCCAGGTTAGGACCCAGGCTTAAACACTGCAGCTGAGCACTCACGTCTGGTGTGTATCTGTTAGCTTAAAGGGGCAGGCAGCCAATTCTTGAGGTTTGGGTTTCCTTCACCATTTAAAATCAATGCTGAGCTGATGGCCTGGGCCCTTCTGCTCTGGCCTGGCTGCCACAGCAGCAGGTAGCTTCTTTGCTGAGCCCGTCCCTATACTGAATTATCCCTTTGGCCCTCACACAGGTCCCCTTGTTAGCAGTTGGTTGTTGCTCTACAGTAAAGATCTACAGCAGCCTATTATCAGGTGTATTCAAATAGCCCCTAGAGGGTCCCTCCTAAGACCCTGGCGCTGCTGGGCTGGGTGCTGTACATACACCTAACAAGTGATGCACCCTGCCCCAAAGAGTTCACTGCCTGAGTAGATGAGACAGGTGCTTGTCACTTTACAGATGGGGGATCCCAGAAACTGAGTGGCCCAAGGTCACACAGGGAGGCCAGGGTAGAGCTGGGAGCTGGACCCAGGTCTCCTGAGTCCTATGCCAGTGTACAAGGCCACTCTCTTTTCCTGGCTAGTCCTTCTGGGCGCCTTTAGGGCACAGCCTAGAATTTTGTGGTGGTCCATCGCTCAGGCTCCTTCTTTCTGTCCGCACGCACACTGTGGCCCCCAGACTCTGACTGCTCCTGCTGGTGGAAAACAGCAGAGTGGTCATTGCACCGAAAAGAAACAGGCGGTGCATTTCCATCCCGTGGAAACAAAGGACCACTCCAGCCTTTTTCAGTTTTTATTGGCTTTGCTCTATCAGTGGAGCTGGATGCAGAGGTGCAGTGTTTATAGCAGCAGCAGCAGCTGCTGACTGCCAGATCTGCGGGGACCAACCCTCTGTCTCTGGCTGTTATCTGAAAGGGCAGAGTTTTCAGAAAACCCAGTTGTGGGTGGGTAGTGACAGGCTGTGGCATTTTCTGGGATTTCGGCGATCCGGGGGATTTGACTCGCTCGAGGGGAGGTGCCGAAGGAAGAACATGTTGCTGCTTCCCCTTCCCGAGCTGCCAGTCTGGTGCTGCTCGCTGGCATTCCAGCCCTGCCCATGCGGTCGAGAAGACTTTGGTCTCCAGAGGGCACCATTTCTGAGCTCAGCTCCCGAACATGAGGCTTCCCAGCTCCGTAACCGTTTGGCCTTCTTAGCTGCTGTTGAACATGTGCAAATGGTTAAGCCTGTGTGTTTGAGGCACAGGGCTGCATGTGAACTCGATTGCTAAGAAACCCCAAGATGAGGGGTTCCAGGAAGGTCAGTGGAGCATTTTAATCGGCTCCTGCTTTTCCCCCTCTGGTGTGCTAAGCGCCCGCTTTGCCAATCCCGCAGATTCCTCACTGCCTACTTTAAAGAGCCCCTGACGCTGCACAGAATCCTGGGAATGGAAAGCCCTTGTTCCCTGGAAACAATGCTGCTTTTTACAGTATCTTTCTTCTGTTTCTCATCATCCCTTGTGTTCCGTTGCTGTGGAAAGCAGGGTCTCCCATTTCTTCTGTTCCTGCTGCTTGTTCCTCACCTCGGCAGGGTATCGGTCACCTCCTTCTGTAATGCCCCGGGGGACTCTGCAATCCAGTAGGTCTCCTCCCCATAACTTATAGGATCCTCCCTGGAAATGGGTCCACACCAGCACCACAGGATCAAACAGTCTCCCGGAACTTTGGGGAAGTTCTGGTTCAGATCCTGGTTTGAAGATGAACTTCACACTTCGGTTCCATCTCTAATCCTAATTCACCACCCTTTCTATGTGTGCATTACACTGCTTCCCCTGCCTCTAATGTGGGATCTTAGTGCAACCTACCCACCAGTGTGTCACGTGTGCTCGATCCACAGCATCTTTGCACACCAGGGCCCTTGACTAGGTGGCTTGAAAGTTTGGGTCAAAGTGCAGCAGTAAAAGTTGTCCGCATAGCACTAGAATCCTTGCTTATGCATCCCTGCTAATCCACACCCCTGGCAAGGGAGCCCGTTGCAAAGGACTGAAATTTGCAAAGCTAGGGAATAAGTATAACATTTTGAAATGCAGCTGCCTGAAGATTAGGCTCCTAAATCCATGGTTAGAAACCTAAATAAAAGTGGTTTGGCATCTCAAAAGTACTGAGCACTCACAACCACTGGGAGCAGCAGGGGCTCAGAACCTGTGCAAATCAAGCTAAATATGGAGCTAGCAGATGAATTTGACACCCAGATTTGAAAATGTTGATCTAAGTGAACACTCGTAATCAAACGGGGGGACACCCAAAGGATCATGCGATAAAAATGTCCTCGGTCTCTGTTTGCCATTTGTGGATTCCTTTGAATTATTTATGATAATGTTTCATAATGTACCAGGAAAGGCACTGGAACATGTCTTGGAAAAGACTGAAAGTTTAGTAATAGGATACTGTGATGCTCAGTTCAGGAAACCCAGAGCCTTAAGCCACTGTGTCAGAAGGGGTGAGCTTTGCTGGAGGTTAGACTGTGTGTCTGCCCCCTGCCACACCAGTCTGTGCTTCACCAGCAAACTCCTCGAGACTGTGCCCATCTTCACCTAGCCTGGCAAGTAGCAATCAGGGACCCCCAGTTCCTGAGTTCCCCAGAGACATGTCTCTGTTGAGTCCAGTCCCTCTCACTGGACACCTATGGAAATAATTCCGTTTTGCTGTCTCCAAAGAGACAGTACCCACACCTACCTATTGGTTGAGCTGCAGACTCACTCTTTACATCAATATAACAGTACTGCATGGGTTACAGTAAATCTAAGAAAAACGCTGTATTAATAAAAAACAGTGTTTTAAGTGACGCTAAGCAAGAGAAAAAGAAATGGGTATGGTTAAAAACAAACAAAAATAGCATGTTTTGTAGTGCCCAAAACTTGATCCTAGCAAGCTATGGCTTTGTCTAAACAGCTTGCTCACTTCCGTCAAGCTAACAGCATCTCCAGCCTTTCCTGGTAAGAGGATCCAACATTCCCAGAATCAGAAGGTGCCGTCCCCTAGGGTCTAGATAACTAGAATGTCTTTTGGCTCCCCTGGTATTTCCCAGAGTCCATTGTCTTGACCTCGACAGCCAGGAAGATGTCCCGGGGTGCAGACTCTGTCCCCCGATGTGCTCACTACGCTGTTTCCTCCACCTCCTGTTAGCTTGATTGCTTTGTTTACCTTATATGTAAATGTATTGCCATTGTCCAGGGCTTACAAAGCTTGACCCAGACAGGTAAATGCACATTCCTTTGTGTAAGACAGACTTCTTTATCAACTCTGCCCCCCAAACATACTGTAGGAACATATTTCCAGTACATAACATAACTCTTAACACACCATTCATCCGTACATCACATAAATATATTCATGACCAGCGTGTCACCAGTTTTTATATGATACCTTACTTGATACGCTTTGTATACAATATTATTTTACTATAAATTAGTTGATTCAATACTTATTCTTTGGGGTTCAGACCCCCTGCTTTCCCTCTGCGGAGTCTGGACCCTGATTGTCACAGAGACCCCGCTGAGAATCAGAATGATAAAACCACTCTTCTTCTGTAGAGTTCAAAGCACTTTATGCCAAAGGAGAGGCAGTGTGCCGTAGTGAATAAGGGACTGGCCTGGTACTCAGGAGGCCCCGGTTCTTTTCCAGTTCTGGTAGTGACCCTGGGCAAGTCCTTTCTATACCTTATCTGTAAAATGCGGGATCTCCTTTGAAGAGCACTTGGAGATCTACTCATGAAAAGCACTATAGAAGATTTAGACATAGTCATATATTATTAGACAGTCAAAAATGTTCATGAAACTGTCATCCTGTTTTTTGTCTAGCTCTAACAGATGTTATTCTCCCCACTTCACAGAGGGGGGAAACTGAGGCAGGCAGCAGTGAAGTAATTTGCCCAGTGCCACACAGTAAGCTAGCGGCAGACTGCTGATTCCGAGGTCTGTGCGTAAAGTGCTGGACCATGCTACCTCTGCCCAGGGATTGCTGTTAAATCTTCTCTGAGGGGCCGGGGAGGTGGCTGGGTTATGAGGTGTGTGTTAGCAAAGGGTGGATTGATACTAAAGATGCCCATTGAGAAGAACCCCACAGAACAGTTGTTGGCGGCACGGCACCTGGAGATTGGGCTGGGATGAGCATTTTCTTATGAGCATGTCCTTCAAAATTGAGGTCAAAGCCCGGTAAATAATCTGATTAGGGGGTGCCTGTTGTTTGCTTGACTAGCATTTCAGAAGGTCCTTTCCAGGAATTTGTGAGCACAGTATTTGCTCTGGGCAAGGGATGGGGGTCCAGCGTTGGTTGGCTTTGTAAGGGATGGCAGAGGGGCGGGCGGGACCTTTGTTTAGGCATGAGATGGTGCCTGGAGGGACGGGGGATGTGGGGAGGGAACCGATGCTGGTGGAAACTCCGGCTTCAGTTCTGCAGCACTTCTGGCCGTCTCTCCTCAGTACCTCCTAGGCAACAGTGAGACAAGCTCTGCTCTCAGTCACATGGTTTAATTTTGGAGCACCTCCGTCAGAGTCTCTTTGGATTTACCCCAGGATAGCGAAGAATTCAGCCCCGACTGTGTCTGCTTCATCAGTCATGGGAGACGTGAGGCATCTCAGGCTCCTGCTCATGGGGAAGGTGCCGTTCACATGGGCACCTGGGGCCAGATTCATTCTTGCTGTCACTCCAGTTACTTCGCTGGACAGATTTAACCCCTGACTGTGTATTGCACCCAGCAAGGTTGGCTATTCCTGGATGGGACTTGGGCCAGTGGTGGGGTAATCTGGAGAAATTGCTCTTGATGTGCTTCTAATGACCTGTGAGTTAAAGCAGATGAAGATCTTCACTAGAGCTGGCCAGAGAACCAGGAATTTTCCTGCCCAAGTTCTCTTGGGGAAAATCCTCTTTTACAATAGTCCCATTGGGACATTCTGGTTTTCCTGCTGGGAAATTTGGAAATGGGGGAAATTAGGTTTTCCCCTGCACTTTTCCTGTGCTCTGTTACTGCTTCCCAACTGATAAATGTTGGGAAACAGTCAGAAGAGGGGGGATAATGGGGGCAAACACTTTTACTTTTAATGTAACACAGTTAAGTGACGGAAATGTTGCTTTTAAAAGTGAAAGTGTTACTGGTTTCTAACTAGCCAAAATTGGGAAACTGACTAAAAGGAGGGAAACCCACCATTTTGAAAGCAAAAAATGTAAAAATTACAAAAAAAGAGAAAAGAATGAAAGAAAGAAAGAAAGAAAGAAAGAAAGTCCGTCCCCACCCCCCAAAATTATTTGCTTTGAAAAACTTCCAAAAATGAAAATTTTTGTCAAAAATGAATATTTTTTTTGTTTTTTGATTAAACACCCTTTTCCAACTATCTCCCTCCCCCATTTTCCTTGGAAAATTTGGGACCAGCTCTAGTCTGTGTTCCTGGCAGCATGTTTGGATTTTGCAGGAGGCCAGCCCAAGCTGAACAGCCTCCTAATGAGATGGATCACAGCTGGTGGGGTAGACATCCAAACACAGCAACAGCTAAACTGGCTGCACGCACGCTGCCCCGTGCACCAGGAAACAAGGTCCCCGATCCCCAGTGGGATTCTCTTTGTTGTACAGTAGTTGCCCTGAGGTTTCTCTTTACTGCCAGCTGTGGGGAAATAAACCCCTTCCCCAAGCTTTGCTATCGGCCATGCAGATAGGAATTGCAGACCGCTGCCACTCTGGGTGCGAGGTGAGAGCCTGTGGTCCTGTGATTATTGCTGGTGGGAATGGTTTGGAGTGGTGTTCAGGGGCCCTATATAGGTGGGGTCTGTGGCTGTGTTTGAAGCAATGGTCTCCTTTCGACTCTGCATCAGGGGCTGCGACACGCAATCCTTTTGCTCATAGATCCCTCTGCATGGTTTCCCAGTTCATCCCATTTGTAATGGGCTTTGTTTGCAAGCCGCCAGAAATGAATGACACCTCAAAGCGAGGAAAGGTCTTTGTCATAGGGTGGCCAGCCCCTTGAAGGGCCTGGGAGCAGACAGCCAACCCTGCGCTTAGGAGCCTGGCAGGAGAGTGCTGGGAATCATCAGACCCAGCGGGGCAGCGTCAGGTGACTGGGCCTGGTGATCACCAGCTGGGGGTTACAGAGGCGGGTCCTGGGACCCAGAGAAGAATAGGGGAATGGTCTCCTATAGCTACAGTCCAGGCTGCAGGCAGTGGGCTGTGGGCGGATGGCTCTGTGGACCATCCCCAGCCTGAGGGGAGACCCCGAGCACTAAACTGCCAGAAGCCCACAAGCCATACTGGGACAATTGCTTTCTGTTGTCAGTGCACATGGACAATAAACTGAGCCCCGAGGCAAGGACTGAGAGTGAGCTGATCAGAGAGTGGCTGGTTATTGCCTCAGGCAGGTGAGCGAGCCCGCCAGCCCACAATCCCCCAGAGGTAACAGGGCATCATTGACTCGGAGCCTAAAGACACTGAAGGTCCCAGCCATCAACTTCAGTGGGAACTAAGCTTCTCGGGTTGGGCCCAGATTTGGCACCTGGAAAGCGGCAAGATTCCAGTAGTGATAGGCAACCATCCAAGACGCCATGGTTCTGTTCAAGGAAGCATGCCCCCAGATTGGGATCATCACCGCCAGAGTTTGGGGAAACATGCCGCAAGCTTGAGCTGTGCCAGGCTGCAAAGGGGGGGTAGGTGGGTGATGTAAGTTTGCGAGACAGCTATCAAACATGATTGCTTCTAGATCCTACTATGGCAGTCTGAGGGCCCACCCTTGTTAGTGAGACATTTCTGGAAATGGAGAGGCGAGTAGCTGCATGGAGCGGTTATTACTAATTACCATATATAGCAGATTTGGGCGGAGAGCGCTCAAGAACAGGCCTCAGAGGGAGATGTCCAGTATTCCCTGATTCTGCCTCAGCAACCTTACTAGAGCCAGGGAAGCCCAGAAGTGAGAGAGAATGGCAGGGGGTGAGGAAGGAGCAAAGAGAACTCTTCCAAACCATAATGCAGAGTGCCGAGTTCGAGCTTGGGCGAAAGGTTCAAATAGTTCCTTGTGTTAGGAATATAGGAACTGCCAGACTGGATCAGTCATTGGTCTGTCTAGTTCAATATCCTGTCGCCAGTAGTAGCTGGTAAGACCTGCTTCAGTGGAAGAGGCAAGAAACCCAACAATTAATGGAATAACTTGCCCACAGAAAAAGGTTTCTTCCTGACCACCCATTAATTGGGCTATGACCTGAAGCAGGAGGGTTTATATCCCTTCCAAAGCACTTGTTAATTATTTTTTTAACATCTACTATTTTACCTGGATATTTCTCTTGTCCATACAAATGTCCATTCCTGCTAATCTCTTGGCTTCAGTGGTACATTGTGGCAGAGAGTTCCCCAGGCTGATTACGAGATAAAGCATTTCCTTTGATTCGTTTTTAAAGTGACTGCCTTTCATTTTCCCTGGCCATCCCCTCAGTCTGGCGTTCTGAGACTGGGCAAACAGAGGCACCCGGGCGATCCAAGCCACTTCACTAATTGCCCTCTTTCTCTTGTTAATGGAAATTCCTAAACTTTATTTTGCCGGCTGTTTATTATTCCAATTGCTGCCTTTGTGTGGGAAAAAAATATTTCCTCTTATAAATGCTCTTTATTAGAGCGGCCCGCTGAGAATCTTGCGGGCACGGAGACAAGGCTGCAGCTGCACTGGGAGTTTCTGCCCGGCACGCTAAGCGAGGCCTCTGTGCCAGTTCCTTTTGGCCCAGTTGCTCAAGTGCTCTGTTCTGCAGCCCTTCCATTGCGAGGCCCAGAGCTAGAGACTAGCTCCTTTCAGATCTAGGGCTGGATGGGTCACAGACCCTGACCTCAGGGTAGGAGTGGAAAGCATTAAGGAGTTGTGGCCCGGGTAAGTTGCTATCCTCATTGCAGCCTGGAAAATGCTCCTGTCTCTCAGGCTGGTTCTAGAGCGCCCCATGGGGGCCTTCTTCTCAGACTCGTGACTAAATGCTGCAGTTCGGCCCTTGCTGCACCAGAAGGTAGTGGCCGCAATCCCAGCGGCGGTCAGGAAGCACGGCCGAGGGAGAGGAACTCTGCTCCCGTTCCCCACTGATGAAGGCCTCCTAGTGAGGAGGAATCTAACCTCGGTGGTAATTCTTCCTGGAGTCTTTAGTGCGGCGGGGCCTGGGCTTGCATCATGGCCACCAGCGTGAAGACCCCTGCCCGCCCCCAGGGCCCCCAGCAGCACTTCATGAGCAAGCCTGGATAGAGGCAAGAGTATCGGCACTGCCATCACTCACAGGTCACTGCCCCGATAGAACTGCCCTCAGGGCCTGGGGGTGGAGTCAGTGTCGCAGTCTCTGAAATGCCCGGGTGTATCGGCCATTTTTCCCCCTTCATTTGTCTTGGGTTGGTAAGAATCTCCCCACTAGGGCAGAATGTCCCTTGAGGCGTGGGTGGCTGCTGTCCCTAAAGCCTGATTCTCCCGTCTGTCCACAGACAACACGCCTGTTGCCAGTGTTATTCATGTTTAAAGGAGCCCCCACCGAATTCATGGCTCCATTGTGGTAGGCGCTGCAGAGACGCACCGCGAGAGTCAGCCCCTGTGTGGAAGAGCTGACAATATCAACAGGGGAGGCAGACAAATGGGAGGAGCGAGGATTACAGTCCCTATTTTACAGATACAGAATTGAGGCACGGAGGGATAAAGGCCCAGATCCTCAAAGATTTCAGGCATTTAACTCCTATTGAGTTCAATGGAGGAGCCTAAATACCTTTGAGGATCTGACCCTTAGTGACTTGTCCCAGGTCACACAGGGGGTCTGTCAAGAGTTGGACATTGCATCCAGATCTTGGATGAAATTGTTCCGAATTATTTTTTTTTGGCTGAAAAATGGCCTCTTTTTTTTTCCAAAAATGTCAGGAAGATTTTAATTCCTTTGTGATCTCTTCTGATTTTTTTTTTTTATGGGAAAAACAGAAAAAAGTGTTGACTGTTAATTTCCGCCTCCCTCTCCTTTCTCACGCTGTTCCCTCCCCCTGTCCTTTTTGCTTTCTCCACTCTTTCCCCCCCATGTTGCTACTGAAAAATGCGGGGGGAAGGAGGAAAAAAAGGGAGCAAGCTCAGAATCTTTTTGGTTTTTTTGTTTGGAAAACTGAAAAATTTCAGTGCTGGGGTTTTAATTTGCATTGAAAAATCTGAATTTAAAAACAAATATTTGCTATTTGTTGTGTGGCTCTATATGTATGCATGCTTACATGTCTGCAGTATGCTGGAGAGAGAGAAGCTGCAGGGATTATATAGATAGACATGCATGCGTGTGTAAATAGACATATACCTGTGAGCCCTGCTTTATTTTTAAAAGGTCACCACCAGTGTTGGGGGTGCAGTTAACTACAAACGCCCACAATTTAGGCACCAATCAGCGATTCAGGCTTCTAAGGGTATGTCTACACTGCAGCCACTGGCTGTGTTTGCCGCTCGAGCTGACATGCCTGAGCTAGCTTGAATCTACCTAGCTTGGGTCCTGGAGTGGTGCAGCAGCAGTGTGAACTGGCGCTGCTGGTAATTACCCACGGTTCTGGACGGGCACCTCCAACCCACCTTGCTGCAACATCACTGCTCTGGGAACCCCGCTGACCCAGGTATGTCTGCTTGAGCTGCATATAGACATACCCTTAAAAAACGGTCCCATTCTACTCACTGACGTCAATGGGAGTTTTGCCAGTGACTTCAGTAGCAGCAGGCTCCATACCCGAGTGCTCCCATTTATGCCTGCCGTTGAGCCATAGAAGCGATAAATTGTAATAATGGCACCCTCTAACTGGGGGTTGCGTGGGAGGCCTCTTCAGAAGCACGTTTGATTCCCCATCGCCACGGGCCTTGCACAGCCGTTTCCGCCAGTGTCAAGTGAATGGAAAATGCTGCTGACGGTGTGGTGTTAATGACAGCTGGAGGTTTGGATCAATGCAGAATTAGGCCCTTGGCACGCACCACGACTGTGTGTGTATCTATTTAATTTGAGTCTATGCAGCCACTATCTCTACTGATCTATCTGTCATCACTGGGCTGAGTTTATTTTTTCCAGCTGATCTCTACCAAGTCTCCAAAGCGCTAGGGCTAAAACAGCTGCTGGGAGACGGACACGCCGCATCAGACTACAGACCGTTTCTTCTTTAAGCCGACCCTGAAGCCTGCTCCTAATTAGGCTAATTTGGAGCGAGGCTGAGAGACTCCTCTATTGTGTATACTGAATGCCCTGGCATTGTGCAACTGTTTAAATGGCAAAAATTAATCCTGTTTAGATGTGGTGGATCGTCATGGGCAAATAATTATTCTGTTTGCCGCACCCTGTCACCACTGGCGCCACAAGATCCACCCCTCCTGCTCCCCCCACCCCCCAGCATGCTATTCCAGCCAGGAACGGAGAGAACAAACATTAATTTTATTTAGGGCCAGCGAGCGGCAGGGGGTTGGGGGAGAGAGAAGAGGGATCAATAGTTAACTGCTTCAAACCTCGGCATTCATCCAGCATTGCGGGGGGCTGCTACTGCATGTGCAAGCATAGCAAGGGGTCCGAACCCCAGCTCTGAACCCCTCCAATGTTGGAGGAGTTTAAGGTCCAGGTCTGAATGCAGCAGCTCACATGTGAATCCTGGATCAAAACCCAAAGAAAGTTTGCTTCTGAATCTAGCCTCTGTGCCTCTCTTTCTCCATTGGCTAAATAAGAAAAATACTTAACCACCCCTGCAGAGGCCATGAGCTCTTCAGATACAAGGGGTTAAGGTTATTACTGCACTAATCATGGGAAGGGATCCCCCCCAAAATGTAGACACCAAAGTGTCTCCTCTGGTATCATCAAGTCCCAAAGTTTAGCTGAGATTTGCATGGTTTCTGGCTTCGTTGCAGAAGCTTCCTGCAGAGCTAAGCACTCAATCCTGCAAGCTCTGAATATGACCTTCATCTCCATTGACTTTCATGGGAAGTGAGGACTCCTTCCAGAACTGGGTGATTCCTTGCCCAGATTTGGCCAGGAAATGCTGAAACCACAAAGGAAAACAGTCATTTCCATCCCAGCTGAGAGTAGGGTGTCTATTAGTAAATTTCATACAGGAACTTGATCTAGCAAGACTTTCAGAGCAGACAGGCTCTGAAATGCACCTGAACTTTGAGCTGCTGGTCCTAACCTGTTGTTATTCACCATTGCATGCGCTAATCGGAGACAGCCTCAATCTCCCAGCCCTAAAAGCCTCCAGACTTTGGAGTGTTCCCTATCTAGTATCTATATGTCTTAGGGTATAATCCTGCCACCCATTGCCATTGTATTGAAGCTGCTTCCATGTAAAATCAATAGCAACAACCAAGTCCCCCTTCCTGGAGTCTCCAGCTCTTCTCCCTTTCGGGGGTCAGAACTCTGCTTGGCGGTGGGGATTTTTAGCGGGTGTTGGGAACGAAAGGGGGGTGTTCAGATTGTGCATGTCAATGATGGTGGAAAGGCTTTTTCAAAGATGAAGTCTTTCCAATGTTTCCTAGCTATGGTCAGGCTCTGGATTCACCTGATCTCCTGTGGGCGATTGTCCTGTGGCTGGATCCCTTCAACAGGGAGCGCTTTGACCCTAGCTCTCCAGCATTCCGTTCAGGGCTTTGAGCTCTGCCCTGTCCCGGAGGAGCGCAGCTGTCACGGGGCGTCATGGGTCGAAGTTCAGTCTTTGGTGCGGCTGGGGCTTGATCTTTTAATTGCTTTGAAAATTAGGGCCAAGGCCTTAATCCAGCATTGTAAGCTGACGGGGAGCCAGTGCAGGGTCTTGAGGGTGGGTCTGATGTGTTTACCATAGCCTGAGCCATGGAGAAAGTGGGCATTGCATTCTGTACCAGCTAGAGCCCGGGAATCATTTTCACCTGCAGCTTCAGACACAGGTAGTTACAGTAATGCAGTCTGCAGCTGATGAACGCAGGGATCACTGGGGCCTGCTCCTCGTTGGGGGGAAGTTTCCAGGTGAGCTGGAGGTGAAAGAAGGCATCTTTTGGAAACTGATGCTCCTTGATCATCCGGGCTTAGCGAGGTGTCAAATAGAGCCACAAAGCTTTGCAGCCTTTTAACAAATGGGGGCTGGAAGCCTTTGATGGAAGGTGGAGACAATGTCTTCGCCAGCTCTTCAGAGCATTTCCCCCAACCGAGCAGCATCACTTGGGTCTTGCCTAGGTTCAGCTTGAGCCAGCTGCTCTTCATCCAAGAGTTAATTTCCTATAGACAATCGGACTCGTTAGCAGTGGCAGTGAGTGAGCGTGAGATGCATAGCTGAATTTCATCAGCCGCTAAACCTGGGGGTGGGGGCAAGGGTCATCTCATTCCCTCTCCCAGAGGTCTCATGTAGATACCGAAGAGAAGCAAGGCTAGTCTGGATCCCTGTGGGGCCCAGCAGGTCCCAGGCCTTCGAAGAGGAGGAGAAGTTGCTCATCATCACCCTGAGTTCTGCTGGAGAGGGACGACTGGAGCCCCTGCAGTACTGGACCATCTGCTCCCGCTATATCATGTTGGGCGGGTGGGCAGTACTATCCGGTTCACTCTGTCAAAGGCTGCGGCGAGGTCCGGCAGTGCGAGCCTGGAGATCTGACCTGTGTCTGTGGCCATGAGGTCGTCTTTTAGTGCCACTAGAGCTGCGCCCTTGTCTGAACCCTGATCGCAAGGCATCTGGGATGATGACTGGTGCCACGTGACATTGGAGCTGGGTAGTTACTCCTTTTTGAGTGGTTCTCCAGCCTCAGTCCCGTCTTTGGGTTCCGTGGGCCAGATTTTCATCATTAGCTTCTAATTTATCACGTGCAATTGATCACATGTGCACTGCAAGAGGCTTGTCCAGCTTAGCATGTGCTTAACGTGACCAGCTTAGCAGCATTAAAGGGAATGTGCTTTGTCAACGTTAGACTTTTAGAAGGAGTTAGTCAACATGTGTTAACCTGTAAATCCTTGTCTAGACAGCTGTGTGGCCGGGTTAATGCACCATTGAAGGCCTTGGCTATACAGGAGGTCAGACATCTGGTTATGGTCCTTTCTGGCCTTGAATCTATGAGAATTTGGCACAAAATGTCCAAAACATACCAATCAAAAGTTGTTTTTCTTTCATCTTTTTTTTTTAACCTGACAACTTCCCTGTCTATGAGGCTGGGGGAATGATGGACTACATAGCACATGCCTATATTTCACGAATACCGTCTGTATAGGCGTTATAGTCTGTATAGGTTGGTACATAGGGCTTTGGCCTGGCCAATGAGGGAGCTGGATTCTTGTCCTGGCTGTGTCCGTAACCAGGGCAAATCACTTCACCTCTCGATGCTATAGGTTTCTCCACTTGTAAAACAGCAGTGATGATATTTGCCGTCCCCTGTAAAGCATTTTGACATCCACAGAGTTCAGTATGAGCTCAATATTCACAGAGCACAAACACTTTTGTTTTGCTTTTGCTTTGGGAGCTGTAAAAGTAAATCTTTCGTGTTTTTCTAGCACTTTCCATTCCTGTGTTTTTACCTCTTTGTTTATTGCTCCTGAATGTCTATTTTAATGAAGAGCAAAACTGGGAGGACAATTACTATTATTATTTTAGTACTGACTGTGTGCGCAAGGTCCACAAATTAAGACGATTCTGGCCCCAAAGATCTATCAGTCTCTAGAAGACATACGTAGAGAATATGGGTGTGCCTCAAAGAACCCTGAGCAGGGAGTAGCTCAGAGTTTTAATTTATATATATGTAAAAAGAAATTAAACCATTTATTTATTCACTTCAATTTCATACAACCAGCAAAGGAAAAAAGTACGTGCCAGTGCTCTAGGCACGTCTTACAAGAATCAAAAACACGCTCCGTTGAACTACACCTTGCAAAAGACATCAACATTCCAGCATATCAATACTGTTGAGACATTTTTCACCCCACCCCCCAAAAAAGGCAAACCTAAGCTGAAAATTGATCGCATTTGAGAAACTACTCACTACATCCATGAAACTCAAAGGCTTATCTCCACGCCTAACAAAGTAATCACTGTTACCCACAGGAAATAACTATGTTCATGAAAAGATGGAAAGTTGAGGTAAGCATAGACACTAAAATTGAGGAACGGGAGAACATATGGAGCGATTCTCTGTCTATCTCAATAAACATGTTAATAAAAAGAAAATGACATTAAAATTCTTTATCAAAGGCACCCAACTCCCCTTAAAGTTAAAGAAATTTATGGTACAGGGCGGGCAAAATGCTGGAGAGGATGTAGTAAAATGGGAGCAAACATGGTGGGTCTGCCCCAAAATTAAGACATTTTGGAAAGCTGTTGGGGACTCCATACAGGAGATAATGGTGTCAGCTGTCAGATAACCCCTTAGTGTTTTTGTTAAATTGTCCTAAAAACTCTGCATCTTATAAAAGCCCTAAGGAATTGATCACTCATCTCCTGGTTGCTGCTAGAATTACCATAGCAAGATGGTGGAAGAGGAGTTACTCCCCTAAATGTATTGACTGGTATCAAAAAGTGTAGGAAATTCTGGTACTAGAAAAATTAACTCATCAAGTCAGAGTTTTACAAAGGAGAAAGGAAAAAAAGCTAACTCCTGTACTGAGAAATCTGGTGGAACTTTTTGGAGTTTGCTGGAGGAATCGCTGTCAGCAAATTGGATAGTTTGAGAACTTTCTTTGAATACTATGGGAGAGAGAAATCCCTTCAACAATAGTGAAACTCAAAATTAAGATATTAAGACAAAGAAAATAGGAGGAAAAAGGAGAAAAGCTTAATATTGTGTAGAGTTTTGATAGGACAACTAATGAATAGGTTACGCATATAAAGGTAAGAAAAACAGAAGTTTGGACCAGAACATGAGATAATGAAAGGTCTCATCAGTTCAGCTTTAGGGACTCCCATAGGCCAATTTATAATTGTGTATTTGTATATATACTATGTTATTTCTATTTAAGTTGAAAAACAAGTGTTATAAGATTTCTGTTGTAAAAGAATAGATCTGTTAATAAATCAAATCAAATAAAAAAATATGTGACTGAAATCACCCCAAATCCAGAAGCCCAGCCATACTCCCAGAAAATAATAATAAAAATCTCCCGACAGCCAACCAAGCTTTCCATTCTCACCCCAAAAAGCCCATGAAAATTGACACTGTTATGCAAAAGTCCTGTGGAATTTTATTTGTGTGAAACAAATAAAGGACTATGGAAACAATTCTAGTCCTATCGAATTTAATAGAAAATGACAGCCTTTCTGTGGTTGTGTGCAGTGCAGTTGTAGCTGTGCTGGTCCCAGGTTATTAGAGAGACGAGGTGGGTGAAATATTATCATTTATTGGACCAACATCTGTTGGTGAGAAAGACAAGCTTTCAGGCCACACAGAACTCTTCCTCGGGTCTGGCAAAGGTACTGAGAATGTCATAGCTAAACACAACGCTATCAGTAAATACACTCTCAGTACCGTTCCCAGACCTGAAGAAGAGCTCTGGGTGGCTCGAAAGCTTGTCTCACTAATAGAGGTTGGTCCAATACCTCACCCGCCGTCTCTCTCTAACCTTTCTGTAGGGTGTTTGACTATCCTATAGAATTCTATAGCTGGGGTATAATTTTCTGTTCTCTTAGGTGGTCCAGTAAACCGAGAGAACAATTATGCACCATGTGACCCTTCTGTGAAGATGGGCGTTGCAGTGCAACCTCTAGTGCCACAGATATGGGCAAGTTCAGAAGAAGGAGTGGGGATGAGTTCCAAAGCGGGGGGCTCCTCCTGGAGATCACCCTGCCAGCTGTCCCCTCCCATTTGAAGCATTGGGAGGAAGCATGGTGCAACAGACAGAGAGTCAGGCAAAACCTGGGTTCTGTCCCCACCTGTGACCTTGAGTGGGGCCCAGATCTTGTGTTAGGGCCTTTAGCTACTATTGCCATATGAGTCATAATAGCCTTTAGGCCTTCAGCTCAGGCACCCCCAATGGTTACAATGAGCAGTGTGCCATGTGTGGGAGAAGTGATCTCTCAAGCAATCAGGTCCCAAACTGGTTTGGGCATTTTTCTGTCTTGTCTTTGGCAAATGGAAACTTTACCCAGCCATGTATGGACTCCCCGTCTGCCTCATGCTTGCACACACATGTGGAGGGGAGTGGATGCCAGCATTGCTCTGTGCTGATTGTCCGATTGTGTCTGAAGCAAGGGAAAAGGTTATTTTCCCCCTCGTCTTGAGTGCATTGTGTATTCCTCGGCGTGTCTCTAAGCCGTTTGCTCCACTTCTTTCCAAGTCTGGTTTTGGTTCCTTGCACATCAGATTAGTGTAATTCGGTAACAGGATCACATGGTTGTCTTTATTTTAAAACACGGCCTCTGATGCCACCGAGCTGAGGTGCACCCTTGTCTCTAGCAGGTGTGGGATGGTAAGTTTGTTTTAAAAAAATGTGTGCAGGATGGTCAGTTTGTTTTAAAAAAATGTGTGCAGAATGTGCCCATTGTTACCGTGTACATAATGCAATAGAAATGTCATGGGTAATAACGTAGAGCAGGAAATGTACTGCCTGAGACCCACAAGAAGGAAACTCTACCGCACCCAGGCTCTCCAGCACCCTTTTGCAGGGTTCCTGAATGACACCTTGGTGCCCAGTTACACTAAACCCTTCTGGCAGATGCTCATGGGCCTGAACTTTGATGAGGACTCAACACCCACATTTGTCAGCCAGGTTTTCCAGAAGATCCCAGTGTCCATTTAGACACCTGGTAGAGCAGCCAGACTTCCAGCCCCCAGCAGTCTCGTTCTCAATGGGCTCTTTTAAAAGTCACCTAAGGTCCCTCAATGGGAGCTGAAATATGCCCCCCACCCAGTGTGGGCACTGAGCACGTTTGGAAATCTGAGCCCCATGGTGCTTTTCAGCTGAGACGTGCTCTGACCACCAGCCCAGCCAAGTGGGAAAGAGAATCTTGGCGCCCCTGATGGAGCTGATGGGTAACAGATCACAAGGCTCCCAGTCTGAGTTTCATCTGCCATAAACCTGCAGGGTGCTCGTGGGAGTTGGGCTGAAATCAAAGCCCAAATCTGAGTCCTTGCTCACAGCATTGGTGATTTTCCAGTTGAGAACCGGGGGATGGGCTCCCTCTTTGTGCCAGACCCCTGGATCCTGAACAGCTGCAGACGCCCTGGAAGCCTGGGTTTGGATCTAAATTTTGTGGCTTGAGCCCAGATAATGGGATTCCACTCTAGAGTCTGGCTCTAGAATCAGCCTCACGCAATGTGTCACAGTTATTACAATCTTCCCCCCTTTATAGCACCCTGGATGCTTCACTCCATGGACAGTGAGGGGCCATTGGCAACAATACGTAACTGGATTGAAATATACTTTAAACCATGAGCTTGATGGGAAATTTGTCAAGTTCAGCTTGATGTTCAAGTCAATACATTGTTTCTTGGTGAGCGTCTCCCATTGTTTGTCCCACCATTTCTCACCCCCAAAAGAAACGTGCAGTTCAGACATTTCCTCCTTTTGAGATGTTGGTCCAGTTTCAGCCTGCTGCATTATTTATGGTGGAGAAGAGACAATCTAAACAACCAACCGGACAGCTGTTTGTTGGCCAAGGACAAGCAGCTCCATTCAGTGCTTGTTTAGAACAGATCTGGCTCATGAGTTTCCTAATCGCCTGTGCTAAAACACCTTGGGCTTGATTTATTCCTGCTGACACCATTGGCCTCAGCAGTGAATGTAGCTCATTTCATTTCAGGTTCTGTGCATACATGCTGGAAGTAGGGGTCCTGGGGGTGCTGCCGCACCCTATGACTTGAAGTGATTTCCATCATATACAGGATTTACAGTTTGGTTCAATGGCTCTCAGCACCCCCACTATAAAAATTGTTTCAGCACCCCTGGTTCTCTGTGTTTACAGGGTGAGCTGTCATCTTGTTTCATGCGTGAGACAATATTTATAACAATTTCCAGCCTCGTTCATAGCTTCTACGTAGCGTGAGTCTCAGTGCAGTTTCCAGTGGACAGTCATACAAAACCCCACTACTACTGACCCCCAATCTTGGTAGAGAAGCCAAGGATACTGGGCCTTGGAGACCGAACGCTTGTCCCTCACACTCAGGCTCATCTGTGCTAGAACTTTAGGTGAAGTGTTACCTCAAGAGGTCGTGTTAACTAACACGATGTTAACAACAACTCAGCTCTCAGCAGGAGACAGGAACTGAGCCCTGTGTTAGCTGGTCAGGAGAACAGACCAGTCCTCTATTAGGGGGTAGCTGTGTTAGTCTGAATCCATAAAAACAACAAGGAGTCTGGTTGCACCTTAAAGGCTAACAGCTTTATTTGGGCATAAGCTTTTGTGGGTAAAAAAACACTTCTTTGGAGGCAGTCCTCTGGAAGCCTGGAACCCTCTGGAACCCCGGTGGTGACCGGAGACCTGACCAGTCCCCATCCACACTGACAGCAAAGTTGTGCTTGACAAGTGTTCATCACGCTCCTCTGGGCCGTACTCTGATTTTCCTAGTGAAGACAAGGAAGGCACATTGGTAAGGCAACACCAGGGACACTTGGCCTGCAATTGTCTATGCTGTCCCTGATCCACGTGCGGAAACTTTCAGTCTCCAGGACTGTCAATCTGTCTCTTTTCCCCAACACTAAATTCACTTAACACTGCCCAACCCCAACCCCCACAAACCCTTCTGTTTTCCTCAGATTTGGATTTTCCTGAACATTTTAGCTTATCCTAAAAATAGCTATGGAAATGATTACAGATCATGGCCCATATCCTCCCCTCACGCTGGCAGAGTCCAGTCTTGGGAGAATGTGGCTCTGTTATTTGGAAGGCTTTTGCATTGTTTTGATTCCTTAATTTTGTTCTAAAATTTGCTTTTGTCGTTTTGTTGAACTGTGTTTCCCTAACCCCATTGCTAACCAGTCATTTTAATTTGTAGCTTGCAGAGGGCATGACCAGCTCCGCTCTAATTAACATGCCAGCTTCTTGGGCCGATCTCCATGTATGTATTGCTTCATTTCTAACTTACTTAAGTGGGTTGCCTGGTTTTCATAAAGACTATCATTTAAAAAAAAATCTTCAAAAATTGGAGCAGGGCTTTTGGTAAAAGATTCCTCTGATCTGCTAGAAAAGTGACAGTTTGTGGGCATGTTTGTCTTTGGTCAATCATTTCCCTTAAAGTTAAAGAAACCAAGGTGGGGTTGGGGAGGACAACCAGAAAGTATCCTCCCTCCTATTCCGATTGTAAGTGCCCAGCTACGCATGTTCTGGAGGGCTGGCCTTGTGAAGAAGAAGGGATATGGGTTTGAGTCCAAGATGTGGGATTAGGTGGAAATTATCCAGATCCTGCATGGCAGTTCGTGATGCTCTAGATCTTATTTACCCAGTTCATTTGTCAAAGTGGTATGTTTTCTCGTCATTTGTGGGAAGAGCTAAAAAAACGTATTCAGGGTGAAACCCATCCCTGTTTAGGGGACTAATAGGAGACCTAGGCACCATTTAAGCCCTCAGCATTGGTCTTAAGTGGGACATAAGCCGTGTAGAGACAAGTGGTGCTGGTCCACTGCACTGGACAGATTTTCAGCCTAAGTGCTTTGAAGGCAGCAGCCTATAGATGGATTTTCAGGGCAATCTTGGTCCCCTGGGTCTAGAGGAGTGCTATGAAGGCTAGAGCTGTATGGAGGGAAGGCCCACAGGTGGTGTCAAATCATTCCGCCTCTCGCCCATTTGTAACAAAGTGCAGTATCTTGTTCCCACCTTGAATTTTTTGCAAAATCAAAAGTTTGCTTAGTTTTTGTTGCCAGACAGGGTGATAAAATTGTGTCCCTTGATCTGGGTCGATAGCCACAAGGTGTAGCTTTGTAGACCGGCAGTGGTCCTGTTCTATGTCAGGGAAAAATTCCACTTGTTTAGACCATGGTTGAATTTGACCCATAAACTATAGGACAATTTCTGCTTCCATTGAAGTCAACAAGAGTTTCCCATGCACCCCTGAAGTCAGAATTTAGCTGCATTGCTTTCCATTTCCCTAACTGGAATAAATCCAAGTAATTCCTCCCGACCAACACTGCCCTCACCTGATTCGATATGTGTTCATGTATACAACAAAGAAGGGCCAAACCCAATCCCAAAGCCAAAGCCTTTGAAGACATTCAGATCTGAGTCTGTATCTAAACTTTGTGTTTCTCTGGGATTAGGCACAATAAATCCCCTTGGATTTGGTAAGGCTAGGTTCAAATTCTACTGCTAAAAGAGACCGAGATGGGCTTCCGCAGGCTGTACTGAACAGGTAGTTGATGGAGTATGTTCCATTTGTTGCATTGTAGGTTCTTGCTGCTGCGGCTTTTTGCATGTAAAAAGCCTGCAGTGGCATCTACACAGATATGGTCCAATGTGTCATGTACATTGTGTTCTCATCTCCTTTAAACAGACCCATCTGTCCTGTTGAATGAACACATTTACCTTTAAAACCTAATATATTTTTTATGCCTGGAAAACGTATCTTTTCCCCAAAGTGGTTTCCTTTCTCCATGCAGAAAGAAGAATGAGTGGCTTTGCTAGGATTTAGAATATGGAAACAAAGGTCCATAAATAGTCTTTTCCCTCCCCTGTTCATCAACATCTTTAATTTAGGTGAATATGTTTTCGCTTTAGTTCAAGTAAAATTTTGAAAAGAAAAAAAAGCTGCAAGTCATTAATTTAAAATAAAAGCCACAGAATATTGGGCTGCAATAAACCAATTCCAGTTCTGTGTGCTGGAACCCTACAAGAATGTGATTAAATATAATAAACCTCACGATCTAAAGCCCTGCTGACGCCTCTCGGGGAAAACCTTGGAATCCATTCTGTTTTCAAAGCTGCACCACTCACACCCCATGTATTTGACCCTCCATGTCTCCCTGTTCTTTATTGCTAAGGATCTTTGCACAAAAAACAGGGCCTTTAGTTGCTTTGGAATTGGGCGTAGAGGCTGCAGCTGGAAAATTTTAGGTTAAATATTTGGAAAAACTTTTATGGCCAAAAATTCCACACATACAGTGCCTCTGAAGTCCACAGGGTCCCACCAGATCTCACTGGGTCTGGATTTGGCCCCGTGGCCCTGGAGGACAGTGAGACAAGATGAGGCAGGAGGCTGTGGATTTGTCACCAGTGGCAATCCAAGGTTTAAGACTAGTGTACCCACATCTTTGGGCATGTCCACATGGGGTTTTTACCTTGAGTTAACAGATTCATAGATCCCAAGTCCATTCTGATCATCTAGTCGGACCTCCTATATAGCACAGGCCAGAGGCCTGCCACAAAATAATTCCTAGAGCAGCTTTTAGGAAGAAAAAATTGTCAGTGATGGAGAATCCACCATGACCCTTGGTACATTATTCCTCTGTTCTCCCTGCAGCGGAGCCTTTCTGAGAAGAATGCCCAAGCTAGCATGTGGCTATGGAACATCTAAAATGCAGTGATGGGGCTGGACCAAGTAATCCACCAATGAGAACACTTGACAGCTGTGTCCCTATCTCCTGCCTACCCTTAATACACTGCAGCCAACAGAACCGTTGTATGCAGATTAGTTGTAGAGGAAAAGTGATGTCTCAGTGGGTCCACTTAAGAGCTTCACGAGCTGTGGACTTGGTCCCTATCCATGGGCTGTATAAAGCATAACAGTTACATACAAAAAGAAAGGAGTACTTGAATGCATCCGATGAAGTGAGCTGTAGCTCATGAAAGCTTATGCTCAAATAAATCAAGTTACATACAACAATCAGTAGTAACTTAGCTTAATTACAATTTAATTTCTTCAAGCATAGTGTGTGCACACAAGATTTCAGTGAATTTTAACTACACGGAAAGTTTGAAGAGTCTGTGTTATTCAGTTATTAAGATAATTAGGGACAAAGGGGAGATGCAAAATTTGTTAAAGGGCCCATTTAAAAATTTTATTTGCTAAACTAGTTAGGTTTATTAGTAATATCTCAGAACATTAATTATGAATTCAAAGATAAGTTCTGGATGTTTGGGGGCTGGATATTCTGTATTTTTCATATGTAAGGCAGGGATTCAGCCTTCAGTTAGTGCACAGCTCAATTCAACCTTCACTATGGAGTTGCAACTAGCACCTCCATAATGATAATCCCCATCCCTCAGGAAAATCCAGTATTTCAACCTTTGCCTGGTGAAATTCTCAGATTTATTTGTTGTTTGCAGTTATATGTAAATTTTGCCATTGAAGTAATTTTGCCATTCACGTAATTATTATTATTTTCAATTATTAGTAGTACTTCAGCAGTGCCCAGAAACACCCCAACCGTGACTGAGACCCCGTTGTGCAAGGGGCTGTACAGACCTTGTTGGTAGACACAGTTTCTGCCCCAAAGATCTTAAAGTCTTGCAACTTGTGCTGTTTTGGCTAGTTGTTGTACTATTGCTTCTGTTCCCTGACTGGATCATTTTTGCAACTAACTAGCAGAGAAAGTAGCAAATTTTACAATCCAGTAGCTTTTGACCACTGTTCATTTCGATGCTTGCTCTTTATGAGTCCTCACACCAGCATGGTGAAATTCCCAGCTGTGCTGGGAGCCTGTGTGCCACTTAACCCCTCAGAATAGGACTTGATTGATGGAGAGTCCGTGTGCTCATCTGTGCTGTGCAGCAGTGAATTTCCCCCACTAGGAAGATACAGAAGTGATGGGCTGGGTGCAGGAATCCCTCGGTGAAATTCTCTGGGCTGTGCTATGCAGGAGGTCAGATCAGATGATCATAGTGGGTCCTTCTGGCCATACAGTCTATGAATTGTCATCTAGTGTAAAATGTCAGGGGCTGCTAATCCCTTTGGAAATGCCTGTTGGCTCTGAATTCACAGACACACTCTCCTAATACACTAAACAACACTTTCCTTTCATTGTTGACAATCCTGAGCCCTGTTCCCTCTCGCTGATCTCTGTGTGGGGTGCTGAGGGGAAGGAGGTCAAAGGCACAAAAGGTAGCTAGGTACCTGATTCTCACTGAAAGTCTCCAGTTTCCATTTGAGCTTTAAATTCTCCCCCATGCACCTTGCAGGATTGGACCAGGAGAGAAGAGCATTTGTTTGTTTTCTTGAATGGGCCTGGTTCTCCATTCACACCATTTCGGCACCGGTAGAGCTCTATTGACTTCAGTGGAGTTATCCCAGTTTGCACTGGTGTAGGTGAGTGAAAAGTGAGGCCCACAAGGAAACTCATAAGAACATAAGAATGGCCATAGTCGGTCAGACCAAAGGTCCATCTAGCCCAGTATCCTATCTTTTGACAATGGCTAATCCCAGGTGCCCCAGAGGGAATGAACAGAACAGGGAATCATCAAGTGATCTATCCCCTGTTGCCCATTCCGAGCTTCTGGCAAACAGAGGCTAGGGACACCATCCCTGCCCATCCTGGCTAATAGCCATTGATAAACCTAGCCTCCATGAATGTATCTAGTTCTTTTTTTAACCCGGTTATAGGCTTGGCCTTCACAACATCCCCTGGCAAGGAGTTCCACAGGTTGACTGTGCGTTGTGTGAAGAAATACTTCCTTTTGTTTGTTTTAAACCTGCTGCCTATTAATTTCATTTGGTAACCCCTAGTTCTTGTGTTATGAGAAGGAGTAAATAACACTTCCTTATTTACTTTCTCCACACCAGTCATGATTTTATAGACCTCAATCATATCCCCCCCTTAGTTGTCTCTTTTCCAAGCTGAAAAATCCCAGTCTTATTAATCTCTCCTCATATGGAAGCCGTTCCATATCCCTAATCATTTTTGTTGCCCTTTTTTGAACCTTTTCCAATTCTAATATATCTTTTTTGAGATGGGGCGACCACATCTGCACTCAGTATTCAAGATGTGGGCGTACCATGGATTTCTATAGAGGTGAGCTTTAAAGAACATGTATCCAGAGGGGGGTCAGATTGAGAGGAAGGGTGGTTTTGTGGATAAGGCACTGGACTGGGATTCAGGAGATCTGAGTTCAGATCCTGCCTCTTTCACACACTGCCTGTTTGATCTCCAGGTACATCTATACTGCAGCTGGGAAGCATGATTCCCATGAGATGTATATATGCTGGGGCCTAAAAATAGCAGTGTGACTGCAGTGGCTCAGGCTAGGCAACCAAATATGTGCCTAGAGTCTCTGATGGGCTCGCGCTGCTGTGACCACCGTGCTATTTGCAGGCACTAGCACGTGTACGGCTCTGCGAACCGGGAGTCACACCTCTCAGCAGTTGTGTAGACATACCCAGTGTCTCTCTGTGCCTTGCATCCCCACCTGTAGAATGGACCTGACAGTGCTTCCTTTCTGCCCACCTTGGTCTGTTTAGATTGTAAGGTGTTTGGGGCCACACTGCCTCTCACTATGCGCCTACCACAGTGCGATGCTGAACTTGGTTGGGGCCTCTAAGCGCTACTGTAATATAAAATAATCATGATAATTTGGAGCAGAAGGAGCAATCCCATGCTATTTGCCCAAATCATTACAAGGCTTTTTATTTTGTTGGCTAGTTGTGTCATTAGTTGTAACACATACAAATAACTCATCCCATGACAAGCTAGTGAGGAGAACATGGGCCAAAAAAAAGAAGAGTTGAAATCTGTAAACTATTTGGAATAATTGGTTATTTGCTGTGTTTGCTACTTCCAAATCAGAGCACATATTTTACGGCTTATCCTGTTACTATTAGCTGGACGAGCTGTCGGGATCAGATATCTACAGCTGAAACTGATAGCTGATATCCCACTCTGAAACAAAGTCCAGCCCTCCCTCTCCGCATTCCTGCGGTTGCTCCCTTGAGCATTGTGCACATCCCGGTCCATTGTGCCACTCTGGCAGAGGACGTGAAGCGGCGCTAGCGAATAATGGAATCTGGAGGGAAACGCTGCAGAGGCTCCGATGCTCTGGATCGGTTTATAGAGCAGGCGACGGCAGTCAAGTTTCTGAGGGGACGTATTATGACATGTAAGCGGTCAGTGCGATGTGTGAGCCTGGGGGCTTTATGCTTCTGTGCAGCCTCACAAACTCCATCCAAGCCGGGTGGTCCAACGGAGCAGGCACAGCAATGGCCATCGGGGCTCTGTTTCTGGCTCTGTCACTTTCGTGGTGTGTGTCCTCAGAAAAGCCACTTTCCCGCTCTCGCCTTCCATTTCCCCTCCCACTTTTCTGGTTGTAAGCACACATGCACAGCCCAAAGCAACCCTAATCCGGGGGGGAGGGGGGGGCAGAACGAGGACAATTACCGACGCCAGTGCATATTGTAAACACAGGGCCCCTGGCCTAGCTGACTTTTGGAGAGAAGCTGTTAAAACAAACAAAAGGAAGTTTAATAGGCAGCAGGTTTAAAATAAACAAAAGGAAGTATTTCTTCCACACAACACATGGTCAGCCTGTGGAACTCCTTGCCAGAGGATGTTGTGAAGCCTAAGACTGTAACAGGGTTCAAAAAAGAACTAGATAAATGCATGGAGGAGAGGTCCATCAATGGCTATTAGTCAGGATAGGCAGGGATGGTGTCCCTAGCCTGTGTTTGCCAGACGCTGGGAAAGGGTGACGGAGGATGGATAACTTGATGATTCCCTGTTCTGTTCATTCCCTCTGGGGCACCTGGCATTGGCCACTGTCAGAAGACAGGACACTGGGCTAGATGGGCCTTTGGTCTGACCGACTGTGGCCGTTCTAATGTTCTTTCCCTCGTCTGTTTCCAAATGTTTGCGTTATTTAGATCCAAACAAATATCCATTTTGTCCAAATTTGGAAAGAAAGCAAAACATTCAAGGTGGAGAACTAATGACACAGTGGGGAAGAAGAAATGCTGCCTGAAATTCCCAGAGATGATCATTTCACAGCTCTAGCCGTAAATAATTTGGGGGCTGGTCAAAGGAGACTCCTGTGACAGGTTGTACCCCTTGAAGATGCCACCTGATGTGCTGAGATACCACTGAGCCCACCTGTCCTGCTGAGCCAGGCTCTTAAGCCTCCTCTAGCACACACACAGGCTAGGCCACACTCCTCTGGAGAAAGACACAGACACTGTGATCAGCTCTGGGAAGCCTCAGCTTAAGGGACTTGCTCCAGCACTCAGGTGCCCACCTCCCTTGGAGTGAAGACCCAAAGGTATATTGTTTTGCACTGTATGGAAAAATCTGCAGCGCACAAACTCATACATTGGCCCCTCCCTCAATGTGGAGGAAGATATGCACAATTTCTTGCCCCACCCCCCCAGTTAGAAATTATAGAAACTGGGTGTAATAATAAACAAAACAAATTTTATTAACTATAAAAGGTAGATTTCAAGTGGCTAAAGGGGTAGCAAACAGAACAAAGGAGATTACTGAGCAAATAAACCAAAATACGCAAACTAAGCTTGATTCACTAAAGAAACAGGTTACAAAATGTAATTTCTCACCCTAAATGTTGAATTAGGCAGGATGCAGAGTTTCTGTAGCTCAGAGTTCTAGTTATTTCTTTTTACTGACTGGACCCCTGTCTCAGTCTGGACTCACCTCTGCCTTTCCCTTCAGGTTAGTCTCTTTTGTCCCTTCAGGTTCTTTCAGGAGTCCTTCTCCTTGGGTAGTCCATGGAGGAGAGTCTGGAATGCGTTCCCTCCCAGCCTTAAATAGAATTTACATAAGGTGGGAAGCCTTTTGTTTCCAAACTTGACCTCCCGCTCCTGTGAGTGGAAAATTACTAGAAGTCCAAGATAGAGTTTAGTACCAGGTGGCAGGACCACCTGACCTAGCAGTGTCACAGCTAGTCCCAGGAGAACTCTCAGGAAGAAGAGAGATTAATATCTTCAGTCTTCTTGTTTCTTCCTAATGGGCCATCAGCCCTGTCTGGCTTTTTCATTATTGTACCTGAAGGACTAGTTGTGGGTGACACCCAAAATAGCACATCTGAAATACAGCAACATGGTCAATATTCGTAACTTCAGATACAGAAATGATACGGGCATACAAATTGGATAATCACATTCAGTAAACCATAACCTTTCCAATGGTACCTTACATGAGCCATCTTGCGTAAAGTACATCTCAGTTATGTCATATCCATATCATAAGCATATTTCCATAAAGAATATGGCGTGTAACGTCACAACTCCGACCCTCCCGCCACACTTTTGTCATCGCCTGAAGAAGGACGAGCAGGATTTTTCTCCTCTTTAATTCTGCACCCTCACGTCCATGCTGCTGGTCTGTGCTGCTGCATGTACAGCACTGGCATTGATTCATTTTCCTAAAGGATCCCCCAAGGTGATACGAGAATGGGTGGAATGACCCTGTAACAGAGTGCTGGCCCTTTAAGGAGAAGCCCAGGCCTATAGTGACTGCAGCCTAGAATGGAGGTTGGGACAGCAAGGAATTCTGGGATAAGGGGGCAGGGCTATAAAAAGGGACACTTCCTGTCCATAGACACCTAGAGGGAGCAGGTGCCAGCCACCCTGTTACAGGCCCCAATACACTTGTGTTGTGTGCGGTGCGTGATCAGCCAGAAGGGAAACCGATGGGAGCACATGACAGGCTGCTGCCCGTCTTCTGGCTGCCCCTTCGCTGCTCCGTGATGGGAACTGTGGGAATCTTCTAGGATCAGGGGTCTGGTCCATGGGCCAGATTCATCACTGGTGTAACTCTGTTGACATCAGTGTGGTTGATATGCCTCCATGCCCTGTCCCAGGGCTGTAACCTCCAGCCCTGAGATTTTCAATGCATAGGGGTAACCTGCTGCATGATGCTTGAGGGTGAGGGCTATGTGTGACACTGCTTTTAACAGTGAATGGGAGCTTTTCTTGTGTGTGTGTGTGTGGGGGGGGATTTCACACAGAGCAGTTAAAGAATTGCCTGCATGGATGATCATTTAAGAGTAAGCCACAACATCTCCTGGCCTGGCCCTACGGAGCCCTAACACAATCTGTGTTCCCATCCAGCGTTAGGTCTCACACATGCCATCCCCCATAACGGGAAACACATCCATCTGATGTTAGACTTTGGTAGGTTGGAAAGCAAAGAACTGATTTTTGTCTCTTTAACATTACTGTTTACTTATTAGCACCGTAATTAAGCGTACTCATACAGGGAGGAGTGGGGTCTAATGGTTAAAGCAGGGGACTGCATATCAAGGCTCCTGGGTTGTATTGCTGGCCCTGCTACTGACTCCCTGTATGGTTTTGGGCAAGTCCCTTAGCCTGTCTATCAAAAAGCCATCCAACCAGCTCTAATAATGATACTGATCTATCTCAGAGGAGGTTGTGAGGTTTACCTCATTCACATCTGTAGAGTGAAACACACACCTATGCGAGGGCCTGCACAAAGACCATGTGCTCTTTTAAGTCCCTTTTAAGTCTTATTTTGAGGGCTTAAGTAGGATTTAAGGGCACATATGCCTTTGGCTGGCCCTTTCCACAGGGCTGAATTTGAGCCCTGATTCAGGAAGGAATTTAAGTTTAGACTTAAATCCCATAGACTTCAATACTGTGATTAAAATTAAGCACATACTTGAGCGCTTTGCTGAATCAAGGCCTTAGTCTCAAAAAGGCTTAGAGATCCTCTGCTGCAAAGGGCCATGTGTTTGTAAAACGCTGTTATTTATTAGACCTTCTTAGAATGTGAATTAATTTCTCTTTAACATAACCCTTCATTTTGCCTTATCACAGTACTCCCTTCCGATATGTCACTTGGTAAAATAAAATGGATTGTTAGATTGTAAAGTGAGAAGGGACCGCTGTGAAAATCTAACCTGACCTCCTGCATAACGCAGGCCAGGGGATTTCCCTGTATTAATTCCTATTTGAACTAGAGCAGATCTTTTGATTTAAAAATTGCCAGGGATGGAGAATCCACCGCCACCTTTGGTAAGTTGTTCCAGTGATTAATTAAACTCACTGTGAAAAATGTCCAGTCTGAATTTGTCCAGCTTCAACTTCCAGCCATTGGATCATGTTAGACCTCTGCCCACTAGACTGAAGAGCCCATTGTTAAATATCATTGTTAAATAGCCCATGTAGGTATTTATAGACTGGGATCGAGTCACCCCATGACCTTCTCTTTGTTAAGCTAAATAGGATGAGCTAAATAGATTCATGTGTTGCTCTTCTTTAGTGCCTCTTATGCAGGGATCTCAGCACTTTCTAGACATTAACCAATTCCCCTGAGCATCGCTGTGAGGTAGGTAAAGATTATCCCCATTTTACCGATCGGGGAGGCCAAAATGGAGGCACAGAGCAGTGAATTCCCCTGGCAGCCATGGGAGTCGTGACTGCTCAGCATGTCTGAAAAATTAAGCCACTTAGGGCTTGATCTGTTGCTTGCTGTTATCATTGGTAAAGCTTCCATCAGAATCAGGGCCTTACTGCGGTGTCTGTCTATGGATCATGGTGCTGACTTGAGGCATCCAGCTGTGAAAAGTCTCAGCCCAAGTGACTTGCCCATGGCCATGTACCCAAGGACAGAGGCCCAGCACATGGTAAATGTCCCACTTATATCTGCTGTCGGGTTAAGTGCGACTCCAGTGACTCCTTGGCCCGATGCTGGATCTCTGCCCAGGAGATGGATTCCACCCCTGCTGAGTCAGTAGCCGAGCTGGAAATAGAAACCCAGACTCCCAGTCCTGCCCTCTGATCAGTACGCAGCCTGGCTTCCCAGATAAGACTCTTAAAGTGCTTTTGGCTGTTGCCTTATGATTAAATCAAATCCCCCTAGCCAGTCACTTGCGTGTTGGGTCCTTTGCTTTAACTGGCTTTTCCATTTGCAGGCAAAACGATTAATGTCCTTCGCTATTAACATTCCAGCTGCTTCCTCTGGCTTTTTTTCTTTTCTTCTTCTTCTTTTTGTAACATCAGTAGAAACCAGCAAAAATATCTAACCAAATGCTTTGTCTTGGGGCTGCAGAAGATACCGTGGGTAAGTCGTGAGATTAGTTTAAGTGCTTTCTTTGTAACTTGGTACCTGTGGAATGTCATAATAAAGCCAGGTTGGTTAGGACGTAGATTTTTAAACAATAAAACAAGGGGAGTGATGAAAGGCAAGACTTAAAAAAAAGGAGGCAGCAGAGGCCTCAGAGCTAATTTATGTAATATTGCGATTAAAGACACTGTCTATTCAAGACAGCAATTTGAAGCCTGCACTGTTGGCTTAAAATCTAAATCCAATAAACCTCTACTATGATTCCTCCATTAGGTCAGTGTGATGGAATTTTGTGGACTTCTAAAATAAGACATCATTAGTTTTCAGGAATGTTTCATGAATCACGGTCAAAGCCCCTTCATCTTTGCTTGCATAAATTTCAAAATTGTGCACTTATAATAAAATAATACATATTTTCTGAACCCGACAGCCAGCTTTCTCCTTGGAATAATATCCGCAGTCCTGAAAGCCCATTAGCCCTCCCAGTTTACATAACTGATGAGGTGCAATCTCCTTACTGGCTTTGAGTGTCCTGCCATTCACTTTCAAAAGTCTAAGCTTATGGGATTGGTGATTTCTGTTTATTGTATAGATCTGCATGGTTGTTACGTTCGTCTAGAGAGAGGTGGAATTTCTTGGGGTCAAGGTTTGTTTCAAGGGATCTAGTTAATACGACGGTAGTGTCTAGGAGACCCAGGCATGGACCTTGGCCCCCTTGTGCTAGGCGCTGTACAAACAGAACAAAAATGCAGTTCCATCCCCAGAAAGTTTACAACCTAAGCTTAGAGTTGGGGGTAGGTTTTATTTATGAGATATTCCAGTACATATCCTCAGCATTCTGAGACATGTGGCCCTGTTGGTCTGGGGGCTATTATTATAACCCGTCCTTCCTTCTACATGGAGATCCTCAGCGGAGGGCCACCAAGATTGGCAAAAAGCTGCCATCTGGAAACAAATTCTGATGGCTTCTTCTCCAGAACATCTTTGACCCACTCCTGGGGTGAGATTCACCGCTGTGCAGAGAGGTTTAGGCACTACTTAGAGTCCTGAATGCCTAAGTGTTGTCTGACAACCTCTGTCTTGGCCACCATACTGGGGATTGACCCAGCAACCAGGGACCCTCAGAGCTAAAAGAAAGACTCTATACAGCTTGGGCTAAAGAGCCAGGTTCTGTAACTTATCAAGTCCAAACTACTGAGTTTGGCTGGTCGGGAGTGTGTAAAAACCACACCCCCTCGCCAACATAGCTACAGTGGCAAGGTGTGGATGCAGCGATGCTGACAAGAGTGCTTTTTTGGGCATAGCTAAAGTCATTTGGGGAGGTGGTGTTACTATGCCGGCAGGAAAACTCTGTCTGTTGACACACACTGCGTCCTCACCAGGGGGCTCTGCTGATGTAGCTACACTGGTTGAGCTGTATCAGAAGAGCCTGTTTAGTGTAGACAAGGCCACAGCCTCGCTGTTCTGTGGCTCAGGCCCAAAGGGGAACGTGTAACACCCACTGGGTGCATGGGTTTTGTGCTGGCTCTGTGCACAGGGGTGAATATCAACCATAGCGATTACGTTAAATGGCGTGGTTTTCGCCGGGTGGTTTCCCAATGGAGATACTTAATTTTTTTCCCCCTCCTCCAGGAGGAAGAGTTCATCGACTGGTGGAGCAAGTTCTATGCTTCAACAGGGGAAAGAGAGAAATGCGGCGGCTACTTAGAGAAGGGCTTTGACACAATGAAGGTAACTTCATCTCCTTGTGCCTGAGGCCTTGCAGCAGCTGGCTGATACTGGTTGTCTGTGGAGTGAGATTTATTTTAAAAGGGGAGCGCCAGTAGAGGGGTGTTTTTTCCAGACTTGATTCTGACATCAGTGGGAGTTTTGCTGTTGATTTCAACGGGAGCTGGGTTGGGTCCTTGGGACGTGGCATGACTCCCATGTGTAAAGTTAAGCACATGGGTGGAGCTGGTTGTGGAGCCCTCTCCCAGCCCCTCCCAAAAAAACCCAAAACTTTTTTTGGACAAAATTAAAGTACTAGACATTTTGGCCGACAACCAAAATATTTAAATTTAGAAATGCTGCCAGGGTGCCTCATGGAAGCTGTAGTTTCTGTGTCTCATGCTTCCAATCTCCTCTATAGACCCGGCTCCCTGGTCGGACTGCATGTCCCATAATGCACAGTCTCCCCTCTTGGAGAAGGGTGGCAGTGCATCATGGGAGTCCTTGGTCATGGGGGATGTAGTCTGGCTGGGGAGCCCAGCCCATAGAAGAGAAGGGGGACATGAGACAATTGAACTACAAGTCTCATGAGGCACCAAGGCACTCTTCCTTAACTGAAGTATTTCTCTTTAGGGGTGTTCCCTTTTTTTGGGTGAAAAATCCAAATTTCCTCCAGCAAACAAACATTGTTCAGAAAAATTTTGTTTGTTGAAAAGCCATATTTCTGATGAAAAACAGTTTCAACAGCTGGACAATTTTTGACCAGCTATACGCACAAGTAGCTGTTTGCAGCGTCGAGGCTTATGGGCTGGGTGTGGCAGGGAGCTACCAGTCTACAAGTATTAGAAGAGTGTGGGGTGGCCACTCATGCATTCCCAGAATACTCGTCATTCTTGTACCAATGGGCCTGCCCCCGCCGGCGTGATCTCACATGCATGGCGTTTGCGAGGTCACACCAGTGGGGGCGCAGTGGCACGCTTTCAAAATAGCATCCCCCATTGGATATTGGACAAAACCATGTCTGGTTTAGTTTCAGCACTGGGCTGGGAACAACTAACCACCCAAAAAGAGGACTGTCTGGTTTATAACCGAACAAATGACCTGCCTAGGAGAGTGTGTACCCCAAGGAAGGAGAGGAATTGTTAAGGCTAGTACAAGAGGGATGAATGAAATCCTCAATCCCACAGTGACGAGTATATCATAACAACCCCTGTTGAATTTAAAACAGAGAAATCATCGCCTGACTGCCAGGAATGGTGCGATCCCTTGGGCTATGAAAAACCCTCCATGGGGAAGCAGCGGGAGCCCTGTTCCTTGAGGATAGGTCTACACTGGAATTAATAACCCACAGCTGGTCTGTGCCAATTGACTTAGGCTCTCGGGGCTTGGGCTAAGGGGCTGTTGCATTGTTGTGTGTGTGGGTCAGGCTCAGGATGCATCCCAGACTCTAGGCCCGTGCTAGCGGGGAGGGTCCCAGAGCCCAGGCTGCAGCCCAAGCCCAAACATCTTCACCTCAATTGGCCAGCCCCATGAGCCCAAGTCAGCTGACATGCAGATATCTAATTGCATTCAGGGCATACCCTGAGTCATTTAAAACCTCAGAGTGCTTGGAGAGTGACAATCCCACATTGGCCTCAAGGGACAGTCTAGGTCAGTGGTTTCAACCTGTGGTCTGCGGACCCCTAGGGGGCGGGTCTGCAGACAATGTCTAAGGGCTCCATGAAAGGTCATTGTTACCATAGTGATCTGAAAGACTTTCTTTAGGGCTCTGGGAGTAAGGCAATACAGAGGCATCCATGGTATTCTGCAGATGGTGTGCGTCTTGTACTTTATGGGTGAAATTTATCCTTTTACTCAGAGGGGTTTTCCTCCTTAGGTCTACGAGACAGAGCTGGAGAATATGGAGGAATTTGAGAGGCTCTCTGACTTCTGCCACACCTTCAAGCTCTACCGCGGCAGAACACAGGACGTTAACGAAGATCCCTCCGTGGTGGGGGAATTCAAGGTCCGACGGCCACTCTTTATACCCAGAGTCACTTGACCTAGCAATAGTCAATTGGAAACTAGCAGCGAATCCCTCTAGCGCCTGCCCGTGAATATTTCTTTGTTATAAAGCAGGGAAGGATCTGTTGGACCCCGGGCCTGACAGAAGTTGGGAACGTTGCAGAGGGCAGAGCAGACAAGAGTTGGTGCTTAACATGCTGGATGCGATGCGTGTGTCTACGCTGCAAACACAGGGTGTGATTTCAGCTCATGTAGACCTACCCCAGCTAGCTCTAATTTAGCTAGTGTAGGTCGCAGAGCAGTGAAGCCGTGGAAGCTCGTTCAGCAAGGGCTAACCCCATGAATAATTACCCAGGGTTCCAGGTGGCTTTGTACAGTGGCTTCACTGCACCCGTGTCTGAGCTCGCTGGTTCAAAGCTAGGTGGGCTATGATTGTTCGAGTTGCAATGACACCCTGTGATTACAATAGAGCGAGGCTTGGCAGAATTTGATTTTTATTTTTTTTAATAATTTTGGCAGCTAATGTCAATGCTTATTTTGTTTGTCCCCCCTGCCCCCCCCCCCCGCCCTATTTTTATTTACTGAAATGTTCACAGTTGCGTGAAGTTATGGGTTGGAAGCATTTATTTTCATTTTTATCAGTTTAAAGTTTCACAGTTGCAGGGAAGTATGGAGGGCCAGACGATGAGGGTGTCAGATAATCATTTAATGACAAGAGACAAGGAGATGACAAAAGTTAAAGCTTTATAATAGTTAAAACACAATCTGTCGACATTGTATGTCATAGAATCATAGGGTTAGAAGGGACCGCGAGGGTCAGCTAGTCTAACCCCCTGCCAAGACGCAGGGTTGCTTGTGTCGAAACCATCCAAGACAGATGGCACTGTCGTGTGCAGTGTAGTTGTAGCTGTGTCGGCCCCCGAATATTAGAGAGACAAGGAGGGTGAGGAAATATCTTTTATTGGACCAACTTCTGGTGGTGAGAGACAAGCTTTGGAACCACACAGAGCTCTTCTTGAGGCCTGGGAAAAGTACTCCCAGCCTCGCAGATAAAGGCAAGGTGGAACAGATTGTTTAGCATAAGTAGTTAGCACATATTGTAAGGGACCATTCGAAGTAGAATGGCCCGTTAGCACCTCTGCAGTCAGAGGTCAAAAAGAGGAGTGTTAGTGGGTTACAGGTTGTTGTAATAAGCCAGAAATCCAGTGTCTCTGTTCAGTCCGTGGGTTTTTGTGTCTAGCAGAGTAATGAATCATTGGTGTTGATCACTGTAGCAGGGGAGATATGGCTGCAGGTTTTGTATCTTGTTCTAGCAAGGCTTGGTGCTGCTTTGAGTTGGCATGTCCTGGTCTGTGGGGAGCTTGCTTCTGAGGATGAGCTTGCAGAGGTTGGGGGGTTGTTTTAAGGCCAGAAGTGGGGGTTCAGGAAAGATTTCTTTTAGGATGGAGTACCCACCCAGTATGGGTTGTAGTTGTTTGATGAAACCCTATATAGGTTCCAGGGTGGGGTGGTACCTGACAACCAACTCAGAGCGGCACCAGACCCTGCCAGAACAACAGAGTAAAACCTGCAGACATATCGTCACTGCTACAACGATCAGCACCCCCACAACACACCTTTCAAGATCCCTTCATCCTACACATGTCCATCCCAACATGTTCCATACCTCATCCAGTGCACTAAATGCCCCAATAGTCACCATGTGGGTGAAACCAGACAGTCACTGTGCTCTCAAATGAACTCACACAGAAAAATGATAAAAGACAAAAGCAACCCATCACCTGTGGGCGAACACTTTTCACGAAGCGATCGCTCTGCATCTGACCTCTCAGTCCTCATCCTCAGAGGAAACCTGCACAACACTTTCAAAAGACGGCTACAAAACACTAAGCCTTGGTCTCCACTGTGGAATTACTCTGAGACAGCTATGTCGCTGAGCTCAGGTGGGTGAATAATCCATACTTCTGAGCAACGTCGTTATACAGACCTAAGCGCTGGTGTAGACGTCTCCCACTGACACAGCTACCGCCTCTGGCGGAGGTGGAGTTGTGAAGCTGATGGGAGAGCTCTCTCCTGTCCTCACTAGAAGCACGACAGCAGCACAGCTGCACTGGTGTAGTGGCACATGATGCACATTTCTCGCGTAGACCTGCCCTTAAAATCACAGACGGAAGAGAGACGCTGGATTTCTGGTTTATTACAACAATCCGTAACCCACTAACCCCCTCTTTTTGTCCTGTGACAACAGGAGCGTTAATGGACCACTTCACCTTGAATGATCCCTTACAATATGTGCTAACTATTTATGCTAAACAATCTGTTCCACCTTGCCTTTTGCTGTGACGCTGGGTGTACCTTTCCCAGACCTGAAGAAGTGCTCCTTAGGTCTGTCTACACAGCAAAGAAAAATCTGCAGCTAGCCCATGCCCGCTGACTTGGGCTCACGGGTCTCGGGCTGTGGGACTGTTTCACTGCTATGTAGACCTTCCGGCTTGGGCTGGAACCTGAGCTCTGGGACCCTCGCACTTCGCAAGGTCCTCCATCCAGAGCCCAGACACCTACACAGCAATGAAACAGCCCCAAAGCCCGAGTCCCGTGAGCTCGAGTTGGCTGGCATGGGCCAACTGCAGGATGCTAGTTGTTGTGTAGACACACCTGGTGTGTCTCAAAAGCCTGTCTCACCAACGGACGTTGGTTCAATAAAAACCTGACCCACCTTGTCTCTCTGACATCATTTGTCAAAATTGTAGCAGCATTTTTCTTACTTGGCCTGTCTGTAAATTTAGATTATTATCAATGGAAATATTTTTTGTTGGTTTCTGTGTGTCCGGTGAAATCGATGTTTATCGGCATTTACCGATAAAAATCAAACACTTCCATGGCTAAGTGTGAACAAACCCCAGGTCACCTCTAGAGCCCATGTTATGGATAAGATGTTAAAGTCTTGATGCAATGGCCTATTTATTTGTATTACAATAGCACCTAGAAGCCCTGGTCTGCTCCACCCCATTGTGCTAGGAGCTGTACAAACAGAGAACAAACAGACAATCCCTGTCCCAAAGTTCTTACAATCTAAGTAAGAAGAAGTTGCACTTAACACCACTGTAGTGTGGCTGGCAGAGGGCAGCTGCTGTGTTTCACTTAGAGGGGGCAGCATTTCAGTGGTGGGCAAGTGATTCTCCATAGTGTGTGTGGGAGAGAGAACGTGCATTGTACGCTGTCACCAGAGCACTTTGGGATCCTGCCGAATGAAAGGTTTTGTAGAAGCAGACTGGATTGGTGCTTATTAGGATGAAAGATTTATTATTAGCACCCCCATGGAGAACTGGTCATAACAGTGTACAAACAAACGCAATCAGAGCAAGGTCTGACTGCCTTATCCCCTGGCGATGGCCACATTCTGAACCGATACAGGCTTAGACATAATCCGTGTGGAAAATCACATCTGGAGTCAGCACTGCCTGTGGCTGACTGGGTCAAAACAATGGCGCATCTTTCTTCCCTGGGGTGGGGACAGCATGTGTGTGAGAGAGCTGCCAGGCTGTCTATGCAAGTGCTCGGAGCCAGTCCCTTCAGGGCACTCGCTCCACTGGTCTCTCTTTGAATGGCTCTGTAGCAAATGATGCTTTGTGCATGTAAAGCACCTTTTCATCTGAGGATCTCGGCTCCTTAAAAATATTAAGAGCTCAGTTCTCATTTGCACTAATGGTCCTTTGCACCGTTCTGGCAGCGTAAGGGGACAAATGACAGCAGCGTAAATGAGAATCAAGGTCTAAGTAATTCAGCCTCAGATGTTCCTTGCATAGTAATTAAGAGCATATAGGATATGTCTACACTGCAATTAGACACCTGCGACTGGCCCGTGCAGGCTTGCAGGGCTCTGGGCTAAGGGGCTGTTTAACTGTGGTATAGACGTTCAGGCCTGGGCTGGCATCTGGGCTCTAGGACTCTGCTAAGGGGGAAGGCCCCTCTTGCGTGCCCGAGTCAGCTGGCATGGGCCAGCCATGGGTGTCTAACTGCAGCGTAGACTTACCCTTTGGCATCACTTTACCAATCTACTACTGACTCGCGGCCCCCTCTGGGTTGAAACACCGCGGCTGTTTAACAGCTTTAGGACAGGAAGTGAAGGATCGCGCCTGCATTCAGTGTGGCACTCTGTCCCCCTCTGGTGGTGTGCGGGACACAGAAAGAAGTTGCGGAGCTTGCTGTCTCTTTAGCTCAGGCAGCAGAAGGGTACACGTAAGGATTCTGAGGTTCCATCCTTCCTGCTGACGTCCTGCCTGGGGATGTGGTGGTACACAAGCAGCATTGCACTGATTTGCCCTGAGTTCAGTCACACAGTTGCCAGCTGTTAGCATTTGTAGTGTAACACGCCCATATGGGCACACATGTGGATGCTCAATGTCTTTTCAGGGCTCGTTCAAAATGTACCCCCTCCCGGATGACCCAAGTGTGCCGGTCCCACCACGCCAGTTCCATCAGCTCCCAGCCAAAGGACCCCAGGAGTGTCTCATCAGGGTCTACATCATCCGTGCCTTTGACTTGCAACCCAAGGACTCCAATGGAAAGGTATCCTTCAGGGGAGCATCTGGGAGATGTGGCAATGAGGCTGAGGACGGAAATCGCGGAGTGGAATTCCATGGCCTGTGTCAGGGTGGCAGAAACACCCTAAAAAATGGGGGAGGGGGCACAGGTGCCTGAACCATCCCTTCTCCCTGGGGCCTCGCCCTTGTACCACCCATTCCCCCTGAGGCCCTGCCCTTGTTCCGCCCCTTTCCCCGAGGCCACGCCCTCACACTGCCTCTTCCTCCGAGACCCCGCTCTTGTGACGCCTCTTCCCCCCAAGACCCCAACCCTGCTTGCTTCTCTCTGCCCCCTCCCCCTGTCACTCACTTTTCTGGCCTTGGCATCTAGGAAGAAACTAACACCAACTTGCTCTTCAAAGTGCCTTTTCCATGGTTCTGAAGCCCCAGGGCCTAAGCTCTCCTGTATTGTTGTTGGGCTTTTCAATAGGGCGGGATGCAATATCCAAATTCATTTCTGGCCAAAATTTCAAAGGAAGCAAAAATTACCTTCAAAAAAATTTTTTTTGCAGAGATCTTCAGAAACACACTTTTTATTTTTTTTTGGACAAAAATTTAAAATGAAAAGAAAATTGTTTTTGGTTCAAACGAAAAATTTCCATTTTGTTTCTGCTTTTAAAAATGACAAAAAACATTTTCTGAAACTCCCTCCCCCCTCGCCCTGGAAATAGTTAAAAAATGGAGAGAAGGAAAGGGAGGAAAAACCAAAAATGAAAATCGATTTTTTTTTTTTCAGTTTTCAAAAACTGAAACGAAACGAAAACTTTCCTTTCCATAGAGGAACTTTCCTTCAAAGAATTTCAGTGAAATCAGAAGTGTTTTGGGTGGGAAAGCCATTTTCTGTCAAAAAAAGAAATCATTAAAGGTTCAACCATCTCCCCTTCCCAGCATGCTCTGATTCTTCCTGCCTGATGCAGCCAGGAGAAAACTGGCCGCTTCTTACTCAGTGCCTGTGCTCCTTGTGTGTCTTTGAGTTACGTCTTCTGACTTAGCTAACCGAGGGCTTCTCCATCCTTTCCTTGTAAAAAACTTGTGGGACAGTGAAAACGCCCTGAGGATCTCAGCATGGGTTCTTCCCCTCCACACTGGAGTCCCTGGCTATTATCTCCCTGGGAGAAGGCCATTTGCTGATCTGAAACAAAGTAAGGGGATGTGTCCCTTTAAGAGTGGGGTCATGCATAGTGTAACCCACAAACCTTCTGGGTGTGGTGCTCTGTCCCATCTAGTGGCACCAAGACGACTTAGAGCTTCATGAGTCTGCTACAGCGTTAGCTAAAGGTCACGTGGCTTTTAGCTCATGCAGTAGAGGTTCACGCATTTAGCTCCAGAGATCCCAGGTTCAATCCTGCCCACTGACGACCAAGGTCTGTCGGTGTTACATAAGCAATGACTTTGATTTTTCCCCAGGGGTGCTCCACCCCTGCTCCGCCTTGAGGCCCCGCCTCACTTTGCCCCCTTCCCAGAGGCCACACCCTTGCTCCGTCTCTTCCTGCCCCTGCTCCAACCCTCCCTTGAGGACCTCGCCACTCACTGCTCTCCGCCCTCCCCCAAGTGCCTCCCCCAGCCGCCAAACAGCTGATTGGCGACCCTGCCAATCAGTGGTGGCTGGTGGGGGCTGATCACCCACTATTTTTTCCCCATGGGTGCTTGAGCCCCAGAGCACCCATGGAGTCGGCGCCTGTGGGGTAATGAGATCTTCAAGGCAACTCTGTTAAGCCCCTTCCATGCTGCCCCCTCGGTTGCTCATCCCCACTGCCTGTCCGTGCGCATGCAAGGCCTGGCACAGGGGTCGCAGCTGGATCAGCCAGCGCTAGCACCTTTGGGAATTTGTTCTGAACAGCAAAGGGCCAGATTCCGCCCCCCCTTGCTGATGTGGGGTGTTACTCAAGGGTCTGTTCATGGAATAAGGGGTTGATCCATATGACTAAGGGTGGCAGAATCTGCTCCTTAGTGATTAGTATTGTTGTTGAAGATGAGTCTATAGCAGCCCCACCTCCTCTGTTGTTTCTTTCCTCCTGTCTCTGTAGTGTGACCCCTATGTGAAGATTTTGGTGGGAAAGAAATCCATAAATGACCAGGACAATTACATCCCATGCACGCTGGAGCCTGTCTTCGGAAAGTACGTTTCTCTTTCGCTTCAGTTCCAGATGGGGATGGTGGGACTTGCCTCCCAAGGCAGAATCACAAGCAGACCAGAAAGAGCAGGAAAGGGAGAGGAAGGCAAAGGCTGGTGTCAGAGAGCACAGATGGTCTTGTGACTAAGGCAGTGCTTTGGGACTTGCAAGGTTTTAGTTCAGTTCCTGACTCTGTGTGATCCTGGGCGAGTCATTTACTCTCTGTTCTTTGTCTGTGAAATAGCGGTAATAATGCTACATAAGAACGGCCGTCCTGAGTCAGGCCAGTGGTCCATCTAGCCCAGCATCCTGGCTTCCGACAGTGGCCGGTGCCAGCTGCTTCAAAGGGAATGAACAGACCAGGGTGGTTACTGAGTGATCCATCCCCTGTCATCTAGTCCCAGCATCTGGCAGTCAGAGGTTTAGGGAGCATAGTTTTGCATCTCTGATCATCTTGGCTAACAGCCATTGATAAACCCATCCTCCATGAACTTATCTCATTCGTTTTTGAACCTGGTTATACTTTTGGCCTTTAAAACATCCCCTGGCAACCAATTCCACAGGTTGGCTGTGCGTTGTGTGAAGAAGTACTGCCTTATGTTTGTTTTAAGCCCGCTGCCTGTTAATTTCATCAGGTCACCCTGGTTTGTGTGTTATGCGAAGGGGTAAATAACACTTCCTTGCTCACTTTCTCCACACCTTTCATGATGTTATAGACCTCCGTCAGTTATCTGCATTGTGTCTTTAGCGCTATAAGGCCTTCAGCTCATGGGCCATCCTTTTACTATGTGTTTGAATGGCCCATAACACAATGCTGATCTGCTCTCAGTTAGGGCATTAGATGCTACCATGATACATGTAATAATATGAACTCGGCTGTCCACAGCAAGCTCCTCAAGCCGAGGGTAGGGTCTCTTTTGCCAGGCTTGGCTTCCAGCCAAAGACCAGTCTAGACAGAGTTCTGCACCTACCACCCCGTCGCGAAGACGAGACGGAAAACCCAGGTCCCGGCTGCTCATGCCTATTAAAGCTCCCATTTCACAAGAATAACCCTGGGATCCTGGCTGTTTTCCAGCTTGGCCAATTACGATTTGCTGACCTGAATTCCTCCTGCTGCTTTAATGGGAGGCACAATCACTCACTTCCCCTCCTAAAAGCTGCTGCAGAGTGGTGGGAGCGCTGTTAAAAGGGCATCGCATTCCACCGTGGAGGCAGCCACGTTTCAGCTGCAGGTGAAGTGACTCCCAGACACAATGGGCCAGATCCTGGCCTTCGGTGTAAACCAGGACTGACTCCACATGGAAGTCAGTGAAGATCAGTGAGGTAAGGCCAGCGTGAGTGAGATGAGAACAAGGCCCATCCTAATGCATGTGCATGTGTGTATATGATGTAAAGGGAGAGTGAGGACCATCTCCATTGACTTCAGCAGAGCTCTATCAGTTTACATCAGCTGAGGATTTGGCCCCAGTGACTCCAATGGAGCTACACCGATTTACACCAGCTGGGGAGCTGAGCCAGAGAGTTTAGGAAATTCTTTGGGATGCTTCTGGAAGAAAGACACCCTCCCACCCCACATTTTAAAGTAAGGTATTATAAGAACATAAGAACGGCCATACTGGGTCAGACCAATGGTCCATCTAGCCCAGTCTCCTGTCTTCCGACAGTGGCCAATGCCAGGTGCCCCAGGGGGAATGAACAGAACAGGGAATCATCAAGTGATCCGTCCCCTGTCGCCCATTCCCAGCTTCTGGCAAACAAAGGCTAGGGACACCGTTCCTGCCCGTCCTGGCTAATAGCCATAGATGAACCTATTTTTAACCCGGTTATAGTCTTGGCCTTCACAACATCCTCTAGGAAGGAGTTCCACAGGTTGACTGTGCATTGTGTGAAGAAATACTTCCTTTTGCTTGTTTTAAACCTGCTAATTTAACTTGGTGACCCCTAGTTTTTGTGTTTAAAGAAGGAAGTGTTATTTACTCCTTCTCATACTTTCTCCACGCCAGTCACGACTTTATAGCCCTCTAGCATCTCCCCCCTTAGTCATCTCTTTTCCAAGCTGAACAGTCCAACTCTTATTAATCTCTCCTCATACAGCAGCCGTTCCATACCCCTAATAATTTTTGTTGCCCTTTTCTGAACCTTTTCCAATTCCAGTATATCTTTTTTGAGATGGGGTGACCACATCTGCACTCAGTATTCAAGGTGTGGGCATATCAGGGATTTATATAGAGGCAACATGAGATTTTCTGTTTTATTATCTGTCCCTTTCTTAATGATTCCCAACATTCTGTTCGCTTATTATTCTGGGGCCACTATTCACGAGTGATCCCCAGCTCTCCTCTAGTTGCTTTCCATCTGTAGATCGCAAAGCGAGTCAGGACCATTCCCATTTTGTGGATTGGGAAAGTGAGGCACAGGGAGGGAAAGCAGTCTTGCTCAAAGTCACACAGAATGTCAGCAGCTGACCTGGGCATAGAACCAGGGTCTCCCATGGCCCAGTCCAGTAGCTCACTGCTCTGATCAGCCACGGTGAGGCAGTGGTGAGACAGGCAGGCCGATAAGCCTGCGTTGTTCTGTCATGTGATAGAGGGTGGAAGACGTGAGGTCTGTTTCCACTGGCTTGTCTGTCCTACGAGGTGATCAACAACAGACCCCGGGGAAAGCCACTCGCCCCCAGTTCTTCTCTCTGTCGTGGGTGGTTGTGCCTCATGGCTGGAGCAGGAGTCGCTAATCAGGAATTGGAGCCCAGGGTCAGAACCGGAGTCAGAGGCCAGGTGCCAGAGCCAGGGTCACAGGTGAGGAGTCGGAGCTGAGGAACAGGACCGGGTTACCTGTATGAAGGCTGGGAACAAGCAGGCACAGGAGCTATCGCAACGCTGGGCAAGTGCTTTGAGCAGCCACTGAACTGCTGCTGCTGGGCTTAAGAGCCGGTCTGCTGCCTCTTCTCACCAGTCGGGAGGTGCACCCGTCAGGCAGCCGACGCCAGGCCAGCTGCCCAAAGACTGGCTTGGCTGCAGGCCCTGATCCCTGACACTCTCTTGCTTTTCCCCTTTCCACAGGATGTTTGAGCTGACCTGCACTCTGCCTTTGGAGAAGGACCTGAAGGTCACTCTCTACGACTATGACCTCTTGTCGAAGGATGAGAAGATTGGCGAGACCGTCATAGACCTGGAGAACCGGTTCCTGTCAAAATTCGGTGCCCGGTGCGGCCTGCCCCAGACCTACTGCATGTAGGTACTTCTGATAGCTCAGGTGGCACTGAACTGGCCTGTCGGGGAGACGTGGCTGGGTCAAGGAGGGAAGATACCCAGCACCATCCTGGGCACCTACATCTGTTGTGGTATCAGCACACTGACATGCCCAGGAGAGGCGCTCCCAGGGGAGCTTTGTGTCAGAACATCACCGTCACGCCATGCGATGCCTCCTGGGCCCTGCGTGGCTGGTCCCAAAACCCCAAGGGCTTGCCACGAGCACGTGGGAGTCACCCTGCCAAAACCAGGGTCATCCTGCAGATATTGGGATGGGGGAAGTCCCTACAGCTTGAAATGTCTCAGCCAATGGGGCTCCCCCCATCTCCCCTGGGAGACGGTCAGGTCCAGCCTGAGGTTTCCTCTGCCTATTCTGTGGGAGATTCACCCGCAGGCAGGGTGAAATGTGCTGTGTAAGGCCATAACGAGGATCCCACTGTGCCTAGGTCTGTCCCCTGGAACAGCTCCTCTCCCGCCGTGCTGCTTCCACCCGCAGCTCCTTGCTGGCTCTTAGAGTTCAGTTTGGGTTTCTTTAAAAAATATCCTGGCCTCATTCGCCCCCGCCGCAGTTCTGCCGCAGCCCCGGCAGTTGCCCCAGGAACAGTCGTGGCCCTTGGAGGTGGGGTGTATTTTACAACACTTTGTTCTTACTAACGTCTCGCTTCAGTTCTGGACCCAACCAGTGGCGAGACCAGCTCCGGCCTTCCCAACTGCTCCATCTCTTCTCCCTGCAACGCAACTGCAAAGCTCCCATCTACAAGCCAGACCGGGTCATATTCAGGGAACAGGAGTACATCCTCTCTGAGTTCGGTAAAGGAGTCTCCTCACATCCATAAACCTTTCCCACTCCCCCTCCTGATTATTGCACTGGAGACTGGCAGAATGTGAAACAGGGTAGCGAAACTGATGGGTGAAGATGAACAGTCGAGCTGATTTACAGTGACAGCTTCAGCTCATGTTGTCTCTGATCTGAAAACCCACATGGCCAGCCCAAAGGAGCCACCAGCATTATAGAATCTGGATTGCTCCTATCAGCTCCTCGAACTGCAGCACAGATTGAGGCCCTATTGTGCTAGGCACTGTACATACACATAGGGCCAGTCCCTGCCCCAAAGAGCTCACCGGCTAAACAGATTAGACAGCCCAAGAGTGGGAGAAAGGACGAATGGTCCTGTTCCTTTTACAGAGGTGGAACAGAGAGATGAAGTGACTTTACCAAGGTGCTGTAGGGATTCTGTGGTATACTCAAGAATTGAACCCAGAACTCCAGTTCAATGCCTTAACCACAAGGCCATCCTTCCATCAGCTTAATACCTTCTGTAACTGTAGCAAACCATGGCCAAACGCATATAGACACCACTCTCATCAGGAGGAATTAGAGCCTGGGCCTTCAGCTGCACAAATGCAGGCCTTTATCCCTTGAGTTGCAGAAAATCTGCCACAGCATGGAGGTAGCAGGCTGCTGGACTTGCTGGGTATAGCCACGAGAGGGCGACAATATCACATACACCAGGCCAGCGTAACACACCCTTACCTTTATCATCATACAGCTTAAAAGGCAGTAGCATTGCAGCTACAACCGTGTGTGCCCAGGTGGCCATCTCTGATTTCGAGGGCAATCCGCTGTGGTATACACACGAATGGCATTTCTGTGCATGGTTGAAATCTACCAGGATTCACCATCTTGCCAGGAGGGTGGAATTCCTCCTCTTTGGACTCAAAACGGTGCATTTCTGTCCAGCCGAAGAGGCGAAATCGCACCATGCAAATATGTAGGGGTGCTGAAAGGTGTCAGTTTCCTCATGAGGTCTGACAAGCGCAAAGGGTTGTGTGATCACGCAGCTGTGCTTTGCTTGCACGGGCTGAGAGTGGTGCAGCGGCCTGGGGTATGCAGCAGAGATACAAAGCACTCCCAAATGTGTTAGGGTTTTGCTACACAGACCCCGCTTGGAAGGAGCTAGGAAGCAGCCACTTCTTCACAGCCTCCTGCTCTGCATCAGGTTTTCGCCAAGTGCTGGAGAGGTGTTAAGCTGAGGGGGGCTCGTCTCTCCCCACCCCAGCCTGCCTTTCACCTTGCTTTCTTTTAATGGCAATCACTTCAAAACCAGAACAAAGCTTGGGGGTTTGACCTCAGCGAGATCTGGAAACCAGCTGTGTGTGCAGAGCAGTGTCAGATGTGAACCTGGCGGGGCATAAAGTGAAGCCATTAAATACGAGAGCAGGGGTTTTACAAGCATTGTGCCCAGACCATTATTTCATAACCCCCACATTGTTGGTTTCAGAGAGAGGTTTTTATTTCTGAGCCTCACACACGTACACACCCAAGCCAGGTTTCCAGGGCTTGGGACGAATCCCATGTGTATGAAGTTTAACCACTTCAAGACACTGCCAAGAAAGAAGCTGGGATATATCACCTGAAAACAGCAGAGCTGTAATAATATTGATATAGCGCATTTCATTTCAAAGGCCCTCAGGGTGCTTTGAACAGACTCTCAGCTCTGCTGAAATGCAGCCACCTCTGGAGTGGAGGACTCCAGGAAATCAGTGCATAGGTATGTGGAGAGGGAAAGTTTTGGGTGAGGACAATTGGATACACTCCCTCCTCTTCCATAAAATGACGAGGGATCTTTAATATCTGTGCAGAGCAGAGCAGGACCATAGTTGTTAGATCTTGTCCAATAATAGCAGATGATGCACCTTTTCCCAAGGATAAGGGACGGAGAAGGGAGCTGTGACTGAAACGTGATTCAGAAGGTAGGAAGCTTCTGGCATTCATTGCACGAGGGTCAGCAGAGGTCAGCCCAATGGAGGAATGTTCTGTGCTGGCCTCTTGTGAAAATCTGATGAGAAATATCACAGGGGGCAAATGGGTGTTTGTATGTAATCACTAGGGGCCTAATTCACCTCTCCAGTGGTTAGGACGTTAACCTGGGACTTGGGAGACCTGGGTTGGATTCCCTGATCTGCCACAGACTCCCCGTGTGACATTGGGCCAGTCACTTAGCCTCTCTGTGCCTCAGTTTCCCCATCTGTACAACGGGAACAGGGCCCTGCCCTGTCTCACGGGGTGTGTGTGAGGATAAATACAGTAAAGTGTGTGAAATGCTGTGAGATCTACTGATAAGTGCTGTGGAAGAGCTGAGTTGCTCCTTATTCAGATCAATGCCAGGAGAGAAGACCCTGACCCGGGTACAAGCTGTGATCTCACTGGTTTCAGCAGTGCCCCTCCGCGGCCCTCGGCATGTTAGAAAGATGGGTTAAACTGACCCAGTTTGAACAATGTTGATCAAACCTTAACAAAAATATATGCAGACCTCCGAGCAAACTCCCCCAAATGGTCCCGTTCACCTTCCCATCTCCAGCCACTCTACCCTAAACCAGCGCTGCCAGTGCGGCTTTTCATCAGATGCGGAACCTGGTGGGACAAAGAGGGCTGTGGCTTTCAGAGCTGAGCATCCCTCACCAAGCGTGCCCCATCTGTCCCCCTCCAGCCAGCTCCCTCCTGGTCCAAGCAGCAGGCTGCTAGCTCGTGTGCCCCAGATTGTCACAGCGCCCATGGGACAGGCTTCTGGACTCACGCTGACCCAGGGTAGTCCGTGGAGTGACCCGGGGGTAAGCCGCAGTGTGAGATCAGAATCGGGCCCCAGGTCGGAGATGGAGCCATGAAGGGTATTCAGTAACCTCGCTCGCTGTCTGATCTCTCTGTGGCAGAGGATGGCAAGCCCCTCAACCCACACCTGGGAGCGCCGGAGGAGCGGCTCGCCCTGTACGCGCTGCGGAAGCAGGGCCTGGTGCCTGAGCACGTGGAGACGAGGCCTCTCTACAGCCCGCTGCAGCCTGAAATTGAGCAGGTAGGAGCCACAGGGTATGTCAGTGACCAAGCCTGAAACAGAGCTTTTCTACTGGTCCAGCAGCAGCCTGCTCAGAAGGGGCCCCTGGCAAAGGGTCTGCCATGCATCACGGGTTCATACTGGGCTGTCAAGGATCAGGCTTCTGATGACCCTGGCAGTGCCTTTCTACGCCATGAGCAGCAGCATCTTGTGCATGCATCCACCAGGGGGTGCTAGGCTTCCCCGTGTATCAAACAAGAACCAGTCATGGCCTGATCCCGCAAAGTGTCCCTCCTGCAGAGTAATCCCATTGGACGGGTGGCCTTGCTGTCAGTGAGGACTGCTTGCTGTGCGGACAGGGATTGCAGGAGGTGGCCGTGGGTGTGAGTGGGTGATGCCCGAATAGATCCATCACACAGATTTCCACCAAACTCTTCGGACCAGCGCTAGTCTATAACCCACTAAGTAACGATGGGCACTTCTGTAGTACTGAGCAGACAGTGATGCCTATAACACCCTGGGAGCAGACTATTGCCTGCCCTTTGCAGATGGGAAAACAGAGGCGGGGATGTGGGTTAAAGACTTTCTCATGGCCACAGAGGCGCTTTCAGGTTTAAGACCTAGCATTTCCTGGCCACGCTGTCTCTCCAGCCACTTTATTCCCTCTGGTGGAGCACGCTGACTACAATAGCACCTGAATCTTATTTACTGATGTGCCAATAGCAGGCTCTGCTCTGTTACAGCAGCCTTTAGACAGGCCAGCCGAGGTCAGGGGCTGTACAAACACATAGCGATAGACACTGTCTGCCCCAACAAGCTCACAATCTCAATAGAGAAGAACTACAGGACAAAGAGAGGTGCAGGGACTTGACTGAGGTCATGCAGCAGGTTAGTAGGTGAACCAAGATTAGAACCCAGGGCTCAGTCCTCTAGGCTGCACGACATTGTTGTAGACACAACAGCAGAAGAGATGGTCCTTGGCCTGCGGAATTTATAATCAGACTAAACACTGTTCTGTTAACTCCTTTCTAAACATTATTTCAGAGCAGCAGCCGTGTTAGTCTGTATTCGCAAAAAGAAAAGGCGGACTAGTGGCACCTTAGAGACTAACCAATGTATTTGAGCATAAGCGTTCGTGAGCTACAGCGGCTGTAGCTCACGAAAGCTTATGCTCAAATAAATTGGTTAGTCTCTAAGGTGCCACAAGTCCTCCTTTTCTTTTTTCTAAACATTGTACGGCCCGTGCGGGCGCTGCGTACTTTTGGCTAGAACTATGATGAGCAGAGTTGTTTTTTCTGGTCTCCCCTGGTGAGCAGAACCAGAAATCTTGGGAAGAAGCCTGAGCTCAGGCGGTTGGATAAGTCTTGAAGGATCCTCCAGATCTTGGGCAGTTTGCCCATTGCCACCCCCACAGAACTAATGTGGACCAAATCCCGAGAAGCGCTGGTTCCATGGAAGTCAAGCAGGTTGCAGGTACTCAGCACCTCTCAGGATTTGTACCAAGGATCAGTAGAAGGATTCACTCTGGCTCTTCTCATCAGTTGTGAAGAAACTGGGCCCAGGGAGTCCACGGGGCAGCTCCACTGGAGTTCCCAAAAGGAAGGCCCTGGCCCACTGTTTTAAAGCTAGGAGATAGAATGTGTGCACCTGTTTCCAGTAAGTTATACGCTGGGCTTTCAAAGGGCAGGTCTACACTAGAAGCGTCTCCTGCTGACATAGCGCTGGTGTGGACAGCGTTTAGGTCACTGTAACTTGTGTTGTTCAGGGGATGTCTTTTTCACACCCCTGAGTGATGTAAGTTAGATCTGCTTAAGCGGTAGTGGAGACCTGCCCAAAGTTTGCTACTGTTTCCTGTTGCAAGAAGATTTTTCATGGCCTCCCCCCACCCCAAAGCCATTTATGATGGGCTGATTTTCAAAGTCAATAAGTTTTATGCCCTTGACACTGCACAGAAAGTATATCTTTATCACCACCCACTGGTTTTTAACAGTTAAAGTGACAACCTTAAAAAAAAAAAAGAAAAACAAACCTCTAAGCAGATTTCAGTAGGATCTCTGCAGCACAGGAATATAAAGCAACTGGAAAATGGAGTCAGATGTCCCTAGATTCTTCCTTGCACCCATTCCCAACAACATCAAAAAGTAACAGGCCAGATCCCCAGCTGGTGTTAATCGATCTAGCACCATTGAGTCAATGAAGCTACTACACCCTTTGACACCAGCAGAGCATCTGGCCCAATGTAGGTAGATTCAGTCATAGAGTTTAAGGCCAGAACACACCATTACATCATCTACTTTGAGCTCCTCTGTATCCCAGGCTCGTACATTTCACCCAGGTATTGAGCCCAGTAACTTGTGTTTGGCTAATGAGTATCTTCCAGAAAGAGATCCAGTCTTGATTTGAAGACATCAAGAGATGGAGGGAGAATCCATCACTTCCCTTGGTAGTTTGTTCCAATGGTTAACCACCCTTACTTCAAAATGGGGGCCTTCTGGAAGCTAAGCCAGACGGTTCTTGCTCAGCCTCTCTCTATTAAATGAAAGAGCCGTTTCGTACGCTGTATGTGCTCCCCGGGAGGGTACTTTGCTTCAGCTCCCAGATCTGTTTGCTGAAATAAGAAGTGGGCTCCTTGCCATTGTCGAAAATAAATCTCCTCCTGCCTTTGAGCTCTTTCATTGTTTCGAGTCGATATTTCCATGAACACATCAAATAAGGAGAGTGACGTTAACCCAGTTCCTAGACCTCACAGCTGTTTGTTTCATTACAGGGAAAGCTACAGATGTGGGTAGACTTGTTTCCGAAGTCTCTGGGTCCGCCTGGACCTCCGTTCAACATCATGCCGCGCAGAGCAAAGAGGTGACTTGGCTTTTGTTTCTTGCTGGTGTGTGAGCTCCCTGTCTGGGATGCTGATGGAATAGACCACATTATCTGGTCACTTACACAAAGAAATAGTGGCTGCTTGCACGTTCTGCCCAGGGAATCGTTATGCACATGTCAGAGGAGATATGAGTGCTTGGAGCGTTCTCCTGCCCTAATTGCCTACAGCCATATGCTTCTAAAGCATCCTTTAGCCCAAACTCTCCTGGGTGACTTTACACCCAGGGAGATTTCTCACATGAGTGAAAGTTACAGGATCAGACCCTTTGCCTCTGAGCTATTCTGCAAACAAGCTGCCTTTAAATATAGCCTTAGCTTCCTTCCATTTTAGACCACGGTTTTTATTCCATTCTGATGTCTCGGTGTGTGGTGGGGGGATATTTCAGGTTCTTCTTGCGCTGCATTATCTGGAACACCAAAGACGTGATCCTAGATGACCTCAGCATCACTGGAGAGAAGATGAGCGACATCTACGTGAAAGGGTAGGCGATCCCGCTGCTTCAGGCTATGTTAGTGATGTGTCAATGTGTTACAGATCAGCAAGGAAACAGTTAACTATTGCGACATTCAGGTGGTCTTCATTCGGCATCTGAGTGAACCCCTCACTGAGATAAATGGGGCAAGTTCACACCTCTGTGAGCTGTTGTTCCAGGCTCTTTGCAAACACCAGTGCATTAGCTACAGTCACTTCACATTTCTGCAGTTTTCTTTGCAACCATAACAGCTGAGATTCTGAAGGACAAGATAGCAACTTGAGAGAGGTGCTAGTATGTTGTATTGCTGGATACCAGCCCAACTGAAGCCTCATCCATGGCATGGATTATGCATGTGTTGTATACAGAGCTAGTCTTGTTTACATAGCTGCCTTTTTGAAATTCCTTTTCCTGGACAAAAATGTGGCAGCTGGCAGTAACTCCTCTGGCACGTTTTCCCTTCTCTGTCTGACTCCATTTATGTTTTATCTTGTGTAAAATAATGCGATCACAGCCAAGGGAGTTACTTATTTTGTACGTTCTTGGTTTTATGAACAGGAAGAGGGAGGATTTTGAAACAGACTGTAAATCCCTTTTTTACAATCCCAATTTTCCTCCTGTAAATCCAAAATGCACACGGCTTACCTGGTATTCGCATCAAGTTCATTGTTGTCAATTCTAGCCAAGAGGTTCCATACGTTTTGGAGCTTGGAATTAGCATAGTGGGGCGGGGTGGCATTGGGGAAGTGGGAATATCTAATGTTTGATCAAGGCCCCCCCCCGCCCGCCTGGTTTTTTATCATTCCCAACAAACATACAGATCACCCATTGCTGTAAATGAGCTAAATGCTTTGCCCAACCATCATTTGCCATGTCTTCCCAAGATGGGGTAATCAACATTCCTGCATGACACTGGCTCCTATAAAGCCAATCCCACATGACACATAAGTGATTTGGCACTATGCCCTATAGTACAAAGGCACCTCTGTCACAAGTCAGACTAGTGACTATGTGTGACTCCTAGTTGGCCTCCTAACTAGAGGTCAGAGGCTACTGTGATGGGCTGGGTCCTTATAAGCAGGCAGATGAGATAGATCACAATCAGGGCCCTAATACCTCAAATAAATAGCAGTGCGTTTTGTTTGCAAGAAGCTAAACTGCTATTTATTATCTGTATCAAAGAAGCACCTAGAACCCCAACAGAGACCAGGGCCCCATCGTGCCAGGCATGATGGTCCTGTGTTAGCATCAGTACAGATATGTCTACAAATACATTAAGGGCTGTTACAAAGAGGATGGTGATCAATTGTTCTCCATGCCCACTGAAGGTAGGACAAGAAGTCATGGGCTTAATCTGCCGCAAGGGAGATTTAGGTTAGCTACTAGGAAAAGCTTTCTAATATAAGGATGGTTAAACACTAGAATAGGCTTCCAAGGGAGGTTTGTGGAATCCCCATGACTGGAGTTGTGAAGAACAGATTAAACAAACAGCTGTCAGGGATGATCTAAGCTTACTTGATTCTGCCTCAGCGCAGGGGGCTGGACTTGACGGCCTCTGAAGGTCCCTTCCAGCCCCACATGTCTATGATTCTATGACAAGGAGATTTTTTTATTTTTAATTTTGTATTAAATTTTATACTAAATAAATGTATAATTTTGTATTAAAATTTCCTACAGAAAGTTATTTTGCAATTACTGACCAAAACTGTCAAAGCTAAAGTTAGGCTCCTTTATGTAGGTAGGTCCCAGGTCATTTAGGACTTTGTAGGTCAAAAACAACATCTTAAAACCAGTTGGAAACCAACAGGCAACCAGTGGGCAATATGCCAATCATTATTCCTTCAAAAAGAAAAGGAGTACTTGTGGCACCTTAGAGACTAACAAATTTATTTGAGCATAAGCTTTCATGAGTTGCATCCGATGAAGTGAGCTGTAGCTCACGAAAGCTTATGCTCATATAAATTTGTTAGTCTCTAAGATGCCACAAGTCCTCCTCTTCTTTTTGCGGATACAGACTAACACGGCTGCTACTCTGAAACCTGTCATTATTCTTTCAGTCATCTTTATATCTGCACCCATCAGTTTTGAGTGAGTTGCTCAAAGATCCTTTGTTTTCATTTCATTATTCAGTGCCTTTGTATTTTGCAGCTGGATGATTGGCCATGAGGAGAACAAACAGAAGACCGATGTGCATTACCGGTCTATGGGAGGCGAAGGGAATTTCAACTGGAGATTTGTCTTCCCCTTTGACTACCTTCCCGCTGAGCAAGTCTGTCACATTGCTAAAAAGGTGAGCTTCTTACATCCGCCTAGTTATAGTCCTTGGGGGACTGACTATACTTCTTGTTAGAGACAAGGTATTTGTGGCAATATCTTCTACTGGACCAACATTTGTTGCTGAAAGAGAAAAGCTCAGAAGCATGGTCCAGTAAAAGAATTACCTCATACATCTGTTCTCGTATCCTGGAACCAGTATGGCCACAACACCGCAAACAACATGTGCTTGTTCTACACAGCAAACAACACACTGAAGTTACGCAATGATATGCCTGCCATTGATCTGTTTTTACATGGGAGTGATGGGGGTGAAGGGAGGATTAGTGACACTTCTTTCCTTCTGGCCTTCGAATCGATGAATCAGTGGATTACACAACAGCAGTGGTTAAGGGGTTAGAGCAGGAGTTCTCAAACGTCATTGCACCGTGACCCCCTTCTGAGAACAAAAATTACTACATGACCCCAGGAGTGGGGACAGAAGCCTGAGCCTGCCCGAGCCCCACTGTCCTGGGTTGGGGGGCCAAAGCCCAAGCCCCACTGCTCCAGGCAGGGGGTCCAAAGCTGAAACCCAAGGGCTTCAGCCCCAGGCAGGGAGCCTGTAACCTGAGTCCTACCATCCAGGACTGAAGCCCTGGGACTTTTGCTTCAGCCCTGGGTGGTGCGGCTCAGGCTTCAGCTTCAGTCCTGGGTGGTGGGGCTTGGGCTTTGGCCCCGGGCCCCAGCAATTCTGAGCCAACCCTGGTGACCCCATTAAAATGGGGTCACAATCCACAGTTTGAGAACCGCTGGGTTAGAGGGACTGACTCTCGAGAAGGGGTTCTGGACATATGAGGTAGTGCTAGTAAGAGACAGCCATAAGGGGGATCGAACAGACCTTCAGAGGGCACTCGACTTACCTCATGTGTGCCCAGCTGTAGCAGTGAACCCCGAGATGAGGAAATTGTCGTCACGTATCCTGAATTGGGGCCAAATATACAATGACAGTCCTCAGCACTGTGCTGCTGATCAAGCTACAAATAGTCAATTATCTTCATAACGTGGGTTGGCAAAAGTGAAGGGAGGGAAGAGCCTACAGATATTGGAAGGGGATATAGGTGTCAGGGAAGCCTAGGAGCAGGCAGGGGTGTGTGGGTGGGTAGAGCTAGACATGCTGGGATTAAATTAAGGAAAATGTAGGCAGAATATCCAGGAATACGTTCATGGGTGGGGGGGAGGGGTGAGATCTATTCTACTTTGCCCCACCTCCCCTACCCCAGTTCTCCCGAGAAGTTTTTTTTTAAGGTCCCATCTCTCTCTTCAGGAACTGGCTTGCTTTGGGGTATCATCATGTAACCCACAGGCCCCCTGGGTGTGGTGTTCTGTCCCTTGTAGTGGCACCGAGACCACTTGGAGAGATTTCAGAGTAACAGCCGTGTTAGTCTGTATTCGCAAAAGAAAAAGGAGTACTTGTGGCACCTTAGAGACTAACCAATTTATTTGAGCATAAGCTTTCGTGAGCTACAGCTCACTTCATTGGATGCATACTGTGGAAAGTTTAGAAGATCTTATTATATACACACAAAGCATGAAAAAATACCTCCTCCCACCCCACTCTCCTGCTGGTAATAGCTTATCTAAAGTGATCACTCTCCTTACAATGTGTATGATAATCAAGGTGGGCCATTTCCAACACAAATCCAGGTTTTCTCACCCCCCGCCATGAATGCGTATGCTTTACAGCCTTAGCTAAGGGCCGCATGGCTTTTAGCTCATGCAGCAGAGGCTCATGCATTTAGCTTCAGCGGTCCCAGGTTCAATTCTGCCTGCCGATGACCAGGATCTGTCGGCGTTACAAGGGGGGGCTCATCTGGGATTTCCACTGGGAAATCTCTGAAGCTCGGGATGTGCTTCCTCAGCTAGGGGAAGTATGTAACACCACACACCTCCTGGGTGTGGTGTTCTGTCCCATCTAGTGGTGCTGAGACCACTTAGAGAGAGAGAGAGAGAGATATTAATGAGTCTGCTCTACAGCCTTAGCTAACAGCCATGGGGCTTTTAGCTCATGCGGTGGAGGCTCATGAATTTAGCTCCTGAGGTCCCAGGTTTGATCCCACCTGCTGATAACCAGAGTCTGTCGGTGTTATAGTTACAAACTCCAATACTGAATTAATCCCCCCACAAGAGTTCTTGCCTCCATCACACTGCCCTTCCAGTAAGAACTTGGTCTCTGTGTGCATTCAGCCATTGGTCTCTCTGCCTAAGAAAGCTTATTGGGGTGTGGCCTTTGCCTAGATGTGAGCTAGATTAGGAGCCACTCTCCCAATTCCTTTCACAGGAAAATAACTTTCTGGAGTTAGATGGATTGGAGCCAGTGCTTTGGTGTGAAAGACTCCTTAGTTCCATTACCAGTCCCCTGAGCTAGCCAGCCCCTCCACCCACCGCTTCAACCCCCCGTGAAGGTGCCCAGTTTCAGTGCGAATCACTGGATACTTAAGATGATTGACAGAATCATACCTCTACCCATTTCACGCTTCATGTTAAACAAATCAAAAGTACAGTGTGTAGCACATTCAATTATCCCCTTTGAAAAAGCAAAGCCCCCCCAATAAACCCTTTAAGAAAATACATCCCACTGTGCCGATATTGATTCTCCTCCGACCACATGTCTGCCAACACTGTATCAGAAAATAAACAGCTTGTAAAATAGCTCTGTAGAGGCAAAAATAACGAATGAAAAGCCATGCTTTGTGTTTGCAGGACACATTCCACTCTTTCAATTTTTGATCTCGCCATGTGCTGTTTGAACTCCAGGTTCATTACTGCTGCTGTAAAAAGCCCATGCACTGATCTTTAAATACAGCCATAGAAAGCGGAATTTAAATCAAAACGGTCAGACAGCAAATTCTAAGCAGCTAAAAGCCACCTGCGCCCAGGCCTCCTGGAGGTGGCATTTGAGCTGAGAGTGCTGCAGAGAAGAGTGCCGGCACTGGCTTTCCACTCCTTTGTTTGTCCTGGGGCTACACGCTCTGTTAGTTAATCCACAAAGAACCTTGAGCTCCCCATTGAGAGCTGGACCTCGGAATGCAAAATTCAGATCCAGATTGCAAATATTCACCCTAAAATTGAGGGAAAATCAAATGAAGAGGTTTGCTTAAGGCTAGTCTCTGCTTGTAATAGCGTAATGAAACATCAAAGGTAGAGATGCATAAAGATCCGTTGAATCATCTTCCTCATTCCTCTGCCAATGTAAAATTGGTTCCTACAGACTTTCCTCCAGGGCTTTGGCTAGTTTTGTTTTAAACAATGAGTTTTCTGCTACTTCCCTTGGGAGTTTACTCCGCAGATTAATGGATCTCACCCATAGAAAATGTCCTAATACTCACCATGCATGTTCTTCTTCTACTTCCCCTTCATTTTGTGTGATTCTTGATTTAGTTGGGGACTGGTCCTGCTTTGAGCAGGGGGTTGGACTAGATGACCTCCTGAGGTCCCTTCCAACCCTGATATTCTATGATTCCATGATTCTTCTATAGCAATAGGCTCCGAAGACCTAGACAAGAGCTGGGTGCTATATAAACATATAGGGAGACACCACCCCTACTTCAATCTTATTTAAGATAAGACACAGGAAGTGGGTATAACAAATGAGAGTGGGTAGTTGGGGTGGGAGCAGGTGGATAACAGTGCTAAGAATAAGTGGTTATGTAGGATACCCGGAGGCATGACTTGATGATTGTGAGACATTTAAGTGTAGGATGTGTATGTAAATTAATATGCCCCCAGTTTAACAAAGTGCATCAGCACATGTTTAAGTCCCTGTTGAAGTCCTCTGCTTGAATGCTTTGCTAAATCAGGGCCCAGATATAGCAGCAAACTTGACCGGCTTTCTATGTAGCCATTATCAGTTGGCAGTTTCCTGTAGGCATCATGGTAGTGGTGGGTCTTAAGATGGATCTGAAGAGAAGCGGGGAGCGGCGCTATGGACTAGTGGAAAAAGTGGGCAAGAAGGAGACTTACATCCAGAGGCTTGTTTTTTCCCCATGACTCCCAGCTATACCCGTGTCCAGCCCTCACCCTACCTCGCTTCCTTGTAAGTTGTTTCCACCAAGTAATTCCTGTCGATTCACTGCCATTTGTTGATGTCTTCCTGGTAGTGACCGCCCAGGAGTGTTGTGGGCCAGAACCTCTTCTGGGGTAACTTGGCCATTGCATTCCATGGACCTAAGCAGATGTATGCCAGCCTGGGGTCAGGGAGAAGAGCAAGAGACTCTGTGAAGTCCATTAGGGACTTTGCTGTTGCTATTGATTCTATGTGGGAGGTGCTCTGCTACTGAGGTGGCATTATAAAATCCTAAGACAAATCAGTAGACAGGCAGATCTGGCTCAGTATGCTCATCACACATCCCCTGGAGTTTATCCCTTGAGTTATGCGGACAGTTACCCATTTCCTTCCTCCTCATGAAAAATAACCAGAATTACAATTACTGCTGCTACAACACCATAGCTTTTTTCTCATGGCATATTGTGCTTTTCACCTTGAAAGATACCAAAGCTCCTTGAAGAACTTAGGTTCTGATCATACAAGGTGCTGAACACCTTCTGTAGGATGCCAGGGAACCTCAGCTAACACTGGATTCATACATGGAGTGCCTGCAGGATCAGTGGCACATTCTTTAAAGCCCTTTCTTTTGAAAATGTTTGCATAGGGTCATGTAAATCATAGAATCATAGCAGATTAGGGTTGAAAGAGACCTCAGGAGGTGATCTAGTCCAACCCCCTACCCAAAGCAGGACCAACCCCAACTAAATCATCCCAGCCAGGGCTTTGTCAGGCTGGGCCTTAAAAAACTCATCAGATTTCTTCTGGCCCAATCCTCCAATTTGTCTAGGTCACTCTGGACCCTATCCCTACCCTCCAGCATATCTACTTCTCCCCCCCCACCAGTTTAGTGTTATCTGTGAACTTGCTGAGGGTGCAATCCATCCCATCATCCAGATCATTAATAAAGATGTTAAACAAAACCAGCCCCAGGACCGAACCCTGGGGCACTCCACTTGATACCAGCTACCAACTAGACATCGAGCCGTTGATCACTACTCGTTGAGCCTGACAATCTAGCCTGCTTTCTAGCCAACTTTTCTTTCTTCTCATGATTAGAGCTGGTTGGAAAATCCAAGTTTATTCCTGCAACATAGTGTGCCCAAAACATTTTTGTTTGATATTTTTAGTGGAAAATTTTGATTTTTTTCAATTGAAGAAAATTCAAACTGAATTTTACATTTTGTTGAAATTTTCATTTCATTTTGGCTATCAAAAACTGGGATAAAAAACAGTAATTGATTTTCAGTATGGAGATTTCCCCCCCTCCTTTTCCTGCTTTCCTCCCTTCTTTTACAGTGGATAAAAATAAGGGGAATGTAAAATACAGGAGACAAAGATGAGATGGTGGAACCTGAAAACTGAATATATTTTGGTTTTTGAAAAATGAAATGAAAATTTCAACTTGAAACAAAAAAATTCAGTTTGTTTCCATTGGAAAAATCAAAATTTTAATCAAATCTAACATTTCCATGTTGATGAAAAATATTTCAGTTGAAAAATTTCAACCAGCTCTATTTCCGATTATTGATTTTATTAATAATAAAAGAAACAAACATATACAGAAATGGATAACATAGCAAGAAGATGGAAGGCAAAAATGGGTGAACCGAAATGCCTGGCAATGTACGAGGAATATGATGTGCTAGACATTACTGAAAGATAGTGGAATAACAAAAGTCACTCAAACACTCTGGTACCTGACTATAAATTATATAGAAAGGACAGATTGCAGAGACTGAGGAATTAGCACTATGCCAAATACATTCCATAGACTGCATGAGACACAATTCCAGAGTAGAGAGCACCATGCCATAGGGTCTGGAGAAGGAGTGGGCAAAACTTTTGGCCCGAGGGCCACATCTGAGTGGGGAAATTGTATGCAGGGCTATGAATCAGGGCTGGGGCAGAAGATTGTGGTGTGGGAGGGAGTGCAGGAGCAGGCTCAGGACAGGGTCTTGGGGTGCAGGAGGGGGCTCCCGACAGGGGGTTTGGGTACAGGAGGGGTGAGGCAGGGGGTTCAAGGCAGGGGGTTTGGGGGCTCAGGGCAGGGGGTTGGGGTGTGGGGTGCAGGAGGGGTTTGGGGTGTGGGCTCCGGCCCGGCGCCGCTTACCTCGAGCGGTTCCACGGTGGCAGCGGCGAGTCGCAGGGCTAAGGCAGGCTCCCTGCCTGCCCTGGCCCTGTGCCACTCATGGATGTGGCCAGCATGTCCGGCAATGGCTCCTGGGGGTGGGGTGGGGCAGGCGGCTCTGCCGCGCGCTCCCCTTGCCTGCGGGTACTACCCCCGAAGCTCCCATTGGCTGCGGTTCCCTGTTCCCGGCCAATGGAGCCCTCTGCCTCCCCCCTCCCCCAGGGGCCGCAGGGATGTGGTGCCGGCCACTTCCGGGAGCGGTGCAGGGCCAGGGCAGGCAGGGAGCCTTTCTTAGCCCTGCTGCACCATGGGGCTGGCAATTGAAACAGATTGAAAGCCCTGATGGACAGGATCTGGCCCATGGGCCATAGTTTGCCCTCCCCTGGTCTGGAGAATAAAAATCCCAAGTCTATTATTATTATTAATAATAATAATAATAATAATAAAAAATAATTTATTTAACATTTAGAGAGTGATGACAACTACAGCCTTCCATTAGCTCTTGGCTCCATTGTGTTAGGCATTGCACAGTCATATAGTAGTAACAGTATATTACTCATAGGGTTAAGGTGCCAGCCTCCTGATCAGTGAAAGGACTTTGAGGATAGAATTTTAATGGAGACTGTTGCTGCCAATCCCAAGAATTAAAAATTATGCCAGTTCCCCCACAAAATCACGAGATTGGCTTAAAAATCAAGAGAATTTAAAAATAAGAAATGTTGGGTTCTTTTCATCTGCCTTCTAATTTTTGAGCCTGAAGAGGTCACATTTCCAAGCTTTTGTTTGTTACCAGGAAGTCTAAAAACTGAATTTTTGTTCAAAGTGAATACTGAGACTCTATTGCAGTCACCTGACTCCAAGAGCTGGGGCATGAAGAAAAACACCAAGGATTGTGAAAGGCTGGATAAAATTGTGAGAGTTGGCAACAGTAGTCAGAGCTCAAAGAGGCAAAATAGTCAAATGAAATAGTAATAATGGATGATTTCAGCTGCCTACTTATTATAAATAGATGAAATGTCCTAATGGGACAAAGTTCAGAGAAGCTGTTTCTTGACACCTTGAAGGATTGCTCCTTGGAACAGTTAGTTCTAGTTGTCACAAGAGGAGGGGCTCAACTGCCACAAGAAAAAGCGGACAGCCAGCCACCAATGAGATGCTCCAGGGCCTCTCGCCCAGCCACCGGGTCCCCCTCTGGAGCAGCCAGGAGGAACAAATGCAGGCTATGGGGCCAAAGAAGAAGCTCTTTCCTCCAGGCACAGGCTGAAACAAGCCAGACTTTCTTCAAAGCTACAGAGTGGAAACCAGCAGTTGAGGGTCACAGTGCCCCAGAGAAAATGCTCTTGACTTTGTATTCCGTAGAACATAAACAGCCCAGAAGAATTGCAGAACTGTCAACACTTTGCTAGCGATAGAAACAATTTCTTATGCCTCCTTCCTGTATTATTCATAATCATAAAACATTTACACACCGCCCCCTCTCCAAACCACTGCAAAACAAAACCGACAATAATTCACCTCCTTTTCCCTCCCGGGCTTGCAGAATTGTTGCAAAGGGTAATTTTATGGTGCACCTTCGTAGCAAGGTTTAATCATCGAGGCAAATTTCTCGCTGCTTCAAAATAGACCATAAACTTAGCTATGCATCGAATTCCTCCCCTTTCCCCTCCACCTGATCCCTTTTCACAACCTAGTTTCCAGATTTGCTCTGCAGTGTCTCCTGGTTCACATGGCTCCTAGGAGGAGTGTTCTCCTGCTGGCCAAGCCACGCTGACAGTATTTTTCCACAAGAAAGGCCAAGCTGTACCGATTGTGCAAACTGTGTGCTGTATCTGAATCTGCCAAACGTCTCATCCTGCGTGAGTCATCCTTAGTCAGGCAGAGAGCCTCACTGAAGGCAGGGTTGATCATCTGAGTAAAAGCTGCAGTGTTGGACGGTGAATGTGCTTATTGCAGACTAAAAGTTGAGGGCCGGATTCTGATACCCTGGCTGAGCAGTAACTGAGTACATGAGCAATCCCATTGTGCCAGTTTCTGCTGCCCAGACTCAGTAGCACCGTATTCCACATGTTATTATTGGCATTAGAGTAGCAATGAGAGGCTGAGATCAGGGCCCCATTACAGTCCCTGCCCAGAGCAGCTACAGTCTAAATCGGCAAAGGGTTTGGGGGTGGGGGGAAGCAGAGATAGAGAGGAGATCTTGTCGAGGTTACACAGCTGCTTAGGAGTAGAGGCCAGGTCTACCAACACCCAAGTCAGTGCCCTGCCGCCAGTCCATGCTGCCTTCCGCTTTCAATACGGTTGAGTTCGATGGGTCTATGTGAGTTCGATGGCGCCGCTGTAAGGTGGCTGTAGTCGTTCTGTGCCAATGGGAGAGGGCTCTCCCGCCCACAGCATAAAACCAGCTCAACGAGCAGCGGTAGCTGTGTGGGCAGGAGAGGCTCTCCCACCGACATAGCACTGTCCGCACCTGCGCTTCCGCCAGTTTCACTCATGTCACTCAGGGATGTGGGTTTTTTCACACCCTTGAGTGACGTAAGTTACACTGACAGAAGTGGGAGTGTAGACAAGGCCTACGTATGAATAAGGCCATTGGAATCAAGCCCACTGAAATCAAAATGGGAGTGCCCATGGAGCGTGAGTTAGCGTGGCGGGACTTGGCTCAGACAAGGGGCCCCAGCGTTCGGCTTGCTGCGAATTCTTCATCTCACCCCATGAATTGCGAATAGATTCTACATTTCATCCCTGTTCCCAACATCATGTTTTCGGTGGCAAAAAGTATGGACTCGGCTAATGAAAGTCAGTTAAATGCCACGTGCTTTTCACTGTGGGAGACACTGTGAAATTGAACATACAGCGATATCTTCGGGTTCTATGATATGTTCACCCCTAGAGCCAGTTATCCTCGTTGTCGGTCCCTCAGACTCTAAGTCTCTGCCCCTCTTGGCAGGAGCTCCGCCTCCTTTCTTCTCGTGAGCAAAAGGAGGCCACTCCTACCTCCAGCATTTAAAGGGGCAGGTCAGCATTTTGAAACTCAGGTCCCTTAAAGTTAGGCCCTTCCCGTAACTGGGAGTTGCAGGTGCTCAGATCGTCCGAAAATGGGGTTGCATAGTCTAGGTACCTAAAATATGGATTTGGGTGGCTCACTTTAAGACATCCACGTTTTAACCATATCTCTTTTGTAAGTTGACTCTCTATATCCATAACACTTCCCAGGGGACCCTCTTCTGTGGTTTCCCCCTTGGGTAGCTAACAGTCCCTCTACAGGGTAGGACATAATCAAAATGTAGGAAAGGGAAGACTCAGATGCCAGTCCTTTTTAGCAGTTTTAATTTAGAATAATTTATTACTTGGGAAAATGACTCCCCTCTCCCACCCCCTTGAAAAAACATCAGTTTCTCGGAGGAAGAGGTGAAAAAAATTGAAGTTTCCATTTATTATTTTATAATTTTTCTGGATCCTAAAATATTTAAGATGCATAAATAAAACACCCCATTTCAAAACCGTCAGTGTGTTTTTACAAAGCGAGCAGAGGATTGGAGATAAATTGAAATACAACCTTCCAGAGGGATCTCTTAAATGAAACCAGTTTCAATGGGGTTTAAATATTCCCCTCCCCCCACCATCACCCTGGTCAATTATTTATGTTTTTATGGAGTCTGACACATTCTTTTTTCTTATATTGCTTGATATAATGAATGCGAGGTTTGTAGCTCCAGTGGTGAATTTATGGCGGGGAGAATGTGTCATGAATAATTCCCACATTTCCTGGTTTTAATTAAATCATGTTCCATTTATGATAGTGCCATGTTGACACAGGATGGCGTGAAGCCTTGCCTACGGGATGCACCATGGCTCTTAATGAGAACATTCAACAGAGATAATGGTCCTGACCCTGCGTCCCCATGTGAGCAATACTCCATTGACTAGATCCAGGAATTATGAAGCCTTCACTGTGCACGAGTCTCCATCTCTCTCTATCGAAGCGCCTCACTCCTAATCTGCAGGCACTTTCTAATAGTATAGTACCAGGCCCTTTTAGAGAGGACACTGACCAATTGTACCAAATTAAGTGGCAGTTTTTTTGACGTGGGCCAATATCCATGATAAACTAGATGATGCCACCACAAGCTCAGTTTCACTTGGAGCCTACACAGGATGTGAACCCAAGTTTCCAGAGGGAAGATTTGCAAAGAGCAAAGCTGGCTGATGGTGAATGGAGGGAGAGCACCATATCTAATGGAAAGTGCAGGGAACATTTAGATAGTCACAATGCAATTTCTTACATCAGCATATGGCCAGACCACCAGGACTGACATCCCAACTCTTGCAAAAAGGGCCATGGGATCTTTAATGACTCGGTGTTCAAGGCCTAAGACTCTTCCAGAGGGACCATTGCTGGAATATTAGTGGGACTGTCCCTGGGTCACTCACCACCTGGTGCCTCCTGCTGGGCATTTTGGGAACTAGCTCAGTCCCAGCGGGTGCACCCTCAGGTGGTGGTGGCTCCCGTCCTCGCCTCCGCCTGCAGACCCGTTACGGCTCCTTCCTCTCAGCATCTGCTTCATGGCACAGCCTTGCGGCCGGGTCACCATCCGTTTTTTCCCACTTCCAGGGGGCTCCTCCACCAAGAGTCCAGCCACTCCTCGCAGCGACTTGGCAGTACACAGCTGGGCTGCTCCTTCAGCGGCTAGTGGGGGGGCCCAGGCCCACCCACTACTCTGGGCCCCGGCCCAGGGATCATACAAACAGCAGCTTCCTGCTGCCTCTTCCTTCCAGCCCACTGTCTCTATTCCCTGGGCCACTTCCCCGCAGCCTCAGCTCCTTCTGCTCCTGCCTCTGGCTGCAGCTCCTTTGCCCTCTTCCCAGGGCCTCGAGCCTGTAAGTCTTGGCAGCCCATCAGGAGCTCTCCCTAGCTTCCCCCGGTCCCTGCTAGCCCCTGCCCTTCCCCAGGTGCTCGTCTCTCTGTAGTCCCCTAGGAAGCCGTTCTTCTCCCTAGGCTCCCTACAGCAGACTCCCTCACTCTGGTCTGCAACTTCCTTTTATATGGGCCAGCTGGGCCCTGATTGGCTGTTTCCCCTGCAGCCACTCCTTTGGCTGCCTGCTGCTCAGCCTCCCTAGGCTGGTTTTAACCCTCTCAGGGCCGGTGCGGGGCAGGCCCCCTGTGACAGGGACCAAGACTCATCTGGTGGGACCATTACTGGAATACTGTATCCAGTTCTGTGGTTCACACTTCAAAAGATGATGAAAAATTGGAAGGGTTCAGAAAAAACTCACAAGAATGATTTGAGATCTGAAAATCGTGCCTTCCAGTGAGAGAAACTGAAGAAACTCAATCTATTTAGTTTATGAAAGAAAAGTTTAAGAGGTAACTTGATCAAAGTCTGTACGTATCTGTATGTGGAAGAGATTTCTTACAGTAGATGGCTCTTTAATCTAGCAGTAAAAGGCAGAATAAAATCCAATGACTGGAAGCAGAAGGGAAACAAATTCAGACTAGAAATAAGGCATAAATTGTAAACATGGATGGTAATTTGGAATTCGGGATGTGGTGGGGTTCTCCATCACATGCAGCCATTCAGTCAAGACTAGATATCTTTCTAACAGATCTCCCATAGCCCAAACAGAAATTGTGGTCTTGATGCAGGAATTGCAGAGTGAGGTCCTCTGGCCTCTGTTATGCAGGAGTTCGGACTGGATGATTATGATTGGTTCTTGTGGCCTTAAAATGTATGCTTGGAAAAGAGAGATCCTTCAGCAGCATGGTACCTGTTACCACCCTTCGGGGTCATTGGCCCTGGGTGGTCTAGGCAGCAGGAGACACCTACACCACCACTGAATGTCTCCCATCCATGCTTTGGCTAAGGCCAGTGTTTATAACATGTGAGAACTAATGAGATTACAGTCTGTGGTAGCATGGCTGCGCGCACTGAAGGAGCTAAAGACACACAATGTCTGAAATGACGATTGCCCCGTATTCCTCTTTCTGCTCAACATCTTTTCTGGTTTGTTTCCTTTCCCGTGTGATCACAGGAGCACTTCTGGAGCTTGGACAAGACGGATAATAAAGTCCCACCCCAGCTTATCCTCCAGATCTGGGACAATGACAAATTCTCTTTTGATGACTACTTGGGTAAGTTGGGACGTGTCCTTAGTTCAAAGAACTGATTTCTCAGGTTGCTGTCAATTCTGAAAAATATATTAAAAAAAAATTCGAGTCGACCTGAAAAGTAATTTTTAGAACATTTTTGGCAAATAGAAAAGTAAAAAAACAATCCTTTTGAGTAGAACAAAATGTTTTGTTGGACTCAACACTAAACATTCCACGTCGACTTAGTTTGATTTTTTTTAACTTTAAAAAAACTGAATGAAATTTCTGTACAAGTCATTTTGAAGTGAAAAATTGAAACTTTTTTTCAGAAGTTTTTTTGGTTTCAATATGAACCACTCGGTGAAGCCATCAGACATCTGAGAAATGTTTTGGTGTCTCAGAATTTGCGTTTTTTGCTGATAAAAAGTTTCAGGCAATGAATGTCACACCCCTCTAATGCCCAGTACTGAAATAGAGAGAGAGAGAGCAAGATATGGCCATAGAGATCAAATCACTATAGAATCCTTTGGATTACAGGAAAGTCTAGTGGGTCAGTGGCAGTATAGTTCAGATCCCTGTATCACAGCAGGACTGATGCAATCCCTAAATGATAGATCTCCGGTCTCCACCTTCAGTGCACCAGGTCCTCAGCTGGTATAAATTATTAGTAGTTCCAATGATTTCTGTAGAGCTGCTCTGATTTACATGAGCTATGGTTCTATCCCAGTACCTCCATTAATGCTGATTTCACAAACCTTGGTACCTGCCCCATCATCTCCCATATAATTTTAGTTATAAGCTAGGGACGCATCAATTAGAAGTAACGGAGGAGGAAAAGGACCTTGGAGTATTGGTTGATCATAGGATGACTATGAGCTGCCAATGTGATATGGCTGTGAAAAAAGCTAATGTGGTCTTGGAATGCATCAGGAGAGGTATTTCCAGTAGGGATAAGGAGGTTTTAGTACCGTTATACAAGGCACTGGTGAGACCTCACCTGGAATACTGTGTGCAGTTCTGGTCTCCCATGTTTAAGAAGGATGAATTCAAACTGGAACAGGTACAGAGAAGGGCTACTAGGATGATCCGAGGAATGGAAAACTTGTCTTATGAAAGGAGACTCAGGGAGCTTGGCTTGTTTAGCCTAATTAAAGAAGGTTGAGGGGAGATATGATTGCTCTCTATAAATATATCAGAGGTATAAATACCAGAGAGGGAGAGGAATTATTTAAACTCAGTACCAATGTGGACACAAGAACAAATGGATATAAACTGGCCACTAGGAAATTTAGATTAGAAATTAGACGAAGGTTTCTAACCATCAGAGGAGTGAAGTTTTGGAATAGCCTTCCGAGGGAAGCAGTGGAGGCAAAAGATCTATCTTGCTTTAAGATTAAACTCGATAAGTTTATGGAGGAGATGGTATGATGGGATAACATGGTTTTGGTAATTAAATATTCATGGTAAATAGGCCCAATGGCCTGTGATGGGTTATTAGATGGGGTAAGATCCGAGTTACCCGGGAAAGAATTTTCTGTAGTATCTGGCTGATGAATCTTGCCCATATGCTCAGGGTTTAGCTGATCGCCATATTTGGGGTCGGGAAGGAATTTTCCTCCAGGGCAGATTGGAAGGCCCTGGAGGTTTTTCGCCTTCCTCTGTAGCATGGGGCACGGGTCACTTGCTGGAGGATTCTCTGCTCCTTGAAGTCTTTAAACTACGATTTGAGGACTTCAATAGCACAGATATAGGTGTGAGGTTTTTTTGTAGGAGTGGTGGGTGAAATTCTGTGGCCTGCGTTGTGCAGGAGGTCAGACTAGATGATCATAATGGTCCCTTCTGACCTAAATATCTATGAATCTATGAATCTTCTTAAGAGTTTAAACAATTTTTCTTAGGATTCCACCTTGATGCAGCTTTCCATAAGCCCAGAGCATCTTGTTTTGTCTTCAGTAATGAGTGAGAATTGGCTTCAAACCTCTTTCTAACACCCTTTTAATATCCTGTATTTGTAGTCACTTTTCATGTTTCCCCTCCGCCTTTTCTCCTCCAGAACAAACATGCCCAGCCTTTCAGCCCATGCCAAGGTAGATAAACTGAATTCCATGCAGTTTGCTACACATGAGTCTTTAAGACAAGACCTTAAAACACCAAGGTCCGGTCTGTTCTGCATGGACATTAAAGATCCAGTGGCATTTTTTGTAAGAATGCAGGAGCTTGGCTTCCTTGGCCAAAATCCCGCCCCCTCTGTTTTGTGCAGTTTGCTGGGCGTTCTACCCCAGAAGTGGCTGCACTGGATGTATATAGTTTGTGAAGTGCTTTGGGCTGTTTCAGGTGCCATAGAAATGTGAGGTGTTCCATCTTCTGATCTCTTCAGAGCGTTTTAATTTCTAAACCTTTCTGATCTCTCTTCTCCAAACTCTCTGTGATTTGACTGCTCTGCATTGAAATGTGTTGCCCAAAACTAACCTCACTCTTCAGCTCAGCCCTGCTGCATGTTGCAGTGAGTTTTCTGGCCATTGTTTTGATTTCTGAATACAATGTGTGCGGGTGATGATCAGTGTGGCCTGCTCTCCCAAATGTATGGAGTGACGTGATTTTGGCCCCCTGCTGCGGAAGCTTTGTCCCATCAGTTCTCCCCCAGCATCAGTTCACCCCCCCACCCACCAGCTTCCCCATCCGTTCTCTGCATCACTGTGCCGCCTCCATCACTTCTCCCTCCCCCCCAGCAGTCCAGACACGCTCTGCCCCCAGAGGGAGGCAGCCAATCTCAGAGGGGGGTTTCCCCCAGGCAGGGCTGAAATTTGGGAGAGGGTCTTTGTGTCCGGGTATTTATCAGTCTGGCTGGAGGTCCATGTTTCTGTCTCCCTTCGTGTGCGCTGGAGTGGGCAGGTGGGTTTATCTGCATGTCCACAGAGCCCATTGTTGTCCAGGGTATGAATAGGCAGTTGCCTCTGCACCGCAGAATTGTTTAGTGGCTGTTTATTAGGTGCCTGACTCAGGGTTGGAGGAGGGATGTTTTCTAGTTTGCTTAAAGTGGGGGCTGGGACACAATGCACCCCATAGGTCTGACGCAGCCCCCAGCTTTCTGTGCTGCAGCCACTGTTGTTAACACAGAGGGGCAGCTGGGGGAGACTCCACATCTAACATGCCGTGCTCCCCCTGGAACACAGCAGTATCCAGGGTCTGTCTTCACTTAACGCGGGTCTTGGGTGTTCCCCTCGCCCCTTCCCATCCACACCCCCAACCCTCTGACCCTGGTGAAGAGCTGCTTTTCACTCGGCTAGCTGGCCCAGCTGGGCACGTGGGTCACAGCCTGTGTTCCACTTAGCAGTGTGGACCCAAGCTACATTATGCGAGCGCTGATAGTTCTCCAGCGCCTTCCCACCCTTCCCCCTGTGTGCCCACAAACGCAGACCAGGGCTCTCAGAGTTCACGGGGAAAGACTTAGGTTGGTTGAGGTCATGGCAGCACAAAGCACTATGGGATACGCCTCTGAAGTCCTAGTGGACCCCACGAGGGAGAGCAGCACCAGTGAGGGCTTTGCAAGGTGGCTGCATATGTTAGAGTGCACATGCAATCTTCTCCAGTGAATGCAAATTAGAGGTGGTCCCCATGCACGGGAGGGCCAGTGCGACCCTCTCTCTGGGCACTTGTGAATGAAAACACCGGTAATTCCCAGCTCCGACCCTGCCCTGCATTGTCTGCACAGGGTTAATGCAGGAGCAGCCGGAGGCGCTGCCTGGGAAATAGGCCGTTTTCCTGCTAGGTTTGCTCCTCCTGAGGGATCAGGCTCCCTCAATCTCTACTAATGAAATCCCCAGGTGTCTTCCTTCACAGTGCGCTCAGGGCTCAGCTGGGCCAAGCGCTGGAGGTGGCGGGACGGATCCTGAGTGGGTGTAAATGGGGGCAGTGCCCCTGACGTCCATTTGCCCCAGCTCTGGACTGGGCCCAGCATGCCCACTGCTGTCCCCCAAAGGGAACTGCATGGCACCTCAGCACCAGCCCTTCCCATCCCCCACCGAGCCTCATCCCTGACCTGCAGGGACCTCACTAGGGTGACCTGGTGTCCGGTTTTCGACTGGAACACCCTGTCGAAAAGGGACCCTGGCGGCTCCGGTCAGCACCACCGACTGGGCCATTAAAAGTCCAGTCAGCAGTGCTGCAGGGCTAAGGCAGGCTAGTCCTGGCACTGCGCTGCGCCCCGGAAGCAGCCAGCAGGTCCGGCTCCTATGCGGGGGAGACACGATGCTCCACGCGCTGCCCCCGCCCAGAGCACCAGCTCCACACTCCCACTGCCTGGGAATCGCGGCCAATGGGAGCTGCAGGGGCGGTGCCTGAGGGTGAGAGGAGTGCGCGGAGCCTCCTGGCCCCTCCGCCTAGTAGCTGGACCTGCTGGTTGCAGCACAGTGCCAGGACAGTCAGGAAGCCTGCCTTAGCCCTACAGCATCACTGACTGGGAGCCTTCTGAGGTAAGCCTGCACCCCCACCCCGAGTCCCAACCCCCTGCCCCAGCCCTGAGCCCCCCCCCAACTCACAGCCCCTTCATGTACCCCAAGCCCCTCATCCCCGGCCCCACCCCAAAGACCACACCCCCAGCTGGAGCCCTCATCCCCCCTGCATCCCAACCCCCTGCCTCAACCTGCTCCCCCCTCCTGCACCCTGAACCCTTCAGTCCCACCCCAGAACCCGCACCCCCAGATGGAGCCCTCATCTCCTCCTGCATCCCAATCCCCAGCCCAGAGCCCCCTCCCACACCCTGAACCCCTCGGCTGCACCCCCCAGCCTGGAGCCCCCTCCTGCACCCCAAACCCCTCTTCCCCAGCCCCACTCCAGAGCCCACACCCCCAGTTAGAGCTGTCACCCTCTCCTGCATCCCAACTCCCTGCCCCAGCCCAATGAAGGTGAGTGAGGGTTGGGGAGAGTGAGCCACCGAGGGAGAGCAAATGTAGTGAGTGGGGGGCAGGGCCTCGGGGAAGTGGCGTGGCAGGGGGTGTTGCCTCGAGGAAGGGGCGGGGCTAGGGTGTTCGGTTTTGTGCAATTTGAAAGTTGGCAACCCTAGACCTCACCCTGACAGGGGAGGCGGTGAGTCCAGCAAGGCTAGGGCTGGAAGCCAGGTTGGGGCGAAGCCAGAACCTCCAAACCCTACATGCATTTCAGATCCCTCTCTGATTGGCTGCCTTTCCCATTGTCCTGCCTCCCAGGAAGAGCAGCCAATGAGAACTGCTGCTGGAAGCTGGCAGGGCTCTCTCCCCTACTCTTAGGAGCCCACGCTGCTTCCACAGGAGGGGAGGGGGGAGCAGAGACCCCAGCAGCTCAGGGCGGCTCCACCACTTGTCCCCCTGACCCCTGTGAGCAATGGGGACCGGATGGTACAACCCCTGATCCTTCCCCTCCCCCTGCAACACCTGGCCTGGGAGAGGGAGGGAAGGGGCTCTGCTGCAGTCCCCAGGGCTTGGAAGGAGGAGGGTGAAAAACTGGGAGCTGCAGGAGAAGCCAGGCTCCGGCTGGGGAGCAGAACTGAGTGCTGAACTTGGGATGGTTAGTGTGGGGTGAGAGCGCCTGCAAGTGGGGTCCAAAATCCCATGCTGGGGGCAGGGGCTATTAAAAATTCCAAAGACCAAAAGTACACAGTTAGGTTGTGTTTTCAAGACTTCACATGCTTTTAAGCCAATCGCCTGGTTTTGGGGTCTGTCTCATGGTGTTTGAGCTGCTGGGATTGGCCAGGCTGCTCTAGGGAGACTCTGTCCCTTTCACATGCAGGAGGCTACAAGTCCCAGTGCCCAGTGGGTGCCGGACAGGATGGAACTGGTGGCCACTGGGGGTCGGGGGGCAGAGTACCCGGGCTGCGGTGAATGGGGAAGGTGGTTCTCCCGAAGGGGTCGAGCCTGCCTCTCTTACCCAGCTACAGCATCCACTGGATGGGGCTCACAAGCCCCTTCTCCCTGGGCCAGTGGGCGGCTGCCTTTTTTCACCCGGCTCATTTGTGCGGGTGCCTGCGGGTTCTTGTCATGATGCTGTCGAGCTGGTCAGTGCAGGGACAGGCTTGGCGTCCCAGGCATGCTGAGCTTGGTGTGAGGAAGGGGATGGAGCTACTTCTGGGCCCGAGAGTGCTCCTCGTCCACCTCCCCTTCCCCCCCCTTCCTCACTCCTGTACCGAGCTGACCAGCTAAGGGCCACCTGGAATCTCCCGCAGGGACAGGTGGTCGGGGAAACACCTCCGGGGTTTCTCCACCATGGGTGCAGCGTGGGGTTGCTGTGCCTGTCCTGCGGGGCTTCGGTCTCGTGGGGTCAGACTCAGTCAATGGCACGTAGGCTCCCGGCAGCCTGCGTGTTGGCTCTCGAGGGTAACGCACTGCGCGTGCGCGTGTGTTCGAGTGTAGAGCCCACGTGCTGACATTCCGGTCCCTGCGGTGTAATCCTCACTACTGCGCCCGTCAGGGCCTTAGAGGGGTGACTCATGGCCATGGTGGAGCCGTCGGTCCACCCGCCGGAGTATCATGACCAGCAGTTGTAACGTGACGGGCCTCAACTGTGCTGCCAGCGGAGGGCGCCCCCAGATTTCGCTGGAGCCAGTTAGGGGAACTCCCGCCTTCGCTCTACTCTCGGGCCTGGTCCGCCCTGGGCAACGGACCTGAGCGAAAACTGCTGCTCCCCACCGCCAGGGAGGTGGGGTCCGACAGCTCTTTTCCTCGGGGGGGGGGGGTTACCTGGTGGCCGGTTTGGAATGAGAAACTTTCCAGACCTTTTCCCTGGGGTTGCTAAATAGCAGTGCTTGTGTGCAGTTGGTGCCAACAGTGAGAATCTCCAGTCCTCTCCTGAATTTTTCTGTTCTGTCTGGAGGAACAAAACCCCTCTGAGATTGGTTGCCTCTTGTCATAAATATAGAGGGAAGGGTAGCATAAAATCCCTCCTTGGCAGTTGTACTGGATCGCCTTACCTGTAAAGGGTTAAGCAGTTCAAATAACCTAGTTGATGGAGAACTGTGTTAGTAGCTGGGGGAGAAAAGAACATATGGGCCAAAATCATCTCACTCAAATTTGGAAGAGCTGGCAACACTGAATTACACATGCATGGTGGGGCGGGATCAAAAAAGAAAAAAGACCGACCAAAAAAGTCCATATTAAATTTTTTTTTTAAAATCTCATAATTTTTGGAGTTGACTCATGATTTGTGAGCCTTTGGGGGACTGTGCTTGACTTTTCTGCTGGGGGTATGTGTGTCTCCACACACTGCAGATGGAGGGATGTGTTGTTTTGTGACAGGAACACCCAGTCCTAACTAGGAGATTTTTGGTCCTGCTCTCGCTCGTGCCTGATGGAGCCGAGCCCAACCCCCAACAATGTAAATAATTAATTTGGAGCCCCCGCATCTGACCCTCCTCCAGCCCAGCAATTGTATTTGCCCCCCCAAGTCTCACATTCCGCAGGCACCTGCACAAATGAGCCGGGTGAAAAAGGGCAGCCGCCCACTGGCCCAGGGAGAAGGGGCTTGTGAGCCCCACCCTGTGGATGCTGTAGCTGGGTAAGAGAGGCAGGCTTGAGCCCTGTGGGGAAACCACCTTCCCCATTCACCGCAGCCCGGGTACTCTGCCCCCCGACCCTCAGTTGCCACCAGTCCCATCATACCCTGCACCCACTGGGACTTGTAGCCTCCACTGCATGTTAAAGGGATGGAGTCTCCCTGAAGCAGCTTTTGGCCAACCACCATGGTTCAAACACCACAAGACAAATCCAAAAAGCCGAAGATTAAACGTGTACACACTGTGATTTTGGTCTGGTTTTTGATTTTTGCACTCCCCTGACTCCCCCCTCTGAGTTGTTTGTGTGTGTGAGAGAGGGACAATTAGTATTGCCAATACTTCAAAATTTCTTAAAGTGATGTTGGTCTCCCGCTGCAGGAGCTCTCCCCCAATCCCCATACCCCGCCAGCAATGAACTCAGCCTCCCAGGCTCTCATCCATTCTTCCCCCCTGCCTGCCACTATTGGAAAGACTCCCACTGAGACTCCCACTGACTTCAGGGCGGCTTTTTATTACTCCCACAAAGCACTTTGGACTCACTTGGGGGGAACGGCCCTGTGACATGAGCGGTATCATTGTCAGTGTCCCCAGCGCCTCCCCAGGGATGGCGGCTGGTCGGCCTTGGAGCAATGGCCTGGCTCTTAGCACGGGAGTGCCTGGCACAGTGAATTTAACCATACGAGCAGGAATGACTGCCTGGGGGAGGCACAATGCAGCCCAGACTCCAGAGTAAGCATGAGAAGTTAGCCTTGGCCATGACTCTAGGCTGGAGACAGCTTCCCCTTGTGTCTTCACTGACAGGCAGTGGGGTGGATATGGGGCCCAGCCTGGACAGGCCACAGAATTCTGGGAATAACTGTTGGGCAGAAAGGGCCGTTGGGAAAGAACTGGTGCGGAAGAAGCACTGGGAAAAGGGGCCAAAGTAGGGTCACCACCTGGCCAGTATTTGACCAGCCTGGCCGTTTTTTTTAATGGATTTGCCAGTTGCCAGAAAAATAATGTAATCTGCCACTTTTTTTTTTTTACGTGGGTCTAAAGATTTGCATTATTATCACAATACACTGGGATAGATCATGGTAAAAGTTTCTGTGTCCAGCTAACGATGAGGAGAGAGATGATATCTTTGAGGGCCATCGGTATGCACACACCACCCCAGGGACATAGAGGATCTCAGGACCCTCTTGTGAGGGGCTTAGTCTAACCCAGCCACGGTTTGGGGGGACTCGTGACACAGTGGCTTAAGGTTCAGCTTTGCACGTCCCCCTGAGGCGAATGACCACCCGTCTCTGAGAGCAGCTTTTGCCTCTCTGCAGACTGCGGCAGGCAGCACAACAGAGCGTCACCGGTGACTGGTCAGAACAGCTGCCAAGGACATGCCAAGGGGCGACTCTGGAGATCTCATTTACTCTTCCTGTTTGCAGGGTAGTTGTAGCCATGTCGGGCGCAGGGTACTAGAGAGACAAGGTGAGCGCAGTGACATCTTTATGGGCCCCACTGTTAGTGAGAGGGAGAGAAGCTGTTCCAATGAAAGATGTTACCTCCTCCGCCTTGTCTCTCATTGACTCCCCCGGGCAGCTCTTCTGCGTTCATCACCGCTGGCTCTGAACACGCAAAGAGCGAGGCTGGGCCCCACTTTCAAATATGGCTGCCTAAGTCGAGCACCCGAATACCACTGGGAGTCACCTAAACGCCGGCTGAGGCAAAGGAGGTGCCTGGATCAGCATTTATCTGTCTAAATCCCTCTTAGCATCAGCATGCAGGTGTCTGCGACGCATTTTGCTGTCTAACTTTAGATACTCCACTTCTCTCCCAGGCTAGTACGGTGTTGGAGCAGTGGCGGTGGGCGATCAGACCTAGGTGATGTTCCTCTTGCAGTTCTTAATGGTTGGGTCAGGGGACCTCCAGCCGGTCCCGGACCCCAGTCTCCCCCCAGATCCTGTGAAATGTGATCTATGCTCAAGCTGTAAATGCACTAGCAAGATCCAGGGGTGAGATTTCCTAAGTGACTTAGAAGGAGAAATCCCCTACTCCTAAGTCACTTAGGTGCATTCGAAGTTCCCAGCCCCCATCAGGCTAGCTGGGACCATGGAGCGGTAAGATTTAGAAGATGGCTAGTTCAGGCAACGTAGGGAGAAAACAAGATCCTTCACAACTAGTGAATTTTTGACAAAACAGTTTGGGACGGGAAGTGAGGAGGCAAATTGTATCCAATTGAAATTGCAGGGGTGGAAGGGGTGGGGCAGGCAGAATGTAAATACCCAACGGGGTGGGAAGCAGGACATCTGGGCTAACAGACTGCCCCCTGAAAATATTGCTGTGGGGTCTTTATTGTCCACAAATGGTCAGGACCAAAGCGTTACCTCTCTTCTGTGCCTCCAGCCGCACATCGGCCCCACCACCACAGTGGAGCAATTAATTTTGGGATTTCCTTAGGTGGTTCCTTATCTGGACGCTCTACTAACCTCCCTGTAGAAAACCTCTGCTTAACTTGAGAGACTGGACAACGTGAAATCCGCATTTCAGGCTGCTGAACGTTGGCAAAGTGAGAACCAAAATTGGGAGGCCCTTTTGTCAGGCGTCTAACAGAGCGCTGTAAGCAATGAATTATACGCAGTGTAGATGCACATATAAACGAGGCAGCTGATTATGTCTATTGAGTGATAGTACCTGCTACATCTCATCCATAGAACTCAAAGCTCTCTACAAAGGGAGATCTCATTCTTCCCATAGTCCCTAGTTCTTCACGCTCCCGCTGGAAGCCTGCCAGTCTCTCCGAGCTCAAGCAAGCCAGCATGGCTTGCAGCATACCCTGAATTATGTCAAACCAAGAGGGAGTGACTTCCAAAGCTCAGGGTATGTCTATGCTGCAGCACAAGCTCGGGCTCAAGCCTCACACCCCTTCCGTCTACACTGCACTGGTGCTCACCCAGGACTTGGACCCAGGGTCCCAGGGCCCTGCATGGCTGGAAGGTCCAAGAGTGAGTTAAGTCGGGACCCAGGTCCAAGGCTTACTGCAGTGTAGACATAGCCCTGTTTGACTTGGGTCCCAGGAGAGAGCCAGAAGTATCCCACGATTCCACGGGACAACTTCCTCAGGCCTCTCTGTCCCAACAGTCTGCAATCCACTCCGCTGAGAAGGGAAGCTGCCTCCCCTTTGCAAAAAGCAGCAGCTCAGGCCAGCGTTAACCCCTTCTCTTCTGATCTCCGATCTCCTAGCACACTATCAGAGAGCCGCCTGGGTTTGCAAGGGCGAGCGAATCCATCAAACCTTTTGCAAAGCAAGCTGCTTCCTGGTAATGTGTAGGGCAGGCAGTAAAGTTTTCCCCCAGTGCACCATGGTCCTAGGGCTACAGTGGCCACATTTCGGCAGGGGTTGCTAGGGACTTTGGGATATGGTGACTTTGACTCGGGTCTGAGCACTGCAGTGTGGACGCCCAAGCCTAGGTTCGAGCACGGGTAAGAAAGGTCTTAACATAGCATTAAAATACAATGTGGATGTTCAAGCCCAGCATTCCACTCGAGCCCCACTTCCCCTGAGCTTACATTGCAGTGTAGCCAGACCCTGAGAATGGAGACTGTTGCCGGCTGCCCCTTGCTCTTATACAAACCAGATGCCCGCTGACTGCCCCAGTGGCACTAGGGCACAGGGAGAGACAAGGTCTTAAATAAGTTGGTCCTCGACCATTTGGGGCCAGCACTCCGCACGTTGGGCACTAAGTTCCTGAGAAAAGCTGCCGGATGGTATCACAATGGCAGCTGAGCTCATAGGGAAATCCAGTCCTGATTTCGGTGCCCGTCATGCCACGTGTTAACTTTTATGGCTGGGGCCATGGGATCAGGGAACCCCCAGCCTGTCCCGAACCCCAATCTTCCTCCAGATCCTGGGAGATGTGATTTATGCTCAACCTGTAAATGTTCAACGTTGCAGGTTCTGTTCAGATGGACCTCAACCGGATGCCAACACCCGCCAAGACGGCTGAGAAGTGCTCCTTAAACATCCTGGATGAGACCTTGTCCTCTGATCGATTTGTGTCGCTCTTTGAGCAGAAAGCTGTCAAGGGCTGGTGGCCCTGTGTTGTGGAGGCAGAAGAGAAGAAGACCATAGCAGTAAGTCCCTTTGGCTCACTTGACCTCCTCTTTGCTTTTATCTCTGTTGTACAGGTGGGGAACTGAGGCTCAGAGAGGCTAAGTGACTTGCCCAAGGTCACAAAGAAAATCTGTGGCAGGGAAGGGAATTGACCTTGGGTCTAGGCTAGTGCCCTAAACCCTGGTCCATCCTTCCTCTGTTAAGGGTTTTCCAGCTTTTGTCATAGCACTGGGCAAATAATTCAGAACAAATTATTTGTTGTAGTGAACTTTGCCTTGTTTTGTATTCTCAAATTTCTCATGATTATTCATTTGTGCGCCCTAAGAGCCTCAGTCATTGACCAGGGCCCCATTGTGCTAGGCACCATAGAAACAGATCAAAACCATGGTCCCTGAATGAGAGTTTGATAGTTGGAAAACTGAATTGTTCTGATTGGTCATTGAGGTCACATGGTACAGCACGTGTCTGTTCCCTGACTGGATGAGTACTTAGACCCCAGTGAACGCGCGTGATTACATATTGAAAATTCACTTTTTGCAAATATTCTCCATTAGTGGCTCAATATTGGTTGTTTCCTCAGACATTGCAGCCTGTAACTTATTCGCTAGCGCTTTCATGGAAGAAACGACGGAAGGGATATGTTCTTGGCGTAAAAAAATATGGTTGAATCGAGCTCAGCCTCCTAGCACAGAGAGTTCTAATTTGAAACAGAGGAACACAACGATTGCCAGACTGGATCAGACCCATGGTCCATCTAGTCCAGCGTCCTGTGGCCAGTACCCAAATCCAGCAGTAGCAGATGTGGGATAATCACCCTGATCCCTAAGAGTTAGCCATTGGCCGAAGCCCTGAAACAATTTTCCTTTCCCAATTCAGTGTTTCACTCCACAGAGCCAATTACTCTATTTCCTGCCTCTTTTCCCATGCAGGGTAAGTTGGAAATGACCTTGGAGATTGTGACAGAGCAGGAGCAGGAAGAAAAGCCGGCGGGGATGGGCCGCGACGAGCCAAACATGAACCCGAAGCTGGAGGACCCCAAGTGAGAGCTTGTTGATTCTAACTCAACCATAGGGACCCGGGACACTTTAGAAGCAAGTTGAAAAGACAGGCCCCTGTGACAAGAGGTCACAATCTACAGAGGCCCAATCCAGCAAACACTTATAGTGGGGCATTATAGCTCGTTACCATCTGTGTGTGTGTGTGTGTGTGTGTTCAGATGGCACGTACTGCCCGCCTGTACCCCATGGTATCTCAGGGGACTCAGAGGGCACGTACTGCCCGCCTGTACCCCAGGGTATCTCAGGGGGCTCAGAGGGCACGTACTGCCCGCCTGTACCCCAGGGTATCTCAGGGGGCTCAGAGGGCATGTACTGCCTGCCTGTACCCCGTGGTCTCTAAGGGGGCTCAGAGGGCACGTATTGCCCAGATGTACTCATGGCATCCAAGGGGGCTCAGATGGGATGTAGTGCCAGGATGTACCCATGGTATCCAAGAGGGTTCAGATGGTACCATGGGGACATCTGGTCAGTGCATATCTAGTGGGGGCTCAGCTGGCATGTTCTGCCTGGACGCACCCAGGATCGCTGTGTGGGGGTTCAGCCGGCACATTCCGCGGCGCGGCCGACTGGGCGCAGTCCCCCTTAGAGATGCCTGTCGTGCTCAGCAGTCGCTAAAGGCTGAGGGGGCCATCCCGTGCAGCGAGCTCACAGCTAACCCTGACGGTCCTGGTTGCAGGCGCCCGGAAACCTCCTTCCTGTGGTTCACCTCCCCCTACAAAACCATGAAGTACATCCTGTGGCGGCGCTTCAAGTGGGTCTTTCTCATCGCCGTCGTGGTCTTCATCCTGCTGCTCTTCATCGGGATTTTCATCTACGCCTTCCCGGTACGATGTCAGCAGGGGCTGGAGAAACACTGCCAGGCCCCCCAGGCAGCTATTAGAACCAAGCCCCATGCCGTGGCTACGCTAGCATTTTACTTACCCATCTCCCACCACTGCCCTGCCGTCGGCACAACTCCGCCCATAGCCCTAGCGTGGGCATGTCCTTGTTTTCTCAGCCACACCTCGTCATGGTCGGCCGGTGCTAGCCCTGTCTCCATTGCTAGCGCCAATGAACTGCCCCAGGGATGGGGATGGTGGGGGTTTCCAGGGTCTGTCTGTCTGGATTCTGCTGTGTGTCAAGTCATATACCTTTTCTGTGCCTCAGTCTCCCCAATGTGTAGAATGGGGATGGCGATTATACTAATCCCAGCCTCGCGGGGTAGGCGGTGAGGTTTCATTGATTTCCAAAGTGCTTTGAGATCCCCAAGTGGAAGGCCATCCAGGGATGGAAAGTACTGCTGCTGACTTGTAAGAGAAAGGCAGCTTTTCCCCACCCCCCTCCACTGAGCAGGAGTGAAAGTATGTTCAAATGTAATTGGTTAAAGATGCAGGATAGTTTACAGGGATCCAAGCAGCCCAATCTCTCATTATCAGGGCTTGGAAGGAGTGTTCCGCTGATATAATGTATGGAACAGAGGGGAAAGGATCCCACCTCATTAATCAGCACAGTGGCTTTTTCTGCCTTGTGTTCAATTCCATTTGCAAAACAAAATAAATAAATAACCAAACCTCCAGCCTTCCAGCTTGGCCTGGGGATGGGTTTCAAATCCTCCTGTTTTTAAAACACTGAAATAATTCATGCTGTGTTTTGGATCCCATTCCTCCCCTCCCCAGACTGATAGAAAAATGACCGACCTCTTTCTTTCCAGCACTTAACAAATTCTGTGCTGTGTACATCTATAACCCCCCACCAACACACACTCTTTTGGGGTAATTTATAACTTTATCCAAGAGAGAGGCTGCATTTGCAGATTGCTTCGTGTGCAGCCATAAAGCAAAGTGTTCAATGTCTCCTAAGCACTGTAATCTCTTTCAAACCATTTGAGATCACACACAATAGATTGTGCTTGTGGACAAAGATATGAGGGACAAAGATTTCAGCTCTGGAGTCCCTGGCTTTCAGCTCTAGACATGTCTCTTTATCTCCGGTTCCCCATCTTTACTAGAGGACAATAATACTTGCCTCACCTGAGAAAGGATCAGTTACATGCTAACTATTATTTAAAAAGACATAATCAGACAAGTGCGAAGCACCGTCCTCTGCTGGACAGAATCAGAAATGGTCAGTTGTGTTTCCTATGCCCTATACTGCAAGCAGTTTTACTTAGCTCAAGTAGCAGGGCCTCTTCTTTCTGAGCAGGAGGATCTCCGTTCTATCCCTACTGTCTCCTTTACGTTTCCAGTGGTTTAGGATTTGTTACGATATTATGGTACTAAAACTAAGTGGAGAGAAACAAAAATCCTTTAGCTCTAAATATTAATTTACATTCATTATTGCTTGTGTTTTTCTCTGACTGTTCCTAGCAAATTGTTGTTGTATTTCATTTTACTTTGGACAGGCTTAGTCATCTTTCGTGAAAGCTAGATTGTTTCATGGAATGTTTGTTTTTATTTATTTAAAATGGCTTCCCCCAGATTTTTGGGTCACCGGGTTGTCTATCCCATTTGGAGATTTAGTTCCTTTCTCTTAAATATCAACCTTTGGTACTAAAGCTAGAACAGTGGGGATTGTTTCTGTGTTGGGGTTACCCCTAGGGTGATCAGATAGCAAGTGTGAAAAATCGGGACACTTTCTTTCAGGGGCGGGGCACAGTTGCATATATAAGACAAAGCCCCTAATGCTGGGAAGGTCCTGATAATGTTGGGATGTCTGGTCACTCTAGATACCCGTAACATACAGATCTTTGGCAAGAGTCACTGTTACAATTCAGAGTGCATACATTAAAGGACAAGCCATTATTATTATTATTTGGATTACAGTAGTCCATAGAGGCTTCAGCCAAGAGCAGGGCCCCAGTGTGCTAGGCGTGGCATGTACAGACAGTAAGAGACAGTCCCTGAAGAGCTTACACTCATATGTTCTCAGTTTGGGAGTCATGAGCAGGTGTCAGTGGGTTGTGACTGCCTTTCCTTCCCATATTGGTAATGGAAGGATGGAGGAGGGTGTTCCAGTTAAATGGGAGGGGAAACTTGGGGAAGTTGCATTATGGAAAAGAGCCACTGATCTATACAGACAAAGGGTGTGAGATAAAAGCTGAAAACTGAGACACGGAGAGCTAAAGGTCCCAGAGCAGCAGAGAGCTTAAGGATTTTTATAGACTCATAGAAATGTCGGACTGGAAGGGACCTTGGGAGGTCGTCTAGCCAATCTTCTGGTGCTGAGGCAGCATCAAATAAACCTGGACCATCCCTGACAGCTGTTTGTCCAACCTGTTCTTAAAAACCTCCAATGATGGGGATTCCACAGCCTCCCTTAGAGTTAGAAAGTTTTCCCTAATATCTAACCTGCATCTCCCTTGTGGCAGATGAAGCCCATGACTTCTTGTCCTCCCTTCAGTGGCTGTGGAGAACAGCTGATCCCCGGTTGCTTTGTAACTTCTCTGGCCCATCTGAAGACTCTCAGGCCCCCCCTCCCCCCCCCCGCTTCAGTCGTCTTTTCTCAAGACTACACAGGCCCAGTTTTAACCTTCCCTCAGAGGTCAGGTTTTCTAGACCTTTGATAGTTTCTGTTGCTCTTCTCTGGACTCCCTCAGTTTGTCCACCTCTTTCCTGAATGGTGGTGCTCGAAGGTAGTGTCCTCACTACCCCTAGCTCCCCCTTGTGTCAGGGTGCGATGCTGCAAGGGGCCCCTGTCCCTGGTGCCTCCTGCAGGCTGTCTGCCTCTCACCAGGTCTTCCATGGCTCAGCCGTCCAGCCAAGTCCCAGACAGTTCAGTCCCCTTCCGGGTTCACAAAAAAGTCCAGTTTGAATGTTCACTAAATGTCCCAACACAAAAGAGCTTTGACCTCCTTATGGTTTATTCCTTGGCCCGTCCTTTGGGGTCAGTCTTCAGCCATATCCTAGGCTAAATATTCCTTCTGTTGGGCTTGTACGCCCCTTCCTCAGGGCTGTTAGGGGAACTCAGGTCTACCCTCTACTCTGGGTTCCAGCTCAGGGACCGTCTATTAAGCAGTTAGGGCTGCTTCTTCTGATATGCTGCTGTTTCCCTGGCTCAATTCCTAACTCCAAGCCCCCAAGCGGCTTCCCCACAGCTTGGGTTTAACATGACCTCCCTTTGGTTTGCAGGCCTCTGGCTTCTCCCTAGAGCATCCTAGCTTCTCTTTCCTCCACTGAGCCAATCACTCTTCCACTCCCTGTGGGTTTCTCTGCACAGGGAACTCCTGTCTCCTCTGTAGTCTTTCCCTCTGCGGCAGCCATTTACAATTCTGAATGCAATTTTTCTATTGACGTTTTTCTGTTACTGATTATTTATGGTTCCCAGTGGTTTTTATTTCTGTACATTTGTCTTCCTATTGTATTAGGTGTCCTAAAAACTAACGCAATGGATTGCAAGGGCTTGAGATTGCACAAAAATATTGAGAATTAACATGCTCTGTAGCATGTCACCAGTGTCTTTACTAAAATATTAATTATGTAGAAAAATAACACAATAAGTTTACAAGTTTCTCTTCACGAACAGAAAGTGACATTTCTCTTTGCTAATAATGCTATATCAGATTGATCTGTGCATTACTGGATATCGCTGTGTGTCAAAAAGGCAGTTTATATAAAAGTTTACATAAACATGCAGCCTAAAATGAATTAAGAAACAAGAAAGTCTTTCACAGTCGTCAGTATATTGAAACATCCCATTCCCCATGAGACCTGCAATTTGGTCTTGGAGATCTCCCTTGCAGGAGGTCTGCTGAATAAAGGGAGTTTATTTTGCTTGATAGGCTCTGTTAATGGCTTGATTTTGTCTTATCTCTGTTACAAATGTGGAACTGCTGCTGCCCGATCTTCTCAATCTCTCTCACAGAGACAAAGTCTCAACCTCCCTCACAGAGTCTGCAATGTCTTTGGTGTCCAGTTTAACTAAGTCTGCACTCTTTTCTGAGAAAGGGTGACCTCAACACTTGCAGGCGACAGTGATTCAAGAACTCCCGGAACCTGGCACAGTCCCCATTAAACCTGTGGGACCATGGGCTTGCGGACAGTATGCGTGAAGATCGGGGGCTGTAGCCACCGCCGGGGCTTGGAGGGTGGCATTCCTGTGTCATTGTCTCGTCACAGCCTGGGCCCGCCAGACTGCATTCTCATCCCAAAGTGCAGCAACCTTGGTCTGCAGTTCCTGGAAGGCCCTGACTGACTCTGTAAGGGGGAGTTTGGCTCCCGCAGGGTCATTCCAGGAGAGACCACCACATTGTTATGCCTGCACCCTCCCTATGTCTGGTCTTTTTGGGCTGCTCACACTCCAAGCTGCTGGGGCACGGGCAGCCTACCTAGTCGGTAGAGCAGGATCTTGCATGGTGGTTGCGGTGGCAGTTCAGAGTAATGGTGAGCGTAGATCCGGGAGTCAGGCAGCAGGCCGAGGGTGAAGCTGGAGTCAGGGTCGAGGAGCCAAGCCAAAGGTCAGAACCGGAGTCAGAATCAGGAGCAGGGCAAGGAGGCAAGGACTAGACTGGAGCGGACAGGAGTCCCGGCTGGTATGAGGATTGGAGGAAGGGCTAGAGGCAGGCCGGAGCAGGGCGGGAACAAGGACTGGAACCAGGTCAGAGCAGGTCTGGAACAAGGACTGGAACCAGGTCGGAGCAGGGCTGGAACAAGGACTGGAACCAGGTGGGAGCGGGGCGGGAACAAGGACTGGAACCAGGTGGGAGCGGGGCGGGAACAAGGACTGGAACCAGGTGGGAGCGGGGCTGGAACAAGGACTGGAACCAGGTGGGAGCGGGGCTGGGACAAGGACTGGAACCAGGTCAGAGCAGGGCTGGAACAAGGACTGGAACCAGGTGGGAGCAGGGCTGGAACAAGGACTGGAACCAGGTGGGAGCAGGGCTGGAACAAGGACTGGAACCAGGTCAGAGCAGGTCTGGAACAAGGACTGGAACCAGGTGGGAGCGGGGCTGGAACAAGGACTGGAACCAGGTGGGAGCGGGGCGGGAACAAGGACTGGAACCAGGTGGGAGCAAGGACTGGAACCAGGTGGGAGCGGGGCTGGAACAAGGACTGGAACCAGGTGGGAGCAGGGCTGGAACAAGGACTGGAACCAGGTGGGAGCGGGGCGGGAACAAGGACTGGAACCAGGTCAGAGCAGGGCTGGAGCAAGGACTGGAACCAGGTCAGAGCAGGGCTGGAGCAAGGACTGGAACCAGGTGGGAGCGGGGCTGGAACAAGGACTGGAACCAGGTGGGAGCGGGGCTGGAGCAAGGACTGGAACCAGGTGGGAGCGGGGCTGGAACAAGGACTGGAACCAGGTGGGAGCGGGGCTGGGACAAGGACTGGAACCAGGTCAGAGCAGGGCTGGAGCAAGGACTGGAACCAGGTGGGAGCGGGGCTGGAGCAAGGACTGGAACCAGGTGGGAGCAGGGCTGGAACGTGGACTGGAACCAGGAGCAGAGCAAACACAGCTGCGGGCGTAGGACGTATTGAGCAGCCCTGGTGCCGCCGCAAGGCTCACACGGCTGGCTGCTGGCTCCCCTGCCCAGTGAGGAAGCACGGCCACTTGGAGACGGTTCTTTGGGCCAGTGGAGCTTGCTGGGTTGCCTAGCAACCAAGCTGAGAGCCAGCTGTGCACCTGACAACACCATTTATCATACCCCACGGAGGCCTCACCTTCCCTGAGATCTTCTGTGTCTGCATTTGGGACCAAGATGTACAGATTGCTGGCCGTTACTTGGTGGGAATGCCTACTTCATGCAATATGAGACACTTTCTAGAAGGATCAGCCATTGCTGGGGAGGCCACTTTGGCCTGAACAAGGGCTTCTGTCCATCCACTGTCCTCTAGCCAATCTCCAATCAGCTTCAGACTTGCCATTTCCAGATGAAGACCACCCAGCATAATGACTGATTTGTCCTCTCCGTACCCAGCAGGCCAGGTCGACTGTGTCTGTTTGGTTATGGGCTGATTCACAGCAGTCAGGGGCACTTGGCATGGGTTTAGGTGGTGTACAGCCCTCTTGATCACCTCCTGGCATGCTGAACCATTGCCACAGACTTGGAGTCACCTGGAAAGAGCAGAAACTCAGTAATGGTTGGGGTGAAATCTGGCACTGGCTGTCTGCTGGCGAAGCAAACTGCCCAGGAAATGTCTTGATCTCTATTGAAGGTATCCAGGCTCGCTGCTTGTCTTACTTGTTCAAGCCACCTGCATTCTTCTTGCAGGGCTTGGGTAATCAGCTGGCAATCAGTCTTGATGTCAACCTTTGCTGCCGGGATGGCAGCACTGGTTTTCTTCAAGATCAAGGGAGGGACAATTGTGTAAGACTCAGGAAGTGATGATAGTCTCCATCACTGATGCTGCAGTCTCATGGTCTGGGCTGGAAATCTCCCAGACAACTCCCTCTACTTGAGTATTGGGATGCTGAAAAAATGATATCCCAGTTCTGTGGAAGGAGTCTGTGGCTTTGGTGGAGCTGGGATTGTGGTCTATGTCATCCACAGTAGTGAATGGACCAGCACAAATCTTTAGAAGACAGACAACATTTCTCATCATCGAAGTGTTGGCATGCAGTTTGCCACGTTGGGACAGATGGCCGACACTGTCTTAGGAGTTGGACAATCCACTTTGAAAGATGGTATCCACTCACTCATTTTTTCGTGTCTGTGCATGAAATGTCAAACCAATGTTGATTGGTAAAGATCTTTCTCAAGCTGTGTTGTGGTACTTCACGGCGATGGATATTGCTGTTGTACAGCAACAAGTGTGCCAACCTAAGTGTAGTTGGGTGAATGGAAATTTGTTCTGAGTTTTAATGTTTGGACCATCCAATATCATGGACATCAGTGCCGATAGTGACTCAGACACAGATCTTGCTTGGCATCCTGGGTCAAATGATCCAGTAAACTGTGTTTCGTTTGAAACATATCCCTTCGAATAATTTTTGCTGTTGTCAGAGTCTTCCTCACATGCTTTTCGGAGGGTGTGTCCAATATCCTGGTTGAAGGCATGGAGCACATCATGTCTTTTGTGTTCTTGGACACCTGGAATATGTGAAAGGATGCAGGATTTTAGTTCAGTGCTGTGAATGCTCTTAGCCAGCCACCCACAGCTGTTCTAGTCTAGCTCTATAGAACCGTGGGAGGTCTGCTAGTTTAAAGACTGGAGTCACAGCTTCATTCAGTCTTGTCTCTTCAGTGAATGCTTGTCTCTTCAGCAAAGGTAATCCCATGCAACATCTTATCTGTGCTGCTTTGCTCAGTTTTCTTCTCCCTGACTTTGTTGTAGAGAGACATCAAGCATCTTGCACGATACTTTGCGTCATGGGCCCCTGAGCCCCACACACTTACTTTTTGCAAGCAAGCGTTGTTCTTGTACCTGAGGTGCACACTTGTGGACTCGGCTATCCATACCGTGGGTAGAAGCATCTTCTGGTGGTATGTTCATTTCTCAAATAAAGGACGCTTCTTTTGCTGGAGGTCCTTTGTGCTGGGTCACTGAAACGTGTATATTTCCTCAGCGGTTCATCAGGGTGATCCACAGCTTTCTTGGTTCTTTTTTCCCCCCTAAGCCCTCCTACCGTGTGCTCATCACTAAACTTGCCCAGGTTATTTAGCGTCACAGGATGTTATCCAAGGAGGAATTGTCTTTCCATAGATGGGCCTATGAGTACAGAGCTAGAGAGCCCTCCTCACTTTGTATTAGCCAGGACAATGTTGTCAAAGGTCCCAGATCTTGAGGTGTGTGGAATCTGCTTCCATGTCCTTACCTGGGGTGCATCTCCACCAGAGACTCTGTGGGACTTGACACTGCAGGAGCTAAGGCTTACTCTGAATAGAACATAATATAAGAACATAAGAACGGCCATACTGGGTCAGACCAAAGGTCCATCTAGCCCAGTATCCTGTCTTCCGACAGTGCCTCTAATGCCAGGTGCCCCAAAGGGAATAAACAGAACAGGTAATCATCAAGTGATCCATCCTGTTGCCCATTCCCAGCTTCTGACAAATGGAGGTTAGAGACACCGTCCCTTCCCATCCTGGCTAGTAGCTATTGATGGACTTATCCTCCATGAATGTATCTAATTCTTTTTTGAACCCTGTTATAGCTTTGGCCTTCACAACATCCTCTGGCAAGGAGTTCCAGAGGTTGACTGCGTGTTGTGTGAAAAAATACTTCCTTTTGTTTGTTTTAAACCTGCTGCCTGTTAATTTCATTTCGTGGCCCCTAGTTCTTGTGTTATGAGAAGGAGTAAATAACACTTCCTTATTTACTTTCTCCACACCAGTCATGATTTTATAGACCTGCACATTGAGTGGATGTTTTCAGAGAACTATCCACAATGACTCCAAGATCTCTTTCTTGAGTGGTAACAGCTTATTTAGACCCCATAATTTTATATGTATAGTTGGAATGATATTTTCCAATGTGCATTACTTTGCATTTATCAACATTGAATTTCATCTGCCATCTTGTTGCCCAGTCACCCAGTTTTGAGAGATCCTTTTATAGCTCTTCGCAGTCTGCCTGGGACTTAGCTATCTTGAGTAGTTTTGTATCATCTGCACATTTTGCCACCTCACCGTTTACCCCCTTTTACAGATCATTTATGAATATGTTGAATGTCCCTCCAGACCCCTGGGGGACACCACTATTTACCTCTCTCCATTCTGAAAACTGACTCTTTATTCCTAGCCTTTGTTTCCTATCATTTAACCAGTTACCAATCCATGAGAAGACCTTCCCTCTTATCCCGTGACAGCTTGAAGAGCCCTTGAATTTCAGGCAGAAAGGAACCCATCAGGAAACAGAAACAAGCCAGCTGACTCATGGATTGATTCCCATGCCTAATGTAATAATGCCAGTTTCTGGCAGCCAGTGTCATCAGACATTCCAAGAGCAAATGGCCAATCCAAAGGTCTAAGCCATGGGCTTTCTACAGTAGTAATTTTCCCTGGCATAGTTCCTGCCATCCGTGGCTCTCACAGTTTGATTCTGCACCCCCACGTAAGTCAAGGGGAGCCTTACAGTCGATTTAATTGGGTAAGTCCTCAGCTCATTTTAGAAATGTCAGTGAATTAAGCTCCACAACTGAACTGTGAGCTTGGGGAGGTATTTCACCCATTGTACAGAGGGGAGAATTGAGAAGGCCCCAGATGAGCAGAGCACCTAAGGACTTAGGGGTGGATTTAAGCACATGTTTAGCCGATTCAGGGGCTAAGTGACTTTTCCAAAGTCACAAAGCAAGTCTGTGATAGATCTGGGAATAGAACAAAGATCTCCTCAGGCCTAATCTCAACATTTACTCACAAGAATGTCCTTCCTCCCACTGGGGCTTTGTGCAAACAGCAAATATTTTGGGGCAATATTTAAAAAAAGAAAACCCTATTTGCACTTTCATTCCATGCTGTTTTGTGAGTCCATTGCTTTTTTTCATGAATTTTTTGCCATATACCACATTTTCCCACGGAAATGTACCAAAATCCCAGTTTTGTGGGTTTTGCTACAGAAATGTTGAACTTTGGCAGATGATTGGAAATTGACCTTTTTCAATTGACGATGAAGCCATTTCCACTCAAAAAACATCCTGGTTTTGAGCAGAAAACTGCAAGGTTTGGTGGATTGTCTCTAAAATTTGTCAGGTTTTGCAAAAATGGAAACAAAATATTGAAAAGCTGGTAGTCTGAGGTTCCTGAATCGAGTGGAGACTGTTCCACACAGCCGGATTACTTGACAGCCTGAACTAACTTTACTCATACAGTGGTTGCCACTTATAATCTTTACCATTACCTTTGCACATAAGGACTCTGATGGTGGTGATCCCTGGAAAATTCCTATCCTTCTATATACCCTCTACCTTGTCTGTCATCAGGGCATCTTTAATCAGCAGGCTAAAACATAAAAAAATCCAGTGGCTGAAGTTAGAAACATTCAAATGGGAAATAAGATGGTGTGTTTAACAGCAAGTGTAATTAACTACTGGAAAAACGTACCAAGAGCTGGGGTAAATTCATCCTCTCTTGAACTCTCTAAATTGAGATTGGATGTCTTTCTAAAAGATATGCTCTAGTTCCACCATCTGCTGTCAGGCTCAATACCACTCACTTGGGGCCTGATCCAGTGTGCACTGAAGTCAGTGGAAAGACCCCCTTCGACCTAAATGGGCTTTCCATTTGAGCTTGACTTAATAAGGAAAGATATTGCCTTCCACTATGCCTGTCACTGGATGAAATTCTCTAGTCTTTGTTAGGCAGAAGGTCAGACTAGAGGCTCATAACAGTCCCTTCTGGCCTTCTGAATCTATGAAGTGTAGGGAATACCCCGGTAAAGTTATCTACCTGACAAAGTGCTTATTGTAAAGATTTTAGCGGCCACCAAAATACAAAAATGTAACGCTCATTCCAGCTGGACTGTGCTCTCTTTTTCACACAGCTGTTTACTCCCCTTTCAAGCTCTATTTGTGCTATGCAAGCTCAGCTTTGCTTCCATTGCCATTCATTCTAATTACAGCTTGCTTTCTGCACTGATTGATAATCCTAGTTGGCTTTCAGCACTTCGTTAATAGAAATTCAAAGCTGGACAGGAAACCTGCTCCCCTCCAAAAGGGAACCAGTCAAATCATAAAAATAATACTGTTCTGGAGGATAGACTCGGAAAGACAAATGGTGTGTAATTAATTAGAAAGTTCTATTCCACTGGTGGCTTTTCTAATGACTTTTGGTAAGCAGCCCCAGTTTTGCTTGCCTGATTTATGGCATTATTAGCGACGCTCAATTGGCAAACAGCCTCCTAATCCGCTAGGCGCTGTAATTTATCATGATGCCTTTAGTCAAACTTTACTTGTGCTTTTCAAAAGAGCTTGCTTGTAACTTGCTTTTAGTTTTTGTTTTTTAAAAACAACAGAGTGACTCCTTGCAGAGCAGGAGTGTTGTAAGCAAGACACGAGAAGTAATTCTTCCGCTCTACACCACGTCAATAAGGCCTCACCTGGAGTATTGTGTCCAGTTCTGGGCACCATATTTCAGGAAAGATGTGGACAAATTGGAGAAAGCCCACAGGAGAGCAACAAAAATGATGGAAGATCTAGAAAACATGACCTATGAGGGAAGATTGAAAAAATTGGGTTTGTTTAGTCTGGAGAAGAGAAGACTGAGGTGGACATAACAGTTTTCAAGTAAATAAAAGGTTGTTACAAGGAGGATGGAGAAAAATTGTTCTCCTTAACCTCTGAGGATAGGACCAGCAGCAAGGGGCTTCAGTTGCAGCAAGGGTGGGTTAGGCTGGACAGTGGGAAAAACATCCTAACTGTCTGGGTGGTTAAGCACTAAATTGCCTAGGGAGGTTGTGGAATCTCCATCATTGGAGGTTTTTCAGAGCAGGTTGGACAAACACCTGTCAGGGATGGTCTAGATGATGCTTAGTCCTGCCATGAGTGCAGGGGACTGGACTAGATGACCTCTCGAGGTCCCTTCCTGTCCTATGATTCTATGATTCTAAGACAGAACATCTTGTATCAATTAGATTCAGTGTGTTTAGAAGAAACTTCCAATTTGGCTGGGGGGGGGGCATGTGTGTGAATCAAAGCTAGTTTAAATATAGCTCTTTCCAAATGATATAAACACGCCTATTAACATGTTTCTATTATGGTCTTGATAACCAGCCTTTAACCGGCATGTTACTATCATCTCCTTTCTCAAGGGGGCATTCTGCCGACAGTAGAATGTGACATGCCCTGGCTTTATTGTATAGTGCCTTCCGTGCAACCTGTATCGCAAGACACTTTGCAGTATACAAAATTGCAAGGGTTCGCAGAAGGTGCTCGAAATCACAGAAAACAGTAAGGGGATGATATTGTATGGGGGTGTGTGTTGGGGGGAATGCCACATTGCACCATGAGGCCAATAACAGAGGGGAAATGCACTAAGAGGAACACACAAGGAAGTGAGAGAGGGGAAGCTTTCAGCTGAGGTCAGAGCAATACAGGGAGTCTGTTCTAGAGGGTAGGATCTGCAGAGAAGAAGGTTCTTGCATCCCTGGCAGTGAGACTGGACAAGAGCACAGAGAGGGAGCAGGTGCTAAGGGGCAGTGGGAATAGAAAGAGACAGAGCGATTGGAGCAAGTCAGTGGAGGGTTTAAAACTCAGTTGCAGCAAGGAGGCTGGTGGTGGGGCTGTTTGAGGCCGGGGCTGATGGGAGGAGACAGGCAGCAGCACCCTGCACACGCTTGTGTGGGAAGAGGTGCGACTTTGGATATCTTAAAAATATGATGGAAGGAGAAAACAGAATTGGAGAGTAACTACAATGGTTTAGTGGCTAGTGAGTACGACGGACACCTCTGCTCTCTACTGGATGGAATCAGAACCGCTTGCCTGTGTATCATAAGCCCTGTACTGCTGCTAACCAGAGGCGAGTCCCTTTTAGCTCACATGTAAGAGACCTGTCTTTTAGCAGCCTGAGGATGTGAATTCTATACCAGTTCCTGCCATGAAGCTGGGGCCATGCAGCAATGTGAAGGAAGAACATTTTAACATATATGTGCCATTATATTGTATTTGCTTTATGTCTGTTCTTTTCCCCCCTCTCGTTTCCTTCCCTTCCTTAGAACTACGCTGCTATGAAACTGGTTAAACCTTTCAGCTGAACCGGCACCGATGAGGGCCAGAGAGTCTAGTACATCCTGGGATACTGCACGGCACCGTTTGACGTCAGTGACCACTCCACATCGACCTGCGTGTCAGTGCAGAGAAGGAAAAGAAACACATGCTCTTGGATGCTAGACTGTTGCCAAAAAGCAGCTATAACTTTGCAACGATGCAGTATGCACAATAATGTTTCAGAAGCAGCATGTAACTGATACCAGTTTGGAATATTTGTTATTTTACCCTTATTTTATATGCTGCATTCTGTAAAGCTTGAATATCAGCGCACCACTGAGAAATGGCCTTGTTTGGTATGGCTTGGTTAGACTCTGCGAGGCTTTGCGGAGACAGTGTAGATGACTGATCATGCAGTCCTTAGCAAAGGAAATGTGGGCTAGTGATCTGCTTAGTGGCCGACAAGCCAAGTGCTCTTGAGTTCCAGTCATACCTTTCTCGGTGGCCTTGCATAAGTCTCTCTGCCTTAGTTTCGCCCTCTGTGCAATGTAGATGAATTAGCTGGTATATAAAGCACTGTGTAGCCTAAAGCGAGTTACAATGCACCTATTGCTCCTGCTGAGGTCAATGGGTGTGATCTTTGCCTACACAGGGACTGCAGGATCAAACTGTGAAGAGGAATAGAATTAGAATCTAGAGCAACCAAATGCAAGGAAGGATTTGATTGTAATTACTGGAGCAAACCTCCCTCGCTCTTCAGTGAGGGTTTTGCTTTCAGAAGGGCTACAAGGATTTCTTTCCATAGCACTCTTCATTTCCATCTGCATCCCCTCCAAGACAGCTACACTCCTCCTCACAGTGTATCATTGCAAACATGCTAAATGGAATCAGAGTGAATACATACCGAAGGAATAAGTACATGAGCCAGACAGTGCAATGTTAGTTTCCCATTCCCTCCCTTCCCCCGAAGAAACATGTACGTGTCACTCAAACTGCAATGTTAAATCACATTATGGCAACACTAGTGAAATATAGAACATTACAATCAGTTTAATGCCCCTTAACTTCTAAATCAGGATTTGGGAATAAAAGGCAATAATTTAAGACACACTCACTATCTAACCTGTGGAACTCACTGCCACATGATATTATTGAGGGAAATAGCCTAATACATTTTTTTCTTTTCTCTCTCTCTTTTTTAAAGGATTGGAGGCCAAATTCTATAGCTCCTACTCCGTCCAAATTCTCATTTAAGTAAGTGGCAGTTGTGCCCGAGTAAGGATCGCAATATTTGAACATGCATATTTCTCTGTATGAGAACAGCATTTGCATTTCCTCTCGTTGCCCATCCTCATACTTCAGGATGTAAGCTGATCACTAGCTGGGATCAGGAACTAATTTCCCCCCTGGTATAGCTAGGTGGATGAAAAGGGTTTTATAATTTTTTCTAAAGCTTCTAGCCTTGGCCACTCTTGGAGGCAGTATCCTAGACTAGATGGTTCTGGTCTTTTCAGGTTGTTGTTCTGTGTCCATTACCCTAGTAAGTGAGCACTTTCCAAAATAAGGACGTGAAAGGTGAAGACACATGTCTCTTTCCAATAAGGTTATTCCACTATTTTCATTGTCTGTGGGCTCAATCCTAGCCCCATTGAAATCATAGAATATCAGGGTTGGAAGGGACCTCAGGAGGTCATCTAGTCCAACCCCCTGCTCAAAGCAGGACCAATCCCCAGTTTTTGCCCCAGATCCCTAAATGGCCCCCTCAAGGATTGAACTCACAACACTGGGTTTAGCAGGCCAATGCTCAAACCACTGAGCTATCCCTCCCCCTAATAATAATAAGTAAATGGAAGCTTTCGCATTGACTCCAGTGGGTTGAGAGTTTGGTCCAGTAGGTTGGCTTCACTCAGTACCTGAACCCTCCATGCAAAGTGCACAGTGAGAGCAAGCCACAATGAAAGGTGACCCTTAGCGACCCTGTGATCCTCATCCAGCACGGTGCTTAAGCATGTGTTTAAATGGAAGCCCCGAAGAAGCGCATAATTAAGTGCTTTGCTGGATTGAGAGGAGACGAAACAAGCCCTAAATCCCTTATACATTGTTATTAATTATTGCGATTAGCACCAGAACATGCCAATCACAAGGGGCAACAGGCCCTGCCCTGAAGACCATAGACAGCTCTGAAAAGAAATCACCAGGCTGGCTCAGATCAAGGTTCCATCTATCCCAATATCACGTCTCCAACAGTGGCCAACCCCAACTGCTTAGAAAAAGGTGCGAGAAACTCTGTCAAAGTCAGTGATGGAATAGCCTGCTGATGGGGGGTGCAGGGGGGCGTTTCTTCCTAACCATAAGAATGGCCAGACTGAGTCAGACTAACGGTCCATCTAGCCCAGTACCCTGTCTTCCAGCAGTGGCCAATGCCAGATGCAGTTATATGGTTGCCATTCAGCTCTGCAAACAGCCCCCAGCCCCACTGACAGGCATTTCAGGTCAGAAACTGCAGCCCTGTTTGTTTGTAGACATTAGACTGCTGCGTTTTAGTCAAAGTTGGGTTAAATTAGAGTCCGGCCTTTCTCCATTAAGAAGATTGGGCTAAGAAAGAGAAGTGTATGGACAACTCCCTGTGTTATTTGCACCCAGTATTTCATGTCCTTTTCACATCTGTTGGCTCCGTATGTTTTGCAGATACACCTGTGTCTATGTGGGTGTCTCATTTATTCCTTCCTCCATACCCAGCCTGTGTCAACGTATTATGTGCTGTACTTTCTGCTGGCTGCAGGATCTCCTTACTCTGCACTCATTGCAAAGAGGCACCATCAAGGCTGCAGTTGGGAATCAGGCAGAAAATTCCACCTCCCTTTTCTTCTTGCATCTGCTTGCAGAGTCCATGAAACTCCTTATCCCAGCACACTGCTATATAACCTCCAACCCTCTCAGAAAGAAAACCTCAGTGCCAGCAACCCAGCAAGGATAAACCATCCTGCTATAACAAACCAATGCATGCAGCCAGATGCTTATTAGCAACCCAAACCAACAACCACTCTGTGCATCCGGCACTGACAAGTAACCCTACTAGAGCAAACCCACATTTACAGCTCAAACTCTCACAAGCCGTCTTGCATTAAGAAACCACTGTGTTTTTCCCAGCACTTCCGAGCAACCCTACCATAACAAACCAGGGTGGCTGTTCAATGGAGGGAAAAGAACATAAATAAAGGGTACTGATTTCAGATTCCCTAAATAAACCATTACATGGAACAAAAACATTTGGAAGGTATTGCTTCAATTTCATCCCCATATAATACCCTCCACTTTCCCTAGTTCAAACCACAGGGCTAGATTTTACTCTCAGAAGAGTTTGCTGCTCCCACGGACTTAATTGGGCAAAACGGGGCCCTAAATCATGACAGAAGAAAGATCAAATGAACGTTAATTTCATGTCGCAGCACAAAGGAGCTGTCTGTCCGCCTACTGCATCCGATGAAGTGAGCTGTAGCTCACGAAAGCTCATGCTCAAATAAATTGGCTAGTCTCTAAGGTGCCACAAGTCCTCCTTTTCTTTTTGCGAATACAGACTAACACGGCTGTTACTCTGAAAACTACTGCACTTTGTATTTTTGTTGCATCCCGTCCCATCACCAAAACAGACAAGAAGTCCAGAGTCATGCGGAGCCTCTCCTGGGTCACCTGTTGTTCAATGTGGGCTGGAAGGGAGGGAGCCAGAATGTGTATGTATCACCTGTTATGCCTTAGATGCAATACTGCAGATTTCACTGTGGTTACAAATGAAATGCTATGAAACCTTCTGGTTCCCGGTGTGTTTTATTGTCCGAAGTGCACAGCCCGAGAGGGGTTATTGTTCCTTCCCCCATCCTGCCCCCGACGCACACAAAATGCATCTGATATTGGATGCCCCTTCTGCCCCCTCATTGCTCACTCCCGTGAGGCTATGGGCAAGGCTGCTGACGTGTGTGAATTGCACAGAGACAGCGTGTAGAGACGGAGAGGAGACAGGGACCGGGTTGGAGGTGGGAGTGGAGATTGTCTAGTACAACCCCTCTGAATGCACAGCTGCCAGCAGTGGCAGCGTGGCTGGGGAGGAGGCCACGAGAGCGGATCTAGGGCAAGGTTACGTCGGAGAAGCTTGGCCTAGGTGATGCTCTGTAAACCCTGGCAGAGCCCAGGCTGGGGTGCGGAGCCAGGGGCTTTGTCACCGGGGTAGAAGCCATTCCGGGCTGCCCCTGGAAATGGTTCACAAAACTGAACCACTCTCTCTCTCTAGGGGGCCCGGCGTCACTCGGGTTCGGCCTGGAAACCCCGCGTCATGACAGAGGCCACTGAGCTGAACTTCGGGGAGAAGCGACCGTTTGGTTTGCGGGCCCAAGGCAAACGGCCCCTTTTGCCTCCCTGGGCAGCCCTGCCCCTGCCAATGGTGCGCCCTGTGCAGAACATGGGTACAGCTGTGGGTGCCAAGGGGGCGGGGAAGCGTGTGCCCACGGATGTCCTGCCGTGCAAGGAGTGGGGGCTGCATGCCTTCTTGCTCTCCCCGCCCCCCCGTCAGCGGAGGCCCGGCCTTTGGGAGGGGCGGGGGAGCTGGAGGGACGCTTCGAAGGAGCCCAGTCCCGTGAGGCACCGAATGGTGGGTCTGCCTCCGTTCCTCCTACCAGCGGGGTGTGCTACTTCTCACACACCTGCACGGGAACAGGGCCCTACTGAGTTGCCTTCCTGCGGCCAGCCCTTTAAATGGGCAGAGACAAGCAGCTGCGGCCTTAGTGTAGCTGTCCTGTGGCGCCGGGGGGCTGCCTCTCTCTTTCCCTTCCAGCGGGTGAGTGATCTCCGCTCTCTTTCCCGAGGCGATGACATATTCTGCCAGGGGGCTCAGAGAGCCAGTGTGAAACGTGTAGGGCCCAGCTCTGCAACACGCCGTCCACGTGTTCATGGAGAGCGGCAGTGCGGGCTAATGGATAGATGACCCTTGGGTTCAATTCCCAGCTCAGTGCTGAGCTGCTGCATGGCCCTGGGCATGTCACATTCCCCTCTCGCCGTGCCTCGGTTTCCCCTCCCAAATCTTGTCCCGCTCATCTATTTCCATGGCAAGTTCTTTGGGGCAGGCGCTCTTGCGGGCTTTGTGTCTGTACAGCGCCCGGCACAATGGGGCCTGGCTCTCAGTTGGCGCTTCTAGCTGCTGCAGTGATACAGAGAAGACGAGTAGCCCTTCATGGCACGAGCACAAAATCAAGGGGCTGCCATGGGGCTCCATTCCAGGGGCTGCGCTATGGATCCAGTCGCAGGATCGGGGCCTTCACACATGAAATTGCGTAACGGCTTGCCTGCCCTGGCAGGGGCAGGAAATGTTATCCCCTCCATGTAATCAATGGGGAAACTGAGGCGCAGAGCGGGCAAATGGATGGCCTGAGTCTCCCATGCTGCCATTTGGAGTTCCAGGGCTGTGTCTGTGTGTTTATGTCTGTAAAAGTTAATTAACAAATGTTCCACTGCTTAAACCCTTTTGTGATGCTTGTTTTTATATTATTTCCTTGGTCTTTAACTCGCTGTCGTGGCTAATTGAAGGCTGGAGTTATGAAGTGCCTGGGTCCCCCTTAGGGGACACCCTAACAGCCTGCCTTTGTGTTTGACACCCGGGTCAGCTCAGCCCTGCGAGCTGGTGGGCCTAGGAGATTAGCTGCTGGCCGGCTGCCAGACCGTAAACGGGCTGAACTTTGTTAACCTCCGGCAGGCTCCTCTGTCTCCAATCGGGAGTTAAAAATAAAATCCAAGCAGGGATCTGGGGCGGGGGCTGTATTGATTGCCGGCGCTCAGGTGCTCAGAAGAGAGGGTTAACCCAGGCTGGTCATTGCAATAAGACGATTTCATCAGGGTGGTGTATTAGAGGAGGGGGTCTGCGTGCTGTCCATAAAATGCCGCTCTGCAAAGCCGTTTGGAGACCCTGCCCCACCGGGGTTGCGTTTGTTGGTTTAACTCCAGCTAATGGGCCCTGCAGTCAGCTCTACTCATTACCTGTCGACAGAACGGAAACATACCGTGTAAGCTCCTGTTAGGAGCCAGGCAAGGCGGGCCGGGCTGGCTGCACCGGGCCTAGCGCAGAACCCACAGCGCTCCATGCGCTCGGACCTGCTGCTGCGTCTCTGTCGTCAGCTGGATACTTCCTATTTGTGCTACCCAGATTGGGGTCTGGGAGAGAGAGTCCCTGCCCAAAGAGGTCACACGACTAAGGGTAGCAAAGGCGTAGAGGGGGAGGCAACTGGCCCCAGGTCACACAGCAGAACCAGGATTCGAACCCAGGGCTCCTGCTGCCCAGTCCGGCGCTGACTCCTGGTAGGCTGGTATATTACCGCACCTTGAGGTACGTCTACCCTTCCGGCGGCACGTCGCGCGCAGACGCTGCACGCCCAGCTAGCACGGGGATCGAGAGCAGTGGAGACGCTGCGGCCCGGCTTAGGCTCCGAGGGCGCTGGGCCCTCCTCGCCTGAATCCTAAGATATCTCCCGGGTATCTCTCTACACATCCTGCCCAGGCCTCCATGTCCACACTGGTATTTTTAGCAGCATAGTGTCCGCCCGCCTTCCCCCGCTGGAGCCTTTCACTGCCACACGTGGCTACACACCACAGGGACAAGCGTGGACACGGCCTGCCTTCACGGCCGCGTGTCACCACCCAGGTAGCCCTGTACTCTGCACGTCACCGGTAGCGCAGCCATTGGAGTGGCCCCCGTTAGCCTGGGGTTGGGTATGTAATATCGGCCCAGACCAGCCTCAGGCTTGGGGGAAAGTTTGATCCGGCTCTGAATGACGCAGTCAGCCCCTGGCTGTGTGAAAGGCCCCCGTCGAAACACTCCTCGACTGAGAAGGTTGGATCCGAGCCCTGAAACGTCCTGCCTGGTAGAGCAAGAGCAGGATTGGCAGCGGATGAATAGAAAGGGGATTCTCTGTTGAGGCTGCTGGACACCACCAGATCCTGGCTCTCTGGCTCCCAAAATGACTAACAGCCTGTGCTGGCTTGTGTCACCGCCCGGGGTCTCCCCAAATGCTGGCCAGACTATGTAGTCATGGAAGGGGGCTGCTGGGTAAACTACAGATCCCAGCCTAGCAGCTACCTCTTATCTGTCTATCAGGCCAAACCAAAATTGCCCCTGAGGTCTGGGGGAATTGAGCTTCTGCTTCAAGCATCATGTGTGATGGTCTTTGGGCTCTGATCTGCATCAAGCTCTGATGCAGACAGGTAAGCAATGGGGCGTGAAACCAGCATCTCTCGGTCTTTGCCATGAATCAGCGCCCAGTACAAAACCAAGCCATTTGTGCAGTCTGCTTTTCCCATTTACATCCTCCAGCCGCCTCGAATATCCAGTGCTTAAACATTCAGAGGCCAGGCACCGTAAAACATGTTCTTACCATCAAGTGCAGGAAGTGTTTGCTTTGACTCCACTTTGGGGTCTGGAGGGAGACTGTCCCCAGCTGGGCCTGGAGCCTGGTATTCTCACGCAAGCATAGAGGTGGGTCCCACTGCCAGTTTGCAGGGAAACTGCCCAATCAGTACGAACTAGTCAATGTCTGAGCAGCACTTTGAAGAGGAAATGTGCTATGCAAGTGCCATTGTATTTTGCATGTACGGTGTGTGTAACGTCGCCCTCTACTGGCTGGTCCCTATAGAGGATAACAGCTTCCTGTGGGTTGATGCTGCTCTTTAAACTCGGTTGGCAATATCTGTGTTCTGGTGCAGATGGTACGGGGTGCAAACCCTGCTGACGCTCTGTGGTGGCTGCATGCTACTGTCTGATTGCAGTGTAGCTTAGGGGATAGCGCACTGGACAGGGACTCAGGAGTGGGCAGATTCTCTTCTCAGGCATCCGGTGACTCCAAACACCACTGGCATGGCCACTGGTGCGTTATTATTTATTCATGTAGCAGTGGCACCTAGAGGTCCCAGTCAGGGATCAAAGCCGCATTGTGATTAGTTGTTGTACACACCATATAACAAAAGGGAGGTTTCAGTCCCCAGGAGTCTATAAATACCTACCTGGGGAGCAAATATTTGCTGGTGGCCTCTTCAATCTAGCAGAGAAAGGTCTGGCACGAGCCAATGGCTGGAAGTTGACACTAGACAAACTTTTAACAGAGTAAATGTTTTAACAGGTAGGGTAATCATCCATTGGAACAACCTACCAAGGGCTGTGGTGGATTCTCTATCAGTGACAAATTTTAAATGAAGGTTGGATGTTGTCAAGGTTCCTCCCCCACTCTGAACTCTAGGGTACAGATGTGGGGACCTGCATGAAAACCTCCTAAGCTTACTTTTACCAGCTTAGGTTAAAACTTCCCCAAGGTACAAATTAATTTTATCCTTTTTCCTTGGAAAATCCACTGCCACCACCAAACTCTAACTGGGTTTACTGGGAAACATAGTTTGGACACGTCTTTCCCCCCAAAATCCTCCCAACCTTTGCACTCCACTTCCTGGGAAAGGTTTGGTAAAAATCCTCACCAATTTGCATAGGTGACCACAGACCCAAACCCTTGGATCTGAGAACAATGAAAAAGCATTCAGTTTTCTTACAAGAAGACTTTTAATAGAAATAAATAGAAGTAAAGGAATCACCTCTGTAAAATCAGGATGGTAGATACCTTACAGGGTAATTAGATTCAAAACATAGAGAATCCTTCTAGGCAAAATCTTAAGTTACAAAAAAGACACACAGACAGAAATAGTCATTCTATTCAGCACAGTTCTTTTCTCAGCCATTTAAAGAAATCATAATCTAACACATACCTAGCTAGATTACTTACTAAAAGTTCTAAGACTCCATTCCTGGTCTATCCCTGGCAAAAGCAGCATACAGACAGACCCAGACCCTCTGTTTCTCTCCCTCCTCCCAGCTTTTGAAAGTATCTTGTCTCCTCATTGGTCATTTTGGTCAGGTGCCAGCGAGGTTACCTTTAGCTTCTTAACCCTTTACAGGTGAGAGGATTTTTCCTCTGGCCAGGAGGGATTTTAAAGGGGTTTACCCTTCCCTTTATATTTATGATATATGTGTTTCTAAAAGATCTGCCCCAGGAATTATGGTGGAAAAGTTCTCTGGGCTGTTATGCAGGATGTCAGACTAGATGATCACAATACTCCTGTCTGGCCTTGGAATCTATGAACCTATGTAGCTGCACCACTGCAAATCATGGCTTACCTTGGATATTAGGAAAAACTTTTTCACTCGGAGGGTGGTGAAGCACTGGAATGGGTTACTTAGGGAGGTGGTGGAATCTCCTTCCTTAGAAGTTTTTAAGGTCAGGCTTGACAAATCCCTGGCTGGGATGATGTAGTTGGGGATTGGTCCTGCTTTGAGCAGGGGTTTGGACTAGATGACCTCCTGACGTCCCTTCCAACCCTGATATTCTATGATTCTATGATTCTCTGCGCTAGGGTTTGCAATGGTGCAGCTACACCGGTGGCTGGAATTGGGGCCAGTCCCCAGTGTGGAGAAGGCCTCGTTGCACCCATGACAACCCCACTGCTGTTAATGAGAAGAGAAGACAACCTAAGACTTCGAGCTCCTGGCAATGCCTCCATAGGGCACCACCCTGCTTTGGATGCCTGGGGCAAGCTAGATGTCTGAGTAGCTCAGCTCCATCTCTCATCTCTACTTTGAACCCTCTTCCCCAGTGACGTTAAGTCTCCACGGCCCCATTGGTTGTCCCTCTGTGGCCACGGGAGCATTTCTCTAGCCTGGGATGCTGTAAGTGGAATATTTTCTTTTCCCCCTCTCTCCTTAAGTCTCTTCCCCGCTTGTACTTTTTCATTTGTGGCTTGACATCACTTTGGTTCCAGACCTCATGAAATGAATGCCATCCCAGGAGGAGTCATGAATTATAGGTTTACCAGTTAGGACAGCCCCAGCGCTCGCAAGGCCTTCTCTCTTTCTCTCTTTTCATTCTTCTTTTCAGAACATGTGTGAAATAAATTCATCCGCTTTGCTCACAACCAACAATCGGGCCTTATGGGGGTTTCCTCTGGAAATAGCATAATCCCACCTTTATGGAAACACATGAAGGAAAAGAGCGAAGCCAGGGCACTTAAACTGGAGAGAGCTCTCCAGCCCTGATCCAAAGCCTTCTGGAGTCAATGGGAACCTTTCCATCCAGTTCCTTGGCCTTTGGATCCAGCATTTTGTTTTCAGGAAGGAGAGAGACTATGGAAACCCCCGCTCAGATGTATGGATATTTTCACAGGGATCTAGGTTCTATCTAGCTATGGTACCCCGGTACCCTCATTGCTGTAGTATCTCTGAAGTCACAGCACCCCTGTGAGGAAGGGCAATGCTATTACACCTGGTTACAGTGTGGAAAGTGAGGGACAGAAGCTTGTGTAAAGTCATACATAGCATCTGTGGTAGAGGAGGGAGTTGAACCTAGATTTCCCAGGCGTGCACTTTAATTGCCAAAAAGCAAATATGGACAACACACAGATATTGAAAGTGTGGTTATAAGTAGTCGTTACTTTCTGGTTTTCCCCTCCCTAGATTGCCCTTTAAATTGATTTGTGATATGCTCAATCTGCCCCTCCAGAGGCTGGCTATTGCCTGTCAGATGCAATAAGACACTTGTACGGTCCTCTTGGTAATGCTTCAGCTTTGAGACAACTGCTTTTAACTTTTAGTGAAACCTACGTAGTTAGTTACAGGAAACAGACGCTCTTAACAAACTCTTCTAGCTTAGTACTTCATCACGCTCTCATTCTGACCGTTAAGCCTGACCAAACAACTTCATGAGCAGCGCTGCTCGTTGGAACTGTCATTTCGGCTGTTTATTTGCTGTTGATAAGGAAGGCAGTCCTGGAAGTCGAAAGCAACGCTGGCACGTCTATTTCACAAGAAATACAGGGACAGTAGCTGATTTCTCCTTGCTCTGATTTGTTGACACCAACTTCAATGCCTGCTGCGAAATCAACGATTTATAAGAAAGACACACCCATTTTTATAATCGTTTCATTGAAATACTTCCCATACAATAAAAGGTTTCTGCAAAATATGCAAGGTAATGAGATCCATATTATCGCGCAAATATCATCGGTAGAAACTGGTTTTGTCTGGTGCTTCAAAGAACAAGTTTTTTCTGTTAATACCAGAATCAGAGGCTGCAGCTGTGGTCATAGTACAATAACGTCTACAGGCCCCCACTGAGACTGCGATCCCGTTGGTCTTGACCCTGTGCAGATCTGCCTCAGGGATACAGTCACTACACTAAGAGCTTGCATTCTAAATAGACGGGAGGGGATACATCTTCCTCTGTGAAACAAGACACAGAGTAAGTGACTTGCCCAAAGTCACACAGGAATCTGTGTCGGAGCCGTGATTTGTACAGGCCATGAGTCTCAGTCCAATGAATTAACCACACTTCCCCTGTTGGTTAGCTGCCCACTGCGTCATAGCTGCCCACTGGGGCATTTCTTGTTCGTCTGGTGTTGGCCAATGTTGGAGAGAAAAGAAAGGAGCGAGCCCTGGTCTGTGTAGTTTGGTAGTTCCTGGATAAACTGTGCATGGAATTAGCTGTTTCATCCCACATTTTGGTGAAGAGATGGGCCCCTGGCCAGGGCTGCTCTGATGAGACTCTGGATTAGGTGTACTGGTGGGGTCAGGGTCTGGGTTGAAGGTCAGTCCAGGGCTAGGATTGAATATGTTGCTTTCAAGCTCTCCTTGTAGTGTTTTGACCCCAAACCAGTCAGTCTTGCTGGGGCTAGACCTGGAGAGCCACTCCTTTCCCAGTTTGGATGCAGTTTGCTATTGAACCAGAACAAATAGGCGGATTGGGATTGGGGGGAGGGGATCCGAACCCAATGAAATGGATGGGCTGGGGACTCGATGTGAGTGGTAAATATGGGGTAACATTTTTGAAGCACCTAAGCCCCATTTTCAAAAGTGACTTGGGCAGTTAGAGTCCTAAGCCACGTAAGTGCTTTTGAAAATTTTAGCTGCAATCTAAGATCCCTGCGCCAACATAACTGGTCAAGAGGGAAGGCGTGTTCTTGTGGCTACAGCGTCAGCTGGGGTGGCAGGTGTCGGGGTTCTGTCTTCAGCTCTGACACTGCTTCATTGTGGCCTGGGGCAAATCACTTCACTTCTCTGTGCCTCAGTTTCCCCCACTGTATAATGGGGTAACAATGCTCCCCTTGTCACCAAGGTGTCGTGTGAGGCTTAATTCACGTTTATAAAGCCCCAAGGATCCTTGGATGGAAGGAGGAGAGCAGAACAAATTGTAAAGCTTTATCCAGCCAGTGTAACAAAATCTGCACTTCTCTGTCAACATTAGCACAGAACTGGTTTTTCTAGCCTTCAGTTGTTTGGTTTTTGCTCTCCCTGGGATGCTGACTGGCAGATCCACAGGACAGTTATTTTTCAAAACATGGACAGTTAATACATTTATTTCCAAGCCTGCAACAGCATTGGAAAAAAACCCCAAGTTTAACTGTGTACTGTCTTCTTTTTGACAAATCATTTCTTGGCCCACGAGGCAAATATTGAGTAGAAAAGGTGCAGGTCATCCACTGGTTCATGTGGACAGTGACCTGCACAAGGAGGGAGGGCCCTTGCTGTACATCATGAGAAGCAGCATGGCCTAGTAGCTAGCATACTTGATTGAGACTCTGGAGACTTGGGTTGAGGTCCCACCTCTGCCACTGGCCGGCTGGGTGACCTGAGGCAAATCATGTTTGTTCTTGTGTCCCAGTTTCCTCCATCTGAGAAATGAGAGTGGCCTCCTTTGTAAAGCGCTTTGAGGTTTACAGGTGTGAGCGGCTATGTAAGAGCTTGGTGGTGGTATTATAAGATGCTTGCTGTCGCTGAGGATTGTCTGATGCAGGGGAATTGTCCTCATTCACCGCAACTTTATTCCAGCTCAGGTTGACTGTTGTTACCAGCTGATGACGGGCACCCTGTATATGAGATGAGTCCGTTGGCCCACCTTTTGATCCTGGTGATGGTGGGGCAATTCCACTGGCATAAATGGGGTTTCTCCAGGTTAATTGGGATAAGTCTAAACAGCTGTCTGAGGCTGGTGCCTACTGCACAGGTGTCCATGTCACAAAAAATACCTGCTGCCACCTGATCCATTGTTGGCATGTCAGCAAATGAATGTGCCATGGAGAGTGCGCTCTCTACACTCCTAGCATGGCCTAGTGGATGGAGCACTGGGCTGGGGTGCAGGAGACCTGGATTCTATTTCCAGTTCTGCCACTGGTCTGCTGAGTAACCTTGGGCAAGTCACTTCTGGCCCTGTGCCTCAGTTTCCCCATCTGAAAACTGGCCAGGATAATTGGGCCCTCTTTTGTAAAGTGCTTTGAGTACTGGGTAAGAGCTAGGTGTTCTTGTAAGTGACCACTCCAGGTCAGGTTTGGGGCACTGTGTGAAGGAAGCTTTCACTGCCACTGATGTGTGTCACGTGGTTTACTTTCTGGCAGTCAGACGACTCCAGTCTCCCAGGTGCCTTTCACTAGCAAGAAATTCAGTTCTCAGGACAAAGAGAGGTAAACAGTGGTGTCCCCCAGGGGTCTGCATTGGGACCGGTGCTGTTCGACATATTCACAACTGATCTGGAAAAAGGAATCTCACTAAACGGGGTGACTGGGCAACAAAATGGCAGATGAAATTCCGTGTTGATAAATGCAAAGTAATGCACATTGGAAAACATCATCCCAACAGTACATACAAAATGATGGGGTCTAAATTAGCTGTTACCACTCAAGAAAGAGATCTTGGCGTCTTGGTGGATAGTTCTCTGGAAACATCCACTCCATGTGCAGCGGCCGTCAAAAAAGCAAACAGAATGCTGGGAATAATTAAGAAATGGATAGATAATAGGACAGAAAATATCATGTTGCCTCTATATAAATCCATGGCACGCCCACACCTTGAACACTGCGTGCAGTTCTGATCAACCCATCTCAAAAAAATATTAGCAATGGAAAAGGTTCAGAGAAGGGCAACAAACATGATTAGGGGAATGGAACCGCTTCTGTGTGAAGAAAGCTTAAATAGAGTGTGACTGTTCAGATTGGAATAGAGACGACGAAGGGGGGAGATGATCGATGTCTATAAAATCATGCCTGGTTTGGAGAAAGTGACTAGGGAAGTGTTGTTTACTCCTTCTCATAACACAAGAACCAGGGGTCACCCAATAACATTAATAAGCAGCAGGTTTAAAACAAACAAAAGGAAGTCCTTCTTCGCACAACGCCCAGTCAACCTGTGGAACTCCTTGCCAGGGGATGTTGTGAAGGCCAAAAGTATAACTGGGTTCAAAAAAGGATTTGATAGCTCCTGGAGGACAGGTCCATCAATGGCTATTAGCCAAAATGGTCATGGATGCAACCCCATGCTCTGGGTGTCCCTAAGCCTCAGACTGCCAGAAGATGGGACTGGACAACAGGGGATGGATCACTCAATAATTTCCCTGTTCTGTTCATTCCCTCTGAACCACCTGGCATTGGCCACTGTCGGAAGACAGTATACTGCGCCAGATGGACCACTGATCTGACCCTGTGTGGCCGTTCTTATGTTCTTATGAATTCATTATATATAATAAGAAAATGCCCCAAAGGTCCTGATTCCTCTTACACTTACACCTGGGAATGCCATTAACCTCACTGGAGTTACTCCCAATTCCCACCACCACAAATGAGATCAGAATCAGGCTCAAAGGTTATTGTGGTTGCTGGTTATTATGGGACCAGACCTGGTCTTGTGCATCCTGAACTCCCACTGCAAGCAGCGCAATGAAGCAATGGACGATCCAGGCATATCTTTTCACCTGTTACAAGTAGAGATGACCCCCAGACCAAATCCTTGCATCTCAACACCTCACATTTCTGACTGAGGAGCATTATTCGTTTTTTCAGTTGCCTTCCTCTAAGGATGGAAGTTGATATCACTGGATGATATTCACCCTGTGCAAAGGGCCTACTCACCACTGAGCTCCTGTTTTGAGGACCCAAGCAGAAACCCCATGCGAGGCCGAGCATGGGAAGGCCCGTTGGGAGGAAATCCGGTTCTAATATGGCATCATCCCAATGGAAAACACGGGGCTGCTACATTCCGCAAGGTCTGTGTGCGATTAAAACGCAGGAGACCAGCTGAAGAACTGGAGATCATTGAATACTACTTTTCGGTAACAGATTGTTAAAAGCCAACAGTTTATTATTTTTATAGGCAGTTGGCTGTGCAATGAATGTTCCAAAATAATAATAATAATGACCAAAGGGTCTCAGGATGGAAAAACATCAGATCGTCTATCAAATGAGCTTTCCTGTCTTCCATCTCAGACGCAGAAAGTGCTTAACAGCTAACTCAGGCTGCTGGTCGCCTTGAGATGATGTAGAATCCAGAGGGCACAATTTAAATGTAAACAATGTGTACAGTATGGAATGTGCTTTTCCACTTAGCGTTGTTTGGAGTACAGTAGCTAACAGGCATGGGAATCTTAATACAGTCACTAGGATTAATAAATAATATTCATTAGTAGATCATCTTTCATCCAGGGATCACAAAGGGCGGGGTAATGATCACTGTTAGTGGACAAGCAGTCTTGATAAAGAGATCAAGCTACACAACAAACTTCCAGAGGAGATCAGGTGAATCTAGAGTGTGATTGTCTTTTTGAAAAGGCCTTTTCATCAGAGCAAGCATGACACTCATAGTATTGTTACTCCCATCTCCCCAAACAGCCCCTGCATGTTTTCCCCAAAGCCTCTATCTAAGTGATATCCCAGAATCTTTACCCCAGAAAGAGAGACATGCTAGAGAGTCCAGAAAGTCCCTTAAGGCCTTTGCTGTTGCTATTGATTTGACGTGGAAGGTGCCCGCCTAGACTGAGAGAGAGAAAGACAGATAGGAAGGATGTTCAAAAGTGGTATTTGCCACGAGCATTTGTGCAAGAAATGAAACTGGTCATTTCATGCAAAATTTTGCACAGCATTTTTGTTGGAGTTCAACTAAACAAAATTTTAAAAAATCTACTTTGTTTTGGTTTGAAATTGAACAAAAACGTGGGGGTTTAGGTTTTGGATTTCTTCACCCTTTTCTCTCCCTTTTCCCTCCCTTTTCTTTAGTTGTTGAAAACCTAACTTCGAACTTTTTTTTTAAACTGAAACACGTCAATCAAAATGAAAATTTTCCACAAAATATTTTATTGTGGTCAAAAAGCCTTTTCTGGGGGGGGTGGTGTGGTGTGTCAAAATATGTTTCAGTGGAAAATTTTAGCTCCTCCGTGCCTCAGTTTCCCCAGCTATACAATGGGGATAATAGTAGTTCCCTACTTCACAGGGGAGTATGAGGATACATAGATTGTGAGGCACTCAGAAACGATGGTAACGGGGGCCATAGAGGTATGTAAGATAGATGATATGCTTGTAAAGTGTGTTTTTTATCCATTACTAGTGGCTAGTTCATACAGGATAACAGCCTACTGCTACTTCCAGCTAACAGAGCTGCTCCTTTAGCATATGTGGCAGCGATCTGTGCTGCTGTCCCAAAGGTGCCAGGTTTAGGCCCTGTGACCCATGAGGATTGTTACATTTGTATCTAGTGTTGTGGTTCATCGCAGTCTCTCAGGGACCAGATTCTCTGCAGGTGGACTTCAATAGACCTATTCTGATTTACCCTCGCTGAGGATCTGGCCCTGGGAGGGAGGTCTGGTGACATCAGACTGTCTTAGGAAATCTCTGGTATTGCCTAGGGCACATTCAGTGAGAACGGACTTTTCTGGTTTTGTTCTGATATGTCTGTGAACCGGGTGGGCCCCATTGGGTAATGAGGGGCCAGGGCCTTCCCACCGCACTCATAAATGGAGGTTATCCTCACTGCTATCTCCATTTCACACCCAGGACAGACAAAGAGGTTGGCCCAGGATGACAGAGGCTGAGTCGGGAATAGAACTGATGTCTCCAAAGTCCTCAACCTATGCCCTCACCTCTAGACCATGCTTCTTAAGCTGGGGAGGCATCTAGTATTGTGATTCAGTGGTCCCATTGATTAACAGGGCTCCCAAACTTTGCCCCACTAAAAGCCACAGTGGCTACTTGACAGAACCTGGAGATGGCCATACCTGTGTCTGAATGGGACAATCTGTATGGTTAACAGGGTCTCACCCATTGACTTCTGGCTGGGGTAGCTGGGATTGGGACAAGCCACATGTATAAAGCTGGCTGTGCATGCTGGGAGATGTAGCCTCCCTAGGATGCAACTCCTCACTAAACAGGAGAGAGGATGCTGTTCTGAAGCCCATGCTATCCCTCAACCTTTCCGTCCTGCGGTGATGAAGCAAACTGGCCACTAAATGTCATTGTTGTTTCCTGAGAAGGTGTTGGGGAAAAGCATTTGTGGTGGAACCTTTTAGCAGCTGAGCTCGTTGTCAGGGCTGGGTAGTCTTTGCACCCACTGACCTGGTTGCCAGCTGGCACAGTCCTGACGCATCAGGCAAATGCCCCCAAGACTGGTGCTGTAACTTGATTTCAAAGGCTGATCAGTTGGATATCAGCAGCAAGGGCCTGCAAGCCACAGAGAGAGGAGGTTTGTCACTGAAGGAGTTAAACACTTTGCAGGAAAGGCCTTTTCCTACCCTCCCACCCCCCACCCCTTTACCAGATTATTCCAGTCCAGTAAATCATCCAGACCTTGACGGGAAGAAAGCTGCCAACTTGGACAAAAGACTAATTGCTACGATAGAAGGTTAGCTGCTCCGGTTGGGGATTTGGGGTAATGGAAGTCAGGTCTGGGTTTATATAAATGTTATGCCAAGTTAATGCATGAATGAGGATCAGGGCTGCCCGCCTTTATTAGCTCATTGATTCTGTTGATCCCGTGCCAACACTGCCTGCCGTTCGAGCCCTGACAGGAGCGGTTGGGGGGAAGGACCCTGGCGTATTTTACTGTAACAGTAAAACTCCCTAATGAAGAAAAGAAAATGTGTAATCGTTACTTTCATCAATGTAAAAACCACACAGACCTCTGTCTGACGACTCGGGCAAGAGTGGCCTGCAGCTCTGAGGGTCTTTTGTTCCTCGGTAGCAGCTGGCTACTGTGTTAAGAACAAAAAAGTTGTCTGTGGCACTGGAAGGAGGTAAAAGACGCAAATGCCACCCAAGAGAGTTTTCTAAACCGAGCTGCCACAGCTACGCCATCAAGGCTGCCCTGGGGTTTTCGTCAGGGTCAGGAGAAAGCAGGGATGGTGTCTCTCTTTCCTGTTGCTAAACAGTTTGAACTCTGCACTGGGGGACTCTCTTCAAGGGGATAATCCTCAGGGAATCTGAGGCCTGAAATTTAGAGCTTGGAAAAACACGGAGGGGGAAAAGGGGTGTAAAGATAGAGGTGGAAAAGATCTGTTAGAACCTCCAGTCTTGCCCTGCTTATGTGTTAAGTTCCCAGCCTACACACAGAGAACTCGGAGAAAAACACAACATACTCTTGTTGGAAGACTGTAATTTTGCAACAGAAAAGCTTCAAAAACAGACTCCAAGGAGAAACTGCTGAGCTTGAATTAATCTGCAAACTAGATCCCATTAACCTGGAATAGAGACTGGGAGAGGCTGGGTCATTACACATATTAAATCTATTTCCCCATGTTAAGTATCCTCACACCTTCTTGTCAACTGTCTAAATGGGCCATCTTGATTATCACTACACAAGTTTTTTTCTCCTGCTGATAACAGCTCGTCTTAACTAATTAGCCTCTCACAGTTTGTATGGCAATTTCCAACTTATCTGTATGTATATATATATATCTTACTATATGTTCCATTCTATGCATCCGATGAAGTGGGCTGTAGCCCATGAAAGCTTATGCTCTAATAAATTTGTTAGTCTCTAAGGTGCCACAAGTCCTCCTGTTCTTTTTAATGGTAACATGACTTTATTTCTTAGAATTCAGAACATTACCACACTAGAACCCCAAAACAGAGAGAGAGAAAGCAGGCTGCTCACCCAACTTTAATCTAGGCAGAACTGATTCTCATCACGTGTCACCTGACAGAGACACCTGGATGCAAGTAGAACCAGGAAACACCCTACACTCAAAGCAATAGCTTGTAATTTTAACACAGTTTCAATACATCACATCACTCAATGCAGGACTGATGCTTGCAGTATATTTTTTAGTGCTCCCTCCAGCCTTGGTTTGAAATAGCCCGAGCAGTGCGGTTCCTGCTTCTCATCAGCTGCCTTGTAATCTAATAAGAACGGATCCATTTTTGTGCATTACTTACAAAGAAATCAGATTTTTTTAAAGGAGTTAATTTGAATGATTCCCCTGCCTCGTTAGTAACCCAAACACCACAGCACTGTGGTTGGCATGTGAGGAGAAGGAAATGTGACTGGCCACAAACAGAATGTACAAGTGAGCAGGCCACTCTCAGCTGATTAACCTCATGGTATTGTGTGGTGACATTCAAATCCCAGCTCCCGGAGTCAGGTGATCACATGAGACTCGAGGCTTTCATTTAAACCCAAAGAGGAGTAAGTTTCTAGTCTTCATGCATGTGGAGAAGGGCTTCAAAGACTCCAAAACGGGACGGCAAATAAAAAAGGACCTAATGTTTGTTTGTTTTCAATCTCATGATTGCTGGGGCCCTGAATCACAATTTCTGAATGTCTGGGGCTGGGGTGGAAATATTGCAGTGAACTAAGCTGTATTAATGTTGAGAAATTCCTACACAGCAACAGATGCGCACCTACTTGGTGCTCAGATGGTATGGTGAAGAGCTAGATGTGTACTAGGTGAGACCAGGCTTTGGCAATGCTTTGAAAGTCCTTGTGGCTATGGTGGAAAAACATTGTCAAGGAGGAAGGTTCTGCACCATTTTCAAGAGGTGATCAGACTCCAGATTCTCTCCTGTGGTTTGTTATACAGCCAGATCCCCTTGACCACAGATGCTTTGTGCCCAGGTCTCATGCGTTTTATGATCTGATTTATCCAAGAGAAGCGCAGCTGTCTTGGAGGTTCATAGTTAGATAAATGGTAGCAGTGTCTGGGGATGGGAATTGGGACTGCAGCTATTTCTGTAATACACATATGAAGTATAGGTAATGTTTTCCTCTAGCATCTGGTTTACACAGAAGATAACAGCCTACCACTGCAGCCAGACAGTGGGCTGGGGATGAGGGATTAGGGGTGCAGGAGGGGGCTCCGGGCTGGGGCTGAGGGCTTCGGAGTGTGGGAGGGGGCTAGGGGAGAGGGTTGGAGTGCGGGGGGGAGTGTGAGGGCTCTGGCTGGTGGTGCAGGCTCTGGGGTGGGGCTGGGGATGAGGGGTTTGGGGTACAGGAGGGTGCTTCGGGCTGGGTCAGGAGGTTGGGGCGCAGGAGGGGGTGCAGGCTCTGGGCATTGCTTACCTCAGGCAGCTCCTGGAAGCAATGGCATGTCCTCCCTCTGGCTCCTACGCGGAGGCGTGGCCAGGTGGCTCTGCATGCTGTCCTGTCTGCAGGCGCCACCCCCACAGCTCCCATTGGCCATGGTTCCCGACCTGGGAGCTGGGAGCCTGCCTTAGCCCCACTGTGCCACTGACTGGACTTTTAATGGCCTGGTCATCAGTGCTGACCAGAGCCGCCAGGGTGCCTTTTAAACCAGAGACTTGGCAACCCTAGTGCAGCACCTAGTACAATGGGCCCTGATATCAGCTCAGGCCTCCAGGGGTTCAGGGACACAAATAATAATCAGGAAAGAGGGCTATATTGTTCACATTGAGCAATCCTGCCAGCTCAAATTAACCCATAATAGCCCTTTGCGTTTGTCTTTGGAAGTACGTTTGTGACCTAACCACTGCCATGGGTATGGAAGAGTGGCCCTTTCCCCTCACTGGTGCTATGGCAGGAGAGCTCCCATCTTGCTGCTCAGAGTAAGTGCCCAGCTGGAACGCACGGGGTGGTGAAGCACTGGGACAAACTGCCCAGGGAAGTGGTGGAATCTCCATCACTGGAGATGTTTAAGAGCAGGTTAGACAAACCCCTGTCAGGGATGGTCTCGATAATGCTTAGTCCTGCCATGAGTGCAGGGGACTGGACTCGGTGACCTCTCAAGGTCCCTTCCAGTCCTACCACTTCTATGATTCAAGTTTGTACCAACCTGCACGCCCTGCGAGGGGGCATATCACAGCAGCCCTGCCCTGCTGCCCAGAAGACCGCATCAGAAACATTTGGACCCGGAGTCAAATCGACTTTTCAGCTCAATTATTCCTCTCCTGCGTTCACACCTCCTGCTGGGGACCCCAGCGCCTCCAGTCCACCCCCCAGCCCCTGAGTACAGTGACTGGGTGTTAACTGGCTCCTACCAGGGTCAATGGAGAATGTCCCTTCGACTGCACACAGTGGGGCTTACACACAACAAATCCTGCATATTGCCAGGGGGTTAGACTAGATGACCCTCGCGGTCCTTTCTAACCCTGTGATTAATGAGTTTATCCTCACCGCGCCCCCTACAGGAAGGCAGCATTAGCACCCCCATTTTATACACTAGGGAAGCTAAGGTGCAGAGAGATTACGTAAAATAGCTAGGGGGTCTGGGGCACAGTCAGGATTTAAACCCAGATTTTCAGAGTCCTAGTCCAGGCTGCTAAACACCAGCCCACATTGGCTGCCTGTGGTGTCATACCTCAGCCTTCAAGTTTGAAAAACAGAGAGAGAGAGACACACACACACATATACAGGGCACGTCTCCCTCTCTGTTCAGCTGAGCAAATAGCTCTTCTGAGGTCACCCTGTGTCACTGCAGATGTGGTGGCCTTGGGTTTTATTTTTTCTCTGTCTCTTGTTATTCAGTAAAAAAACCAGAACCTGAGAACTTAGAAAACCAGTTCATGGTTTCCATCCAGCGCACTAACTTAGAATAATAATAATAATAATCGTATTGATGGCCTGGGGCATTTACTTTGGCCATGGCAATGACGGGGATGTTCCAAGCTTTGGCTGAACTGATTCGACATGTCAGGGAATGTTCCATTTCTCTGCTCCAGAGGCTTTGTCGGGAGGTCTGTAATGAACAGCAGATAGAGAGAGAGAGAGAGAACCCCCCCCGCCCCCCGCACTCCCCCACAGCTCCCTTCCTCCACCCCTCCCTTTGCAAACCAAATGTGGGAACAGCAAGTCAGAGTTTCCTTAAATAAAGCAGCCCGGCCACACGTAACGTGATGCCACAAGCTAATTACATGTTAAAGGCTACCAGGTCAATATTGCCTTGTTAACCTTGTCAGGCTGATGAGAGCAGGAAAGCTACTGTTGGGCCCTGGGGTCTGGAGGGGGAAGGGGCGGAGGATTCATCCATGGAGTTAGAGGATCTAACATGACAGCAAGCATTCGGCTCTCACTTTGTGCTTTATCTCCAGGACCGCCAATGTTCGGATTGAAATTAATATATTTCCACTCCTGGCTTCTCAGCCACCTGCCCAGACCTCGCCAATCTCTTCCACAGGCCTCAGCTTGGAGCTGCCAGGCCTGAGGGGTTCTGAGATGTTTCTCCGTCCCAGAGTGGGTATCAGAGCCTATCCCCAGGTCATGGAACCCGGCCCAGGACTCACTGGGTGAGGTTCTCTGCGTTCTGCAGGAGGTCAGACTGGATGATCATGACAGACCTTTCTGGCCTTAATATCTAGAATCTTGGTCACAGTGAGATGGAAGAAGCGGTGGAAAGAAGGACCTGGGCTAGATGATTATCACACGCGTCAGCACCAGGTTTGCTCCAATTAATTTAGCTGAGGAAAAGGGCTCTTTTATTTGAGGAAACTTTATGCTCTTGCTCAGATTGTAACCGATCCTCCAATAAGCCATGATTCTTACCAATATGTTCATTCTTCACAATAGTTCCAGGGACATTTTGTGCTCACCAGGGTTATCCGGCTAGGGCCTGTGACACACAGTTGAGCTGTTCTGATTCCAACCAGAAGAGGGCAGCAGTAACATACGCACAGGAGGTGCTTCATTGCAATCGAGGCCGTGTGTAACCCCTGGAGACTTGGACCTAAATTCTTCAAGAAGAGCCCAGGAGTCAATAATGGTCAGGTTTCAGAGTAACAGCCGTGTTAGTCTGTATTCGTAAAAAGAAAAAAGAAAAGGAGTACTTGTGGCACCTTAGAAACTAACCAGTTTATTTGAGCATGAGCTTTCGTGAGCTACAGCTCACTTCATCGGATGAAGTGAGCTGTAGCTCACGAAAGCTCATGCTCAAATAAACTGGTTAGTCTCTAAGGTGCCACAAGTACTCCTTTTCTTTTTTCTTTTTAATAATGGTCAGGAGGCCGTTCAGTTCTGCAGCAGCATCAGATAAGTTCCCCCAAAGTTGGGTTTTATTCAGTGTGACAATGAACAATGCACTCAGCACAGCATCCCCACCTTGGCAGTTTGGGGCTATGCTGGGCGCAACCGGGCTTCCTTGTGGGGCGTGCTATAATGGACGCTATACTCCATCTTTGCCTTTTATCTGAGATCCATCGCAAATTCAATTGTCCTTTGGCAGCAGCGTATGTAGACCTAAAGGCAGCCTTTGGTTGTGTCAACAGAACTGCCCTGTGGCAGGTCCTACAAGGCTTTGCTGTTCCCAACATCCTCCTGAGGTTGAGTCAAGATTTATATAAAGGCTTAGAGGTGTGGGTGTGATGGGGGACCTTGCGCTCCAATGGGGATTAGACGAAAGCTGCGATGAAGCAGGGCTGTGCCCTGACTCCCAGCCCTGTTTTGCCACGCAGTGGATTGGCTCCTGGAACACATCTCCACAAAGACTGGGATAACTGTCACTTCAACTTCTTTTATCAACCTGGATTATGAGGATGACATTGTCTTCTTTAGCCCGGACGCAAATGACCTTAAAGATGCATTAAAGAGCCTCCAGCGTGTGCGACTAGGCCTTCAGCTAAGGGTTTCTTGGACAAAACAAAAATCCAGAGGGTCAGCCCCGAAGTTGTGATACAAGGGGCCTGTGCTGCTCGACAAACTGTAGAAGTAGTGGATGATTTCATCTATCTAGGCAGTAAATTGTCATCACATGGGCGCAGCCAGTCAAACAGCTTAGGGAGAATTGGTTTAGCAGCCTCAGGCACGAAAGACCTGCTCAGGGTCTGGAGCCTAAAGAAGGGGAAATTATATACACAAACAGGGAGCTATCAAACCTGTGTACTTCTGATCCTCTTATATGGATCTGAAACATGGATGCTACTTAAACAAGACATCAGGAGGCTGAAGGCATTTCATATATGTTGCCGGTGGCAACTACTGGGCATAAGATGGTTTGATTTGTCACTCATAGGGACATATTATTGAGAACTGGCCTCAAGGCGATTGAAGGCATCATCAGTCACCACCGGCTGGCACTTGTTGGTCATATAGCCCGATTCGGAGATAAAGTCCCCACATTTCAACCCCTGGAGATTGGACCTCAGGTCAGGAGAGGACACTGCACGACCAGAGTCATCTGTGATTAACCTGGCTGCACCAGATCTGTAAGGATCCCGCGGAGCTCTGGGACGCGGGGAATTAAGCCGTGTGATGTGGTCGTGGCCATTTGGCACCATGGACCCCTGCTAGCTAAGTGTCTTGTTATTGTATCACTTTTAATGGAAACGGCTCAATGGCCTTGTAACTGTTGTACTGGGAGAAGGGCTGGAGAGTGACGGATGTTTTGGGCTCTAGAGTGGTATGGGAGACAGTTTGAGCTACCTAGGGAGGCATAACCTGCTAAATCTATGACTGTGTTGACATCTGAATAATCATCATTAGGGGTTTTTTTGTGTTAATGCCCCATTGAGATGAATGGGGCAGTTCGCAGCTCTCAGGATTTTGTTCCAGGCTATTTGCAGACTCAGGCAGGCTTCACTGTGTCCGCTTACAATTGGTTCACATTTTCAGTGACATTGTCACAATCCTGAGGGCTAGCCACATTAAAAGATGGAGTTATTAATGTTTGTAAGGTGCTTGAAAGTCCTTGGGTGTGCATGTTATCAAGAGTCAAATATTACTCCAGTCACCAGGTAGGAACCAGGTGTTATATTTTTTCACACGTAGAGTGACCATAAACTCTAAGTCTGAAAGACTTTCATTTTAACTTAAAGTGAACAGTGTATGAGAACACAAGAGCACTGTGTGTATGTGTACCTGTGTGTGCGTGTGTGTCTAATATAAGAATGACCATATTGGGTTAGACCAATGGTCCATCTAGCCCAGTATCCTGTCTTCTGACAGTGGCCAATACCTGGTGCTTCAGAGAGAATGAACAGATCAGGGAACTTATTGAGTGATGTATCCCATCATCCAGTCCCAGCTTCTGTCACTCAGCTAGGGATATCCAGAGCATGGCGTTGCATCCCTGATCATCTTGGCTTGATGGACCTATCCTCCATGAACTTATCTAATTCTTGTTTGAACCCTGTTATAGTCTTGGCCTTCACAGCATCCCCTGGCAATGAGTTCCACCAGTTAACCGTGCGTTTTGTGAAGAAATACTTCCTTTTGTTTGTTTTAAACCTACTTCCTATTAATGTCATTGGGTGACCCCTGGTTCTTGTGTTATGAGAAGGAATAAATAACACGTCCTTAGTCACTTTCTCCACCCCAGTCACAATTTTATAGACCTCAATCATATCCCGCCTTCCTTATCTCTATTCCAAGCTGAACAGTCGCAGTCTTATCAATCTCTCCTCATATGGGAAGCTGTTCCATCCCCCTCATCATTTTTGTTGCCCTTCTCTGCACATTTTCCAATTCTAATATAGCTTTTTTTGAGATGGGGGGACCAGAACTGCACACACAATATTCAAGAGGTGGGCATACCATGGATTTATGTAGTGGCATTATGTTATTTATGGTCTTATTTTCTATCCCTTTCCTAATGGTTCCTAACATTTTGTTAACTTTTCTGACGGCTGCTGCACATTGAGTGGACGTTTCCAGAGAACTCTCCACAATGACTCCAAGGTATCTTTCTTGAGTGGTAACAGCTAATTGAGACCCCATCATTTTGTATGTATAGTTGGGGTAATGTTTTCCAATGTGCATTCTTAACACTAAATTTCATCTGCCATTTTGTTGCCCAGTTTTGTGAGATTCTTTTGTAACTCCTTGCTCTCTGCTTTGGTCTTAATTATCTTGAGTAATTTTGTATTTGCTGCAAATTTTGCCACCTCACTGTTTAGCCCTTTTTCTCAGATAATTTATGAATATGTTGAACAAAACAGGTCCCAGTACAGACCCCTGGGGGACACCACATTTACCTCTCTCCCTTGTGAAAACTATTTATTCCTATTCTTTGTTTCCTGTCTTTTAACCAGTTACTGATCCATGAGAGGACCTTCCCTCTTATCCCATGACTGTTTTCTTTGCCTTTGGTGAGGGACCTGGGTAAAGGTTTTCTGAAAGTCCAAGGACACTATAGCCACTGGATCACCCTTGTCCACATGTTTGTTGAGTCCCTCAAAGAATTCTAATCGATTGATGAATTCTAATCGATTGGTGAGACGTGTTCCTTTTACAAAAGCTGTGTTGACTCTTCCCCAACAAATCATGTTTATCGATGTATCTGATAATTCTGTTCTTTAATATAGTTTCAACCAATTTGCCTTGTACTTAAGTTAGGCTTAACCCTGTAATTGCCAGTATCACAACTAGAAAATTGGTGCCATATTAGCTATCCTCCTGTCATCTGGTACAGAAGCTGATTTAAATGATGGGTTACATACCACAGTTAGTAGTTTTCCAATTTCTTATTTGAGTTCCTTCAGAACTCTTGAGAGAATACCGTCTGTTCCTGGTGACTTATTACTGTTTAATTTATCAATTTGTTCCAAAATGTCCTCTAATGACACCCCAGCTTCGGACAGTTCCTCAGATTTGTTACCTAAAAAGAATAGCTCAGGTGTGGGAATCTCCCTCACATCCTCTGCAGTGAAGACTGATGTACAGAATTCATGTAGCTTCTCCACAATGGCCTTGTCTCCTTTAGCACTGTGATCATCCACTGGCCCCACTGATAGTTCAGCAGGTTTCCTGCTTCTGATGTACTTATTTTTTTTTCTGTTAGTTTTTGAGTCTTTTGCTAGTTGCTCTTCAAATTCTTTTTTGGCCTGCCCCAGGATACTTTCACACTCAACTTGCCAGAGTTTATGCTCCTGTCTATTTGCCACAGTAGGATCTGACTTCCAATTTTTAAAGGATGCCTTTTTGCCTCTCTCTGCCTCTTCTACTTTGTTGCTTAGCCAGGGTGGTACTTTTCTGGTTAATGCTGCAGCTGCAGTGACCCCCAGAACAAAATGCCTGATGGCCCCGCACACAGCCGCGTTGAAGTCACGGTACATGGGAAACAAAGGCAGCACAACTTGACGGCGACATACGGAGCCCCACTTTCACGCACTGCGCCCTTCTTCCCAAGAGGAAAAAATAGCTCATGCATCAACCCCTCCCATGCAACATCCCCTTGTATGTCTTGCCATTCAGTGTACAGTCCAAGCTACAGAAGGGCCCCAAATCAAACATCTCACCACCTGATCCCAGTGCTATATACGTCTGAGACAGCACAAGGTCCTAAATAAAAACATGCGCCGTGCACAGGCGGTTGGTTCTCAAATAATGATTTACAAGACATCCGTGGGTTACGATCAAATGTGATATTGTTGCCAGGCTCTGAGGCATGGCTCGTAACCTTTTATTGGCTAGACCTTAAGCGTATTGTTCTCCCTTATTGCAGAGTCCTGTTTTCTAACAGCAAGCCATCAGGAATGAGTTAAGCCAGGGCCAGGCCCTCTGGGTAACCTCCCTCGCTTCCTTTCCTTTACCCGACAGCCCCACCGCGGCAATGACCTTTAACTTCCCCCTGTCGGGACCTGGGGTACCTCTCGAAGATAGCCTTGGGGAGCCTGAGGCAGTGATGATGGATGTTGTGGCTACTGGCCGCATGCTGACCCTCACCATCATCAGGGTGCTTCTGGAACTGGCTGGACTGGCATCCCAGGAGAATGAGGAGCTTTGCTTTAGCTGTGGGAGAGACATTGGCAGGAATGAGGAGGCAGAGGGGTCCCTTGGCTAGAGCACCAGCTGGAGATTCAGGATCATCCAGTGGGTAGGGCACGAGCCTGTTTTGCTATAGACTTTCAGTGTGATCTTGGGCACATTTCTTGGGGCCGCTAGGAGTTCGGGGCCTCCATAGCTTTAAAAACCCTGGGCCTGAGCCTCTGTGCCTTAGTTTCCCATCTGTACAATGGGGATAATTGCAGGTCTGTACAGGTCTGCAGATACCATGGTGAGGGCAGCAGATCAGTACTGTAGCTAGATGGACTCCTGGGATTCTCTGCTCCACAACCCTGGGCAAGTCACTTCCCTTTTCTGGGTCTCTCTTTCCCCTCTCACTCTTGTCTGTTTCATTGGTAAGACTACACAGGAGAGTCTGTTTCTTACTGTGTGTTTGTACAGCACCTACCACGGTGGCTGGGGCCTCGAGGTGTGACTGTGTTACAAACGACAGAGGCAGGGGGCAAGCTTTTCCCCTCAGGGCCCGGCCAGTGGACGGCAATCTGGACCCGCAAAAGGCCCCGTGTGGTTCCATGTCAGGGGCCCATTCAGTCTTCTGTCGTGGCTGAGAACTCAAGCAGTATTAGCCAGGTGGATTTTCTGATGCAGAGTCTGGGGAGCCAGGCCCAGCCAGTGGACGGCGATGGCTTTTGCTCAAGGCTTCGCAGCCCCTCGCCAGGCCCCGAGGTGTCTGCACTCTGAGTTACACTTGAATTGGCTCAAAGTGAAAAGAGAGAAATGCTCCATCCCCACCCCTTAAAAAAAAGGGGGGGGGTTGATGATGGTTTGGTGATGAGACGAGCAAGTATTCACAGAGCCAGGGCTCCGGACGAGCTTCGAGCACGGCGAGTGACCCGGTTTGCACTTCGGCTGCACTCCGCCCAGCCACCAATTGTGCAAGGGTGGGGACGTTTGCTGGACGAGTCCTCTGTAGCGTCTTCTGTCGGTTGGCAAACCCAACAGCAGCCCTGTCTGTCTACGGTACTCACCTGGCTCCCATTCCGACAGGCTCTGCGCCCCTCACAAGTGCTAATATAGTTACCCTCCCAAGCTTGCTGGGAGATGGGGAAATAGGGCGCATGGAGACTAATTAGTAGATTATGTTATAAAGCCAGAAGGGACCGCTATGATCATCTAACCTGACCTGCACAACAGAGGCCATGGGACTTCCCTGAATTAATTCCTGTTTGAACCAGAACAGATCTTTTAGAAAATCACCAGGTCTTGATTTAAAAATTGCCCATGATGGAGAATCCACCACGACTCTTGGTAAGTTGTTCCAGTGGTTAATTACCCCACTTGCCCAGCCTTCCTCTACCTTACTGGTTAGAAATTTACACGCAGGCTAGTTCAATGGAGTGTCTTCAAGTTGTATGCTCAGTAACTCACAGGTTTTCTCTGGAAGCGAGAGTGAGGGTGGAAGGGCCCCAGACTCTCTGTGCGCTCTTCGATGAGCCTCTTAGGACAAAAATTTCAAACTAGTGTGCCCAGAGTTAGGTGCCCGCATCCATCCTCCAGTACCCAAATAGGTAGCCTGATTTAAAGCGGTGCTGACCTTCTGCCCATTGACTAGTCAATGCTTGGCACCTCTGAAAAAAACAGGTCACTTAACTAGATGCCTAATTTAGGCCTCTACGTTTGAAAAATGTGGTCTTAGCCACTCTACCTCAATTTCCCCTCAATTTCCCTCTGCTACCCAAGTATGGTGTTTGACTCAACATAGGCCTTGTCTACCCTGAGAGGTGTGCCCTCTTAACTAAAGGAGTGAACTGAAACCAGATGAGTTAAACCCGCGCAATGCCCTGGTTGGGGCTCTGATTTCAGTTGAAGAGAGCAGCTTTGTCTTGCTGCGCCTCACTTCACCATCTGTAAAGTGGGGATAACAGCACTGCCTTACTTCACAGGAGGGGGTGTGTGATGGTAACAATGGTAAAAATCGTGAGGTGCTTAGATCCTATTGTAATGGGGACCACTGACCTTTGGCGAGTCACTTACCCTGGCTGTGCCTTAGTTTCCCCAATCTGGGCAAAGAGCTAGCAACACTTCTCCATCTTTGGAAAGTGCTTTTCACTCTTTGCCTGAGTAGTGCATCTTTCAGTACAGTGGCAATAGCTGGGTCTATTTTTAAGCCGTCTGAATGTCTGCATAAGCATTGGAGGCTGGGCTGGGAGGGGAAACCAGGAGGAGCAAGGTGCCAAGCAGACTTCAGTTTTATACTTATATATAAAAATCTAACGACAATTGGTTCCCGAAAAGGGGTGACCTGCCCCATTTGCCAGCTGTACCTAAAACAGCTGTCCCTGCACCAGCTCAGAACACATCCAGATGCCCCAGATTATCCCACACCGAGGCTGGAGCTGTTCAACCTTCCCTATTTATTTTGCTCATGTTTCCCAGAAGGACCCTGGGATTCGACAGAACAAGGAAGGATCTGAGACAAAACACCCTTCTTCTCCTGAGATTTCTAGCCCCCACGTATGCTAATTGGAGGCAGCCAGAGAAGCATCTGAACATTCGGGTGCTTCTTGGAAGGTGAGCTCAGATCCTTTGAAGGTCCATCTGTCTCTAGGCCGAATCCCATCGCAGACAGATTGTTTTGAGAAGCCCTGTAGCTTGTTACTCTTGTGGCCCCTTTTTGACCCGAGCAGCTAGGCAAAGTTTGGAGCCCTGCGGGCGTTCCAGTTGGGAATAGAAATTGGTGGTAATCTGGAATTCCTTTGATGCAGTTCTGTTTATTAACAAAGAATGCACCAAAGTCCTGTGTCTCTGAATGCAGAAGGAATCAAATCAGATCTTTTGCTCGCAGCACCAGCCACACTCTTCAGCCTGCACCCTTGACTCAAAAACCTCTCCCCAGGTCTTTTCCAGGGTCAGCCACACCCTGGCTGCTGCTTTGGGCTGCCTCTCACTCCATCGGTTCTTGTTGGACCTCAGGCCTGGTCTACACTACACAGTTAGGTCAACATAAGCTGCCTTGCGTTGACCTAGCTGTGGAAGAGTCTTCACTTACATTTGGCTCCTGCTGATGTAAGTGCCTCTCTACGCCGACTTACTAACACAGCACCCCGAGCGGCATAGAGTCATGGTCGATGTAGCTAGGTTGACATAGTGTCAGTGCAGACGCTGTGTTGCTTTCATCGACTGTTACTGGCTTTCAGGAGCCATCCCACAATGCCTCACCCTGACGGTGCATTTGATACAAGTCCTGCCGGTGAGGATGTATCCCGCTGACATAAGGAGCCAAGTGTGCCTATGTAAAGCCAACAGACATCGGCGCGAAGGATCGAACCTGGGACTTCTGAAGCTTAACGAATGAGACTCTACTGCATGAGCTACAAGCCACGTGGCTCTGAACCAAGGCTGTCGCAGACTCATCAATCTCTAGGTGGTCTAGGTGCCACGAGAGGGGAACAGAGCACCACACCAAGCAGGCATGGGTTACGCACACCCGTAAGTGATTTAATAAGCGTGGTGGCTGTATGCTGACGTTAGGTCAACATAATTTTGTAGTGTGGACATGGCCTCATTTTCTGTGAGCTCTCTCCCTCCCCCCACACACCTAAACAACATTCAGCCAAAAGCTCCTGGAAGGTTTTCACACACACCTTTTGTGTTAAAGTGGGGCTTATGCTTACAGCTATGTTAATTGATGGGGGAGTTCACACCTTCCAATCTCAATGGGCTTTTAACCCATAACAAGCTTTCACCCAGCTCATAACCCCATGTTGATGACCACAGTATAAATATCTCAACCAATTGATAATGTTCTGGGTATTTACAAGGCCCTCAGTGTCAGATCCGATCGGTACATGCTGCACCGTTAGAGTGTATCTTGTTTCCTTCCCAAAGAGCTTTCTGTGAATTCCTGAGCAGAGGAAGGACAATGAGAAAGGGGTATAAACACCAGACTGAGGGCCGGTCTACACTACTGCGGGGATCGACACTCTGAGATCGATTTACCCGGTCTAGTAAAGACCCGCCAAATTGACAGCAGATCACTCTGCAGGCGACCCCTGTACTCTACCCCCGGTGAGAAGAGTAAGGTAAGTCGATGGGAGATTTTCTCCTGTCAACCTCCCACGGTGCAGACCCACCGGGAACTCGACCTAAGGTACATCAACTCCAGCTACAGTATTCACGTACCTGGAGTTGCGTAGCGTGGGTTGACTTACCGCAGTAGTATAGACATAGCCTAAGGAACAATTTGTAGCAAGTAGTTTAGTGGGTTAATATAATATCTTCTGTTTGCACATGCATTTCCTTTGAATGATTCTCTGAATACCTGCACCTAATACTTTGTTGATTGTCCATATAATTATCTAATGTTTGTTACTGGAGCTGCATTGGTTACTTATGACTGGATATATTTAACAGGTCCCATGTTATATGATATTTCTGGATTGGATGAGCGTGAATAGGTCTCGGGCATATTGCCATTCTGGGCTGTGGGTGTGGAAGGATGATCTTGTAGTTGAGACATTGAAGAGGGCCTCAGTAGATATGATTTCTATTGATAGGCCTCCCACGTGCCCTTAGGCAGATCATCCAGTGTCTACGTGCCTCGGTTCCTCATCTGTACAGTGGAGGTCCTGAGACCTCCCCTACCCCATAGTTGGGTATGGCGAACTGTCCACATCCTACAGTGGCTGGTGCTGTGTGAGTACCTAGACTGATGGATTACAAACTCAGACATTTGCTCTCGGACAATATTTTCTCTTATGTGGTCCACAAACGGTCTTGCCGACAAACTCACCCTTGGAAAATGAACACAAAAGGGGCTCGAGCACAGTCAAAATAAATTCATTTACAATGCAAATTATGATTTTCAGAAAAACACCCAACACGCTGGCAGTATTTTACCCCCAGCTCTGATAGCAACAAAGCTTTTGGAGCCAGTAATGTAGGCGAACCCCCCCCAACCAGCAGCATCCAAGACAGGATATCATGGGTTCTTCTGTTCTCCTTGCAAATTGATTGTCCTGGAAATGAGAATGAAAATCCAGCAGCCATTCCGATTCTGTGATTTTCTGAAAGCTGCCAGAGGAATGGGGAAAATGGCACAGAGCAGAACCCTTGTCTGCTGAAAAAACAAAGAGGCTTCCTCGGAATGGACTGGTCAGAGGCATTGGGGCAGACCTTCTAATCCAGGCTTCCGAATGCGCACTTAGGGTTAACGGGATCTGTGACTGCGCACCTGGGACACACAGCCCCCTGAATTATCGACCCAACCATGTAATGGCAAGCAATAACTGTATCTGGAGTAAGGGCAAGAGTCCTGAAGCCAGCTAGAAATACTGTGTGCCCCTAGCTGAACTGCATCTAGAGAGTAAATCAACAGCACAGTCCGGGAAAAAGTCTTCTCAAAACTTCCAAAAACCACGTCACTCCTACCTGGACATCAACTGATAGTTTGCCCCAGAGAGGATGAACCTCAAGGACTCCTCTAAAACGACTTTACGGATTCATAAACCTGGTTTGAGGTCACTAACCGTTCCCTCCCGCTGCTAATTTAAATCCATAGAACCCGTGGGTTGGTCAGTAGGTCATTGCAGGACTGCTTCGTGTATGGCCAGGACTTAGGGAGATCCTGGGAAGGAAACACTAAGTAGAGGAGGTTGGGAGCTAGAGAGAACCACAGGGTCTATCTGGGCCCAGCAGCCTTGTTAAACATTACCTTTATATTCAGCACAAAGAGGGCCTGTCTCTACTAAGAGCAGCACTGTCTATCTACTAAGGTCCTTATATGGCCTCCATCCCCACAATAATCTACCCCTTGGTATGGTTGGAACTGTACAGGGAATATGCCCATTCTGAACCCCACTTCTCCTGCTTTCAGTGGGAGTTAGGTAGCTGTATACTTTTGAGTGTCTGGGCAGGGCCACTGGTAGGGGAGGGGAGCAGTTTGTCCCAGGCCCCCTGTTTGCGCGGGATCCCAAACCTGTGGAATTTGAGTAAGTAGCATTGGGACTGGCACATGGAATTGCAGCGCTCCTGTGGAGGGCTTGGCCCAGCTGCTCTTTTGTCCTCATGGTAATTTTTTTGGAAGGGTGGTGGGCCTCAGTTTGAGATTTTGCACCCAAAACCTCTGTGCGACCCTGGATTTGGGTCTAAGTGATGCACCCAAGGTCACAGACGGAGTCTGTGGCAGAGGTCGTAAGGGAACCCTGCTGTTCTGGCCAATGTCTTACGCACAAGCCGATTCTCTTTCACTCATTGATGAAACGTTGCCTGGGAGCCAATGCGAGGCGAGGCGGCTCAGCAGGAGCCCCTGGGTTCAGAAGCCTGAAGGAATTAGCAATGTACAGGGCATAGGGACGTTCTGGACCGGCTTGCAACAGAGTCCACTCTAGAAAACACGGATTTGCTGTGTTAAATCTCGAGGTAAAGATGTGAGACCAGCATAGGGACTGAAAGGAATGCCTGAGATGGCGGGGGGGGGGGGGGGCAATTGCACGAGGGGTTAACAACACTCAAAGTTACTTTGCAGCCAAGCAAGCTGAGCAGCAAGTCCCTGCGCTCCTTGAACAGGAGCGGGCTTCCTCCTGGGTTACTGTGCAGCGTGCCCCGTGACCATCGCCGTGTGGCTGTGCTCAGCACTTCCCATAGCTGTTATTTGGAAGACACCAGAATGATCAGCACTGACAGTGCATTAGAAATTGTTAAACATTGACAGCTCCCTGCCAGGAGCTGATGGTCTGTGAGCTCCCTCCCGGCACCCCCCAACTTCCGCTGGCTTCGAAGGCCATGGAGTGCAGCTCATTCTTACACCTGTTTTAGGGCAGTCCCAGTGATTTGCCCTGCTTCCTGTTGTTTTGAGCATATTTCCCCAGGCTTGGTAATCGCAGGCCGAGCCTAGACACCTCTTTGTGGTGCCCAGCGGGTAGGGCAGAGGCCTGGTACTCAGGAGGGCTGGGTTTTGTACTCACGTAGGCTAACATATTCATAAGTGGGGTTTTTAGGGGGGGTGCAGAATCAGAGGCTACTTTTGAAAAGTTTGGCCCTCAACCAATTTGTGCCTCAGTTTCTCTACCTGTAAAATAGGGGTGGTGGTGATACCATTCAATGGAAAGTGCTTTGAGCTCTACTACTGGTACCTAGGAGTATGTCTCCATGCCATTGTAAACCCAGATCTGTGGGACTCAGCCTTGTGGATTTGGTGTTTCCAAGTCTGTGCTTGAGTGACCACCCTGCATTGTAAACATGGGCTTACAGTTGCTGGACGTGGGTCTCCCAGCCATGCTAACATGTCCATACTGCACTGTGCAGACCTTCTGACTTGGGTCTGTGGCTTGACCTGCGTCTACACTGCAAAATGACAGGGCTTGGACCCAAGTCACAACAGGACAAGGCTCTGATCCAGCTGCTTAATACGGTCCTGAGTGCTTTCTGACCTGAGCCAGACTGATTTGTGTGTGGACGGAAATGGGGCTTCAGATCAGACCTGAGCCAGAGCACGGGCTTAGTGTGCCATGTAGACATACCCTAGAAGTCCCAACCAAAAACAGGGCCCCATTGTTCTCGGTGCTGAAAACACAGTGAGAGACACTCCCTGCCTCAAACAGCTTACAGTGTAAATAGACCAAGGGCAGTAGGAAAGGAACAAACATACAAGCAGAAGATGGAAACTGAGGCAATTCAGTGAATCGTCCAAGGTCCCACAGGAAACTTGTGTCAGAGCAGGGAACTGAACCCATATCTTCTGAGTGCTCCAGTGGTCTTTCACCACAAGACCAGTGCGAGTAAAATCAACAGCAACCAGGGCTACTCAGCACTTCACTGCATTGGGCAGTTTATACAGTGGACTCTTAGCTTCTGGTTTCAGACGTCCAAGGAAATTAGCAGGAACAATAATTTTGTTCATATATATTGTTAGCAGAGGGGGAGAGTCTGTCCCAGCTGGTGGGATGGTGCCCCTGGTCTAGGACACCCCACCTCCTTCTCTGTTTATTCCTTCCTGGCAAATGTTTATTAGCAACATTATTTACAGTTGTTGGCAAAGCGCACTGCTTGTCGATTTGCGGTGGGGACTTCAGCTGAAAACGAAAGGCAAAGCCTGGCTTTAATTTAAGCCAGGCTACGAGGCAGCTGTGTCTCTGGGTACAGTAGGCAGTCACTGGTGAGGCCCTGTGTTTCAAACCAGCCCCAACCTTTGAGAGGTCTGCTTGCAATTTTCCTTTTTTCCAAAAGAATGCACTTTCGAGGTAATTGAGATTGCATATAAAAGGCCAGACCCAGCCCAGACAGGCTGCACCAGCCAGGGGAACTGGTATCCACCTTTCCCTTTAATTGCACATGGTAATATAGGGTTTGGAGGGGTATTTTTTCCTCCTCTGAAGAGTCATAGCTTGTGAAAAAAAAATCACAGCTGGATACCCTGGGAATTTGGCCCATTTTCTGGCCTAGATGCCAGTCCCTGCTGCTCCATAAATACCTGTTACAAAGTAAATTATTGGGTAAATTTGCTCACAAGGCAGCTTGAGATAATTTCCACCTTCGCTCTGGTTCCCCTGCCCCGTGCCTGACCTTTGGGAAAGAAGGAGGGAGGAAAAAAAGCCGGCCTCCCATCGAACAGAATTGGGAGTATGAAATATTAAATAATTATCCAGCCTTCTCCCTTCCCAGTGCAAGATTTCCCCCTCCGCTCAGTTTTCAGTGTGGGATTTGAGCACCCACAGTTTAATAGGGCTTAGTATAAATTCAGATATGTTCTGACTCTCCTGTATTTCCAAATAGCAACTGGAAGGGAATGGCAAACTTGATACTCTGCATGAGTGCGTGTGCGCGCACACACGCACACACAGAGCTCAGTTTCATATTCCTTACTCAGAAATAACTCCCATTTTTAAGGTCAATAGGAGTTTTTCCTCACGTGAGAAGACTCAGTCCTGCTTCTACTGATGTTAAGAGTCTCGTGAGACTGATTCTGTATCTGATCTTTATCTAAATACAAAATTCCGATGGCCCCAGTTGAGACTGCAGCCTCATTGTGCTAGACTTTACATGCAGGTGGGAAGACGTAGTCTCTGCCCCGATGATCTAACTAGACAAAAGGCGGGAGGGGAATCTGAGTCACAGAGCGGTGAAGTGACTTGCCTAGGGTCACACAGCAGGACAGTGGTAGAGCCTGGAATGGGACAGAGATCTCCTGATTCACATTTTAATGCGCTATCCACTGTACCCTGCTGCTGCCCTTTAAAGGTGTTAGTTGTACCTTAGAGTAAAAGATAAAAATCTGACTATTTTCCATAACTTTGGTCCTGATGACAAAGGGACTAAGGTGCCGAAAGTCCCATTTTCAGAGGAGACTTCGGCAGCTAAAAGCTTAAGTCCTGTTGACATGCTGTGAGATGTCCGCTCCTACATGCCTAGGCCCAGAGTTGGGCACCTTAACTGTCTCTGAGGAGCTGTTTCAGAGCAGCCGTGTCAGTCTGTATCTGCAAAAAGAACAGGAGTCCTTGTGGCACCTCAGAGGTGAACCTTCCATCACTTTTGAAAACGGGACTTTGGCTTCTAAGTCTCATAGCAGCTTTTGAAAGTGCTACCTAATCCCCTTGTATGCAGCATTGTTGTGGCCGTGTTGGTCCCAGGATTATAGAGAGACAAGGTGGGTGTGGTTATATCTTCTACTGGGCCAGAGAGACAAGCTTTCGAGCCACTCAGAGTTTTTCTTCAGCTCTGGGAAAGGTACCGGGAGTGTCACAGCTAAATGCAAGGTGGAACAGATTGTTTAGCAGAAGTAGTTAGCACATATTCTGAGACCATTCAAGGTGAAGTGGCCCGTTAACGCCCCTGTAGTCATAGGACTAAAAGGAAAGGAGGACTTACGGCATCCGATGAAGTGAGCTGTAGCTCACGAAAGCTTATGCTCAAATAAATTTGTTAGTCTCTAAGGTGCCACAAGTACTAACATGGCTGCTACTCTGAAACCTGTCATTATGCAAGGACTAAAAGGGGGGTTAGTGGGTTACAGGGTGTCTTTATTAAGACGATGATTTTTAGTGTCTAGCTAAGTTATGAATTTAAGCTCCCAGGCTCGTCTTTTGAAAGTGTGGTGCAGGTTTCCTCTGAGGGTCAGGAACTGACAGGTCAGATGCGGAGCAATTGCTTTGTGAAAAGTGTTCGCCCACAGGTGTTTTTGTCTTTTATCATTTTTCTGTGCAAGTTCATTCAAGAGCATAGTGATAGTCTGATTTCACCCATGTAGTTACTATTGGGGCATTTAATGCTCTGGATGAGGTACCCCACATGTTATGATAGTCATGTGTAGGACAGTCCCATGATCTTGAAAGGGGTGTCATGGGGGGTGTTCATCACTAGCAGGGGAGATACAGGTTTTGCATCTGTTGTTCTGGGGCCTGGTACTGCTTTGAGTTGGCGGGTCTTGGTCTGTGGGGAGTTGGCTTCTGCTGATGAGACTTGGAGAGGTTGCGGGCATTCTTTGAAAGCCAGAGGAGGGGGTTCAGGAAAGATTTCTTTCAGGGTGGGGTCCCCTTAGAGTATGAGTTGTAGTTGTTTGATGATACCCTGTATGGGTTCTAGTGTGGGGTGGTTGCTGACAACTAGACTTGTGCGGTCAGAGGGGGTTTTATTTCTGTATTGAAGCAGATTCTCTTGGGTATTTGGACCATTCTGTGATGTGATCTACGTCTGTGGTGGAGCACCCTTGTTTGATGAAGGCAATTTTGAGTACGTTAAGGTCTGTATCCTGAACTTTCTCCTTGGAGCACATTCTTGATATCTTTCAGAGTAACAGCCGTGTTAGTCTGTATTCGCAAAAAGAAAAGGAGTACTTGTGGCACCTTAGAGACTAACCAATTTATCTGAGCATAAGCTTTCGTGAGCTACAGCTCACTTCATCGATGAAGTGAGCTGTAGCTCACGAAAGCTTATGCTCAGATAAATTGGTTAGTCTCGAAGGTGCCACAAGTACTCTTATTCTTGATATCTGAGTGTCTGGCTGCAGAAAACAGGTTTCCTGGTGTGTCTGGGGTGGTTGCTGGATCTTTGAAGGTATGTGTGATGATCTGGGGGTCTCTTGTATTTGGCTGTCTGTAGGATTCCATTGTTGAAGCTGATCATTGTATCCAGGAAGTTGATGCTGGTGCAGAAGTTTTGTCAGAAGGGTTTGAAGTGCGTGGTGGTTGTTGAAGTTGTGGTGGAAATCTATGAGGACGTTTAAGACATCTGTCCAGAGAATGAAAATATCATTGCTGTATCTCAGGTATATCATTGGTTTCGTGGTGCATTTGTCCAGAAATTCTTCTTCAAAGTGGCCCATGAGGAAGCTGGCATACTGGGGAGCCATCCTAGTACCCATGGTTGTTGCCATGGTTTGGACAAAATGTTGTTGAATGTGAAATTGTTATGGGTGAGGATGAAATGGATGAGTTTGGTGATGTGTATGGGGTTGATACCTAAGTGTTGTCCATTATCTTGTAAATATTGGAGGCAGGCCACTATGCTGTCATTGTGAGGGATGTTGATGTATAGACCTTTTGTCCTATGACTGCAGGGGTGTTAACAGGCCACTTCACCTTGAACGGTCCCTTAGAATATGTGCTATCTACTTATGCTAAACTATCTGTTCTACCTTGTATTTAGCTGTGACACTCGGAGTACCTTTCCAGACGTGAAGAAGAGCTCTGTGTAGCTCCAAAACTTGTGTCTCTCTAACAGAAGCTGGTTCAATATCTACCTAACCCTCTTACATATTATCTATTGCAATTAATCTGTCTTTACAAATCTGTGATTCACACCACTGTGAAGCAGTTTAATATGTCACCAGATTGCGATATTGTTATAACCAGAATTTTTTTTGTACTGTATTAGACTTGCAATTACTTAGCTTCTCCCACTTGTGTTATATTTTAACTTCAAAATACTCTCCATATCTATTCTGCAATGGATTTGGCTTAATGAGGCAGGTTTCTTGACAATATTGCAATACTTATTTGACCAATATCCAACTTCATTTTGTCTTGGCTTTCTCCAGTGAGGGTTTCCCCCCGCCCCACCCTCCTGCCCTATTGTATATTATTTCCATGCCCTTGCCTGACCCCCATTAATTTAAGTGTAAAAAACATTTGTCTAAAGACAAGAGTTCCTCTGGCTTTTTTCACTGTTTTCTCCAAACCTCTATTCCTGGGCTAATAATTTTTTACGAGTTAAGTGATTTCTAGTGACTAATTTGCAAGCTCCATTCATTATTTCCATGTTGGGGTTTTATTGGCAGGGAGGGTAAACAAATAACGTTTGTTACCGTGTATTCCATAGCCCCTATTAAGTGTATATCACTCTTTACTTCTGAGCCTGGCTCCCATTTGTCTTATGTCCTGTGGCAACCCCAATTAAATCATCCCAGCCAGGGCTTTGTCAAGCCGGGCCTTAAAAACCTCTAAGGATGGAGATTCCACCACCTCCCTAGGTAACCCATTCCAGTGCTTCACCACCCTCCTAGTGAAATAGTTTTTCCTAATATCCAACCTAGACCTCCCGCACTGCAACTTGAGACCATTGCTCCCTGTTCCGTCATCTGCCACCACTGAGAACAGCCGAGCTCCATCCTCTTTGGAACCCCCCTTCAGGTAGTTGAAGGCTGCTATCAGATCCCCCCTCGCTCTTCTCTTCTGGAGACTAAACAATCCCAGTTCCCTCAGCCTTCCTTCGTAAGTCATGTGCCCCAGCCCCCTAATAATTTTCGTTACCCTCCGCTGGACTCTCTCCAATTTGTCCACATCTTTTCTGTATTGGGGGGCCCAAAACTGGACACAGTACTTCAGATGCGGCCTCACCAGTGCCAAATAGAGGGAAATAATCACTTCCCTCGATCTGCTGGAAATGCTCCTACTAATACAGCCCAATATGCCATTAGCCTTCTTGGCAACAAGGGCACAATGTTGACTCATATCCAGTTTCTCATCCACTGTAATCCCCAGGTCCTTTTCTGCAGAACTGCTGCTTAGCCAGTCAATCCCCAGCCTGTAGCAGTGCATGGGATTCTTCCATCCTAAGTGCAGGACTTTGCACTTGTCCTTACTAAACCCCATCAGATTTCTTTTGGCCAATCCTCCAATTTGTCTAGGTCACTCTGGACCCTATCCCTACCCTCCAGCTTATCTACCTCTCCCCCCAGTTTAGTGTCATCCACGAACTTGCTGAGGGTGCAATCCATCCCATCATCCAGATCATTAATGAAGATGTTGAACTAAACCGGCCACAGAACCAAGCCCTAGGGCACTCCGTTTGATACCGGCTGCCAACTAGACATTGAGCTATTGATCACTACCTGTTGAGCCTGACGATCCAGCCAGCTTTCTATCCATCTTATAGTCCATTCATCCAATCCATACTTCTTTAACTTGCTGGCAAGAATACTGTGGGAGACCGTATCAAAAGCTTTGCTAAAGTCAAGGTATATCATGTCCACCGCTTTCCCCATATCCACAGAGCCCGTTATCTCATCATAGAAGGCAAACAGGTTGGTCAGGCATGACTTGCCCTTGGTGAATCCTATTGACTGTTCCTGATCACCTTCCTCTCCCCCAAGTGCTTCAAAATGGATTCCTTGAGGACCTGCTCCATGATTTTTCCAGGGACTGAAGTGAGGCTGACCAGTCTGCAGTTCCCTGAATTCTCTTTCTTCCCTTTTTAAAATATGGGCACTATATTTGCCTTTTCCCAGTCGTCCGGGGCCTCCCCCAATTGCCACGAGTTTTCAAAGATAATGGCCAATGGCTCTGCAATCACATCCGCCAACTCCCTCAGCAGCCTCTGGTGCATTGCATCCAGCCCCATGGACTTGTGATTGTCCAGCTTTTCTAAATAGTCTTTAACCTGTTCTTTCACCACTGAGGGCTGCTCACCTCCTCCCCATACTGGGCTGCCCAGTGCAGTAGTCTGGGAGCTGACCTTGTCTGTTAAGACAAAGGCAAAAAAGCATTGAGAAACTTCAGCTGTTTCTACATCCTCTGTCACTAGGTTGCCTCCCCCATTCAGTAAGGGTCCCACACTTTCCCTGACCACCTTCTTGATGCTAACATACCTGTAGAAACCCTTCTTGTTACCCTTCACATCTCTTGCTAGCTGCAACTCCAGTTGTGCTTTGGCCTTCCTGATTACTCCTCTGCATGCTCAGTAATATTTTTAGACTCCTCCCTAGTCTTCTGTCCAAGTTTCCACTTCTTGTAAGCTTTCTTTTTGAGTTTAAGCTCACCGAAAAATGGTCTGTTAAGCCAAACTGGTCACCTGCCATATTTGCTATTCTTTCTGCACATTGGGATGGTGTGTTCCTGCACCTTCAATAAGGCTTCTTTAAAATACAGCCAGCTTTCCTGGACTCCTTTCCCCCTCATATGAGCCTGCCCATCAGTTCCCTGAGGGAGTCAAATTCTGCTTTTCTGAAGTCCAGGGTCCATATTCTGCTGCTCTCCTTTCTTCCTTTTGTCAGGATCCTGAACTCGACCATCTCATGGTCACTGCTGCCCAGGCTTCCACCCACTTCTTCTTCCCCTCCATGCATGTGTGTTTTTCAGTGTGGACAGAGGTTACTTCACATGTGAATACTCTTTGGGTTTATTTCTAAATGATGTTTTTAGTTTGGAGTGAAGAAACTAAGTGCCAGTGAAAGGTACCCACTTAACAGTCCTAGAGCAGGGGGTCTCAAACTTTTTTTGCTGGGCCCCCCTTTGAAAATATTCCAGATTTTGCTAAGCCCCCGACCGCCACTCTTGGTACCGGACGTAGCTTTTGCTGCATCAGTGCAAATCCCTATAGAGCTAAGTAACCATGCCATGCTGCCCTTACTTCTGCGCTGCTGGGGGTGGCGGCCCTGCTTTCAGACCGGGGTGGCTGGCCAGCAGCTGCTGCTCTCTGGCCGCCCAGCTCTGAACACAGCACTCCTGCCAGTCGCCGCTGCCAGCAGCTTCTGCTCTCCGGCCACCCAGGTCTGAAGGCAAGGAAAAAGAATGCGTAAGGACCAAAAAAGAGGTCATGTCTGGGAAAACCCGGATGTATGGTAACCCTGTTTTTTGTGATCTTGCGCCCCCCCCCCCATGATAGCCGTGCAACCCCTTTTGAGTCGGGACCCCAAGTTTGAGAAATGCTGCCTTAGCGTGTTATTTCTTGCATATCCACATGACAATAGGGACATTGCTGCCCCTTCTTCTGATGCCAGTGGCCCATTCTGACTCCTCTGTCACTCCTGGGCAGAGTAGTAACAGATGCCCTGGGCCTTGCCGGTTGCAGGAGAAATCAGTGATGCAGAATCTGTGTATATTCCAATTGTAATTTGTTTTATTTACACATATAAAACCTGGAACAGAGGTGGTCAAACAGCATGCAAGATAATCCCTTCTTCCAGGAATCTCAGCCCAACACCAAAGCCCAGTTCCCGTAAGCAACTTGGCCTCAGAATTGACTCTAATCAGAGCCTATGGCAGTGATCAAGCTCACCTCCTGCTCCCACAGCTCCCTTGCCAAAAGCTGCCTCTACATAAAAACCTTCCATAACCCAAAACTAACAGCAATCCAGCATGTTTTCCCTAAAACAAAACCTTGCTTGCACACTAAGAAAAGCACTTGGAAGATTATGTGTAACAACACCACCTGCTGACAACTGCCAGAACAATACTTGAGCATACGTCTACAGTGCATACTCAGCCCAGGCTCTGATTCAGGTTTGAGCCCAAGAGCCCTTCTGTCCATACACATATCAGTCGCACTCAGGTCAGCAAGCACTCAGGACCCCGGTCCTACGAGAGTGGGGCAGAACCCGAGTCCTGCTGAGACTCTGGACCAAGCCCTGTCATTTTGCAGTGTGGCTGCAGCTCAAGCCACAGAGCTGAGTCAGAAGTTCTGCATAGTGCAATATGGACGCGTTAGCATGGCTGTGAAACCCAGGACCAGCAACTACAAGCCCAGGTTTACAATGTAGTGTAGACTTTCAAACGTGGGCTTGGAAACACCGAGTCCACATGCCTGGGGCAACCACTGAGCCAGGTTTACAATGCAGTGTGGACGTGCCCTTGGAAACTCCAGTGATGGGAACTCTAGACAACCATTAGATAGAGCAGCTGTTGAAATGGCCACCGCAGTACCATGCCTGTCTTAGATTCATAGATATTTAGGTCAGAAGGGACCATTATGATCATCTAGTCTGACCTCCTGCACAACGCAGGCCACAGAATCTCACCCACCCACTCCTGCAAAAAACCTCTCACCTATGTCTGAGCTATTGAAGTCCTCAAATCATGGTTTAAAGACTTCAAGGAGCGGAGAATCCTCCAGCAAGTGACCCTTGCTCCATGCTACAGAGGAAGGCGAAAAACCTCCAGGGTCTCTTCCAATCTGCCCTGGAGGAAAATTCCTTCCCGACCCCAAATATGGCGATCAGCTAAACCTTGAGCATATGGGCAAGATTCATCAGCCAGGTACTACAGAAAATTCTTTCCTGGGTAACTCAGATCTTGTGGGATGAGTGGACAGTTCATTCTCCAGGCCCCTCCTCTGCTGAGCGTTCTGACAAGCAGACCGGTGGTGATGGGGTTCTTTGTAATGTGGACACCTGTCTATGCAGAACTGGACAGAGCCCATTAGCTCCTGCAAACAGAGAAATATAGCTGTCAGGTTAGGAATGAGCTTCAGATGCTGCCTACCTGGTATGTGTTTGAACCACTAGCCCAGAAGTGCATCACATTAATAGGCCTGTCCCACCCTGGAACCATGCTATGTAACTATAACTAACCTGGGTCCCTGTGCCCTGTTTCCCACCTGAGCTTGTGAACAGCTGAGCTCCCTGCTTGTGTGGGGAAAATACTGCGGGTGACATTGCCCCGGTTAGCTAGATGTAGCCCTGTCCCCTGGACTGGGGAGGCATTAGCTTTTCAAGGGCAGATGGAGGTGGGTAGGGAAGGAAGGATGGCCTACTGTTGTGGATAATGCACCAGACTAGGACTCAGGAGACCTGGGTTCAGTGTCTGGATTAACCGCAGACCTTCTGGTCCTAGACTAGCCCATGTCCCTGAGGTTATTCCAAAGCAGCTGCTGCTCATAAGGGGTTCACATACATCAGTGTGAAGGCTTATGTGAGTGTAATGGGCAAGATCGAACCTGGGACCTCTGGAGCTAAATGCACGAGCCTCCACTGCATGAGCTAAACGCCATGTGGCTCTTAGCTAAGGTTGTAACACACTCATCAATCTCTAGCTGTGCTAGGTGCCACTAGAGAGGGACAGAGCACCACGCCAAGCAGGCCTAGGTTACATGAGTGCCCTCCAGCCTAGACGACTCTGGCTAGCCCACGATGAGCACAGCGTACATGCCAGCCCAGCACCATGGACAAAGCAAGCCCAATTTACCTCTGCTTGATGGAAGTCGAGAGTCAACCTCGGGGCTCCATTTTAGCCCAGTATTTGAGGACAGCTCCTCCAGGTTAGAGGCTGTCAAGATACCCAGTAGCCCCTGAATGATATGGCTGAGATTGGTGTGTCATTGGCCTTAGGGACCCACTAGACCAGCTGGATTCAGCAAGTATATTCCTTATTTTTCACCCAGCCAGGCTAGGTGAAGCACAAGAACCTGTAGACTAGAACTGAATCCTGCTGTTGTTTTACCTGTTTCCATTTTGGATGCAGTCATGATTGACCTCATCTCCTCCGTGGCTTCCCTGTGTCAGAGTCTGAATGGCAGAGAGCTCCCTGACTCTGCTTTTTCAATGTCGTCGCCCTGGGTTTAAAAATCGTAAACCGTGCCGCTATAATCCCTTCTGGAGTAATTTTTCCAGAGTGACTGACTGACGCATCCAAGAATCTCCCTTCTAACCGCAGCCCTTTTCATATTTCAGCTGCAGATGATTGCTGTACCTTTTGGAGGGCTTGGGGTTTAGGGTATAAAACTGTATTTAGACTCTGGCTGGACTAAAGCAAACGTTCTTGAGCTGTTAAGTTAAGAGCCTGTGCTCAATGCTGGATGCCCCGGCAGTCGCAGGCAGAAGAGAAATGAAATGTGTCATTGCAGAGACATATTCTAGTCTCTCTCTCTCGGTACTAAAGCAGGGAGCTTGCAGAGATTCTCAATCCCAGCTCCAGTTTCTTCACGCCCCATGGGCTGAACAAAGCAGCTGGGAAACCGGCTTAATGGGGTGAATCCCCAGATGTGTAGGATGGGTGTAGTGGATCTTACACTAACCCCCTTCCAGCCTCCAGTTTGGCTGAGGAAAATTGGGGGGTGGGGGGAAGCATAGCCAGAGCACCCTTATGTCGGGCTGATCTCCAGTTACCAGGACTAGCTTTGGGAAGTAGTCAGCCAGCCCAATTTAGAACAACCCCTTGACCACTCTAAGTTGTGCCTCAAGACTGTCCTGGTGTCCAGCAACCCCACGATTGGGACATAAACTAGCTGATAGCTTTAACTACCCAAGCTTGATAATGTTGACCTACATATGAGTCGCCTAGCAGGTAGACTATCTAGAAACATTGAACGCTTCAAGGAAACAGAGGAATTCATAGATTCATGGCTTCCCAGGTCAGAAGGAACCACTGTGATCATCTAGTCTGACCTCCCACATGACACAGGCCATAGAACGTCCCCGGAATAATTCCGAGAGCTGAGCTTTTAGACAAACCTCCCGTATTGACTTAAAACTGGTCCATGCTGGGGAACACGTTGCTGATAATGCTTCAAAGAATAAAGGTTAATGTGATGAAATTAAGCAAAAGGACAGTTTGGGCTGAACAGCAGTAATAGAACTGGGAGGGAACTGAAATTGTACATTCCACCGCACATTTTGCATTTCTGAATTTTTTTTTTCATTCCAAATTGGAACAAAATGCCAGAAAAGGCAAAATTTCCTGTGAAACAGGAATTCTAAAATAAAATGTTTTTTGGAAGAACCAAAATGGATTTTTTTTTTAAAAGTTTCTGGCTGGTTCCCTAGCTGGGGACCCATGTGTCCATCCGGTGGACAGCAGCTGCCTGGAGAGCCAGCCAGCTACTGAAATAGCCACCCAGCAGCCTGGCAAACCTGCGATTTGCTAGGGAGCAGGAGCTCTAGGGGGTCGGGTGAGAGGGTAGGAAACCAGGCCATCCTACCTGCCTGCCTGATTTCATCGAAAGTCTCAACAAAATCAACACGTTCCCATGGAATGTTTTCATCCTGCGGAATCAGCATTTTCCAATGGAAACATTGATCGTTGGAAAAATTTTGGCCAGCTCTAATCAGCAATAAAATTCCAATGGCGAGATCCATACCTTTCCCTGGGGCAATGGTGGAAGCCCCATCAGCTGAGTTATTTAAAACTGGACTGGACAAAGCCCTGGAGGATATATAATAGGATCTGACCCTGCATTGGCCAGGAAGGGGATGGAAGTATGGACGGGAAGGTGTCTTTGTTCTCTAATCTCTCTAAAGGATGACTTCTGCTCTCACATACCCGTATGCATCCCCACTGATCAATGAGAGCAGAATTTGGCTTTAGGATCCTGTGTAGCAAGTTATCATTAGATGCGTCTATCATAGCCCACCCACATACACTGATCCTACAACTGCAGGAAAGTGTTGGTAATGAGGTCTGAAGAATTGATGAGGGACAGGTTAGTGTATCCTGGAATCTTTATTGGGCCTTTTGCCGTTTAGACCTGGTCTCTGTGTAATCTGTATCCTGATGATTGCTCTCCTGTTTCATGCCATGGAATTGTCAGCTAGCAGGACAGGGGGGCAAGCTCTCTGGTTAGGATGGGCAGGGATGGCTGTCTGGCTAAAGGACTGGCCTAAGACTCAGCAGGTTTGAGGTCAATTCTTGACTCTGTCACACTCCCCATGTGTCCGTGGGCAAGTCACTTCACCTCTCGGTGCCTTAGCTCCCCATCTGTAAAATAGGGGTAATATTCCTTCCTCTTCTGACGCCCCCACCCCCTTGTCTGTCCGGTCTGTTTAGACTGGGTACATCGTCTGGGTCTCTATGAGTGGGGAGGGCTGAATTCCATTAAGAGTTTTGGTCCATTCGTCCAAGTAGGTCTCCCTCTATGCCCAGCAGAGCACCCACTGATCTCCAGGGCAGATTTGCACAGAGATATCAAGAATAGAATCTGGCTTTATATTATATTAATTTTTCAGTTACTATTGTCCCTTAAGCACTTCATTGTCGCATTCGGTGTCACTCAGTGGGGAAATATGGACCCCCTCCTTTGGGCCAGCACTATTTCTGCTCTTTAATTTTCTTTCCCATCTTCCTTTTTCTCCCTCTTTTCTGTCTTTCTGTCTCTTCCTTTCCTCATTCTGCATTTCTGTCCCTGCAGCGACTCCTAATACCCACCCGTCCTGGGCTTCCCTCACACCCCCTTTCCTGTTCCATCCAGCAGCTCAATAGTTAATGTTGACATTAAAGTGTCATCACTTTCGTTGCCACCCCAACGGGATTAACAGGGGAAAGAGGAGTTCACACTTCTCCGAGCCATTGTTTCAGGCTCCTTGCAGACTCAGGAAAGCAACACTGTGTCATTTTCCTCTCAAGCTGATTTGGAAGATTTTCTTTGCAGCCATGAGGCCTAGAAACTTGCTGTTTTCTTCTTAATGAAAGTGAATATTACGTGCATCCTGAATATGTCATGGTGGCCACACGAGTACATGCTCGAGACGCCTGATTTAGACTTTCAGTGCTTTGTGGCTGGCACTTTTATGATGTCTATGTAAAATGAGTCTGTACCTGGCCTCGCACCATGGGAACCTGATCTCTGTTTTGGCCTGGAGCTAGAAGTGCTAACACAACACAGATCAAGAAGAAGGAGGAGGCGTAAAAATGCCTGGAAGGGAAGGAAGGATGCAAAGGAGGAAGCAGGCAAAGTTGTATAAATGAATTGGTGCGAAACAACCCATGACTGTAGGTGCCTCTGAGCAATGCTGGAATGGATGTGACACATAACCACTGACCCTGAGTGCAATGCAGTATCACTTTTTTACCAGGGTGACATACTTACCCACTCCTTCCAAGGCTTAGCTACTTCAGGCTTTCCCCGTAGCAGCCGGACAGATCTCTCACCATTATTTTTTGTTAGCCTTCAGAATCCCATTTATCACTGACAACCCAAAGCAACACCACAACCTCCCTGTAGCCTTGGCTTCTGTTGTGTTGCACCCAGAGCAAGCCAGGCTGTAGACGAACCAGTTTACTCAGCATCCAGTCTGACTTCCTGCGTTACACAGATCAGAGGACCTCTCCCGCTGGTTCCTGCATCCAGCCCATATCTTGTGGTTGAGCTAGAGCAGGTCTTTAAGAAAGACATCTACTCTTGACTTAAAGTTCTCAAGTGATGGCGAGTCCTCCACATCCCTTGGTACGTTATTCCAATGGCTAATTGCCGTCACTGTTAAAAAGTGTACCTTAGCTCTAGTCTGAATTTGTCTCGCTTCAGTTTCCAGGCAATGCCGTTTTTTTTGCAAGATTAAAGAGTTCTCTACTGTCAGAATCTTCTCCCCAGGCAGGTACTTATGGACTCTAATCAAGTCCCCTCTTAACCTTTGCTTGGAAAAACTACATATAATGAGCTTCTTTAGTCACTCACAGTAAGGCAGGTTTTCCAGACCTTGTTGCTCTTTCTGAACCTTTTCCAATCTGTCAACCTCCTTTTGAAAGTGTGGGCATTGGAACTAGACACAGAAATGGTCTCACTGATCTGTACAGAGTGGTAATACAAGCCCCCTGCTTGATATTCCCCCGCTCAGACATCTACCTGTTGTTAAACTGTTGCAACTTTGTGTGCAGCTCAGATTCAAGATTGCAGTGCATACACACAAGGGGCAGAGGTAAGGTTATGCGGGCAACCTTGACATTCTGTTAAGGTTTTTTTGGTTGGAATACTAATAAAAATACTATGCATTTATATGGCAAATAGTTTTATAAACCAGAGATAGGCTGGAGAAGCAAAATTTGGATTCAGATTTCAGAAAACTCCAACAGGTTCAGAGGCCTGTCAAGATCTGTGCTTTTGATTTAGGTCCCTCTCCATTATAAATATGAATCTAACTTCACAACATACTTGGGAGATAAGGAAGTATTATTACCCCACTTTTATCAATGGGGAAACCAAGGCACAGAAAGGGGGCAAGTTGCCAAATTCACAGAGCAAGCAATAGAGCTGAGACCAGAACACAAGAATATGGTTTTCCCATTTTTGTTCTCTAACCACTGCACCCACACTCGCTGCTTCCTGTTCCTTCAGCAAATCGTTTGTGAAGGAGCTTGGACTCATTTTGCATTCAAGCCATATCAATATAAGATGATGATTATTCACAGCAAATAAAAAACACTGGCCCTCTCTGAGAGGGGATGTGAATTGTCCCCTGAAGCTCAGCTACTATGGAAACCTCCAATCTCGTTATCAGTGGAACAGGCTTCCACAAAGTTTGACAAACTGTAATAGTAAAATGAGATCAGGTTCCAGTTTCAATTGGCCTTTATTTTTATTTTTTATTTATTTTTTTGCCAAGGGTACATAATATTTATAGTAACTCTATCCTAGCATCTTCTGCTGCTAACATATGGAATTTTTGAGTGACACATTCAGCAAGCCCAAGAGTTTGCACCAGTGTTTTAAATTGCCATTTTGGCTCAATAAGCTAAAATGTATACCATGGGACATAGCAGTATCAACCTGTGACTCCGTCACCAATGGAAACCCGTTCACCTCAAATGGCAGCCTGGAAATAGCCCCTCGGAGGCTGGTAATGATTTTAAATTTATCTTTAAATGTTTTTTAAAACCCCAGTAGCTTAGCTTGATTTTAATATATATATTTTTAATGCCCCTGGCAAGTAGCCATGACTTAAATCAGTCTCGATTTTTAGTTAAATAAAACTACTGTGCATATACTGTGGGCTGTTGTGAAGCCATATTACGATTATACCTTTTCATTATTAAAAAATAAAAGCAAAGCCACAAAATTGCTCTTGTTAGGGCTTTATGGTTTATATAATATAAAAGTCTCCACTCAGATTTGTCCTAGTGAGTGAAAGTAACAATGCTTCACCGTTACGTAGCACTTCCTGGGGCTAGATATTAATGCACCATAGAAGAAGCATTAGTCCCACGGTCCTTATTGTTTTCTCACACGTGGGGAAACTGAGGCACAACAACTTGTCCCAGGCCGCACAAGTCCGCAGCAGAGTCAAAAGTCTAATCCTAGGAGCAGATCCTTAGCTGGTATCAGTTGGCCTAGCTCCATTGTGGGTGAGGCTCTGCCCCCACTCTCCTGAATCTGTCTTCTGCTCTCTTCACAGGCTCATACTGCCTCCGTTGAATCAGCGGCTAGCTGAGTTAAATGATCCTTTCACCCTGTCCTTGCTTTCTTAGTCCGAGATGCTGCGGCTTGTGGTAGTGCGACTTCAGGGTATCGCAGACTAGCTGTGCTTCATTTTCACTGACACTCCGGTGCTCAACTGGTCCTTGACATTTCCCAGCACATTCTTTATTGTTAAGGCCATTTTCGATAGACAGCACTGGAGGCTGAACCCAGTTTATCCACAGCAGAGGTATAGTGCAAGCTACCGAGCAGAGGGTACGCAGGGTACATGTTGAGCAAAGCCAGAGGACAAGGCAGGCCTCCAAAGGATACAAAGACTCTTCTCTTCCCTGTAGAGAATTCACATTATCATGTGATAAGAAAGAGGCCTCTCACCGTTGGGAGAAGTGACTTGCTGTCCTCCTTCAAACCTCTCCTTTGCCTTGACGCCTACAAAACACTTGAGCAGGATGTGGCTGGCCGTGGGCTGTGACCCCTGCCCGTCATTCTGACCAACACTGTCTCACTGCTTCCTTCTGCTCCCCTGTCTGTCACTCTCCCTCCATCGGTCATCTCCTGTCGGATACTGGGATTGCAAGTTCTTTGAGGCAGAATCTGTCACTCAGCAAGCCCAAGACTTCAGTTACTATAGTACGATGCAATATAGCATGCCCACCTCCTAAGACAGCAGCTGCCAGGACAATGACATGTGCCACAATCTGATATTGAATCATAGAATCATAGAAGATTAGGGTTGGAAGAGACCTCAGGAGGTCATCTAAGCAGGACCAATCCCAACTATATCATCCCAGCCAGGGCTTCGTCAAGCTGGGCCTTATAAACCTCTAAGGATGGAGATTCCACCACCTCCCTAGGTAACACAGTCCAGTGCTTCACCACCCTCCTAGTGAAATAGCTTTTCCTAATATCCAACCTAGACCTCCCGCACTGCAACTTGAGACCATTGCTCCTTGTTCTGTCATCAGCTACCACTGAGAACAGCCGAGCTCCATCCTCTTTGGAACCCCCCTTCAGGTAGTTGAAGGCTGCTATCAAATTCCCCCCTCGCTCTTCTCTTCTGCAGACTAAATAACCCCAGTTCCCTCAGCCTCTCCTCGTAAGTCATCTGCCCCAGCCCCCTGATCATTTTCGTTGCCTTCCACTGGACTCTCTCCAATTTGTCCACATCCCTTCTGTAGTGGGGAGCTCAAAACTGGACGCAATACTCCAGATGTGGCCTCACCAGTGCCAAATAGAGGGGAATAATCACTTCCCTCGATCTGCTGGCAATGCTCCTACTAATGCAGCCCAATATGCCGTTGGCCTTCTTGGTAACAAGGACACACTGCTGACTCATATCCAGCTTCTCGTCCACTGTAACCCCCAGGTTCTTTTCTGCAGAACTGCAGCTTAGCCAGTCTGTCCCCAGCCTGTAGCAGTGCATGGGATTCTTCCGTCCTAAGAGCAGGACTCTGCACTTGTCTTTGTTGAACCTCATCAGATTTCTTTTGGCCCAATCCTCCAATTTGTCTAGGTCACTCTGCACCCTATCCCTACCCTCCAGTGTATCTACCTCTCCCCCCAGTTTAGTGTCATCCACAAACTTGCTGAGGGTGCAATCCATCCCATCATCCAGATCATTAATGAGGATGTTGAACAAAACCGGCCCTGGGACCGACCCCTGGGGGCACTTCCCTTGATACCGGCTGCCAACTAGACATTGAGCTGTTGATCACTACCGTTGAGCCTGACGATTTAGCCAGCTTTCTATCCACCTTATAGTCTATTCATCCGATCCATACATTTTTAAACTTGCTGATATCATCAGTTTGAGACTGTTTCAGACCAAATGAGGTACGAGGCAGAAGGAAAATGGCCCAGTCACTCTTCTCCAGTTAACGCAGAGCTTTTATAGCAACCAGGACTCCCAGCCCCAAATGTTTAAAATGCATGAGACTGACTTAAAAACCATGAGATTTTCAAAAATAATAAATGCTGGGTTCTTTTCATGTACCTTGTGGCTTCTGAGCCTTTAGGGGCCACTCAGGTCAAATTTTCAAGCTTTTCTCTGCAACTACAAGGCTGGATTTGTCTGATTTTTAAATGAATGCTGAGATTCTCACATAATCACATGATTCCCAGAGCTGGGGCTTTGAGAAATACACCAAATATGGGGAAACTTGCGATAAAAATGACAAGAATTTGCAGCCCTGAGAAATGCAGAAGTTAGATGGTGAAACTCAACACGGCCAGTGCAGGATTATTCCCTATGGTACCTTCTCCAGCGCTCTGTCCTCTCTCAAGCAAGAGGGCTTCCCTTACTTCCCTGGGGGAGTATACTGCAAGGACCTCACTTGTGGGAGGTACCACAGGAAGTGGACATCACAGAAATAAGATGGCTTTTGCATATCCTATTGTGTGTGTCTTTTGAGTGTAGGAATCAACCTTTCTAGCAGTGTCCTCCAGCCATGTGTCATTTACACACATAGAATCGAGGCCTCATCCATCATCAAACCATGGATGGTTGATGTTCTGTTACTCACCAATCTTGTATTGAAGATCATGCAGCACGTCTCTGTTCCGGGCTTCTCTTTCATGGCACAGAGCTTAACTACAAGCATCACCCACACAAACTGGTTCGAGTCTCTCACATAATGCCCAACCCACTTCTTCCAGAGCACACAACTCTCCCCCTGCCTGTGGAACAAAAAGAGACCTTCCACAGTGAACTCAACTTTATCCCATTTGTCTGCGAGCCAGGACTTAGGCAACGGTATAAATTATGCTCCCAAGTCAGCTTGTGCCAGCCCTTAATTTGTGGTAACTATCCCATAAATGCCCTGTTGTTCACTGATGTGACACTTTTGCTTTCATTTCTATATTTATAACTGTGTTCATAGCCCCACTACATTCGTTCTTTGCATGAAGAGTTTGTTTTTTTCCCAACCAGGGAAGGAAAAATATCTGCTAGAAGACAAGAAACGCTTCTGGCTTGATAAAAAACAGGGCCCTCCCCATTGGGTGACATTTTAATTCCATTGCATGTAAACATCAGATACAAGCCCCAGCCAATATGGCCCAATGGGACCTTCTAGCAGTCCTGCCTGAATGTTGTCAACATACACGAGAGACTGTGTGCTCTAAGCGTGTAAATGGATCCCAGGAATCCTTGGGGGTCTCATTCCAAGCACTGTCACAGAGTCACCATGTGGTCCTGGGTGAGCCCCACTCAGTCTCTGTGCCTTGTTTTCCCCATCTGTAAGATGGGTGTAATTATTCTGTGCACACAAGTGGTGTGGAATGGTGGGCTCAGCAGGCCATCCATCAGCAAGTCCACTCCCCTGCACACACCTCTGGGGTTTTATGCCGGAGGTTTCAGAGTGTGCTGGTTACAAGAGAAACAAAGATTGTCTTACACAGGGCTAGGGGGACACCTGTACACACGCAGCCCTGAGCTAGGGGTGAAGTGTAGGCTGCACCATCCTAGGAGAGGCCCCAGGAGCTGCTGTGACTCCACAATACAATTCCAGCCCGGTTCCCCACTAGCTCCGGGGTTGGCGGGATTACTAATATACAGCTGCTCTACAAGGAGTCCAGGGTGGAGTCAAGGCACAGCCTATGCCCCACCCCATGTGCTCCTGGAGAGTTCCCCTGGGCAGCAGTGACATCCCACTCGCACTCCGGCCTATCATCGAGAAGCTGCCAGCCTCCTTCCCCTACTCTAGCCTTTCTGTCTCCTTTAGTTTTGAGTGGCTTATGGCCCCTTTGCTGCTCCCCAGCCTCCTGTCGAGCATACAGGCCAGAAGGCTGCACTGCATGATGTCACATTGCAACGTTCTCACCTGGCACCAAAGAGCCATCTGAGCAGAAGGCAAAAAGAGAAGCTATTGGGCCAGTTCTCTCCCAGGCTGGGCCAGCCCGAGCGGAATCCGTGGCCTCACCCGGGTGGAAAGGAGGAGAAACTGGGCCATCGTCTCCGACCATCTCTGAGGTGCATTCATCTGGTTTAAGTGAGGTCAGGCACAGTAATCAGAAGTTCGTGGTGGCCTCATGTGGCTGGCTACACCTCACACTTTTGGCCTGAGACGTAAGGCTTCAGAGGGATGTTGCGTGTCATTGGACTGTTTCCAGAATCGTAGGACTTTTGGATGCCTAACTGCCGTAGCTGCCTTCTAACGTCAGTTCTTTCTCCAGTAGCCCTGAGACACTCCAAAGGCCATGGCTGCTCCCATCCTATGGGGATGGGGTCCATGAGTAACTGGGGAGAGAGGGGTGGGTGATCAGCTGAGAGGTGGAAAGGTGCCAGGCTTCAAAGTCCCACCCTCTTCTTCTCAGCATTTGTGGGCCTCCAATCCGAACAAACCTTGTTTGTGGGAACGTTTGAACTCCAAACCTAGATTCAGGCCAGAATTTAGCAAATGGCCTTATTCCTTTGGGGCCTGTGCTCCAGGCACTGGCTTAGCAGAATTGGCCAGGGTCACTAAGGCGAGCTTGCTCGTCGTGGCAAGCGTGTGGGGTTTTGATACTGACGGTCCCTGGGTCAATTCCGGCAGGGCATCTATCTGTATGCGTGCAGCTGCTGCTCGTTATGGGCCAGACTGTGAATCCCTTCACAAGTCTGAGTTCAGCTGGACAGCTCATGCAAGTAACGGCTCGCCAATGCGAGTAAAGGATTTACAAGCTGGCTGCCCTGTGTTTGGTACATTTTTTTATTTCTGGTCTCAGCAGCCGCTGGCGTGTTGCTGAGAATGAGGAATTAAGGGCTTGATTTGCCTCTTACTTTGCTTCAATGCAACGTCAGGGATGGAGTGCAGATGCTCTCGCTGTGCATTGGGGTGAGAGGACGAAAGGGCTTACAATACATGCACGTATACCCCCTCTCTCCCCGAGTGGCTGCAGAGTTCATATGCTATGCCCTGTGCATTGGAGAGATTTACCAAACAGGCAAGTCATGGGAATTGAATGATTTCAGCCTCTTGCCCAGATTTTAATCCAAGATTTTCCTTTCCACATAAACAGCTGCTCTAACCTTTCACACTTCCAGAACAAAAAGAAAACCCTTCCAGAGGTTCTTCAGCTTGTGTGTGACAATATAAACCAGACGCCTTTGATTAAGCAAGTGCATGTCAAAGCCACGAAGGGATGAAAGCAGGGTTTTTAAACTGCTCCCGATGTGAGCTGGCCGGGTCTGCCGCTCCTTGTGATCCCCACCTCGGATCTCACACCCGCCTGTGCTCACTGAACAATATAAAGGGGTAAGATGGCAGTGAGCAGCCGGCATGTTTAATATAAGGCAGGACAACAGGCTTCGGTTGCAATTTGTGCTCACGCCAGCAGAGGCAGACAAAGAATCTTAGAATCATAGGACTTGAAGGGCCCTCAAGAGGTCATCTAGTCCAGTCCCCTGCACTCAAGGCAGAACTAAGTATTATCTAGACCATCCCTGACAGGTGTTTGTCTAACCTGCTCTCAAAAATCTCCAATCTCCACAACCTCCCTGGGCAATTTATTTCAGTGCTTAACCACCCTGACAGTTAGGAAGTTTTTCCTAATGTCCAATTTAAACCTCCCTTACTGCAATTTAAGCCCATTGCTTCTTGTCCTATCCTCAGAGGATAAGGAGAACAATTTTTCATCCTTGTCATTGTTATATACTTGAAAACTATTATCATGTCTTCTCTTCTCCAGACTAAACAAACCCAGTTTTTTCAATCTTCCCTCATAGCTCATGTTTTCTAGATCTTTAATCATTCTTGTTGCTATTCTCTGGACTCTCTCCAATTTGTCCACATCTTTCCTGAAATGTGGCACCCAGAACAGGACACAATACTCATGTTGAGGCCTAATCAGCGCAGAGTAGAGCAGAAGAATTACTTCTCGTGTCTTGCTTGCAACACTCCTGATAATGCATCCCAGAACGATGTTTGGGTTTTTTTGCAACAGTGTTACACTGTTGACTCATATTTAGCTTGTGGTCCACTATGACCCCCAGACCCTTTTCTGCAGTACTCTTTCCTAGGCAGTCATTTCCCATTTGGTATGTTTGCAATCGATTGTTCCTTCGTAAGTGGAGTGCTTTGCATTTGTCCTTATTGAATTTCATCCTATTTACTTCAGATCATTTCTCCAGTTTGTCCAGATCATTTTGAATTTTAATCCTATCTTCCAAAGCACTTGCAACCCCTTCCAGCTTGGTATCATCTGCAAAATTGAGACGTGTACTCTCTATGCCATTATCTAAATCCTTGATGAAGACAGTATCAAAACCCTTACTAAGGCCAAGATATATCACATTTATCACTTCCCCCCCATCCACAAGGCTTGTTACCCTGTCAGAGAAAACTATTATGTTGGTTTGACACGATTTGTTCTTGACAAATCCATGCTTATCACCTTATTATCTTCCAGGTGTTTGCAAATTGATTGCTTAATTATTTGCTCCATCATCTTTCCGGGGACTGAAGTTAAGCTGAATGGTCTGTGATTCCCCAGGCTGTCCGTAGTTCCCTTTTTATAGATTGGCACTATATTTGCCCTTTTCCAGTCCCATGGAATCTCTCTCGTCTTCGGTAACGTTTTGAAGATAATCGCTAATGGCTCAGACATCTCCTCAGTCAGATCTTTGAGTATTCTAGGAGGTGTTTCTTCAGGCCCTGGTGACCTTGAAGACATCTAACTTGTGTAAGGCATTTTTAACATGTTCTATCCCTATTTTAGCCTCTGAACCCACCTCATTTTCACTGGCATTCACTATGTTAGATGTCCAATTGCTATGTACCTTTTTGGTCAAAACTGAAACAAAAAATCATTTAGCACTTCTGCCTTTTCCACATTTTCTGTTACTGTTGTTCCCCCCTCATTGAGTAATGGGCCTACCCTGTCCTTGGTCTTACTCTTGCTTTTAATGTATTTGTAGAATGTTTGCTTGTTACCCTTTACATCTCTAGCTAGTTAAGTCTTGTTTTGTGCCTTGGCCTTTCTAATTTTATCCCTACAAGTACCTTCTGCAGGGTCCATCAGTCGCCAATGATGTCATCAGTCTGCTTTTGCTTGGAATTGTCTTTCTCCTCTGTTGATTGGCTGCAGGCTCCAGCTCCTCCACGCCCCCTCCTTGCACCTTTCCTTTGTTCCTTCCCTCCTTCCCGCATCTCTTCCTCCCCTCATCCGCTCCTGTCTTGTGCTCCTGTGGTCTGTTTGTTGCATCCACCTCTCCTGTTATATTTAGATTGCAAGCTCTTTGTGGGAGGGACCAGTAGGAGCTGAGCTGAGGGCCTCGGACCCATTGCTAGTGGAGAAGTGTTCATCTCCCAAAGTTGCCGAGACAGCAGGTGGGAGAGCCTGTGAATGTGCCGTGAATGGTACAAGTTGCCGACTAGAGTTGCGGCTTGTTACTCCCTAGATCAGCCCCGCAAGGAGGAGCCCCCAGCTTATGCATGGTTATGAAGCAAGACCGTCGCCATACAGAGTCCTCTGCCATCAGGCTCCCGTCTGTCTCAGAGTCTAAGGGGCTGATGAGGAGGCAGATTCCATCCCGGCAAGAACAGGTTCCTCTCCAGGGAAACTCACCACTGGTGATGGAGGCTCCTCCTTTGCGGAGAGACCTGGAGGCTGAGTGGCCATCTCTTCTCTAAAGGTGGTCCCTGCATGTCAAGGCCGTGGCTGACAGGTCTAGGCTGGCTTGGGGGATAGTGGGTGGAAGAGGGTCTGGCTGTGGATGCTTGAGAGGAATTCAGCCTCCAGCACTATCAACTGACATGAGCGAGAAAATTCAATTTAATTTCAGATGATTTCCCCGGGAAAGGATTGCTCATCCATTGGCTGTATTTAAAATTAGGCTGGAGAACGCCCTAGGAAATGTCTCTTTGGAAACAGCCCTGCTGTGGTCAGGAGGGTGGACTAGCTGATCCGAAAGGCCCTTCTCTGTCTCTGATTCTCAGTGTTTAACCTTTGAGCGCGACAAAACCCAGCAAGGATCAAAACTCCAGCCGGTTGCGTGGTGGGGCTATAGCTGGGATCTGCCCTGGGAGTTTCACAGCCGATGGTGGAGGGCCAGCCCGCACTTTTCCCTCACTCCCTTCGAACAAAGCGTGTGTGTGTGGGGGGGGGGAGGGGGGGTGTCTATCAGACTGGCAGGATTGCTCGGAGGTTAGTCAGAGTCCCTTGACGTCAGTCTGCAGAGGTGCTAATGCCCCCTCCCCACGACCCTCACAACCGGGAGACTCTCATTACCAGACGCAGCGTGTGCAACATGCTTTTACAAGGCTGGGTGGCTGATTTATGGAGTGTGCCGGCCTATGACCTAGAGCGCCACTGCGAGGGATTGCTGTTACCTCAGACCGGTGGAAAACATTGCGGTCCCCGGGAGCTTGAGCAACTGGAACTTTATGCCAATGGGCGGGGGTGGAGAGCGTAAACCCTGGAGTCAAGGTCGAAAGGTGACATATTACATGTGTGTGTAAGTGTAGATCAATGGATAGCTGTGTGGGACCATGCAGGGATGGACAGCTGGATGGATGGACGAAATCCTTTGGGGATAGACAGACAGATGGACAAACGGATGGAAAAGCATGGGGCTAGCTAGACAGATGGCCCCTCCTGCCCATCTCTTTTCGTAGAGGCCTTCAAACAAATGTGAGACAATACTTTGCTCAACCTCTTGCAATCTGAGCTGGATTCTAGCTGGAAACCTAATGCAGAAATGAAAAACACTGCAGCTCCATCACCCCTCTAGCATGCCCTCCCCACCATATAACGAGCTAATTCAATCATAGAACCACAGAAAGAACCACAAGATAGAAATGGCTAATTAGCTCTCACCTAACGAGTACACTGGGTCAGATCGCCTCAGATCCAGACCCAAATGGAGCATGGAAGAGCCATGTCTAATTAGGCCTCATCAACCCCATGTGTGGGGATTGTTCTCTGCAAGACATTGGGTTGTGTTTTGTTGATCTGTATAACCACTTGATGTTGATGACACTGATCTGTAGAGGTCAGAGAGCCCATAACCCCATTGCCCTCTCAAGCCAAAGGCAATAGCTGTGGAAAATAACTTACGTTCACATTGTCATCAGGACATTGAACAAAAAAAAGAGTTGGAAACTTTGTTGCCAAAAGATGAGCTTCTGCTAACATCATACAAGTCCCATTGCCTGACAACGTTGATCTTTTTCCTGTAGTTAAGGAAAGGCACTGAAATCCCTCTGGGGGTCTCGGGGAAGGAGAAAATCTGCTTGCGATGAGGTCTGGTGAAGAACACTTGGGGGCCATATGCTCAGCAGAGGATCTGCCTCTGTTCCCAATCCTGCATCTAGCTAATTGATATCTGTTTACTGTACTCGATCTGTCACGTCCTTCCTTCTCTCGGAGCTGCCTGCATATACCTCCCATCTCTCACCCCCGTAGAGTTTTCCTGGTCACGCTACGGGCATCCAGTCCTCATCTCCTCTCCCCAGCGCTCCACAATCTCCAATGTCAGCGACCCCAGGGGGTTCTTTTCCTGGTGCCATGATGACGCAGCCCAAACGCGACACAAGCAGGGATGTGGTTACTGCGTCCCCACCAGAAGCAGCAACACATGGAGAGCAAAGCAGGTGACTTTTGTTTTCACAGAGACCCTTAATTACGTGATGTGGTGAGTCTCTGAGGTAAAATCTAGTCTGTGGTGTCAAACAGAGCACCCGCAGGCTCCTACAGCTGATGTACTAACCTCCCCGCCCCCCCAAGATGTACATCTAAATAAGCTGAGTAGCTGACGGAGTTCAGCAGAATCTTCTTGGGTAACAGGAAGGTTAATTGCTCCCGGAGGAAGACTGGTTTGCTTACTTACTATTAGTTTCATACTAGAAAAACATTTACTGGAATTTTTAGTGCCTCTGCTCAGATGTTCATGTGGTCAGTCCCCAGTCTTACCACGTCGGTGTTGCCACGGTAAAAAGGAAAATAAGGTTTCCATGGCTTCCTTTGGTCAATAAAAAAAAGCCATAAATGAAATATATGAAGCAAAACTGATAAGTGGGGAGGAACGACTGCTCTGCTCAGTGACCTGGCTTTTCCCCCCTTGTTTCCTTTCCTTTACGGAGAACAGAGTTTAACTCTCCTCTTCATGGCTGATAAAGTTTGTGGTGTGATATATAAGCTCTGAAGATTTAGACACAGTCGGGCCCTAATCCGATCTCCGTATGCTGCTCTAAATCGGGAGTAACAGCTCTGAAGCCAATGGAATTTCATGTGTGAGAGAGATCAGGATGGCTGGTGGTTCGGGATTTCGATCGATAGATCGATCGGTACTGTGCCTACCACAATAGGGCCTTGCCCTGCTGACACCACTAGGTCCTGTTGTGATACAAATAAATAATAAAGGAGACCTGCACAGCACCTTCAAAAGATGAGCTTGGGAGCTTAAATTCCTAACTCTGCTAGATGCTAAAAATCATGGACGCAGAGATGCTGCCGGTTTTATGTCTCATTACAACAATCTGTAACCCACCAACTCCCTTTTGTCCTATGACTGCAGAGTTGTTAACCACCCACTTCATTTTGAATAGTTCCTTGCAATATGTGTTAACTTCTTATGCTTCACCATCCTTTCCACCTTGTATTTACCTGTGACACTCCGAGTACCCTCCCCGGACCAGAAGAAGAGCTCTGCGAAGCTTGAACGCTTCTCTTTCACCAAGGGAAGTTGGTCCAATAAAAGCTATGACCTCACCCACCTTGTCTCTCTCATATCCTAGGGCTAACATGGCTACAACACCACCACAAACAAATAAATAACAATACATACAGTGGTAGATCTAGAGTGGCATCCGTCCCTCAAATACCGGAGACTGATAGACTTCGTTAAAGCCAGATACATCCAAATTAGAAATGAAGCACGGATTTTTTACAGTGTGGGTGATTAACCATTGGAACAAAACCCCAAGGGAAATGGTGACTTTTCCACCTCTTGGTGGCTTCAGATCCAGACTGGATGCCTCTCTGGAAGATGTGCTTTAGCCAAATGTAAGTTCTTAGGCCCAGTACAGGGGTAGCTGAGTGAGGTTCTATGGTTTGTGTGGTACAAGTGGTCAGAAGAGGTGATCAGCTAGTTCCTTCTGCCCTTAAAATCTAGGAGTCGATGAAGGAAGATGGGCCCAAACCACAGAACCAACTGCCTCTGGGCCCTGCTTATATACAGAGCAGAACCTATTCCCCCAGATCCAAATTACTCCTAACGTTGAACGAAGAACCAAACACTGTAGCTTGGTATCACGTGGTGGTGATAAGCGGGTGTCTGCACCAGACTATGATGGAATTGTTATCGCTGTTGAAAAATGTTGCAGCATTACAGCAAATGAAAACCTGTTTGGCTGGTGACCTGTGTCCCTCACCAGATATTAGACAAAATAGTTTGTATCTTGTGGGTAACGTGGGTGTTCATGGAACCGGAGAACACAGCTAAGGAATTTGGTTTGGCTTTGCTTTGCTTTAGTCTGTTGGTAAGATAGGGGGCCTGAATCGAGGTTTGGAGTCCAAACAGCTTCTCAGTTGGGACCTGGAATTTTGGCTCAGGGCTACCTCACTAGTTGGCCATGCCGTCCCCTTCTGTTCTTCCAGAACTGTTCCAGGTCCAAGAGAGTAGTATAAATGCCTACAAAGAGAGAAAAAGACAGAGAGATTTCTATTGTTGCAGTTGACTTACTGGGAAAAGCAAAATTCCTTAGATGCAAATGGAAATAGATGTGTCCTAATAGGGTTGGAAAACAGGAGACCTTGACCTACTCTTTTCTTTGCCACTGACTTTCTCTGTGACCTTGGACAAGTCACTTGACCTCCCTGTGAAAAGGGGAATCACAACTGAGGGTGGGCAGCACTGAACTTAGGAGCTTGGCATTGCATTTTAGCTTCTGCCACGCACGTCCTGCCCAATCTTGTTGTTCCCTATCTGTAGAAGAGGGGTAATAGCACTTCCCGTCTCACAGAAAGGGTTATTGAAGGTAAATTCGTTAAGTGTGAAGATTATTGGAGCCAGATGGGCTCAGAGGCAGAAAGACACTTAGCCCCCCACTTTGTAAGACGCTATGCAATCCATGCTTGGAAAGAGCTATCTAAAGGCCTAGTATTCCTAAACTGAACCTTAATGCCAGATCAGCCCCAAACCTTCGCTCCCCTGGAAACGCCTTGGTCCCCAGGTATTTCTACTTTGAATGAACCATAGTTTCAGCGAGAGTCCTCTCATTTCTAAGGACATGGAGCTTGCTGCCTGAGGGACTTTTAGAGCCATTAATGAACCATTTGATACAACGCTTTACTCATCGGGCCAGAAGAGCCGTGGCAGTCCCTCTGCATGTTTGCTTTTAATATTGCTACCACCACCGCAGGGTTTCTTGGAGCAAAGGCAGGAAAACGTATGGTCTGCTGCATCCCTCTGCCTGCCGTTGACTGATGAAGCTGTCAGGTTACATCGCAGAGCCCAGCGCTCCCATCTCAAAACCCAGCTCCTGCTCGTCTGCTTTGGCATGAAGGCCTGGCCCGGTGAAGAGCTGCCTCTCAACTTCCATGGGGGAAAAAAAAAAGAATCCCATTATTTATTCAGGGACTAGCACTCCCATGGCCTTATAATTATTAGCAGCTCAGTTTAGCCCTTGGGGTTTTAAACTCCCTCTTGATTCCACACAAGGTTCTTCGAGTATTTTTATTACCCCTGCACATTTAATTACATGTGCGATCCTTCCCTTTCCAAACCCACTCGTAAACTCATTACAGAACTTGCCCTCACAGAGCTGTTTTCAATTAAGAAGAGAGCGTTGGTTTTGGGTTTTTTATTTTATTTTTTTTTTTGCCACACATCCATGTCTGGTTCATTCCAGCCTTTATTCCATTCCCCCCGCCACCCTCCGCCACCCCCCATCTCCTTCCATGCTAATTTTCAGCACATTTTATGGCATGCTTGGGGGTGGCCATCTTTTTTTTTCTTCCCATAGTTAAAGGAAATCAAAGGAACATCAAAGCCTCGGCATGACACTTCACCAACCTCCACAGAACATTTCTATTTGCATTCCCTGCAGCAAATTGTGCTTTCCAGCAAAAAGAAAATGGAGAAGTGGGGGGGGGGGGAAGGGAGGAGGGGGAAAGGTAAAGGCGCAGCTGTGTCTGAAAAAATATTCCCTGTAAATGTGGAGATGTATGGCTGGAATGCAAGGCCCATTTCCCCAGGAAGTACGCCGAAATGGCTGGAGACTGGGGAGCAAGGAGCATCAGAAGCTGGCGTGAGATTTGGGCCTTGCATTCATAGCTGTTGTTTTTTCACTGGATTTGGTTGTTGGATTGACAGCTCTAGAGAAAACAAAGTCCTCTGGGTACCGCGCAGGAAAAGGCAGTGCAAGCTTCTCTTCTGCTGCACCATCAATGAACCGCAAACTTGACCTTGGCCAGAACACCCAAAGGTTCAGTCTCCATGACCCATTCAACCCTCTGCTGAGGCTCAAAGTAACGCCGAAGACAAATGCACAGGAGAGGCAGTGCTACCATGCTAGGGGAGCGGTTTGACATGTCTCCCTGGGCACCAAGTCCCTGCCCTCTTTCAGATGTCTATGCCAGGGCACTAGCAGAGCCTGTGCCCCCCAGGGAACTGTGCATGGAGGGCAGGTGCCAAGAAAGACTCCTGCATCCTTTCCCTCCCTTCCATACAGAAGTGGGGCCAGCTTAGCCTTTAAGGCACATTTATTTGGGGGCTATTACGAAGGCAACTTCTGAGATGGGCCCACCTCTCACAACTGGAATGCAGGTTTGCATCAACAATTTCGTTTTCTCTCCACACAGAGAGCGAGAGAGAGCAAGAGACACCTCATCTTTGTGTGCAGGGTCCGCTCTGGAACTCAGTTCTCTGGGGCAGGGCCAGTCTTTTTGTTCTGTGTTTGTACAGCACCTAGCAAAATGGGATCATGGTCCATGACTAGGGCTTTTAGGCACTAAATAATAAATAATAGTAACAACTCCCTTCCCACCCTTTGGGCATGTCTGGCTGGTTATAATCGTTATTAATACTGATGTTGCACTTTCCAACAGCCGTTTTCAAAGAGCGTTGCGAAGGGAGGTATGGTTATCCCCCTTTTACAGCAGGGGAAACCGAGGCACAGAGCCTAAGGGACAGATATTTAAAGGGAGATAGGTGCCAAATTCTCCTTGATTTCAGTGGGATCTAGGTGACTCAATATCTTTAAAGAAGTGGTCCTAAGTGAATTGTTTAAGTCCATGCATGGAGTCTTTGGAAGAACCGTGGCTAGAACCCAGTCACATGACTCCTAATCTGGGGTCCTGCCCACAGGGGTTCTGATTTTGGAACATCCCTCTCACTCTTCTCTCATCTTTTGTGTACCACATGATGTGGTTTGCTTTGAGAATGATGGTTTCCCAGCCCTTCTTGGTCAGGGATAGCCGCTCCCATCATACTGTGAAATATTAATATTTATTCAGCACCATGGATGAATACGTCTGTCAAAATATGACATGAAGTCTCTCTATCTAGGTTCCTCCTCCAGTGTTTTGCTAGGTGTATTTAAGTACCTTTACTATGTTATCTGCCCTTGCAGATGGATGTGGAGCCTGGCCTTGCAGGCTGATATGTGGTCAACACTGGCATCTTCCCAAGCAATGGGTCTGTGATGGAGGATCATGATGAGGGCCTAGACCTTCTCCCCAGACCTGCCTCCTGGAATGTGGAAGGCGATGTCCTCTGCAGAATGATGAATGAAACTGGACCATTTTTGTCCAACTCCGGCAGGGAGCTAGTTCCGAATGGTACCAGATCAGAAAGTATATTCCTGTGGAGAATAGTTTGAATTGCACTTTCCCCAGAACCTGCATCTCTTTCCATTTGACGTCATTAAAAATAATAACAACAATCAAAGCTAAAATTCTATAGAAAATGTCACGTTCCGTCTCCCCAGCAGAATTTTGAGATTGCAAGGTAGCTCACCGCTGCACTGAGCAATGCTCCTGCCACATATATAACACACATCATATAATAAAAATGATAGATTATAGAGTCTCTATGATCCAGACCACTTTGCAATTACATTTGCAGATTAATCAAGTTTTCTTGATTCAGAAGAACAGGTAACCCTGGGCCCTTTCACCTCCCCAGGGGAGGCAGAGAGATGGCAGCAAAGACGCCCCTTCTTGGACCAGCGGGAAAGCAACGGAGAAGACTCAGGACTGCAGCAGAGGGAGCCCTTCCATTGCAGATGAGAGGAAATCAGAGCCACACTGAAGCCAAGGTGATAAAACCGTGTGCACTCCTGCTGGTGCTTTCCCTCCTGGCTGGGTTAGCTAGGACAAGTGGATCTACGCCAGCCTGTTATTGTTAACCCGCAGTATGAGAAAGCCACGGGGAAGCAGGTTTAGCACAGAAGTATTAGGGAACAGGCACCAACCACTGCCCGAGACAGAACTATAATCCCTAGTGAGATTTAGTAAAATAACCCCCCCCCCGCTCATATTTCAGCACCTGCTGCCAGTTCGCCCTTTCAGAGAGCTTCCATTGGCATTGAAGGCCACTTTGCTGGCTCGCAAGCTTGGACTCAGCACATTCTGACAGTCTCAGAGGTTGGGGGGCCGGAGACTCACCCCCCATTTCATCCCCAAAACAAAACAAAACAAAATAGAACCAAAATGACTCAGTCCCAGATTTTACCAAGAGTAGAATCATCTCGGGGATTTACATGTGCGGCATGCGGGTCTGAAACGCTACAAGCCCCCCCCATTTTTCACTCATCACTGAAGCTATTACATATGTTTTTTTCTCCCTCTTCAATGGGTGGCTTATTTTACTGTACACCATTCAAACCTTGCTTCGAGGCAGGGGCACCAAAACAGGGGAGCCCAGGGGGCCATGGCCCTCCCACTTTTTACCAGCTGTAAGGGTGAGCAACGTGGGGGAAGGAGCAGAGAGGAACAAGCCTGGGACAGGCTCTTAGGAGGGAGGAGGTGGCGTGGGAGAGGGGCCTCGGGGGAAGGGGCAGTGTGAGAGGTGGGGTCTTGGGAGAAGGGGCAGTACAAAGGCGGAGGCTGGGGGGAATGGGCAGTGTGGGGGCTTGGGGAGAAGGGGCAGTGTGGGGGCAGGGCCTCGGGGTGAATGGGCAATGTGAGGACAGGGGGTTTGGAGAAGGGGTGGTGTGGGGGTGGGGTCTCGGGGGCACAGTGTGGGGTGGGGCCATGATTTGGGCACCTGTGGGGGCCCCCCCACTTTTAAGGCGCTTCTGCTGCTCCTGCTTCGAAGGCAAAGTTATTAATTTCCCCGTGTGTTTCTCTGTGGCACTCATCAGTACAGTATAGGGGTGCTTTACAAACCCTAATTAATGTATCTTCCCAACACCTCGAGAGGGGAAAGTGTGCTATTATGTCCATTTTACAGACAAATAAGTGAGGCACAGAGCGATCAAGGTAAAAGAAGTTCACCAATTTTGGTGCCCAATTTGAGACCCCTAGAACCTAAATTTCCCAGTACTTAGCATCCTAAAGCAATGTGTTCCAAGCACAGCCCCCTTTGACTTCAGCTGCAGCTGTGAGTGCTCAGCACTTCTGCAAATCAAACTCTAGGGTCTCCAGTTGGGTGCTCAAAACATGAAGAACTCACAATTAGCAACCACCTGTGCAAAGTTAGGTGTAAGTAACATGCCCACGATCACACAGGAACTCAGTGGCAGGGGTAGAATGCAGTTCTCCAGAGCTGCATTTAACTGCCTTCACCATGAGATCAAATCCTCTCTCCCTGCAAGCTCCTGCCTTATTCACGATCCAACTTCGGCAACAAATGAAGCAGGGGTCCTACAGAGTACGTCTGCGCAGCAGAACAAAACAAGAGCTATGTCAGAGAGTCTCGGAGCCTGGCTCAACTGACTCGGGTTTGCAGGGCTCAAAATAGCCATGCAGATGTTCAGGCTTGGGCTGGAGCCTGGACTCGGAGCCCTAGTGAGAGGGGAGGGTCTCAGAGCCCGGCTCGAGTCCAAGCTGGAATGTCTACACTGCTACTTTGAGCTCTGCAAACCCGAGTCTGTTGACCCAGGCTCTGAGACTCCCTGCTGCAGGGTTTTTTTGTTGTTGCTGTGATGCATACCCACACACAAAAGCCTCCTTCACTGCGGTCGTCCCTACAGTAGATCCAACCCATGCACTGAACGAGGCGGGCGCTGTGCTAGAAACAGTCTGTGCTCATGTAGTTAAAGACACTATCACAATGCACACACACAAGGAGGCTGAATCAAGGTTTCCCAGGCCGTTAACTTGTGAGAGCTTGAGTTTACAACCCCCATGTTCTTTTTAAGGTGCGGTTTGTTGCCAATAATTTCTGAGGTTTTTAAAAAAGCAAACAGAAGAAATTCCATCACGCAGCATCATTCCCGTCCCCTGGGCTCATCAACGGGGTGGAATCTTTCGAGCCACCACAGACCTCTGCCAATTAAGCTAACAGGCTAACCGATAGCACTGTAGGTTGTTATCCTCTGTGTGGACCCACCATGAGAGGGGGGATGAAATGCACACTGGTCTTGGGTTTTAGTCCAGGCTCTGAAGGGGCGTGTGAGCTCATGGGCACAGACCCTTTTGCCAGATTAGCAGGGGCCTTTGGAGTTTTTCGCCTTCCCCTGCAGCCTGGGGTGGGGTTCGCCTGCTGGGACCATCTGGGCATGTCTCTCCTAATCGATTCCGTTGCAGATGCCTCAGGCATGGGCGGTATCTTGGTCTCTCCTGTTCTCTGCCTTTGGCATACAATTTTATTTCCGAGGGACTAAAACGTCTTGGTCTTATTAAAGTATTTGGTCTTAATACAGGGCTATCTGGGTGCAATTTAGTGGCCTGTACTATACAGGAGGTCAGACTAGATTATTTGACAATCCATTCTGGCCTTTTGTGAAACTCGGAAACCAGCACAACACCCAGACTGTGTCCAGTCTCACCCCTTTGAAGGTAAATGTCCCTTACCCTATTTCTATGCCCAGGAAGCTAACACCTGTTGAAAGAGAGGTGCAGTAAAATAACAACCAAAAGAAGCAATCAATAGATGGCCAATATCTAGGGGTGGAGAGTGGCATGCCAGTGGACTGGAAGTCAGGACTCTTCTGTTGTGTTCTCAGCCCCTGATTTACTGTGTCATCTTGGAGCAAGACACTTAGGCCAACATTGAGAAATGTGGATGCTTAAAGCTAGACATCTTAGTCTACATGTACGCACACAATAAAAAGATAAGAATGGCCACACTGGGTCAGACCAATGGTCCAAGCCAGGCCAGTATCCTGTCTTCCCACAGCATTGAGTGCCAGATGTTTCAGAGGGAGTGAACAGAACAGGGCAGTTATTGACTGATCCATCCCTGTCATCCAGTCCCAGCTTCTGGCAGTCAGAGGCTTAGGGACACCAGGAGCATGGGGTTGTGTCCCTGACCATCTTGGCTGATAGCCATTGATGGACGTGTCCTCCATGAATTTATCTAGTTCTTTTTTGAGCCCAGTGATACTTTTGACCTTCACAACATCCCCTGGAAATGAGTTCCACACGTTGGCTGTGTGTTGCATAAAGACATACTTCCTTATGTTTGTTTAAAACCTGCTGCCTATTGATTTCATTGGGTGACCCCTAGTTCTTGTGTTATGTGAAGAGGTAAATAACACTTCCTTATTCACATTCTCCAAACTAGTCATGAGTTTATAGACCTCGATCAGATCCCCTCCCCCACTTTCCATCCTTTTCCAATCTGAACAGTGAGTCTTTTTTACTCACTCCTCATATGGAAACTGTTGCACCGCCCCCCCCCCCCCCAATCATTTTGTTGCCCTTCTCTGAACCTTTTCCATGTCTAATATATCTTTTTTGAGATGGGGCAACCAGAACTTCACCCAGTCAAAGGGTGGGCGTACCCTGGATTAATATAGTGGCATTATGATATTTTCTGTCTCATGTCTGTCCTTTTCCTAGTGGTTCCTCATGTTCTGTCAGTAACCTGCCTTGGTATTTAAGAATTGCTGGTCACCCACAACTCTCCTCCAAGAGCTAATCAAAGCCTCTGAAAGTCAGGCCAAGTAATTTAGGTACCTAACTTTGGGCTCTTACATTTCAAAATGTTGGCCTCAATCTCCCAGTTCCTGAGGTTTCTCATGGTGGTGGGACGACATGCAAGGGTGCTCTGAGGCTTAAATAATATTTGTAAATTCCATTGAGGTCCCCACGTAAATGATGCTGGAAAAATACCGACCCTCTCCTCACATTAATATGGAATACATCCCTTTTCAGTAAAAACGCAGCAGCTCCATGCCCAAGAGGAGCAGAGGCTAGCTGGCCAATATGTATCTGTCCTATGGCACAGAGAGCACTGAGCCTCACACAGATGGTTTAAATATTCTAATAAATGTGGTAATCCCTTTGGTTTCCAAATAATGTTCTGGTCAAGTCGATTTATGGTAATGCTATCTTAAGCAATGCGGGCAATAAAAAGGGACCAAAATGTGAAGAATTTTTTTTCTTTTAAACCCCCCCTCCCAACCCCAATTTTTATAAAAGCCTTTTCTTTGTGCTGTGTTTGGAACGCCAGCCCTGCCAGCACTACTCAGCCTTGCAAGGGTGGAGAGCAACTGTGCCATGGAGCAGAGCCTGATTGTTACTCTGTGGGCTTGTCTACATGGAGACACACAGGACAATTAATCCTAATTAATTAGAGGTGTGAATTCAAAGTGGATTAGCTACATTGCATTAAGCCCCTGTGTGGACACTTTCATTCAGATTTAATGTGGCCTTAAATAATTTTAACTAAATTAAGGCCACTTTAATTCTGGAATGCGAGCATCCACACAGGGGTTTAATGCAATATAAGTAATCCACTTTAAATTCACACCTTTAGTTAATTCAGATTAATTTTCCTGAGCGCCTCCCTGTAGACAAACCCTATGATGCACGGATACAGTGTGACAAAGTCATCAGTATGCCCTGCCCCCTCATTTAGGCCACGTTTACACTAGCACCCATGTCAGCAAACCTTTTGTCGCTCAGGGGTGTGGGCCCTAGGTGCCCCTGCCAGCGGCTTTATTTCCGAGCAATTCAGGGTGGGATGGGGCACAGTTGTGTCAGCATATAGAAGATTATGTGTGCTTATATTATATTCTGCAAAGCCAGCGGGAGGGGGCGGTGGGGGGAGTGGAGCATATAGCCAGGCTGAGCAGAATTTGATTTTGCTTTTTTGATAGGTTTGACGAATAATGTCAATGTTTATTTTGAAGCATTTTCCCCCCAGTTTTTGTCAGTGTAAGCTTTCACCGTTGTGGGGTGTGACGGGGGTGTGTCATTTCATGACAGTTGCAGCTGAGAGTCTGAAAGTGACCTCTGTATAGCTGTTAAAACACAAATGGTCGACATCCCATGTCAAAATACAGCACATATGCAGCCTTCCATCATCCGCTCAGCTGTATGTGCCTTGCTTTGCCTCCCTGTGAATTTCAGTGCTTATCGATGGAATTACTTTCCGTGTCAGTTTGTGTGGGTATGGTGAAATCAATGTTTCCTGACTTTTGCCAATAAAAATCGAATCCTTCCAATACAGAGCAACCTATGAAAGCCTGGGGTGGGGTAATCAACGTCTGGGGGGGGGGAGGAGAGAGAACTGCCCCCCTCCCCATGCCCCATAGGAAAAGCCACCCTGAGCCCCACCCCCACTGCCCCACAAGGAGCACTGGCTCCTGCTTTCAAAACCAAGGTGCCCCTGGGGTCAGACTTGAGTCTTTCCGCCTCTGTCCACGTCGGGAGAGGGAACAAACAAAGAGAGCCACAAACAAAACCTTCCCCCACCCCACACCCAGATTTGAAAGTATCTTCTTTCCTTATTGGTCCTTCTGGTGCCAACTAGGTTATTTGAGCTTCTTACCCCTCACAGGTAAAGCGATTTAGTACAGCTGCCCAGGAGGGATTTTATGCTACCCTTATCTCTATGTTTACGACAGCGCTGATGCCCCAGCCTGGAGCTTGCAGGGGCGGAGGGGGTCATCTTTCAAATGAGACAGAAACCTGAAGTCCTGACCATGCCGTTGTTAAAGCTCCCATGGTGCTGTTTACCGGAGTCGGAGCGTTAGCGCTTGTGTCCTGTCCAAAAAGTATCTTTCAACTACCCAATGTATGTATCGAGAGCCTTCACCTGCCCCTGTAGGTAACCCCCCCACCCCACCCCGGGGCTCTTGCTGCCAATCCAGGCTGCTGAGCAGCTTCCAGCAGCTGCTGTATCTTTAGTAAAATGACTCCACAGAGAAACATGCCTGTTATGCTTGAAAATGCGGCATTTCACCCCAAAGCGACGTGTGACGAATCTGCTAAGCGGGAACGCTCCTTCCCCTCAGTCCCCTCCGTCCCATCGCGCTATGACCCTCTGGGGGAGGACACACGGGCACACTCCTGTCCCGGGGCCAGCCAGGAGAAGAGGGCAGAAACTCTGCAAAAGATCCTGACCCCAGACGTCCCTGGGCCTTCGGGCAGCGGCGCCCAGGTGGCAAACGGGGAATAGCCGGGATGCGGCACGTGGGGGTAACAGCCAGGGAACCAAACGTGGAGCTGCAGCAGGAGCTGAGGAGCTGCCTGTGGAAGAGGGGCAGATGCAGCAGCTGGAGTCAGGTCCATGCAGAACCTCTGGGGAAGCAGCAGCGTGCGGGGCGCAATGAGACACACCACTAACTATCCTGCCTGGAAACCTGCAAACACACACTCGCCTTTCATATAGGGCTGGGTTGGAGAAGGTATTCCATGCATGAGGCCTATGGAGAACTAACCCACTCATGACTCCCCTCCCTCCGGAGTCCAAATAAGAACCACTATGGTTTTACCTTAAATTGCAACTGTTTAAGCCATGGTACCAAGGGAGTTTGCAACCTCCCGCTCTCTGCCAGCTCTAGGAAAATAGCCCTTTGTGGTAGCCACATGCCTGTGTGGTTGTTGGGATGCACTGGAGTTGGGGCCGAAGCTAGAGCCCTGAAAATCTGCAGCTATCCATGGACCCTGTTTGCAGATTGCAGATCGGATGCGGATACACATTTTGTATTTGTGCAGGGCTCTAGCTGGAGGGCCTTGCTGCTGAACCCCCTAATGTGGTTGCCTCAAGTGGTGGTAAACCCTTTGTACTGACCAGCTCTAATAATTATACATTGGACCGCAACAGTCAGTCCTAGGCCTCTGAGAAGTTTAGGATCTAATATCCTGCAAACTGTCCAGACTAGAAACAGGAGATTGAAGTATTGCGAAGGGAATATTTCCAGTTTTCCACTGGGATGTGCTACACTGGCCTGTACCCCTAGACTCAAGGGTTATGAGGTACAGAAAAGCTATTTTAGGTCATGTCTAGAGGCTACTCCATTTTTGTTGCATGTCGTTCCTCTTTTCCTGCAAGTTCCTTATAGTTGCCTTCATGGTAACTGCATTGTAAACCCAGGTCTGTGGGACCCAGGCTTGAGGATTCAGTGTTTCCAAGCCCAAGCTTGAGTGTCCACCTTGCATTGTAAACCTAGGGATACAATTGTTGGACCTGGATCCACAGCCATGCTAACATATCCACACTGCAGTGCACAGACCTTCTGACTCGGGTCTGTGTTTTGAGTTGCATCCACACTGCAAAATGACAGGGGTTGGACCAGCTTTGCAGCCGGATTCAGGCTCTGACTCAGTGCCAACTAGCAGGGTCCTAGGACCCGGGTCCTGAGTGCTTGCTGGCTCGAGTCAGACTGATTTGTATATGGATGGAAGGCGGTCTTGAGCGCAAACCTGAGTCAGAGCCTGGGCTTAGTGTGTAGTGTAGACACACCCTAATGCACTTGACTTTACTGGTGGAAGGATACAAAAAATAGTCCCAGGACCATTGTTTAAAAACTTTTATAAAACATTTGTAAAAATAGTTTTGCAGCAAAGCATGTGCCGTGTATAAGCTACGCATACATCTCTCCATCCCAAACTCACACTTGTACCTTTGGTCATGAGCCACCTTTAAATCTGGGCTCTGCCGCACGACAGCACTAAATGGTCTCACTTGAGCTAAAGCGGTAAATCCATTAAAGCGTAGCAGTAGTAGGCTATAATCCTGTATCTGGACCCTCCTGACACATCTACAGGCAACAGAAATGGATTTGGCCAGTGATTGTGGGGAAAAGGTGCTGAGAGAATCAGCATCACCTTGACGCTGTGTTTATTAGTAGCCACTGTGCTGAGCATCTTACAAACCAATAGTCAGAGATGGTTCCTGACCTGAGGAATCGAAGCAGACAAAGGGATGGAGGGGAAACTGCTTGCCCACGGTCCCATAGCAGGTCAGGAATAGAATGACCGACTCCTCAATGCAGGACACTCTGCCTTCATGGCTTAGCTCCCATAGGATGGCAGTTGGACTGGAAAGCCGTGTGGCACTTGGTGTGGGGTTTTCATTTCGTTGTTCCTAATGGAACTCCGACTGTCTCTGTAACAATAACCTTCCCAGAAACACTGGGCTTCTCCAACAGAGTGGATTTTTTTGCTCTGTTCCAGTCTATCATTTCAAGCTCAAGCAGCTGCTGAGAATGAAATAAAACAATCCCACAGTGCAAGGCTGGAATCAGGGGAACTGGCCAACACAGAGCCTGGAAAACCTGGCCTGGAGAAGCAGTAAAACAGCAGGCGTTCCAAAGGGCTGCTTCCAAGAGACAGGCTCTTAACTGGAGGGCCAGGTTACGATATCAGCTGGAGAGAGATTCAAGGCTGGATTGCAAGTTTGTAGGTGGGCCACAAGGCGCTCCCCACTAGCTAAGTGGCTGGATTATCTCCCCCGCCACACACACACTCCTCCTCATCACCATCTGTTTGGCTTGGAAGCCTTGTATCTGCTTCAGTCCGAGATACCTGCTCTCTGAGTCGCAGGGGAGAGGAATGGTTTGCAGCTATGCAAGTCTCCCGTTCCTGGCCTTGCCTGATGGGTTGTCAACCCTGACCTGGAGAGTGAGAGGGGAAATCTGTCCCCAACTTCCATTTAATCCTCAGCCACCCCGTGGAGACTGCCAGCTGCAATCAGCTGCGACGTCCACTGTCCGCTAAGAGCTAGATTGAAGCTACCAGCTCAGGTTCTGAAGCTCGTCAAAGAATCAGCACCAGTGAATTCTGTCTAGCATTGAAATGTGCCAGGTGGAAATCAATGGCAAAATGGCTAATGGCTTTGCATGATGAGCCCCCTCCATCTCCAACCCCCCAGGGTCCTTCCCCACCCCCAGGTAAATCATAATGCCACATCCTCAAGGGGTTTTGATGACTTTCTGAAAGAGACCTGATGTCCAGCTGGGCTGGGGTCTACAGGGTGGAGCTGTATCTTCTTCTGGCGACATAATAGAAATTAGAAGCATCACACTGGAGTGGGAGACTCAGTTAAATAAAGGCTTTTCTGTTTCCCTCCCTGAGCCCTGCTCCCCAGGTCAGCCCTGCAGCATCACCCACCTCTTGATCTCCCCTCTAGTCCTGCACCCCATTCCTCAGCTCAGACCCACTTACTGTGCAGGAGGTCCCATGCCAGTTCCCCCGGCGCACACGATCTGCTCTGTGGCTGAGCCTTGTTATTCAGCATGACGGGAATCCCCAAGCTTTTTCTCCTCCCCGCGGCTGGTAAACCAACCAGGCGAGAACATTTCACTTGGCTACAATTAAACAAGTGCTGGCGGCCCCACGCGCCTCGATATAGAACTTAAAAAAAAAAGAAGAAGTTTAGCTGCAGCAGGAAATCTAATAACAAGCAGTAGCTGATATTTCAAGACCATCTTCATTGGATTTCATTCCCATCTTGTCCCCGTGCCATATCTGGAGCGGCGCGAGCCATCGCTCATTATTACGGAAGAAATTCATTTCGTTTGTGGATTGGGCAGTCGGAGGAGAACCCAGTCGTCCTGCTGCGGGGAATATATTGAATATACTTCTGAGCAGTGCCTGACCTCTGGCTTGCTCTCTTCACAGCGTGGAAAGGAAAAATGATTAAAAAGAAGCAGCAACGTTCCACTCTAATGGGGCAATGTTATTCATTTTCTTTTGTTTTTACACGGCGGAACCGAAAATAGAGTTTTTATCCATGCAAAACAGTGACTGAAAGCGTACGATTTCTCTCGGTGCACATCCTTGCCTGACCTCGGCTCGGAGGAAGAAATCAGGGAGTTGGGTTTTTTAAGTTATTTATGTCTACATCTGTAAGGGAAATTAGGCAATTTGATAAAAAATATATTCCTGGTTTTACCTGCCTGCCAAAGGCATCCAGCTGGCCAAATAACATGCTTCTTTTTACCACCCTCCCGCCCCCCTCGTCCCCACCGGTGCTACTCTAAGCATTTCAGCATTTAAAGTAGCACCGAGTCTCTTCTCCCCTCCACGTGTAAAAAAAAAAAAAAAAAAAGGCCCAGATAGACGTGGGAGTAAAAAACTGGGACCTTTGACCAAAGGCCGAGGAACTTGAACGGTCATGAGGAGATCACCGGGGTTATCTCATTCCAGATGGCTGTACAAGGCGTATTTCCTATGGCGGCACTGTCAAGACAACTCATTGTGGTTTCTGATTTACACCTCTGGGGGGAGCATTCATAACACAGTCTTGCCAAAGAGAAGTGAAGTGAGAAAACCTGTGGTGTGTGCACAACGGAAACCCTGGCTGGATTTCAAGTAATCCCCCTTCATGCGCTGTCCTCTTGGGTGCTTCTGTATTTTGTATGGGCCTCTTCAGGTCAGAGCTGCAGGGCACAGAATGTGGGGCATGAAGGAACTCCAAGAAGGGGAACAGTCTCACCAAGGAAACATGTCCTTCTGGACCTATCCCCTCTGGAATAGTCTCCCAGGAGAAATGTCTGGAAACCCAACCAGGGCCATCTTTCCATCGACCTTGTCTTCACTAAGTATAATCACGCCTACCCATGCCAGCTGTACTATGCTTTCAGCCTCTGGGAGGTGACAAAGAACATGCTGTGCTAATGTGGGTCATCTACTTCCCTTGTCTAGGGCAACTCAGTCTGAGGCCTACCAAAGTTCAAGCCCCAGGCTGGCTTACCTGAGTAACTAGCCTTACCTGAGTCACCAGAAGGCTTGAATGGGAGACCCTCACAGCCAAAAGCATGAGCTGATCTTCCTCAGGCCAAAGGTGTAACTCTTCCAGCTGGTAGCGTTAATAGACTCTTATCTTCTTAGGTGGACCAGCCACTAGAGGTGGACAGAGACACACAGGGCCTGTTTTTCTGAAGGGCTGAGCACATGATAAAGTCAGCGGGAGCTGGGTGTGCTCAGTACTTAAGATAATCAGAGCCCAATGCTGTGACAACATGAACTACATACACTGCTCCTTCTCTGATCCCTCCATCACTGAGTTTCTTTCCTGTCTGATTGCGAACACCTCTTCCACTTCAGCATCACCCACTTACCTGCCATCTCCTTCTGCTCCATTCAGACCAGCAATGTAAATGACCTCTCCCACTCTTAGCCCCCTTCTCCCAGCCCTCTTCTCAGCTGATTCAGTCACTGATGCCGGCCACCACCCTCGATTCCTTTACCTGCCTCTCCAACAGCAAAGTCCATCTCTCCAGCCTTGCTTCACCCCTGAACACCTGATTCCTCCACTCCTGTCCTTATGCTACTGAGCACCACTGGAGAAAGTCCTGTGACCACAGAGACTTCTTCCACTATCAGCTCACCCTCTGTGCTCCCTCACCTCTGCCATCTTCATGGCTGAACAACACGGATGCTCCTGTCTCATCAACTGACTCCCAGTCCTAGCTGCCTATTCACCTCCCTGGTCTCTAACCTAAAACCTTCCCTCCTCCTCCTCCAAGCTCTTTCCCACCCCGCACAAGATCTCGCCAACTTATTCCAAAGAGAAGTTTGCTCAGATCCCATTTGATCACCTCTCCCACAGATTTCTCTTTTCTGTCTCCGACTCCACCCCATACATGTGGGACATCCCCCTTCCCCTGCCCACAAGGCCACCACCTTCTCCGTCTTCAGAGCCACACTTGGAACTTGCTTCTGAACCATTATATCAATCAGCCAACCAACAACGGCTCAGCGGAAGGGAAGTTGGGGATATCTTATATTTATTTTAAAATAAACACCCCCACGCCCCATTGATTGTTTTAACCCTCTCCTTGTACTCTTCGCTTGCAAGCTCTTTTTGAGCAGGACAGGGCTGGCTGAAAAATTGAGAACAAAACATTTTCCAGTCAGAAAAATGGGGTTTCATTGAAATTGAAATTTTCTGCCGTAAAAGATCAATTTTGGAAGAATTTTGCATCTGGAAAATTGAAACAAAAATGCTTCATTTCGGTTTGTGGAACCTGAAACATAATATTTTGTTTTCAGTTGACCCTGATTTCTGGATTTCCTGAATGGCTGCATTACCTCATGGGACTTGTAGTTCTGGGTCCCACATGCCCTCAGTCTCCACTATGGGTGCAAATTCCCAGGTAGACTACATGTCCCATGTTGCACCACGGCGGAACAGTTTTGATATTTCAACTTTTTGTCTTGATTCAGTATGAAATAGTTGAATTTCCCATGGGACGGAAATTCCATTTTTCAATCAGCTCTAGGGCAGGGACTGTGCCAGGCTGTTTCTGGCCACAGCACCTTATGCATTGTGGGTATGATCACAAGTCAAGATACTTATAGTTTGCCTGGATTAATATACCATGGTCTCCCTCTGAAGTATCTGAGCACCAATGAGACATTTAAAGGGAGCACTGGAGAATCGACTGTTGAGAGCAGTCCTGCACTGGCCAAGAGGCTGGACTGGATTCCAGATGGGAATGTTAAACATCTCCATAATTCTGGGATCTTTGGAGCCAGGATTATGGTTTGGCCTGTGATCAAAATAGGGGCCACATGCGAAATTCAGATGCTCATGGTGAGCTTCACTGCATAGTCTGGGCTTTAATACAATGTTATCTTTGTAAAAGGCCCCGAGTGAGATCAGGGGTCCCTTGTGCCGGGTGCTGCCCAGCTACGTAGTAAGAAGCAGCCTGCGCCCCAGACAGCTAACAGTCAAATAGATAAGACAGAAACAAAGCTATAAGAGTTGCGTACAGTCACATAGTTGGTCAGGAATGAAACCCTGGTCACCCAACATGGTGCCCTGTTCACTAGACACTACGCCTCCACTCTCTGCTACGATGCCCAGATGAGCGACAGTATGGCCAGCCTCTTCAGTGGGAACTTGCCAACATCTCAAGGTGAGTAGATGTGCTCGCAAGAACTGAGAAGAGCCCAATGACTGTGCCTGTTTGGGCCATCCCATGCAGAGATTGGTTCTAGATGGTGCAACCCGAGGCCTGAAATACACCCAGTGAGTGACAGTTCTCTTGTGGCTTAATTGGTTTTTTCTATCCACATAGGGGAATCTGTTTTCACGAAGCAACAATACCACTCTTCTGTGCTACAGACCCTTCAGCCCCAATCCTCAAAGGTATTTAGGCACCTCACGGCCATTGAAATGAACGGGAATTAGGCATCTAAATGTCTCTGAGGATCTGGACCTGAGTGCTGGCAGCTCTGGCCAATGGCCGGTTCTGTGCAAGGGAATTACGCCCTGTATCTGAATGAAAAGGGCGTAATCAATGCATCAAACCATTGAAAGATGAGGCACACACTCTATGGGCACCATGGACGTTAAAGTCTGTGAGGTGCTCAGGAATGACTATAAGTATCCTAGACAGTATGAACACGGGATTGGGGGGTCATTCCAGCTCTAGTCATGATGGGGCAACTCCTGGAGTTCTTAATCAAGCAAATATATCAATGAAGTCCTTACTGTTTATCCAGTCAAAATTCAAAGAGGCAGTTGTGCAATTCTTGCACGTGTCGCTGAGTGTCTCCATTGACGTCAATGGGATGAGTTCCGAAAGTACGCATCAGTGGTAAAATTCACCCCAGAGTAAAGTCTGTGCACCTCTTAAAGGGGACATAAGCCCTAGGCTTTGTGCTGGAGCCTCATGTAGGCATGTATTTCACTGCAGCAGAACAGCATTGCACAATCAGGCTCCAATCGCGGGTTGTGCATAAGGACTTCAGGCGTGAGCCCACGGGAAGGGCTGCCTGGGCAAGGACTGATTACAGCTGTTAGATTTGAGCCAATGACAGTCGTGTGGGTTTGATTTGTTGGGTACTTGTTAAACCCTGCTAAAAGTGTTTTCAGTACTCATCAGTCAGTGATTTAACGATAAGCAGCGATCCCCAAATTACGTCAAGCTCCGATTTATTAAGGAAATTTTCATGTTAAATGAATAGCATGTGAGTATTAGAAACATATTTTGTTGAGGTTTAACAGCTCTGCAATGGCTAGATTAGTTTGTAAACCTCAACCAATATGTTTTTAATAACTGTCAGGGTATTAAAATACCAGAAACACTGACCTAACGAATCTGAGATACAGTAGATAAGCCTTTGTGACCTTTCATTTCATGTCTGAGCAAGGGGAGTGTATAGCTCAGGCATTGGTAATGGGCTATCATGCCTTTTGCTCCTGGATCAATTCCAAGTGAGTGTAGCTCAGAAGGGGCTAAGTGACATTTCTATATGGATATGATTATTTTTGATTTGTATGACAGTAATGCCTAGAAGCCCAGGTTGGGAATTAGGGCCCCACAGTGTTATGTGCTGTACAGACATATAATGAAAGCATGGTCCCTGGCCCAGAATGCTTACCATAGGGTTTTAAGGGCTGGTCTACATGCCAAGTTACACTGGTTTCTATTCTGTCTTGGTTCTTAAGCTGTTCTCACCACCATAGCTTCTGAGCACCTCCCAGTCGTGAGTAATGTCCGTCGTGTGTTGGTTCACTCATCCTCTCCCCAGAGGGAGAAGTGTGCAGTGGAGTGTTTTGTTTGGGATTTTTTAAAATCTCCCTCTCTTTCTCTACATTCACACACATTACTAGGTGCTTATGTTAGAGAAGGCAAAGTCAAAGAAATGCACCTGGCACTTAGAGTGGAATAGACTCAAATTGGCAGGGACCTTGGACATTTTTCACTTTTCTCTGCAGCATGGAGTGTGGATCGCCCGCTGGGATCATCTGGGCATGTCTCGTCCAATCAATTCTCTGCCATTGTAAGTGCGTTGGCCATGGGTGGCACTTCGGTCTCTCCTGCTCCCTGCCTGTGACACAGGATGGTTTAGTCTCCGAAGAACTGATATGGCTTTAGTTTACCCCAAGATACTGGGCTCAATACAGGGGTACCTGGGTGAAATGTAAGTTGCTTGTGACGTACAGGAGGTCAGACGAGAGGGATGTCTACACGAACGGGAGTGTGTAGCGCACAGACACTGCGTGCCCAGCTCACTCTGGTGTAAATATCCGGGTAGCTGGTGAGGCCTGGTTTAGGTGGGTGGAGTAGCATAGAGTACCCGACAGGGTATGTACCCTACGCATCAAGGCAGTGCGTCCCACATCTACACTGCTCGTTTTGTCCCGCTGCTCCCTGCTCCCAGAGCCTTTCCCCCGCCCCCCCCAGCAGTAAAAAGCTCTGGCAGTGGGGAAAGGCTCTTGCAGCTCCCTGCTGCCAGTGTCTTTCACTGCCACGGGTAGCAACACACCACAGAGGCAAGCGTAGACACAGCCTGCCTTTCTCCATGGCACGTAGCAACATGTGTCGTGCCTGTCCTCTAAATGCCACTGTAAGAGTAGACGTAGACGATCAAACGGTCCCTTCTGGCCTTAAATTCTGTGCCACGACCTATAAAGGTGTGAGTTTAAAACCAGTTGTAGTTAAACTGGTGAACAACGGTGTGTGGACACTCCTATTCTGGTTTAAACCAGGTTATTTCAGTTTAGTTGAAGCCAGTTAGGAACTGGTTTGAACTAAACTACAGTAAGCCACTCTGAAACTGAAAATAAGAGCATCCATTCATGGCTTGACCAATTTTAGCTAAATTGGTTCAAAAAGAAACGGAGGTTGAACCGGTGCAACTTTCTGGTGTAAATGAGGCTGAAGTGAGTTTGGTGCCCTCGTTGTGAAATGAGTCGTGGGTCTTGGTCCGGCTCTAGTGAGCAGGTATCCCCATCCCAAGGAGCACTGTCCTGTTTGGTATGAAGTAGCCCCTTCTCTATCTGTCTCAGCAGGGAGACCAAGGCCTGAAAGGGCCTCTCATCTGTTGAGTAATGGTTGAGACCAGTTGCTGAGACAACTTTTCCTGCTGCTGCCCAGTGGTACCTCTTGTTCCTGGAACAGAGGAATTCAGTCTGCAGGACTGTGTTAAGCTGGCACCTTTCACCATGGCCCAATATTTCATCATACGGCAAGCATTTCCTCCTTTGCCAGGATAGCGACGTATGCTGTGCCTGCTCGGTGTGGAACTCTGTCCCCCTCTAGTGGTGGCTGGGCCAATTAGAGGTTGACGAGCCTGCTACCGCCTTAGCTAACAGAGGTGGGCCTTTTAGCTCAGGCAATAGAAGCTCGTGTATTAAGTTCCAGTGGTCCCAGGTGTGATCTTTGCTGCAGACAACCCACCCACGGGTGTCAGCGTTATGCCTCCAAAAAACTTGTCAAGGGTTAGACAACTGGTGCACTGAGATCCTGCCGGCCATGCTGTCCAGTACCGCCTGCTTGGTCTCTTCCGCTCCCGGGTATATCTATTATTGCCTCTGGTCTTCTGCTTTGATTGGAAGTTCTTTGAGGGAACCATCTTTCTGATGTGTTTTGTATAGTGTCTAGCCCAACGGGGCTGGTCCATGACTGGGGCTCTCAGGTGCCACAGCCACACAAATAAATAACAATAACAGGAAGGATGCATTGCCAGCTCTTATCAGCTTTGCAGGACAGCTGAGGGCTGGTCTCTGGGAACTTTGAGCTGTGTTTATGTAATGCACTGGTGAGTGCATGTAACATACAGGTCCCCCTCTCTGCCTGATATGAGCCTGTTACAGCCCTCGCTAGGGAGTTAGCAACCATCACAGAAGTGGGGGCTTGTCCAGGATTCAAACTGCTGTGGGACTCAAGAGGAGCTTCCTTTGTCCAGAGGAAGCATGCAAACCGTGGTCAGCATGAATCCTTTTCTCTGTGCTTTGCCTGTAGAGATGTCCCCTAGTGCTCCAGGGAGACCTCCTGTTCCACGAGGCACTCAGGTTATAATGGTCACTTGCTGCTCTGCAGCTGCCCATGCATCACCTGTGTACTGCTTCTGCCTGTGCCCTTTAAACTGTGGCCTACATTAGCAGAAGCAGCTAGTGATTTCAGATGCAACAATGGTCGGTTGTCCATCTTGAGTCACTTCGAAGAGGCCTGATGTTCACACCATATTGAATGCCCGTCCTCCGAAAAAACAGAGGAAATCACAACCGCATGCCACTTCTGAGTCCTTAGACCCAAGAGCTCAATTGTGACTGTATTCCAGTTTGCACCGTTATGGCACTTTAAAATGGTGTTGCTCCACTGAACTCCAGGGAGTGATGCTAGCAATGAATTGGGCTCCTTAAAAATACAGTTCTGTCCTGAAAAGAGACTGCAGAAGCAGCATTCCTGGGCTCTGTGCCTACCGTGTCTTCATAGTTTCAATAGCGGGGGCCTGATTGTCCTGTCCATTGTATTACTTCCATGGAAATGAGAATCAGGCCAGTAAACGTGCTTGGCTTACATTCATAAAAGTGGTTTCGGTACCTGGCAAAACTGCAAACTCAGTTTGGTCTCCGAGAATTAAACTGGGTTCTTTCCTGCTTGCGTATCGTCACCGAGATAAAAGCTGGATACTGTGTGCCCTCAGGACACATGCAGTCTCACCACCTCCAATGGGTTTGCACAGGTGGACTGGATTGGAGCTTGGTAAAGAATTCTGCTGACGATGCACAAGATGGAACAGACCCCAGCTCCCTTTCCCAGGGCTGTGTGGGCTCCTGCTGGACTAAGAAGGTGCAAAAACATATCATAGCTGCTAATATCAGCAACTATGACTCTGAGGCACACACGAGGGAGGTATGATGGGTAAGAAGTTAGACTTAAATGGTGCATAGATCTGGTGGCAGCCCTCGGCATGGGGTGAATTCCACCCTGAAAAAACAGGGGTAAGTAGCTGAGCTGGTAAACAACAACAAAAAAGTGCCTTTTTTTCCTGTGGAAAAATTTCATCAGAACTGAAATATTTCAGTTTGGATAGCCTACCACAGTGCATCATGGGAGGGGTAGTTTGGCAGTCTCATACTCTCCTTTTTTATAGGTCAGGCTCCCTAGCAGGATTACACCTTCCATGATGCACCATGGTGTCCTCTCATGGTGAGGGGAGGAGGTTACATCGTGGGAATCCCTGGTCGTGATTCCGCATGGGAAATGTAGTCTAGCTGGGGAGTGAGGCTCATAGAGGTGAATGGGGACATGAGGAAACGGAACTATGACTCCCATGAGACACTATGGTGAGATAGCTGAATCAAAATATTTCAGGTGGTTGATTTCTGGATGAAAAAAATCCAGCTTTTTCCATGGAAAGCAGACACTTTTTGCAAAAACATTCATTTGATTGCAAACAGTTTTGAGGGAACATTTTTGACCAGACCACCCTAGTCAGTACCCTCAAGACAGAACATGAGCTACTGTAGAGCCAAGGAAAAATCCTTCCATGATGCGTTAAACAGGCCAAGAGCAAGGTGCTCTGAATAACTGCCAACGTGCACATGCTTGCACTTTCTGTTTTATTGCTGAATAGTAGGCTGAGTGTTGGAAAGCATCAAAGGGAATGGAGCATGAGACCACCACCTCCTCCTCCTCCAGCATGGGGTTCAGCAACACGTGGCCATCTTTGATGTGTTGTGCATGGCGTTTGTTTCTGCAGACGCCTGGGAGACAGAAAGCAGTTCACCTCCTTTGGATCCCACCAGTGAAAATTCTGAGGCTGGGCCGATTCCTTCTCTTCATTTACACTTGGATAAGCACCTCCAGCAAAGCCAGAGGAGGGATTTCCTGCCACCAGCTTAACCCTCAGTAGCCCTCGGCCGATTTGCTACTGCATTACTTCCAATTTAATGCATTCATTCTCTTTCAGAGACACAGGCTTTGAGAGCATCTCGTCCTCTGTCACCATTTGAGGTTGGGGAGGAGAACTTTGGAAATGAACCTGTTCTCTGGTTCTCCAGGGCAACACATCTTCACAGCCAGCTGCAGCCTGTAATCTTTCTGATGATTTCATGGGTTGCAGATGTAGTTTCCTCCTTCATTACAGCCCGTTTTCCATTTCCATCCAGGCATCTAAGGACTGGCTCGTTGCCACAACATATGTACATACATCCTCCCACCACCCGCCACACACATTTAATTAAGGGTGTTGCAAAAGCTGCTAAAAGTCCGGAAATTCAAAGCTGAAGGCCAACGCTTCGTGTTCCTGCTGTTTTAAAAAACAAACAATAGAATGAGCGTGGACTTTTCTGAAAGATTAATTTCCCTTTAAAAAAAACCAGGGAAAACATTCAATCGAAGGGGATAAAATCTGTATTTTACCAAGGCTTAAATACCTTGATTCAGTTCACCTCTTTTCCAGCTTGATAACTGCCCATAAGCAGCTTGTGAGTTTTTTCAAATTTGTTTGTGATACAAAACTGGTTCACTGAATAAATCAGGTGAAAAATTCTCAGCCTGTCTGTTGTAGTCAGCAAAGCCCAGAGCCTTAAAGGTATTTAGTTGCAATGGTTTCAATGGGAGTTAGGCACCTGAATGCACTGTGGGTTTTCAATTATCAAAATTCCACACGTGAGTCAGGTTGGTTAACATGCTTGGGGTGAGATTTGCAGTTTACCAGGCTCTCTCTTCCCTCCCTTCACCCCCGCCCAGGTGTTTTCCCATCTCTAGAGATTGTGTCAAAGAACTGGGTTGAAAATTTGAACCATAATATCAGCCTATAGGGGGTGTTAGTGCTATCGTGTAACGTCTTTTTCTAAGGGGACCTAAAATGATCAGGTTCTAGATTTTTTTTGTTTTTTTAATCTCCTCTGGAAGTCCATGTCATAGCCAGATGCTTTGTTTCCAGCTCTTGTGTGCTTCAGCCTGGGCCTTGAGATCTATACAGCTGTCACAATGATTCACAGAGTGAAATTTGGCCTTTAATGTATTATATGGAACTCAAAAGGTATGATGAAAGTAGTCAGGAATTGCTCTGCAGTCTCCCGATCTCATGTAAATTGCCCCTTTGATATCCTTCCCCAATTCCAGCCTGGATAATTACACTCTGCCTCCCAAAATTCCCTCTGAAGTGCAGAATACAGTATTCTGCTTCACTTCCTGTCCTAAACTGTTGATTCTCCGCAGCCTCACCTCCTGCATGATGATTTACACCACTGCACAAGTGGACAGTAAAATGCTCCCGGACTGTGGTTCACACCCATCTCATGTTAGCTTCACACAGCTGTGACTGACATAACACATTCCACCTCCAGGATTCTCCATCTCATGTCATGTCTCAGCGGAGGACTCATCTTTGCTCCAGAGGCAGTGACGACTCAGAAGGTGTTGCCAAGGCAGCAGAGATAACTGAACGTTACCATCTATTTACCATGCAATGTCTGTACAGCCCAGTGTTGTGTCATTTCTATCGCATGCACCGCTCGCTGTCCTCCACTGCTTAATTTTGAAAATCAGCTTGCAGGAGAGACCCTTCTCAAAGCAGTTAGCCTGCGTTGGGTCATTGGCACACTGCACCCCGTGGCTTCAACTTTAAGAAGGCACGAGGACTGAAAGGGACTTCCAGTTTCTCCCCGTCCAGCAGCTGTTTAGATTCACCTGGCTGTGTGTTCTACACACCTGCGTGGCCCAGCTGTGCACTCGGCTAAACACACTCCATCAACAGCCAAGTAGCCAGCACCTGGAAGACATAAAGTATTTACAGTTCGGAACAAGAACAAAACTGCCTCAATAAAAATACTTGTAGGTGATCTGTAGTCTTTCAAGCGACCGATGTAGAAAACATTTTTCTTCGGCTAGCTGGGCTGGAGGGCGATGGAAAGCAAACATCTTAGACAGCCTGCATGCATGCGCCTGAAGCTTCTCTTGTTACAAGAGGTGGGCTTAAGTGCCATCTGATGTGCTGAGCATCAGGGAGAGAGCAGAAAAATCTTGACAGAGAGGAATTCCTTAGTGTGTCCAAGGGAGTAGAGAGATGCACTGGGTAAAGCTCAACAAAAGGGAACTGAACTTGAAGAATGTCCTACTACGTCCTCCTACTCGACTGCATGAGAGTCTTGCCGAGGAAGCTCTAGAAGCAGCTCCGTGGCTTGAGTTATTTGCATAAGGTGAGCACCCCAAGGCCCCAGTCAAGATTGGGGGCCCACTATGCCAGGTGCTGTACAGACACGGTGTGGGAGACCGTCTCTGCCCCCGTAGGGTTTGCTATCTGAAGGGGGGGACTTTCAGATGCACCCAAGTAAGTGAGGTGCCTCGCTTCCATTGACTGTCAGTTGGAACTGAACCCTTCACTTGCGGGGTGTGCTTTTGAAAATCCCATTTGACAAAGATGAGGCAATGAGCACAAACCACATTGTACCGAAGGGGAACTGAGCCCTAGGGAGACAAGGTGAGCTGCCACATGTCACACAGGGAGCGTGTAGCAGAGATGGGACTTGAACCCAGAACCTGTGTGCCAGGCCACCAGCTTTCCTCACCGCTTGAAACTAAACTAGACAAAGCATGACAGCATATACTACTAATGTACTAATACTGAGCTAATGTACTCAATGCTTTTTTTGCCTCTGTCTTCACGAACAAGGTCAGCTCCCAGACTGCTGCGTTGGGCATCACAGCATGGGGAGTAGATGGCCAGCCCTCTGTGGAGATAGAGGTGGTTAGGGACTATTTAGAAAAGCTGGACGTGCACAAGTCCATGGGGCCGGACGAGTTGCATCCGAGAGTGCTGAAGGAATTGGCGGCTGTGATTGCAGAGCCCTTGGCCATTATCTTTGAAAACTCGTGGCGAACGGGGGAAGTCCCGGATGACTGGAAAAAGGCTAATGTAGTGCCAATCTTTAAAAAAGGGAAGAAGGAGGATCCTGGGAACTACAGGCCGGTCAGCCTCACCTCAGTCCCCGGAAAATCATGGAGCAGGTCCTCAAAGAATCAATCCTGAAGCACTTACATGAGAGGAAAGTGATCAGGAACAGTCAGCATGGATTCACCAAGGGAAGGTCATGCCTGACTAATCTAATCGCCTTTTATGATGAGATTACTGGTTCTGTGGATGAAGGGAAAGCAGTGGATGTATTGTTTCTTGACTTTAGCAAAGCTTTTGACACGGTCTCCCACAGTATTCTTGTCAGCAAGTTAAGGAAGTATGGGCTGGATGAATGCACTATAAGGTGGGTAGAAAGCTGGCTAGATTGTCGGGCTCAACGGGTAGTGATCAATGGCTCCATGTCTAGTTGGCAGCCGGTGTCAAGTGGAGTGCCCCAGGGGTTGGTCCTGGGGCCGGTTTTGTTCAATATCTTCATAAATGATCTGGAGGATGGTGTGGATTGCACTCTCAGCAAATTTGCGGATGATACTAAACTGGGAGGAGTGGTAGATACGCTGGAGGGGAGGGATAGGATACAGAAGGACCTAGACAAATTGGAGGATTGGGCCAAAAGAAATCTGATGAGGTTCAATAAGGATAAGTGCAGGGTCCTGCACTTAGGATGGAAGAATCCAATGCACCGCTACAGACTAGGGACCGAATGGCTAGGCAGCAGTTCTGCGGAAAAGGACCTAGGGGTGACAGTGGACGAGAAGCTGGATATGAGTCAACAGTGTGCCCTTGTTGCCAAGAAGGCCAATGGCATTTTGGGATGTATAAGTAGGGGCATAGCCAGCAGATCGAGGGACGTGATCGTTCCCCTCTATTCGACACTGGTGAGGCCTCATCTGGAGTAGTGTGTCCAGTTTTGGGCCCCACACTACAAGAAGGATGTGGATAAATTGGAGAGAGTCCAGCGAAGGGCAACAAAAATGATTAGGGGTCTAGAGCACATGACTTATGAGGAGAGGCTGAGGGAGCTGGGATTGTTTAGTCTGCAGAAGAGAAGAATGAGGGGGGATTTGATAGCTGCTTTCAACTACCTGAAAGGGGGTTCCAAAGAGGATGGCTCTAGACTGTTCTCAATGGTAGCAGATGACAGAACGAGGAGTAATGGTCTCAAGTTGCAATGGGGGAGGTTTAGATTGGATATTAGGAAAAACTTTTTCACTAAGAGGGTGGTGAAACACTGGAATGCGTTACCTAGGGAGGTGGTAGAATCTCCTTCCTTAGAGGTTTTTAAGGTCAGGCTTGACAAAGCCCTGGCTGGGATGATTTAACTGGGAATTGGTCCTGCTTCGAGCAGGGGGTTGGACTAGATGACCTTCTGGGGTCCCTTCCAACCCTGATATTCTATGATTCTATGATATACTATAGGGACAGGCCTGTACTGAGTAGAGGGAGGGACAAGGTGTGTCTTATCCCCTTCTAATTTCTATGGGCCAAATCCTGAGCTCCTTACGTAATTTGTACTCAGTTTTTAATCCTCCCTTATTCTGGCAAACACCCATTAAAGCCGTTAGGAGCTTTGAGAGAAGGGAGTAAATGCAATTGCACAAGGACCCATGATTCTATAAAAACATAGGTCCCAGCAGGGCAACCGGCATATGCAGTTATAGCCATGACAGCCCAGGGCACAGCTATGGTCTTCCCACATTGTAAGATAGAAAGGCTGTAAGTTACACAGGAGGGCAGACTTGATGATCCCAGTGGTCAATCTGGCCTTGGAATCTATGAAAGTGACATCTAGGGTGACTAGACAGCAAGTGTGAAAAATCGAGACGGGGTGGGGCGGGTAATAGGAGCCTATATAAGAAAAAGACCCAAAAATCAGGACTGTCCCTATAAAATCGGGACATCTGGTCACCCTACTGACATCATTGTGGTGACGTACCTGCCATTGCTCATCAAGGCACAATATTCCCAACAAGAGAACAGAGCAAGTTCACATGAGAAGACATTCAGTTGAATTGGCTCAGTGCTCTCCCAGTGCTCTCCTTGTCACTCACATTCAAGAAAGATGAATTCAAACTGGAACAGGTGCAGAGAAGAACTGCTAGGATGATCAGGGAATGGAAAGCCTGTCTTATGAGAAGAGACTCAGAGAGCTTTGGTTGTTTAGTCTGGCAAAATGAAGGCTGAGAGCGGCTATGCCTGCTTCCTATAAATACATTGGGGGGATAAACACCCAGGGGAGAGATGAACTGTTGAAGCCAAAGGACAGTGTTGGCACAAGACCAAATAGAGATAAACTGACCATGAGTAAATTGAGGCTGAAAATTAGAAGACGGTTTCTAACCCTCAGAGGAGGGAGGGTCTGGAACAGCCTCCCAGTAGGAGGAGTGTGTGCAAATGGCTGACTAGGTTTTAAGATCAAGTTTATGAATGGGATTGCTTGAGATAGCAGGGAACTGGACTCAGTGACCCAAGAGGTCTCTTCCAGTCCTATGTTCTCAACTCCCCACCTCTGTCTCCCCAGCAGCCATTTTTATAGCCTTGAGCACCCCTGCAAGTGGAGGGGCAGGTGAGATGGAGTTAACTCCTTGTTCATCAGGGACCAACTAGTTTATCAGCACCCTGTCAGGGCCTTATGGGGGACCCAGGGAGTAGTGGGAGCAGAGAAAACCCCAAACAAAATTCACACTGCTGGAGAAATGTGTAATGCATCAGGACAACATTCCCCAGTTCCCATCAGCATGGCTCATAATGTTTTGATTTCTACAGAATGAAAGGCAGCGAAAGAAGAAAATCATCCTTCCTACCATTGGAACTCACTGATGCAGGAGTTCAGAGCATGAAATGCTGTAATCTGGGTTCTAAACAGCGATGGATGATTTTAGGGAGGGTAACTAGACTTATGCAGGTTAAGGCAAGGTAACCAGATGTTACACATTGCAGCAAGAGTTCTCAAGCTGTGATCTGTTTGCTAGTTATCCATTCCATGTGCTGGCTGCTCCTCCCAGTGTCCTTGGTAAAGGACCAATGGCTAATAACTGTACACAACACTTCCCTGATGTTACTTTTTCACCTGAAGCAGCCACAGTAATGCCAAATGTTTGAATGAAAAAAAATTCACTAAAGTCAAATTTTTTCTTCAACATTTTTTGAGGTTTTGTCAAAAATCCCAAACCTGACAACAAAAAATGTTTTGACTTTCAGCTACCAAACCTGTTCCATTTAAATCCCAAAGCTTTTTGACGAAAATGGACCTTTTTCCACAAAAATGTTCATTTTGTCCAAAATGCCATTTTCTATTAAAAATATTTAATCCCCAGAAAAATTCCTACTAGCCTCTGTACTCCTGATCCTGTGTGGGCCCTCTGGGCTCTAATACAGAAACAATAATAATAATACCCTATCTAGATAGTGATCTAATCTATACAGGCTCTTTGTTATTTTTAAACATCCCATTTCAAATGCTATCTTGCATCTCTAACATTTTTCAGTCTGTTAGATGGATAAGCTATTTCTGATTGTTCAGTGTAGTAAACCTGAGAACTTTCCACTACTTGATAGAGTAAAAATATATATGGAAGAGGGCAATGAGAACAGATTAAGCTTCATGCTTGTGGAAAATCATTTAGATACTCTAGATCGGCTGGCACATGGAAAAGTCATTTAAGCAAAAGAGCCCCTAAAAATACAGATGATATTATATCATAGGAAATAGGATGAGGAGCGACTTTTACAAAAACACCTTCTAATCCCAGAGCATTTAGCAACCTACATAGAGAAACTGCTGCACCCTTCAAAGAAGTGCAGCCTACTCTGGGGTGGCACGTGACCACTGTTTAACAATGCACAGCAACACTGTGCAACAGCTTAGCACAAGAAGTGAGGATCGATACTGTGTCGAGTTGATTTATGAGACATTCAGGAAAATTGCTGACTGACTCTGGACATTTACTAGGTAACAAGCCTGTCTCAAAATCGGCAATCAGCTGATAACAGGTTGTTCTGATGAAGTAATCCTGATTTGGAAGTTGTCCATTTAGCCCCAGAAGATGTACCGGATGACCTCTCAACTCCCCTGTCTTTGACAAAGAACCTAAACTCTGTGCCAGAGGCACCACCTGTTCTAATATTTGGACCTACAAATTTCCCCTAATTGTGAGCTCAGTTATAAAAAGTGAGCCAAAGTTCACTTTGGGAGGGGTTTCAAGTGCTTTGGAGGATAGGATTAAAATTCAAAAAGATCTGGGGACAAACTGGAGAAATGGTCTGAAGTAAATAGGATGAAATTCAATAAGGACAAATGCAAAGTCTTCCACTTAGGAAGGAACAATCCATTGCACACATACAAAATGGGAAATGACTGCCTAGGAAGGAGTACTGCGGAAAAGGATCTGGGGGTCACAGTGGATCACAAGCTAAATATGAGTCAACCGTGTAACACTGTTGCAAAAAAACCCAAACATCATTCTGGGATGTATTAGCAGGAGTGTTGTAAGCAAGATACAAGAAGTAATTCTTCCGCTCTACTCTGTGCTGATTAGGCCGCAACTGGAGTATTGTGTCCAGTTCAGGGCGCCACGTTTCAGGAAGGATGTGGACAAATTGGAGAGAGTCCAGAGAAGAGCAACAAAAATGATTAAAGGTCTAGAAAACATGAGCTATGAGGGAAGATTGAAAAAATTGGGTTTGTTTAGTCTGGAGAAGAGAAGACTGAAAGGGGACATGAAAACAGTTTTCAAGTACATAAAAGGTTGTTACAAGGAGGAGGGAGAAAAACTGTTCTTGTTAACCTCTGAGGATAGGAGAAGAAGAAATGGGCTTAAATTGCAGCAAGAGCGGTTTAGGTTGGACATTAAGAAAAACTTCCTGTCAGGGTGGTGAAGCACGGAAATAAATTGCCTAGGGAGGTTGTGGAATCTCCATCATTGGGGATTTTTAAGAGCAGGTCAGACAAACACCTGTCAGGGAGGGTCTAGATAATACTTAGTCCTGCCTTGAATGCAGGGGACTGGACTAGATGACCTCTGGAGGTCCCTTCCAGTCTTATGATTCTATGATGTGTCACAATAACCTCGACTAATAAATGTTAAGGGGAAATTTGCAAAAAGAAAAAAAACCCTGAATTAGTACAAACAAAAAGGCCAACTCACATAATTCAAAGACTGCATTAAAATTGTGCCTAGTAAACAAAAACAGCGAAGACCAAACTAATAAACCAAAATTGGTGGGTCAAAAAGTCAGCCTCTTGGTGAAATAATGAGGATGGGCTATTCTGTCCAGCATTTCCTTCTGGGGTTCTTAAAAAAAGGAGAGACTTGAGGTGGGAGAGGGATATGGACGAACAGATGAAGGCTACCGTGATGGTGGCTGATGACAAAAACAAAGGAGGGGAAGGACCGAGCTTCACCATCATAGCTGCCACCCCTACCATCTCCTAGGACCCTGAACCTTCTTCATCCCGATCCTGAAAGATGTTCTCACCAGACTGGGCCAAAGAGAGGGAGGCAGGTGACATCACCACCTCCACTAGCTCTAGCTGGGCACCACCTGGGATGGGAGACTTTGTTCCCTCCCTCCTCATATGTGGAATATGTTCTTTTCCGCATCTACCTTATTTTTTCTCTTTCCTTGAGTCTGGCTTAGCTGGCCAGGATGTCATATTTTGCAACACTGCTGTGAACCTGTGGCCAAAATGGCAGCAGATGCAATGCCCTGAAGAGCCTGAGGCTGGTACAAGTTTGCCAGCTCTCGGCGTGGCTGATCAAATCACGTGCCGGGCCTGTGTTTTTCCAGCAGTGAGGCTGCAAGTGAAAGTCAACACCAGAGACAGAAGCTGCATTTTCTATCTTTGCTGTTCTTTTCTCTCTCCTTTTACGCGTGTTTGTTTTGTTTTGTCTTCTTGGAAACAGGGTCCGGTTTCAACAACAATCATCTCATCTCATCCCATCTCAACTAACTTCTCTTATTTCCAACAAAAACACTTCTCACCATCTTTAATACCATACAAGAGATGGTCAAACAAGGGATTTTTCCTTCTAAAGAGTCTTCCTAGCAAAAGGGAAAGGGAACAAGGGATTGTGATAAAATGAAAGCCTCATTTAATAGCTTACATTTCAAATGCTTTAACTGCTTTTCCTTCTCTTCCTGTATCTTTACTAAAAGGTTAAAAGAATTTTTAATGGAGTGTTGGCCATGGTACTAAGCAGGCTGTGGTCTCTGGCTACCAAACCCTGACCTTGTTTAAAACTGTTTAATGTTGCACAGGGACTGAGTTATTTGGCCTATATATTCCATCTAAATTAATACAACACACTTTTAGGGCTGAGTTTGGTGCTCCAAGCTCATTCCTAGAATCATAGAACTATAGTACTGGAAGGGACCTTGAGAAGTCATCTAGTTCAGATCCTGCACTCAGGGCAGGACTAAGTATTATCTAGACCACCCCTGACAGGGTGTCTGTCTAACCTACCTAATGCTGGATGTTCAGTCCCAGGGATGGGGGTACCTGGTCGACACAAGCCCAATCACTACCGGCCTGGTCCTACACTCAGATCCATGTAGGCAGATCTCAAACCTAGTCCGGAGCCACTAACAGGATGAATGTCAAGCCCAAACTTCTGCAAATTCTGCAGCTGTGCAGGTCTGGAGTTCTGGTTCTGCAGAACTGCTAACTGTGATATGTAGCATCCCATTTAAATCAGCCTCTGTACCAGAAGACTGAAGGATAGCTAATGTGATGGCAATTTTTAAAAAGGGCCCCAGAGGTGATCCCAGCAATTAAAGGCCGGTAAGCCTGACTTCAGTACAGGGCAAACTGGTTGAAACTACTCTAAAGAACAAAATTGTCAGACACATAGATGAACATAATTTCTTGGGGAAAAATCAACATGGTTTTTGTAAAGGGAAATCATGCCTCACCAATCTACTAGAATTCTTTGAGGGGTCAACAACCATGTGGAGAAGGGTGATCCAGTGGATATAGTGTACTTGGAATTTTAGAAAGCCTTTGACAAGGTCTCTCACCAAAGACTCTTCAGCAAAGTAACCTGTCATGGGATAAGAGGGAAGGTCCTCTCATGGATTGGTAACTGGTTAAAAAGTAGGAAACAAAGTGTAGGAATAAATGGTCAGTTTTCAGAATGGAGAGAGGTAAATAGCGGTGTCCCCCATGGATCTGCATTGGGACCAGTCCTATTCAACATATTCATAAATGGTCGAGAAAAAGGGATAAACAGTGAGTGACAAAATTTGCAGATGGTATAAAATTATTCAAGATAGTTAAGACCAAAGCAGATGGTGAAGCATTACAAAGGGATCTCACAAAACTGTGTGTCTGGGCTACAAAATGGCAGATGAAATTCAGTGTTGATAAATGCAAAGTAAATCACATTGGAAAACACAATCCCAACTGGAAAGGAGTACTTGTGGCACCTTAGAGACTAACAAATGTATTTGAGCATAAGCCTTCGTGAGCTACAGCTCACTTCATGATGCATCCGATGAAGGGAGCTGTAGCTCACGAAAGCTTATGCTCAAATACATTTGTTAGTCTCTAAGGTGCCACAAGTCCTCCTTTTCTTTTTGCGAATACAGACTAACACGGCTGCTACTCTGAAAATAATACTAACTATACATATAAAATGATGGGGTCTAAATTTGCTGTTACCACTCAAGAAAGAGATCTTGGAGTCACTGTGGATAGTTTGAAAACATCTATTCAATGTGCAGCGGCTGCCAAAAAAAGCGAATAGAATGTTAGGAACGGTTAGGAAAGGGATAGATAACATGACAGAAAATAACTTTATATAAATCCATGGTATGCCCACATCTTGAATACTGTATGCAGATGTGGTCACCCCATCTCAAAAAAGATACATTGGAATTGGAAAAGGTACAGAGAAGGGCAACAGGAAAAGATGAGGGGGATGGAACAGCTTCTGTATGATCAGAGATTAATAAGACTGGGACTTTTCAGTTTAGAAAAGAAATGACTAAGGGGGGATATGATGGAGATCTATAAAATCATGACTGGTGTGAAGAAAGTGAATAAGGAAATGTTATTTACCCCTTCACATAACACAAGAACTAGGGGTCACCCAATGAAATTAATAGGCAGCAGGTTTAAAACAAACAAAAGGAAGTATTTCTTCACACAACGCACAGTCTGCCTGTGGAACTCTTTGCCAGAGGATGTTGTGAAGGCCAAAACTAAGACAGGGTTCAAAAAAGAACTAGATAAGTTTATGGAGGACAGGTTCATCAATGGCTATTAGCCAGGATGAGCAGGGATGCAACACCATGCTCTGAGTGTCCCTACCCTGTTTGCCAGAAGCTGGGAATGGGCGACAGGGCATAGATCACTCAATGATTCGCTGTTCTGTTCATTCCCTCTGGAGCACCTGGCACTGGCCACTGTTGGAAGACAGGAGACTGGGCTAGATGGGCCATTGGTCTGACCCAGTCTGGCCGTTTTTATGTTCTTATGGTCTAGCCCTGTTTCTCAGAGAGACGCATTCCAGCTCAGCTGTTCAAAAGCAACAAGTGAGTTTGGGGGGGCTCAGGTTTAGTGTGCCCAACCTGAGACACCTTGAAAGGGTCCAACTTTCAGACGGTGGCTGCTCAGCAATTTCTGAAAACCAGGCCCCTTAAATTTACTGTTATCATTAGTGATGTGTCTATACTGCGATACTGCCTAGGGACCTTATTATAGACCAGGGTCCCCCTGCACGAGGTGCTGTTCAAACATATAACAAGAGAGAATCTCTGCCCCAAGGAGTTTACAGTTGGACTGAGAGACAAGAGACAATGGGGAAGCAGATGGAAGTAAGGAGACTGTACTGATCGCATAAACAGCATTGGCCACAGTTCACCAGCTATTTATTTGTTGTCAAGGTTTTTTCAGGCCTCATGGAGAGTTTTAAGGCGGAATGAGGAGGAGAACAATGAGGGGGCTTTGCAGAAGCCTATTTGTTGACTCTTTCCCCTTATGCGGATGGCAAACCAAGCAGCTTTAATTCTGACTTGCTCCACCACTTTGATATTGGGTCTATTTCACCACTGCGCTACTCCAGGTTTACACCAGTGTAACATGATCAAAATCGTCAGATTTATATCGTCCAATAACTGAGTAAGGCGCAAGTAACTCAGACCCAGTGCTGTGTTCATTTTAATGTCCCTTGGTTTACATTGATGAATCAGGGAAAAAAGCAAGCGAAGGAAGTTTACTACATGGCTACCTAGCATGAGACCTGATAAATCTGCCAGACAATTTATTTGATCTTTGAACTCAGTGGGCCCTTGGAGGCTGGCTCTGAGGCCTGCAAAAACAATCAGAGAGAATATAAAAACCTAATGAGGCCTGGACTTGATCCCCCTCTCCAGGTGAAATTTACAGCAGCTGGCAGAAAACCACAGAGGTTTAAAAGTGATAAAGTATATGTGTGTACACACAGGTAGTGTACAGGGGCATAAAGAGTCACTCATTCTGTTCACTGAGTGCAACTCTCTGTGGTGTTAATGTTTAATTCTAACATTAGCCCTGATGTCTGTTTTTCCACAGCGCCCTGTTGCAGATGAGAATTGGTAAGAAAATGCAGGTGCTTATTAGATTTAGGGTCTCGCTCTTGGGTCCTGTTTGTAGAGAAGACCTAGTCAGTTTCTTCTGCAAACCTTCCAGACCCATTAATGGGACTTAGGGTCCAAAGTTTCTTAGGTACTTTTGAAATATCTAACCCGGTATTCACAGTGCCAACATAGCAACATGACTTTAGGAAAACCAGGATTGCTGGCTGCCGGTTTAATGGAGCTGGGGGTCAAAATAGGCATATGGAAATTTGGAACCTGTCCTCAGCTGGGAGAAGTTACTTTGTATTGGCATGGGCCTGGGTCATGGATTACTGGGCACTGGCCATTTTCCCACAGTGGGGCTCAATTGCACCGGCTGCAGCAGAAGTCTGCCGGCTGGCATTTGCGCATTGCTGTGAAGTTTGCATGTTCGCGGTTTACTCTATTTATATTAAAATATCATCTCTTATACCCAGTGGCTGTGCATGGTGCTTATTGCCTTAGATTGTACGGTCTTTGGGGCCAGAACTCTGTCTTTGTATGTGTTTGTACAGCACCCAGCCCAATGGGGACTCCAATACCGATTGAGTCCTCTGGGCACTAAAACATCTGTAACTGGGGTGAAATGGGGGGGGGGGGGGTGGAGTGAATGTGATGTACCAGGCCCCATATTTCTCTCTATGGGCCTGAATTACTATAATATAAATACTAAATAATAGTAAGCCAGGATGCAGCACCGAGGCTATTACAATGTACGGCAAACGCTTCTTACTCATACTTGTAAGCATTACCCCTAGTAGTAAGTATTTGTAGGACTGGGCTCTCAATTAACCCAGGAGACAGGCGTGAACTAAAATTCCAAAGCTGACCACCTCCAAACTTCGAATCCAGATTCAAATCTCATTCACTCTGTATGTCGTTTCTTTCTCTGCATTTGTGTATGAAACGAAACCAAAGGCCACTTTTCTCCAGCGCTGGCACCTGACCATGCTGCACTGAGACAGCAGTGCCTACTGCGTGACAGAACTCAGGGCCTGAGGCAATGCCCACTGAAGTCAGCAAGAGTCATTGTGTTGAGGTCTATGGGCTTTGGATCGTGCCCAGAGAAAGAAGCTGAAAACACAAGTTCTTTAGTAAACTATCGGTCCCACAACCTGCAGAGGGGTCCAAGTCCCAATCCTTGACTCCAGATCCAAATTTCTTTAGGGTTCAGGGGCATTCAGATCGGGGCATTTGTCTCAGGCCTGTCTCTTTACTCTAGTGGGAGGCGCACATAGTAAGAAACCTGGGTTCTATTCCTGACTCTGACACTGACTCACTGGCTGATCCTGGGCGAGTCACTCAACCTGGCTGGGGCTCACTCTCGTCATCCGCAAGATAGTGGGCATGACGCTCACCCACCTTGGCAAAGTGCTTGAAGGGCTACAGAAAATCGGCATTATTTGTGCTTTTCTCAACATCCACGTATCCTCCAGTTCTCACTCTCATGGCCTTCTAGCCTTTTCTGTGTCCCAGCAATTCCCTTTCACTGCTCCCACCCCCGTTCACAGCTCCTCTGTGTAAATCCTTCCTTGGAGGCTCCAATTAGGTAGGGGAGTTCAAACTCCTCTTAAAGTTCCAGGATGATGCGCAGTAAAAGGAAGAAAGGAATGAAGGAGGGAGGTGGGGGTCTGAGCAGACACCAGGCTGGAAATCAGCTAAACCACAGCCCCCAAAACCTGGATTTTCTCAGGACATTGTAAAAACTCAAGGGAGTTGCCCAAACAGTGGTTATTGTGCTACTGCATTTCAGGAACATGAACTGGGTAGGCTAACATCTCCTAACCGCTCACTGGCAACTAGCCCTACATGGCGAACGTTTAGTCGGGGTGTGAGGGAGATGAAAGTGAATAAAGTTTGCAATCTCTGCTCCCATTTGGGTTTGTAACAAGTCCAGGTTCAGGCATAGGGACCTGCCCGGGGGGACAGGAGAGGCTTGCAAGCCAGAAGGGCAGCAGAAACAGGGCAGTAGTTTGCAGTCTGGTTACCATTTATGGATGTTCTCCAACACCTGTGTATCTCCTGTTGTGGTCCCCGGCACCGTAGCCTTTGGGCATTTCACAAACATCCTCAGGACTTCATTGCCATGACAACCCGGGGGCTAACCCTGGTGGTGCCGGCTTGACCCATCCCGCTGGCTACCTTCTTGCTCTACTGTTTGGGATGGCAGTGGGGAATTTGGGATTCAGACCCATGTTGTGGACTGACCATTGCCTCCTTCAGTCTGAGGTCAGGGCCCATCTCTCCTGCCAGGGCAATGGGCCTGTTTAGATGGACCTCTCTTGGCAACAGATGGAACCGTGGGCATTTCCAGAGGTCTCTGAGGGAGAATAATGCCCCTCCCACAAACTGCTCCAAGGATGGTTATTAATGTTCTTCGGGCCTCATCCTTCCCTTTATGAAGTGTGGGCATCCGAACTGGACATGGGGGTCTACACGAATAATTAGTGTGTGGCGAGCTGGGGTGTGAATTTACCCCGTGCTAGACTGCTGGGGAGGAACTGTCCACGTGCACCCTGCTGGCGTGCATTCACGATTCACAGTTAGTCCGTGGCAGAGCAGTAGATTCCCACCGGCTGCAAAGCAATTGTGTAGACAAGCCCACAGTATCCAGTAATGGTCTCATTAGCACCCCTTGATGTGGTAATACCACCTCTGTACTCCTTCTTGATATTCCCTTGATTATACGTTCAAAGATTGCATTTGCCCTCTTTCCTACACATGGCCCTGGGAGCTCATATTCAGCTGGGTATCTACCATGACCCCGAAGTACTTTTCAGAGTTACTGCATTGCCAGGACACTGTTTCCCCATCTTATACATTTAACCAATATTGTTTGTTCTGAGATGTATGAACTTGCATTTAGCTGCATTAAAACTCACGTTGTTGAAAGGAGCCCACCTTACGACGTGACCCAGCTCGGTCCGTGTAACTGACCAGCCCGCATCATTATTTACCACTCTATCAATTTGGGTGTCATCTGCAAACTTTGCCAGCAATGATTTCATATTTTCTTCCAGATAATAGAAAAAGACAGTGAATAGCACCAGGCCAAGAACTGGTTCCCAGTAGAAACACCCCCTTCCGATGAGTCCCCATTTATGCTTAAAGAAAAGGAGTACTTGTTTGAGCATGAGCTTTCGTGAGCTCATGCTCAAATAAATTGGTTAGTCTCTAAGGTGCCACAAGTACTCCTTTTCTTTTTGCGAATACAGACTAACACGGCTGTTACTCTGAAACCTGTCATTTATGCTTACTTTTTCAGATCCAAAATTTAACTAGTTTGGATACATTGGTTTTGTACAGTTTCCCATCAGAACGTTGTACAGAATTAAGTCAAATGCCTTACTAGGAAGTAAAAGTATATTATGCCAACACAGTTACCTTTACCAACCAAACTTTGTAATCTCATCAAAAAACATTAGCAAGTTTGCATAAGACCTGTTTCCATAAAACCATGTTGACCGGCATTAATCATGCTACCATTTATGCTCTTATCCCTGGTTTTTGGTGAAGGGGAACGTTACAAGGATGGTGCATGGTAGGAGGGTGATGGGCAATTGCGGCTGAGGGGGTGATGGATGGAGTTGTAAATTACAGTAATTGCACATTTAAATGTTGTCAAGGGTGCTTAGAGCCATAGGTAGCTGCCTACAGCTGGGCTAGGTTTTATCTGTGTAAACACACACACACACACACACACACTACTCACTCACTCTACACAATGCCACCAAAAGATCCTGTTTCCCCCCCACCAGCCCAAGCTCCCATGTGGATGTGGATCCTGACTTCCTCACTGCAAGGGTGTAGTGACTTCAGTGGTCCCTCGAAGGAAGTTGAGAGCTGAGCAGGACAGACCTGGGAGCTCCTTCCTCATCCTAATCCCCACTGAGCAGCTCTGAGCACTGGCTCTCTGCATCATAGAATCATAGAATATCAGGGTTGGAAGGGACCCCAGAAGGTCATCTAGTCCAACCCCCTGCTCGAAGCAGGACCAATTCCCAGTTAAATCATCCCAGCCAGGGCTTTGTCAAGCCTGACCTTAAAAACCTCTAAGGAAGGAGATTCTACCACCTCCCTAGGTAACGCATTCCAGTGTTTCACCACCCTCTTAGTGAAAAAGTTTTTCCTAATATCCAATCTAAACCTCCCCCATTGCAACTTGAGACCATTACTCCTCGTTCTGTCATCTGCTACCATTGAGAACAGTCTAGAGCCATCCTCTTTGGAACCCCCTTTCAGGTAGTTGAAAGCAGCTATCAAATCCCCCCTCATTCTTCTCTTCTGCAGACTAAACAATCCCAGCTCCCTCAGCCTCTCCTCATAAGTCATGTGCTCTAGACCCCTAATCATTTTTGTTGCCCTTCGCTGGACTCTCTCCAATTTATCCACATCCTTCTTGTAGTGTGGGGCCCAAAACTGGACACAGTACTCCAGATGAGGCCTCACCAGTGTCGAATAGAGGGGAACGATCACGTCCCTCGATCTGCTCGCTATGCCCCTACTTATACATCCCAAAATGCCATTGGCCTTCTTGGCAACAAGGGTACACTGTTGACTCATATCCAGCTTCTCGTCCACTGTCACCCCTAGGTCCTTTTCCGCAGAACTGCTGCCTAGCCATTCGGTCCCTAGTCTGTAGCGGTGCATTGGATTCTTCCATCCTAAGTGCAGGACCCTGCACTTATCCTTATTGAACCTCATCAGATTTCTTTTGGCCCAATCCTCCAATTTGTCTAGGTCCTTCTGTATCCTATCCCTCCCCTCCAGCGTATCTACCACTCCTCCCAGTTTAGTATCATCTGCAAATTTGCTGAGAGTGCAATCCACACCATCCTCCAGATCATTTATGAAGATATTGAACAAAACCGGCCCCAGGACCGACCCCTGGGGAACTCCACTTGACACCGGCTGCCAACTAGACATGGAGCCATTGATCACTACCCGTTGAGCCCGACAATCTCACCTCGGGGCACCTTGCTCACCTCCTGTTGCCTCAGCCAAGCCAAGTTAGAGAACTAGGTGAAGGGAGCAGGGAAACCAGATGTTGCGTCTGGGCCCTGGTTTCCTGGGGAAATAGAATGCAGCAAAGAATCTGAGTCTGTAGGGCTTACGCCAAGTCCCTTATTGCACCTGGCAGAGTTTAAGCAATAAATTCTCTCTTCCCCCTGGTGGGGACCCAAGCCACTGATAGTCACGGCAAAGCCACAAGGCGGGCAAACCAAACAGGCTCTGAGGTTAAGAAATTCTCACCGAAGCCTGTTCTCACTCCCAGGTTCTGGTGGCCATCAGAAGGAGCAGGGAGGAAAGAAGGTTTTATACATGGCTCTGGTGGGATGATGTTTGTACGCCACATTCAGGCTTGGCTGACTCAGTTGAAATCAGTGGGCCAGATCCTCAGCTGGTGTAGATCAGCGTAGCGCCACTGACTTCAGGAGAGCTATGCCTGTGTACACCAGCAGTGGGTATGGCTCACTGGAGCTTCACTGGCGTAAATCCAGAGTAACGCAATGGCGAATCAGTCAATTGTAGAGTCCCCATCCCAGAACACCGCCTCATAGCGAGACCCGGCCTCTCAGCGACTCTGCCCCACCCTCTTCCTCTGGACTTCAGTGGTCTGCGGTCGTGACAGCCTGGTGCTCCAGCCAGGTCATATATTAGTGCCACTCCGATGGCCTGAATAAATCATAGAATCATAGAATATCAGAGTTGGAAGGGACCTCTGGAGGTCATCTAGTCCAACCCCCTGCTCAAAGCAGGACCAATCCCCAACTAAATCATCCCAGCCAGGGCTTTGTCAAGCCTGACCTTAAAAACCTCTAAGGATGGAGATTCCACCACCTTCCTAGGTAACCCATTCCAGTACTTCACCACCCTCCTAGTGAAAAAGTTTTTTCCTAATACCCAACCTAAACCTCCCCCACTGCAAATTGAGACCATTGCTCCTTGTTCCATCTAATGAAATAATGGTGATCCATACAATGTCTTCCACCCCTCCTGGGCTCCTCCTCAGTCTCACTCTTCTTCCAGAGCAGCAGCTCTCAGGGTTTCTCCCTGCAGTCCCTCAGCAAAACCCCCAAACCAGACAAAACGCAAGCTAAGGAACTTCCACCCACTTCAGGCCCGAGCCTTTATCCCATCTTAGCTTCTCCCCAGTTCTCTGCTCTTCTACAAGACGCTGATCAACAGGGCTGCTCCCCTGGGGTCTCACGCCTTTTCTACGGCCAACCACAGGCGTTAACTCCTCTCCGGTAGCTTTCCCTCATTTCTCCCTTTGCCTGATTCCACAGAGCAGGAACTCCAGACTACCTCTCTCCTGAGCCACCCTCCTCCAACAGCTGTGAACTCCTCCCTTTTAAACTCCTCTCTGAGCCCGATACAGCCTCCAGATGTAACCAGGTGGGGGCTAACCCAGCTCTGAGGCACCAGTTCACCCCTTGCCATCCAGGGTGGGGTTTATACATCCCACCACAGAAGCCATTGTGCTTAATTCTGGGCACTGCATGAGCAGAAAGACATCAACCACGTGGAGGGAGTTGAGAGAACGCAGCAGTAACGATCTCTGGTCACTCGATTTCTGACCTAAAAGTGGCAAATTCTTCAACAAAAATACTTCAAAAACAGACTCCAACGAGAGACTGCTGAATTGGAATTAATTTGCAAATTGGATACAATTAACTTAGGCTTGAATAGAGACTGGGAGTGGTTGAGTCATTACACAAAGTAAAACTATTTCCCCTTGTTTATTCCTCTCCCCACCCCCCACTGTTCCTCAGACGTTCTTGTTAACTGCTGGAAATGGCCCACCTTGATTATCACTACAAAGGTCTCCCCCCCCGCCCGACCACTTTCCTGCTGGTAATAGCTCATCTTAAGTGATCACTCTCCTTACAGTGTGCATGGTAAGCACTCATTTTTTCATATTCTGTGTGTATATAAATCTTCTCACTGTATTTTCCACTGAATGCATCTGATGAAGTGAGCTGTAGCTCACGAAAGCTTATGCTCAAATAGATTGGTTAGTCTCTAAGGTGCCACAAGTCCTCCTTTTCTTTTTGCGAATACTGACTAACACGGCTGCTACTCTGAAACCTAGTAACGATCAAGGAGCTGGATGTATTGGCCTACAAGGAAAGATGCAAATTAAACAATGTGGACTAGATTCCCAGCTTGTGTAAATGGACATAGCTCCAGGGGCTGGAGTGGGCGTTAGCTGGGGATCTGGTCCTGTATAACCAACAGTGGGACATGATAGTCTACCAATATTTGATATGTCAACACCAGGGAGGGAAAGGAATTGTTTAAGGTGATCCGAAGGAGATAACGGGATGAGTGTAAGATGGAAATTTACGCTGAATATCAGGAAAATCACCCAGCCATCAAGTTCTTCGGCTGTGGAACAGCCCACAAGGGGAAGAGGTAGAAACCACAGCACTTGCTATTTTTAATACTAGCACGGACAATCTGCTGGAGGGGACAGTCCCGCATTGGCTGGGAGAGCGTGGATGTCTTTTCATTCTCTAACGTCAGTGATTTGATGAAGTGGTGAGAAACACCAGAGAGTTGCTGGAAATCCGTGACGACACTTATTCCTGTTAGGCTTCCAACCTAGTTTCTCAGATACAAGTGGTTGGGATAATTCCAAGATGCTCCAGATGGGCACCTGAGCCCAACTGAACCCTGAACATAGGACTCCACTCAGCATCGTCCACTCAAAAATCAACAGCGGTCGTTTCAGCTCCTCCCACGATCCGACTGACAGGGTTTGTCTACACCGAGAGCTGGTGTGTGGCCAGCCAGGATGTGAATATGGGAGTATATCAAAGCGCTACAGAACTTCTAGCGTGCAGTGGAAGGGGCCACTCAGCCAGTTAGCATGCAGCAAGCTAGTGCACTGTAGATTGACACCCTGGCTTGCTGCACACAAACTCTCGGTATAGACAAGCCCAAATTATCTTGTTTCTCTTCTGTTTGCTCCACCCACAAACAGAACTTCCACCCTCATTCTTCATGGCCACCTTGCGAAAGGCTACTGAAACCAAGCTGAGGGGCAGGGCTTTCTTGGGCATAAGGATTTATTTGATCCAGTAAGGGGCTAAGCATCCCAACATTTCAAACCCTGTAATGATTTGCCCGGACAGACAGGTGCATTGTGTTTTCAGCATATTTCCCCCCATCATCTGCTGGGGTAGCTTCAACAGATCACTGAGGATCGTAGGCTTTAGCAAGGGAGTTTCTGGATGGAACGCATTAGCTGCAGACTGGGGTTAGTTCCAGTGGCCTCTCCGTGAACTCGTAATCCCGGCCTTTGAGTAACAACTGTGAAAAATCAAGGACAGTCATTTCCATTTTTCATGCCTCTGCTGCTGGATTGTAACCTCCTCCCCATTTTGGGTGTGTGTGTGTGGTTTTTATTTTGTTTTCTTGGTGTCAAGGAAAACTGATGCTTAGGAATTAGGCAGTAAAGAGGCTTTAAAGAGATATACAGCTGGGGTTCCCATCAGATGGTTTTAAACCACACCAGGTCCTCATGCAGGTTGGCGAGGTCTCTCTCAGCCAGGACTACCATCTATGGTACCAATAACAGCGACATTTAAACAAATGGAGGGTGTATGTAGTGGGGTCCCACAGGGGCCACTCCTGGGTCTAGTACTAATCCATATTTTCCTTAATGACTTGGATAACAGAATGGAGAATATGCTTACTTATAAAATGTTCAGATGACACCAAGCTGGGAGGGGTTGCAAGCCCATTGGAGGACAGGATTAGAATTCAAAGTGACCTTGACAAATTGCAGAATTCATCTGAAATCAAAAGATAAAATTCAATAAAGACAAGTGTAAAGTAGTACACTTCAGAAGGAAAAAAAAATGGCACAACTGAAAAATGAAGAATAACTGGCTAGGCAGTAGTACTGCTGAAAAGGATCTGTGGGGTCATAGAAGATCACAAAGTGAATAGGAGTCAACAATGTGATGTAGTTGCAAAAAGGCTAATGTAATTCTCAGGTGTATTAACAGGAGTGTCATATGTCAGACATGGGAGATAACTGTCCCACTCTACTCAGCACTGGTGAGGACTCAGCTGGAGAACCGTGACCAATTCTGGGGGCCACACTTCAAGAAAGAGGTGGACAAACTGGAGAGAGTCCAGAGGAGATCAAGAAGACTGAGAGGAGACCTGATAATAATCTTCAAATATGTTAAGAACTGTTATAAAGAGGGTGGTGATCAATTGTTCTCCATGTTCACTGAAAATAGGACAGGCTTAAATCTGCAGCAAGGGGGATTAGATTGGATATTAGAAAAAACTTTCTAATTCTAAGGGTCGTTAAGCTCTGGAACAGGCTTCCAAGGGAGGTTGTGGAATCCCCACCCTTGGAGGTGTTTTAAGAACTGGTTGGACAAACACCTGTCAGGGATGGTCTAGATTTACTTGGTCCTGCCTCAGCACAGAAAGCTGGACTTGAGGACTTCTCAAGGTCCCTTCCAGCCCTACATTTCTATGATTCCATGCAGTACCATCTTGGGCTGTAATTCTGAGATCTCAGGTTCAGGAAAGTTGGGGCTGGTCAGTGTTTGGATTGGAGACCTCCTAAGGAAACCATGCTGTTGCTGCTCTCCTCTCCAAGTTTGTACTAACTAGAACTGACTGGAAAAACTTTGCCAGAAGACAAATGGAGAAACTGAGGGAGCCCCACTTTTAGAATTTGTTGAGGGGGGTCAACAAGCATTTGGGCAAGGATAGAGGGTACTTGGACTTTCCAAAAGCCTTTGACAAGGTCCCTGACTGGAGGCTCTTAAGCAAATTAAGCAGCTATAGCATAAGAGGGAAGGTCCCCTCATGGATCAGTAACTGGTTAAAAATAGGAAACAAAGGGTAGGAATAAATGGTCAGTTTTCAGAATAGAGAGAGGTAAATAGTGGTGTCCCCCAGGGGTCTGTACTGGGCTGAGTCCTGTTCAACGTATTCATAAATGATCTGGAAAAAGGGGTAAACAATACAGTGAGGTAGCAAAGTTTGTAGACAATACAAAATTACTCAAGATAGTTATGTCCAAAGCAGACGATGAAGAATTACAAAGGGATCTCACAAAACTGGGTAACTGGGCAACAAAATGGCAGATGAAATTCCATGTTGATAAATGCAAAGTAATGCACATTGGAAAACATAATCCCAACTATACATACAAGATGATGGGGTCTAAATTAGCTGTTACCACTTGAGAAAGAGATCTTGGAGTCATTGTGGAGAGTTCTCTGAAAACATCCACTCAATGTGCAGCGGCAGTCAAAAAAGTGAACAGAATGTTAGGAACCATTAGGAAAAGGATAGATAATAAGACAATACATATTATATTGCCTCTATAAAGATCATTAGCACACCCACACCTTGAATACTGCATGTGGTTCTGGTTGCCCCATCTCAAAAAAAGATATATTAAAATGTACAGAGAAAGGGCAACAAAAATGACAAGGGGTCTGGAACAGCTTCCGTATGAGGAGAGATTACAAAGACTGGCTCTATTCAGCATTGGAAAGAGACGACTAAGGGAGGATATGCTAGAGGTCTACAAAACCATGAATGCAGTGGAGCAAGTGACTAAGGAAGTGTCATTTACCCCTGCACATAACACAAGAACCAGGGGTCACTCAAAATTAATTGTCAGCAGGTTTTTAAAAATATAAGGAAGTACTTCTTCACAAAATGCACGGACAACCTGTGGAACTCCTTGCCAAAGGATGTTGTAAAGGCCAAAAGTATAACTGGGCTCAAAAAAGAATTTGATAAGTTCATGTAGGATAAAGTCCATCACTGGACTGAGCTCCATGCTCAGGGTGTCACTGGGTGTCCCTAAACCTCTGACTGCCAGAAGCTGGGACAGGATGACAGCAGATGGGATCACTTGGTAAATTGCTCTGTTCATTCCCTCTGAAGCATCTGGCACCAGCCAGTCAGAAGACAGGATACTGGGCTAGACAGACCATTGGTCTGACCCACTATGGCTGTACTTACGTTCTAGAATATCCCATAGCTTAGGGATTAGCACACTCTCCTGAGAGGTGGGGGACTCCTTTTCACATCCTTTCTCCTTTGCTGGCAAGGAAGGGGAAAGTGAACCTGGGTCTCCCATTGCCTAGGCAAAGTGCTCTAATCACTGGGCACCATCATCACTTCCTATTCCTGCTGGGGTTTGAATGGATCCGATCTGGCAGGTGGTCTCTTAGCACACCTACTAGATCAGGCCCCAAATGCTACTTAGACATCCAAGTGCCTGTCTTCCCCCAGTGTGTGAACTGCTTTGGGGCTTAGGTGGGAGATAAGTGTCTGGACCCTAGGGTATGTCTGCACTGCATACTAAGCCTGGGGAGTGACTCAGGTTTGAGTCCAAGCCCCACTTCTGTCCACACACTAAATAATCTGACTCAGGCCAGCCAGCACTCAGGACCGGGTCATAGAACATTGTTGTGGGGCGGGTCAGAGCCTGAGTCCCACTGAGATTCAGGTCCAAGCCCTGTCATTTTGCAGCGTGGACGCAGCTCAAGCCGCAGACCCAAGTCTGAAGGTTTACGTAGTGCAATACGGACACATTAGCACGGCTGTGAGACCCAGGTCCAGCCATTGTAAGCCCAGGTTTACAATACAGTGTGGTTACTCAAGCATGGGCTTGGACACAGTGAGTCCATGAGCTTGGGTCCTAGAGGCCCGGGTTTACAATGCTGTGTAGACATACCCCTAGAGGGAGGCACCAATGCAAATGCCAGGAGGCTGAAACATAGCTGCTGAGAGAACTTTCACTCCAAAAACTTAGGTCCGAGTGAGTTTAGGCACCAACAGGGTTCAGCAGGAATTTCTGTGCATTGCCATGGAGCCAAAACTGGTACATAGGGTGTCTAACTCCTTTTGAGCATTCAGGCCTAAGTGCCTTGCCCAAGGTCAAATCCCCAGAGGGAAGCTGTGACGGAGCAGGGAATCCCAGGCTAGCCACTTTTCCCTGCTGAATCACATCCTTGCTAGTGCTTCCCCAGTGATGCCAGGATGGCTGAGGGAGCTGGTTTTAATTCCTTTTGCCCAGCCAGGAGAGGGGGCACAAGAAAAAACAAACATTGTTTATATGCAGGTCCTTCATAAACTGTGGCTTTGGGGGAGGTGGAGAGGAGCATTTTTAAAGCAGAATCCGTGGTTTTATAGTTGTTGTGAGTTAGATCAAATGTGTGCCTTAGCTAATAGACACTTCCCCTTTAAATTCTCCATCAACATTAATTAGGAGTCCCTTACATGACCTTTGAAGAGGATTTTCCCCCTCTCCTTCCAAACTGTATTTTGTGAAAAGTCCTTTGCCAGGCGTGACTTTTCCCAGGATCTCACAGCACTTGGATACACACTGATGAAACCCTCTTAAGCTGCAGGAGAATTTAGATCCAAGCAATTTTTTCCCCCTGTAGTTTCCCATGATTTTCCATTCCGAGAACTGTCCTGGGCAAAATATTTATTTCAGCTTGTGCAGCGGTAGGGTTCAGAATTTGACACAAGCTCGTCTGCCTTCCAGATACTTGTCAAAAGGAGCTGTGATTCTGCCTCCAAAGCCCGGCCTTTCATGGCTCAGGCTGTCCCTCAATTCAAATGAGAGCAGCGATCACGTTCGTTCTGAATGCACCAAGCGGGGAACGAGGACTACCCCTTGCCTTTTGCTTTCTCAGAGGAGACATTGTCACAGGTTGCCAGAGCCTGAATTTCTAGTTTAGCTTCACATGGCACTCAGATTGGGGACGCCAAAGGAAATGGAACAATACATCGAGTCTCTGAAAAAGTTATCTAATGTCTGTGCCCTACCTAAATGAACAGTCTCAAAGCAGAATTCCAAATCCGCCTTTTTCCTGCTTCTGCCACTCTCTTAGACATCTTGGCTGGGAGACAAATTTCCCTACAGCCAGGAGGAGAAATCAGAAACAGAAGAACTTCTGAACCAAAGAACTTCTGTGCTGCAGGCAACTGGCGCCGTTACCATGTAAATGACACATACACCCAGCAGGACTCAGAGCCCTTCTCCTCTAGCTCCATAAACATTGTCGTCTATGTCACAAGACAGTGAATCACAGGCCTTAATTCAGCCGCTGTAAACCGTGATAGCTCCACAAGGCAGCTGGGATAATTTACCCCAGCTGAGGATCTGCCCTGAAGTGTCTATTTCAGAAAACAGCTGCAATTTCGAAGGCAAGCCAACGAGTTCCCATATAGCTCGAGTGCCAGCCTGGTTTCCTTTGTTGACCAGCAACCACACCTTGTTTGGAATGCTGTAGAACGCCCAGAGCTATCCAGAGGCTAAGTGATGCACTGCTCATAAACATAGCATTGCACTCATTAGCTGCCTTTACCGAGGCTACGTTGACACTGTGAGCTATACTGTGGTTCCCCTGCTTGCCCACACATACTTGCACCAGCTCTCATGGATGAGATTTGCGAGAAAACCCGGGCAGGAAATTTTTGAGCGAGACAGCCATTGCACGGGGGCAGTCCCAATCTCTCGACTGCGGAAGCCGAATTCCAGCGTCATGAAGGATCGTTATGACTGGGGACTTCCTTAGCTGCAGTGCGTGGCCAGACAGCTTGCCATGCTCTCTGTGCCCCTCAGCCTTCATGGCCGTTGAATCACAAATTGATTTCCTCCTTACAGTCCGCTGGAACAGTCCTCGCAGGCTAGAGAAGGGCAGTTTCCTTATCTCGCCAAAGGTAAAAGACCCATCGGCTATCCTCACCTGGTTTAGCCTGCTCATTGGAGCGGTTTACCGGGGTGTGGCCACTGTCGCATGCAAACAGCTACTTGGAGCCACAGGTGAGAGCTGGGTGTAGGTGGGGACCAAAGCAGATGAACTTCTCCCTAAGGAGCATGACGTGTTCCTCCAACAGAGGTACTATCCCTCCCTAATCCCCATACACCCTTCTCATCCAGCTAGCCTGAGTATAAATAGCAGTGTAGCCATGGTAGCACGGGTAACTGCAAATGAGGCACGGCGGAGGAGAGCACCAACCTGCCTGAAATCACCAGAGGGGGCAGCATCGCTTATTCTTTCCACACCCCCATGATAACCGCCGATAGTCGGATGGACACCTCCATCACCAGCAGAGGCTGGCCCACTGCTCAGCGAGCGATGGGAGGTACGCACGGTCAGGCGGGTTCGGTTCAGATGCTTGATTCTGACGCCAACCTGGGTGAAATATTCCATGTTAATTTTTATTCTAGTTTCCAGATTAATTTACGTCATGTCCCTGTCTGGGAACATTCAAATAACTTAAGCTGCTGGGCAGAAATATTCCAGGAAGTGAGTCTCACCACTGAGGGTGTGAGAGCTTCCGCAGGAAGCAAATTTCAAATTGGCATATAAACATATTTGGGGCGGGGAGTGCTCGGATGTTCGGCGAATCAGGAGGGGGAGATCGCACCATGTGGCTTATCTGGCCAACCACAACCAGGCAACGCAGCTTGAATTTCGAACACAGGACACTCCCGTGGATCTGAATGGGCTGGGGGACATCTGGAACTTTTGTATCACTGGGTGTTTGGATAAACAGACAGGCGGCTTGTGCCAACCTGCCCTGTCCTTGTCTCGCATGGCCTGCGCCCTCCCGGCTGGCTCGGTAGCTCCAGCACCACCTTGCAGCAGCCCCCACCATCCCTGACACTTACCATGCGGCTGGGCAGCCCGGGACCCACTGGCAGCGGAGGCCAGGTGGTGATGGTGGCTGCAGGGTGCATGGACTGGCCGCGGCGCTGCCCTCGCTGGTGTTGCTGGGCCTAGACCCCACACCACAGGTGCCCTGGCGGGTCTGAAGGCTGAGGTGGCGTTTCAGCAGGAACTGGCTGCTGCTTGGGTCAGAGCCAGCCGTGCATGGCTACTGCAGGCACCAGCTGGGCCGCTTTGCCGGCCGCTGGGTGACAGCACAGCCAGGTACCTGAGCAAGGTCCTGAACCCATGGGCTGAGAACGGGTACCCCAAGGTACCCCTTATCCCAGTAACCACCTGTGATAGGGTTGGGGGTCATGGGTTCCGCGGGTGCTAGGGGGCAGGTGACCCACTGACCAGAGTCATGGGAGGTGCATAGTATGCGGCTTTCTGCGAGGCTGCGTTTGCCCCTGTGACTACAGCCTGGGATGGGGATAAGTCCTGCCAGCCTCGGGGGGCAGGTTGTGCTCGGGGCAGGGGATCGCTGCATGGGATACTGCAGGGCTCCATGGGGGACACATGGAGGATTCAGACAATGAGGGTTTTCAGATAAAGGGAATTCGGAGAACGGGGAGTGTACTATAAACGTGATCAAGCCAGAGAGGGAAAAGAAATCAGACCAAAATTCTAAAATGGGTTCAAATAAGGGAGAAAGGGGAGGCAAACATGATCTGTGGGAACTGATATGCCCCAAGCAGCACACAAGGCTGAATCTGAATAGAAGATTCCCGGGGCGTGATTCATTCAGCACCGATCTGAAGGTGGCTGGAATTTATTTAGCTGAGAACCCGGATGGCATCTCCCGTGGGTGCAGGCTTTGGCGTGAGACTCCCGCTGCCTCTTGCTTTTGGTTGAGATGTCAGCATTTTCTTTCTTCTGTCCAAAGCCAGTAAGTGCAGAGGGGCACAAAGGTCTAAAAACACGTGCCAAATGGTTCCACTGAACTTTTATTCAATTGGCAAAACATTTCAGGTTGCCTAGCTGAGATTGGCCAGCTGTGTCTGTTTCCTTTTGGGATTCAAAGTCATAGGTGAATGTTTGGGATCACTTCTTGATAACTGCTAGGCAGGTAGTGAGTTATGCTTGCTACTCATGAGATAATTGGCTAAGAGCTGGAGAATTAATTGGCTCAGAGCTGCCCACATCTTACTTTGTCTCTACCCTAACCCATCTGGTAGTCTCATCACCTGTTATGTCTTGTCCTTGAGATTGTAAGCTCTTCGGCCAGAGACTATCATTTATTATTTGTTTGTACAGTGCCTAGCACGATGGAGTGCTGAGGTGGTTGGGAAAAGGTCCAGCAGTTAGAACACTAGGCTAGGACTTAAGAGACCTGGATTTAATGCTCCGATTTCTTGTGTGACGTAGGGCAAGTCACTTGGCCTGTCTGTGCCTCCACTGGGCATCTGTACAATGGGAATAACAGCACTTCCCTACCTCACAGCGGGGTTGTGAGGATAAATACACTAAAAACTGCTCAGATACTATGGTGATAGGATCTTTAATATATGACTAGTAGTCTCTTATTTTAGAGCTAGACCTGAACCAATATCTTGAATCCAAATACAGCCTCCATGTTCCTTTCCAGGATTTGGGAATAACCAAAAAGAGAGATGATCTGGAGAATCCATCCCGGGTTTGCTCCAGACCCCGTGCATCATGGGACAGGGCAGTTGGAGAGTTTTACTGATAGTGAGTCAGTTGCATCTTCTCGTTAAAGGTTCCACTTCTTTAATACTGAAAAGTCCATGTGTTGCTCATTGACGCCTTGTAGCTTAGGACGCTGTCCTGCCCCTGCAATGCCCATCACCTGGTTCTTCGGAGTCAGAAGGTGTGTGGTGGTGGTAGTGGCAGTGGTGGGGGGGTTCCATGGAAATTTTCCACTCTGGTAAAAAAACGGAAAACTGAACATTTTGGATCAAAACTGAAATGCTTCAGCGGAAAACAAAAACCTTTGGTTGGAAACAGAAAATTTCAGTGTAGTTTGGGCACCATATGCCCTCATTCTCCTCTATGAGCCTGGCACCCTGATTGGCCTACACTTCGGCAGCTCAGCAGGACAGGAGGTCATGGTGCATCATGGGAGTCCCATGGCCATGATACATCATGGGAGATGTAGTCTGGCTGGAGAGCCCGTGCCTTAAAGGACAATGTGGGACGAGGCATATGGAGCACAATTCCCATCAGGCACTGCAGCAACGTCCCCGAATCACAGTTTTCAGCCCAAGTTTTTTTTGGTTTTCAGCTGAAAACTAAAAAGGTTTCAGGTTTGGGTGCTTTGTTTATTTGAAGAAAAGTCAAAATTTTCTGCAGAAAGCAGACACACTCCAAAAATTTCAATTCGTTGAAAAACCAATTTTCCACTGAAAAATGATTTTGACAGAACGTTTTCAAGCAGCCCTGCCTCTGAGCTTCCAGAGATTATGCCTACTTAGCTTGTTCCAAAGTCTGGCTATGAAAGGAATATTTGCCAGAGCACTAGAGGTGAAAATCTTAGAAAATCAGCAATAAAATATGCTCAGCCTTTGGCATTTCATTGGTCAGCTGCCCGGTGAAGAGCCAGAGATGACACGGTCAGTTCTGAGGTTGCTGGAAACATTGTAGACATTGACGGTGACTGATGTTTTTCTAATTAAAGGATTAGAAAACTTTCCTTATTGTGACAGACTCAAGGAGCTCAGTCTATTTAGCGTAACAGAGAGAAGGTCAAGGCATGACTTGATCACAGTTTGTAAGTACCTACACGGGGAACAAATATTTGATAATAGACTCTTCGAGGGTGACCAGACAGCAAATGTGAAAAATCAGGTCAGGGGGTGGGGGGTAATAGGAGCCTATATAAGAAAAAGACCCAGCAATCAGGACTGTCCCTATAAAATTGGGACATCTGGTCACCCTAGGCTCTTCAGTCTAGCAGAGAAAGGTCTAATACGATCCAATGGCTGGAAGTTGAAGCTAAACAAATGCAGACTGGAAATCAGGGGTACATTTTTAACAGTGAAGGCAATTAACCATTGGAAAAAAAACTTACCAAGAGTCGTGGTAGATTCTCCATCACTGGGAATTTTTCAGTCTATGAATCCATGATGCTTAGTGGGACTGGCTGCTGAAACTCTGAGAAAACTTTCAGAGTAGCAGCTGTGTTAGTCTGTATTCGCAAAAAGAAAAGGAGGACTTGTGGCACCTTAGAGACTAACCAATTTATTTGAGCATAAGCTTTCGTGAGCTACAGCTCACGAAAGCTTGTACTATAAAAGAGTGTAGGTTAGCAAGTGCAAAAAAACTCTAGGCAATTGAAACGCTCTGAAGAATTTAGGGAGAATGCAAGTACGGCAGGGGGCATTTTGCCAGGACATTGAGGTTAACACCGTTCCACTTGCAAAAAAGCACCACAGGATCTTTAATGACCACGCACTGGTGGTTAGGACATTGGTCTTCTCGTCACCTCCAGCAGACTGTGCCTCCTCACATCAGCTGGGGGCCTCAATCCTGTACTGACACAGGTGGGAGAGTAAAAAGAAAAGGAGTACTTGTGGCACCTTAGAGACCACCTACTGAGTCACCGACCCCGTATCCTGCAGCCCGTTCCAGTGTGCCTGTCTCCTACGTAGCCAATACATTTACAAACAGGTTTCTGTGCTCTGAAGGCTGCTCCAGCAATACAGAACTGGTAGAATTTCAAGGGGGTCTGTGCACGGGTGGGGCTTGCCAGCTTCTGTAACTCAGGGCAGTCAACAAGATGAAGCCAAAACCACAGTATGACTTTAGTGAAAAGAATACGCGCCGAGTACGAACAAATTGATTTATTCCATTTGAGGTGATCTTAACTGCTCTCTGCACAGCAGCTTCTGTGGCTGAACGCTTCGATGAGGGACAAAAGAGCTTTTTCACACACAAAGCACTGAACCCCATAGACCCATAAACTAGAGAATCCTGTGGCCACAGCCACAATACGTGGCGTGTCACTGGTGTAAGAGAAGGCCTCACTTACTTACACTGGTTTTGTGTCACTGTAACACCACTGATTTCTATGGCATTACTCCTGATTTACACCTACAAGAGAGGAGAATACGGGCTGTAGTTGTTTTTCATTGATGGTTCTTGCAGACTAATTAAAGGACAGGACACTGCCCCACTCTAAGCACCCCATTTTGTTCAGTGGCCTTGTGTGGTGACTCTCGGTCAGGTTCCTAGTGGGCAATGGTTCCTATCTCACACAAGTCCCCATGGATACCAACGGGCCGTACTTCGGGTGAGTTCAAGGAGACCGACCCACACTCTTCCCGTACTCAGCTTCAGAACCTAGCTTGTACAGGAAGACAGGACTGCACAGGACCTCCTGGGTTACGTGGAAAAATTGGAGGAGGGCAACAAAAATGATTAGGGGACTGGAACACATGACTTATGAGGAGAGGCTGAGGGAACTGGGATTGTTTAGTCTGCGGAAGAGAAGAATGAGGAGGGGATTTGATAGCTGCTTTCAACTACCTGAAAGGGGGTTCCAAAGAGGATGGAGCTCGGCTGTTCTCAGTGGTGGCAGATGACAGAACGAGGAGCAATGGTCTCAAGTTGCAGTGGGGGAGGTTTAGGTTGGATATTAGGAAAAACTTTTTCACTAGGAGGGTGGTGAAGCACTGGAATGCGTTACCTAGGAAGGTGGTGGAATCTCCTTCCTTAGATATTTTTAAGGTCAGGCTTGACAAATCCCTGGCTGGGATGATTTAGTTGGGGTTGGTCCTGCTTTGAGCAGGGGGTTGGACTAGATGACCTCCTGAGGTCCCTTCCAACCCTGATATTCTATGATTCTATGAAGTCCAGGCCCCTGCTAGCAAAGGCAATCCTGTCATCTAGTCCCTTCATAAACCTATCCAGCTCCACCTTGACACTCATTAGGTTGGGGGGCCCCACTCCTCCTATTCGGAGGCTGTCCAAGAACCTCCCTCCTTTAATGGGTAGAAACCTTCTTCCAGCCTAAATTTATTCCTGGCCAGTTTATCCCCATTTTTCTTATGCCAACACTGTCCTTTAGCATCACTCACTCTTCTCCCTCCCTGGCGTTTTCCCCCCAGTGTATTTATGAAGAGCAGTCACAGCCCCTCTCAGAATGCATTGGAATGGTACAGAGCAGAATAGGTCCTTGGTCTGCTGTAGACTTCCTGTGAGCCCACGGGCCAGTCATTTCGTCTGTGTTCATTTCTACATCTCCACCATGGGGATACTAGCACTTCCCTACTGCACAGGGGTATGGTGAGATAAATACATGAACTAGGCCCTGGGCAAGGCGTGCAGATAGTGTGGTCATCTTAGTACCGATGACTCAATGGTGTAGAATAGTCATGGTTCAGCTGGGCATTGGTGGGGCATTTTACACTTATACTTTAACTTCTTCCGTGGTTAACACAAGAATAGGAGTCAGGTGCTCTGGGTTCTGTTCCTGCTATGTTCAGTAACTCACCATGGGTTCTTGGACGAGTCACTTCACTGCTCTGTGCCTCAGTTTCCCCACCAGTAGAGTGGGTATGATACTTCCCTCTCTCACAGGGGCCATGTCAGGCTTAAGGTGGGTAAAGTGCTGTGGCATTCTTGAGGGCAGGGGAAGGATGCTGGAGAAATGCAAAGTATTAATGCTATAACTGGAGGGCAGCAGGCTCCAGTCAGCTTGAAGGAGAAATCAATTTACTTTTGGGGAGAAAAGAGCTACTTGCAAAAAGATTAGCTTTTAGCAAATGGCACAGGGTCTCCGATTCCCACAGAACCCATACAGACATCAAATCTCAGAGCAGCGGACAAAAAAATAAGGCAAGTAAGCCAGGCACCTTGATTGATGTGCTGATGCACAGAAGATCTGAGCTATGGAGCCACTCTGGCTCACTTCCCATTTGCTCAGTTATGGCCAGGTATGTGGTAGACAGAACCAGCTAGGGCTCATGGATGATAAGGGCAGGTGGCTGCATGCTCGTGAGTTAATTTCCTGAAGGCTAGTCCCTTGAACTGTGCTGGCCTTCCCAGTAGCAAGGTGGGTAGGTTTAGGGGGCCTGTTAGAATGAAGGAACTGTAGACCTCGGGAATCCTGACTTGAGTTGGGCACAAGGAGATGGAAACCATGGAAGCTCTCAAGCACGAGGTACTCTGGTGATTAGACAGACAGACAGACATGACGTGACAGACTCTGGGCACCGCCGAAGTTTTAACCCAGATTTATTCCCTACATTTTTATTTGATTAAAAAAGGACTTTTTGCAGCAGAACGTTTCTGTTTTGAAAGTATTCCATCACAGGATGCACCATCCTGGGGCATGCTGACATGTCAAATTAGGCTGTGGTTTGGGTAGCAGAGGCAATGTCAATGTAATTGGGCCTGCTGATGTGTAGATCCTAGAGGAACGTTAAATGGAGAGAAAAGAAAAGGCTCCCAATGGCTTAAACCTGCGGTTGGCAGTTGGCTCTCAGCAAAAACCACCTTCATAAAAGAAGAGAGTCATATTCACTGTTCTGTGGGGCGTTGTTATTCTGCATGGTCTGCACGGCCCCCCTTGGCATCGGCGTCGGACACAGACTGGCGGCAGGGATTGGAGACAGATCCGATCCGAGACTTTAGCCTAAACTGGATCCTATTCTGAACCTCACTTCTCTGGAGGTTCAAAGAAGTTCAGTTAACTTTCGCCGCTTCCCCCATTATTTTTCATATGTCTCTAGGCTTCCCAGTTCTGGCCAGGAGCACTGAAATATATGCCAGGAAAGGCTGTTCTCATGGCATCTGGAGACTGGTTGGCTTACCCCTGTCAATTTCCTAAGCCCATCCAGCAGACTGCCTTCGTTTCAGACAGGATCATACCTTGGTCTCTTATGGGAGATGACTATCTATGAAGTCCCGTTTGCAGGACCTTTTTCCAACCCCCTCTCTATCTCATTGGGTTCCCAACCCCTCTGGGAACCATGATGGCTGCACCACTCCCCTGGCTGCCTCCTGCCTGCCTTTGAAGCGCCTCAGCTGGGCTTGGATTCAGCCCAAAAAAGATTTGCTGCGAATAGTTCGGCCAGCTGTACAAGTGTGGGGAAAGGAATGGGGGCCGGGTGTCAGAGCCTCTGGAAGAGCAGAATGCTGGGCAGCTGCCATTGCTGGTCTTGGATGGTTCAGATGGTCCAATCCAAACTTCAGAGCTTCTTGAGGTTCACCCCACTCTGGGTCTGAGCTCCCCAAAAACTTCCAATGTGGATCTAACTTCATAGCTGAGCCCTGTCTCTATCCTGTGATGAACCCACCCCCCAGGTCAATATACCACTGAAATGTGCATGCAGCCTTGAATTCTGCAGCTTAGGCCTGGCTGCAGTTTAAAATGCTGGGGCAACAGCCCTTACCACGGATCATCAGCAGGATTTGACTCTGGGACCCTCAGGGCCCATGTTCAGGCCTAACCTGGGGAGCTAAAAGAGCAACTCCATTGTTTGGCAGAATTTAGTAGGCTGTTAAAACTACATGAACTAGCCACTAGAGGGAGACGTGACTCACACACAAACTTCCTCTGCAAGTAGAAACTTGTCCCAAGCAGCTGAGTTCAAAAATCTTTATTCAGGGACCATGTTTGTAACTGTCCTCACCACAGGTCATCAGCAAGATCTGAACCCTGGACCTTCTGTCACTAAAACACAAATTACTTCTCCTTGAGGTAAAGGTGTAACTCCGTTAGCTAGTAGCAGTAGTAGGGTGTTATCCTCTAGGAGACGCAGCCACTAGAGTAGGAAGCAGCACAAACTTTACTGGAACTAGGTTATGGTTTTATCACAGGAAATGGAATAGTGTCCCTCCCCTGTGGATCACACCTCCTGTCCTTGTCAGAAGCATGCCCTGCTGCAAAAGGATTGAGTCATAACTCACTGTGCCATGACCCCCATTGACAAAGTACACAGTGCCTTTGTTACTAGAAGAAACCCACACAATTAAAAAACTCAAAGGAGCTATAGCTGATCTGTGGAACTCACTGCAGCAGGAAGGCATTGAGATGAGTACAAGTGGTGGGGCTTTAAACAGGGCTGGATAACAACAAGAGCGTTAAGATTGACATTTGCAGCTCTGCAAGGTAAGATGTGGCTAATAAAATCTGGCTCAGGGCACATGTTGACTGCCTGTAGCAGTCACGAGAAACAATTCCTCCAAACTACTTCCCCGGCCCATGTAGCCTTATACAATTGACTGGATATAGTGGGCCAATTCCTGGCACATGCTGAGGTTGTATGGCTGGAGTGGGGCAAAGCGACTGTAAACTTCCCTAAATGGGCAAAGGAGGAGTCTCCTGGAATGGGGGAAACCTTGACTAATCTAAAGACAACGTAGCCAGCTCTACACCACCTCCTAGTTCACCAGTTACAGAGAGCATGGTGGGGACATTGAAAGGGATAAAGGCCATGGAGGTGGAGCATACTGTACTCCTGTGATCCTCACCAGCAAAATGGCCAATCGGGGCCATTAAAAGCCAGGATAAGTTAGATCAGCACTAAAGACTACTCTTATACGAGCCAGGGGCTGCTTCGTCACTCCGTCCCCAGGACTGAGGGGAGAGGTGCAGGAAAGTGTCTTAACGCCACATTTGCTGTCCCTACCTTCAGCTGCGTTGAGGAGACTTTAGCCCAGTATGTTGTTTTCTCTTTGTTGGAATCGGAAGTAGCAGGTATAGAATGGAGGCAGGTTCCTGGACTAAATGGACCTGGTATTGCAACTTCACCTCCATATTCCTGGCAAGGTGTGAGGTATGGGCTGTTTTGGACATCGCATTGTAATCGTGGACACACGTTGAAATTAAGGCAACGATTTAGTCACAGGGATGCTTAGTAAAAAAGTCATGGATAGGTCAGGGGCAAAAAACAAAAAGTCACGGCTCGTGACCTGTCCATGGCTTGTATTTTAAGTACCCCTGACTAAATGGTAGGTGCCGGGGAGAGAAGGGGGGCACTCTGGTGATGCTACTGCTGCTCTGGGGGTGGGGCTCTGGCGCACCGCCACTGCTCCGGCCATGAGGTGGCCCGGGGCCCCGGCGTTGCCACTCCCGGACTGCTGCTCCAGGGCTATTCGCGGGACCAGCTGCTGGGGTGGCCCTGGGGTCAGCTACACCTGCCGCTGCAGAAGTCCCGGAAAGTCCTGGAATCCGGGACTTCTGTGACCTCCATGAAAGCTTCGAAGCCTTAGCTGAAATCAGCACTACACAATGACGGCTGCACAAAGCATACGTACAGCGGACCCCCTGTATCTGGAGAATAGCCTTTTGATATATTGACTATTGCCAATGACAGAATGCTTGCCCCCAGTGTCTCAGGGACAATGAAAGCCTGCTTGAAAACACTGGCCTTTCTGATTAGTTTGCTCAATGCTCTTCTTTGCAACTGACCTATGATTCTTGGCTGATCAACATAAATCCATCAACATACACGTAGCAACTGCTTGGAAGTTTGCGGTTTTGATGTAAGTCTGGCAGGCTGAATGCTGCAGGTGTCTCTCCAGACATCTTAGAACACGTGCCATTTTCTAGACGAATCGACATGTTTCCTCTGAAGACGCGACGGACGCTGAGAAAGGACAACACAGCAGAGGGAGTTGAAGAGAGAGCACCTCCTGCCTGGGGGGGAATGTAACACAGACTTTCCAAAGCAGCACATGAAAACAAAATATTAAAGTAAGTGGGACATGAAATTGCAATCCCAATAGCACGGATTTTTAATGAATCTGTAAACGTGGGGTCCTTCCCTATGACTAGGACCCTACGAAATTCACGGTTCATTTTTGGTCAATTTCATGGTTATAGGGTTTTTAAGATCATAAATGTCAAGATTTCAGTTATTGAGATCTGAAATGTCACGGTATTGTAATTGAAGGGGTCCTGACCCAAAAAGGAGTTGGGCGGGGGTTGGGGGGGGGAGTCACAAGGTTATTGTAGCGGGGGGTTGTGGTACTCCTGCCCTTCTTTCTGCGCTGCTGCTGGCGACGGCCCTGCCTTCAGAACCGGGCAGCTGGAGAGCGGCGGCTCCTGGCCAGAATCCCAGCTCTGAAGGCAGAGCTGCCGCCAGCTGCAGGGCAGAAGGAAGGCCGGCCCGGTACGGCCCGGGATTGCCACCCTTCCTTCTGCGCTGCTGTTGGTGGGGCGCCGCCTTCAGTGCTGGGCACCCAGCCAACAGCTGCTGCTCTCTGGCCGCCCAGCTCTGAGGGCAGGGCAGAAGTAAGGGTGCCAATACCGCAGCCCCCCTAAAATAGCCTTGCGACCCCCCCCCCCGCAACTCCCTTTTGGGTCAGGACCCCTAATATGAGAAATCTGGTCTCCCCTGTGAAATCTATATAGTCCAGGATAAAAGCGCACAAAAGACCAGATTTCACATGAGGAGACCAGATTTCATGGTCCGTGATGCGTTTTTCATGGCTGTGAATTTGATAGGGCCCTACCTATGACTGGAGAATTGCTAATATAGTATCTATTTTTAAGAAAGGGAAAAAATGTGATCCAGTAAACTACAGGGCTCTTCGTTTGACCTCAATTGTATGTAAGGTCTTGGAACAAATTTTGAAAGAGAAAGTAGTTAAGGACATAGAGGTAAACGGTAATTGGGATAAAATACAACATGGTTTTTACAAAAGGTAGATTGTGTCAGACCAATCTGACCTCAAAGCAAACACAAACACATTCTCCAACACCCACGCTGCCGTTAGCAAAAGAGAGGCTCTCTGTGGTGGCAGCATGGTTATTGGGTGGTGGGGGGTATAGGATGGGTTGGGAGGTCTATGAAAGCGGGAGACAAACCATAGTCATGAAACACAAAGCCTGCTGTCCCGCTCCCCCCCGGCCCGGGATAGGCTGGATAGGCTGACAAGGGATCAGGTCAAACTATCTAGTTATTACTCTAGGCAGTGCGCTATTGGATTTTATACTCATTGGCCGTTTGGGGCATTTTCTACAGGGTTAGCTTTTTATTCGGTATGATTATACCGGTGCAGTACAATAAAATCAAGCATAACAAGAATTTACCAATAGGTGGCCCTGCCGGAACCATATCGGGAAGGAACCAATGTGCAAATCTGTACCCCGAAGCTGCCGTTGGGTGGGACTGTGTCTATAAACAGGACAAGTCAGTGGGCTGTGTGTTGACATGGGACCATGTCACTCTCTCTTATTTCCATTTCTCCCTCTTTTCAGGCTCCCATTCTTCTCTCTCATCTTCTAGTCCCGCTCATTTCCCCACCTTTCTCTCCCTTCTTTTTCCAGCCTAACCACTCGCAAAGCACCATCTGCTGCTTTCAGGGTATCCAGATGTCTTCAGTCCACCCATCTTCAACAAGAATGATTCTCACCCTCCCATACCTGTCTCTAAGGATGATGAGGAACCTCACTGAGCGGGGACCACTCCGCAGGTAGCTTTGGCTTTAGCGCTGCTATGGAGGAATTTTTCAAATCTAAAACGAGAAGGCAGAGAAGCAGTTTCCCTCTGAGGGAGATGGGCTGGGCTATGGTGCTAGAGTAGAACCGACGAGAGATGGGTTCAGTTCCTGGTTCTGCTAGTTCCTGTGTGATTTTGGGCTGGGTTTTCAAGTGTCCCAGTATCTGCAATGGGGTTCAAATTCTCCAAAAGCTCAGGAGCTCCTATTATGACATTTAAAATCAAGACTTTCACAGTGCTGAGTGCTTTTGAAAATCTGGCCTGGATTGTGGGTGCAGAGACCATTTCCAAATGTGGCCCCCACATCTCTTGTGCCTCAGTTCCCCCCTCTGTCAAAGGGAGATAAATAATCTTCCCTCTGTCTTGTCTGGTTAGATTGTAAATGCTTCAAGGCAGGGGATTTTCTCATACTAAGTGCACATAGAGGGTCTGGCATGACAGGCCCCTGATCTGGGTTAGGGCTTCTAGGCATTGCTAGAGGTTACCGGAAATCAAACAATTAATAATAATCTCAAGCTTTGTATCAAAAAATAAAAGGTAAAAATATTTGCTTCCTTTAGCTCTGAAACGCTTTAGAGAAGGAAGGGGGTGGGGGGAAATCCCAATGGCTGGGATTTGCAAGGGTCTGTGTTAAATCACAGTCTGGAGGCAGGCAAGGGGCCTGTAATATTTTCATTATAATCAAATGATTAATCTGAACCATGTGGTCTAATGATCTGACATCTAAGATGTTACACTCTGCCACTTAAGATGCTGTGGTTTGAAAGAACACGAAGCACAGCTCAGTTTCCCCCTTTGTTACATTTATAGAGTTTCGCTGGGTAATAAGTTTAAACGAGCTCATGTGGCGTTAACAATGATGGATGAGAAGCTACAAGATATTGAAATAACATGCAACGTGTGCAGGGCTCGGAGACACGGCCTACTCATGTGGTGGTTGCCTGACGAAGAGCAAATCTTCTTAATTCCAGCCATTTATTGTCAGAAAGGCTTCTGTCCATCTGGCAGCTTATTAGTGTGCTATGAACACAAGGGCCTTTTAAAATCTCTCTCTCTGCTCTCACATGCCTCCACCACCCCTTAATACCTCAGCTCCTCATAGATCTCTTAATGGATTTATCCTCACAAAACCTCCAGGAGGTGGTGAGGTATTGTCATGGGCTGGGTTAAAACTAGTTGAGACAGATGGACCCTTTATTTAAGGTAGCTGTAAGAGAGAGTTATGGAGACCCACCTAAAATGAGGGATAACGGAGTCTGCCCGGAGACTGGCACATCATGGGCAGAGAGTTCGACTGTATGTTATCTGACCAGGCACGTGTGTGTGTGTGGCAGAGAGAGAGAGAGAAGGACAAGCTGAAGCAAGACAGACTATGATAGGTAGACAGAGCACGGACGAGCACAAAGTATAACCCTCAAAGAAGCTAGAGAGGTGGCTTCTGGGGCTGGCTGAAGAGGCTAGAGACTGTGAGCAAAGAAACCATCTGCTTTTTGCTTTTGGTTCCTCCTGCGTTTGCCGCAGCAGGTCTCTGTACATTTCTTGTAAGTAAATAGGATTGTCTGAAAGAAAACACCCAACTCCATCGTCAGTTCTACTCCCAACTGGAACAGCTGCAGATCCCCTAACTTTGACTAGCCATGCAGATCAAAAGGGGTGACAGTATTGTCACTGGAAGATATCGCATCTTTATGGATGGGGCACCCGGCTAAGTATCAGGAGACCTGCTTTCTGCTGCTAGCTCTGCTGTGTGACCTGGGGCAAGCCACTTCCCCCGCTCTGTGCCTCAATTTCCCCTCCAGCCATTTGCTGATGTGTAGAGCAAATCCGTGGACCATTTTTGCAGATGGGATGCAGATACACATTTTGTATCCGTGCAGGGCTCGACTGATGTGTTTGTACAGCACCCAGCACAATGGGGCCCTGCTTGGAAAACAGTGACAAACTTTTGGGGGTGGTTTCTGAAAATGCGAGTTTGGAACAGGAAGAATGCCTTTGCTCGCATGGTTTGTGCACATTTTTATCAAGAATTTTCAGCTTCCAAATTCTGCAGCGAAATGTGGACACACTCCAGGTCTCAGAGACTTGAACGTGTTCATGAGTATTCCACACAGCTTGATTGGTTGAAACGTACAGCCTACTGATTGGCTACACTTGCAGTTCGATATTAAAAATATTTGAGACCAAATAACCAAGTTTAGCCAATGGATTGCCTAAAGCCAAACCAGTACACTACGAAAAGGAGCCATACACAACCTCCTTCCGGGAACCAATTCTTATCTTGCAGCGTGTTCTCCTTCGACAGCAGTTGTGCTTCAAAGATACACCCTCAAAATTACCTCTATTTATAATAGGGTTGCTTACAAGCTAAAAACACTTTATACATCGCATAAGATCCAACTCCCCAGTTCGTACCAGTTCCTCACTTTGTTTTTCTGTATTTTCTCTTATCGCTTGTTTACCACATTCCAGATACCAACCAGCATGAAAACACCTCCAGAGCTTGTAGCAGGGCAAAACAATCACCTATTCCGCCTTTGCCAGGTTTCATATTTGTTAATGCCAAAGCCTACGTTTGACTTTGCACCGTATTCTGGGGTATATCTCTCTAGACATAAGTGAGCAAAGGTGTTAATAGCACTGCCCACATGTTGTATATAATATTAATATATATAATAAATCCTATTCCTGGATTTGCCACAGACTCCCTGTGTGACCTTGGGCAGGTTGTAGCACTGCTCTGTGCCTCAGTTTCCCCATCTGTACAATAGGGATAATGACACCTCTTCCCTCACATGGGTGTTGTGAGGAGGCATTCGGGCATAGGTGGAAGGTGCTCAGACACTGGCACGATGAGGGCTGTACAGGACACACTTTCCCAAGAGTGGAAAAGTGGGTTTTTAATCTCTTAATGCAGAGGTGGGCAAAGTACAGCCCGCAGGACCGTCCTGCCTGGCCTCTGAGCTCCCGGCCGGGGAGGCTAGCCCCCAGCCCCTCCCTTGCTGTCCCCCGCAGCCTCAGCACGCTGCGCCGCCGGCACTCTGACCCACTGCTCCAGCCGGGTGCGCGATGGTGGGGCTGCGAGCTCCTGCCGATCTGAGCAGCATGGTAAGGGGGTGGGGGTGGGGGTTGGGGCAGGGGGTCCCGGGGGCAGTCAGGGGATAGGGAGCAGGGGGCAGTTGAATAGGTGTGGGAGTCCTGGGGGGGTTGTCAGGGGGCGGGGGTGTGGATAGGGGGTAAGGTCCCGGGGGGGGGCGGATGGGGCAGGGGTGTGGATAGGGCAGTCAGGGGACAGGGAGCAGGGGAGGTTGGATGGGATGGAGGTTCTGGGGGGGTGGTCAGGGGATGGGGAATGGTTCGATAGGCATGGGAGTCCTGGGGGGCCTGTCTGGGGGCGGGGGTGTGAACTGGAGTCGGGGCAGTCAGGGGACAGGGAGCAGGGGGGGATAGATAAGGGGTGGAGTCCGGGGAGGCGGTTAGGGGTGGGGGTCCCAGGAGGGTGTGGTTAGGGGACAAGGAGCAGGGGGGGTTGAATGGCTCAGGGGTTCTGAGGGGGGTGGGAAGTAGGAGGGGGCAGATAAGGGGCTGGGGCCAGGCTGTTTGGGGAGGCACAGCCTTCCCTATCCGGCCCTCCATACAGTTTTGCAACCCCGATGTGGCCCTAGGGCCAAAAAGTTTGCCCACCCCTGTCTTAATGGGAAGTCCTGGAGACTGAAATCCTCTATTATTCATTCTGATTGATCAGTGATATTACAGTTGCATAGCAAGGTGCTGTACAAACAGCATCTAAGGATATTTACATAGAAGGATAGATAAGGTCTGGAATAGGAGCCTACAGGGGAATGGCTGTCGAGGCCACTGCAATTATGAACCCCCTAAGCCACAAGTTTACCCATTTGCAGGATCAGAATAGTCCTTTGTACTTTTATGGCAACTTTCCTCCCAGGATCTCAGACTTTCACTAAGCCTAAGAATACCCACATGAGGCAGATGCTTATTGTTAGCCCTTGTTTTCAGGGTAAGGGGAAACTGAGGCACAGATAGGTTAAATGGCTTTCCCATAGTCACAAAGTGAGTCAGTAGCAGAACCTTGTATGAAACCCATGAGTCCTGGTTCTACTTCCAGTGCTCCAACCACCAGACCTCACTCTGGATTCTGCAGAGATAATGACATAGTAAATGTGTGTGGCACAAATGCCTCCCTTCCGTAGGGACGCAGCACCAATAAGGGCATTATATTGAGGGTCATGAGAGCTGGACTCTAATCCAGACTTTGCCACTAGTTCACTGTGTGATTTTGGATAAGTCACTTCCCCTCCCACCCTGTATCAAGGGCAGGGATTTTCCCTCACTATGTACAGTGCCTAGCACAATGGGGGCCCTAATCTCAACTGCTGCAGCTGTAATATTAATAAATGGTTGCTGCTCCCATGGATGTGAATGTGAAGACATGCTTGTGTATGCCTACTGGCTCACTTGAGACTGTGGAACTCATTGCCACATGATGCCACCGAGGCCAAGAATTTAGCAAGCATTATAACAGCAAGTGCTAAAAAATTGTGGAAGGCGTATAAAATTGCATGTTGCAGGTCTTAAACCAATCCCTGACTAGGAATTAGGATGGAGAGGTGGGTTTCTTATATCTTTTTCTGAAGCAATTGGTGCCAGCATCTGCCAGAGACAGGACATTGGGCTAGATGGACTATGGGGCTGATCTTGTCTGACAATTCCTCTTTGCATTCATGGCACAATGGAAAGGTAGATTTCATCTCTGCTCCCACAGGCAGCTGTCTCTTGGTGATTTGGCCAAACAGAGCTCAAGCGGCTTCCATATCTTCCATGGGCCGGGACCTGGGTTATCCTGCTCGAAGAGAGACATAGAAGATTCCACACCACAAGCCATCCAGCTTCTCTGTGTCCCTCAAAAACCCTCCTCTGTGCAACATTCCTGAATCAGTTCCCTGCAACTTGATAGTCTTATATTTAGCCTAGATTATAGTTAAAACATCATATTTTATGCTGTTCTTTTCAATTGTCTTCCCCCACTCACTTGTATCCATTCCCAGCAGCAGCAGTTGCCTGTTTGATGCAGGGCAGGTTGCCTAGCCATAACCATATAATTATGGTCAGAGCCACAGAGCTATTTTTATGTCCTGCCAGAGATTATTCACTTATCAGGAATGTGTATTTAAGTGGCAGTCTCTGAGACAGCCACTATAAATAGGAAAAACCGATTGCTCTTGGTGTTTTCTTTCAACTCTCTCATCCATCATGCCTTCAGCTTCGGTGACCACATCAATGTTACGCGAAAGGCGAGAGAAGGCTGCCTAGAAAGGGGAGGCTTGGGACCTCTTTTTAAAGAAATCCGGATAATGCTGCCTTAGCTCATGTGCGGTTATAGCCCCAAAAGCCGACAGAGGAAATGAAGGGTATGGCCCCAAAGTGCTCTTAAGTCAGCCCTGCTCAGCTAAACCCACCAGGTACCCAGAATGCTTATGCCTGCCCTCGATGTAGGGCCATTTTGGCTGCCGGGGAGAGAGCCGCGCTCTGTTGCAATGGTAGGTGACCCGAGAATTTGCATAGTTACTTGTATTGTAGAAGTGGTGAAGGCCCTCGGTGAACTGGAGGATGGAAGGACGGATGGTCTAGTGGTTAGAGCACTAACCTGGGCTCTGAAAGACCCAGTTCCAAGTGTCTGCTCTGCCACAGACCTCCTGCAGGACGTGGAGCCAGGGTTTTAAAGGTATTTAGATTCCTACTGAGATTTTCAAAAGCACCTATACACCTAAACCGCCTACCTTTAAAAATATGGCCCTGCGTCTCCCTGGTGCCTTGGGTCTCCTTCTCTAAAAGGGAGTAGCAACACTGCCCTATTTCACAGGGGTGTTGTGTGGATAAATACATTAAAAGATTGTGAGGTGCTCAGATACTACCTTAATGGGGGCCATATAAATATCTTCAAAGGCTCTGCTGGGTACTCTACATACACGCAGTGAGAGACGACCCCTGCCCTGAAGAGCTCACATTCTGTACAGACTCTGGACAGGAGGAGAAACAGATCCTGGACAGGGAACGTGCCTAGCTCAGGATCAGTGGCAGAGCCACGAACAGAACCTACATCTTCTGATTCCTAGGCCAACGCATTAGCCACTAGACCTGCCTGTCACTAAGCTATCTGAAAAAGTACCTAACCTTCTTACGTCTGCTAAAATGGTAAACATGGCTTCTTGCAAAGTTTCCGGTGCTTCCTGCTTCTGGTTGGGCGGCCAATTCTTCAGACACCGTGGTGAGGCGCTCTTTGCAAACAGCTAGATTGACATCTCTATCTATGGATAGGTCTGCATTGCAACCAAGGAGTGTGACTGCAGCTTTAAACTAGCCAGTTCAAGTACGGGTAGCAGGGACACTGCAGCTGCATGGACCAGAGTGCAGGCTGTACAAGTCTGCCCAGAACCCCGAGTAATTACCTGGGTGGGGAGCACATGCTGTGGCCAGGACCCAAGCTAGGTAGATCAAAAATTGGGTATGTCTAGCCCATGCAGGTTTAAAACAAACAAAAGAAAATATTTCTTCACACAACACACAGTCAACCTGTGGAATTCCTTGCCAGAGGATGTTGTGAAGGCCAAGACTATAACAGGGTTCAAAAAATAATTAGATAAATTCATGGAGGATAGGTCTATCAATGGCTGTTAGACAGGCTGGGCAGGGATGGTGTCCCTAACCTCTGTTTGCCAGAAGCTGGGAATAAGCGACAGGGGATGGATCACTTGATGATCCCCTGTTCTGTTCATTCCCTCTGGGGCACCTGGCACTGTCCACTGTCTGAAGACAGGATACTGGGCTAGATGGACCCTTGGTCTGACCCAGTATGGCTATTCTTAAGGGTCTGCAGCATTTCCTAGAGGGGCTCTCACTCTGGATCTGCCTTATCATCTCCAGCATTGACTTCCACAGCTGAACTGACTAAGAAGGCCTTATTTCTGGTGACAGGTTTCAGAGTAACAGCCGTGTTAGTCTGTATTCGCAAAAAGAAAAGGAGGACTTGTGGCACCTTAGAGACTAACCAATTTATTTGAGCATGAGCTTTCGTGAGCGTCCAGCTTCGGACACAAGGCAGGTAGCATTCATGATGTGCATTATTGTTTGGTACATTTACTACAGCTGACAGGTTGAAATGTGCTAAAAAAACCCATTTGCCGATAACGTGATGTCGAAGGACACAGATCACAACGGATCTCAGTGTAGCTCCCACAGATACATGTGCTCTGGGTTATATTACAATCAGAGGAGGTGACTCCCTGCTTAGTTTGTAGCTGCCCAGAAGCCACTGCGTGTCTTGTAGCTAAGCCAGAGAGGGGCCCTCAGGAAGGGCCCAAAGAGATCAGACACCACTGGTGAAATTCCCCCCCACGCAGAAAGACAGCACAAGGCTTAGTGCACCAGTTAAGTCCCAAATATGCCCAGTGGTCTCCTATACCGTGTGCTGGTCTTTTGCATGTTGGTGAATGTTAGTCTAAAAGAGACAGGCACCCCAATGGGACATATAAAGAGCCTCTCATTGCAAGCTAGGAAGAGGCAAATCCTACTGCGTGAATGCAGCCGACCATCTGGGGCTGAGGCTGGACTATGCAGAGCCATGGGGCATAGCTGGCAGAAATCACAGATGGATCTTGCATTACCAGAAGTCTGCATGTGAAATTCACCCCTGTGCCAAGGGCCTGCACCACAGAAATCCCACTTTAGTGTGGTAGAAGCCTAGTCCTGATTCTCTAAACAAGGGTGAATTTCACCCCATTTGAAGAGTACTCCAACCGCCTTGTGCTTCTCTAGAACCTCTGAGGCTCTTAGGGAACGTTGGAAAGAGTGAAGCCTCCCAGCACTGCTGTATTGATCACCATTTTGCAGTTGGAGAAACTGAAGCACAGACAAAGGAAGTGACTTCCTCGGTATGCCACAGGAGGTCAGAGCTGGGAGGTCCAGGCAGGGCTTTGGAACAGAGCCCGGAGCTGGAGCGCAGAGCAGATCCGGAGCAGTGGAGCTGCAGGTTTTCGCCTGGAGCTGGAGCAGAGCCGAAGCACAGCTCCAAAGCCCTGGGTCCAGGTCAGGAGTTCTGCCTTCCAGCTACATAGGAACTGCCCTGCTGGATCAGACCAGTGGTCCATCTATTCCAGTAACCTGTTCCCTGGCTTTAACCACAAGACCACATTCCCCTCCCTAGAAACCAGAGCATTCACGCTGTCTTAGATTTTGCCAGAAGCTTACCAGGGGTTGTATGGCTTGAGCAAGCTCCAGGAGACATTGTTAGACGAGGAGATCCAGAGTGTTACACCATAGCAGCTCTTAAAAAAAGCTCAGCTTTGCTAGATTGCCTCAGTTACAGGCCTGCTCCCTGGCAGACGAAGGTTTTGCCTCTCAGGAGTGGCAGGACTGGCTGGCTTAAGAGGGAACATCCCAGCCCTCTTTAACGTAGGACCCCCTTTAACCAGCAAAAAACAAATGCCTTCCCCACGACAGGTTTCAGAGTAGCAGCCGTGTTAGCCTGTATTCACAAAAAGAAAAGGAGGACTCGTGGCACCTTAGAGACTAACAAATTTCTTTGAGCATAAGTGTATATAAATCTCCCCACTGTATTTTCCACTGAATGCATCCGATGAAGTGAGCTGTAGCTCACGAAAGCTTATGCTCAAAGAAATGTGTTAGTTTCCAAGGTGCCACAAGTCCTCCTTTTCTTTTCCCCCATTACAGCTACGGAAACGAGCATTTTAGAACAGTGCTTATATGCTGTTAGGTCTCTAGCCACAATGCATTTGCAAGGAGCTGAGAGGGTCCTGTTCCATACAGAAGACAGCGGCAGGACACGTAGCAAATACATGGCCCGTTACTCCCTGCCAACAGGGTACTGGGAATCAAGGTTACTCAGGTCAGTCCCTATCTGGCAGGAACTCTTTGGTTCGCAGCACCATGCCTCAGTTTCCTTATCTGTAAGTTGAGGATAATGATACCTACCCTCCACCCCCACTCCCGGGTTTTTGTTACATTCAATTAATGTCAGTTTGTAATGTGATCTCAGATCCTTGCTTAGACTGTATGCTTGTGGGGGCAGGGACTTTTTGGCTCTTTGTTTGTACAGCACCCGGCACCTGGGTGGACCTGGTCTGTGACTAGAGCTACTAGAACCTACCACAATACAAACAAACAATAATCCTTAGGCAAATGCCTCTATTATATTAATAACACCTAGCCTTATGCTGCACTTTTCATCAGCAGCTCACAGAGGAGGTCAGAATCATAATCCACATTTTAAAGGGGGATAAACTGAGGCACAAGGAGGTGACGTGACTTGCCTAAATAGGCCTGGGGCCAGGCCAGAAATAGAATCCAGATCGCCCGAGTGCTACTCCAGTGCTCAATCTACTAGGCCACGTTGCCTGCCCTGTGTTACTAACAACTTGTGCTAGTCGAACCCTGCTTATTTTTCCCCACAAAACATTTCAAGCAAAAAACTGCCACCGTGTCTGTGCGCAAAGGGTGATGCAGGGATTTCCTTTCCTTGGGCGACTGGGAATCACACATGTGCTTGCTTGAGCCGAATTAGCGTGTCTGTCTACACGGGCAGGGAAGCTTGGTGCCAGCTGCCACGTAGACATAGCCACAGGGGCCTGGACAGCTTGATCCTGTCCACCTAAGGGTAGGTCTGCACTGCAGTCACTGGGTGTGTCCGCAACTTAAAGCTATCTTGGGTAGGAGAGCAGCGAAGCCGTGGCAGATGGGCTTCACTGTGGCTAGCTGCCTGGGTAATTACCCGGGGCTCTGAGAAGGGAGGTGGATTGTACAGCCCGCGCTGAAGCCTGTGTGCTGCCTATGTGCCAATGGCTTCACTGTTACCCATACCCAAGCCTGAGGAGCCCTACCCAACCCTTCCTCTGGGAGCCCTGCCCTTCAACACCCTCACCCTGCCCCTGGCAGCCCTACGCTTTAGAGCCCTAATCCTAGACCTGGGAGCCCCACCCGTTCATAGAATCATAGAAGATTAGGGTTGGAAGAGACCTCAGGAGGTAATCTAGTCCAGCCCCCTGCTCAAAGCAGGACCAACCCCAACTAAATCATCCCAGCCAGGGCTTTGTCAAGCCTGACCTTGAAAACTTCTAAGGAAGGAGATTCCACCACCTCCCTAGGTAACCCATTCCAGGGCTTCACCACCCTCCTAGTGAAATCGTTTTTCCTAATATCCAACCTAGACCTCCCCCACCGCAACTTGAGACCATTGCTCCTTGTTCTGTCATCAGCTACCACTGAGAACAGCCGAGCTCCATCCTCTTTGGAACCCACCTTCAGGTAGTTGAAGGCTGCTATCAAATCCCCCCTCACTCTCCTCTTCTGCAGACTAAATAACCCCAGTTCCCTCAGCCCCAGCTCCCTAATCGTTTTCGTTGCCCTCCGCTGGACTCTCTCCAATTTGTCCACATCCCTTCTGTACTGGGGGCGGCCCAAAACTGGATGCAGTACGCCAGGGGTGGCCTCACCAGTGCCGAATAGAGGGCAATAATCTCTTCCCTCGATCTGCTGGCAATGCTCCTGCTAATACATCCCAATATATCATTGGCCTTCTTGGCAACAAGGGCACGCTGCTGCCTCATATCCAGCTTCTCGTCCACTGTAATCCCCAGGTCCTTTTCTGCAGAACTGCTGCTTAGCCAGTTGGTACCTTAACCCTACCCTGGGGAGCCCCACCTTTGGAGCTCTGACCCTAGCTGGGGCAGCCCTACCTTTTGGAACTCTAGCCTTAGCTCAGGGAGATTCAAGCTTGCTGAGGTATGTACAAGAGCTACAGTCACACCTCCTGATTGCAGTGTAGAGATACCCTTTATCAGGATTTGTCCTTGAGTACTTGGGCTTCACAGGAGTCAGGACCAACGCAAGGGCTTGATCCTGCTAACACTGGCTGTTGGGTGTCGCGGCTTCCTCTGATGAGAAATCCTGAGAAGCGCTGGGCAAAAAACCAGACTGTGGATGTAACACACTCCACTCCCTGTAGTCGGTGTTTGCAGGGTCAACCACACTCAGTATTTTCTTTGTGACCAACTCACTCATCCATATGGAGATCATCAGAACGGAGTCTGGTTCTGATTTTCTGACCCAGGCCAGGAAGCAATATATTGGGTTTGATTCCTCCTGACCCCAGTCCACCAGAAGTTTCTTCTTAGGGTGTTAACATTTAAGAATTCAAACTTGTCCGTTAGCCCAGTCCTAATAGTTTCCCATAGAGATTTCCCCATGGTATACTCATTTTCACTGATAGTTAATAAATATCCACTCCCATTTTTATGGCAAACTCTGAGCAGCAGAGAAGTGCCTGGGATATGTTAAAATAATTTAATCCAAGTTATGGTTCACGTTTCTCTTTCCTTTAGAATGTGTGGGACAAAACTGCCTGCAGAAAAAAAACCTTCATTACAACTTTTTCCTGCTTCAAAGAAGTTTGAACAACTTTCTCTTCTTCCATTTATTTTTCATGCCCACATTACCTTTGTATAGTAACTCCCTCACTGGGATTTAAACCCACAACTTTCAGCACCTCATGAAACAATTTATTTAGATAGCAGTAGTAGGTTATTATCCGCCAATGAACCAATAACTAGAAGGGGTTGTGATAAGCACACTTTGCAAATCTATTACATCTGTCTGTCCAGGTTCTGACCTGATCCAGAAGCATCAACCACAACAAAACCGGTATTGATATTCTGGGCTTGAATGGAAGCAGCAGGTTGCAGAACTCCTTCACCCCCCCAAAAAGCGTAGTTGAAAGGTATTGACAGCCCAGTTCTGCAGAGCTGAGAAGTTGGGATATGAATTGAACCCACAGACATTCTTCACTGGTTAAAATGTCCCTCAGTGGACTGCCTAAAGAAGCAGTGTAACAACCACATGTGCTGGTATAATACTTAATTTCTGCATCAGCCAGGCAGAATAGGAGTTTTCTGGCATCAGTGGCTTTATTGCAAAGATTATGGAGCGACAACCAACTTGAAAGACATATTGAAAAAACAAACAAACCCAGTTTTAAATCCATATTCAAGTCCATTCTCCTCAGGCCATTTGCATTGGCCTCACAACTACATTTAAGAACAGTGTTTAAAAATGGTCCCCTCTAATCCGGTTTATAACATGCTTTGGCCAGGCAGTGTGGATAGGGACAAAATTAGTTTCAGAACCCTGGGGCCCAATTCTGATCTCAATTTCATGTCTGTCAGGAACCCACCTCAACCAATGAAGAGGCACAAAGCACAGTCACCTGTGGAACTCATTGCCAGGGGATGTTGTGAAGGCCAAAAGTATTACTGGGTTCAAAAAAGAATTAGATAAGCTCATGGGGGATAGGTCCATCACTAGCTATTAGCCAGGATGGTCAGGGATGCAACCCCGTGCTCTGAGTGTCCCTAAACCTCTAACTGCCAGAAGCTGGGACTAGATGACAGGTAACGGATCACTTGAAATCACCTTGTTTTGTTCATTCCCTCTGAAGCATCTGTCACTAGCCACTATCAGAGACAGGATACTGGGCGAGATGGACCACTGGACTGACCCAGTGTGGCCAGTTTTGTGTTGTTATGATGCAAATCCAATGTAAGTGTGATCAGAATCAGGCCCACTGATATCCCTGGAGTTACTCCTAACTTTTATCTCTTTGAGGCCACCAGAACCAGGCTCCATGTCCTAGGTTAAAGGCCAAACAAATCTTGAACTTTGTTGGAATTGCAACAGGGATCAGTTTGGCCCCATACTCCTGCTCAAGGTGGAACATGACTGTAAATGTAACCCTCCTGCCAAATATTGTAGGCAACAACAAGGGATGGGTTCAGATACCCGTGGGTTCCCCTTAAAACTAACAAACACCAACACCAGCGCAAGCCCTCACTGAGTAGCTGGGAAAAATAACTACTTTCTCTGGGTGCCTTTAACAGATAATACCTCCTCTCTCACAAAGAAAACATCATTAAGGGAAAATGGAACACAACATTAATTTGGGGAAAAATAGCAATGCTAAATCAACAATATATATGAATAATAACTAAAACACCCAGCCCTACAGTATCTTTGGCAGTAGTCCTTTGCCTCAGTTTCCCCACTTGTTCCTGTGAATGCTGGATGAATCAATGTCTCATTTAACACATCACTTTCCCCCTTTGCCCTCCCCCTCTACTATACCTCACTCACAGTTTGTTGTCAGTGGTTAGCGAAGTCCCAGAGTCCAGAAGCGCAGTCAGACAAATCCATCTTCAGCTCTCAGGGGAAATACTGACAGGTCCATAGCAAGATTTCATCACATACACTGAGCTCAGCATTGTTAATACTGGATAGGAGAGCCCTTTCTAGAGTTTACTCAGCTCTACCGATGTTCTCTGCCTCTTTGGTGAAAAATCACCTTGCCACCACTTCCTCACAAAGCTCTCAATGAAGAAAAATTAAAATTATAGAGGGCCCCCAAGCAATATCCCTGCCACCAGAAATACATTCATTACATACATACAAACAAAAACCAAAATGCCCTCTCTGGCTTATGGCCAAGCTCCACTACCCAGTAGTAAAAGACTAAGATTTTGGTTATAGTGACTCCTCATTCAGGGCCTATTTGATGTAATTCTGTTACCCTTTTGTCACACAATCAGGATAATAACATTTCATTACCCTGACCCCCAAAACGTAAATGAACTTTAACCAAAATGACCAAAATGTTTAAACTGGGATAGTGGGTAACACTCATGCAAATGAGGCCTGGCTCATTTTGTCTCGTTCTCTGGTTCACCAGTAGATGGCAGAAGAGAGCTCCTTCCCTCTAGCGCTTCAGACCTCAGGGCTTCCATAAAGAATATGCAGTCTGGCGCTATCCAGACGGATCAGCCAAACCTCGTTGTAGATCAGGTTAGCAGGGGCTGTGCTTAAGCGCTATGAAACCTGGAGCATCGCTGTGACGCTACTGTAGGCCAGGAGCTAAATATATCAATGGGGCCAGGAGACAGATATCAATGGGGTCATCATCAGCACAGTCTCGGGCAGGTCTTTATACCTGAGTAAGAAAAGCAGTGCTGAGCTATGTTGGTTTAGGGTTTTGTTGGGTACTGTAGGGTCCCGTCCGGTGCGAGGTACATGACCTTGACTCCCACTGTCTTCAATGGGAGGTCAGCGGGCTCAGCGCCTGTCAGGGTCAGTTCTGTAACGTTTGGTGTCTGGTTGCAGCTCACTGCTTCGGAGATGTGAGCGAGCGTGAAAGAGTTAATTAGCTCAGAACCAGACGTACTCTTTGCTACAGACCCCCAAACCACAGAAATCCACCTGCTCTGGTGTTCTGTTACCAGCCGGGGAGGTCCGCAAGCCGGTTCACTGAGGTTTGCAATGCCCCGGGGTGAGCATGGAGAGTAAGCACTTACCTAGAGTCTTTCCCTCTTGCTCCCTCATGGAGGGACCAGCTACAGGCTTGGGCTGGGGAGCTGAGACACTGCTCCCAGATAGCGTGGCCCATGGTGCTAAACCCCAAGAAGGAGGCAGGATGAAGATGGAGTCATGGCCTCACCTTTCCACACACACTGGGCAATGGGCTGTCCTCAGTGCAGAGGAGAGAGCAGGCTGAATGTTTTCAAAGGGCAGTAGAGGAGCTGGTCCAGTGGGGCCTCAGGACTGATTTGACCCGTGCCAGCCAGAACTCCTCCTGCTGCGGCATGGCCTCCATTCCCCTGCAGATCATGGTACGAGGCTGAAAACCAGAGCCCAGTTCCGTGTGTTTGCACAGAGCCCTCGCACGCCAACACCAAGGAGCTTCTCACAGTGTACTGTACATCCTCGTGAAACCACGTCACAGCCCGATGGGCCACACTCTGGCAGCTTGACCTCTGGGCAAACACGGCCTGCCTTGTGAGCTTCAGCAGGGGGTAGCCTGCCACGTGGCTCAGAACTGAGCCAGCCATTGTCCAAAGAGTACAAAGGCAAGAGAAGGAGGCATGAAACCCTACAAACTCTGGAGTTGGTCTCCGAAGAGCCCATGTTCTTGGCAGCTGCTGGGCCCACCAAAGTTTCTCCTCAACCGACTGTGTTGCTCTCCAGAAGGTCAGGCTTCCTGCTCAAATGGGAGCCTACCAAGGCGAGGCAGAAAAAGCAAGGCCAGCACGGGGCTGGATTTACATTTCTTCAAGGGCCTACTAAAGCTTTCCCTCCCCGGAGAAGTGGCCACTTGGATCGTTCCCGTCCTTAATTGTTGATGATATATGAGCGCACATTGCAAGCTTTTGTTATTCTTGGCCATGCCAAGAGGGAGACCTTTCCAGCAATGTGTCAGGCTCTCCTCACAGAGTTGCAAGGAGGTAAAGCTTGGGCCCTTTTCAAGAGGTAGAATGATATTTCAGGGCTGGAGGCCATGTAGGAATCAATAGTGTGTGATTCCTGTTGGCATTGGCGGGTGGCCGTTGGCAGCCCACATTTTGGAATGGCTCCTCCTTTTGGTTCAACAGTTAGAAGGACAGATACTGGCCTCTGCTTTTTTTCTGCAGGCACTCAGGAACTTAAATTCTGGCTCTAAATGACGACATGCGCAGAACTGTAAACCCCTCCCCAGTTTTGAACCCACAAAGATGGAGGCCTAGTTAAGGCCAAAATGAAAACGTGGCCCTTATTCTGTTAAGACGTCCTTATCCCAGTCCACCAAGCCCCTACCCTCTCTTATCCAAACCCCTCTGGAAAACTCCCTTCCACAGTAATGACCACAAACTGGGATTTGATAACAACAATATTAAAAAAACAAACCAACAGACCGTCCTCTGCCTTTCCCTATGTGTCCTGTATCATCAGTGTTTGTATCATGAGAATGTAAGGACTAGGGGACCTGAGTGCCTATCTTAGGAGGCTGGAAGACCCTGGGTTTTCAGCCCAGCAAAAAGAAGACAGTGGGGACATGATAACTCTCTACATACATTGGGGGATAAATACCAGGAGGGTGAAGCGCTATTTAAGCTAAAGGATAATGTTGGCACAAGAACAAATCAATATACACTGGCCATGAACAAATTCAGGCTGGAAATTAGAAGCTGTTCTGGAACAGCCTCCCAATAGGCCGCCCACTTAATTACTTTTAATTACTTTTTAAAAAGAGCTGGACAAATTCTAGTGTGACTTTGTGATGTGTGTGTGGTAGGGAGCAGGGCTCAGCAGCCCGGGGGCTCACTTCTGGTTTAGGGCTTGTGTTCCTAAGTGCTCATGCTTCAGGGTTACAGCCACCACCTGCAAGGGTCAGGAAGGGATTTCCCTCCCCACCCCTGGAGAGGTTTTTAAAAAAAATCTTCCTCTGAAACATCCGAGATGGCCACAGCTGGAGATGGGACATTGGACAGGGTGAACCGAGCTCTGAGATGGCACTGGGCATTCTTTGTCCCTCCTGGGTGCTTGGCTGGCTGGTTCTTGCTCACATGCTCAGGGTCTAACAGGTCACCGTGCGTGGGGTTGGGAAGGGATTTTCCCCCAGGTCGAAATGGGAGGTATCTGGGGAGTGGGCTGCCTTCCCCTGCAGTGTGTGGGTGCGGGTCACTTGCCAGGATAATCTGGGTATAGCTTAATCATTTCTCTGCCATTGCCGAGGTCTCGGGCATCGGTGCCACTCAGTCCTTCCTGTTTTCTGCCTGTGACAAATCCCAGTCCAGTCTCCTGCAGGCTGTAATAATGTGGTCTAATTCTGGTTGTTGGGTTTAGTGTACGGGTGCTGGGTGAGGTTGTTCGCCTATGCGATAGAGGAGGTCAGACTGAATTGTCTGGTGGTCTCTTCTGGCCTTAAACTCTGTGCGCCTTTAGATACACCGATTAATTCTGCCCCCTGAAAGCATGAACACCTCGCCTTTCCAACCAACCAGCCGGGTGAAATGTGTTGAAGTGGCCACCCTGGCGAGCGAATTCCTCCCACCAACGGAGCAGAGACAGCATGGACAAGCACAGCGTATGTTTCCTCCACACAATGACCTTCAACCAGTCACTCAGTGGAGGTGGTTGTATGCCATGTAGTGCCTTAGCGTCCGAGCTGGCTCTCCTTGAGCTAGCATGCTAAATATAGCAGCGTGGCCACGGAAGCAGGTCAGACTAGTCGCCCAAGTGCAATTGCACCTGAGATCCTAGATGCACACTCAGGGAGTTAGCCCAAGCCCCTGTCTGTGCCATCACACCCACGCTGCTCGTTTAGCATGCTAGCTCATGTACACGTCCCCAAGCTGGGAATTACGCCTCCCAGCTGCAGAACCCTTAAGGGGAAATCCTGGCGCACGGGGGTTTTGCCATTGACTTAAATAGAGCCAGGATTTTGCCCTCAGGGTATGTCTACAGAGCACAATAAGCCCAGGGTCTGACTCAGGTTTGAGCCCAAGCCCCCCTTCTGTCCACACATGAATCAGTCTGACTCAGGTCAGCCAGCCGTCAGGACCCAGGTTCTTGGGGGGGTGGGTTGGAGCCAAAGTCCTGCTGTGACTCAGGTCCAAGGCCTGTCATTTTGCAGTGTGGACACAACTCATGCTGCAGACCCAAATCAGAAGGTCTGCATGCTGCAATATAGACGCATTAGCACAGCTTTCAGAGGGATAGTCGTGTTAGTCTGTATCAGCAGAAAGAATGAGGAGTACCTGTGGCACCTTAGAGACTAACAAATGTATTTGAACATAAGCTTTCGTGGGCTAAAGGCCACTTCATCAGATGCACAGCTGTGAGACCACGGTCCATCAGTTGTAAACCCAGGTTTCCAATGCAGTGTAGATGCTCAAGAATGTGCTTGGAAATACCGAGTCTGCAAGCCCGGGTCCCAAAGACCCAGGCTTAGCGTGCAGTGTAGACACCCCCTTGGTCTCATGTGAACGCTCACAGTCAATTGCACGCTGCTCCTGCCCCACAGTCCATGTTCTTGTGCTCTGTGTATCCGCGTATCTGCACAGGAGCGAAGGTATGAGACAGCTCGGTAAAGATCATTCCCATGTTAGGTTTCTCCATACACAAGGAGCTGCCGTATGCCCTTAGCCCGAAGGACTTTGCTCTTCCAGTTGGGATGAAACTAGGAAAAATGAAATCAAAGTCTCCAGACCTGCACCCACAATGCAAGTAGTCATGTTAGCAGCTTGAGTAGTAGCGACTTCTTGATAGGCCAGCTGATTCGGGTGTGAACCACCAGCACAGTCAAATGAGAGATTTTGTGTGTCTCTGGGAGGGGGGATAGGGAAGACATGCTCCTTAAAAGGGGCATGTAGCAGGGTGGTCACTAGCTCCTGCCCTGAAGGGCTTAAAACAGCCCTGGGAGAGGGCTGGGGCAGGGGCAAAGCTGGGCTGATGGGCGGAGCAGCCGCAGCTGGGGCCACGCCCCAAACAGACCCAGCTGGCCCTATAAAGGCCAGGGAAGCCAGGAGCTGAGAGGAGTCTCCCTCTGGTTGAGGAGGGAGATGGGTCTAGCTGCCGGGGAAGCCTAAGGGTATCTAGAGTAAGGCAGGGCTGGGGAAAGGCCAGAGGGGGCTGGGGAGCTCCAGGCCAGCAACTCCCCAGGCTGCAGGGCCTTGTTCAAGGACCCATCGAGGTACTGGGTTGTAGAGGAAGGCAGCAGGTCCAAACCTCCCTTGCCTATGATGGCTGGCTTGTACAGACTGCAGTCGGCCCCAGTGAAAGGGGGCTAGATGGTGACTGGCAGTAGCCCATAGGCTGAGGCAAGGTGGGGATAGAGGGTGGGGGTTCCCCAGGGAGGGGAGACCCAGGAAGCATGTGGGGGTATTGCAAGGGGGCAACACCCCAAGTAAAAGGGCACCGGGGTTCGGGAGGGACACAGGGGCCAGTGACAGTGGGACACCAGCAGAGGGCGCTCTGGGGCTGGAAAAAGCTAATTCCCTGGAAGACCGGCAGGAGGCGCTGCTGGGTGAGCCGCCGCACTGCTACAGGGCAGTACAAAAAAACCACAGTCATGCCGCTTATCTGTCTCTCCCCATACAGCCCCTCTATCTGGTCACCCGTTCCCACTGTATCTGAGCTACAGATCCCACAAAGTACTGTCTAGGTACTGCCAAGCTGGAGGATCAGGTGACTGAGTCCTGCCCCCCACCAGCAATAGCCGACATACGAGCTATGCCAAATAATTGATTCCCACAAAGCTTGAGAACCACGATGGCAAAGTGCAAAAAGTGAAAGCTGAAGCACTCTCAAAAGGATTCAGGCACTTGGTCTATACTGTAAATACGCCTGCAAGAAAGAGCAGAATTCCTCATTCTGCAGTACGGTCTCCAGTTACACTCCCAGCAACAAGATCCAGGTACTAAACATGAAAAAGACAGGGGAGATGTCCTCCCAAGTGACACTCTGCATCCCTGGCCCATCCAGGGAGCGATTAAACAGGCTCAAGGGTCGATGGAAATATTTCCTCCCAGAAACGAAGAGCTTTTCAAAGCCGAATTCTGGAAGGTTGCAGAACGTTCAGTAATGGTCTGGAGAAAGTTAGCAAAGGTTATTGTTTATATATATATATATTTGGTCCTGTTAAATGGGGTCTATCTACTAGCATTTACAAATTGCAGAGAAATAATCACAAAGTGAAACAAACAAGAAGCAGCAAGTAATCTGACTTTATACAAATGGCTCCTCATGGGGCACTGATCTCGGTGAGTGCTCAGAGCTGTATTTCCAATGGGCTTTCTAAATGCTAGGTGCAAGCATGACCCTGTGCATTATGTGACCTTCCCTCAGTGCCTGCTCCAGGGGGACTATGAATCTGTTACAGCAGCTAGCTAGAAAAACGAGCTGTGGGCTCACTCTCCAATAATGGTTGTTATGAAAGTGGGAGTTTGCCTGTATTTAGAGTTGTGTTGGATCTTACATGCTCAGAATTAGAGCTAGGTGAATTATGTATTTTCATTTCACTGGCAATTCTGCAATAGAAAAGAAAAAATTGTTTCATGTCAAACCAAAAGCAATTTTTGGCATTTTCAGTGAATCAAAATAAAAAAAAAAATTCAGGTCACACGAAACGTTTAGCTTCAACAAAATCAAGATGTTTACCTTAGATTTCGGACCTTTTAAAATGTGTTTGATTTTTAAAAATAAAAGTTAAAAGACAATTTTGAATGAAAAGTAGTTTTAAGCTGACAAATTAACACATTTCTTTTTGAAATGGTCAAAACAAAACATTTTGATTGTTTGGATTTTGTAAGGGTTTTTTCACAAACAATTAGGAAAAACTGACACAAATTTGCAAAACACTTCAGTGTTGCCAAATATGTATTTTTCACAGAAAAAAAGTTTAGTGCAAAAAATTTTGCTCCGCTCTATTTAGGATAAACTTCCTCTGGCTAGGGAAAGTATATAATTCACTATTCAGTGTGTGTTACGTGTTCTTCTCTGTACCTGATCTGGAAAAGCTATGAATCTGCTCCAGCTGGGGTCCTTTCAGTCATGCTTTTAGCTCTAGAAGTCCTTGGTGATTCCACATTCACTGATATCCACAAACGCACGTACCCATTTTCTACATCACAGGTACAGAGGGTCTCATCCATTCCTATTTTCATTCCATTGTTAAACACATGAAACAGATCTCATGCATTCTAACTAGTAACAGGGGAAGTTCAGAAGGTTTGAAAAACTTTTGGTACAGGCATGGGTGATGCACGTGAACCGCCGGCTCGGGAGGCTAGTCCCAGCCCCAGCCCCAACCCTTCTGCCCAAGCCCCTGCCCCTTCTGTCTGAGGCCACGCCCTTTCCATGCCCCCCACCCCGCTGGAGCCCAGAGCCCCCACACTGCGGCCGCCAGCCCCCGCCCCAGGCTAGTGCCCCCAGGCCCCACAGCCCTGGAGTGTCGGGAAGGCGGGCAGTGCGGCTGCAGACCCTGGAGCCGGGCTGCAGAGTGGAAGCAGGGGACCTGTGGGTGGAGCATGGGCGGGGCCATGCCTGGCTGTTTGGGGAGGCACAGCCTCCTCCAGCCTATGGTACCTGCTGCCCATGGGTACAGGTATAAACCCTGAAAAATTGGATCTGCTTACCTAATTGGGTCTGTACGATTATTCCCAGTATGTTCAGCATCCAGTCAGGCCAAGAACACCCAAGAGAAGAGATTGCTTGCAAAATTTTGACACATTTGCTTACAATCCTGGCCTGAACTGGAAAGCAAAGAGGAACCATGAAAATGAAGAGAGGAAAAAGGTTATCCAAACTTTTTAAACCTCAAATAAGATTCACTTCAAGTTACATGCAAAGGTCTGGCAGAGGGATGATTCTTATTTTATTACAATAAAACTTAGCACTTTTATAGTAATTCTTGTCTGCAGGCGTCAGACTGGTTCACAAAGCTGGACAGGAAACAGTATTGTTATTCTCGATTTTGCAGATGGGTAACTGGAGGCATGAAGAGGTGTCCCAAGGTGTCATACCTAGCTCGATGGCACTACAGAAGTGATACATAAGAATGATAATTTCATGCAATACATTATTAGCGCATGAAACTCACTGCCACAAGATATATGGAGGCCAAGAGCTTTGGAGGATTCAAAAAGGGATTGAACATTTATATAGAGAACAAGACTATCCAGACCTACATTGTAAATGCTGAAAGTAATTAACAAAAGTTTTAGAAATGATATAAGTCATTATGCTTCAGGGCATAAGACAACATCTAGCTAATGGGAGTCAGGAAGAAACTTTCCCCATAGGCAGATTATCCTGTCACTGCCTGCTACAGGGTTCTTACGTGTTCCTCTGAAACATCTAGATTTTGCCATGGTCAGAGAAGGGATACTGAACTAGGTGGACCTCAACTCTGATCCAGTCTGACTATTCCTATGTTCCTAATAAATAACTAAATACAAATTCTTTCTGCCATGAGAGCTGGTCAAACAATTATTTTTTCCTCATGAAAAATTTAGATAAAAATGTCATTTTTTCATTTTTGTCACAATTAAAAAAATGTGTGCAGTTTTGTCGAAAAAAACAAAATCTGGAATTTTTCCATTAGAAACCAAAATATTTGGGTTTTTCAATGAGCACCCCAAAACTTTTGAGGAAATCTGACTTTTTGCACAAAAATGTCCATTTTATTTAAAAAAAGCCATTTTTTGTCAAAAAATTATTTTGACAATAAATTTGTGACCTGCTCTGGTCCTTACTCTTGCATCCTGCACTGACTAGGTCTTGCTGAACCATTCCTTAGAGGTGGCTGTTTGGTCTAAGCCTTGGCCATCGTCAAGGACAGCTTATTTTCTCAGTTTATCCCATTTTCTAATTGTTCGTAAACTGTAGTTATAGTTTCCTGATTTTTATCCTACGCTTTCCCTGCTGCATAAGAACATAAGAACGCCATACTGGTTCAGACCAAAGGTCCATCTAGCCCAGTATCCTGTATTACAACAGCAGACAATGACAGGTGCCCCAGAGGGAATGAACAGAACAGGGAATCAATCACCAAGTGATCCATCCCCTGCTGCTCCACTCCCGTGAATTTATCTAGTTCTTTTTTGAACCCTGATATAGTCTTGGCCTTCACAACATCTTCTGGCAACGAGTTCCATCAGTTGAAGTCCTTTGATTCTTGTTCTATCACCAATGATTGATGAGAGTGACACCTACCTTATTATAACTTCCCTCCATGTACATGTCTGTAAACAGTTTCACATAGAGTTGGTCGAAAAATGCCAATGAATTCTGGTGAGAAATTTCAAACACATGTTGTTGGTGGGGCTTTTAATTAATTTTTTTCAATGCAAGTCTTTTGTTCTTTCAATAAAAGGTTTCAGGGTTTTGGTTTGTTGGCGTCTCAAGGAAAAGATTACCATTTTTGATGAAAATAAAAATTTTAAATGAAAACTGTTTTTCACTGAGAAATATTGTTGATGATTTTTTGGACCAGCTGTAGTTGCATGTCTCTTGCTATGAACAATTGACTATTATGGTTTGTAATTACATATCGCAGTAGCAACTAGAGGCCTTAGTCATGGATCAGGGCCCCATTGTGCTAGATGCTGTACAAAAGAGTACTCATCTCACACCCTTTATTTCCATATTGAATGCGCCCATCTGTCTTCCAAGGCTTTCCAGCTCCCTTCTGAAGACACAAGTTATGTGGATAGTTCCTGCACTTGTGGGTGCTTATCCAAAGCAAACTTTTTGAAGTCCACCCAACACTACCACCAAATCATTTTAGAAAAGCCACCAAAAGCCTTCAAATAGGAACAACCTCAATGTTCCACCTTGGTGAAGATTGAACTAGAAAGTCCATATGTAGAGAGATTAACCATTGAGGTGAGCATGACATTCAGTTCTGAAAGGAGAGAAACCGGTTTCTCCCTTGGGTTACCTGATGCCTGCCATTCCTGCGATTGAACAAACTCACTAGAATACTCAGGCAAAGTGAAGGCAAACACGAAGTAAACTTTTTTTTTTTTCATTCAAGTGAATAGTCACTGAAGATCAAGTGGTGGATTCTCCATCTCTTGTATTCTTCAGATCAAGACTGGATGTTCTTCTGATAAATACACTTCAGTCAAACAGGAGTTATTTGGGCTCAATACAGGAGCAGCTGGATGAAATTCTATGGCCTGTATTAGGCAGGTTAAATTACATGATCTAATGGTCTGTTCTGGCCTTAAAAAGATCCACAAATTTAAGTTTATCTCAACTTTTTGGGACTTCAGAATTGGACTGAAAATCACATAAGTTCAGTATTTTCTGGGAGATTTTTCAGTATTTTCTGTTTCTGCTTTCTTACCAGAAATCCCACAAAACCATGGTATTCTGCCACTTTTATTCTGGTTCCAGGCAGAACCAAGAAGTAGCAGGAAAAAAAAAATGTATCTCAACTTTTCAGAACTCCATCAAAAGTTCCAGGTTCAAGATTCTGATGAAAAAACATGTCAGTTCTTATTTAGTCTAGAAATAAACCAAGGCCCCTGATCCAGCCATTCTGGGAAAGTCTGGCTCTGGATCAGATTTTTAAATTCAGTCTGATTCTCCAGTATGCAGCAAAATCCTGCATCTGGATGCCAGGGAGCTTTGGCAAAGTTTGGATCCAGAACCAAATCTGAACGATGCAGCTGAAACCACGTGCTAATTTGCTCAGCCTAATTGGCTCGGGGCACTGCACCTCCCTTGAGATCTTTCAGTGAGAAGAAATAAACAGATCCCAAAAGTCACTCAGCCAGCTGAATAATGATTTCAGAATCAGAGGGATTAGTCAGTGGTTTGTTTTTATTTTCACCCACACACCTTTGGAATTTTTAGAAACAAATCTACTGCTTGAATGATTCGTGTCCTGCCTTTTTCATTATGTCCAGCCATGCTATGACCTTCTGATGCCCTTGGCAACGCAATGCAATACCACCATCCTATCTCCCATAAGCATAAGTGCATGGGTCTTTTCCATCTCCGATTTCTATGAAGTCTCTAGTTAGCCAGGATATGGAAGACAGGAAGGCTCCATTAGAAGGAAATATTTCATCCTGTACAAAGGAGATGGTAAGGAAAACAAAACCCATTTACCTTATTAAATAAAAGCGTAATTAGCTGGAAGGAAACGTGAAAGGCGTTAAGAACAAAAAAGAAACCCTATTTCCTGAAGTTGGCAAGACCACCAATAGTCACCAAAGTGGAGCGAATTTATGGCAGAGCGGGGGAGAGCCTGCTTGGAGATACTTTAATGGTAATTTTTAGGAAGAATTTACAAGCATACTCTGCTACTGAGTGGAAAAATACATTGGCCACAAAGAAATTGCTGTTTGCCAAGTCTAATGATTCATTTCTGAGTCATAAATAATAGGTCCCTAATGACAAAGGTATAAGAGAGGCTGTCTCTTGCCAAATATTTATTAGAAAATAGAGCTAAATCATTAGCTGGGAGCTCTTTTACCGGAAAGCTCAAACCACATTGCTCTATGAAAGGTCATAAGCTATTTCCACAAGAATTTAGACAAAACATTATTGCATATTAAATCTTTCATCTTGAGTACAAAAAAAAAGAGTGGATTCGTTCACCAGAGAACTCCAATTTGTCACAAGGGGATCCCTTGGGATCCAAAAGGGTAAGTAAAGAACACAGGGAGTTACAAAACACCAGCAGTAATCTCTTCTGACGGAAACTGAAATTAATTAACCTCAACCCCTTCACAGATCCTCTTCTTATTGCCCTTCATGCCGAAGCTGATAACTTCACAGAGCAACATGAGTCTGTAGCTCTTGACACATTACAACAGGCCAATGAGCCATCTAGCCTATAATCTTGTGGCCAGTGCAGGTGGCTTATGGCATTACTGATGCCATCATGCCTGTAAAAAGCACTAAGACTAATGATGATTTAGGCTTAGAGTGCAGCTTTCAGCCACAGTTCTCAAAGCACTCTCGAGTCCTTAATTAATTAGGCCCTGATTCAGCAGAGTGCTTAATTCCAATTGACTTCAATGAGACTTAAGCATGGGTTTAAAGTGAAGCACGTGCCTAAGTGTTTTGCGGAGTCAGGATGTTTGGTGTAATCATGCCCTTTGGGGGAAGAAAGATTTGCATTCTATGTAAGACATTTTACAGATGGGGATGTTAAGGCAATGAGAGAAGTTTCAGAGTAGCAGCCGTGTTAGTCTGTATCACAAAAAGAAAAGGAGTTCTTGTGGCACCTTAGAAACTAACAAATTTATTTGAGCATAAGCTTTCATGAGCTACAGCTCACTTCATTGGATGCATGCAGTGGAAAATACAGTGGGGAGATTTATATACACAGAGAACATGAAACAATGAGTGTTACCATACACACTGTAACGAGCGTGATCAGGTAAGGTGAGCTATTACCAGCAGGAGAGCGGGAGGGGACCTTTTGTAGTGATAATCAAGGTGAGCCCCTACTCTACTTGTGCTACACTGATGACATCTTCATCATCTGGACCCATGGAAAAGAAGCCCTTGAGGAATTCCACCATGATTTCAACAATTTCCATCCCACCATCAACCTCAGCCTGGTCCAGTCCACACAAGAGATCCACTTTCTGGACACTACGGTGCTAATAAGCGATGGTCACATAAACACCACCCTATACCGGAAACCTACTGACCGCTATGCCTACCTACATGCCTCCAGCTTTCACCCTGACCACACCACACGATCCATTGTCTACAGCCAAGCTCTACGATACAACCACATTTGCTCCAAACCCCTCAGACAGAGACAAACACCTACAAGATCTCTATCAAGCATTCTTACAACTACAATACCCACCTGCTGAAGTGAAGAAACAGATTGACAGAGCCAGAAGAGTTCCCAGAAGTTACCTACTGCAGGCCAGGCCCAACAAAGAAAATAACAGAATGCCACTAGCCATCACCTTCAGCCCCCAACTAAAACCCCTCCAACGCATCATCAAGGATCTACAACCTATCCTGAAGGACGACCCATCACTCTCACAGATCTTGGGAGACAGGCCAGTCCTCGCTTACAGACAGCCCCCCAACCTGAAGCAAATGCTCACCAGCAACCACACACCACACGACAGAACCACTAACCCAGGAACCTATCCTTGCAACAAAGTCCGTTGCCAACTGTGTGCACATATCTATTCAGGGGACACCATCATAGGGCCTAATCACATCAGCCACACTATCAGAGGCTCATTCACCTGCACATCTACCAATGTGATATATGCCATCATGTGCCAGCAATGCCCCTCTGCCATGTACATTGGCCAAAATGGAAATCTCTACGTAAGAGAATAAATGGACACAAATCAGATGTCAAGAATTATAACATTCAAAAACCAGTCGGAGAACACTTCAATCTCTTTGGTCACTCGATTACAGACCTAAAAGTGGCAATTCTTCAACAAAAAAACTTCAAAAACAGACTCTAACGAGAGACTGCTGAATTGGAATTAATTTGCAAACTGGATACAATTAACTTAGGCTTGAATAAAGACTGGGAATGGATGGGTCATTACACAAAGTAAAACTATTTCCCCATGTTTATTTCCCCCCCTACTGTTCCTCACATGTTCTTGTCAATTGCTGGAAATGGCTCACCTTGATTATCACTACAAAAGGTTCTCCCCCCTCCCCCCGCTCTCCTGCTGGTAATAGCTCACCTTACCTGATCACTCTTGTTACAGTGTGTATGGTAACATCCACTGTTTCCTGTTCTCTGTGTATATAAAATCTCCGCACTGTATTTTTCACTGCATGCATCCGATGAAGTGAGCTGTAACTCACGAAAGCTTATGCTCAAATAAATTTGTTAGTTTCTAAGGTGCCACAAGTCCTCCTTTTCTTTTTGCAATGAGAGAAGACAACCAAAGTTTCCAAACTGGGGTGCCTGAAGTTAGTCACCTAAATCCACATTAGCATCTGTAGATGCTCAGCTGACTTGAAACTCAAATCACTTTAGAGGTGGCTAAATATAGATCTAGATGCTGAACTTTAAGCAACCAAGTTTTAAAATGACTTGCCCAAGAGACAGAATGAGTCAGTGGCAGAACTGGGAATAGGCCCCAGGAGTCCTGATTCTCAGTCACATGCTCATACCATGGGGCATATTCCTGCCTGACCCCATCTCATGACTGGTATATGTCCTGAAGCATCTGGATGCCCTTTTAATGTTGTATCCTAGCAAATGCATCTGAAAACCATGTCACTTGCTTTGGAACTGACTAGCAAGGCAATTGAGATGCTGGCTCTGTTCTCCTTATTTACATCAATCAATCCAATGGAGTAAGTCCTGATTTACACCAGTGTAAAGATTAAAAGTTTATTTTGCAAAGTCAGAGTGTGCTGGTAACTTCGTTTTTGACTCAATACTCCTCTGGCTGTTGGTGAATTTAACTAGAGTGGGAAACCCAAGTAGCAATCTACCTAAAGACTTCACTGCCAGTGAAAGAGCTAAAGAAAATCACTGTTTCATATAGTCATGTAATATTGATGTTTTTCATATAACCCCAGCTCCTGGAGTCATGTGACTATGTGAGAATCCCAACTTTCACTTTTTTTTGAGAACGGTAAGTTTCTAGTTTTCATGGTAGGGGAGCAAAAGCTTGGCACCATGATCCCTAAAGGCTCAGAACCCAGAAGGCAACTAAAAAGGACCCTGGAATCTATTTGTTTTTTTGAAAGCTTTAGGTTGGCAAAACTGGATCCTTTGTTTAGGTTTGTACATGTCAGCAGGCAGGACCCATGAGAGAAGAGAAGGGCAGAACTGGTGAAAAGTTTTCTGTGAACTTCTGCATCAGCTAGTTTTCTTTTGGTTTCAAGTCCTTAACATTTTGGTTGCGTAATTTTGGGGGGGAATCCTGTTTCCAGCTACACATTTCAAGATTTCACCATCTCTCATGTTCCAGAAGTCAAACTGAAATATCAGAGCAGCTGTCACTTTTAGGCTTGTGTGGAGTAGACATGAAGGATACGCTCCTTGGGCAGGGACCGACTTTTTGGTCTCTATTTGTACAGTGCCTAACACAATGGGTCCTGGTCCATGATTGGTGCTTGTAGGCACTGCTGCATAATAATAATAATAAAATATGAAGATGCTCACATACATATTTAAAATGTAAAAGCTAGTCATGCACATAAACAGACTGAAGCTGGAAAAACTAGATTTTTTTTTTAATTTTCAAAAATGTGCAAAACTTTCCAAGATGACTTTGTTCCACTGAGTTTCGGATCCGTTCCTCCCTGAACTTTTTCTGTTTTGAAAAATCTTCCCCTTGTGACTAAGCTAATGAATCAAAATCAGCAATGGGGAGAGGGAAAGGGGTTGGGTGGGGGAAAACCCGTTAAACAATTTTAAAGCGTTCATCAAAACCTGGGAAATTCTGAGAACATTCAACAATTATATTTGTTTGGCAAAAGTTTCTATTTTTTTTTTATTAAGTGGCTCAATTTCGTCTGAAAGAAACTCCCTTTTAGAGGAAAATGTTGAAGGTCATCAAACCACGTGGGGTTGGAAGCAGCCAAGAATGTAGGTGATGATCCTCCTCCTCCACTGGGGGAGAGGGGTACTTCCAGACCCCCTGCTGTGAAGGACCAAGCTCAGCTGCTGACCTGTCAGCAGCAGACCCTGTGGGAGTAGGCGGTTGGCCAGGAGACGAGAGATGTCCGCTCTCTTTGGGGCTGTGTGGCTGCCATTGTCTGGGGAGATGCCAGGTGGAAGCCTGGGTACAAGTCCCAGGCCCTTCTCCACCCCCTTACATCTTGTCCTCTGGGGTCTCTTTTCACTGTGTCAGATCTTTTATCCACCCACCCGCCCTCACTCCTTGGAGCAGTATTTCCAATGTGAGAGAGCAGGCAAGAGGCCTGGGTGAGAATGGGCTCCCACCTCTTTGGGGCCACATGGGAAGCTGCTGGAAGCCAACTCTGGCTCCTCTGGCTGGGGCCCTCGATGATCTGGAACTCCGTGCGCAGCAAGCAACACGAGCCCATCCTGTTGCTGTGCGTTCAGAGGCCAGCGGGACACAGTGGGCAATGCTGCTGCCCAAAGGGCTCTCTGGGGCCGCGGTACGCCTCTCCAGAGGCAGGGGCATGCTGGGCAGAAGGAAGAGAGGTGCTCCAGGGGCGTGGTGGTGGTGCATTATCATTATGGAGTGCAGCATACCTTTTGGGGCACACCTCTGGCTTTGGGACACACCGTTGGCAATAAGACCTCAACCATAGATGCATTTCACCCTCCCACAAGCACTGCCCTCCTGCTGTCCACTCAGGGGATGGAGCCACGGCCCTGAGCAGACACACCATCTCTGGGGCTGCTCGCTTCTCTTAGCAGTAACCCCACTTTGAACGCACCAGGAGCCCGATTTTGGCCGCTCCTCATGTGAGTACAGTGGGCTGGAAAGTTCTCCCTGGGCTCACCGCTCTCCAGTGCACCTGTGCCCTATAGATTTGGACCTATATGTACGGCGAAGTTCGGCCCTTGGACAGCATGCTGATGACGGCCAATGGGAGCTATGCATTTGCAGGTAGGGATTATTCCAGTTTCTCAACCAGTTTCGGTTGCACACAGATGACAGGCACTGTACAAACAGTCATTGCTAGAGATGGGTCTGGGCCAGCAGCCTTATGAAGCACTGTGCCCTACTGAGTAAGGCAATGAATTTGGAGCCTCAAGTCATTCCACCAGGTTCTGTACTCAGCTCTGCTACTAAATTGCCATGTGACTTTGGGCATGCTTTTATTTCTCCTCCAACTCTTGTCTGTCCTATCTGCTCACGTTAGCACAAAAACAAGATGTTGAGAACAAAATGAATCCAGGAACCAAAGGACGTGGAGCGAAGAAATTCCTGAATTGCCTGTACACCAAAGCTAGGAGCTTGGGTAACACACAATTGCTCCTTTGTGAGTATAAATTTGATCTAGTCGGCATCACTGAAACCTGGCGGGATGACTCCCATGATTGGAATGTTAAAATCAATGGTTGCAATCAGTTTAGGAAGGATTGAGTGGGCAAAAGGGCAGGGGGAGTGGTACCTTATGTCAAAGGTGGCATTCCCTCTTTCTGAGTCCCTGATAACTTGGAAGAAGAATGCTTATGGACCAATATTCTAACAGGAGAAGCACAAGATGGAGTATGAGATGGTTTCTGCTACAGACACCCCATCACATTAGGGAACAGGGTAACCAGCTTTTTACAAGCCTATCTACAATGTGGAGGGGGAAAAGTCATGTGATCATGGGGGACTTCAGCTTGAATGAAATATGCTGGTAGCCTCATGGTGCCATTGCTAAAACATCCTTAGGATTTCTCAACATTACCGATGACAATTTCCTAACTCAGAATAGTGTTGCATCCAACACAGGGGAATTCTACATTAGGCCTCGTCTTGACAGATAAAGAGGAACTAGTCACAGAACTAAAAATGAATGGCAATTTAGGTATAAGAGGTCATGACTGGATTACATTTACAATGTGGAAGCAGAATGTAGTCCAGACCCATGATATATATACTTGGTGCTTTAAAGGGGCTGAAAACAGTTATGAGCCAGATCAGCTGGGAGGAAGGATTTAATCAGAAAAATGTAAATGATAATTGGGAATTTTTTAAGAGACCTTTACTAGATGCCCCAATCCTACAATCGAGGAAGCCCCAATCCTACAATCGAGGAAGAAGGCCATATCAGTTAAAAAAATGACCTGGTTTGGGGGAAAGTGATGGCAGCTATTAAAAATAAAAATAACAATACATAACAAATGAAAGAAAGGGGATGTTGGTAGTAATGAATATAAATCAGAAGCTAGGAATTGTAAAAAAGTGATAAGGGAATCCAAGGGACACAAAGTGAAATCTACAGCCAGCAGAGTGAAGGACAATTAGAGGGAGTTTTTAAAGGATATTGGGAACAAAAAGAATCCTGATAATGGTATTAGTCCATTACTAGATGGAAACGGTAGAATTAATAACAATGCAGAAAAGGCAGAAGTGTTCAATAAATACTTCTGTTAGGTACTTGGGGAAAAAACAGATGATATAGTCTCATCATATGGTGATGATAACATTCTTTCCATTCCACTAGTATCTTAGGAGGATGTTAAGCAGCTGCTACTAAAGTTAGACATTTTGAAATCAGCAGGTCCAGATATATTGCCTTCAAGAATTTTAAAAGAGCTGGCTGAGGAGCTCACTGGGCCCTTAATGCTGATTTTCAATAAGTCATGAAACACTGGGGAAGTTCTAGAAGACTGGATAAAAGCTAATGTGGTGCTAATATTTAAAAAGGGTCAACAGGATGACCTGGCTAATAATAGGCTTGTCAGCCTGACATCAATCCTGGGCAAGATAATGGAGCAGCTGATATGGGACTCTAATTATATCACCCTCCTTTAATTCTTTATTAATAACGCCAATCAAGATGGGTATATGGAAAACAGATTCTGTCAAACGATCTGGATATCTTTTTTATTGAGATTATAAGTTTGGTTGATAAAGGTAATAGTGGTGATGTAATATACGTAGATGTCTGTAAGGCATTGACTTGGTATCACATGATATTTTGATTAAAAACTAGGAAGATATAAAATTAACATGGCACACATTAAATGGAGTAAAAGATGGATAACTGATAGGTCTCAAAATGTAATTGTAAATGGAGAATCCTACAGTGATAGACTCAAGGAGCTCAATCTATTTAGCTTAACAAAGAGAAGGTTGAGGGGTGACTTGATTACAATTTATAAGTACCTACATGGGGAACAAATATGTAGTAATGGGCTCTTCAGCCTAGCAGAGAAAGGTCTAACATGCTCCAACAGCAGGAAGCTGAAGCTGGACAAATTCAGACAGGAAATAAGGTGGACATTTGAAACAGTGAGAATAATTAACCAAGAGTTATGGTGGATTCTCCATCACTGACAAATGTTCAAATCAAGATTGGATGTTTTTCTAAAAGCTCTGCTGGAGGAATTATTTCATGGTTTCTCTGGCCTGAGTTATACAGGAGGTCAGACTAAATGATCACAATGGTCCCTTCTGGCCTTGGAATCTATGAATTTAGATTGTAAGCTCTTTGGGGCAGAGGCCGTCTCTTACTATGTGTGTGCACCATACCTAGCACAATGGGGCCCAATCTTAGCTCTGACTTCTAGGGATTCCTGTAATACAAAGGACAATAATCTCTCAGGTTTCAGAGTAGCAGCCGTGTTAGTCTGTATTCGCAAAAAGAAAAGGAGTGCTTGTGGCACCTTAGAGACTAACACATTTATTTGAGCATAAGCTTTCGTGAGCTACAGCTCACTCATCGGATGCATACAGTGGAAAATAATCTCCCAATAAGCTTCGGCATTTGGGTCTATTTCTAGCTGCCATCGCAATCAGAAGGTGTATCAAGATGCGAAAATACAGCCCACACTTCTAAAGAACTGGCTGTGTAATCCACTGGCACCCTCTAGTGGCTCATCTGTAAGAAGGTAACAGCTTACTGTTGCTGACAGTTAATGGAGTTAGTCCTTTAGGTCAAGTGGGAGAGATCTGTGCTGAGGGTCCTAAGATCCAGCCCTGCTGCTGACCCATGGTGGTTCCACTTCCATTAACCCACACTCTTCCTCTTTGTCATATTTACGTTTGGCTTTTGTAGGGGGTCTGCATGGTACAGTGGAGAGGATATGAGTGAGGAGACCTGAGTTCTATCCCTGGCTGTGCTGCTGACCAGCTGGGTGATTTTGCGCAAGTCATAGAGTCTCTTTCCACCGCCAGGTTAGAAAAACAGCAGCCGCCGCAGAAGACCCTGCCTACTGAGAAGGACTGAAAGAACAGTGGGCTCCCAATCCTCCTGCATTCTGTGTTGTCTCTTTCCTCCAGGCAGAATGGGCAGTGTTGTTTGATGACTGACCATACTGCACTTACATTTTATGAACTCCTTTTTGCACGTGTAACCCCACACACCTCCTGGGTGGGGTGTTCTGTCCCATCTAGTGGCACTGAGACCACTTAGAGAGAGAGAGATAAATGAGTCTGCTTTACTGCCTGAGCTAAGAGTCAGTTGGCTTTTAGCTCGTGCTGTAGAGGCTCATGCACTAAGCTCCAGAGGTCCCACGTTCAATCCTGCCTGCCGACCAGGGTCTGTCGACGTTACACACGCATGTGCACAAATATACAGAAACACAACCTGTGGCTTTTCCACCTTGAAAGTGTACACACGCGCGCATACACAAAATCTGTGGCTTTTCCACCATGACAGCAAAGTGCAATCTGCATGGAATAAAACATAGCCACTGCATTTGGAAACCACAGGAAACCTTGTAAATCTTGCAGGAACCCTTCCCCATTTACTGAGCTGTTTTTTTCTGGTTAGCACTGAGCACGCTGCATGGAGCTGGGGGCTCTGCCAGAGGTTTATGAGCGCTCCAAAAGAATAGAATGCAGAGCCGAGCCCTGGCGATGGGTGTTGCTCGCCTTTCTTCTTTGCAAAAGAAAGCTCTTTGCGCCCGTCCTGACAAGCTAACTGTGGTCGGCTCCGCAGCGAGGCTGTTTCCTGTGATCAGCACAGCTGGAGCCCAATGCATTTGCCATGGAGTTGCGCCGTATGGAGACGCTAAACTCCTTGTGAACTCTGAGGCTTCGGTCTTTACAGAGTAAAAACCAGAGAGGGCCATAACTCACTGAGAAGGTAAAAAGGGGAAGCTGGCTAGCATTACTGCAAGGGCTCTCCAGAACATCTGGGGTGTGCAGGATGGAAAAATGCTCTGAATGAAGCACATCCCCACCACCTGAGTTTCAGTAAGAAATGTCACCCAAATAATAAATCATCATAGATCAGACATAAGGAGCCGTCCATCCATCTACTCTATGCAGAACCAGCTAGCTACCTATCTTTATATTTGTCTAGCTATTCTATACCGGCCTTTCTGTCTATCTATACAGTCCCTTTTATCTCTGTCTGTCTGTCTGTACACACATAAAGTAATGTCACTCACCACTGAAATTCAGCCTTCACCTGGATGAAAATCACAAATCACTGCAGAACATGTTAAGACAGAAGAATACCACATCGTTGTAACAGTAGGGGGAATTTAGGAAGACAGAACGTAATTATTTAGCAAAGACATTTTCATTAAACCAGTCAATAGATACTTAATTCCACTGTTGTGGGGAGCAAGTACAATTCTGGGACTGGCCAGTCTGAACCCCCAAAGGGCCCTGTCTCTGGATACTCATCTCCAGGCCAGTGGCATGTGGATATGCCCAGCGAATACACCTCTACACCTGGTATTTCAGGCCTGATATTTTGAGAAAAGAACACCAAGTACTGTCAAATGACTGGAGACCAGGACAAGGCAAACAGCGAACTTACTGTCATACCTGATCTTAAGGCAAGATTTGAACCCGGTTACCCGGAGCAGCAAAGCTAATTCACTAATGAACTGTTTTAACCTAGATTCCAACAGGGACACCCATCATGTACACACAGAAACATGGGGCCAAATATATCCTTAGTGTAACTTCAGGAGTTACCCCAGAGAAGAGTGTGGGCCCACCTTTCGCTCTTCTTCTGTGCAACTGCGATAGCGATGCACTGCATCTTTCCACACAGGACACTTTATAAGATCAATACACAATCTCCGTATATGGATCGCTTCACCCAGCACTGAAATGCAGACAGCTCTGGTGTGGGACGTAGCAGCTTCATAACAGCATGCAGCAATGCCATACCACACCACAGAGCAAGAGGACAAGAAGAATGCAGTGGCTTGCTGAAAGAGCAGGGGGACGCTACGTTTGGAAGAATATGCTTATACAAGTTGGAATTGGCCCAGTCGCTAGGTCTAACACGCTTGCAAAAAATGGCCTGGGATCGTAGAAGTGTAGGACTGGAAGGGACCTCAACAGGTCATCTAGTCCAGTCCCCTGCACTCAAGGCAGGACTATGTAACAACTAGACCATTCCTGGTGGGTGTTTAATCTTTAGGATCTTTAATTACAACAGGCGACCGGGCCCTCAGTTTTATCTGCCATCTAAAAGATACTGAGTGAAATCCTGGCCCCACTGAAGTCAATGATAAAACTCCCAGTGACTTCAACACAGCCAGAATTTCATCTATTGTCTTGAATAGTGCAGTACTCGCTACCTTCTCAAAGAAGCGTTGGCTTGATCATGGACGAAGGCCACCTACGAAGGCTAGAATTTTCCAACCTGGGAGCTTAAAGTGAGGCTCGTAAATTACCGTATTTGGGCACTTCAAAGTTATCTGATTTTCAGGGGTGCTCAGCACCCACAAACCCCACTGGAGTCAGTGGGACCTGCAGGTGCTCAGCACCTTTAGAAACTTCACCATGTTTATTTAGGTGCATATATATGGTAATTTGGGAGCCTCACTTTAGGCACCTAGGTTTGCAAATTTGTGGCCCAAATCACCAGCGCTACATCATATGGGTCCCAATTCCAGAAAGTATTTACACATGCCTAGATAACACTTGGTCTGGTCATGAGTGCAGGGGACTGGACTAGATGACCCGTCGAGATCCCTTCCAGTCCTACGATTCTATGTGCTTGAATCCTGTGTTAGTCAATGGGACTCCAGCACACATGGTTTCCTGACTAGGGGTGGATTTAGGCTCTTGTTTTAGTACTTCCCTGAATCAGGGCCATAGGTAGCTTTGCAGTCCTTCCCTGCAAAAAGCTATCCAGTCAGAGCCTACAACAGGTAACAACGTTATAAGGCAACATGGCATGGCTAGAACCGTACATGAAAAAAAAAAACCCATCGGTAGTACAGCGCATGGCTTAGAATCTTCCAGAATTGTGTTTTAGAAACGGATGCATGTGGATAAACATCAACAGCGAAACTAGTTGCTGATGTGAAAAGGAACTGTCCTTTGCAGTGCTAGGATACACCCAGGTTTATTCAAGGATCGGAATGACTTCATTCCAAACCTGAGCCATCTGGGATCTTGCCTTCTGTGCCTCCGTGCAGAACATGGATTCCTTGCAAAATGCTGAAATGAAGTTGTCGGGCTGAACTCACAGAGTAACCTTTCAAAACAAGCGGAGAATGCTCAGGTCTGGGGGCTGGAACGGTGACAAAGAGAAGAGCCAGGCTATTGTACAGGCAGTGGGAATATCCTCAAATTGTAAACTAGGATATGGGTATTAGCTGACATGTGGAAAACACCAGATGCTCAGTTAGGTCGTTCGCCAGATTCACATTGATTAGGAGCAAGAAAACAGCTTCTTTGCTTTCAGGAACGATCGCGCCGGTTGTTAAGCCTTGTAAATTTTGGCTCTGCTGAAGGTCCTCTTATCTTTGAAGTGCACTGGTGGGTCAAGCAAAAGAAATGAGAGCCAGGTGCACAGCACCTTCAGATGTCTGGGGCAGGAGCAGGGGAGGGAGAAAGAAAGAAGTCTCCAAGCAAGGCATCAGCACAGGGATCTTACTGTGGAAGATTTTTGTCTCTCTTGCTGGGTGCAATAAGAAGGTGCCTTGATACTGATGTTCTTTTCCCCCCAGAGGAAGCAATGTGAGTTACTCTCCCATCCCTCCCAACCAGCATGCCTCCTATCTCACCACACAGGATGCCTCTTGGCAGCTTCTGGGTGCCGATCTGGCCCTTGTGGAGGAGCCTAAATGGGAGCTGGGCTTGTTGGAGAAATCCGGCCTGAATCGGAGCGCTTAAAAACGTGGCCCCCCCACCTCCGTGATCTCTCTGCCTGAGACGAACCTCAATGGTGGGTTTTGTGACAGTGAGATTCATCCAGGCTTTGTCCAAACAAAGTAACTGCACTAAGACCCACAAAACTCATTTCATGTCGGCTACTGGAAAGCTATGGCTTTGGGCCATGACTGGCCAGGCGTGGACTGGAACGATCACCTTAGAAGAGAAAGGCTCTGTTTCTCAAACCTTCTAGCCCTCCAGGAATATTGCCATGTTTGTCTTTAGTTGTAATATTGATATATTTTATTAATTATTATTGTATTCAGAGTCAAGAGCCCTCCACACCTTATAAATTAGGCTGTATTATTCACTCTACCTTTGGTACCTGCAGCAAACATTTCTGTCAAGACATTCATTTCCCCCCTCCTTTTGAATTCTATAGTTCTATAACTTTGTATTAGATTCATAACAGGTAACTGCTCATTGTATTACACCTAGAAGCCCTGCGACAGGGGCAGGGCTTACCGGTGATGCAGCCTAGTGGTTAAGTCACTGGCTCCCGGTTCTCCCCCTGTCTCCAGCATCCCTTGCCAGCAATCACTGCAATGCTGTGGCGGCCCACCTTTTGGCCAATAGCAACTCAGCCCTCCGGCCAGGTCGCCAATCGAATTTACTCCTTTCCAGGGTGAAGAGTCCAACCAAAAATCTGTAGTCCCATGTCTCCATAAAAGAAAGGGTCTTCTGCCCACCCTGTCAGTGGCACTCAGGGCTTACAGCATCTCTATCCTCTCCATGGGGGGAGGGTTTATGGCTGGCAGGGGACCCTAAATGTTGATTTTTCAATAAGTCTTGAAACATTGGGGAAGTTGCAGAAGACTGAATGAAAGCTAACATTGTGCCCGTATTTAAAAAGGGTAAACGGGATGACCCAGATAATAATAGGCTGTCAGCCTGACATCAATCCCGGGCCAGATAATGGAGCAGCTGATATAGGACTCTATTAATAAAGAATTACCCCAGAGCACTTTGGGGCTGCCTCCCTGGGCCACTTCCTACCACTTGCTTCCCTGGTCCAAGGTGTGGTCAAGTGCCTCGTCAGTGATCCTCCAGAAGCTAGGGTGAAGGGTCCCTGCTCTTAGGGAAAAGCGAGCTGCTCCAGAACTCTTCTTTCCCAGCGTGGGGTTTGTACCCCCCACCACCGGCCCCACCGGAGATGAGGACTCCTTGGTGTTAGCCTCTGCCCTTGGAGAGCTCATGGTCTAGCCAGACCAAGCATGGGAGGGGAAGCAGAGATAAGGTGACTTGCTCAAGGCCATGTGGCGGGAGGATCATGAGAACCAGGAATAGAACCCAGGTCTCCTAAGCACCAGGCTAGTGACCTGTCCATCAGAGGATGCTTCTGTGCCTGCTCCTTTCTTTGGCCTCTGGGGCTGGCTCCTCCTTGGAATTTCTTTCTTCCCTGAGGCCGGGGGAGGGGAGCTGCCACATGTCTCTGCCCTGCACAGTGCTGAGTCCAGGGGTTGCTAGGGAGGGGGGTGACCCTGGCTGGGCTGCACCCCCACAATGCTGCATTCCCTGTTTAAATGAGGATCTGGCCACACTGATCCTAGCACGTGTCACCTCCAGTCTGGATTATGGTAACTCAGAGTATCTGGGCCTAAAGGGGGCGGCAAGGCAGAAGCCCCAGCTCATGTGCAATGTGGCTGCCAACCTCTTCAAGTCAGGATCTAGCTACATCAGCAGCCGCATCTCCGTCCATGACCCCTCAAGGCAGCTGTGCTCCTCTGGGCAGAGGCAGTTCATGAAGCATGCAAGAGCTTGGAAAGAATTGCCCCGCTTGGGAGGGGTACAGCTGCGGAACGGGCTTCTAGATGTGCTGGGCCCAGTCCAGTGTCTGGCCCCGTTCCGGGCCTGCTGCAAAGACCCTTCTTTTTGACAGAGACATTTCCACTGGGATCAGAGTCTCTCTGTCACGGGGCTGGCCGCTAGAGGAGGATACAGAGCCATTCTGTAGTCAAGTTCATGCTGTGTGGGAGCCAGGGTAGCCACCATTCTGATGGCCAGTAACCAGAACCCCGATGCCCCGCCCCTGCTCCGCCTCTTCCCCCCGAGAACCCGCCCCTGCTCCGCCTCTCCCGCCCCCCAGATTAAAAAAAAAAAAGGACATCAGGGCTTGTCAAATGGCACCCGGACACAAGCTGAAACCTGGACTGTCCCGGTGAAAACCGGATGGGTGGCAACCCTACTGTGAGCAGAGACCAGCAGAAGACACATCAAGCTCACAAGGGACGAATGTGCCATCTGAACTAATTTACCTGTCAAGTGCTACAGAGCATACGGTGAGGGGTGCTAGAGAAAATTCTAAGGCAAACAAAGACCAAGAGGAGCATTCACGGCGTTTTCCTGGCCAGTGAAATAGCAGGTCCCTTTGTATAATCTAAAGGCCTGGTCTTCCTACGGAGCACAGTGCTTGCTACCACAAATGGCCCCATTTGCACCAAATAGCCCCTTACGTGGTGTAAAATGGGCTCAAACCAGATTAATTTCTCACATTCCTTCCTGGCCTTTGTTACTGTCATGTGCTTTTGTGCTGTTTGGTTTAAGGTTCAGAATCACTAAGACCTTGGCTAATAACATCTACCAAGGGCTGAGGTTTCGCGAAAGATCAACCTATGCACGACACGCTTGTGGTGACTGTATTAGCCGCAAACAGTAAAGGACTTCATGGATCTGAAAGCCACGACTGTAGTCTCTGGCTCTTGGGTAGTGTAATAAAAATCATCCCCCCGATGACAGTATGTCCAGTGCTAGGACTTGCTTAACTGCACTGTTAACTGAAGCAATTCCAGCCAGGAATCTTCCTGGGGAGAAAGGAATCTCCTTTGATTTAAGGGGCTAGCAGAAAGACATGCCATGAGCCCCATTGGGTCTCACAAGCGGGGCTGGGTCAGTACTTGGAAAGACCTCCCGGGGGGGTGGGGGGGGACAACATGAAGAGGCCACTGGAAGTGGGGGATGGTGAGTCAGCAGGCAACACTTCCCTTTTGGAGCATTCAACCAGTTCCTCAGGGTGGTGCTGGGGGTGATGTGAGACTCCAGGCACAGCACGGTGTCAGCAGGGCACATTTCCCAGGCACTGTCTCAGCTGACCTCTGAACATAGGTCTCCACCAGGTGGGACGCGCTTCCAGGGTTAAACGTTGCTCGGGACAGGTATTGGAAGTGGATCCATGGCCGAAGTTAACTGCCTGTGGAGTCTGCCGCCTGCTGGAACTTGCAGACCTGGGGTTTCAAATACACATGGTCACTGATGGACACGGGATACGCGGCGGCCGCACGAGGATGCCCCAATCTGGAGCTAGCAATCGTGCTCCCGGAGCAGATGACATTTGGAATGACATGTCAAACGGACCTGGGTTCGATCCCCAGCCCTGTCGATGACTTACTCCGTATCCTTGGGCAAGGCACATCAGCAATCTCCATGCCTCGGTTTCTCCCCTGTAATATAGCGATAATGATACTTGCCCACCTTTGCGAGGCACTTTGGGATCCACAGGTGAGAGCTAAGGATCTTCATTGAAATTTAGTATCCAAGATTCCCTGGAGCCTGGTGGAAGCACAGGAACTGCCAGACTGGACCTGGCCAGGGGTCTGTCTTGCCCACTAACCCATCTCCCACAGTAGCCAGCACCAGAGGCTTTGGATTTATGATCTTTTTAACCCCAGGGACTAGTCCAAATTTCAACCTGAGTTTCCACACATGAATCTTGTGCCTACTGAACCCGTAGTTTAAACTGGACGCTGCTCACAGTCAAACAGCTGCTGTGGTCTTCTGACCCAGAAGGCTGCACTGCAGCATTTAAGGTACATGCACCATCTACTAGATAATCTGTGAAGCACTTTAGGATGAAAGGTATCTGGAAGTAGAAACATCAGGTCACACTGCCAGTAAGACAGAAGGGGTAGCGGGGGTGATATTTGATGACTGATATTAAGGCAAAGCTCCTTTTTAGAGAACTTAGACAGGTGTGGAGACTGCAGAACATGGCAGCACCAGACGCGCTGGCTTCCCCAGCTGGCCAGCCCCTATCCTAGCTGGCAATCGAGAGGTGGGAGGATCGGCAGCCCATAATCAGTTCCAGGATCTATCAGCTCCCCTGGGAACAACTATTTCTGATGGCAGCTGACCACCACCTGGCTCTTGGAACCAGCAGCACGCTAAGGATTTTGTTAGACAAGGAGTTTGCATTTTTCAAGCCCCCAAAGATTCCGCATCATCAAGAGAAAAGGCGAATAGCAGAGGACGCCAGCTCCTGTAAGCAAGTGTTGCCTGTTTATAACTCCGTTCATCTTAGGATCTCTAAGTGTGTTAATGAATTAAGCCTTGTAACCTATCCCCAGCCCCCACGAGATAGCAAGTATTCCCCGCGCTTACAGCTGGGGAATCCCGAGGCAGGGAGAGGGAGAGTGATTTGCCAAGTTGCACAGTGGGTCTGTGCGAGAGCTGAGAAGAGACAAGGGGCTGGATATCCTGGCTCTGGATGCTGTAGCTACAGGACCAACCCCGTCTCACACCCTCATCCCATCTCTCTGTGCTGGAAATGGGGTTCCAGGCTGGTTGAAGTCTCTGTGGTAGTGTTCTCCATGGTGCTGCTGAGGAGGACAGACAAGCTTGCTCTCCTCATCTTCTCCCAGCCTGTCTGACCGCCCCATCCCCCCCAACCATTGCATCTAGACTTGGGAATTGAAGACAGAGCTGAACTCTTTCCCTCTACACAGCGTTCTCTCTCTCTCACGCCGGATGCCGCATCGCAAAGGGATCGGCCAGTTAGAACTGAGACTCCTGCAGCTCCAAAATGCCTTGATCTGCACAGGTTTGACTAGCAATCGAGCAGCTGGACTCTAGCACTTAATGACTAGCAAGAGAGAGGAAAGTTGTGCTTGTAGCGAAGGCACTGGGGTGGGAGTCATTTCCCAGCTCCGCTACAGACTTGCGCAAGTCACTTAGGCCCAGATTCTCATAGGTATTTAAGCTCCTCCATTGAAATCAATGGAGATTAGGATCATAAAGACCTTTGAGGATCTGGCCTTTAACCTCTCTGTGCCTCAGAGAAAATGGGGCTACTAATGGGGGAAGCAATATTGCCTAATGGATAGTGCACCAGACTGGGACTCAGGAGAGGTGGGTTCTAATCCTGGCCCTGGCCTGCTGGGGGGCCTTGGGAAAGTCACTTCCCCTCTCTGTTCCTCAGTTTCCCCATCTGCAAAATGGGGATTGTGATACTGTCCTCCTTTGCGAAGCACTTGGAGATCTATAGATGAAGAGCTCAGTATTGGGCATCATTATTAACCCTGCCTTTGCTTCCCTTGTCCATTTAGATTTGGAGCAGGGATCATCTCTTACTATGAGTTTGTACCACCCCAGCACAACAGGGCCCTGATACTGATTAGGGCCTCCACGCCTTGCTGGGATACAAAATATAATTTGCAGAGAGATGGAATACTAAAAGGTAATGTTGCAGAGGACTCAATCTAGGGCAGAATACTGTCATCAAACATGCTTAATCTACTAAGGACCACTGCGCCTGCCAGAGTGACCACCAGTGATGGCGTCGCACCTGGCATGGTGTAGTGAAGTTCCCAGATCTGGCTCAATCCTGCAAATCCACAAATCTCTGGGGTAGCCACGTGACCACCACCAGGTCATACTCCCCTTCACATGTGGATGGAAAGTTTGAGAGCACAGTGCGCTGGGGTGTTTTGTCTATCCTGGAGCCATGGCCGAAGAGCATGCAATGCCACAAGGGAGGCCAGACCTCTGCAAGACTGTGACATTGTATTCAGTGTCAAACCACTTTACACTCAGGATTTGGTGCTGATAGAGCTTATGCAACGCATCTATCTGCTCCAAGTCTGCCTGTAAGAGAGTTCAGGTGTCTGACCCATAGAACAATACAGGTAGGACACAGGTCTGAGAGATCCTGAACTTTGTCTCAAAGCAAAGATATCCTGGAATACTTTCCCCTTAAATGCCTGAGCAAACTGAACCCATCTCTACCTGTCTAGTCCTTGAAGGACTCTAAATTAATTAATACACCATAATTGGAATGCTGATGGGTTAGTATTTATTCCAAATACCAATTATCTATGAAGACAGCCGAGACCTAAGTACAGCTAACCCACAAGCAGAAAACGAGGGAAAAGTTTGTCCAATAAACTATTCAGTGGAGTAATTTTCACAGCACTGGTTGCTTCGCTGTAACCCAGCCACATTGGCATTCCCCATGAAGATCGGTGAAGCAAAGATTCACCGAGAACTCAATTAGATTGAGTCAGAGACACTGTAATTATCAATAGGCAAAGCAGCCAGGATAATATCAGAACCAACCCTTTTCCTTAACCGTCACCCAGAATTAGAACCTGAGCCAGAGTAGATGATTGATTGATAAGAAAAGAAGATACTTTTGAATCTATCTACCTATATGGCCCCATCCTGTAGTATCTGGGGCTCAAATCTTGGGACCCAAATACTGAAGTGTTTAGCAAATGATCGTCCCCATCTCAAGCTAATTATAACAGGGCGATCCCAGAACAGCCCCTAACTTCTCTGTGGAGGATGTGAAGGGTGCTGAGGTTTTATTGTGCTGGTCCCCTGCATGGAGTGAATTTCACCCTCTTTGTGTCAGCGGTGTCCCATAGAAGGCATTTGTGAGGGGAAAGCAAAGTGCTCTCAAAATCCTGGTACTTAAACTAAAGAGAGAGAGAAGGTCACAAAACTTCTCACTTCTGCAGCGCCTTTTGCCTGACGATCTCAACACGCTTGATCACAACTAAAGCCGATTTTTTCGCTGGAGAATAGGGTTTTGTCAAAAATGACATTTTTCACTGAAAAAAATCTTGGTGGGTTTTGAAGAAATTCTTCAATGTTCTGGAATGTTTTGTTTAGAAACTCTCCGCCCCCCACACAACATTTTTCATTTTGAAATGGTGTGTCCCCCCCCACCGCCCTGCACTTTGTGATGCTCTTCCAACTTTTGCTAATCTGAAAGCAACTCTACAGCACTGGAAGGGGAAGGGAAACAAATCCAACTTTTTCAAAACAAATTTTTAATTTTTTTTTTTTTACTGTTTTAAGTAAACATTCAGTTTTATTCCAAAATTTCCTGGGAGAAATCAGAAGGACAATTTTCCTGTGAAAAAAATACACAGGGAACCCCTCCCCCTAATTTTTGACCAACTCTTCTCACAACTCCTCTGTGAAGCATGGCCCAGATCTCCAAAGGTATTTAGGAGCAGCCACGGCCTGTGTCCTCCCCCCCAGGCACACCGCCCAGGGCAGATGGAGGGCCTGAGGCTCCCCACAACCGTCTGGGCGCCTTGGGTGGCTCTTACAATGGTCCAGCTATGGCTTCCAGCCTGGCCAGGGGGCGGGGTGGGTCTCCTGCGTGTGTCCCACCTCTCAAAAAGATGGTCATAGCGTGTAGATGTTGCAGCTCGGGCTGGGGCTCAGGCTCTGAAGCCGAGGGAGAGGGTAGGACTGAAAAAGGGAGGAGGAGGCCCAGCGGCTGGGAGCTGGCAGCAGGGGAGAGCAGTCGAGCTGGATTGTGGCTGGTGAGCTGAGCTGCAGAAGAGGTGCTAACTCTGTGGCAGGCCCCTGGACCTTGGATCTGGGTCCAGAGGGGCAGTCTGGGGCCGGCGCTCCACAAGAGGGCCAGGCAACCGAAGAGAAGCCAAACCCACTGTGGTTTAAGTTGTACTTGGGGTCCCAGGAGAAAGCCTCAGGGTAGCGTGGCCAACTTTCTAGAAGCACAGAACCAAACACCCCTGCCCTGCCCCTTCCCTGAGGCCCCGCCCCCACTCACTCCATCCCCCCTCCCTCCGTTGCTCACGCTCCCCCAGCCTCACTCACTTTCACTGGGCTGGGGCAGGGGGTTGGGGTGGAGGGGGGTGGAGGGCTCCGTCTGGGTGTGCAGGTCTAGGGTGGGGCCAGGGATGTGGGGTGCAGGAGCAGGCTCCGGGCTGGGGATGAGGGGTTCAGAGTGCGGGAGGGGGTGTGGGCTCCAGCTTGGGGTGTGGGCTCTGGGGTGAGGCCAGGGATGAGGGGTTTGGAAGGGGGCTCTGGGCTGGGGCAGGGTATTGGGGGGTGCAGGGTGCAAGTTCCAGGGGGTGGAGTTTGGGTGAGGGAAGGGACTCTGAGCTGGGGAAGGGAGTTGGGGTGCTGGAGCGGGTTAGGGGTCCCAGCGGCGCTTACCACGGCTCCCAGGAAGTGGCCGCTAGGTCCCTGCAGTGCAGCCCCTAGGAGCCTGGGCTGCCAGGGAGGTTCTGCGCACTGCCCTCACGCCTGCAGGCGCTGTCCCCGCAGCTCCCATTGGGGCAGATCCCCGCCAATGGGAGTAGTGGTGCCGGCCCCAGGGGCAAGGGTAGTGGCATTCACCCTTTCTTTCTTTCTTTCCTTTCGCTCTGAAAGAACTCAAATGTGAAATTGCGGAACGATTAACTATGATTTGTAACCTGTCCTTTAAATCAGCTACTGCGCCCAGTGACTGGAAGATAGCGAATGTAACACCAATATTTAAAAAGGGCTCGAGAGGCGATCCCAGCAGTTACAGACCTGTAAGTCTAACGTCAGTACCGGGCAAATTAGTTGAAACAATAGTAAAAAGAATAAAATTGTCAGACACATAGAAGAACATAAATTGTTGGGCAAAGGTCAACATGGTTTCTGTAAAGGGAGATCGTGTCTTACTGATCGATTAGAGTTCTTTGAAGGGGTCAAACATGTGGAGAAGGGGGACCCAGTGGACATAGTGTACTTAGATTTCCAGAAAGCCTTTGACAAGGTCCCTCGCCAAAGGCTCTTATGTAAATTAAGTTGTCATGGGATAAGAGAAAATCCTTTCATGGATTGAGAACTGGTTAAAAGACAGGGAACAAAGGGTAGGAATAAATGGAAAATTTTCAGAATGGAGAGGGGTAACTAGTGGTGTTCCCCAAGGGTCAGTCCTAGGACCGATCCTATTCAACGTATTCATAAATGATCTGGAGAAAGGGGAAAACAGTGAGGTGGCAGAGTTTGCGGATGATACTAAACTGCTCAAGATAGTTAAAACCAAAGCAGACTGTGAAGAACTTCAAAAGGATCTCACAAAACTGAGTGATTGGGCAACAAAATGGCAAATGACATTTAATGTGGATAAATGTACAGTGATGCACATTGGAAAAAATACCCCCAACTATACATACAATATGATGGGGGCTAATTTAGCTACAACAAATCAGGAAAGAGATCTTGGAGTCATCGTGGATAGTTCTCTGAAGACGTCCACGCAGCGTGCAGCGGCAGTCAAAAAAGCAAACGGGATGTTAGGAATCATTAAAAAAGGGATAGAGCATAAGATGGAGAATATCTTATTGCCCTTATATAAATCCATGGTACACCCACAGCTTGAATACTGCGTACAGATATGGTCTCCTCATCTCAAAAAAGATATACTGGCATTAGAAAAGGTTCAGAGAAGTGCAACTAAAATGATTAGGGGTTTGGAATGGGTCCCATATGAGGAGAGATTAAAGAGACCAGGACTTTTCAGCTTTCAAAAGAGAAGACTAAGTGGGGATATGATCGAGGTATAACACATCATGAGTAGTGTGGAAAAAGAGAATAAGGAAAAGTTATTCACTTGTTCCCATAATATAAGAACTAGGGTCCACCCAATGAAATTACTGGGCAGCAGGTTTAAAACAAATAAAAGGAAGTTCTTCTTCACACCGCACACAGTCAACCTGTGGAACTCCTTGCCTGAGGAGGTTGTGAAGGCTAGGACTATAACAGGGTTTAAAAGAGAACTGGATAAATTCATGGCGGTTAAGTCCATTAATAGCTATTAGTCAGGACGGGTAAGGAATGGTGTCCTTAGCCTCTGTTTGTCCGAGGGTGGAGATGGATGGCAGGAGAGAGATCACTTGATCAATACCTGTTAGGTTCACTCCCTCTGGGGCACCTGGCATTGGCCACTGTCAGAAGACAGGATACTGGGCTGGATGGACCTTTGGTGTGACCCCATATGGCCTTTCTTATGTTTTTATGTTCTAGTGCGCGGAGCCTCCCTGGCTGCCCATGCACCTAGGGGCCGCAGGAACCTGGCAGCCGCTTCTGGGAGCTGTGCAGAGCTAGGGGAGGCAGGGAGTCTGCCTTAGCCCTGGGCCTCTGCTGTGCTGATGACCAGACTTTTAATGGCCTGGCAGGCCACAAGGGTCCCTTTTCGACCAGGAGTTCCGGTTGAAAACCGGACACCTGCAACTCTACCTCAGGAGTTAGTGCTGAGAGAGGAATGAGAAGAAAGGGGCAAAAGACCTGTTGTTTATGTTCCTTTCGGGCTATCGGTGAAGACGGTATTAGTTTGGGGACTTGGCATACCCTGATAGGGGACTGAATTTTTAAGTGACCGGGCCAGAGGTCTAGGCCACAGAAGACCCAGATGGAGGTGATCAAGGGGAAGACCCAGCAACTCATGCGCCCAGCCACAAGGGGGCACTGGCCAGTGACTTACTTCTTTGCACATCTGACTTGCTCTGGGGCAGGACGCTATAACAATTACTATTGCCATTTTTTAAAATGAGGCTTAGAGAGGTGAAGTCATTTGCCCCAGGAGATACCGTGCACAAATGGCACAGCGGGGACTAGAACCCTGGAATTCTGACTCCCAATTCCCCTCTGCTACTCTAACCCCTAGACCCCACTCCTCTTCCAGAGCAGGGACTAGAACAAGGGCATCTCCTGCTCCATTAACTAGGCGCACACTTTTCCTGTGATCTGCCGGGCCAACACTCGACATTTAATACAGAACATGTTGCCTTATCTTAGAATGGCATCTGTTGCTTCAGCTAAATCGAACACCATGAAATAAAGAAATCCTTCTGAAATAAGTCAATCTGGTAGTCACTCTGGGCCATTCATTCTGCAGGGAGAAGACTTCTTCCCCTGTGATTTAAGCAGTCTGTGATGTTGCTCCATCTTCTCTTCCAGCATAAGAAACATGGGGTTATCCCAACACATTATTATACACTCTGGGGTGTCTTATTACTTGAAATATGCTGAACAAATATAACTGAGTAGCTTATCTTGGCTGGGGCACATTCCATAAAAGCCTCCCAGCTCAGTTCTCAGAGGCTCTCTTGTGGTTCAAGGAAAGTATATCTCCCCATTCTGCCTCTTCCATACTCTTTCCGAGCAGTCTTCATTCTGTGCTCTGCTCATTAGTTTCTCATCTACCTACTCCTCCATTTTCATTCTGTTGTTTCCTTGCTTTGCTTGTCATTTAGAGCAGGTTAGTTTTACAGAATGATTCAGGATAAGAATGAGGATGTTGATGGATGATTTATTAATTATTATTTCATAGATTTTAAGCCCATCTAGTCTGACCTGCTGCATAGCACAAGCCATGGAATCTGACCCAGGGATTTCTGCAGTTGAGGGAATTATTCATTCTATGTACATAGAAATGCTCTTGGGCCCATAACTTTTGGTTGAATAATAAACTTTATACTCTCTTAAACGTCTCTACAAGTTGATGTACAAATTACAGAGGGATCCCTTTGTCCAGCACCACAGTGCAGCCACCTCTGGAGGGAAGCAGGGGGTTGGACTAGATGACCTTCTGGGGTCCCTTCCAACCCTGATATTCTATGATTCTATGATTCTATGAAGCATGGCAGCTGTTTAGCAGAGCCCAGCAATGCTACCTGAGGGCGTAGGACAGAAAAAGGAGAAGAATTTCTCCAATTCCAACTGCAGGGAGAAAATAGAGAGGCAAAATAGAACGCCAACACCAGAATTTGGTGAGAAGGACACTGGGATTAATTTCTCCCCCGCACCCCCCTCCAAAAATACCAAAGTTCACGGACTGGTGTAGATAGTGGAAATAAAATAAATTACACTAAGAAAATGCCCAAACTCCTCATTAATTCATAGATTCCAAGGACAGAAGGGACCGCTGCGATCATCTAGACTGGCCTCCTGTATAGCACATGCTGGAGACCTGCAACCACAATAATTCCTAGAGCCAAGCTTTTAGAAAAACATCCCATCTTGATTGAAAAATGGTGAGTGATGAAGAATCCACCATGACCCTTGGTAAATCGTTCCAAGGGTTAATTACCCTCACCATTAAAAATGTACACCTTATTTCCAGTCTGGATTTGCCTAGCTTCAACTTCCAGCCATTGGATCGTGTTAGACCTTTCTCTGCTAGATTGAAGATCCCATTATTAGATGTTTGTTCCCTGTGTAGATACTTATAGACTGTGACCCAGTCACCCTTTAACCCTCTCTTTGTTAAGCCAAATAGATTAAGCTCCTGGAGTCTATCGCTATAAGGCAGATTTTCTAATCCTTTAATCATTCTCATGGCTCTTCTCTGAACCCTCTCCAAATTATCAACATCCTTCTTGACTTATGGGCACCAGAACTGGACAAAGTGTTCCAGCAGTGGTTCCATCAGTGCCAAATATGGAGGTAATATGACCTTGCTATTCCTACTCAAGATTCTCCTGTTTATGCATCCCAGGATCAACTCCAACAGGAAACTCCAATATCTTGTACTGCTTGGCCAAGTGGTGACAATATTGAACTAAAGCTTAAAGAAAACAAAGATTGTATATGCTAAGATCATTACTCCATCTACCCGATTTTCTGCATGATCCCATTTTGGAACCTTTTCTGACCATGCTGTGTGCTTACTCCCACTGACTATATCACCTCTGAACTATCAGACTACACAATTAGTATGGGTGTCCATTCTAGGATGCATATAACTCACCTTTGGCTTAGATCCCATAGCTCTAAGAGATGTAAAATCTTTCTGTTCATCTCAATAGTATGTTGACTCTGAAGCCTAATGATAAACATGCAAATGTCAATGTTATTAACTTTGACAAATTGCCACAAAAATGTAGAAGTCTGGGCACAAAATCTACCTGCCCACCCTTACTATGACAACGATGGTGACTGGCCTTTACAAATACCATAGACAGACAGGTTACAGCAACAAGGCTGGATACTAGACAGTCTTAAAAGCAACGGTGACTGTTGCAACAAAGAAACGAGGGGAGGCTTTTGGGCACAATCCCTCTTTCTCCACAGTGTGTTTCATCTCAGAGGCATGAGGTGGCAGCTATGAGCAGAACTGTTACCACTTGTTCCTAGTTTACAGCTCAGGGCTGATCCTTGAATTCTTAATAGCAAGAGGCTAAAATGATTTATTCTCTGGAAACACTAGTAGATTTCCACTGTGAGCTTTTATCATAATTACAGGTATAAAATGTCAATTGCACAGATTACATCTCTCTTCCAAAACGCGCCGAGCGTTTTATGTGCAAATTTAGTGATTTTAAAAGGCATTTGACAGACAGCCCCGAAAGCTTAAGTCTCCTGTGCATCCTGCGGGACATGCGCAGCAGCAACGCAAGCTTCCCTAATGCCAGCCTGACTGGACCACCTCTACGGGCAAAAGGGGGAGCTGAGTTTCCATGACTGCTACAGTCCAAAGGCTCCCTCCCTTGGGACCACAAAGGGCACTTCTGTGATGTAAGTACCTGTCTAGGGATAACAGGATTGGGAGATGCCAGGCAGTCAAACAGCCATCAGATGATCCTAGCTCCTAGCCATGTAATACCACGCCCCTGGGTGGGTTGTCAGCAGCGAGAACTGAACCTGGGATAGCTGGATCTTAAAGCATCTAGCCTGACCTCCTGCATAGCACAGGCCAGAGACCTGCCCCACAATAATTCCTGTTTGAACTGTTGCGGGGTTGAAGTGAAATTTGCCCCCTTTGGAGCTTTGCCTGGAATGAATGGAAGTGGAATTGTTCTGATGAGGTTCACTGGAGGCATCAGTGGCACCTTAAAAGAGAAAAGTCCCAAAGTTCTGCCCTTAGCTACACCTGCCCCTCTGCACCCAGTAAGGAACATAAGGCTGGAGCGAAGGACCCGACTCCCCCGCCTCCCCCTGACACTTTGCTTCCCACTTTCAGCAGATTGTTTCTGCTCTGGATGGAAAGCCACCCACTGCTGTGGCTAGTGCAAAGCCAGCTCTTTGTGGAGCAGCTTTGGCAGTTTATAGGATCATCAGCAGAGATAGAAAACACCCAGCTCTGGCAGTTAGCGTCACCCCATACTGGCCGCAGATCAATCCCACAAAGCCCTTATTCGTGTTTTAGTACCGTAGCACCTAGAAGCTCTAATGCACCAGGCACTGCACAGACAGAGTAAGAGATGGGCCATGCCTCAGAAAGCCGGACCAAGGGTGAGAGGGCAAACAGACCCACAGAGAGTAGCAGGGACACCCCTGCAAAAGGTTAGAACCAGGAATAGAAGTCAGGTCTCCTGAGGTCCAAGCTCACCACTAGACCACTCTGCCCCTCTACTGGGGCACCCTCAGGGACGAATGCTAAACAGATGTTCCAGTGTTCTGCGGGCTCAGGACCCATGTGACTAAGACAGGAGGAATGGAGAAGGATGGGCTGGCAGACCAGGGCTTGCATTCAGAAGACAGGTGGGTTCTTTTTTCCACCTGTATTAAGGCCCTGAGGCAGCCCACTACCCCATCTGTAAAAACTGGCTTAATGCTACTATACCCATTGCCCCAGGGTGCTGTGAAACTGCAGTCATTAAGGTTACGGAACCTCCTGGTCAAGAGACATTACAGAAATGCAACACTTATTTTTATTGTTGCATGAAAGATCTAGTTGCACTCATACCCCCCAAGATACTCCTGGTTTCCCTTCAGAGGGGCATGGCCCCATGGTTAACACACAAGTGCAAGAGTAAGGGGATCTTGGAACTATTCCAGGTTCTGCCCAGCTAGTTGCTTATATGGCCTTTATCACCACAGTATATGCGTGCCTCTGGGTGGCCTTGGGCAAGACATGTCGCTGCTCTATGCCTCAGTTTCCCCATTTGTAAAATGAGAATAATGATATCGACCTACTTCACAAGGGTGCTACGAGGGTTCATTCATTCATGGCTGTAAGTAACTTTGAAACCCTCATGTAGAGGAGAGGAAGGATGGTTCATTGGTTAGCAAGCTGGCCTGCATCTCAAGAGAAACGGAATAAATTCCTTGCTCCTCTGCAGACTTCCTGTGGAACCTTGGGCAAGTCACTTAGCGGCTGCGTGCCTCAGTTTCCATCTATACAATGGGGAATAATAGCACTGTCCTGCCACAGAGGGGTGTGTGAGGATAAATACATTAAAGAGTGTGAGGAGCTCAGCTACTCTGGCTTTGGGGGCCGGATAAGTGCCTCTGACAAATAGCTAAAAAGTGCTGGAGTGAGGTATTGTTATAAATTGTCCCTAATGCATCACTGTCTGGAGACTGTATCCAGACCTATTAGTGAGCATTACCGTTTATGAGAAGCTGCTGCCAAGCTCATAAAATAAAATCTCAAGGAGCCCAACCAACAGCCCTTTATTTATTGTTTGTATGTCATTAGGATTCTGGCAGAGAGAGACGCATCAAGCCATCGGAAACTACCTTCCTGAAAATCAAGCTGAACCCGGGCACCTTGCTGCGAGCTGGCTAATGGACAGTTCCCAAACCTCAGCTACCCTCCACCCCGCACCCAGAAGTATTTCATTCCTGACGCTCGAGAGAGCAGCATAGTTAATAGGGCGGAGAGTGGGGAAGAGACAATCGTAGATCAACACTGTAGCACTGGTGCATTAGCTCAGTGACAGCAGATGCCTCTGGAGTGATAAACAATGATTGATAGCCCAGCCGAGGACATTTTCCATTAAAGTGCTGTTAGGGGCTGAAAAGCAAGTCTGTAAAAGTGGCAGTGTCGCCAGGCGCATTTATCCTCCCCGAGCAACTTTCCCAGTAGATCTGTTCAACGTGCACAGCTCAAGCCGGTGCTTCCGCCATCCAGGGCCATGCAGTTAGCCTGGCCAGCTGGGTCCTTCCTGCCCCTTCCCGTCCCACCAGCAACACAGTATTGTGTGGTCAGAGCTGCACTGAGCAGGGACCGCGTGAGCCACAGGGCCACGAGTCTCATTCTCCCACCCCAGCGCTGGAGAGAAGAGTTCCCAGCTCCCTCTCCCAGAGCTGGGCTGCTAGTGGGGATAGATCCTGGTTCCTTCCCCCAGAGACAGGCTTCCTCCACAGAGACAAGAAGAGAAAAATCTTGCTTTTGCCAGTAAATTCCTAGACAAGGCCAGAAGAGACCCCTGCACAGGGTCCCTTCAACGATGTGAATAGTGGGGGTGCTGAGAGCCATTGAACCAAACTGTAAATCCTGTATATGATGGAAATCACTTCAAGCCAGGGGGTGCTGCTGCACCCCCCGCACTCCTAGTTCCAGCACCTATCCCCCTGTGATCTAGTCAGACCTACTGTAGAACACAGGCCACAGAATTTCCCAGCAGTCATTCCTGTTTGAATTAAAGATCTGCTCTAAGAAAAACATCCCATCTTGATTAAAAATTGGCAGTGATGGAGAATCCACCACAACCCTTGGCAAATTGTTCCATTGATTAATTACCTTCCCTGTTAAAAAAAAAAAACCTTTCACCTTTTTTCCAGTCTGAATTTTTCTAGCTTCAGCTTCCAGCCCTTGGAGCATGTTGACCTGGCTTTGCTGGACTGAAGAGCCCATTATTAAATATTTGTTTCTCATATAGGTACTTATAGACTGTGATAAAGTCACCCCTGAACCGTCTCAGTGTTAAGCTAACTAGATGGAGCTCCTTGTGTTTCTCAGTATCAGGCAGGTTTTCTAATCCTTTCATCATTCTTGGGGCTCTTCTCTGAACCTTCTGCAATGTATCAATATCCTTCCTGAATTGTGGAACCAGAACTGGACACAGTGTTCCAGTAGTCACACAGAGGTAAAATAACCTCTCCCCTCCTACTTGAGATTCCCTTGTTTATGCATCCCAGGATTAGCTCTTTTGGCCACAATGTCGCACAGGGAGCTATGTTCAGCTCATAATTCTCCAGGACCCTCACGTCTTTTTTTAGAATCCCTGCTTGCCAGGATAGAGTCCCCCGTCCTGTAAATATGGCCTCCAGTCTTTGTTCCTAGATGTATAACTTCACATTGTTATTTAATGTAGTTAGCATCCAACCCAAGTGGGAACCATTTGTAACATCTGTGCTGGATCCGCATTCCAATTTACCCAAAGGCGGCTTGTCCTGGGATCTGACAATCCATCCTGGTTTTCCATGCCTCTTCTATCATTTTTCCCTGATATCCAGCCTAAGTTTTCCATTTATTAGTTTCATCCCATTGCTCCTAATTATATGGCTTTAAAGAGAATGCTCCATCCTAAATAATTCAAATACCCACAGGTTGTTCTCTCATTTTCTCCCCATAATTATTGCTGAGCTAAGCCCCACTGCACATACATGTATAGCTTTTTTTATTCTTTACGAACCTCTCTTCATCCACCCCATACTCATCTTTATTCCTCTTCACTGCGCTCCCCCATCCCCCGTTTATCAGTATCTTTCTGGTACCAAGATATCTGGAGTCGAATGCAATATTCCAGGTGAGTTCTTGCCTAACTGCTCCATAAAGTGATGGGTCAGCATGAACGCTTAGAACAGAGATGCTCTTCATATGAATCTGTGCAGGGCCCAGCACAATGGGGCACTGATCTCAGTGCCTCTAGTTGCTCGAGCAACACAAATAATTAAATATAACGACTGTGATCATAGGAGTAGCCCTGGGAGTTCACAATAGCTACATGATGTTCTAGCATTCTTATGTGTTGCTATAATGATGTGATTTTGGATTACTGTGCTCGTTGGTTAAAAATTCCTGGAATGAAGGATCTGTTCAGCTGTATGGTGCTGTTATTAATAGCATCATGTAATTAAGAATGAATATCGGCATCTTTGAAATCCTAGAAAAAAGTTTGTTCCGCATATTCTGTTTGCAAGAACAAGAAGTCTTCCAAGGCAGATGTTCCCCAGAATGGATCTAACAGCGATTCACAAATTTTCCCATCCCGTGAGCTCACAATACAATTGGGAAAAAAAGTTTTGGAAACTCTTTCCTGTAAATGTTCTGACATCCCCTCTCACAAAACCCCACAGTGATTGCAACTAGAGCTGGCTGGGGGAAAAAATTCTCTGTAGAAAATCAGCAAAGAGTCCTGTGGCACCTTATAGACTAACAGATGTATTGGAGAATGAGCTTTCGTGGGTGACTACCCACTTTGTCGAATGGGATGGAGAATATGGAAAATATTATAATACTGTATATGAATCAATGGTTTGCCTTCATATGGTGTGCAGTACTGGTCAGTCCATCTCCAGAAGGATATTGCAGAATTACCGGGGGTTCAGAGAAGGGCAACAGGAAGGACTGGGGGCCTGGGAAAACTCTCATATGGAAAGAGACTGAAAAGCCTGGGTATCTAGAAGAACCTAAAGCTGCAGGGTGAAGACTGTTGAGAACTTCGCTCCTGTGGCCCAGTGGAATTCTCTACTACATGGGTAAGGCCTGTCTGGGTAGGAGACAGAACCTTCTCCAGGGCAGTTTGAGACTGTGAAATGAACTCTCCTAGGAGCTACGGACATCACCTCTGCTCCAAGTGCGAGAGGCCTTCGCTAACAAAAACACAGCAGTGTGAGCATTGCAAAAACAAAGCAAAAGAAAAAAATCCCAACCACAATTCAACATCCCACTGCATGCACAGTTTTGCCCCTGGGGAGAGAATGAACCATGTGTGACAGATGTCAGTTATGGCACTTAAGGCAGTGACTATGCTCAGAGTCTGCAGGAAAGGAAACGTGAGCTTTCCTCTTCTCCACCATTCACGCAGCAGCATCCCCAGCCAAAAGAGCGATGCTGCATAGCGAAGCAGCTAATCAGCCCAGACACCAGTCTTTATGAGGAGCTGTCAGCACTTTTCACTGATCAGAACAGAACCTGTATGGAGCGAACTGGGAAAGAGGATTCCAACCCTCACCAGACTGCATTACCCAGCCCCTCCGCCCTAAATGAGTTTGGCTCCAGCACACATGCTGAAGCTCAAGAAGCCCTGAAAGAAAAAAAAAACCCCAGAGCCACAGCCTGTGAAATGGATCCCTGGCTCTCTAGGCAGGTGAGGGCCAGTAAAGAAGAGCTTTGCTCCCAACTAATGGGAATAGCTTGTTCAGAGAAGCACACCTCCCCAACCCCTTGGAAAATGCAATCGCTCGCCCAAGCTGCAAGAGGCCAACACTCAATCCTGAAGATCCCTCCAATTTTTCCTCTTATTCCTGGATCCCTATGATCCCTGCTTCTCTTCAGGGTCTACACGAGACCATGGGGGGAGAGTGAGATGCACGGCACTGTGACTCGTTAGCAGTGGTGGTGGCTGCAGCACCACCAGGGCTAACGAGTCACAGTGCCGACAGGAAATGAGCTCTTGGATGAAGAGCAGCCGGCTCCAGCTGAACCCAGGCAAGACCCAAGCGATGCTGGTTGGAAAGGAGAAATGCTATGAATAGGATGAAGTATTGTCTCTGCCTTCCACTGAGGGCTCACAGCCCCCATTGGTCAGAGAAGTGCAAACCCTCAGGGCTCTGTTTGACTCCTTGCTAAACCCAGATGACCAGGGAGCATCCATTGCCAACAATGCCTTCTTTCACCTCCAGCTCACTAGGAAATGCCGCCCCTTCCTCCTGCACCAGTGCCCGGCCCCAGTGGCCCCGGTGTCCATTACCTCAAGGCTGCATTATTTTAACTCCCTTTGTCTGAAGCTGATGAGACCCAGGCTCCAGCTGGTACCAAATGCAGCTGCCCACCTTCTTCATGGCTCAGGACACCATGTGCACATCAGGCTGGGGCTCAAGTCCCTGCACTGGCTCCCCGTCAGCTTCCAATGCCAGATTAAGGCCTTGGTCCTAATTTTCAAAGCAATTTATAGATCAAGCCCCAGCGACACCAAAGACTGAATTGCGATCTATGAAGTCTCATGACAGCCGTGCTCCCCTGGGACAGGGCAGAGCACACAGCTCTGAACGGAGCATCGGACAGCTGGGGACAAAGCATTCTCTGAGAGAATCCGGATATGGGACAATGGTCCAGAGAAGATCAGGCAAATCCAGAGTCTGACCAATTTTAGGAAAAGTTGCAAGGCCTTCCTCTTTGCGGGAGCCTTTCTACTTTATTCCCAAACCCCTTCCAACCCCTGCCCCCCAAAAAGCAGCGCGTTTTGGCCCCATAAAAGGAGAAAAGCCAACAACTCCATGAAATAGCTGTTGCTATTGATTTTTACGTGGAAGGTACTTGGATATTATGATGATGGGCAGCGGGACAAAACCATAACATAGGTAGATACTAGGGCGATTAGGGTGCTATAATAACCTATATAAGATAGAATAAGACTCTCACTGGCCCAGATTATCCCATACTGCCTAATGCTGGGTTCTTCCCCCTTCCTCTGAAACACCTGGTGCTGGGTACTGTTGGAGACAGGACACTGGACTAGATGGACCATGAATCTGAGGCAATCTGACAATCCCTGTGTCTAGTTTGCCATGGAAGTTTATCAGTCCATGGAATAACCATGGAAGCATTTGGGTCATTTAAAACTGGACTCGGACAAAGCACCAAAGAAACTAAGGCAGAGAAAACCCTGCATTGGCCACGGATGGGAACAGCCTAGACAATGGAATAAGTTCCTTTCCATGTAAATGTAATGCACTGGCTTCATGGGTGCAACTATGTCATCCTCTAGTGGCTGGGCCCAGAGAGTATAACAACCTGAGACTTGCTCACAACAAGTGAACTATCAATTGCACACACAGAAAATGGAAAATGACTGCCTAGGAAGGAGTATGGCAGACAGAGATCTGGGTGTCACAAGCTAAATATGAGTTAACAGTGTAACACTGTTGCAAAAAAAAAAAAAGAGATAATTCTGGGATGTATTAGCAGGAATCTTGTAAGCAAGACTCGAGAAGTAATTCTTCCGCTCTACTCCGTGCTGATTAGGCCTCAACTGGAGTACTGTGTCCAGTTCAGGGCACCACATTACAGGAAAGATGTGGACAAATTGGAGAAAGTCCAGAGAAGAGCAACAAAAATGATTAAAGGTCTAGAAAACATGAGCTATGAGGGAAGACAGAAAAAAGTGGGTTTATTTAGTCTGGAAAAGAGAAGACAGAGAGGGGACATGATAACAGTTTTCAAGTACATAAAAGGTTGTTACAAGGAGGAGGGAGAAAAATTGTTCTTCTTAACCTCTGAGGATAGGACAAGAGCAATGGGCTTAAATTGCAGCAAGGGCGACTTAGGTCGGACATTAGGAATAATTTCCTGTCAGGGTGGTTAAGCACTGGAATAAATTGCCTAGGGAGGTTGTAGAATCTCCATCATTTTTAAGAGAAGGTTGGACAAACACCTGTCAGGGATGTTAGATAACGCTTGGTCCTGCCTTGAGTGCAGGGGACGGGACTAGATGACCTCTTGAGGGCCCTTCCAGTCCTACCATTCTAAATTGAGATTTCCATTAGCTCAAGTGACAGGAGCAAGTGTTTGGGGCACTAAAAGTCCCTGTGTTCTTGCCCTGGGGATGGCTGCTGTGCCTGTATGCATGCAATGTGGTCTGTTACATCAAGGCTGTTTGCTTGAAATCCCCAGACTCCAGTTGATAAGAAACACTATGAGACATAGTGAGTGCTAACCTGTGGAGGGGCCCTTGGCCTACAATGCTCATGGTGGTGGCATATTGGCTCTTTGAAGCTAGTGTATAAACTACTCTGATAGACGCAACGATGCCCTCTTTGTTGCTTTCAGAAGCAAAAGGCTCCCTGTCTCTGGAGTCATCCAGTCCCCTAGCACGTTCTTATCGAGTGTTCTGAAATGCATTACCGATCCCGGCAAGAGAGCCATAAATCCCCACATCCCCTGAGCTTTACTGCGCGCTGGAGTGTTTGGATATTCAGAATCAACAAATCATCCCAAGAAATATTATTTCTTTCATGGCATTGCATCAAAATAGTTTATGGCGGTGACAGTTGGAGCGTGGATTTATAGCAGCTGCTGCTTGGTTAAGATTCTGGGTCACCTCATTGAAATTCACCCTTTTGTAAAAACCAAAGCCAGTGACACTGAGTTTGAAGAGTTCCCCCCCACCCCCACCCCATCATGCCTCGGGAGAGGCAAAGTTTTTGGACTCACCAGAACGGACTTTCGTGGCTCATCCTAACTGGGGCAGACACAGTGATTGGAGGCGGGGGAGGCGGGGGGCAGCAGTTCCGCTGCACAGCTGGAGTTCTCGGGCTCAGCATCAGCCTAACTCTGCTCCCAGTGAAGTCAACAAGAATTTTACCATTGCCTTTGGTGAGTTTTGGCGATGCTGGGAGCATTTGCAAATCCCCACCCCTCTTGCACAGTGTCTTCCACAGGAACATTTCAAAGCATTTTGAAAAACAACAAGTCAGTCCTTACAATGTCCTGGGAGTGGGGGGAGCCAAGAAGCTATGTGACATGGCCAAGATCAAAGAGGAAATCTATAGCACAACCAGGAGAATAACCCAGATCTCCTGACGTCCAGGGCTGTGGCATTAACCACAATCTCTCTGAATAAGCTCACTCCTTGAGAGAGCCAGCAGTGCTCAGAGATCTCTTCCTGTGCACACGGGCAGCATGTAAACATGGCTCATACACAGACACAGCAGCTCGGTTAGACACAACAGCCAGAAGCAAGCCCTGTGTTGATCTACACACAGCGGCCATATGATACACAAACATGTCGGCGTGTGCCCACATGCAGTCACACAACCTTGAGGGCTACCGAGGGTCTTTGCTGCAAAATGCAGCACAGGAGAAGTGATCGTGTTGTACAGCACCCAGCTCCACAGCACCCGAGACGAGAGCTAGTTGGGAATTTTTTGATGAGACTTTTCCCATCAAAAGGCGGCTTCGTCAAAACGGAAACTGTTCGTGGGAACAGGTCGGGTTTGAAAAGTTTCTTGACTCGAAAGAACGTTGCAAAAAGTTTCCAAATCATCAAAATGTTCCGTTCCCACATTTTCAAAATAAAAGAAAATGTCAGTTTTCTGGTTCGAAATGACTTTTCATTTAGAAATTTTAGCTAATTGTTGTAAAAAAAAAGAATAAAAAGTGGTGGAAATTGCAATGAAATGTTCTTGTTTGACACAAATCAAAGGTTTTGAGTTTGTTGGGTCATGGCGACTTTTGACCTTTCATCCTGCTTCAGGATGGAGAATTTTTTTTAAACCTTGACTATTTTGCCAGGATGGGAAAAGTTTCCTGCCCAGCTCTACCTGGGATTCATGCAACAGGAAAACAAGAGGCCCATTGGTCACTGCTTCCTCTCACCCCCAGCCACCCACAGGAGGTGGTTATGCAGAGGACCTGATCCTAAGCACATGTTGGGGCTGAGGATCCTTCCCTTCACCCCTGCTGTGTTTCTCAATAGATTTCCATCTGAACAGAATCTTTAGTTTTTGCTCAGTGTTACTAGGATCAGCACCTCAGGGCCCCATCCTGCCCTCAAACCCTCCGATGGCTGCAGAATCAGGCCCGCAGGTAATAAGGCCCAGTTCAGTGTGCGTAGTTTAGATACAATGGAATGTTATTTCTCCCTTTTTCGGAATGCTGCAAGTACAGTGTATTATTACTTCCACTGTGAAAGGATCCCTCTCTGTGGGGATCTATCACCCAGTCCCTGTAGAATTTCACTGCTGCAGAGGGGTATCATCCCCTGAGTGAAGCCGGCAAAGCGACAGAAATGTCCCTTCCCCTAGCACCGTGCAGTGTTCCCGCAGCTACACAAGGTGTCCTGTTTTACCCGTCTCTGAGACAGCAGCATGAGGCGCACACTCAGCTCCGCTGCGCCAGTCCAAGGAGGTGCATACACTGATCCTTGCCAGGCACGGAGCACCCTCAACTCTCATCGAACTCTCATCGTGTGACTAGAGCGTGCGGGGGAAGGCACATACACAGGCTCCTAGACAGCAACCACTCTGTCTGGAAGCCCCTTTCCCTTTTATGAGCTTAATTACAGTGGAGCAAACGAGGTGGAGGGAATTGCCACTTGAGCATTCTTGTCCGGAAGTTGCCTTTATGGGTCAGTTAGTAGCTCGTTAATTTCCCCCTTAGTTCCTCTCAGCCCCACTTGGCTGGTGGCATCACGCGGCAGAGAAAGGATACGACACTTGCAAGACATAAAAATTAAATGCATTTCCATAACACCATTAAAATCGTTAATGTTGTCGTAAAGACAAAAAAAATCCTTAAGCCACCTAGAGCTAACAGGCCCCTTCTGGCTTTTCGCAGGGCTGTGACTCTGATGGAGGGCTTTCCGTTTCCAGGGTTTATTACATTCATTTTGGGGGCTTGTTTGTAAGCAATTTTTGAGTCCTTTGGTGATGTCAAAAAACTAGGGTTTGGGGCTCCATCTCGGATACTGCATGAGAAGATTTTCTCAGGTGCTTCCCAAATTTCTTATCTAAATAGGACCTACTTTAATTTGTATTTTGCATATGAAAATGACGTACTGGTTAGCTGAAGCTTTGTATCCTTGTTACTGAGCCCTGGTTTAGTGTTTACTGTGTTTGTTCCTTCGTGCATTTAAACATAGAACTGTTTCACACAGCACCATGTTCAAATGCACTAGGGAACCTTTGGTGTGCACACGGACCAATTAATACAAAACACGTTAGTGCACATTAGTCTGCCCTGTAGTCTACATTACTGCTTGTGTAGACAAGGCCTTAGGTAGGAGCCAGGGAGTGGGGACATCACCTAGATAAACGGAGTGTACTGGGAAAGGAGTGAAGTCATCATGAGGTGCGTAACCAATTCAAACCGTGTCATGGGCTCCACTCACCGCTAGGGTGCCTCCTCTTGGCCACTCTGGGGATTAGCTCTTTCCAGGTGCTGAGCCCTCCTCTGGTGGTCTCTCCACCCATCTTCTTCTCACACCCTACAGCCTCTCTCGTTCCAGCTTCCTGTTCATGACTTGGCCCTCTGGACAAGTCACTATAGTCCTCCCCTTTCTGGGTATCAAAGTCTTTCAGTGCAAAACTGTCCCAGGCAGTCTGCTGTCTGGTCTGTGCCACTTCCCCAGTGGCTGGTAGGGCCCCCGCTGTACTTTGGGTTCCAGCTCAGGGACCGTCACTTCAGCAGCCAAGGTCAGCCCAACCCCATCCCTTCCTGCTTTTCCCCTGAGCCTTTCCTAGCTCTCCCCCATCTCTGGGTTAGCCAGCCCAATCTCCCTCCTCCCAGGGAGTAACTGTAGGCTACCTACACATCTAGGCCCTGACACATCTCCCTTCTCCCATGGTGTGATTGCAGACTCCTTCCCCCACAGCCCCCTTCTGCTCTCAGTTCCTGGGCTTTAGACAGGCCCCTCCCATTCCTGCCCACCTGCTTCCTGTGCCAGGTGAAATCTGGGGAGTTAATTGGCCCACCTGGCCACCTTAACCCTTTCAGGTCTTGTGTGGTGTGGACACCCCATCACACACTGATATTCTTTTTTCTTTTCTTTTCTTTTCTTTTCTTTTCTTTTCTTTTCTTTTCACTAGCAGTGGTGGTTTATCAGTGTTTATCGGTTAAAGCCTCAAATCAGAAGCTCTACTCTGGTGGTTAACGTCCTACAGGGAAGTGAATGGACATTAGGCAGGATTGATTGGGAAGGTGAAAAGAGGGAAGATATGAGCACTCATTTAGCACCAAATGAAGATGTTGAGAACAAAATGAATCAAGACACCAGAGGACATGAAGAAAAGAAATTCTTGAATTGCCTGTACACCAAAGCTAGGAGCCTGGGTAACAAACAAGAAGAATGAGTATTGTTCATTTATTATGAACATAAACTTGATATAATTGAAACTGTGTGGGATAATCCCCATGATTGGAATGTTAAAATCAAGGTTATAACCGATTTAGGAAGGCTCAAGTGGGCAAAAGGGAAGGGGGAGGGGCGCTCTACGTCAAAAACAGCATTACCTGTTTCTGAGTCACTGATAACTCAGAAGCAAGTCTTATGAATCAATGCCCTCACAGATAAAGCACAAGACAGGGTTTTAGGTGGTGTCTGGTGCAGACCACCAAATACTAGGGAACAGGATGACTGGCTCCTTATGCACCTGTCTATGATATTTAGGAAAAAAACCTGCATGTTCACGGGAGACATCAATCTGAGTGACATATGCTGGAGGGCTCAAGCTGCCAGGACTAAAACATCCTTGGAATTTCTAACCATTATAGATTCCAATTCCCTAACTCAAAGAGTGTTCCACCCAACCCAGGGGAATTCTGTATTAGACCTTGTTTTGACAGATAAAGAGGAACTGGTCACAGAACTAAAAATAAATAGTATCTTAGGTACTAGTGATCATACTTATAATCTGCAAACAGAGTAAAGTCCAGACCAGTGGTATATAGATATATACTTGGCACTATAAAAATGACCAGTTTCACAAAGCTGAAAACAATTACGAGCCAAATCAGCTGGGAGGAAGGATTTAATCAGAGAAATGTGAATGATAATTGGGAATTGCTTAAGAACGCTTTACTAGATTCCCTAAAAGCCACAATCAAGGAAAGAAGGCCATTAGTTAAAAAACTGACCTGGTTTAGAAGGGAAGTGAAGGCAACTGTAAAAAATTATATATATATATATATAAAAACAAATGGAAGAAAGGGGAAGTCAGTAATAATGAATGTATAAACCGGAAGCTAGACATATACTTGGTATTGTACAAAATTGATAAGGGAAGCCAAGGGACACAAGAAAAAATCTATGGCCAGCAGGGTTAAGGACAATAAGAAGTTTTTAAAGTATTCTAGGAACAAAAAGAATCCTGACAATGGCATTGGTCCATTACTAGCTGAAAATGGTAGATTTATCAATAATAATGCAAAAAGGGCTGCAGTGTTCAATAAATAGTTCAGCTCTGTATTTGGGAAAAACATAGATGATTTAGTCTCATCAGACAATGATGATAACACTAGGATCTCAGGAGGATGCTACTAAAGTTAGACTTTTAAAATCAGCAGTCCAGGTAATTTGCATTTAAGCATTATAAAAGAGCTGGCTGAGGAGCTCTCTGGACCATTAATATTGATTTTCAGTAAGTCTTGGAACACTGAGGAAGTTTCAGAAGAGTGGAAGAAAGCTAATGCTGTGCCAATATTTAAAAAGGGTAAATGGGATGACACAGGTACTTACAGGCTCCTCAGTCTGACATCAGGGTGGTTAAGCACTAGAATAAATGGCCCAGGGAGGTTGTGGAATCTCCATCATTGGAAATTTTTAAGAGCAGGTTAGACAAACACCTGTCAGGGATGGTCTAGATGATACTTAGTCCTGCCTGGAATGCAGGGGACTGGAGTAGATGCCCTCTCAAGATCCCTTCCAGTCCTATGATTCTATAATTCTATAATTCCAGGCAATTTAATGGAGTGGCTAATAAGGGACTTGATGAATAAAGAATTGAAGGAGGGTAACGTAATCAAGGCCAATCAACATGGGTTTATACAAAATAGATCCTGTCAAACTAACTGGATATCTTTTTGTGATGAGATCTTTTTGGGTGATAAATTATTGATGTAATGTACTTAGACTTCTGTAACTGACTGTTTTCAAAACTTAATTGTAAACGGGGAATCATCACTGAGAGGGTGTGTTTCTAGTGGGGTCCTGAAGGGACTGGCTCTTGGCCCTACACTATCTAACATTTTTATCAATGACCATGAAGAAAACATAATATCACCACTGATAAAGTTTGCAGATGACACAAAAACCGGGGTAATGGTAAATAATGAAGACAACAGGTCACAGATTCAGAGCGATTTAGATTATTTGGTAAACTGAGTGCAAGCAAACAATACGTGTTTTAAGATGGCTCAATGCAAATGTCTACATCGAGGTACAAAGCATGTAGGCCATACTTACAGGATGGGGGACTCTATCCTGGGAAGCAGGGACTCTGAAAGAGATTTGGTTGTGATGGTGGATACTCAGCTGAACGTGACCTCCCAGTGCAATGCTGTGGCTGAAAAGGCTGATGCAATCCTTGGATACATAAACAGGGGAATCTCAAGTAAGAGTAGAGAGGTTATTTTGGCTTTGCATTTGGCACTGGTGCATCCTAAAGCCAATGGATGCTTTAGGAATTATTTTGGAGAAGTTCTCCAGGAGGTCAGACTAGATAACCACAATGGCTCCTTCTGCTCTTGGAATCTGTGAATTATAGACCTAAGTGTAGCAAATTGATTGACCTAATTGAACTGCCATAGACAGGCTGTGCATAGTTGTATACATGTCCGGAGACAGGCACAATGGTACGCATACCCACATTTCTGCAAGCCATTCTTCTCTCCCCCACCTAGTTTTTAATGATAGAGGTAAATAAAATCATGAGTGGTATGGAGAAAGTGAATAAGGAAAAGTTATTTACTTGTTCCCATAATATAAGAACTAGGGGCCACCCAATGAAATTAATGGGCAGCAGGTTTAAAACAAATAAAAGGAAGTTCTTCTTCACACAGCGCACAGTCAACCTGTGGAACTCCTTGCCAGAGGAGGTTGTGAAGGCTAGGACTATAACAAGGTTTAAAAGAGAACTAGATAAATTCATGGAGGTTAAGCACATTAATGGCTATTAGCCAAGATAGGTAAGGAATGGTGTCCCTAGTCTCTGTCTGTCAGAGGGTGGGGATGGATGGCAGGAGAGAGATCACTTGATCATTACCTGTTAGGTTCACTCCCTCTGGGGCACCTGGCATTGGCCACTGCCAGAAGACAGGATACTGGGCTGGATGGATCTTTGATCTGACCCAGTCTGGCCATTCTTATGTTCTTATGTAATGTATTTGTCTACCCTCTGCGCCACACAGTAGTGCGGGAGATGTTATAATTCTTATGGCACCCATCACCAGGTGGTGCTGTTATAGTCTTCCATTTTTTCATAGTGTGCGAGCAAGTTTTGACACTTGGAAAGACAAGCTGGTAGTTCCGGATTATACAAGGTACTGTGTAGAGGCAGCTTCTGGAGAGGGAGCTGGATGAGCAACAGGAGAGTTCGCTGTCTGACTTGGGCTCTGATTAGAGTAAATTCTCTGGGCAGAGTTTTCCATAGGAACCAGTTTTGTTGATATTGGGCTGGGATTCCTGGAAGAAGGGACTGCTCTGCATGCTGTTGACCTTCTCATTTCAGGACTGACGTACTGTAGCCAGAGGCCCTGGTCAGAGTCCGAGCCCCATTGTGTCAGATTCTGTACAAACCGATTGGAAGAGGGGATCCTTGCCCCATGCCTCTTGCAATCTAAGAAAATGAGCAAAATGTGTACTGTGTCAGAGGATGCGAAGGAGCTGTCTTTCTTATAAAACTCTTCCTACAAAAAAGGTGCCCACATCTCAGAACGGGTGTAGTAGCTGGTCTCTTTCTTTGGGAGTCACAATGGGAAGGGGGAATAGACCTGGGGACTGAGAACCCCTCCCTCTGACGTCTGTGAGATAGCCATTATTGGCACCCGGTTATATGGCCATTGGCTGTACTGTACTTGCTCTGTGGGTAGAGAACTTGTTCTGCAGGGCTGTCAACTTGGCATCTTTTATCATAGCTAGACTAGCATCTGCTAGGGATAAACTTTTGTAGGCCCCTGTAACTTGCACCCAGAGTCCTAAAAGACTTGATTGTTTAGATCTTTGGCCTGCTGATATTAATTTTACTAGATATTCAGTGAGGGCAAGCAGGATGATCTGGGTAACTATAAGCCAGTTAGCCTGACAACAATCCCAGGTGAAATAAATTATACGGGATTCAATCAATAAAGAATTAAAGGACAGGAACATAATTAAGGCCAGTCAACATGGCTTATGGAAAATAGGGTCTTGTCAAACAAATGTGATTTCATTCTTTGAGATTACAAATTTGGTTGATAATGTAACAACATAGCTGTGGTAATGTACTTAAACTTTTGTGAGGCATTTGAATTAGTGTCACATGTTCTTCTGATTAAAAATGAATACTGCACAATATCAGTGAAGCACATGTTAAATGGACTAAAAGCAGGATAATGGACATATCTCAAAAAGTAGTTGTCAATGGTCAATCATCATTAAGTGGAAGAGTTTCCAGTGGGTTCCCCATGGATTAGAAAGAGGCACGCCACCATTCAATATTTTTATCAATGACCTAGAAGTAAATATAAAATCACTGCTGATAAAAATTGTGGATGATACAAAGGTTGGTGGAATGGTAAATGATGAGGACAGGGCCTGAAAAAGTAAAGTTGTACATAGAGACAAATGAACATAAGAACATAAGAACGGCCAGACTGGGTCAGACCAAAGGTCCATCCAGCCCAGTATCCTGTCTTCCAACAGTGGCTAATGCCAGGTGCCCCAGAGGGAATGAACAGAACAGGTCATCATCAAAGTTATACATCCAGGAACAAGTAATGAAGGCCAGACCTGCAGAACAGGGCACTTGAAAGCAGTGACTGTGAACAGGGTTTAGGGGTCATAATGGGCTAGCCACTCAGCATGAGCTCCCAATGCCATATTGTGGCAAAAAGGGTAATGTGATCCCTGGATGTATAAACGGGGAGTAGGGGTAGAGAGGTGATTTTACCTCTCGATGCAGCATTGTCGAGAGGGATATCAGAACACTGTGTCCAGCTCTGGTGTCCACATTTTTAATAGGGATGTTGAAAAATTGGAGAGGGTGCAGAAAAGCAGTATCAGAATGATGTGAGGGCTGGAGAAAATGCCTTATGGTGAGAGACTTCAAGAGCTTAATCTGTTTTGCTTATCAAAAAGGAGACCTGAGTGCAATGTGTAAGTACCGTCACCAGCAGAAAATACTAGATACTAAAGGACTCTTCAATTTAGTTTTGAAATATCCTATGGCTGGAAGCTAAAGCCAAATTCAGATTAGAAATAAGTTTTTAACAGGGAGGGTGATTAACCATTGGAACACACTACCGAGGGAAGTGCTGGAGGCTCCATCTCTTGATGTCTTCAGCTCAAGGCTGGATGTCTGTCTGGAAGATGTTTTATTCAAACACAAGTTACTGGGCTCAGTGCACGGCTAAGTGGATGACTTTATATGGCCTGTGCTGTGCCGATCCAACCAGATGATCCAATGGTGCCTTCTAATTTTAAAAGAAGCAGCAGCTGTTGTTTCGACTCCCACCTGATCCAAAGATTTCATAAAGACCAGAAGGAACCGTTCTGATCACCTACTCTGACCTGCTCCATAGCACAGGCCAGAGAACCTCACCTTTTCCAGCAGTGGGGGGAAATATTTTTCCCTACTCAAGCCACTTTCCAAGCAGGAAGAGGATACGGTGATTTCAGTAAAAGATAGGATCTTATCCATGCTCCTGTTACAAGCGCCTCTGTCTCTGCTGGTGGAGAAAGCTGTGCTCCTGATTTATGGGGATGCTGTGTCTCTCCACTGTGTGTGCACCACTCATGCAGTTTCCTTGAAGCAATCAAACCCCTACATTGCAAAGAGAGATTATCATATTTCGATCACTCTGCAGATTGTAGATTTTTTTTAGATCAGGAGAATCTCAGCTCAAACCTCCTGTTGATTTTCCAGTGTTCCTCTAGGGGATTTGCTCTCAGGGAGAGGAAAGCCTGATGGGCAAGGTGCTAGCCAGGGACTTGCGGAGACTCTAGGCCCTGCTTGGGCCAGTCACTTTGTCTCTCTGTGCCTCAGTTCCCCCATCGGCACAATGGCGAAAACAGCCTGGGATGAGGAGGGTAAATATATTAAAACAAGACTGAGGTGTTCAGATATTATGTTGATGAGGGTCAGATAAGTACCTTAGACATCTAGATAGAGCAGGCCTGGTTCATGTAACCCACATGCAGTGAATCCTGCAGCTGAGGTCTAGTCTTGCACAAGTGGTTATGGATGGTCCATATGCACAAGGGAATGGAACAACCCCAGGATCCATCCTAAGTGAAGGAAAGAGAAGCGATCTTTCAAATTAAGAGTGAAAGTAAATCTCACTTCTACGCTGCCGGGCTCAATGAAAGCCCTGGACATCTGAGAATATGGCTTTACCAAACCCCAGGTATTTTACCCCTCCGATGCCATCCCACCAGCTCGCCCATGCTAAGCAGGCATGTGCTCCAACAAGCCTTGGATGCAAGACCTCCAAGACAACAGAGTGCTGGTGAAAGTGCGGTTGATTGTTCAGTAGATGAGGCCCTTCCCTGCGAGACAGTCCTCACCCAATGTCTCTGATGGTGTCAGAACCTGAGAAGTGGGATGGTCTTGCCTAGTGGTTGAAGCAGTGGCAGTCAGGTCTAGTGGTTGAGCCAGGAACCAAGAGCAGGGCTGGAAGAAGGCTGGAGCTGGAAGAAGGCTGGAGCTAGAAGAAGGCTGGGCACAGGCTGAGGCTGGAGCCGTCTGTCAGAACCACCAAGCGGTAGGGGAGACTCCTGGCGAGGTAGTGACACTGAGCCAAGGGGAGTGGCTGCTCTCATTGGGAGCCCATATCCTTGGGCTGTGAGGTCACCTGGTTAGACCTACACCTGTTGATTGGTGGAGCCTGGGCTGATTGGCATGAAGGTAATCAGGCAGAAGGATGACTCATCCAGGCTCAGCAGCACTTATCTGGCCCAGAGATGACTCGTTAGAGATGGCATTAAGGGAACTGTGCTGCTGGAGAGGCCACCTTTCACATAAGACATAAAAGCAAAGTGGGGGCCACTTGCATTCATTAAATTTATTCACAAGAATTAGGGTTTTGGCTTCCTTGTCTTGCTCATATCATACAGAGCAACGGCAGGGTCATTATAGCTGCTACCCAAGAAGGCTGTGCAGAAAGTCTAGGAGATCTGACACTCACAAGCTATTCTAATTCAGCAGAAAAATTCTACCGCAGCCTCAAGACCTACCAAGTTTGTGGCCAATATTCCTTTGTTTGCAGATTTCTTGGGAGGTGAACAAAATCAGGTTTGTAACGTCAGCTCAGCTGCCTCATTAACTATGGACTGGTGGCAGCCACTCCGTGGTGGAACAAATTAAATCTGGGGACTGCTAGGCCAGGAGATGTAGGGGATGATGTTAATGTCAGGATACAGTTATAGCCTAATGATCAGACCAAAGCCGCACAGTCCGTGCTAAGGAAATGTTTTCCATAGCTGTTTAATTAATAACAAACAGACATTTCAAAAAAGAAACAAAGCCAGATTTGTCTTGCCACATGTGCGAAATAAATTCTTGAAGACCGGCATTAATGAGGCTCCGTGGCACGGCATGCACCCATTGCGCCGCCAATGCATTCCAGGCGCTTTATATGGGCAGTGGGGCGTAATGTACAAAATTGGCCGTTGATGCCAGGGCTGCATCCTGCCCAATGGAAAATGCTCCAAAAGGGCTGGAAAGAAACTCATTTGGCCTTTGCGTGTGTCATCTGACTTGACCTGTTGCATTAAAGTGCTACCAACATCTCCTGGAAAGTCTTGACACAAACCACTATCTTTCTGTACAGGCAATTCTGCTGCCTTGTCATATGCTTCCTGAATTCTTCATCCTGTTTATTATTTATTTATTACCAAGGACATCTGCATAGAGATGGGGCCTTCAGGGCTTCTGCACTCATCTGTTCTCATTCATCTCCTGAAGTCTCAGACCTGTGTCCATGGCATCGTCATTGCCTCCCCAGCACCAGGGTGATCCAGCCAACAGGCCACCTCTGCCTCTGACTTGCTGGGTGACTTTGTGCCCCTCTCTGTGGCTCACTTTTCCCTTCTGTGACATGCTAAAAATGATGCCTCCCCTCCTTTGCAGAGTGCTTGGGGATCTCTGGAGGGGACGTGCTAGATAACCCATCCCTCCCTGCTCCCCCTTGCTGAGGAGGGCCCCATGGCATTCACCCCATACGCCGTGCCGGAGAGCCGTCAGGATGCGTCTCACCCCCCACCTTTGCTCTGCCATTGTGCCTGCAGTGAAAAGTCTCCATTGACAGGGTTCTGCTGACCTCGCCAATGTTTTCCCAACACAATGGGCTGAGTGAATGGGGCAGGATTCGGAGCAACTGCGAGTCAGTCCATGGGCATGGACCGAGTCCAATCTATAAAGCACCTCTCCCTATGCTCCCCATCCATGATGAATGATCCCTTTATTAGACAGTGACATACTAACTCCCATATCAGCTCCCACCTGCTCCAAAAATGCCCCAAGGATGGCGGGGGGAGAGCGGCCCAGCTCCGTTGAGACCTCAGCCCTGTCTCCCTTCTGCTCAGGTTTCCTGCTCAAGTCCCGGCAGCCTTTTGTTAAGCCTCAAAAAGGCAACATGATCCCTCCTTTGCTTGGACCTTTTGCTGCTAGGGCTCTATTCAGGGATAATGAGGTTTCCCTGAGAACAGATCTGATAATGTTACTTTTCAGGCAGAGAGGCTTAGCTCTCACCTTCGCCAGAACACAAGGGCCCTGGCTGGTCAATCTGAAACCACTCCAGTGCAGCTCAGCTCTCTGTGCATGCCTGTTCTGCAACGTCAGACTGGGACTGTTCAGCTCGGTAAAGAGACGACTAAGGGGGGAGATGATCGAGGTCTATAAAATCATGCCTGGTGTGGAGAGAGGAAATAGGGAAGTGTTATTTACTCCTTCTCATAACACAAGAACTCGGGGTCAGCAAGTGAAATTAATAGGCAGCAGGTTTAAAACAAATAAAAGAAAGTATTTCTTCACAAAACACACAGTCAACCTATGGAACTCATTGCCATGGGATCTTGTGAAGGCCAAGACTATAACAGGGTTCAAAAAAGAACTAGATAAAATCATGGAGGATAGATCCATTGATGGCTACTAGCCAGGATGGACAGGGATGGTGTCCCTAGCCTCTGCCAGAAGCTGGGAATGGGCGACAGGGGATGGATCACCCTGTTCTCTTCATTCCCTCTGGGGCACCTGGCACTGGCCACTGTCGGAAGACAGGATACTGGGCTAGATTGACCTTTGGTCTGACCCAGTATGGCCATTCTTATATTCTTATGAATAGTTTCTTAGTTAAAATGCTAACACTGGTGACTGCAGTGAGGAATAGACAGTACCAAAGCTATTAGGCCTTGCAGAATGCTGCCTATAGGGATTTTTTCCCCCAAACTCACAAACAGCGTCGCAGAATAAAGAGTTCCATGGCATTTGGATTATTTACATAGCAAACATTAAGCAACTTGTGGGCTATATAAACACTTCTCTAATTGGCTGGTGACTTCCCATGGTCCAAGCTCATCTATAACCTCCAGCGAATCTTCTTTGCCTCGCTCTACTCTGAAAGCCCCCATCAATCTCCCTAGTATTTGTTTAACCCCTTCCATCACTCTTTCTTGGATCCGGTTGAGAGGGTGGGACAAAAGCAGTGGCTCAGGCCCTGCCTACAATTCTAACACCTCCCCGCCCCCCGCATCCAGAGCAACGGGCTAAAATAATCAGCCGTGAAATAGTTAATCTTGATATTTGACTGTTTGCATTTGGTTTTTGAGATCAACGCACCCATTGAGACATATCGGGATGTTTCTCTGGGAGGTGATAGGGTGATGGCTAGTTCTACCTCCCATGTAAAAATGACAGCTCTTTACTCAAATGACCTGTTGCCCTTGTGTGTTCAGAGTTGGACCTGCTTGCTTTACTGATGAAAATAAGTGCGTGCTGCTTTAGACACATGTAAGTCCAGCAGAATAGACTTACACTTTGAATGGAAGGTGTAATTTCCAACTCAGGCAGACGTACATACAGTATCTCTGATCAAGCGAATGTGCTCAAGACAGACATGTACCCGCGGTCGTATGAGCAGCCGGAGGGACTAGCCGCCTACAGTATGATCCTGGTGCAACACTAGGTACCGACTCGGGTGATCTACCCCATCCTGCTGCGGTTACGCGTCTATGTTTAGCACACTAGCTCAGTCAAAGCTAGTGCACGTACGTCTACCCATGCTGGAAATTACCTCACTGTGCAGAGGTACCATAAATAAGAAAGCGGCAGCTAGATGCTGTTCCTTCTTGTGCATCATCCAGAGACTTGTGTACTGAGTTGCAGTCAGGGGAAGGCAATGGGGCTGTCCAAGTGTCAGAGGGCAGAATTCGTAGACACTGGGGTGGTCAAGGCATCAGCGAGGGCAGAATTACAAGTGATACGTGGGAAGGAAAAAGCTGACTCTATGCTGACTCTATGCACAAGCAGAGTTGCACTGACAGTTTAAAAAATATTTTTTTAACTTGTAAACTAATCACTAGAGCTGGTCAAACACTTTGTTTGGGGCTGGGGGTGGGGGAATTTCCGAAGAAAATGCCAACGAAAATGACTTTTTTCATCTTCATCAAACCTTCTTCTGAGGAAAATTGCAACTTTTCTGCAAAATATTGAAAACAAAACATTTTGGATGAAATATCCAGATTTTCCACAGAAAGCAGACACTTTCCATGAGCATTTCATTTAGCTGAAAACCCAATGTTCCACTGAATGACAGTTTTGATGGAAAATTTGCAACCAGCCGTGCTAAGCCCAATTGCTCTCGTGTATTTAATGCACAACAAAGCTAGAATATTGTAATGCCACTGCTGCAGACTCATTAGCCAGGTCTCTGTACGTCCCCCGGACAAATGCATGACATTGCCAGCTTTTCCACCAGGCCCAGCCAGGCTTGAGAGAAAGTGCAAAGAGAGGGACCAGTAGGAGGATATAGGGGCAGAAGTAGCCAATGCAGGGATCTTTGGAGAACTTTCTAGCTTTAACTGGTTTCAGAGTAGCAGCCGTGTTAGTCTGTATCCGCAAAAAGAACAGGAGGACTTGTGGCACCTTAGAGACTAACCAATTTATTTGAGCATAAGCTTTCGTGAGCTACAGCTCACTTCATCGGATGCATTCAGTGGAAAATTTTCTTTGCCCTGTGCTGCTTGGATGCTTGCTCCAACCCTTTCCCTCTGTCAGTCACTTCACCGTAGCCTAACTCCTCTTAACCTCGTCTCCTCTACTGGGCCCCATCCCCTTACTTCCCTTCGATGTTCCTTCTTGCTGTTGTGATTTGCAAAGCAGGGGACTGTTTTTTCCATCAGCCTCTCCCCGTTACATCCCCTTCCCCTGGCAAGGTAGGGTCCTGAACCAGGAGTGGCCGGGCTCTGTTCGGGATTGAGAGCCTCATGGCGGGGGGGAGCTAGAGAGAAGCCCCAGGAGCTGTAGACAGAGCCATGTGTGGAACAGGCTGTGACTGCTGGCCATCACAGGTGGGTGCATCTCCGGGTGGGGCTTATGGGAGAGCAGCAGAGGCTGGCTGGGAGCCAGTGCAGAGGGGCCCCGAATGAGAGACACAAACTGAGCCTGGCTTGGAAACCCACAAGTGCCTCGTTGCTGGAATAGAGACTGGACTGGGCTGGAGACTAATGAGCCCTGACTCTCGATTGGGCTGCCCCAGGGACCCAAACCAAACCAGAACCTCTATTACTTACCTTGAGCTGTACCTGTTTAAGCCTCTGTACCTGGGGTACTTGGAGCCTTCCCCTTCCCTTAGCCATGTGACTGAGCAGCTCTGGGGACCCTCCCCCCCCACGCAAGCCCCTGCAAGGCCTAGCTGCTGAACACCCACCGTGCTTGCCTCTGAGCCAGGGCGCGCCTGGCAAGCTCTGGCACCTGAGGGTTTTGGTGCGCAGAGTAACCCCAATAATTACACTTCCTGTTAGCTGCTCCCCTCTGAACTAAAACCACGGGAAAACCCCAAACACCACACGGCTCAAACATGATGTTTGCTGCCATTCCATTGTTCACTCTGCTGCTGTGTTCAACCCCTTTCCACCCCCTATCCGTCCAGTCAGTGTAGACGGTAAGCTCGTCAGGGCAGGGATCAGCTTTTCATTCGGTGTTTGTACAGCACCTTGCACTGTGGGTTCTGCTCAGAGACTAGGGCTCCTGGGCACTGCTGCAATACAGATAGGAATAATCGTCTCTGCTTAGAAGGGAGCATGGTGCACGAGACACATCAATATGGTACATGGGGTCTTCAGCTGGGGAGCAGCACCCCTTTGCACCGCTGCCTAGCACTGGCCATGGATCAGTGTCACAATTTAGCCCACAATATTTAACTCTTCTGCTCTCTCTCTTCTATTCTTCCCACCCCCTCTGCCCTTTTTTCCCCCAATCATTTTTCTCCCTCTCTCCTTTCCATCAACTTTGTCAATAGTGAGATGTCCAGAGGTGAACATGATCCGGTGCAATCGCAACCCAAACTTTGCGAGAGACTTTCTCCTCTCTTTCCCCATGATCCACTGCAACTCCCAAACTGCCCTGGCCTCATGCTTTAGATGATTATGATGGTTAATCCAGAGAGAATGGGGCGGGACACCTCTGGCTTTTGGTGTCTTGTTCGGTGCAGACACCTGTCAGGTGCTCTCTCTCTCTCTATTGGGTGTTTGTCAAGCAGCTGAGGGAGGAAATGGTTACCTGTAAAGACAGCCTAGGATTGGGTCCACAATCTGCATCAGTCATACAGGCTTTAACTGACCCCCATTCTCATGTCCTGTCTTTGGTAACTCCGAGGAGGGAGGAGCTGTAATCTGCGAGAAAAGGAAGTGATGAGTGAAGCCCCGGGCTAACCTGCCTTGAGGCACGGACTGGGAATGTGATTTGCCCAAGGTCACACAGCAGGTCCGTAGCAGAGCCGGGAACAGATTTAAGAACAGAGCTAGGATTTTATACTGCCACCCGTCACTGTCGCTTCTCAACACAGACGTGCAAACAGACACATAAGCTCACAGATAGACTGTATGCACAGAAGCAGCCCCCCATACACACAGACCCAGAACCAGCTAAGACACTTGGAGGAAATATTGAAATAGGATTTCACCCCCCCTCCTTGTTTCCAGAAGCTGATTTAGCCCATCAAAGAGGTGGAGAGTGGGGCATGTGTGGTTTTCGCAGAACTCAGAAAGCCATTGAATCCTGAGAGCAGCCCCTGTAATAAGCCGAATGGCCAGACAGCTGTTGCCCAAATCAGACTCGCCTCTCTGTGGTCTGCGAGATCCAGATTTGCGTGTTATGTGTTAAATAGGTAACTAGATACTAAAGGAAAGAATAGAGACACAAAGCTGGAAAGGGCAGATAAAAACTGTCTCCATTCAGTCAAAAGATCTGCCTTAGCCCAAATGAACTGTCTTCTTTACATTCATTACAGCCTGAGACAGCTCTCTCCTCCATTCACTTCATCACTGCCCTGCCCTTCCCTCAAAGGCTATTTGCAAAATCAATGTGGCTTCCCCTCCCTCTTTCATTGCAGCCTCTGTCTCCTCTCTCTTACATCTTCCTATAGCAAAAGTCATTTACAGTGCTACGGTACAGGGGCTATGGCCTTAAACTGGGACTTAGGAGACCTGGCTCTGTTCCTGGTTCTGCCCCTGTGTGACTTGGGGTAAGTCATTTCTCCTGTGTTTCCCTGTCTGTTTCGATTGTACACACTCTCTGGGGCAGAGACTGTCCCTTACTGCGTTTGTACAGCACACAGCACAATCGGGTGCTGATCTCGGTTGGAGCCCCCAGATGCTACTGTGATATAAATAAGGGTGGCGTGGAACCCACACACAGTGCGTGGCTGGTGGAGGAAAGGCTGACAGAACTCCAGCTTAGCATCTGGAAAGCAACACTGGTTCCCCAGTCAGCAAATATAGCCCATCCCATCCTGCAAGATTCCACTCTCAAAGGGCAGATGACCTGGAGTTTGCAGCTTTTACCACAGGATCTCAAAACATCTCTGGGAAGTAGGAAAAATGTATTACTCCCTTTAACAGCTGGGGAAATGGAGGAATGGAAAGGTTAAATGCCTTGCCCAGGGTCAGACAGTGAGTCAGTAGCAGAGACACTAACATTCCCAATGCCCAGGCTCGTGCTCTGACCACTGGATCACTCTCCCTCCAGGCACAGGAAGGGGGATTCACCCTCGCTCTGTGGCAGCAAAGCAGCTGTAAGCCCCTACAACTGGGGAATAGCTGTAGTCCAGACTGCCTTCATGGTAGGTGTAGCATTGACACAACCAAGCCCTAGCCTAGGACAGGAACTTTGCAGCCCCCTTTGGTCAGATATACCAGGCTCAGGAGCAGCACCCAGAGTCATCTCCATTCTGGGTGCTTGCACAGTGGGGGGTTTCCACCTGCCACACCCTGTGCCTTGGGACGAGAGGTCTGGGAACCCGTTCCTGATGGCCGCCAGACAGCAAAGGGGAGAGAACCGCAGAGAAATCTCGAGAAGAATGGGGGAGGGAATCAACTGAGGCCAAATCTTCTAGAGTCTGCTCTTTCATTACTGGCAAAGGCCACATTTGTGCCTGCCTCCCACAACAGTGCTGTCCATTTATCTACTGTGTGTAGCCGGACAAGAGGACTTGTTCTCTGGGCCTTGAGAACAGAATCTTCCCAGGCTAGGAGGATGAGCCCAGCTCTGTGAAAACCCTTTTCAGTGAGAGTCATTAGAGGGAGATAAAGGTCTGCACCGCTTACGATTTCTCTGGTCATGTTGGCGCACCTTCCCGTCCCTTGCAACAACAGTGGGGCTGTTTTCAAAGGACTCCTAATTGTCTATTTCCTCCCATTGCTGCCACTCAGAGAGGGAGCCGGGGAGAAAGAAGGGCCTATTTCAACAGGCCTTATCTGATGAAAGCATTCAAGTGGGGTTTCTTTCTCTCTCTCTCTCCCGCCTCCTGGCCTTTCTCTTCTTCATTAACCGGCCTTCCGATGCCGGGCGGTGTTTTTTTGGCCTGCGAGGAATACAGGCCCAAACGGTGTGGGTGGATGAGTGGTGACAGGCTAACAAAAGCGACCTCACTTTGCAGACAATGACTGGCCCTCCAGCCTCGGGAGCCAGGACCCGAAAGCTCATAGTACCAAGCTGTCTTTCAGGCTCGGCCTAATTCGGAGGCATTGTCCCGAGTTTTACTAAAGGCGGATGGCAGTCGACATCGGCTCTCTATCTGCAACATTTTTGTCCCTCTATTGGAGATCCAGCCACAGATTTTCCCGGTTTCGGATGCAAACACTGACACGCCTTTTATTGCCTGGAGCGAAAAAAACCAGCCGGCTTCCTATGAGCGCTGTTAAGACACAGGCTGGAACTGGCCCAGATTTGATCGCAGCTTTTTCAGAGTTTGGCGGGTGTTTTGCATCCCGCATCTTACTTTGGCTCATCATTGTGTGGAGCCCCAAATGCGCATATCAGCAGCATGAAAGGACCAGCCCTCTGCCCCCACAGCCATGGCTGGCCAGAGGGCTGGCTGGAAATACGGCCCTTACTTCCTGCTCATCTCTGATCAGAGGAGGGGGAGGACTTTCAAGAAGGGATAGTGTCGAATGCAGGACAGGGCTAGGGTGCCCAGGTGCCCAGTTTCCCATTCTGAGGTAGGCGGGGAGGCCCTGGGTCATCACCTGTTCCAGCCCCTACTCAGCCAGGGCTGCCTCCTACCTTCGTCAGGCAGCTGCAGCTCCCAGCCCCGGCTCTGCAGGCAAGTCCCTCTTAGGGTTGCCAACTTTCTAATTGCACAAAACCAAAAACCCTAGCTCTGCCCCTTTCCTGAGGCCCCACCCCCTTCCCCACCCCTTCCCTGAGGCCCCGCACCCGCTCACTATATTCCCCCTCCCTCGGTGGCTAGCTCTCCCCCACCCGCACTCACTTTCACTGGGCTGGGGCAAGGGGTTGGGGTGTGGGAGGGGGTGAGGGCTCTAATTCAGGGTGTGGGCTCTGGGGTGCGGCCAGAAATGAGGGGTTCAGGGTGTGGGAGGGAGCTCTGGGCTGTGGCAGGGAGTTGAGGTTGGGAGAGGGTGAGGTTTCCAGCTGGGGGTGTGGGCTCTGGGGTGGGGCTGGGGATGAGGGGTTTGGGGTGCAGGAGGGGGCTCTGGATTTGCGGGGGCTCAGGGCTGGGGCAAGGGGTTGGGGCTCGGGGTCGGGGCATGGGCTTACCTCAGGTGTTTCCCGGTCAGTGGCGCTGCAGGGCTAAGGCAGGCTCCCTTCCTGTGCTGGCTCCATGCTGCGCCCCAGAAGTGACCAACAGGTCCGACTCCTAGGCATGGGGGGCCAGGAGACTCCGTGTGCTGCTCTCACCCGCAGGCACCACCCCCCTGCACCCGTTGGCCGCGGTTCCCAGCGAACAGCAGTGTGGAGCCGGTGCTCAGGGTGGGGGCAGCATGCGGAGCTCCGCGTCCCCGCCCCCCCCCACCTAGGAGCCAGATCTGCTGGCTGTTTCCGGGGTGCAGCGCGGTGCCAGGACAGGTAGGGACTGGCCTGCCTTAGCCCTGCAGCACTGCTGACTGGACTTCTAACGGCCCGGTCCGTGGTGCTAACTGGAGCCACCGGGGTCCCTTTTCGACAACCCTAGTCCCCCTTGGCCCAGTCGGGGGTGGTGTGGGAGGGAAAAAGCAGCGAGTGACGGGGAGGGGGGAAGGGGGAAGAGGAGTGGACAGGGGCGGGGCCTCAGGGGAAAAGGTGGGGCGGGGTGGGGGGCTCGGGGAAAGAGGTGGGGGCAGGGGTGGGCTTTGGGGGGAATAAGTGGGGCAAGGATGGGGCCTCGGGGGGAAGAGGCTGGGCAGGGGAGATTCCGGCACTCCTGCTGGAGTGTCCGGTTTTTAAATACTGTATTACCAAGTCGGTAACACTCGAGAGGGCGTGGGCTTGCTGGAGTGACACAGCAGACGGAGAGTCTGAGCTGGGGGACAGGCCCCAGGGATGTCCCTGTGTGCATGGCGGTTATGTGCACACAAGGCCTGGCCAGAGACCAGAGAGAAGGAGGCCCCTGATCCAATGACTAGGGGATACTGGGGCTGTGTGTTTGCAGATTAAGGTTCCTCACAAACTGATTGTTTACCGATACAGGTGCCGGAGTGGTTTCTGGGTGACTTCCTGCCTCCCCATGGCTGTAGGAGGGGTCTCTACCCTAAAGCGTGGGTGGGTGGGGCAGGGGGGTAGTTTGCAATTAACTCCTAGCAAGGAGAACCCTCCCCACGATAGAAAGCAGCCATGAAGCGCACACCCTACTGCCAGTGTTTTCAAGGTGTGGAGGTGTTTAGATCTGCTGGAGTGTGGCATCACAGCATCTAAATGCTAATAGGACCAGACCAGATAGTTTAGGGGTCTACCTGGTAAGGATATAATCAGCCCTGAGGAGGGAATGCAGACCAGACCATCTAGGAGCACAGGGCAAATCACCAACACTTACATCACCACAGGTGTCACTGTGCTGCACTTCATTCCCCTTCAGATCTGGGGGACCACAGAAGGGCTAAATCTCAGATCCTCCTGCTCCAACCACACAGCCCCCTGCTCTGGGAGCTGAAGGGAAATTGCTGCAACTGGTTAGTGGGACAAGGCCCATGACCCAGAACTGAATAGCTCTGATTCCAGCTAGTAGAAAGCAGCAGTGTATGTAGGTAACTTAATTAATGACATGTTTATTGATAGGCATTCCTAAGTCATTTAAATGGACAATGATCCAGTTTCCAATGCCCTTTCCTCCTCCTGGGAATCCTGATGCAATCTGTGCTTGAAATCATGGGGCAAGGTTGTGAACCCTTGCCCCCACTGGTGAGCTGTTAATCATTATCAAGTGGGTGTGTTACTAGTGGGGTCCTTCAGGGATTGTTTCTTGGCCTTACGCTAGTTAACATTTATATCAATGACCTGGAAGAAAACAGTCATCACTGGTAAAGTCTGCAGGTGACACAAAAGTTGGGAGTGTGGTGAATAATGAAGAGACAGGTCACCACTACAGAGTGAACTGGATCTCTTGATAAGCTGGTTGCAAGCAAGCAATATAGGTTTTAATATGGCTAAATGTAAATGTATACATCTAGGGACAAAGATCCTAGGCCATACTTAGAATCATAGAATATCAGGGTTGGAAGCGACCTCAGGAGGTCATCTAGTCCTACCCCCTGCTCAAAGCAGGACCAATCCCCAATCAAATCATCCCAGCCAAGGCTTTGTCAAGCCTGACCTTAAAAACTTCTAAGGAAGGAGATTCTACCACCTCCCTAGGTAACGCATTCCAGTGTTTCACTACTCTCCTAGTGAAAAAGTTTTTCCTAATATCCAACCTAAACCTCCCCCACTGCAACTTGAGACCATTACTCCTTGTCCTGTCCTCTTCTACCACTGAGAATAGTCTAGAACCATCCTCTTTGGAACAACCTCTCAGGTAGTTGAAAGCAGCTATCAAATCCCCCCTCATTCTTCCATTCTGCAGACTAAACAATCCCAGTTCCCTCAGCCTCTCCTCATAAGTCATGTGTTCCAGCCCCCTAATCATTTTTGTTGCCCTTCGCTGGACTCTCTCCAATTTATCCACATCCTTCTTGTAGTGTGGGGCCCAAAACTGGACACAGTACTCCAGATGAGGTCTCACCAATGTCGAATAGAGGGGAACGATCACGTCCCTCGATCTGCTCGCTATGCCCCTACTTATACATCCCAAAATGCCATTGGCCTTCTTGGCAACAAGGGCACACTGCTGACTCATATCCAGCTTCTCGTCCACTGTAACCCCTAGGTCCTTTTCCGCAGAACTGCTGCCTAGCCATTCGGTCCCTAGTCTGTAGCTGTGCATTGGGTTCTTCCGTCCTAAGTGCAGGACCCTGCACTTATCCTTATTGAACCTCATCATGTTTCTTTTGGCCCAATCCTCCAATTTGTCTAGGTCCCTATGTATCCTATCTCTGCCCTCCAGCGTATCTACCACTCCTCCCAGTTTAGTATCATCCGCAAATTTGCTGAGAGTGCAATCCACACCATCCTCCAGATCATTTATGAAGATATTGAACAAAACCGGCCCCAGGACCAACCCCTGGGGCACTCCACTTGACACCGGCTGCCTACTAGACATGGAGTCATTGATCACTACCCGTTGAGCCCGACAATCTAGCCAACTTTCTACCCACCTTATAGTACATTCATCCAGCCCATACTTCTTTAACTTGCTGACAAGAATACTGTGGGAGACCGTGTCAAAAGCTTTGCTAAAGTCAAGAAACAATACATCCACTGCTTTCCCTTCATCCACAGAATCAGTAATCTCATCATAGAAGGCGATTAGATTAGTCAGGCATGATCTTCCCTTGGTGAATCCATGCTGACTGTTCCTGATCATTTTCCTCTCGTGTAAGTGCTTCAGGATTGATTCCTTGAGGACCTGCTCCATGATTTTTCCGGGGACTGAGGTGAGGCTGACTGGCCTGTAGTTCCCAGGATCCTCCTTCTTCCCTTTTTTAAAGATTGGCACTACATTAGCCTTTTTCCAGTCATCCGGGACTTCCCCCGTTTGCCACGAGTTTTCAAAGATAATGGCCAATGGCTCTGCAATCACATCCGCCAATTCCTTTAGCACTCTCGGATGCAACTCGTCCGGCCCCATGGACTTGTGCACGTCCAGCTTTTCTAAATAGTCCCTAACCACCTCTTTCTCCACAGAGGGCTGGCCATCTACTCCCCATGTTGCGATGCCCAGCGCAGCAGCCTGGGAGCTGTCCTTGTTAGTGAAGACAGAGGCAAAAAAAGCATTGAGCACATTAGCTTTTTCCACATCCTCTGTCACTAGGTTGCCTCCCTCATTCAGTAAGGGGCCCACACTTTCCTTGGCTTTCTTCTTGTTGCCAACATACCTGAAGAAACCCTTCTTGTTACTCTTGACATCTCTTGCTAGCTGCAGCTCCAGGTGCGATTTGGCCCTCCTGATTTCATTCCTACATGCCCAAGCAATATTTTTATACTCTTCCCTGGTCATATGTCCAACCTTCCACTTCTTGTAAGCTTCTTTTTTATGTTTAAGATCCCCTAGATCTTAAACATAAGATCCAACTTACAGGTTGGGGGTCTCTAATCTGGGAAGCAGGGACTGTGCAAAAAGATTTGTGTGTGGATAATCAGCTGAACATGAACTCCCAGTGAGATGCTGTGGCCAAAAGGGCAAATGAACAGGGGAAATCTCAAGTAGGAGCAGAGAAGTTATTTTACCTCTATCTTTGGCACTGGTGCAGCCACTGCTGGAATCCTGGGTCCAGTTCTGGTGCCCACAATTCAAGAAGGAGGTTGATAAATTGTAGAGGGTTCAGAGAAGAGCCACGAGAATTATTAAAGGCTTAGAAAACCTGCTTTACAGTGATAGACTCAAGGAGCTCAATCTATTTAGCTTATCAAAGAGAAGGTTAAGGGGTGACTTGATCCCAGTCTATAAGCACCTACATAGGGAACAAATACTTAATAATGGGCTCTTCAGTCTTGCCAACAAAGGTCTAGCAAGATACAATGGCTGGAAGTTGAAGTTAGATAACTTCATACTGGAAATAAGACATACGTTTTTAATGGTGAGAGTAATTAACAAGTGGAACAATTTACCAAGGATCATGGTGGATTCTCCATCACTGACAATTTTAAAATCAAGATTGGATATTTTTCTAAAAGATCTGCTCTAGGGATTATTGTGAAGTAGGTCTCTGGCCAGCGCTATACAGGAGGTCAGACTAGTTGATCACAATGGTCCCTTCTGGCCTTGGAATTTTCTACCACTCGCAAGACTGAATAAACACTAAGGCGGGTGGACGTTTTCCTTGATGACTTTTCAGGCTCTGTTGTGCCCCAGCAGATCTCTGCAGCCCATAACCACTTGCTGAGTGGAGGTGAAGGTCACAAAATTCTAGGTCACCTCCCAAATGGGGTTAATGAGTCAGAAGACTCCCTGTGGATAATCCAATGAGGTGGACAAAAAGGTTCTGAACTGCCTGGCATGAAGTCAATGCTAGTGAATTTCCTCCCCTTAGAATCTTCACTGTCCTTTAATCTGTGCCGGTAAAACAGCACAGTCCTGCCTTCATTCGGGACATGTCACGTTTTTCTCCCTGTCTTTTGTTTTTATGGACCCGCATGGAATTTGTGTTAATGACAAAAATGTTCATGGCCTGCAATGGGTTGTGTGGATGTCTGGAGACTTACAAGTTACGGGGAAAGCCTCAGAGCTTTGCGCTCGCTGTTTTACAGCTTTGCAGCACTTTGCAAAGAGTTAATAGTTTGCCTGGTTTGGCTATTGCATTACAAGAGAAAATCTATTACTTACCCCTGAGTAAATTTTAGATGATTTTAGTAAAACCCTCCTGTACCTTCTGCTGGCTTCTCCTTGTCTCTGATGGTTTCTCATGGAGGACCAATAGCTTCAGGTACCAATGTACATTGTTAGAAGGGTAACTCACAGCTGGCACACTGCCTCGTGCCTGGGCATGATATAGCATACCCTTCTCCTCTAGTGCTCCCTGCTGACAGCCACTCCATCATGTGGTGGTCTGTTTCTTCTTTTGATTCGGCCCTCTGGCCAGGTCATGTATAGTCCTGTCCCACCCAGGGTAAATTGAGTCCATCACGACAATACTTTGGCAGCTTCAGCCCGGGTCTTCAGCCCCACTTCAGGCTTTATTGGCCTCCCAGCCCATGTCTCCACACCACCATCCTCAGTGGGCCTGTTGGGGAACGCAGGCCGTGCCAGGCTCTGGGTTCGAGGCAGTCAGGCCTGGTGGTTGGATCGGTGGTCAAGAACAGGTACCAAGGGTCAAAGTGGGAGGTAGAGTTGAGACTGTGCCATGGGCAGCGCTGAAAGCGGGGTGCAGAGACTGGTCATGGGTCCCTCTGTGGACAAGACAAAGCACGATTGTAGTCAAAGGCCAGAAGCAGGCCGCAGGTCAAAGCCAGGTTGGAGTCAGTCCAAGGGCTTGGGCGTCAGGAGGCAGGTGCAGGACTGGACCGGCTCAAGAACAGGGCTGGAGCTGGGACAGAATAGGGCACGTAGAAGGCTGAAGCAGGCTGGAACAAGACAGTGACAAGGCTGGGGCAGACACAGGGACCGGATCAAGGGCAGACTGGAAGCGTGGGGTGTCTGTGACACTGTGAGGCAGCAGGAGGGTTCCTGACTGAATGGTGCTGTCACACAGACTAACTTGTGGCTCTGGTGCTGAGAGTGAAATACCTGTTCCTGGGGGTCATCGGCCCTGGGTCCTGCTTAGGGGTAGGCTGCTGCAGCATGCCTAAGGGCTGAGCCATTGCAGGAGGGATGAGTTAGTACGGTGGGGTGAGCAGCTCTGGACCAGCTGCAGCTTTGCCTCACAGACCTGCCCTCTACTCTGGGTTTCAGCCCACGGACCCTGTAACAAGCAGCTAAGCTGTCTATTCCAGCCCACTGCTTCCCCCCCGGCTACTGCTTCCTTTTTTCTAGACCTTTCCCCAGCCCCTTCCTGGATTCACTCCTTCACAGATCCCAAAAGGAGAGTGGACTGGTTACCTGGAAGAACATAGCATGGGTTTCGGTCCTGTGCAAGGCCCACCTGCCTAGAGGGGTTCTGGGGTCTAGCCGTCATTGCAGAGCCCCTATCCCCAGCCCAGCCTTCCTTCCAGCAGTCTCGTGGCTTTTGTAAAGGGACACCATGCCTCACCAATCTATTTGAATTCTTTGAGAGGGTTGACACACGTGTGACAAGGATAATCCAGTGGATATGGTGTACTTGGACTTTCAGAAAGCCTGACAAGGTCCCTCACCAAAGGCTCTTAGGCAAAGTAAGGAATCATGGGCTATGAGGGAAGGTCCTCTCATGGATCAATAACTGGTAAAAGTCAGGGGGAAAAGGATAGGAATAAATGACCAGTTTTCAGAATGGAGAGAGGTAAATAGTGGGGACCCCCAAGGATCTGTGCTGGGACCTGTGCTGTTCAACATATTCATAAATGATCTGGAAAAAGGGGTAAACCGTGAGGTGGCAAAATGTGCAAATGATACAAAATTACTCAAGACAGTTAAGTCCAAAGCAGACAGTGAGGAGTCACAAAGGGATCTCCCCAAACTGGGTGACTGGGCAATAAAATAGCAGATGAAATTCAATGTGGATAAATGTAAAGTAATGCATATTGGAAAACATAATCCTGTAGCCAATTAGTTCACTCTCTCATCAATTTATCATTGTGTTATTTAGTATTATGGTCAATGCATATGCTATTTCATATGTAATCAAGGTTTGTTAATGTAGAATCATAGAATCATAGAATATCAGGGTTGGAAGGGACCTCAGGAGGTCATCTAGTCCAATCCCCTGCTCAAAGCAGGATCAATCCCCAATTAAATCATCCCAGCCAGGGCTTTGTCAAGCTTGACCTTATGTAGGATTATAGCAGTATAAGATTGACAAGTATTTAGGAGAGATGAGTATGTATTAGGTATATAAGTAAAGTATGGTTGTAATCTAAGGCTGGGGCCTGAAAGATTTTGGCTTAGTCACACTAGGCCTCAGGTTTAAGGATGCTTGACATAAGTGGGTGACCTATGCCAGTAAGGTCATAAGATTACTGGAAAGAATGTGCCAATAGATGATGTTCCGGAAATATGTTGTAAGGTACCTGTCTAGACCACAAAACACTTGATTGTAACATCTTGAGATGTCCTGATTTGACCACAGGTTACCATGGACACATGTGGTGCATAGATCCTAGTGAGAATAAGGGTAACTAAGAGAACAACCTGTGAAAAACGGGGCACCCCAAAATTCATGGGGTGTGGAAGTACTGATAAGGAAAGGAGGGTTGAAACCCTCTTGCGTTTGCATAAAGGGTTAGGTGTGGTCATAAAAAGAGGTCCCCTGGTTGAGCAAGAGTGGGAAGACCCATCAAGGGAAGATCCCAGCAAGAACCACCCCTCTATCAATGACCACCTGTTGTGAGATCCACCTGACTTTCTGAGATCTTTGGGTATGTGAGTATGGGTATAGCATTGGGGAGTGCATGGACTTTCTCAGGTTTTATATATGGGTATGTGAGTGTAACGTATAACTTACAATATAGACAAGATTTTTTACTTGTAACTGTGTTTATGATCACTGTCCTTGTTCTTCTTGTGTTCACAGAGCCTCCCAGTCTACGGCTATGTCTACACTGGCACTTGTGCCAGTCAGGGATATGAAAAAAGACACCTCTGACTGACATAAGTTTCACCAACAAAAGTGCTGATGTGGACAGCACTATGTCAGTGGGAGATGCTCTCCTGCCGACATAGCTACCGCTGCTTGTTGGGGGTGGTTTAATTATACCGACGGGAGAGCTCTCTGCCATCGGCCTAGAGCAGCTACATGGAGAACTTACAGTGGCGTAGCTGCCGCTGTGCCGCTGTAAGGTCTGCTGTGTGGACATAGCCTTCTAAGACAAAAATGATGAGGGGTCTGGAATGGCTTCCACATGAGGAGAGATTATGAAGCTAGGGACTGCTCAGCTTGGGAAAGAGACGACAAAGGGGGGATATGATCGAGGTCTATAAAATCATGACGGGTGTGGAGAAAGTGGAGTAAGAAGTGTTATTTACTCCTTCAGATAACACAAGAACCAGGAGTCACAAGGGACAAGGACACCGTAAGCCCTGAGGCAGGGGTGTGAGGCCTCCAGGAGCTCAGAGCTGGCCTGGAAACTCTTTTGGGCGGGAAGGCGTTGAACTCATACATTTTGGACTCTGTTGCTGCGTAAAGAGGTGGACTCCAACGATTACCTGGACGGAGGTCCGAGATGCTATCTACCAGAAGAACTGCCGCGGCACTGGCTGGGGATGCTAGAGAGCTGTTACCCAGGAACCTAACCACGAAACAGTGGCACCGGTAAAGCCCAGCCCATCACTGGACCGAACTCCCTGCTCTCTCCTGATCCTTGTGGAGGAGCTTGCATCCTAGCTCTCCGAGCTACCTATGGCTTAGCAATCAGGTAGAAGACTGCAGTATCCAAGCACCTTCCACCAAAGGGAATAATTTCAACTTTAAAAGGAAAAATATGCAACAGAATGGTGGCATTTGAGTCCAGATGCAACAGGGAATATGCCTGTGTGGTATCTCGGTGATTTGTACATCCAGAGAATGATTTAGCTTGACAGGTAGCCCTCTAATGACCTGCACTCCTGCGGCTATCCAAAAACCATATTTCAGGATGGAAACAACTTAAGGGCCAGTGCTGATTTAACTTAAAAATCGCCCCAGCTTGAGCCCTTTCCACCAGAGAGAGTTAAATTGGGACTCACGCTGGGGAGCTGCCTAATCAGATCTCTAATAAGAAAGACCTGACCCTGACCCTGAATCCTATTCCTGTTGTGCTGGCACCGCTGTGGCATGTAGAGATGTAAAGTACCCTCTGGCCAGCTCCACACCTGTCACAGAGGCCCGTGGTTTGAGGACCTTTGGTATGGGGCCCCCGGCATAATCAGAAACAGAGATGCACATTGTGTAGCCATCCCTAGGTAACACAGCGGGGACCCCTGCAAAGGCACTTGCTCCTTGGTGACCCAGTTTGACATCAGTTAGGAAGGAGGAAATGATAGATTATTAACCATGAAGCTCCAGGAACGGAGAGTCAACGTGGGTCATGTCTGGTTATGGCTTAGCAGTCTCTGGCTATCATGGCTCATTCTTTCTTCTGATGTCACTGTTTATTGTTCAAGTTAATTTTGCGCTGGTTCAGGGTACGAGTTTGATGGCCCTGCACGCTGTGCTATATAGATGCCTGTAGTGGGGTGGCTGCCCCACGCCTGGAGAACAGGGGAAAAGCAGCCAAGCTAGGCTGACTGGAGAAGCAGCCACAGCTGCGGCCAGCTCAGTCAGGACCTAGCCGGCCCTATAAAAGAGCTGCAGGGCCAGAAGGCAAGGTGGAGTCTCACTCTAGCCCTGGAGTGGGAAGGGCCTGGCTGCCTGAGGGCAGGGCAGGGCAGGGCAGGGCAGGGCAGGGCAGGGCAGGGCAGGGCAAGGCAAGGCAAGGCAAGGCAAGGCAAGGCAAGGCAAAGGGAGAGGGGGAGCTCCAGCCTGGTAAAACCCCAGGCTGAGGCCTTGTTGAAGGCCTACCGAGGTACTGGGGCTGCAGAGGTGCAGCCTGGGAATAGGCAAAGGCAGCTGGTCCAACCCCCTTGCCAATGATGAGTGGCCATTACAGACTGCAGTCTGCCCCAGTGAGGGGGGACTAGATGACGACTGGCAGTAGCCACTGAGGTGAGGTTAGCATAGAGGGTTGGGGGTTCCCCTGGGAGGGGAGACCCAGAGCGTGGGGGTCCACTGGGGCAGAACCCTGAGGTAAAGGGCACCGGAGTCTGGGAGGGACATAGGGCCAGCCGCAGGCAAGACACTGGCCTGCAGAGGGCGCGCCGTATGCTGGAAAAGAGCTAATTCCCAGATGACCAGCAGGAGGTGCTGCACCGGTGAGTCTTCGCCTTGCTACAATGCCTAATCCTAGGCGGGGAATTATTAAACTATTCTCTAGGAATTATCTGGGGGCAGTTCTCCAGCCTGTGTTAGACAGGAGGTCAGATTAGATGATCCCAATGGTCCCTTCTGGCCTTGAAATCTATGAATCCCACATTGACATCTCCTAGTTATCCACAGAACAAGCATAGCATGGGCAGCAGCTGTGCGTGATTCTCCAGAAGGCGTAACCACTCATGTGCCTTGACCCTGACTTGGAGGCATCTCCTCTAGAGATGAAGGGAAGTTCCCGTGCCCCATGCCATCCTTAGCTCCTTTGCTGAAACTGACAACAAGGGAGCAGTTTAAGATCGTGCCTTTTGTGACATGGAGACCTGCCCACTGGAAAATGGAGTGAGACCAATTTATTGCCACATAGGCCTTCAAACAGCCATCAGTACTAGGCTTCTAGACATACTCCCATCAGGGGCACTAGAACAGGGGGGGCCAAGGGGCTATGCCTCCCCCCCCACACTTTTAAAAGTGGGAGGACTATGCCCTTCCATTTTTTACCAGCTGTAAGGGCGAGCAATGTGGGGAGGAGAGAAGTGAGTGGGGGTCAGGGTCTTGGAGGGGAGACGTGGCATGGGAGCAAGGCCTTGGGGGAAGAGGTGGTGCTGGGGAAGGGGCCGCTTGAGGGCAGAGGCTCAGGGAGAAGGGGCAGTCTGGGGGCAGGGCCTCAGGGGTATGGCACAGGGGGCAGGGCCACAGTTCAGATGCCTGTGGGCCCCCCGCTTTTAGGGCACTTCCGCCACTACTGACCCCCGTTACCTTGAGAAGAAGGAAGGGGATTTACACCACCCTCACAGGTGGCTGGTAGGGGAGTCCAGGCCCTCCCTCTCCATGGGGCTCCAACCCAAGGCTCTGCGAATGGCAAGGGTACCAAGCACCCGGGCGTGCATCAAAGCTGCCTCCCTGGACCACTTCCTATCAGTAACTTTCCCAATCCAGGGCCAATGTCTCACAAACAGTCCAATGAGAGAGTGAGTTTTCTTGACACCTTAAATGCCGGCTTCTTGGAGCAGCTAGTCCTGGAACTCACAAGAGGAGAGGCAATTCTTGATTTAGTCCTAGGGGGAGCACAGGATGCGGTCCAAGAGGTGAATATAGCTGGACAGTGTGGTAATAGTGACCATAATATAATTAAATTTAATATCCCTGGGGTGGGGAAAACACCCCAGCGGCCCAACACTGTAGCATTTAATTTCAGAAAGAGGAACTACACAAAAATGAGGAGGTCAGTTAAATAGAATTTTAAAGGTACAGTGCCAAAAGTAAAATACCTACAAGCAGCATGGAAACTTTTTAAAGACACCAATATTAAATGTATGCCCCAAATTAACAACAGAACCAAAAAAGAGCCACTATGTCTAAACAAGCAGTAAAAGAAGCAGTGAGAGACAAAAAGGCATCCTTTAAAAAGTGGAAGTTAAATCCTAGCGAGGAAAATAGAAAGAAGCATAAACTCTGGCAAATGAAGTGTAAAAATATAATTAGGAAGGTCAAAAAAAAATTTGAAGTACAGTTAGCCAAAGACTCAAAAAGTAATAGCAAATTTTTTTTTAAAGTACATCAGAAGTAGGAAGCCTGCTAAACAACCAGTGGGGCCACTGGACGATCGAGATGCTAAAGAAGAACTCAAGGACGATAAGGCCATTGCGGAGAAACTAAATGAGTTCTTTGCATCGGTCTTCACGGTTGAGGATGTGAGGGAGATTCCCAAACCTGAGCCATTCTTTTTAGGTGACAGACCTGAGGAGCTGTCCCAGATTGAGGTGTCATTAGAGGAGGTTTTGGAACAAATTGATAAATTAAACAACAGTAAATCACCAGGACCAGATGGTATTCACCCAAGAGTTCTGAAGGAACTCAAATGTGAAATTGCAGGACTACTAACTGTACCAAATGACTGGAGGATAGATAATGTGATGCCAACTTTTAAAAAGGGCTCCAGAGGTGACCCCGGCAATTACAGGCTGGTAAGCCTGACTTCAGTACCAGACAAATTGGTTGAAACTATAGTAAAGAACAAAATTGTCAGACATATAGATGAACATAATTTGTTGAAGAATAGCCAACATGGTTTTTGTAAAGGGAAATCATGCCTCACCAATCTACTAGAATTCTTTGAGGGGGTCAACAAGCATATGGACAAGAGGGATCCAGTGGGTATAATATATTTAGATTTTCAGAAAGCCTTTGACAAGGTCCCTCACCAAAGGCTCTTAAGCAAAGTAAGCAGTCATGGGATAAGAGGGAAGTTCTCTCATGGATTGGTAACTGGTTAAAAGACAGGAAACAAAGGGTAGGAATAAATGGTCAGTTCTCAGAATGGAGAGAGGTAAATAGTGGTGTCCACCAGGGGTCTTCTGTTCTGGGACCAGTCCTATTCAACATATTCATAAATGATCTGGAAAATGGGGTAAATAGTGAGATGGCAAAATCTGCAGATGATACAAAACTACTCAAGATAGTTAAGTCCCAGGCAGACTAGAAAGAGCTACAAAAGGATCTCTCAAAACTGGGTGACTGGACAACAAAATGGCAGATGAAATTCAATGTTCATAAATGCAAAGTAATGCACATTGGAAAACATAATCCCAATTATACATATAAAATGATGGAGTCTAAATTAGCTGTTACCACTCGAGAAAGAGATCTTGGAGTCATTGTGGATAGTTCTCTGAAAACATCCACGCAATGTGCAGGTCTATAAAATCATGACTGGTGTGGAGAAAGTAAATAAGGAAGTGTTATTTACTCCTTCTCATAACACAAGAACTAGGGGCTACCATATGAAATTAGTAGGCAGCAGGTTTAAAACAAACAAAAGGAAGTATTTTTTTCACACAACACATAGTCAACCTGTGGAACTCCTTGCCAGAGGATGTTGTGAAGGCCAAGACTATAACAGGGTTCAAAAAAGAACTAGATATATTCATGGAGGATAAATCCATCAATGTCTATTAGCCAGGATGGGCAGGGATAGTGTCCCTAGCCTGTGTTTGTGAGAAGCTGGGAATGGGTGACAGGGGATGGATCACTTGATGATTCCCTGTTCTGTTCATTCCCTCTGGAGCACCTGGCATTGGCCACTGTCAGAAGACAGGACACTGGGCTAGATGGACCTTTGGTCTGACCCAGTCTGGCTGTTCTTATGTCCTTATGACATTGCTAAACTTTTGGTAACTGACACCTTATTGATTCCACACTAGTTTGGCTCAGGTTTGCTGTGGTTTTACCCTGAAAATGAGAGAAGGGTTTCCAAACAAAGTCACATAAAATCAGGACTAGACCCCAAAGTGAAACCAGAGGGTGTTGTGCTCTCCAGACCCATAGAGAAGGAAATACTGACGGCCCAGCCAGACATTCGTCTGTCACTGAGAAGGCTGCTTTACCCTGGAAACATGCTCCGGTTCCAGGAATTTCACTGAGGGCTGTGCCTGTGCATAGTACGGAGAATATGACTGGGGGAACCTCACAGAGTCTGACATTTTGCCAACTAATTGAATTTTGTCTTGTGGGCTTCCCAAATCCCGATCAAGTTTGCCAGCCCTTTGTTCCTGTAATTTGAACCCTGAGTGCTTCTATTCCCCGAGGGTGAGTCAAATAAACAAACACAAAAGAATCCCAGCTAAAGGGAACTAGAGATGGAAGAGCCCTCCGCCCACTCAGCAAGTGCAAGTGGAGAGTAATATTTGGGCCACGTACAATATTTCTTTTTGCAGTATAGCCTCATATGGCTAGATCTTCGACCGCTTACAAGTTGGCATAGCACATTTAAGTCAAAGGAGCTGTACTGATTTACCCAAGCTAAAGATCTAGCCTTTCTATTTTAAAGGTCAGAAGGCACCACTATAACCATTCAGCCTAACCTCCCACAGGAATCGGTTCTTGGCCCTACACTATTTAAAAGAGAGACAAGGTAGGTGAGGAAATATCTTTGATTGGCCCAACTTCTGTCAGTGAAAGAGACAAGCTTTCTGCTTACACACAGTTCTTCAGGTCTGGGAAAAGATATTCAGAGCGACACCGCTAAATATAAGGTGGAGCAGAGTGTTAAGCATAAGGAGTTAACACACGTTCCAAAAAACCATTCAAAGTGAAGTGGGCGGTTCACACCTCTGCAGTCATAGGACAAAGGAGAGTTAGTCAGTTACAGATTGTTGTAAGGGGACATAAGTCCAGTGTATCTATTGAGTCCATGATTACTGGTGTTTAATTATAATGCCCAATGGTTGAGGAGGACTAGGGGGCAGTCCAGAGCACTAGTCAAGTGTGCATGAAAGGCCGGGTAGCCAGCAGGTCGGTCTGTATCGGAGGCAGTCCAGGGCAATGGTCACAGCTCTTGCAGAGGTCAGTAATGAGACGATCCAATCCAAGGGGCCGAATCAGTGAGTTGGGGAGATGAGGCAGTAAGGTTGGGTTGGGCGAGGCAGGAGGGCAAGGCGGTCTGGGGAGCAACCAGCAGGCAATAGTCTATTGCTCAGACAGCTTCTGCTTCCTGTTGGGGCCTTTATATAGACCAGGTCCCCAGTGAGCATGCTGCCTTTCCATTCAATCAGGGGCCAGAGGCATGGCTGCTGTAGGCCTTTGGCACCAAGGCTGTTGGTCAGGGGTACCAGTTAGCTCCATTGCCGTGGAGTAGCAGCTAAGGTTGGCACCTAAGGCTCTGGCAGGCCACGGTTCAATACTGGGCTTCTGAAACCAGCAGGGCTATGAATTTAAGCTCCCAGGCTCATCTTTTGAAGGTGTTATGCAGATTTCCTTTGAGGACAAGGACTGGGAGGTCAGAAGTGGAGTGATCATTTTGTGAAAATTGTTCACCCATGGGTGATACAAAAATGATAAAAGACAAAAACAACCTGTGTGAGTTCACTCAAGAGCATAGGGATCACCTGGTTTCACCCGCATGGTTGTTATTGGGGCATTTAGTGCACTGGATGAGGTACCCACATGTTGTGATAGGCATGCGTAAGACCCATGGATCTTGAAAGGTGTGTTGTGGGGGGTGTTGATCACCAGAACAGTGGAGATATGTCTGCAGGATTACATCTGTTTGTCTGGCCGGGTCTGGTACCACTTTGAATTGGTGTGTCCTGGTCTGTGGGGAGCTTTTTTCTGATGATGAGCTTAGTGAAGTTGGGTGTGGGAGGGTGTTTGAAGGCCAGAACAGGGGGTTTGGGAAAGATTTATTTTGGGATAGGGTCCCCACTGAGTATGGGTTGTAACTGTTTGATGATACCTTTTATGGATTCCAGTGTGGGATGGTAGGTGACAACTAGGGGTGTGTGGTAGGAAGGGATTTTTTTCTGTACTGGAGCAGGTTCTCTCAGAGAATTAGGGTGGCCCATTCCATGATGTGATCTATGTCACGCTGTCTGGAGGGGCTCATGACTGTGAGTGCCAACCTCAGGGCAGACTGTCAAGAAGCAGGGCAGACACCCCAAACTGCTTGTATGTTCTATAATTAGATTTCACCAAACTGGTAAGACGTGTGAACTCCTAAATCAGTGAACTCCAGTCTTACCATGGAGCCCCAGACAGTCCCCTGGGGCATTCCAGTCTATCTTTCCACCCAGGCAAGCTGGACTTAGTGATCATTGGTTGCTATACAGCAAAGATTACAAAATATTCAGGTTGCTTCCAGTCCCAAGAGACCAGTCACTTACCCCAGATCAACTTGTACCTTAGATCTCACAGCAAAGATACCTCTTGTAGCCAATCCTGTAGTAAATGATCTAAGGATTTATTAACTAAAGAAAAGAAATGAGAGAGTTATCACAAGGTTAAAGCATGCAAACATATACACGCAAATGAGTTACAGGCTATGGTTTCCAAAAGGTGACAGAGTTGTAGTAATCTGTCAGCTCTGAATGTCTTTTAGGGTTAACCCATGTTGCCCTTGGGAATCTCTGCTTCTGGTTGATAGATCCAGCCCTCTGAGAGTCCAAACAGTAAACAAGATGAAAAACGTCCTTGTCATCTATTTTTATTTCTTTCTTCCAGAATTCAAGCTGATGGGAGGAGCCCTTTTGCATGTAGCCTTTTCATGGTGTGAGGGGTCAATTAACAAAGTATTTGTATTGTGACGTCCCACAATGGCCCATTTAGTTTTGATAGCCCTTCTTGATGGGCAGGAGACGAGCCCTCGTGATGGGGTTAGCTGTTGCAGAGCGACCATGTTTTACAGTTAAAAAGCAAAAACTTAAATATTACCTTATGACATATGATAAAGATATAGGTGAGATTAATGCATGCACCAACTGATAGGCATTGCATAAGGTCTAAACATATTCTGTGGTATCTGAGTGCCTGGTGTGTTTGGGGTTGCTGCTGGATCTGTGGAGGTAAGTGTGGCAATCTGTGGATTTTTTTATATATAGTTGTCTTTAGGTTTCCATGGTTAAAGCTGATTGCGGTGTCTGGGAAGTTGACGCTGATGTGGGAGTGTTCTAGAGAGACTTTGATGGATGGGAGGCGGCTGCTAAAGTTGTGTTGGAAATCTATGAGGGAGTTTAGGTCGTCTGTCCAGACGATGAAAACATCATTGAAGTGTTTCAGGTATATCATTGATTGAGTGTTGCATTTTTCCAGAAATGCAGAAAGGTGACCCATGAAGAGGTTGGCATATTGGGGGAACATCCAGAGCTTAATTTGTGATGAAAGAGGTGCTGGGGCTCAAGCGATTGTTTTACTTTCATAACTGATGCGGCAAGCCCAGAGGTACCGGGGCTATGAATTGCCAAGCCTAGAGGTGCCAGGGCTCAGTCCTGGCAAGCCCTGGCACAAATTAAGCCCTGGAACCATCCTAGTACCCAGGGTTGCTCCCATGGTTTGCACAAAGTGTTTGCTGTTGAATGTAAAGTTGTTGTGGGTGAGGATGAAATGGATTAATTTTGCCAGAAGCTGGAAATGACAGGGGATGGATCATGATGATTTTCTGTTCTGTTCATTCCCTCTGGGGCACCTGGCACTGGCCACTGTCAGAAGAGAGGATACTGGGCTAGATGGACCTTTGATCTGACCTAGTCGGGCCATTCTTATGATGTGTTTGGGGTGGACATCTCAGTGTTGTGCATTGTCTTGTAGATATTTGAGGCAGGCAGCAATGCAGTCATGGTGAGGGATGGTGATGTATAGGGAAGTGACATCCATGATGGCAAGGAAGGTGTTCTGGGGGAGGTTATTGATGTGGGATTTCTGGAGGAAGCTGGTTGTGTACTCGAAGAAACTTGTCCTTTGTGTGGTGAGTGGTTTGATGGTTTCTATGAGTTCTGATATTCCCTCAGGAAGAGTGCATGGCCAGATATGATGGGTCTGCCTGGATTCTCTTGTCTGTGTACTTTGGGAAGCATGTAGAAAGTTCCTTGGGTGGGTTCATGGAGGATGAAGTTGAAGAGTTTCTTGTGGAGTTGTAGGGGGTAGATTTGATATCTTCAAATTCCTACATGTATCGTGGCGTGGAGTCCTCTTTGAGTTCTTTATAGTAGGTGGTATCAAGAGTTGTCAATTGACCTCGGTGTAGTCATCATGGTTGAGCACTCAGATGGCACCCCCTTGATTTTCTGGTTTGATCTCTGTTTGATGTTTTGATTCCAGGGGCTGTATAGCTGTCCTCTCAGCAGTGGTGGATGTGATGTTTGTTAAGGATTACACAATCAGTTTTTTTCCTGAATCAATCAATATAATAATCAAGTGTGTGGTTTCTATGACATGGAAGAAAACATAAAATCACCGATAAAAGTTTTCAGAAGACAAAAATTGGAGGCATACTAAATGATGAAGAGGACAGGTCACGGATAAAAAGCAATCTGGGTTGCTTGGTTAGCTGGGTGCAAGCCAATAATACATGCCTAATATGGTTAAATGTATACATCGAGGAACAAAGAGTGCAGGCCATACGTACAGGACGGTGGACTCTATCCTGGGAAGCAGTGACTCTGAAAAAGATTTGGGGGTCTTGGTGGATAATCAGCTGAACATGAGCTCCCATGTGATGCTGTGGCCAAAAGGGCTAATGCGATCCTTGGATGCATAACAGGGTAGGAGTAGAGAAATTATTTTACCTCTGTATTTGGCAACTGCTGATGGAATCCTGTGTCCGGTTCTGGTGCTCGCAATTGAAGAAAGAGGTTAATAAATTGGAGAGGGTTCAGACAAGAGCCATGAGACTGATTAAAGGATTAGAAAACCTGTCTTTTAGTGAGATTCGAGGAGCTCAATCTATTTAGCTTAACAACAGAAGACTTGATCACAGTCTATAAGTACCTACGTGGGGAACAAATATTTGATGATGATCTTTTTAATCTAACAAAGTATAATGCGATCCAATGGCTGGAAGTTGAAGCTATACAAATTCAGACTGGAATCTTTGGTGTAAATTTTTAAAAATGAGGGTAATTATCCATTGGAACAGCTCACCAGGGGTTGTGACGGATTCTCCATCACTGACAATTTTTAAAACAAGATTGGATGTTTTTCTAAAAGCTCCACTCTAGGAATTATTTGGGGGAAGTTCTCTGGCCTGTGTGACACAGTAGGTCGAACTACATGGTGACAGCGGTCCCTTCTGGCCTTGGAATCTATGAATAGCAGGTTAGAGAATTTCATCCAATTATTCATGCAGGGGAGAGAATTACTCCACCCTAATAAATAAGTGACACTATTGAGTCCAATAACTGGTGGAAGAATTAGTGCGTATCTTTTAGAAAGTCACCCAGTCACAGCTGAAAGAATGCATCACGCCCCTTGATAGAATTTAGAGTTTTCCTCTCTCCCGCTCCTTCATATTTTTTACAGCCACTCCTAGAGTCATAGATTCTATAGTCAAGAAGGGACCACTGTGAACATCTGGTTTGACCTCCTGTGGAGCGCAGGTCAGAGAACATCCCTGGAGAATCTGAACCCAATAGCAGCTAAGGGCAAGTCCCACGAGCTTTCCAAATTATTATTAATACCTGGGTTTAAACCTGAGCAAACACTATGTAACCTTCCCTTTGTGTCCAGGATGTAGATAAAGCACCAGTTGCATCTCTCTGGATCAGCACTAGCCTCTCCCCAGCACTGATAGGAAATCCCAGTTTTATTATTTATTGTTGTTTGTATTGTGGTAGCGCCTAAGGACCCCAGTCACTGGTGCCCCCTGTTCTGTTAGGCAATGAAAAAATATGGAATAAAAAGAGAGTCTCCACCTTAAAGGGGTTACATACAAATTAGGTTTCTGACAAGATGCAACAGGCACTTGAAGCAAACCAACAAGTGAGGGGGGTTGGGAAGGGCGGATGAGGGAACAATGGTATGAACGCATTTTCAGGCAAACTCGCTGCTTACACAAGGTAGGTTGCTACTTGCCTAGCCACTGTCAATTGCTCGTGTTCTGTCAGCATCACAGGTCTGTGTTCCCAGCTCCATCTCACCTCTTGTGAGCCCCATCTGAAGGGCACTCCCAGCGTCCCCAGTCCTTTCAGGCCTCACAACCTGAGGAAGCATCACTCCATGATGCTGATATTTAACACTACCTGGCTGGGCCCGTGATTAGAGTAGGTCCAGCGCCCCTGAGCCAGAGCAGGTGGGGCAGCATCTGGGCTATAAAGGGTCAGAGGGGGTTTCAGTCAGGGCAGCGCTGGAAGGGGAACTGCAGAGTGAAGCTGCGGCGTGAGGGGATCCTGCAGTGGTCCCTGAGGAAGGGAGCTGGGGCTGGGTGAGACGAGCCAACAGATGGTTTTGTTTTTCCTTTGGGGGAAGGCAAAGAAGGCAGGCCAGGCGTTGGCTCTGCTCCGGCTGCTCAGACAGCAGGGAAGGGCAGTACCTCGGGGGGGACAGGCCGTGGCCGGCTTGGGGCTGAGTGGAAGATTTCTTTGGTGTTTGGAACTTTGTGTTAACACAAAAGCAGACCCCAAGAAGGTCTGTGTAGCGGGGTGGTCACCCGCTCCCTGGTCTGGAAAGGGTTACAGCCAGCCCTGGGAGGGCTGGAGCTGTGGGCTAAAAGCTAGGCTGATTGGGGAAGAAGCCACAGCTGGGCCACGCCCCAATCAGACCTCAGCTGGCCCTGATAAAAGGTTTCAGAGGGAGAAGGACCTGGCTGCTTGGGAGCAGGCAACCGAACCCGAACTGAACCGGGGAAAGGCAAGAGGAGCTGGGGAGCTCCCGCCTGGCAACTCCACAGGCTGCAGGCCCTGTGCAAGGCCAAACCAGGTACTGGGGTTGCAGAGGCTGCAGCCCAGGGGTTAGGCAGAGGCAGCAGGTCCAAACCCCACTTTGCCAGTAATGAATGGCTTGTTTGCTGCAGTCTGCCCCCGTGAGCAGGGGCTAGGTGGTGACTGGCAGTAGCCACAGATGGAGGCAAGGTGGGGATAGAGGGTTGAGGGTTCCCTGGGGAGGGGAGACCCAGATCTGTGGGGGAACTGCTTGGGGGCAGCACCCATGGTAAAGGGGCACTGGGGTCCGGGAGGGACACTGGGCAAGCGGGACATCGGCCTACAGAGGGCGTGCCGAAGGCTGGAAAAGCTAATTCCCTGGATGACCAGCGGGAGGCGCCTGATTCTGATCTGATTCTGGCCCCCCAAATAAGAGGTGCCGGTGAGTCCCTCCTTGCTACAGTCTGGGACTAGATGAGAGAGACTGTGGAGTTTGTTTAAGGAGGGGAAAACAGAGGCATTGTAGGGGTACCCCGTGCCACGAAGGGGTGCCCCACAGTGTCACACTGCCATAGTTGGCAGGGTGTTTTCTGGTGGGTGCTGGAACTCTTGGACCTAGAAGGGGAGCAAGTTCCAAATAGCCCACGTCTGGCGACCTTCGGGGCCTGCTGCTAAAGTCACCTGTTGGAGAGCATTTTTGGACAAGGCGGAGGTGCTTGTCCCGAACAGGATCAAGGAGTGGCAGGGAGTTTTCTGTAGGCGTCTGGGTGTTGAATGAAGAACAGGAGTACTTGTGGCACCTTAGAGACTAACAAATTTATTTGAGCATAAACTTTCGTGAGCTACAGCTCACTTCGTCGGACTACTCAAATAAATTTGTTAGTCTCTAAGGTGCCACAAGTCCTCCTTTTTCTTTTTGCGGATACAGACTAACACGGCTGCTCCTCTGAAACCTGGGTGTCGAATGATCATTTTAATGCAGCTAGGATTTTTGTTGTATTATTAAGGTGTCTGGAGCTTTGGATAGGCACCTGCTTTTTAATTTATATCTAAATAAGTAAACAAATGCTGACGTTGCATCTTCCTACCATGATGATTTTGCCTCGCCGCACGACGGTGTTACGTTGTCAGGTCCTGGTGCGATATGATGATGTGAACACTGCAGCATCAGGAGGCTTTTACAAGGTCAGCCTGTGCCAGACAGGGTGGGTTCAGTGCTCAGCAGGTCCCAGGAACCTTGACTCTAGTATTAATTCATGGGGGTTCACTTCCTGCTGCCCTTGAGTTTCACGCTGAATTGCAGGGTGTAATAGTGCAAAGATTCAAAGCCAGAACCACCCAGCTGTGCTTAGTTGCTGGTCAAAATCCAGGCAGAGTGAGCGAATTTCACCCCAAACCAAATGTTGCCCTGGGGCTTGCCTGACTCTAGTGTTGCTGACCCTGGTTCAAGCTTGGTTTTGTATGGAAACCCCACAACTAGGCTACTTATACTTAGAGATCCGGGCCCCATTGTGCTGGGCACTTCACAGACAGAGTGAGAGACAGCCCTGCAGTTTGCAGTCTAGATGGACAAAGGATAGGAGAAAGGAAGAACTATCATCCCCCATCTTACAGATGGAGAATGGAGGTACAGAGACATTAAGTGACTTGACCGAGGCTTGGACTGAGGGTACCTCTACACAATAGAATCATAGAACAATAGGTTTAGAAGGGACCACAAGGATCATCTAGTCTAAAACCCCCTGGCAAGATGCAGGATTTGTTATGTCTGCACAGCCCGTGGTAGTGAATCCTCCCACTCCAAGCTGACAAAGTGGGGCTTGCAGGGCTCACCTTCCAATCTAGCTGGATAGACGTAGCGGCTTGGGCTCTGAAGCCTAGCGAGGGGTAGGGGTGGGCTTCCGAACCCGAGCCGCAACTTCAAAGGCTGTCTACACAGCTATTTTTCACCTGTCTGACCCGAGCTGCAATCCCGCAGGCTGTGTAGACGTACCCACAGGGAATCTGAGGCAGAGCTGGGAATGGAACCAAGACCTACTGGGGCCCAATCCAGGGCCTGAATCACAAGACCCTCCTTCTGATTCCAGGCCCCATTCTATATGTCCAGCACAGCTATGATGTGGTTATTACCGATAAATGAGAAGCCAGACAGGAAGGAGAGTGGCTTTGACTGCGGCATGCTCCCAAACCTCCAGGCTACCTACCAAGCCACAGCTGCATTGCTGCATTTCTCACCCACAGCTGATCCACAAATGCCCACTGCAGAGGTCCACAAAGCAGGCTGTCTTTCCATGACTAAGAGCCGCCAGAGCGGAAGCTCGGCTTTGAGGGGCGGGTGAGGAACGAAAGCCTGTGCCTGGCTCCCAAAGAGCTCTGCCGCCTGACAAGCACACGCTGGAGGAATGCGTGACGGGTTCGTGCCCTGGATGATATGAACATTAGATTTTTTTTTTTTTTTTAAAGAGAAGCGAATGAACTCAAGACTTCCCAGCTCTCATGGTAACGAAAGGCTGCTGGGGAGAGGATTCCAGAGACATGGTAGGGTTTGTGGATATGTTCCTGGACTGCAACTGCTTCACAGCATCACTTCAGTGTGCAGCACCCCAGGGCCTCATTGGGTCACATCACTAGGTCGCTGATGCTGTGTGATGGCATTGGTTAACTCCTTCTTCTTAAGGGGAGACGGGCTTGGTTGCTCTGCTGCTTGTGCAGCTGGTGGCAGGAAGCCGGGCTGGTCTGGCCGGTGCTGGCCATTCCCCAAGTCAATGCGAGTGTGATATTACTAACAGATGCCCCAGTTATCCCCTTGATTTCTGTCATTCCACCAACTTTCACAAATGCCCAGAGTGGCTCAAATAAGCTCTGGAAAAGCATCCACGCTTTGGCCAGCTTGCCTCAAATGATTCTCCAAACCAGTTGAAATTCTCCCATGAAACCCGCAGCGGGTCTAGTGACTTGAACCCTTCTACAAGTCTATAATCAAGGTGCTACTGCTCATTGTATACCATGCACCAGCTGCTCCTGTGTTATGATGAACAAAGCTGGGAGAACTCTCTGAAAACTATTGATACAGAGAATGAACCTCCAAGTTAGTTAGAAAATCTATATACGAGCACCCCAAAATCTGGCAGTGTTAGAGATCTGGAGTTTTGGTGAAGCTCATTATCAAGATAGAGGACATTTACTAAATTCTAGGGTGTATCTGGATTTGAGCTTCAATCACCTCCAAAGTCCAGCTCTGGATCATTTTGGGGGGCATCACTATCTGAAAAGGTTCAGAAGTTCAGTCCAGATAAAGAACCAAAGGTTCCAGTTTATCAGAATCTTGTCTGTAGTTCTTGGGCCTCCTAAATCTGGCCAGAAATCTTAGCAAAAACTATTCTTGTGAGCTTTCCAGTGCTATCTATGTATGGATTGCTCTGTCTAGCTGTCTGATACGGTAATCTGAGTGCCCTCTTCCAGCTGCACCTGAATTACCAGTGTGGAGGAGATATTTTTTGTGATATCTTGACTTTCTGATTCTGGCCCCCCAAATAAGAGGCAATCATAACAAATGGAAATAAATAAATAAGCTTTTGAGTGGGTGAAGTTACCAGGCGACTTGGTTTGAACTGAGTTTGTGCTAGGGATGGGGGCTATTCAAACAGGAACTCAGGGGAGCCCTCATTTGCCCGTCTCAGTGTCTAGTTCCACCAGGACTTTGAGTGCTGATGTCTCGCTGCACCCCTTCCTTTTTCTGTTTTCACACTGGATTTTTTTGTCCTGCCTCTCTACTTTTCCACTCCTGTTTCCTCAGTCTCTGTGGGACACAGGCCCAATAACAACGAAGCCTGGTTTAGGAAGCCGTGATGTCTGACCGGGTTCAAAATCAGCTTAAAAATGGTTCTCTTTGAGAGAGGAGTAATAGATGAGAGAGACCACACAACTAGATGACCATAGTGTATGAGCCAGAGCAATAAAACATCCCACCTGTAGCTGACCTGGAAGGGTCCTGTGAGTCTGTTTGGGCCAGGAACAAGAAGGTGAAAGAGAGGAAGGAAGGACCAGTGGTTAGGTCACTAGCTTGGAACTTGAGAAATGGATTCAATTCTGTGCTTTGCCACAGAATACTATGCAACCTTGGTCAAGTCACTTAGTCTCTCTGCCTTAGTGATGGAGGGGTGTTGGGAGGATAAACACATTGATCGGCTGTACTTACACTCAGAAGATGGATTTTCTATCCTGTGAAAGATTTCAAGATTTAAAAAAATCCTCAAGTCAGGATAAAGTTGAAATTTTTCACAGAACAAAATTCCGAAGGAAAAAATATCATTTGGGATCGGCAAAGCATTTCATTTCAAATTCAGCTGTTTTTTCTAATTCATATTAAAAAAAAAAAAGTAAATTTCAAAATGAAAAGTTTTTCAAAACGAAAAACCAAAACCTTTTTATTCCAAAAATGGGACATTTTGACATTTAAAAAAAATTCCCATTTTTTTTCCAGGAGCAAAATTGCTTTAAAATCAATATAATTTTGAAAAAGTCAGTTTTGTTAACATTCCCTTTTCTAACCGAAAACTGTTTCAACAAAGATTTTTTTTTTGGCCCAGCTCTGACTGTGAGCTGCTCAGATATTATGGTGATGGGGGCTAGGGAAGCACGATAGATAGGGGAATTGTGTCCAAACCCCCAGAACCAACTTGTTGACCTTTCTGCCACTCTTTGGATTTGGAATTGGTTCTGACCAGCTAGGTTTGCCCAGCTTTGTGCTTTCTGTCCAGAATGAATATGGAGCCAGCACATGGGTCCCGTTGATCTCCATGCGCTTTGGATTAAGCCCTTGGCAAGGCAATGTCAGTTCCCATCAATACTGAGATGATTCCCCAAAATGTACTTGGCTGGTTGGGAAAGTTCTGATCAGTCCCATCCCTGTCAGCCAGCTTCTGCTGACCTTCTGTCAATTGACCTATCACAGGTGACCACACTAGCAGGAATAAGGGGGATTTTTGCCCATTCTCACCCACTGCCACCCAGTTGGCTGGATGCTTTGTTTAGAGGATGCCTACAAATGTATTTGCCCTGGACTTTGCAGAGGAGCTCAAAGAAGTCCATTGAGTTGAATTTCAATGGCAGTTGGGTGCCCAACATCCTTAACCTCCTTCAAAATTCCCAGCTGCAATGAAAATGGGGCGGGTGTAGCTGCTCCCCGTGCCATTCCCATTGCTCTATGAATGCACAGAGGATTTGGACTCCACGGCTGCTCGCAGAGTGCTACTCCATCCCAAAGAAAAGTAACCCACCCTGAAATAAAACCCAGAGGCTCTTGGGTGGCAGCTCTCCAGCACACCCATATACACACCCACACCCCTGAAAACACACATGCTAGTCAAGCTCATGTACACAATCCCACAGAAAACCATGCAGAGATAACACACACACACACACACACACACACACACAACAAAGCCACAGCACACACACCCACACAGCACACCCAGCGTCACTTGCAGAGAAAAGCACACACCATGTAGCGTTTTCAGTTCCTGAGTCACTGTATTTCCAAACACTCACGGCTTAGTGGCAAAGCATCTTGAGTTCACCCTGACAGATCCCATATGGTTTAGGCCTATTTTGATCATTTGCCATTCTGTTGACCTTTAAACTATGTAACGGTAGTAGAGAGGAATCTGAAGGCTTTATTGCCACAGCTTTTATGGTGCTACTCTTAATATTATTCCATCTGTAGATCATTCCTGAAGATTTCTCTCTCTCTCTCCTCTGCCTCTAGAAGGTTTGTGCCAAAGGGATGCGGTACAATTCCCATTCACAAAACCCCTCTCTTCCAGCTTTAATGGCAGCCCTAGCCCTGCCAAGAAAGCTCTTTAGAAACTTGGGAGCTTACTTGGCCTTTATTAAAGACATTTGTCACGTGCAGCCTGGCATGTTTTCGTTCAAGATCATCTGTAGATTTTGCGTATCCAAAGCAGTTTCTCCCCCACCACTGTTTAACTCACGAAGAAGATTCCTCAATCTCCAAAATATCAGTCACATGACAGGGAAAAGCGATGGGAAGGTGATAGGGACTGGCCAGGCTTCTGTGCCTTGGGACATGTTCATGGAGCTAAGCTGAGTGACACCACCGGAGGACATCAGTGAAAATATGCCAAGGAACCACCGTTGAGGTTCTGATAATTTATACTTCAATAGATGGATAGATCAATGGATCCTTTGGGGGCTATCAAACTTTTCCAGAGTCGGGACCATCTCTTAATAAAAAGATTGTCTTGTTGACCCCTCCCATCTCACCCATCTCCTGTTCTTCCCACGTTGACTGGTTGTACCTTCCTTCCCATCCCCACCTTGCCTGTCCCCTGCCTCCCCTCCCATCCCCACCTGGACTGGTCCCACATCCACTTCAGTACCCATATCACCCATCCTTGCCTCCCCTCCATTCCCCACATCTTCCATCCCCACCTCCCCTCCTGTTCCCCTTCACACGACTCTTCCATCCCTACCCATTCCCCGTCACCCGCCCTTCCCACTCATGACTACACAAACCCCGTCCACTGATTCACAGTCTTAACGCAACCCTGTGGCACGGGCCACTCCAGATATTGCTTCCATGGCCAAATAACATCAGGAATGGATTGTGTGTTTTTTAGTGTCTCGTAAATGTCAATTAGCAGATGGAAGGCAGGGGGAGGAATCAGTGCCACGTGACCAGGCCCCGGGCAGAGCTCCACAAGCCAGTCTGAGTATCAGGGTATTAGGTAACTGCCAGCCACAGAGCCCTCACCTCTGTAGCATATGGAGATATACAGGAAACACTGCGCCCACCACTGAAATTCAACCAGCTCTGGGCAGTGCTTGGAGTGGTCATGATGGTAGTTCTACTGCAAGCCCTATTGGACTGTGTCTGCAGGAGTCTCAGCCCCGCGTGGCTGTTTTATATTTTAACCCCCAGAAACTATGGGGACTATTTTCCCCCAGCCCTACTCATGACCTAATTCAGTTCTGAACAACAGTCTGCAACAGCCCCAAGTCGAAGGCACTGAGGTTTCAGGGCTGACCCTGGGCGTGCAGGGCCTCAAACTGGTCGAGAAAGGGTCAGATTGTCATTTGCTGGGGTGGGGTGTTTGGCCATGAAAATTCACCTCCCCACTCCAGAGCGATTGCCATTGGACGGGGAATTTCCTCCTGCTGCCGAACAGAAGCAAAGTGATGCTGGCCTGCCAGTTGCCAAGCCTGTGCCGGATACCTCAATGCATAATAACAGTTTCTATTTTATAGCATGTTTCATGTCTCCCACACATCCCCTTTGTAGACTTATATCCAGGAATCACTTTGCCCAACAATGAAATGCAGCCACTGCTGGGGATTAAGACAGCAACTGTTTAATAGCCACGCAGAAACACCATTCAAAAATTTAGGACAGGAAGTGAAGACGAATACTAGGTTTGACTAGACACTAGGGGTTAATCCCCTTAATCTCATAAAAAGCCCTGTGGGACCTTTCTTCAACAACCACAACTTGTTAGGCATCTCTGTTTTATCGCATGTTTCAACATTACTGTATAAAACCATGCTGGAGTTGACTGAGGGAGAAAGTCATCAACCATGGTACTAAGCCACCATCCATAGTACCAAAGCCCCTCGTAGCCCCCTGTGTGTTAGTTGGTGGTCTCCCATCCGAATACAGAACCCACCCACCCCACTTAACTTGCAGGATCAAGGGTTGGGTTGGGTTGGGTTGGGTTGGGGGGGAGCACAGCGAAGCAGCAGGCCTGATCCGATCTCCTCCGTTTGCAGTAATCTCATCACTTTAGAGCAGTGTTTGTTTGGGGGTTGCTGTTTTTTTGACTTGCCTCTAGAAGTGCTTAGAACCAACAAAAGAAATTTTAAATCCTGGGGATGAGGCAGGAAAATGAATTTAGGGCGAGCTGAAGGCCGCTCCCAAGGGCAACTCAGAACACTAGCACGAGCCGCACTCTTGACCTAAAAGCCTCTGTCTATTTAGAAAGGAACCACACTCGTTTGACCATGCGAGGGCACAATCTCCTTATTTTTGGGATTCCTGGCTACTCTACAATGGATATTGTTCGATGCTTCTCACATTGCTTCACTCGCAGTAGTCAGTGCAAGAGAATGTGTGTAACCGCAGCAAGCCCTGGGAGGCAGCAGGGGAGGGACGCTGGACAGCAATGGGAGTGGGTCAGCGGGGGGAATAGCTTGTGACCCGAGCCTTGGCAGTATGGGTGGATGAGGGGAGAGGACTTTGTTCCAGCAGAAGGTGCAGTGACCCACACCAGACTCAAAACTGGTTGTGGTTATGCGGAAGGCAGGAAATGACAGGGAAGAAAAAAGCTGACCCAGACATGTTCACTCCAAGCCCCGGCTGAATGGGACACAGCTGTGATCAAATAAAGTCCAGGTTTTTAAGGTTGATTCACTGTGGGGAAGGATGGTCTTGCAGTTAAGGAACTGGCTTGGCCTTGTGAAAACCGGGGTTCAAGTCCTGGCTGTGCTACAAACTCCCTGCGTGACTTTAGCACAGGCTGTTTAATCTCTCGGTACCTCTGTAAAATGGGGATAATGGTATTTCCTTGCTTATCTGCTCTGTGGGGCTGTCTGTCTCTGAGTGTTGGGGCCTCTAGGTGCAATGTGTCAGGGCAATAATAGAGAAGATTGCAGTTCGATCCTTTGGTCGCAGCTTCCTTGCCTTCCCCACCCGCTGCCCAGCAGCCCTGGAAAGGCCAGCTCTAGGGCTGAGAGAGGAATGTGGTCTCTTAATCACTCAAACGCCATGGTGGTAGATGACCAACTCATTTGACAAAGGTGCCTTCAAGCAGCAGTGAACTTTGGGTGTTCTCAGCATGGTGTGTGTTGGGGGAGAGGGGTCAGGACATGAGCTAGAGGTGAAGGTTTCCATGGCCCACTTGAGCCATCTGCTCATTCCCTGAGCAGTATTCACTTATGTCTTCACTTATTTAGCACCTGCCTTCTCCTTCTCCATTCGCTGCTGGTGTGAGAGCCGTCCCCGCTGCTGCTTCTGCCATCTGGGATAGCCTCACTGCCCCATCATCCTCTGCTGGTCGCAGAGCACGGCTTTTCATCTTCCCCTCGGACTAGGCCTCTGAGTAGCTTTCCCTTTCTGAAATTATTTAGCTCAGCAGTTGCCCTATTTAACTCAGCATTGGAAGCAGCTTTCACGAAAGATGCTAGACAAAAGAAAGTCCTATTTTATTGTCCTCAGCACTCTACATTATGCTGTCTTTTTATGATGGCTTTGCTGTCATGTGATGGGACAGAAGGGAATGGGTAGCATATGATTGGGGGCACAAGATTGGGAGTTAGGAGATTTGGGGTCCTCTGTCTGCTCAGGGGCAACTCAAAATTTCTTTGCCTCAGTTTCTCTGAATGGTAATGACGATAATCTCCTAGCTCACTGAAGGAGATTGTGAAGCTGCATTCCTGGTTATTTTCAAAGCACTTTGAAAGCCAAAGGAAATCCAGCGGCTGGAAGATGAGGTTACACAAATTCAGACTGGAAATGAGGTGCACATTTTTAACAGGGAGGGTAACTAACGATTGAAACGGCTTCCCGAGAGACCCCAGTAGATTGCCCATCACTGGACACCTGTGCATCAGGACTGGATGCCTTTCTAGATGATATGCATTCGTTCAAGTGTCAATTATAGGGTTTAATGTAGGAATCATAGGCGCCGATTCCATGGTGGGTACTGAGCACCCCCAAGCAGCTCCTCCCCTTCAGCCCTCCCGCCCGCCGGCTGCCCTGCTGATCAGTGCCTCCCACCCGCCGCGGATCAGCTGTTTAGTGGCATGCAGGAGACGCTGGGGAGAAGAGGGAGGAGCGAGGATAGGGTGTGTTCGGGGGAGGGGGTGGAACGGGGAGGAAAGAAGCGGGGTGGGGGCGGAGCGGGAAGAGGACGGGTGGGAAGGGGCGGGGATTTGGGGGAAGAGGTGGAGTGGGGGCAGGCCCTGGGGTGGAGCAGGGGTCAAGTAGCGCCCCCCCCCCCAGCCCCGGGAAAGGACAAAGTCGGTGCCTGTGGTAAGAATCACGGGGTGGGATTCTTTGGCCTGCGTTATGTAGGAGATCAGACTCGACGATCGTAATGACTTTTCAATGTATGAACCTTCGCTGGAAGGTGCTATCAAAGTACAGAGTGCAGTTATTTTCATAGGCGCCGTCATACCCAGTTAGACCAGCGACCCCAGTTACGGCTAGTATCGCAGGCAGCGGCCAACACCAGAACAGCATATTGTCACCTTTTTTAATATGGGTGAATCAAGAACAAGGGCCCACGAACATAAGGAAAAAAATCAAGGCAAACTTCTCAGCTTTTCCTCTGTACCTGTGGAGTATGTCGCTGGGAACAGAACTATTAAATGTGAATGAGGTTTAGTGCCTTGTGCCGAAGGGATGCTTTGCACATCTTCTTTAGCAGCATCGCCCATTCTCCGTAAGGATGAGTCCCCGGGGGTCTCAGGGTTGTTTGTTGGTTGGTGGCACTTGGAGCGCCTCAGAGGTGGAGCATAGGAAAGGTCAGGAAGGACTGGAACAGTGACTCAGGCCAGGGGACTAGGAAAGGACGCAAGGGAAGCCACTGCTTTTCCAGCTGAAAACCTGCCACTGATTCAGCATGATTCAACGGCAGAATGAATCCCAGGCACTTTGTATTGTTGTTGACATTTACTTAGCGGGAGGGTTGACTGGCAGATTTAATAGGGCTGGGATGCTTCATGTCTAAGTCCAAATGACCAAAGTGCGATATTAAAAAGGATTGAAATGGGAGCCTTGGCAGATTACTCATTGGCTATTGCCTCAAGAAGCCATGTGGTGAACCAAAAGTATGCTGCATGAATGGCCCAGCTCTTTTAAGGAATGCGTCGGTTTAGCAGAGACGGGATGTGCTGCTAAATTTGAGAGCCAGCCCCGTTCTGGCTGCCCAGGAATACTGGTCCCTTGCAAGGCTGCAGGGTTAGCTAGCAAACGTCACTCTGCCTGCTTTATAAATGGCAGGCTGTGCAAGTAACACCTCAGCTGTGCAAAGAGCTTTCTGCCACACAGGATTCTGGCAGGATTCCTCTGTACCCAATGCTCACTCTCTCCTTGACCTTGGCACGCTCCTGTTATTGCCACTCAGCAGAGGAGAGCCAGGCTTACTTGTTTTGCAAGCATCTACCTCCTCCCCTCGCCAGGCGTTCTCCTACAGTCAGCCGGGGTTTGACACATTCTGCTTGAACTCATATCCGCCAGCCCGATAGCAGCATCGGTTTGCTTTATGGAGCTGCCAATTTATGGCCACAGACACCATCGAACACTTATCCAGTGTGCCAAGCCCTCCCACCCCATCTGTCGGGTGCTGCGTGTCTGCACTGCAGACTTCAGCACATTGCTCCTTTAAAAGAGAAACTTCCCTACATTCATAGATTTCCTAGCTTCCAAGGCCAGAAGGGAACAGTGTGATCATCTGACCCCTGTATCACACAGGCCAGAGAACTTCCCCAAAGTAATTCCTAAAGCAGAGCTTTTAGAGAAACATCTCATCTTGATTTAAACATGGTCAGTGAGGGAGAATCTACCACGACTCTTGCCTAAATTGTTCCAGTGGTTAAAATTACTCGCACTGTTAAAAATGAAGGCCTTATTTCCAATCTGAATTTGTCTACCCTCAGGTTCCAGCCACGGGCCTGTGTTAGACCTTTCTCTGCTAGGTCGAAAAGCCCATTGTTAAATATTTGTCCTCTTTTAGGTAATTATAGATTGTGATAAAATCATCCCTTTACCTTCTCTTTGTTAGACTCAAGGAGCTCCATCTCTTCAGCTTATCTCTATAACACAGGTTTTCTAATCCTTTAATCCTTCTTGTTAGGGCTCTTCTCGGGACCCTCTCCAATTTATCAATATCCTTCTTGAATTGCGGGCACCAGACCTAGACACAAGATTACAGCAGAGGTCACACCAGTGCCAAATACCAATGTAAAATACCTCTCTGCTCCTACTCGAGATTCCCCTGTTTATACGTTCCAAGACTGCATGAGCCCTTTCAGCCACTGCATCAATCTGGGAGCTGCTGATTACCCACCATGACCCCCAAATCTTTTTCAGAGTCACTACTTCCCAGGATAGAGCCCCCCCCCACCACATCCTGTTAGCATGGCCTGCATTCTTTGTTCCTAGAAGTATACCTTCACGTTTAGCCATATTAAAACACACATGGTTTGCCTGTGCCCAGAAAAGGAAGGAAGAGAAAAAGAACCACTGTTATCTTAAGTAATGCAGGAAGAGTTAGCGATCAGGGCCTGCAGAAGAGCCAGTCTCTGGGCAACCTAACAAGTGCAGCTGGCCTGTAGTCGGCTGCCTGCTTGGCTACCCCGCCTGACTGGTGGGAAGGGTCAGCCGACTCACGACCAGCTACAGCAGCATTTCAGCAGCTGCACAAATCATTTGCCCACAGCTGCAATAGCTCCTGCCTTGTTCCCAACCCTGCTCTTGCCCGCCATCACTCCAGGTAACCCGGCTCTGACCCTCGGCTCTGATTCCTGACTCCAGCTCTGATCATTAGCTCTGGCATCTGGCCTCTGACCCCGGCTCCAGCCCTGGGCCCCTATTCCTGGCCACCAATGGCTGCTCTAACCACTCAGCTTGACTGCCCACATCCCAGTCTCTGACAGGCAGATGCTCAAATCCTGGGGTAGTAAGGGATAGATAGATATGGGAATAGAGAGAGAGATGGGTACATAAGGGGATAAAAAGATGGATGGATGCTTTCAGATGGGGATAGAGAGAGATTCCAGACCGCACCCATCCCAGGCTAGCATCCTAACCACAGGACTCATACACCATTAGTCCACATGCTGTTCCACCTACCCAGGCTCATGTGCATGAAACACACTGTACTCCTAGTACATGGCGTGACCAGGGTAGTGGGGGCGCATTCTTGTCCCACAAGAGAGAGACGCCAGGGTCGCCTGCTGTGAGGTCTGATCCATGCACCAGCGCCGCCCACCAGCAGAGGCCTTTTGCTTGCAGGGCACACAGGTGAGGATTTAGAGGTTGCAGCATGCACTCCTCACTGCACTGGCTGCAGTCGGCCAGCAGGAGCAGAAGACAGCCCAGTCTCCAGGGTAGCTAATACCACCAGCCCCACTGTGTATCCCCTTTTCCTTGCACTCAGTACCAGGATTGCAGCTGCCCTTTGGGAAGGTGCATGATGGGAGTAGGGAAGCCCCTTTTGCCTCCCCTCACCCTTAGATTCTGCTCAGAACCTGCCACAACCTGGCCTGAAATCAACAACAACAATATGCTTAGACAGTGGAGGTCTGTAGTGCCGAGTGTCCGTGGCTTTATTCCAGGTGTCTAAGAGCTCCACAGGGTCATTACTGATCCTGTGCAGCCAGGTTAATCACGGGCGACTGTGTGGACACCGCCAGTCTGTGACTGGGGAGGGTCCCCTTCTGACCTCATGTCTGATCTTCAGAGTTCAGTGTGTGGGGACTTTGTCTCCAAGGAGGGCAACATGACCAAAAGGCCGGCCAGTGGTGACTTCAATTCTCTTGAGGCCGGTTCTCATAGGCTTTAAGGCCAGAAGGGACCACCATGATCATCTAGTCTGACCTGCTATGCACTGCAGGCCACAGAACCTCACCCACCCACTCCTGTAATTTGCCCTTAACCTCTGGCTGAGTTACTGGAGTCCTTAAATCTGGATATAAAGAATTCAAGTTACAGAGAATCCACCATTTACTCTAGTTCAAACCAGCCAGTGACCCATGTTCCACACTGCAGAAGAAGGTGAAAATGCTCTGGGGTCTCTGCCAATCTGAGCTGGGGAAAAATTCCTTCCCATCCCTATGTAGGGTGATCAGTTAGACCCTGAGCCAGGTGTCTGAGTTCCACCAGCCAGACATCTGGGTAAGAATTTTATGTAGTAACTCAGAGCCCTCCACATCTACTGTCCCATCTCCAGCCATTGTAGATATTGGCTAAAAGCAGTCATGGATGGGCCATATGCCACTGTAGGTAATCTCATCATACCATCCCCTCCATTCAGGACCTCCACTCCTCTGATAGTTAGAAATCTTTGTCTAAGTTCAAGCCTAAATTTATTGATGGCCAGTTTATGTCCATTTGTTCTTGTGCCAAAATTGGCTCTTAGATGAAACAACTCCTCTCCCTCCCTGATGTTTATCCCTTGGATGTATTCATAAGAGCAGTCATATCTCCCCCGAGCCTTCATTTGGTTAGGCTAAACTAGCCAAGCTCCTTAAATATCCTCTCATAAGGCAAGTTTTCCATTCCTCTGATCTCCTAGTAGCCCTTCTCTGCACCTGTTCCAGTTTGAATTAATCTTTCTTAAACATGGGAGACCAGAACTGCACACAGTATTCCAGATGAGGTCTCACCAGTGCCTTGTATAATGGTACTAACACTTCCCTGTCTCTGCTGGAAATACCTCACCTGAGGCATCCTAAAATTGCATTAGCCTTTTTCATGGCCGCATCACATTTGCATCCTGTGGTCAACCAATACACCCACATCTTTCTCCTCCTCTGTATCCAGTTGAAAGCAAAAATTCTTGTTGTTAGTCCCTAAATGCATGACCTTGCACGTTGCACTATTAAAGTTCACCCCATTTCTATTACTCCAGTTTTTCAAGGTCAACCAGACCTACTCGTAGGATATTCTGGTCGTCCTCCATATTGGCAATACCTCCCAACTTTGTGTCATCTGCAAATTTTACTGGCACGCTCCCATTTTTTGTGCCTAGGTCATTAATGAGGATGTTAAATAAGATTGTTCCCAAGACCGATCCTTGAGGAACTCCACTAGTAACCTCCCTCCAGCCTGATAGTTCACCTTTCAGTATGACCTGTTGTAGTCTCTCCTTTAACCAGTTCATTACCAACCGATTCTCATATTAATCCCCATTTTATCCAATTTAACTAATAATTTCTCATGTGGAACTGTGTCAAATGCCTTACTGAAATCCATGTAGATTAGATCTACTACATTTCCTTTGTCTAGAAAATCAGTTATCATCTTGAAGAAAGAGATCAAGTTTGTCTGGCATGCTCTTATCTTCTGTAAAACCATGTAGTATTTTATTTCAGTTACTGTTTACCTCTAGGTCCTTAACTACTTCCTCTTTCAAAAAAATGTCTAAAACCTGGCATACAACTGAGGTCAAACTAGTAGGCCTGTAGTTTCCTGGATCACTTTTTCCCCCCTTTCTTAAATATAGGTGCTATATTTGCAATTCTCCAGTCACAGGATACAACCCCTGAGTTTATGGATTCATTAACAATCCTTCCTCTTGGGCTTGCAAATTTCATGTGCCAGTTCCTTTTAATATTCTTGGATGGAGATTATTCGGCCCTGCAATTTGGTCCCATTAAGCCTTTTGCGTTTGACTTCCGCCTCAGATGTGATCATTTCTACTGCCATATCCTCATTCCCATTAGGCAACCTGCCACTACCCCTAAACTCCTAATTACCTGTATTAAAAACAGAGGCAAAGTATTTGTTTAGGTGTTGGGCCATGCCTAGATTATCTTTAATCTCCATCCCATCTTCAGTGTTTAGTGGTCTCATTTCTTCTTTCCTTGTTTTCTTATTATTTATATGGCTATAGAACCTTTTACTGTTGGTTTTAATTTCCTTTTCAAGGTCCAACTCTGCTTGGCTTTTGGCAGTTCTCACTTTTCCCCCTACACTTTCTGACCTCCAAGAGAGAGCTTTCCTTGCTGATCCAACCCTTCTTCCATTCCTTGTAGGCTCTCTCTTAATAACCTACCTGTTTGAGATGCTTGCTCATCCAGTTTGGTTTGCAACCCTTCCCTACACACATTTTTCTCTTGCTTGGGATGAAGGCTTCAGATAATTACTTTAAATCAAAGTTGCAGAAATTCCAAGCCTCCTCCACATTCAGATCCATGAGTTCTTCAGTCCAGTCCACTAGCTAATTCCCTTAATTTTGTAAAGTTTGCCCTTTTGAAATCAAGGACCCTAGTTGCAGACCTATTTTTGTTTATTCTTCCATTTAGTTTAAACTGAATTAACTCATGATCAGTCAAACCAAGATTGTCCTCTACAAGCAGTTCTTCAGTGAGATCCTGGCTATCTCCCAATACAAAATCTAAAATGGTTCTGTTGGTTCAGTGACTATTTGGTGAAGAAATCGGTTGGCTCTCCAGGAATATCTGGGCCCTACTATTATTAGCCCCACTTGTCCTCCAATCGATATCTGGGATTAGAGTCTGCCCTAACCATACAATTCTCAGTAGTGTTTATTTCATTAACCATATTAAAGGTCTCGACTCATAGCCGAATTGGATGGTGGGGTTCTGTAGCAGACCCCAAGCACTATCCCCGTGGAGTCTCTGTTACCATTCTTCTTCAAAATGATTTTGATCCAAACAGATTCCATTGTATCACTTCTAATTTCTTTACAGTCTACCTCACCATTAATATACAATGTGACTGCTCCACCTTTACCTTTATTTCTGTCTTTGCTGAAGAGCACATACCCTTCAGTACCTGAATTCCAGTCATGACTGCTATTCCACTGTTTCCACTATCCCTGTAGTATCTGGTTTCTCATCTTACGCCAGGAATTCTAGCTCCTGCACATTGTTACCCAGGCTCCTTGCATGGCTATACAGACATCTGAGTTGTTTCTTCTTGCCTTTGCTCGGATTCCTCGCCTGATTAGACACAATCATTTTACCACAGTATTGCCTACCTGGCTGTTACTGTCACTGGTATTAGCACTATCTATCCTCTTGTTGTCCGTTCTCCTACCCTGTTGTTCCTTTCGCCAGTGCTGTAGCATCTTTTGCTTGATTTGCTCAATATTAGAAGCAGGTGCAGAGATTAACTAGCAACTCCCAACTGTCTCCCATTTCAATGACACGTCCCTACTACTGATAAATCAAACCACCTTATACCCAGTAGTTGGCTCTGGCAATGCATATGGCATACCACCAGCCTCCTGGTGTCTTGTTTAAGCAATGTCTGTGTTTCAAATCCATACAATTTGATGACCGTTTATTGCCTAGATAGATGAAGACAATCTCATGGCTACATTCACTGGTGATGTGCCCAGAAGTGTAAATTTGGTCTGCTTACAGCCACTCAGATGATGGGTAAGGGTAGGTCTACACTGAGATAAAATATACACCAAGAACTCAGACAAATCTGTAAGCTTTATTTTACCCTCTCTTACTTCCCGGGGATAGTTTTGGTATTTTTTGTATTCTCTGCATTACAGTAGAACATGGAGGCCAGAACCAGAAACAGGTCTCTATTGTACCCTAAAGATTTTATAATCTAAGTAGACAAGATGGACAAAGAGCTGGAGAATGCAAGTGTTCTTATCCCCTTTTACTGAGACACACAGCCATTAAGTGACTTGCCCAGGGTCATATAAAGAATCTATGGCCGAGCAAGGGAGTGAATACCACTTTCCTGAATCCTAGAGCCAGTGCCTTAACCACATGGCCACCCTCTCCGTCCCCATGTGAGTGGCACCAATTTAAATTTTCTGATGCTCAGACTCACTGGGCCAGCTGCATCAGAAGGGGGCTGGAGAGACAAGGGGTGAGGCAATCTCTTTTATTGGACCAACTTCTGTTGGTGAGAGAGACAAGCTTTCGAGCCCCTCAGAGCTCTTCTTCAGGTCCCATAGAAGATATTACTTAACCCACCTTGTCTTTGATATCCTGGGACCGACAGTTACCACTACACAGCATATACGAAGGGGATTGTAAGTCACACAGTGGCAAGTGAGCGCGAATCTAAGTGAGTCCACAGGGGGTCTGCGATATGCATGGGGCTGGGTCTTGAGGAAGGTCAGACTCCCTCTAGACTGAGTGAGGCCACGTCTCCACTAGAACTGCTGCTGTAGCACTTATGTAGACACCCGCTCCAGCGACAGGAGGGGTTCTCCCTTCACTGTAGATAACCCACCTCCCTGAAAGGCGCTAGCAAGGTTGGAGGAAGAATTTTTCCGCTGACCTAGTGCTGTCTACACTAGGGGTTAGGTCGGCTTAACGATGCTGCTCCGGGGGGTGGATTTTTCACCCCCCCCCCCAGCAACATAGCTGGGTTGACCTGCGTTTTTAGTGTAAGCCTGGCCTTAGACACATCTCAGCATCTGGTCCTTTATCGTGACACCCAGAGTCAGGGTGTAGAAGTCGTCAGTGATCACACTGCCCAGCTTGTTAAATCACCAGGCTTGCCTTCCGTGAGCCCTCACTATAGCACACTGTATTCGGTGGGGGTGCAGCTGGCGTGTGTGTGTGGGGGGGGGGGGGGCAGCTATGGCACTGCATCTGGATCCCTACATCTGGGTCCCCTGAATACAGCGTACTTGCTAATCATGGCAATATAGCACCTTCTAATCGGTCCCCTTCAGTTGGACCAGTCCATAAATTCGTAACCTAAACTGAGCCTATCAGCCCTCTCGGGCTTCCAGTCATCTTTTGTCTCCTTGTCGGTTTCTCAGAGGCAGCCTATTTCCCCTCTGCTAGCCCAGGCCTTCCTGCCTCCCTTTTCCTCTCTGTTCTCCTTCCTTTCTAGCTGAGCTTGTTTTTTTTATTGGTCCCAGCTGGGGGTGCATGTCTCCCCAATGGGCAGTTCTGGCAGCTGCACAAGGGTGTAATCCTCCTGACTGACCATTAGCTGGGAATCTCCCCTCCCTTCTCCCGATGCTCAGTATGAAGTTTGTAAATCCCACTGCATTAGCACCTAGAGGCTCCAAGCAAGACCAGGGCCCCCGCTCCCGGTGGTAGATGCTCCCTATCTACCCATCTCCAGAGGAACGGGGCAGCTAGCAGGCTGGCTGCGTGGGGAAGTGGATAGCTAAGATGGGACAGCCATTTACAGAGAGGAGCCAGCACTAAGCCAGGCAGGTGACGCTCTTCCTCTCCTGCACCAGGCTGCCCTTGGGCGAACATGGCCATGATGAGTTGAGGTTTGCATGGAGGCGATGGGGTGAAAAGGGGCTGGGTTCGGGTTTCTAACTTATTGTGAGCTCCACTCTAATGGCCTCTAGTATAAGGACTGTAGCGCCAAAGACAGACCTGTACAATGAGAATACCTGACCCAAGCAAGATCGAGGCCCCATTGTGCTAACTGCTTTCTGTATGCAACAGCCCACACTCCAGACAGCTCCAGTCCAATCAGACAGGGGAAATAGCCCTCGCTTTGCAGATGGGGCACAGAGCAGTTGACTCTCACAGGTCACTCAGGGAGTCTGGGGCAGAAATCGGAAACAAACCCCAGGCTCGCATCTCAACCACAAGGCCAACCCTGCTCTCTGATCAGACACAACTACTTCCCCAGGCTGGATTGTTCTTGGGCCCCAAGTTATTACTAGTATCTCTTTGTATTCCTGTACCTCTCAGAAGGCCCAGCCAAGACCCCATTGAGCCAGGCACCGTACAACCACAGAACAAAAAAGACAGTCCCTGCCACAAAGAACTTACAGTGAGGAGCAGGGTGTGAACAAGACTTCCTGGGTTGGAGGTCCCCCCTCGAAAAGGAGGTCCATCAGAATCCCTCATCACCTGTTCTTGGGGGTGTAATGCAGTTTGGCAAGTTTATCCCTCCCCTTTCTCTTTCCTCGTACTTGTCTCAGCCGTTTTCTTTCTATTAATTGGGAGTGGAGCGCTTCTGCTGGAGGGTAATGGGGGCAGGCCTTCTGCCAGGTTTCTGTGGTTTGGCTTGGCCTTCTTTTTGGGCTGGCTGGTTCTTCCTGTCAATGTTTGCTCTGGTTTTATTCTGGGGCGTGAAGGTGCCTATCGGCAGGCACCTTCCAAACGGGCTAGACAAATAAAAGAGGAGGCACTTGCAATAGGCAAGCCAAAATTATACCCCCCATGAGAGTAGGGAAAAGGTGGCAAAGATCCTATAGGTAGGGCCTTAAAGAGGGGGCCTGAGGATGGCAAGAGACAGGCAGAAAGAGGGCCTGGCAGAAGTGTGTTTTAAATACAAAAACAAGAAGTTGCAGGATATTATTAGGGGAGGCATCTGGATAAAATTACAGCCGTACAGCACTAGAGAGAGAGGGAATAAAAAACCCTTTATTAGAACCACTGACAAGTCCGGCTCTGTCTGAAGGAAATGTAAGGAAGAAATACACCGATCAAGGGGTTATTTTTATTCCCAGATTGAGTTCGTTTCCCAAATGAAAGACTTTCTTCACCTCTTTTTTTCTTTTTTTCTATTCAAGTCCTGTGGAAAAATCCCCACGATCCCAACTTTATGAAACCCATAAAAAAAACTTGGAAATCTGTCCTGGCAGATGCCGGTGGGACTGGTGCTTAAGGCTTAAACTGATTGGTTCTGATAGATAGAGGGAGAGAAGGTGGGTAAGGCAGTGGGAAAAGCGCTCCACTTGGAAGGGTTCTCGAAGGCGTGTTACTCTGCTTAAAGGTCAGCGGGATGGAGTCATAGCGAGGGGAAAAAACACAGCAGCAGAGGAGTTTGCCTGTTGGCTGGAGCCATGGTTCCTGGTAGCGTCTGAGCAGACTTTCCCCTCCGCCCCCAAGAGGAGTGGAGGCTCCAGGGGAAACTCTTGGGCGTCCCAGAAGACGCGGGTTTTGTTTTTTAAATCTAATGCTGGGAGCCTAAGGAAGTGAGGTGTCCAGGTTCAATGGGAGCCGAGTGCCAAACCCTTCTGCCCGCAGGCTGCTCTGGAGAGCCAAGCCTGAACCCTCATGCTGGGGAAAGGTGCTGGAGGAAAAGTCCTGCAGCTCCCCTCAGCGCTACACTCCCACAGTACATGTGCCTGGACTCTCCCCCAGATGGATAAGAGGCTCCATCCATCTAGGCACTTCAACGGCCTGCATCCCTGTGGTGCCAGGACACTGCACACACAGTAGATTCCTCGTCTACAGCCCAAACCACACAGCCCTGCCCAAGTCGGTCTTCTCGCTGGGACTGATACCCAGCGGGCCAGCTATGCATGTGGCTTTTGTGCTGGGATACCTGTCCCCTAGCAGCTGGGCTGAGATTATTAATGCACCAGAAAGAAAGTTTGCTCTCAAGTCTGAACTCTTCTTTCTATCCCCAGACACCCCCGTCAATCTATTACCTTCCACACAAAACCAATAGCAATGGCGAAGTCCCTGGTGGGGACACGAAGGCTCTGGCTCTCTCCCTCTCCAGGGCAAATCGGTTTGGGGAGGGGATTTGGGTTCTGATGTTTTTAGATTGGATTCATTTCTTTCTTCCTGTTGGTTGCTTGGTTGGGGTTTACTGGGCGAAGAGGGTGCCAGAGCTGGGAACGGCATTCCCATGATGGAAAGCCCTGCTCCTCTTAAGAACACAATACCGCTGATCCAACTTCTGCGTTCAGTTACACGCATGGAACCCACTCTAAGTTTGCTGGGGTGGCTTGAGTGGAACCGAGGGCAGAATACGGCCTGCTGAACACAGGATTCCTGCTACAATCATAAAACCACAGGGAGGGAGCTCCTGGATCATCAGGTTCACTGTCCTGCTACTGCACGCAACGCCCACCGTATAATCTCATTCATAATCGTTGACATTAGTGACGGAAAAGTCCTATTAGATCTTGTCAGCACAGGAAATGCTTTGGATAGCCCTGGCTCAGTTCACACGGTTCTTTCCTCCCCCCAACCCTCCCCCGCCCCAGCATATGTTGTTATTGTTATTTATTATTTGTATTATGGAAGCACCTAGAGGAGACCAGGGCTCCATTGTGCTGGGCTCTGCATAGACAGTCCCTGCCCCCAGCAGCTTACAGTCTAAAGACACAAAGGGAAACAGAGTGGAAATGACTTACCCAAGATCACACAGCAAGTCAGTGGCAGAGCGAGCTCTGGAGCCCAGATAGTCTAACCAAGGTCCCTACCCAGCACTTCCCAATAGCAATTACAGGGTGGATGCGGCTGGATACAATATATTGGTTGCACATCACTGACCGTTTCTAACCTGAGTTGTCTTCTCTCTCACACACTCTCTCCTTTTCACCTGTGAAGGCCGGGCTAGTTCCTTGCTCTCGGACGGCTGGCTTCAATGCAAAGCATATCGACAGACTTGGCAAAGCTGGAATTTTATTTTACTATCATATATAATTATGATGGAAAATATCAAGGTTTATTTTTAAGCATTTTTTCCAATGTTTATTCCAATTGAAATTGGCAGCTGTGGGAAATGAGGGGGATCAGACAGTCACCCCTTAATGACAGTAGATTTTGAGATTCAAAACCATGAAGCTGCCTAACCATTAGAAACACAAATCGTCCACACCACAGGTTAAAATGCACAAAGTAAATCGCCTCAAAACAAACTCTAATAAGTTCTCAAGCAGCAGAAATTTTTTTTTTATTTGGCCCCCTCTGTAAATTTCAGTCATCACCAATGGAATATGTTTTGTCGGCTTGTGTGCATGTGGTGAAATCGATGTTTACTGGTATTTACTGGTAAAAGTCAAATCCTTCCAAGCCTGCATATATAATATGTCCCTGGGAATAAAGTATAAGGAAACGGTGAACTCACTTCCTCCTGAGGACCAGCTCTCTGGCATTTATGCTCACGCGGTCCTGGGCACTGCATGGTGCTTATTACACAATCCGAGGCTTCCAAGAGACCTGCTGCCATAATGAAACAAACATGCTAACCTAACCCCTCCTGTCTCCACTTATACAGTCAACGTGCCAGGCAGGCAAGCCGGATCTGATTAGACCGCGAAACCTCCCTGAGCTGTTCCAGTCACACCTCACATCTTCCAGCTAGAAACATTTCCTATGAGGCTGTCTGAGAACTTTTGTGTTATGGAGAATTCCTGCTATGTTTCAGGAAAGACTAGCTGGGCATTTCCTTCCTCGCTGAGTGTCAGACACCAGGGGCTGGTTTACGTTTATCAGGGATATCGTAAAACCTCCTTGGGGACATTCACCCTGATGCAGAGGGCCTATTCTGAGGGTTTAGGTGTTGCAGAGGCTTTGTGCTGGACTTCTGCGCGGGGTGGGACTTTCATCTAATTTGTGTCCTGAGTTTCATTCTGTGGCTGTGAAGCTCAGATACACCTGGAGGGGCTTTGCCCAGCCAGGGAGTGTGTAAAATAATGGTACACACACCTTTGCACAACACATTCCTATGCATGGGGATAATGGGGATAATACGCCCCAACTTTCCTGGGGAGTTTTGAAGGGAAACAATGCATTCATGGTGTGATGGGTTCCCCCTGGGGTTCCACCTAGAACTGGAGTACCACTGAGCCCTCTGACCCACCAGCCTGGGCTCCCTCTCACACTGTACTGCTGTGACAAGTTGCAAAGCCCACCAAGCTTGCACTTTCACCAGCATTCACACAGGTAGGGACACACCCAGCTTCCCAGCCTAGGACCACAGAGCAGTACCATCCTGCCCCGGTCAAGTCTTAACACCTGGTCCACCTCATCCTCAATGTGAAGAGGACCATGCACACTTATGGTAACCACGCTGGGATTTTCCCCAGACACCTTAGTCAAACGCACACTGGTTTGGATTAAAACTTAAAATAAGTTTATTAACTACAAAAGGATAGATTTTAAGTGATTATAAGTGATAGCAAACAGATCAAAGCAGATTACCTAGCAAATAAACAAAACCACAAACTGAGCTTAACACACTAGATAGGTACGATATGAATTAGCAAATTCTCACTCTGAGCGATAAATAGGCTGGCAGATTCTTAAGGCACAAGCTGCGTTTCTCGCTGCAGCTTGGGTTTCCCAGGTTTTCATACACAGGCTACACATCCCTCTAGCCTGGGACTATCACTTCCCACAGTTTAGTCCTTGTTCCTCAGTTGTTTTCAGGCACATTGTTATAGGGAGAGTGAGGTACCCTCATGATGTCATTGTCCCCTTTTTATATCTTCTCCCCACTTGCTGGAAAGCTCTTTTGCTGGGACCTGGGTCAAACAGTTCCCATTGTATAGCGCTATCTCTGAGAGGTTTCTGTTGTACACAGTTTCTGGGGTAATCCTTGTGCTTGTGTGCATTTCCTCAATGAGCCATTAACATTGTTTGGCCTTTTTATGGTTGTACCTGAAAGGCTGCTTGTGGGTGTTTTCAACCTCACAACACATTCCAGTAACACATACAGAGCCAAACTTCATAACTTTACATACAACGATAGCAACGAGATATTAATCCAAAGAGATATTAATGTCTAGCAGATCAAGATTTTTAGAATGATATCTTACAAGGCATACTTTGTACAAAACATATCCTAATTACATGACAGTGGTGAATACTGGGGTGCCAGAGTGTCACACATGGGACATTTCTTGCGGTAAGGTATTACTCAGCATGGAGATGGGTGGCAGAACCTAGTCCCGCCTCACCTATGAGCAATTTACAAATACAGTATCCACCACTGCAGGAACTTCACCAATTAACGCCACCCAATGTCTCTAACCTTGCTTTAAAAATGACTGGGTGTGTCCCCAGGACTTCCTGGAGGGCTGTTTTTTTTGCTAGGGTCTAATTTGAAAGTTTCCTTCCAATCTGTTTTTCATTCTTGCAACCGATCTCTGCCTAACTAATTTTGCCTTTAACCCCGGATCAGTAGGAGTGGTCAGTTTTTCTCTGTTTGGCTTTCATATTTCACAGGGACAAGCACAAATAAGCAATATTCAGTGATTCTTTTTGGCTTTACTACATACATAGCTTCACTTTCACAGCAGGATGAGATGGCAAGATGAAACTGGAAACATTCTACAAGAATGTTTGGCTCTGGGGTGTAGTCCTTTGGAAAGAGATTTTGCAGGTCTTCAAAATGTTTATCTCCTGGCTTCTAAGGTTGTAGCAAACTACTGAAGAAGAGGCAGGTTTTACTGCCACAGACAGTGATGAAAATTGCTTCCTGTCCAACCTTATCAATAATCTTATTTGCAAGAAAACATGGCCCAATCTTTTCATATATTGCTGCCTTTCCTTACCTTCTACATTAAACACTTCCATTGCCATTCTGACATTTTTCCTCATCAGTGGAAATTTTGTCAAGGGACCACTCAGTGCAACAAAAATAAATCTACTCACAGGACTTATTAGGCCTCAACTAGAGTATTCTGTCCAGTTCTGGGCGCCACATTTCAGGAAAGATGTGGACCAACTGGTCAAAGTCCAGAAAAGAGCAACACAAATGATTAAAAGTCTAGAAGACATGACCTATGAGTGAAGATTGAAAAAACTGGGTTTGTTTAGTCTGGAGAAGAGATGACTGAGTGGGGACTGTGATGGGTTGCCCCCCTTAGGATGCTACCTGATGTGCTGAGATACCACTGAGCCTGCCTGTTATGCCAGCCTGGGCACCCTTTTTACCTGTCTTGCTGAGCCAGGCTATTAAGCCTCCTCCAGCACACACACAGGCAGGGCCGCACTCAACTGCAGAACAACAGACACTGAGATCAGTTCTGGGAAGACTCAGCTTAAGGGACTTGTCCCAGCACTCAGGTGTCCACTGCCCTTGGAGTGCAGACCCAAAGGTATGAAATCCGTTTCCTCCCTCAATGTGGAGGAAGGTATGCACAGCCTCTTACCGCCCCACCCCCCAATTATGAATTGCACAAACGGGGTTATATTATAAATAAGAAATCAGTTTATTAACTAGAAAAGTTGAATTTAAGTGGTTAAAGAGACAGCAAACAGGAAAAAAAAGCAGATTGCTAAATCAATAAAACAAAACACACAAACTAAGCTTGTTTCACTAAAGAAATTGGTTACAAATAGTAATTTATCACCCTAGATATTGTTACAGGCAGATCGCAGAAAGTCTTGAAAGGCAGCTGCACTGGTCTCCAGCTTGAGACCTCAGGTATTATTACTCACAAGCTAGACGCCTTTCCAGCTTGGGTTCAACCTTTCTCCCCGCAGTTCAGTCCTTGTTTCCAAGTGTTTCACAGTGTCTCTTTGGGTAGGGAGGCAGAGAACCTTGATGACGTCTCCACTGCCTTACATAGGTCTTGTGTAAGGCAGGAACCCTATGTCTTCCAGTGGAAAAACACTGGCATTCCAAAAGGGGAGGTGGGGTGTCCAGTATCAGGTGACTTGGACCCATGTCTCTGCAGGCCTGTGGCAGCCATTACTCGTAGGAAGAAAAGGAGTACTTGTGGCACCTTAGAGACTAACAAATTTATTACTCATAGGCTGTCTCGAGCCTCCACAGGAAGACTAAGCTCTTTTACAGACCACTGTCTTTGCTAATGGGCCATTAGCACTGTCTGGGTTTTTCACTGTTGTACCTGAAGAGCAAGTCGGGGGTGACACCCAAATTAACCCATTTGAAATACTGATACATAGTAAATATTCCTAACTTCAGATACAGAAATGATACAGGCATACAGATTTGATAATCACATTTAGTAAACCATAACCTTTCCAATGATACCTTACATGAGCCATCTTGCATAAAGTACATCTGTTATGTCATATCTATATCATAAGGATGTTTTCATAAAGAATATGCAGTGTAATGTCACAGGGACAGGATAACAGTTTTCAAGTGCATAAAAGGTTGTTACAAGATGGAGGGAGAAAAATTGTTCTTCTTAACCTATGAGGACAGGACAAGAGCAATGGGCTTAAATTGCAGCAAGGGAGGTTTAGGTTGGACATTAGGAAAAACTTCCTAACTTTCAGGGTGGTTAAACACTGGAATAAATTGCCTAGGGGGGTTGTGGAATCTCCATCACTGGGGATTTTTAAGAGAGGGTTAGACAAGCACCTGTCAGGGAGGGTCTAGATAATACTTAGTCCTGCCTTGATGTAGGGGACTGGCCTAGATGACCTCTCGAGATCCCTTCCAGTCCTACGATTCTATGACTGCAGGCTGGGTATCTGCTGCTTTATTTAACTGCATCACAACAGAATTGAGTGGGGGAGAAATCTCACTTACAAATCAGAAAGCAAGGGAGGTGGCTCCATCCTATAATACTCTGGGTAACCCAGTTAACTCTATCATGACTACTTTACTACAACTGATGGGTGTAGGACCCCTTCCTCATTTGTTGCAGCAGTTGGAAGGTGTGCAGTGAACGAGGCAGATTATTGCACAGAGAGAAAGGAGGATCTCATGGTGAAGGCAGTTTAATAATGCCCTGGAGAACTGGAGTCCATCCCCGCCTCTGCCACAGAGTTCCTATGAAATGCTGGGCAAGTCATTTAAGCCAAATTTTTCACAGATGGTCACTAACGGTGGGTTCCCCATTTTCTGGCTCCTCGGCTTTAGACCCTGGGATCTGATTTGCAGAAGTGCTGAGCTCTCAGAGGTGCAACTGAAGTCAATGGGAGCGGTGCTTCCAATATAAAAGGTGTTGCACAGTGCTAAGTACTGTGAAAAAGCAGGTCCTAGGCCTCTCAAATTGGCTACCTAAAATTAGTGAGCACTTTTGACCTTAATCTGTCTGTACCAATGTGGGTGGAAAATAAGTCAGGTTGTTTTCAGTAATGAAAGTTGTAAACAGGTGCAAGAAAACCAGACAGAGACTAAATTACAAATGTAAGCAGTGTCAGGGTGAGCTCCACCCTGACATCTGGTGGTGAGGTGTGGCAAGTTGTGGAAAAAAAACTTTAGGGGCTGATCTCATTTGCATAGGCACACCCACCCCGCCTAGACTGAGGCCATAGCTGCCCAAATGGTCACTTCGGCTGCTGTGGGATCCTCAGTGTCTCTGTTATTGGGGCAGGAAGAATAAATTGTTATTACCCTGATTATGGGAACTGTGCTTGGAACTGTACTTGGCCTTTTGCTATGATGGAGGGACTCACCATCAACTAAGTAGCATTCGCTAGGCAAGGGTCATGGGTTCCAAAACTGTGTGAATTGAGAGAGACTTGAGACAGGTATTAGTACTTGGTGGTGTGGGCCCCTTTGTGAGGGCCTGAAGCACCAATTGCACCTCTGTCTCTCTCCACTGTGGAATGTCAGAGCTAATTTTGGGTCTATTAAGAGTCTTGCTACAGGTACTGTGCTGCATTCACTTTGGCCTTAAGGTGCACCAGCACTAAGGCCCCCACTACTATGAGCTGAAATCACTGAGAGCTGAAATCACTAAGAGCTGAAATCACTGAGCACTGTGTCAAGTAGTGGGGAGCCAGAAGATCTAGAGTGCAGCGGTGTGTTCGTGAGACGGTGAGCTGTGCGGAGTGGAGCCGGTCATGGTGGAGTAGAGCCGTTCGTGAGACAGTGGTGTGTTCGTGAGACGGCGAGCTGAGCAGAGCTGTTCGTGAGACGGCGAGCTGTGCGGAGTGGAGCCGGTCGTGGTGGAGTAGAGCCGTTCGTGAGACAGTGGTGTGTTCGTGAGACGGCGAGCTGAGCAGAGCTGTTCGTGGGACGGCGAGCTGAGCAGAGCTGTTCTTGAGACAGCGAGCGGTGCAGAGCAGAGCCGGTCGTGGTGGAGTGGAGCCGTTCGTGAGACAGTGGTGTGTTCGTGAGACGGCGAGCTGAGCAGAGCTGTTCGTGAGACGGCGAGCGGTGCAGAGTGGAGCCGGTCGTGGTGGAGCAGAGCCGTTCGTGAGACAGCGTAGCAGAGCAGAGCCCTGTGGGGCAGTCAGCTTCAGGACACGTAAGGTGCCCCTTACCCCTTTTCCCCACACACACGCACATTTTAGCCAGACTGGGGAGTAACACTATGCAGATGAACTTTTGAACTCTGGGGCTGGACTTTTTGGACTTTGGGTGATTTGTGGATTGCTGGACTCAAGAGACGTTTGGGTGCTGGGACTCAAGAACCCGAGGGAAAGGGGCATGCCCCAATTTGCTTGGGGTGGTTTTTTTTTGCTCATGGGTTGTGTTATGAATCCTGTTGGTGGTGTTTCCCCAACATAATGCCACATTGTTTCTCCCTGTTATTAAAAGGCTTTTGCTACACTCAGACTATGTGCTTGCGAGAGGGGAAGTATTGCCTCTTGGAGGCGCCCAGCGGGGGTGGTATATATTTGTCCCAGGTCACTGGGTGGGGGCTCGAGCCGGTTTGCATTGTGTTATTGGAATGGATCCCCTAGATATTGAACCCGGCCCTTGTTGCTGCCAACTCTGATGGGCAGAAGGGTTACACAAACAAACAGGTCCTACTCATATGGTTCAAGGACTAGGTTGAAATCCTGAAGATGTGAAACTGAAATTAATGAACCAAAATTGGTGGTTTGGATATTAGGCCTAAGTGGTGCACTTTCCCCCTTTTTGGGGTTCTCTAAAAGAGACTTTGAAAAATCTCAGCGGTTCTTGTCTGGTCCCATCTCATCTTGAGTCATCTCATCTCACCGCTCCCAATAGCAAGACAGAGAGAACAGACCAGACTGAAGGATTTTCTTCCTGAGAGGAAGGCCATCAGGCCTTGCTAGTGTTTAAGACACTTTGTTTTCACCTGTGAGTCCTGAAATTCATCAGATCATCGTGACATCCAGTCCTCAGCCCATCAGCGGAGATACCGAATTGTCAGCACTGCAGAGGTGCACAAGACCCTGTCCTGTTTTCCTTCTCTGTTGTGTTTACTTCTGCCCCACTATTTGTTTCTTCTTATACTAGATCAGTCTCTTGCGGCTTGTCACCAGATCCTGAAATTAACGGCACTGCGTCAGCACAGTGAGGTAAGATGGCCCATCCAGCCCTGGCTGAGGAGAAAGGACCCAACCAACTTGACCAGAACATGAGCCCGAGTCCAAGCAACAGATGTTGTGACCAACCTGCTAGCTTAAAGCATCCCTTTGTGACTCACTGGCTGCCCAATGATCCAAGAACATCAACAAAAGTTATATTCCCCCCCTTTCCCTATCCTGTCTCTCCTCCCCTTGGTATCTGTCTGTTTGTTAAAAACAGGACAAGGGAATACCCTTGACACCTCAGGACTGAGAGGAAAATTAACCGTTTCATTTTCATCAAAATGTTAATGAAACTAAGCGACTCAGACATTCTGACTCCAACAGGAGAGAGACTTTAATAGGTTGTGATTAAGTTGGTTTTGCATAATCGCTCAATTTCAGTTTCAATAGAAATGCTTGTTTGGATTTCTTGTTACTTCATGTGATTGATGATATCAACTTTCCACTTGAGAATGAATGCTTTTGGGCGCAAGCCAAGCAGCCAAGTCAAGCAGAAAAAGCTCCAAACCTCCCTGTCACTGTTTTACTGTTGGACTGTAAAAGAGTTAACTACACCTTTAATTCGTTTGGCCCTTGAGATCAACACAACAGGCCATGCATTGAACAAGGAGGATGAAACAAAAGGCCAAAGAGCTGCTCATTCAGTAAGTGCTGTCCGTCCTGTACACTGAATGTGGCAAGGGTTCTGTGAACATGTAATTACAGACTGTATCAGAATGCATTTGCACAAGGAGGTTGAATTAAGGCTGTACAGGCAAAAACAATATTCAGGGCAACTCTCTATCTCCCAACCCCTCCCATAAAGCAACATCTCTCTGTCTCCTACCCCCATCCATATGCCAGCACCCCGATCTCTCCTCTCTAGCCCTCCATTGGGGTCACATGGAAAGTGAAATGTTGAGACAAAGCAGCAAAGAGCCAGCGCTCATGCTGAGAAGCAGCTCGGTCCATGAGTGGCCAGCGCTCGTCATGGAGTCAGCTGTTATTCCCGGTCAGTCAGAAGATGACCCAAAGGCACCGGGTATTTGCCTTAAAGCTGTATGGATCTGTTCCTGCTAGTTTCATTTCTCCCTCTCTCTGGGTTTTCATCCATTCCCCCCCCTTCCTTCTTTCTATCATTGTCCCTGCTTTTATATTCTCAGTTCCCTTCTTCTCACCATCCAGCTCTCTCTTGCCTAGCCCCCCTGTCAAGGTTCCTTCCCCACTCTGAACTCTAGGGTACAGATGTGGAGACCCGCATGAAAGACCCCCTAAGCTTATTCTTATCAGCTTAGGTTAAAAACTTCCCCAAGGCACAAAGTCTTTGTCCTTGGATAGGTAAAACGCTGCCACCACCAAGTGTTTTAGACAAAGAACAGGGAAAGGACCACTTGGAGTTCCTATTTCCCCAAAATATCCCCCCAAGCCCTTACACCCCCTTTCCTGGGGAGGCTTGAGAATAAATAAGATGAGCACAAACCCCTTGGATTTTTAAGACCCAAAAAACCCAATCAGATTCTTAAAAATCAGAACTTTATTAGAACAACAACAACAACAAAAAGATAAGAGAACAACTCTGTAAGATCAGAATGGAAGATAATCTTACAGGCAGTCAGATTCAAAACATAGAAAACCCCTCTAGGCAAAACCTTAAGTTACAAAAAGACACAAAAACAGGAATACACATTTCCTCCAGCACAGCGAATTTACAAGCCAAAAAAACAAAGAAAACCTAACACATTGTCTAGCTAGATTACTTACTATCTTTACAGGAGTTGAAGGGCTTGCATCCTTGATCTGTTCCCAGCAAAGGTATCACACAGACAGACAGACAAAAGCCTTTTTTCCCCCCCTCCAGATTTGAAAGTATTTTGTTCCCTCATTGGTCATTTTGGGTCAGGTGCCAGCGAGGTTACCTTAGCTTCTTAACCGTTTACAGGTGAAAGGATTTTGCCTCTGGCCAGGAGGGATTTTATAGCACTGTATACAGAAAGGTGGTTACCCTTCCCTTCATATTTATGACACCTCCACCCCCTCCATTTCCCCTGGTTCCTCACACACACACACACTTTGCTGGGCTATTCTGAGATAGATCTTACACAGAGCCTTACAGGTGGCTGCCAATGGGCAGGACATACTAGGGCAAATGCATATAGAGCTCAAGGAGCTCACATTAGGCCCACATTGGAGGTCCACCTGGAGATCCATTGGTAGGGAATTCCATAGCCTACAACCAGAACTCACTCCTTAGCCACGCTGAGGAAGGCTGCCTACAACAAGTCTGCTGAAAGAGAAGCATCTTCTGAAAGAGCTGGGCCATGCAGCACGGGGAGCTATACAGCGAGAACCATGACTAGAGCTGGAGAGGGACCCAGTGCAGAGCACCAGTGCCACAGGCTGCCCTTTGCCTCTCCTCCCCACTGCACATGGACCCCCAAGAGCTTCCATGTGCTCTTCTGGGTCAGTCTCAAGTAGAGGGAACTGCAGCAAGTTCTGGAGCAGGAGGGACAAAACTAGTGACTTTGAGACAACCCAGACAAAATTAGAAGCTGCAATGCCAGACCTTAGTTTCTGGAGCCACTGCTATGTTAAGGGGAACTCTAGGCTCCAAATCAGGCATTGCATTGAACAAAGTGGTTTCCTACATTTTAAGTCTAGAAGAGAACATAAGAACAGCCATACTGGGTCAGACCAAAGGTCCATGTAGCCCAGTATCTTGTGTCCCAACAGTGGCCAATGCCAGGTGTCCCAGAGGAAATGAACAGAACATGGAATGATCAAGTGGCTTTTTAGGTCAGGCTTGACAAAGTCCTGGCTGGGATGATTTAGTTGGGGATTAGGTCCCTTCCAACCCTGATATTCTATCCTTCTATGATTCTAAGTGATCCACCCCTGTCGCCCATTTCCAGCTTCTGGCAAACAGAGGCTAGGGACACCATCCCTGCCCATCCTGGCTAATAGCCATTGATGGACCTAGATTGATGAACATTCTGATCATCTAGTTTGACCTATATTACACAAGCCATAGATTTGATCCGGCGATTCCTGCATCAAGCTCAACTGGTTGAACTATGGCAGACCTTTTAGAAAGACACCAAGTGTTGATTTAAAGACTTCAAGTGATGGAGAATTCCACTGCATCCCTTGGGAATCTGTTCCAACGGTTAATAACCCTCACTGTCAAAATGGACATCTTTGTTCCAAGTTTGAACTTTGCTCTTTTCAACTTCCAACCACCGCGTCTTTGTATGCTGTTGTGTGCTTGGGGGTTTTAAACGAAAACAATGTAAAGTATGAAAGATTAATTGAAAATATTTTCATATTTTTTTGCTTTTTTAAAAAATTGGACAGAAAACAGGATTTTCTTTTCATGTCAACATTTTCCTCCAGTGTTGGAAACACCCAAAATAAAAAAAACCCCAGTGGCCAGAAGAGCAGGGAAGGGATATGAAGAAAGGACAGGAAATCTCCTACAGCTAGTTACAGCCTGCTCTACAAATAGTTTTTGTACAAATGTGACTATTTTGGCCCAGGGTGTGATTTTTTTCTATTCTGATCAGTACTATCCCTAGGGTGAACACAGTTATACCAGTATAAAGGTGCTCATACCAATGTTGCTTATTCCTGTAAAAATCATGCCCCTCACTGAAATAGTTAAATCAGTATAAAATGTGTATAAACAAGCCCAGTGTGAAAATACTCCCATGTTATTCTTACCTTGTTCACGCATCCCCAACCCCCTGGTTTTAGTCTTATTCACCTCTTGCATTATCCAAGACTCTTTGCGTGAGGGGCTGTCTCTCCGACTGCTTGCTTGTGTAAAATCCACAAAATCCATCGGGGCCTCTAGGCACCATGATAATTATTATAATTTGTCATTATTATTAGTGAAATTGACTAGGCTAATATCAGTCTCCAAGCTGAACAAAGTAAATATGCTAAACAAAACACCTAGGTGGTGAAAATTCCTTAATTTTAAGCAATCTTGTTTGGTTTTAATAAGGTTTTAGTAGCACTGGCAAATGCTTGTTGTCGTCAGGTACTGAACCCAGCACCAAAACACAGAGCAAAGAGCTACCTCCATCAGGTACCAGCGGTGGTCGGCTGCAATTTAGGTCCACAGAGCCGCCACTAGAATGGAGCCATGACATAGTCTTTACCAGTGTATTATTTTGGCAGCCCAAACATTTCAGCATTGAACTCCAATAGCCGCTGAAAGCTAAATTGATTAGAAATGATCGATGAACAAAGAGGAAAGTGAGTAATTTGTGTCCATCGCTCAAGTGGATTTAAGGTGCCAAAAGTAAACTGAAAAGTTGGAGGGAGTGCAAATTAACTAGATTATATGCGTGAAATCCTATTGCCGCTGAATTCAGTGCCAACGCCCCCCCCTTGACTTGAATGAGATGAGGATTTCACCCTAAAAGTCTTTAATTCATGCTGTTGTGAGCAACACAGATACGGACTTTTAAAAAAGTATCCAGGCACTGCCTTACTCCAATTGCCCACCGGTATAACTCCCTTGAAATTAACAGGGTGGTACTTATCTATGTTACCCTTCTGCCAAGTGGTGTCGGCAGCAACAAGGGCCAAGTTCATTATCTCAGGGTTCCTCTTAACAAGAGATAACAGAACTGTCTTGAGCCTCCACCCGATAATCTGGGAAAATTTAACACCGCCTCCGGGTGCCTCCCCGAGGCAACACTTCCCCTTTTGCAAGCACCGAGTCTGTGTATAACAAAGGAGAAAGTCTATTATAAAGCAAAGGGAACCCAGCATTAATTTGGGAAAACAGCACAATCGCATTCAAAAGTGTGCGACCATAAGCAAACCTGACCCCACAGCGCAGTGGGCAGTGTCCTTTGCCTCAGTTTCCCACCTTGTGCTGGGATAGTCCGACGAACCAACATCCCTTTAACACATCACTCCCCTCTCCCTCCACTGCACCCCACTCACAGTTGCTGGTGTTGGTTAGTGAAGACTCAGAGTTCAGAGGTGCATTCACAGGGCTCACCTCCCATCCCGGGTCGGGGTTGTTGAGCAATGCATCTGCTGCTGTTTCTCCACGGCTGGCCGCTATCTCTCTGCTGCCATTACCCACTGCTACTTACTGCTCCCAGACCAGGACGTTCTCAGCTTCTCACAACTCAGCCCTGAGTGATTTCAGCAAACAGAACCTCCCAGCCAGGATAATAGCAGTCACCTTTCATTGTCCGCACACAAGGTCTGAGGCTTAGCTCCTATAACAACTCCAGAGCACTATCAAGCTCTAGACACCAAAGACTCTCGAGTTAGTCTAATCAGCTCTGCCATCAACTGCTAAAGATGAGCAGGTCAAATGGTATACAGCACTTTTTAGAAAAACTCCCCACCCATTCTCATCTCAACTGGGATTCGGCATCCCTACCTGCTTAGCAAGTGACATTCGGTTAGGGTGACCCCCTCAATCAGGACATGCTAAGCACTGTTCTGCTGCCCTTTACTTGTACAATAAGGATAGCAACACTTCGTTACTCCTGCATCCAAACCCTAGAGTGATTTATCACCCCAAACCAGGCAAAATGGATCATTTTGGCAAAGCAGCTCCATCAGCATCAGCTGCACGCCTACGGCAGAGGAGGCGTGTCTATGTAAATACGGTCTGCTCCTGAAGTCTTTTCCCCCAGCTCAGCACTAGATGTCAGAGGAGAGCTCATTCAGACCCTGCTTACACAGATCCATAGATTTCATAGCCAGAGGGGATCATTAGACTTCTTGTGTCCTGCCCTCGCCCGCCATTACGTACCTGCATAAAGGCCATGCACAACCAGACCTCATTTCAACTGGTGTGTCAAGACCATAGGTCGGGACCAGAGAACTACAGAGACACCATCAGGGTGTGAGCCATATATTAGGATATGCCCACCCTGGGTTATTACCACCACCCACCCCTGCCCCGGGCTATTCAGGAGCAAGGATATTTAGAAAAAGAAGTTGTGTGACTTCTTCCATGAGGGACTGAAGCAGCAGCTGAAAGCATCTGCTTGAGCAAAGGTGCCCAGGCTCATGCCCACAATGGATCAGGCTCAGAGGGGGATGAGTAACAAGCCAAACAGAGGGATAGATCTATTGTTCACCAACTGGATGCTGCTTGTTTCCTCACTGCACATCTGACTCTCCTTGGGAGCGGAATCTCCCTCCCCTTGTACCCAGGCCTAGCACGCCCCGTGGGCTGCTTGGAGAATGAGGGTATGGCACCTTCTGGGAAGGAGCGAAATCAGGTCCTTAGTCATTTCCACACATATCAGGGTTTGAACCTGAAATGTTTCTGTAACCCCCTGGTCAGTGTATGCTGGTTGTGCCTCACTGGGTCTTGTCAGGAGAGGGTGTGGTCTGCTGCAGGCCCAGCGAGGCCACTTGTGACTCATGCTTTTAGCTCTAGAAGTACCCGGTTCAATCCCTGATGTGTCTACCAAGATGGAGGTTGTCAGACAAACCAATAGCATACCATACTATTGGATCAGACCAATGGTCCATCTAACCCAGTCTCCTGTCTTGTTCTGGTCTGTTCATTCCCTTTTTCACTCTGCTGTTTAGCCACGGTAGCATTTTTTTGGTCCTCTGACTTTTTCTTTTTTTTTAATTTGGAATATACGTTTAGTTTGAGCCTCTATGATGGTGTTTTAAAATAGTTTCCATGCAACTTGCAGCATTTCACTCTTGTGACTGTTCCTTGTAATTTCCAGTGAACTAGCTTCCTCATTTTTGTGTTAAAAGCTACTATGGTGGGTTTCTTTGGTATTTTTCCCCCTACAAGGATGTTAAAATTTAATTACTTTATGGTCGTGATTACCAAGTAGTTTAGCTATATTCACCTCTTGGACCAGATCCTGTGCTCCACTTAGGACTAAATCAAGAATTGCCTCTCCTCTGGTGTGTTTCAGGACTAGCTGCTCCAAGAAGCAGCCATTAATGGTGTCTAGAAATTCTACTGGTGCATCCTGTCCTGAGGTGACATGTTCCCAGTCAATATGGGGATAGTCGAAATCCCTCAGTATTATTGGGTTTTCTCTTTTAGCTGCCTTTCTAATCTCCCTGAGCATTTCACAATCACCATCACCGTCCTGGTCAGATGATCGGTAGAATAACCCTACTGTTATGCTCTTTTTATTCCAGGATGACATTTCTATCCATGGAGATTCTGTGGTACGGTTTGGTTCAGTTAAGATGATTACTATATTTGACTCTATACTTTCTTTCACATACAGTGCTACTCCCCCACCAGCATGACCTACTCTGTCCTTCCGATATATTTTGTACCCTGGTATTACCGTGTCCCACTGGCTATCATCATTCCATCAAGTTTCTGTGATGCCTGTTATATCAATATCCTCATTTAAAACCAAGCACTCAAATTCACCCATCTTAATATTTAGACTTCTAGCACTTGCATACAAACACACATAAAATTTGTCAATATTTACTTGTCTGCCTTCATGTGATGTAACTGAATGGGGCTCTGTTTCATTTGACTGTCTCTCTTTAGTTCCTATCCGTACTTTATCCACTTCCATCCTCCCCTCTTTACTAGGATAAAGAGTATCCCCTTTAGCAAATCGTCTCCTCAGGGATACCTTTGTCCAAACTTTGTCGGCTTTGCTCCAGCCTTTAATTTAAAAACTCTTTTATGAGCTTTTTAATTTTACATGCCAGCAGCCTGGTTCTGTTTTGGTTTAGGTGGATCCCATCCTTCCTGTGTAGGGTCCCCCTTTCCCAAAAGGTTCCCCAGTTCCTTATAAACCTAAATCCCACCTTCCCAACCTCATCCACCCAATGAGACTGTGCAGTTCTGCCTCTCTAACTAATCTTGCACGTAGAACTGGAAGCATCTCACTGATTGCTACCCTGGAGGTCTTGGACTTTAATATCTTACCTAGAAGCCTAAATTTGGCCTTCAGGACCTCTCTCCTACCTTTCCCTAGGTCATTGGTACCTATGTGTACCATGACACCCAGCTCCTCTCCAGCACTGCTCACAAGTCTGTCTAGCTGTCTTGAGATGTCCACAACCTTTGCACCCTGCAAGCAATTTGAATTCCCCATGACTATTGCCTGTTTCTTCCTAATAACTGGGGTCCCCCCCTTCCCTCAGTGTGAGGACACCATGACATCATCTGGAAGGAAGGTCGCAACTATGGGATCATTTCCCTCTGTTCCAGCTTGATTTTCTGCTTCCCCAAGACTTTCCTCCTCCTCCACAGCCCAGCGGCGGTCAGACTGGGGGAGGGGCCGCTCTGCCGTGTCCCTGAAAGTCTCCTCTGTTCAGCCCTCTGTCTCCTTTAGTTCCTCCAGTTCAGCTACTCTGGTCTCCAGAGTCAGTCTCTACAGGCCATAAGTTGCTTGCACTGAATGTACCCGTATGCCACCTGCCCACAAGTAGCCGTACAGGCTGCATTCAGTGCAATAAACTCGCTAGCCCCCACCCCGCCGCTCAACTTCTGCTGGCGTTATTTTTCACTTGTGCAGAGCTTTTTTTGTTTATTTGTTTTGGGTTTTTGGGGGGGGGGGGGGCGGGGTTATTGGCCTAAGTTTAGAGAATGGTTATTAGGTGTATCTAATGCCCCTTGCACTCCCTCGCAAAACTCCCCCGTTTGCTAGCTCCTCACCAAGAGGGGTATACGTCACCCTGCGCCACCCAGACAGCTCATCCCACTGGAATAGGCCTCTTCTGCTTTGCCCATTACCTTCATTTGGGAAGAAACTACCAAGAGTTTCCCAAAAGCTCCCTCAAAGGGAGCCTCCAGGACGAAGCAGAGAGAGGCCAAGCAGTGGCCCTGCCCTTTTCCTTGGGTTGCCAGCCCCTTCGCACATGCCTTCAACCTAGCCCTTGGAGAGAATCCATTTATACTCAGACAAAGCAGGTCCTTGTTGGGAGCCGGGTGCGGGGGAAGCCGTGTGGAACTGGGTCCGCTATCAACTCCCCCTCCTGTTCATTGTGCCCTGAGGTGGGAGCGAGTTTAGTCCTGTGATACCTCTCCGATTGCCAGGGTCACAGCGCAGCATCGGAAGAGAAGATGCTGCCCTCTCTTCTCTAAGTGGGTGGCTGCATTTTTCAGGCAATTATTGTATTTATTTTGCCCCTGTCAAAAGGGAAACGGGTCGTCTTTTGCCAAGTAACTTTACACCTAAGTATTTCCTTCTGCTTGTCTTAAAAACAGCTTCGCCTGGATGTTACCTCCGGGTCGTGGGGTCGCTGGGGATTGGCAGAGTCTCTGAAGTGCTCCGAGAAGTGCAGCTCACTTCTGCAGGCCTGTTCCTAATCGGCCAGCGGAGACAGGGGGGTTAGGGAGTGAATCCAAAAACCGCAGCGGTGCAGAGCCAGGGTCTGTCCACTCGGCAAAATAGGTGAGTGGTGATGTCTGTTCAGCTGGCTGGATCCCGAGGCAGGCGCGGGCTGGGGGAGACGCCCGGGGTGCCTGGCCGTTCACTTTTGAAAATAAGCCCTGCTTTGCAGAATTGGGAATAAAACTACACGGCGCAACAATGCTGCCTTTCAGAGTGTGGCAAGATAAGGGATCGCTCCTTTCCAAAACCGCTGTCTGTTTATTTGAAGGGAATTTAGTGCTGCTGAAAGGTTCTGGGTTGACAACCCTGGGGAACCAAGCGCTGTTTATCCACAGGACGGATACAGCCTGTGTGACCGGCTGGCCAGGGTGTGTTGTGTATGCCAAAGCCATAGAGGGTGTGAGTCGGCTACAGCTCATAGCCATGGAGCCTGGCTCTTTAGTGGTGACTTACGCCTTTAGCTCTAGAAGTTCCCCAGCTCAGTTCACAGAGTGGCCTAAGATAGCAGCTGTCACACATGGACAGCTCGATAAAGAGTGGGAGGGGCAACTGAGGCACAGAGTGGGAAAGTGACTCACTCAAGCTCACACAGGAGGCCAGTGTCAGGCAGGTCTGCCAAGGTGCAGTCCGGTGTCCTACCCACTAGGCCATGCTGCCTCTTTGAAGCCTGCTTCCTCATCTCCCCTTCGCCCCATTTTGGAAAATGTCCCTCTTTGATCTTTTCTGCTGTCAAATTCGACCACAAAGTGTCCTGAGTGTTTGGAGGACAGAGAAAAGATTTCAGATGCAGCCCTGAAGGACAAACACACCAATGTAACAGTCCTACAGCCCCAGACACGGCTGCTAGCCAGCCCAAAGAACCGTGACAAACAGCTGTGTTCAAAGAGCCACCAACCCCAGATGGGAAATTTCCACAATAAGGTTTTTAGATACAGATGGGCTCAAAGCAAAACACTGCATCTATACACAGTGGATTTGGGGATAGGGTGAAGTTTGGATCTCAGGTGCATTCAGATCTGAAGCACTCACAGAATGTGCATAGAAATTACACAGCAGCTAATTTGTAACTACTGGTGCCTCATGAAGCTTTGTCTCTTCAGGGCAAGGATTGCCTCTTGCTCTGTATTTGTACAGTACCCAGTCAATGGGGCCTCTCAGCAGGTGAGAGTCTATGTCTAGGCACATTTGGTGAGCAGTACGGAAATCCCACCTCATCCCCCGCCCCATGTCCTGTCCCTGTCAGCTCTCGTGAATAGCGCTGCGTGGTACTTGGTCATTTACTCTCTGGCTGTCAGGAATCAGGGCCAGCAGCAGATCCAGGCTCTGAGTGGCCTAACGAGCGAGCGCAGCTGGCCTGATTGGCTACGCTGCCTGATTGGTGGGCAGGGTCAGCAGGCCTGCTCTTAAGCCCTGCAGGAGCAATTCAGCTGCCTCTCAAAGCCTTTGTTGTGATTACTCTTGTGCCTGTGTTGGTGAAGCCCTGCCTTGCTCCAGGTAACCCTGCTTTGACCCTTGGCTCTGTTTTCTGACTCTGGTTTTGACCCCTGGTTCTGATTCCTGGTGACTGACTTCTGCTCTCACCACTAGTCCTGACTGCTCACATCCAGCTCTTTGACACCAGTCCTCATAGAAGATGAGGGTTGGAAGAGACCTCAGGAGGTCATCTAGTCCAATCCCCTGCTCAAAGCAGCACCTACACCAACTAAATCCTCCCAGCCAGGGCTTTGTCAAGCTGGGCCTTAAAAACCTCTAAGGATGGAGATTCCACCACCTCCCTAGGTAACGCATTCCAGTGCTTCACCACCCTCCTAGTGAAAAAGTTTTTCCTAATATCCACCCTAGACCTCCCCCACTGCAACTTAGAATGAGGAGTAATGGTCTTGTCATCTGCCACCACTGAGAGCAGCTGAGCTGCTTCCTCTTTGGAACCCCCCTTCAGGTAGTTGAAGGCTGCTATCAAATCCCCCCTCACTCTTCTCTTCTGCAGACTAAATAAGATGAGTTTCCCTCAGTCTCTCCTTGTAAGTCATGTGCCCCAGACCCCTAATCATTTTTGTTGCCCTCTGCTGGACTCTCCAATTTGTCCACATCCCTTCTGTAGTGGGGGGACCAAAACTGGACACAATACTGCAGGTGTGGCCTCACCAGTGCTGAACAGAGGGGAATAATCACTTCCCTCCATCTGCTGGCAATGCTCCTAATAATGCCGCCCAATATGCAGTTAGCGTTCTTGGCAACGAGGGCACACTGCTGACTCATATCCAGCTTCTCATCCACTATAATCCCCAGGCCCTTTTCTGCAGAACTGCTGCTTAGCCAGTCGGTCCCCAGCCTGTAGCAGTGCCTGGGATTCTTCCTTCCTAAGCGCAGGACTCTGCACTTGTCCTTGCTGAACCTCATCAGATTTCTTTTGGCCCAATTCTCCAATTTGTCTAGAATGGTCAGGGATGCAACCATCCTAGGATAGTGAATTAGCCAAGATGGTCAGGGACGCAACCCCATGCTCTGGGTATCCCTAACCTCCAACTGCCAGAAAGCTGGGACTCGATGGCAGGGGTGGATCACTTAGTAAATGGCCCTGTTCTGTTCATTCCCTTTGAAGCACCTAGCATTGGCCACTGTCAGAAAACAGGATAATGGGCTAGATGGACCATTGCTCTGACTCAGTATGGCCCTCCTTATAGGGGACGGGGGAAAGAGAACCTACACCTTTGTCAAGGGGCCTTTTCCCAAGAAGGCAGGAGAGATGGTTACAAATATCCTGCCCCTCCTGTGGGAGGAGACACACCAGGCAAGGAAACCAATCACTGTGCTGTGTACATGGATGGCGTTACCATCAGAGAAACACCCTAGCTGGCTGGGGACACACCGAACTCTGGATCCATCCCCTAATCACCTTTGCATCCTGTAATTGGTTTCTTTTCCCAGCGAGGACGTTGGTGGTTTTTGCATTCCACCCCTCATTTCCAGAGCATATTTGTGAATTGCATCTAGTCTCCTGTAAAGTGAATTTACTGCTGGTTGGGGCTGGCGGGCCAGGATCAGTAACAGGGATATTAATTGACCTCCCCTTGTTAGATAACTAGAGTTCAGTCCCAGGTGACTCCTAGCATAATTTCAGGTTCTAAGAAGGAAAGGGTATAACTTGTTTTTGTCATGGTGTGTATGTGAGCTGCGGCTGTCTGCTGGATGGAATTGAAACTGCTTAACTGTGTGTAACAAGCCCTGCACAGCCGCTCGCGATTCTCTGTTAGCTCAGGTGCTGGGGTGCTGAGTTTTTATCTATGCTGCTGCTATGGATAGCTATAGTTACAGAACAGTGATGTCGTAGACGGCCAATGATTTGCTACAATATGATAAATCCTGTGGGCCTGGTGATCTTTTGCATTTTTCATTAAGGGACCACTAATTATTTACAAACATTAGTTAAGCTTGCACCCGCCGCCTGTGAGGTATTAACCCTAGTTTATAAATGGGGAAATTGAGGCACGTGGGAGGTTAACACATGAGTTACCTATGGTGAGACCATCAGGCTGAGCAAAAATGAGAACCCAGGAGTCCTGATTTCCAGCTTCCTTCTTATCTAAGCACTCTGCTTACCAAAATGAGATGTGCATTCTGTTAATCTCATAGTCTCAACTGTACATATGTATCCTCCCAGCACTCCTGTGAGGTAAGGCAGTGCTGTTATCCCTAATGTACAGATGGGAAACTGAGGCACAAAGACTTGCCCCAGGTCACACTGACAGTCTGTGTCAGTGCAGGGAATCAAATCCAGGTGCTTGAGTCCCAGCCTAGTGCCCTAATCACTGCCCAAGTAGCCATCTGTCCCTATTCCCTTTCTTTTTCAGTCTCTGTGACATTCACCCCTAGCACGTGTTGGTCCCACTGAAAGCTCAGAGGGACAAGGGGAATTTAGCCCTTGTACATAAGCCAGTACCGTTTTGCACCATACGCCGGTTTCCGAGGTTTGCAGCATTCACCTTCTGCAGCCAAAGAACTCCAGCAGACAGCCCTGAAACACGGTCCCAGGGCTGCAGAAGAGATCACCGCGAGCCGAGCGAGCCCAGCGTTTTTGCCACATTGCTTGCTTCCAGCTCTGAGCGTGAAGGCCGCTCCCGGTGAGCTGCAATGGAAGCCATCCAAGACACAAACAGCATCGGATTTGGGGTCAGGGTCTGGCTGCGACACATCAAATCCTGTGGTGCTGGGATTTCTAGGCTGCCCCAGCACTGTTACACTGTTTATCAGAGGGCAAATATGCTCTAGCTCAACCACGAGGTATGGGCTGAATGCAGGAATTGCTGGGTGCAGTTCTCTGGCCTCTGTTATGCAGGAGGGCACCTAGTAGATGATCACCATTAGCCTTCATAGCATTACAGTGTATGACTCTGTGAAGTCTCTTTCCCCCCACCCCAGCGGAGGGGTGTAATTACCTATTCAATGGACACCCTTGGCTGGGCTATGTAGGAGCCCTACCCCGCCCTGGGGCTTGGCTGTATAACAAGGAAAGACAGATGAGGAGGGGGAAGGGATTGGAAGCTGAGCTGGCTGCTGCAGGCACCAGGTCAGCAGCCTGCCATGGGCCTTAGAGACTTAGCTGTTCCGACTGTAAGTCTGGTTGCTCTAAACTAAGAGCCTTTAGTGGGTTAAATGGATTCCCACCCCCACCCCCCGACCTGACATCCTGGGGGAACGGGGAAAAGCCTGCCTGTCACCTCGAATGTTAAGGAAACTGCACTCGGCTGGCTGGCTGGTTTGGGGGGCTTCTGAACGGGGATGTGTTGGTTTGTTGGTCTCCCCTTTCGCAGCTGCTGTCCACTGTTCCGTTTAGTTTATTTCCCTGCATGTTAGTTCGAGGTCACCAGGTGTGAGGGCCGGTGCCTGATGACTGGCCTCTGCAGCCGTTTTGAGGGTGCAGTGAACAAGCCAGCGGGCAGCTGTGCTTGGCTCTTTGTTGGGGGCATCTCCTTTAACTCAGCTGAGAGGTGTGTGTGTGTCTGCAGCCCCTCCGGCCCTGCCACCCTGCCAATACATGCTGACTTGCGGCACCTCGCTGCTCCAGCCAGGAGGCCTTAACCAGGCTTACCAGCGCCCTGTGACTCTGTCCTCCAGCATGCCCTGCTTGTGCAGTCCTGAACCTGCACGCTGCTGGGCCAATGCACCTGGGTCCTGACCTGCCGTTCCAGTGCTGGGCTCTGCCAGTGCACTGCAGTCTCAGCCTGCAACCCGCTCCCCAGCCCTATTTCCCTCCCAGGCTGCCCACACGTGGCTGTACGAGTGCCCCCTGCCTCAATCCTGACCTACAGTACATCCTGTCTTCCAGCCCTGGGCTGCCTGCACAACCTTGCAGCTGCCCCTCTATCGCGGCGTGGGCCCCAACCCCCTCCATGCCGGATCTAGGCAGCTCTGTTAATGCACCTTAGTTCTGATCTAGGACTACCCCTCTTCTCTCCCCCCCTGCAGCTCTGCACACGTGCACAGATCTACTTACTCCCCTCCTCCGCCTTCACCAGCAGCCCGTTACTCTAGTCCTGGCTTCCTGCTGGGCAGAGTTGGAAGGCTGTGCTGAGCCGTTTTCAAACCACCACGCGTCTTGTGCTCAGCCTCTGCCCGTTCTCCTGATGGGAGTTTCAGGTGATTGCCCTCCAGACTCGCAGGCCCAGACCCTCAAAGGTATTTAGGCTCCAAACTCCCACTGAAATCAGTGGGACAAAGCTGAGTGAGGATTAACTATTGGACTAACTTCTCTCGGTGAGAGAGACGCTTTCAAGCGAGACAGAACTCTTCTTCAGGGCCTGGGTAGCTCGAAAGCTCTTGTCTCTCACCAGCAGCAGTTAGTCCAATAAAAGATATTCTCTCCCCCACCTTGTTTGTCTCATATCCTGGGACCCACAAGGCTGCACTAACTGAAAATAGTGGAAGTTATGAACCTAAATAAATTTCCCAGATCTGGACCAGTCTCCTAAATAACAGCGAATGTGACAAGGAAAACCACCCTTTTTTCCTGCACTTCTGTCTTCTAGCATAATTTTTGTTTGGTGCTTAGATACCAAGGTGATGGGCATCTTTATTAAACAGCTCGCTAGGAATACAGGCCAGTGAGGCCCATCCTGGGTCCTTGCGTCCAGTCCCTGCTATTGCAGGCAACCCAGAAACTTGGCAAGCTTCATCTTCAAACTAGTCCGGTTGTTTGCTTCCACTGCTGCTATGCAGAGGCTGTTCCCGACCCTCTCTCCTCTGATGGTTAGACACCTTCTAATTTCCAGCTTCAGTTGACTCCTGGCCAGTTTATCCCCATTTGTTTTTGTGCCAGCATTGTATTTTTGTTCAGTGTATGTCTCTGTGTTTTCTAACTGGCCGGAGGGTATCAAAGAAGGCCAGAATCCTAGTTACACTGGTGTAGATGTGGAGTAACTGCACCTGAGAACTGAATTGGGCTCAGGAGTCAAATTTTGCCGCATTCACTGTTGCCTCACTAGAGAAAAGTGGGAGTCGAATGATTTATGCCTGTAAACAAAGGCCATTGTTAGAATGTAGTTAAGGATTTTCCTGGAGGCAGCATCAGGTGTCGGCTTCCTGCTACTAAGTAAATGCCCTGCGCTCTGCAGAGGCTGCTGCTGTCTCAGAGTGCGCCGAAAGAGGAATTGTTAGTAAGTTAAAAATGTAACCATGATCTTCCCTCCCTGCGGTATCCACTCGCCTCGAACCTGGGTCCAACATGCAAACCAAACCGAAGAGAAACACAGATGCGAGCTCCATGGGGTGAAGACTGTCTCCAGGCTGAGCGATCCGGGTAGGTATTCCTGGCACAGATCCCCATCCACCTGGGCTATGCGGGCCAAATGCAGTGGGGATGTAAATGGTGGTGTGAGTTACCCACAGAGTGTAATTGGTCAGGAAATGGGTGTCGGTGGCAAAGAAGAGTAAATCGAGCCTTTTTGGCATGCAATGGCCATGCAAAGTGAGCCAGTGGGGGTTGTGTCCATTTGCACCAGGGTTGCATTTGGCTCCAAGACTGGGGAATAGTGCCAGCGCAAATTAAAGTCGGGGTGGGGGGAATCTACCTACAGCCTCCTCTGAGCTGCTTCTCTTGCTACACCCCTCTCTGCCCCTCTTGGTGTGTAAGATGTGCACCCTCCCCCTCCCTCCCCGCCCCCCAATGCCATGTTAGCACAAGCTGTGGTAGGAAGGGAGGCAATGGAGAAGACTTAGTTAGCTGTGACTGGGGGGGTCCGGAAGGCAAGGCAAGGCCAGGCTGTTGCTGTGCAAACTGTAGTAACACGGGCCTCTCAGCGGGCTCAGTAAAGATCTCTCTCCTCCAACGCTGCTTGCCAGCCTCTGTGCCCACTGCTGATGAAACACAAGTGACACCGCAGGGCTGAGAGGCCTCAGTGGGAGTTATGCCACATTCCCCCCCCCCCCCCTCGCTGTATTTCACTGGTCCCAATGCATCTGAAAGACCCCTGTGCACTAAACCCAGAGCGGACGCATCCCTCTCTTAAATCCGCTGGATTTAGGAGCAGCCTACCAACAGCCGAGAGGTCACACATTGTTACACTGATTACCTGCCCCAGGGGGATGGGATGAGGGTTAGTGTTTGGAAAGCACTTTGAGATGCTTAGAGGAGACTCTACAAAAGGGCAGTGTGCTGCTATTCTTTGTATTATCATAATAACTAGATACCCCACACAAGATTGGGACCCCCATTATGTGGGGCACTGGCCATAAACTGAGTAAGAGACAGTGCCTGCATTGAAAAATGTACAGTCTAGACAGACAAGACACAACCAGAGGCATTAAGATGTGACCAAGGTAACACAACTGAGTAGCAAAGCTGAAAACAGACACACACCTTCCCTCCCCCCCCACCCCCCAGTCTCTGGGGTGCCAGCTCTGTGCCCTAGCCACTAGGCTGCACTGCCTCTCAATTCATTTCCCCGTGTTCGCTGTACTTTCTCCTCTTCTGCTTGCAGGCCAATATTTTGCTCAGGACTGCCATGTTTTCCTGTTGATTGTTAATACTGACCGTAACCTTCTGTCAACGGTACTCACTTGCGGCCTCTGAGCAAAAGGCTCTGTACAGCAAATACGTCCACTCAGTTCACAGATGCCATCACGCACTAACAGGCCTGCTCTGTGGTACAGCAGGCGATCTGCCTCTGAAATGATTCCAGGCACATTTCCTGAGCTATCCCGTATTAAGGGTCTGGTCCAACACCCAACGCAGGCAAAACAAGACTCCCCCTTGACGTCATTAGGAGTAGATCCAGGTGTTATGTTTACGATTATTTATAGTATAGGAGTGCCTGGAAGCACCAATGGAGATCAGGACCTCATTGTGCTAGGAGCTGTACAAAGACGTAGTAAGAAGCAGTCCCCAGAGAGCTTACCATCTCAATAGACAGGAGGTAGAAGGGGTTATCACCCGTATAACACTGATGGGGAAACGAGGCATATAGCCATTAAGTTAGTTGACCATGATCAAAAAGGGAGTCCGGACTAGATGCAGGAATTGAACCAAGCACTCCTGGGTTGTAGCCTTATGCCTCTCTCACAAGACCATCCTTTCTCTCTTGCCTTGCTTAGCTGTTTGTAAGTCTGCCCGTGACACTACTTTGTACAGTGCCTGGGAGAGGAGCGATTTCGGGCTGTGTAAGTGACACACCATCCAATGGTGCTTAGTTTCCCATGCTCGCCACTGGGTCATGTGTTTAGTTTCTCCTGCGGTGCAGCTGCCGGTCAGCCCGTGACTGTCTGCCAGTCAGAGGAAGTCTACACTTCCAGTAGATAGCGAGAAGTCTCCTGTTTGCTCATGTAACCCACACACCTCCTGGGTGTGGTGTTCTGTCCCATCCAGTGGCACCGAGACCACTTAGAGAGAGAGATCAAATGAGTCTGCTTTACTGCCTGAGCTAACGGTCAGTTGGCTTTTAGCTCATGCGGTGGAGGCTCACGCACTAGGCTCCAGAGGTCCCAGGTTCGATCCCACCTGCCGACGACCGGGATCTGTTGGTGTTCCAGTAGGATGGATTGTGATTTATTTCACTTCTACTCGAAATATAAAGTGAAAGTTGATGTGGGGGTGAAGTGCTGTTCTGTTTGTCTGTGTACACCACCTGCAGAGGCCCTGGACAAACTCAACAGCCTGCAAAGTTGTGTTCACAGGTCACACTGGGTGTGTCATACATAGCTTGACTGAATTTTCGTGTCTCGTAACCGACCGACTGGAGCTCTCCCTGGGCCAGGTGGATGGAAGAAGCCAGCGCGGTCTGTAGCATGATGCGTTGAAAGCGAGCAATGGTAAATATCAAGGTTAGGGTTTATCTTGCCACTCATCACAGGATCTGTGTACCTTCCATGTAAAATCAACAGCAAGAGCGTGGTGGGCTTCAGGAAGTCTCTGGCCCCTTTCCTGCTTCAGGGCCAAAACTTTGCTTGGGTAGGGTTTTCTGGGGGGAGATGTAGAGGGTGGGTAGGGTATTTTGGGGGAGGAGAGTAGCAGGAAGTCTGAGAACGGCAGAGTGTGTCTGTATGGTGAGCGTGACTTGTGGTGGGAGGGCTCTCTCAAAGGGGAAGGCTTTGCTGTGTTTCTTAAAGTGGGTCAGATTCCAGGTTTGCCTGATCTGCTTGAGAGGGGGCTCTTTGCTGCCTGGTTCTGTTCAGGGCTTTGCAGTCTTCATTGTCCCACAGGTGTGCAGCTGTCACCGCAGGGCTCAGAGTTAAAGCTCGGTCTTGGATGTAACTGGGGCTTGACCCAAATGAGCTAAAGGGCCAAGTTCTGCTCTTGTTTGCCCCACAGCAATCTCATGGGTAGTAATGGGCGTGGGGAGCAGACCCTGTTACCCTAACACTGAGGTTGTCTTGTGATGCGGTGGATGGGAAGCAGGGGCACTGTGTCCTTGAGTTCAAACAATACATGATTTGGCCTTGAACGAGTCTCGGCCTCAGAAGAGAATCAGGGGTGGGTGGACACAGGTACTTGTTTTCATTAGGAGACCCACTAAAGGTTGTAGAGGAGAAGGCTGAGAACAAAAGGTTTTGACAGTCTCTTATCCTTAGCACGGAGAGGGCCTAGTGTCCCTCTTGCAAGCAGCACAGGGAAGGAAACCACAAAGTAAAGCGAAAAGAGGCAAGACAACATCCCATGGTTGGGGGCTGAAGTGTGGCTTAGTGGTTAGAGCACTGGAGTGGGATTCAGGAAACCCAGCTTCTATTCCCAGCTCTGATATTGGCCTGCTGGGTGACCTTAGGCAAGTTGTTGCTTGTCTTGTGCCTCAGTTTCCCCAATTTCCCCCAGCAGATTGGGGGAAGTGATTATTCCCCTCTATTCAGCACTGGTGAGGCCACACCTGGAGTACTGCGTCCAGTTTTGGTCCCCCCACTATAGAAGGGATGGTGACAAATTGGAGAGAGTCCAGTGGAGGGCAACGAAAATGATCAGGGGGCTGGGACACACGACTTACGAGGAGAGGCTGAGGGAACTGGACTTGTTTAGTCTGCAGATGAGTGAGGGGGAATTTGAAGGCTGTTATCAACTACCTGAAGGGGGGTTCCAAAGAGGAATAAAAATTATTAACATTAACCCTGTCTGTGTATATAACGTCTTCTGCAATTTCCACAGTATGCATCCGATGAAGTGAGCTGTAGCTCACGAAAGCTCATGCTCAAATAAATTGGTTAGTCTCTAAGGTGCCACAAGTCCTCCTTTTCTTTTTGCGAATACAGACTAACACGGCTGTTACTCTGAAACCTGTCATTAACCCCTAGAGGCTCCAACGGAAATCGGGGTCCATTGTGCCAGGCGCTGTACGCTCAACTAGTAAGACACACTCCCTGCCCTGAAGAGCTTGCAGTTGAAACAGGCAAACCATGGGAAGGCAAGGCAAGAAGCACAGACAGGACTAGAACCTGAGTCCTTTGAATGCCTGGCAGTGATCTACCCACTGGCCCACCTTGCCCCTCTCACTAGTCTCTGAAGAGCAAGTGGGTGACACTTGTTATGCAGGGAGTCAAGGTGTGAAAAATAAGAACCAAAACGCACCTTTGCCCAAATCTCCAATCGAATCCTGAATCTGTTCTGGGGTCCTTAACTGATAACAAAGCCCAATGCAGGGGGAGTGTGGCATTATTTGCCTTTACACTTATCATGAGTTTTTTTTAATGCTTCTGGGACCGAATTATGGGATCAAACTAACTTGCAGTCCAGTCTTGGTGGCAGTTCATGGATGGTGGAAATACCTCATGCAGACCAGACCTCGCATTGTTTCTGTTCCATAAGTGGCTCTGAGGCAAGACAGTCTCATGAAAAGACAAAAATGCATTTGGGCTCATGCACCATGGAGATGCAGCCACCTCTGGGGTGGAAATCAGCAGCTAACAGTGCATTCCAAAACCGCACAGCAGCAAGGAGCTGTGAAATGAATTGTACGGTCTCCAACTCAAATATCAGGGGGAAATTTTAGGGGGGCCAGCTATAATGCCTCAAGGGACAGTGGGACAAATGGCAGTGTGCTTGTGAAAAGCGCCACGCCACCTTTAATAAGGGGCATCAGTGTTACATCGCTTCTTCAAGCAGGTCAGCATTTCCAAAATAGCACTTGGAGACACTTCAGTGTGCATTGATCCAAAGGGAAGAGCGCCGCATGCTGGATCCCCCATACAGCTTCCTGCGGCACCCAGCTGTTTCTTGGACATGTTCCATGTGACTGCTCCTGCAGCCTGATTTTTGCTTATCCGGAGGAACCTCAGGACAAGTATCTAAGTGCTTAAAGCAAGACAAAACGGTCTCTTTAAAAGCCCCGTCAGCCCTGATCTAAACCACATTGGCTGCTGAGACATGAAAGTCCCTACTCAGTGAAGGACAGCATGAGCAAAAGTGGTGGGATTTTTTTTTTTACTGGTTCTCAACATTTGTAACCCGCACCTGTGCGGGGTTAGATTCGATCCTGCCTGCTTAACAGCCCCTGGATTTGTGCAGCCTCTTTCACAAGGGGTTTAGGTTTCCCAGTGTCTTGAAAGGTGCCATCAATCATTCCCCAAGAAAACACCCCCTGAATCCAAACAGTGTCCATAACTGCAGCTGGAGAGCTCATCCATTAACCCCCCTCTGCACGAACAGAGATTCTGTTGTATTTAAAAAAAAAAAAAGCCCCAAACCCAAGATCCTGCGAGTTCAGTCAGGAGACATGCTCAGTCTCGTAACATGCATGTGGCAAGCATCCAAGTCAGTATGACCTATGGACCACTCCCTCAATGGGACTAACCATCCAGTTCCTTCCAGACAGCACCATTACCGCTTGACACCCATTGATCATCCTGCCAGCTCGCCCACCGTGTGCTCTGTGCTCTCCAGTCTGGTTGTTCTCGACGCCGGCAACCACAGTTCCCCCTCCCCTGCTTCATTGCTCCGGCTCCAAACTCTTCTCCGCCAGGCATGGAGCTCATCCCTCTTTCATTACACGGTTTATTTTGCCTTTTCCTTTTTGCTCCCAGGCTGCTGACGCATAGATTTATAGCCAAATGTCAAGTGCTCCGAGGCTTGGCCCAGGTCTACTGACCCTGGGAAACTTCTGGAAAAGAACTCATGGCTGAAATTCATCCATGGTAAGTTCAGCTCCTCGCTGTTAGCACCCTTCAGAATAGTTGAATTCTGGCCGGTTTTGGGTTCCGCCCCCCGCTTTCTCCCCAACAAAAAAATATTCAGCCTCTTTAGGTTTTCATTCTGTTCCTTTCTTTGTCAAATCACAATCACTTCTAAATCCTTCCCTTCCCACCTTGGACAGCCTCCCTAAATAGGTTCTGTTGCTCCTGAGACTTCTCTCCCACCAGGTTGATGGTGGGCACGGCTGATAGCCATTCCTAATCCACTCTTGTTTAGGCAGGTCTCAAGTCCTGGCGACTGTCATTTGATTCTCCCTGGCCTTTGTGGAACTTCCTTCAAAAGCCAAAGAGTGAGGGGCTGCCAGCTGTCAGGGTAATGACCCAGAACTAGAGTCACCATGTTCATGGATAGTTTATTTTCTTTCCAGAGTAGTGCTCTCCTGCACAGCTTTCAGAGATCCCAGTATCAGTTCATTTTAACCTGTAGGGAAAACGGGGTTTCTTTTTCCCCCAGTGTCACTGCCAATAAAACCTAGGCTGTGCTCTTCCCCTCCCCCCCCCCTTTTCGCCTACTGGAAAGATGTGAATTAATGTATTTAAAGATTCTGGACCCAATTCTCCATTTCCCTGCACCTTGTGCTGTCATTGGTCCCTGTGCAAAGTGTGTGTTGTGTGGTGTTCATCCTTAGAGTTCGAAGATGACCACGACATCACTGATGGGTTTGGTTTCGGTGAACACGTGAGTGGCCGATCAGGCCAATTGGAGCTTTGAACTGTCTGTGGCACCCTGAACAAGAGCTGCCGCGATGGGTGACTTGGTTAACAGCGGACAGGCTGCTTGATATCATGACTAGCGCGGGAATTGGATTTAAGTGAGGGAAAGTTGTGCAGCGTCTTTTGTGCTCTTTCTCACCCAGGCCTGTCTGAATCCAGTAGCCTGAAGATGTTGAGGTGTCTGGAGACAGGTATGGGTGCAGTGGAAGGCCAACAGGTCCTACTGCTCCTGAGCTGATTTCCTAGGCTGTCCACACAGCTCTTAACATCCACCTTCACAGCCAGGGAGATAAGCCTATCTGCTTGACTGCCTTGTTCACCAGAGAAGACTTTCTGGAGGGAGCCAGGTGTCACTCTGGTCAACAGTTGCAAGTAACAGTCTACTGTTACTTACGGTAGCAGGAGTAGCCTGACCTGTCTTCAAGACCTGTGCAAAGTAGATGTTACTTGCTATCCATCAGAAGGGTAGAATTTTCCACTCAGTTTGCATTGGTGCTCATGGCCACAGAAGGAAACTCCGGCTCAGTGGCAATAACAAGACCCAAGGCTTAACTTCTCCATTCCACCATATTGCTTTTGAAGTTTTAATTTTCCCTTCCTTTGGCCAGATTCTGAATCTCTGACTCTTCTTGGTGAGCAGCTACTGGCATCATCCTGACTTGCATGAATAACTGCTCATCGGCAGGAGTAATAGGTTCACTGTCTGGCCCCTTGTTTATATGTTGGCTCTTTAGAGCCAGATTTTTGTCCCTTTCGCTCATGCTGAGTAGTGTCTGACTCTGCAGATAGTGCCTTCTGGTGTCTCTGGGAAGCAGTGTAGCCTAGCTGATAGGGCAGTGACCTGGGGTATTAAGCATTGTGGGCTCTGTTCCTGCTAGTAGCCAACTGAGTGACCTTAGGCAAGCCACTTTACCACACTGTGCCTCAGTTTCCCCATCTGTAAAATAGGGATAATACTGACTGCCTTTATAAAGCCCCCTGAGATCTACTGATGCAAACCTCCGTATGGGAGCTAGATGCCATTACTTTGGATGTGGGGTACTACTCATCCAGAGTAGGGGGCCAGAATCTGGTCCTGGGGTGGGTAAACTTTTTTTGGCCTGGGAAGCACCTGGCATGCTGACAAGACAGGAATAATAGGTAGATTCGGGTTCACAGATAGGATTCACTGTGTGAACTGAGCCTTTAGCACATGCAGGGACAAACAGGTTCCAATAAAATAAGAGATTTGAGCCTTTGCCCCAAACTCAACCTGAATTGAACCATTAGCCTGCTTTGAGTCAACCAAGACTGAAAATTCAAATCCTTTTAAAATGTTCAGCCCTGGTCTCCAGCAGGAGTAAATCAGCATAGCTCAACGGGAGTCAATGGGCCAGATCCCCAGCTGGAGTCCACCATCATCCCGATGTTGACCTCACTGGAGTTATGCTGACTTACACCCACTCAAGATCTGTCCCTGCATTCTCCAGTGCACCTCTGCATTTTCTGCCTCTGGCGGGGAATGGAAAGCTATTCCTGTCCTGAGGGTGTAGGAGGAACTAGATGCACAGTATGGGCACCATAGATTGGCATTGACGTGAGGCTGACATTTCAGGAACGGCAAGAGTGAAGGTGAGGGGAAAGATAGGACACATGGGCCACCTCTCTTTCTAGCCACTCACGGATCCAGGGATGATACCTCTGCACTCCAGGAGCCCTAGAAACCATCCAGCATCCTCCCCACTCCAAATCTGTGGCCTTGAGGAAGAAGGAAATTCCACAGAGGAGCCAGCCCCAAGGGACAAAAGAAAGCAAAGCAGCAAGAACTGGCACAGAAGCAGCCACGGCAGGTTCTGCAGCGGGGGCTACCAGTTACTGAAGGTGACTTTATTGCCCTCCATACACATATGACCATTGCACTGTCATTGCAAAATGGCCTCCATGGCTTGATGCAGTATTACAGTCACCTTAATGTTATTTGTGTTGCTGGAGTAGCTAGTAGCCTCCATCATGAAGCAGGCCCCCACTGCTCTGGGCACTGTACAGACACAAGACAGTCCCTGCTCCAAAGTGCTTATAAGCTGAGCATAAGACAAGGCACTAGATGGAAACAGACAGGCGGGGAATGCAAGGAGATAATCAGACCAGCATGATAGGCTGTGGTCTCTGCACATGAGCGGTCTAACCATTGGCTGTGAGCAGGACGAGCTGGCCTGGGTGAAAGTCTGTGAAAAGGAGACACTGGTGATCAAGATGCAAGACCACCGCCTGTACAAGCGTTTTAGCTGTGTGGCTGGATCAGAAAGGCTGTATCTTAGAGGTGTTATGTAGATGGAATCTGCAAGATTTAGACATAAGCTGGATGTGAGGACTAGAGAGGGGTCCAAGTTGAAGATGGCACCCAGGTTATGGGCCTGAGTGACAGATCGGATGGTGGTGGTGTCCTCCAGTGGTTGAGGAAGGAGGTAGCAGGGAGGGCTTTGAGTGGGAGGGGAAGACGGAGAGCTCTGTTTTAGCCGTGTCGAGCTTGAACTGATGACTAGACATCCAGGAGGAGATGTCAGAGACAGGCTGAGATTTTAGTTGAGACGGAATTCAGAAACACGGCTGCAGTAGAGAGGTAGATCAGTGAGTCCTCAACCTAGAGATGTTAGTTGAATTTGTGTGTGTGGATGAGATGACCCAGAAAGAAAGTGTAGAGGGGGAAGAGAAGAGGACCAAGGACAACCCTGTGGAATCACCACAGAAAATTGGAGGGGGAATCCTAGAATATCAGGGTTGGAAGGGACCTCAGGAGGTCATCTAGTCCAACCCCCTGCTCAAAGCAGGACCAATCCCCAACTAAATGAGGATGGATCCTGCCAAGGACATGCTGAGGGAGTGATTAGAAAGGTAGGAGGAGAACGGGGAGAGGGCAGTCACAGAAGCCAAGAGAGGAAAAGACCTCCAGAAGAAGAGCCTGGCTGAAAGAGCTGAAGGTGGCTGACAAGTCAAGGATGATATGCATGGAGTGCTGGTTCTGATCTTTGGCTAGGTAATTGGTCACTAGTGACTCTGAGAACTGTCAGTTGTATGCCAGGGATGGAAGACAGGCTGGAAAGGGTCTGGGATGGAATTTGAGGAGAGGAACTCCAGACAGCAGTCATAAACAGTGCATGCAATGAGCTTAGAGGTGGAAGGGAGGTGGGGCAGTACTTGGAGAGTCAAGTAGGGCCCCGGGGGTGGGTTTTGTTAAGATGGCAGAGGCTGAAGCATGCTTGTATTGTGAAAAGCAAGAGTGACCACTTCAGGAGAAGACTAAGGGAGGGGAATGAGAGTGGAGGTGTGGGAGACTGGAAGATGGGATGGGGAAAATGGAGGGGTTAGAGGAGCAGAGTGGATGAGAAATTTCGGTGTCAGTGACAGGGAAAGGATTCCTGATTTGTATCTCACATCACTCTAACAGTGTCAGGTGGTCACAACATAGTTAATTTTCCCCTTGGTATTGGCCATTTGGATCAATCGGGAATGTACCAAGTGAAGAATTAAAAAAAAAAAAATAGTCCAGCATTTCAGCTGCATTATAAAGCCTCCTGAGGGCAGAAGCTGATGGCTACTTAATGGGGATCAGGAAGAAACGTAGCCTGTAGGCAGGCTATTCTGTAACTGCAGGGTTTCTTGCATCTTCCTCTGAAGCTGCTGGTGCCAGCCACCGTTGGAGCCAGGACACCAGGCTAGATGGGCCTTGGATCTGATCCAGTCTGGCAGTTCCCATGTTCCGAAATTCATTGAATATACAGATCTACAGCTGAGGTGAATTGACATCAGGAAGGTCCCGGAAGGTCTTGAACAGAAATTGAACCATGTTCCCCATCACCGATGGAAGTTGCACTAAATTTTCCTTTGCAGCAAAAAAAAACCAGAGTGGGTCAGGTTTTTTGCTGGTTTTGTGACCAGTTCACTTTTTAAAAAATCAGTTTCCCTTGATACAGTTTCATGTGTTTATGCCACAAGCCAAATGTATTTATCTGCCTGCAGATCTCTGGAAATGGTTCATTTTGGAAAAAGTCATAAAAAATCTGGGAACAGGAGCATGAAATACCCAAGAGGAACACCACCGACCAGTTGTACTGTGGTTGTGTTACGCTTAGCACAGTGGGACCCATGACTGGAGCCCCTAGGTGGTAAGGCTATATAAATTAATAATAATCCTCTATTAATCTCTGCTAACTTTGTGCCACTTAGCGGGTATAAAGAGACTGAAAATGGGCTGGATCTCCTCTGTGGCATGGAGGAGTCTTCTGCTGGTGTAGTTCCCATGCTGCCCCTCTCCTCTGGCTCTAGGTGAGGGAGTAGGAGAAGGCATCTGAGGGCAAAGCCAGAGCGTTACTTCACTCTAGCTACTCTCAGCTGATGGCTGGCCCCTAAGGACCGAAACCAGCACCCTGTTCTAAACTACACCAGTGCTGGGACTGGTGAATAAGGGAGCTGCAGCTAGCTCTTCTGCACTGGCTCATGGGTGCAGCAGAGAATCTGGATCAGAATGCACAAGAAGCAGCTGAATGTGCTCCTGTTACAGACTGTGGCTAAACTCCCAGGCAGGATTGATCCCTTCAGCTCTTAGCTCCTCCAAGGTGTTTGGCTTGTCCATCACCAAGGACAGTATCTGTCTCTAAGAAATCAACTTCAAATCGATTCTTCTCCTCCAAGCCAGACCTTGGCTGCTGAGCACTCAGTGCAATTCCAGCCAGGGTTCTGAACACAAACAGCTCTTCTCGTTTCATCCACAGCTGAGCTGTTTCAGCCTCTCGAAGGGAAGCAGCAGGCTTTGAACCAGGGCCACATTTCCATCCACAGGGAGACCAGAGGCGTCCCGTGCCATGTGCATGTTACATTTGTGCTTTTTGATGTGTTCAGATGCATTCGGACCAGCAATAATTTCCACCCCCCTCTTCTCAGGAACCACAATGAACAAAATGAAAGGGAACCAGGCATTTGACTTCAGCTGATGCTGTTCCATCCAGCCCGCATCTGTCTCCACATCTGAGGCAAGCCTGTCTGACTGGAACGGGCCTTGGTTCCCCAAGCGACTGCGTCCAAAGTACCAGCAGCCACTACCTGCGTCCTCTGGTGTTTTAATCGATAGCCCAAGTGTGAACTGATTGATTCCTAACGACAGCCCTGTCAGCATCCCAGCCAGCTTCCACCGAGGGAGCCGGCTTATTTCAAACCAACCCACACTTGCACTTCCGCCCGGTAGCTGTTGCTAATGGCGGTGCCTGGCCTGTGCCGCTGGGCTTGATGGATTGATTTTGTATTTATTTATTGCTGGGCGCACGCTGCACCCGGTTCGGCTTTCCCCTGCCCACTTTCACCCTCTGCTGAATCCACCTTTCACTGCGCTGACATCCAGATGCGAATTTGCTCTGCCCGTGACCTTGCTCTTTCCCCTCCTGATTTGAAATTAGCTTACTAAAACATGTTTTCTTTTAAGACTCCACAGCCTAATCCAGAACAAACAAAACACATTTTTTTGCAAACCAACTGCATGAACTTCTGCCCTGGCCTTGACCGCACATATGCGCACACTTCCCCACCCGCTCCCCAGCCCTCCCTCCTCCCTGCCCATCACCATCCAAGTGAGCTTTCCAAGGCATTTTTTTTCCCTGACGAATACAGTTGCAACGACTCAGAAACTGGAATTTTTTGGCAGCGGCCAGAGAGCTAACTTTATTTACTTTCCTTCTGCGTGCATGGAGCGGGGGTTGGGATCAGAGACGCGCAGGAAAGGGGCGGATTTGCACTCCTCTGCTTTATTCCAAAGGCTGCACTGCATGCAGGATACAGCCAAAGGTGGCATATCGCGCGCGTGTGTGTGTGTGGCGGGGAGCTCTTCATTCTTACTTGCGTTAGGTCTTAGGCGGTTTGGGGCTTCAAGCACTGGATTGAGACTCAGGTGAAGTCGGTTGGATAATATCCGATATTTTAGCAAGAATTTGCTGTCTTTAGTTGAATTTTTTTTAATTTCCCCTGATTTTTACTCCTTTTTTTAATGGAAAAAAGCAAAGTCAAAACTCCAAAATGTTCAGTACTTGAAAACAAATTTTGGAAACAAACCATAAAAATTGCACCAATCAAAATTTGTTTTTTTTGAAACCCAAAACTTGAAAAATGGTACTGAAAAACTGAACCGAATCCCACTGTTTTTTTAAACCAAAACTTCGGTTTTCTACTGAAAACAGAACCTTTTCAGTAAAAGTGGAATTTTTTCATTGTAGTCACAAAGGTGCGCATATGTGTGTGTATATATAATCAAAAAATGTTTTAACAAATAAAAACAAAAACTCTAGGCTCAGAACACCTGAGTTCAGTCTTGGCTTTGCCAAAGAACTGCTCAAATAACATATTTTTTTTTTTAAATCAAGGTTGGATTTTTTTATAAAAAGGATATGCTCTAGTTCAAACAGGAATTAATTCCAGGAAGTCCTAAGGCTGGTGTTGTATTAATTAAGTGGACTATATGATTCCAAAGAATCAAAGACCTGTCACTGTCCAACATTAAACTGCTTTAAACATGGGTCAAGGTTCGGTATACAGAGACGTTGGTTTGCTGAATTCCATGGCAAACATGAGCAAATTCATGCCAAAGTTTGGAAATTTATTGGTTAAGGATACGCAAGAGCTAAAACAAGTTATACAGCAATTTAAAATGGGTGTTAAATGATCCTATCCAAACCCAGTCAAACTCCCCTTTGAAAGAGAAGAAGGATATCCATTCAAGTTTATTTGTTGGACAACTCTTCTTGGTGGGCAGGAGGTTAGTTTTGTTGCTCAGGTCTGAGATGTGAAGGATGGTCACTTTGCCTGCTCTTGACAAACAGATGCAAGGGGGAGAAGGGACAGGATCGTAAAGGTGGGGGAAATGCAGCTTTGGTTGACATTCTCAGGTAGATGCTCAGGGTTGGCAGGTCAGTCACGTCAGCAGTTCCCCTGGGCTGTAGCTCATCTCTCCATCTGGGGTCTGGGATCAACTTGATCTGGTCCCTCTCCTTTACTGGTCTCTCTCACGGAGGCGCTGGAGGGGCCATCTTGTGTCATTGTACAGATGACCTCAGGCTCAAATGAGAAGCTGAGAGAGAGAGGACAGGAGGAAAAATGGGTGTGTGGAAGACTGGCAGAAAGGAACACAAGGCAGGGGAAACAGAGCAGGCTCTTGCGTGTGTCTGGCGCAGTCTCGGCTGGTGTGGGCGGTGATGGTCAGGTGTCCCTGCTGATGTGCTGAGGACTGCACATCATGATGCAATGACTTTTGGGATCCACAAATGAAGGATGAAGTCCCTGGAGCAGAGCAGGGGCCTGATGCCCTTCCCCCTCTTCCAGGAATCCCTCAGTTGGTTTGAGTGCACCTCCCCCTAAAAAAGTCTTTTTAAGGGCCCTGACAGAGTGGAGCTGGGCAGAATAGTTCCCTTCTAGCCTTGGAATCGATAACTTTATTCACTTAATGTCTCTGTCTCAGTTCCCTATCTGTAAAATGGGGATCATAATACTTCCTTGGCCTGTTTTTGTCTATTTGGATTGTGAACTCTTTGAGACTGGAGCAGTCTCATATTCTGTGTGTACAGCACGCAGCACAAGTGGGCTCTGATATTGGTTGAGGTCTTCAGGCACTGCTGTAAAACAAGTAATAATAATTATAAAATTGATCCAACATGGACTTCTTCTTACTTGAAGAATGATTCATAGAGTGTAAGGCCAGGAGGGACCATAGCACAGGCCGGAGAATCTCAGTGATTCTTGCATCATTGGCAGTCTCTGAAGATGATCTTTGCACCACCACACTTTCTCTATAATGTCTGTCTTTCTATCTGTCACCGTAGCCAGTACAAAACCAATGCATTGCAATGGAGAACAGTTTCTCTTGCTACATAACTCTTAAACAGACTGTATATCCATCTACGGTAATGGGATGATAGCACAACTATGATTTAGGTGAAGACTGGTTTGCTGTTTCACAGGTGATGGGTTTTTTTTTAAGTGCTCTAAAATTGACAGCAGGTCACTTTGGCCATAACAGCTGCATGCTTCACTTCTGCAGAGTATGGGCTGAAGATCTAAACCAGCAACTCACAGCCTAGGTGGCCAGCAATGAATGAATGATTTAATTAATATCTCAATCTCCCTTTACAATATAAGAACACAGGACAGTGGCCAGCACCAGATGATTCAGCTACTAGCATCAATAATAACACAATGCTAATGTGGGGACATAACCGTCTACTCTTGGGCAAAGTCTGGCTAGAAGAGGGAATGCAGTATTCCAGATGCTGTTGTACCAGAGCTGTCTAAGGAGAAATTATTGGTAGAAGTAAAAAAGAAAAAACTGTCAACCCCCCAAAAAATTTTCAGCAATGTTTATTGCAGAAAATATCAACTTTTCATCAAAAAATTAAAACCTTCATCCAAACCCCCAAAAGTTCTTTTCTTTCATTGGAACAAATAACCAAGGGAGTGGTGGATTCTCCATCTCTTGACATCTTCAGATCCAGATTGGATCCCTTTCTGGAAGGGGATTTTGCCGAACAGAAGTTACTGGGGTCGATACCGGGGTAAATGGCTGATCTTCTACAGCCTGTTATAGAAGAGGTCAGACGAGATGATCTAATTGCCTCTTCCATCTTTAAAATCTAGAATTTATGGGGAAAAATGGGTTGTGAGTTTTTGGCTTTTTTGATGAAAGCTCGATATTTTCTGGGGCAAGTGGATGCTTTTTGCAAAAAATATTATTTTTGTTGGAAATCAGTTTGTCCAAATGGATGGAAACCCACCCTAATTATTATCACCCTCTTCTATACTGTGGTGCCGCTGAAGATGCATTGGGGTTTTTTTGGATGACATGTTGCATTGCAAACTCCTGTCTAATCTGCTGTCAACTACCATTCCTAAATCAATTTCAGAATTGCTTTCCAGGTTACTGCTCTGTGCTGAATAGCTGTTTCCGATAATTCTTCAGGTGCATTAGCTTTCATTTTTCCAAGTGGAAGATATCATTGAGTTATTTCCTGCCTATGTTTTTGATCTTAGACCTCATTTTTCTTCCCTCATTGCTATTGGCCCAATTGTCCGTGAATTTCATTGATGAGATTTCCCTCTTGCTTCTAAATCCTTAATAAAGATATTAAATAAGAACAGATCAAACATCTCTTGCAGCTTCTGGCGGAGTGGAACTGACTAGAACACTAGATCGAATTAGGACAGCTGTTGCCAACTCAATAGGTTGATTTATTGGTATTACCCTTTGAAACGTGCTGAAGACTGGCTGGGGGAGATGTGCCATAAGAATCCTTGATATAGTCAGCATGTTCCCATATGGGAATAGCTATACTGCTATAAGCCCCTTTATTATCAGTATAACTTCTTCCACATGCGGGGGGGATTGTACACATTTAACTATACAGGTGTAGCTAAAGCCGTACAACTTTTGTCTGCAGGTGAGTCACAGATAGAAGCAGGGAGGGAAGGAGGGATAAATTGGTATAAGAACAAATGCTGTAAGGAATTGAGGGCAATGGAAACAGTGGCAAAGGGCTTTTGTGGAGATCACTTGACATCCTTCCACTAGGGATGATTTAGGGAGTCTGGCCTGAAATCTGTTACACTGAGGCCCCTTTTCACCGCTCTGGTAGTATAGTCCTTAAAGTGGATGTAAATGGTTTACACTGCCAAAGTGGTGAAAAGGGGTTTCAGTGTCAATGAGAACCAGGCCCAAGGAGTTTGACCCTCCTTGCACTTACACCAGCATAAGTCTAGTGTAACGGCCCTGAACTCAGTCGTGTTCCGCGTGAGCAGCAATTAGTTGTCTGAGAGCATTCACGTAACCATGCCATGAAAAAGTTCACCCATCCCAAAAGCTGAACACACTTTAATGGCCATATTAATGGTCCTTCATTATATCCCTCTTTCATAAATTTCAGTCCTCCAGTAGGGGAACAGAAACAATCCATGTGACTCAGGCGACCAATCACAGAACGCAGACAATGACTAGTGAGTGTGTGGTCAACGTGAGCCCTTAGGGGACGCGCCATAAGCTGGGCAGTGCCTCAGCCAAACTATTTGACAAGTGCTTGCCAATAACGAATGTGCTCGAAAACCATCAGGATTGGTCGGCCAGGGGTAATGCTTATCATCAGCATTTTCTGTAAAGGATACTTCAATCCACCTTTGTTGCAGGGCAGGTATCGGAATGTGGCGCCATTTGAGTCTTCACCATGACATCATGTTTGTAACTACTCTGTCCTCAGCGTCCATGGTTGTTGGCAGTGTTGTAGCTGTGTTGGTCCCAGTCTGTTAGAGAGACAAGGTGTGGGGGAGGTGAAAGAGACCTGCTTTTGAGTTTACACAGGCCTGAAGAGCTCTGCCTAATCTCGGAAGCTTGTCTCTTTCACCAACAGAAGCAGGTCCAATAAAAGACATTATCTTGTCTCTCAGCACCTGTAGGAGGCAGAATCGGTAGGCAGAAGTATTCTGGGTGCAGTGAATGTGGTTTTAATTCACTCAATGGGCAAAAAAAAAGCCCAAACATGACTTAAGCTTGGTCTTGCACAATCCAGTGTGATCTCTAAGGCTGTGGAAGGAAATGAGAGGTTTTATAACCACTCCAAGTCCTGCTCTCAGAGAGAATCTGTGTCCTTTTGACCTCAATATTGTGTCATCGCCTTTCTTTGCATTTAGAGGAAGCCTGTGAGTCATCTTATCAACTGTATATCACTCAGCAGTTGGGATGGTAAGGTCACCACTGCCTGGGATTTTTTTGCAGCAGAGGGATTTTTGGGGGTGAACACATTTCCTCGGTTATAATATACCAAAGGATGTGAGTGAGGGGAAACTTTGGAGAGTGGTTCCCAGGCTCAGATTCACACAGTTACAAGCTTGGATGATTTTGACACAAGCAATCCTGCATCTTGGCAGGGGGTTGGCCTAGATGACCCTTGCTGTCCTGTCTAACCCCATGGTTCTGTGGTAAACTCCTCTGCAGGCCATGGGAGTTTTTATGTACCACTTGTCACCCCCAGCTGCATGGACATGCCCAGCCATGTCTGTCGTCTTTGTGCTCAGACGGGAAATGTCTCTCTCAGCCACTAGGGATTTGTCCTCTTTCTTGAAACGCAAACGACTCTGTTATGGTTATGTGTTTGTATTACAGTGGAACCAAACCAAGATCAGGGCCCCAGTATGCTGCATTCAATACACCCACATGGCGAGGGCAAGTCCTGGCTCCAAAGAATTTACAATCTAACCAGACAACAGGTGGAAGGGGAATTGGCTCAGTGTTTCCTTGGATGTCCCTCTGCATATCCACCTGGTGCCTCTTGACTGCTACCCTCAGAGGAAGCTCTTTGGGGCAGATGCGGTGTTTTGATTTGGTGAGGTTGTGGCGAGCAGGAGGTAGGTCGTGAATCGGACACCTCCCAGAGGGTCAGTGTTCCCTCTAATTTTTCCCATCCCTGTGCGGAATGAATTTTGTTATGTGCACCAATATGGAGGTGATGTGTGGCAGGGGTGGGGCCAAGGAGTTTGGGGTGCAGGAGGGGACTTGGGGCTGGGGCAGAGGGTTGGGATGTGGAGGGGGGTGAGGGCTCTGGGGTGGGGCCCGGGATGAGGGGTTTGGGGTGTAGGTTGCCCCGGGACTGCAGCAGGGAGAGAGGATTCCCCCAGGCCCTCTCTCCCTGGGCTGGGGCCAGGGGAGAGGCACCTCTCCTCGTCTGCGTGGCCCTTGATAGGCTGCTGTGTGTCTGCGCAGCTTAGAGGAAACTTAGGTCTGAGCTCTTGGATCTTTATTGTGCTGCTGTCCCCTTGCTCCAGTGGCCATGTGGACAATCAGCAGTCTAAGCATCCTTTAATGGAGATAAGTCCATTAACTCTCACTGTTAAAAATTTACTCCTTATTTCCAGTCTGAATTTGTCTAGCTTCAACTTCCAGGCATTGGATCATGTTAGACCTTTCTCTGCTAGATGGAAGAGCCCATTATCAAGTATTTGTTCCCCATGTAGGTACCCACTGTGATCAAGTCACTCCGTCACCTTTTCTTTGTTAAACTAAATAGATTGAGCTCCTTGAGTCTCTCACTATCAGGCATGCTTTCTAACCCATTAATCATTCTCCTTGCTCTTCTTTGAGTTCTCTCCAGTTTATCAACATCCTTCTTGAATCGTGGACACGACAACTGGACACACTATTCCAGCAGCAGTCACACTGGTGCCAAATACAGAGCTAAAATAAACTCTCTATTTCTACTTGAGAGATCCATTTATGCATCCAAGGACAGCATTAGCTCCTTTGACCACAGCATCAATCGGGGAACTCATGTTCAGCGGATTATCCACCATGATCCCCAAACATTTTTCAAGTATCAGGGAGTAGCCGGTAAACATTTTTCAGACTCTCTGCTTCCCAGGATAGAATACCCAATCCTGTAACTATGGCTTGCATTCTTTGTTCATAGAACTATAGAAGTGTGGGACTCGAAAGGACCTCATAGGTCATCTAGTCCAGTCCCCGCACTCATGGCAGGACTAAGGATTATCTAGACCATCCCTGACAGGTGTCTGTCTAACCTGCTCTTAAAAACCTCCAGTGATGGAGATTCCACAACCTCCCTAAGCAATTTATTCCAGTGCTCAACAACTCTGACAGGAAGTTTTTCCTACTGTCCAACCTAAACCACCCTTGCTGCAATTTAAGCCCATTGCGTCTTCTCATTAACCTCTGAGGATAGGACAACATTTTTCACCCTCATCCTTGTAACAACATTTTAAATACTTTAAACCTGTCATAATGTCCCCTCTCAGTCTTCTCTTCTCCAGACTAAACAAACCCAGTTTTTTCAATCTTCCCTCACAGGTCATGTTTTCTAGACCTTTAATCATTTTTGTTGCTCTCCTCTGGACTTTCTCCAATTTGTCCACATCTTTCCTGAAATGTGGGGCCAAGAATTGGACACAATACTCCAGCTGAGGCCTGATCAGCATGGAGTAAAGCAGAAAAATTACTTCTCGTGTCTTCCTTACAACACTTCTGCTATTACATCCCAGAATGTTAGCTTTTTTCTTTTTTTTTTTTTTTGTACAGTGTTACACTGTTGACTCATAGTTAGCTTGTGATCCACTATGACCCCCAAATCCCTTTCCACAGTACTCCTTCCTAGGCAGTCATTTGCCATTTTGTATGTGTGTAATTGATTGATCCTTCCTAAGTAGAGTACTATGCATTTGTCCTTATTGAATTTCATCCTATTTACTTCAGACCATTTCTCCAGTTTGTCCAGATCATTTTGAATTTTAATCCTATCCTTCAAAGCACTTGCAACCCCTCCCAGCTTGGTATCCTCTGCGAACTTTATAAGTGTACTCTCTATGCCATTATCTAAATCACTTCTCAAGATATTGAACAGAATTTGACCCAGGACCAATCCCTGCAGGACCCCACTCAATGTGCCCTTCCTTCTTGACTGTGAACCACTGATAACTACTCTCTCGGAACAGTTTTCCAACCAGTTCTGCACCCATTGTGACACTGCACCCCATAATCATCACTGTGATATTATGATTATGACAGAATTATGAAGCAAACTGTATAAAATGTGTCATGAGGTGTCCATGGAAAAATTGTTTGCTGAATACAATCATCCTATTTGTGTGCATGTATCATTTTTGTATCTGAAGTCATGAATATTGACTATGTATCTGTATTTCAGATGTGCTTGCTCTGGGTAACACCCACAACTAGCCTTTCAGGTACAACAGTGAAAAAGCTAGACAGTGCTAATGACCCATCAGCAAAGACAGTGGCCGTGGAAAAGGTTTGTCCACACCTGGGAATGCTTCAGATGGCCTATACAGAATTGCTGCTATGACTCATCAGGCGCATGCAAGTTCATGTGATCAGATCACATGATACTACACTCCATTTTGGTACCTGTATTTTTCCACAATCTGGGTTGGGAATTTAGCTTAGAACAAAGGGATTCCTGCCATATGGAAAGGCTATAAAAGATGCGGAGTGACCTCATTTCTTGGCCTCACTCCCCACACAAGAGAACACCTGGAAACGCCTGAGGAACAAAGACTGAACTGGGGGAAAGTGCTGGTCCCAGGCTAACAGGATTTCTAGCCTGTGTATGGAAGCTTGGTGAACTGCTTGTGCTATCTAACAGGGTGAGACACTGTTTAATTCAAATCCTGTATATTAGGTAACCTGCTTTGATCTGTCTGTTGTGACTTATAATCACTTAATCTATCTTTCTGTAGTTAATAAACTTATTTTATGTTTTATCTTAACCAGTGTGTTTTTGAGTGAAGTGTTTGAGGAAAAATCTCAGCTCAGTTAACAAAGGTTCTATGCATATACCTCTTCACATCGAGGGTGGGGTGAACTGGGTAATGGTAATTTACACTGGTCAGGTTTTTGACCAGGGCAGGATGGTACAGTTCTGGGGTCCTAGGCTGGAGAGCTGGGTGTGTTTTTTGGCTGTAGCCTCTCTATTGTTTCATGCAGTGGCTGGTCAGAGCCTCCATGTAACTACAGCTGGGTGTGTCCCTCCCTCGCTGTGTGAATGATGATGGGAGTGTAGGACTGGGAGCAGTCTGCAGCTTTTAACAACAGCACAGTGTGAGAGGGAGCCCAGGCTGGTGAGTCAGAGGGCTCGCTGTACCCCAGTTCCAGGTGGCACCTCGAGGGGGACACATCACACCCATCTTATAGTAGCTCCATTTAGGCTGCATTCCCCTAGCTTGTTTGAGAGATTCATGCAACACAGTATCAAAAGCCTTACTAAAGATATACCACAAGGTTTGTTATCCTGTCAAAGAAAGCTGTTAGGTGCATAGATGCTTACAGTTAGCCATATAAAAATGCACTTGTTTTCTTGCACCCATCTTACCAAGTGATCCAGATCACTCTGTATCAGTGACCTGTTGTCTTCATTTACCATTCCCTACATTTTTGTCTGTACACTCTATCAGTGATTTTATTCTTCCGTCATTGATAAAAATATTAAAATAGCATAGAGCCAAGAACAGATCCCTGTGGAATCCCACTGGAAACACAATTTACTGTTATGTTTTTGAGTTCTCAGTTCACCAGCTTTTCATCCATTTAATATGTACCATGTTAATTTCATATTGTTCTGGTTTTTAATTAAACGGCTGTGTAGTACAAAGTCAAATGCCTTACAGAAGTGAAAGTACATTACATCAGCACTATTACCTTTAGCAACCAAAAGTATAATCTCATAGAAAAAGAGATTAAGTTAGTTTGACAGGATCCTGGGGCCGGTTTTGTTCAATATCTTCATAAATGATCTGGAGGATGGTGTGGATTGCACTCTCAGCAAATTTGCAGATGATACTAAACTGGGAGGAGTGGTAGATACGCTGGAGGGGAGGGATAGGATACAGAAGGACCTAGACAAATTGGAGGATTGGGCCAAAAGAAATCTGATGAGGTTCAATAAGGATAAGTGCAGGGTCCTGCACTTAGGATGGAAGAATCCAATGCACCGCTACAGACTAGGGACCGAATGGCTAGGCAGCAGTTCTGCAGAAAAGGACCTAGGGGTGACAGTGGACGAGAAGCTGGATATGAGTCAACAGTGTGCCCTTGTTGCCAAGAAGGCCAATGGCATTTTGGGATGTATAAGTAGGGGCATAGCCAGCAGATCGAGGGATGTGATCGTTCCCCTCTATTCGACACTGGTGAGGCCTCATCTGGAGTACTGTGTCCAGTTTTGGGCCCCACACTACAAGAAGGATGTGGATAAATTGGAGAGAGTCCAGCGAAGGGCAACAAAAATGATTAGGGGTCTAGAGCACATGACTTATGAGGAGAGGCTGAGGGAGCTGGGATTGTTTAGTCTGCGGAAGAGAAGAATGAGGGGGGATTTGATAGCTGCTTTCAACTACCTGAAAGGGGGTTCCAAAGAGGATGGCTCTAGACTGTTCTCAATGGTAGCAGATGACAGAACGAGGAGTAATGGTCTCAAGTTGCAATGGGGGAGGTTTAGATTGGATATTAGGAAAAACTTTTTCACTAAGAGGGTGGTGAAACACTGGAATGCGTTACCTAGGGAGGTGGTAGAATCTCCTTCCTTAGAGGTTTTTAAGGTCAGGCTTGACAAAGCCCTGGCTGGGATGATTTAACTGGGAATTGGTCCTGCTTCGAGCAGGGGGTTGGACTAGATGACCTTCTGGGGTCCCTTCCAACCCTGATATTCTATGATTCTATGATCTATTTTCCATAATCCCATGTTGATTGACATTAATTATATCCCCATCATTAATTCTTTATCAGCTGCTCCATTATTTTGCCCAGAATCAATATCAAGCTGGCAGGCCTATAATTGCCGGGGTCATCCCATTTACCCTTTTAAAATATTGGCATAACATTAACTTTCGTCCAGTTTCCTAGAACTTCCCCAGTGTTCCAAGACTTTTATTGTACATCAGCAGTAATGGTGCAGTGAGCTCCTCCACCACCTCTTTTAAAACTCTTGGAGGTAAGTTAGCTGGAGTTGCTAACTGAAAAATTTCTATCTTTTAGAGCTGCTCTTTAACATCCTCCCAGGATACTAGTGGAATGGAGTGTTGTATGATATGAGTACATGAAGGGTTCTAGCTCAAATACAGAACAGAAATATTTTTGAACACTTCTGCCTTTTCTGCATTATTATTCTACCATGTTCATCTGGTAATGGACAATACCATTTTTATGAGTCTTTTTTTCCCTAATATATTTTAAAACTCCTTATTGTCCTTATCCTTACTGGCCATAGATTTCTCCTTGTGTCCCTTATCAATTTTCTACCATTCTTCTTACCCCATCTCAGCACAAGCACATTGGGGGCTGAACAGCTGCCACATTGTCTCAGTTATGTCAATGACAAGCTGTGACCATGAGCGCTCCCCAAACATTTACTTCCTTCTCTTTGTATGTGTATTTATTTCTCACTCAAGGCTCAGCTCCCTGATCCTTTGCTGAAGGCAGTTAGGCTCTGCACTAACAAAGGGCCAGGTTACGCCCCAGTCTGCAATAGATCAGAAGCCCATTCAGATACCTGCCACCATGGGTAGTGTAAATACCTAGATAGATTAGGCAGTGCAGTGGCAGAAGCATCCATGGCAGAGGCTGGTGGTATCAGGAATCAGGGCCAGCAGCAGAGCCAGTCTCTGGGCGACCTAATGAGCTCAGCTGACTTCTAGTCAGGTCCCTGATTGGCTCCACTGCCTGGTTGTTGAGACGAGTCAGCAGACTGGGTCTTAAACCCAGCAGCATCAGTTCAGTGGCTGCTCAGAGCACTCACCCACAGCTGCGATACCTGCTGCATCTGTTTGTTCCTAGCCTTCACCCATGCCAGGAAACCTGGTTCTGACCCTGGGCTCCAATTCCTGGCTACCAACTCCTGCTGTAACCACTTGGCCTGATTGCCCACATACTGGCCATGTGACAGGTGGGGCTGCTGCCTCTCCCTAGGAGAGGCCAGGAGGAAAGCCGGGGCAGTGTCATTCTGGCTAAGTTGCACTGAGGCCTATATACATCCTCCTCAGATGTCCTAGTCTGACATTCAAGTGGTAGGTGAACTTCAGCCCAGAGCGAGGCAGGGCAGTGGGGTGAGGGATGTTTTCGTTTATTGTCCCCGCTCTGCGGGTGAGGCACAGGGCCCCAGGCCTGAGCACTCTCCATTCGGGAGCAACGAGTGGCTGCAATGGGATCTGCTGTCTCTAGCAATGGCCCATTCCAGAGCTTCAGGGGGGGTTTACAGGACATGACAAGTATGGAGTGACCCACCCTCCCGGCAAGCCTGGGGTTGCATCCCTGACTATCTTGGCTAACAACTATTGATGGGCCTATCCTGCATGAACTTATCCAGTTCTTTTTTGGCCATTACACCATCCCATGGCAATGAGTTCCACAGGTTAGCTGCGCATTGTGTGAAGAAGTACTTCCTCTGGTTTGTCTCAAACCTGCTGCCTATTGATTTCATGAGGTGACCCCTGGTTTCTCTGCTGTGTGTATTCTCTGTTCAGTTTCCCCACACCATTCAGAATGTTTTCGATCTCTATCATCTCTCCCCTGGGTCATCTCTTTTCTAGAGACAACTAAATGTGCTGGGAACAAGTGGCAGAGTGGGGATGAGTGCCGGTGACTGAGAGGAAGGATGGTCTAGTGGTTAGGGCATTAACATAAGACATCAGAGACCTGGGTTCAATGCTCTGCTCCGCCACAGACTTTGTGACACCTTGGTCAAGTCATTTAAGCCCCTGTCCGCAATAATAGTTAGGTTGCCAACTTCCACTGAAATCAGTGAGTGAGGATAAATGCATTACAGAGAGTGAAGTGCCCAGAGAGGATGGCCATGGGGCCAGATAAGTACCTTCGCTAGAGCTATGGATACAGCTCAAGCCCCTGAGTTCTAGTCCAATTCCCTATCAGACCTTTCTGCTTCTAGTTTGGCTAGGGCACTGGGAACACCACCACCTCTCATCTTGGGGGTGGGGGGGGGAAATCTGCCTTGGGGTCTTTAATGGCTGTCGTGGGCCAGGGCCTCAGTTTTCCCCTTTCCCTTGTTGTCTCATAGCAAGCTGCAGCAGTGATGCCCTGCATGTGTGCGCGTGAGCGGGGAGTACCGGGGGGGGGAGGGCTGGCTGTACTTTTGTCCTCGAGCACATCTTCTTGCCAGCTGACAAACTGCTTTGAGGACTGATCCTGGCATCACATTCCCCTCCGTCTGTCACAAGCCGCCCGGCCTTGCACAAGGAGCGCTCTCATTCGTGTCTCCTCTGTCTCCAAATTGCAAACAGCTGGAGCCCAGCTTGGTTGTTTGACGGAGTGCTGAATCAGCGGGAAGGTTAGCATTCGGGAGCCCTGTGTGCGCAAGATCCTCCGTCTCTGCCGCTTCTGGGGGGAGCGGGGCGGTGAGGTGGGGGAACATTCGTCACGTCAGGGCTTTGTCATTCGTCGGTACCGATGACTATTTGTCGGGCTATCAGAGTGAATGACTGGGAAATCCCAGTTCTCAGAAAAGCAAGGCAGTGGGATTTAACAGGGGACAGGGCTTGTCATTCCAGGGACACCATTCAGGAGGGGACTTTTTGAAATGCCAGTGCGGACGTAGCAGAAAAGATTTATATTCAGAACCACCCTGTGAACATGTGGCTGGCTAACTATTCCTTCCTGTCCCAATTGTGGCTGAAATCCAAGCCTCGCTGAAGGCCATGGCAAAACTTCCATGGGGCCAGGACTTCACCTTGGGCTGGGAAGGAACTGGAGAGCTCTGAGGACTTGCAGTGGGCTTCGGGGCCTCCTTGAGGGACAGACTGTCAGTTTGCATCCAGCCAGTTGGAATGAGTTGGGTGGGTCTCAGTCTGGCTTCTAGGTTACAGGCGTCCACACTGCAAACCCTGCCATTGCACCAGATGGCCCTTAGTGGATGGTCTCAACAGAGGTCTTGGAGGCACGCTCATCTCTCGAGGCGCCCGGGGAGGGTCAGCAAGCAGAGAGGACCTTGCCCCTTGCTCTCCTGCAACTGGGGAGCTTCTCTCTCCAATGCTGCCAGGCTGGTGCCAGCATGAAAAGAAAGAGAAAATGATACTAACGTGTGTTCCAGCCGTGCCCAGGGTTTGTGATTTCTGTTCAGGGAGAGGCAGGCTTGAGGCTCCTGAGCAGAAAGGCCCTGACACCCCACCAGGGTGCCATCAGGGCACACTGCAGCAATGCCGGCTGCCCTGATCTCCGAATGCCTGGGTGCACGAGGCACCCTAGACACACGAAATCGTCCAGGCATTAGCAGTTGGCAACCCCCTTCTTTGGTATGGTCGGACCTTGGGAGAGGTTTGAGCTCCCTGCTAAAGAACCCTTTCCCTGCTTTTCTCAGGAAGTGGAACTCCTTGGCGGGAGTGACTGTATTGATCCTGGGGTGTCCTTCCTATCTCCTTCCCCGTACCCGGCTGGGGAGGATTCATCCCCTGTCTGTGTCATGTCAGGGACTAGAAGCACTTTCTCTGTTCTGCCACTAGAGGGCCATCCCTTCTTTATCAGCCTGCTTCAGGGACCGGCCGCAGAAACTGCAGGGGTTAGCATCTCCCTCTCTTCCCATGAGCCCTAAGCGGTAACAGGACAAAGTCTGCTGTCAGTGAAGCCAGTGGGGTTCCCCGGGAATCGGAGCGAGCCCAGCGTGGGCCGGTTTATTGCTCAAAGCTCTTGCTCAGTTTCCTCTTGGTCGTTACGCAGGCCAAACGGCCCTGGGTTGGACTCCGCTGGCAGAGCGGAGACGACAGGAGCGGGCCCCAGGCTGTACGGTGAAACTCGGGGCCGGCATCAGGGCAGTTCTCCCAGCTCCATTGCAGCTCAGAGATGCAGGCCCCAGCCTGCCAGGACCCACTGGATAGTTTGCAAACACATCTCAGCCGGGCACGGAAGAGTGTCCGCGCTTTTCACTATGTACCAAAAAGAGCAGGAGCCCTTCTGGCAAATGGCCCAGGCTCAGCACTGTGCTTCCTCTGCCCTTCAGAAAACCACGCCAAAGCCTGGCCCACGTCCCCCTTCCTTGTCAATGACCAGCTCCACCCACCTCGCAGAGCTGCTTTTTGCAGCATAACTCCAGGCAACCCAGCACGCCGTCCCGAGGCAGAGGTTAGGCAGAGCTCCTGAATTCTCTCCTAAGCACATGGGTCAGCGTGGTGCTGTGCAAAGGGGCATCTCCTGGCAGAGTGTGCCAGCGACACTGACTGGGGTCACAGGGGGTGACAGGAGAAGAGCGTGGGGCATGGGCTCTGAAGGTCCAGGGATGCGGTAAAGGGTGTTCAAAGAGCCTTCTTGATGTGTTGTGTTAGATTCCCACAGATGCTCCGGCAAATGAGTTTCCAGGCACGAATGTTCATATATGCAGCACTGCTAAGTGAATTTCGAAAAAGAACCGTGGAAATGGGGAATTTGGACTTCCTGGACATAAGTTGTCCTCCCCCGGCCCAGAAGCCTGATTCTAAGAATTACCCTGTCCATGGTGTGCAATCGGAGCGGTACTGTAGCATTTAATTTCAGAAAGGGGAAGTACACAAGATGAGGAGGTTAGTTAAACAGAAATGAGAGGGAAAAGTGCCAAAAGTGAAATCTCTGTAAGCTGCATGGAAACTTTTTAATGATACCATAATAGAGGCTCAACTTAAATGTATACCCCAAATTAAAAAACATAGTAAGAGAACCAAAAAAGAGCCACTGTAGCTAAACAACTAAGTAAAAGAAGCAGTGAGAGTCAAAAAGGCATCCTTTAAATGGTGGAAGTTAAATCCTAGTGAGGGAAATAGAAAGGAGCATAAACACTGGCAATTGAAGTGTAAAAATACAGTTAGGAAGGCCAAAAAAGAATTTGTTGAACAGTTAGCCAAAGACTCAAAAAGTAATAGCCAATTTATTTTTAAGTACATCAGAAGCAGGAAGCTTGCTAAACAACCAGTGGGGCCACTGGACGATCAAGGTGCTAAAGAAGAACTCAAGGACTATATGGCCATTGCGGAGAAACTAAATGAATTCTTTGCATCGGTCTTCACGGCTGAGGATGTGAGGGAGATTCCCAAACCTGAGCCATTCTTTTTAGGTGACAGATCTGAGGAGCTGTCCCAGATTGAGGTATCATTAGAGGAGGTTTTGGAACAAATTGATAAATTAAACAACAATAAGTCACCAGGACCAGATGGGATTCACCCAGGAGTTCTGAAGGAACTCAAATGTAAAATTGCAGAACTACTAACTGTGGTATGCAACCCATCATTTAAATCAGCTTCTGTACCAAATGACTGGAGGATAGCTAATGTGATGCCAATTTTTAAAAAGGGTTCCAGAGGTGATCCCGGCAATTACAGGCCTGTAAGCCTGACTTCAGTTCCGGGCAAACTGGTTGAAACGATAATAAAGAACAATATTGTCAGACATATAGATGCACATAATTTGTTGAGGAAGAGTTTACATGGTTTTAGTAAAGGGAAATCATGCCTCACCAATTTACTAGAATTCTTTGAGGGGGTCAACAAGCATGTGGACCAAGGGGATCCAGTTGATATAGTGTACTTAAATTTTAAGAAAGCCTTTGACAAGGTCCCTCACTAAAGGCTCTTATGCAAAGTAAGCTGCCAGGGGATAAGAGGGAAGGTCTCTCATGGATTGGTAACTGGTTAAAAGACAGGAAACAAAGGGTAGGTATAAATGGTCCGTTTTCAGAATGGAGAGAGGTAAATAGTAGTGTCCCCCAGGGGTCTGTTCTGGGACCAGTCCTATTCAACATATTCAGAAATGATCTGGAAAATGGGGTAAATAGTGAGGTGGCAAAATTTGCAGATGATACAAAATTACTAAAGATAGTTAAGATCCAGGCAGATTGTGAAGAGCTACAAAAGGATCTCTCAAAACTGGGTGACTGGGCAACAAAATGGCAGATGAAATTTAATGTTGATAAATGCAAAGTAATGCACATTGGAAAACATAATCCCAACTATACATATAAAATGATGGGGTCTAAATTAGCTGTTACCACTTGAGAAAGAGATCTTGGAGTCCCTGTGGATAGTTCTCTGAAAACATCCACTCAGTGTGCAGCGGCAGTCAAAAAAAGCAAACAGAATGCTGGGAATAATTAAGAAAGGGATAGGTAATAGGGCAGAAAATATCATTTTGCCTCTATATAAATCCATGGTACTCCCACATCTTGAATACTGGGTGCAGATGTGGTCGCGCCATCTCAAAAAAGATATACTGGAATTGGAAAAGGTTCAGAAAAGGGCAACAAAACTGATTCGGGGTATGAAACGGGTTCCGTATGAGAAGAGATTAATAAAACTGGGACTTTTCAGCTTGGAAAAGAGACGGCTAAGGGGAGGTATGATTGAGGTCTATAAAATCATGACTAGTGTAGAGAAAGCAGATAAGGAAGAGTTGTTTACTACTTCTCATAACTAGGGGTCAACAAATGAAATTAATAGCAGCAGGTTTAAAACAAATAAGGAAGTATTTCTTTACACAACACACAGTCAACCTGTGGAACTCCTTGCCAGAGGATGTTGTGAAGGCCAAGACCATAACAGGGTTCAAAAAAGAACTAGGTAAATTCATGTAGGATAGGTCCATCAATGGCTATTAGCCAGGATGGGCAGGGATGGTGTCCCTAGCCTCTGTTTGCCAGAAGCTGGGAATGGGCGACAGGGGATGGATCACTTGATGATTACCTGTTCTGTTCATTCCCTCTGGGGCACCTGGCATTGGCCACTGTCGGAAGACAGGATACTGGGCTAGATGGACCTTTGGTGTGACCCAGTAGGGCCATTCTTATGTTCTTATGTTATGTTCTTACCATAAGCCCTTCATGCCTCTGGAAAACCACCCAGTGCAGCTGGAGTTTTGGATTCTCACTAATTGAGCTGCAGACCAAGAACTACTGCTGTTCTGGGAATCATTTCCAGTAACAAACGCGAGCAAATCCTATGTTGGTGATTTGAAAAAGCAATGACATTTCTCTGAGATAATTATTCACTTAGTTCTGCTAATCAGAGAGTGACAGCTTATTGTCAGAAACAGAGTGGGCAGCATGGCATAGTGGTTAGGGTGATGCACTGGAAGACCTGGGTTCAAGTCCCTATTCTACCCCTGTGACACCTTGGGCAAGTCATGTAGGCTCAGATTCCCACAGGCATTTAGGCACCTAACTCCCTTTGAAATCAATGGGAATTAGGCACTTAAATACTTCTGAGGATCTGGGCCTTAGTCTCTCTGTGCCTCAGTTTTCCATCTGTAAAATGGGGATTTAAATACATTAAAGACTGTATAGTTCTTAGATGCTCTGGTGATAGGTGCCACGTACCTCCCTAAGGTTGTGAGATACATTGGAAGCCCCACTCTAGCAATTCAGTTCTTCTTAGTCGTCTGGGACACTGCTTTCAAATACACTCTCTGGTCTATCTTGATAACTCCTAGGCACCCTCCCCTCTAGGGTTCACCTTGACCAGTTAACATGGGTTAAAACTACACCTGCCTTGCCTTCGCTAGGATTTGAAGACAGCTTTGTTAACAGGTTAAAAACACACTTTTATTCCTAGTGAAGACACATGTTTCTGTGTACATAGCAGTAGCTTATGCATGGGTAATGTGACGTATACAACGGTTTGATGCTTGCTGGACTACATATGCTCTGCATGATCCTTTATCACATGTGTTCTTTCCGTCCACCATGTGCGTTTTCACACAGAAGCCCGGAGCAGATGCTTTCCCTCCTCATTACTGGGGAAGTCTGTCTAACGACAGGCAGCTACCTGAAGAGGGAGGAAATGCATAACCTCTGGGGTAGATCGAATTGTACCGAGCTCTCCGCTGCTCTGATGGAGCCTCTCGGAAGCAAAGTCCAGGAGGAAGAGACTGTAAGTGGCTCTCCAGCCAAGTGAGTTTCCTCGTTAGCTCGCCCAGCATCACAAATGATTTCCTTGTGGAAATGCACAAGAAAATGTGTTTGATCCGAAACCTGGCCCCTCCCCCTCACTGCAAAATCCAAGTGGCAAGAGACGAGACTAGACCAGAAGCTGGCAAAAACTGGACATCATAAAAACTCAGCGATGTCCCTGGGGCTGAGACTCTACCCTCCATGTTTGGAATTTAACGAGAACTGGGCTTTGTCTGAGGTTCTGAATGGGAAAGAGCCAAAATATCAGGAGACTGGCTGAGCCCAGGCAGGCCTGGGCAGAACCAGGAAGCTCTGGAAATCTTTGGAGAGACCCAATGGGAGCCCTAGAGAAGGATATTAGGTGTGGCCCCATGCGTCTCCTTGGTGCCGTGCCTTTTGCAAGTGGCTCTCGGTTCTTTGCTGTAGCAGCTGGGTTCTTCAGTGTGGTCCTGTTGTTGCTACTGTGGTTGTAGCAAATCTCGTGGCTTTAGAAAGCACCGGACGTCTAGAGCAGGTGGGACTGAAAGGTGGGAGTCTTTCCCAGATCACGGCCAAGCCTGGCTGTAAAACGCTGGAAGGACTTTGGGTGAGACATGAAAGTATCCGGTTAAGTAAGTCTGGGTTCTAGAACCACGTGTTATGGTTTTATTTCATATCTAACCGTCTGGTTCCAACACGTCTCCTCGCTCTCACTCGACTCTCGCTACTTGGTTAAAGAAACTTTTGCTGGTTTTCATTAGGAGCACATCTAAGGGCGGTGGGTTCAGCGGAGCGGGGGAACTGAGGTGGGCCCGATGAACTGGGTCTTTGGGAGCAGCGAATCTGTGCAGACAGTGAGTTTGCAGTGTTGTGGCCATGTCGGTCCCAGGAGGTGAGAGAGCCAAGGCGGGTGAGGTCATCGTTTTTCCCTTGTGCGGATGCTGCGGATGTCCAGTGCAATAGGGGCTGGACCTCCAGGGACACGCTTTGAGGGCTCAGGCCTTGGAGTGTGCCTAGTGCTAACCCGCAGAGAGACAGCTGGACCTCCGTAGGCCTAGAGGGAGGTGCTTGTGTTCTCTGGGGCTGGTAGAGTTGGGGAGCTGACCCCCAGCGGGCACAGACAGGGCTACATAACACTAAGGGTGGGTGCTCACAGCCCTGGGCCCCCCTGGGAAGTATCACAAAGGGCAGTGGCAGGGTTGTGATGGGGACCAAGATCTGGAATAATAGTGGGGCGTGGCAGGCAAGAGTTAGGTGCATTGGCAGAGCAGTGCGGGGGGGAGGGTGGGCTTGCATTGTGCTGGCACATCCCACGTCTAGCATGCTAGTCTCTGACGTCCACTCCCCTTCCTTTCACCCCCGGGTACTTCACAGGGATGTAAGGGGTGCCGTGGCGAGTCAGACTGAGGCCCATCTAGTCCTGTGTCCTGGCTCCAGCAGGAGCCGGAACCAGCTGCTTTGGAGGAAGGCCCTGCAGCAGGCAGGTCTGAGATAATCTGGGGAAAGCACCTCCTGTCCCCCAAAAGGTAGAGACTGACTCAGATCCTGATGCAGGAGGGCTTACAATCCCCTTTCCAAACTCCTGCTAGGAAATACCCCAGGGGGATTTTCAGTGGCCTCACCTAATGTTGGGGGCAGGAGGGGCACCAGCCTCAGCTTTGTTCTCATTAGCAGGGAGCAATTTGGTGGTTTGGCCTGGCTCCTCCCCACATTCTCCAGCCCTTTTCAAACAAACATCTCTCCCATCCCAGTGATGCTTGTATCCCAGATCCGCCCCCCTCCAACTCTTGCCAAGCCAGTATCACAGGCCTAGCCCGAACCATCCTTTGTAGGGGAGCTCCTCTAAGCCCTGAAGCTCCTCACACTTCCCCCTCCTTTACCCACCAGTCCAAGCCCCCGAAGATTTGAGAGGTCCTGGAACAGCCTACCACTAAGAAGAGTGGGAGCAAACAACATAACTAGCTGGAAGACGGAGCTCGATAAGTTTATGAACAGGATGAAATGACAGGGTTGCCTAAAATAGCAGGGTACTGGACTCAGTGCCCCACAGCTGTGTTCCTATGAATCCTGCCTATTTTAATGAAGCCATTGAGCAAGGTTTAGTTGCAAAACTTCTGCCCTGTTCTGTTCCCTTGGATTTGAGTGGCGGGTGGAAAGGAACCTAGGTCTCCTGATTTAGGCTCCTCTTCAACATGGGAGTGTACTTTCCAGCATGGCAGGACAAAAATAAAAGCCCTCGCCCCATCGTTTACTGGAAGAGCACCCAGCAAAAGAACAGTGTGTTTCGGAGCTGGATTATCTTGGGCTCGCAATGAAACGTCAGATCCAATGTCATTTCCAATCTCCGGTCCCTGGAAAGTTCTAACCACTAAGCTGTGTTTGTTATTGGTGCTGTATCTGTTTCCTAGTGAGGTGCACTAGCTAATGGGTCCTGGGCTGGAGGCCCGCCAAACCACAGAGTCGCTAAACATAACTTGGAGAGAGACATTTGAAAAAAACAACCCCCGTCATCGAGGCTCCTGGCTGCCTGCGCGTTGTGCAGCATGTTGAAAATCAAGCCCTCAGCTAGATCTCCTTGAAAGAAGTCCAACCTGTATTAAACCAAACAGCTGGGCCACAATCGTGTTCTCCTTGCAGAGGGCAGGAGTGGAAGGATGGGCTGGAGGTGAGGATGTTAGCCTGGGCCTGGGCAAAGCCGTGTTCATTTTCCCTCTTTGCTAGAGCCTTACTGTTCGACCTTGGGCAAGTCACTTAACTTCTGTGGACTTCACTTCCTCATCTGGAACATGGGGATAAGAGCACTTCCCTGCCTCACAGAATTAAAGCTTGTGAGATGCTACGATACCATTGGAGTGGGGGTTATTTAGGCTTGTTATGGTGCTCATCCCTGAGGCATCAGAGCTGTTCAATCATTGGTGGATTTATCCTCCTCGCTAGGGTTGCCACCCATCCGGTTTTTACCTGGACAATCCCATTTTTGCTTCTGTGTCTGGGTGCCATTTAGGGTTACGAGGTGCCCGGCTTTCAGTCAAAAAGGGGACCTGGCAGTGTCTAGTCAGATGTACTGACTGGACATCAAAAGCTGAGTTACCACAGGGACGGGGGAGGCGCTGGGTCATTAACCTGCGCCAGCCACTGCTTAGCCAGGCAGGCTCCTTGTCAGGCTGCAGCAGCTCCTGTCCCAGCCCCAGAGCAGAGGGAGCCCAGCTAGGGGGAGGGGAGGAGAGGTGGAGACGGTTCAGCAAGCAACGGAGGGAGGGGGAGAGAGGAGGGAGTGATGGGGTGGGGCCTCGGGGAAGATTCATAGATTCATAGATATTAAGGTCAGAGGGGACCATTATGATCATCTAGTCTGACCTCCTGCACAACGCAGGCCACAGCATCTCACCCACCCACTCCTGCGAAAAACCTCTCACCTATGTCTGAGCCACTGAAGTCCTCAAATCGTGGATTAAAGACTTCAAGGAGCAGAGAATCCTCCAGCAAGTGACCCGTGCCCCATGCTACAGAGGAAGGTGAAAAACCTTCAGGGCCTCTTCCAATCTGCCCTGGAGGAAAATTCCTTCCCGACCTCAAATATGGCGATCAGCTGAACCCTGAGCATATTGGCAAGATTCACCAGCCAGATACCCAGGAAAGAATTCTCTGTAGTAACTCAGACACCACCCCATCTAACATCCCATCACAGGCCATTGGGCCTATTTACCATGAATAGTTAAAGATCAATTAATTGCCAAAATCATATTATCCCATCATCCCATCTCCTCCATAAACTTATCAAGTTTAATCTTAAAGCCAGATAGGTCTTTTGCCCCCATTGCTTCCCTTGGAAGGCTATTCCAAAACTTCACTCCTCTGATGGTTACAAACCTTCATCTAATTACAAGTCTAAACTTCCCAATGACCAGTTTATATCCATTTGTTCTTGTGTCCACATTGGTACTGAGCTTAAATAATTCCTCTCCCTCTCCGGTATTTATCCCTCTGATATATTTATAGAGAGCAATCATAGCTCCCCTCAACCTTCTTTTGGTTAGGCTAAACAAGCCAAGCTCCTTGAGTCTCCTTTCATAAGACAGGTTTTCCATTCCTGGGATCATCCTAATAGCCCTTCTCTGTACCTGTTCCAGTTTGAGGAGTCTGAGGAAGAGGTGGAGCAGGGGTGGGGCCTCCGGGGTGGGGGGGCAGTTACCAGCAATTAGAAAGGTGGTAACCCTCCTCCTAGCCCCCTCTGTGGGGAAGTCGTATTATCCCCCTCTGTAAGCACAGAGGGCCTCAATCAAAGCCCGCTGAAGTCCAAGGGTGTGTCTACACTGTAATCAGCACATGTCATCCCAAGTGAGCTTTGATCTAGCTAACTCAAATACCAATGGAAGGGAAGTCGCAGCAGCATGGGCTAGCCGCTCGAGTACCTCCCCCATGTCTTCGAGCCATCACTGCTAGGGTTTGTGCTAGCTAGACCAAAGCTAGCTCAGGTAAATGTCCACCTGCTGCAGTCACGCTTCTGCTTGCAATGTAGACCCACCCTCCGTCAGTCTCTTGGTTGGTTCCATGGGGTGCTGAATGAGGCCTACAGAGGTGATGGCCACCCAGATTGCAGCAAAGCCAGGCATTGAACACAGATCTCCTGGCTTCTAGTCCAGCCCCTTGACCACATGACTATTCTTCCTCAGCGTCTCAGCACAGAGCCAGCAGACCTGTGGGATGCTCAATCACCATGGCAATGCATACGAGATAAATGTGTATGCAAGGAAACTCACAGAGCCAGTGCAGCCAATCAGACACTGCAATTAATGCACCATCCTTAGTTCCCACCCCTTGCCACCTCCGAAGGTGATACTTAAGTCAAACACGAGCTATTGGACTCAGTACAGGGGTACTGAAGGGTATTCACTGGGTGAAATATTCAATCCAGGGGTATTCACTCAATCTGGGGTGACATTTTATGGCCTGTGCAATGCAGGAGGTCAGACTAGATGATCTAATCATCCCTTCTGGCCTTAAACTCTATAAATCTCTGAAGCAAAGCTGTTCACCAGCTGTGCTAACCACAGTGATTTTCTCTTTAAACTCTGGGTTTAAATGGTAGGTGGAAGTGTTTTACCTTCCACGCACCGCTCTCAGAAAGCCTAAAGGGAGCGCTGCGTTGTGGAGTGCCGTCCCTGGGTACGGTCCCCAATCTCTCTTGCATCGGCGTGCATTCAGGTACTCTCTCGCCCCCTACAATGGCACATGTGTATGTATGTCGGACGTGTGTGTGCCGACGTGTGCGGGCATGTGCGTGCCTCTTTACACATGTATGTTCATTTGTGTGTCCATTCACGCGTGGACAAGCTTGTGTTGAAGCTGGTTATAAACTAGACATTTTTCAGTGTGAAATTTTTTAGCAGATTCTTTCCCCCCCACTATTTTCCACTGGAAAAACTTGCAGAATGATTTTTTTTTTCCTGATCAGCTCTGCAGCCTGCCCAAGACAAAGTCTGACACTAGTCGTTGTTAACAGCCCATCACTGTCACGAGCACCAAAGGGAAACGATCTACTCCCAATTAGACCTACTGAGTTTTCACAAATCCCGGCAGAGACCCAGTTGCTGAACTTGATGCAGCTGCTACACGCTGCAGAGCAGAGACTGTGGAAACATAAAGGGGAGAGAAATCAAATGTGCTTGGGTCCCTTTTGATTGGTTTTTTCCCCACTTTGATTCTGCAGTCGCCAGTTGGGGCCAGTAGCAAAAGTAACCCTCCCCCCCCCCCCAAAAAAAAAAAAAAAAAAACCATGAGAAAGAACTGTTCTTGTGGAATTTCTGGCTCCCTGAATCCAGGAAGTACTGGACGTTGCAAAATATTTCCTGCTTGATTTCTTGATAAAAGAGGTTTGGATCCAATTCAGTTGCACTCTGATAAGCGTTCAAAGTGGACGCTTATCTGAACTCGAACCTCTGAAATTTGCGAGATCCACATGGTGCCAGCTTCAAGACTTTAAACTTAATCTACACTTTTCTTAATCCAGAGAATAATATGCATTAGACACAGAAAATACATATTAGGGTATCCTGCTTTTTCCTCCACATTACAAGATTGTTTGCTGCGGTGTGTTTTCCATCACTGGAGCAGAGCCAAAATATCTGTCTGAATCCAAACTCTTCCAAAGGTCAAGAGTGGTTGGATTTGGGTTTTTCATAGATTTGAAGGACCTCTGTGATCTTCTAAGTCTGACTTCCTGCATAACATAGACCATAGAGTATCATCCAGCAATTACTGCCTGGAGCCCAATAGCTTCTTTGTTTTTTGTGTCTTTCAAAAGACATCTGAGCCAGTCTTTTGGGTTGGTTCATGTTAAAGCCAGGAGTCTGTCATGAAGGCCAGACCCAACTATAAACTTTTTTCCAAATTCTGGGTTGGTTGGATCTGATGTTTTGATTCTTAGTTTCTTAATGGTTCGTCCTGTCTTGTTTTAAATGTGCTGGGTTTTCCAGCACTTCCAGTGGAAGACTGTTCCACAGGCCAACAGAATGTGTCAGGAAGTTTTCCTTTACATGCCGGCTAAACATCTCTTCCCTTGGACCCACCTTAGAAGATCCCCATTTGGGATGTCCCTGTAGGTTGGGATCTTCAAGGAGGCCTGAAAACCTCAACTGGAGGTGGGCACTTTGCAAACCCCAACCACCACTGTTTATATGTGGGTGTCACAAAATAAAATCTAGAGTAACACTGTTTCAGCAAGAATCAGACCTAGGAAGAGAGGCACCAGCAGTATCTTGGCTCCAATGGGGCAGATATGGCCGTCCTAACCATGGCAACAACGGTTGTCACTTATCTAACTCTGACCCACCGCTGAGTGTGTGTTGCCGAGCGCTAGGCAAAACCCCATTGCTACTCAAGTCAACATTCCTCCAGCTGGAACAGAGGCAGGGTAAAAATGGCCCCTTCTCGCCCATCAGACCTGGGGCATTCAGTCAGAGATGTTCATGTTGGTGGTAAAAACTATTCCCTGCCTCTTTTGATTCCTGTGAGTCCCACAAAGTCAACCTCGCAGTGGGAGAGGGAACACGTGCCGAAGGCAATGGGCTTTCACGAGGGTATAGTCTGAAGAAAGTGATGTCATGCAATAGCCTAATTTAGGACCTAATTTAGCCCCCAGAACCTTTAACGCTAACGAGAAGGCACCAGAAGGAAAGAACTAGAGGCAGGTTGAAAACAGGACATTTGTGAAAATTTTCATGAACATTTCATCCCTTATTTTTGGGTCAAAATTCAATGTTTTGATTTAAAAAATGCCACCACGCTTTGCCCATTGGAAACATTTTCCAAGAGTCCTACAGCTGATTGAGAAACAGCACGAAGATTCTGGGCTCACTGTTTCCCCTTGAAATTTGGACATTTCATTGAAACCTTTCATTCCCTCAAATATCCCATTGTGGAAGCTTTTAGTCAGTTCCAGAAGGAACCTGGCTCGACACCTGTGGGGGAATCTGCAGAGCTGGCAAAGCTAGAAAAACCAGAGCATGCTTCATCTGGAGTCAGGAAGGGGCAATAAACACTGGAACGGACAATGCCGTTTTTACAGTTTTTATGATATTGTTGTTTAGTTTTCACAGGGCAGAGCCATGGTTTAAAAGGGGTGAGTAGGAAGCGAAGCAGATAAGGGAGCTCAAGGGATAAACTTTGACTGGATAACTGCTGGCACTAAAAGAATGGATCAGACTCTGAGGTCTTTACTTAGATTTCCCTGAGTCCGTATTCAGGCAAAACTACCGTTATTTCGGTGAGAGGGTAGTGTTGGGATTGGTTTCACAAGCAGTCTGCTTTTCTTTCACACACGGCGTCTGTCTTTTCAGGGAAACCCTGATCGCACACCTATCTTTTTGACGGGAATTTTTGGGATGAACTCCAACCGCACTGCGAGCTGGCGGGATGCCAGTGCATTACTAATGAAATCTGGCAAGAGGGCAAACAGGCTAGCCTAACAAATTAAAAAAGCAAACCCTCTAGTGTTAGAACAATTCGATGTTGTTGGCGAATCGCAGCCTAGTTCTGGTGCCAAGAACATCCAAATCAGGTAGATCATTGGCTTTATTCTGCAGGCAGTTTTGATTGTATAAGAATTTAATACTAATGTGTTTTGGAGCCGTTAGCGTGAAGCTGAATTTTCACAGTCCTCTTATAATGTCTGTGATCTCCAAGCCAAACACCACGTGATTGTATCAGGTAGAGTGAGGAAGGAACAATAGGATTACCTGGTAGGAGATCTTTTCCACCATGTGTGCCAAGGAGACCTGCCTTTTATCCCCTTGGCCTTCCCAAAGGAGAGAGATCAAACGCTTTGCTGTTTTAAGGATTATGCCGGGAACAGAGCATGATGGAACACTTCAGACAGTGGATGAGGTAGCCTGGTGGGGACACAAGCAGTGCGGAAGGGAGGCTCTGCTGAAAAATAAGAAAGGAAGGTGATACCATTGATGGTTTAAGGCCTGAGCAGTTTGGTCTATGCTCTGAGGCCCCGCTCAGGTTCTGAGGGAAAGTGAGATTAGTGATCTTATCCCTGCTTCTCCACATCAACCCCCGTCCCCCCCCCCCCCGCAGTGCTCAGGTTAGCACAATTCCAGAAAGTCTCAAGGCCCAGTGTCGTACAGAGAAGGAATTTACAACAACCCAGACAGAAGTCAGATCCTCCTGCCCCACAGGCACAGGATCCCTAAGTCTTGTGCTTAAGGAGAGTTGCTCTGAGCAGTATAGGGCCTGTGAAACACAGTTGAGCTCTTCTAAATCAGTCCAAAAGAGGCACATGCACCTCCACACTGTTCGCCAGTTCATCGCACTGCCCTAACTGAACCACTGCTGGGTTGTTCTGTATGATATTGTTGTTTTAGGTGGCTAGCTTGGCAAAAGCAATCATGCAGTCAATAACAGCCATCATAGTCCAACAGAGAGCTCACCCAGCCTGGGCTCTAAGGTCCTGCACTGGAAGAGAAGGACTGCTCTGTGCAGCGAGTGCAGGTCAGGCCCCCCTCAAGTCCCTTTCCCACAGGAAGTTACAGGAATAGTGTTGTCTGACTGTTCAGACAAGCGGCTCTTACAGGCGTGGCTGATTTCTGCTTTCTGCCTAACTCTGTTTGTTCGACTGTTGCCTCACCTGCCCAACCCACAACAGCCCAGTTTATCTGCTATGTCCCCCATTGCCTTTTGTCTGGCATGCAGCTGGTGGGCCCCGTGGGGCAGGGAGTACATTCCTTGTTATGGGTCTGTGCGGTGCAGGGCCCTGATCCTGGGATGGGGTTCCTACATGCTGCCGTACCATCACAGAGTCAAGGTTTCTTCTCTAGAGCCAGATCTTTGAGAAATAGCTACCACATTGAAAATACTCAAAAACTTCTTCTCCTATAGACAAACCTGTCAACCCAGCCTACACCCCCCACCCCAGCTCAGCCCCCATGGTCCCCTCCATTCAGTACCCACCCCTACTCCCGCACTCAGAAACATCCCCGTCTCCCCCCACATGTACGTGACTGCAACCCACCTCCCTCACTTAGCTCAAAAACTCCCCCCGGGCGAGGCTCAGAGCCACCTGGCCCACCCAACGTCCCTCCAGATTAGACCCCTCCAGGTTGAGGAAGTCCCATGTGTCCTTCCTGGGCTGAAATCCACTCTCTGCCAATTGGGCCAACCCCTGGTCTCCCAGCTGAGCCAGCCCCCGGTGTGCTGTATTGCATGCTATGATATAGGGATTCACTTTCTAGAGACTTGGCTGAGACCCCATTCCCATCCCAGGCTTTTGCACCTTCCACAAGACCCACAAACAGCTGGCAACTGATGGTCCGCTGGTTGTCTGTCTCCGCAGGGAGTCCAAGGACTGAACAGGAATGGAGACTGGCAGAACTACTCTCTCTACCTACTGATTTCCATGTTTACTTACAACTATTATTATTCGTTATTTGTTATCTGTTCGTACTAAGGTAGCACCTAGAAGCCCCAGTCCTGGACCACAAACCTGCTGTGCTCATTGTTGTACAAACACAGAACTATCTCTCTGGACCCGTGGTTCTCAACCTGCGGGCCACTTGTGGCCCAATCAGCACACAGCTGCAGCCCAAGTGACACCCTCAGGGCCACACAGTGTGATCTATATATTGAGTGGATGCAGCCCACATAACACATAGAGAGCTGCATACACGGCCCACAGTGGTAAATAGGTTGAGAACTGCTGCTCTAAACACGTCCACCTCACCCATCACCAAGACGTCTCAGAACGTCTGCAGATGCATCTTTCTCTCTGCCAGGAGTGGGTAACTGAATGCGTGGCTGTCTCAAAACGGGTGTGTCGCGGGGGTTTCAGAGCAGAAGGGGCCAATGGTAGGCCTAGAAAATCAGCTAGCACATTCAATGGAGTAGCTGAGCGGTGGGAGGTATATCAATATTCTGTTATTTTTCCAGCAAAAAATAAACTGTCTTCCCACCAGGCGTGAAAGTCCCCTCTTCCCAGAACTCCCAGCGGATGGAAAATCTTTTCCGAGCCACGCTGATGCTCTTTAAATATAAATACCATTTGAACGGGAGGAATGGGGAGACAGACAGAATGTCAGTGAGTGGAAATGACCTTTCCCTTCTGTGGCTCTGTGTAGCTGCTCATGCCTCTGGATGCAAGGAGAGCTCCGATGTCTTGTTAAGCTGCGGCAGAGAAAGAAAGCGTCCTCCTGTCCAAAATATCTAGGACGCACAGAGTTCTGGCCCCTGTCTCCAGCCTGGAGTTTGTTTATGAGACACTGCGGCACCAGGATTTTTGTGTGTATTTGTGAGAGAGGTTTTCCCTTTTGGGGTGATGGATAGGGAGGCCAGTTGGGGGTTTTATTAATGATTATTATTTATTTATTATTACAACAAAAGGGGAAACCCAATTATTTTCTGAAATCAGGGAAGTTTTCCTGGTTATTTCTGGCCCAGGGCTGCTTTCCAAGGTATTCAGTCTCAATGTGGAAAAATGCAGACTCTTTTGTGATTTCCTTACAATCTCTTATACTGGCTCAGAGAGGAAGAAGAAAATGTCAGCTCGCCGGGTGGAATTGACCCTACCGGTTAAAATGGAAAGCGTGTGAACAAACTTCAGGGCGTTTCAGGAGGCAGCGTTCCTCCAGAGAAGGAGCTGCCCCAACCGATCCGTCCCCACAGCCTAGTGTGAGGGGGCGCTGTGCTCCATGGGGTACAGTAGGGGGCGCTCTTTACTGAGCAGCTGCTAATCTCAGTGCCCCAGGGCGGTCCTAGGGACAGGGTACTGCGGGTGATTCATCAAGGGGTGCTCTTCACCGAGACACTACTGTCCCCCAGGGGGCTGGGGGGGGCTGATCAGGGGAAGCAGTGAGCGGTCAGCGCTGAGCAAATGCCCTAACGTGGTGCTGAAAGCAATGTGATTTTGCAGGGACATTCCAGGCCTTCTCCACCACGGGCTGGAGCAGCTGCCGCCTGGCACGCTCGGCCGAAGGAAAAAGGTCACCGAGGAAAAAGGGGCAGTGAGGGTAGTCCTCCGAGGGATGCCTAGAGAAGCCACTCCAGCTCCGGTACTGATGGAACCAACCAGGCTCAGTGGCTAGAAGCATGAGGAGCAGGGCTGGATTTAGGGACAGGTGACCCCCGCAACTGTCTGGGGTGCCGAGCTCAGCATGCTGCTTTTGTTGCTGGCGACAAAAGGGAAAATAGAGCGTTTGAACTAACACGTTGCTGGTATCCCGTAGGTGGATTCATTGTTCGCTGACCTCCTAGAATGCTCTGGATCTCTGTGGAATCTCGTGGAACCTTCCAGACGCTGAGAACGACATTTTCCTCGACTCTCCTAGCATGTTGTCAGCCAGGCCCTCGCGGGTATACACGGGGGCGGGGCGTCGCCAGTCAGTCAGTGAGACGGAAGAGCAAAGTGAAGTGAAGGGAGTGCCCAGCTGCAACAGTGTGAACCTTGTTTCACTGTGCAGTTGTGAAAGCGCACCCGTGTTTTAAGACTTGAAGAGTGTAAGTAGCGACTCGCGGAGGACATATTTAATGAGACGCTGTGCTTCATTTCGTCAGGGCAAAGGTGAGAAAAGTGACCGGTTGAGCTAAAGGGCTCTAGGATTAACATTGTAAGGCTGCCACCTACTGTAACCCTATTTAATACTGGTCCGACCAAGGTCGGTGCACAGTTCACTTTCTATACGCTTAGAGGAAACGATTTTTGAAAAAATGTGCTTATATATGGCCTGAATAACTAAGTTTACCCATCCTAGCGTGCAATGTATCGTCTAATATGGCAGGGTTAAATCATGCATGCAAATCGTGCATCAAAGTCTGCATTGAAATTGGCTACAAATGCAATAAAAAATAAGGTATTCAAAAGCTTAACCAATGCGGGAGGTGGGCGGGGGGGCAAAGACTCTCCTTACCTGGGATGCCATTTGGTCTAGAGCTGGCACTGAGAGGCAGTAGCCAATCAGGACCCACCAGGTGAGTTTAAAAGGCTTGCCTGCTTATTCTAAGGGGGAGTGTTGGGTGGAGCTGGGTCAGGGGAGCCACTTTCCCAGTCTTCACCCAAAACACCCTGCTCAGGGCCAGGGCCGGCTCTACGTTTTTTGCCGCCCCAAGCAAAACAATGTTTGGTGCCCCCCCCCCCTTTTTTTGGCTTTTACACACATTTGCACTTTGCAATGGTTTTGTTTTGTTTTTTGACTGTTTAAAATTGTTTAAAAAAAGCAAACAGAATTTGTAGTTAGTGAAATAATACCGTTTCCTACTAGGGTACTCATTTACTCACCGGGCAGGCCATGGCGTGAGCTGGGCTGTGTCTGCCTGGGGCTGCCCCTGCGCCAGAGGCCTTGGCCTAGGCAAGACGTCGGCACCGACCCCAGGGCTCACGCGGTCCGCGCGGGTCGGATCAAGTCACGCTGCTGGCCGGGTGCCCAGCCTGGCTGTCGCTGCTGAGTAACCAGAGGGGCCTGGAGCTGTGTGGGGGGCACCAAACAGCTCTGCCTCCTGTCTCTCCTTCCCCGCAAGCACGCCCGGGGGCTTGGCACTGCCCTCCGGAGCTGGGCGTCGCAGCCCCGTGCCAGCAGAAGCAAGCAGCGGGTGTTGCCGGGGGGCTGCCCGGTCCCTCCAGCCAGGGCACAATCACCTCCGCTCCCCCAGTGCCTGGGATTGGCGCCAGGACACGCTCCCGCCCCGTGCTGCATAGCAAGACGTGGGGCCGTGGGTAGGGCTGCTACAGCCATTTCAGACTGGGATTGGCGCCGGGGGAGCGGAGGTGATTGTGCCGTGGCTGGAGGGACCGGGCAGCCCTCTCCCCAACACCCGCTGCTTGCTCCTGCCGGCACGGGGCTGTGACGCCCAGCTCTGGAGGGCAGCACCAAGCCCCTGGGCGTGCGCGCAGGGACGGAGACAGGACCGGCTCTAGGCACCAGCAAAGCAAGCACGTGCTCGGGATGGCCGGAACGCCACCCCTCGAAACATGCTGCCCCGAGCACATGTTTGCTTTGCTGGTGCCTAGAGCCGGTCCTGGTCAGGGCCTTGTAATCACACTCCACCTTCGGTTAAAGCAAGCAACAAGCTGTTTGTTTTTCTTGTGGCGTTAAGACACCCAGGCGGCCATTTCTGAGTTAGATTTTGATTAACTATAGCACGACTGGCAATGAGGCAACGAGGGTTTTTTTTTTTGACACCAGCCTGCAGGCCGGTTATAAATATAAAGGGAAGGATAACCACCTTTCTGTATACAGTGCTATAAAATCCCTCCTGGCCAGAGGCAAAAGCCTTTCACCTGTAAAGTGTTAAGAAGCTAAGGTAACCCCGCTGGCACCTGACCCAAAATGGCCAATGAGGGGACAAGATTCTTTCACATCTGGAGAGGGGGGAACAAAGGGTTTGGTCTGTCTGTGTGATGCTTTTTCTGGGAACAGATCAGGAATGCAGCCTTACAACTCCTGCAAAGTTAGTAAGTAATCTATCAGTAATCTAGCTAGAAAATGCATTCGATTTTCTTTTGTTTAATTGCTGGTAAAATAAGATGTGCTGGATGGAATGTATATTCCTGGTTTTGTGTCTTTCGTAACTTAAGGTTTTGCCTAGAGGGATTTTCTATGTTTTGAATCTGATTACCCTGTAAGGTATTTACCGTCCTGATTTTACAGAGGTGATTCTTTTAACTTTTCTTTCATTAAAATTCTTCTTTTAAGAACCTGATTGCTTTTTCATTGTTCTTAAGATCCAAGGGTTTGGGTCTGTGTTCACCTGTACAAATGGGTGAGGATTCTTATCAAGCCTTCCCCAGGAAAGGGGATGTAGGGCTGGGGGGATATTTTGGGGGAAGACGTCTCCAAGTGGGCTCTTTCCCTGTTCTTTGTTTAAAACGCTTGGTGGTGGCAGCATACGGTTCAAGGACAAGGCAAAATTTGTATCTTGGGGAAGTTTTTAACCTAAGCTGGTAAAAATAAGCTTAGGGGGTCTTTCATGCGGGTCCCCACATCTGTACCCTAGAGTTCAGAGTGGGGAAGGAACCTTGACAAGGCCAAATTCAGTCTGGGTAACTGCATTCTGCCATATTTGCTGATGGAGCAAAGCCTAGAGCAATAGTAAAGGAAGGAGAAAAAAATCAGTAATCAGAAAAGAGAGACAGAGAGAAGAGCTTGATACATAGAGGACTTTCCATGTGAGGGACGAAGTCCTCCACTCCGGTTGAGCTGTGCTCAGTGCAGGGCTGGGGAGAGGGGCAAAGATGGATTTATGTCTGATTCTGGGGCTAACTCGAGCTGGTTTGGACACTTAGAGGAGCCTCAAGGCACTTGGACACTTAGAGCAGCTCTAAGTTGTGCCCAGCTGCGTATGGCCCCAAAGGGCCATTGCAGCAGCCAGGGATCACCAGGGCATAATGACCCAAAGCTCCATAGATGTTAAGGCCTGAATTAACCATCTAGTCCACAGGTGGGCAAACTACGGCTCGCGGGCCACATCCGGCCTGCAGGACTGTCCTGCCAGGGCCTTGAGCTCCCGGCCGAGGAGGCTCCCGCCCGGTCCCTCCCTGCTGCCTCAGCTCGCCATGCCGCCAGTGCTCTGGGTGGTTGGGCTGCGAGTTCCTGCCGGGCAGCGCGGCTGCCAGTCCTGGTGCTCTGAGTGGCATGGTAAGGGCCAGGGGTCCTGGGGGGCAGTCAGGGGACAGGGAGCGGGGGAGGGTGGGAGGTTCTAAGGAGGTCAGTCAGGGGGCGGGAGCCAGGCTGTTTGGGGAGGCACAGCCTTCCCTACCCAGCCCTCCGTACAGTTTCGGAACCCCGATGTGGCCCTCAGGCCAAAGTTTGCCCATCCCTGAGATAGTCTGACTTCCTGTATAGCCCAGGCCACAAAATTTCATAGAATATCAGGGTTGGAAGGGACCTCAGGAGATCATCTAGTCCAACCCCCTGCTCAAAGCAGGACCAATCTCCAATTTTTGCCCCAGATCCCTAAATGGCCCCCTCAAGGATTGAACTCACAACCCTGGGTTTAGCAGGCCAGTGCTCAAACCACTGAGCTATTCCTCCTTACAGTTACACCTCCGTTGAACCCATTCATGTGCGGTTGAGCTATTACTCATCTTTTAGAAGGACATTGAGTCTCAGATTCCAAATGATGGAGACTCCCCCGCACCCTTCGGGAAGCTGCTCCAGTGGTGAATTACTCTCACTGTTCAAAATTTGCACTTTGTTTGTCCACCAGCCGCTGGCTCCTGGTGAATTTCAGTGGAATCCCTTTTAATTTCCTGGGTGGCCTTGGTAGCCCCACCCAGGGGAGAAGAGAGGAGTGAACCCATCCTACATACCCAGCAGATAGACCCCAGCAGCTGGTAAGTACCAGGGACCCTCTGGCTGGGTCCCCAGATCATTGCACGAGCCTCTCCATGTTGGAGGATAGGTCCATCAATGGCTATTGGCCAAGATGGTCAGGGACGTAATCCCATGGTCCGGGTGTCCCTATAACTTCCAGCTGCCAGAAGCTGGGACTGGACGACGAGGGCTGGATCCCTCGATAGTTGCCCTGTTCTGGTCATTCCCTCTGTGGCATCTGGCACTGGCCACTGTCAAAGACAGGATCCTGGGCTAGATGGACTGTTGGTCTGAGCCAGTCTGGCCATTCTTATGTAAAGAGTCACAATGCCGGACTGTGTGGGGCCAGGGGCATGGTGTGCCTACGGCACAGAATTGTCTTAATCCAACCCTCACGGTGAGACTCAGGGATACTGGGGTCAGTCTGGAAGCCCAGCCCTCCAAAATACCCCCTCCCATACTGTAGGCTATTAAATCACTGCCCCACAGCACCTTGGGTTCCCATTCACTCACTGAGCAGACCTGGCCCTGATTAGCCTGCAAGACCTACCAAGATCCCCCGGCAAGGGGATATGACTACTGGGGAATGGGGGACATTTGTACAGGTGCTGGGGAATAGCCCCATGGGGGTGTTAAAAGGAAAGGGTGAAAAGCTAACGGGTCGCATCACGGCTGCAGAGACTGCAGGCAAGCGGTGGGACAAGGAGGCCCTAACGTCTATGGAGCTGAACAACAGGGCCTCTGGCCAGGGCCGGTATAGGGTGAGTTGAGGACATGATGCAGCATGTGTGGTCTGAATGGGCTTTAGCCCGATCTTGCATAAAACACCCCCAACCGCACAGTCATTTGATGAGGGAGTGGAGCAAACGCTACTGTAACCTTTCGACGGCTTAAATGCAGCCGGGCCAAGAAAGCAACTCTCACACATTGCTGACATGTTTGGAAGGGGGGTTTTCCTCCGGGGAGTTCGCAGTGGGAACCCAGCTGGTCTCCAGATGCTGGGGAGGTGGCTGGGGTGAGTCATGTCTTTGCAAGGCTGGGATCGGGAAGAGACGCACAAAAGGCTTTGTTGAGGACACGAGGAACAGGAGAGGGATAAGGCCCAGGTGACGGGGTCACCATATCTGGATGGATAAAGCATGTGGCATATTCCCCATGAATGGGACATTTGCTTGGCAGGATAAGCCACAGCCCATGTGGCCTCTGCTTCCCATCCACAAACCACGTTGTCTGCTTTGGAAACACTGTGCAAAATTGTAGAGATGGTTTTCAGAGAGGCCAGCAAAATGAAATACCTCGCTCCTGCCGGCCTGGCCCTGTTATCACACTGCCTAGCTTTGGCCCCTATGGAAATGAGAAAGCCGACACAGCTTTCCCTATCCCAAAGGAAAGGCCAGTGACAGGCACACACAGGGAGCTGGAATGGGGAGGGTGGAAAAGCCACTTCCCCTCCGGGCTGCTGTGCAATTTTCACACAGTTGCTCCTGGCCCAAGACAAGAGGCGAGCGCCAGGGATCCTGAGCCAGATGATGAAGTGTGGAAATGTGTGGGGTATAAGAGTGTATAGCAGGTTTCCATCCAGGGCCAGCATGAGAATGGGGAGGCAACATATGCCTACCTCTCATTGTCCCACAGGCAGCAGGGAGGAGCGGCTTTCTCCTGTATGCTGTTTATGGCTGGCCTTCTTAGCAGATGTGGAAGTTGCTAGGGGATTTGGGGGCAGGGGGGAGAAATTATCCAGGCCCTTGTCTGCTGTGGGGCAGTTCAAACAGCAGCTTGCATTGCGTTCCCAGCACTGTTGGGATCATGGTCCAAACTGGAGCCGGCTGGGTGAAATTTAAATGCTCTGGGATTGTAAAGCCATTATTGTTGGCATCGGCTAATAAGTTATGTAGGCGTTTAAATACAGATACAAGGGACAAACCATGGGCACTGAGGATGGACTACGTTGGCCTAGGTGATTCATTTTCTATCCCAGCCATCTCCATGATGCCATATCTCCAGCCCTGACCAAACATGACCACCGAGGTCATCCAGTAGCTCCCGATCTCTCGGTCTACACTGCCGCCAGCCCTACTGCACTTTCCATTTCCCACCATCTCCACTCACTATGGAAACAAAGTCGAGGATCCATTCTCATAGTGGCCCATTGTCACTGTGGCTTCTTCGCAGCCTTCCAGGTGTGCCCTTCCGGAGTCTCCAGGTATGTCCTCACGAATGGCTTTGTATCGCCGTCTGCGTCCCAGTGTGGCATCAGTCATCGATCTGGTTTAGGTGTCGGCAGGAGCAAAGAGCAGACAGAGGCATGTATGCTTTTGGCCAAGGAGTGTTCTTTATTAATGATAACTGGAGAATGACACAGAGAATCAGCATTACTTCTAGGGATAGCAAGGTCGGCAGCTCATTCTCTCACTCTCGAGCAGCACGATATCTTGCATAAGAAGCTCCAAAATGTTAGGAACAATTTTAACTAATATGCCTGCCCTGTTCTCTGCATCATTTCAGTTACTCTCAGCCTAGAGCAGTGGTCGCCAAACTGTGGGGCGCGCTTCCCTGGGAGGGCGCGGAGGAACATATGGGGGGATGCGAAGGGGCCCAGGCCAACCCCTATGTGGGGCGGGAAGAGAGCATCACACAGCCCCGCTCTGCCCCCAGTTCTGCTCCGTCCCCAACCGCAGCTCTGTTCCCGGCCCCAATCCAGCCCCCAGCCTTGGCACCTGACCACACCCTGGCCACGGCTTCCACTCCAGGACCCAGCCCCTGGCTGTGGCTCTGTTCCCGGCACCAGCCCCACTCCTGGCCCCAGACCTGCCCCCAGCTGTGGCCCCAGCATCAGCCCCCTTGCCCCCGTCCATGCCCCTTCCTCCTCCTGGGAGCCATGGTCCCGCTTCTAGCCCCAGCTTGGGGGGCGGGGGCATGGACAGGCGTAAGGGGGGCACGACCGTGAAAAGTTTGGGGACCACTGGCGTAGAGGATTAGACTGGAACACGCATGGACATTGAACTTATTTTCCATGCTTAGGTCAGACCCTTTGAGGCATGTTGGGCGCATGTGAGGTGAGGATGTTTATGCAGGCCAGACCTGTCCTACGATCAGTGGTTCTCAACTAGGGGTACGCAGGAGGTAAATCAGCTCCTCTAGAGATTTGCCTAGTTTTACAACAGGCTACATAAAAAGCACTAGCAAAGTCAGTACAAACTAAAATTTCATACAGACAATGACTTGTTTGTACTGCTCTATATACTAGACACTGAAATGTAAGTACAAGATTTATATTCCAATTGATTTACTTTATAATTCGATGGTAAAAATGAGAAAGTCCACAATTTTTCAGTACTAGTGTGCTGGGACACTTTGGTATTTTTATGTCTCATTTTGTAAGCAAGTCGTTTTAAAGTGAGGTGAAACTTGGGGGCGTGCAAGACAAATCAGGCTCCTGAAAGGGGTACAGTTGTCTGGAAAGGTTGAGAGCCACTGCTTCAGTCTCCAGAGATCTCAACCCCTGACCAGCACTAAGTGCCGTTATAATAAAGGCAAGCCCAGATACCCTGGAGAGGAGTGTGGTATAAAAGAGAACTTGCAGGCTGTGGATCTCTCCCGCCCCCCAGGTTGTGTAGCTTGACCTTACTGGAAAGCCACAGACCAACTCCCATTTCCTGTGGTGGAGAGAGGCAGAAGCTATGGGCTCTCAAGGGAAGGCTTTGGTACGTCTGTCTTGGGAACCATCTGCCAGCTGGCTGGCTCACTGCAATATACAAAAGAGCTTGATGCTGCCTACAGAGGAGCTCTGAGCTCACTTTATGCCATGGTTGGACTGGTGTCCACCTTGGCTCCCTCGGCAGAAAGACCAGGTTTCTTCTTGCAAGTGCCGGATTTAGCAACTTGCTTCTTCCCCAGTTTAATGCTCTGTCCTTCGATCTCGCCTCTCTTGGGAGTGTCTGACCCCTGCTCGGTGACACAACAGCGGCCTCCCCTTGGTCACATGCATCTCCTGGCTGACTCAGTGCATTGGCCCCCCGAGTAACCACCTACAGACCCTTGCCCCAAATCACTCTGCTCTAGCAAAATACAATGAAAGGATCCTAATCCACCAACATGGCCAATCTCGCCTCAGCAGGGGATGGCCACCGCGATGGGGGGCAGTGGTGGAGATGACACTCAGTCTTTGCCCCCAAAGAGCTGGCAATTTAAATGGACAAGGGAGGATGGGGAAACTGAGGCACAGCGATTATGTGATTTGTCCAAAAGATCTCCTTGCCAGTGCCTTAACAACAAAACCATTCTTCCTCTCCAATATTCATGAATACTGAATGACAGAACCCTACAAAAATCCCCAAATCCAAACCGTTGCTCTTTAGGTCTGTCTCTGATTGTGTGTTTGTACAGCACCCAGCACAACAGGCCCAGATCTAGACTGAGTCTTCTGGGCAAAACTGCAATAGAAAGAATGTATTATAATAATTGGCAAAATCATGGTCCAAATGATTGACCTTGGGCTAATACCCACTTGTCAGGGCTGGGGCTAAGTTTGGTAATACTGGTGCAGATTCCTGAAGAGAAGGCGCTATCCAAATGCAAAGTGTTATTGAAATTAAATAGTATTTTACCATCCCTGATTTGAGTGTTGAGCCTGTAGCAGATTGGCAACAGCATGTGTGTTATGGCTTGAAAAATGCCCGCAACCATCCATGGGTTCTGAACAGGACCGATGAAAGGGCTGGTTTGAACTCTCTGTCAAGAGACACAAGTGGAGAAGTAAATAGCCCATGAGTGCGATTCTTTACTGAGCAGCTGCTAAGGAGTAATTGGAAACAATTCCCACTGTCAAGGGACTGCTAACAGGCCACGCTATAGCCCAGTGCTCATATCTAGTCCATCTCCAAGCAAGCTGCAGCAAACCGTAATGGAAAACAGCAGCAGCTGATAAGTAATGGTGACCATGCTCATGATGATCCTGAACAATAGGAAGGCGCTCAGTCATAAGCTACTGGTTTGGCAAGCGCAGGTTCCCAGGAGCCCTAGCTATGCGTAGGTTTCAAAGGCAATGGAAGCATGCTGTCTAAACACTCATAAAGAGATGATGGATTCAGGGTCGAACTGAACCATGTGGGAGGATAACAGAAGCTCAGAACGTTGTACGTACAGGAGAGGATCCTGTCCTGTGGCTGGTGTTCAAAGTAGGAAGAATATAAAGAAATCAACAGTGCTGCTTTCAAATTAAAGTAACTAACTAGGGATGGAAGGAAAACGCCAGGTCTGAACATCTCCCCCATACTTTGGCAGAGTTTGGGATCCACTTTGTGTGTGGCCTGGTGGCAGCGGGCCATCTTGTGGAGATATTTTACAGGAAGAGGCTAGAGATGGAGAAGCAAAGGCATGGATAGAGGGATGGGGTCCTTTGAGTTCCGTCTAATCTCATCCATTAAGTTGCTGGTGTAACAGTTACATAGAAACCTGGGATTCCCTGCTTCCCCCATGAATAGATTCTAAGGCCAGCAGGGACCATTGTGACCATCCTCTTGTCTGACCTCTGACATACCACAGGCCAGAGAACCTCGCCCAGTGATTCCTGCATGAAGCCCATATTTGGTGGTTGAAGTAGAGCCTCGAATACTGCAGGCCCCGTCCCCCTAATGGACCAAAGCAAACCACATATCCAAACGTCCCACCGCTGGGCAGTGTCCAGCTTCTGGGTCTGAAGGGTGCAATTTAGGCACTGGCATCTGGGCTTACAAGAGATCTTTACGGGTGGGTAAAATGGTTCTGATCCCAGTCCCCATGACCCAAAACGGTGCACATAGCCCAAACTGAACTTTTGTTTAGACTAAAAAAATTCCGATTAACTTCTCCCCACGCCCCCTTATCTTGACTTCACAATACAGCTGCCTCTGTGCTACCTAGTTCTGAAGGAGACTAGAAGGGGTGGAGGGGAAATGCTGTGAGGCAAAATGCTCCCCTTAAGGTATTTGTGGCCAAGCAGCATCCAGAATCACTGGAGACTTCACCAGAAAGCCTGATCTTGTGGAATTTCCAGGCCAGTTTTTCAGAAGATTCAGATAAACTGCTCCTTGCATAGCGGGCCTGCTGGTGCTCATGGGGAGTCCTGCGTGCAGAGCCGACAAAGGGTGCTGCCTTCAAAGTTTTGGGGTTTATCCCAAGATCTACAATCTCCAAATCTTTTGAGGTTCAACCATCACTTGATTTTTTAACAGAGTCCATTTGTGCCCGGTTACGATATCCACAAGTTGGGCAAATCCAGCTTCTCCATCCCCTCAGTAAGTCTTACAGGAAGAGCCAGATTCTGCCTCATTTTGAGTTGTCCCTTTCTATGCCGGTAGTCCCATTGATTTCAGTAGGGTGACTCATGGAGTAAGGAGTGCTCAGCAGAAGGAAGGACAGCCCAGCCAGGACCTATAGATTTCCCTCTCCTCTCAGGTACCATTATTCCCTGCATAGAAATGACCTGTCCTTTCTCCAGTTTGCAATCCAGAGCTCAAGGGAACATAATCCAGACTTTGCAACGTCTGTGAACTCTTGGCATTGACTCGTCCCCAGTTTGGTTAGCTAAGTCATGTGGTATTGGTTTTGCTCCCTAGTTGGATAGGTGAATAGAACATAAGAACAGCCATACTGGGTCAGACTGGTGGTCTGTCTAGCCCAGTATCCTGTCTACTGACAGTGGCCAATGCCAGGTGCTTCAGAGGGAATGAACAGAACAGGGAATCATCAAGTGATCCACCCCCTGTTGCCCATTCCCAGCTTCTGGCAAACAGAGGCTAGGGACACCATCCCTGCCCAGCCTGGATAATAGTCACTGATGGACTTTGGATAGCAAATATCAAATGGCAAATCTCCTTGCTCATGCACAAGGTGTCTTGCATGTCCACACATATATACAGGTGGATGTGAATACGGGGATTAATAAAGGGTGAAATTCACCCCATGCTGAAGATGTCGCATCACTCAAGTCCCATCTCAGCCCGGTTTAGAAGGTTGAAGTTGGACTGAAGTCGTGTGCTGGCCCTGTGCACTGGGAAATACAGAGCGGTGGGCTAGAATTAGGAGACTGTGGTTCTGTTCCCAGCTCTGCCACTAGCCTGCTGGGGAACTTGGGGCAAACTGCTTTACCTCAAAAAGCGGCAAAGAGTCCTGTGGCACCTTGTAGACTAACAGACGTATTGGAGCATGAGCTTTCGTGGGTGAATACCCACTTCGTCAGATGCTTTACCTCAATTTCCCCAAAATGGGGTTAATGCTACTGACCTCCTTTGTACAGTGCTTTGAGGTCAACCGATGAGAAATGCTGGAGAAGAGCGAAGTATGATCATGACTCAGCGTCAATATTCTCCAATAAATTGGGGGCACCAATGACAATCAAACCAAACAGCCCATGGGGACCTGAATGAATATTCACGAGCTCTTTTGCAGTCCTCAGCCAGCACTCGTTGTTAGACAGAAGTCCCCTCAGTGGACCGTTGCTCATAGGTAAAGCCAGCTGGCAACATAATCAAAGAGGAAAAAAAATGGAAAGTCCCCCATGCTACTCCATTGGCCAGTAGCCAGCTGCACTAGCCATTTGCTTTGGAGGAATTTTTCAGCATGCCACAGATGCAGCTCCTCTCTTGGGTTTATTGGAAAGATGATTAGGGAAAGGCATTACATCAACACAGGTTTCAGAGTAACAGCTGTGTTAGTCTGTATTCACAAAAAGAAAAGGAGTACTTGTGGCAACTTGAGACTCACCAATTTATTTGAGCATAAGCTTTCGTGAGCTACAGCTCACTTCATCGGATGCATACTGTGGAAAATACAGAAGATGTTCTTATACATACAAACCATGAAAAAATGGGTGTTTACCACTACAAAAGGTTTTCTCTCCCCCCACCCCACTCTCCTGCTGGTAATAGCTTATCTAAAGTGATCACTCTCCTTACAATGTGTATGATAATCAAGTTGGGCCATTTCCAGCACAAATCCAGATTTTCTCCCTCCCCCCCTGTTAGGATATAGATATTCAGGCCTGTCTGCAAAGGCCTGTACTTTAAGAATTTAGGGGTATTCTTATCACTTGGCTAGTTCTAGAAGTATAAAAGAGAGAATCAAAATCACTGTCTGCTGGTGTAAGGGCCTTCTCTTACTGTGACAGTCTGAGGCCCTGTGCTTAGGCTAAGGCCTTTGGCTAAGCAGCAGAGGCAGCCATAAGCTAGGAAGCGACAGGTCACATCCTCACATTCCAAACTAGTCACATTGAAAGAAGGTGCTATTGGGCTGTTAGGAATACAGTCCTGTCCTGATAATGCCTATCGCCTCCAGAGAAAGGGAAGTGCCTAGAAAATGTAAAAAGGAAACAGCATCCTGTCTGGCAAGAACTCACTTATCAATACTGGGATGTGAAATCCTCACTTCTGTATTGTTTTGTCATTATAGTTCCTACTTTGCTATTGTTTGTCTGTATAATCTCTGTCTGGTTCTGTGATTGTTCCTGTCTGCTGTATAATTAATTTTGCTGGGTGTAAACTAATTAAGGTGGTGGGATATAATTGGTTACATAATCATGTTACAATATGTTAGGATTGGTTAGTTAAATTTCAGGAAAATGATTGGTTAAGGTATAGCTAAGCAGAACTGAAGTTTTACTATATAATCTGTAGTCAATGAGGAAGTGAGGGGGCCTTGGTGGGAGGGGGTGGGTGTGTGTAAAGGGGGAAATGGGAACAGGGAATGAGGGTAAGGAAATTGGAACCATGTTTGGCTAAAGGGGGAAATGGGAACAGGGAATGGGAGTAAGGAAACTGGAATCCTGTTTGGTTAAAGGGAGAAATGGGAACAGGGACACAGGTGTAAGGCTCTGTGGTGTCAGAGTTGGGAAGGAGGATACTAAGGAAGGAAACTGGAATCATGCTTGCTGGAAGTTCACCCCAATAAACATCGAATTGTTTGCACCTTTGGACTTCGGGTATTGTTGCTCTCTGTTCATGTGAGAAGAACCAGGGAAGTAAGTGGGTGAAGGAATAAGCCCCCTAACATCTTGGTGCCGTGACTCGGATGCATCGCATTGGATAGGTGAGTGGCAGCCTGTAAGTCCCCCTCCCCAACAGTCCGCACAGCTGCTTGGAGGGGGTATCGCGAACTCTCGTGATGGTAGTTGCGGGTTCTGGCAAGCCAGGGTAAAGGATTTTTTGGATAAATGGATAAGGAAGAACCAGGACCCATACCAGGTGCAGGGGTCAACCTGGGATGAGATTAAAAAGGAAATGGAGGAAGTGTTAGGGGACTCAGAGGTATGGGGGGTGGCTGAGGAGCCCACCCTCCTTGGTATATGGGTAGTGGAAGAAGGTCCCTGCCCATGGGGACTGAATGCCTTCCAGGGAAAGGAGGCACTTCAGTCCGCTTGTGAGAGGTTTGAAGTAAGGGCAGCATTATGGGAAGCTGCCAGTAATCTTTCAAGTTTGGTGCTGCTTCAGCAAGGGCTGCTGAAGGGTTGTAAATTAGTTAGGGGTAGTGAAAGATGATTTGGCACAAAAGGGTTTATAGTCAAAAGCAGAGTTAACAGACCACCTTTAGAGACTGGATCTGGGACTTGGTCCTGGGGGAGTGGAGAAAAAAAAAAAGTTTCAAAGTGCAACCTGCCTTTCCACACTCTTTTGTTTTTCTGAAGTTTTAATGGAGGGTACTTTGGATACTTATGTGAGATGTCAAGAAGGAAGTTCTTGTTTAATGATAAAACCCAGTTATATAAATGTAACTGTATGTGCAACTCTGTGCAGTCACATTGGATGGAAGCTTGGTAATTAAATTTTCCAAGGGGGTCAGGTCGATTGGCTACTACCACCACTATGCTTCTGTCCCCAGAAGGCTTTACAGCTATTCTGAGGGAAAATGGGCCCTTTTCCCACAGAAATGGTCTATAGGGGACTGCTGCAGGCAGCAGGTGGAGAGAGAATCTGATCAAAATTATTTGACTTTTGGGTAATGTAATCAAAATCACTAAAGGATGGAAGGGGTTTCTATTGGAACTTAACTTGGCTGCCCCTGGTTGTGTCTAGTTGTACAAGATGGCAGGGTAATCGGGGTACAGTTGTGTAAAAGAGTAATCACAGTGCAAGGGATGTTAGGCAAAAGAGAATTTTGTGTGTGCGCACAGGTAAAAGAAAAGGAAAAGGGGAGGAATGAAGGGAACACTGAGCCTTGGGGTGGCTCTGGGGGATCAGATTGTTGCTTTGATGGGTGCATGAACACTCTGTGGGCATAGGGGAGGCAGTTACACCTTGTGTAAAATTAATTTGGCTAATATGATGTTATGGAGGTTAAACTATATGGAAGGAATTTGCATTTTCCCAGGACGTGTGCGGTGTATATTGGAGAAGGGGTAAAAGAAATGCAAATAAAACATGGTACTTCATTAAAATCCTAATAGGGCTCCAAAAGGAGCCACAGTAGGTTGTGCTTTCTTTTTCAGATCTCTGTGTTTTGGAGCAGGAGATGAAAGTGGAAAGTAATCAGAACTCTAGTGGAAGTGGAATGTTTCCCTTTTAAGACACTCTCTAAACTGCTAACAGCTTTGGATCCAGAAGCAAGCTACTAAGCCTCTGTGTAAATGCAAATTACCTAGCTGATGGGCACAAAGGAGCTGCAAATAATGAATACATCCGGTCAGCAAACAGGCTACTAGAAGACTCAGATTAAGGCCCTCCAGGAAAGGGAGGTGAAAAAAACAAGTCAAGCCTGAAAATAAGGGGGACAGGTTAACCTTAAGGGGTGTGTGTGTGTGTGTGTGTGTGTGCAGTGCTAGAATCTGAAGCTGTGTCTCAGCTATTACCTGAGAATAAACTTAAAGCTTGGTACAGCAGAGAAACTATTGCAAACTTGGTCTGTTGTACAAGAGGGGAAACTGAGGTACACCACCTCATGAATTTCATAAATGACCAGTGAGTGAGGTAATTCACTAGCCTGACTATAGAACAAAATAAGGACAGCCTGGAGGTAATTCTTCTGTTTTTCCTGCAATTAGCAAGGAAATTTGTAAAAGAAAGTGGTATTATTATTAAGCAATAATCTGTCCCCACCAGGGGGGTGGAAACTGTTTCTTTTGTTTTTCAGACACTCTACAAGCAAGCTGGCGCCAGCGGAAGAATAACTCAGAATACCATGGATCTATGTTTTGTGTTTGTCTGTGGTGTTTGTCTTGTTGCTAGCATTGCTGTGTTTCAATGAACAGAAAATCTCATGACATGGGTGGGGGATGGCTTCAAAAGGCTGACCTTGGTGGGAAGATGTGTATGGGAATGCAAAATGCTCACCTAGGAGGCAAGCATCTGTGTAATAGCTACCGTGGTACCTGGAAAAGCCCTATGGAACTAATGAGAAGGGGAGGAGCTCATTGGGAATCAATGGAGGGGTGTGTAAAATAGTGTAAATCAATAGAAGATGTTTGGATGTGCCCCTCTCCTATGACTATAGAGGAGCAGGATCAATGGCCTATGCAAGGGGTGGACAATTGGGTGTACTGTGTATAAGGGGTTTTGCTGGGAATGTACATATTACTGGGGGCACAATTACACCAGCCCATAACCAAACTACACACACTTACATGCTGTTATCTGGACTTTGGTGCACAAATGGATCTGTGAATCTTATTGCTGTGAATAATCAAACCAGGGCATACTGCCTGATTCCACACCAAGTGGTCAAGCTGGTTTGGACAATGTCCCATTTCTCTGTGAACATTCAATGGACTTATGATATGGACAAAAGCAAACAAAACCTCCAGGGGCAGCTTGTTGCAACTGCCAGCAACTGGACACATCAGATCATGACCCCGTCGAAGGAGGAGAGGCAGTGTTTTGGGGGTGTCTCGAATGTTGGACCATACTGCAGTGGTCAGGACTCAGTGTTGCTGTGGATTTTGTATTGTTAACTGTACTTGTGTTACGTTGCATAGGGAGATAACCTATAAGTAATGTAGTAAGCCCTCCAAACCCTGCAGTGCACTAGACAACCCGGACCCAACCTTCTCAGGCCCACTCTAATGGGAAGTCTGGAACACTAATTGGAATAGGTGTGGTATGCCCGTACGAGAGAAGGTGCAGGGCACTGTACTACACAAGGGGCAGTGGGACAAATGGAATATCGACACCTTCCACCTTGATGCCTGGCCCCATCAGGAAATGTGTCGCCATATGTCCTATGCTTTTCCAGGGATACCTGGGCAGGAGGATCCCAAAAGAAAAAGAAAAAAAAGGGGTGGAGTGTTAGGATATAGATATTCAGGCCTGTCTGCAAAGGCCTGTACTTTAAGAATTTAGGGGTATTCTTATCACTTGGCTAGTTCTAGAAGTATAAAAGAGAGAATCAAAATCACTGTCTGCTGGTGTAAGGGCCTTCTCTTACTGTGACAGTCTGAGGCCCTGTGCTTAGGCTAAGGCCTTTGGCTAAGCAGCAGAGGCAGCCATAAGCTAGGAAGCGACAGGTCACATCCTCACATTCCAAACTAGTCACATTGAAAGAAGGTGCTATTGGGCTGTTAGGAATACAATCCTGTCCTGATAATGCCTATCACCTCCAGAGAAAGGGAAGTGCCTAGAAAATGTAAAAAGGAAACAGCATCCTGTCTGTCAAGAACTCACTTATCAATACTGGGATGTGAAATCCTCACTTCTGTATTGTTTTGTCATTATAGTTCCCACTTTGCTATTGTTTGTCTGTATAATCTCTGTCTGGTTCTGTGATTGTTCCTGTCTGCTGTATAATTAATTTTGCTGGGTGTAAACTAATTAAGGTGGTGGGATATAATTGGTTACATAATCATGTTACAATATGTTAGGATTGGTTAGTTAAATTTCAGGAAAATGATTGGTTAAGGTATAGCTAAGCAGAACTGAAGTTTTACTATATAATCTGTAGTCAATGAGGAAGTGAGGGGGCCTTGGTGGGAGGGGGTGGGTGTGTGTAAAGGGGGAAATGGGAACAGGGAATGAGGGTAAGGAAATTGGAACCATGTTTGGCTAAAGGGGGAAATGGGAACAGGGAATGGGAGTAAGGAAACTGGAATCCTGTTTGGTTAAAGGGAGAAATGGGAACAGGGACACAGGTGTAAGGCTCTGTGGTGTCAGAGTTGGGAAGGAGGATACTAAGGAAGGAAACTGGAATCATGCTTGCTGGAAGTTCACCCCAATAAACATCGAATTGTTTGCACCTTTGGACTTCGGGTATTGTTGCTCTCTGTTCATGTGAGAAGAACCAGGGAAGTAAGTGGGTGAAGGAATAAGCCCCCTAACACCCTCGCCACAAACCCACTCTCCTGTTGGTAATAGCTTATCTAAAGTGATCACTATTACCAACAGGAGAGTGGGTTTGTGGGGGTTGGGGGTGGGGAGAAAACCTGGATTTGTGCTGGAAATGGCCCAACTTGATTATCATACACAATGTAAGGAGAGTGATCACTTTAGATAAGCTATTACCAGCAGGAGAGTGGGGTGTGGGGAGAGAAAACCTTTTGTAGTGTTAAACACACATTTTTTCTTGCTTTGTGTGTATAAAAAGATCTTCTACACTTTCCACAGTATGCATCCGATGAAGTGAGCTGTAGCTCACGAAAGCTTATGCTCAAATAAATTGGTTAGTCTCTAAGGTGCCACAAGTCCTCCTTTTCTTTTTACATCAACACACAGCATTTCAGATCTTTTCACTAGAGAGAGGGAGAAAATAGAATGGCAAAGAGACTACATACATACTTGGAACGAACGGCCTTTTCCGTGAAAATCCAGCCGGCGCACCGTTCAAGCACATATATGCATTCTAGTACATTTCATGTGGGCACCATTGGATTAGCAACCCCTGAGCTCTGCCTACTGGAGTTTCTCATCTATTTCAGCCCTGCACGCTGTGCAATATAATGAGCTTCCTTGAGTGTCTGCCTATATGCCCTGCAGGGAAGAGGGTCTTGACCCAGTGCTTGCCCACTATAGGAACAAAGAGATTGCCAGCTTGGATCAGACCTGAGGTCCATCTACTCCAGTATCCCTTCTCCGACTGTGGCCACCACCAGATTCTTTAGAGGACAGAGTAAGAACCCCAGAGTAGGCAAATGTGGGATAATCAGCAAATAATTGACTTCTTGGAGCAGTGGCAGTTCTGGGGGGAGAGGGGGATTGGTTCAGAATCTCATAGACTTTAAGAGTCAGAAGGGACCATCATGATCATCTAGTCTGGCCTCCTGCACGTTGCAGGCTATAGAAACTCACCCACCCACTTCTGCAATGGACCCATAACCTCTGAAATGTTGGTGAATTGGAAAAGTCCATTTTAGATCTGTTCCAGAGAGACCTGGGTGTCCTGAAATGGGGCATGGGTAGTCATGTCTAGCAGTCAGAGCAGTAGCCATCAGGCCTCGTGCTTGGAGCCGGAGTTAGCAGCCAGGAACAGAGAGGCAAGGGTCAGAGCTAGCGTCAGGCACCAGGCAAAAGAGCAAGCCTGGAGCTGGGCAGGATCAAGGCAGGATTAGGGCTGGAACAAGGCTGGGAACAAGGCAGGCACAGGAGCAATTGGAGATGCAGGAGTAAGCCTTGACCAGGCACTAGCCTTCTGCTGCTACTGAGTTTAAGAGCAGGGCTCGTGATGCCTCTCAGTCAATCAGGGAGTCTGGTTGATCAGGGGGTTCAGCTGCAGGTCAGCTAGCTGGTCCCAGGCTCATCTGCAGGCCCCGATTCCTGACACCGAGTCTCCCACATCCCAACTGAGTGTCCTAACCACTGGAGTGTGCGTTATGAAAGGGCAGGGGGAGAGGAGAAAGGGGCAGCCGCAGCACCACCCCCGCCTCCACTTTCTCCTCCAGAATGGCCCAAACTATTCCCTTCAAATCGGCAGATCGTTTCAGATCAAGGGGAATTGTCTTTTCCATTGAATGACCTGTCCAGAAAATGTCACCCAGCTCTAATTAGCAGCAGGCTGCTCTCCTGAGCAGCCCCCAAAGCAGCAGGAAGCCAGGGAAGAGGTTTGGGTCTGTAGCCTAATGATGCAGATTGACACATAACGGTAACGCTTTATATCGTGCCTCTCCAGATCCTTTTGCAAACCTGAGCCTCTGCCAAACCCCGGTGTCTGCTCATGACTGTCATTCTTAGGCCCATCGTACAGAAGGGGAAAGCGAAGCATGGCAAGGTTAAGTGACCTGTCTGTGGGTGCAAGTCATCCCTATGCAGAGCTCCAATGCAAGCCCTGCACCCCATTGAAATCCCATTTCAGGGAGATGATTAAGTGGTGCGTTGGCTTTTGTGAATCTCCCTCCCCCGAATGTTCATGGCTCTGCCAACATTTTAACGTGGGTCTTCTGTAAATATTTCCCTTTTAGTCTCTGATGAAGGCTGAGTCTGCTCAGAGAGTGAAGAGGGGAGAAGGAGGGGGAAAACGTATTTGTTTTCCCATTTAAACCAAACCACACATTCTCATCACCATCACTGAGGAGGGAGGCAGCATCCTTTGGCAAGCAGGCACCTCTTAAAGTGCACTTCACTGGGAATATTTATATCCTGTTATTGAGAAATCTACCGAGTGTGTTGGTAGCCTAGCACAGCGTTCAATGCGTGTAATATGCCAGGGTTCCTGGCCGTGGCTAAGAGGCAAAGCCCTGAGGAAAAGTGTAGAAAATGATCCATTTTTGGATTGGGTTTTTCCACCTTTCTGTTGGCTTCAATTAGAGCTGGCTGAAAAAAGCCAGTGAAAAATATCACAAAATCTGATCAAAAATTGTAAGCGGTTCCTCCCCGCCCCTGCCCCCCAAATCCTATGGAATTTTTGGAAAGTCAAAATCCTCAGCCAGTTACAGAGCTTCTCGGAAAGATTAAAAAATAGAAAGGGCAATAAACATTTTCATTCACATCTTTCAGGGTGGATGTCAACACGCAAATGTTTGATACAAAATCACTGAAAATCAAAATATTTTGACTAGCTCTAAATTCAGTACCTATTTATCTTAGAGCTAGACGGGCTTCATTACTGTTGTATCTTAGCAGCTCCCAATCTTTAACGGATCCATCCTTACACCACCCCTGCGAGACAGAAAGGTCCTATTATCTCCGTTTTACAAATGGACAAGTGAGGCCCAGAGAGACAAAGGGCCAAGGTTTGTTTAAGGTATTTAAATGCCTAAAGATAGCAACAGGTGCCTGAAGTGGGCCGTTAAAAGCACCTGGGCACCTAAATCCCACTGAAGTCAATGATTTCAGAGAGTTAGGTGCTTTAGAAAACCTCATTAGGCGCCTATCTGCACCTTCAGGCATCTAAATCACTCTAAAAATCTGACCCTAAGTGACTTGCCCAGGAAGTCTGTGATGGAGCACAGACAAACCTGAGTCCCAGGCTACCACCTTAACCACTGGCCCATCCTTCCTCTTGTACAGAATGTTATCCTCCAATAGGGAATTTAATCCTTGTAACTGAGTTCTCTAGGGTGGTTAAAAATAATCATTTTCTGCTGAACTCTCCAACTTCACAGAGTCACTTCTATAGAATCCTGGTAAATTTCCATAGAGTCCGATCAATTTCATCCTTATGATATTTTATGGGAATTCTCCACGCTGGAAATTTTTTTCCAAAACCTGAGGATGACGACAGAAGCCCACCAGACTGATTGTGCTGTGTTTCCTGCAGAACCGTACTTAAGAGGCACTTAAAAGCATCTGGCTGCTGCTTAGAGAGGCACTTCAACAGTTTAACTCTTCTCAAGCACTTTCACAGTTACTATACTAAACAAATATGTGTTGGGGAGCAATCGTACATGTCTCTGCAGGTCAAGATATTACCCAAAGGTCCAGAGCACCTGTGGGTGTTAAAGATCCCAAATCACTGTTCACAAGAGTAGGGAGAGCTAACTTAGAATCATAGAGTCATAGAAGATTAAGGTTGGATGAGGGTCATCTAGTCCAATCCACTGCTCAAAGCAGGACCAACCCAATTAAATCATCCCAGCCGGGGCTTTGTCAAGCCGGGCCTTAAAAACTGCTAAGGATGGAGCTTCCACCACCTCCCTAGGTAACCCATTCCAGTGCTTCACCACCCTCCTCGTGAAACAGTGTTTCCTAATATCCAGCCTAGACCTCCCCACTGCAATTTGAGACCATTGCTCCTTTTTCTGTCTGCTTGATGTCTTGAGTATTTATTAGTGATGGATCTGGATCCAAACTTTCCAAAAATTCAGGTGTTCAGATCTGAGTTTTATGGTCAGCCCTTTATAGTAATGGGACCTGTCTTAAAGACCCTGATTTAGGCTTACAGTAGAGTGACCCATGTGCCCAAGTACCTTACTGATTGGGGCCAGTGTTAGGATTTGGATCTTGAGTCAAACATTCTCAGTATTTGGGGTTGTTTGGATCTGCGGTTTGTTCCAGTAATTACAACGGGTACCATGAAAAAAACAAGTGACCCCATTTTAAGAGACTGGCAGAGCAGAGATTTACTTATATTTAGAATGTATATTTCCATGTGCTATTTATATCATAACACCCACAGTCCAGTGTGCCTTATCTATAGCTCTGCCCAACTTCCCTTATGTCATGTGGATTTAATAAATGTCTTCACTTTCTTTCCTATCCTATTGTGCCCTTTTGCTGTGAATTTTTAAACAGGTACCAGATATTTATGGGGAGGGGAGATGGGACTGATGTGGGGATGATTGGCTGTTGCTGTATAACAGAGATATGACGTAGGAATGAATGATAATGATAGCTAGCTCTTACAACGTACTATTTCACAGAACTCGAAGGGTTCCATAGAGGTGGCTACGTTTCCTCATCCCCGTTTTTAGACCAATCTTTTCTTCATCTGAAAAAGGCAATTTGGCAAAATCAGGACTTTTCATGAGTTTTTTTTTTACTTGAAATCTTTTGGGGGGATAAAACGGGGGTTGAGCTTGACAGTGCATTTCATTTTGCCATTTTCCAAATGAAAAATTCTGGTTTGCCCATTCAAAATGAGTTTTTCTTTCAAAATTTCAGCTAACGATAGTAAAAACAATTTGTTTCCGATACAAAAAGGGTCAAAGTTGAAACAGAAACAACACCCTTCTGATTGAGCCAAACTGAAATATCTTTTTGGATGTTCAGTTCATGAAAATATTCAAGATTTTATAGTTTTCTCCCAAAGCAATATGGGAACATTTTTTGATATCTCAAACATTTTCTCGGGATGAGAAATTATTTTCCCTCCCAATCTATCCATTTTACAGATGTGGAAACTGAGGCAGAGAGGCACAGTAACTTGCCCAAGATCACACAGCAGGCCGGTGGCAGAACCAACAGTAAAAACTTTATCTCCTGACTCCCGGGCTGCTTCTTTACCCACAGGACCCACTACCACATATGTCAATGAGACCTATGATGGCCAGATGGGTAGCAGGTGGTGGATTTCAGCAGTTCAGTGTAATTGTTTATTGTCGTTCTATTTTAAATTCTGGGAAGTACTCTCAAAGCATGGGATGGGTGCTCCTGATATGTATGTTTAAATATAAAATAAATAAATACTGAGTCCCACCCCAGATGCTGCTGCATTTCATTGACGGTGAGGTTATTTTTGCAGAATAAACCTTGTAAACCACTTGAAGATGAGAGATGCTATGAGACGCTCAGCTCCACCACTGGCTCTCCTTGTGGAAACTCACTTCACCGCTACATACCTCAGTTTCCCCATCTGAAAAATGGGGATGCTGATACTGATCCTGCTATGTATGGTGCTTTGGGTCTCTCAGATGACATGTGCTGGATCAGGACTCAGGTTTATGACAAAACCTTCAGCAATAACAGGGCACGTGTCCCCCCAGAAGGAAGAAGTAGCTCAAATGGAGCAAGTTCCAGCATGAGCAATAAAATAAATACACATAAACTAAAGTAGCCTAAATGTCAATTAACACCGTTGGCTGAACTGCTGATGCCCAGGGTGACTGTGATGGGAAAATGTTCCCCACCCTGGCTCTCACAGGCCTCTTGCAGATAACATCCTCGCCTGATGAGGCTTTGTGGTCTCCTCATATCAGTGCGACTGGGCTGGTACAACCGTTCTCACACGGCTCCGAGAAGATGACCACATCTGTTATTCTTAGCTCATTGCAACACAGCTGGGGAGCCCCGCAAAAAGAGTTGAGTCTTGGAGCCCGTTCTTGGCTCGTGATTAGATTTATTTGCTTTAGAAAAGAATTAATAACCAGTGTGGATTAATTTGTCCCTCCCTGTAATCGAGGTTAGTTAACATGTGTGCATGGTAATCTTTTTCTTAAATTCCTGGACATAAATCACTCGCTGAAGAGAGACTGCGGCTTGAAAACAAAGAACAAGCTACACAAATAGCTACTGATTGGGCCAAGGCTTGTGTGGGTTCTCCTTATCACTGTTATAAATGTCAGCAGAAATAATGGGTTCAGACCCGACAAATGGCTCTGTGTCAATGAACATCAGAACGGCCAGACTGGGTCAGACTAATGGTCCATCTAGCCCAGTGTCCTGTCTACCAACAATAGCCAATACTAGGTACTTCAGAGGGAATGAACAGAACAGAGCAATTACTGAATGATCCATCCTCTGTTGGCCAGTCCCAGCTTCTGGCAGTTGGAGGTGTAGAGACACTCGGAACATGGGGTTGCATCCCTGATCATCTTGGCTAATAGCCATTGATGGATCCATCCTTCAGGAACTTATCTAATTCTCTTTTGTACCCAGTTATACTTTTGGCCTTCACAACGTCCCCTGGCAATGAGTTCCACAGGGTGACTGAGCATTGTGTGAAGAAGGACTTCCTTGCAGATCAGATTCATTTGTGAAATTACAACATTATCCTTGAAGAGGCTTTGGGCTTGATTCTGATCTCAGATACGCGTGTGTAAATCAGGAATCACTCCACTGACGTCAACGGTATTGCACCCACGTACAAGCAGCGAGTAATCAGGGTGGAGGCCAGTGGGCCTGGTGCAACCAATTACACAGAGCCTGGCTCCTGGGCTTAAGCTACAGAGATGTACTTTCAGCTCTGGAGATCCCTGGGGCGGGCCAAGACAACGGCCAACGCAACAGCGCCTAACCCCATGGTAGAGCTTTGGGCTGGGACATTCTAAGGGCTAGCTGCTCAACACCCGCTGAGATCCCATGGGAGCTGTGCACCTAACTCCCTTCGATGCGTTCAAAATCCCAGCTGTTGTGCACTGCTGATTCAGCGGGAATGGGGTCGCTAGATCCTCAATACCATTTTACACAACACACAGCGTTTTCCTTGACCGTCTCCCACATGAGCATTGGTTTGCCCTGAACCGACTCAGATCACAGCCCCTAGCTGAGAATCAACCCGCCAGCTATTGACCAGCTCTGAATCCGGCAGATGGGAATACTCTGGCATGAGCTCACTGTCCCGTCCGTACTGCTCAGCCTTGTGAACCCCACCAAAAATAATAACAGGCTTGATGGATGTTGCCTTTGCGGGGGTGAAAGCCTGGCGGTTCCAGTGAAAACCTGCTTAGTAGGAACCCTGCAGCAATAAAACCCATATTACACAGCCACGTGCCTAGAGCTGGCCCGACAGGCTGTGCCTGTTAGAGCCTCACTCCACTCCGCTAACTGGGCAGACAGCTACTAAAACATAACCCCGAGTTTGTTATGCTAAATCCACCGTAAATCTGTCCTAGCTGTCCAGCCACTAACGTGCGACTGTGGAAAATATGTTGCCCTGTGATTGGATAGCAGCAGAAGGGCACTTTGCTATTGTTTCCCCGTCGTAAAATTCCTTGAGGGGCTATTCGTTATAAGGATCAGAGCTCTGTAGCACAGATCCTCAGCTGGTGTGAATTGGCACGGAGCCATTGAAGTCAGTGGGGCTGTGGTGATGAGCATCAGCTGAAGATCTTGCTCCTACATCTACAAGGGTGATTGTTTTTCTCTGCTTTGCTGCCCGCAGCCTGGGTCTATTCAGTGCCCAGAAAAATCCAGATGGGGACATTTTAAATAAATCCTTGCGCTGAGGACAGGGATGCTGAGGCCGGGCGTTGAAGATTAGTTTGTATTTTAAAGCTGTTGTTAAATATTTTAGCTAATTGGAAAAATGTGATCAGAACTGAGCCTCTGTATAGTCTGGATATGGGGGGTTGTTGTTTCTTGTTCCCTCTGCCCAGGGCTGGTTTGAGCTCTGAGTCATTTGAGCAAATCATTTCACTGGGGCAGAATATGTAACTATCTTCTGCTACCTCTCCCCCTTCCCAGCTGGGCAGATGGGTGTGACTCCTAATGAGCCCAGACTGGCAGAGCTGAGATATGTTGGTGGAGCTACAAGGGAAGAATTTACATCCAGCTTGCACAGCCCCACGCACCTAAGGCCGGAAGGACCATGTGGGAGCCCTCCTCAGCTCCCCATGGCAGGGCATGACGGTTTCTCAAGGTTTTCTGACGCCGACGGTTTCTCAAGGTAAACCCTCGAAGGAAATTTATCCCACATTCAGTAATAAGCAAACCTCCCCTGGGCCTGGGTCTCGGTCCGGATTAGCAGCACGCCTGGCCCCGCTAGGAGGCCAAACAAAGTTCACATTGACACAGGGCTGTGCCTCAGCTCTGGTGCGGAGGCGGTTGACCCGGGGCTGTTTGAACTCTGTCACTGTCCCTCAGGCCCCGCTGGGGAGGGTTGGCAGAGGCCGGCGGCCCGTGTCCTCAGGCGCAGCGTGGCGGGGGAGCTTTTAGAACCACAGAAGATTCGGGTTGGAAGAGACCTCAGGAGGCTTTTCTAGAGCATTTGGAGCTCCTTGGGGGATTTCCCTCCCTCCCCTTCCTCTGTGCAGCCCCTGGCAAGTTGATAGGCAGCGCTCCGAGAAGTAAAATAACCTGCCTCTGCTTAGGGAAGCGGGGTCGGAGATTTCATGAAGGGCCTGCCACTGTTCCCATTGAAGCCGATGTCAAAACTCTGTGGAACCTGCCCCACCCTCCTCATGCCAGTCCAGCTTCCCTTTGCCTAGGGGAATCCTTGGCACAGCTGGTGCTACGTCACATGCTCCCTGTCCTCCCAGGGAAGGGCATGTGTCCGGGGTAGGAGTGGGTGTGGGCAGAGCAGGCTGTGTTTCAGTGTGTCACGGAGTCCCCGGGCGATGCTCGGGAACTGCTCCCCACGAAGCCAGGCAGGACTCTGGGGAAGTCTCCTCTCTGTGAGCAGACTGTCTTCAGGACACACAGTTCACACAGCTTCCACCTTCCTGGGTCTGACCTCGGAGCATTCAGCTTCCTCTGCCCCTCCGTGCACTTCCCACAGCGAGTCCGCCCAGGCGGGGCTCCTGGGGAAGCCAGAGGGTCCTGCCCCCCAACTTCGCAGTCAGACGGGACTCTCAGCCAGCCAGTAAAACAGAGGTTTATTAGACGACAGGAACATGGTCTAAAACAGAGCTTGTAGGTGCAGAGAACAGGACCCCTCAGCTGGGTCCATTTTGGGGGGCAGTGAGCCAGACAACCACGTCTGCACTTCACTCCATGTCCTCAGCCAGTCCCAAACTGACTCCCCCTCCAGCCCCTGCCCCTCTGGGCTTTGTCCCTTTCCCGGGCCAGGAGGTCACCGGATTCCTTTGTTCTCCAACCCTTTAGCTCTCACCTTGCAGGGGGGAAGGGCCCAGGCCATCAGTTGCCAGGAGACAGAGTGTCGCCATTTATGTACCCTGGCCCTTTGCTCTGCAACAATTACACTCCCTTATCCCACCACCTAGAGACTTAAATGCAAAGCGGAAACTGAGGCACCGCTACGGTATTCAGAGGAAACATTAAGAACAGTCCCGCTTCGTCACACAGTGATCCTGAGCCAGCTGACCAACCCGGACGGGGCTTTCCAGCCAGGGTAAATTACAGCCACACTACAGCGGCTCTACTTTGCACTAGGGGCTAATTTGATCCCTGGCTGCTCCCAGAAGAAGGGCGGGGGTGTGGAAAGGTGGTGGGAAATATCCTCCAGGGGGTGGGGGAGGTTCAGTTTAAATTTTGGCCAAGAGGCCTGGTGGGCTCTGATTTTATCTAAGCAAGCTCGCTGCCTCAGGTTCACCCTGCATCCCACCATTCAGTGACACAAAGGGGGAGAGGAAAGACTGACTGCATTTCACCCTGCCATCTCTGGCAGCTCCTGTCCAGCAGGAGAGAGAGAGAGCTCATTGCCACGAGGTGGGACCACTGTGTTGTGTCTCAGGGAAATGTTCCGTTTCCATGGGCAAATCCACATTCCCTGATCCCAGCGAGGTCCTGGAATCTAAAGACTATGAGAGAGGCTCTGTTCACAAAATTTCTAGCCACACGCGCCCACACACACACACGCGCGCCCACACACACACACACACACACAGCAGGGACCACCACAGCAAGAGTCAAGAAAGCTTGTCCTTTCCATATTTCCAGCTCTGTTTTTGCAGACCCAGGTCCTGACATCAAGGGCAAAACTCCTGTTGGCTTCAAGACTGAGCCTTCAAGAGGTTTGGAGAAGGTTTGGTGGGGCATCCAAACTTTGGGGTGATTGTTTGAACTGAGCCTCTGGCATGACACTAGGAGGTTGGGTGAGTGTGCCATTATGCTTCCAACCTTATACAACTAGACAGCAGGGAAGTTCCGTGTCCCTAAGTTAGGTCCATTTCCAGACCCAATACTTTCATCAGCACCTGTATTCCTGAGCTATTCCTACAGCGTGGAGAGGACTGCATGGAATTGGAATAGGCAGGTAATGGACCACAGAAAAACAGTTCCGTTCCCAACCCACCTTTTGGTAGCGACTGGAAAGTGGTTCATTTCCAGTAGCTGTTGGAGATGGTTGTAATGAGTTTGATGGGTCTCAGCGACATCCCTAGTGGACAGATAGCCACAGTAAATATCCCCACCAGCCCAACTGTCGTGTTCTTCTCTTCAGGTTTGCTGTATTGTTGGAGACCCAGATCCTCAAATCAGATCCTAACCAGTGGGAATTAGGTGCCTAAATAACTTTGAGAATCTGGAGCAGAGCGCCTCCCAATAGCACGTTAAGCAACATGACTGGTGTTTGTCTGGTTCATCACTATACTCGATGAGCAATCTCGTTGCCTGTCTCAAGGCTCTGGAGACGGACCCACTCTTACACTCATAGAGATGGCCAGTCCAGGTCAAGAGGGGGACACATTGATGAGGCAGCGTTGGGAAAGTTTCCCTACCACTGACTGAGCTGTACCTGCTCTGTGGGTAGATAGTGACCTTTTGCCTCCTGGGCTATCAGTCTTTTCATGAGTGTTGCAATTTATTTTTATTTCTTGTTAGCATGGGGAACTCTGGGGGGAAAAATGTTGGCAATGGAAAAAACTAACCTGGGCCAGAAAGCAGAGATTAAAGAAGTGCTTTGAAATCTGACTTCCCTTCATGTGATTCCCGGAAAGAAACCCAGATTCCTCACACAAACTGAAAAATGAGTTTTGTTTTCTAATGCGTCTCCCTATGAGTCAGCCGTTGTCCATGCCGAGAGATTGGGACGGTGCAAGAATTAGAGGGGCATCAGCAGCTCTTGGAACAGGGCCGGGCTGGGAATTGCTCCTCTGCCTTAATTCCGAGTTTAAAACGAATAAAAAGTGTGAAAGAGGCCTGGGACCTTGCTCCCTGTGCTACCGGAATCAGCACTGCCGTCTGCATACCCTGCTCTGTGACATGATGCTATAAAAACAGCACAGGGCTAATGTATTGGTCGTGGTGGGGGTGGAGACGCACTGTACTAGAGCCAGATCCTTAAGTCATAAGGATAAGTCATAATGGCATAAGTCAGCATTGTCCCATTGACTTCAGTGCAGCGATACTGATTTACACCAGCTGGGGATCTGGCCCATTGGCTCCAATAGAGTTATGTCGATTGATGTCAGCTGAGGATGTGTCTTGGGTTTCACTGAATCCGGGAGGAAGTGTGGGGAGAGGTGAAGATGGGGAAGGGAAGGGTCATATGGGGTCGATCTATCCCTTGTGTCACAGACTCATCCATGCAACCCTACCTGCTGACGCTGAGCATCACCCACAGCCCCATTCAGCAATGAGAGCAGCAACAGAGGGATGAAGAGGATGGGCTGGGAGAAGAGAAGAGAAGAGAAGAGGGAGTGGGAGGAGCTCCATCACCAGCTCATGAATATTTAACAGTACAGCATAGCCAATGGGAAAGCACCCACCACTCCCTCCATCTCTCCCGTTACCCTCTTGTGTATCCCACCGTAGGCTAGGGAAGAGATGCCTAGTGCCAAGAGATAAAGACCCGCTTTGGGTCTTAATAAATGGCAAGACCGATGCTGAGAGCTGTGTGTAAATGGGATCGCCTGCCGTGCTGACCCCCTGCGTCCAGATAGAGAAAAGATCCAAGGGAGACCGGCTCTTGGCTGTATTGTCACAACACATCTGAATGCCAGAATACAGACCCAGCTCATGCACTCTGCCACACAGGGTTATCTAGCCATTAGAATATCATTAATCCTGGGTGCTACACCTAGTCCTGCCACTGACCTGGGGCAAGTCGCTTCCCTTCTCTGTGACTCAGTCCCGCATTGGTACAATGGGGAGGTTTGCCTGATGCTGATAATGTAAAGAGCTTTGAGAGATCCTTAGAATCCTGGTTGCTGAAGGTGCTTGTCAGCTGCAGCTTTCACTAGTATGACCAGGGGCTGTGAAGACTCATAGATTTCAAGGCCAGAAGGGATCACGACGATCATCTAGTCTCCCCTCCTGCATAACACAGGTCATAGCATGTCACCTAGTAATCCTGCATCCAGCCCTTATCTCACAGCTGAGCTAGAGCACATTTTTAGGAAGCCCTCCTCTCATGACTTAAAGACTTCAAAGGATGGAGAATCCTCACAAAATCAAGCCATGGCTTGATCAAGACCGTGTCTGGTATTGGACATGGTGGAAGTGACCTCTATTGCACTGACAAAATAGGCACATACATCCATATATGTGGTGGTAGTGAAAAAGGAGAGATGGGGAAAGAAAACAACTGTTTATAACTTGGGAAACTCTGGGAAAACCGGACTCAAGCTCTCTAATTGAAAGCATTCATGGGAGTTGTGAACCCATCAAGTCGTAAATGACTAAAACATGTCCCTGCATTAGGGTTATGAAAAAGATATTAGTGTGGGTTTTTTCCCTCCTCTTTTAAAGGGATTTGATGTGGATGCCAAAATATCAGAGTTTGAGCTTTTTCTCTCTCTCTTTTTTGCAAATGATGAGACTATGCCAAAAATGCTCATGAATGTTATTTTCTCTAAAAATACCCTGACTTGTGGGGGGAACTGTCTCCTATTATTAGACATGTAACTCTTTGTTTTGCTTTCATGGGGGTGGGGTCGCGGAAAGTGATTTCCTCAAAGATCTGGTTGGAGTTTGCTGGAAGGAGGCGTGAGAGCTGGTGGGAGTGGAGAAGGAACATTTGGATGTGGAGTCCTAGTTTGGAGGGAGATTTTTTTTTATGATCTCATTTTTGCTTCACATCAGCAAATCCCTCTCCACCCCAAAGCTGCAGCATGTTCCCAGAGCTACTGATTTTTAAAGACCCTGGATTATGATGAGTTCTGGCTGCTCTGAAACCCTGCATGAGCTGCAGTCTGCCTGCAAATTAAGGCCATTTTTGGAAATGTACAAAAGGAACCGGGTGCTAAATGGAGCAATCTCTTTTTAATCTGCTCCAGCCCCTCTGAGTAGGGGTGTATGGTATGTTTATAGCTCACTGCCTCGATCGGAGAGATGGATAGAAGTGGTTGTTCAGGAACCCCCACCAACTTGAGCCACTGTATTTTATTTACAGTACAGTACCTCTCAGTAAATTGCTTCCCCGCTGCAAGCGACTGGATATTGAGCATTGACAAAATGTACAGGTGCTTATATATAAATGCTGGAAGTTTAAGTGCTAAGATGGGTAAGCTACGGTGCTCGTCATTAAATGAGATAATAGCATCATGGAAACTTGGTGGAATGAAGGTAATCCATGGGACGTGGTAATAACCGAGTACAATTACAGTGTAGCACTAGGAATTTACTATTGACCACCTGACCAGGATGGTGACCGAGATTGTGAAATGCTCAGGGAGATTAGAGAGGCTACAAAGGCAGAAAACCCGATAACAATGGGGGATTTCAACTATCCTCATTATTGACTGGGTACATGTCACCTCAGGACAGGACAGAGAGAAAGATTTTAGACACTATAAATAACTGCTTCTTGCAGCAGCTTGTCCTGGAACCCACAAGGGGAGAGACGTTCTTGATTAGGATCTGGTCCAAGAGGTGAATATATCTGAACTGTTCAGTACTAGCAACTCTACGGTAACTAAATGTAACATCCTTGTAGCGGGAAAAATGCCAAAGGAACCCACCATGGTAGCATTTAATTCCAAAAAGGGTAACCATTCAAAAATGAGGCAGCTAGTTAACCTGAAATTAAAAGGAGCCGTCACAATGGTGAAATGTTTGAAAACTGCATGGAGACTATTTAAAAACACCGTCACAGAGGCTCAAATGAATGTCTACCCCAAATAAAAACAAACAAACAAAACCTCAATAAGAGGACCAAAAAAATACCCCCTGTGGTTAAACAGCAGAGTGAAAGAAGAGGTTAGAGGCAAAGAAGCAGCTTTTAAAAATTGGTTAAATAAAATCAAATAAAGGTTTAATAAATGATCTATAGGTGTCACAAGCATGTTACAGACATGAGTAGCATATGCTGTTATAAATGGTTATAAGCACATCAGTAGAAGGTCTTATAGTGGTCATAAGCACCCTGTTAGACTCCATAACCATTGCTATTGGCTAACCCTTGACTGACTCTGTATAAGCTATTTATAAATGAAAGCTTAGTAGCAAGTGTAGCCAGTGAAGCACTAGCAGGCTGGATTACATCCCAGGTTGAGGTTTTGCTGTTTCGATTCTATGAAACTGTTTGTCTCTTGTTCTAACCGAAGGCTCCTTAAGGCCAAGGAATCAAGCTGAGAAGAAGAGAACAGGTTTGACGAAGATGTGCTGATCCCTTGTCTTGCTAGACCCAGCAGGAGCTGCTCGTTTATTTATCTATTTAGGAATAATTTTTAAAAGATGCCTAAACCAAGGCTCTGGTCACCCTAACGCCTCATTAATAAAAGTTAACTCCCAGCCACGTTAAAGTCATCATTTCAACAAGAACCCGGCCTAGAGCAGGGACATCAAAGTCATTGTGTGGACAGGGCTAAAGTCCAGTTTTAATAGTGCCCCATGGGCCATGGAATAGATGTGAGGCTGTATACTCCCCTCAATCCACTGCTGAACTGCCCATGGGATGAATACATGGAGATCAGGGCCAGAATCTGGTCTATATGGAGTAACAATATGTAAAGTTCTTATTATTTATTATTTGTTAAATATGATATTGTTACAGTCAGCTTGGCTCAGTGGGAAAATCTACTCTCCTTTAGGGCCCCCAATATGCCTCCTTTTGTTTCTCTTCTTCCCCATCCTCCTTTCTCCCTCCTTCTTCCCTGTTCTTTTGTCCCATTTATATTTCCTTCCATCCCTACAGCAGCTCCCAACTCCCTGGTCTGTTGGCTTCACTCCTAATCCGCAATGGAATAGCTCACACTAAAGTACCATGACAGGGCTTTAGAGTTAACACCCCAGTGAGCTGAACAGCAGCTGGAGGGGCTCGCCACTCTTGGAGTCATTGTTTCAGGCTCTCTGCAGACTAAGGAAGATAGTGCATCGATTACCCTCAGGTCATGTTTTCAAGCTTTTCTCTGCAATCATGAGGGCTAGAAAATGGCACTCTTTTTCCAAACTAAAGGCTGAAATGAAGCAGAATTGGAATATGCCACATGGGCCAAATAAATAACATTAAGTAGATTGGATCCAGCCAGCAAGCCAGTTGGCAATTGGATGGCTGCAGCTGCTCTTGTGGAGGGTGTTGGCTGTGGCTGGAGAGGTCAAAGGGTCACTGTTTACCCAACGGTACAGGATTCAAAATGCTCAATATCGCCAGCTCCAAACTTTAAAAAATCACCAGTCAGGCCTCCAAAACTCATGGAGCTGGCTTAAAAATCATGAGGGTTTTGTGTGTTTGTTTTTTAAATAATAAATTCTGGGGTATCTTTTTATTTCCTTTCTGGTTTCTGAGCCTTTAGGGTGCACTTGGGTCACATATTAAAGCTTTTCTCCACAACCAGGCAGGCTAGAAACCTCCTTTTGTTGTTAAACAGAAGCCAAGAGTTTCACATCATCACGTGACTCCAGGAGCTGGGACCCTGAGTAAAACATCAAATATCAGGGGGGTCGGGATACGAGTTGGCCACGCAGAATGGTGAGATCAGAGAGCTGCCTGCTGCAACTAGGAGCAGGCTGTTAGTGCATGTAAAAATATAAAAGAATGTATATTTTTTAACCCAAGTCGTCTTTGCATTAATGTGAAGAACAGAGAAGTGTGACCTACTGGTTAGATCCCCTAGGCCAAGTGGACAGAACTCCTGAGTTCTACTGCTAACTAGCTCTGCCTCTCTCTTAGGGATGCCCTTATTTGCAAACGTGACTATCCGCGCCCAAAACCATGTTGTAATAACAGGTCTTTTCCTCACTTCTAATTTATGTGGGGGCCCTGACTACAGCTTCATGCTGTATAAACTTCTTGGGAAAACATCCAGGTCATGCCCATGATTGTGCTTTCGAAGGAATTTACAGAATTATGTCAGGCAGTTTCCAGCAGGCAAACATCAAAGCTCCTGGTTTTCAGTTTTTAATGAACCTTAATCGATCATGACAGCTAGTTCATTCAATATTTTGAGCCGACAAGACAGATTTGAGGAAATACCCAATTACAGGAGATTATGCGTATCAGAGGATAGTGGATGCTGCTGTATATTTTCATTGAACCTAAAAAGAAAATCATTCCAATGGAATTAAAGTTGAGGCCCTAAAAGCAAGTGAAGTCTGAGTTGGAGGCTCCTCCAAACTAACACCAGAGTGGGCAGCTCATACTTACAGCTGTCCACAGTTAGGAGACACCTTGCCCACCCAACAGGCTTGGTTGTCCACTGCCGTGTATCCTGTGGAATCATGTAGCCCTATGCCAAGTGAACAAAAGTTGCTACCATTTGTCAGCATTTCACACCCATGGGACACAAGTGGGCATGCCTGTACAAGGTGCAAGGCTGTGGAGAATCAGCGCATTTCCCAAGGCAACATCCACAACTGTCTCACGGTGCCATTTAGCCAAGAATAACCCCTGCCCAGGGGACCTCTGCTCCTGGGCCACAGCCAGCTCCCCCCGTTCTATGTCAGCTCTGCAGGAGCACTGGCCAGAGGGGACATTCCAGGGTGGGACTTGGGAAGGAGTAAATTGGGGGATGGGATGGGGGTGGCCAGAATGGATGAATGGATGAACCAAGTGGCCTTTTCTAGTTCTAATGCCTATAATTCTCTTATGAGGCTATTGTGCTGTATGGAGGGAAGCTTATGGGAAACAGATACTCCACATGATCCTACCAGACCCTGCCTAGCTCATGGTTGTCCTGAAGGAAGTGTCTATACACAGATAGGGCTACACACAGACAAGTCAGAGGGTGGGTCTACCTCTTTAAGGGCCAGGGGTCCTGGAGCTGGCCAGCCCTGTTCAGAACAGGTGTTTGGGTCTCTTAGAGGGGATGATCAGATCCAGCTGGGAATGACTCAGGCGATCGCAATAAAGGGCTGATGGAGCTCAGTTGTGGCTGGCCCTGGAACAGAGGGGAAAGGCCCTTGCAGGCAGATCTGCTCAGAGGAGTAACAGCCTTTGTTAGGTTTTGTGTTTAAGAATGGACTTGTTCCCTGCAGGCAGGGCCTGGACAGATTTTTGGGCCCGGTGTTAGTCCTTCCTGTGCTGGGGAAAGAGGCTGGCGTCCTAGAGAGGCTCACAGAGAAGCCAGGCTGTAAGGACACCCTCAAGAGAACACACAGATTCGTTCTGCCCCTGCCCAGGCTGTGCTTTACTTCATAGAGTATGAAGGGAGTTGGATCTTCACAGCTATCAGGTAGGCTTCTTTCCCCAAACCCTGAATTCCCTTTAAAAACCAGAGATGTGCTAAAAAATAATCTTAGGCAAGAGCTGGACTGTGATTTTCTTCTGCATGCCGAGGGCTTTTATGGGTTTCTTTTCCACTGGAGAGGAATTTGAACATCCTCCTGACATGCTACAGAAAGAGGAAGAAGATGCAAGAATTGCTGACAGTGCTGGTGATGTCAAGTGTTCAAAAATTGTTCCTCTCCATAAATCATGAGATTTTAAACAACAATCATTTTTCATTCATGGGGGGAGGGATAGCCCAGTGGTTTGAGCACTGGCCTGCTAAACCCAGGGTTGTCAGTTCAATCCCTGAGGGGGCCATTTAGGGATCTAGGGCAAAAATTTGGGATTGGTCCTGCTTTGAGCAGGGGGCTGGACTAGATGACCTCCTGAGGTCCCTTCCAACCCTGATATTCTATGATTTACTTTCTGGCGTTGGGGCCTTTGGGTTCATGTTTGCAAGATTTCCTCTGAACCTTGGCAGCTAGCAACTTCTTGTTTTTAAAAAAAAATGGAAGCTGAGATTTTTCTCATGATCACCTGGCTCCAGGAACCACGGGCTGCTGCAAAACTCTGAATATCACGAGCTGGCAACGCTGTGTCGCCAAGGCCGAGTGTTCAAAAACTGTGAACCAGGCACCCCTGAAAAACCAGGAGACTGGCTTAAAAATCAGAACTTTCTTAAACTATGATACATTTTAGTTTCTTTTTATTTCCCTCCAGGATTTTCCGCCTGTAGGTTTCCTGTTTTTAAGCTTTTTTTCCCCTAATTCTTATTCATTTGGCTTGTGGTAGCGCACAGGCATTGCCTCACTTGCGTCCTGTATTCTGAGTGCGCTGCTACAGCGGCAGCCTTTCCTGTCGCTGAAGGAAGTGGTTTCAGAGCAGCAGCCATGTCAGTCTGTATCTTCAAAAAGAAAAGGAGGACTCGTTAGTCTCTAAGCTGCCACAAGTCCTTCTTTCCTTTTTGAAAGAAGAGGAACACTTTGCCAGTTATTGCAGTTGCTTAGGTCACTCTTCTTGTGGTATTTTTGCCTGTAACAGCTTTTCCCCCTTGCCCTGGAGGCTTTTCCTAGTGCCTCACTTTGTTGTAAAGCTTGGTGGTTTTATCGATCCTCTCATTGTCACAAGCTTTCAGCAGATCCCCAGAGACTTGCTCTCCACCTGCGTCTTGCTGTGACCCTCCGCTGGGCTCCCTAGAATTGCAAGTTACTGTGTTACCCTGCTCAACCCCAGCAAGTGAGAGTTTTGCTTCTGCTAACCTGAGTGACGACTCCCTCACGCACCAGCTTGCCTACCAAACACTTCAGGACTCTGCCAGTCTCAACTTTGCCTTGTTGGTAACAGTGAACCCCAACTCCCAAGGTCCCCAGAGACGTCTCCCTGCATTGCCCAGCCCCCTTACTGAACATTCGCCCAAGTTATTAAATTCGTGACTCCTTTAAAGAGACAATATGCTGCAGTCTGTTCGCTTAACTGGTGTTCACACTCCCTTCTCGTGAATCAGTGCACTGAAATGGTTTATAGTGGAATCCTAGAACTATGGGATTAGAAAGGACCACAAGGTTCATCTTGTCTAACCCCATGTCAAGATGCAGGATTAGTTAAAGTAAAAGAAGTTTATTTAACAGAATCACAGAGGATTAAGTGATACCAAGTATAAGGAATTAAGATAGAAAGGGTGACAAGGAAACAAAAGTAAAAATACGCTGCTAAGATGAAAACCTGATTTAACAAATTAGACTCCCTTGCTCAAAGATGTGTTTCTCACCAAGTCTCTTTTCCAGCATGGCTGACCAGAGTCTCTAACCAGGAGCCTTCACAGATCTCAAAGTGCTGAGTTCCTTTGGCTTTTAAGGTGACGGATGCCTAAATGGCTTTTTCTCTGTCCTTCTAGCATACTGACCCTGATTCAAGAGGTAGGAAGACTTCCTGGGGGTGCAGTCTCCATCCCCAGTAAGATTGTTAAGGAGTCATCTTCCCCCACTTGCTTTCCTGATGTCTTTGTTTACTTTTCATGTAAATGTACTTTATTTATCCTGGGATACACCTTGCTTAATTTACATCCGACACATTCAAGCAGGCAGGACCACATTCCTTTGTCTGGAATAGGCATGGCTCAGACACTGCTTGGCAAATACATTTCAGGAAAATATTTGCAGTGCATATCTATAAACTCCTTTGTGGGTTTACCATTCATATATCTTGCAAGAATATTAATGATCAGTGAGTTTTAGTTTTCCAGTGATCTACTGTGTGGCACCCTTTGGGTATATATTATGACAACAGTGTGCCGATTGGCTCTGGGATGGTCTTAAGATCACACTTTCCCAGGTTTACATTTTTTTTATTGAGTCCATCACTTCTTTGTTTGTAGTGTGAGATGTTACCATGTCTAGTCCTGGGTGTTCAGTTTCTTCGTCAAAGACAGTAGTTTCTTGTGGCATTGGTCTGTTCAACACCACTTGGCCATGTGAAGATCTTTCCCTGTTTGTCCTCAACAGAACCTTCCCACTGGTTTAAACTTGTCAGTTTCATTTTGATTTTGACCATTTGTGAATTTTTTTTTAAAATTAAAGGATATTTTGAAATGAAAAGTCGTTTCAAACTGAAAAATAGAAACGTTTCAATTTGAAAATGTCTACATGAAATATTTTGACTTTTTCAGATGTTTTTTCTGTGGTGGGAGGGGAGATTTCTAAACAAAAAACTCAGTGTCTCCAAATCTGCATTTTTCTCCAAAAAAAAGTTTTCATCCAGAAAACGTTGCCCAGCTATAGTGGCAAGGGAATGGAAAGGGGTAACAAACAGTGTTCCAAGTCTAAAAGTTTAAACCCCAGAATGGAAAGAGAAGCGGGTCCCTTTACAGGTTCAGCTTTGTTATGTAAAGTTCTGTACTACATACTAAGGATCATAAGTGACCTCTATAAATTAGATACTTTACATGCCATAAGGGACCATTATGATCATCACCTCTGACCTCCTGTATAACTAAGCTTGGATTAGATTTTTATAAGTAAGTGTCAAAATCAATTTCACCACACACATTCAAAGCAACAACAAATATTTCCATTGATAATCAAAATTTATAGGTAGGCAAAATAAGACAAATGCTGCTTGAGAACTTAGAGTTTGATGTAAGGATATTTACTTTGGATTGTTTGGCACGTGCTGTTGAAAATTTGTTTCACAGTTATAAAGCTTTAACTTTATGAACCTGAATGTCGACTGTCACTCAGTAACCACTGTCTGACCCCTGCACACCATAATTTCTTGCAAATAAAAATTTAAATAGATAAAAATTGAAGAAAACCCCTTAAAAATAAACATCAATATTATCCATCAAAATTAAGGCTATGTTTTAGTCACGGGTATTTTTAGTAAAAGTCATGGGTGCTTGGGTGGGAGCAGCCCAGGGCCCCTGCTGGTGCTGGGGTGGGGGTTGGTGGGGCTGGCAGGCTCTCTACGCGGCTTCTCGGAAGCAGAGACATGTCCCTCCCTAAGCTCCTAGTGCCACACGCTGCCAGCTCTACGGCTCCCATTGGCTGGGAACTGTGGCCAATGGGAGCTGCGGGGGCGGTGCCTGTGGGTGGAGGCAGCACGTGGAGCTAGGAGCTCAGGGAGGGACATGATGCTGCTTCTGGGGAGCCCCCCCCAAGGTAAGCGCTGCCCAGAGCCCTCATCCCCTCCTGTGCCCCAACCCCCAGCCCTGAGCCCCCTCCCACACCCAAACTCCTTCTGCTGCACCTGGGGGAAGGCAGTGGCCCAAGACTGCCCCAGCAGCAGCAGGTGCGACTGGCCCAGAGGCTGTGTGAGCTGCTCAAGCAGCCCCAGAGCCAGCCGCACTGGCTGCTGCATAAGTCACGAAGGTCACGGAAAGTCACAGACTCCGTGACTTCATATATCATCATCAGGTTCCTATTACGCCTCTGGCGATTAGGGCAGTGACGAAGCTCCTCCACTCCTGTCTGTTTCTGGCAAGTCTGTCAATGGTTTCCCAGCTGTGCCCCAGGTTTTTCAGCTCAGCTTCCACAGCTCTTCGCCATGTTGTTTTCAGGCGGCCATCTTATTGCTACTCTAGTGATGGAATCAAATCCTTAAAAAATGGGAAAGCTCCTGGCAAAGATAACTCGAATGCAGAATTGTTCAAGGTAAATTTACCTAAATTAGCAGCACCTATCCTGGCCCCTCTATGTACATCAGTCTGGGAAAGGGAAAAAGTGCCAGATGAGTGGACCAATGGGGTTATAGTGAAGATACCAAAAAAAGGAACTCTCAGTGATTGTAATAACAGGTGGGGTATCACACTTTTATCTGTGCCAAGCAAAATATTGTGTAAGATCATAGCCCAGTGTATATCAGAGGCAGTTGGGGTTGGTCCTGCTTGGAGCAGAGGATTGGACTAGATGACCTCCTGAGGTCTCTTTTAACCCTGATATTCTATGATTCTCTGAGCGTTCTCAGGAAAGAGCAAGCTGGGTTTTGGAAAGGGCGTGGATGTACAGACCAGATCTGCACTCTACGAAACAGAATGGAACAGTGCTTAGCATGGCAACGGCAACTCTACATAAATTTCATAGACTTTGAGAAGCCTTTTGACAGCCATCACAGGACCAGCCTCTGGCACATTCTGCTGGCGTATGGAATTCCTTTCGTAGAATCAACGTCGTCAAAAGCTTCTATTTCAACTTTACATGCTGTGTTGATCACAGTGAGCTCAGTTTTGAAGTCAAAACAGGAGTACGTCAGGGGTGTGTCATTGCCATCGACTGGGTAATGTGACTTCATGTGTATATATAAATATAAATCCAATTCTGCCAAACCCTATGTAGCCCAGGCCAGACAATGTCACCCAATGATTCCTTTGGAGGAGAGAATATCCCTGCTATGTGACACTATTGAGCCAATCACGGTGTGGGAGCTGAGGCATATCTTTTAGACAGATGTTCATTCCACGTTTAAAGACTCTGAGCGATGAGCGACCCCCCACTTTCCTGGGTTGCACTTTTCCAAGGATCGGTCACCTTCACTATTCGAATGTTGTCTCCTTTCCCATTTGAATTAGATCCATAGTGTAAGGGAATGAAGAGAATAATTGACTGTGAGAAAGCTGGAAGGCTCCTGGGGTGGGATTTGGTGTGTTGTTTTGGGTTTTTTTGCAGGAGGGAATTAGCGAGCCTGGGTTGTGCAGAAGAGACAGGTTTTGAGCTGTAATGTGAACGATAGCTGTGCCTAGTGAGCTAAAGACAAGCTGCTCCTAGCCTAACCCCTCGTTTGCTTTGTGTGTAGACATAGCATGCCATCAATTTAATGTCTCCTCTGGCTTCCGTGTAGGAGACATGGGCTCTCCTAGGAAGGAGCTAAGCTTGAGAGTCTCATAGGACTTTTCCATCACTAACTATTGTGACTGGGTTTGAAAAGAGAAGAATTTTCTACAAAAGGGGGCTGGCCATAGGGCGTGCGAGTGAATGACAGGCTGTGAAAGAAATGCCAAGGGACACATTTTAAGCATTTTGAGCCTGGATTCCCTGTTGCCCTGCACCTTGTGTTGCCATTCACTCCTGTGCAAACCAACGGTAAAGCGCTCCCAGACCAGAAGCGTAGGATTTTGTATTCACTTCGCACAAGTGCGTATGACTACACAAAGCGCAGGCTGACGGAGAGCCAGGCCTTCTGTCAACAGTGTTATGAAGCTAATCTCAAGGGCAAAACACTTACGCTGGGACATCAGATCTGCACCTCACCCACTGGCTCCTGACTGGGTTGGATCCTTGGCTGTGGCAAGGAGTTCAGATTGCAGCATAGGATAACAGAAGCTGGGCTACAGTGTTGCTCACCTCTGTGCGTCCCTTATTCCTGATTGGCTGTGTTGCAAGGCTGCTCCCCTTGAGTGGGTTAGAGAAGCCCGAAGGCTGCTCTAAGTCATGGCAGCTGCCAGTAGCCTCCAGTGGTCCCAGCCATACCCACTTTGCTCTAGACCTGCCCACGCTGGCGGGTATACCAGGTTAAGAGCTGTTTTCTGCTGGCAGCATGGTACAAAGTGGCTGAACTGTAGCCCAGGTTCAGAGCCAGAATCTTCTTGATTTATAACAGAGCTGGGTTGAATCAACTCCCTTCCTCTTAACACACCCACCATGTTAGCCTGGCAGTTATGGACCATTCACACATTGCATTGGGATCCAGTACCTTGCCCCTCGGGTCAGAGGTTTAGGTAGCTTCCTGTGCATTCAGCTGGTTAGCCATGGAACCATGTGTGTGCACACCTGGTATGGGGGTACGTAATCGCAGCAGTTGTGTGCTCAAATTAAGCATGTATTTTCTGTGCATGCCTGATTGTGAAAATCAAACCACCCGCAGAAGTGTTATAAGAAATAATTCGTTATTACACTGCTCTCAGATACAGTGTGAGGAGGTGTGTCTCCATCAATGGAAGCTGCACTGATTTATGCCAGGAAGCAGATGTAAATCAGCAGAGCTCCAGTGAAGTTGGTGAAACTATCCCAGGTCAGGATCTGGCCCTAGGTCTGACTTTGGCCCACACTGTGCGTTGAGGTTTAAGATCCCCAGGTGGACAGTGCTGTGCAGAAGCAAACCTTCAGAGAGGGAGGGAGGGAGAAAAACGAGAGGGAAGAAGGGACAGAAGGAAGGAGAGCGAGAGAACAAGAGAAGGAGGGAGTGTGCGAAAAGAGAAGAGTGAGAGGGGAGGATGGAGAAAGAACAAGAGAAGGGAAATGGAGGGAGGAGGGTGAGGGGAGAAGGGAGAGCAGAAGGACGTGGGAGGTGAAAGACTGAGAGAGAAGGCAGGCTGAGGGAAGCGCTCAGGGAGGCTCCACCCCTGTCATTATAAAGCTATTTGAGTAAAGAGGAAGATCCACTTTTTTCCTAGCCATCCTCTTAGGCTCTATTTACTGAGACAATATCACCCCCTCTCCACAGCCTGGCCTCTGGTCTGTAATTTGTCCGTGGCCCCCCCTTGCCTCCCCACCATCCACGTGTGCTCTGTTTTGACAAATAACAAAGCCAAGATCCCAGTGACCCCTCTCCAACCCCCCACGCACTCTCACACACACACAGAGGCTAATTCCTAACCAAACAATCCAGGGGCCGCTGGCTGGGCTTGTCCTTTGGCTGCCCTGCTCTAACCCCCAGAAGCAGTGGAATTAAGCCCTTCTCTTTAAATATTTGGGACTGAGTCGCTCCAGCGCCGATTGCAATCTGGAAAAATCCTGCCGAGTGCAGGAGCTGTCTAAGGCCTGGCCTGGCCCCCGCATCTCCCCTGGCTACAACCTTCATCTTCCCTGGGCCCAGGCGAGCTGAGTCCAGGCTCTCTTTCAGTCTTAGAAATATATTATTTATAACCAGCAGATTACCAAAGGAGAGCGTGTTTGTTCTCCCCGCCTGCTGCCTCCATTGCTGTGGTCCTGTCTGCATGAGGATGCTCTGAACGCCAAAGGGGACAGAGGTTTGTATCAAGGGCAAGTAGAAGGGTGGACGATGCAGGGTTCAACCCCAGAGCCGATCTTGAGCCAAACTCTCAAGTCCTCGGAACATCAGATGGATCTTTGTCAGACAAAGATCCATCTAGTATCCTCTCACCATCAGTGTCTTCAGAGGAAGGCGCCAGAAACCCCACGCTCCTGGGATAATCTGTCTCCAGGAATAATTTCTTCCTGACCCTCCTGAGTTAAGGTTGGTTTGTGCCCTGAAGCTGGAGGGTTGACATCCAAACACCCTGGAGCACTGGGGAGGTTCAGATCCAGATCTGAATTTTGCACCCTTTTTTCGATAAAAGGGCACTCCCCATCCCCCCAACACATCCATTCTGTGTATACGAGCTGTTTTGCAGCTCACCTCCAACTCTCTCTCTCAGCTTTGCCTTTATTCTTCACTAAAATAATGAAGCCCCAAGACTGGACAGCACACACAAACATAAACCTTAACCCCTGAGAGAACTGATCAGAGGTTTCTCCTGGAGGAGCTACCCCTCTTTCTCTCTGGCTCTGCCCGGGCTCAGAGTCTGATGTTCCTGAGTGGAGATAATGAGACCCATGTGTCCTGGCTACCAGGCTGAGTCCGCGGAATAACTCTGTACCTCCATGCAGGGTCCTACACTTGGCACAGTTCTGCACTAAAACCCTGCATCCAGACATCTGAAATTTTGGGGGAAGTTTGGACCTGGATGTAAATCTGAACTTAAAGCCTGTCCCAAATGGGCCAAACCAAAACCACGGAACCAGATGCCTCCAAACTCTGGAGCTGTTCAGATCCACAGCAGAATGGAGTGACTGCTTCCTGTCTTTATAATGGGCCCAGTCACACATCCATCTCTCTTCAAAGTAGCCTTTCCAGTTGGCCCAGCAGGCTGGTGATTGGGTTAACATAGGGCTCCTTATCTCGCCCTTGAACCTGTGCCCTAAACATACAACACAAGTAGGAACACAGGAATAGCCAGACTGGATCAGACCCGAGACCCATCCAGCCCAGTGTCCTGCCTTTGACAGTGGCCAGCGCCAGATGCTGCCGAGGAAGGTGCAAGAAACCTGACAGTAGCAGATGTGGGATAATCTGCCCCCCATTGAGGACTCCCCCTGGTCTGTAACAGCTAGAGATTGGCTTGAGTTCTAAAGCAGGAGGTTTAATATCCCTTCCTTGCTGTTTTTAAGGTTCAAAAATGTCTAGCTACCCTCGTTTTTCCTCTTTCGGGGACGTCTGCGGTTATTGCTATTTATTTATCAGACAATGTGCTTGATTCTGCAGCCAGTGCAGCCGTTCAGGGAATGAAACCTCTCATCCCGCTGAACCTGAGGAGGAATGTAAGCAGCAGAATAGAGTAACCCCAGCTGGAAGTTGGCGAGGGCCCTGGGGTTACCAGCCTGCCAGTATATGACATTGTGTAATGCTTTAGTGCCATTGTGGTGCATGGCCCAGCCCCAAGGAGCTCACAGCTTAAATTAGGCAGGAAAACTGGAAGCAAGACAGTGCCAGGGCTGTGATGCTGGGGGAGAAGGGAGATAACAGAAGGCCAGGGCTAAGGAAGCCGTGGTGCTCTGGGGATGATCATTAGCATGAAGAATTCTGATCCAGCTCCAGATTCTCGGCTCCACGCAGCTTCCACTGGGTGCAGCTGGGAGGGAGTGGGATGCAAAGGAGCTGCTTGTGCTTCGTGGTTCTAACCATTGCTCTGGCGCAGAGTAGAGCAGCCCCCATGCTGCTCGACACCATGGGGAGGTTGGGAGCTGCTCTAATCTACTGGGTTATGGTCCCCAAGGGACCACCTTCTGGCTGGGAATTGCTAGTGTGCACTGTACCCTGGCCACACCCCCATTCCTTCCCCAGTACGCCCTCTGTGTTGGTTCTGCACCTGCTAGGGACTCCCACGCTGAGTGGATTTCCAGCTGGAGAGAGCTGGGCCAGTTGCTTTCCAACCCAGGGTATATTTAGTATCTGGTGCATGAGAGACAGGAAAGCATCATCTTAGGAGAGAATTCTGAGAAGGGATTTGGAGGGGGCGAGGCAAGCGGCCTGGTGCCAAGGAAGAAGGATAGGCTGAAATGAAAGATGCAGAGGTGTGAATGGGAGAGAAGGAAGCAGAGGGAAGAGGAGAGTAGGCCAGGGGACAGCTGAGATGTAGGCTGCGGCAGAGCTGTGCATAGCCCTGGAGGTGAGGCCGAGGCGTTAGCACTTGATGTGGATAGAGACAGATCCCAAGGAGGTGGGGGCTGGTCCCTCATGGAACTTATGGACCACAAGTCAGGACTTTGGTTTCACATCACATCCCAGAGACAGATCAGAACCCGGGGCACCAATAACCTGAACTCCTGACCACCGCACTGCGTGTTTGTCCCAAGGACTGGGATAGGTTGTGGCTGTTCTTTTCAAAGCATGGCTCATCATGTTCATCCTGGGCCCAAGTTTCGAACATTTACCTGTATCGTTTTCTGAGCCTGTGGAAGGATCTGGGTGGGTGTCCGAACTGCACAAGTTCAGTTCTCACTGAATCACTGGAGATAGCGCATCACCACCTCAGGCTGAGTCATGTGTGGGGTGCTGTTTATTGTAGGTTGAAAAGATACATAAAGTGACACAAACAATGTGCCAGACCACAAAGAATGCCACAGAGTCCATTGGTCACTGTATCCATTTGCAAAAGTTTAAACTCACCAGAACCCAGACCTTTGTTTGGAGAAGGGCAAGTAGAGGGACACACTAAGATATTTTTTTCCCTGTTCAGAGACAAATGAGATTGAGTGGCTCAAACTGCAAAACTTCAATATGGTGCTGGTATCGATAGTGTCTCAATGTGTTGGACGGATCCGTGGCATCAGTACCTAGTGGGAGGATTGATGGCATTGCAGTCTAGTAGGAAAATCAGTGGTGTTGGGATCTGGTGGAAAGATCGGGGGTTTGAGAATCAGTGGTGGTGAGATCTGGTGTTGAGATCAGTCATGTTGGAATCAATGGTCTTGATGTGGTCTCAAGACTGGGCGTGTTGAGAGCTAGGCTTTCATGTGGCACATGACACAGATAAGAGGCAGCTGAGATCCAAATTCATATTTCGATACCCACCTACCCCTGTCCCAAAAACATGGGTCTCTTTGAATCAGGGTTTTGGGTTGTTAATAAGAACTGCCTTAATGCTTTGAACTTTTCTACAGCTGAACCCAAATCTTAAGCATTCTGAAGAATTTTTGTGTTTGGGGCTTTCTTGTTTTTAATTTCCATGCTGCTCAGAGGAAGCCCATGAGTGTGTGTGATTGTGAACATGCTTTCTGCAACACAATCAGACACACACTCACTCTAATTTATGAGTATTAGGAAGACTGGCAGATGTACAAGAAAATGTTTGTGTCCCGCAAAACTTACCCGAATCTTAGCTCAAATCATTCTCCTTCTGGTAACTTGTACCATGAAAAGAGATGATTTATTATTTATCACTTGCTCTTCACTGTTTATTATTCTTTAGCTTTTAATGTTTCTGTCTTAAAGTCAAGGAGCAGAAACCTTGACATGTGTCTTCGGGGACCAGCGGGTGTTACAAATAGAGAACAGCAACTGGAGAATATTGATAGTGAACATTTCATGGACAAACGAGTGTATGGACATTGTTCATTCAAAATATTTGGTGAATAGTTACAGAAAACCATACATTAGAAAACATGAGTATAAGGTGGATAGAAATCTGGCTAGATCATCGGGCTAGTGATCAATAGCTCCATGTCTAGTTGGCAGCCAGTATCAAGAGGAGTACCCCAAGGGTTGGTCCTGGGGCCGGTTTTGTTCAATATCTTCATTAGTGATCTGGAGGATGGTGTGGATTGCACCCTCAGCAAGTTTGCAGATGACACTAAACTGGGAGGAGTGGAAGATATGCTGGAGGGTAGGGATAGGATACAGAGGGACCTAGACAAATTAGAGGATTGGGCCAAAAGAAATCTGATGAGGTTCAACAAGGACAAGTGCAGAGTCCTGCACTGAGGACAGAAGAATCCCATGAACAGCTACAGACTAGGGACCGAATGGCTCAGCAGCAGTTCTGCAGAAAAGGAACTTTGAGCAGGGGGTTGGACTAGATGACCTCCTGAGGTCCTAACCCTGATATTCTATGATTATCTGAGGACTGGTTTTTAATGATGTGTGAGCAGGAAAAAGGCTAAATTCTCAACAAAGAATTTGACTAACTTCTTTCTTATTGCATGCTCCCAGTGGCTTATTATTGTAGAGACCAGATCATACCTAGTGTTGTAATAATTGGGGCCTACAGATCAACCCTGATTGTGAGCTCAACTGTGAGGAGTAGGTGAAAGTTCATAACCTGTTACAATACCTTAATAACGTAACTGTGAATGTTGCTACAAGGGATAGGAAAAGGCGGCAGAAAGACTGATGCAGCCCAAGGACTGTGTTAGGCTTGTGACTGGTAAACGAGGGGAGGATAGAACCAGAAATCAATTGGCCAAAATTGGTTTGTCAGAAGTTTAGGTCTAATTGGTGAATGAAATAATGAGGAGCTGAGGTATTCCACCCATCACTGTCTTACAGGTTCCTTAAAAAGAGGGACTTTTAAGATTAAAATGATGAAGAAGACAGACTCCTGGGGGATTCCTTGGAGAAAGGCCAACAAGCCTCTGCTACACCTGTTGACTCTGCCCTTTGTTGGTGATCCACAGTCATTGGGACGTGCAGACAAGTACACCGACAAGCATGCCTGACCATCACTGCTGGACCAGCGAGGTCCCCAGTCTGATGTGTGAGATTCTGCTCTGTCTTCCCTACCCTTGCGTGTTCCTTTCATCCCCCACTATCTTCCTCCTGTCCTCTCTCTTTCTTAGCTTCTCACCCGATCTTGAGACCAACTACACGGCATGCTAACAGGACAATGGGGTGAGATGGCTCACCCACCTCTTCCCAGTCTGAGAAGGACTGGTGAAGGAGAGGGATCTGACCAAACCAGTCAGATGGTGTCCCAGACCAAGGAAGCAAGCTGGGATCTAGAGCAACAGCTATTGTGGCCGGCCTGCTAGCCCAAAGCATCTGTCCATGACTGACCAGCAGCCTGGGTATCCTGAGAACATCACCAAAAGCCATATTTCCCCACTTTACTGTCCTATCTTTTCTCCTCTTTGGATCAGTCTATTTTGTCAAAAGCAGGAAAAGCAACCACCACTGAGAGCTATCCACTCAAAATTCAACCTCAGCACTAACTCTTCCTGCCGCATGAAGAAAGGTTGCTTGACAGAACAAGAGATTCTAACTGATATCCCCCCTTTGAGAATGGGACTTGGATACGTTCTGATTGTTTTGCATAACCACCCGATTTCAGTGTCAGAACGCTTCATGTTCACGGATGGTCTCGATAATACTTAGTCCTGCCATGAGTGCAGGAGACTTGCCTAGATGACCTCTCAAGGTCTCTTCCAGTCCTATGATTCTATGTTTTGGTTTTGATTTTTTTTCTCTTCTGTACCCTAAACTTTGGCATGAATTTTCTAGTGTCTTTGCCATGAGACTAAGCAGGCCAAGATCTCACGTCTAACTGTTTGGTATTGTACAGTGACAAGCTAATGTTAACATTTTTGCCACCCTGAGCCCGCTAATTCTATTGACATTAAAACAGGTCAACCCAGAGACCAATATGTCCATCACCTTCCAGTAATACGCTGGACTGCAATGACCTCTGAGTGTCCTGGCTTCCCTCCTAACTTGGAAATCCTATTTGCAGGCTCTTTGTTTAGAAGATAAGGAAATTAATCATTCTGCAAATGCTTAAGTGGTTTACAATAGCAATGAAAAATAGACCGTGTTTGAAATAGATGGCCTTCCAGTGTATTTTTTTAAAAACCCATGTGTATGTGTTTTGCAATTAACATCCCATGGAGGACAACAAGCTGACAGCAACAGCAAAAAAGAATCCCGGGTGAGCCAGGGTCAGTTTAGCTTCAGTGCACAGATCACTGCAGATTACCTGGGGGACTGTGCTGTTCAGGAATTCTTACAGCAATCGTGGTGAGCATGTGCATGTGGTAATTCCCATCCCCAGGACATGACGGCTAATTCTTTGTCCATTGGCTCATTTGTTTAGACCAGGTGTGACTCAGTTGCACATGTTCTTTCCTCAAGGCCAGTTGGCTGTAAATTCACAGTCCCTCCCTAAAGGTGAATTTTCAGAGCACAGGGAAGATCAGGACAGATTTCAGAGAGAAGGAATCCAGGTCTCATGTCAACATGATGCAGCATCAGTCACTCTGCAGCCCTGCCTGTTCTATAGGGCACAGTAAAGCAGTGATACCAACCCTTGAGGTTTTATCAACAGTCTTGTGATATTTGGTATTTTTGTTAAAGCCCCATATCTTGGAGTCAGGTGATTATAGGAGACTCTCAGCTTCCATTTGTAAGAAAGCTTTCTATCCTTCATGGTGGTGGAGAAAAGCTTGACAACATCAGTGCAAAAAGCTCAGCAAGCATAGAGGACAAGGACTGCTCAGTGGTTAGGACATTGACCCCGGAGTTCTGGGTTCAATCTTTTCCTCTGCACAAGCTCCAGCTGTGGCCTTGGGTACGTCCCTTAGTCTCTGAGTTCCCCCTTGGTAGAAATGGTATAATAGGCTTCACCTGAGTGTGGTGCAGGTGAAGACTGTGAAGTCTGTAGACACTACAGTAAGAGGGGGCCATGTAAGTGCCTAATATTAAAAAACAGTTTACAAACAAATAAGAACCCAAATTTTATATTTGAAAACATTTGATTTTTAAGCCAAGCTCACGAGGTTTGTAGAGCCTGATAGTGATTTTAAACACCTGAGGTTGGCAATACTGGGGGTGGTGGATCCACTTATCCCTAGCCTGTCCCTGTCCCACCCGCAAGCCCTGCTGTGAAGAATTGGGAGATTGGGGGCCGAGGTGACCAAGAATTGCTTGGCAGAATTCAAATTGCTAGGTTCCAAAACGAAAATGGACAACTTCTTGGTCACAAATGGTATAAGGGATATGTGGCTTAACTGTAGGGCTTCCTCCTCTCCTGCTGTGACAAGGCCATCTGTTCTCTGACAGGAAGAGGTTCAGTTGTCTTAGAGTCAGGGCCCTGTTGAATTAAATTGGAGGTGTATGCATCTGTAAGGGCTCCTGGTCACATGGAATCATAGAAGATTAAGGTTGGAAGAGACCTCAGGAGGACATCTAGTCCACCCCTGCTCAAAGCAGGACCAACCCCAACTAAATCATCCCAGGCAGGGCTTTGTCAAACTGGGCCTTAAAAACCTCTAAGGATGGAGATTCCACCACCTCCCTAAGTAACCCATTCCAGTGCTTCACCACCCTCCTAGTGAAATAGTGTTTCCTAATATCCAGCCTAGACCTCCCCCACTGCAACTTGAGACCATTACTCCTTCAGTCATCTGCCACCACTGAGAACAGCCGAGCTCCATCCTCTTTGGAACCCCCCTTCAGGTAGTTGAAGGCTGCTATCAAATCCCCCCTCATTCTTCTCTTCTGCAGACTAAACAAGCCCAGTTCCCTCAGCCTCTCCTCGTACATCATGTGCTCCAGCCCCCTAATCATTTTTGTTGCCCTCCGCTGGACTCTCTCCAATTTGTCCACATCCCTTCTGTAGTGGGGGGCCCAAAACTGGATGCAGTACTCCAGATGTGGCCTCACCAGTGCCGAATAGAGGGGAATAATCACTTTCCTCCATCTGCTGGCAATGCTCCTACTAATGCAGCCCAATATGCCGTTAGCCTTCTTGGCAACAAAGGCACACTGTGACTCATATCCAGCTTCTCATCCACTGTAATCCCCAGGTCCTTTTCTGCAGAACTGCTGCCTAGCCACTCAGTCCCTAGTCTGTAGCGGTGCATGGGATTCTTCCATCCTACGTGCAGGACTCTGCACTTGTCCTTGTTGAACCTCATCAGATTCCTTTTAGCTCAATCCTCCAATTTGTCTAGGTCACTCTGGCCATGATCCTAGCCCAGCTGTATAAAAGCCAGGCTTCTCAGGCCAGGGCTCTGTGTGAGCACCAGCTCTTAAAAAGGGAGGGCCTGGAAAGCAGCAATGGATGATTTTCCTCCAGCATGTTTCTGCCTGCCTCCAGCCTTTCTCCCTTGGACTCAGTCCTGATGTTCTGAAGCACCCTACAGAACTTACAGTTCTGCACATCCAGACCAGGTATCCTGCTTCCAAATGGGTCATTAATTTCCCAGCCGCCACCCAGCCCTGTCCTCCTATCGATGTTTGATCTGAGACTTGTGAATTATAGCTGAAAACACACACACACACTCCGTGGATATGGTTCTCAGGGGAAATGCTGTGAAATTTTCAAACCTGTCCTGAGTTTCAGGTTTGTGTCCATCCCAGGAACTGGCCCAGTTTTGTGAATAAAATTTTACCCAGCTTTTACCTTAATCTGCCCTTGCTGTTCTCAGGGTCCATTGCCAATATTTCCTGCTTTGAAAGCCTATCCACAAAATATGGTTCCCCCCATATTACCACTTATGTGACTGCTCCTATGAGTGCATGTTGGGGCAAGATCAGGGATTCATCCCTCCCTCTCCAGGCATGTGGCTTAGATCATTCCTCAACCGTTAAATCAGCCCCAAGTTGTTCTAGAAGCCAAAGTTCCATCCAAAAATCAAATGAGCTTGGTCACTCCTGCTAATTCCACAGGTCCCTTCTAGTCCAAACTTGGAAGTCTCTGGTGGGTCTATGCCATACTGCAGTGCCAGCAGCATGGCATATGCATCTGCGCCATTAAAACAAAAAAAGCAGGTCTCATCCCTCTTCTGCCAGCATGCATACAGTCCCACCATAACATGCCAGTTGTCTGCTCAGTAAGTAAGCCTCTCAGTAAGTTAACAGTGGATGCTCAGTAAGGTTTAGGGAAGAGGCCAAGGAGGACTTCTGGAGAGCATCATGTGTCACGGTGTTATCCAGATTCTTTAAAGAGGTGAGCATAATGCCATGAAAGTGAAGCTCACACCATATGTCTAGTGTTTCTCATCATGCAAATTTACCAACAGCCATGGTGGTCCTGTCACAGCATTTATCCAGGACCCATAAAGTGCAAAGGACAGGGCAAAGTGTGATAGGAATGACAGACACAGTGGGGAAGGAAACAGATGTGACCAGAGTTCTCTAGGATCCAAAATGGCCTAAGGTAATTCATGAACATAAGTTGAACAAGGGCTATGAGTGAGGGATGGGACAACCCAGGTTGCTTGACCTAACCCTTAAGCCGAATTCTGAACAGAACCTTTCTTGGGCTTTGAAAGTGTCAGGTAAACATTTATTTGGGAGGCATTTTTCCCCACTCTTGTTGACCAGCTGTAGATGCCCAAAACACCATGGGAGCTGTTTATTTCTCATTTGTCCTAAGCCAAGAATGACTGGATTGGAAGGGTCACAGCCCAAGATCTCAGCTAAAGGGGTTTGAATAAGTTCCCTGCTGAACCTTGTTGTCCAATAAAGTCTTTGGCTTCAGAACCCAGGATGTAGAACTGGAAGGGATCTCCTGGGTCACTGAGTCAAGGGCCTTGCTATCCCAGGTAAGCCCATCATATCATCCCATTCAGAAACGTATTGAGCGCCATGTTAATACTCATTAGTTTGTTTGCCCCCACTGCTCCTATTCGGAGGCTGTTGCAGAACCTCCCTTCTTGGATGGTTAGAAGCCTTCTTCTAATTTGCAGCCTAAATTTATTCATGAGCAGCTTATTTCCATGGGTTCTTGTACCAGCACTATCCTTTAGCTTCAATAACTCTTCTCCCACCCTGGTGTTTACCCCTCTGTATTTATAGAAAGCAACCACTGGGCAAATCTAGACTCGGAGAGCTACCACTTCACTTCCCAACATGGCGAATTATGTCCTTCATCCTTCAAAGTACCATAGGTAAATTGAGCATGAGGGATGAGACCTTTAAAAACTGAAGCCTGTCTTGTTCTGTGTGTTCATTAAGGATCTTCATGCAAATATTATTGCTGTTACTGATATGTCAGCAGGTCCTAGATGCTTTGCAGATATATAATAAGTAACGAAGGTCCCTGCCCCAGGAAGCTAACAACAACCTAAAGATACAACATATAGATGGAGCATGGGGAACAGGATGGAAAAAAGCAGAGGGACTGCGCGGGGAAGTTTCACACTTGTCTGCTTAGTTAAGGTGCTAGATTTTCAAAATAATAAATCTGGACACTTTTGTGATCACATTTGTAGGGCTCTGAAATACTCCTTCAAAAGAAGAGTGCACGTCTCCCAACCTGTGTGTTGGTGTCACTACTCTGTGTCTCACTCAGACTGGAGTGGAGGTTTATTCCCCAGTAACATATTGGAACAGAAGGTTCAAGGCCTGGAGAAACAGGTATCGACCCTGCGTTGCATAAGAGAAACTGAAGATTTCCTGGACAGATGTCAGGATATGCTTCTACAGACACAACGTTCTGAAGATTCAGAGCAGGCTGCGCAGCGGGGACAGGAGGACAGTGAAGAAATTTGGCAGCATGTGACCTCCAGAAGAAGAAAGGGGAGCATCCATGTACCAACTATGAAGATACAGGTAAGCAACCGTTTTCATGTTCTCTCCACAGGTGCTAATGCGGAGAGTGGACTAGATGATACATCTGAGGGAAGGGAACAGAAGGAGACTCCACCGATTGGAAGGCATGGGATGCACTGTCCTAGGGTTGGGGGTTCCATGACCACCGCTCCCAAGAGAAGGAGGTGGGTGGTGGTGTTTGGGGACTCTCTCCTCAGGGGGACTCAGTCATCTATCTGCCGCCCCGACCAGGAAAACCAAGAAGTCTGCTGCTTGCCAGGAGCTAGGATTCACGATGTGACGGAGAGACTGCCGAGTCTCATCAAGCCCTCGGATCGCTGCCCCTTCCTGCTTCTCCACGTGGGCACCAATGATACTGCCAAGAATGACCTTGAGCGGATCACTGCAGACTACGTGGCTCTGGGAAGAAGGATAAAGGAGTTTGAGGCACAAGTGGTGTTCTCATCCATCCTCCCCGTGGAAGGAAAAGGCCTGGGTACAGTCCGTCGAATCGTGGAAGTCAACGAATGTCTACGCAGGTGGTGTCAGAGAGAAGGCTTTGGATTCTTTGACCATGGGATGGTGTTCCATGAAGGAGGAGTGCTAGGCAGAGATGGGCTCCACCTAACGAAGAGAGGGAAGAGTATCTTCGCAAGCAGGCTGGCTAACCTAGTGAGGAGGACTTTAAACTAGGTTTACCAGGGGAAGGAGACCAAAGCCCTGAGGTAAGTGGGGACGTGGGATACCGGGAGGAAGCATGAGCAGGAGAGCGTGAGAGGGGACGGCTCCTGCCTCATGCTAAGAAAGCAGGACAAACAGCAAGTTATCTCAAGTGCCTATTCACAAATGCAAGAAGCCTGGGAAACAAGCAGGGAGAACTGGAAGTCCTGGCACAGTCAAGGAATTATGATGTGATTGATTGGAATAACAGAGACTTGGTGGGATAACTCACATGACTGGAGTACTGTCATGTATGGATATAAACTGTTCAGGAAGGACAGGCAGGGCAGAAAAGGTGGGGGAGTTGCATTGTATGTAAGGGATTCAGTATGACCGCTCAGAGCTCAGGTATGAAACTGCAGAAAAACCTGAATGTCTCTGGATTAAGTTTAGAAGTGTGAGCAACAAGGGTGATGTCGTGGTGGGAGTCTGCTATAGACCACCGGACCAGGGGGAAGAGGTGGATGAGGCTTTCTTCTGGCAACTCACGGAAGTTACTAGATCGCAGGCCCTGGTTCTCATGGGAGACTTCAATCACCCAGATATCTGCTGGGAGAGCAATACAGCAGGGCACAGACAATCCAGGAAGTTTCTGGAAAGTGTAGGGGACAATTTCCTGGTGCAAGTGCTGGAGGAACCAACTAGGGGCAGAGCTCTTCTTGACCTGCTGCTCACAAACTGGGAAGAATTAGAGGAAGCAAAAGTGGATGGGAACCTGGGAGCAGTGACCATGAGATGGTCGAGTTCAGGATCCTGACACAAGGAAGAAAGGAGAGCAGCAGAATACAGATCCTGGACTTCAGAAGAGCAGACTTTGACTCCCTCAGGGAACTGATGGGCAGGATCCCCTGGGAGAATAACATGATGTAGCCAGACAGCCAGCCCCCCCCCTCAGACCAGCATTGCTGGAAACACACGGGAGCCAAAACACCAGGGCACTCCAGCACAGCCTTTGAAGCTGAGAGAAGCACAGGTGTGCTGCGACAATGTGCCTCTGGGAACATATACAACAATTGGGCTCACAGCAGGCAGAGGCGCTGTGACAGACATGGCTCTTAGCCCCTACTAAAACAGCATGATGCACACACACCAACATCCTAGGTGGGAAAATATTTACCCTGATAAAAGAAGTGTCCAGTAGTCGAAACTTATTGTTTCTCCCTTGCAAGTGTGAACTACTCTTGCGAGAGCTGGCGTCACCCCGACAGACCAGCCCCAATTTAGCATAGAAAGGAGAAAGAGAATAAAGGAGTACAGAGGTATAAGTAGGGGACCTACAGCACCATGATTTTTGAGTGCTTTTCACTATCTATCTGCTGGTCAGATAAGTGACAGCCTCCCAAGGCTTCTGCAGCTAAGAGGGTCCCTAAGCCTTGTCCCTTATTCGTCTTTCTGCGGAATTGAGTGACCGATCCTGGCTTGGCACCGCTGGAATCGAGAGATGCAAGGAGGGTAAGAAGCACCCACACCTGATCTCCTATCTTTAGTGTACACATATTTTGAAATAGAGCTCTATACTTTGTTTTCTTTCTTTGGGATTGTAGCTTCAGTTTTGTAACTTGTTTGTGTGTGTAACATCTCTACACTTAAATAAGTAGGCACTAGCAATTTTGTAACCACATGATTAGAATCTAGTTTAATAAATTTTGGTAACCATTTATGCATAAGCCTGACTTGTTTCTCTGGTTTACTGTGAAGCAGCCAACACAATTAAAGAACCTCAGCCGTTTTAGCTATAAAGCCTGGCCATTAGGTGAGAGTACTAAGAGCCTAGCGTTGAGTTGTGCCGCCTCCACGGGGCAAACTCTTGGGGCACCTGTCAGTCAATCCTGACTGCCCGCTGCGAAGGAGCTCTGAGCTCTAGCAGTTAAAGTCACGGGTGTGGAGAGGCTCTTAGTGCTGCCATTGGGGCACCTGTCAGTCAGTGTTGACTGCCCGCTGCGAAGGAGCTCTGAGCTCTAGCAGTTAAAGTCACGGGTGGTTAGGACCTTGGGGCATCCGTCAGCCTAGCCCGGGCTGCCCGCCGCGAAGGGACAGTGCGTCCTAGCGGTTAAAGTCACGGATGGTATAAACGGGCATAGCTGGCACCTCACCAAACATCCCTGGCCATCGGCTAACACATGATGGGAAAAGGAGTCCAGGAGAGCTGGCTGTATTTTAAAGAATCCTTATTGAGGTTACAGGGACAAACCATCCCGATGTGTAGAAAGAATAGTAAATATGGCAGGTGACCAGTTTAGCTTAACAGTGAAATCCTTGCTGATCTTCAACAGAAAAAAGAAGCTTACAAGAAGTGGAAGATTGGACAAATGACCAGGGAGGAGTATAAAAATATTGCTCGGGCCTGCAGGAGTGAAATCAGGAAGGCCAAATAACACCTGGAGTTGCAGCTGGCAAGAGATGTTCAGAATAACAAGAAGGGTTTCTTCAGGTATGTTAGCAACCAGAAGAAAGTCAAGGAAAGTGTGGGCCCCTTACTGAATGAGGGAGGCAATCTAGTGACAGAGGATGTGGAAAAAGCTAATGTACTCAATGCTTCTTTTGCCTCTGTCTTCATGAACAAGGTCAGCTCCCAGACTGCTGCACTGGGCAGCACAGCATGGGGAGGAGGTGACCAGCCCTCTGTGGAGAAAGAAGTGGTTTGGGACTATTTAGAAAAGCTGAACGGGCACAAGTCCATGGGGCCGGATGCGCTGCATCTGAGAGTGCTAAAGGAGTTGGCGGATGTGATTGCAGAGCCATTGGCCATTATCTCTGAAAACTCATGACGATCGGGGGAGGTCCCAGATGACTGGAAAAAGGCTAATGTAGTGCCCATCTTTAAAAAAGGGAAGAAGGAGGATCCTGGAAACTACAGGCCAGTCAGCCTCACCTCAGTGCCTGGAAAAATCATGGAGCAGGTCCTCAAGGAATCAATTCTGAAGCACTTAGAGGAGAAGAAAGTGATGAGGAACAGTCAGCATGGATTCACCAAGGGCAAGTCATGCCTGACTAATTTAATTGCCTTCTATGATGAGATAACTGGCTCTGTGGATGAGGGGAAAGCATTGGACATGTTGTTCCTTTAGCAAAGCTTTTGACACGGTCTCCCACAGTATTCTTGCCAGCAAGTTAAAGAAGTATGGGCAGGATGAATGGACTATAAGGTGGACAGAAAGCTGGCTAGATTGTCAGGCTCAACGGGTAGTGATCAATGGCTCCATGTCTAGTTGGCAGCCGGTATCAAGCGGAGTGCCCCAAGGGTCGGTCCTGGGGCCGTTTTTGTTCAATATCTTCATTAACGATCTGGAGGATGGCGTGGATTGCACCCTCAGCAAGTTTGCAGATGACAGTAAACTGGGAGGAGAGGTAGATACGCTGGAGGGTAGGGATAGGTTACAGAGGGACCTAGACAAATTAGAGGATTGGGCCAAAAGAAATCTGATGCGGTTCAACAAGGACAAGTGCAGAGTCCTGCACTTAGGACGGAAGAATCTCATGCATCGCTACAGACTAGGGACCGAATGGCTAGGCAGCAGTTCTGCAGAAAAGGAGCTAGGGTTTACAGTGGACGAGAAGTGGATTTGAGTCAACAGTGTACCGTTATTGCCAAGAAGGCCAATGGCATTTTGGGCTGTATAAGTAGGGGCATTGCCAGCAGATCAAGGGATGTGATCGTTCCCCTCTATTCGACATTGGTGAGGCCTCATCTGGAGTACTGTGTCCAGTTTTGGGCCCCACACTACAAGAAGGATGTGGAAAAATTGGAAAACGTCCAGCGGAGGGCAACAAAAATGATTAGGGGGCTGGAGCATATGACTTATGAGGAGAGGCTGAGGGAACTGGGCTTGTTTAGTCTTCAGAAGAGAAAAGCAAGGGGGGATTTGATAGCAGCCTTCAACTACCTGAAAGGGGGTTCCAAAGAGGGTGGATCTCGGTTGTTCTCAGTGGTTGCAGATGACAGAACAAGGAGCAATGATCTCAAGTTGCAGTGCAGGAGGTTTAGGTTGGATATTAGGAAAAACTTTTTCACTAGGAGAGTGGTGAAGCACTGGAATGGGTTATCTAGGGAGGTGGTGGAATCTCCCTCCTTAGAAGTTTTTCAAGTCAGGCATGACAAAGTCCTGGCTGGGATGATTTAGTTGGGGATTGGTCCTGCTTTGAGCAGGGGGTTGGACGAGATGACCTCCTGAGGTCCCTTCCAACCCTGATATTCTATGATTCTATGAACTTAGGCCACATCTACACTGAAAAATTAGGTTGACCAGCTATATCACTCAGGGGTGTGAAAAATCCATACCCTGATGCTGGCCTAATCCCCAGCATAGACAGCACTAGGTCGATGGAAGAATTCTGTCAACCTAGATTCTGCCTCTTGAGCAGGTGGGTTAACTACAGTGAAGGGGGAACCCCTCCCATCAGTGTATGCAGTGTCCTCACTGGAGCTCTGCAGCTGAGCTGCTGTAGCGGTGTAAGTGTAGACATAACCCAAGTGTCTGAATTTCACATGAAGCGCCAAACAAGCGTTGTGAATGTTCACTTTGAGCTGAAGATCAGCTCTGATAGCATCTGTGCTCACTGCATTTCCCTTTTCATTTCAAACTCTATTGATCACACCGAACCCTCAGTTCACGGGGTTGTTGGTTCTTGGCAAACACAAGGCCTGTGCTCCTCAATACAGTAACACAGCTTGGAAATACTTTCTTTAGCTGTACAAGAAACCCAACATTTGGACTGGTGAAATGAAAAACCACTATAGTTCACGTGCCCTGAAAAGTTTCTGGTGCAGCAAGATATCTTGTGAAAAATTGGAGCGGAACTGGGATTCACAGAGTCGGACATTTCAAGAACAGACAGTTATGGTCAGCTAGGCTGACTTCCTACAAAACATAGGCCATTGAATTTCACCCAGTGAGTCCAGCATCAACCCTCCTGATTGAAGGAGGAGAATGTTTTTAGACAGACATCCCATTCCAATTTAAAGACTTCAAATATGGGAGAAGCCATCGCATGCCTTGATAAATTGTTCCAAACGTTAAAAATGTTCCCTTTCCGGTTTAAATTCATCTAACTTCAGCTTTCAAACACTGGATCTTGTCACACCTTTGCCTGCTAGATTGAGGAGCTCTAATATCAGAAATCTTTCCCCTGTGAAGGTACTTCTAGACTTTGTAACCTTCTCTTGGATAAGCTAAATAGTTTGGGCTTCCTCAGGAAGGCAGGTTTTCCAGACAGTGGGGAGGCAGTGAGTCACCCTACGTCTGTTTTGGAAAGCCCATCCTTTATGCTTAGAGCTGTGGTTTTGGCTTGAGATTTTGAATGTTATCGTACGTTCTCGAACATCCCCCTCAGCCGATTTCCCACTCCGTTGCCCTTATAGATGTTGACACGAGAGCTCATTGTTCAGCATCTCTCCGGGTACATCTACACGGCAAAAAAAGCACCGCTGCAGTGTCAGAGCCATGGTCAACTTGCAGGTCTTGTGCAGCGGGGCTAAAAGTAGCAGTGTAGACGTTCCAGTGTGGGCTGGAGCCCAGGCTCCGGGCCCCTCCCCTCTTGCCAGGTTTCAGAGCCCAGGCTCCAACATGAACCCAAACGTCTACCCTGCTATTTTCTTAGCCCTGCCTTGCAAGCCCCGCAAGCGCAAGTCAGTTGCCCTGCATATTTTGGCTGTGTAGACATACCTCAGGGTGTTTTTCTTTTTCCTTTTCATGTTGCCAACGAGCAAGAGGTGGGGGAGGAGGGAAAGCATCCCCTGTACTTCCTCCCGGGTGCCAGCAGAGGATGCAGATTTGATTGTTGGTCTTGGCTCTGGGTCGATAAGGGCCTAAACTCCATGTAGAAGGCTAAAGCCTATATCAAGACATGCCGGACACATTTTAGAAGGTCATTATTTCTCAAAGATAAGTAGCTTGGAGTGGGGGAAGAAATAATAATTCAGTATATAGATTTGTGTCTATCCATCATGCAAATGTAAAACCATAGGAAATGCCACAGTGAAACAGACCAGTGGCCTGTCTGGCTGAGGAGCCTGTCTCCATCTTGACTTCTCCTTTGGAACTTCCTGGCTTTTCTCGATTTAGCCTCCAGACAAGGGCTTTTATTCAGCATGCTCCAGGTGAAATAAGCCGATTGCCAGCTGGGGAGGAGAAGACCTTTCCCCCAGTGGCAGCTGATAGCATTGCAAGACTGGGTGCATGATGGGAGTGTCAAGATCTTCCTTTAAAGCATCTGGCATTAGGCACTGCTGGAGCTGAGATCAAGAGCTGGATGGACCGATGGTCTGGGCTGCGGTGGCAATTCCTACATGATTGAGTAACTCCTTTCATTGTATTTTGTTTTTAAATCCATAGAATTTCATTTTAAAAAAAAACATGGTTCTTTGTATTACAGGGGAACCAAGAGAACCCAACTGAGCTTAAATCCCCTTTGTGCTAGGTGCTGTATATAGATTTAGTAAGCAACAATCCCTGTACTAAAGAGCTAACACACTGAATAGATCATATAACAGAGAAAGGCCATATTATTGTGTCCATTTAAGACACAGGGAGCTCAGACATTGAGAGATTAAACAGGGATTCAGTGATGAGAGGGGAATTGAAGGCAGATCTTCTGGGTGCTAAGCTGTTGCCTTAATCACACACAATTCCAGCCTTCCTTTGGTTAGCCTACTATCTATATCTATAAAAACTACTGATCGTGTAGCGCAAGAGAGAGACAGAGCATGCTATGCTATTCATTGAGCTGGTCAAAAAACTTTTGTTTAAAAAAAAAAAGCACCCTACTTTTTGACCACATGGAATTTTTTGCAAAAGCACTTCCATTTTTGTTGAAAATGCTTGGGTTTAAATCAAAAGAGATGGGGAATGTTTCCCCTTTCAACCTTCAACACTGGAAACCCAGCATTTTGGGTGAAAACCCAAAAAGCTTTGAGCCCCAAAAAAGAGAGAAATGTTGCTGAAATTGAAAAACTTTAATTCTCTTCAAAAATTCTCAGTTTAAAAAAAAATTCCCAACCAGCCCTATTAGGGATAGAGAGAGATCTGGGAGACAGGGTGCACTGGATGGGAGCTGGCTTGGAAATTTACCTCAGAAGCTAATATCAAGGTTCTTATATCAAGACCATAACAGGGTTCAAAAAAGAACTAGATAAGTTCATGGAGGACATGTCCATCAATGGCTATTAGCCAGGATGGGCTGGGATGGTGTCCCTAGCCTCTGTTTGCCAGAAGCTGGGAATGGGCGACAGGGGATGGATCACTTGATCATTACCTATTCTGTTCATTCCCTCTAGGGCACCTGGCACTGGCCACTGTCAGAAGACAGGAGACTGGGCTAGATGGACCCTTGGTCTGACCCAGTCTGGCCGTTCCTATGTTCTTATTTTTAACTTTTGCCAACTGGCTGTAATGTGAATTGTTGAGAACACAGCTATGGAAGGGTGCTGAGTTCTAATCCTGCCACTGAACTACTGAGCAGCTTTGGATAAATCACTTCCTTTCTCTTGTTCGCCTTTCCCATCTGTAACATGGGGGCACTAATACTTACTGGTCTCTCATGAGTGGTAGCCAGATGAGAAGTCATTATCTCTACAGGGATAGGAACACGTCTAGTGCTTACTACCGTCATAAAACAAATGTGTCAGAAATATTCAAACAGCTGCATTGTTTCCTTAGAAAATTCCTTTGACTAGTACTTGCCATACTGTATGATGAAAACAGCGATGATCAATTACCCTTTTTTTCCCCTGAAAGTAATAAAATAATCCCTTGCCAAACCTCAGCTTTTAAACCAGATCCTACCTCAAACAGCAATATGTTTCATCATCTGGGAGTTCAAGCTGCCCCTGTTTTACAGATGGAGAAACTGAGGCATGGAGCAATTTCAAGCAAAAGTTGCAGCCAGGAATTGAGCCTTGCTCTCTCTGCCTTGGCATCTGTTCCCCTATCCACACTGGACCATATTGCTTTCCTAAGTAGGCTCTTTAAGAAGTTGTCCACTAGCTGAGAGGCAAGGCTGCTGCTGATAGACTGAGCACTGCTCTCCAATCTTGGGGTTTAACTGAAGTACTTATTAAAAAGAACTAAATAAACACATTTATAAAATGGCTTCTGTGCGCTGTTTCCTAGTGCTGCCCTCTGATGAGTTGAACCCTGTTACGCAGACCGGAAGTGGCTGTTTGTGTGGGTCTCGGTTTTGTTTGTATGATTGTAGTTTATTTATTCCTGGATTTCTTAGTATTGGGAGCAGGCGTCATTCCTGATCCATTTGTTCCTATTTGCTAATGCAATGTCATACCTCTTTCTCGCCTGTGTACTAAGGACGCTGCTCTGATTCAGTTGTTGGTAATGTATTCCATAAAGTCCCATAAATAAGCCTTTCATATGAAAAAAACCTAGATGACTGTGTGATGGGGATGCCCGCAATAGCGGGGGACTGAACTGGATGACCGAGGAGGTCCCTGCCAGTTCTATATTCCTGAAAGTTCAGCCAGCTGGGATCTGGTTCCATCCACCAGCACCAAAATGAGCTAAAAAGTATATAGAGGCAAATAAGTAAAATAGGCAGCGTATTATTCCAGATTATTAATAGGATCAATCCATCAACTTCACATTTCTAAAATAAACACTATAGACATTTCAACCTCATCCAGGACTTCACGGTATTGTACACTCAACAGTTCCTAGGAAAATGTCTTCGTACGGCTAATGTAAATGTAGAGCAACAGCTATAATTTTACATTCAGATGGTTAGGTGAGATAATTGCATCTGGAGCGGCAGAGTGTATTGCTCTGATGCCTCCTTTGTATTTGTGAATTGGGCACTGAGCCATTATATGTTCTATTCTGGGTGACCACTGTCGCACACTGGAGAGTCTTTAATCTTCAGTTTGTGCAGCAAGTGTCCGTATCTGCCATGGTTTATGCTCTTGCCATTTAGGGTTGCCCATGAGCTTCATGCGAGATTGAAGGCAGGGATCTTCTGTGTCAGATCTTCAAGAGGTGATTTCTTGTGAACGTTGTTAAGGTCCTGGTGGATGGGAAGACCTTTCTTTTCCATGACCCTCTTGAATCCCCAAAGGGTTGCAGTAAGAAATTGGAGACTAGAACTCAGCACCTCTTGTTCCTAGAGCATGGCCGCCTACCCTCCGAGCTAACATGGCACCTTTGCTGGATTTGTAAATCGGTAACTGGCAGTTGATTAGTTCCAATTCCATGCAGTAGAGGGCAGCAGTGACACATGCACGCTAGCCACTTTTAATTACAATCAATTTGGAAAGAAAAGTATTTAAAAACCAGCTCATCAGTTGTTAGCCTGCCAAGATCTAAGGTCACAGCTTTGTGTTCCCTCTGCAGCGATTGATATCATTCGTGTCCAAGGCAGTAGAAGGAATGTTTAAGGGGGGGGGGGCGGCACTGGGGAATGGGATATGGAGCATCACAGTGCTTCAAATCCAGCAAGTGTGCAGAGCAACTGATAGTCATCAGCATCCCTTAGGGGACCTGTAGCTTTGTTGGAGAGCTCCAGGGTATAACTCTTAAGAATGGGTGTGTGTGTTCCTGCGAAATCATAGCTAAACCAAACCTTTGCTTCCCCCCCCCCCCCCCCCGCAAGCCTAAAGCTCAAATGGTTTGTGTGTTACTGTTGCATCAAGATCAGTGGAACTGGCGTCCAAGGGCCCATGTTCCCTGAAGGGACTGTTATTGAGGGAACACCAAGGAAATGAGAACGCTGAGGAGTTTGGCTGGAGGCAGTTGAGCCACATGGACGGAGGAAGGCGCAGGCTTTAATGAAGTTCCTCTTTGTCAGCCCAACCTGCATTCAGCTTCACTCTGTGCAAATGAAATGCAATGGCGGCATCGGAGCGAGGAGCTCTCCACAACGCAGGAGCTGGCAGCATGAGTCACGGGGGAGTTCAGCCTGAGCAGACCCCAGTGTAGCTCAGACTTGGACCCAACGGAAGGAGGAGCTTGAGCGGTACCCAGACCTGGCCGTGCAGGAGGACGGCAACAACAGGAAAGTCAAAGTGTTTTACCTTTGTGGGAACGGGGCAGAAGCTCACCACTGCCTCACAAGTGCCTTAGGAGCCCTGGGCACATACGGCTCTCCAAAGGAGAACAAAACAGTGGAGCGACATGGGTTTTTCATTGGAGACTGATCCAAAGGAGAGGGGATAGACCCCTAGGTTACTGCCTTGCACACACAGACTTCTACAGGCAACTTTGGGGACCTGACAGACTCCCTGATTCCAGACAGGATAGTCTGTAGCACTTGGGATCCCCACCTGCGGGAGCGGCTGCTCTGGGAAGACGATCTCGCATGAGGCAGATGCTCAGGTATGGGGAATGCAGAGGAAGCCTCAAGAGAGAGGATGGAAGTTTTGGGAGCCACAGTGCTCCCAGAAGTACAGGCAGGGAGACACCAGTGAAGGAGAGCAGGTGGCCAGGGTTCCATACCCATAATGAGATGCATTTACTGTGGCAGACAGCACACGCGGGTAAAGGAGATGCAGCCCACATTAGGACAGCATTGCAAGGAATGTGGCAAGCTGAAATTTGAGCAGGGTGGGCAAGAGCAGAGGAAGATCTCAAAGACTCAGCCAGACTGATACAAGACGGGATGGCACGTCAGGCTGCGGTGATGACATCTTGACCCTAGGTTCTCTTTGAGTTGGAGAGCACATCAGGTTCAGGCTGTTGGGACAGGAAAGCAACCAAGGGACAATACCAACCTTGATGCATGCAGCAATGTTCACAGGGAAATGCCCTGTGCGATTTCAGCTGGATAGCTATGTGATTCCTTGGGGTGAATTGTACTCAATCACAGCCATTACAAAGAGCAGTCACACTCTAATAATATACAATGAGAGCATAATGCAGCCAATTTGAAAATGTCACCTCATAGTAACTAAACTGAAAAAAACTAACAGCTGGTACCAACCAAGTGAAGTTTGCAGTGGTGGATGCTAAGCGTCACAAACTGACCCCTGTGGGGGAATGCAGCCATACAAGCCATGGATCTGATCTGGGTGTAGTGTCAGAATTTTATAGCTGCAGTGCAAGAAGCAAAAAGAGGGAGTCCCAGGGACAATGGAGACAATTTTAAAAGCATAAGCGGATGCTTTCAAAGGTGAGGTGTGTCTCGAAGGAAAGACTGGAAGTCGGCCCCACAGTGGAACCTGTGTCCTTCCATGAAAGAGAATTATGTAAATCAAGTTAAAAAGGAGCTCAAAAGTCTGCAGAGCAGGGATATCATAGCACCTGTAGAGGCCAGTACAGCCTGCATGCTGGTGGTGAATAAGGCAAATTACACATTTGCATAGACTTAAAGCCACTGAACTGGTAACTGAAAAGATGCCTCTAGCCACGGCCCACAAAGGACGACATCTTAGAATCATAGAAAATTAGGGTTGGAAGGGACCTCAGGAGGTCATCTAGTCCAATCCGCTGCTCAAAACAGGATCAACACCGACTAAATCATCCCAGCCAGGGCTTTGTCAAGCCGGGCCTTACAAACCTCTAAGGATGGAGATTCCACCACCTCCCTAGGTAACCCATTCCAGTGCTTCACCACCCTCCTGGTGAAATAGTGTTTCCTAATATCCAAGCTAGACCTCCCGCACTGCAACTTGAGACCATTGCTCCTTGTTCAGTCATCTGCCACCACAGAGAACAGCCGAGCTCCATCCTCTTTGGAACTGCCCCTTCAGATAATTGAAGGATGCTATCAAATCCCCCCTCACTCCTCTCTTCTGCAGACTAAACAAGCCCAGTTCCCTCAGCTTCTCCTCATAAGTCATGTTCCCCAGCTCCCTGATCATTTTTGTTGCCCTCCGCTGGACTCTCTCCAATTTGTCCACATCCCTTCTGTAGTGGGGGGGACCAAAACTGGACACAATACTCCAGGTGTGGCCTCACCAATGCCAAATAGAGGGGAATAATCACTTCCCTCCATCTGCTGGCAATGCTCCTACTAATACAGGCCAATATGCCGTTAGCCTTCTTGGCAACAAGAGCACACTGTTGACTCATATCCAGCTTCTCGTCCACCGTAATCCCCAGGTCCTTTTCTGCAGAACTGCTGCTGAGCCAGTTGGTCCCCAGCCTGTAGCGGTGCATGGGATTCTTCCTTCCTAAGTGCAGGACCCTGCACTTATCCTTGTTGAACCTCATCAGATTTCTTTTGGCCCAATCCTCCAATTTGTCTAGATCACTCTGGACTCTATCCCTACCCTCCAGTGTATCTACCTCTCCCCCCAGTTTAGTGTCATCTGCGAACTTGCTGAGGGTGCAATCCATCCCATTGTCCACTTCATTAATGAAGATATTGAACAAAACTGGCTTCAGGACCGACCCCTGGGGGCACTCCGCTCGATACTGGCTGCCAACTAGACCTCAAGCCGTTGATCACTCCCCACTGAGCCTGACAATCTAGCCAGCTTTCTATCCACCTTATAGTCCATTCATCCAATCCATACTTTTTTATCTTGTTAGAAATCTCTAAAGGCAGCATCTTTACAGTCTGATGTGAGGAACCACTTTTAGCACATAAGGCTCATTAAAGTGTTCAGCATGCTGACAACATTGACAACACCATTTAGTTGTTACAGATGGCTGTGCATGCCGATGTGCATATGCCCAGCACCTGTGGTGTCCCAGAGAAGACTCCCCTAAGTACTGGAAGGACTGCCTGGGGCGAAAATAACTGCAGATGATATGTTTGTTGTAGGTGAAGGGAGCAAAGATACAGAAGCTGAACATGTCCATAACAGAAAACTACAAGCTTTTCTACAGCAATGCAGGGACAAGAACATAAAACTCAACCCAGAAAGAAATGTGACTCAAACAGTGTGAGATGACGTACATTGGACATCTGCTCACAGCAGAGGGACTGAAAGCAGATCCCTACAAGATCAAGGCAGTCAGAGACAGGCCAGCTCCAGTGCTCCAGGGATACAGTGCTTCATCAGAATGATGAACTTTCTGTCCACACCTGGCTGCAGTAGCAGAATCCATACATCAGCTCACAAGTCCAGATGTTGACCTGGACTTCCTAACTGTAAGAACAGGAGGACAGTGGAACAGACTGCCTAGGGAAGTCGCGGAAGCTCCTTCACTGGAGGTTTTCAAAAGGTGGCTGGATAGTCATCTGTCTTGGATGGTTTAGACTCAACAAATCCTGCATATAGATAACCCTTGCAGTTCCTTCTAACCCTATGGTTCTATGATTCTATGGACTGGGCAGTTCCCAACAGCAAACATCTGACATGCTGAAAGAAAGGACAATGAAAGTCCCTGTCCTGAAGTGCTACCAGCCAAGAGAGCCATTGACCCGCCAGCGTGATGCATCGGAGAAAGGATTGGGTGTAGTGCTTTTGCAGGAGCAGCCAGTGGCTTATGCCGGCAGAGTCCTGTCAGAGACTAAACAGGGGTACCCCAAATAGAAAGAGAGCTTCTGGCTGTGGTATTTGGAGCAGAGTGATTCCATCAGTACACCTATGGCTACCCAGTAATAGTGCAATCAAACCACAAACCCTTAGAGACAATCATGGCAAAGCCCCTTCTTAGTGCTCCAAAGAGACTGCACCGGTGCTGATGCACCTCCAGCACTATCAGGTAAGACATTGTCCAGGATGATTAATGGTGTTTAGCTGACCCCCTAAGCAGGGCATATAGACTCGGCATCACTGAGCTGTGGGAAGGGGATCAGGACACTGAAACCATTAACATGCTGCACTATCTCCCAGTTTCAACAGCGAAGCAGTTCTACCCCCAGCCACTTGTTCCCCATTTTGTAGCTGTGCATTTGATTTTTCCTTCCCAAGTAAAATACTTTGCCCTTGTCATTACTGAAATTCATTACTGTTGATTTCAGACCAATTCTCCAATTTGTGAAGGTCATTTTGAATTATAATCCTGGCCTGCAAAGTGTTTGTAACCCCTCCCAGTTTGATGTCATCTGCAGATTTTATCAGCATACTCTCCACTCCATTATCCAAGTCATTAATGGAAATGCTGACTAATACTGGACCCTGTGAGACCCCACTAGATACGCCCCCTCAGTCTGACAGCGAACCATCGATAACTACTCTTTTTAAGTATGGTCTTTCAACCAATTTTGCACCCACCTTATAGTAATTTCGTCTAGATCCACATTTTCCTGGTTTGCATATGAGAATGTCATGTGGGACTTAATAAAAATAAGATATATCACTAACCCCTTATTCACTAGGCCAGAAATGTCAAAGAAGGAAATTAGGTTGTTTTGGCATGATTTGTTCTTTGAGCAGGGGGTTGGACTAGATGACCTCCTGAGGTCCCTTCCAACCCTGATATTCTATGAAATCCATATCAGCTATCACTTTTTGCTGTATTATCCTCTAGGTGCTTACAAATTGATTGTCTAATAAATTGTCCCAGTATCTTTCCAGCTATCAAAGTTAGGCTGACTGGTCTATAATTCCCCGGGTCCTCTTTGTTTCCTTATTAAAGATTGGTACTGTTTGTCCTTCTCTAGCCCTCTGGGGCCTCAGCCATCATCCATGTGTTCTCAAAGATAATTGTTAATGGTTCCAAGATTGCTTCAGCTAGTTCAGGGGTGGGCAAACTACAGCCCGAGGGCCGGATCCAACCCCTCAGGGCTTTGGATCCGGCCTGCAGGATTGCCACTGCCGCGGGCTCTGTGCCACTCCGGGAAGTGGCCACACCATGTCCCTGCAGCCCGTGGGGGTGGGGCGGCAGAGAGCTCTGCATGCAGCTCTTGCCTGTGGGTACCTCCCCCAAGCTCCCATTGGCCAGGAACGGGTTACCACGGCCAATGGGAGCTTCGGGGGAGGCACCCACAGGCGAGGGAAACACGCGGAGCCCTGTGTCCCCCACGGGCCGCGCAGGGATGTGGTGCCGGCCGCTTCCCGGAGCGGCGTGGCGTGGGGTGGGGAAGGCAGGCAGGGAGCCTGCCCTGGCCCTGGTGCACGCCACTGCCACCCCAGAGCCGCTCTAGGTAAGCAGTGCCGGGTCGGAGCCTGAAACCTTCCTGCACCCCGCACCCCAACTCCATGCCCTGAACCCCCTGCAGCATCCCACACACCACCTGCACCCCAACCCCCTGACCTGAGCCACCACCTGCACCCCAACCCCCTGACCTGAGCCCCCTCATACAGCCTGCACCCCTCCTCTGCCCCAATCCCTTGCCCTGAGCCCCTTCCTGCACACTGCACCTCCTCCCACACCCTGCACTCTGCCCCCGCACCCCAACCCCCTGCCCTGGCCCTGCAAGCAATTTCCCCACCCAGATGTGGTCCTCGCACCAAAAAGTTTGCCCACCCCTGACCTAGTTCCTTAACTACACTAGGGTGAATTTCATCAGGCGCTGCCGACTTGAATACATCTAAACATTCTTCAATCTCTTCTTTCCCTATTTTGGCATGCCTTCCTCCCTCTTGTTAGTATGAATGGTGTTGAGTGTCTGGCCACCATTAACAACTTTAGTGAAGACTGAAGAAAAATGGCATTAAATATTTCCGCCTTCTTGATGTCATCAGTTATTAGCTCTCCTTCCCCACTAAGTAGATGACCTACACTTCCCTTCATCTTTCTCTTGCTTCTAATGTATTTAAAGAACAAGATCTTATTGCCTTTTCTGTCCTTGCTAGGTGTAACTCACTTGGTGCCTTAGACTTTCTGATTTTATCCTTGTTAGTGATTATGCTTTTGTGCTCCTCCTTAGCAATTCGTCCATGTTTCCACTTCTTGTAGGATTCCTTTTTGATGGTCAGGTCATTAAAGAGCTCATGGTGGAGCCATATGGGGCTCTTCTCATGCTTCATATTATTACTGTTAATCTTTTCTTGTTTATGAGTGGAACATCTGCAATGGAAAAGCACAATCCTATTACAAGCCTTCTGAAATGAATTTGTCTAGATCAAGAGCTGGGAGTCATGACTCCTTGGTTCTATCCCCAGTTCTGCCACTGAATCGCTCTGTGACCCTGGGCAAGTCACTTCACCTCAGTTTCCTTCTTGGTAAAATGGGGACGAACATGATTCCCAACATCACAGGCTGTTGTGAGGCTTAATTGGGTTTTGTAATGTATCCTGAGACCTTTGGATGAAAATTGCAATATTAGTGCAAATTATTATTATTATTATTTATTAATGAATTTTCTCTCTTCCCCTCTTTAGAAATGTATTTGTGTTGACACTTGTTCTTATCTGTTACATGTAGAGCAAAATGAAAAAAAATATTTTAAAACAAAATTTTGAAATTTTCCCCAAATGAAATTTTCCATTTAAGAACAACAACAAAATTTGCAGGAAATTTCATCAAAATGATGGGTACAATTTTGCAAAACAATTTTGGTTTTGATGAAATACCATTTTCTGATGGCAGACTGTGTCAATGAAAAGTTTCCAACTGCCTCTATTTTCAACCAATTGTAAAAGCTGCTCATAATTTTTCAAATTTTACCATTTTGATAACACTGGAAATTTAAAAACAAATCAGGAATTATTTGTTTTGCTAATTTTCTTCCTTTTTCTGCCTGTTATTTTGACAAGCATTTTATTTAAGATGGTCCATAAAGTTCAGCCATCAATTCTGAAACTTTTACAGTTTGCTCTGGGTCTGTCCTTATTGGCCAGAATAGAGATTTGTTGCAGAGATTCTGTGTGACAGAGAGGGCAATCTTTGGTAGATCTCATTGTATTAAGTTGATGAATCAGTGTGGGCCAGGGATTGTATGTATGTAATTCCATGGGGGAGGGTGACCACAGCTTCTCCAGAAACTAAGAACAGTGGGGTTTGATTATGCAAATTCACTCAGATTGTAACACCTTCAGAGAAGTACCACTACCTGGAGAGGTGCACATATACTAGCTTAAACTGGATTCTCCAGAGACCAGACAATGAAAGGATTTTTGGATACATAGCCTAAGTTTATCCCAACTCAGGGCTTTCTTTCTGATCCAGTAACGGACATGACGTTCTGTCCAAGGGGCACCCAGTCCTTCCTGTGAAGGAAGGAAGGTTGGAAGGAGTTTGGTCTACTGAGACCCCATAAGACTGCTGACTGCCCTCTAGTAAGCTTTTAGCATGAATATAGGAACTTCTATTGTTTTTATGTTTTCTCTGTAATTCTTTCACCTTAAGAATAAATGAAGTGAGCTGTAGCTCACGAAAGCTTATGCTCTAATAAATTTGTTAGTCTCTAAGGTGCCACAAGTCCTCCTTTTCTTTTTGTGCTTAGAAACCGTTGTGTGGCAACTCATAACTGCTGGCAACTATGATATTCATAGCCTTTGAAGAAAAAACAAAGAACAGACACTGGCTTGTTTAGGCAGTTTGGCTTGCTGGAGATATCACATTGCAGGAGGGAACAGTGGAGTCTGGAAAAACCTCAGTCAGGGGAGTGAGAGACACGGGTCTCTGCCCAAAAGAGGTGGTGGCTGAGGAGCCACTGGCCTAGAGAGGGTGCCCTCAAGTGACCGGGGAGAGGGAATTCAGGTGCCGTTGCCCTGAACTGTGACATTCTGTCTTTATGAAATGTGATAATATAGAACATTCCCAGAGGGGACTGAGACTGGGGCAGCAGGGCTGGAGGATTCTTAAGGTACGTCTGCACTGCAGTCAGAGGTATGATTGCAGCACCGGTTGGCCTGCCTGCTCTAGCTTTAATATCCCTAGCATGGCTAAAAATGCCAGTAAAGACAGTGTACAGTATGGGCTGTCCAAGGCCAGCTGGAACCCTGGATACATACTCATTCTGCTAGCCCGTGCTGGGGTCCATGCCCCCATCTTCACTGCTATTGTTACCTAGATTAAAGCTAGCCAACCCAAGTTACAATCGCACTTCTGATGGTAGTGTAGACAGACCCGCTCCAGTTCAACTACGAATTATTGAGAGCCAGGCAGGAATTGCTGAGTTGTACTCTCTGACCCGTGTTATGCAGCAGGTCAGACCAGATGATTATAGTGGTCCCTTCTGGCCTTGGAATCCATGAATTAACCCTGTTCAAATCCACCTAAGGTCACTAGTGACCAGATATTATTGCCCTCTGACAGCTCTTCTGTGACATATGGATTGAGTTAACAATACTTACTGACACAGACATCAACTAATTAATCCTTAAAACACCTTAAGATAATAAAGGAGGTAGGGACACGTCATTAGCTCTATTTTATAGATGGGGAAACTGAGGCTGAGTGACTTGGTCAACGCCAAGTAGATATTTAAACTGGACTGAAAGCAGCACTGGAAAATACTCCATGGGGAGCAATCTGGCTCAGGAGATGGAGAACATGCTCCATTTTCTGCGATTCGGTGACTGCTACAGCTTATCTAGCTGACTGGCTAGCCTTCCATCTGCAGTATCTATCAGTTTAGAAGTAAATGGATACATCTAGCTAGCTAGCCTTCCGTCCACAGAATCTATCAGCCCACAGTATGTGTCTGTCTATCCTTTCTCCCACCCATAGTGAGGGTCTGACTGTATTTCTACCTATCTTTCCTTCCTTGAATTAATTAACTCTTATGGAAGTGCAATGAGTTTCTCAGACTTAGGTATCCTGTTCCATAAGGCTAGCTTCTTAAACAGAACACCGTGATTTTATTTGAAATAACAAAGAAAAAAAGTCAGTTATTTTATTTTATTTTTTTTTTTAAAATGTTGCTGTGAAAAATCTCACCAAGGAAAATATTAGCATCTTGGTAGAGCCCTATAAACATATTAATAGAGGAAGTATTAGAATCAACCTAATAGTTTGGCAACCTATCTGACCTGCACTGGAACTACTGAGCAGGAGAATTTGCAGAGGTCTATGAATGTCTCTCTTTCATATACATGTTTTATTGTATTGTCAACATATTTCTGATCTCTTTCAGGATGAATGTGTGTTTTCCAGCTTCTATTTCCTTCTCTACTTCTTTCCAGTCTCTTTGTTCGGTGGCATGAGGAAACAAAATTAATTCCAAGCAGCTCGAAGCTGCACAGGGGAGCGCGCTATGTGAGCTCGTTCTCATTACGCATCTGGACTGGTGCCTCTGATTCATGAGAGCAAACAAGGAGGTGACACTTAATCATTAATGTCACAAGCCCAGCCATTTTAACAGCCCCAGTACTCCCCCTGCAAAAAAGAAAAATGATCGAAGGAATGATATTCCCAGAGAAAAGGATCCGGTCACTGGTAAGAAAACACTCATAAATACAGTGTTCTATTAATATTATTCCTTGTTATTGTAAGAAGTTTTCCTACAAAGAGCATAGAAAATAACTCTAGCAGCATTCGGTATATAAGCATGGTAGGAAAGGCAGTGTGGTCCACTAAGTTACGTACTGCATGGGGGGGGTCAAAAAAACCGGGGTCTGTTTCTAAGTCTGTCACTGCCTTCCTGGGTGACCTTTGTCAAGTTACTTCCCCTCTCTTTGCATATTTCCCCTCCCATCCTTTGTGTGTCTTGTACATTTAGATCATAAGCTTTTCAGGGTAGAGATTGTCCCTCACAATGTGCATATACAACACCCAGCACAACGGGGCCCCAATCTCACTCAAGTCTTCTAGGGACTATTGTAATAAAATTTTATTCCTGCCTCAATCATAAGAATGTAGGGCCGGAAGGGCCTCAAGAGGTCATCGAGTCTAGCCCCCTTCACTAAGACAGGACTAAGTAAACCAAGACCATCCCCTGCAGGTGTTGTCCAACCTGTTCTTAAACACTTCCATTGATGGGGTTTCCACAAACCTCCCTTGGAAGCCTATTCTAGTGTTTAACCATCCTTACATTAGAAAGCTTTTCCTAGTAGCTAACCTAAATCTCCCTTGCGGCAGATTAAGCCCATGACTTCTTGGCCTACCTTCCGTGGACATGGAGAACACCTGATCACCGTCCTCTTTGTACCAGCCCTTTGAAGGCTGTTCTCAGGTCCCCTCTCAGTCTTCTTTTCTCAAGACTAAACATTTTTTTATTGTTTTTCACCTTTTCTCGCAGTTCAGATTTTGTAAACCTTTCCTCATGTTGGTTGCTCTCCTCTGGACTCTCTCTCCAATTTGTCCACCTCTTTCCTAACGTGTGGTTCCCAGAGCTGGACACAGTACCCTGCTGAGGCTGGGCTGGTGCCAAGCAGAGCAGGACAGTTACTTCCCGTATCTGATATATAAGGCGCCTGTTAGTACACCCCAGAATGATACCCGCCTATTCCACAACTGCGCCACATTGTTAATGCCTATTAAATTGCACTATACCCCCCTAGACCCTTGTCAGCCGTGCTAGTCCCAATTTTGTAGTTACGCATTAGATTTTTTCTTCCTAAGTGTAGTACTTGCACTTGTGTTTAATGAATTTCATAGTGTTGATTTCAGGTCAATTCTCCCATTAGTCAAGGTCACCCTGAATTCGAATCCTGTCCTCCAAAGTGCTAGCAACCCATCCCAGTATTGTCATCTGCAAATGGTATAAGCATACTTGCCATTCCTTTATCCAACTCATTAATGAAAATATTGAATAGTACCAGATCCTTCTATAATTTCATCTAGACCACATTTCCCATGTTTGCCTATGAGACTGGTGTGGGACAGTGTGATGAGGTGCTCTACTCACCGCAGGATGGCGCCTCCTCCTGGCAGTTTTGGGGATTAGCTGTGCAAGGCTGATGCCATTTCCTGTGGTTACCTTCTGTCTCTCAGCCTGCAGCCCCTCTCTTGCTCCAGGAACTGCTGTGTCCTCTTCGGGACTCAGCCTTCCAGCCAGGTTACTCAGTGGTTTTTCCCCTTCCGGGATAGTCTTTGAAAGTCTCTTCTGTCCACAAGCAGCATCAGGCAATGCTCATGGCCACTGCCCTGAGTACATAACTCCAGAAGTGACTCTGGCAGTCTCTGTATCCACTGCCCTTGACAACACCACTATGCCGTGGTTGGTAAGGACCCAGGCCCATCCTCTACTCTGGGTTCCAGTCCAGGGCCCTGTAGTGAAGTCAAGGTCTGCATCTACACCAACCTTACTGCTCTCACTCCTGGACTCCTTCCTACCATGCTCCTTCTCCCTTACCTCAGGGAGGGGGACTGCAGGCTTCACACTAGTTCCAGGCTCCTAGCTTTATAGAAGCCATGCCTGTTCTCCCACAGGTCAGCTTCCTTCTAATTAGCTTCCTCCAGCCTAAATCTCCCCTGTTTGCAGCCTAACTGGCGGATTGAGCCTACTAGACCCAATTCAGCTCATGCAGGGCCAGTGTGGGGAGTATACCCATCACAGACTGTGTCAAAAGTCTCACTGAAATCAAGATATATCACATCTACAGCTTCAGCCTATCCACTGGGTCAGTAACCCTGTTCAAGTAGGAAATTAGGTTGTTTTGGTATGATTTCTTTTTGATAAATCCATATGGGCTATCACGCTTCATCCTATTATCCTCTAGGTGCTTACAAACTGATTGTTTAATAATTTGTTCCAGTATCTTCTCAGGCATCGAAGTCAGGCTGACTGGTCTGTAACTTCCCTGTCCTATGTAATTCCCCTGTCCTGTGTTTGCCCTTCTCCTGTCCTCTGGGGCCTCACCCATCCCCCATGAGTTCTCAAAGATCATCACTAATGGTTCCAAAATTTGCTTCAGCTAGTTCCTAAAGTACACTAGGGCAGTGGTTCTCAAAGCCGGTCCGCCGCTTGTTCAGGGAAAGCCCCTGGCAGGCTGGACCAGTTCGTTTACCTGCCGTGTCCGCAGGTTCAGCCGATCGCAGCTCCCACTGGCTGCGGTGTGCCGCTCCAGGCCATTGTGATATTTAACGTTTGCTGGAAAACTACAGCTCCTGGAGGCTTCTGATTAGGTGAGGGTTGGTCCACACTTAAAACTTATGCCAGCGTAGCTATGTCGGTCAGGGATGTGAAAAAACCACACCCCTTAGAGACATAGCTATGCTGGCAAACCCCTCTAGTCTAGACTCAGCTATGCTGGCAGAAGAGGGCTTCTCTCAGCATAGCTAACATTGTTCAGGGTCCAGGGCGGTGGTGGTCCTTCACTGGCAGAAAAACTCCTTCTGTCAGCAAGAGCTGCATCTACACTAGGGGCTATTCTGTCATACACTCTGTAGTGTAGCCATAACCTGAGAAACTTCATTCTAAAAAAAAAAAAAAAAGTAAGTTTGTTTGTGGAGAAAAGCTTGAGAAAGTGACTCAAGTGAACCCTCACAGCTCAAAAAACAAAATAACCCCCCTCCCCCTGCTCAAAATTTACTTTTAAAAACACCTCATCATTTTAAGGTGGTGTGTGGGTGTGTGGGTGTACGTACTGACTCATGATTTTTGAACACTTGGGGTTGGCAGTACTGGAAATGCAGCCACCTCTGAGGCAAAAGGTGGCAGCTGTTTAGCAGGCCAGAGCAATGCTATTGAAAGATTGAGGCCTCCCTGTGCAGAATGGGGGCTCTCAGATTGCTCCTTGCTAGGACTCTGCCACCTAACTGAGGAGGTTTAAATGATTTCCCGGCCTCTTATCCATCTGCCAGTACCTGATCCTTCTTACACGGACTAATTCAAGTAAGGACCTCAGCTGACAAATATAATTTACTTGGGCTTAAATAGTACACTGGTGGGTGCTATACAGAACCCTAAGATCAGTAGAAGGGTGAGGGCTATGCAGGAAGATGATGGATGGATGTAGGACTCTCAAAAAAGAGTCCTGCAAAAAGTGGAAACTTGGTCCAATTACAAAGGATGAATATAAACAAATAACACAAGTATGTAGGGACAAAATTAGAAAAGCCAAGGCACAAAATGAGATCAAACTAGCTAGGGACATAAAAAGGAACAAGAAAACATTCTACAAATACATTAGAAGAGGAAGACCAAGGACAGAGTAGGCCCGTTACTCAATGAGGGGGGAAAGACAATCACAGAAAATGTGGAAATGGCAGAGTTGCTTAATGACTTCTTTGTTTTGGTTTTCACCAAGAAGGTTGTTGGCTACTGGATGTCTAACAGAGTGAATGCCAGTGAAAATGAGGTAGGATCAGAGTCTAAAATAGGGAAAGAACAAGTGAAAAATTACTTAGACAAGTTAGATGTCTTCAAATCACCAGGGCCTGATGAAATGCATCCTAAAATACTCAAGGAGCTGACTGAGACGATATCTGAGCCATTAGCAATTACCTTGGAAAAGTCATGGAAGACTGGAGACATTCCAGAAGATGGAAAAGGGCAAATATAGTGCCCATCTATAAAAAGGGAAATAAGGACAACCCAGGGAATTACAGACCAGTCAGCTTAACTTCTGTACCCGAAAAGATAATGGAGCAAATAATTAAGCAATCAATTTGCAAACACCTAGAAGACAATAAGGTGATAAATAACAGTCAGCATGGATTTTTCAAGAACCAAATCATGTCAAACCAACCTGATAGCTTTCTTTGACAGGGTAACAAGCCTTGTGGATGGGGGGAAGTGGTAGATGTGGTATATCTTGACTTTAGTAAGGCTTTTGATACTGTCTCGCATGACCTTCCCATAAACAAACTAGGAAAATACAACCTACATGGAGCTACTATAAGGTGGTGCATAACTGGTTGGAAAATCATTCCCAGAGAGTAGTTATCAGTGGTTCACAGTCAAGCTGGAAGGGCATAATGAGTGGGGTCCTGCAGGGATTGGTTCTGGGTCCAGTTCTGTTCAATATCTTCATCAGTGATTTAGAGAATGGCATAGAGAGTGTACACTTATAAAGTCTGCAGACGATACCAAGCTGGGAGGGGTTGCAAGTGCTTTGGAGGATAGGATTAAAATTCAAAATGATCTGGACAAACTGGAGAAATGGTCTGAAGTAAATAGGATGAAATTCAATAAGGACAAATGCAAAGTACTCCACTTAGGAAGGAACAATCAGTTGCACACATACAAAATGGGAAATGACTGCATAGGAAGGAGTACTGTGGAAAGGGATCTGGGGGTCATAGTGGACCACAAGCTAAATATGAGTCAACAGTGTAACGCTGTTGCAAAAAAAGCAAACATCATTCTGGGATGTATTAGCGGGAATATTGTAAGCAAGACACGAGAAGAAATTCTTCCACTCTACTCTGTACTGATTAGGCCTCAACTGGAGTACTGTGTCCAGTTTTGGGCACCACATTTCAGGAAAGATGTCGACAAATCGGAGAAAGTCTACAGGAGAGCAACACAAATGATTAAAGGTCTAGAAAACTTGACCTGTTGAGGGAAGATTGAAAAAATTGGGTTTGTTTAGTCTGGAGAAGAGAAGACTGAGAGGGGACATAACAGTTTTCAAGTACATAAAAGGTTGTTACAAGGAGGATGGAGAAAAATTGTTGTTCTTAACCTCTGAGGATAGGACAAGAAGCAATGGGCTTAAATTGCAGCAAGGGCGGTTTAGGATGGACATTAGGAAAAACTTCCTAATTGTCAGGGTGGTGAAGCACTGGAATAAATTGCCTAGGGAGGTTGTGGAATCTCCATCAATGGGGATTTTTAAGAGCAGGTTGGACAAACACTTGTCAGGGATGGTCTAGATAATACTTAGTTCTGCCTTGAGTGCAGGGGACTGGACTAGATGACCTCTCGAGGTCCCTTCCAGTCACAGGAAAATGTTGTGGGAGCAATGTCCCTCAATGAGTTTAGGACAGGAAGTGTTCAAGAATACTCTACTCAGTTGAAATTGCAGGGGGGTTTTAGCTGTGCCCAATGTATTTGTAATACTTTCTACCTGCTCTCTCGACATAACAGGAAAATGAACATTTCATGAAAGTGCAAATATCACCAGGCCTACCTATAAATAATCCAGGACAAATTAAGCAAGCATAAGAGGGATAAGTGACATTGAGAACATTCTTTAGCCAAACCCAAACCAACAAACCCAGCGCCTGTGCTCTGACTGTACGTTGTTTTCTCTCCGGCAGCCACACCTGCCACACAGCTGATGGCAGGCCTGGATTAACCAAAGTGCACTTCCACCGGGCCCCCCAACCACCAGGAGGAGGAAACACCCCCCTCACCCCCCTCCCCCACACAAAACAACCAGGGCTGGGAAGGGGGCAGGCTCGGGGAGAGCCAATGGCTGGAACGGGGAGAACTGATCCACCCCATGGGACAGCAGCTGCTGCAGGGTGAGTGCGGGGCAAGTGCGCTCTGCAACAATGCTCCCCCCCATGGGGCCTTCCAATCTGACCCCACCCTTGGGCACCCAGTCTGGGGACAGGCCTCAACACCCCCGCACAGGGCCTCCTATCCTCTGGGGGCAGGGATGGTGGGTGGGAGGCCCAGTTGCCATAGTGCAAAGGGCCCTTAAATTCTTTAGTCCGGCCCTGCAGGGGGGTGGGGGGGCATTCCTGCATGCTAAGGGGTGTGACCGGAGCGAGGAGCTGCCCAGTTTAGGTGAGAGCACTGTTGGATGGAGGAGGGGGCCTAGACGCTCCTGGACCCGGTGCCAGGGGGTTGGTTCAGGGGGCAAGCTGGGAGAGTGGTCTAGAGGCAGTAAAGGAGCCCGGGCCAGCACAGTGCCCTGGGGACCACCACCAGGCAATGCAGCGGAGACCGGGACTTGCCCCTCTGAGTGTGCACTACATGGGGCTCCAGGCACCTGCTGGGACTGAGACTGGGGCTGGTATTGTTTGGCTCCTGGGTTGGGTTCGAGAGCCCCACTCTTTGTATAGAGACACTGGGGACCTAACACATGGCGCTGTGACTCCCAGTAGGGGGCCCTGAATGGGTTGGCTCTGCGGGTGCTGGTTTGTAGCTGAGTGCAGTGCTCGTTTCTGGGGTTATTTCCTGCCTCCCAGTGGTGGTAGAAGGGAACCAGGAGGTTTGGGCCTGGCAGGGACAGCAGGGCTCTCTCTCTCTCAGGCAGGTGATTTGGGATCTAATTTACAAACACGGGGGGCCCCTGCCCCATTGGTGATAAAGGCTGCAGACCTGGAAGATGCTGCCTGCCCTCAAATCCCAGCACTTCCTGGAAAGCTGAGGGAGCTTGGCCTCTCACGGGATCCGGATCACGGCAGCTGGCGCTGGCTCCTCGAAGTTAGCGCTGAGCCGATATCCCAGCGTGGTGCTAGGGTTCTGTGCGGCTGCAAGCTGGGTTCCTTGGGCAGTAAGTAGCCCCCCATGTCTCTGCGGCAGAATGGATCCAATGCACCAGGCATTGGGCTGGGGGGCAGAGGGGAACGGACGTCTTTCACATCCCAGCCGCTTATACTTAGAATATCAGGGTTGGAAGGGACCTCAGGAGATCATCTAGTCCAACCCCCTGCTCAAAGCAGGACCAATCCCCAACTAAAGCATGCTCAGCATGGGGTAAAATCTCGCCAGTTACTTTGGTGCCTAAAAGGGAGCTGAGCTCTTTGGGAAAACCTGTCCCTTGATTTCTCTGGGCCTCAGTTCCCCTCTGTGAAATGGGGATAATAAACCTCGTCTCTGGTTTGATTGCAATGCCCTCCGCTGCATCTTGGGCCCTGCATCAGCCTTCTTTTCCAAAATTGAAACTCACCTAGGTTGTTACCTAAGCTAGCCCTGAGCACCAGACTTTGTTCAGAGTAGGCGCTGTGCCTACCCACCGGCTATCCCTCAATACTTTTACAGTAGAGGGGCTAGCCCTCTTGACCTGGCCAGAATCCTACTGGGGTAATTCATGACTACTAATTTTGGTAACTGGTAATTAGCTATTGCTATGAGCCTTTTGGAAATTCAGCATACCAATAATTCCCTTTGCGCTTTCATTTGGCTGTTATCCCTCTTTGCTTCCCCTTCTAGGCAGCTGAGTAGTGTTACTCTCTCCTATCGACTTATTGCGTCTTCACCAGCGCCACTAAATCGATGCCACTGAAGTGAAGACTAGCCCATAGTCTCGTCTCCCGTGGTCTGTAAAGATCTAATTTTGGTTTTGGGGTTAGTGTGCAGGTGCTGGGTCGGGTGGTGTCGTTGCCTGGGTGATACAGGAAGTCAGATTACATACTGTGGTGGTCCCTTATGGCTTTAAACTCTATTGCTCAGCTGTTTTGATTATTTGGAAATATTCATCAGTCTTTTCTGAGAAAAGAAAAGGAGTACGTGTGGCACCTTAGAGACTAACCAATTTATTTGAGCATGAGCTTTCGTGAGCTACAGCTCACTTCTTCGGATGCATCCGATGAAGTGAGCTGTAGCTCACGAAAGCTCATGCTCAAATAAATTGGTTAGTCTCTAAGGTGCCACAAGTACTCCTTTTCTTTTTGAGAATACAGACTAACACGGCTGTTACTCTGAAACCTGTCTTTTCTGAGACTAATTCTTGGTCTGTGGCTCATTCACAGTGTTAGCACTGGGTTGCCCTAAAGCCTCACAGTAGGACCAATTTTAAAGCACATGTTTCTTAGAGCTGGTTGAAACTGTTTTGTCAAAAGTCTTTTTTGACACAAAATGATTTTTTGATCAGAATGAAAATTTTAATGGAAAAATTTCATTGGGGCAAAACTTGGAAAAAAAAGATTTTTGATGAAAAACTGGAAACTAAAAACCTGAAGTTTTTCAGTTAAATTTTTATTGTATTCAGTAAGAATGTTCAGGTTTGGGTTTTTGAAAACCAAATTTCTTTTTACTGAAAACCAAAAATTTTACTGAAAACCACTTTTGAAATCGGAAAAGTTTTTGGTAATTAGTTTTGCTTTTTGTTTTGTTTTTAATGAAACCCCCAGTCATTTTGCTAGAAGCTTTCAAAGCAAAAAGGAAATGTTTCAAAATTTCACACACACAAAAGTGGTATTTTTCATAAGCTCAATTTTTTTAGATCAGGACTCCATTGTGCCGGGAGCTGTGCAAACATATACCAAAGACATTGTTCCCTCCCCAAAGACATGACAATGTAAGTGCAAGACTAGGAACAATAGGTGGATATGGCCGACGGACAAGGAAGCACAAGAAAACAATATGAAAACTGGTCGTCATGGAAAGCAGAGGTTAGAGCACACCAGCTACCCAGCTATTACTGAGTTCTTTTGTAGGTATCATGTCGGAAGAGTTTTAAGGTGGTGGCTTTAGGGGTCTTTGCAGGAGTCTCCTTCCATGCATAAGGCACATTATGGGAGAAAGCATGAAGATTCTTGCTGAGAAAAAAAATTAAATGGGCAGTCAAAACTGGCCTCATTTGCAGATTGTACCTCTCTGTGCCTCAATTTACCCATTTGTAAAATACGGTGTCACCGGGTAACTGGCCCTGAGGGCGGTCAGGCTCTCAGCCTACCTGAGAATGAGCCAGCTCAGATCCACATGGGGATAACTGATGGCCTGTGTAGCTGAGCAATGGTTAATTAATTAGTTAAGGAACACCCAGGCCTTATAAAGGGTTATGTGGGCTCAGGTAGAATAGAGAGCACTTGGGGGAAGTACTTCTCAAGGGAAGTGGGCTAGGAAGCTACTTCCTGTGTCAGGGTTGTGAGGGATAGAGAACAGAGGTTCCTGGGGAGAGGAACAGTCCCCAGAATGCAGCAAGAGACAGCTGCTAAGGGGAGGGCTGCTCAGGGAGAGCAGGTGAGGGGCCTCACCAGGAAAGGAAGCCAAGGAAGAGTACTCCTAGGCGGGGGAGGCTCGAAAAGGGAGTGGCTATGAATGCCAACTCTCAGCAAAACCTGGTCCCAGTGGAAGGATTTCAGCAGATAGCAGCAGGAGCCACAGGTCAGAGGAATTATATGCTGTTCTGAGGCAGGGTTGTTGTGGTTTGACCTCTGCAGAGACCTTGACCCAAAAGGAGAGACTGATAACAAGAGGCCCTGACTCCAGAAGAGAGTTCTGGGTCAAGAGCACCTCATTGGTAAGGGACCTGGACATAAGTGGGGTTGATGGCCAAAGGTTAATTCAGCCCCTTTCCCCTCCAACTGAAACTCTGGGGTTGAGGCCTGTTTGTGTAATGCTCTGCCTTTGAGTTAAATAAACTAGGCCTCTGAACGGGCACTGTTCAATAGACATAGTCCTCACTGGACTTATTGAAAGCCCACTAGGGGAAACCGAGGCAAAGACTTAATTGCAGTGTTGCACTGGGCCGCCAGAGGGCACTTGTGCACTGAGGACCCCTGTTACTTAGGGCTAATAGTATTACTACATGGATATTTGTAAAGCATGCTGAAAACCTCAGATGAAAGGTCACGAGGCACAATATATTATTATGTGGCCAGTAGCTAAGTTATAAGTAACTGGCTTTTGTTTTAGGTACATTCCCTTTATTCTTTTTCTAAACCATTAAAAACTATTTCAGTGTTTTAAATCTTTCACCCTGTAGCATCATAGATTCATAGATTTCCAGGGGTCATTATGGTCATCTAGTCTGCATAACACAGGCTAAAGAACTTTAAATTTATAATTTCTGCATCAAATTCATAACTTCTGTTTGAGATATAGCAGATCTTTTGGAAAGATATAGTCCTAATTTAAATTCTGCAAGTGCTGGAGGATCCACCATATCTGTCATTAAGTGGTTTTTAGTGGCTAATTTCATTCAATGTTAAAAATGTGTGCCTCTTTCTATTCTGAATTTATCGTGAGTTTAAAACAGGGGCAGAATACACTCATCTTTATCAGTTTGTAACAAATCACAGTAGAGAGATGGGTTTATACAGATAGATCCTGCTACATTGTTACTGGCAAATATTTAAACGTGTTCAATAAATCTTTAAAATATGCTTTTGGTCAGAAAAGTGATGATGTGAAGATAACCCTTTCTTGCCGGACAGTAGAGCGATTTGGGAAATATAGCTTGTTGGCATGAAAAATGTTGATGAAAACCAAATGTTTTAGTCTGTATTGTATGTTTGCTTCAAGAACTTTTTGGGGGGGGTGAGGAAGTTGGAGGAAAACAGAAAGCTGACGTGGTTTTTTCAGTTTTTGGCAGCTGAAAAATGTTAGCAAAAAAACAAAAAATTTCAGCCGAAAAGAAGGTTTTTAGTCAAAACTTCTAGTTTTGTGTTTATGGTTTTTCAATGAAAACATGAAAAATGTCAAAATCAGATGGTTTTTGCAGAAATGTCCATTTTGATGAAAAATCCACTCCCCCTCCAAAAAACCCCCACCATTTAGAACAAAAAATTCTGACCAGCTCTACTCAGCAACATGGCTCCTTTGATCTGCTCACTTCCTGACAAAGGCCTTGATCTTGTAACTGAAACCACCGGGGAACTACCCAGCACACACCTGGGTCTGGGTGTGAGCAGTGTTCTCCTCACACAGATCCAATTGCAGAATCAGGGTCAAAAACATGATTTATGAGGCCTGATGCCACAACTCTTACCCAGGATCCAAGATGGAGCTGGAGGAGAGGAATTCAAGATAACAGCTGTGCATAGCTTATTGGATGAGTTTGCAGGCAGAGAGAAGAAGGGAGATGGGGTGGTACTCCCAGAGGGAGGGAGTGCAAGATTTGACTTTTTGAGGGTGGAAAGCTATGTCTACACTGCAATTAAACACCCGCAGCTGGCCTAGGTCAGCTGACTCGGGTTCATGGGGCCTCAGGCTGCGGGGCTGTAAAATTGCAGTGTGGATGCTCAAGCTGGGTCCCAGAGCCAGTTCTCCAGCCTGGGCCTGAATGCCTACACTGCAGTCTTGCAGCCCATGTCAGCTGACATGGGCCAGCCGTGGGTGTTTAACAGCAGTGTAGACATCCCCGAAGAGACCAAAGCACAATAGTATTGCAAGGGGAAAGCACCCGGGGGGAGGAAGAGGCTAAGGAGGAAGGGGAGGGGGGCAGAAACTCCCAGGGTCCTGGAGTTTGGTTGTGAAACGATGTTACCACAATCTTGTTTGCATCAAGAATTCCCAGTTCAACTGTTTTGTTCTGTGAATGTGGACTCTCCTGGGGTGGCAGGGAACCCTTGTGTGGGGGGAATGGCAGCCAGCCACGACCTGAGGTTGTGGTGTTCCTGTCCAGTGTGCTAGAACAAATAAATATACCACACCGGGCCTTCTCTGCTGCAGCATAGCCAAAGCAGACCTCAGCACTGCACGGCTTCCAATCAGGGTATCCCCAATTAACAGCCCCATCCAGCTTCTATCTAGTGACCCAGCCTGGAAATGCGGTGGCTGCATTAAAGATGGCTGTGCTACAGGGGTAACTTGAGCAGCAGGAAAGGCAGGTTGACCTGTAATGGCATTTGTTCCCCTCTGCAGGGAAGACACAACTGCACTTTGGTTTGTGTAACAGCACAACACACAATAAACAGGAGAAATAACTCTGGCTGTAAATCACAGCTTGCTTCAGGCTGCTGCTGCTTTAGTGGTGTGGGTGAACTTGTTTCTGGGAGACCGTGTCTAATAGCTTTGCCCACTAGAGGCTGGTGGTGTGAAACATCAGATTGACTTTTAGACGCTCTCCTTTAGCTAAAGGGACAGACTATCTTATAGAAGAGCTGTGAAACCCCAGCTGTCAGGCCTACACAGGGAGATGAATTCCCCTCAAAGCCGCTCCCCTCATATTAAAATACTGTAAGCGAGTGGCTAACTGGCTATGCACTTCTGCCCTCTATTGGATGGTGTCAGAATTGCTCAGCTGTGTTTCATCCTCCCTATACTGCTAATAGTGATTGATCTCCTGTATCATTTATATCACAGTAACCCTATGGGACCTCAGTGATATCAGATGCTCCCTTGTTCTAGGCACCAAATAGATACGTGATGATACAGTCCTTCCCAAAGACAATCTAACTAGGCAAAATGTGGGAGGCACAAGGAGGTGAAGAGACTTACCCAAGGTGACAGAGCAGGTCGGTAGCAGAGTTAGGAGTAGACCCAAGGGCTGCTGACTCCTATCCCAGTGCTCTAGCCACAAATCATGCTGCCCCTCCGCCCCCCCATCAGCTCAGATTGTAGGGGGCTGTGCTTTCCCAACAGCAAGAACAGTTCCTTATTCCCCTGTGAAATTCTGCATGACCATGGCGCTCGCCATAGAAAGAGCTGTGTAGTTCCTCAGTGGCCACGGGTTGTTGCAATATTAATCCCTGGCTGCTGCAAAAAGAAAAGTGATTTGGTAAAAGAACAAACTGTCAGTGAACCACATATGAGCATGTAAAAAAAGGGCAACGAAGAGTGAAACTGGCTGGAGTTCAATAGAAGCAATTAAAAGTAGCTCTTTGTAAGTGGGGTGACTGCGAGGTCAAGTTCTGCAGAGGATCATTGTGCAACTCTGGTTAGTTCTCCTGAGTCATGCTTGTGGAAACACTGGCTGTTCTGCTCCCATCATCCGTATTTGCCAGTTCATGCCAGGGGGCTCTGTTATAACCATGGGTTCCTTTTGTTTATGGAACCGCAGCTGTCATAAACATTTCTTAGTGTAGTGGTTTACCTTGACACTAACACTGGCCATCTGAAAAATGTTGACCTCACCTGTTCTCAATTACCAGCTGGAGAGGTGTGTGTGTGTGTGTGAAATGCCATATCCTTTTTATTTTAATGAATGAACAAGGAAGAATTCTCAGGAGTCTCCTCCAAAGCTCACTAGAAGAAACAAACAGATGAGCAAGGTACCCTAGAAAGCATTACTGTTTGCATCTGGATGCACACCAATCCCTTTGCAGGCAACTCTGTTCAGCCTCTAGAATACAAATACGATTTGTAGTGATGCTTGAGAATGCTAACAATGAGAGCTAGGAATCCTTTGGGATCAGTGCACATGGTGATCATCAGATGAAAACAGGAAGAAATCCCCCAACCCATCTGCACATGCACTATGTTACACTGTTGCAGTCAGAAATGCTTTCCCCACACTGGTCTCTAACTAGGCTTGGAACGAATAGATTTTTATAGGTAAATGATGGTAAACCTTTATTTCACTGTACATGTACAAACCAACGAAAAAACATTTCCATCCATAATAACTGAAATTTAGATATAGGCAAAGTAACAAAAGTGAGAAGTGAAAAGAGAACTGGATAAATTCGTAGAGGTTAAGTCCATTAATGGCTATTAGCCAGGATGGGTAAGGAATGGTGTCCCTAGCCTCTGTTTGTCAGAGGGTGGAGATGGATGGCAGGAGAGAGATCACTTGATCATTACCTGTTAGGTGGGGCACCTGGCATTGGCCACTTGCGGTAGACAGGATACTGGGCTGGGTGGACCTTTGGTCTGACCCAGTCTGGCCGTTCTTATGTTCTTATGAGACCTGAGAACTTATTAGAGATTGATTTAAGGATATTTACTTTGTGTGTTTTGTCATGATCCCTTTACAATTTATGTTTTTAATGGTTACAAGCTTTAACTTTTTGAAATCAACATCTATTGTCATTACATAATTATTGTCTGACCCCTCCCCCCAGATTCCCGCAACAGTGAAAATTTATATTGATAACAAAATTTAAAAATGCCTAAAACTAAACACGGACATTATCAGTCAAAATTATTTTTTTAAATAAATTCTGCCACTCGTATCCATAACCATCTCTCATTTTAACCCCTCCAAAGGCTCCGTTCCCTCTGTGATGACACCATGAAGTTCACTACTGGAGTCAGAGCCAAATTCTGCTGCTCTGACTCACATTGGGTAGCACTTTGCTCCACAAGCCACCCCACTGATTTCACCAGTTATGGAGTCAGGTACTATTCCACATGCATAAGGGCTTTGGAATCCAGCCCAGCAGGAGGAGTAATGCACGCCTCCATCAGCAAACGCCAGCTGCAAGCAGAAATGAATCATGCAATCTCTGATCCATCTCCCTGGCGGATTGTCTGTATCACAGTTACGTCACACCAATTTGCACACTACTGGCATGTGCAACATGGGAGAGGCACAGGACTGAGGCCTACTGACAGAGCCATGTTGAGGGCCCAGGACTGGAACAGCAGTGGCTAAGGCTGGTCAGTACAGACTTGGATGAAGTGGAGAGGTGGTGCTATACATTGGAGCATGGTTCACCTCTACCCTAAGGCCCCTTTGCACTGTTGGGTTGGTGGTGTGAAAGGGCCATTGTGTAAATAAGAATCAAGTCTTTAAAAAAGGAAAGATGGAGGATCCTGGGAACTACAGGCCAGTCAGCCTCACCTCAGTCCCTGGAAAAATCATGGAGCAGGTCCTCAAGGAATCAATTCTGAAGCACTTAGAGGAGAGGAAAGTGATTAGGAACAGTCAGCATGGATTCACCAAGGGCAAGGCTTGCCTGTCTAATTTAATTGACTTCTGTGATGAGATAACTGGCTCTGTGGATGAGGGGAAAGCATTGGACATGTTGTTCCTTTAGCAAAGCTTTTGACACGGTCTCCCACAGTATTCTTGCCAGCAAGTTAAAGAAGTATGGGCAGCATGAATGGACTATAAGGTGGATAGAAAGCTGGCTAGATTGTCGGGCTCAATGGGTAGTGATCAACGGCTCCATGTCTAGTTCGCAGCCGGTATCAAGTGGAGTGCCCCAAGGGTCGGTCCTGGGGCCAGTTTTGTTCAATATCTTCATTATTGATCTGGAGGATGGTGTGGATTGCACCCTCAGCAAGTTTGCAGATGACACTAAACTGGGAGGAGTGGTAGATACGCTGGAGGGTAGGGATAGGATACAGAGGGACCTAGACAAATTGGATGATTGGGCCAAAAGAAATCTGATGAGGTTCAACAAGGACAAGTGCAGAGTCCTGCACTTAGGACGGAAGAATCCCATGAACCGCTACAGACTAGGGACCGAAGGGCTAGGCAGCAGTTCTGCAGAAAAGGACCTAGGGGTTACAGTGGACGAGAAGCTGGATATGAGTCAACAGTGTGCCCTTGTTGCCAAGAAGGCCAATGGCATTTTGGGCTGTATAAGTAGGGGCATTGCCAGCAGATCGAGGGACATGATCGTTCCCCTCTATTCGACATTGGTGAGGCCTCATCTGGAGTACTGTGTCCAGTTTTGGGCCCCACACTTCAAGAAGGATGTGGACAAATTGGAAAGAGTCCAGTGGAGGGCAACAAAAATGAGTAGGGAGCTGGAACACATGACTAATGAGGAGCAGCTGAGGGAACTGGGATTGCTTAGTCTGCGGAAGAGAAGAATGAGGGGGGATTTGATAGCTGCTTTCAACTACCTGAAAGGGCGTTCCAAAGAGGATGGCTCTAGACTGTTCTCAGTGGTAGCAGATGACAGAACGAGGAGTAATGGTCTCGAGTTGCAGTGAGGGAGGTTTAGATTGGAAAACTTTTTCACTAGGAGGGTGGTGAAGCACTGGAATGTGTTACCTAGGGAGGTGGTGGAATCTCCTTCCTTAGAAGTTTTTAAGTCAGGCTTCACAAAGCCTGATTTAGTTGGGGATTGGCCCTGCTTTGAGCAGGGGGTTGGACTAGATGACCTCCTGAGGTCCCTTCCAACCCTGATATTCTATGATTCCAAGTCCTAAGACTATTTATAAAACTTGGGTCTCACATCTCATCAAGGAAGAGTATGTTGGTGAAATTCTAAGGTAAAGATAAAAGAGCAAAGGAGATGCTGCAGTAGACACCTGGTACAGGACACCTAGACCAGTGGTTCTCAGCCAGCGGTACATGTACTACTGGGGGTACACAGAGGGCTTCAAGGGGTGCATCAACTCATCTAGATATTTGCCTAGTTTTACAACAGGCTGCAGAAAAAGCACTAGTGAAGTCAGTACAGAGTAAAATTTCATACAGACAATGACTTGTTTATACTGCTCTATATAGGATACACTGAAATGTAAGTACAATATTCATATTCCAATTGATTTATTTTATAATTATATGGCAAAAATGAGAAAGTCAGCAATTTTTCAGTACTAGTGTGCTGGGACACTTTCGTATTTTTATGTCTGATTTTTATGTCTGATTTGTAAGTAGTTTTTAAATGAGGTGAAACTTGGGGGTACACAAGACAAATCAGACTCCTGAAAGGGGTACAGTCATCTGGAAAGATTGAGAGCCACTGACCTAGACTCGCCACGGGAAACTATCCAAACACTAGAAACCAGAGTATACTGTACTCACCAAAAAGCCCACTACACCATTTTCTGGCTCACCCTCATTGAGGAAAATAAAGAGGGGAAAATGGCCTGGATATGTTTATGGGTTAGTCTGTATATAGTCTGGAAGGTGCTCAGATATTACATTGATGGGTGGGTGGCATTATTCAAAGCGAGATGGATAAAAGATAGGTATGGCGAGGGAATAGATATAGGGAAGGCTTTCTGGTTCTGCTATTTACTGAACTGAAAGAATGGTCTGAGTATGAGAAAGTGATCCTGCACTTAGCAGCAGTGACCACTAACTACTTGAACCAACTTAGTAGGTTCTCGGACTGTAGCGGTACTTGATTCATGGAAAGCAAAGCGTGATCCATTGTGAAATCTAGCCACTAAGGGACAATGGAGGATATACTAGCGTGCCCCAGTGTGGTGAACTTTGGGGAAGCCCTGATTGGAATGCAACAGAAAACAATACCTCAGAGAGAAAATTGCAAGGGATGAGAAGTGACTGATGGGGCAGCAAGAGGTGATGCCAAAACATTTGAGGTTGAAAATAAGACTGGAAAGAATGTAAGTGGGAAGCAACCAAATGAAAACACTCAGAGGGTGTAAGGGGAGAGAAAGGCAGCAAAAAGCAGGCTGACTTAGTGGATAAGCAGGACAATAAATGTGCCTTTACCAATTTATCCGGGGCAAAGGAGGTGGGGTGGGCAGGACATGAATTACTCAAGCAGCTGAGATAGTCCATTTTATAATTTTTCATCCGCAAGAAAGAATGAAGACCAGGTATTTGAACAACTGGGAAGTAAAGATGAGCCCATCAAAATAACTGTTGCTGAAGAGCAGGTAGAGGAGTAACTGGGAAGTGGGATCACATGCAAATCAGCCCGTCCTAGGCGATCTGAATCGTGGTGTGTTATACAAACTAGTGAGCAAATCGGCTGTGCTACCACCAGCTGTTTCTGAACAGTCCTGGGTAACTGGGCAGGGATCAGCAGACTTGGAAAGGTGAATGAGACACCAAAGTTTTCAAAGAAAAGCAGCACACTCCTGGTAATTAGCATCCTGTCAGTCTAGCTTCTGTTTTCACTAGAATAATTGAACAAATATTAAGAGAAAAGTGGGTGGGGATGAACTTAAAGAGCCTGGAAACTGAGGCTGAATTTCCAGAACTTCCTGATGGGGCAGGCCCTTCACCTGGAATATTTAAGACTAGACTGGATAGAATATTCAAATATAAGGAATGGTCCTGTGCTGGTAAGGAGATGGACTGGATGACCGAATAGTGCTTTTCCATCTCTAGGTTCAGATTATTTAGGTGAATCTGTAAAGTCGTGGGAAGGTCCAGGGCTGGGAAAGCAGGGAAGCAGCAGAGGCGGATAGAGTTGTATTTCTAGTCCTCTGCAAACCGGCCCTAGATCGTGACTAGAACTGGTCAGGGAAGTCTGATCGTTCAGCATTTCTCAGGATGGAAAGTTAAAATATCCAAGCCTGTTTGCAGAACGCAAAAATCTGAAATATTTCCGATCGGAACTGTTGAAATGTCTGAACTTCAAGCCACTGGCACGGCTGGTGTAGCCGTGTTGGTCCCAGGATATGAGAGATATCTTTTACTGGACAGCTTCTGGTGGTGACAGAGACAGGCTTTCAAGCGCCACAGAAAGAAGACTCTGTGTAAGCCTGAAAGCTTATCTCTGCAACCAACAGAAGCTGGTCCAATAAAAGATATTACCTCCCTCACCTTGTCTCTCTTAACTTCCAGTTGACATTACTGTGTGTCTGCCTAAGCTGCTGCCGTGTCTCATGGGAGCTGTAACGCCGCACCCTGACTGTTCCCCTTTTCCCCAGGGGCCATGTTCCCAGCCAGACGCCATCTCCCAGGATGCATTTGCCATCTTTCCCTGTGGCACAGCTGCTGTGGGGGAGCCCCATGGACCGGTGACCTCAACCCCCATGAGAAGCCATGGTGTCGTCATAGAAGGAAGAGTACATCTGGGCAGTAGGGCCCAGGGGGAGTGTGTGGCGGGGACATGGAACTACACCTCCCTTGAGGCACCATGGCGGCTCAGCCAGATGGGAAGATCAGTGTCGACTTGAAACCAAATGCTTTGGTTTGATTTTCCACACGAAAATGTCCACCAAGATCAATTGTTTCCTGTGGGAAGCGTATTGTTTGAAATTTGTCAACCAGCCCTAATGGTGAACTTCTTGGCTGGGGGATGACATGATTCCCTTCCGTGGTTGCATCAGTCACAGCTCTCATCCATTCCTCAAATTGCTTCTCCCTGCTAACCAGCGTCATTGCTGTCTTCTCTGGCCTGGGTCTCAGCAGGATCTTTCTCATCCCGTTCCCTGTGGTTGGCGGACGGCGAGACTGCTCTGTTGTTGTGTGTTTTTTTTAAGCATTGTTTATGGTTTATTCCTCTGGAGCTCTTGTATATTTTTCTTTCGGCCCACTTGCATGTACAGCTAGCAAACCCGCAGGGCAGGGCTCCGGGCCACCCCCTCATGTGCCAGGGCTCTGCAGTGTTATCTGAAAACCCCTGGAGCTGGCTTTTGTTTGAAAAGAAAACAGCCTCCTCGGCTCATTCTGCCCAGTCCATGCTTTGAGATGCATGTGCCTCAGGTCTTCAGTGGAGAACGGTTCTGTACACAGAGAGTACGTCTGCAGATGCAATGCAGACATACCCTTTGTGTGCAGAACTAGCAGCTTCTTCTCCAAGCAAACGGAGGGGCTGCCAGGTGCAGTCCACAGCAATCTTGTGCCATAGGATCCTCCCTTCTATTTTGGAGCGAGCGAGCTGGAGTACAGCTAGCCTGGGCGCATCAATGCGAGGTGACATTCACACCTCCAGCTGCCACGGAGAACCTGCCCCATGGCTGAGATTTTCAAAGCTGCCAGAGGAATTGTGATGCTCAGCTCCCGTGAAATTGAGTGGAAATTGGATGTCTGAATCATCACCCGCGCGGCTCTGAAACGCTCTGCCTGTAACATTTGTAATGCGCTCTTTCTCTGCCAGCCATGGCGGTGACCTGTTTGTACTGGTGGTGTTCAGCTGGCAACCCACTGGAACCTAAGGAGTGTTAGACATAGCCTCTGTATATGCTGGATCTGGATAGCGCCATTAAGTGACAGCTCTCGGGAGGGAATAGCATGATGATTCCTTCTACTATCTAAGGTACTTGTCAGGCCCCCATTGCCATGGTATATGAGCCCCTCCCAGTCTTTCATGGTCTCCGAAATCCTAGGTTAGTATCCTAACCGCTGGACCATCCTTCCCCTCACTCCCGTGCACTCCCAGCTGATGTGCCCCCTGTTATTAGCAGCGTTAGTGTAGCTTCTGCTGAAGCAAAGCCAAGGCCTCATTGCGCGAGCAGTTGTGCAGACACATGGTAAGAGACCATCCCCTGCCCTGAAGAGCTTGCAATCTAAGCAGACAAAGACAGACCCTTGCTCCTTTTTTGTACAGGGCAGTCTGAGGCAAAAAGAGACTAAGCAATCTGCACATGGTCACACCAGAAACCCGAAGCAGAATCAGACATAGAAACCCATGTTGCCAGCATGCCTGCCCTAGGCAATAACCACAAGGCCACCCGTCCCCTCTAAGGGGGATTCTCTGTCCCCCTCCATGACTCTGTTGTGCATCCCTTGGAGAAGTTAATGCCTGGGAACTCCAGGCCTGAAGAGCCCTTCTTCTTGGAAGCCACTGTGCTTGTGACCATGGCTAGAACCCTGGCACTGCAAGGGAGTGGCGAGGGAAAGAAAGGCTCTGCGTGCTCTAGCCTCATTGCCTTCCTGTCCAAAGCTGGCCAGTCTGGCCTTCAGTGAGGGATATGGAGAGACCAGTGTTAATGCCGAGGAGGAGAAGGGTTTTTTTGTGCAGGGAGGGTCACGTGAGGAAACGAAGTGGAGGAAAATGTGGGAGGACGCTCAGGAGAATGTTCCTAAGAGTGAGAAGTGAACAGCCTCCCAAGGGGAGTGGTGGAAGCCCTGTAGCTGGAATCATTTTGAATTGCCCGTGAGATTACACAGTACGGAGCAATCCTGCAGTGTCTGGGGTCAGGGGATGGACCAACTGACCTGCTGTACTAGGTCTTTTCCATCTCCGATTCCAGGGAGTCTCGGGGAACACTTAAGACTTAGTGGGACTCATAAAACTAGAGGCTCATGGTCATGGCTTACATACCTGGGAGTCCTTCTAGCATCTCCTTTCATGCCGTAGCAGCCCAGATTGTAAGTTCCATTGTGGCAAGCACCACACATTGGCTAAGACAGCACTGCAAGGCATGACGGGAAATGGTAATAAAAAATCCATGAGGCTATCTTACCTATTCCCTTCCTTGGCCATTGCTGCATTGTCCTCTACTCTGTATTCTCTGGGTTTAGTCTAGTATAGCTTGGGCTTTTCTACTTGTCCCGTAATCAGACCATGTAGACACGCCCTCAGTGACTTGGGCATGCTCAGTCAGAAAGTCTGTGGCAGAGTAGGGATCTGAATCCAGGTCTTCCAAATACTAAGCTAGTGCCCCAACCACAGGACCAATCTTTCTCTGGAAAAATACTTTCTTTCTTATTAAACTGAACTGCATGAGCAACTAGTGCTACTGGTCCACGTTTTATGGAAACCCTGCAGATTCCTGCAAGCTGCACCGTCTTGGCCCTAAATTTTAAAGTATCTCTGTTATCCGGATATTAGGTAGAAGTCCCAACTACTTATCTACTCAAGATCTAAAACCATGCAGATTTCTTCTAATGTGGTATCTGCATAAGCCAATGGAATGCCAGGGTATAGTAAATCCATTTATCCGCAAAAACACCAGTTGGGTATTTCTGGTACAATGACCAGTGGTGAAACGCTGGACAAGGTTGGCATTTAAATGCCATGGGATGGAAATGGCAAGAAGTGGTCAGGTGTTTGGGTCTACATCCCATCCAAACGATATTCCAGCAAGCAGTGAACCAGGGGTCTCAAACTCAAATGACCACGAGGGCCACATGAGGACTAGTACATTGGCCCGAGGGCCGCACCATTGACCCCCCCGCCACGCTGCCCTGGCCCCGCACCCACTCCACCCCTTCCACTCCACCCTTCCCCGCCCCTGCCCCGCCTCTTCCCACCCCTTCCCTGCCCCCATTCCAACCTCTTCCCTGAAATCCCCACCCCAACTCCGCCCCCTCCCTGCCCCCAGAGGGGTGCAGGAGGGGTGCAGGGTGCGTCAGGGGGCTCAGGGCAGGGGGTTGGGGGCAGAAGGGGTGTGGGGTGCATTGGGAGCTCAGGGCAGGGGGTTGGGGTGCAGGAGGGGTGCGGGGTGTGTCAGGAGGCTCAGGCCAGGGGGTCGGGGTGCAGGGTGCAGCAGGCGGCTCAGGGCAGGGGGTTGGGGTGAAGGAGGGGTGTGGGTGTGGCAGAGGTGCAGGGCAGGGGGTCGGGGTGCAGGAGGTGTGTGGGGTGCAGCAGGGGGCTCAGGGGCTTGGCTGCAGGAGGAGTTCGGGGGGTGGGTCTGGCCCGGCACACGCTGGGGGCAGAGCAGGCTCCCTGCCTGCCCGCCCGCCCGCCCGCCTGCCCTGTCCCCGCACCGCTCCGGGAGCTGGCAGGCTGCAGGCCGCTTGTTTGAGACCCCAGCACTGAACCCTTCTATAACAGGCTGGAGCATTTGTTCCATTAAAGCAAAAGCGAAGTCTTATCTCCAAAGATCTGCCCCTTGGTTTATTGTCATTGGATGTGTTGTATAAGGACACTGGCCAAGATCACTGGTCACTAGTGATTTTGGAAAAGCGGCAAAGAGTCCTGTGGCACCTTATAGACTAACAGACATATTGGAGCATGAGCTTTCGTGGTGAATACCCACTTCGTCGGACGCATGTAGTGGAAATTTCCCAGAGGGAGGTATAAATATGCAAGCAAGAATCAGGCTCGGGATAATGAGGTTAGTTCAGTCAGGGAGGATGAGGCCCTCTTCTAGCAGTTGAGGTGTGAACACCAAGGGAGGAGAAACTGCTTTTGTAGTTGGCGAGCCAGTCACCGTCTTTGTTTAATCCTGAGCTGATGGTGTCAAATTTGCAAATGAAGTGAAGCTCAGCAGTTTGTCTTTGAAGTCTGGTCCTGAAGTTTTTTTGTGGCAGGATGGCTACCTTTAAATCTGCTATTGTGTGTCCAGGGAGATTGAAGTGTTATCCTACAGGTTTTTGTATATTGCCATTCCTAATATCTGATTTGTGTCCATTTATCCTTTTATGTAGGAACTGTCAAGTTTAGCCAATGTACATAGCAGAGGGGCATTGCTGGCACATGATGGCGTATATTACATTGGGTTTTAGCTGAAGACTGTACATGATGGCCAGTAGAGTTCTGTTGGTTTCTTTCTTGGGCTTGTCTCGCAGCAGGAGGCTTCCGGGTACACGTCTGGCTCTGTTGATCTATTTCCTTGTGCGGGTATCGTAGTTTTGAGACTGCTTGGTGAAGATCTTATAGGTGTTGGTCTCTGTCTGAGGGGTTGGAGCAAATGCGGTTGTACCTCAGCGCTTGGCTGTAGACAATGGATTGTGTGGTGTGTCCAGGGTGGAAGCTGGACGCATGAAGGTAGGCATAGCGGTCAGTGGGTTTTCGGTATAGGGTGGTGTCAACGTGACCATCACTTATTTGCACCATGGTGTCTAGGAAGTGGACCTCCCATGTAGATTGGTCCAGGCTGAGGTTGATGGTGTGGTGGAAGCTGTTGAAATCGTGGTGGAATTCTTCCAGGGTTTCCTTCCCATGGGTCCAGATGATGAAGATGTCATCAGTGTAGGGTAGGTAGAGAAGGAGCGTGAGTGGACAAGAGCTGAGGAAGCATTGTTCCAGGTCAGCCATAAGAATGTTGGCGTATTGTGGGGCCATGCGGGTGTCCAGAGTGGTGCCCCTGGTCTGGAGGTGTATATTGTCACCAAATTTGAATTAATTGTGCGTGAGGATAAAGTCACAGAGCTCAGCAACCAGTTGTGCTGTGGCATCATCAGGGATACTGTTCCTAACAGCTTGTATTCCATCTGTGTGTGGGATGTTTGTGTAGAGAGCCTCTGCATCCATGGTGGCTAGGATGGTGTTCTCTGGAAGATCACCAATGCATTGCAGTTTTCTCAGGAAATCAGTGGTGTCACGGAGATAGCTGGGAGTGCTGGTGGCGTAGGGTCTGAGTAGAGAGTCCACATAACTGGACAGTCCTTCAGTGAGAGTGCCAATGCCCGAGATGATGGGGTGTCCAGGATTTCCGGGTTTGTGGATCTTGGGTAGTAGATAGAATAGCCGCTCGGGGCTCTAAGGGTGTGCTGATTTGCTCCTGTGTTAGTGTAGGGAGTGTCCTGAGTAGATGGTTTCTTAGTTTGTTTCTCAGTGGGATCTGAGGAAAGTGGCCTGTAGAATTTGGTATTGGAGAGTTGTCTGGCAGCCTCCTTTTGGTAGTCAGACCTGTTCATGATGACAACAGCACCTCCTTTATCAGCCTCTTTGATTATAATGTCAGATTTTGGGTGATTTTGGGAGCATCCAGTTTTGGATGCCCAACTTGATGCCTGAGTTTTAGAGAGGAGGTGGTCAGCACTTTCTGAAAGTCGTGACCTTTTAAGTTGTCTCAATTTGGACACCTAAAAATTCAGTCATAGAATATTAGGGTTGGAAGAGACCTCAGGAGGTCATCGAGTCCAATCCCCTGCTCAAAGCAGGACCAACACCAACTAAATCATCCAAGAGAGTCACTTTGAAAATTGTGGCCAATTGTCGCATAAAAAACTTCGCCCCGTGATTTACACTAAGAACGAGGACAGTAGCAAAGAGGTGCAGAAACAGGCTGGCTGCTCCTGCCAGCAACTGCCTCCATCAATTCATTCAGCTCATAAAACGCTTTGAGACATGCAGAGAAAGGAACAATTGCCCAGACGGAAATGAGAATGGGAGATGCCAAAGCTATAACCATGTGCCAATTTTAAAAGGGCGTTGACATACCAAGGATGGAATTGCTTAGGTTGGTCCAAAGGGTTAAAACCAGAAGTAACAGGGTGGAACTAAGCAAGGGAAAGATTGGCAGGAAATGTTTCCTAATCTATTAGAGTGTGGAACAGACTCCCACAGAAAGCACTGGGTCCATTGCTTGGGATATCTAAAGGCAGACTTGATAAGGCCCTGTAGGAAACAATCCTGCACTGGTCAAGGGTGGGATAAAGGACCCAGCGAATCCTTCCTATCTCTCATTTTGAGGATGCTGTGCTTCAAAACAGGAAGGTGCATTATTGATTTTCAGACCCAGTGACACTGATTTTGTGTCACAACCCAGTGCCATGGCACAATGACACTGCACCATTGTGCCTTTTGATACCATGTCCTCCTGTCTTGACATTGCATCTTGATAGGAGGATGTAGGAGCCATACCACATCGAAGTAAGGTCCTGCCATAGTGTCATGGTGAAGCCCCAAAGCCATTTTGTCCTTCAGAACAATAGCAGACAGGCTGCAGACCTGTCATGATGAATCTACTCCTTGAAACTTCTAACAGACCCGGAAGGCAACCAACCTCATGCTGCTTGGAGCCATCCCTTGTGCTAAGCAGTATTAAACTGTACAGGAACCTTTTCAGCATAGAATCATAAGTAAGGTGTTCCAGAAAGTGGTGCTAGTGAGTCACTAGAAAGTTCTCTTCCTTACGGGTACTGAACTCATTTCCCAGCATGGCGCGAGGGGCTTCCTTTGTGGTCAGACATAAACCAAAGCCCCACTGCCCACTCCAGTCATTGAAGTTCTCATGATGTTATTTTTATAGGAGTAGGGTGTTCGCTGGTATCCTGGCCAAATTCTGATTCATATTCTGCTTGCCCACATTTATTTTTCCTGTGATTTGTACTGGGCACAGTTCTTCAGTTGGATACAGTGATCCCCTTCCCTTCCTCTACTCAACTCATGTGTGGTATTGCTGGGCACTTTCCAGATAAGAGGCAGCTGCATTTCAGAGGTGGGTAAAGCAATCCCTATATTCACTTGGCATATTGGTAGGTTTGTAAAGTGCGTTAGGATCCATTGGCTTGGAAAGTGAAAGCTGCATGCGGTGAATAGGGCATTGGTGTTTGCCGCAATAGTTCAGAGCAGGGGTGGTGTCAGAGAAAGGCAGGTTCCTTTAAACACCCAGCTCAAAATAGTGCCTCCGAGCCTGGAATCCTAAGGCAGAGAGCTCTGAATATCTGACCCCAGCAGGGTGGGGATAGTGTAGCTTGCACCATGCGTTTAGCTGCTTGCAGAGTGAACTGCTTGGCGTTCTGCTCAAGAGGCGGAACAGGGAGTTGAGAGATGAAAAACAAGCTGGGAACAAAATCTAGCCAGCCTTCTCTCACTCATGTGGGAGGCCATGGAGAGGCGCTGCTGAGAATCCAATCTTCCACAAAGAAACACAGTTGGGGATAGGAAGCTGCTGCTTATGTTTTACCTCCCCATCCCCCCCCCCCCCCCGACCCCTATCCCACCTTTAAAATAAGCTCTTGAGCTGGGTAGCTGAGACTCCAGACTCTGTACCACCAGGGGGCAGTCTAGACAATACTGGCGGGGAAGTAGAAAACGGGACTCAAAGGAGCAGGTGCTAGAAAGAGGCGTCTAGGGTGCATGGCGGGTGGAAATCTTTTCCTGGAGAAGTATGGAGCCATGGAAGACAAAGAGAAGTGGTCAGTAAGGTAGAGGGGCTTTGTGATTAAGGCATTGGACTGTGACTTAGTGCTCACCTGGGTTTGGTCCTTGGCTCTGACGTGGATTTGGTGTGGGACCTTGGAGAAGTCGAGTGGGGTCAGATTGATCTTACTGCCAAGATCAATACCGACGTGTAGAGCAGTTCTGAAACCCTGGACCGCAGCTGCTCATACTTCAAAGTGGCCCAGTAATATAAGAGGTAATTGTTACAAATTCCTTTCTCCCCTCTCTTTGCCTGTCTTCTCTGCTGCGATAGAAAACTCTCTCTGTGCCAGGGACTGTCTCTGGATAACGCGTCGTAAAGGTTAGAGGTCACCGAACTTGGTTGTCAGCAGAGGAATGTGAACCTCTCTGAGGTTCCCTGCACATAAAATTAACACCATAACCTGTGCAAATCAGTTAAAAAGAAAAGCAAGTTTGACAGACCCCTCCTTTGTGCTGCTTCCTACTATAGTGTGTCCGCTCTCTGCAAGCTAAACCGCGTTAGGCTTGGTCACTGCTCGGAGGTGAGGCCGTGCATGAAAATTAAGATTGGGCAGGAAGTGCTGGTGTGTGTCAGTCAGAGGTCCGATGGCCTCCGAGATGGGGCCGAACACCCTGGCCTGGAATCCTGGAGAGGTGTGTTACTGGAGTTCTGGTACGACCCCAGTTTTTATTTGCAGGGCCTAGTCACGTGATATGGGTTAGGGCTATGAAATCCCTCTCACACGGCAGGGGTCTATGTTTCCCCGACTCCAGCTGCAAGAGATGCTGTCAGAGCTGCAGGGCTTCTCAATGGAGAGTAGTTGTGGTAAGACCCGCTTGGCTCCTCTTTGATCCAAGTGGGTCAGGATCAGGAGTCAGGGATTCATCACCGCAAGCGAGAGTGGCAACTTCCCTTCTTCGCCTGCCCTCTGCTAATCCAGGGGAAGAAGGTAATTGCCTTGGAATTATCACTGTTCTCATAGGTGATGACTGCTACATTTCGAGGGGATTAGCACAGTGGGACCTGATTCAGGCCATGTCTACACAGCAGCAGCTGTGCCGCTGTAAGATCGCTCATGTAGCCGCTCTATGCTGCCAGGAGAGAGCTCTCCCGTCAACATAATAAAACCACCTCAACGAGCAGCAGCAGCTGTGTCGAGGGGGAAAGCTCTCCTGCTAACGTAGTGCTTTGCACACGAGCGCGTACGCTGGCAACATTTATGTCACTCGGGTGTGTTTTTTCATACCCGTGAGCGACCTAAGTTTTGCCGACACAAGCGGTAGTGTAGACATGCCTCAATGAAGTGAAGTTTCCCAATAAGCAGAGTGAACCTTCGCTATAAAGAGATGGGAAAGTCCATTCAGATGCACGAAAGAACTTTCAAGAGTTTTGCTCCACTAGATCTGGAATTTTGCTGTGTCTGAGTTCAGCTGAAGTGTGCTCCAGCTTTTTGCATAGGCTTCCTTCCTTACGATGTCTTATTGAAGGAAAACCAAAATAAAGCCGCATCCCAGCACAACTCAGAAAGCCCCTTTGAATGAGGAAACTGTTGGAGTCTGCAGACATATCAGAGAAAGAATGAAGGTCATACTTTGCATAATATATTTATCTTGGAAATCATAATTTTATTCAGGCTATCCAAGAATTCAAGTGCTGAAACTAACACTAAGTCAACAGCACTTATAGTAATGAAATAAATTCTTTATAACAATCCAGCAGAAGGAGTTGACATGGGTTTTGAATGGCTTGTTTTTATTAAAATTCTTTCATTCTTGCAAACCAGCATTGTCTGTGTTTCTTGGATATGGCCAATGCAGAGACCTAGTGCAAAGTCTAAGCTGGAGTTTATTTAGTCTGCCTGCCTGCAGCAAAGAAAAATAAAATGCTTAATAAAAGATTTCCTTCTGTGGGAGAGCCTGCAATTTGCAGATTGTAAGATAAGGGGGCTGTTTAGAGGAAGGTATAATTCTACGACTAAACAGAGATGGCATTCCCAGCAGAAGTTAATAGGAATATATCTTTAGCAGTTGGTTAACCACAGACCTGAGTGGGAGCCACTAGAATTGAAAGCTTAAACTGTTCTTAATTGTACTGTAAAGCTCAAATGAAAATATTTTTGATGCTCAGCCTTCATTAATCTAAACATGATTTAAATTCAACTGCACAGTTTACCTAGTGCCAGCAGTATATCAAACTCTTGTTCACAACCCTTCATACGAACTCTGTAAGGTCATTTGAAGCTTACCTTCAATGCTCTAACACTTCTAGATTCAATAATGTTCTAGGTTTCTCCTATTACCGTTTTTCCATTTCCCTGAGTGGTAATATTTAGCCTGTACTTCCTGCCGCTTGAACTTTGCCCATGGATGTGCATGGTTTGTTCTCAAATGCTATCCTCAGTTAATCAGGTCATACCTGGTTGTTGCTATAGCATTTCAGGCCACAATCGGAGCAGATCTTACAGCTACTGTAGGCAAGGTTGGGCCTGTTCTGCCTGGCAGACACACAAGGATAACCCAGGTTCTGAAGAATTTTGTGATGGATGACAGGTGTCCTTCAGTGCTGCTGTGAGATCAGCACAAGAGCTTCTTAACCCCCATGTCCGCTCGTTCAAAGGAACCACTCGTCTGTCGGTCTCTATGACCACCAAAGAAACTCCAGGCCCCGACATTCCCTCCGAGAGTTTTCCAGACTCCAGCGTCTTAGCCACTGGATAACAAGGAAAAGAAATGAACCATTCTTTGCCTCCTCGTCTCACAATACCTATGTGGGGGAAGGACCATTATCCTCATCTTACAGAAGGTATATATATAGAGAAAATAACTGCCCGAGGCTACACAGCAGGTCTACAGCAGAGCCAAGGAAAGACCCAAGATCCCGTGAGTCCCTGACTTCCACTCTGAACACGAGCCCATGAACTATTTGCTTGGCCTTACACAGGAAACACAAGCTGCCAATGCCTCTGAAAGGAGAGAACAAAGCTAAAATATGCAACATGACTCTATTTCCATGTAGCATTGCTGGAACTTTTAAACAAGAGATTAAGTGACCCATGTGACTAATAGGTCTTTTGGGATGTGAATTAAATCAAAATTCCCATGTCTTGTGATCACTGACGTTCCCATGGCACTTCTTGCAGGAGCAATGGGCCTGGTCAAATTCAAGCACAACAATCTAGTTTACAGGTTTCAGAGTAGCAGTCATGTTAGTCAGTATCCGCAAAAAGAAAAGGAGGACTTGTGGGCACCTTAGAGACTAACAAATTTATTTGAGCATAAGCTTTCGTGAGCTACAGCTCACTTCATCGGATGCATCTAGTTTACAGTCACCCTGCCTTTTGAGTCATGTAGCAGATTCATCTCCACTCTGTCTTCCACAGTTGTGTATCATGCTTTCCAGCCACTCCTGTACATATAGCTTGTAAAGCCCTTTGGCATCCTTTGATGATAATAATAATAACAACTTCTATTTATATGGTGCCTTTCATCCCAATCACCTGTATCCAGAGTAAGGGATCATTATTATAGATTTCTATTCTAAATGCAAAGCACACATGTTCGAAATACAACCCAGATCAGGCCCTGAGTACAGTTACTTGGCAACCAGCACTGAATTACCATTCATACTTCGCTCTGATGCACACGCAGCCCTTCTTAAGCATTCTGTACCTGCACATGGCTGTTCTCTTGTAGTTGGTTTGTTCTCTTGTGCCCTTTAGTTCGTTCATTTAGGGCCAGATGCTGACACCCTTGCTCACATTGAGAAACTCGTTAATCCATGAGTGGCCTCGTTGCAGATCCTGAGCTGGTGCATAGCTCTTATCTACCTTAAGGTTTCAAACTGCCACCCACCATCCTAGTATCTGAGCACACTAACTTCAGTGGAGCTATACCAGTGTGCACCAGCTGAGGTTCTGATCCATTGACTTCAATGGGACCACTCATGGAGTAAGATTCTTATGTTACCCAGGGTATAAAAATCTGACCCTGGGAGAAATGGGTATGATCAGAAAAGCAGTCATGTGAAAATGACATCTTACACAACACCGTTCCCTGTATGTCTTTGCACCCCGTCTGCTTAGCTTATTGAAAACGGCAATTTTTTTAGTCCTCTTAATGCTGCAGAGTCAAAGCAGAGATGGGAGAACAATTTCTTTTGCCTTAGACACCGCCAACTAAATTGTCAACGAAGGTCTGACGGCAGAATTGCGAGGGTTGAAAGAACCAGAAAGACCACAGCTTGACTTTCAGATCCCCAGCTGGTTTCCACCGTGATGGCAGTCAGGAAAAAAAAAATCCGCTCTCGATTCATAAACGGAGGGAATCCAACACCAATCGTGGAGCCCCACGAGGTCATTTTCACGGTGTCACTTTTCCCTTGAAGGGGTTATAACAGACCAAACTCGGAATGATCTATGGGAGACGCCTACAGGGGGGAGAGAATTATCTATTTTTGCACTCTCAAGCCAGGGTACACCATTGGCTCAGTGGTTAAAATAAACACAGGCTTTTGCTGTAGGAAAGATTGATGGAACGCTGAACTGCCGAAGCACAAACTGTTGGATAGAAGTGTGGCTGGGACCACAGCGCCCAGAGATCTAGCATGAAGCAGTAAAGCTAGTTGGGGGAAACTGGAGGAAATTAATGATTAAATAATGGATTCCAAATGTTGAAGTTCAAAGTTAAATCCTAATAATGGAGTCACTTTAAGTTATGCTGCGCTCCGAAACGGATTGTTTTTCAAGGCAAAGTTGCAGCAGGGAGCATTCTGGGTAATACTATCCAAATTCCCACTAAGGTAATAAGGTGAAGATTTGGCCACACGGAATACTGATTTGATTCTGTTTGCTTCTGTGCCTACAGGATCGTTTCTTCAGTATTATTCCCAAAGCTTCGCTCTGTGTGTTTGACTATTAATCCTGATGATTGGTGGCTGTTTGCCACTTGGAACATCGTTGCCCATTAAGGTTCCCCTAGAAAGAAAGAAAACAAGTTATTCAACAGTTTGGCCAAGGACGCAGTAAAATGCTTCTGTACTGCAACACTGTGCCAATGCTCACCATTGGATGTACAGGCTCAATGTGATGCGACCCGGATAGCTCTAAGCTTCCAGTGAGGAAGACCCAGTGAACCTGTCAGGGTGCTTCTCCCCCTGCTGAATCCACATTTCATTTCTTTGCTTTATTTTTGATGCAGCTCGACTTCCAGAGGAACCAAGCATTGTCTGGATCAGTAGTGTCAAACATACAGACCACAGACCAGTTCTGGCCTTCCTGATGTATTCATGTGGCCTGCATAATGTAGTCAGAGTGTGCAGAATGTATCTAGACCCTAGTGGATAAGGTATAAGACTGGTGTCAGAAAACCTGGGTGTTAACCTGAGTTCTGCAACTAACCAGTTGTGTGACCTTGGGCAAGTCATTTCACCTCTTTGCGCCTCATTTCCCCCTGCCAGCCTTTGTCTGTCTTGTCTATTTAGATTGTGAGCTACTCTGGCAGGAACTGTCTCTCACTATGTGTTTGTACAGCACCTAGCCCAAGGGAAGCCTGATCCCCGTGCAGGCTTTTTGGCACTACTGTAACATAAATAATAATAGTCTTGGACACTGACGGTCACATTTTCAAAACCAAGCAGCTCTAACGCAGTGGCAGCGCTGAGGTTAAAAATCAGGGTTCCTGGCTCTTGAGCTCAGTGATCAGATGGCTTGACCACACTCTTTCTGTCAGTTGGGGCTGCACAGTGTAGCTGTTGGAGCTGGTCAGGAATTTCTCGATTAAACTTTTTTTTCCTTCAAAAAATGCTGAGTCGCCAAAACCGAAACAGTTTGCAAAGCTGGGTCAGTTTGGACACATCTCCTGACTCCAACCATTTTTGAAAAGAAATGTTTAGAAATTGTCTAAATGTTTCGTTTTGACATTTTGGGCGGGGGGAGGAAACAGATTTTCTAACACCAAATGATTTCTCTTTTCAAAATTTAAGCTCATTAGACTTTAAAAAAGATAGAAAGATAGGTCAAATGCTAAACAAAACCGATTATCCTGAACCCAAATAATTTTTGGTTCATTAAACTTTTTGAGATTTTGACTTTTCGTCTTCATATAGGACAGAAAAAATTATTGAACCCTAAAAAATTTTCCCGGAATGGGAAAACCATTTCCCACGCAGCTCTAGCTAGTATACTGTAATAACATTAACCACACAGGATCTGGAAATCTGCACAATGTGTGGACAGAAATTTTAGGGGAAAACAGTAGTGACCAGGGACAAATATTCTTTGAGACTAACCAACTGTTTTGCTAATTTTACTCATATTCTTAAGACAAACCATGATGGTTTAGATAGATTCACTGCCATCATTCATGCTCGTACACCTGCCTTAACATTTGTCTCTTTTAAAAAGTTATGGGCTCCCCAGCCATGTATGCACCTAAATGGAGAAGCCAGGTTTTCCAAAATACTCAGCAGGACCCACTGGATGCTGAGCACTTTTGAAAACCACATTTTTCAACACACGACAAAACTCTCATCATCATCATCATCCTCACAGCTGTGTTTAGTCCACCACAGGATGAAGGCCTGAGCCACTTGACATCACTAGCGTCCCATCTTCAGATGTGGCTGTCACAGTTCTCTCTCTCCTCCTGTCCCAGTAATTTGCTTCTCACATCGTTTGTAGGTCTGGTTCATCCATAAGGTGAAATGGACATTCGAAGGGGTGGCAAGATGGAGACCTCACTGGGGGAACAGTTCTGGTGGAAGATCTTCAAAGGTGGTGGCTCTGTTGCTCTGCATACTCTGAATCTGGGATCAGAAAATAAGGAAATTTAAACATAGGACTGGATATGGTGCTCCTGTGATTGCAGAATGAAAGGAGCTGTCTAGGAAGAACATGGGAGTTGGAGAAAATAAGGAGTTTTCCACACCCTCAACCATCTCTCATTTATAGGACTGAAAAACCTTGAACCAAACTCTTCCAGAAGGTTATGAAATGTTCAGAGAGTTTCCCTGCCATCCCACTTTTGCTTCTGCCTTTGTCCTTCTGGATTCTGAGATGTTTGCGGATGATACAAGCTGGGAGGGGTTGCAAGTGCTTTGGAGGATAGGATTAAAATTCAAAATGATCTGGACAAACTGGAGAAATGGTCTGAAGTTAATAGGATGAAATTAAATAAGGACAAATGCAAAGTACTCCACTTAGGAAGGAACAATCGGTTGCCCAATATTCACTCTAATTTTTGACAGGCCGTGTCCGCAAAAAATTTCTTCTGTGCAAATTTTTGTGCGCATGGTGTTTCGCCGTGTGCACGGGGTTTAGGATCTATGTGCGCGCGTACATGTGCACAGCTTAGAGGGAACAGTGGTTGCACACATACAAAATGGGAAATGACTGTCTAGGAAGACGTACTGTGGAAAGGGTTCTGGGGGTCATAGTGGATCACAAGCTAATTATCAGTCAACAGTGTAACACTGTTGCAAGGAAAGTAAACATCATTCTGGGATGTATTAGCAGGAGTGTTGTAAGCAAGTCATGAGAAGTAATTCTTCCGCTCTACTCCACGCTGATTAGGCCTCAACTGGAGTATTGTGTCCAGTTCTGGGAGCCACATTTCAGGAAAGATGTGGACAAATTGGAGAAAGTCCAGAGAAGAGCAACAAAAATGATTAAAGGTCTAGAAAACATGAGCTGTGAAGGAAGATTGAAAAAAACTGGATTTGTTTAGTGTGGGAAAGAGAAGACTGAGAGGGGACATGATAACCATTTTCAAGTACAGAAAAGGTTGTTGGAAGGAGGAGGGAGAAAAAATGTTCTTGTTAACCTCTGAGGATAGGACAAGAAGCAATGGGCTTAAATTGCAGCAAGGGCAGTTTAGGTTGGACAGTAGGAAAAGCTTTCTGTCATGGTGGTTAAGCACTGGACTAAATTGCCTAGGGAGGTTGTGGAATCTCTGTCACTGGAGATTTTAAAAAGCAGGTTAGACACACACCTTTCAAGGATGGTCTAGATAATACTTAGTCCTGCTTTGAGTGCAGTGGACTAGTCTAGATGACCTCTCGAGGTCCCTTCCAGTCCTACAATTCTATGATTCTCTGTGAGAATACAGCTTGAGAGGGGATTTCCCCATGAAAGCACTATCAGAACTCCTCATGCCTTTACCAGAGCAGATTTGAAGCCTCTAGTGGCTAATTTAACAGGTGAAATCTTACTTTACATAAATATCTATCGATAGATATATTAACTCTAAAGGTACGTCTGCACCCAGCTGGGAGAGTGCATCTTAGACTGATACACACTGGCTCTGCTTGAGCTAACATGCTAAAAATAGCCGCGTAGCTAGGGGTAGCCCGAGCAGCAGCTCATATTAGCCAGCTGGGTACAATCCCACCCAGACCCCCTGGGTATGCTCTCAGGCAGCTGGCCCAAGACACCATCAGTGCTATCCCCCAGCTGTGCTGCTATTTTTAGTGTGCTAGCTTGAGTGCTAGCACGGCTGTCGACCTGTGCCGGGAAGTACGTTCCCAGCTGCTGTGTAGGAGTAGGAGTATACCCACACTCAGCCATTTACACCATTTTCCAGCCGCCCTCAGCAGACATGTTAGACAAGCTTGGACTCTGTAGACTCAGACGTGCTTACCTAGACACACACCCACGTTCTAGCATGGGAGTTTCCTACCCTTACACATCATCTGTGGATTTGACCACAGGGTAAGAGAGTTGAAGCTGGCTTCACTCACATGTTGAGAGGCCAGCTCTAAAGACAGCTCCTAGAGTTTGGATCAGATGCTGCTACTGCAATGAGCATCTACACCTCCGGATGTCTGTCTGAACCCAAACTCCAGCCCTTTTTGAAGTTGGCCCATCATTACCGAGAGCAGCCTGCGAAAATAATTTGAACGTAGTCAGGAATATTAGAAGGAGCATAAGCATTATGTTGTAGCTACGGCAATCTGCAAAAGCGGGCCAGATGGAAAAAATCAAATATGCCAGTTTCCCCTACACACGCAAGCTCTCTTTGTGCTCCTTTGACATAACTCTACTTCCTCACACCATTCTTTCATATCCGGTTGATGGATATTTTTCCATCTCGTGGTAATGCTAATCTTGGCACGGGGCTGACAGCAAATATAGAAGCTTCGATGCGTGATTTCCAAGCCGTTGGGAAGGATGCCTAAGAGTGGCTCGAGAGCAGCATGAGGAAATATAAAAGAGTTGTCAAGCTGAGATGCGATTGTGTGTGCAAGAGGCACGGCTCTCTCCAACGCCAGCTTTCTGGAGGTGAGGGCAACTCCGCCATTTCGGATGATGGGTTGCTGGGGAGGTCATTGCCAAGGTACAGACCTGGCAAAAGTACCCCAGTTTTTTTTACTTCTACTTCTGTTGTATTTATCTGGTCCCCCATCACTGCAGTATCTGAGCAGCTCACCCTCTTTAATGCATTTATCCTGAAAACACCCTGATAAGGTGGGCAAGTACAATTATCCCCATGTCACTGATGGGGAACCGAGGGATGGAGAGACCACTGGACTACTCTTCCACATTAAGAGATGTAATGAAGGCTATGGACAGATTCCCCACTGGTGGAAATAGGTACAACTCTGCTGCAACAGCACTGATTGACACCAGCTGAGGATCTGGTCCCTAAGAGTAAGAGAAAAGGGTGGAAAACTTGGGTATGGTAATGCACAGTGTAATACTGTTTTGTGAGCATCCAGGTATCAGCAGGCAGATTTAAGAACCTAAGAATGGCCATACTGGATCAGACCAATGGTCCAGCTAGCCCAGTCTCCTGTCTTACGACAGTGGCCAGTGCCAGCTGCCCCAGAGGGAATGAACAGAACAGGGCAATTATCAAGTGATCCATCCCCTGGTGTCCAGTCCCAGCTTCTGGCAGTTGGAGGTTTAGGGACACCTCGACCATGGGGTTGCATCCCTGATTATCGTGGCTAAATGATACCTCAGTTGAGCTGGTCATTGTCTTTGGCAGGTCATATTGCTTTTATTGGATATCAGCAACAAATTGGAGTGCAGCCATCTCTGTTATGGTGCCAGTCTCATCAGATCTCATAAGCTAAGCCACAATGGGACTGGTCAGTACCCAGAAGGGACACCTTCCAGGAAAGCCTATTCAGGTGTGTTGATGACTCCATAGGTTATGATCTTCTGCTCTGAGTTCCTTCTAAGCCACTGGTACCAGGAGTTGTGGTCGTGCTGGGAAAGCATGGGCCAGATCCTCACCTGCTATCATTTGGTGTTACTCCATCGACATCAGTGGAGATGTGCTCCTTGACGCCTGCTGAAAATCTGGCCCTAGATCTGCAGCCAAGGCCCAGGCTGACCTTAGTCATCAAAGATCTCACAGCAAGAGCACTGAGTCCTAGCAAAATTCCAGACTTGCATAATCACTTATATTTTGTCTCTCTAAAATTCACCCCCATCGTTTCATTGGGATGACACAACCCTCACTTCCCTTGCTAAAAACTGCTGTTTAGTGTTGCTGGAGCAGTGCTGCTATGTTCAATCTCACAAGCGGTGCCATGGCTGCGGTGCCAGAATGATATCTGTATAGACAGGCTGGGAGCCAAGTGGCTGAACGGTGCTATATAAATAGGAGGTATCTTTGATGATTAGTTGGTCAAATAATGGTGTCATACATTTGTTAAGCCCTCGGTGGCTGGCAGGAACACTTCATTTCAGTTTCTCAAAACATAGGTGCTGGTAAAACTGATTACATCTGATGTTTCCAGGTGAGGTTGAAGTTGAATCTCATGAGTAACCCTTCATTAGCCACATTGAGCAAAGAGTGCATCAGGGAGATTCCTTCGTGGAATCTACACATTCCCTCCCTGTCTTGAGCACCCCAGTTAGTAGAAAGTCATTGTTATGTATAGGCAGGACCATTCATCCCCAGAAAAAAATCAGTTAAATGAATAGGTGAAACAAAGGAAGCATGAGTCCAATTTTACAGATGGGAAACTGAGGCACAGAGAGATCAAGTGATATGCTGAAGATCACCCAGGATGTGGGTGGCAGAGTTAGGAATTAAACCCAATTTTCTCGCATTCCCCGTCTCACATCTTAAGCACAAGACCATCTTTTCAGGTCACCTTTCCATGGTTGGACTGCACTGAGACCACCAACCAGCTATCTTCAAATGGTTACAAACATTCAGCCGCTACTGAGCTGGGCTGATTTGAAACGATGATGTAGAGGCGGAAGGCTCTATCCCATTACCCGTCCCTGGTGGCATCTAGTCTCTCTCCTGTCTGGATTTTAACATGAGTGTACTTGGACAAGGCAGGACGTTGTTGGAGAGACCTGCCAGAAATCTGATGTTCAGAAGTAGCAAAAAAAAAAAAGAAAAAGTTTTGGATATTCAAACGCTTTATTTTGGAGGCTGGAGAAAAGTTTAAAAAAATAATAAAACCACCCAAAAAGCATTGATTCCTCTTTTTTAAAAGGGGGGAACGGGACTGTCAATTAGTTTCTGCCAAAAAAATGTAATTCACTTCTACTTTGTTTCCAGCATCCTTTGCCATTTCAAGCAGTTCTCACACCCACACAGGAGTCTCTTTTATAGCAAGGCAGCAGACTCTTTCTTCATGACCCCTCAGCCGTTGTTGATTTATGAATTATTATTATTAATAGCATGTAGAAAAATCCCAAAACTTCAGGACTTTCCTTTCTCATTCTTTTCAGTACAGATCTGTGGGTCTCCACGGAGTTTCCCTGATGTGTTACATGAAGTTAAAGAACTTTTCCATGCTTAAAAAGGGGAGTGGATTCAGCCTGGAATGACAAAGTGTGTGCTTGTTGGTATTACCGTTGGTTATTGATTTATAAAGTGCCGTTCCCACGTATCACAGCCCTGTGCTACGATCGGATCAAAGGAACCATGGAACAAGCCCTGAAAATGTAGCTATGACCCCAGTCAAGTAGTCTGAATCCAAACCCAGTTGTGGATGATGAACAATTCAAAATTCAAGCTGATCACATTTTGGGTCCACTATAAAGATAGGTGTTGTTTGCTAAATTCCTATCAGATCCAGATTGGGAACAACTCTCCCCATCATCGAGTTCAAGACTGGTTTGAACGTGTGGTTCCTTAAAAAGCAAACAATCGGAACTTTCAAAGGATGGACCCTTCAATCTGGAGTTTAAGACAATGAACATTGTCAGCCAGATGAACATCGTTGGATGGAGCTAACAGTTCCACCATTGTGTGGGTGACCTTCCAATATCTGGAAGACACAAAAGGAAGAGTTTAAAAAAAAACACTGAGAAGTTATTAGCACAAAACAAAGTGCACAATGACATCTGGCCTGGGGATGGTGTGCTAATCTTGGGTTCTAGAAACCTGAGTTCTAGTCCTGTCTCTATTGGTGGGTGACTTTAGGCAAGGCAAGTCCTTGCTCTGTGCCTCAGTTTCTCCTCTCTAAAATAGGGATAATAATACCAACCTCCTTTGTAAAGCACTTTGAGATGAAAAGCACTGCATAAGAGCTAGGTATTATTAAATGTAGGTTGGCTTGTCGAAATAAGAAGAGGTAGAAGTGTATATAGAATGTATGTAGTTAAATAAACAGAAAGTCATGATTCATCTAAGCTATGAATATATATTGTAATGAGTTTGCAAAGGGTTACAAGATGCAAAGGGTCAAATTCTCCCCTCAGTTATTATTGCTAATAACTTCTGTAATGTCATAGATGTGCATGGCACTCTACAAAACAGAGGCCAAATCCCTGCTCCCAGGAGTTTGCAATCTTAAGCAAAGATAAAAGCCACAGGAGAAATGACAACACAGGGAGAAGTTGGGGTGAAGACTATAAGATGGGCATGGGTTACTCATGTAAATGTGCATGACTACAGGGTAACAGGTTCTTTTGGTTTTGTATATATATTTGAGATAGGTCTTAAAGGAGGAAACTTGGAGGTGTGGTGGATGGAGTCAAGGGGAACAGACATAAGGGTCACCATGAAAGAAGACACAGAGGTGACTTTTATGTCACAGGGAAGAAGAACAAAGAAGAGCCTTAACCAAATTAATCACTTGGTCCCAAGCATAGGGAATATGTGGTCAAGACAAGAACATAAATTGTTGGGCAAAAGTCAACATGGTTTCTGTAAAGGGAGATCATGTCTTACTGCTCTAATAGAGTTCTTTGAAGGGGTCAACAAACAAGTGGAGAAGGGGGACTCAGTGGACATAGTCTACTTAGATTTCCAGAAAGCCTTTGACAAGGTCCCTCACCAAAGGCTCTTATGTAAATTAAGTTGTCATGGGATAAGAGGGAAGATCCTTTCATAAATTGAGAACTGGTTAAAAGACAGGGAACAAAGGGTAGGCATAAATGTTAAATTTTCAGAATGGAGAGGAGTAACTAGTGGTGTTCCCCAAGGGTCAATCCTAGGACTGATCCTATTCAACGTATTCATAAATGATGTGGCAAAACGGGTAAACAGTGAGGTGGCAAAGTTTGCAGATGATACTAAACTGCTCAAGATAGTTAAAACCAAAGCTGACTGTGAAGAACTTCAAAAAGATCTCACAAAACTAAGTGATTGGGCAACAAAATGGCAAATGACATTTAATGTGGATAAATGTAAAGTAATGCACATTGGAAAAAATACCCCCAACTATACATACAATATGATGGGGGCTAATTTAGCTACAACAAATCAGGAGAAAGATCTTGGAGTCATCGTGGATAGTTCTCTGAAGACGTCCACGCAGTGTGCAGCAGTCAAAAAAGCAAACGGGATGTTAGGAATCATTTAAAAAGGGATAGAGAATAAGATGGAGAATATCTTATTGCCCTTATATAAATCCATGGTACACCCACAGCTTGAATACTGCGTACAGATGTGGTCCCCTCATCTCAAAAAAGATATACTGTCATTAGAAAAAGTTCAGAAAAGGGCAACTAAAATGATTAGGGGTTTGGAACAGGTCCCATATGAGGAGAGATTAAAGAGACTAGGACTTTTCAGCTTGGAAAAGAGGAGACTAAGGGGGGATATGATAGAGTCTATAAAATCATGAGTGGTGTGGAGAAAGTGAATAAGGAAAAGTTATTTACTTGTTCCCATAATATAAGAACTAGGGGCCACCCAATGAAATTAATGGGCAGCAGGTTTAAAACAAATAAAAGGAAGTTCTTCTTCACACAGCGCACAGTCAACCTGTGGAACTCCTTGCCTGAGGAGGTTGTGAAGGCTAGGACTATAACAGGGTTTAAAAGAGAACTGGATAAATTCATGGTGGTTAAGTCCATTAATGGCTATTATTCAGGACGGGTAAGGAATGGTGTCCCTAGCCTCTGTTTGTCAGAGGGTGGAGATGGATGGCAGGAGAGAGATCACTAGATCTGTTAGGTTCACTCCTTCTGGGGCACCTGGCATTGGCCGCTGTTGGTGGACAGGATACTGGGCTGGATGAACCTTTGGTCTGACCCAGTATGGCCGTTCTTATGTTCTTAAGACAAGGGCAGAGCAGTATGAAGGACCAGAGTGGAGCAGCAGGAAGGCCATACTGCTTGTGCTGGATCTTCCTGTAGACTGTTGACATCAGTGTTGTATGCTGAACACATTCAGGACACGCCGGTGGGATCTGCACCGAGAAGGTAGAAGCACAGCCTACTGAAGAGGAAAGTTTTGTCTAAGGGCAGTAGACAGACAAGAAGCTTCTGCCGGTCGCGGTGAATGCTTCATGTGATGTCTTAGGCCTTCTTCCCCCTGGTCCTTCAGAGAAGGACTGTACTCAGAATAGATTTCCAACATCCACCTCTCTACCTGTTTCTAGAATGCTAACCACCATGGTATTGAGGTGTGAAATACCCAAGGGCTGGGAGTTTGGGGGTTGATCTGGTAGGACCATCTTCTTTCGTCCACCTTTGGTGAGTTTTTATTACTCAGTTTTCTGCAGAAAGAAGTACTACTCAGGAAGAAAACTTCTACTGGGGGAAGGCACAAGGAGAAACGCGTATCTTGCTTTGCATTCAAAAAGAGGAAGCTACTTCCCACAACTCCAAAAAAGAACTAGATAAATTCGTGCAGGAGGGTTAAAAAAAAACTAGATGAGTTCATGGAGGATAGGTCCATCAATGGCTACTAGCCAGGATGGGCAGAGATAGTGGCCCTAGCCTCTGTTTGCCAGAAGCTGGGAATGGGCGACAGGGGATGGATCACTTGATGATTCCCTGTTCTGTTCATTCCCTCTGGGGCACCTGACATTGGCCACTGTCAGAAGACAGAATAATGGGCTAGATGGACCTTTGGTCTGACCCCGTTTGGCCATTCTTATGTTCTCCAACTGTCACTGTAGAGGAGTTGCAGTCTTCCAAGCAGTCCGTGCCTTCACCCGTTCTCTTTCCATTTACACTCCCTTTCCAGTGTTATCTGATGCTGATAATGCCTTGCATGATCTCTCTGGTCCTCTTCACCTTAATCTCTGCCTTCAAAGCCTTTCTCAAAGCTAACTTTTTTCTTTTTCCAGTGCTGACCCCACACTCCTCTGCCAAATAATGAAGTGGGGAAATGGCAGGGGAATTTCAGGTAGCAGAGAATAGGAAAACCATGGGTTATGTTTGTAGTGTCCCAGCCCAACAGTGACCAAGGCCCAATCCTGCTTAACATATGAGAGGAGGAGAAAAGGTCATAGCTCAAAGTGGGAACCCTCAAACAAAAGCACTAAGCCATGCTGGACTGAGAGTAACGATTACTCAGCTCTATTCCCAACTCTGCCAGAGACCTAGGGTAAGCTACTTTGCTCCTCTGTGACGCCGTTCCCTTTTCTGTAAAATGGAGAGAACAATACCCATCTGCAGATGCTGTCTGAGAGCGAAGGAGTATCTTTGTTGTGCAGCAAGGAAGGAAGATAAGAGGGTGGGAGGATCTGGCATTCTGTGCTCATTTCTGGGTTTCTCCTGCACAGAGAAAGGAGGAGGTGGAAGGGGAACAGACTGGAGCTCCCATCAGTTAGTCTTGGAGAGCGACACTCCTGACTCCTTTACATTTGCACTTTGTAAAAAAAAAATCCCCCATGTTCATTCATTTGCCCTTTGGACTGGGAAATAATGCAATGTGTTTTTGCCTTCATTTCACAGAGGCTGCCTTTCCCATCCCACCCCTATCTTTGGCCGATTGACACAACAGCACATGCAACCCGACGTCTCTGCTCCTGACAATGCTGTCAAGGAACGGCAGAATTCTGTATGGCTGAAGCCCTCTGCTCAGCATTATGGCTCTTTACTGCTGCGCACATCCGAAGGGTATAAATTGGCTCTATTCTGCGCCCCCTCCAGTCCCCCTCTCCGTTTCTCTGTGGCATCAAGAGCTGTGAAGAGCAAGTCCCCTTGCCAGACACATCCCCATCCATCTGTCACTGTATTTTGTCAGGGCAGGGGATGTGGGAAGAGGGAAGATTTGGAATATTTATTCTATAAAGAGTCATCAGCTCTTGAAATGGGGATTAGGAGAAGTGGAGGAATCTGGCACTCTGTAACTCCTGTCTCCCCTGTTCCCATGCATGTGGTAGTATGGCTCGCCACTTGCAAACATCTCGGTGACAAGTACACTTACCTGCCTGTGTCGATAACCACTGTGCCCTTAAACCAGCTCTCGAGGGCCGTTTGGTGCAGGAGAAGGTGGAATACCCAGGTTTAGTGCGTGTGTTTATGTCTACCCCTAGTGGTTGGCCCTAGCAATCACAACATGCCGCTGTTCATACTTTGAAGGTACTCCCCTTGAGGTCAAGTAGCAGATGCCCTTGGGTTCAGTCCCTGCAGACGTGGCGTCATGATGGGGCAGCAGGAAGGAAGAGACCCCTCAGGTCCCAGAACACGAAACTGGGACACTGTATGATGAAAGCTGTGGCAGAAAATGATATTTATCCCTCCGTGACCCCTTCTTTGCTCCGCAGCTGAGCAATCTCCTGCCTCACACAGACTATATTTCACCCACACCACTTTCCTTTGCCTGTTCACACACTACCATCTGAATGACAAGTTGCAGTGGGGGAGGTTTAGGTTGGATATCAGGAAAAACTTTTTCACTAGGAGGGTGGTGAAACACTGGAATGCGTTACCTAGGGAGGTGGTAGAATCTCCTTCCTTGGAGGTTTTTAAGGTCAGGCTTGACAAAGCCCTGGTTGGGATGATTTAATTGGGGATTGGTCCTGCTTTGAGCAGGGGGTTGGACTAGATGACCTCCTGAGGTCCCTTCCAACCCTGATATTCTATGACCTGTTTGCCTCACTGCCTCCTACTCATATCGCCGGCCCCCTACACTCACCCACCATCACCCCCAGCTCAGAACCCCCTCGTGCCCCAAATCCTTAGCTCAGAATCCCATCCCACTAACACCCCCAGCTCAGAACCCGCTCCCACCTGACACCCCCGCACAGAACCCTCCAACTGACCCCAGCTCAGAACCCGCTCCCATCTGACACCCCCAGCTCAGAACCCCCTCGTGCCCCAAACTCTTAGCTCAGAATCCCATCCCTCTAACACCCCCCTGCTCTGAACCCCCTCATGCCCCAAACTCTTAGCTCAGAATCCCATCCCTCTAACACCCCCAGCTCAGAACTCACTCCCACCTGACACCTCTGCACAGAACCCCCCAACAGACCCCAGCTCAGAACTCGCTCCCACCTGACACCCCTGCACAGAACCCCCCAACAGACCCCAGCTCAGAACCCGCTCCCACCCAACCCCCAAGCTCAGAATCTGCTCCCAGCTGACACCCCCCCAACTCAGAACCCCCTCCCTCCAGGTAATTAACCCCGTGGAACCCCAACTCAACAATTTTGCACATGGCTGCAGTGTAGAAGGGCCGTTCGCACCCTCACCAGCCTGATTGACCAGGGGTTGGCTGGAGGACCAGTAGGAAATCCCACCCCTGAGGCCCTGCTCACAGCCTGCCTCTCAATGCCATTCCAGAGTGGGAACTCAGCCCTAGGACAGGGGATTGGCTGCAGCTCACCTGGGCTCGTCGGCTGGCACAGGGGAGGAACTGCACGGCTTAGGCGACAGCACTGTTGGAAGGAGGACGGGGCCCAAATGCAGCCTGGACCTGGGGCCAGGAGATCAGCCCAACACATCGGAGGAGCCCTGACCAGCACAGCGGCCATGGGGATGGACACCAGGCAATGCAGCAGAGACCAGGAGTCACCCCTCCCAGCTTGCTTTGCAAGGGGCAGGCGGTACCCAGCTAGGACTCAGTGGAGTTAGAGAGCCCCTCTACATACCTAGGCCCTGGGGACTTCAGCAGCTTGTGCTCTTGCTGGAGGGTAGGGGATTATTGGCGTTCGGCAGGGGATGGTGGCTCCACCTACCTGTGTATGGTTGCCAGGTGTCCAGTTTTCAGCCAGACATTCCAGTCAAAAAGGGGACCTGGCAGTGTCCGGTCAGATGTACTGACCTGACACCAAAAGTCTGGTTACCATGGGCGGTGGGGTAAGGCGCCGGGTCATCAACCCGCACCAGCCTTTGCTCAGCTGGGACCGCCTCCTATCTGCATCTCACGAGCAGGCAGGCAGCAGGCGCCGCAGCCCGTGGAAGCTCCCTTCCCAGCCCCGGAGCAAAGGGAGCCCAGCTGGGGGGGTGGAGGGAATGTGGAGAGGATCGAGCAACAAGGAGACAAAACTATAACACGCTTTCTAAAGATTAATCTTAATTAACAACTTATCCTCCTGATTAAGGAAGCTTGTCTCATCCAAAGTTCCCTTCAGCGTTTTCAGCCAAGCCTGACTGAGATCCCTCTTCCATGAAGTAAACTTGCTGTCCATTTACTGCCTATGGTGAAAGATGGCAGGATGTCCTCTTTGTCCTCCAAATATACTAGAGTAAACCTTTGAGGTGTACCTCAAGATAGGGTTCCCTCCCCTTGCTGTTTACCTCGTCCTGTTACTTTTTTGGCTCTGAAGTTTTTACAATCCTTCATTAGCATTTAGTTCAGATGGTGAGGAACCCCACTGTGAACCAGACAGTCCTGAATTTACATGTTAACAGCCAGATAGAGAAACCTTTCTTATCTGACAGAAACCGTGTTTTCCCCTTTGCTGATGACCAGCTCCTAGACACAGATTTTAAGAACATAATTTTCAGTATCTCTACAGAATGCCTTACGCAACGTCCGTACATGCATTTTGCAAGGATATTGATGACCAGTTGTGACAGCAGCTTTTGTTTGAGATGTCACATGACACTCTTTGGTAAACTAGAATGTACATGCCAGACCCAGGAGTCCTCTGTAACCCCTCTGCACCCCCCTAGCTAGTTGGCATGACAAGGTTCTTGGGTCACAATTACATCTGCCTCCTGCAGGGTTTCTTGCATGTTCCTCTGAAGCATCTGTTGCTGGCCATGGTCACAGATGGACCTTGCGTCTGATCCTGCCTGGCTATTCCTAGGTTCTCTTCCTTCTCCTGAGCCTCCTAATTTCTCTGTCTCTGTTAGTGGCCTGAGATCACAGAATGCTTACCTTGCACAGAGATTTTCCATTCCCTGCACCAGTAACTTCCTTCTGGTGTGCATTTTTTAACTTGTTCAAACAATGGCTCCCCAGACAGGTACATTCTGTGAATGAGACACATCTCCATGTTGGCCATGTTTTCTCTCAACCTCCAGTTCCTAACTGCTTGGTTTTATTCTGCAGACCTCCAGGTAGACCACTGGCAAGACCCGTCTCCAAGCCTGGGAGCCATTCCTTTGTATGAAAGACACACTACAGTATAAAGTTGTTACATTCAGACAGAAGAAACGGAATACAAATATCAGAGCAAGTAAAAAAAAAAAAAGGTACAAAATCTCACCAAAAAAAGAAAAACCACCTGAAATTTTTTACTTTGTTTTTGACATTTTTCGAAAATTGAAAAATTCTAACCAGCTCTTTAGTCTGGCCAAACCAAAGTTAAAAAAAATCTTATTTTTATTGACTTGAAAATTTTTGAAATATCAATGACACTTTTTGAAAATCAAAAACTTCCTCCCAGTTCTAATTATTACAGTTTCCAAGAGGGACGTGTTCTCCTTTACTGTTTATGTGGTAGTCATGCCTAGAAGCCACCAGCAGGATGTGGGCACAATACAGACACAGAAAAGCCTGTCCTTGCCCCCAAAGGCTTGTGTAACCCATGTACCTAATAGGGAGCTATCTCTTTAAGAGATCTATGGAGAAGGGGTGGGGGAATAGGAATGAGTTGTGTCTGGGTCATTGTTGCAAGGGAGATGCACCATTAGCACTCCACACCTAGAAGTTTCTGGAATTGGTTGTGGCAGACTTGGGCATGCTCAATAGGTTCCCTGTGGCTGGACTCAGACTCCATGGAGGTAGGGTTGTCAACTTTCTAATTGCAGAAAACCGAACACCCTAGCCCTGCCCCTTCCCTGAGAACACGCCCCTGCACAGCCTCTGCACGGCCCCTTCCCCGAGGCCCTGACCCCCTGCTCACTACATCCCCCCCCCTTGGATCTCTCTCCCTCACTCTCACTCATTTTCACTGGGCTGAGGCAGAAGGCTGGGTTGGGGAGGGGGTGAGGGCTCTAACTGGGGGGGCAGTCTCTGGGGTGGTGCCAGAAATGAGGGGTTCAGGGTTCAGGAGGGGGCTCTGGGCTGTGACAGGGGTTGGGGTGCAGGGGCGTGAGGGCTCCGTCTGGGGGTGCAGGCTCTGGGGTGTGGCTGGGGATGTGGGGCTTGGGGTGCAGGAGGGGGCTCTGGGTTGGGGGGAGCTCAGGGCTGGGGCAGGGGGTTGGGGTGTGGGGTTGGGGCATAGGCTTACCTCTGGCGGCTCCCAGTTAGTGGCACAGCGGGGGGCTAAGGCAAGCTCCCTGCCTGTGCTGACTCCGCACTGCACCCTGGAAGTGGCCAGCAGGTCTAGCTCCTAGGCGGAGGCACGGCAGGTGGCTCTGCATGCTGCTCTTGCCCGCAGGCACTGCCCCTGCAGCTCCCATTGGCCACGGTTCCCAGCCAATGGGAGTATGGAGCTGGTGCTCGGAGCGGGGGCAGCATGCGGAGCCCTTTGGCCACCAAGCCTATGAGCTGGACCTGCTGGTTGCTTCCGGGGTGCAGCGTGGAGCCAGGACAGGCAGGGACTAGCCTGCCTTAGCTCCACAGCACCGCCAACCAGACTTTTAATGGCCCGATCAGTGGTGCTGATCAAAGCCGCCAGGGCCCCTTTTCGACCAGGTGTTCCGGGCAAAAACTGGACACCTGGTCACCATACATGGAGGGCAAGTAGTACAAAAGGCCATGTGCCCTGTGTGGGCTGGGAGAAGGTGAGCTGCTGGAACAGAAAGCTAGCTGTTTTCCCCTGACTTTGCAGTGTTTTGCAGCAGGTTAGTAATATTGGTAACCCTCCAACAGGGAAGTCCTAGCAGTGAGAATTACACAGAGGGACAACTGGGAGGGACAACTAATTTCTTTTATTTTAATTACATACTTGAATGTTATTTGATTTTAGCCCAACTGTTTCAGTTTAATTGCCTCAACTAGAATGATTCACCAACTTTTCTCTTATTTAAATGAGATGATGGGGAAGGATAATATTTTGCTATTAACCGTTTGTATGTTTCTTGTAACAGGGTTTTTTAATCTGTGTGATTGGGTAATTAGTTAACTAACTGAGTTATGTCGGCAAAGGAGGAGGAAGAGTCTGCATGAATTGCAGCTGAAGGTTTCCTCAAGCAAGAGGAGAGAAGATATTGTTGCAGTGCTTTTAACTCCGCAGACTGTACATTTTGGTGATCAAAGACTGTAGCTAAGACCTCACCCCGAGCTTTTGGGAACTCTGAGTTACCTCTCACCTTCTTTCTGTGGGAACTGACCTGTTTAGATTTAATTTGTCTTCTTTCTTTATTTTGATGTACACCTGTGAAGATAATGTATGTGGATTATGATGTATCCTTAGTATGTTGCTGAAATTAAGTTATTCCTATTATATTTCTTTATCATTATACGATTTTATAAAGTTGGTACTTAAGAATTAAATTAATTCCTTTTGTTCTTTTGGGGACTTGAATGCAGGGAGCTTGACCCTGTGCAATCCTTGCAAAAACCCTCAGTGGCTGAATTCTGGGTCTCCACGTGCTTTTCTGTGGGAGTGGGGCTTTTTAGGCACTGGAGAAGGGCAGCGAAGTAAACTTTAGCCCACCCAAAGGTTACACTTGCAGTCTAGGTCCATGCTCCTACAAATGCTTCATCCCTGTGAGTAACTTCATTCATGTGAGCTACTCCACTGACTCTAATGGGATCACACTCATGAATAAAGCTGTGTGTGTGCTTAAGGGTTTGCAGGCTCCTAGCCCTAGGTGTGAATAACTTGGCTGAGGACAGGGACAGGGTGGCCTGCCTGAATCAGAAAAGCATAAAGCCCCAGGAGGAGAAGAAATAGTTGAGATGTTTTTTATAGATTCCAAGGTCAGAAGGGACCATTGTGATCATCTAGTGTGACCTCCTGCATAGCATGGGCCAGAGACCTGGCCCACAATAATTCCCAGATCAGAGCTTTTAGAAAAACATCCAATCTTGGTTTAAAAATCGTCAGGGTTGGAGAATCCACAATGACCCTTGGTACATTCTTGGTTGATTACTCTCCCTGTTCAAAATGTACCCCTTATTTCTAGTCTGAACTTGTCTAGCTTCAGCATCCAGCCATTGGGTCATGTTGTGCCTTTCCTCGCTAGATAGAAGAGCCCATTATTAAATATTTGTTCCCCTTGTAGGTACTTACAAACTGTGATCGAGTCCCTGCTTCATGACACTGTCTCTTTGTGAAGCTCTTTCCTGGAGCTCAATTCCTGAAAGGCATTTTCTAATCATGTAATCATTCCTGTGGTTCTTCTCAGAACCCTCCCCAATTTATCAGCTTCCTTCTTGAATTGTGGGCACCCAAACTGGACACAGGATTCCAGCAGCGGTTGTACCTGTGCCAAATATAGAGGTTAAATAACTTCTCTGCTCCTACTCACGATTTCCCTGTTTCCATAGCCCAGAATCGCATTAGCTCTTTTGGCCACCCTGGGAGTTCATGTTCAGCTGACCACTCAACTGATTCAGGGGTACAGCTAGGAGTAATGGGATGAATTTGAGCAAGAGAAAAATATCAGAGCGGAATATCAGGGGGAAAACTGTCCTAACAGTGAATGCTGCTAGCTTGTAAGCGAGTCTCCTCAAGGGAAGCCGTGGAAGGCCCAGCCCTTGAACCCATTTAAAACCAGGTTGGAAAAAGCACCATACGCCATTATTCCAGAGCCAGGGAACAGTCACCAGCGGGGCTGGGAGAACGAACATAACGACGTGATAGGTTTTTCCATCTCCTCATTTCTACAGTCCTGTGAACTAGTAACAAGAAGCCGAGGCCGGGGCCTGCTGAGCTGAGTTCTGCTCCTCTGTTTAGTATCCCGGGCACACAATCGCACTTTGCTGTGTCAGAGGAGGCTGAAAGGAAAGCCCTGCGGAAATCTGGGGGTGTCTCCATTGGTTTCTCTTAAGCCTGGGGAGGTAGTGCAACATGCTCGCTCCACATGGGAGCTCAGTGCCAGAGTAGATTCACTGTCTATTATCATAGGCATTTATAGGGTACCCTGAGGGTCCCTCCACGAGGATTATGGACCAGAAACCACCACCTCTTTACAATAGACTCTGGTTACAGCCTCCACGCAGGGCTGCAAATACAACGCCGGTACCTTCATGGCATTGGACATGCAGCGGCAGCTCAGTCTCAGATGCAGCTCTTGGGACCACCGTGAGGAGCATGTGGGATTACCACGGTTCTCCCAACAGACCCAGAGCAATCAAGTGATCCCACTGAGGCCGTACAATCCGTCAGTGGCGGAGCGGGGATTAGAACCCACATCTCTTCCTCATCCCGGTGCACTGGTCAGAGAGCAAAGAGCACCTCCCCCTCCATCTCCTCTTACTCACTTTCCCCACCCAGGCCTGCTTCTTCATTCTCCCACCCATCAGCTGGCATACCACTCATCCCCAGAGCATAACCCACCCAACAGCTGCGCCTCCTCCCCTAGGCTGGTCTGCACAGCTGCAACTGTCGAACACGTGTCAGACAGCAGCTGGCTTCTCCTCTAGGTCCTCCATCTGCACTCCCGGCTGCCCTGGCCGTTCCCTCCACCAGCCCTCCGGCTTGTCTCTCCAGATGGCACCCCCTCAGGCACTAAGGCCTAGATCTAGACTTCATGGGCCTGTTTGTTAGCTGGGCCCTGCTCATGTGTAACCTCTGCCCCAGAGTAGCATTTCTCCACCTCGCCGGTCATGTCCCGCTCACTGCCAAGTACAGCGATGATGACACAGTCGGCTCTGTCTTGTCCCACAGCCAACCTCTTTGACCTTTGGATGAACCCAATAAAAAGTGTGTCTTTGGAGCACGCTCTCTCCCGTTCCACATCTGCGACCAGTTCCAATTTAAATTCTCTTTCTGTTTGGAAGAGGAAGTGAGAGGAGAGCGAGGACAAGTGATAGTAAAAAAGCTGGAAAGGAAGAAACCGAAAAGAAAGAAAACCGAGGGACAACCTTCCTTTGGAGGGAACTGGGCAAAACCAAAATAAATGAATGTTTTGTAATAAAAATATAATATCCAGGCAGACTTTACCCCCCAGACATTAGTTTAAAACAAAACAAAAGCTTTTGTATTTTTCTCTTCTATGTTGGTCCCATCTCTCAGAAGCTAGACGGGGTCTCTTTTGGAATGGTGGCTGGGGATGTCAGTAAAAACTAGCTGAAAGGCTAGTCTCAGAAGTGCTGAAAGCCAGTTGAGGCACAATCCAGCTTTGAGTTACTAAACACAGGTCAAATCTCGATCACATGACATGGCAAGCATCTGACACTTCCTCTATGAAACCTCATTACTGTAATGCAATACCTCTAGAGAGCTTGGTGGGGACTGAACTCCTGACCTCTAGCTCTAAAAGTCTCTGGCTGCCTCAGTTAAATAGCCAAGCTCCTGAGTAGCAGATTCATCAGCCTCTATACATGGACTGGCCACTAGAGGGGGACAGAGAGCTTGCGCCATCTTAATCTCGTCAATCAGAAAGTTGTTAAAGGGCCAGCTGCGTCTTTCGGGAGGTACCAGAAAATCTTCTCTTTAGAAAGTACTCTACACCTATTAGCACTGATTGTGCTCACAGTTACCCGAGTGTAAATGAGATACTGTGGGCCTAATTCTTGTCTCATATATTTCCTGCATTCTGCATGTATCCCCACTGGTGGTTTAATTGCTCTGGTGGGACCATGAGCCGGAGCACTGAGCCAAGAGATTTGGGTGTAGTTTCCAGCTCTGCCACAGTGTGACCTTGGGCAAATCACTCAATGTCCCTGTGTCTCAGGGATAGTAATACTTCCCTCCTCCCATCCTTTGTCTGAGCTAGTTAGATTGTAACCTCTTTGGGGCAAGGACTGTCTATAACCAGGTATTTGTACAGCACCTAACACAACAGGGGCCCATTCTCAATGGGGGCCTCTAGGTGCTACCATTACTCCTGGGAGAATTCTGCACCAAAAAATTAAAAATTCTGTGCACAGTATTTTAAACTTCTGCATCTTTTATTTGTCAGAATAACACAATATAATCAGCAGGGGTCCCAGTCACCATGGGGCTAAAGGCAGGAGTATGGCTGGCCTGCCATTACTGTTCCCTGCACAGATGGGCTGCCATTAATTTTTCCAAACAGAAACCACAAATTCTGCATGAAAAAATAAAATTCTGTGCGGAACATTAATTCTGCACAAATTCTGCCTTGCTCAGTGACCCAGAATTCCAGCAGGCGTATACCATCATATATATAATAATATATATTCTGTGAGGCAGGGAAGTCTTATTAAGTCCCATTTTACAAGGGGGAAACTGAAGCTCAATGATTTGCTCGAGGCCATGTGGCGCACTGGGGCACAGCTGGGATTAGAACTCAGGAGTTCCTGGCTTCCGGGCCCCATTCTGAAAGCTGGAAAGCAATACAGGGGAGGGGAGAAACTCTAGCATTCGCTTCTCCATTTTCCGATTTCCACTGAATGTGAAAATGGTTACTGTCGGCATTGAAGGCCTTTGCTGGTTATTAGCTTAGCAGCAGAGCATTCGACAGGAATGCAGCAGAGCTGAGAATTGCCAGCGACTTCTCCCTACAGTATTAATGTGTTGCGCACACGGGCTGTCAAAGGGATGGCAGGAGGGAGCAGGATCGTGTGGAGTGATAATTTGCCACCACTGAAATGCAACCATCTCTGGGGTGGAACACTGAATCATTTCCTACCAGCAGCGGGTGTTTCTTAATTGCACTAGCTGATGCAAGAGGTAGGATTTTAGGCAGACAGAATGCAGAAATTCAAACATTTCAATTAATTTACTCAAAACGACTTTTTTTTTTTGATGTTTCCCTGGCTGTGCACTCTGGGTCCTGACTGATATTAAAAGCAGAAATACAGAAATATCATGAGAATGGCACCAATCTCTGGAACCAAGAGACTTCTCTGAATCCATCTGAATTTCAGAGCAACAGGGTCTGTAAGCCATCACCACACCTGGTGGATGTTGGTTACATGGCTTCATGCACAGCTGAAAGGAGCTCAGATATCATGGTGATGGGCATGGCATAACTGCTGTATGACTTTGGACAAGTCACTTCAGCTGCCAGTTCCTCCCCCACCTTGTCTGGCTAGTATGTCGACGGTTGGTTATTTGGAGCAGGGATTATCTCTTACTGTGTTTGTACAGAACCTAGCACCAGGGAGCCCCTATCTCAGGCAGGGTCTGTAAGTGCTAGAATAAAAGGAATAATGTGATGAGCCAGGTTAAACCATGTTATGGGATGAGTTTAAACAGCGTTGAAATTGATGTATGAACGGCCCTTCAATTAAGATTGCTCTGAGAGACAGTTAAAGGGCCACACAGAAACTAGCACCAGATGGGCAGAGGGTTCGAGTGGTATCGTTCTGACCAGGTGGGGGAGGGACAGAGACGGTGAGTGGATGGGAATGTATGTGTGCGTGAGAAAGACAAGAAGCTGAGAGAGATGCAGAGCAGAAAGCCAAGCAGCAGCCTGTAAGCGTGGCATGGCCCTGGGAGAAGCTTAGACCGAGCTTTTGGATCTGGTACTGGCTAGAGGCTTGGGGCTGTAGGTAAAGAAGCTATCTCCTGGTTTTGGTTCCTTGTGTCTTCAGAAGGACTTTGTACATTCCTTGTAGATAAATGACTGCATCAAAGAAAATACCAGACACCGTCATCAATTCTACTCCCAACTGGAACATCCCCAGGGCCCAAACTTTGACTAGCTGCTGCTGTGTGAAAAAGGAGTGATTTTAATCATAATATCAGAAGAACCTAGATCCTGCACAGTTCAGCTGCAGGTCTCAATCCATAAAACCCAACGTTCAGGGCTGTTTGCATCCAGGGTTCTGATTTACACCGTTAAAGGCTGAAGTTTGGATCCAGATTTGGATTTCTCTCAAGTCCAGAAAGTTCAGGTTCAAGATTTTAACCACTGGGCCATGGTTAGGCCCTGGCTGCAGCCCAGGAAGAGGCAATCAGGTTGTAGCTGGGCCCCCTGACTCAGTTATTCTTGTAGTGCACATGGTGCCTAAATGTCAAATCAGGGGCAGTGGAGCCTTCCTAAAAGTGGGGGGCCAGGGCCCTCTGCCCCCTCTGTGGCCCTGCCCCTGCCCCTCCTCTTTCCCAGAAGGCCCCGTCCCCAGCGAAGCCGGCAGCTGAAGCCCAACCAGAGAGCCTGGGCCCCTCCACCTGTCCAGAGTGGGGAGCCTGAGAGGAGCCCCCGGCCCATGTCCCCGCACCCTGGGCCCACTGCCCATGGCAGGTGGAGGGTCCGCGGCTCCACACAGCTGCCCGGGTGGGCTCCAGCTGCCGGCCTGGCTGGGGGGTAGGGCCTCGCGAGGGAGAGGAGGGGAGGGGTGGGGCCCGTGGGGAAAAGTGGACAGGCCATGGCCCCCTGGTCCCCGCTATTCTGGTGCCCCTGTGTCAAATGCTATGTCAGTTTCTGGCCCCTCTCATGGTCAGGCAATGCCCTGAAACATTAGGATCCCCAGCCTGCGTCACTTCAGGTTGTTAGAGATGCTGGATTCTGGAGACTCAAGTCCTCATCCTCCAGACAGGTCAAAGCTTTCCTCACACTCTGTGACACTAAGCTGCCTCGGCCCTGTTCCAGAGCGGGTGCGGGCATGTTGTGGATCAGATTCTAGTCCCCGCCTCGGGCCCAGTCCAAAGCCTGAATAAAGGCAATCAGAGCCTTTCCATCATCTTCCGTGAGTTTTGGCTAAGCCCCCACGTCTTCAGCCTCTTTGCTGAGACAGCCAGGCCAGGGCCCAGTTGGTGCCAGCTGTGTCCCCCTATGACTTGTAGCCTGACTAATGCAACCCCAGATGCTAGCTCTCACTCATAGAACTGAGTCATCCTCGCTTTGGGTCTGGCTGCGCGATCTGTCCCAGTGATGCCCTGCAGCAGTGAGTTCCACAAATGGTGGTTGCTTTTTAAAATATTTCCTTTCTCAAATTTTTTTTTCAGATTAATTCAGTGCTAGTTAAAAACACCAGACTGACAAACCCATCTCCGCATGTGACTGAATATCTCCAGAGCAAGTACACCACAAGCAACCGCAGGGCAAATGTCTCCTCGCTTCTCTGCTAATGTGCCTTAACTCTCTCCTGGAGTGACCATGTCGAGGGGTGAGAGGTCATTTCTTGTCATTATTGCTATTAATGATATGTACAGCAGCCCCTAAAGGTCCCACGGAGATCAGGGTATATGCATAGTCAGAGAAGGTCCCTGGCCTCGAGTTTAATCTAAATAAACAAGGGGTTGGAGGGGAAACAGATGCAGAGTGGGGACATGACTTGTCTAAAGGCTCACAGCCAGTCAGTGACAGAACTGGGTTAGGTCCCAGGTCTCCAGACTATGCCCTGTCCATTAGACCACGCTGCCTCTCCCAGCACTCTCACCACAGACATCTTGTCAAGGCCTGGGCATGGGAGGCCCATAGCAGAATTGGGCCCTCGGCCTCTTAGCCTCACTCACTGGCACCTGCCCTTGTTTAATGGGCAAGGACAGACAGGACCAGCGGTGCATCTCCCTTCAAGCTGAAGGTCAGGTCACAAACATCCAACGGCTGCTCACTTCCTGGAACTGTTGCTGTCCCCGTCATCCCACCCCACCCTGGCTCAGGCTACCAGGGCGAGGCATCAGCACGCGGGCGCTTTGCATGTCGTGGGCAGGGCTGTGTTTCCACTCCAATAAGAGCCATGCTAACAGCTTGCTAAGTCACTGGCTAATGGATCTGCATTGCTGAGATGCCTTCCAAAGCCTGCGGTGGATCACTGACACCTAGCAAGAGATGGAGCCATCTCAAAGCACTCCCCCTGCCCCCCAGGAGAGAGAGGAGGAGGAGAAACATAGCGGGAGCAAATAGGAGGTCTCTTATTTTTCTAAGACGTCCTTAGTAGCTGGTATAATTGTCCCGGCTAGAAAGAGGCCAGCAGTAAGAGTGCAGTCAGAGTGACGGACGACAGTAGGAGCTGGCACTTTTCGCATCAGTGCTATAATTAACGAGGGAAATATGAGTTTCATGAGCTCTCAGACATGATCTTAGCTTGCAGCGAAAAGGAACCAATGATGATATCTCCCCCACCCCCCTCCTCCAAACCCATGGGAGAACAACAACAGCAGCTGTGTCGATAATTGTACTCAGGCCAGCACAAGAAGTCATGTCGCTTAATGAACTACTGGAAGGCACGCAGATACTACAGTGAGGAGCATGGTATAAAAACCTATATAGAATAAAATAGAAACCTCCAGGGAAAACCTAGCTGCCATAACAATAAACCCTAATACAGTGCTTTACACTGGTAGATCTCAAAGTGCTTTACAAAGAGGTCAGTATCATAATCCCCATTTTACAAATGGGTAAACCGAGTCAAGGAGTGTCTCACCCTAGGTAACCCAACAATCAAGGGGCAGAGCTAAGAATGGAGCCCAGATCTTAGGAGTCCCCGGCCCATGCTCTGTCAGGATAGGTTGTAGTGCTGGTGACTAACTCAGTGGGTTTTTAAGGCAATACTGACTTATGTCCCAATGTGACACTAGGCTGTGCTTTATCCAGGAGATGTAAAACTAAGGTCCGGAACCCCTTGTGATCATTGAAGATCCCGTTGCACTGTTCACAGGAGTAGAGAGAAATGGTCTCCTGGGCACATCCTTTCTGTCTCCCTAAATTCACCCTGTAGTTTCAGTCACACACTGTAGTGAGGTTCTGCTGTGCATTGCTAGGGGGCTGCTATACCCCACCCAAGAGACAGCTGCAGTTCAGGGCGAACCAAGGGATTCCTGTGTATTATCTGATGAAGTGTTTGGGGGCCTTTGGGGCGAAGCCGCTCTAGCACGTAGAGGGACTATGATCACATTTGCCTTCAAAGGTGATCTACAATTCGCACAAGGGAGGGGTTGCAGGAGAGGTCCCCAGAGAAGCAATTTCTTGCTGCTCAGAAGCCCGTTTAGTAGAACCAGTTGGAAATTTTCAGATGAAAGGTTTTTCAGCTGAGAAAATGCCATTTTGTCAAAATCAAAACTTTCTGCGGGCCTGTGTCCATTTCAATGAGATTTTGTTCCGCAAAAATATCAGACCAAGACACTTTGACCTTAGCAGGCCTTCCATTTCAACCCAGCATTGTTTCTAAACGTATGGGACATTGAACATTATCATATGAAATGCAGTCAAAATCGGAATAAAATGTTTTGATCTTATTGTACTGGAACATTCCCCTTGACCTGAAATGAAGTGTTTTCCCAAGCTTGCTTTCGACCTCGCAGAACTTCCTGCAAAACGAAAACTCTGCTTCCCACGTAATTTGCCTGCTTAGGAAAAACAAGGCTATTTGGGAGCAATAGGCAAGACAAAAAATCAAGTTGGAGAAAGCTTGAGGGAGCATTTCCACTCAAGTGCTAGGGGACAGATGAAGCCTGACTTCAGCAGTAGCCACATAGGAAAGTCCCAGAGATGGGAATGGGGAAAATCACCATAACTCTCCAGCCTGGCTGGACAACACAAAAGCCTGACCCAGCATCTTCCCAGGGTTTAACCTCCCTGCACACAACCCACTGATGGCAGAAGGGGGCGGGAGAGAAGGGGTGTTATCCTAAGTGCTTTGGCAACAACCTGGCTCCTGCTGCTCAGCCTTCCCCACCATGCATTTTCCCTGCTTTATTTATTTTTTTGGCTTGAGCGTTGCAAGGCTTCATGGGAAAAGGTTTGAACCAGCCATCCCTCCTCTCGTCATCTTTATTTAGTGTGACATATACAGCCAGTCGTAGGCTCCTCTCTTATCGCATAGGTCCAGCGTGGGCCCTGGTGGCACACACTTCCACCATCCCATCCCATCGCTGCTCTGGAAGCCATACCTCTAGGGCAGTTCACTGGTCATTCAGACCTCAGCCTCTCTGCTGGGATGGAGAGCGCCAGACTGGCTTTGGCAGTGTGCACACCTATTTCCAGGGGAACGGAATGAAGACCCCCAGGTGGCTTTCTGGCACATAACCAGTCAAATTCCTTGAAAACTACAGGAAGTAAAAGGACTGAAAGTCTAAATGCTAGATCAGGAGTGGGACTACATGCCCACCCAAGAGGAAAGAGCCTTCCTCATGCTGCTCTGAAGATGATGCAAACCTGCATAGGTCCAGGCACGCAGGAGTAAGCAGATATGTCATAACCATTTACCCCCGTCCCGCTTTGATGCGGGGGCAAGGAGTGGGCAGAACCTGGGCTCCACCCCCACCACTCACTGGCCAACAGCTGAGCTGGCGCAAGGGGTGTCATAATTTGCACCTGGCATAGGCCAGCAGCACATGGCTACCCCTTGGAAAAGGTGGGGTGGGGCAGAGATGTGTCTCTGAGGCACAGCACTGCCCTGGGGCTATACACCGCACCTTGCCCCGGGCTGTGTCTGACACACCGTATCGCTGCATGTACGCATGAGAAAAGGTCTCCAGTCCATTCATTCCCTCTGCTGAACTGGGTCACAAATCCCGCAGCTCGGTAGAAACTTAAAATACACCTAATAAATAGAAGTGCCCCTGACCCTGCTCTGCTCTCAGCTTAGCTGCTGCTGCTGGAGTATTTTCTTAGGCCTAGTTTGCCAACCTTTCTCCAGTAGTTCAATAATATTTATTAGGAACTTATTGTTCTCTGTGGAATTTTTATATTTAGCTGCCTATACAGGAAACCCACATTTTTATTGCTCTTGGACGCTGCATCTCTCTCTGTGGCTCCTCAAGGCTGGTGTTTTGGGGGTTGTTGGGTTTTTTTTCCTCAGCTCCCTTTTGTCTCTGCCCCTACTCCCATTCCCTACTAATGCAAATCACTTATCTATGAAGCATAAGAACCTAAGAACAGCCATAGTGGGTCAGACCAAAGGTCCATCTAGCCCAGTATCGTGTCTTCCGACAGTGGCCAATGCCAGGTGCCCCAGAGGAAATGAACAGAACAGGGAATCATCAAGTGATCCATCCCCTGTTGCCCATTCCCAGCTTCTGGCAAACAGAAGCTAGGGACACCGTCAAACACCAAGCAAACACCAGGTCAGACGGTTTGCCAGGCTTAAGGACTCCGGATGGCTCCACCTGAGACTGAATCATCTTTGAGTATCGTGTCTGCTCAGCTCAGTGACCGACGTAGAGATGCACGAGACAGCGTGAAGCAGCCTGCGCCATATGTAAGAGGGCTGCCATGTCACCTGAGTTTGGAGAGGAGCAGACCTGAAGTATCTTCTGGTCTGCCGGGGCCTCCCCACAATGCATTGACTAAAGGCCTACTCTGTAACACGAGGGACATGGATGTGAGGTGAAATACCCTGGCTTGGGGGATTTGGACTCCACTATGGGGTTGGGGTTTGATGCTCCTGCTTCTGTTCATATATCCCTAGCTCTCATTGAGCTAACATGAGTATAAACAGCAGCATGGCCACGGAGACAAGTCTTAGCTGTGCTGTGTACGCACCACGCTCAGGCGGGTTTGTCCCTCACGTACCTGTACAAAGCCCAGTTCTAGGTAGGCAGATGCCGACGGTGGGGAAGAGGCCAAGGCCTAACTGAAAAGTTGAGACTGAGCCCCCTTCTTGTCCTTCAGAAAGGTTGTGATATGAGCAAAGCCTGTACCTCCTGAGCTATGGATAAAGGTCCCCAGCAGCCTGAAAATGTGAGGAGAAAAACTCCATCTGCTATTTGTTTGGGGAACCCGTTCAAAAGATTAAGAACAGCAATGATTTCGCTGTGAGTGTAAGAGATTTCAGTGTATTTACATGCTTTGCAATTTGGTCTGGAGGGGCCACAGAGCCTCTAAGCGAAGTGACCCACGACTGGAGACAACAAGAGGATTTATGTTAGTCCCAGTAGCACAGGCCAGGTTCTTTCTGAGAGTGGGCGAAGCGGGTCAGGCCCAGAGCCAACCTTCTACCAAGCCCGAGCAGAGACAGAACTTTGGCTTTTTTCCACATGCCTGCAAACTCTCTAGATCCTTCCAGGACCTGACGACAAGACAAGACAAGACAGCCTATACTTGCCGTGTCCCCATTCTGGGTTTCCCAGTCAGAGTGGCGAGGGGAAGCATGCTAAGGCATTTGCGTTGTTGGCGGGTTAGCCAAACTGACCCCGAGAGGGAGAAGAAAGCACCCGTCCCACCTCCAAGGTGGCCATTACGGGCTAGAGCCTGTCACTGTTACCCACGTGGACTAGTCCCATTATTTTCAATGGGTCAGACTGTGGAGCTCCTACGTAGCCAGATGTGCGGGAGTGAGGTGAGCCTCAGAGCTCGGAGGTGCAGAGAGATGGAACTCTCTGCTCCCTCTATGAGGGAGAAGCTCCGGTCAGTCTCATTGACATGAATTATAAGGTTGTTCACCCATAGGTCCACATACTGTGTTTTGTCGCTTTAGCTGAAGTTTGCATCTGTTCTGATTGTATAAATGATACTAGATTGTTACTGGAGCTATACTCATGAAAGGGCACAAGAATTGTGTAGGATATGCCCTGGAGTTAGTGGGTCACCCTGATCTTACAGGTAGTGCACTGTGGTTGAGGAAGGGGATTCAAGCTCAGCAAGCGGTGGGAGAACATTGTGGCCTAGAAACCTGGAGATTTCTCCCAAACAGCAAGGACTCTGTCCAGGGAAGTGTTGTCTTTTGTTATGGATTCCCAGTCTGGAGAGTTTGAACCCTGTGTAGAGTGATTCTGTGGGCTTGGTTTGGACTGGACTTGGACCAAGCTAAACTAAGCGTGGTGGTGCAGAGCTGGCTTTGCAGCAGGGCCTGGCTGGACTGGTGGTGGTATAAGGGGGTTACCCTCACAGGGAGGCCCACCCACAGCAGCAGTGGTGCAGATGATGGCTCAGAACTGGACCAAATAGCTGCATGTTGACTGGGACCTGGTGGTGTGAACATCTTTGGACTAGAGCAGGCAGGTGGAAGAGAACCATGTCCTGATGCCCATGACTACCACTGAATCTAACTGGACGCAGGACTGGGGTTGGAGGTGGGAGAAGATTGTTGTCTGATTGTTGTCCCACAGCCATACTGCACCTTGCCCCAAGGAGCAATGATGTGAGAGGAACAGAGCAGCGAAGGTGGGTCCTTCAGGCTGCCATCTTGGAAACTACAGGAAACTGGTCCTCCAAGGGCAAGCATCAGTCAGTCAGAGCCCAGCAGGCTCAGCTAAAAGGCACAGCAAGTCCCTAGCAGGGCAGTCCCTGGCTGGGAGCAGAGGGGCAGGGAGAGGTGCTCCCTTCTGGCCAAAGCCGCCTGATGGGGTTTATCTCTGGCTGCACTGGCATAGCTGGCTTTGCAGGGAGAGAGGGACCTAAGAGTCATGTCCCGAGTGAAGGGAGAAGATAAGGGGGCCAGCTGGGAAGGGGCCCAGGGAAGTAGTAGCAGTCAATTGAATGGAGCTGTATGGGGCTGCTGTTTATGGTGTCCCTGGGCTGGAACTCGGAGCAGTGAGTGGGCCCTGGGTTCCCCCACCGGCAAAGTGGCGTGAACCTTGAGAAGGGTGGGACAAGCCCATGATGTCAGCCTCCGTTGCCCACATGTTAAATTTTCAGACAAGCTTGGGAGGAGCTCACGGTGAACATCTGCAAAACGACCCCACTACCCTCCTTCAAATCCCTCCTCAAAACTCTCCTTTGTTGGAATGTCTACAAAAAATTTTGACAAGGGCTAGGCGGCCGCCATGCAAAGGCCGCTGCCCATCCTGCAGACTAATATTGTCCCATCATTTCCTTGGGCTCCCCGGTCTGTTCATCTGTATCCATCTGTCGCTTCTTTGGAGCGGGACCCATCTTTTTGTTCTGTGTCCAGTGCATAGCACAGGGAGGTCCTGGTCCGTGACTACAGCTAGGATAATATAAATAATACACAGGGAGAAGATGCCTTGAAAAACCCCAGATGCAATGCAGATCATAGACCTTAGCAGCAGACATGCCAAACCTGCAAAAAAACCGCAGAAATTGGGCTTGGTTTTGGCTTAATTGGCTTGCAAGTTGCTTGTTGGCTCGTTTTTGGCTTGTAGTTTGTTGCTTCTTTTTTTTTGATTGGTTTCCAGCAAGCAGGGGCAAGGGGGGACAAGCAGAGACAAGGGCGGGAGAGAGTCAGGGGTGCCCAGCAGGCCCACCACAGTCCCAGACTGCATGCTGGGATGGGGGGGGATCTAGTCACACAGAGTGTTGGGGTTCTCGGGGATTGGCTTGTTTTGGCCTTGTTTTGAAATGGGATTAGTTTGATTTTTGGCTTATTGTGAAAGTCGGGTGCTTTTTTACCGCATGAAAGCTAGCAACTGTGCTTAGCAGTCTAAAGAGTGGAAATACATTTTGCCTCTTAATTAAACCTTCCCAGCTAAGTACTTAGGCTTCCTTAATTAAATCTTCCAAAAGTATTTAGGCATCTAACTTCTACTAAAATCAATGGAAGTGAAGAGCCTAAATACTTTAGAGGGTCTGGGGCCTTACTCCCTTGACAAAAGCTTTTTTCCCATGCATTGGCTCTCAGTCCTGCTCCATGTATTTGTAATAACGGTTTGACTTTATTGGGAGCTTTCCACGAGATTGGGCATAGCTGCTTGTCCTTGTTCCAGGCTCCCCACTGGATGCCTGCATTTTCTGAAGGCCTTTTTCAGCCCTTGGGAAAGGAAGATGGAATAGACTCAGTGCCTCTACCCCATATCAATCTTCCCTTCCCAGCCCCAGAGAAATAGCCCCAAGCTTTTCTTTCCCCCCGCCCCACCCCCCCCCATCAGATCTGGAAGCCATGGCTAACTCACTTTAGCACTTTAGCAGACTGCTTTAACTTTCCCTGCTTGTTAGCTGTGTTTAAGTAGGCGTGAACTCCCAGTCACCCTTTACTTGAATGAGGAAAATTACCTCATGCCCAGTCCTTTGTGAGTAAAATTCCCCTGCTGTTTCAACATCTCCCTTTTACAGGAATCCCAGTTGAAACTAAGAATTTCCCCTAATAATATTCACTCCAAACTTCCCCCTTCTGGCTTAGAGTTAAAGTTCGTCGTGGGGGAAAATTAATAGAGTTCAAGGCCAGAGGGGAACATTACGATCTTAGCCTTACCTGTATAAGACAATTCCCCCACCAAGATTCCTACATCAAGCCCATAACTTCTGGTTGAGCTACAGCAGATCTTTGAGCAAGATACCCAATCTTGGTTTAAAGACTCCAAAGGATGGAGAACCCACCACAGCCATAAATAAGTTGATCTGGTGGTTAATTGCCCTCACTGTTAAAAATGTGTCTTATTTTTAGCCTGAATTTATCGAGCTGCAGATTCCAACCATTGGGTCTCATTATACCTTTGCCTGCTAGGGACCATCTAGTGTGACCCTATGCATAACACAGGTGCGAGAATTTCACTGTGATTTCACCATGGGAAAGGAATGGGGGTAGAGAGAGAGCTAGAGAATAGGGACCCAGCCTTTTGAGAGTGCTCTGGCTCCTCTGTGGCTTCTGGTGGAAGCTCCTGGTGGCTGGAGGTGCCTGTAGGGGGTGGCTGGTGTGTCCCTGAGAGGGGAGGAGGATGGAAGAGAAGTTTAGATGCATCTGACAGGGCAATGTTGGGGAAAGTTTGCTAGTTTCCCTCTACCGGTCAGATAAAGGACATTGGTCCCCAGGGCTGTCACACCCATCCCTTCCTCCAGCTCCAACCTCGCTTATATCTATTTAAAACACGAGCAAATAAAGCTTTTTCTCCCAATCCTCCATGCTCCCTCCAGTACAGGACGCTCCTACATGCAGCATTTTCAGCCAAGTGTGTCTAAGGCCTGTGTCCGGAACGAGGAGGGAGCTCAGTGCGGTTGCCTGTTGGAGACCCAGGAGAAGAGCATCCCAGAGCGGCTTGAGATGCACACATGAGCAGGAACAGTCAACATGGATTCATCAAGGGCAAGTCATTCTTGACCAACCTGATTGCCTTCTATGATGAGATAACTGGCACTGTGGATATGGGGAAAGTGGTGGATGTGATATATCTTGGCTTTAGCAAAGCTTTTGATACGGTCTTCCACAGTATTCTTGCCAGCAAGTTAAAGAAGTATGGGCTGGATGAATGGACTGTAAGGTTGATAGAAAGCTGGCTAGATCGTCGGGCTCAATGGGTAGTGATCAATGGCTCAATGTCTAGTTGGCAGCCAGTATCAAGCAGGGTGCCCCATGGGTTGGTCCTGGGACCGGTTTTGTTCAACATCTTTATTGATGATCTAGATGATGGGATGGATTGCACCCTCAGCAAGTTCGCAGATGACACTAAGCTGGGGGGAGAGGTAGATACACTGGAGGGTAGGGATAGGATACAGAGGGACCTAGACAAATTGGAGGATTGGGCCAAAAGAAATTTGATGAGGTTCAACAAGGACAAGTGCAGAGTCCTGCACTTAGGACGGAAGAATCCCATGCACTGCTACAGACTAGTGACCAAATGGCTAGGCAGCAGTTCTGCAGAAAAGGACCTGGGGATTACAGTGGACGAGAAGCTGGATATGAGTCAGCAGTGTGTCCTTGTTGCCAAGAAGGCTAACAGCATATTGGGCAGTATTAGTAGGAGCGTTGCCAGCAGATTGAGGGAAGTGATTATTCCCCTCTATTCAGCACTGGTGAGGCCACACCTGGAGTATTGTGTCCAGTTTTGGTCCCCCCACTACACAAGGGATGTGGACAAATTGGAGAGAGTCCAGCGGAGGGCAATGAAAATGATTAGGGGGCTGGGGCACATGACTTATGAGGAGAGGCTGGGGGAACTGGGGTTATTTAGTCTGCAGAAGAGAAGAATGAGGGGGGATTTGATAGCAGCCTTCAACTACCTGAAGGGGGGTTCCAAAGAGGATGGATCTAGACTGTTCTCAGTGGTGGCAGATGACAAAACAAGGAGCAATGGTCTCAAGTTGCAGTGGGGGAGGTCTAGGCTGGATATTAGGAAACACTATTTCACTAGGAAGGTGGTGAAGCACTGGAATGCGTTACCTAGGGCGGTGGTGGAATCTCCATCCTTAGAGGTTTTTAAGATCAGGCTTGACAAAGCCCTGACTGGGAGGATTTAGTTGGTGTTGGTCCTGCTTTGAGCAGGGGGTTGGACTAGATGACCTCCTGAGGTCTCTTCCAACCCTAATCTTCTATGATTTTATGATTGCGCTGGTGACGGAGGTGTCTGCCAGCACATTTGGAGAGCATGGACAGTTGACTGAGAACCAGGAGAACTTGACTGAATGGGCCACGCCTCATTTCCCTTTTAGTTACATGACCGTTTGGGGTATTTGGGTTGAAGCACAGTTAAATTTTGAGTTTGGGGACCCTAAAACACAAGTGACCTTGCTGGGAGAAACAAGGACAGACGTCGGCATTGAACGTGCCAGAGGCCACCCTGACAGAGACCGCTGTCAGGCACTGTTGGGTGAGGGAGCCCGGGCAGCCAAAGAGAGGGGAAAAGTTACTGCTTGCAGCCGTGAATGCTTCTGTGGTCGTGAATCCCCAGATACCACTGGTCCCGCTCTGAGAGCAGAGCCAAGATTGCAGGGAAGCAGCACCTTTGAGGGGATGGAAGATGGAGAGTGGTGGCAGCTGGAGCAGAGCGGAGGGAGCTAGAAGGCAGTAGCAGCAGCCATTTATCTAAGAGATTCTGTGGTGGGCCTTGTTGCCCAGCAATTAAGGCTGAAATCAACTTGGCTCTGCCAGGTGGGAGCAGCCGAGGCAGCACTGGCCTGCCAGCACCCTTAGACTTTTCCAGCTCAGGACGGCTAAGTGTGAGTGGGAAGGAAAGAAGCGTCTAAATGCCCCAGCCACTCACCATTGCCCAAAGGGCTGAGGTTGGGGCTGTAGTTAAGGCACCTTGGGGGATGGACATCCTACCTCATGGACTTTGTTGATTTATTAATTGCTGGTTTTCCCAAGTTTATTCTCTTCTCCCATTGGCCCATTCTCATCCTAACTGGAAGGTGGGATAGCAGGGCTGTGCAGTCTAGAGGAATTTTTGTCTAGTGATTAGAGCAGCACACTTGGGAGCTCGAAAGTTGGTTCTGTTCCTGGATTTTCCACTGACCGCTGTGGCTGCAAGACAGTGTGTCGAAGGCTACGACACCTAGTGATGTATAGACTTTGTGCTGTGTCCCTGGACAGTGTGTGAATTTCACCCTACGGGCACTTGAACAAGTCACTTACGCTCTTTGCATGTCAGTGCATCCATCTGTAACAGAGCCGAGTTATACCTACTCCCTTGTTGGGGACTTGAGAATTAATTCCTGTTTGCTAAGCATGTTTGAGAAAGCAGCTATTTAAGTACAGAGTTATTCCAGCCGGAGTGAGGCGGTTCAGAGCAGAATGCAAGCTGTTTACTAATACTTGGATTTCAAGGCCAGTCCAAAGATAACCCAAGTCTAAGTTACATTCTTGGCAGGTGGCACATCACGACAAGTACTGCCAAGCTCATCCAAGAAGGAATGGCGCACCAAGCACAAATAGGATTGGACGCGAACTACCTGTTCTGGAAAGAATGGGCAGGGATGGAAACAATGTGAGACCTCTCCAATGCTATGACTGCAGGAAGCAGGAATGTGGCACTCGCCACGTATCTGTGATTCTGCTAAAGTTATTCCTGTAAAATTCACATGCTTTTATTAACTGTCCCCAGCTCATCTGGGCTGAAAGCTGGGGCAAGGGCCTGCTTGCTGTTGTCAGGGAAGATTGAGGAGTGAGAGCTCGAATGTTTTGGAAGGGACAATAAACACTGAGCAGAGTCCATCCACAGGAGAGGAGACTACAGTGTGACTTTATTTGCAATTAAGTTTTATTTGTCTTTGTGTCTTCATACCAGCTGCATCCCAGTGTGCTTTGCAGTGCAAACTCAGGCAGTTGTATGAGAAATATTAGCAGACTGGAAGAGAAATGAAGAGAAACTGGCAAAGGGGAGCAGAGATGCTTTCAGTGAGGGATGGTGAACCTCCAAAGCAGAACAGACATGAGCCTGAATCCTATCCTTGCGTGCGGATGCCCCTGTACTGGGCAGATTTGCAATTCCAACCTAGATTCTGCATATGAGACCTAACTCTTACTCAGAAAATTGGAGTTTGGGGCTCAGCTCCGCACCGAGTCTGCATGTTTCTCCATGTCTTTGAATCTGGAGTCTGCAAAACATGAGCAAGTCACTGAAGCCAAGATTTTCAAAAACAGTGTCTTAAAATTAGGCTCCGAAGTCCGTATTCAGTTGCCTAAATGAGTGCACTCACTTTACAGCAGGGCTGAGCACTCAACATTGCGTGCAATGGGAGGTGCTGGTTGCTCCACACTTATGAAAATCAGGCCATGTATTGGATTTAGGAGCTTAATTTTAAGCACCGTTTTAGAAAATCTTGGCCTTAATCTTACCGGATTTCCCCAAAGGAGATAATAATACTCATACACTTTAAGGCCAGAAGGGACCATTATGATAATCTAGTCTGATATCCTGCACATCGCAGGCCACAGAACGTCACCCACCCCAACCTCTAATAGCTCATAACCTCTGGCTGAGTCACTGAAGTCTTCAAATCTTGATTTAAAGACTTCAAGTTACAGAGAATCCACTATTTACTATAGTACAAACCAGCAAGTGACCTGTGTCCCATGCTGCAGAGGAAGGCAGAAAGCCCCCAGGGTCTCTGCCAATCTGACCTGGGGAAAAATCCCTTCCTGACCCCATACATGGCGATCACTTAGACCCTGAGCATGTGGGTGAGACCCACTAGACACCTCAGAAAGAATTTTCTGTAGTAACTCAGAGTCCTCCCCATCCAGTGTCCCATCTGTGACCATTGGATATGTTTGCTAGCAGTTGCAGATTGTCCATGTGCCACTGTAAACAATCTCCTCATGCCATCCCCTTCATAAACTTATCAAGCTCAGCCTTAAAACAAGTTAGGTTTTCTGTCCCCACTACTGGAAGGAGACCAAAGCCCTGAGATAAGTGGGGACGTGGGATACTGGGAGGAGGCACGAGCAGGAGAGCGCGAGAGGGGAGGGCTCCTGCCTCATACTGAGAAAGAGGGACGATCAGCAAGTTATCTTACGTACCTATACACAAATGCAAGAAGCCTGGGAAACAAGCAGGGAGAACTGGAAGTCCTGGCACAGTCAAGGAATTATGATGTGATTGGAATAACAGAGACTTGGTGGAGTAACTCACATGACTGGAACACTATCATGGATGGGTATAAACTGTTCTGGAAGGACAGGCAGGGCAGAAAAGGTGGGGGAGTTGCACTGTACATAAGGGAGCAGTATGACTGCTGAGAGCTCAAGTATAAAACTGCAGAAAAACCTGAATGTCTCTGGATTAAGTTTAGAAGTGTGAGCAACAAGGGTGATGTCGTGGTGGGAGTCTGCTATAGACCACCAGACCAGGCGGAAGAGGTGGATGAGGCTTTCTTCCGGCAACTCACGGAAGTTACTAGATCGCAGGCCCTGGTTCTCATGGGAGACTTCAATCTCCCTGATATCTGTTGGGAGAGCAATACAGCAGGGCACAGACAATCCAGGAAGTTTTTGGAAAGTGTAGGGGACAATTTCCTGGTGCAAGTGCTGGAGGAACCAACTCGGGGCAGAGCTCTTCTTGACCTGCTGCTCACAAACTGGGAAGAATTAGAGGAAGCAAAAGTGGATGGGAACCTGGGAGCAGTGACCATGAGATGGTCGAGTTCAGGATCCTGACACAAGGAAGAAAGGAGAGCAGCAGAATACGGACCTGGACTTCAGAAAAGCAGACTTTGACTCCCTCAGGGAACTGATGGGCAGGAGCCCCTGGGGAATAACATGATCTGGAAAGGAGTCCGGGAGAGCTGGCTGTATTTGTATCTGTATCAAGAATCCTTATTGAGGTTACAGGGACAAACCATCCCGATGTGTAGAAAGAATAGTAAATATGGCAGGCGACCAGCTTAGCTTAACAGTGAAATCCTTGCTGATCTTCAACAGAAAAAAGAAGCTTACAAGAAGTGGAAGATTGGACAAATGACCAGGGAGGAGCATAAAAATATTGCTCCGGCATGCAGGAGTGAAATCAGGAAGGCCAAATCACACTTGGAGTTGCAGCTAGCAAGAGATGTTCAGAGTAACAAGAAGGGTTTCTTCAGGTATGTTAGCAACAAGAAGAAAGTCAAGGAAAGTGCGCGCCCCTTACTGAACAAGGGAGGCAACCTAGTGACAGAGGACATGGAAAAAGCTAATGTACTCAATGCTTTTTTTGCCTCTGTTTTCATGAACAAGGTCAGCTCCCAGACTGCTGCACCGGGCAGCATAGCATGGGGAGGAGGTGACCAGCCCTCTGTGAAGAAAGAAGTGGTTCGGGACTATTTAGAAAAGCTGGACAAGCACAAGTCCATGGGGTCGGACGCGCTGCATCCGAGAGTGCTAAAGGAGTTGGCAGATGTGATTGCAGAGCCATTGGCCATTATCTTTGAAAACTCATGGCGATCAGGGGAGGTCCCGGATGACTGGAAAAAGGCTAATGTAGTGCCCATCTTTAAAAAAGGGAAGAAGCAGGATCCGGGGAACTATAGGCCAGTCAGCCTCACCTCAGTCCCTGGAAAAATCATGGAGCAGGTCCTCAAGGAATCAATTTTGAAGCACTTAGAGGAGAGGAAAGTGATCAGGAACAGTCAGCATGGATTCACCAAGGGCAAGTCATACCTGACTAATCTAATTGCCTTCAATGACGAGATTACTGGCTCTGTGGATGAGGGGAAAGCAGTGGACATGTTATTCCTTGACTTTAGCAAAGCTTTTGATACGGTCTCCCACAGTATTCTTGCCAGCAAGTTAAAGAAGTATAGGCTGGATAAATAGACTATAAGGTAGATAGAAAGCTGACTAGATCGTCGGGCTCAACGGGTAGTGATCAATGGCTCCATGTCTAGTTGGCAGCCGGTATCAAGCGGAGTGCCCCAAGGGTCGGTCCTGGGGCCAGTTTTGTTCAATATCTTCATTAACGATCTGGAGGATGGCGTGGACTGCACCCTCAGCAAGTTTGCAGATGACACTAAACTGGGAGGAGTGGTAGATACGCTGGACGGTAGGGATAGGATACAGAGGAACCTAGAAAAATTAGAGGATTGGACCAAAAGAAATCTGATGAGGTTCAACAAGGTCATCTTTGAAAACTCGTGGCGAACGGGGGAAGTCCCAGATGACTGGAAAAAGGCTAATGTAGTGCCAATCTTTAAAAAAGGGAAGAAGGAGGATCCTGGGAACTACAGGCCAGTCAGCCTCACCTCAGTCCCTGGAAAAATCATGGAGCAGGTCCTCAAGGAATCAATCCTGAAGCACTTACACGAGAGGAAAGTGATCAGGAATAGTCAGCATGGATTCACCAAGGGAAGGTCATGCCTGACTAATCTAATCGCCTTCTATGATGAGATTACTGAATCTGTGGATGAAGGGAAAGCAGTGGATGTATTGTTTCTTGACTTTAGCAAAGCTTTTGACACGGTCTCCCACAGTATTCTTGTCAGCAAGTTAAAGAAGTATGGGCTGGATGAATGTACTATAAGGTGGGTAGAAAGTTGGCTAGATTGTCGGGCTCAACGGGTAGTGATCAATGGCTCCATGTCTAGTTGGCAGCCGGTGTCAAGTGGAGTGCCCCAGGGGTCGGTCCTGGGGCCGGTTTTGTTCAATATCTTCATAAATGATCTGGAGGATGGTGTGGATTGCACTCTCAGCAAATTTGCGGATGATACTAAACTGGGAGGAGTGGTAGATACGTTGGAGGGCAGAGATAGGATACAGAGGGACCTAGACAAATTGGAGGATTGGGCCAAAAGAAATCTGATGAGGTTGAATAAGGATAAGTGCAGGGTCCTGCACTTAGGACGGAAGAACCCAATGCACAGCTACAGACTAGGGACCGAATGGCTAGGCAGCAGTTCTGCGGAAAAGGACCTAGGGGTGACAGTGGACGAGAAGCTGGATATGAGTCAACAGTGTGCCCTTGTTGCCAAGAAGGCCAATGGCATTTTGGGATGTATAAGTAGGGGCATAGCCAGCAGATCGAGGGATGTGATCGTTCCCCTCTATTCGACACTGGTGAGGCCTCATCTGGAGTACTGTGTCCAGTTTTGGGCCCCACACTACAAGAAGGATGTGGATAAATTGGAGAGAGTCCAGCGAAGGGCAACAAAAATGATTAGGGGTCTAGAGCACATGACTTATGAGGAGAGGCTGAGGGAGCTGGGATTGTTTAGTCTGCAGAAGAGAAGAATGAGGGGGGATTTGATAGCTGCTTTCAACTACCTGAAAGGGGGTTCCAAAGAGGATGGCTCTAGACTGTTCTCAATGGTAGCAGATGACAGAACGAGGAGTAATGGTCTCAAGTTGCAATGGGGGAGGTTTAGATTGGATATTAGGAAAAACTTTTTCACTAAGAGGGTGGTGAAACACTGGAATGCGTTACCTAGGGAGGTGGTAGAATCTCCTTCCTTAGAGGTTTTTAAGGTCAGGCTTGACAAAGCCCTGGCTGGGATGATTTAACTGGGAATTGGTCCTGCTTCGAGCAGGGGGTTGGACTAGATGACCTTCTGGGGTCCCTTCCAACCCTGATATTCTATGATTCTATGATTCTATGATAAGGATGTGGATAAATTGGAGAGAGTCCAGCGAAGGGCAACAAAAATGATTAGGGGTCTGGAACACATGACTTATGAGGAGAGGCTGAGGGAACTGGGATTGTTTAGTCTGAGGAAGAGAAGAATGAGGGGGGATTTGATAGCTGCTTTCCACTACCTGAAAGGGGGTTCCAAAGAGGATGGATCTAGACTATTCTCAGTGGTAACAGATGACAGAACAAGGAGTAATGGTCTCAAGTTGCAGTGGGGGAGGTTTAGGTTGGATATTTGGAAAAACTTTTTCACTAGAAGGGTGGTGAAGCACTGGAATGTGTTACCTAGGGAGGTGGTAGAATCTCCTTCCTTTGAGGTTTTTAAGATCAGGCTTGACAAAGCCCTGGCTGGGATGATTTAGTTGGGGATTGGTCCTGCTTTGAGCAGGGGGTTGGACGAGATGACCTCCTGAGATCCCTTGCAACCCTGATATTCTATGATTCTATGATATCCCCCCTTGAAAGGCTGTTCCAGAACTTCAGTCCTCTGATGGTTAGAAACCTTCATCTACTTTCAAGAATAAAATTGTTGAGGGCCAGTTTATATCCATTTGTTCTTATGCCAACACTGGCCCTTAACTTAAATAACTCCTCTCCCTTCCTGTTGTTTATCCCTCTGATGTATTCATAAAGAGCAATCATATCTCCCCTCAGCCCTCATTGTATTACACTAAACAAGTCAAGCTCCTTAAATCGCTTGTAAGGTGGGTTCTCCGTACTGAACCATTGTAATAAAGTGCCTTGATATGGTTGGATTAAAAGTGCTAGGAAGTTCAGAATTGCTAATTATTGTTATGGCAGTAGTCACAGCTGGTGCTCTTACACATACTCTTACAAGATACTTTTCTTAGCCTGAGAGCCAATTTTTTAGTCTTGAAGAAATGCTGCGTTGGTTTTGTTGTGTGGCGATCCTTTGACAGAATCTGCGGCAGACAGCAGAAAGTTTGCTCTCTGCTTTAGTCTCTATATTTGCAGGCAATGACTGGGACAGAGTAGTTTGCTGGCAACGAGGCACTAGCACAGGGACTGAGATTTCTGGAAGAGGGCGTGCCTAGTGCTGGTTTGGACCACTTCTGTTCCAAGCCTGGTGAGTGTGTGTAAATAAAGCAAATTACACTTAGACTATAACCAGACTTCATATCATTCATAATCATATCTCCTCTACTGGAAAGCCAATCTGCAAGCCCCCAGAATTCTGCAACCTCTCTGCCAAGGGGCAACATTGGTGTCAGCAGTTGGACGCTGTTGTCAGAAAAAAGGGTAATATTATTTTAGTCCCTCAGGAAACACGTCTTTCTGGAAAGATCTGGACAAATTGGAGAAAGTCCAAAGAAGTGCAACAAAAATTATTAGACATCTAGAAAATATGACCTATGAGGGAATATTGAAAAAGTTAGGTTTGTTTAGTCTGGAGAAGAGAAGACTGAGGGGGGACATGATAACAGTTTACAAGTACAATAAAGGTTGTTCCAAGAAGGAGGGAGAAAAATTGTTCTTCTTAACCTCTGAGGATAGGACAAGAAGCAATGGGCTTAAACTGCAGCAAGGGAGGTTTAGGTTGGATATTAGGAAAAACTTCCTAACTGTCAGGGTGGTTAAGCAGTGGACTAAATTGCCTAGGGAGGTTGTGAAATCTCCATCACTGGAGATGTTTAACAGCAAGTTAGGCAAACACCTGTCAGGGAGGGTCTAGATAATACTTAGTCCTGCCATGAGTGCAGGGGACTGGACTAGATGACCTCTCGAGGTCCCTTCCAGTCCTGTGATTCCTTACTCCATAACACATCTTTGGAGCTACAGTTCAAGAAATAAGCCTACTGCACACAGTATGCTAAGCCTCTGACGGCAAAGGGCTGCCAGTCTAGCCTCCCATGTCTGTGTGTTTTACATTACAAAGCTCATCCGCAGTGCAACAAATTGGGACAGCTCTGGAATCCCAGTCATTGTCATCCCGCGCGGCTTGATGCTTTCCAGGAACAGCCTGGTGGTGGGCCTCTATTTCTGACAGAGGAGATTATTTCATAATGTAATTAGATGAGGAGTTTAGGTTTACATGGGGCCTGGGGTATCTATGTCTCTATGCCGTGTAAATCTAAACTCACGCTAATTTCACGCAGTCCCGCTCTCACGGGGAGCAAGGCCTCCTCTGTCCTGTTTACATTTTCCTAATTACCTCATTTGTTCTGTGTTTACGGAGGGCTCGGGTTTCTGAGGAGGCCAGAGTGAGGCATGACCATTCTACTGGGATGGGCTTTGATTGCGGAGGTCTGTGCTGATCTGAGGAGCGGCTCAGATGGTGGAGATGGGGATATGCTAATTGTCCACAAGAATTTGAAGGGTTTAACCAGCGCAAGAGATGGATTGGTGCAAGGGGGTAGAGTTAGGAGGGGAGGTGAAATTAAGGAAGGAAACTATAGGCCGAACTAAAATCAGGAAACATTCCCCATTAGTGAAGTCAATGAGGCTGTGGAATAGATTCCAAAGGGAAACAGGTGTAGCCCTGTCTCTTGGGATGAGAGCTGCCCAACTGACTTAACCTTCTCTTGTGTGTGTGGCTGGTGGATGACAGAGCCTCTCTGGGATTATCTGGCCACTTTGCCTCACTGAGGTCCTTTCGCCTTCTGTTCTCATCTGCATGACCAGAGTGAGGTACATTGGCTGAGCTATAGGCTCAGTGTAGGAGATGCTAGGGAAGGAGAGAAAATATGGTCCAGTGGTTAGGGTGCTAGCCTGGGGCTTGGGAGACGGGGGTTACGCACTGCGTAACTTTGGGGAAATCCCTTAGTTTCTCTGTGCTTCGGTTTGCCATCTGTGGGGCTAATAGTGCTGCTCTGCTGCACAGGGGTGTAGTTAGATAAATCCATTGATGATTGCAAGGCGCTCCATTACTACCATATAAGCATCTTAGGCAGCGAAAGACTTGTACTGAGGGCAGATCAGGAATTCAGTGAATTGCCTTGGGCGCCCTAGGGCTGAAGAATCTGTGGAAAGCTTTCCTGCTGTTAGCCTGTTCTATTTCACCTTCCTGGCATCATAATCAGTAACTTCAGTATTAAACTCAATGGCCTATATTGATCAAAGAGGACTATTACTGATGAACCTTTACACTGCCGTAGGACCTAAGGGCCTTCATCTGCGGCACATAGTTCTAGGTGCTGTACAAAGAGCTTACAATCTAAACACTCACTGTGTTCTCCCTGCTTTGGGAGAGACATGTACCGGGTTGGGATCGAATATCATTGACTGGGAGTCTGGCCTGGCAGTTACTGGAGAAAACAGGGAGTTGGGACTCTTCTTCTGAGCTCTGCCGCTGACTCGCTGGATGGCCTGTGGCAAGTCAGGACTCCTGGGTTCTATTCTTGTCATGTGGCCTTGGGCAAGTCACTGCCTCTCTGTGACTCAGTTTCTCCACTTGTAGAATGGGGAGTTTATAATACATACCTACTTAAGTCATTAATGTGCATGCTGTCCTTTAGATCATCACATGATAACGGTTTTCAAGTGCATAAAAGATTGTTACAAGGAGGAGAGAGAAGAATTGTTCTTCTTAACCTCTGAGGATAGGACAAGAAGCAATGGGCTTAACTTGCAGCAGGGGCAGTTTAGGTTGGACATTAGGAAAAACTTCCTTACTGTCAGGGTGGTTAAGCACTGGAATAAATTGCCTAGGGAGGTTGTGAAGTCTTCTGGGGATTTTTAAGAGCAGGTTGGACAAACACCTGTCTGGGATGGTCTAGATAATATTTAGTCCTGCCTTGAGTGCAGGGGACTGGACTAGATGACCTCTTGAGGTCCCTTCCAGTTCTATGATTCTATGAGGGGTGATATTTAAAAGAAAAGTATTAATATTATTTGATGGCACCCATATGAGCTGGTAAGAGTCAATGGTTGGGCTTCCTTGCTGTTTGAGGGCTCCATTTTATAAAGTCCTGAGCACTCTGGCCCCAATCCAACAAAGCACTTAAGCTCAGGACTAACTGTAAGCATGTGAGTGATCCATGGAAGCTGATGGGACTGGCTTACGTGCTTAAACGCTTTGCTGGATTGGGGCTAAAGTCCTCAGCACCTTGTAGAATCAAGCCCCAATTGAAAGATTTAAGTTAAAACCAGCTGCTCCTTCCTCCTGAATCTCACCTGGTGGTAAGTCCACATCACCAGCTCAGGGTGGTTACGTTCGGATCTCCTGGTCTTTCCCCACTGGCACGTTTGTAAAATCAATGTAAACTTTTTACCTGTGTCCCTGCTTTGAACTGGGGACAGGTGAATGGCTAACGGCTGTTCTTGGGTAGGTGGGTCACTCTCTGGTACTCACCAGAAATTCCATCCTGAACCTGGGAATTGTTGGGGCAACGGATCCGTTTCTGCAAAAAATCTGTAGTTTCTGTGAGTCAGCATTTTCTGGGGTGGAGGAAACTGTTTATCAAGAAAATTTCTGACCAGCTTTTTGGCCAGCAAACAAACGAGTGAATGACAGAACCTCTGCAAACCTGCCTAAGCAGGCTGGTTAGTGCTTCTGGGAACGCTGAACAACCAAGCAACAGGACTGCAGCCCATCTCTTATGTGAAGCCCCAGAACGACAACACAGCACTCAGGAGACACCCTGCAATAACAGACTGGTGGCACAGCTACATTGCATGAATGACCCTTAGTCCTAAACCTGAGCTCAGAGAAGTCGCTCACACCCAGCATAAACGAATCCTGGGAAGCAAAGGTGAGAACTCCTGTGAGGTCATTTTATCCACCCCATACCAATGCCAGAGTCTTCCCCACAGCATGGTCTCTGATGCTGTGTCCAGGCCAGATTTAAATTGCTTGGACTTCCAGCATTCCCACAGGCTGCTGCTTTTGCCAGCAGCAGATGCTTCTGAACCGATTCCCACTTTTCTCAAGGCCTTGTCTACATGCAAGAGTGGGTTTAGCTTAAATACATTTTTAAACCAGTTTAGCTTAAATACATTTTTAAACCAGTTTAGTTAAACCAGTGCAAACCCTTATGTGGATGCTGTGATTTCAGTTGAAAGGCTTGTCTAAGCACAGATTTGCATTGCTGTGACTTTAATTGGTGTAAACTGGTGAAACTTTCATGTGTGGACTGTCTTATATGGGTTTCAAACTGGTTTATCTTGTGTCTGTCAGTTTACCTATGCAAGCTGAACTGCTATATGCCAGGCTTAAACTGATGTATAAGTGTTCACACACAAAGTTGCACCAGTTTAATCAAATCGGTATAAAATCACAGTACAATTTGGTGTGTAAACTGGGCCTAAGAGTGGCTTATTTCAGTTTAGCTTAAAACTACACCCTGCTGACTGAAACGAAACTGCAGAAAGCCGTTCTTGAGCTGCAATGAGAGTGTTCACACAGGGGGTTTCACCAGTTTAATTAAATAAGTTTAAATTCACACCTTAAGTTAAACCAGTGCAGCTTTCTCATGTAGACAAGTCTTAAATTTCCTGGTGCTTACTGCAGAAATTCCACCAGCTGCTATAGCCAGGCATATGGGCCCTCCAGTCTTGGCCTGAAAGCTCTGCTGGCTGGTACCCACCACGTCCCTTATGCCACAAAGGCGTCCTTTTTAGTAGGTGTCCCATCCCTCTGCTTATACCCCCCAACCTCATTAGAAATACAAGTCACTGCAGTCTGGGCTGATTGATTAATCGGGCAAACTGGGAGCATCATGTTGTAACAGAGTTACTGTTCTGGCTGGGTGAGTGGGTCTTCCTGGGTGTGTGTGTCTCTCTGTGTACATGCTTCCTGCCTTGGAGAGGAAGCAAAATTGTTGCTGAGCCCCAGCTGCTGCTGGAGGGGAGCTGCCTCTGTACCCTCTTCAGTAATAAATTCATATATTAAAAGGCCAGAAAGGACCATTGTCATCATCTAGACTGGCCACCTGCATGGTCCAAACCATAGGACTCTCCTGAATCGATTCCGGTTTGCCCTAGAGCAGATCTTTTAGAAAAACATCCTGTCTTGATTTAAAAGTTGCCAGTGATAGAGAATCGACCACAACCCTGGAATTACCATCACAGTTAAAAATGTGCTCCTTATTTCCAATCTGAATTTGTCTAGCTTCAGTTCCAGCCATTGGCCTGTTTATATCTTTGTTTTCTAGCTTGAAGAGTCCATTATCAAAGTCTAGTTCTGTGTAGGTACATCCGGACTGTGGTCATGTCTCCCCTTAACCCTCTCGTGGTCAAACTAAACAAATTGAACTCCTGGAGTCTATCACTCTAAGGCATGTTTTCCATGCTTTAGATGCAGGTCTGTTGAAACTAGATCATACTAAAGTCATTCGACTGCCTAGGAAGGGGTACTGTAGAAAGGGATCTGGGGGGTCATTGTGGATCACAAGCTAAATATGAGTCAACAGTGTAACACTGGTCCAAAAAAAGCAAACATCATTGTGGGATGTATTAGCAGGAGTGTTGTAAGCAAGACATGAGTAGTAATTCTTCTGCTCTACTCCATGCTGATTAGGTCTGAACTGGAGTATTGTGTCCAGTTCTGGGCGCCACATTTCAGGAAGGATGTGGACAAATTGGAGAAGCTCCAGAGAAGAGCAACAATAAATTATTAAAGGTCTAGAAAACATGACTTAAGAGGGAAGATTGAAAAAATTGGGTTTGTTTAGTCTGGAGAAGAGAAGACTGAGAGGGGACATGATAACAGTTTTCAAATACATCAAAGGTTGTGACAAAGAGGAGGGAGAAAAATTGTCCTTCTTAACCTCTGAGGTAGCACAAGAAGCAATGGGCTTAACCTGCAGCAAGGGAGGTTTAGGTTGGACATTAGGAAAAACTTCCTAACTGTCAGGGTGGTTAAGCACTAAATTGCCTAGGGAGGTTGTGGAATCTCCATTGTTGGGGATTTTTAAGAGCAGGTGGGACAGACACCTGTCAGGGAGGGTCTAGATAATACTTAGTCCTGCCACGAGTGCAGGGGACTGGACTAGATGACCTCTCGAGGTCCCTTCCAGTTCTATGTTTCTATAACACTACTATAATGAACTGCAGGGCTCAGAAGCAGCTGGGACACACCAATATGCCATAGTTGTGGTCCTGTTCTCGGTCATCTTAACTTTCATTGTTACCGAAAACAGGTCTACAGCTGTTACAATCACGAAATATAAACTTCAAAAAACGAGAACCAAGTGTAACCAAAGTGGCAGTGAGTCTGCAGAGACCCTGGAATAATAGCTCGCAGAGGTGTGAACTGCCCATTCATTTCAGCAGGGGATGCCCAATGATGGTCATTTAAATGTCAGCATTGTTCACTGTTTCATCCCTCACATAAGAAAGGAGAGAGAGGGGCACCAATCTGCACTATGTACTGTGACAGATATTTCATTTGGTGCCACAAGTGGATGGCATTAAGAAGATGTCACCCCCCTATTTATTCTGGAAGATCTGGAGTCAGAGGGCCCATGTTCCCTGGAAGGTCTGTCATTGAGAGGGAACGGGGGAATTAGGCTGGAAGCAACTCAGCCACATGGACAGAGCAACGCGTAGGATTTAATAAAGTTCCACATGTTCAACGTCACTCCCTGGGGATGAAACAACCAAGCAGGAGCCATGAGCATGTTCAAGCTCCGTGGCGGGCGAGCCAAGCGGCAGCATGGTCATGTTCTGAATATCGGTCCCATCTACGGTAAGCATTGTCCCATATGGGTGACACACAGGGCGGAGCATATTTTGTGGGCAGAGCTTGGAAGGGTCACCACCTCCCCCTAACACCAGCCTGATCCTGGTGAACTGGCTACTGTGGACAGAATCAGCACATCCCAACGGTATGTCACAGGCCCTCTGCTTCTATTCTCCTGGCGAAGAGCATCCCTGAGCTCAGCTGTTAGCCCACCTATACTTTTGATGCAGGTGACCTTGGGTGCCAGCTCTGTTGTTGTCATCAAATTCAAAGTCACTGGGGTATGTAGCAGAGTGACCACTGTGAGCCCCTAAAAAGGCATGGGTTTGTTACAGCTCCATTGAATAGGCAGGGAAACTGAGGCACAGAGGGGTGACGGGACTTGACCAAGGTCATTCAGCAGCAGCGGCAGGAACAGAACCCAGGAGTCCTGACTCCCCAACCTGTGTCCTATCCTCTGGGTGATACCTTGAAATAAAACTCTTAGTTTCCTGAGAATCGCCCATCACCTGTGGTTAGGGAGCCCTTTGCAGCAGGAGCTCTTTCTGTGCACCTTGCTGCTACGGGACAGAGCCACTTCTGAAGCCTGCTGTGCTCACACCATCATTTCCCACGGCCCTCCTCACAGCTCCATGTTCGCAGAGCTGCCCCGGGCACTCAGCCTGAGAAAGATTATCCAGAAAGGATTCACGAGAAGAAGGGCAGAGCCCATTCCGTGAGAGAGACATGCTTCTTTGCTGTTTGTTTTTCAGCACATAACCTGACACCCACTGGGGGAATTTCTCCTTCTCTGTCTGAATATGGGAAACTATTATATTTTGCTTTGCTTGAGAGGCTGCAGCCAGTCAGGGCTGTACCGTGGGGAGCACGAGGAAATTGCTAGTGACTCAAGAGGCGGCAGAAGGTTCTGCCTAAACAACTCAGCTCCTCGCTGCAACATTTTCCATAGCCAGAGCCACACCGCTCTGGAAATCCCAGTGAGAGGGGATGTGAACGGAAAGAAATGACAAATATCCTATGAGGATCACCCTCACCCAGTGCTAGAAACAGCAATGGGCCAAAAGCAGGAATGGTCAGTTTGGATAACGGTTTGGATAAGGGTTGGCCGGGCAAGGGACTTCACTCCCCAGTGAAATGCAGCCACCTCTGGTGCAGAGCACAGCAGCTGATTAACAGTCACACTTTGGGGAAGGCATGGAGGAAGAAAATGGAATTTAGGGAGACAGAATGTAATTATTCAAGGGCAGGAGAGTGAGGCTGACCCCTCTGCTCTCTGGAGCGAGAATGTATCCAGTAGCTAGAGCAGATGATTGCCCATTCTGCCGTTGACTTGCTCTGTAGAGTCAAGCAAGTCACTTCACCGCTTTGTTCCAAAATGGGGATGAAGGTACTCACCTACCTCACAGAGGGCTGCAAGGCTAAATTTATGTTTGCAAAGTGCTTTGAGATCTTAAAATGATCTTGTAAGTGCCAACTATTATTATTACTGTATCACATCCATGGGGAAAGGATGAAAGGATCTCTAATGGCCACTGGAGCTCAAACCTTCAGTTTTAAGTCTCCTCTGGAAGAGGAGCACCTCTAGCAGCATAACATGGCCTGACTCTGCCCTTGGGCATCAGCTCAGCATTGAGTCTGTAAGAAGAGTACCCACTACTGAATGGTGATCCCGAGTGATTCCCCCAGCCATGGCAATGCTGCTTAGCTTATAAGAGCCACTGGAGATCATAGGACAAGACAGGGTGGTTGCAGAAAGCCTGATAATTTAGTTGTAAGGACAGCCGGGGGTGGGCAAATCGGGGCTCCGAGTTCCTTCTCATGTGTCAGTTATAGTCTTTCCTTACCCTCAGCCTACAGACAGACACTGACTCTGACACCATCCATGCAAATGAAAAATCCTCTTGTAGTAACTGCCATCTTTGTTCCTCAGCAGGGTTTGAACTCAAAACCCCCAGAGCTCAAAGCACAAGCTCTCGGCTGGTTGAGCTAAAGGAGTGGTGGTACCTTTAGGTGCTAGTGATAGTGGCTGGTCCAGAAAACACCCTAGGCAGTGAGTTACACTAGCATTCAGGGATGTCTGTGCAAGGGGCTAGGTAGGTGGTGCAAAGCCATCCACAGGAGAACGTGGCTGAGTATGGAGAGCTGGAGGCTTGGGTGTTAATGAGCGCTTAAGGCAGGAGGGTTTGATTGTTCAAATATAATGCAATAGCCAGACTATAAGTTCCAGCTCCTATTTGATGTCAGCACTGCACTTCCACGGCTTTACATGTATTAGAGGCAAACAGGCTTCTTGGAGCATGGTTATAATTGTAAGACAGGCTCTAGAGAGAAGAAGCCCTCTGCCCTATCTACAGAGGGAGAGCACACATAAGCAGACCTCATTTGCATAGGCAACACCCCCTGTGAGCATTTTTGGCCATTTGGGTTAAAATTCACTGAAGTCTTTGAGGATGGGGTAATAAAATGTTAGGGTCCTTACTGAGTGAATAATGGGTAAGCAGGGCAATACCTAATATGCCCTGAGTGAAGGGGCACCCTCAGCTGTACTTCACTTGCAAAGCACTGGGTAGTAAGCCAGCAAGCCAAGAGAGAGGGTAAGTACAAGTACCTTATTTGGAGATGTGGGTTTTGTTTAAGGGTTTTAGATACTCTTTGAACTCTTTTCCTTTTGGCTTCTTGCTGGGATTATGGAATACATAAGCAGAGCAGAATAGGCTCTTTGCCTAGCAGCTACCAGAGCGCTAAGAGCTGGGCTAGGTGGCAAAGCCTCAGAGTCAGAATGTAGATGGTGTTGTTGTGAGAGATGTGATGAAGAGAAGAGGCTCCCGCCACCCAGTGGAATCGCTGATTGCGGAGATTACTAATAGCTGGCCTAGGCAGTGGGATCTCAGAATGCAGAGCTGGTATCGTGGCTGAAGACAGCAGGGTGCTGAGAGATGATACAGAAGAAGTAGCCGTGGTAAGGTACCTGCTACTCGCTATTCCTAGAGCTGTAGTCACTAATAGCTGGAAATGGTGGTAGTAGTAACGGCACTGCACGGCCACACAGCACAGGCGAAGTGAGAGGAGGTGGCATGGAGGTGGCCAAGTGGCAAGAAGAGAGACAGGCAGTGAAGCCTCTCTCCATAAGTCAGGCACCCCTGGAATCTGAGACTTCACTAACCTCTGACCACAAACCGTGAGTAGGGTGCGGTGGAAGGAAGGGGGGGGAGCAGAGTGTTAAAGGGATTTGTGTTCACTGGACTGTCACCGCAGCAGCTGGGGAAACTGAAAGGAAGGACGTCGCCGCAGATGATGTGGGATGGGGAGTTTACCTACTACTCACATGTTGTTGATTTGTTGCTGGTGTGTCCCCCCAAATTAATGCTGGGTTCCCGCTCCCTCTTAATAAAAGTTTTCCTTGTTTCACATGCAGACTCAGTGGTTTGTAAGTGGAGAGGTATTTCCTATTAGGTGTAGCCAGCTATTTTGCTATTGCTATATGGCCACCTGCTAGGTAAGGTATAAGTGTGGAATGCTAAAGCTGTAAGACAGTAGCTTAGCCAAACTAACTAAGGCTAAGGCCTAAAGACTTGACATAAGCAACTAACCACAAGTGACCCTGTATCATAAGATGTCACAAGCTAAAGTGTGGTTATAAGCAAGGGTTGCTAAACTGCTGAGAGGTAACTGCAAGATGCCAAGTTATACCAGTTTTAGGTATTTTAAGTTAGGGAGCTCAGCAGGTATCTGACCACAAGGGTACCATGGTACCTAATTTCTGAACCTGCTAATAAGCTTGAAGTAGAAGGACACCCCAACATTAGTAGGGTGAGGAAATAAGGAAAAGGGCCTGAAACTCCTACCAAACAAGCATTAGGCAAAGTGGGCAGTAGCATAACCTGTGATAAAAGGTAGCAATCAGCCCATGCACTCCAGAGAGACTTCCTGAAACCTGTCAGGCCAAGGACCGCACGTGGGTCATCTTTCCTATTATGGGGTGTATGTATGCAAGCTCTGAATGCTTGTATTATCTCTGTCTGCATAGTTACATTGTAGTGGGTTGGGACGTTGCTGATTGTGCCAATAAAACAAATTGCAAATTCAAAAGGTCTGTCCAAAGCGTGAGTGTGTCTCCCGCGTATGCCGGGGTCCTTGCTCCCAAACCAACTGTAATGCTGTCGCTGATCTAAAGGCACATGAACCCTGCCAAACCACGGAACGTTAAACTGGGAAATCTAAATAATATTTCACCAAGAGATCGGGCCACACATGGGAGGGATTAAGTTTTTCCCAGGTTTCTGCGTGAGGCCTCGAGGCCTCTTTTATAATTTTAAGAGTGACCCCTAGATGTTGAACCCAGCCCTCGTTGCTGCTACCAACACCTGTCAGGGGGGTTCCAGAGTGTTCCTCTTGAATGAGTTAGGAGACCGAAGGAATTGGGGGAGAGCAGCAAAAGCAGGAGGATCTGGAGGCTAAGGAAATGCAGCTGAGATACCAGGGGTTGAAATATTGCGGATCCAGGCAACAGCCGGCACAGTGAGTGCATTGTGGAGCCAGTGGGGTTGGGGCTTAAGAGGCACAGGGGGTCCAGGCTGGGTGAGCAGCTGGGGAGAAAGGAGAAGAGAAGACAGAGTGGGCAGCGCGGGCATGGTGAAGGAAGGGATCACAGCAGGGATGCCAGAATGAGTGGATGAGGGCAGAGAAGAGCAACAGGACCTCAGACTGGTGGGCGGTAATAGGAGAAGCAATGGGGCTGGCAGCCTTATTTCTGAACTGACCAGCCAGGCAAACCATGGCTCCGACCGGGATATCTTGGAGCATGCAGCCCCGTGGAACCTCACTACCTGGCAGATGTTTTCTAGCTCAGGGCTCGGCTCCGCCCATTCCCAGTGACTGCACGTTCCTACCAGGAGTTCTTGGCGACTTGGCCCAGCATGGCCTTTACTCCCCATTGGCTGCCAAGCTTGGGCGTGTGACCACATGGCTGCAAGGTGCCACCAAAAACATGTCAGCAAGCGCCACGTTTCTGCTGTTCTTTTTGCCAACTCAACTCATCACATTCAGACACGAGAAGTAATTCTTCCACTCTACTCCACGCTGATTAGGCCTCAACTGGGCACCACATTTCAGGAAAGATGTGGACAAACTGGAGAAAGTCCAGAGAGGAGCAATGAAAATGATTAAAGGTCTAGAAAACATGACCTAAGAGGGAGGATTGAAAAAAAATTGGGTTTGTTTTGTTTGGAGAAGAGAAAACTGAAAGGGGACATGATAACAGTTTTCAAGTACGTAAAAGGTTGTTACAAGGAGGAGGGAGAAAAATTGTTCTCCTTAACCTCCTGAGGACAGGACAAGAAGCAAGGGGCTTAAACTGCAGCAAGGGCCGTTTAGGTGGGACGCTAGGAAAAACTTCCTAACTTCAGGGTATTTAAGCACTGGAATAAATTGCCCAGGGAGGTTGTGGAATCTCTATCATTGAAGATTTTTTTAAGACCAGGTTAGACAATTCTTAGTCCTGCCACGAGTGCAGGGGACTGGACTAGATGACCTCTTGAGGTCCCTTCCAGTCCTGTGATTCTATGATAGCCTCCAGCACCCTGCTACCATAGCCCCAATGTCCTTGTGAAAGGCATGGATAAATATCGAATGATTCTCACTCCCCCAGCACTCACTAACAGCTTCATGGAGAGAGTCACACAAGGCTGGCCACTCCAGATGACCTCCCAGTATATGGAGAATCTAACTAGGGCTGATGGAAGAATTAAATAGGTTGGCCCAAGACATTGTAACTGGATGACATGAAACAAGTGAAAACGTAAGCAGGCTGATTACCAGGGAATAGCTTGCTAAGGGTGAGGTCTGAGGAACAGTCCTTGAAGACTGAGCTGTGGAAAGCACCAGAAAATGTACTATCATGCAGTGGTTCCCAAACTTTCTAGGAATGGAACCTGCCAGCTGCAATATGTCTGTTTTTGCAACTCACCGTTACATACAGGCACCCTGGCACCGTAACCTTGAGCCATGCGTGGTGCAGAGGAGGAGCCTTGGGGGAGGAAGGGTTGGAGAGTGGGTCCCAGCAGCAGTAGCTGCTGACCTGTAGGGCTGGGCCCAGCTCCCTGCTTATGAGCATTGCGTTCTGGTGCATGGGGTCACAGTGCCACTCACTCAGATTTGGCCCTGCCGCCCTTCATTCATGCCAGAGGCTGGGCCAAATCTGGGGTGATGTTGCAACTTGGCACATGGGCTCACAATGCCACTGAGGTTTGGCCCGGCCTCCCCTCTGCCATGGGTGGCCGAGCCAAACCTCAGGTCATAACGCCCGGAGCAGGTAGCCTGCCCCGTGGGACAGGAGCCACCACTGAGGGGTGAAAGCAGGGCAGTCTCAGTCTCCAAAGTCCCTCCACCCCCAGGGCCTCCTCTCCCCTCCACAGCAGTCCAGGAGAAGTATATGTGGGCCCTGCAACCCATCTAGAACCTTCCTGAGACCCACTGGTGGGTCAGGACCCACCGTTTGGGAAACACTCCTCTGGGAAATAGTCCTGAGCTGGCCAAGGTGGAGCAGATGACTTAATCATACATCTCTTCCATCTCTAGCCCTTCTACAATCCATGGCAGGTCTTCACACCCCTGGGCGTTGCCACTTCCCTTCAGGGTGGATGGTGTTCACAGACATTATAAGGCCAGAAGGGACCATTGTGATCATCTAATTTGACCTCCTGCCTAACGCAGGTCATAGGATTATCTTGCCTCTGACTCTGTTTTGAGGGTGAAGGGTCATCTGTGAGGCTCTGGAGGCACTCAGATACAACTGTGAGGAGGTGTGATAGAAACGTGTAGATAGCTGCTTAGGCAGCTTAGATACAGTCCTGGCACTGGATAGCTTAGGTGTTATACTGGTACCCTGGTCCCATCTTCTAGCCAGCAGGTATTGCCACAAGAACCAGTAAGCGTTTAGTAACTTCTGAGCTGAGAAGGAACTCGGTGCCTATGCCATCATCCAAGGCACATCATAGGGGTGTATGACGCCCACTTCAGCATGAGAGTTGGCAAACTGTATCGAGAAGTCATGAGCTGTCCTGTTGACTTTGCACACACAAGGAGTCCTCACAGGAGCATGGGTTGTAGGCCCTCACCTTTCCAGAGGGGAAGAGAGCAAGAAATAGCTGCACGGGTAATTGGGCCACGCCCTCTTTGTCAGCAGAGATGGACGTATGTTGTGCATCATCTTTAGAAGAGGAGTTTAGACTCTTTGCAAAGTTTTCTGTTCCCCCCCCCGCCCATTTTAACTCTGGAGTCATTTGCTAGTCCAGTGCGAAGGAGACTTTAAAATAATGATTTTTTTAAAAGGTGGGGGCCTTTCACCTCTCATAAATTAATGGAGTCATTTTAGCAAACTGCTCTGGGGTCTGGGTTAATGATTTATGGCCCCACTCTTGTTTCACTGAGATATTAAAGTCCCCATCTGGGCTGCTCGTCTCTCCAGGCAGCCATCCTCACCAGCCTCCTCTCTCTCTGTTGTCAGTGCAACACCAGCTGCATTATGGCAGACGAGGGAATCGGAGGCACGTGGAATAGCTGGATCCCCATTATAGGCAGATGCTAATGCCCCATGCCTCTTCCAAAAGGAGAAGACTACAGTGATGGATACATAGGTAGCAACCATGCAGGTCAATGGAGGCAAGACTAAATCATTGCAGAGTCTGGTATCCCAGTTTATTAATGTACACTCCGTAAATCATGCCTCATTGACTTTTGCAAGTGCTGAGCATGAGCAAGTTCAGGAAACATGACCAAATCTGCCCCACCCAGAACAAACTTAGCCCATGTGGAAAAAAAAGAGAGAACAACCTCAATATAATGGGAAACATAAGTCGCTGTTCCGGATCAGCACTCCCCTTGGGTCCTATTACCAGCAAACTTGACATTCCATGTCACAGCACCAGGGCTTGCGTCTTCAGGAAGCTTGCTAGGTCTGCTGAGCCTAGGGGAAGACTGGAGATGGTGCTTTTTGCAGATAAAGGAGGGTGCACACACACAGACATACACCCCAACACAAACAACCTCCAAGCACGTGTATTTCCCTTCTGGATTCCCACCCAGGTTGAGTCAGCCGATGTTCCATACCTTTCTCCTTTTCCTCTGTGAACTGACGCTGACTGCAGCTTCCCTGCCAACCATCTGGAGCTGTGTGGTGGCTGGTTCATCCTCCTGACACAACCACACGCGCTCACACATGCACACACACCCTGGGAGCGTGAGTCATCGCCTCTCCAAGTGCCCCACCGCAGAGCCTGCTGTAGACACTTCCTCAAAGGCTGGAGCCCCTGAGAGATGTTCTCTCACATGGAGAATGCTAATGAGGAGAGCTCTGCTGGAGGCTGGCTTTCCCTAGTGTCTCGTCACAGCAGATACCTTGCCCCAGCTTGCATACCCAACAGGGGGAAGGAAGCAGCAGGGGCCACTTCAGGACTGGGGAAGGGAGCAAGAGAGGCCAGTGGCTGCAATCCAGAGCAGAGACCTTTGGACATTTGGAACTCTCAGGTCCCCTGTAATTGATTGTTATATTCTCAGCCTTAGGTCCATGGCAAGGAAGGGAGGGTGACTGGGGAGTGAGAAGACCGGGGGAGCAAGCAGAGATGCTTTGACATTGGTTAGCAACAGGGAACGTGCAGAGAGGGACCGCGTGCAGAAGTAAGTTGGTAGCTGGGGATAGTTTCCAGTAATAAAAATAAACAAAGACCTAACTACAGCGGAGCCGTAGGCAGCTGGGCGAAGTTTACTTCTTAATAATTTTAAAAGACTGGATCAGCCTGGCACGTGCCTATCATCACCCTGGTCACTTTGGACTAGGCTGTGAGTTTGCAATCTGGCAGCTCAGAGCTGCACTGCTCCCAGAGTGAGCCGACTGGAGTGTGAGCCATTCAGGGCGGGGACTGCCCATATGTTTGAAAAGGGACTAGTACAGTTGAGATGGATCTAGCTATCCAACCCCATACACCCCCTGTATCTATCTATCCATCCATCCTTAACCTAAATAGAACATAACAATGCTTCGTTACCCAAGAACCTACTTTTGTATACATTGCCCATCACTGTATTATCTGATCACGTCCCAAGTGTAATTATTTTATAGGCTGGTTTGTTTGTCTCTGTGTAAGTGTAAGCAGAGTCAGGATGAGCTCCACCCTGACACCTGGTGGTGAGGTGTGGCAAGTTGTGGAAAAGAACTTCAGGGGCTGATCTCATTTGCATAGGCACACCCGCCCCACCTAGAATGAGGCCATAGCTGCCCAAATGGTCACTTTGGCTGCTGTGGGATCCCCAGTGTCTCTGTTATTGGGGCAGGAAGAATAAATTGTTATTACCCTGATTATGGGAACTGTGCTTGGAACTGTACTTGGCCTTTTGTTATGACAGAGGGACTCGCCATCAACTAAGTAGCACTCGCTAGGCAAGGGTCATGGGTTCCAAAACTCTGTGAATTAAGAAAGGCTGGGAATAGGTGTTAGTACTTGGTGGTATGGGCCCCCTGGTGAGGGTCTTATATGCTAATTGCACTTCCTCCTCTCTCCACTGTGGAATATCAGAGCTAATTTTGATTCTGTTAGGAGTCTAATTAAAGGCTGCTGAGCTCACTTTGGGCTAATAGCGCACCAGCACTGAGGCTCCCCTACTACAAACTGAATTCACAAAAGAGCTGAAATCACTGAGTGTTGTGTTAAGTAGTGGGGGAACCTGAAGATATATTGTGGAGCAGTTTTGGGATGGCTGGAGCGCCTTGTGGACTGGCTGGTGGAGCAGTTCATGGGACGGCGGGAGCTGGTTGTGGGGAGCGGAGCAGTTCATGGGATGGCAGGAGCTGCTTGTGGGACACGAAGCGGAGCAGTTCATGGGACAGCGGGAGCTGCTTGTGGGCTGTGGAGCTGAGCGAAGCAGTTCGTGGGGCGGCTGGTGGAGTGGAGCGGAGCGAAGCCCTATGGAGCTGCGGGGTGGTCAGCTTCAGATCATGTAAGGTGCCCCTTATCTCTCTCTTCCCCCCCCCCCCCATCTCCACCCATGTTGGGAGGTAAAGCTCTGCAGATAAACTTTCGAACTCTGGGGCTGCCCTGACCAGGGACAGAGACTTTTGGGTCATGGGACTTTGGGGACTTTGGGTGATTTGGGGTTGCTGGACTCAAGAACCAAAGGGAAAGGGCATGCCCCAATTTGCTTGGGGTGGATTTTTGCTCATGGGTTGTGTTATGAATCCTGTTGGTGGTGTTTCCCCAACATAATGCCACATTGGTTCTCTCTGTTATTAAAAGGCTTTTTGCTACACTCAGACTCTGTGCTTGGGAGAGGGGAAGTATTGCCTCTTGGAGGCGCCCAGCAGGGGTGGTATATATTTGTCCCAGGTCACTGAGTGGGGGCTCGAGCCAGTTTTGCATTGTGTTATTGGAATGGAACCCCTAGATACTGAACCTGGCCCTTGTTGCTGCCAACTCTGACGGGCAGAAGGGTTACATAAGGGAGAAAAAGTGCGTGTGTGCGTAAGGAACTTATTTGGAGCAAATTAAAAAATGTTTTTTGCTTTAATGATAGGAAGTCCCAGCACTGCAGACCCTCACAACTTAAGAACCATCCTATCAGCTAGCACTAATTGATGACTTGCTTCCTGGTCCCACAGGGTATGTTTAAATTGCAATATAAGCCCCGGATTACTAGAACTCAAGTTAGCAGACCGTGTGTTTGTGAACCTAGATCTTGAGCATCTACCCTCATTTGTAACCCTAGGTTAGGAGTTGTTGAACCCTGGTTCCCAACCTGGGCTCCAGCGTCTATACTGAATTATGTGGGCCTGAGTCCAACCACCCATCTCCCAGACTTCCTAACACCTTCCCCAAATGTGGCCACTCTAGCCCTTTGTTTGTGGTTGGCCACTCTAGCCCTTTGTTTGTGGTGCAGTGTGGGAAAACTTGACTGTCCACCACACTTGGCAGTCTAGAGAACAAAGAAGGTCCACCCAGGAGATTGTGGCATACTTTTGATGGACGCTGATAGCACGAGTGCAGTGGTGCTGCATCCACACTGCAAAGCAAAAGGGCTTGAAGCCTGGGTCCCGGCTTGACTCAATCTCAGACCCTTCACCCCCATGGGGTCCTGAGACCCTGCATCTGAACCCTGGGTTAGTGTGTAGACAGACGCGGCATTAGGCTTGATCCTGGGTTCAAACCCAGGACTTATATTGCAATGTAGACTTGCCCACAGATGCTGAGGAGACATGCAGGATAAATTATCCTCTCCCCCTTATTGTTGATTCTGCCAAGTTACGACAGGAGCCATTTGGCAAGGAGCTAAAAGGGAAGCCTGCACTGTGTCTGGCCTGTGGACACACGGAGTAATTCAATCTCCAGTTCGGTCATTCTGGCAGCTTTCACAAGCCTGAAACTTCAGGAAGAAAACAGCAGTTCTTTAACTCTGTTGTGTGAGATCATGGGATGGCCACAAAGGAAGGAGGCAGTTTTCATTTGGGAAACAAAGAAGAAGGTTTGCACTGTGAAACATGGCAGATTTTTCACCGCAGATTTTTCTCTCTGCTATTGTGACAACCCCAGATTCTTCTGTCAGTTTCACGGTGGACACGAATTTGACCCTGTAGGCTGGGACTTAGGAAAGTGCTTAAGTCCTGTAGGGGGTACAGGGGTGAAAGTCAATGAGACTTGTGCTCCATGGAGTGGGGGGGTGGGGGCTGGTCAGAAAACAAGAATTCCATTTTATGAAAATGACACAAGAGTACACGAGAGCAAGACCCGTTCCCCCCCCCCCCCCAGAAGCGTTGGCAGCCCAGGAGGTGAGAGCCAGGTTCGAGTCCGGGATCTGTGCCATTTTCTCACTGGCCCAGTGAGTTGTTATACAACGTAGAACAGCTGCAAAGGGAGCTAATTCTATAGCACAGTGCTTGGGGTACTCAGTGCCGAGGTGGGTGACCCACGGTCAAGTCCCCGCTCTGAGTCAGGCAGACTTTGGTCTCCGGGGCTGGCATTATGGTTTAAAATGCACATGGAAAAAAATAAATAGATGCAGAAACAACCCTGCAAAGTCCATGCGAGAATCCTAAGCTTGTCTAATCGGTGATATTTCCATCTTCCCTGGCAATGATGAGGGCTGGCTGAAACCCCGCCTGTACTATCCTCTCCTTGAAGTCCATTCAGTGTTTGTGTTACCTGTAAATGCTTCCTCAGTTGGAATCTTTCAATCAAACGTGGATGTCCTTCTCACGTCTAGCCTTAAAATCCATGAATCTGGGAAACTATGAATAATCAGAACTGATCTGAACCCCTTGCCCAAATATCAAGACGATATGTACCCAGCTGCTTTTGTGCTGAGGCATGGAGAAGTTTGATGTGGTTATTAATTATCCATTATTGCATTTAATTAGTTGCTTTGGGTTTCAAGTATTATATTTGACCGTGTTAATTACGGATATATATACAATGTTACCACTGCACATTCTGGTTTCATCTGGCACTGAAACCAGAAATGGTGAAGCACAAGAGCCGTTGCTTGTCAGAGTTCTCCAGTCATAAGTCAACCTCTAACTACTGAGGGTTAAGACAAACTTTTCTTGGGAACAGGTTATCCCATAACTGCAGGGTTTCTTGGTCCTTCCTCTGAAGCAGCTGGCTCTGGCTACTGTTGGTTACATAATACTGGACCAGTTGGACCACTGGTCCGATCCAATGTGGCAATTCCTATGTTTCCTACGATGTACAGAGAAGCAGCAGGAACTATTCCTCCAACTCATTCCACGATCACCATTCATCAACAATGAGCAGCATTTCTGGGGATTACTTAGCCTGAGAAACAACAGCCCGTGTACTGTGCATCTCCATGTCAACGGCTTTCAATTCTGGCTGTAATGGTCACGTGGTGGTTTGTAATGTTTGGCTTGGCCTCCCTTAGCCAGCCCAAATCCCACTGCCCTCATCAAGACGTGCCACGGAGTCAGAAAAAGAAGAGCTGGAAAAGACCTATTAGATCATCTTGTCTACCCACCCTTGGCCAGGGCAGGACTGTTCCCTAACACGTAGTCTCTGGGGCTTTGTCCCATACGATTTTACATGACTCACATAATGGGGCTTCCACCACTGGCTTGGGAGATTGTTCCACTCTTAGGATGGCTTTCCTGCTAGCTAGGCTAAATTTTCCATGCTCGTTTTCACCCAGTGACTTATTTCTATTCAAAATGATTCCTCTTCCCTTTCACTCTACATTAAACCCTCCCATATGTCAGCTTGTCCCATCTTTTACTGCCTTTCTCTTTGGGGTCCCAATTCTAATGTCAGGCCATGACTTTCCTGCTTGAATCAGGAAAGGCAGAACTGTTTTGAGCTACTCCTGTGACACGTGGATACGCACGGGTTCACTGGCCTCTCTTTGAAAAACCATCGTGCGTCAAAAACAGCCCATGGACCTAACCCGTCCCAAGGGCTGATATTACAGGCTGATTAGGATCACAGTAACCACATTTGCTTTCAGCATCTCCAGATGGGTTTCGCCACAAAAACATTGAGACAATGATGCTTCCACTGTCTCCAGTACATTCCACCCACCACTAGTAAACAGCTAGTTTCCTATGAGCACTTTCTACTAAGCAGAACAAAAAGCATGGCCACAATAGGCTATGTTATGATGTAACAAATCAGGAGCAGGAGAGGAACAAATGTGGCAGATTGGTTAGTCTGGGGAAACTTTAATGGCCATGCCTCGCATTATGTGCTAGAGACAACGCTGCTCTGTGGATTTGGGGCAGGGAACCTATTTGGATTCAATATATAAGTGCATCTGCTGGGAGGCCCTGAATAAACAAAGCTTGATTCAAAGTGCCAATGATTCCAAAACTGGAGCAAAATATGGAACAGGATGGAAAAACTGCCTAGTCACACATCACTGCCTGATATTAATGCATGATCCCAGCTCAGGGCTTCAGAGGAATGTGGAACTAGGTCCCAGTCATCAAGGTGGGTGAAACTGGTTGGTTTAGTCAAGGTCCTAATGGGAAAAAAATTACTATGATGCTAATTGTCTCCTGCGTTGGCATTCCCACCAGAGATGCCATGGACTGAATGGGCTATAGAGAATGAGCCAGCCTCTGTCCACTAGAGGTTATCCTTCTAGATCATGGTTGAGGCACATTGGATCATGCAGGGAAAGCTTCCACTTTGGGGTCTTTGTACATAACAAAGGGCTTCATTCTGCAGGGATACCCACTTCCTCCTGTGCCAAATCCATAGAGTTAAAGGGTTGAAGAGACCATTAAATCCACTCGTCTCATCCCCTATATGGCACAGGTCCTTAAATTTCATGCCGTTACCCCTGAATTGTGCCCTATAACGTGTGTTTGGCTAAAGTATGGAGGATCCAGAAGGACATCCAGTCCTGCTTTGAAGACATCAAAAGATGGAGACTCCACCACTTCCTTTGGTAGTTTGTTCCAATGGTAAATCACCCTCACTGTTAAATAATTGTGCCTTATCTCCCATTGGAATTTTGTCTGGCTTCAGCTTCCAACCATTGGTTCTTGTTATGGCTTTTGCCACTAGATTAAAGAGCCCTTTAATACCCAGCACTTTCTCCCCATGAAGATACCTATACACTAATCAAGTCACCTAGCCTCTGTTTGCCCAAATCAGGGAATGAGCAACAGGGGATGGATCGCTCAGTGATTACCTGTTCCATTCATTCCCTCTGAAGCACCTGGCACTGGCTACTGTTGGAACACAGGATACTGGGCTAGATGGACCTTTGGTCTGACCCAGTCTGGCGGTTCTTATGTTCTGTGTTCACACCTTAATCTTGTTTTTGATATGCTAAACCACTTGAGCCCTTTGAAGTCTCTCACTGCAAGGCATTTTCTCTAGCCCTCGAATCATTTTTGTGGCTCTTTTCTGCGCTCTTCCACTCTTTCAACATCCTTTTGAAAATGTGGACACCAGAACTGGACGAAGTATTCTACACAACACCATTTAAAGTGTGGTTCTGTTCTCAAACAACCACCATGTAAAATGGCACCATTTTACTATGTGAGTCAGATCCACTTACTATCAAAGTAAATAGAAGTCATTTGTGGTTTTTACTTCTGTTAGCCTGGCAGAGACTACAAAAGTTAAGCAAGAGAGAGGGAGCTTCTTTCTTCTCTGATGTGATCAATAAGTTACAATCCGTTATTCCTGTGCAAATCTACGGAAATGCCTGAGGGTCACTGAAAGCCAAATTTGCCCTGCGTAAATGTCATTGCTGGTGATGACACATGAGAAGGGATTGACCCAGTTTGACTCCTACATCCCAGTGTGAGTTTGCAAGAGCATCTCCTCGCTTGCAGACTAAGCCTGAACCAGCACAACAGCTCAAGATCCTATTTAAAGTTCGGGAAAATATTTCCCCATTTAGACTCCGGTCACTATCAAGCAGTTTGCTCCAGCCTGCTGTCCAATCCCCTCCTCTCCTAAGCTGTAAGTGGGTCCCTGCCTTTCGGTGCCTGGCCTAATCCCCAAGAAGTTTTGGCTAACAACAGAAATTGAAGATCAGCCCCGGCTTTCCCATTGGCAGAGCGCTGCACGCGTTGTGTGCACTCATGACCTGGACAGCGGCCTGCCAAGCTGTTTGTGTAGTTAAAACAAACCAAATACTGCACCTACCTTCCAAAGACATCACCAAGTTAAAACCAGATGGAGAATGCTGGCGACTGAGGGATTTTTCTTCCCCACTAGTGATTCAGAAGGCCAGTAACAGAATTCTGATCCTGGCATCAGCCCAGCGTATCCTGTTGAGTCACGGCTGATGTCTGCATCTAATCTTAACTCATGTGGATGGGCTTGTTGGAACTTGTCATGTATCCCCAGCTACCAAAATATCCCCCTGCTTGACCTGTCCCATTTATTACACAACATAACACAAGAGTGTGTGTGGCTGCAAAAAAAAAAAAAAAAAGCATATGGAAGTGAGCTGTAGAAATTCCTAAGGCTGGAAATTCTAAGGGCAAGGGAGGTCAAAGGCAAAATTTCCTTCTCATTCCCCTCTTCCCATCCCCACTTTTTTACTAGCTGCTCAAGGCAGAGAGAGATACAGACGTACTGTCTTTGACGGTTCCAGTTACCCAACTAAATTGCTAAAGTAGTGTCTGGCATAGGCCCTTTTAACAGATGTAGGAAATATCATCAACAGCCTTCTAACCAGTCTGCTTTCTACCACTGGGTGATACTCTATGTCCACAGACAAGACGGGATAAGGGAAAGCTAGAGAAATTGACAAATATCTAAACCATGAACCAATGACACAAAGTGAGGGTCTAAGTGGTAGATCCATATGTACATATGAAGATGAGAGACAGAAGAGCATGTCTCGAGGATTGGATTAGGTTAGATTAGATTATTTAGGCCCTCAGACACCCCAAATTTGTTCAGATTGGGAGGGTTGGTTTGGCCCATATTGTAAAGATTACTATATTTTTATAAAGATAACGGCTGTTTGCAAAATTCAGGAACAGGTTCAAGTTCAGATCTTGAAGAGCCCTAATATTTCAGGCATGCCCCACTGCTTTGGGGTTTTGGTTCAGGTCCATCTCTAACAGGAACAAGAAAGACACAGTAGGTTACTGTAGAGATACTGGTAGATACAGAGCTGACTGGACAGATGCATGAATGCTTTTCAGTGGTATTGTATCTCAGGTGGCAGCTAGAACACCCGAAAGCAGTGTTTTCCTTTAAAATGCAAAATCCCAATAGCACTTTATCTCTTTAAAAACATACAAGCTGAAATCCTGGTCCCATGAAAGTCAACAGGAGATTTGCCTTTGACTTCAGTGGCATTTGGATTTCACCCTTAGTGTTCTATCCTCCGTGGGGAATAAGGATTTTCATCCTTGCTGTACCGATGGGGAAACTGAATGGAGACACCATAAGCAATGTGCCTAAGGCCAAAGTGGGGAGAATAAGAGCTCAGAATTCCCTGGTTCTGTGCCCTGTACTGGGCCTCTATGCCACTCCTCTTCTTAACCCATTGGCCTCACTGGAACACATGCAGTGTTCGTGCTACATGCTCTGGGTAACATCTTGGTAAACCTGGAAGATGGAGTTCCTTGTCCTGTACCTCCATCCCATGCCAGCCTGCTAGCCCTGCAGTCTGTACCTTTCCTGGTGCAATTGCACTCTGTAGAACAAATGGTGAAAATACCCAGTGGAGATAGGCAGACTACAACAGTGTTTTTCAACCTTTTTGATACCAGGGACTGGCTTGCTGCCTTCCTAAACTGTATCAGGGAGATCTTAGGGACCGGCACCGGTCCATGGACCAGTCATTGAGAAACACTGGGCTAGAAGGCTTACTGCAGGTCCAATGAGACTGTCATGGTTTTTCAAGTGTGTGCAGCGTATTATATATATCATTGTTACATTTTCTCCTCTCTTCTCCTGAGTGTGGCGGAAAATATACAACAGAAAGTATGTCAGAAAGGAAATCCTTTCCATTTCCTGATCTTATGTCATTGGTATGACACCATCTCCTTCAAGACAGATGGATCTCTAGGACCACACTGTGCCATATAGTTCAACTGCCAGCTACCATAGCACCAAGAACAGACACACAAAACTTGTCATACCACTATCCATGTCAGGACTGGGGGATTTTGGGTGCACCTGCTCTGTGGCTGAAAAGGAGATGGTTTGTCTGATAGTTCAGAACCTTTCTCAAGCACCACTTTTAAAGCCAGGTAGCCTAGACTGTATATGGATTGATAGATTAGAGAGTTGCAGGCAATCAACATAGAGGGATCAGAAGAGAATCTAGCGTTATATGGTGTCTTTTGGGCTTCCTGGATGTCAAAACTCTTTATGAGTGATAGACCTGGTTAAAAATATTCCCTTGAGACTTTTTTTTCCTAATGAAAATTTGCCTTTTTTAAAAAAATAAATAAAAGACCCAAAAAGCTTGTGGAAATTTTTAGTTTCATTCAAAATTTTCTAAAAAATAATGTTTAATGAATAAAGTTTATTTTTTAACCAGAAGTGCCCCCAACCCCCCTTCTCCAAATTTTGGGCTTGAGGTGGATTGCATAGGGTGTTCTTTTTGGTTTTCACTTTTGTTTTTTTTTAATGTTCTGTTTTTTCCAAAATCAGAAATAGTTTGGTTTTCATTCATTCTTTGAAAAGCCAGAACATTTTCATGAAACATTTCAGAGAAAAAGAAATATTTTTGTTTCTTTCAGAAATTTCCCTGAAATCTATTTGGCATTGTCTGACCTGCTCTACTAAGCAATAAACTCATTGCTGAGAGTTCAGTAACCTTAAGCCCAAAGCAGCCATTAGCTGCTCAGTAATAGCTCATACGCAACTTTTAACTATGGTCCTATGGAGAGCAAGAATACGGCTGAGATAGCAGTTACAACAGTAGGAATAATGGGAGGGGGAGTTGCCTTCCTCTGCAGCATGGGGCATGGGTCCCCTGCTGGTTTGACTAGAGTAAATGGTGGATTCTATGTAACCTTAAGTCTTTAAACCGTGATTTGAGGACGTCAGTAACTCAGCCAGAGGCTATGGGCCTGTTGCCAGAGTGGCTGGGTGAGGTTCTGTGGCCTGCGGTGTGCAGAAGTTCAGACTAGATAATCCCGATGGTCCCTTCTGGCCTTAAGGTCTGAGTCTGTGAGTTTAAAGTGGCTTAAGATCCTCAAATTAAAGATGACATAAAGTGCAAATGATTGTTGTTATGATGTGTTGTGGTAGGCACGGAAAATTAGGGGTAAGGAGGTTATCTCCAGGTCACAATTCCCTGAATCCTTGATTTAACTCCTCCCAGGGGCGCTAAGAGGGTGGGCAGTCTCAGAGCAAAACTGAATTCACCTCTGGGTTGATGGAGGACAGTACATAAGGGAGGCAGCTAGCTGACCCCACACAAACGGGAGGGGACTGATGTGGGATGAGCTCATGGGTTCACTCTTGTGTCAGGAGTGGTGTCCTCTCGGGACTTGGCTGTGCCCGGCACAGCATGTATTTCATTCAGCCCCAGGCACTGAGCCAGCTCTGACTTTGAAAGCGTCCAGGGTGGCTACTCGCAACATCCAGGTGCCCTTTGTGGCATTCCTGCCATGTGTAGACTCAACCAGGCCTCAACCTTAGTCCCTGGCAAGGGGGACCCCATGAATCCTTCTAAACGTAATATGGAAACCAGGTGCCAAAGTCAAACCTTACTAGTTTATTCTGGTCTACTGATTATTTCTCCCCTGGTCCCTCCATGTCTTTGCTGGAGCCACCCCAGTTTTGTCCACATTTCAGCCTCTATCTTCAAGGCTTTGAATTCTGGCCAACGAGGTGTGGGTGGGACTTCCATTAGACCTTCCCCCATTAATACCACTCCTCAATTGTTGAGCAATTCAAAACACTCTCATCTGCCCCCCCCCCGAAGCTGTCCAAGCACTCCCAGGTCCTGCTGACCTGGAGAGCCAGGCATCAGGGCCGTGAAGCAGGCTGAGACAGTGGTTGAGCAGGTGCCTGTGAATGAAAACTCCTGGGATCTGTTCTTGCCTTTTATTATTGATTTATTTGGATTGCAGTAGTGCCTAGGGGGCCACAGTATTAGACCAGGACCCCACTGTGCTGGTTGCTGTACAAAGAAGTAAAAGACAATTCCCTGCCCCAAGGAGATTCTGGTGTGTGACCCTGGGCAAGTCACAGCACCTCTGTGCCTCAGTTTCCCTGACTATAAAATGAGATGAAGTTACCTACCTCATGAGGGGGGCCTTAAGTTTTTCACTAGAGCTGGCTGAAAACTATAATTTGCATCCCATGGAAAATTCCAACCTTTCAAAATTTGTTTCTGTGCCTCATCAGGAAACAAATATGGAAATTGTTCAAGGAATGGGAAGTTCAGAAAAATTTTGGTTCAGAAATATTTTTAATAGAAACAAAGTGTTTCAGTATTCCCTGACCAGGCAATCTGGTTTTGATTTGCTGCACTGAATGGAAACATTTCTTTTCAGTTTCCTTTGGCATTAAGCTGTGGCCCACAGAGCTGCTGCAGTGTCTCATGGGAGTTGTCATTCAGGTGCCTCCTGCCTTCATTCTCCTCTATAAATTGGACTTCTTAGCCAGACTACATTTCCCATCACGCACCCTGGTCGTGTAAGTCCCATGATGCACTGTATCACCTCAGCCGGGGGAAGACTCCTATAAGGGGTGGCTTGCCCTGGAAGGTAAATAGGCAGACCAAGAAACAAACAAAAAACCACCTCAACTTAATGCAACATTTTAAAAATCCTGAGATTTTCACACTATTTTTGCAATTTTGAGGGGTTGGCGACATATGTTTGCTGTTGTTTTGTGGTCCTCTGAATATAAACCAAACATAGGTCATTGTGACCAAAGCAGTACAAGTGTCACAAAAACACATCCATAATCAATACCAGAAAGAAGATGAGTAATTGGAGGGAATCCAGGGGAAAGTGCCCAAGAAAGATGAAAGGTTGGAGGAAATGACTAATAAGGATTAAATTAAAAGAATGAAAGCCCTACCACTTGGCTAAATGACTAAGGGAGACCAGATGCCTCTCTGCAAGCAGTGGGTGGGCGTAGCAAGTAAGGAGAAGAATTGTTATGGGTAATATAATGGAACAATCTGCAGTCAGGTCACCTCGGACTGTATGCTCAGCAGATGCCATGAGGAGCATGTATTTACAGGGCATATGCTGTGCTCTGCCCCCTGAGAGGCACAGCTCAGGGGAAGATCCCCCGATGTAAGTCAAAGCAACCCCAGGGCTGCTCTAATTTATAGCAGCCTCCCTGTGGCTCTGTAACCCAGAATCCCCATAGCACCAAGAGCTACAGGCACACGCCCTGCCACACCTCCCTTCCCCTAAACCCACCGCCAACATGCCCCTTATCCCAGGGCCTGCCATGCGGGGGCAGTATACGTTCACTCACCTTGGCCCTATGCTGCATCTGTGGGGAGGGGCAGGGGGAGGAATTCTCTCCCTGCTAGTTTCAGCTGCTTGATGCTGCTGCAATGGCACATAGGAGCTGGGATGTGGGCCAGAGCTGGCCTGTCCATTGGGAAATCTCGGGAGGGGAAATACCCTGCCTGCTGCAGGAAGTGGGCTCATTACGGTTGCCCTCTTCCTTCAGAATCAGTGCTTCATTCTTCCTCATCTTCCCCCAGAAGTCTCAGTAGGATAATGGTCTGTTTCGCTTCCTACCCTGGACGTCTGCATTGGTTTGCCATGTGCACTCAGAGAACAGCTGCTGCACTTCTGTAGTGGGCAAAAGCAAAGCCGCGATAAATAAATCCATGTTCTAAAGCGATTTACCTTGCTGGATAAAAGGGGGCAACAGTCCTGGGAGCCCTAAAATTCCTCTGGTGCTGCCGGAAGGAAGGGTCTTTTGTACAGGAATTCCATGTTGTTCAAAACCCCCTTAACAGGTCAGGTGGGAAGTCAACACCCCAGCACTATATATAAATGTAAGATCGTTATCTAGGAGGAATGGGCTGGAATTAAGCAAAGGAAGTTTTCAGCAGGATTGTCAGGAAATGTTTCTCAATGGTGAGACAATTGGGCAGGGTCAAATAGTCTCTCGGGGGAAGGAGTCTTGGTAACCCATTTCACTTGAATCACTTCATGCTGGGTCGAACAAAGAACGCAGGAATGTACAGTAGGCAACAGTCCCACACTGGTCGTTGTAGGCAAGAACTAGAAATAGGTGTTGTCTGCAGTGGTTACCTTCGATAACCAGCATTTGCTAATCTGATGATCTATCACCATGGGTTGGCAGCAGGGACTGAATCCAAGAACTTCAGCACTAAAAGCATGGCCCACTGTTTCGTCTAGTTTCTGGTGGGCTGTAATATTTTGGTCTCATTTCAGTTGCTGGGTTGGTGTGCAGGTGCTGGTGATGTTGGTGGCCTGTGATAAACAGGAGATCAGAGTAGATAATGTAGTGGTCTCTTCTGACCATAAACTCTATGACTTTGTGATTACGTGGTAGCAGTAGTAGGCTCTTATCCCCTCCTGTGGACCTACCACTATGATGAGACGACATCTAAAACGTGCTGAACCAGTGGGTTATATCAACTAGAGTTGAGTGGAGAATGGGAAGGTGGGGTGAAGCCCCCAAGAAGTGGATAAGCATGCCTGAGATCCCTGAATGAATGGGTGTATGGACCATGGGGCCCAGAGTCAAGAACAGCAGAGCAGACCGAGGATTTGGACATCTGGTTTTGTTCTACTTTCTGTTACCCCTGAAGGAGTGGGTCTAAACATGAGCTGGCCACGAAAAGAGGCAGACCACGGTGGGACCAGAGCGACTGTCAGCAGCAGGCGATCCAGCTATTACGTGCCAAGCAGTGAGGGGATGCTCCAGTGATGAGTCCATCCTTCTATGGTTTTGATCTGATTCAGAACAAACATTTTCTAATATTCTGTATGAAATACAGTGAAGCCCTGGCTCCGGGGAAACTCACCTGGCAAATTACCTTGGAGCCACATATCCTGAAAGCCCCTTCTCCCATTAGCCTGCCAGGTGGGTGAGCTAGCAGGAAATCAAGCAGGTTTCCATAGGACGTCTGCCTGGGTTCCACTGGAACTTCAGCAAAATTGAACCGTCTCTGTAAAACATTTGGATTTCGCTGACTTGGCAAATACCGATGAAAAATGTTTCATCAGAATTTTTCCGACCAGCCCTAATACCAAACCTTAATTTCACTGTAGTATAGAAACTACAGTTTTGACCTACATTCAGAAAACCATCGTAACTATGTTGTGTGTTGACAAATGTTGACTATTTATTGGCAACCACTGTCTAATGTCTATAATAATATCCTCTTCCCAACTACTGAATTCCTACGTGATCCATGAACTACAAAAGGAGAGAGATAAACAATGCTGGCTGTTACATCAATTAAGGGGTAAAACCTTAAGGGGTTTACAGTCCATACACAAAATAGCCTGGATCATTCAGGTCCATTTGGATGCTGGAAACCTGTTGTGGGGAAAGGCCACAAAAGAGCTCTTAATGAGTATGATCTAATAAAGGTAATCTGCTTCTCTGTGATAAATCAGTAGAGGTGATAGAACATTGATGGACCTGTCCATCCCTTTAGAGCCAGGAATTGTGTTTGTCATATATTGATTGTGGCTGTTTGATATTAGAGTCTCTAGCACCTGGGTGAACAGGAAGAAAAATCCCTTTGTGAAAGTCCTAAATAGAATCTTCCTTCACCCACATTCACCCCCGTTATTAATTAGTTTTTATAAATGTTAATGCACAGATTTCAAGGCCAGAAGGGACCACTGTGACCATCTAGCCTGACCTCCTGTGTAACACAGGCCGGAGAACTGCCCCAAAATAATCCCTAGAGCAGATCTTGTAGAGACCATTAATATTCAAAATACCTCTGCAAGTGGGGTAAGTAGTATTTACCCCGTTCATTAAGGATAACATTTTCTAAAGTGCCTTGACATAGAAGCCTGAATCCCATTGACTTCCAGTGAAATATAAGCACCTCAGGATTGGAGCACACCCCCAGATTTTATGGATTTATCCTCACCAACCTCCCTGGGAGGTAGGGCAATAGTGTCATTCTGAGACACAGAGACATTCTGCCATAGCTTTCCCCATGTCACACAGGGAATTCAGAGCACAACCGGGAACTGGATTTATGTCTATTGGATCCCACTTTAGTATCTTAGCCACAAACCCCTCCTTTCCTCCAGAAAGAGAATTCTCCCTCCTGCATTGGCCAGGAATCAAACCCAGCCCTCCTGTATGGACGGTACAAATCCTATCACTGAACCTGCTGGACTTCTCCGTAGGCCATTTTTGCTAAAGTCTTCCTGGCTTTGTGAGCCAGTGCAGTTCATTTCTCCTCTCTTTGCAGTCCTTTTACTTACCCGTTTGGTGTTTCCCTACTCCTTGCCAATTAATACGCTTGTGGCACCCAGAACTGAGTGAATGAACACCACTTCTTTCTCATTGTGGTTTTTGCAGCAACTGCACATGCTCTTAAGTGGTCATTCTCTTCCTCGTCACTTCCACAGCAGATGAACATGTGCCTACCATCCCCACAGCCGTTAAGCAGTCACTTAGCCATAGCATCAAAGGAGCTGTTTAGCCAGAATCCCATGGGACACTTGCTTAATTGACAAATTGGCCCCTTAGTCACATCACCCCCATGCTCAATGTAGTGCTCATGTTCCCTTCCTTCTAGCCTTATTCATTGGCAGAGATGTCGTCTTTCCGGAAACTGTTGGAAGCAAGTCATGTTGCTTCTTTGAGATGCTGGATAACCTTGTTTTCATCCTCTGAGCCATGGGAAGGCATGTGGTGTGTTACTCAGCCATTCCAGTAGCCAGGTTTCTGGAAAACTCCAAGGGCAATTCAGGAAACTTGGTGGAGAACTGACCCTTTTTGCATGGTCTCCAGCTGGGGCCCATAAATCCCTCCGAGGGGGAGGAATTTCATAGAATCATAGCATATCGGGGTTGGAATATCAGGGTTGGAAGGGATCCCTCTCGCTAAAACCACAAGGAAATAGAAGCCGGTCTTCAGGCGATGCTGTGTTCTCACCAGTGTGCATATGCAACACTTCCTTAGCGGCTCCGCTAAACAGAGAAGAGAGCGCCTTTCTGGTTGAAAAGATTCAGTAACTGGAAACTGCAGCCCCCACGGAACTGGGTACAACATCCCCCTGAGAAAATAGAGTAGCAAACTGACCTGAGTGTGCGTCTCTTTCTGCCCTCTACTGGGTAGAATCAGAAGTGTGTGTGTGTGTGTGTGTGTGTCATAAGACCTATACTCCTCTCAATTATTGGAGCAGGAGTATTTGAATTCTGTCCCCCCCTTGCTGAGAAATTCCCAACATACAGAAGAATGGCAACCATCAAGTCCTAGGCAGCCCCTGCTTTAGTACTATATATATATATATATATATATATATATATATATATAAAATTTTTGGGGTCAAAATTTGCCTTTAAAATGAAAACCAAAACCTCTGGGAACTCATAGGCTCTTGGTCAATTTTTTTTTAACTTTTATTTTTGGATCCATTTAAAAATATCGAAGAGCTTCATGCTACATTTTTTTTTTCATGCTTAGTGCAACTGGCAAGATTTCATGGCCAACACATGTTACCATCTGGGATTTTCGAACGGGGATGCTTGACTGTAATTGGTCACATGGCATTGGGATCAGCCTTTGTATTGGCTTTGCCTTTGTTGCCAGGGGATTTAGCAGACGCCTCTTCCACTCCCTCTCTCTGCATCCCTGCTCTCACACCATCACTCTTCTCCCTCTCCTGCCCACCTTCCCTGCCTCTCTGTCTCTCTGTCTTCCTCACTATTTTGACCATTGGGCTACAGTGAGAGAAATTGTCTCTGTCTTAAATTGAGCAATCAGGTTAATCGCCTGCGAGTCCACAAACACCTTGAGCAATTCCCACTTATACCCCAAAATGCCGTAATTGAGTCAATCGGCAAAGCCAACATCAAGAAGAACCCCAAATATGAACCAACTAGGGACAGAATGAAAAGACTCCAGAGGTAACCTGGAGACACAACAGGGCTCAGTTTGTGGCCAGCTGGAGACACAGAGAAATGGCAACAGCAGAACTGGAGTAAGATCATGTCTAGCAGAGGAGCTTCACCCTGGGGGAACTTCAGCAAACAACTAGCTAAGAGTCCCTCAGCAGCGTGGCTTACATCGGAGCACTTGTAGCACGGGGTCTCCGTAAAGGTCACCCAGAGTTTCATTGCAATGCTTCGTTAACTGTTTTGACTCGAAGTCAAGTTGCAAGCTGCAGAGTTTCAGAGGCAGCTGGGCCAAACCGATCAGGGTAGGTCGAAGCGTATCAAAATCTTTGTGCGGCTCTAAAGCACAAGGAGATCAGAGGCAAGAAAGCCTTGTAACTGAAGACACCAGCCCCGAATGTTTGGGGCGAGTGGGAGAAGCAGGGGTGAAAGTAGCACAGAGGACTTACCGATATGGGGGCCTGGCTCTGGGCCCCCAGAAGGGGTGGGGCCTCGGGCAGAAGGGGCGGGGCTGTGGAGTCAGCCTCCCGCAGCCAGCCCGTCTGCGTTGCCTCACAGCAGCGGCAGCCAGGAGCCCCGGGGCCTTTTAAATTGCTGGGCCCCAGGGCATCTGCCCCTTTCACCCCCACGCCAACGGGGCAGGGGGGCAAAAGGGGCAGCGACATTAAAGCGCTGCCCTGGCAGTGCTTTAACATTGGCTGTGTACAGGCCGGTACCGGCAGCCACTTCTTACCAGTATGCCGTACCGGCCCACTTTCCCCTTTGGGGAGAGGGCAGCGGTTGGCCAAAAAGCCTAGTTCTTTTCCCACACAAAAGCTGCTCTTGCTGATGGCCCATTGGGTGCAGCGACGGCCAGAACAGTCGGCATAAAGATGACCAAAGACCAGTCTTGGGAGGTGCTGAGCCCCATCAAGATTCAATGCATTCAATGGGAACTAAGGATGCCCATGCATGGGCCATTGACCCACAGGAAAAAAATCCATCATGGGCCACTCACCCGCTCGGGGGTGTGGAGGCTCAGGGCTTCCCCCTGCAGCAGGAGGAGCCGGCTCAGAGGTTCCAGCCCCACAGTGGTGGGGTGCGGAGGCTCAGGACTTCCCCCCACAGTGGGAGAAGCCTACATAGTGGCTCCAGCCCCGCAGGGAGGCCGAGACCCAGGGCTTCCCCCCTGCAATGGGTGAGCCAGCACTCGTGGCTCCTGCCCCACAGGGGGACGTCGCGGGCCAGATGAAATTAACCATGGAGCCGAATCCGGCTCAGGCCATAGGCTCCCCACCCCAGCCCTACATGCAGGAGTCGGATGGGGGACATGCCGGCTGCTTCCTGGGAGCAGACAATGGCCCGGTCAGCGGTGCTGACCAGAGCGGCCAGGATCCCTTTTCAACTGGGTATTCCAGTCAAATACCAGTCACCAGGTCACTCTATTATGCACTGGAATAAATTGCCTATGGAGGGTGTGGAAAAAGCTAATGTACTCAATGCTTTTTCTGCCTCTGTCTTCACGAACAAGGTCAGCTCCCAGACTACTGCACTGGGCAGCACAGCATGGGGAGGAGGTGACCAGCCCTCTGTGAAGAAAGAAGTGGTTCGGGACTATTTAGAAAAGCTGGACGAGCACAAGTCCATGGGGTCGGACGTGTTGCATCCGAGGGTGCCTAAGGAGTTGGCGGATGTGATTGCAGAGCCTTTGGCCATTATCTTTGAAAACTCATGGCAATCGGGGGAGGTCCCAGATGACTGGAAAAAGGCTAATGTAGTCCCCATCTTTAAAAAAGGGAAGGAGGAGGATCTGGGGAACTACAGGCCAGTCAGTCTCACTTCAGTCCCTGGAAAAATCATGGAGCAGGTCCTCAAGGAATCAATTTTGAAGCACTTAGAGGAGAAGAAAGTGATCAGGAACAGTCAGCATGGATTCACCAAGGGCAAGTCATGCCTGACTAATCTAATTGCCTTCTATGACGAGATTACTGGCTCTGTGGATGGGGCGGCGGGGGAAGCAGTGGACATGTTATTACTTGAGTTTAGCAAAGCTTTTGTTAAAGTCTCCCACAGTATTCTTGCCAGCAAGTTAAAGAAGTATGGGCTAGATGAATGGACTATAAGGTGGATAGAAAGCTGGCTAGATTGTCGGGCTCAACGGGTAGTGATCAATGGCTCCATGTCTAGTTGGCAGCCAGTATCAAGTGGAGTGCCCCAAGGGTCGGTCCTGCGGCCGGTTTTGTTCAATATCTTCATTAACAACAATCTGGAGGATGGCATGGATTGCACCCTCATCATGTTTGCAGACGACACTAAACTAGGAGGAGTGGTAGATATGCTGGAGGGTAGGGATAGGATACAGAGGGCCCTAGACAAATTAGAGGATTGGGCCAAAAGAGATCTGATGAGGTTCAACAAGGACAAGTGCAGAGTCCTGCACTTAGGACGGAAGAATCCCATGCACCGCTATAGACTAGGGACTGAGTGGCTAGGCAGCAGTTCTGCAGAAAAGTACTTGGGGATTACAGTGGACGAGAAGCTGGATATGAGTCAGCAGTGTTTCCTTATTGCCAAGAAGGCTAACAGCATATTGGGCTGTATTAGTAGGAGCGTTGCCAGCAGATCAAGGGACGTGATCATTCCCCTCTATTTGGCGTTGGTGAGGCCTCATCTGGAGTACTGTGTCCAGTTTTGGGCCCCACACTACAAGAAGGATGTGGAGAAATTGGAGAGAGTCCAGCGAAGGGCAACAAAAATGATTAGGGGACTGGAGCACATGACTTATGAGGAGAGGCTGAGGGAACTGGGATTTAGTCTGTAGAAAAGAAGAATGAGGAGGGATTTGATAGCTGCTTTCAACTACCTGAAAGGGGGGTTCCAAAGAAGGTGGATCTCAGTTGTTCTCAGTGGTAGCAGGTGACAGAACAAGGAGCAATGGTCTCAAGTTGCAGTGGGGGAGGTTTAGGTTGGATATTAGGAAAACCTTTTTCACTAGGAGGGTGGTGAAGCACTGGAATGGTGGTGAAGCACCTGGGGAGGTGGTGGAATCTCCTTCCTTAGAGGTTTATAAGGTCAGGCTTGACAAAGCCCTGGCTGGGATGATTTAGTTGGGGATTAGTCCTGCTTTGAGCAGGGGTTGGACTAGATGACCTCCTGAGGTCCCTTCCAACCCTGATATTCTATGATTCTGTGATCTCCATCATTGGAAATTTTTAAGAGCAGGGTTGACAAACACCTGTCAGGGATGGTCTAGATAATACCTAGTCCTGCCATGAGTGCAGGGGATGGGATGCACTCATGATGATGATGATGATTACCTGTTCTGTTCATTTGAAGATTACCTGTTCTGTTCATTTCCTCTGGGGCACCTGGCACTGGCCACTGTCAGAAGACAGGAGACTGGGCTAGATGGATCTTTGGTCTAATGCAGTAGGGCCATTCCTATGTTCTTATGACTAGATGACCTGTCAAGGTCCCTTCCAGTCCTAAGATTCTATAATGGGAACCATATAAATAAATAGAACTTAGCTTATAATTGCCAGGCTTAGATAAAAGAGCAAACTCCAAAAAGGAAGAGAGGTGGTTCAGGGTGGGGTCTGACAAGGTGCTATGGGATGAAATTAAGGAAAGGAAACTTTAAGCTGAATATCAGGAAATGTTTCCTGGCAGTGAGAAATATGAGCTGAGGAACAGTTCTCCCCCCAGGGAAGCAGTGGGAAGAGTCATGGCTTGAGTCATGTTAGTGTTGAATTGGACGGAGTGCTAGGTAATAGCATACAAAGGAACAATCTTGGGTTGCTCCTCAGGGGATGGAAGAGATGAGCTCAGAGGTGTTCTTTCCACCTCTAATCTCTCAGCTATCACTCAGAGTGGGGCGGGGGCGGGGCGATAGAGGAAATGTTGAGATCAGGCCCTCTGTATCTTTAGCTATCCCTAGGAACAGAGAGAAAAAAATGAAGACCTAGGTATGCTTCACACGCCAGAGCCTGAGTTGTGTCCTGAGTGGGTCATTGCGGGGAGGGAGTTCAAAGCCCTCATCTGAGCACACCAAGCAAAAGTTGTTAAAGACCTCAGCAGAGTATCTCCAAACCGGCAGGGCTCCCTGCTGGTCTGATTCATTTGGAACTAGAGCCGCTCCCTCAGAACATACATGGTAAATCCTGCAGTCCTCAGAGCCATGCTACAGACCGGTGACAGCCTGCGCCTTTCCCCAGCACACGCTGCTCATTCACTGTGCACAATGGGGACAATCCAGGGGGACTTCGCTTCTCGGGATACAATGATACTTCACGCCCCTGTAGGACCTTTCCTTTCCAGTGGACACCCCCCCCATCCCCTCAGCGATCGCATCGTCCATTCACAGATCTCCGTGTACATCACCGGCATTATTTATGTAAGCCTCGCAATGCTCCCACAACGTACTTGTGGCCAGTTAGGCCTTCACAGTTGTGACCCTGCTGCACTGCCTGGTCACTTGGAAATTCATGGCACCAGTAGGGTTAGGACCCAAATCTCCATGCTCCAAAACCCCAGGCCCTACCTGGGCTACTGTCCGTCAGTGGTTAGCAGGATTAGACCTATGACACACAGCTAGATGGCTTGAGAAAGCATTCTTGTCTTAATTTTAGAGCCTGGGAAGCACAGGGAGGGGAAGTGACTTGCCCGTGGCCAAAAGCTGAGTCAGTGGCAAAGCCAGCGCTCCACCCCCTGCAATAGGAGCCCAGAACTTGCTCCTTCACCACAAGCACGGGGCTCTGAATCAGATTTGGAAACAGCAGTTTGCTTCCGCTTCTTGAGAATTTAGCATTTGGTTTGTATTAGGGCACGCACAAATGCTCCCTCTGTATGAGAGTGACACACTGTGCCAAACAGCCAGGCACTTGTTTAATGCGAGCTGGGTTGTTTCCGTATCTTTCTGCCTGGGTGGGTCTGATGTCTGAGTTTCATCCGTGAATTGATAGCAGAGCTGGCTTTAGAGACTCAGGACTGAAGGCTCCCCCATTCCCCCGATCCCCTTTGAAAGGAGGGATGGTGCCAGACCTAATGGAGGACAAGTTCTGGAACCAAGTGCATTATTTGCATCACAGCAGCACCAGGCTGAGATCAGGGTCTTATTGAGCTAGTCGCTGTACAGACACCTAGCGAGAGACAGCACCCTGTGCCACAGAGCCCCCCACAGAAAGAGACAAAGGGTGGGAAGGGGAACGCAGGCACAGAGACCTATCCAAGGTCACAGCCAGGACGAAAACCCCAGTCTCCTGAGTCCCTGTCTACTAGACCACATCACCTCTCACACCAGTCCCAGCACTTCCTGGCAATCTACGAAGAGCTAGCCGGGTAAAATTCGATAGAATTGTTGACTGACTCCAGGGCCCGCTCTGATTAATTGGTGGTAGTGGAACCCTGCACGTCATCGCTGCTGAGTCCTAGTAGCAGGTGAATCTTACCTCCAGCCAGGATATAAGAGGGCTTGAGGTAGCTCTAGCCACAGAGGAAACTAGGATCTTGGACAGAGAGGGCCTGCAGGGAAATCCCTAGGCACAATCAAGCAGGGTGCGGAAAATTAGGGTAAGGTTTATAGCTAAGAATTTGAACTTGAGACACTGCAAAAGGGCCTGGTTTTTTAGAGGGTGGGTGATCAGAACTTTCTGAAAATTTTTCAGAGTAACAGCCGTGTTAGTCTGTATTCGCAAAAAGAAAAGGAGTACTTGTGGCACCTTAGAGACTAACCAATTTATTTGAGCATGAGCTTTTGTGAGCTACAGCTCACTTCATCGGATGCATACTGTGGAAATTGCAGAAGACATTATATACACAGACACCATGAAACTGAAAATTGGGTCTCCACACCACGGTTTAAAATCTTGGTCTGTGTCTGGTTGCTGTTGTGATTGTGTTGCCAACGCAGCCAGTCCCAGGAAGGGAGTACACTTGGATTGTACACAGTGTATGTGTGTTCTCTTCAGAGCAGGGTGTGAACTTTCCTTGCTTACAATAACACTTTCCGCTTGACACCATCCACTCAAGCACGCTCTTATGCTTCAAGCAGTGATGACACTCGGGACATTTATCATAACAGATTATTCTCAAGTGTTGGCTCATAGGAACAGAGAGCTGCATGAGCAGTGCCAGGCAGCTGAGAATGGCTGATAGAAAGCAGTCTACAGAGAGGGAGGAAGGATGGCCCTGTAGCTAAGTTGCTGGACTTGGAGTTCAGTTCTTGGTCTGCCACAGATTCTGTGTAACCTTGGGCATATCACTTAATCGCTCTGTGCCTCAATTCTCTATAATGTTCCTTTCTCCCCACCTTTCTCTAGTCTGATTGTAAACCCTTTGGGGTGGGGGCTGTCTGTTACTCTGTAACTGTATGTCACCCAGCACAATCTCCTTAGCTGGGGCCTCCACACGCTGCAGCAGTACTTAAATACTCTTGTGATTCTAAGATTTTCCTCTTCTGTGGTGCAAGGGTGGGTCCCTAACCTCTGTCCGACCTGCATTACACATTCCTGTCTGGCACACCTGCCACCAGCCTGAACGTCTTCCAGCAGGTGGGCAAGAATGCACCAGTCTCCTTCCTTGGAGACTGGGGTTAAAGCAGCGGCTTGGGGCAAAGGAGGGCAGATTTCTACTCCTGGCTCTGCCACTGCCTGGCCGGTCAGTTCGTGTCTCTGTGCCTCAGTTTCCCCATCTGTAAAATAGAGATAATGATACTGACCTACTTGGTAAAGTGCTTTGAGATTGACTGATGGAAGGAACTGGGAATTATTACCCTACTCCCACCTCTATCAGAGAATTTTGCTTAATAGGGAAAGAAACCTGAGATCCACCCTCACCAAATCCATGCTGACTCCTTGCACGGCCTTGTAAGTACAGCAACAGGCTCCCCCGGCAAGGCAAGCTCAACCTCTCACCCCTCCGGTGGTGTCAATCAGTGCAGCTCCATTTATTTCCATAGCGCTCTCCAGGCAATCTAACCCTGGGCAGTCAGTGCTGTTGTGTCTAGAGCCAAAAACCCAGCGTCCAGCCGGGATAACCCCCCACATGAACTTGTGAGCAGCAAAGGTGAACGTGAATCCTTTTGCCAGAAGCTATTTTCTGGACAGTGCCTCTCTGCTGCACGTTATGGGCTGGCTTGTGCAAATGAACTTGACCTTCCAGAATCTGGACCAAATTCTTTCTCACTGAATGCTCGGTGAAGCCATTGCTACTTGCTTCCGTGGGACCAGTATTTCCTCTGCAAGGCGATTTGACTTCCGGTGGTGGTGAGTGGTTCCAGATTAACAGTTCTGCAGATGAAAACTCTCTGGTCACCCACTGACAGCTAGGAAAGGCCTAGCATGCTAGTGAGGCCATTTTCTGGCCAGGACTGCATTGTTCCCTACAGGACAGTGGTTCATATTTTGTCCACTCCCAGTTTAAAAGTCCCAAGGGAGGCAGCTCCCTCACAGAGACTATTCCACCCCCTCACACATCTCCCCAGCAGGGCCATTTTCCTGCTGTTCCCTCTACGTTTTCCCTTTCTTTAATTCCATCCTATAGCTCCTCGTTCTAATGCCACGTACCTCGCTAAACCAAATGCATTCCAGCAGCTTTCACTCTACCGTGTTTGACATTGGAAAGTCAGCTTTTGGGAGGAAGGATGGGTTAGGGGTTAAAGCAGCGGCCTGGGGCCCAGGATAGCTGATTTCTATTCCTGGCCCTGCCACTGCCTGGTCATTCAGTTCACAACTCTGTGCCTCAGTTTCCCTTTCTGTAAAATGGGGATAATGATACTGACCTACTTGGCAAAGTGCTGTGGGATTGACTGATGAAAGGAACTAGGAATTATTATCCTATTAATAAAATTATCCTTAGGTGATCTTGAGCAAGTCCGCAAAGGTATTCAGGCTCCTAATTCCCTTTGATTTCAAAGGAAGTCAGGAGCTTAAACCCCTTTGAGGATCTGGGCCTCTGGGCGGCGGTTCCCCACATGAAAAACAGGGATACCAGCATTCCCAGGGCTGTTGGGAGCGTACATTCACTAACATAGGGGAGATGCTTACATACCATAGCAATGGGGGCTGTATAAGTAGATAGGTTTGCTTCCAGTCACCCTGCCCTGGTGTCTGAGATCACAGCGGTATTCCTCTAGCCTGAGAATAGCAGGTATCTGTGCTGAATGTTCATGTTGATAAATCATTTTCTTCGGCATTCTTATTGCCCTCTCTGGGCTCCTTGTCCTGGGTACTTTATATCCTTCAGTATTCATAGGTTCTTACATCGGAGTCCTCACCCAGCTAATCTGGACATAACTAACTCTCTTTGATCCCCTGTATAAATCAACCCCTCCCAACTCGGGATCCCTGTTGTGGGTCTGTGAGTAGGTGGTGCTCAATCAGGAGCCATGTAAATCCCCTCCCCCTTCCCCTTCCCCTTCCCTGCCCCTCCCCGCACTGCCCTGCAATCTGGGCTTCTCATTGTGAAATGCACCGGATGAGTTATTAATTGCTACGAGTTCTGTCCCTCCTGACACCTCTGGGGAAGGGAATAGAAAGTGATATGTGTGACAAGGGCAGAGAACGCTGACCTGATGCCAGCTGATTGGCCTGGGTTTATCGCTAATCTGCTAATTGTCTCAGAGTTCTCCTCCTCCTAGGCTGTCACTCAACAGCTTGCCAGAGACTTTTTTCATTCGCTTTTTGTGCCCGTAAATGAGTTTGGAATGAGATCCAGTCTCCACCGTTAAGCAGGTACGTGCCCTGCCATGCACAGTGTAAACACCTCGACTGTCCCAGCTCCACGTACCTGCGCAGGGGTCAGCATCCTTGCACAAAGGTTTTGGGAAGTGAGTAGTGGTGTACTTATCCTCTTCTTCAGTCAGGATGGGCAGATAAACAGGGGATCCTGCTTCTAGATGCCAGGGAAAGGAGACACAGAGAGAACAGTGGCAAATTTTAGATATTATGGTGCCATGGGATGGATGGATACAATGGGTGGAAGGAAGGATGGGTAGATGGATGGTTACATCGAGAAGTACTACACTTAGGAAAGAAAAATCAAATGCACAACTGCAGACTGGGGAATAAGTGGCTAGGAGGAAGTGCTGCTGAAAAGAAGCTGGGGGTTAGAGTGGATCATAAATTGAATCTCAGGCAACAATGTGATGCAGTTGTGAAATAAACTGATAGCATTCTGGGGGTTATTAGCAGGAGTGTCGTATGTAAGACATGGGAGGTCATTGTCCTCGCACTACCTGATGCTGGTGAAGCTTCAGCTGGGGTCCTGTATTCAGTTCTGGGCACCACGCTTTAGGAAAGAGGTGGATAAATTGGAGAGAGTCCAGAGGAGAGTAAAAAAAAAAAAAAGATTAAAGATTATTAGAAACCTGACCTATGAAGAAAGGCTAAAAATAACCCTGGTCTTGTTTAGTCTTGAGAAAAGAAGGCTAAGGGGGATCTGACAACAGTCCTCATATGTGCTAAGGGCTGTTATAAAAAGGATGGAGATCAACTGTCCTCCATGTCCACTGAAGGTAGGACAAGAAGCCATGGGCTTAATCTGCAGCAAGGGAGATTCAGGTTGGATTTAGGAAAAACTTTCTAACTCTGAGTAAATAAGCTCTGGAACAAGCTTCCACGGGAGGCTGTGGAATCCCCAACATGGAAGGATTTTAAGAACAGGTTGGACAAACACCCATCAGGGATGATCTAGATTTACTTGGTCCTGCCTCAGTGCAGGGGGCTGGACTTGATGATTTCTCAAGGTCCCTTCCAGCCCTACATTTCTATGATTCTGTGGTAATTGTAGCCAATTAGTTCATTCTATCATCCATTTATCATTGTGTTATTTAGTGTTATGGTCAATTCATAAGATATTTTATATATAATCACTATGCTACATAGATTTAAATTGTAGGATTATAGAAGTATAAGACTGACAAGTATTTAGGAATAATGAGCGTGTATTAAGTAAAGTATAGCATGGCTGGAATGCAAGGCCTACAGGTTGAGATCTGTAAGATTTTAGCTTTGCCATAGTAGGCCATAGGCTTGAGAATGCTTGACATGACTGGGCGATCTAGGAATAACCCTATGAGGTTACAAGATTACTGGAAAGAATGTGCCAACAGGTGATGTTACAGACTGTGATAACCCACAAAACACCTGTTTGTAACATAACAGAAAGTTCTGTTCTGAGCACGCACAGGTTACCATGGACACATGTTGTCCTGAGATGCTAATGAGAATAACGGGAATTAAGACAACAACCTATGACAAACGTGGCACCCCTATATTCATGGGGCATGGAAGTACAGATAAGAAGAAGAGGATTGAAACCCTTAAGCATGTGCATAAGGTGTTAGGCGTGGTCAGAATAACAATATAAAAGAGGTTCCCTGGTTGGGTAAAAGTGGGAAGACCCCAAGGGATGACTCATGGGGAAACCCCAGCAGGCACCTTTATCAACGATTATCTTTTGAGAGATTCATCAGACCCTAGAATATCTTTAGGGATGTGAGTCTGACTACAGTCTTAGTCATTACGTGGGTTTTTGAAGGATTTGTATATATGCCCTGGGTAATGAACCCATTGTGGTTTAATACAAAATCACTGAATTCAATTTAAATTTTATAAAAGGCTACATTCTAAAGATACTATGGATTGAAGGAAGGATGATGTGACGTTATTGATGTGAACTGTGACCATATAGATCATTGTTGCAACCACTGTTCTATATTTGCATCAAACATTGTACAAAGGTTGTCGTGTGGGGTGTCTATGAAGAGGTTATGATTTGCTCATTATGATTATGCTATCTGTATGTATGTATCAATTTTGTAGTTGAACTTATGAATATTGGCTATGTACTTGTATCTCAATGATTCTAAGTAGCATTAGTGAACCATTTGGTCAGCTCCTTGAGAAAGGAATTTGCAGTTTAAGTGCCCAATCAAGAAACACATAACTGACAATGGACCTTGGGAGACTCCAATCCACATGAGAAGTCTTCCTGGGAACGTTCAAGGTAGCATGTGAGCAATGGCTGCTCTACCTGTAAAAGAACTGAGTCATGCATGGACATGTGACTTGCCCATGTGACTCCAAACTCCATCTTGCTGCTGTAATTTTCCACAGTAAGAACAAAGGGGTGTCCTTACACATGGCGGAGGATATAAAAGGCCCTGAAAACCCCTCCATTTTGTCTTCAATCCTGCTTCTTACTTCTGGAGGAACTTTGCTACACTGAAGCTTTGAACAAAGGACTGAATGACCCATCCCAGCTGGGGATGTACTCCAGAGACTTGGTTTGAGCCTGCAGTTAATTCCGTCACTGCTACAAGCCTGAACCTAGAACTTTGTCATTACTGTATGTAATTGATTCCTTTAACCAGTTTTAGCTCTCATCTATATTTCTTTCTTTTTATGAATAAACCTTTCAATTTTAGATTCTAAAGGATTGGCAACAGCGTGAGTTGTGGGTAAGATCTGACTGGTATATTGACCTGGGTCTGGGGCTTGGTCCTTTGGGATCGGGAGAACCTTTTTCTTTTACAGGGGTACAGGTTTTCATAACCATTCGTCCCCATAAGGAGCGGTGCTGGTGGTGATACTGGGGAACTGGAGTGTCTGAGAGAATTGCTTGTGTGACTTCTGGTTAGCTATTGGGGTGAGACCAAAGTCCTCTTTGTTTGGCTGCTTTGGTGTGTCCTAGTAGTGGAGAACCCCCGGCCTTGGGCTGTGACTGCCCTGCTCTAAGCAATTTGTCCTGAATTGATACTCTCAGTTGTGTCCCACTAAAGGCCACATCATTACGGATGGGTGGATGAATAGATAGATCTGAATAACTGGTTTAGTTGCTCCAATGCAGCCACTTTCAGTCCAAGGGAATCCTCATTTATTATTTTTATCTTTATAATGACTATTGTTGCCAACCTCAGCAGAGAGCCTAAGTATTGGCTGGGGAATGGAGTGTAAACCCTTAAGAGAGGTCATAGAATCATAGAATATCAGGGTTGGAAGGGACCTCAGGAGGTCATCTAATCCAACACCCTGCTCAAAGCAGGACCAATCCCCAGCTAAATCATCCCAGCCAGGGCTTTGTCAAGCCTGACCTTAAAAATATCTAAGGAAGGAGATTCCACCACCTCCCTAGGTAACCTATTCCAGTGTTTCACCACCCTCCTAGTGAAAAAGGTTTTCCTAATATCCAACCTAAACCTCCCCCACTGCAACTTGAGACCATTACTCCTTGTTCTGTCGTCAGCTACCACTGAGAACAGTCTAGATCCATCCTCTTTGGAACCCCCTTTCAGGTAGTGGAAAGCAGCTATCAAATCCCCCCTCATTCTTCTCTTCCGCAGACTAAACAATCCCAGTTCCTTCAGCCTCTCCTCATACGTCATGTGTTCCAGTCCCCTAATCATTTTTGTTGCCCTCCGCTGGACTCTCTCCAATTTATCCACATCCTTCTTGTAGTGTGGGGCCCAAAACTGGACACAGTACTCCAGATGAGGCCTCACCAACGCCGAATAGAGAGGAACGATCATGTCCCTCGATCTGCTGGCAACACTCCTACTAATACAGCCTAATATGCTGTTAGCCTTCTTGGCAACAAGGGCACACTGTTGACTCATATCCAGCTTCTCGTCCACTGTAATCCCCAAGTCCTTTTCTGCAGAACTGCTGCCTAGCCACTCAGTCCATAGTCTATAGCGGTGCATGGGATTCTTCCATCCTAAGTGCAGGACTCTGCACTTCTCCTTGTTGAACCTCCTCAGATTTCTTTTGGCCCAATCCTCCAATTTTGTCTAGGTCCCTCTGTATCCTATCCCTACCCTCCAGCATATCTACCTCTCCCCCCAGTTTAGTGTCATCTGCAAACCTGCTGAGGGTGCAATCCACACCATCCTCCAGATCATTTATGAAGATATTGAACAAAACTGGCCCCAGGACCGACCCTTGGGGCACTCCACTTGATACCGGCTGCCAACTAGACATGGAGCCATTGATCACTACCCGTTGAGCCCGACAATCTAGCCAACTTTCTATCCACCTTATAGTCCATTCATCCAGCCCATACTTCTTTAACTTGCTGGCAAGAATACTGTGGGAGACCATGTCAAAAGCTTTGCTAAAGTCAAGGAACAACATGTCCACCGCTTTCCCCTCATCCACAGAGCCAGTTATCTCGTCATAGAAGGCAATTAGATTAGTCAGGCATGACTTGCCCTTGGTGAATCCATGCTGACTGTTCCTCATCACTTTCCTCTCCTCTAAGTGCTTCAGAATTGATTCCTTGAGGACCTGCTCCATGATTTTTCCAGGCACTGAGGTGAGGCTGACTGGCCTGTAGTTCCCAGGATCCTCCTCCTTCCTTTTTTAAAGATGGGCACTACATTAGCCTTTTTCCAGTCGTCCGGGACCTCCCCCGATTGCCATGAGTTTTCAGAGATAATGGCCAAAGGCTCTGCAATCACATCCGCCAACTCCTTTAGCACTCTCGGATGCAGCGCATCCGGCCCCATGGACTTGTGCTCATCCAGCTTTTCTAAATAGTCCCGAACCACTTCTTTCTCCACAGAGGGCTGGTCACCTCCTCCCCATGCTGTGCTGCCCAGTGCAGCAGTCTGGGAGCTGACCTTGTTCATGAAGACAGAGGCAAAAAAAGCCATTGAGTACATTAGCTTTTTCCACATCCTCTGTCACTAGGTTGCCTCCCTCATTCAGTAAGGGGCTCACGCTTTCCTTGACTTTCTTCTTGTTGCTAACATACCTGAAGAAACCCTTCTTGTTACTCTGAACATCTCTTGCTAGCTGCAACTCCAGGTGTGATTTGGCCTTCCTGATTTCACTCCTGCATCCCCGAGCAATATTTTTATACTCTTCCCTGGTCATTTGTCCAATCTTCCACTTCTTGTAAGCTTCTTTTTTGTGTTCAAGATCAGCAAAGATTTCACTGTTAAGCCAAGCTGGTCGCCTGCCACATTTACTATTCTTTCTATGCATCAGGATGGTTTGTCCGTGTAACCTCAATAAGGATTCCTTAAAATACAGCCAGCTCTCCTGGACTCCTTTCCCCCTCATGTTATTCTCCCAGGGGATCCTGCCCATCAGTTCCCTGAGGGAATCAAAGTCTGCTTTTCTGAAGTCCAGGGTCCATATTCTGCTGCTCTCCTTTCTTCCTTGTGTCAGGATCCTGAACTCGACCATCTCATGGTCACTGCCTCCCAGGTTCCCATCCACTTTTGCTTCCCCTACTAATTCTTCACAGTTTTTGAGCAGCAGGTCAAGAAGAGCTCTGCCCCGAGTTGGTTCCTCCAGCACTTGCACCAGGAAATTGTCCCCTACACTTCCCAAAAACTTCCTGGATTGTCTGTGCACCGCTGTATTGCTCTCCCAGCAGATATCAGGGTGATTGAAGTCACCCATGAGAACCAGGGCCTGCGATCTAGTAACTTCCGTTAGTTGCCAGAAGAAAGCCTCGTCCACCTCATCCCCCTGGTCCGGTGGTCTATAGCAGACTCCTACCACGACATCACTCTTGTTGCTCACGCTTCTAAACTTAATCCAGAGACACTCAGGTTTTTCTGCAGTTTCATACTTGAGCTCTGAGCAGTCATACTGCTCCCTTACATAAAGTGCAACTCCCCTACCTTTTCTGCCCTGCCTGTCCTTCCTGAACAGTTTATATCCATCCATGACAGTACTCCAGTCATGTGAGTTATCCCACCAAGTCTCTGTTATTCCAATCACATCATAATTCCTTGACTGTGCCAGGACTTCCAGTTCTCCCTGCTTGTTTCCCAGGCTTCTTGCATTTCTGTATAGGCACTTGAGATAACTTGCTGATCGTCCCTCTTTCTCAGCATGAGGCAGGACCCCTGCCCTCTCGCACGCTCCTACTCGTGCTTCCTCCCGGTATCCCACGTCCCCACTTACCTCAGGGCTTTGGTCTCCTTCCCCCGGTGAACCTAGTTTAAAGCCCTCCTCACTAGGTTAGTCAGCCTGCTTGCGAAGATGCTCTTCCCTCTCTTCGTTAGGTGGAGCCCGTCTCTGCCTAGCACTCCTCCTCCTTGGAACACCATCCCATGGTCAAAGAATCCAAAGCCTTCTCTCCGACACCACCTGCGTAGCCATTCGTTGACTTCCACAATTCGACGGTCTCTACCCAGGCCTTTTCCTTCCACGATTAAGGTTGAATTTCCTTCCCTCCAGTTAAGGTTGAATTATACTGGTGGAAGCTCACACTGTGTTTTGGTTTGCCCTGGGGATGTTGTGCTGGTCCCTGCCACCAGCCATACTGAAGCTGAGTTGACTGTTCCTGAGGATTAAGCTATGAGATGCATCTGGCAAATACACATTAAGGATAAATTATCATTATTATTATTATTATTACATGTACACTTATGCCTTGAAGCCCCAGCTGAGATCAGAGGCCCGTTGTGGTAGGCGTTGTCCATATGTACTGCCAACAGACCTGGGATCTCTGAAGCTTACTGTATGAGCCTCTACTGCATGAGCTAAAAGCCACCTTGTTGTTAGCTAAGGATGTAGCAGACTCATTAATCTCTAAGTGGTCTAGGTGTCAATAGAAGGGTCAGAGCACCACACCCAACAGGCATGGCTTACACGCAGTGAGAAACTCTTTAGTCATGGGCTGAGATGCAAAATATTGTCATGGATGAAAAAGTGTTTGAGACAGCAAACGAACAGTAGGAATAAATGCTGAGTTTTCATCATGGCAAAAGGTTAACAACAGGGATGCAGGGTGCTGTACTAGGCCCAGTGTTTTTAATATATTTATCAATGATCTGGAAAGGGTGGGGAGCCACAGGTGAGCAGTGAGATAGCAAAATTTCCAGATGACACAAAGTTATTCAGGTTAGTCAGATCCAGAGAGGACTCTGAGACCCTTCAGAGAGACCTAACCCAGCCCGGTGAATGGGCGATGTACCGATGAATGAAATTCTGTGTTGATAAATGCAAAGTAATGCACATTGGAAGGTAAAATTGGAACTGCTTGTACATGGTATTGGGTTCTAGATTAACACTGTCCACTCAGGAAACGGACCTGGGCATCTTTGTGGGCAGCTCAGTGGAGATCTCTGCTCAATGTGCCGCTGTGGTCAAAAAGCAAGTCAGATGTTCAGATGTGTAAGGGATGGATGGGGATGTAATACAGAAAATGTGACCATGCCAAGTCACCAGTGCGGCCTCATCTGGATCCTGTATGCAGGGTGGGCATCCAATCTCCTAAAGGACAGTGCAGAACTAGAGGGGGTTCCAAGAAGGGCCAGGGGAATGATCAAGGACCTAGAAAAACTCTCCTAGGGAGAGAGATTGAAAAGACTGGGGTTGTTACCTGAGAGAGGAGACAAGAAGGGGTGCGATCAAGGTAACTAAAATAAGGAGTGATTCAGAGAAGGGAGAGTGGGAAGTTTTCTCATCTCTCTGTGTAAGAACAGGGGGATGGTCAATGAAGTTGAAAGGTGGGAAATGCACAACTGACTAAAGGAAACACTTTTTCGCTCAGTGTAGAATTAGACGGCAGAGCTCACTGCCACGGGGTGTTGTTGAGTGGGATTGCAAGACACACAGGACATTAATGTGGAGAACAAGAATATCCAGAGTTAATGCAAAAACAGTGCTTTGAAAGGGATAAGAAACTTATGCTGCATGGCCTAAACCAGTTAGGACAACTGTTAAGGGGGCTTCATGGGAGGCAGATTGTCCCACATCCACTACTATGGGGTTCGTGCAACTTCCTCTGAAGCATCTGGTGCTGGCCGCTGCCAGAGAGCGGATACTGGGCTAGATGGGCCTCGGATCTGATCCTGTCTGGCAATCTCTGTGTTCCTATGGGCGACAGTCCCTGCCCCACAGAGGTTACCATGTGAGTAGACAGACTCTTAATATCCCAGATGGGGAACTATGGCACCGGGGAGATAAAGGACTTGCCCAGTGTCACATAAGGATCCTGTGCAGAGCAATAATTAGAATTCCAATCTCCTGAATCCTAGAGCAGGGGCTTCTCTACAAGCCCATCCTTCCTCTTCCTCTGCAACCTTAGCTCCTCTCAGGGCGCCCATCGTCAGACTACTTAGGTGTCCTGAAGGAGCTAGTTGGTGTGGTTCCCTTCAGCTCCGCCACCTCGATCCCTTGGGTCAAATCCAGCCCTGCCTCAAAAGTAGGCCGAACCACAGATGTGGGCGGCGCCGACAGCAGAGATCTGGCTTCCCAGCGAGCAGCCAAGGAAGAGAGAGGAAAGGTATTTTCATGGCCACATCTGCTGGGTATCACTTCCTCTGTTCACTGAAAGCAAAAAGGGCGTGTCCCAAAGGATTACTGACTGGCTGAGAATAATACCTCCTGTAGCACCACGGCAGGTGCTTTGCAAACATTTGTTAAGCCTCATAGCACCAGTAGGAGGAAGGCGAGACACTAGCTGTCTGCTCTAGATAACGCGGTGACTGGGGTTCTTTCTATCCTTGGCCCTCTTCCGCACCCCTTGGGGCCACTTGGGTGGTGCAAAGGGAGCAGAAACCGCCTGCAGTTCCCCTGCTGGGGCTTCCCCAGCAAATGCAGGCAGGGTCACTGCCTCCTGCACCTCCCTTTCTTCAGTCTCCGGCACAGGGTGGAGAAGGGGCAGGTTGGAAGCCTGTAGGGACAGGGAGACGGTGTGGCTGGAGCCTGCTGTGCTCCGGTTATCCCCAGGTGGCGTGTGGTCCCTTGGGGACTGATGCCAGCTAATGCACATTAGCGCCCAGGGACATAAGACTGGCAGGGACCTCCTGGGTCACTGAGTCCAGTCCTGTGCTTTCCCGGGCAATCCTGCAGGCCACACTGTCTAGTCTTCAATACTGTTTTAAATAGCTTAAGTAACGGGATAGCCACTCTTTCCTTTGGGAGGGCCCTATCAATCTAGCAGGTCTTGCTCCTAGGCCATGCAGAGGAAGCCTGGTTTGTTGGTTAAAACGCTGGGCTCGGATCCAGGAGTTCAATTCCCTGCTCTTCCACAAACTCCCTGTGTGACTTTGGGCAAGTTTATTTCATTGCCCTCTGTCTCATTTCCCTCTTTGTACCGCAAGAATAATAGCACTGCTCTACCTCAGGAAGGGGATGCGAGCCGTGATACGTTAATGTCCGTAAGGCCTGCAGATACAGAGAACCACCTGTGTACAGTAGGCAGATGTTTCAAGATATTCAGCCTAAATGTCGCTCTGCTGAATTTCACTCCATTATGCCTGTCTGTCCCCGCCAGACCACCCTACCCAATTCCCTTGTTTTAAAAGAGCCCTGGAGAACTTTTAATCTCACTCGCCCATTGTTGTTTTGTTTTAATCACACAGGCGGATTTTTATTTTGAGTCTTGTTTTTATTTGCCGCATGTTTCTTTTCGTGCTCTCTGGGCATTCGTACTGTTGTTTGCAAAGCAGCCAGACAGCTATGGCCGGTAGGTGCCATAAAAATAAGATGTATTGTTATTGTGATCGTATGCTGCCTAAGAATACACTGCCTAGGAACGAAAACTATGTGGGCTATTTCAGGAATGGGAAGCAAATAAATATCTCCTAGAATGATTTAACAAAACAAAACGTGGTATCGTTTCAGGTGGACTATGAACTGGTTATGAAACCATGTGTCTTTATTTCAACTTGCAGTGTCACAGATACCGATCTATTACACAGTTAATTTTCAATAAGTATGTTTCTAATAGTCATCCCAGATTTAAACATATGATAACTGTCACGTTAAAGCTAGAATCAGATTTATAAGGCAGGGAATTCTCTGTGCATTATTTAAAATACCAGATGATTATCACAAACAGACCGACCCAGGCATTCGCAAGTGCTTTATTGCTTCCCACGCTGCCCTTGTTAATCCTTAATAAATCTGCTTTTAATAATCATTTCTGAATATGCGATAGGTGTCTTACCACATCCCAGCTGAGCGCCTGGTTGTAGAAGGAGTTTTCAGAGCACAGCAGAACAATCATTTGGGGAGCCACTGATTCTCACTTAAAATGCCGGGAGAGGCAACAGATATATGCCTGGTGCAGCTCCGTAGATATCACTGGCTCTTGGTTTGCACTGGTGTGAGAGGAGATTCGGGCCCTCACCTTCTGAAAATCATATGCAAAATTAGTATGGGTTACACTGCAGGGGGTCTCAGGCCCATCAACTGGAAGTGGGATCCTAGAGTAGGATAGCAGAAAGGCCGTGTGCTCCAGTGGACGGGACTCTGGGCTGTGAGTTAGAAGATCTGCATTATGTTCCTATCTCTGCCACTAACCAGCTGCGTGACTCTGAGCAAGCCATTCAGTGCTCTGTGCCTCTGTTTCCCCTCCCACCCTTTGTCTATTTAGACTGTAAGCTCTGCAGGGCAGGGACTGTCTCTCACTAGGTGTATGTACAGCACTTAGTGCTATGGGATGCTGATCTCAGCTGGGGCCTCTAGGTGCTACTCTGATCCCAATAATGATAACAATAATGGTGTGTCAGTGGTGCGTGGTGGAATCTCATGTCTTGGCTATGGTGCTGGTACAGGCCGTGGGCCATGCGGTCTATGATCCTTGGAGTTACTCCAGCGTCACTGAGAGCAGAATTTGGAGTGTTCTGTCTAGTTGGAATCTCGACTCTGTAGCAAATACTGCCTAGACTGTGAGGAGTGCCAGTGAGGGCTATAAATACATCCCCCAGTAGCTTCTATATATGATTCCGCTTCTGCAAGAAAGTGGCTGTTGATATGTTCATGCATTACGCCTGGCACTGGCAGTGCATGTCCCAGAAAACAGTTGTACAAACAAGCTATCGTGCCCTGGGTTTGGAGTCTCAGGCCTGGTCTGAAAGAAACCAGGATGGGCTGCTAAAATAGACAAGCCAGGGTCTAAGATGGGATTCGGCAGATCTAGCAGGTTTCTGGTGCTGGTTTGGCACAGACATGACCATCCTTGTCTATACAGCGGTTAACACTCAGACATGGAGGCTAGACACGGAGTTCCCATCCATTTTAATGGCTGCTTTGAAAATCTCAGCCATGTGACTATTCAGTCCTTTTAGTCTTTCCTCATAAAGCAATTCCACCAGCCCTTTAACCACCTACATTGGTTCTTCTCTCTCTCTCTCTCTCTCTCTCTCTCTCTCACACACACACACACACACACACACACACACACACACACACACACACACACACACACACTCTCTCTCTCTCTCTCTCTCTCTCTCTCTACTACACCCATTATTCTGGGTGTGGTCTCACCTTAGATGAACTCTTAACAAAGATCTTGTTTCCAACTATGACAAGTGATGAAGATGAAACCCGTTGCTGTTTACCTGAGATACTTACCTGGCCCCATCACCACAGTATCTGCTCACCTCACACTCTGTTATGTATTTATGCTCACCATACCCCTGTGAGGGAGGGCAGTTCTATTACAGATGGGGAACCGGGACACAGAGAGACTCACAAGACCACACACAGTCTCCATGGCAAAGCAGGGAGCTGTGGTATGGTTTTCAAGAGCTCCAGACCAGTGCCCTAAACATTGAGTTATCCTTCCTCTCTGTGCATTCAAAAGTTAGCCTGGAACTTTCACCTTATTGGGTTGATGCTGTGTTTAGGAAGGAGTGCGGGGAAAAAAAGGAGCAAAGGCCATCGGGGGAAAAAAATGAATAAAATCAAGGGGAAAATAGAACAAAGAAAGGGCAAAGGGAAGAACAAATACAAAGACTCTGAAATAACGGAGCAGAAGGGGAGAATGAGGCAAATCACAAGAAAGGCAGGGTGAGCAATGGAGTAGGGCACTGGCCTCAGAGTCCAAGCCTGGGGCTTATTCCCTTACCCTCTCTGTGCCTTAGTTTCCCCCTCGACAAAATCGAGGTGACAACATTCAGCTACCTTTGTGAGGCATTTTGAGATCTACAGATCCAGAGCATTCTACAGGAAGTTGGTATTCATGCAGAGTCACATCCCTTGTTCTCGGGGATCAACCAGGAAAGCAACCTCGTACAAAATGCCAGGATGGGGTCCCTCCCCGCTCACTGAGTCCAGGTCAGATTAGTGAGAGGAAAGGGGGCTTTGTGATTCTTTGCTGGCCCTGTAAACTCAACCTGGGACCTGAGAGCCAGTCTCTTTTCTTTCCATCTCCAGCATCATTCCCATTAATAAAGAAGCTGACTAACCCCTGCAGGCCTCATGGAGCATCTGTGCCATCCTGGTGCCCTTGGTTACCTAAGTCCCCACATGACTGCAGGATCAGGGCCCTAGGGCAGATTGGAAAGGTATTTAGGCACCTAACGCCCACTGATTTCAATGAGAGTTAAATGCCTACACACTTTTAAAAGTCTGGCCCTCAGCACCTTCAGTCGGGCAGGTGTAAGCACACGTAGCAGTGGATGACAACAAAATCGGCCAGATAGGGTTCCAGATATAATCGTCCTACTGATGACAGGCCAGAGATGAATCCACTTCACTCTTCCAGTGCTGGGCTAACTCTGCAGAGCTGACAGTGGGGGAAAACATACTTCTCTCACTAAGGTGAGGGGTAGTGACTTTGAATACAGGGCCGAGGCCTGTAAGCATGGGAGGGGTGCCAGTGAAGTCAACGGAACTCTTCAGGTGCTTAAAGTTAAGCATGAGCTCCAGAACCTTGCTGGGCCCAGCTGCAGATCTGCTGATAGTTTTGCAAACATTGTTGCAGAATCTCAAGTTCCGTGAGTCACATCTGGAAGTTTTGCTCACTCTGATCTATGGGGCTTTTGCCCAAGACGCAAATGACTGAGGACTCCAGGCTTGATCATAAAAGAAGCGGGGGGAAGAATGAAGAAATAACTCAAATGATGTGTAGGCAAGGTTTTTTTCCCCCCTAAAATTGCATGTTTTTCAAGTTTCCCCATTTGAAGCAGATCCTTAGGAGCAACTGACAAAATAATTGCAACGCAAATGCATGAAGGAGCCCCAGATTTCAGCAGTGACCCTAAGGCAGATCATTGGACCTTTAGAAGCGATCAACATTAATTCATCTCCTATCACTATGGAGTTCTTAGTGGCTGCTGTTCCCAAATGTCACCGGTACCTTGTAGGATCACTGCAGCAAAGGTCAGTGCTTAGCCCCTGTGGAAAGCTCCATTAGGCTGATGCTAAGCACTAACATAGGGGTCTGCATTGAATTGTCCTTTTTTATAAGGGAAATTGTTTGGGTTTAATAACATTAGCTTTGAAATAGGCACAATTAAGCTTTCAAGTTCACAGCTCATGAAGGCAAATAAGGCGAGTTCCGACCTTTGCTGCTGCTATTGGACCAAATACTTCTTGCCTTAGTCTTACAAGCAGACTCACTGATTTCAGTGGAACGACTCCTGGGTCAGATTTCTTGTAGTGAGAGGGGCAAAGTGGAAAGTGCCTCTCTCTTCTTCTATGGCCAGGAGCGTTTGGAATCCCAAGACGCACATGGCCTCGTTGTACGTTGTCCCCGCTGCATCCCCGTAGGCTCATAGAGCTGAGCACAGAGAATATGAAACTTTGCACGTAAAATGATCCTTAACAGGGAAACTTCATCCAAGATTTGATGGGAAAGGAATTAAAACTCCAAACAGCTGTGTGATGGTTCTGAGCCTGCTCAGTGAGCATCATACATGAAGCTCCCCCCTCTTTGTGCCATCCGACAGAGGTGGGGGGCGGGAGAATGAAACATTTTAGAGTTGGGGTATTTCTGCTAAAGCCTTATTCTCAGAAAGGGAGCTCAGAATTTTTCTAAATGGGCTAAACTCGAAAGTCAGTGGAATGGAATTTCCTCAAATTTTCCGCATGCACAAATGCAAAGAAAGTGCATTGTGGCTGAGACAAAGCAAGGAAAATTCACGCCCAAAGCAAAGTTTTCAGAAAGTTCCAAGCTTCAGAAGAAGGAGAGGTATCAAGGAACAAGGGCTCGAGTTCAACCACAAGTTTGGGGCTTCATGCAGCAATCGCTGAGCAAGATTCTCTGGCCTGTGCTATGCGGGAGATCAGACTAGATGATCCCGATGATTCATTCGGGCCTTAAAAACCATTATGTAGCCTTCACTATTGCTTTTGCTCTCTGCAAAATCGAAATGAATCAATCCATCTGTTTAGCTGTTTATACCATGCTTAGCCCCACGGATCTTGCAGCCAGGCAGGGGGTAAGTATCCAAACTGAAATGAAAAGACGCTCAACTTAAGACATCTTTACTTGCAACAACAACACCGACAAAAATGTCGCCGGAGCTTTAACAGCCATGAGTGGTCAGGACCTGTCCATACCCACCAGCCCTGACCACTCTGCAGGGGTGACCGTCAATGTCAGCTTAATATAGTGGATTTTATGATGAGCTCACTGTGGACTGAGACAAGCAATTCATTTCACAGAGAAGTCACCAAACAGCCAAGCCGGTAGAGATACCTTAGGTTGCTGCCATCTTCAGTGGGGTACCTTCAGAATCATACTGCTGCAGCTGAAACTGGAATTGGGCCCCCTGGCTGGATTCAAGCCAGAGGCTCCGTATCCCACTACTTGTTCCTTGAGCCATGCAGTCCCTGCAGAAGTGTTTTGCAAACGGATATGGGCGTGTTTGAATCCTAACAATAGATGCAATGTGCAAGAAGAGCTCCCATTCGTCAACCCCCAGGCTTTGGGGATTTGGCTTTAACTCAGAGTCAGCTAATCCACCCTTTGAAAGCAGATTGTTTCACACCCTAAAATTGCTCTATAGTCACTTATGAGCTTGGGGTAGAGACCCCTTCAGCATTCATTGGAACTCATAAGGACATAGATGCTGGTGTACGTGCTTTAGGGGCAGCTGAACGCCAGCTGAGGAAATGTACATATTAATCAAATCCAATGAGGCCCTCTATCTCACTACCAATTAATCATCTTCTTTCTCAGGAGAGAAAGCAGAAAGGAAAGAGGAGAGTTCTTTATAATCCTCATTAATCACAGCACCCAATTTGCAAATGTGCTCTGCCATGAAGGCCTGAACGGGAAGGAAAAAGGGAACTGACAAAATATTCTTGGGTTTTTTAACGGTCGCAGATAAAGGAGAGACCATTCAAAACAACTGGCCTGTGCTACGCTGGTGGTGGGGCTAGATGATCGTTATGGTCCCTTCTGGCCTTCAAACTCCATGAAGCTATGAAAACACATGACATCCCCTGCTACAGAGCCAAAACCAAGTCCTGATCTCCATTATACTTTAGTGTATCTCCATTGACCCACTCTCCAATCACAACCACACTTCTCACTGCACCACAAATTCACTTCCCATTGTGTGTGTGTGTGTAAACGGAAGCATCTGTAGTGTTGGCAACCGTCCATTCTGTGACACTCTAATCCATACCAAAACCAAGTTGTGTGCAGCCAGTGGGACAGCCGAAGAGCCAGAAAGAACCACAGGGCCTGGCTGTGTCCAGCAGCCTCAGTAAAGAATCCCCTTTATATTTATTAACAAGGAATGCCATCTCTTCTGTACAACAAGGGAGATGCCACAGTCTCCAACTCATTAATTTGGAAATGGAAGCAAGTCACTTTACTTGCTTCATGTAAAAAGCTTAGGTGCAGAGTTTGCCACCCTTACACTGAATAGCACCTTCTTCCATTAGTGCTCCTTGGCAAGGTTATGCGCGTCAGAGAATGGAGAGGTATCACGGGACTGATGGCAACTCCATGTGGGCAGGGGTAGCAGAGTCTGGCACCTTCTCTTCCACGAGCTTGGTAAGATTATAACATAGGTGCTAATATGTAAACCCAGTGACATCAGTGTGAGTTTAACCCACTCCACCCACTGGGCTGAGAAATAAATGCATTGTCGGGCATTGCCACATTGCTCTAGCTGACTGGGCCTTGGAAACGTCTTGTCTCCAACCAAGTGAGATTCTCCCTGGGCTCAGCCATACTCCTCCTTTTCCTTCTTTCCTCCACGCCCAACAGCTTCCACACAGCCCTCTGGGTGAGGCAGGGCTTTTTCTTCTCTTGGCAGAGAGGCAGTTAACTCTCTCTTCCCCTCGCTGAGAGAGGAAGAATTCATCCGCCTCCATCAGCATGGGCAAATCACACCCATGTTGCCAGCCTCCTCAGGCTTTGTGTCTCCATGCGCCATGGGGAGCTTTTGATTTACCATCTAAAAGTTATTGAAGCAAATCTGCAGCCACCTCAGATCTTCGTGGTTATAACTCTGCTACATGCCAGGGGCACCGCTCAGAACTTCGCAGCAGTAGTGGCATGCTAGAATCTGTAAATCTGCATTTATTCACACCATATACAAGCAAATAAAAAAAATTGTTTCCTCTAAGCTTATAGAAACTTTTAAATGTTAAGAATAACTGAAATGTACTAACCTCTGTGCACCACCGTTGGGTGGACCAGTATTAAATAGTGTTACAGAAGGGGACAGCCTTCAAATGGAAGGCAAAGCCTGTGAAGGTCTGTGAAGGTTTTCAGTTTGCTGGCAGAACCCAAAAATTGAAAGAAAGGAAAATTGGTTTTGGGTCAAACCACATGTTTAGTTTTTGGTGTTTTGGGGGGGGGGGTGTTACATATTTTTAAAAATAAAACTGAAGTAAAATTCTAAATGAACATTTGTTTCGAGTTGCGAACTTGAAACATTGACTTTTGGGGGGATTTTCTTGATTTGGTTTAGACTGAAACAATGTAGTGAAACTGCCATGGATTCGTGAAATGTTTCTGTCAACTCACATCTGCATTTTCCAGTGGAAAAAAATATATTTCCAGTGGAAAACTTTTGCCCAGCTCTAGTCCTGTTGTTAAGGCCCTGCACTGGGGGATACAGGTGCTTCCTTTGTCTCCAAACTCTTTGGGCCAGGGATGCTGTGTATGGCCAAGGACCAATCTCCACTGGAGTCTCTAATGGCTTCTGGAATCTATATATTAATGTGCAGATATCCCTTAGCCTGCCACTCTGATCCGCACTGTTCTGATTTTTTAAGCAGGGGAAGTTTCCCCAGACACCGCATGTTCCTGAGCCCTCAGTGGAAAGGGTTTTTATTTTTTTATTCTCCATTTGATAATTGCATTCTCGGTCCGTATCTAGATTAAGTGTGTGTGACTGGTCCCCAGTTAACCTCTCAGATCGTAAAACCTCAGTAATGACTGAACACAGAAGTCCATAAAGTACCTGCTTTTCCCAGCGCAGCCAGTCGCCGTGAATCTAAGTAACATACTGCAGGTGGAGGGGCCTCCCAGGGCCCAAGAGTTCTCATCACGGATCCGCTTCGTATAATTCACGCCGCACGGACAGATTTACGCCGGCTTTGGAAACAAAGGATTATTTCCGTGGTTGCTGGGTCAATGGGGACACAACCGACTGAACAGAACTGGGAGGTGCAGTCACCGCTAGCGGCATGGAGACTAATTCCTGTTAACCCCCAGGTTTCATCACTCAAGGGTTAGGTTGCAGGAAAGTTATCTTTCCCGGGGGCTCTCACACTTCGGCACTGAAAAATAGCGATGGGAAATCCAATCAGTCATACCCTGCTTCGGCCATAAAACAATCCCGCCGGCTCGGGGCACTCGGCAGAACTGGCGCGAGTTTTCTCCTTTCCCATCGTTTGTCTTCTTCGTTTCTTTCATTTGTGGGCGAGCATAATGTTCCTATCGGTGCTGGCCTGGGCCAGGAGCCATGCATGAAAAAGCAGAGCAAGCGTGCCTTTCTTGCCCTGCCAGGGCACTCTGTTGTATTCATTTAGATGGACTATATGTGCCAACGGTGTTAATGTCACCCAGGCGGTGTGCAGCCTTAAACAGTGTTAAACAAAGTTCGGGGGACATGTCAGCCTGCTTAGTACCATGGCAAACACACCATTAAAAATCCTTTTAACCTTCTATTAAAGATAAAGAAAAGCAGAGAAAACAATCAAAGCATTTGCAAGTAAAGTATTAAGGCTTTCATTTGAAAACATCCCTTTTTTCCCTTTCCATTTAGCTGGAGAGAGTGTTTAGTCTTATGATTATCTCTCTTATTTGTTATGTGTATCGTGAGAATCCCAATCAAACTGATCAGGGCCCAAAGGTGCCAGGCACTGCACAGACGAGTAACAAAGAAGACAGACTGTGCTCCAGAGAGCCTGCCACGTACATGTCAGACAAGACACAGCAGCTGGATGAAAGAAACAAACCGGGTGGCAGTGGATTGGATGTAGACGCCCAGCCTGGCCAAGAAAGGGACAATGGCTCCCAGAGGGCATGAAGGAGAGGAGAAGTTGCCACTGCTATTGAATTGGATGGGGAGTCCTCCAGGTGGGGCTTATTAAGGGGAAGAAATAGTGGGGCCTGGTCCAAAGTCCATTGAAGTCAAAGGGAGTTTTTCTGCTGACTTCAAAGGCCTGTAGAACAAGCCGAGAGGGAGAAGGGAGCTCTGGGTCGGCAGTTTTAGTAGTGGGGACAAACAAAACCTCTTTCCCCCAGGCAGAGAGCATTTTCAGAGGAGCATTCCTGGAAACTGCAACCTGGCCAGAAGTGCTGCACCACTCAGGATGTGAGTTAGGGACTTGATTCATCATGTGTAGGGACTTAGCCAGGGAAAACCTCTGTTGACTTTGGCCTTGGTTGAAGGACTCCGGCTTATCTCGCTTTGCTTTTGGCTGGGGAAAGCCCACCCTCACTCTTGGAACCTGGCTGAAGGGAAAGTGGGTTTTTCCAGTGGGAATTACCTTTGCTTTCGGTTTCCTTTGGTTCCAGAACTCAGGGGACCTGAACCCACATGGACAGACATGGGTGGGAGAGATTGAGCTGTGTGAACTTGACTCAGGAGTTCTGAGGCTACCCGTTGGGGTGTGTTGACACTCCACCTCTGCTGAGGAAACTCTCAGACCAGCTACAGGCATTGTATGGTGACATACCCCTGCCTCTTGCCGCCGAGTTGGCAGGAAAATGCCAGCATGGGGGTTAAGTGCATTGTAGGGTAATTCTGTACAGAAAAGTGGGGGCCAGTGTGTGTTGTGTCCCCCATTGTGCCAGGGTCACACACAGGATGTGAGTCTATTGTGGCATCAGCCAGGTGGCTTTGCTTGTAGGGGCTTTTGCTTCTTAATTCTGGAGGTCACCGGTTCAATCTCCAGTGCGCTGGCCAAAATAGTGGACTTCACAAATGGAGGAGGGAATCTTTCAAGGTTGGGAATAGAAAGTCTTGTGGCTAAAGCACCAGTCTGGGACATGGGGAGATCTGGGTTCAATTTCTGGCTCGGCCCCCTGGACTCCCTGCCCAACCTCAGGCAAATCGCTTCATCACTCTATGTTTTTACAATATGGGCATAATACTTCTCCCTTTCTCCCACCAGTTGTTCTAGCCTGTTAGCTCCTTAGGGCAGGCCCCATCTCTTACTCTGGGTCTGTCCTGCGCCTAGCACAAAGAGGCTGTGATCTCAGTTAGGACATCTGGGTGCTTCTGTAATACAGATAATAAGACTAAAGAGGCCCACAGGGGTACTCTACCAAGACTGAAAGGCTCTACACTGAGATCCTTCATGGCTGAGAGCTCTACATCATGAGGTCTCAGAGGGCAATGAGTTCTATGGGCCAGGCTCTCACAACTCTGATGAATTCCATAGGGCAAGGTCCCTGTGGCGGAGTTGTCACTGGGGCTGAGAAATTCTATAGGGTGGAACCCACCAATGCTGCTAAGTCCTACCGGATGGATTGTGCAAGGCTGGGACAACTCTTGGATCAGCCTCCCCAAGGCTGTGAAACCAGGGATTGGGAAGAAAGGAGAGAAACAGAGACGGAGGCCCAGCCACAAAACTGAGATCCAGCTTGAGATTTTGGACACCACAAAAGTGTGGAGGCGTTCAGTCTGGGGATTTGGTTTGGCCCATTCTAGAGATGGAAGAGGCCAGCTCCCAGACTTGGTCCAGATATTGATCCCAGCCCAGCTGTGAGGGGAGTTTGATCTTGAGTTTGGGGTCAGCCCGCTGTCAAGTCTGATTCTCATCCACCGTCTCTGAGAACATCATCTTCCGCAGATCCCAACGAGAGCGGTTTTCTGGCGGAGAGATGTGCCAGTGTTTGGGTGGGCCAGACAGGCATGTAAAAACCAAACTGGGTTACCCCAGGTAGCGAAACCATCTTAATTTGAGAGAAAGAGAGAGACCCTTCCAGCCTTGCAGAGCTCAAGTCTGACGGACCACACTGTGGACTCTAGTTGGAATGTTGTCTGGCAATGGTTTTGCCAACCAACCAAACACATATATATTAAAATCTTTCAACTGGAAGGTTCATTCTGTTTGAGGAAACCTTGAATGTCAAATAAACCTCAAGAACAATTATCAGCCCATCAGCTTTTTAATGCATTTGTGTATAGAAATACAAGCGAGATGAACAGATTTGGATTGTACCTGGCACTTGTTTAAGGCAACGTTACAACCAGTGTGGGAACAGAGACTCCATTGTAAACCCCTCCACACACCGACACTGACCCAGTAGCCAAAAGCAACAAACAGGCTTGTCATGAAATGAATGTGTAAAGGAAGCAATCAAAATTGGAGAGAGAGAGCAGGAGAAAAAAAAGTGAACTTTTTGTTCAGGAAACAGCAAAAAACCGTAGCTTTTGGCCTGGTTTGGAGTGGCTCTGAGCAGAGCGAGGGCTGCCATGTGGGCCACAGATATTTGCTCTGTGTTTTTGAAAACAAAAGCCCCCGCAGTGTAATCAGAACCATAACACTCAAGCCATGGAGGCCATCCGGTAGCGCAGTGCCACGGCTATAAATACACTCGCTGAGGTTTATCCAGGGGACTCTCTCTGCTCTTCCAATGACACATTCAAAGAGGCTGAATCAGGGAGCGTTGGGGGAAAGAGAAGGTGTGTCTTGCAGTGGTTAGAAGGAAGAGGTGAAACAAATCAAGAGAAAGGGAGAAGGTGCGGGGGCATTTTCCTGGTGCAGAGCTCCTGCCTCTCATCTCATCCTGCCCCCCCAGAATATAAACCTGTAGGGAGCAGAGCTGCGTCAGCTACATGGAGAGACCAGCTGCCTAGATACTTGAGTTCCCTCATTGACATAGTAGATATGGCCTTCGTGACCACAATGGTATCAGAGCAACTGATCGATATCCTGTGTAATTAGAGGATGGCTTTGGATGCAGAGAGACACATCCTCTTTGGCGTAACACCAGGGCTTGTCTGGGGAGAGATGGGGGACCAGGATATGCAGAGGGCCTTTCAGGAAGCATTTGGAAGAACTCCCCAGCCCCATTGCTTTCCCCAGAGCAGACACACAGCACCTCCCAGGTCCCTTCAGCACCAGGGCGACCCCCGTCCAGAGCAGGGAGGAATGTGGTCTTTTGGTGAAGGCAGTGGACGTGGCTGCTGGATCCCTGGGTTCCATTCCCAGCTCTGACACTGATTCATTTTGTGACCTCGGACGCGTCACTGAGGGTAAAACTTCCAAAAGGGACTTAATCGCCCCAAAGGGACCTCAGTCTCCCAGAAAGTCAGTTGGGATCAGGCTCCTAAGTGCCTGAATCAATTTTGAAAATGGAACTTAGGCTCCTAAATCACTTGACGTAGATTGGACTTGCTTTGGACAGCGGTGGCTGGTCACAACAGGTGTAGCTGCCCCCTGAATGTAAATGAGGAAGGGGTGTTTCACACCTTGCTCAACACTGGGTTTGAGCTCAACGAGTCTAAATCGACACTTTCTTTGCCTATGGCCAGGACTGGCACCAGTCGCGGGCCATTGATTGGCTGAACTGGGGCTAATTCCAAATGAAGTCAAGACCTAATGCAACTTTGGATTGTCTCCTAAGGGTTCTTGCTAGTCTCCTGCCTCTAGCATCACATCATCTTTCATACCCGTCTCTGAACGCCATCTAATTCTGCAATAGCCTTTGCCTTTGCATCCTAACATCTTGTTTGTTCTTTTTGACCACAACTGCACAATGAACACAGATCACCATTGCGCTGTCTACGGTGACACTCCAATCCCTTTCCTGGGCTGATCATGTTGATTTAGAACCCTGTAAGGTGTGCAGGGAATTAAAAATATTCCATCCAATTGATGTTACTTTGCATTTGTCAACACTGAATTTAAACAACTATTGTGTTGCCCGTTCCTCCAGCTAGGGACAGATGAAGAGAAGTAGGCCTGGTGCTTTTCAAAGCTTTCCAGGAGGTGGTATCTGCTCTTAGACATGAATGGGATTCACATCTCTCTTTTCTGAGAATTAACCCTGTTATTGACTCCTTGTGCTAGAGAAACGATGGCCCAGCCTCAGCTGCCTGAGTCCCTCTCACAGCCTGCTTCCTGCAGCCCCCCCCATTCAATGTTAATGAATCAACTTATGCTGTGTTAATGGATTTATGGCAGAGTCCACCCATTTTGCATGAGGACAGCCACAAGAGGCCCAAAAACACAATGAGGCCATGAGATTACATTTGATAGAACGTGTCAACCTTTTTCCAAATTTTGATTTTTTTTTTTATTGAGATGTCAATAACTGGTTTTTGGGTTTTGGGGTTTTTTTGGCCAAAAGAATCAGGTTTTTTTATTATTATTATTAACTGGAAACTTTCCTGCGAAATTTTCCATTTTTGCCTAAAGTTTTCAGATTTTCTTAGGAAAACTGAATGTTTTTCAAAAACAGTTTTTGGTTTTTGGAAACTGAATTTTTATTATTTTGTTGTTTTTAACAAAACCGCCCCAAATTTGAACACAAACTAAACATTGTTGTTTTGTCAACAAAAATGAAGGAAAATTAAAAATACATTTTGACTGACTTAGAAATGTTGAAGTTTGACCCAAAAAGGTGACATTTTGATGCAACTCGTATGAAAATCCTGTTGTCCAGCCATCGCTGGAAATGAAATACATGGCTTACCTCACTCATTCCCAGCTGTCAGGGCAGCCACAACACAATGGTAGAATAGTGGAGACTAGTCTGATAGTTCTGGGACTGGCCTCATTCTGATGTGTGTGTTGAGCCTCCCTAGCAGGATGCAGGGGACCCGAAGAGAGTGTTCAAGGCCAACGCGCCGATATGGTGTGTGGCGTATTGTGTTGCCACATGACAGTCTCACAAGGACATTCTTAAACCTGAACCTTACCCAAGAAAATGTCTGGTGGGGAACTGGCAGGGAGATGGACTGAAAGATCTAATGGGTTACTCACCACTTCAGGGTCACGTTCTGACACGGTGCTGTTTGAATCTGTCTGCCAGGGCAAACAAAGGTGGCACCATCCCTGGAAATGTCATGCTGAGCCTACTACCCTGTGGAACAGTCTCCCCAGGGAAAGCCCCCGGCGTGAGACATTTGCAAGTGGACTGCCAAATCTCTGCAGAATGTGAGCACTTCAGGGCAGGGGCTATATTTCTGGGGTGGGACGGGGTAGGTGGCACCCAATAGAATGGGCCCAGATCCTGACTGGGGCCTCTGCCTGCTAGCATGATATAAATCAGCTAAGGGGAGAGACCAGCTGTCTAGATAGTTGGGTACCCTCGTCACCATAGGAGCTACTGCATTCATTACCATAGAAGTATCAGAGCAACTGATCAATATACTATGTAATTAGGGGATGGCTTTGGATGGGGAGGGACATGTTCCTCTTTGGTGTAACTTCAGGGCTTGTGTGGGGAGAAATGGGGACCAGCATGTGCAGCAAGTTGCCCAGGAAGTGTTTGCATGAATGCCCCAGCGCTCTCCACGGAGCAGGTACACAGCATCTCCAGGATCCCTTCATCACCAGTGCAACCACCCTCCAGAGCAGGAAGGAAGTATGGCCTTGGGATTAAGGCACAGCCCTGGGTTCAATTTCAGGCTCCCCTAGCCCTGGGTGAACCTGCACAAGTCCCTTAGGGTAAAATTTTCAAATGGGACTTAGTCACTCAGGACCCTAAATCTCATTGAAAGTAAATAGGACTTAGGCTCCTAACTAAAATGGCACCTCAGCTCCTAAATCACAGGTGCTTTTGAAAATTTTACCCTTTATCTGTCCTGGCCTAAGTTCCCTATCTGTAAAATGGGATCATAATTTCTTTTCTTCCCTATTCTATTCTCCATAGGTTCTCATCCCATGCTCATCACCATAGTATCTGAGCGCTTTCCAGTGGTTCATTTAGCAAGGTGATTGACACCTGTTGTTCATTAGAATCATAGAATATTAGGGTTCAAAGAAACCTCAGGAGGTCATCTAGTCCAATCCCCTGCTCAAAGCAGAACCAACACCAACTAAATCATCCCAGCCAGGGCTTTGTCAAGCCGGGCCTTAAAAAACTCTAAGGATGGAGATTCCACCCCCTCCTAGGTAACCCATTCCAGTGCTTCACCACCCTCCTAGAGAAAATGTTTTTCCTAATATCCAACCTAGTCCTCCCGCACTGCAACTTTAGACCATTGCTCCTTGTTCTGTCATCTGCCACCACTGAGAACAGTTGAACTCCATCCTCTTTGGAACCCCCCTTCAGGTAGTTGAAGGCTGCTGTCAAATCTCCCCTCACTCTTCTCTTCTGCAGACTAAATAATCCCAGTTGCCTCAGTCTTTCCTCGTAAGTCATGTGCCCCAGCCCCCTGATCATTTTCATTGCCCTCTGCTGGACACTCTCCAATTTGTCCACATCCCTTCTGTAGTGGGGGGGGACCAAAACTGGACGCAATATTCCAGGTGTGGCCTCACCAATGCCAAATAGAGGGGAATAATCACTTCCCTCGATCTGCTGACAGTGCTCCTACCAATACAGCCAATGTCCTTGTTGCCAAGAAGGCCAATGGCATACACTGCTGACTCATATCCAGCTTCTCATCCACGGTAATCCCCAGGTCCTTTTCTGCAGAACTGCCGCTTAGCCAGTCAGTCCCCAGCCTGTAGCGGTGCATGGGATTCTTCCTTCATAAGTGCAGGACTCTGCACTTGTCCTTGTTGAACCTCATCAGATTTCTTTTGGCCCAATCCTCTGATTTGTGTAGGTCACTCCGGACCTTATCCCTACCCTCCAGCATATCTACCTCTCCCCCCAGTTTAGTGTCATCTGTGAATTTGCTGAGGGTGCAATTAAACCCATTATCCAGATCATTAATGAAGATGTTGAACAAAACTGCCGTAGGACCAACCCCTGGGGCACTCCGCTTGATACCAGCTCCCAACTAGACATCAAGCCATTGATCACTACCCATTGAGTCCGACAATCTAGCCAGCTTTCTATCCACTTTAACATCCATTCATCCAATCCATACTTTTTTAACTTGCTAGCAAGAATACTGTGGGAGACCGTATCAAAAGTTTTGCTAAAGTCAAGATACCTCACATCTACCGCTTTCCCGATATCCATAGAGTCAGTTATCTCATCACAGAAGGCGATCAGATTGGTCAGGCATGACTTGCCCTTGGTGAATCCATGTTGACTGTTCCTGATCACCTTCCTCTCCTCCAAGTGCTTCAAAATGGATTCCTTGAGGACCTGCTTCATGATTTTGCCAGGGACTGAAGTGAGGCTGACTGGTCTATAGTTCCCCGGGTTCTCTTTCTTCCCTTTTTAAAATATGAGTACTATATTTGCCCTTTTCCAATCATCCAGGACCTCCCCCGATCGCCATGAATTTTCATTGTCTTGCTGGGGGCAGAAGTGGGCACAGGGCTGGGTCTTGTTTTCATAGGGTTTTCGTTTTTAAATGCACCTGTTGCAGTAAACGTTATGTTAGAGAAGGCAGGTTAAAGAAACATCCCTGGCACTTGGAGAAGGAGGTGGGGAAGTTTATGATGGCCGTTACTTCCTGGGAGAGTTCATTCCGCAGTCCAGGACCAGTCCCATCCCACACCAACGAGGTTTACCCTTATAGTGTAGAGTTCCATTGTGCCAGAGGAACAGAGTTGTTGACCATGGTCTTCATCCTAAAGCTTTAGGCTCTTTGCATATCTCGGCCTAGGCCACAGAGCTCTTTGAAGATAAGGACTGAAACCTTGAACTGGATTTGATATTCTGTGGGAAGCCAGTGTGGAGAGCAGAGGGCAGGTCTGGTGTGCTTGCAGTAGCCTGTGTTGCTGAGGAGAAGCACTGCACCTGTGTGTACAGGGCCCAGCACAATGGTGCCCTGATCTTGGCTGGGCTCTCCTGGTGCTATTGTCATACAAATAATAAATAAAGTTCTATGCAGGATGACGAGGCTAACGAGGACAAGCTCCCTGACTTTTGTGTGTATTGCAAGTTGAAATTTCCCCCTGGCTCTTACAGGAACTTCCGAACGAGTTCCCATAAGAGGTGTGGGGAAATCTCTGCTCTTGTTCGTTGTCCTCGTTTAAGCCTAGGAATGTACTGTGCAGTGTGGAATTGCTGGATCCTGTCTATTCCAGCACAAAGGCTGAGGATTGGCTCCCAGGCTTCCTTGATGCAGGAGATGTAACACGTTTTGTTTTAGATTGTCCTTCCCCCCGCATTTAAACAACAGATTATGGAGAGAGACTAGCTGCCAAACCTGTTGGGGTGGGGTTCTGTAACATTAAAAATTACTTTTCCCTCCAGGACTTTGCAGGAGACCGGATCCTGAGTCGTGAAAATGACACAGCTCTATTGAAGTCAATGGGGCGAGGTTGATTTGCCCCAGTTAGGAATCTGGCCCAACTGATTGCAGTGCACTTTGTTGATTTACACCAGCTGGGGATGCAGGAAGACAGAGAGGTAGAGGGCAGGTGGGAGAAGCTATTTGACCCAGCCATGTGGAGACCTTGAACCTGTGATTCAGCGAGGGAGGTGCTGTTCCCGCACTTAAACCCCACTCCTCGAGGAACATTTGGACACTGCACCTTGTGAGAAAAGGAAGCCGCTCAAATCCAGCCCCTCTCATCAGCAGGGCAGGGAACAGACTGACAAATACATGCACTCAGCTCTCCAGGGGTTGTCCAGTCACTGTGATTTTTCCCTTTCCCTAAAATGTCGAGAGGCTGGTTGGGGTGTGGGGGCAGGAACTTCAGAACTGAAGGCAGATTACTGGAAGGAAAAGACTCAAATTAAACGTCGGCCCTTCATGCTGCTTTTGCAGAGATGACCCGTGCCTGCCAATAGTGGAGGTTGGGGCAGAGTGAGGGCAGCCAGCTTCAGCCGTGTTACTGAGCATGCTCGGTAAAAGCCAAGCAGCAAATCGGGGGAGGGGGCAGGTGACCCTGTACAGTCAACCTGTGGAACTCCTTGCCAGAGGATGTTGCAAAGGCCAAGACTATAACAGGGTTCAATAAATAACTAGATAAATTAATGGAGGATAGGTCCATCAGTGGCTATTAGCCAGGATGGGCAGGGATGGTGTCCCCAGTCTCTGTTTGCCAGAAGCTGGGAATGAGTGACAGAGGATTGATCACATGATGATGACCTGTTTTGTTCATTCCCTCTGGGGCACCTGGCATTGGCCGCTGTCAGAAGACAGGATACGGGGCTAGATGGACCTTTGATCTAACTTAGTATGGCCGTTCTTATGTCCTCCACCACGCATTGCCTCTGTGTCTTTGCCATGAAGGCAGCTGGCAAAACTGCCAGGGGTTGTGAAAGGAGAACTCTCTCAACCAGGAGAGGATGAGAAGAGAGGCCTCATCAGGTAGCAGACAAGACCCAAAATCAGTGAGAAAGTCCCTCTGGGATTCTACATGCGTTGGAGTGCATGGAAGATATTAGGGAAGCATTTCCAAAATCGACACTCCACGTGCTGGGCTCTGCACAGAGCTGGTCATGATTGTTTTTTACCCTAAGCAAAATTTGGGTGAAAACAAAATGTTTTCATTTTCACTGACATTTTTCTGCATGTATCTTTTTGACTATTCATTCAAAAAAATGAAAATTTGCTTCCCCCCCCCAGCAACCAAAACCAAATAATTCTGGCTGAAAAATCACGTTTCATTTTTTAAAAACAAAAACATGAAAAAAGCGGGTTGACGATGGACAGGTTGCACAGAAATTTCCATGGCAATAAACGGTTCATTTGCCATCAAAATAGATACATTAAAAAGAACAAGAAAAGGGTTCTGTGGGAAATGTTCCACCCGTCCTTGTGCTGAGTTCTTCGAGAACCTAACCATAAATGTCACAACGGAGGATCCTGGGGGCTAAGCCTGAAAACCCACCCCTTTATTTGATGTCTAGAGGGGAGCTCGGTCCCAGGTGTTGGTGGTGGTGTTGCCAATCTGTCCCCCGAAGTAGAATCAAGACACCTTATCGTCACCGCAGGGAAAGTTGAAGGAAATGTACCAGCCTAGTAAAAGGAAACCATCTTCAAAAGCAGAGACGGTAACCAGACCACCAAGATACAGATGGGAACCTCCTACCTGAATCGTTCTTATTTTTTACGATGGAGAAGATTTCCCCATGACGGCTGCACTGTCATGAAATGGGGGTGACCCCCATTTTGAACTGGCCTCTAGAAGGGCATGGGAAAGAAAAGCTACTGAACCCTGGAGACATAAAGGTGGGACCATTCAACACCATATTCCTCATCTCCATTGGGGGCCCTGTGGAGGTTTGGGGGCTGGTTAAATGACTAGGCGGTGAATCTCAATTAAAGGGAAGGGCAATTATCATGGACGGACAGTTTCAGCAGCTGAGTCAGTGGATGGGTGTGGGGCACAGAGACCTACAGAGGAACTGATCTGATTCCATCTTGCTGGGGACACTGGTGCCAAGGTACTGGGTAGAAGCTGAATTAGGCATACCGCTGTGTCCTTGCCAGAAATTCTGGAGGTAAAGGAGGCTGTTCTCAGCAAAAGCTAGGGACTCCTTAAAGGGATCCAGGCAAAGATACATATTAAAACCAGAGACACTGCGGGCATCACGTAAACCTTGCTCAGTATAATATACCGAGAGGGGCTGGGTGGAGAAAGTCTCTCTCTGTTTCCTTTTTAGGCCAGTGGCGTGAGGCCTCCTCTCCTCCAAGCACTCAGAATGGGCTGCCCCAAAGGTACCTGTCTGGAGGCAACGTTAGCATTTTGTAGAGTGCTAACGAGGCTTTAGGAGCAGTGCCCCATTGCCAGTCTGAAGGCTACTTTGCCATGCTGGCAGGAGGCCATAACATCAGCCATGCTTAGAGGCAGCTAGCACAGGGTGAGGACCCCAGTGGTAGCTGTTAGTGCATTCTTCCAGCTGCTCATGTTCATTGCAGAGTATGCCACGGCGCAACAGGGCAGGGCTTAGCTGGGACAACATGCTGAATTCCCAGGGTTCCTTGGGGGCAGGAGGGAATCAGTCGTGTGTGTGTGTGTGTCCTGTTGTCCCCTGCTGGATGGGATCAGACGTGTGTGTGTGTCCTGCTGTCCCCCGCTGGATGGGATCAGACTTGTGTGCACTGTTCCCTCTAAGCTGTGCGCGTGTGCGCACGCACACAGATCCTAAACCCCGCGCACGCGGCGAATCACCGTGCACACAAAAATTTGCACAGACGGAATTTTTTGTGCACGCAGCCTGTCAAAAATCAGAGGGAACATTGCTTGTGTGTGTTTATCTGTGCGTGTGTGTGTCCTACTACCCACTGCTGGATGGGATCAGACGTGTGCCTGTGTGCGTCATTGCCCCACTGCTCCCTGCTAGATGACGTTTCCCTGGCTCCCACGAGTGTCTTTGCCCCATTGCCCTCCATTGACTCTGCCGCTGGCCCTGGTCTTTTAAGTCACGTGCTAGCGCCCTGTCCCCTGAGGAGCCGAAGGTCACAACTAGTCTTTGTGGCGTTTCTATCCCCGCAGGCCCACAGGAGTCAAGTTAGCAAGGGGTGTAACGGTGCCAGGCATGGAGACGCTGCCGGAAGCCCAGGGGCATATTAACAGCGTCCCCTCTTCCCACACCTCCGTCCGGGGCCTGTGGCTGGCTCCCGTGAGACACCTGAGGTGAGATTGCACCAGGCCGGGCCCCCAGCTGAATGATTGCCAGCCCCCTTTGCCAGTCCCCGTTGCAAGGCACCCTGACGTTGTGCAATTTCACCTGAGGAGACACGTGGGAGCCAAGGAATAAGAGACGCAGGCCAAAAAGAATTCCTGCTTCTCAACGCCGCGTTCTTCTGTGGTGGTGTTTTAGAAACAGCTCTACAGAAAGGGAGACACGGCTGACCACGTAACCAAAATAAGAAGGCTCCCAGCCCCCAGCTGTTTACTAGACCCAGGCCAAAAATAAAGAGCTCTCACTGAGTCCTTGGCCCTGACAAACCCCGGGGTCTCCAGGACCGTACTGGATTTGATTGAGGCCATCTGCTCCAAGCCGGCATCGCCGCGCCACCTCCCACAGCCAGCCCTGCTCCCCTCCTTGCTGCCAACGCCAGGCTGGGAAGGAGGAGATCGGCTCAGGACTTGCGTGATCTGCCGACACAGCAGGAACAAAAAGCCTTGGTAAATTTCTATATTATTTATATTTGGTGTTTTAATGCCTCTTCTTAAAGTCTCAAAGTGGGCCCACCCCCATGTCTGAATCTATCAGATCGTCCCCAGATCCATCGGTTACCCCCACATATACATACATTCCGCATGCCCATTTTCCCTCCAATCCCATTCCTTGGCCTCTTATCCATTCCCCTCCAGTCCATTCTTTTTATGATTGGGGTAGCACCAGGACCCCTGTCACAGACCACGGCTCCCTTGTGCTTGGCGCTATACAAACATAGAAAAGGGCAGCTCCCACCTCACGGAGCTCACACTCCAAAGCCACGAGGTCTCTGTGTTAAAATCCCCCAGGCTACGCTTCCTCACGCAAAGTCATTTCACACTAGAAAGGGAAAATATCTCGCATGTCGATGGCATCTCCTGTCAAAGGACAGCAAAGCACTTCTGAAGCATTCGTGAGTTAACTCAACCTCCCAGAACCCACCTGCAAGCTGGGATTTGCCCTCTTTTACAGGGTAAGTGGTATGCCCAAGGCTACACAAGTTGCAGGTAGTAGAGGCAGGAATGGAACCCAAGTCTTTCCTGCTTCCCAAGCTTGTGCTTGAATCATAAGGTCCCCATGCCCCCCTTGCCTGTTATTGCAAAGCATTGGAGGTTATACCATAGGGAATTGTCTTGTACAGGTCAGGAGAAGATGATGAAATAGCTATGATTGAATGAAGCTTATCCATCTCTAATGTCCACAACAATACAGTGAATCATGGGGCCTGGTTTTGTTCTGTCTTTCTCAGGTTTTCTGTAGCCCCAGGCAGAGCAGTATCTAAGAACTGATTCTATTCCCAGCTCTTTTTGGGCAGGTCCCTTAACCTGGGCCTCTCTGGCTCAGTATTAGCATCTGTACAACAGAGACAATCATAGAATCACAGAATATCAGGGTTTGAAGGACCTCAGGAGGTCATCTAGTCCAACCCCCTGCTCAAAGCAGGACCAATCCCCAACTAAATCATCCCAGCCAGGACTTTGTCAAGCCTGACCTTAAAAACCTCAAAGAAAGGAGATTCCACCACCTCCCTGGGTAACCCATTCCAGTGCTTCACCACCCTCCTGGTGAAAATGTTTTTCCTAATATCCAACCTAAGCCTCCGCCACTGCAACTTGAGACCATTACTCCTCGTTCTGTCATCTGCTACCACTGAGAACAGTCTAGATCCATCCTCTTTGGAACCCCCTTTCAGGTAGTTGAAAACAGCTATCAAATCCCCCCTCATTCTTCTCTTCCGCAGACTAAACAATCCCAGTTCCCTCAGCCTCTCCTCATAAGTCATGTGTTCCAGTCCCCTAATAATTTTTGTTGCCCTCCGCTGGACGTTTTCCAATTTTTTCACGTCCTTCTTGTAGTTTGGGGCCCAAAACTGGACACAGTACTCCAGATGAGGCCTCACCAATGTCGAATAGAGGGGAACGATCACGTCCCTCGATCTGCTGGCAATGCCCCAACTTATACAGACCAAAATGCCATTGGCCTTCCTGGCAACAAGGACACACTGTTGACTCATATCCAGCTTCTCATCCACTGTAACCCCTAGGTCCTTTTCTGCAGAACTGCTGCCTAGCCACTCGGTCCCTAGTCTGTAGCGGTGCATGGGATTCTTCCGTCTTAAGTGCAGGACTCTGCACTTGTCCTTGTTGAACCTCATCAGATTTCTTTTGGCCCAATCCTCCAATTTGTCTAGGGCCCTCTGTATCCTATCCCTACCCTCCAGCATATCTACCTCTCCTCCCAGTTTAGTGTCATCTGCAAACTTGCTGAGGGTGCAATCCACGCCATCCTCCAGATCATTAATGAAGATATTGAACAAAACTGGCCTGAGGACCGACCCTTGGTGCACTCCACTTGATACCGGCAGCCAACTAGACATGGAGCTACTGATGATTAGGCCCTATGATGGTGTCCCCTGAATAGATATGTGGACACAGTGGGCAACGGGCTTTGTTGCAAAGGATAGGTTCCTGGGTTAGTGGTTCTGTTGTGTGGTGTGTGGTTGCTGGTGAGTATTTGCTTCAGGTTGGGGGGCTGTCTGTAAGCAAGGACTGGCCTCTCTCCCAAGATCTGTGAGAGTGATGGGTCGTCCTTCAGGATAGGTTGTAGATCCTCGATGGTGCCTTGGAGAGGTTTTAGTTGGCGGCTGAAGGTGATGGCTAGTGGCGTTCTGTTATTTTCTTTGTTGGGCCTGACCTGTAGTAGGTGACTTCTGGGTACTCTTCTGGCTCTGTCAATCTGTTTCTTCACTTCAGCAGGTGGGTATTGTAGTTGTAAGAACGCTTGATAGAGATCTTGTAAGTGTTTGTCTCTGTCTGAGGGGTTGGAGCAAATGCGGTTGTATCGTAGAGCTTGGCTGTAGACAATGGATTGTGTGGTGTGGTCTGGATGAAAGCTGGAGGCATGTAGGTAGGAATAGCGGTCAGTAGGTTTCCAGTATAGGGTGGTGTTTATGTGGCCATCGCTTATTAGCATCGTAGTGTCCAGGAAGTGGATCTCTTGTGTGGACTGGTCTGTTAGGGGGCTTATTCCTTCACCCACCTACTTCCCTGGTTCTTCTCGCATGAACAGAGAGCAACAATACCCGAAGTCCAAAGGTGCAAACAATTCGATGTTTATTGGGGTGAACTTCCAGCAAGCATGATTCCAGTTTCCTTCCTTAGTATCCTCCTTCCCAGCTCTGACACCACAGAGCCTTACACCTGTGTCCCTGTTCCCATTTCTCCCTTTAACCAAACAGGATTCTAGTTTCCTTACTCCCATTCCCTGTTCCCATTTCCCCCTTTAGCCAAACATGGTTCCAATTTCCTTACCCTCATTCCCTGTTCCCATTTCCCCCTTTAGCAAAACATGGTTCCAATTTCTCCACCCCCATACCCTGTTCCCATCTCTCTCTCTCACACACCCACCCCCTCCCACCAAGGCCCACTCACTTCCTCATTGACTACAGATTATATAGTAAAACTTCAGTTCTGCTTAGCTATACCTTAACCAATCATTTTCCTGAAATTTAACTAACCAATCCTAACATATTGTAACATGATTATGTAACCAATTATATCCCACCACCTTAATTAGTTTACACCCAGCAAAATTAATTATACAGCAGACAGGAACAATCACAGAACCAGACAGAGATTATACAGACAAACAATAGCAAAGTAGGAACTATAATGACAAAACAATACAGAAGTGAGGATTTCACATCCCAGTATTGATAAGTGAGTTCTTGCCAGACAGGATGCTGTTTCCTTTTTACATTTTCTAGGCACTTCCCTTTCTCTGGAGGTGATAGGCATTATCAGGACAGGATTGTATTCAGGACAGGATTGTATTCCTAACAGCCCAATAGCACCTTATTTCAATGTGACTAGTTTGGAATGTGAGGATGTGACCGTTCGCTTCCTAGCTTATGGCTGCCTCTGCTGCTTAGCCAAAGGCCTTAGCCTAAGCACAGGGCCTCAGACTGTCACAGTAAGAGAAGGCCCTTACACCAGCAGACAGTGATTTTGATTCTTTCTTTTATACTTCTAGAACTAGCCAAGTGATAAGAATACCCCTAAATTCTTAAAGTACAGGCCTTTACAGACAGGCCTGAATATCTATATCCTAACATGGTCCAGGCTGAGGTTGATGGTGGGATGGAAATTGTTGAAATCATGGTGGAATTCCTCAAGGGCTTCTTTTCCATGGGTCCAGATGATGAAGATGTCATCAATATAGCGCAAGTAGAGTAGGGGCATTAGGGGACAAGAGCTGAGAAAGCGTTGTTCTAAGTCAGCCATAAAAATGTTGGCATACTGTGGGGCCATGCAGTGCCGCTGATTTGAAGGTATACCTTGTCCCCAAATGTGAAATAGTTATGGGTGAGGACAAAGTTATGCTGAACCACTAACCCAGGAACCTATCCTTGCAACAAAGCCCGTTGCCAACTGTGTCCACATATCTATTCAGGGGACACCATCATAGGGCCTAATCACATCACCCACACTATCAGAGGCTCGTTCACCTGCACATCTACCAATGTGATATATGCCATCATGTGCCAGCAATGCCCCTCTGCCATGTACATTGGCCAAACTGGACAGCCTCTACGTAAAAGAATAAATGGACACAAATCAGACATCAAGAATTATAACATTCAAAAACCAGTTGGCGAACACTTCAATCTCTTTGGTCACTCGATTACAGACCTAAAAGTGACAATTCTTCAACAAAAAAACTTCAGAAACAGACTCCAAAGAGAGATTGCTGAATTGGAATTAATTTGCAAACTGGATACAATTAATTTAGGCTTGAATAAAGACTGGGAGTGGATGGGTCATTACACAAAGTAAAACTATTTCCCCATATTTATTCCTCCTCCCCCCTCCACCCCACTGTTCCTCAGACGTTCTTGTCAACTGCTGGAAATAGCCCACCTTGATTATTAAGATGATGTTGAAGTAAAAAGAAAACGGTACAGAGTTTAAGCATAGAAGTTTCTGGTTATCAGGGAATAAGGTACAGATTATCAAGGGGTGAGAAATTCAGTTTAGGAACGGGTGGCACAAGGAATACATAATCTTCCATCTCCCCGATTGGGGGTAAAAGGTTAACGGGTCAAAGTACAGACATTGAGATATGGGGGTATGTTGTTCATATAATGGCTATGCTCAGCTGTGGAATATGATGAGTGGATACGATGATGATGGATTTACCCTCATTTGGTGAGATTTAATGTTCAGTGAGTTTATGGTTCTACAAAAGGTTCCCCCCCCCCCCCGCTCTCCTGCTGGTAATAGCTCACCTTACCTGATCACTCTCGTTACAGTTTTTCCACTGAATGCATCTGATGAAGTGAGCTGTGGCACACGAAAGCTTATGCTCAAATAAATGTGTTAGTCTCTAAGGTGCCACAAGTACTCCTTTTCTTTTTGTGGATACAGACTAACACGGCTGCTACTCTGAAACCTTTCCCCCTCATGTTGTTCTCCCAGGGGATCCTGCCCATCAGTTCCCTGAGGGAGTCATTCTGCTTTTCTGAAGTCCAGGGTCCATATTCTGCTGCTCTTCTTTCTTCCTTGTGTCAGGATCCTGAACTTGACCATCTCATGGTCACTGCCTCCCAGGTTCCCATCCACTTTTGTTTCCCCTACTAATTCTTCCCGGTTTCTGAGCAGCAGGTCAAGAAGAGCTCTGCCCCTAGTTGATTCCTCCAGCACTTGCACCAGGAAATTGTCCCCTACACTTCCCAAAAACTTCCTGGATTGTCTATGCACCGCTGTATTGCTCTCCCAGCAGATATCAGGGTGATTGAAGTCTCCCATGAGAACCAGGGCCTGCGATCTAGTAACTTCCATTAGTTGCCGGAAGAAAGCCTCATCCACAATGATTCCTGCCCTCTGTCACAGGGTGCTTTGAGATCATTGAATGCTATTTGGTATTTTCATTAGTGACTTGGATCATGGAGTGGAGAGTACACATATAAAATTTGTGGATGATCCCAAGCTGGGAGGGGTTGCAAGAACTTTGGAGGACAGGATTCAAATTCAAAACGACCATGACAACCTGGAGAACTGAAAACGAAAAGATGAAATTCAATAAGCACAAATGCAACATCCTTCTCTCAGGAAGGAAAAACCTAATACACAACTAGAAAATGGGGAGTAACTGGCTAGGCTGTAGTGCTGCCTGAAAGGAGCTGGGAGTTCATAGAATCATAGACTATCTGGGTTGGAAGGGACTTCAGGAGGTCATCTAGTCCAACCCCCATATAGTGGCTCACAAATTGAATATGAGGCAACAATGTGATGCAGTTACGAAAAAGGCTAATATCATTCTGGGGTATTAACAGGAGTGTCATATGTAAGACATGGGAAGTGATTGTCCTGTTCTACTCAGCACTGGTGAGGCCTCAGCTGGTGCACAAGGTCCAATTTTGAGTGCCGCACTTCAAGAAAGATGTGGACAAACTGGAGAGAGTCCAGAGGAGAGCGTCCAGAGGAGAGCAAGAAAAATGAGGAAAGTTTTAGAAAAACCTGACCTGGGCAGAAAGGTTTAAAAAAATTGGGCGTGTTTAGTCCTGAGCAAAGAAGACTGAGGGGGGACATGATAACGTCCCTGATAACATTAAGGGCTGGTATAAAGAGGACGGTGATCAATTGGTCTCCATGTCCACTGAAGGTAGGACAAGAAGTAAGGGGGTTAATCTGCAGCATGGGGGATTGAGGTCAGATACTAGGAAAACTTTCTAAATCTAAGGGTAGTTATGTTCTGGAACAGGCTTCCAAGGGAGGATGTGGAAACACCTGCCAGGGATAGTAGGTTTGCTTGGTCCTGCCTCTTTGCAGGGGATGGACTAGGTAAGGTCTCAAGGCCCCTTCCAGCCCTCCACTTCCATGATTCTAGCTATGGTTGACAAGCATTGGAGCAGGGCAGTCGGGGTTGACAATGATTCTCTGAAATCCCACCCACCTTACCATTAGCCACCGTCTAACCATTTAGCAGGGTTGCTCTCTCTTTATCATTCGGCACTTGCCAGCAGGAAACACTAGCAGGGTTCTGTATTGACATGGAGTGGCTTCTTGTATTAATCCTGCTGAAATGACTGAAGGGGAACATCACATCTCTGCACCACCACAAGGGGGCAGCGTTTTGAAGCGCTACAGGCTCTTAGAAAAAAATCCCTACTAGACAAGAGTGGCCTTCTTGCCCTTATGTGGGGTAAAGGTCAGCAATGAGGCTGTGACATCAGAGGGTGGGCGGAGCTCTAAAGAGTGGATCTATAAATGGGCCAGCAGCACAGCCTGCATGTGTGAGTGCCCTAGGGGTTTGTTCCTGGCTCTGCCACTGAGTTGCCCAGTGCCCTTGGGCAAGTCACATGCTCGCTCTATGCCTCAGTTTCCCCACAATAATATTACCATTTACTTGCTTTATGGGATTCTCTGCTGGAAGGCTAGAAAGGCAAAGCCTTAAACACAGGGCACCTCCTTCCTGAACAAAGGTTGTTGTATTAAAAGTGGACCTTGCTGTAATATTTCACACTGACGGGAGGGTGGAGCACAGGGGAGGGAATGAATAGTGAGCAGTACAGCTGTAGTGCCATAGCTGCGTCACTTACACACTTGTAGTGTAGACGTACCCTAAGTCACCTAAGAATCACCCTGTGTCCCATTCACAGCTGGGTGTGTCACACCTAACAGAGATGTCTGACTGCGTACGGACCCTGGTCATTACCGTGGATGATTCTTGGTCACGAGCACTTTGCTGTGAGTATTCAGAATTTCTGCTGGTTCGACTGGACACGTGAGGAGCACGAAATGGTCCTTTTGGTTTAAAAACCCCACATGCCCGGCAGGACGGATTCTATAGAATAACTGAGTTCCTACCTTCTTGCAGGACTGCAGGGGGTGGGGACGGTAGGCACAGGGGAGGGGAGTTGTCTCTAATCATATAGTTCATCCTGATAGGCATCATGGGCTAGTGAACTGAATATAGGCCTGGGGGTCAGGTGCCCGTGGATTCTAGTTCTACCTCTAGCCTTAGGCAAAGTGCCTTCATCCCTCTACCTCAGTTTCCCCATCTATAAAATCTGATCACTTGTGGAGTTTAACTAATTACTATCGACACAGTGCTCTGAACATACAAACCAGCTGCTATACACTTGTGTAGCTCCATTCAATTGCTGAGAATCTACCCCATGCAGCCTGATATGGTTACTATTATGGACTTCATCAATATTACACTCACCGAAGGGGGGGGGGGAGCTGTGTCTTTGCACTAAACTATACAGCAGACAGCGATACCACCTTGTGCTGGGATCCTCTCACACACCAAGCAGGGCTTGGGTGGGAGACGTCCATAGAAAAACAAGGGCACCACTAACAAAATGGTAACCAGCTACACACAGACTTTCTAGGAGTCTCCAGTTCCAGCCTTGTCACAGTTGTTTACCAGAGACCGTATCCTTTTGGGAATTCTCCAAGACAGCACAGAGACATCTGGTGGCAAAATAATATGACTGCAAGTACCTATCATTAGGTTACTAAAGTTCATATAGCATTTCTTGCTCAAATAGGGGTGTTATTGTTCACGTCTCTGCTAACTCGCTGCTTGGGTAATTTCATTTTCCCTGAAATATTAGTGCTCTTCCTCGCTTTCTGACCTATGCACTTTTTTAAACAGTTACTGTGTTTCACCTTAGAGGTGGCTGCATTTCAGTGGTGGGTGAAGTTCCCATATATAGTTTGTCCCGACGAAGGACTCAGAGGAGCGGCCTGGAACTGGGTGAGAGTGTAGCCCAGGAGAAGGGTCTTGAGAAGCTCCTAGCATGGAAAGGGCTGGGAAGTGGCCAATGAGGCTGGCGTTTTGGGTTTGGTGGATTAAGGGAGGCTGAGCTCTGAATGGGGGCAGGCTGGCAAGGCTTTGGGGAGACTGGGAATCCCCCACCCCTCTAGAGGGAAGAGGGCTGAAGAAATAGCTGAGGAGGCTGGAGCACGTGCAGTGCTGAATGACCTTGGGGGAAGAAGAACAGCGTCTGCCCAAGTGGAGAGGCTGAGTTTGTCCTGCTGAAAGGTGGGGGAAAGGCCCTGTGTTGTGTCAATAAATCAGCCCTGAGAAGAGAGTTTTGTTCCCTGATCCCGGCCTTGCTGGTGTGTTGAAGCACCACTGGGAGCAGGCAACCACATGACGTTGCCATGGAGCCACTGGTGAGCAGTAGGGGAGTCAGGGCTGATTCCCCACTCTGGCACTTCGAGTGCAGAAGGTGGGGACCCGCAAGGATTCTAAAAATTAATACTGGTCACTCCAGGCTGGTATTAAACTCCCAAGGTCACAGCTTCTCTCTGACCTTGGATGGGTAGATGCTGCCACCACCCAAGTGCAAAAACCCCTTTGAGAACCCAGGAAGGCGCATTTGGGAATTCCTCCCTGTGGGGTACGCTCAAGCCCTTTCACCCCCCGCTCTGGGGAAGAGCTGAGAAAGAAAACAAAGGAAATCAGCTGTTGCCACCAGCTAATTAAACAACCTCTTAGGACACAAACATTCAATCCTATTCTTAAAAAAAAGTAAATTTTATTAAAAACAAAAAGAAAGAAAATACATCTGGAAATTTGGCTATTGCTAGATTTAAAAAGACCAAATACAATCATTAAGCATCAAGAATGGTTTTCTTGAGGTCCAGCTTAATTGTTACAAGCAAAACAAAAGCATTTGGGGTTAGCACAGAGGAGTCCACAAGCCATAAAGAAATAAAAGAGATAAACTTAATCGCGTCTTCCTAGACAGTTCCTGATCTACTTACATATCTGTGGTTTCAAATGAGTAGTTTCTAGGTATGATCTGATGATTTTTCATACCTGTCCCAAAGCTTTTTACAGCATCATTCCAGCCCTGTCTCTGCTCTCTGGGAGAACAACACAGACAGACAAAGGGGAAGTTTTTTCGCAATTTTAAAAGGTTCTAGGCATCCTATTGGCTCTTTTGGTCAGGTGCCCACTCCCTTTCTTTTACCTATGCAGGTAGACTTTTTAACCCTTTACAGGTAGAGCAAGTAGAGAACAACTACTAAGAGAGATTTTATAGCTAACTGGCTGGCTGGGTGTCCATAAAAGGGAGCTATCTCCCCCCACCTTTCATTTCGCACAAGGAGGCACTGCAGAGCAGGGCTACACCCCCCTGACACTTGGTGCAAAGTATTTGTAACTGTGTGTTACATTAGTGATATTTGGGGACTGCACCTTTAAGGGCTGAGCTTCCCACTCTGTGAAGCTGAGGTTTTTATTCGCAATCCGTTGGAGCCAGATCACTTGAGTGATCGCTGAACAGCACAATGTGCGCAGTTGAGCAGTTCTGCTTCCAGCCTGTAGAGGGCAGTGGGATGCGTACCTCCCCCCTCACTGGGTCCCACTGGCATTTCGCGTCGGTGTGTGAAATTTCACCCGACCTTTGTAAAGATAATCCAGCCCTCAGGCTGGCAGTTTGCAGCCAAACTGTTTTCATGCATGGCAGTCCAGACACTCAGTTGGATGCGAAATGCCATTTATTGTTTCGGCAGTGTTCTCATATGAGGATTGAGCTCATTACAAGCCATAAGCTGTGCCCGAGCCAGGACGCACGTTAATTTGGATAAAATACCGGCTGTGTCCTCTCTTGATAGGATGTTATCGGAGAACAAGCTGGGTTAGGCTTCAGCCTGAAGAATGCAACTGTCACTGACTATTTGCTTCATTTGAACCAATGAAATAATCATTATCACCCCCACCATCATCACATCTCTGCAAATTAGCATTTAGAGGGAGGCGATATTTATTCCTTCATGCACTTTAGAATAAATGGACCTGCTAGCCCCTAAGGGGAGAGGGGGGCACAGCATTAAGGTGAAGGTGTCTCACTGGATACAACCACATTTGCTCCAACCCTCAGACAGAGACAAACACCTACAAGATCTCTATCAAGCATTCTTACAACTCCAATACCCACCTGCTAAAGTGAAGAAACAGATTGACAGAGCAATAGAGTACCCAGAAGTCACCTACTACAGGACAGGCCCAACAAAGAAAATAACAGAACGCCACTAGCCATCACCTTCAGCCCCCAACTAAAACCTCTCCAACGCATCATCAAGGATCTACAACCTATCCTGAAGGACGACCCATCACTCTCACAGATCTCGGGAGACAGGCCAGTCCTCGCTTACAGACAGCCCCTCAACCTGAAGCAAATACTCAGCAGCAACCACATACCACACAACAGAACCACTAACCCAGGAACCTATCCTTGCAGCAAAGCCCATTGCCAACTGTGTCACATATCTATTCAGGGGACACCATCACAGGGCCTAATCACATCAGCCACACTATCAGAGGCTCGTTCACCTGCACATCCCCCAATGTGATATATGCCATCATGTGCCAGCAATGCCCCTCTGCCATGTATATGGGTCAAACTGGACAGTCTCTACGTAAAAGAATAAATGGACACAAATCAGACGTCAAGAATTATAACATTCAAAAACCAGTCGGCGAACACTTCAATCTCTTTGGTCACTCGATTACAGACCTAAAAGTGACAATTCTTCAACAAAAACCTTCAAAAACAGACTCCAATGAGAGACTGCTGAATTGGAATTAATTTGCAAACTGATACAATTAACTTAGGCTTGAATAAAGACTGGGAGTGGATGGGTCATTACACAAAGTAAAACTATTTCCCCATGTTTATTCCTTCCCCCTCCCCCGCACTGTTCCTCAGACATTCTTGTCCACTGCTGGAAATGGCCCACCTTGATTATCACTACAAAAGGTTCCCCCCACCCCCCCCCCACTCTCCTGCTGGTAATAGCTCACTCTGGTTACAGTGTGTATGGTAACACCCATTGTTTCACATTCTCTATGTATATAAATCGCCCCACTGTATTTTCCGCTGCATGCATCCGATGAAGTGAGCTGTAGCTCACGAAAGCTTATGCTCAAATAAATTGGTTAGTCTCTAAGGTGCCACAAGTCCTCCTGTTCTTTTTGCGGATACAGACTAACACGGCTGCTCCTCTGAAACCTGTCTCACTGTGCGTTCCCTGGAGAAGATCACACGTGGGGCCCGATCACTGCTGCTCCAAGCTTGGTGTTGTCACTTGCAAAACGCAGCTGTCAGAGCGCTGCTGACTCCTTTGCACCAGCAGCAACGGCAGCAGGGGACATGGGGCAACAGCAAACCCGGCCCTTCTGGTGCTGAGCTTCAGTTCAAAGAGTTTGCTGGTCTCGGATGAGCTCCGTTGGCAGGACCTGCTCGGGAGAGGTGTGCAGCTGGCAGGGGAGGATGTGGCTTGTCAGGACTACAGATGCTTCTGTGGTATCATGGGATGGGGGGGAGGTACTTGGTGCTATTAGTTCCTTGATTCCGTGTGTGCTGAATTTAAGCAAACTTACTTAATTTTTAAAACAAAATCCAAAGCATGTGGGCGGGGGAAGGACCCCGTCCAGAGATGGATCATGAGCCAAGGAGTCCCCTCCAAAGCTTTCTCATTGTTGTTGCTGGCTCCACGCCAGCCCAGAGGCGAGCGGTGCAGAAAACATTCGATAGCTTTAATTTCCTTCAGGGGCTGGAAAGAGAAGAGCAGAAATCCCAGAATGCTTTGCTTCCCGGTTGTACTGCAGGCTCCCTCATGTTTCTGAACCTGTCTGGGCTATGGGGACGTCAGCTTTTATCCGCTGAAAGGAGCTGGCTCAGTGGTTGGAGCAGAGGGCCCTTGGGGGTCGGATCTCCTTGTCTGTCTTTCTGGGTCTGGAATGAATTTGCTCGCCTTTTTTGTGCGTCTTGCGTACACTCCACCCATCCTGCCACTCGGAACGTGGCAGCCCACTTAGTAAGCAACATGCCGCAATGGGAGCAAGTGACACAAACATTCGCGTGTTTAGCTGATCGGAGAATGGGGATCTAGACGCACTGCGCCACATTCTGGTCTCCCCCAAACGGGTGGATTTGGTGTATCTCTGTAGAAGCCGGTGGATTTACTCCAGGTTTACACCGGTATGACTAAGTGGAGTCTGGCCCAGCAAATTGGATTAGCACCAGCTGCTAGCCAATTATTACAAAATACTTAGCTATTGCTGCTGATTTATACAAACAGGCCCTGGAGAACGTACAGCTCAATGAAGGCAAAATCCTGGATAATTGTTCGGGGGGAGGAGGATTAATTGTGTGCAGAGAAGTGGGGAGGGTGTTTAAGGGGGCAGCATGACAAGCCAAAACCATGAGCAGAGAAAAGGCGGTGTTGAGATACTGTATGGTAGGGACTGATGGGAAGGGAGATCAAAGCTGCAAGATTAGGTATACAGCTGATTTGAATTTTGTCCCCTGAACAATTTTTTTTAAAGCTTTGCCACCTTTTGGCATTTTCCAGTTTTTCCAACCAAAAAAGGGACCCAGAAAAATTTTCGGAACCCTGTTAGGCTTTTGGCTTGGTTGACATTTTTTAATCATCGTGTTGCTGTTGTTGTTCCTGAAAATTGGAATGCTTTTGCCCAAAATGGTTTTTTTTTCTCCACTGAAAAGTTGTTTGGGTTTTCTTGAGAAGCCGAAACATTTTCAAAGGAAACTTAAAATTCAAACTTTCCCGCACAAAAGCATGGCCGTTTTTCAACCAGCTCTAACTGCTGGAACCCGAGCGCCGACGTAATGGGCGCGCTGTAAGAACGAGAGTAGGATGCGGAGTCTAGTGTGGATCTTGGATTCTGATGCAGTAAGAAACAGGAAGCCAGCAGAGGGCCAGGCGCGGAAGATGACTTTAGCCGCATCATTTTGGACTGATTGAACAGGAAGGCTGCAGTAACTGAGGGGAGAGTTCATTCTAATCAATAGGAAGGATAACCACGGTGGGGACGAAGAGTTTTGACAGAGGAATTTGACGAATGGGCAGGACCAGAAGAAGCAAATCTACGGGGTGACATAGTGCTTCGTCAACATCTAAATGGACTGGAAAGTCCAGGGAGGCTCAGCACCACACCCACAAGTATATTACAGTGTATTTCTCTGGTGGCAAAGGCAGCTTGTAAATCCATGTGGTGACCGTGTGTCCCAGAGTGGAAAGAGTCGAAGTCACTCAGCACATTTAGGGCAAAAGATTTTGGGAAACCTGAGTCACTTAAAGTTATTCCACTCTTCATACAGTGTTTGTGCCACAGGTCCCGGCTCCTCTGCTTCTCCAGCGGCATCTCGGTCACCCTGGACGAACTTAAAAAAAAATGTATGGGAAAAAATGAAGCAAATGAAAATATTTCTGAAAATTCCCAGAGGCCAGCAGGAGGGGACAAGTCCAGCAATCTTTCCTGAATCCCAAGATGGCTGCTGTGGCTGTCCCTGCTGGGGCTCAGCTGTTGGTCAGGAGGTTGCATGACCCTCCGGGTTAAGGTGAGTCAAAGCAGAGGATGAGTGGAAGTGGACAGTGGAAGGCTGATCCGTTGACAAGGGTATTAGTCCGAGGGTCTAGGACAATTCCATACTCTTGCATAGACTCCTTGTGTGACCTCAGGCCAGTCATTTGGCTCCCTGGGCCTCCGTTCTCCATTTTCTATCTTGGGTATTGGCACTGCCCTGCTTCCCTGGGGTTTTGTGAGGGTAAATGCCCTAGCCATCATGAAGTGCTCAGATCCTATGGCAATGTGGGTCCGATAAGTTCCTGAGATCGATAAGTGAACACTTTCAGAGAATAAGTCATGGTGGAAAGGGTAGAATGACACATACAGAGGGCCAGATTCTTGGCTGGTGTAAACTAAGCCAGTATTTTTACTGTTGGTTACTAGCCAAAGCTGAATACACTTTGAAGGACAGTAGTGGGAAGCCAACATCTGAAAGAATCCATTGTAACTTTGATCCTCCTGCTACGGTCATGCGTGAGGGACTGATATCCATAGAGACCAATCCTTCATGTTCCAAAGTCAGCATGAGCTGCCTGACTCTGTGAGATGTGCCTGAGCTTAGTGAAACACAAAATATTTCCGAGGCTCTGAAGCAAATTATGTTTTTGCCACAGGAAGCGCTATGGACATTCTGCTCAGTAGATGGGACCACCAACTCTGCAGGGCTAGTTTTGCCTGAGTAAGTGAAATTGCTTCTTTTGAGGAATCTCTCCTAGGCTGAATGAACCTCTTCCTGAATGTTGGGAGGTTTGGACCGTCTTCAAAGAGGCCTGAACCAAAGCCCACCAAAGTCAAGGGAAAGTTCTCGGGTCCCAAAGGCTCTAGCAAAAGACCTGCTTCGTTGGGATTATGGAGTCGATTGATCTTACACTTTAAGTTCTTCCTTTTTACTGCTTATGTGTTCTGGCCGAAATGGTTTAATTAGAATTTGGCAGCAAATGTTTAGCACCACCTGCTCCACTTCCTTCCCTACCATCATCGACAGGATACCACAGTCCCACGCTGGAGTAAATCCAGGGTACCTCCTTCAGTAGACTTGCTGCAGATTTACATCACTGTAACTGAAAGAAGAACTTGGCTCTACGTTTCATAAAGTTTAAGGCCCGAAGGGACCATTAGATCATCCAGTCTGATCTCCTATATAGCACGGGCCATTAATTTTCACCCAGTTTTCCCTGTGCTGAGCCTAGTAACTTATGTTTGGTTAAAAGCTACCTTCCAGAAAAGCATCCAGTCTTGATTTGAAGACATCAGGCATTAGAGAATCCACCACTTCTCCCCGTGCTTGATCACCCTCACTGTTAACAACGCGGGCTTTTTGCCTAAATTTCTAGACTCCATGTGTAGTGGAAACTCTGGGTTTTTTTGTTTTTTCCCACTCTTTTTTTTTTAAATGTAAAATTTAGTCTAGGTAACTGATCATTCCTGTCCACAGTTTCTGTCTTTTGAAGTACGTGTTTCGTTTGTCATGTAGTTGCTCAGTGAACATTAAAACTGTCCCCAAAGAGGAAGCATTTACCTGATTGCAACTCTGGAAATATTGTGATGACATCAATGGACTTGATTGGACTGAGTTGCATTGTAGTGCAATAAAGAGGTATGCATACCTGGGCAAAATATTAAATCTATCCCTGTTTGGGGCAAAGTTCTCCACCAGCCTCCCCCCTTTCTAACAAACACTCACATACTTGTTTTAAGGTAGAACACGCGTCTGACACACAGACCCATGATCCACTGCATCCCGGGAGTCTGCTTCCTGTATTTAGGCTAAGGGCCAGGGTTCAAGCTAAGGGTAAACCATATATGTGTCAGAATGAGCAATGTCTTTTTGGGTCACATATACTTTTGACTTCAACACTGCTTTATGTAGGCTGTAAAATTAATAGGTGGGAACTAGATTTATTCATCCCCCTGGCATGTTAGTTGCTTGTTAGGTTAAACTCACTGATTTCCTGATACAAAAGTGCTTGTTAAATAATCTCCCTGAAAATATTCCTCCGGGACGACTCTATCTTCTGGAATCAAAATTTGCAAATATCAAAATGTGCAAAAGGTGCAACAACAGCATTTCAACCCAAAAACCCTGAGCTATTTGTCAAATGCAAGAAGAACTCACTAGCAGAAACAGGATCTTGGTAGTTCAAGCTATTTCTGGTGCAGTTCAACAATCGTACGCACATCAGTCATGCAAAGATGCCCTCCCTAACTCACCTGCTTTTATTTCCTTCCCTGGGCCTGACTGTGCTCTCTCTTATACTAACACTAGATTGTTGGTGTCCATGATGGAGTTGGGGCCTAATCCGAAGTTCCTTGAAGTCAATGCATCAACTTCAAAGGGTTTGGATCAGGCCCTTAGCGCTCATTCCCGCTAGCATAAATGAGATCAGAATCAGGCCCACTATGATTCCTAAACGCTCTGTGGCCCTTTTCTCCTTTGCTGGGGGCTGCCTACAGAGAATGCTTGACACCGAGGTTTGGTGTGATTCCATCCCATTTCTCATCCCTGGTTTAACCCGATGTCCCCAGGAGGCCTTTGTCAGAGTGGCCTTTCTCTAGTATCACAGCACCGAGGATCACAAAGGGTACGTCTACACTGCAAAAAAAACAACCCTGAGGCTCAGAGCCCTGGTCTTCAAACTCAGGCTCGCGGGGCTTGGGCTCTGGCACTGAAACCAGCAGTACAGAGGTTCCCACTCAGGTTGGACCATCAGGACCTGAGCTCCACCCCGAGCTGCAGTGTCTACTCTGCAGTGTAGACAGACCCAAAGTAACTGGAGTCATGCCTGGGTAGAAGGCCATCTCCTCTTGAGACCTCTCTTCATTTCCTTCAGCAGTTTGAAAGGGAGGTGGGCGGCTCAGGGGTTTCAATTCATGGGGCGGCTGATGTGGTCCGGGATGCGTAACTCTATCCTCGACGTGAGTCTGCCAATCCTTCTCAATTCTCTCCCAGCCCTGGGCTCTCCACTCACACAGAGCTCAAATGATGTCCCTCAGTCCCAACCTGCAGCCCCCGCCTGCTCTTACAGGTCTGGGGCTCCTCTCCTGAGCGGACTGTCCATCTCATTTTGGTAGCCAGCACCTCCCCCGCAATCTCACACCCTTCCCCCCCCCGCCCAGGTGTGTGCCCCCCAAATGTAATAAAATCCTCTCTGGTAAAAGGCAAGGGAGAGATTTCATGGCAGAGCTAAAGCAGCTGCGTTTGGGGACTGGCTGTCACAATGGCAGCATTGTAAGAGTGCATTATTCTGGCAATTGGAGGAAGAAACCCAGAGATGCTGGAGGGTGCGAGGACATGCAGGGAGTTTGTGTGCAAAGAGTGTGTCCCTAAAGTCACTTAGCAAAGGGCGAGGGTGAGGCAGAAGTGCCCAGGCATTCTCCAGAGGGCAACTGTCTTTACCTCATAACTGAGACGCTGGCTGGAGCTACCCAGACGTTACAGCAGTTGTGAGACCCCCCCATTGGCTCTCCTGAGGAACCCTCTACTCTGGTTTGCTCGTTTGCTGTGGTGTCACAGCCCCATGAATCACAGTTGTGTCCTTTTCTTAGAATTTAGGGAAGGGCAAAATGGTTCTGTCAAGGTTCCTTCCCCACTCTGAACTCTGGGGTACAGATGTGGGGACCCCGCATGAAAGACCCACTAAGCTTATTCTTACCAACTTAGGTTAAAAACTTCCCCAAGGTGCAAACTTTGCCTTGTCCTTGAACCCTACGCTGCCACCACCAAGCGTGTTAAACAAAGAACAGGGAAAGAGCCCACTTGGAGACATCTTCCCCCAAAATATCCCCCCAAGCCTGGTGCACCCTCTTTCCTGGGGAGGCTTGAGAATAATATCCTAACCAACCAGTTACAAAATCATCAAAGACCCAAACCCTTGGATCTTGGAACAATGGAAAAATCAGTCAGGTTCTTAAAAGAAGTGTTTTATTTAAAAAAAAAGAAAGGTAAAAATCACCTCTGTAAAAACAGGATGGAAAATACTTCACAGAGTATTCAGATTCAAAACACAGAGGATCCCCCTCTGGGCAAAACCTTAAAGTTACAGAAAACAGGAATAAACCTCCTTCTTAACACAGGGAAAATTCACATAAAACAAAAGATAAACTAATCCACCTTGCCTGGCTTACCTATACTGGTTGCAACATTGGAGACTTGGGTTGGAGAAGATGGATTTCTGTCTGGCCTCTCTCAGCCCCAAGAGAGAACATCCCGTAAACAAAGAGCACAACAAAAGCCTTTCCCGCCCCAAGATTTGAGAGTATCTTGTTCCCTTATTCGTCCTTTGGGTCAGGTGCCAGCCAGGTTAGCTGAGCTTCTTAACCCTTTACAAGTAACAGGATGTTGCCTCTGGCCAGGAGGGATTTTTATAGCACTGTATACAGAAAGATGGTTACCCTTCCCTTTATATTTATGACACGTCCCCCCAGATCACAGATAGGGTGAAACACTGGCTGTGATTTCTTCCTGGAGCTCTAGGATAAAACAGAGTTAATAAGACACATGCATCTCTAAATATACTACTAACTGTATAAAGACTAACAATATTTCCCACACCTTAAAGACAATTTGGACCAGTTGATTCTGGGAAACTTTCATGGGAGGGTGCATCAGCCACTCCTGAGATGTGTTGTATGTCAAAATCAAAATCTTGGAGAGCTAAACTCCACCAAAGAAGTTTTTTGTTATTTCCCATGGTGGTATGAAGCCACTGTAGCACAGCATGGTCGGTTTGCAGGTAGAAACGCCGTCCCCAAACATATGGGCATAGCTTTTCCAGAGCGTAGACAAAATGGTGTAACATTCTTTTTCACTGATTGACCAGTTGCTTTCCCTCTCAGACAGCTTCTTGCTGAGAAACACGACAGGATGGAACTCTTGCTTCAGACCTTCCTGTATTAAGACTGCTCCCACATCGCGCTTGGATGCATCTGTGGTTACTAGGAACAGTTTGTCAAAGTCTGGGGCCCTTAGCACAGGGTCAGACATGAGTGTCGCTTTAAGCTGGTTAAAGGCCTTCTGACACTCTTCAGTCCACTGAACGGCATTTGGCTGTTTCTTTTTGGTTAGATCTGTCAGTGGGGGGGGAGCAAAATGGTTCCAATCCCACTTCCTTCCTGCTGGCAGTTTTATTTATACGATAGTAACACCTAGCGGCCCTGTCTGAGATCAGGCCCTGTCTCGCCAGGCACTGCACAAATCCTTGGTAAAAGACCGTCTCTGTCCCAAAGAGTTTGCAGTCTAACCAGACAAACGAGTGTGCCCAGGACTGCTGCATTCCTGCACAGGGCTGCATTGCCAGCTCTCATGATTTTGGGGTGTTTTTTCTGAAAGCCCAAGCTCCTGGAGTCTTGTGATTAAGTGAGAATCTCAGCTTTCGTCTGTGTGTGTGTGTGTGTGTGTGTATGTGAAGTACATTTCTAGTCCTCGATAAAAGGGCTTGGATAAAAGCTTGACAATGTGACCTGAGTGCACCCTGAAGGCTCAAAATCTTGAAGGCAAAGAAAAAGAACCCCAAAATGTCTTTTTATATAAATCTTATATAAATTTTTATATAAATCTCATGGGCTTTTTTTAAGCCAGCCTCATGATTTTGCAGGGCCTGATTCATGGATTTTGACCAGCCGTCCTCTCTGCCATATAAAACAAACTAATAGTCCTCATGGGCAACCCCTAGTCAGCAAGTGTCGGTATTGGGAAGGCAGCTTTACTGAGGGTTTTCCAATTGTCCAGATGACCAGTGATGCTTTCGCTCTCCTACAGGCCAAGTGAATGGCTGCATCTGTCCTGTTTCCCAAAAAAGTGTGGAACCCAAACTTTTCCCCTCGACACGTACGCTCCGTTTCTCACTCAGAAAGAACAAGTCGGTGGGGCGAGGCTGGAATCTGACACGGAGCACAGAGTGTTTTACTGGAACCCAATCCCCACCGCAGCCCTTCCAATCAGTTCAGCTTGGGCTGAGTCCATCGTGTTCTGAGTTCTCCCGCATCCAACCCACCGTTCGGAAAGGTTTGCCCCATGGCGCTTTATAGCAACATCTGTTTACAGCAGCAGCAGCTCCGTATCCAAACAACTCCTGATTACTTTCATATTTCCCTGAGAGAGAGAGATCATTCTCTTGCCTCAACAGCCATGGTAATAAGGTTCCCAGAACATCCTACTCAAAAGACAGCATTTGGAGGTCATTTCGTGTAAGACTGTTACTGTAAACATCTTTCTGGATGCTCTGAAATAAACAAATTTATTTGAGCATACGCTTTCGTGAGCTACAGCTCACTTCATCACGAAAGCTTATGCTCAAATAAATTTGTTAGTCTCTAAGGTGCCACAAGTCCTCCTTTTCTTTTTGCGGATACAGACTAACACGGCTGCTCCTCTGAAACCTGAAATAAACAAGGATCTCTTATTGAAAACACTCCTGCCAGACAATGCTGTTTGTCAGTGATGAGCCCCAGCACCACTGGGTCTTTCTCCCTCACATAATCCTCTGCGGTCATGAGCCAGGATATGTCAAATCAAACCTCGGGATCTGCCTGTATTGGATGGTGTTATAGAGAAATCATGAAAATGGCAGAAGAAGTGGACCCCGGTCTCTGTACCTTGATGGCAATTGCGAACACGGCCTAGCAGGGATCGAAGCAGGGATCTCACATTAAAATCATCAGCCACTAGTGTTTGAGCTAAACGCCAGCTCCTTGAAGGTATTTAGGCGTCAAATTCCCATTCTAAATACCTTTGACGAGCTGCGCCAAAGTCCCCAAGCCATCAGCTGTAGCAAACAAACTAACTTGTCACGAGGCCCAGCAAGAACGCAGGAAGAAGCCCCACCATGGTGCCAACACTCAGGATTTTATCGGGAGTCCCAAGAGTGTTGGGTTTTTTTCTTAGAGTCCCAGCTGCTGCTATCGCGATCTGTCACTCGCTTCTTTACATGGACATTTCTAGCCCTCACAGTTGCAGAGAAAAGCTTGAAAACATGAAGCAAAAGCCCCATAAAGGCTCAAAAGCTGGAAGGCAAATGGAAAGACCCCACTTTTATTATGATTGGAGCCACGCTCATGATGATTAAGCCAGTCTCTGGCCTCCAAAAGTCACGAGATTTGGCTTAATAGTCATGAGATTGTTTGGAGTGGGCACTACTGAACCCACGTTGTAGAAGTGATAACAGTCCTATCTCCTCTTCGGTGCTATTCATCAATGGATCTCACAACACTGCACAAAGAAGGGCAGGATCATGATCCCCAGTTTACAGCTGAAGAAATGGAGGGAAAGTGACTATTCGCCAAGCCACACAACGGTAGTTACGTTACAGATCTCCCCTGTCTGTAACACTTTCCATCCAGAAGAACCCTTTGTACAAAGTCTGAGCACAGTCCCGCAATCTACGAACTAGAACTGTTTGTGTAAGAGCCTGTTCAGGTGAGCCCTCTATATGCGTAGGAAATGCCAAAGTTGTTACTGAAATGCAGCCACCTCTGGTGTGTAAGATGGCACTAGTTTGTCACAGATGTGTGCTGGATTGAAGCCAGTGACCTAGACAGGAGCAAGGGTTTCAGATAATATGGTGATGGGCTCTGTATAAACACCTGGGTGGAACTGGGTAAGAACAGCCAGCTGGGCAAATGCCCTTATTCTTGTAAAAAGCCACCTCAAGAGTTCTTTCAGGGCAATGAGTGGGCAAGAGCCTGGTTTTTATATTGCATCTGAGACACGCCACCTCCGGAAGCATGGTGCCCCACAACACGTGACACTGGTTAAATAGAAATCACCATATATTGTGTTTATACCGTGCTTTGAACATGGAAAGTGACAAGCTTCCAATGTGTCGAGCACAATGCAGGTGCTGTTATCTCTGATGCTGCAGCAGGTGGCGCTCTTCCCCTGAATCCGGGCTGACAATTAGCAGATTAGCTCACTTAGCCAGTGATTGGAACAAAAGTCAACTGAGTGTGTTTACTCCCACGGCTGCCTGCCTGAGTTTATGACTGTTGATTCTGGGGAGGAAGCTCTTTACCTTTAGCTGCTCTTAGTCAACTAGCTTTGCATGGCTGCAGTGGGCGTACATGCTCTGTCCCCAGGCACGTTGGCCTGGGGGCAGCCCAAGATACATGATCACCCTGTGTCAAACAAAGGCACAAGGCCAAAGTGAGGCCATTCGTTGTGTAGTGCTAGGCCGGGGCATGCTCTGTGGATGAGGGGGGCATGGTGCAGGAGTCTGGCCATCAGAGCCCATGGGGGCGCAGCTCCTGGCTCTGGGCAGCAGTGTGTTTTCGTGATCAAAGGAGGACTCGGGGTGGCATTCCCCGCTCCACCCCTTTGCTATGCGCTTAGGCAAATGACTTCGCCTTCGCCAATGTGGGCAGCCTTCCACGACTGGAAGGTGCTCAGATACGACAGCGATGAGCGTGGTATAAACACCCATATAGACTACAACAGAACTCTCTGACCCAATCCTCAAAGATATTTAGGCGCCGGATTCCCATAGAAGTCCATGAGGTAAGGCCTCTTTGAGGATCTGCCTCAGTTTCCCAGCTGTATCATGGAGATGACAATCTTTACCTCCCAGGGGTGTTATGAGGCTTAGTTAATGTCCACCAAGTGTTTAGAACTCCCCTCGTGGAAGGTGCTCTGAGAGGGCAAAGCCTATTCTTCTTCCCTTGACACTTTGATGCAAGGCCTACTGTGCCTTGCCCTTAATTGAGACGAACTCTGCTTGCCCTGCAGATACGCCCTTTACTTTGTAAACTAATTGGCTGCACTTTCTGGCCTATTACGTAAATCATCTAAAGCTGTGTGCAGAGAGCATTCCTGGGAGCCCAGGGTTCTGTTTCACCGGAGCTTGCTCAACCTTCAGGCTAAACCAGCAATAACAACAAGCTCTCCGGAGGCTCCAAAACCACTGCCAGAATTCTCTGCCATGGTTTGGGCGTCCATATTGTAAAGTGCTGTCTTGTTATGAGTGAGGAGGCTGGGGTGGGTCAGAACAATGAGTTAAGGGTTCCCTCTCCACTCCTTAGGGGCTAAGCAGCGAGGTCCCCAACTTACTATTATTTATATTACTGTGCCACCTAGAAGCCCTCATCTTGGTCTAGGATCCCATTGTGCTAGGGGCCGTACAAACACAGGACAAACAGATGCTCACTGACCAATGGCCAAGATGGGCAAGGATGGTGTCCCTAGCCTCTGTTTGCCAGAAGCTGGGAATAGGCGACAGGGGATGGATCACTTGATGATTCCCTTTTCTGTTCATTCCCTCTGGGGCACCTGGCATTGGCCACTGTCAGGAGACAGGATACTGGGCTAGACGGACCTTTGATCCATCCGTTCTTATGTTCTTAAAGGGATGAGTGATTCTAGGGGCTGCAAACGTGGGGTGCCCAGTTGGAGACATCGTAAAGGGGTTGGAGTCTGATTTCCAGAAGGTGCTGAGAAACTACCCTCTCCGGTTTAAAGATCAGGCTCCTTTTGGGTGTCTTGACTTCGACACTCAAAGCCACCAGTTGCTCTGAAAATCTTGGCCATGAAGGATCACCTAACTGAACAGAATATCTGCTGTATTTTCAGAGCAAAATTAGCCCTGGGGAATGCGGATGGTGGAAAAGAGGAGGGGGATACATTCATAACCGTAATTATTCCACATACCCAGAAAGCTGTAAAATAAATTAGCAAAGCCCCCGTTCCGATAAATCCATTTTGAAAAACAACAACCGGTGGCAAAAGTGAATTTATGGCCCATTGAAAAAGGTCCAGCTGAAAACTGATGAAATCTCTTGTTTGGGTAATAAATCAGCTTCTGTTAATGTAACCAGGCTATATATTTATACACCTTGTGTAAATTCGACTACTCGTTATTCAGGGCAAAGGAGGCGGGGGGTGGGAAGGGTGTTGTGATTAACATTTATAAAGTCTTTGTTATGATAAATCCACAAAGACAATTTTAAAAAAGATACTTGAAAAAGATCCAAGCAGGAGTAAATTTACTGTGCCCATAGCAATCAATCTTCCTCCTAATTCAGATCTCCGGAGTGGGCAGCAGAACCGGCTGAATAATCAACAGCCAATTGAAATGCTTGTTTGATTTGACCATGCCCAATGCCATGGATCCGACTGCAGGATTGGGACACACGTTTGTTCATACCGGGAACGGGTTTCTCTTTTCATGCATGTTTGGGAAATGGCTGGGTGCTGGTTGGCTTTTTTTCTTTCCTCTCATGTACAAACCCATCGGTCACATAAGAATGAGTTCAGGAGCGGGAAGGCCTGCGAGTTAAACAGTGTCAGTCATCCAGACACAGTCACATGGGGCCATTTGCACACCAAAAGTAATGAATGGAGATGAGCTACTATAGCAGCTATTTGATTTG